>NC_140993.1:39957082-42357082 GCF_052327205.1 Somniosus microcephalus | reverse complement strand
AAGTTGCGGGTTTGGGAGGTGCTGCCGAAGAAGCCTTGCCGAGTTGCTGCAGTGCATCTTGTAGATGATGCACACTGCAGCCACGGTACACTGGTGGTGGAGGGAGTGAATGTTTAAGGTGGTGGATCAGGTGCCAATCAAGTGGGCTGCTTTGTCCTGGATGGTGTCGAGCTTCTTGAGTGTTGTTGGAGCTGCACTCATCCAGGCAAGTGGAGAGTATTCCATCACAATCCTGACTTGTTCCTTGTAGATGGTGGAAAGGCTTTGGGGAGTAAGGAGGTGAAACACTCGTCACAGAATACCAAGCCTCTGATCTGCTCTGTTGCTACAGTATTTATGTGGCTTGTCCAGTTAAGTTTTTGGTTAATAGTTACCCCCAGTATGTTGATGGTGGGGGATTTAGCGATTGTAATGCTGTTGAATGCCAAGGGGTGGTGGTTAGATTCTCGCTTGTTGGCGATAGTCATTGCCTGGCACTTGTATGGCGCAAATGTTGCTTGCCACTTATCAACCCAAGCCTGAATGTCGTCCAGGTCTTGCTGCATGCGGGCAAGGACAGCTTCAATATCTGAGGAGCTGCGAATCAAACTGAACATTGTGCAATCATAAGAACATAAGAAATAGGAGCAGGAGTAGGCCAATCGGCCCCTCGAGCTTGCTCCGCCATTTAATAAGATCATGGTTGATCTGATCCTAACCGCCAATCCACTATCACAGAACCATCTCCTGAATCTAACAGAATTAGACACACGAAACAGGAGCAGGATCAGGTTACACGGCCCCTGGGCCCGCTCCGCTACCCACAGGGCCATGACCGAGCCGAACCTAGACTCATGTCCAAATTCCTGCCCGCTCCCCGTAACCCTTAATTCCCTTTTCTTCTAGGGAACTGTCTATTTCTGTTTTAAATTTATGTAATGATGTAGCTTCGACAGCTTTTTGGGGCAGCATATTCCATGGACCTACCACCCTCTGAGTGAAGTAGTTCCTCCTCATCTCAGTTTTGAAAGAGCAGCCCCTTATTCTAAGACTATGCCCCCTAGTTCTAGTTTCACCCATCATCGGGAACATCCTCCCCGCATCCACCCGATCCAACCCCTTCACAATCTTATATGTTTCAATAAGATCGCCTCTCATTCTTCTGAACTCCAATGAGTAGAGTCCCAATCTACTCAACCTCTCCTCATACGTCCATCCCTTCATCCCCGGGATTAACCGAGTGAACCTTCTTTGTACTGACTCGAGAGCAAGTATGTCTTTTCTTAAGTATGGACACCAAAACTGTATGCAGTATTCCAGGTGTGGTCTCACCAATACCTTGTACAACTGAAGCAATACCTCCCTATTTTTATATTCTATCCCCCTAGCAATGAAAGCCAACATTCCATTGGCCTTCTTAATCACTTGCTGCACCTGCATACTAACCTTTTGAGTTTCGTGCACCAGGACCCCCAGATCCCTTTGTACTTCAGTACTTTCCATTAAGATAATAACTTACTCTACGATTTTTCCTGCCAAAGTGCATAACCTCACACTTTCCAGTATTGTATTCCATCTGCCAAATCTCTGCCCACTTACTTAGCTTGTCTATGTCCCCTTGCAGGTTTTTTATGTCCTCCTCACTCACTACTTTCCCTCCCATCTTAGTATCATCTGCAAACTTTGATATGTTACACTCGGTCCCCTCCTCCAAATCGTTAATATAGATTGTAAAGAGTTGGGGACCCAGCACTGACCCCTGCGGAACACCACTGGATCCCCACTTCTGACCTTATGATGCAGGGAAGGTCATTAATGAAGCAGCTGAAGATGGTTGGGCCGAGAACACTGCCCTGAGGAACTCCTGCAACAACGATTGACCTCCAACAACCACAACCATCTTCCTTTGTGCTAGGTATGACTCCAGCCAGTGGAGAGTTTTCCTCCGATCCCCATTAACTTCAATTTTACTAGGGCTCCTTGATGCCACACTTGGTCAAATGCTGCCTCGATGTCAAGGGCAGTCACTCTCACCTCACCTCTGGAATTTGTCTCTTTTGTCCGTGTTTGGACCAAAACTGTAATGGGATCTGGAGCCAAGTGGTCCTGGCGGTACCCAAACTGAGCATCGGTGAGTAAGTGCAGCTTGATAGCACTGTTGATGACTGATGGGGCGGTAATTGACCAGATTGGATTTGTCCTGCTTTTTGTGGACAGGACATACCTGGGCAGTTTTCTACATTGTCGGATAGATGCCAGTGTTGTAGTTGTACTGGAACAGCTTGGCTAAAGGCGCGGCTAGTTCTGGAGCACAAGTCTTCAGCACAATAGCCGGGATGTTGTCGAGCCCCATTGCCTTTGCTGTATCCAGTGCACTCAGCTGTTTATTGATATCACGTGGAGTGAATCGAATTGGCTGAAGACTGACTTCCGTGATGGTGGGGACCTCAGGAGGAGGCCGATATGGATCATCCACTCGGCATCTTCTGGCTGAAGATGGTTGCAAATGCTTCAGCCTTGTCTTTTGCACTCACGTGCTGGGCTCCGCCATCATTGGGGATATTCAAGAAGCCTTCTCCTCCTGTTAGTTGCTTAATTGTCCACCACCATTCATGATTGGATGTGGCAGGACTGCAGAGCTTTGATCTGATCCTTTGTGGGATTGATTAGTTCTGTCTATAGCAAGCTGCTTCTGCTATTTAGCATGCATGCAGCCCTGTGTTGCAGCTTCCCCAGGTTGGCACCTCATTTTTAGGTATGCCTGGTTCTGCTCCTGGCACGCTCTTCTGCACTCCTCATCGAACCAGGGTTGGTCCCCTGGCTTGATGATCATGGTCGAGTGAGGGATATGCCGGGCCATGAGGTTACAGATTGTGGTGCAATACAATTCTGCTGCTGCTGATGGCCCAGAGCGCATCATGGATGCCCAGTTTTGAGCTGGTAGATCTGTTCTGAATCTATCCCATCTAGCACGGTGGTAATGCCACACAACATGATGGAGGGCATCCTTTGTGTGAAGACTGGACTTCGTCTCCATAAGGACTGTGTGGTGGTCACTGCTACCAATGCTGTCATGAACAGATGCATCTGCGACAGGTAGATTGGTGAGGACGAGGTCAAGTAGGTTTTTCCCTCGTGTTGGTTCTCACCACATGCTGCAGGCCCAGTCTGGCAGCTATGTCCTTTAGGACTCGGCCTGCTCGGTTATTAGTGGTGCTACCGAGCCACTCTTGTTGGGACATTGAAGTCCCCCACCCAGAGTACAATCTGTGCCCTTGCTACTCTCAGTGCTTCTTCCAAGTGGTGTTCAACAGGGAGTACTGATTCAGCTGAGGGAGGGCGATAGCTGGTAATCAGCAGGAGGCTTCCTTGCCCATGCTTGACCTGAAACCATGATTGTTCATGAGTCAATGTTGAGGACTCCCAGGGCCACTCCCTCCCGACTGTACACCACAGTGCTGCCACCTCTGGTGCGTCTGCCCTGTCAGTGAGACAGGACATACCCGGGGATGGTGATGGAGGAGTCTGGGACATTGGCGGAAAGGTATGATTCTGTGAGTATGACTATGTCAGGCTGTTGCTTGACTCGCCTCTGGGACAGCTCTCCCAATTTTGGCACAAATCCCCAGATGTTGGTGAGGACTTTGCAGGGTCGACTGGGCTGGGTGTGCCGTTGTCGTGTCCGAAGTCGATGCCGGGTCGTCCGTCCGTTTTTTTAAATATTCTTACTGCTTTTCGTGGTTGTTTGTTACAACTGAGTGACTTGCTAAGTTGTTGCCAAGTTTAATATGATATTACTCGGTATTTTTCCAGAAGACTTTATTCGAAGTCCAGCTCTTTGGATAGTAAGCTCCAAGCCTCCTTTTCTTTTTAAAGAGAGACAGAAATATAGTAAGAAAAAGAGAAATGCATAATGTTGAGAGCGAAGTTTACTAATTGACTGACAATGTTAACGGGTTAATAGGGGTAGCAGCAGAATTATATAAATGCTGGTTCTGGGTTATCCATGGTGACTAATACAGCATCTGAACTGGAGCCATTTTACTTAAATAAACTTGTTTAATGATGAATGATACTGCACAGCTTCCCACCCCCACCTTATTTCCTGTCGATATCTGATCCACTTTGCAAGGTTCTGCGCTTCGATGGCTGAATAATCAGAGGTGCCAGCAAGTTTCAGTACAAAAGGTTGATGCTCAAGAGACACCTTTTACTGTTCCGATCTCATTTCTGAGCTGTCGGCTTCACAAACAACTGCTTATTCAGATCTATTTATTTTCCATTGAAGATGAAGATGAAAGCATGAGTGCCTGAATTAATCGCGGTGAATGTCTCTGCCTAGCTCGCTTCTTTTAATGTGAAGCGTGTAGGAGAGAGCGCTGGAGCCCAAGTACCTGGGTTGAAACACGCCTACCTCAATGAGTCGAACACTCAACGCGTTCTGTTCAAAAGCAAAAATACCGCGGATGCGGGAAATCTGAAATAAAAACTGGAAATACTCAGCAGGTCAGGCAGCATCTGTGAAGAGAAAAACAGAGTTAACGTTTCAGGCCGATGACCTGTCCTCAGAAGGATTGCAAATTCTGACGGAAGGTCATTGACCTGAAACGTTAACTCTGTTTCTCTCTCCGCAGATGCTGCCTGACCTGCCACGTTGTGTTCAAATTCACACCCACCCGAAAATGAGCAGGCTTGATTTTTACTCTCGATTACTGAATGATAAGGATTGTCATTTTCTCCATCGCCCTGTTACCCTTCAGTTTTTAGACCAGCCTGGTTTTCTAAAATGTGATCTGGACACCGAGTCTTTTTTAAAGTACTCCCCAGCCAGCAATGCCGCACACACACACACTCTTACAATGGAATCCTCCCACGTACTGAAATAAAGATGTAAGAAAAGCAAATCCCTGGAGTCAAGGCCATGATTTCACTGCCTCTCTACTGTTTTGTTGGACTTGGCAACCCGATGCCCAGTTTTGGTGGGTCATCAATTGATAAGGAAGCATGCACTTCAGGGCAAAGTTAATTGCATATAGAATTAAATCGAACGTTGCCACATGGACAGTGAGATGGTTGGAGGGTAGAAAGCACAGAGGTACGGGCAAAGGAAGCTTCTCAGACTGCAACGATGCAGGGTGATGTTCCACCGGGGTCTGTGCTGGCATTACTCTAATTTACTGTATTCGTAAATGATCTGGCCTTGGGAATTGAGGGTAGAATATCAAAACTTGCTGATATCAAATGGTGGGTGGGTGTAGGGGAAATTACAACAAAGATGATGGAAGAGTCAGGCTACTGGCAAATGCAAAATAACAACAGAAAATGCTGGAAAAACTCAGCAGGCCAGGCAACATCCGTGGGAAGAAATTATAGTCGACGTTTCAGGTGAACCCTTTTTCAAAACTGGAAAGGAAATGAAATATATCGAAGGCAGGGCTGCGATAGAACAAAATAAGTAAATTGACATTAAGAGGTATTCAAAACCAGACGAGATGGTAATAGGACAGTGGAGACAAAAGACGGCTCAGATTAGGTGTGAAGTGTACTGGCAGGATGTGAGACAGCTGCCATGTGGGAGAGAGAAAAAAAAGGAAAGGGGGGGGGAAGGTAAAACCCAAAACAAAAGGGTGGAAAAGAAATATAAGTAAAAATGTAATGGGGCCGAGGTTATGATCTGAAATTGTTGAACTCGATGTTGAGTCCAGAAGGCTGCAAAGTGCCTAATCGGAAGATGAGGTGCTGTTCCTCGAGTTTACGTTGAGCTTCCATGGAACAGTACAAGAGGCCAAGGATGGTGAGGTCCGAGTGGGAATGGAGCGGTGAATTAAAATGACAGGCGACCGGAAGCTCGGGGTCACCCTTGCAGACTGAACGGAGGTGGTCTGCAAAGCGGTCACCCAATCTGCGTTTGGTCTCCCCAATGTAGAGGAGACCACATCGTGAGCAGCGAATACAGTATACTAGATTGCAAGAAGTACAAGTAAATCGCTGTTTTACCTGGAAGGGGTGTTTGGGGCCCTGGACAGTGGGAAGGGGGGAGGTATGGGGCAGGTGTTACATCTCCTGCGCTTGCACGGGAAGGTGCCAGGCGAAGGGGAAGGGCTGTTGGGGGTGATAGAGGAGTGGACTAGGGTGTCTCGGAGGGAGCGGTCCCTATGGAATGCTGGGAGGGGAGGGGAAGATGCGTTTGGTGGTGGGATCACTTTGGAGGTAGCGGAAATGGCGGAGGATGATCCGTTGAATGTGGAGGCTGGTGGGGTGAAAGGTGAAGACAAGGGGAACCCTATCGTGGTTCCAGGAGGGAGGGGCAGGGGTGAGGGCAGAAGTGTGGGAGATAGAATGGACACGGTTGAGGGCCGTGTCAACCACGGTAGAGGGGAATCCTCGGTTGAGGAAAAAGGAAGACATGTCGGAAGCACTGGTGTGGAAGGTGACATCATCGGAGCGGAGACGGAGAAACTGGGAGAATGGAATAGAGTCCTTACAGGAGGCGGGGTGGGAGGAAGTGTAGTCCAGGTAGCTGTGGGAGTCAGTGGGCTTGTAGTGAATATTGGTCGATAACCTATCCCCAGAGATGGAGACGGAGAAGTCGAGGAAGGGAAGAGTCAGAGATGGACCATGTGAAGGTGAGGGAAGGGTGGAAATTGGAGGCAAAGTGAATGAAATTGTCTAGTTCGGGGCGAGAGCAGGAAACGGCACCGATACAGTCATCAATGTATCGGAAAAAGAGGTGAGGGACGGGACCTGAGTAGGACTGGAACAAAGAGTGTTCCACGTATCCCACGAAAAGGCAGGCATATCTAGGACCCATGCGGGTACCCATAGCAACACCTTTGATTTGGAGGAAATGAGTGGAGGTAAAGGAGAAGTTGTTCAATGTGAGAACAAGTTCAGCCAGGCAGAGGAGGGTGGTGGTGGATGGGGACTGGTTGGGCCTCTGTTCAAGGAAGAAGCGGAGCGCCCTCAGGCCATCCTGGTGAGGGATGGAGGTGTAGAGGGATTGTATGTCCATGGTGAAAAGGAAGCGGTTGGGCCAGGAAACTGGAGTCCGTTAAAGTGGCGGAGGGCGTCCGAAGAGTCGCGGATGTAGGTGGGAAGAGACTGGACAAGGGGAGAAAAGATAGAGTCGAGATAGGAAGAGATAAGTTCCGTGGGGCAAGAACAGGCTGAAACGATGGGTCTACCAGGGCAGTCCTGTTTGTGGATCTTGGGAAGGAGGTAGAAGCGGGCTGTGCGGGGTTGGGGGACTATGAGGTTGGTGGCTGTGGGAGGAAGATCTCCAAAGGAGATGAGGTCAGTGACAGCCTTGGAAACGGTGGTTTGATGTTCGGTAGTGGGGTCATGGTCCAAGTGGAGGTAGGAGGAGGTGTCGGAGAGTTGGCGTTCAGCCGCTAGGTAGAGGTCGGTGCGCCAAACAACAACAGCACCACCCTTGTCAGCAGGTTTAATGACAATGTCAGGGTTGGATCTAAGAGAATGGAGTGCTGCAAGTTCAGAGGGAAGTAGGTTGGAGTGAGTGAGGGGAGCAGGGAAATGGAGACGGCCGATGTCACGGTGGCAGTTAGCGATGAAAAAATCTAGAGTGGGTAAGAGGCCAGGGGGAGGGGTCCAGGTAGAATGGGAATTCTGCAAGCGGGAGAAAGGGTCAGCCGTGCGGGGGGAAGACTCCTGGCCAGAGAAGTGGGCACGGAGACGAAGGCAGCGGAAAAAGAGCTCAACATCGTGCCGAGCTCAAAATTCATTGAGGTAGGGGCGTAAGGGGATGAAGCTCAGGCCTTTGCTGAGGACTGATTGTTCGGGGTCAGAGAGGGGAAGGTCAGAGGGGATAGTGAAAACGCGGCAGGGGGTGAGATTGGGAGAAGGGGGGTCAGAGGAAAGTGAAGGGGAAGAAGGTTCCGGAGGGGCGTTGGTGTCCAAGAGTTGGTGAAGCTTGCGATCCTTGACATCGGAAAGGAAGAAAAAAAGTTTTTTGTTGAAGCGTCGGATGAGTCGAATGATGAAATGGAACTTTGGACCCAGACAGCTTTGAGATAGAGTGCGTCGGTGTTGCTGAAGAGAGAGATCGAGAGTGTTCATGTGGTGCCGCATGGTGTTGAGCGTGGATCTCAGGATGCGGCGAGAGCAGTAGTTCGAGGAACGATGAATATCTTGGAGATATTTGTAATCCTGGGTGGATCTGAAACACGAAGGGTGGAAGTTTAGTTGGAATCCACGTGGAATAAGTCGGAACCGGAGACAGTTGCTGAGGAAAATGATGTGGCTGTGAAACCGAGTCTTGGCAGATACCTGATCAAACACGAGAAGGGAAACTGAAAGCAATGAAGATGAACAAGGTTGAAGAGCCAAATGGTGACCCCGTCGAAGAGAAGAGCAGAATGTCTTCAAGGTAGGCATTCCTAGAAGAGGTGTGGCAGTGAACCAGACACTAGTACGATAGCAAAATACTGCAGATGCTGGAAATCCGAAATAACAGCAGAAAATGCTGGAAAAACTCAGCAGGCCAGGCAACATCCGTGGAGAGAAATTATAGTCGACGTTTCGGGTGAACCCTTTTTCAAGACTGGAAAGGAAATGAAATAGATCGAAGGCAGGGCTGCGATAGAACAGCCTTCCGGACTCCATATCGAGTTCAACAATTTCAGATCATAACCTCGGCCCCATTACATTTTTACTTGTATTTCTTTTCCACCCCTTTGTTTTGGGTTTTACCTCCCCCCCCCCCTCCCTTTTTTTTTCTCTCTCCCACATGGCAGCTGTCTCATCCTGCCAGTACACTTCACACCTAATCTGAGCTGTCTTTTGTCTCCACTAGTCCTATTACCATCTCGTCTGGTTTTGAATACCTCTTAATGTCTCTTTACTTCTTTTGTTCTATCGCAGCCCTGCCTTCGATCTATTTCATTTCCTTTCCAGTTTTGAAAAAGGGTTCACCCGAAACGTTGACTCTATTTTCTCTCCACGGATGTTGCCTGGCCTGCTGAGTTTTTCCAGCATTTTCTGTTTGTTATTTCGGATTTCCAGCATCTGCAGTATTTTGCTATCGTACTGGCAAATGCAGTTCAATTTAGAAAAATGTGAAGCCATGCATTGTGGAAGAATAGGGGAATACATTTTAAATGGTAAGATTTTAAATAGAGCAGAGGAGCAGAAGGATAATGGTCGTTAAAGCTGGCAGTGACTTGAGAATGAGGAATGTTAAATGGCATGGGGATCGAGCATGAGAATGAGATTAAACTCGGTGGGTGCTGTGGAGAAAACCACTGGCACAGACTTAATGGCCTGCTTCTATGCTGCAACATGCTATGATCTATTGGAGAGAAGTCACATTCAATTGGGGCCTACGCCCTGTCCATTCTTTTCTAACTCTGCAAACTTCAATGGAAAAAGAAAAGCAATCAGACAGGGGCCACCATGCAGTTCTAGTGGTCCCCTGAACTTACCATGAATAAAAGAAATCTGTATCCGCATTAATTTATTTTTGGTTTAATTGGCCATGGGGGAGGGCAGATTAGTTTATCTTGTAGATCCCTCTTTGTCTGACATACTGTCTGTTCTCCTTCTTTCAATGTAATTTCATCCTATCTCTTGCTAACTAGGCCAGCTCTCCTGTTCTTCTTGTCACTTTTCTTGCCCTGAAATGAGTCACAGCCTTCCTCCTCACATTCTTTTCTGTCCTTGTCCTTCACAGATTATGAATCCAATGATCTTTCTGCCTCTCCTCCCACTCAGCTCATTTACAATTATAAACAGTTTCTTGCTGTCAGCTCCTCTGTTCACCTCTTCCATATCTGCTGCGCTCCGCACCTAGAAAGATTCCCTGTCACTTCTCATTTTTACTTCCCAGAATGGTGCTGGAATTTTGCTTGAAGTGCTACTTGCTCTCGTCCACTGATGGGAATGTGGTCTCTGTTTTCCCCCTGTCATCCATACCAGTGCCAACCCCCTGATGGTGATTGCCATCCTGCCTGTCACTGCACTGCTCGAAATCAGCTCTTTGCTGCCAGCCCCTCCACTGCACCACAGTTCTCTCACAGTTGTATTTTTCCTGCAGTTCTGCCTTCTTCCCTTGGTTCAACATCTACACGTTCCACTATCTGTTTGTTTCTTTATTGAGCAGTATCTTCTCTCCAGTTGCTGGGGTCCCAGTTCTGAAGCTAGAGTGCACCAGTGTATCTTTTGCAGCGGCTGCGATGCCTCAGTGGGTATATAAGCCTCAATGACCTCGATGATGCTCAAGCCCAGGACAGACTGTCTTATGTGACCTGGTTATACAGTTTGAGGGTTAAATTCCAGAGGTCTACAGACATTTCTCTGCCAAGAGGAATTGGAATTAATAGCTCTAACCTCAATGCAGTCCTTTTGACCGCAGTCACACCCAAGGTCTGACAGCACTACAAACACCAAGGAAATAACTGCCCAGGGTTAAATATTAATAGATAGTCATGTTTTGTTGATAGTCCACAATTTTTGTATGATTATCTTCAGAGATCAGGGAAATGTTTTATAGAAACAGAAAAATAGGAGCAGGAGTAGGCCTTTCGAGCCTGCTCCGCCATTCAATATAATCATGGTTGATCCTCTATCTCCATACCAGATTCCCGCTCTCTCCCCATACCCCTTGATGCCTTTTGTGTCTAGATGTAAGATTATCTTCAGAGATCAGAGAAATGTTTTATATTTCCTCCCCTTGGAGGTTTTGTTCGTATTTGTTCACCTCTCGGGTGGTTAAATAGGTTGCAGAGAGTTTTTGACTCATCTCGTACTTTGTTTTGATTTATCTGCTTCTGAACATTGTGACATTCAGTGTTTTGTGCCACTCTCTGTATATTCACAAATCTCTGGGTACGAGTTTAATACATGAAGAACTGGAATGGGTTTCCAAGTTCGAAGACACTTTTGAAATCACTTCTTAAGGATCGGATCTGGTCAGAATGAAGAGAAGGCAGGTGGGTTTGTTCAAAGGGTTTCCCAATTGTGGGAATTCTGTCATTTATTTTACATCGCCAGCTGAGCATCTATTTCAAACAGACCTTTTTATAAAAAAAAAAATCATCCTGGCATTATATAATACATTGTGCATTGCATGATGCAATGCTCTTATCCTTAAGAAATAAGAGTATTCTTTATCACACTGAGCAATGCCAATGTGAGATATGGGGCTGGATTTTCATTCAGGAGTTGGGTAGGAGGCGGGTCTACAACTTTCGGGGTTGTAGTCCCGCCTCCATCGAGATGCGGCCAATCCACGCGATTTTAACTTGATTGACCTTGTTGAGCCCGCCCAGCGGGCTCAGCAGGCCAATGAAGGGCCACCCGGCAACAGGTGACGTCACAGATTGAAATGTCATCTGTCAAGAGCTTTTGACAGATGAAATATCAGTGTTTCACAGCTGTCTGAAGCTGTCAAACAGTGACAGTCTTACTTCTAACCTGAGTCCTTCTCCACAGACTCAGTTAGAAATCTCTCCTGCACAGAAAGTTGCAGGCTGTCACTTTTGACAGTTTGCAGCCATTCTGCTTTCTGTGCTGGTGAGATGAGGGACTCCCGGGACCTAAAGGAAGGAAGGCTGTAAAGGTAATTTAAATTTCTTTAATCACTTTAGACACACCAAACACACTTACCTTTACACTCATGCACACATCACTCACCTGAACACCGACATCTCGACCCCTCCAAGTCCTTCAACCCGACGGCCCGCTTCCTCTAACTTGGCGTGGTTTGGAGCCATTGGGAATCCCATACTTCAACCTTCAAAATAGGGATTAAGCTAAAAACTGCCTGTTAACTACCTGTTAACAGGCAGTTAATTGGCACTAATCCCTTCCCGCCTTGGGTAGGTGGGTCCCAGCGCGGGGCGGGTACCCGCCTCCTTTGAAACAGGCGTGGAGGCGGGTTTGGGTGCGGGATGGGGTCGTGACCCCTGATTTATGGATTTTAACCCCCCCCCCCCCCCCCACGCCTCCAATCACGACTCCACGGCCCAATGAAAATCCTGCCCATAATGTCAAATCCCTGATAACAACAACAACTTGTATTTATATAGTGTAGGAATGTCTCATTCCTATCCAAAAGACTGAGGTCCACTCAGGCGATCAAATAAACGAGGTTTAATGAAAACTAACAGTTTAATGGATAACTACAGGAGAACATCGAATATAGGTCTAGTCAGTTCGGAGGCTCCACGAGGACTGCTTGGGCGGTCCCGTGGCTTACGTCATGACGTTTTTCCCGCCGGTGGGGGATCACGTGATGAACGGCGTGACGTCATCGCGTTTACCCGCGCTATTAAAGTGATCGCACTCTGTACATGTAAACAGTGAAAACAAAGATACAGACTCAGGCTGTAGCTAACATATTATTAAAGGGAATTATATACAATTGATTGGAGTCCCTTGTGGCTCCGCCACAATAGCACCTTTAAAATAGTAAAATGTCCCAAGGTGCTTCACAGGAGTGTTATAAGACAAAAACTTGACACCGAGCCACATAAGGAGAAATTAGGGCAGGAGACCAAAAGCTTGGTCAAAGAGGTAGGTTTTAAGGAGCGCCTTAAAGGAGGAAAGGGAGGTAGCGAGGTCCATTACCCTCTTCCACTGCATCATGTAATCTACTGAAAGGAAATCTCTCATTGTCTTTACTCAGTATATTAAAGGTGCCCTCATTTTAAGTTGTGCATCTTGCTTGAAAGGCTTTGTGACCAATTAGAGAAGAATTTCTGCCACATGAGAACAGGAAGGTGATGGGGGAAAAGAAAGACGACAAATACTTTTTAATTTGAGTCTCTATCACAGGCCAGCCGTAGTGTCGTGCATTCCATGTTCATGTTGCGAGAGCAACGTGTGACAATTGTTTTGACAGTACCAGTTGTGTAGCAATAGCTAGGTTGATGAAGGTTGAGTTACAGTTGAGCTGGGTTGAGTAGAGTTTACAGGCAAGTATAACCTCCCCAGCTCATAATGTTGTGTCAGATCATATATTGGATGCCTAAATTACTGTATATTGTCTCCGTAATTTTTAATATGTGTACTTCAATTACTTGTTTGGATGCGGCTGTCCTCCTCATTAAAAGAGACGCTACTGCATTAGGCCAGCGTGTCTGCGACTGGATAATAATGCTTGCTTTCTTCTTTCCAGACTTCTGTGTCAGCTTTAGTAACCTTCTCGGGGTGGGGGGGTGGTTTATATCAGCAAGCATAATGGGGAATTGATGCCAAAACTTTCTGAATTTTTAAGAAGCTGTGTTTGACAGTGCTGAGGTGTGCAGTTCAGTACAGGTTATATTTTCGGAAGAACTAATACGATTTAACGGAGGTTCTGTGGGCCGTCCTTTTGCACATGAAATTGTGCAGTGACAAATTTGCTGACAACCAGATTATCAACTAGTTGTTCTTGTTTTGTCTATCGCTGCTGTGTGATGGTTAAGTGGGTGGCTCCTTCACTGTTGTCATCTTCAAGGTCAGGGAATTGGCTGACAAATTCTGAAAGGCAGTTGTGAAGATTACTTGACAAATAGCTGGTTGCGATCACACAGTGGGTAATTGTGGAAGGGAAATGTTGAGCTAATCGACAGATGCTGGGTAGCGTGTAAAGCACTGTGTTAATCGTTGGCCTTTTATCTTCAGGCCTGCCTCCAGGTGTGGCTGATGGGCCGCAACTCTTCTCTCTGCTGCAAGGGACCTACATGAAATTAATTTGGGCATGAAATCATAGAATCTTACATCGCCGAAGGTGGCCATTCGGCCCACTGTGCCTGTGCCGGCTCTTTGAAAGAGCTATCCAATTAGTCCCACTCCCCTGCTCTGTCCCCATAGCCCTGCAAATTTTTCCTTTTGAAGTACAGTATATATCCAATTCTCTTGTGAAAGTTATTGTTGAATCTGTTTCCACCACCATTTCACGCAGTGCATTCTAGAACATCGTAACTCGCTGCATGAATAAAATTCTCCTCATCTCCCCTCTTAATCCAGTCCTTAGTGGGCATGGATGTCTCTCATTTGGCACTAATTGGCACTCTTACTCAGAATTGTCCTAAGGTGGTTGGTGTGTAAATGGAAAAAAAATGTCACGCTGTTAGAGCCTGATTTGCAATTGGGCATGCGAAAGCTCATTTCTAAAAGGAAGATTGCAGCAGCTAACACATTCTCCACTAAGTTCATGATTCAGACACTCCATCCAGCCGGAGGAGTGAGCCTTTGGGGCAGTGGTAGCATTCCTGCCTCTGGGCCAGAAAGTGCAGGGTTCGAACCCCAGTCCAGACAGTCCCGACGCGTGGAGTCAGAAAAAAGTTCTTAATTGGCTTTGAATTCTGGGTTGACATCCAGCGGGATACTCGCATCCGGTGGGTGTGGGTGCCCATAAAACCCTCCCGCCGTATAGGACTAACCCCCCTGTTGGCCGGCATGAAGATGGTTACGGCCATGGAAGGAGCGTTAACACGGCCAGTCAGACTGTTAAATAGTCTGCAAATCCTTCCAAAGGGAACAGCGAGAAGACACGAAAAGAAGACCGACCAGACTGCAGAAGATTGCAAAATGGATTAAGTCTCCCTCCTTCAGCTGTATTCCATTGTTTAGACACGCTAGGTTTCTCTATCAGATGGAATTGTAGACTTATGAAAATATGGTTATAATTTTCTACTGTTAAGGGAGTCCGTTTTAACAATGTATGTGGCTTAGCAAGTTCTCCTGGTGTTCTGGCCAGCATTTATCCCTGAACCAATGCCGAAAACAGATGATCTGGTCAGTTATTTCACTGCTGTTTGTGGGAACCTGCTGTGTGCAAATTGGTGTTCCCTACATTGCAAGAGTGACTATAATTCAAAAGTAAAGCACTTTGGGACGTCCTGAGGTCATGAAAGATGTTGCGGAAATGCAAGTTTTAAAGCCGAGCCCAGTGCACTTACAGAAACAGTTTTCGCACTGAATGTAAAATAGGTGAACAGCGTGGTGCTGACTACAAAAGCAGCAAATCTAAAAGTGTCTCGGAAGTAACATCTACACTGGGTACACCATTTTTTTTTAAGGAAAAAAGCACATTGTGGGCCAGGAAACAGATTAAATGGCTGGCAAACAACACCATAGGTTGCAGCCTTACATTTATGTACTGCCTTTTGATGTGAATCATGCTCCCTGTAGCACATGCTGTGCCATCAGTTAAAGCAGCAAGGTCAAGACTTGAACCAGCAAAAAATTTCGATGACTAATTGAGTCCAAAGCGGGTGTGAAACACGGTCGGAATGCAGTTCTTGTGGTAATTAAAAGAGAAGGGCTTTAGAGCCACATGCAGCTTTTTAACCAACCCACTGGAAGCTGACCATGTAATACAGTGTGTGGGCACTTTGAGGGAGTGCCATTGAGTCATGCCTTTGGTTCTACTTCCATCAAATGCACTCAAGTATAAATGACTTGAACCCAACGGTTACAACGGTATCACAGATTTTTGTGTCTTGCAGTCTCCTGCTAGGCTAGGTGCCTCCCAGTGTCAGCCATGGCTCGGTTTGTAGCACACTTGCCTGTGTCAGAAGGTTGTGGGTTCAAGTCGTACCGCAGCAAGTTGAGTGCAAAAATTTAGTCTTGACACTCCAGGGCAGTACTGAGGGAGCACTGACAGAGTCTTTCTGATGAGACGTTAAACCGAGGCCTCGTCTGCTGTCTCAGGCGGAATTGAAAGATCCCATGGCACTATTTCGAAGAAGAGCAGGGGGAGTTCTCCCCGGTGTCCTGGCCAATATTTATTCCTCAA
Organism: Somniosus microcephalus; assembly: GCF_052327205.1. Classification (NCBI taxonomy): domain Eukaryota; kingdom Metazoa; phylum Chordata; class Chondrichthyes; order Squaliformes; family Somniosidae; genus Somniosus; species Somniosus microcephalus. The sequence continues at coordinate 42,341,361 of NC_140993.1, read as the reverse complement.
CCAACACCACTAAAAACCGATTATATGGTCATTAACACATTGCTGTTAGTGGGGGCTTGCTGTGCCAAATTGGCTGCCACGTTTCCTGCATTACAGCAGTGAATATACTTCAAAAGTATTTAATTGGCTGTAAAGCACTTTGGGATGTCCTGAGGTAATGAAAGGCATTACATAAATGCAAGTCTGTCTTTCTTTCTCCTGTACTGACCCACTACATGTACAGAGTTTGTTCATGCATCCGCCTGCTCACGTCATTTTGGTGATGACATGCAGGCAGTTGGAGCTGACTCTGTGTCAGTCCACAGATCCTACTAATTATGGGCATAACTACATTACCATTAGTTCGTCATTCCCCCCCCCCCCCCCACCCCCTCGCTCCCCACTTGCTGTTCTGACATGTGAGTCACTCAGAAGTAGAGATTTACTTGTCTTTGGTAGAAGTAGGAGTCTTTCTTAGTCTCTCTGTTGGAAGGCTGGTTCCTCGGCATATAATTACCAGGATTTCAAAGCCCAGCTTTCTTACAGCATCCTATCCTCCTCTGACCTCCACGTATGTGCGCTAATGTTTTCTTAAGTACATACGCAGAGCAGGCAATTTTAGGTGGGCTGTTACTGATCGTCTTTAAGTGGCAGCAATGCGTGGTTCACATGAAGGTGGAAGAGATGCGTCTTCTGAAAGCTCGATCTGTGAATCAGGCCATTATGGCCACTTATTTGTAAATTAAGAGTGAGATTTGTAACCAAAATGATTTCAGACACCTTATAAATGCATTCAAATATTTGGAACTATGTGGCTTATTTCAGATTGATGCAAACCCAAATAATTGAGATTCGACAGGCCCAAATCAGACTCCAGTGAATCTCATTCACTTGTTAAGTCCAGTGCCTGCTTACAGCCGTTCGTCACTTTTTTATACCAATATGTTGGCAGCAGGTTTGTGGTTCTGTTTCCATCCCCCCCCCCCGCGACCCCCGGCACGTTGTACATTTTCAAACTGAGGTTGTCGTACTCTAAGGAATCTGTGCGGAGGGCCTCGAGGTCAGGTTTCTGTTCATCTCATCAGATTTCTAAATTTTCCTGGACTTGTTGACTTACTCGCACGTTATTTCTGGGTTGTTGTATACTCATCATTTTTTTTGTTGCAATGAAAGCCTCTTTTCCTTTAGCGAGCTAGCACTGTCATTTGAAGGTTAGTATCGGGGCCCCTGGGAGCGAGTCAATACTTGTAAAGGCTTGCTGAAAGTATGAGACTCTTTGAATTGTGTTTCCCCTTCCCTGCCCCGGTCAAAAGCTTGACAACTGTTGGTGTAAAGGAGATAAACTTGGTGCCTCTGTTGGGACCTGACAGTAGAGATCAAAGATGACAAAAAAAGGCACGGCCTCTGCTTCTTGAACTTCGAATGAGGATCAGTCGCAAAATAAAAAAATAAGTGGTTGCAGGCCTCGCATTGAGCGCCACTTTCACAGGCCTCCAGCACCAATACAAATGTACCTATAGTCGCTGTTTCCTCATCCCTGTACCATGAGAGATTGAGTAGAATGGGCTTATATTCTCTGGAGTTTAGAAGAATGTGAGGTGATCTCATTGAAACATATAAGATTCTGAGAGGGCTTGACAGGGGAGATGCTGAGAGGCTGTTTCCCCTGGCTGGGGAGTCTAGAACTAGAGGGATAGTCTCAGGATAAGGGGTCGGCCCTTTAGGACTGAGATGAGGAGGAATTTCTTCACTCAGATGGTTGTGAATCTCTGGAATTCTCTACCCCAGAGGGCGGTGGATGCTCAGTCGTTGAGTATATTCAAGACAGAGATCGATAGATTTTTGGATATTTAGGAATCAAGGGATATGGGGATAGTGCAGGAAAGTGGAGTTGAGGTTGAAGATCAGCCATGATCTTATCGAATGACAGAACAGGCTTGAATATGGCCTACTCCTGCTCCTATTTCTTATGTTATGTGTAAGTTGAGCTTTTAAATGGCTCCAGTTGGAAGATGATAAACATGGCACAGAGTGGTAGCTCTGTTACAAGTTTAGAAGGTGGCCTGAAGCAGCGCAGTCTGATGTTAAGAGCATTTTTTGCTTGGTGTGAGCACTTTACTGCATAAAAACTTTGCTTTAGGATCATAGAATCCTACAGCACAGAAGGAGGCCATTCAGCCCATTGGGTGCCTGTGCCGGGTGCCAAAGAAAGCTGAAATCAAATCCCTGCATGGTGCATGAGTGTTCAAGCTATGTGGAATGTTTGAAAGATCGACAACAGAGAAGGTTTTGGGGAGGGATAATCTAGAGAATGAGTTTTGAAATGGTTTAAAAGGTTAAATAGTGAAAAATTAATTTTTAGTAGTCAGCGAAAGGGAAGGCGAAAGCTAGGATTCATACTACAGTAGTAGTATAAAAGAGTTGAAAGCTGAAGAAATTCCTTCACGCAGAATGTTATTAGAATATGGTATCACAAGGGGCTGCTAAAGTTGAGACAATCAAAATGACTTCCCTCTCGCGATTTCTAAGCTCCAAAAAAGCCAACCTAAACGTTCTTCTTCCTCCTGCTCCTCTTCCCCATATCCTCATTGCAGTAAAATCACGAGACTCATCGCATCATCTCCCTCTCTAACTAGACGTTTCCCAAACTCTGGAACTTGTTTCCCTGATGCTTCCCTTGAAACTAACAGCAACTGTGGCTGATCTGTCGAAAGCTCAAGCCAGAAAAAGAAATTGGAACCCAACAAAGAACCACAGATTTTGAACGTAGTTCACTGCCAGTCTCTCTGTATCTACAACTAATACAGCAGTCAGTGGAAGAAATTGTGATTTTTGGCATGATTTGTTGTTAAATATTTTTTTAATATTAGATAATAAGATTGATCTCTTTTGTACACATTGCACACTCCCACCACACACACTCACTTTTCTCACCCCCTCAATCTCCCTCTCCGCCTTCATCTCTGCCTCCTCTCTTTCTCAATCTTCTCTCTTTCTCTCTTTTTCCTTTTTCTTGCTCTTTCTGGTGCGCTTTTACTTTTTTTCTCTCCCATTAATTTCTCCCTTTCTCTCGCTCCCCTCCTCTCAATCCATCTCTTTCACGCAGTCACTGGCATTAGCCCGTTCCGTTAACCCTGGGCAGCATCTGGTTGCGTTGCTGCCGCAGAGGTCGCAGCACATGCCAGGTCTGTGGCAACGGCGTTGCTTGCTTGATCAGCAGCCAGTTTGGTTAAAAGCCAAGTGTTGACGAGCTGAGATGGTGATACTTTTGGGGCAAACCACATTCACTCATACTGTAATTCATTCAAAAACAGAATGTTGGTGGTTCAGAATGGAAGGAAGCCGACTTGCTTTATTATGATCTGCATCTCTTACAACATGATTCATTGCTTGGGTAGGGTCAAAGGGTAACGCTTCAACAACAACATGCTTGACCACTGAATTCGAAGGTAACTCATGTCCGATCTTTCTCATTTCTTCAATCGTGTTACAAATATAACAATAACTTGCATTTATATAGGGCCTTTAACATAGTGAAAATGTCCCAAGGCACTTCACAGGAGCGATTATCAGACAAAATTTGGACACTGAGCCACGTGAAGGGATATTGGGACAGGTCAAAGAGGTAGGTTTTAAGGAGCAACTTAAAGGAGGAGGGAGAGGTAGCGATGCGGAGAGGTTTAGGGAGGGAATTCCAGAGTGTAGGGCCCAGGCAGCTGAAGGCACGGCCGCCAATGGTGGAGCGATGAAAATCAGGGATGCGCAAGAGGCCAGGATTGGAAGAGCGCAGAGATCTTGGCGGGTTGTAGGGCTGGAGGAGGATACAGAGATAGGGAGGGTCGAGGCCACGGAGGGATTTGAACACCATTTATGAAAAAAAGAGACGCAGACAGTTTATGAGGCACTGGCCAGCCTCATCTACAGGGTTTTCGTTCTAAGCTTGACAGCACCTTAACACTATCTTTTGACACCACTATTTCTTCCCTATCGTTGTGGGTTTGGCCCGTCACTGAGATTTGTCAGTTAAAAAAAAATCTTTAAAATGCATTTCCTTTCTGCTGCTCACTTCTTCATGGGGTTTACGGTATGTGAAGCACATTGAGTGCTGCACTGCTGTTCAGAGTTGTATGTAGGATATTGTGAAGCACAGCCTCATCACAGAATTTGATATGAGTTGCAATTTATTCTGGCCCACGCACGCAGTAGGGAGTTCAATATGCTCTTAATGTGATGCTGTGCTTTGCTGCTTTGTTCACCTGGAACTGCACCTCCTGTACAGTTTACAGTAAACCAGTCCAATTCACTACAAACGCAGCTAAACTCTGAACCGGTGCTTGGTGTCTTTACATGTAGGGAGGGGGTTGGTGACCCAGTCCCCAGACAGAGAGATAACATCGCCATTTTGTATCTGTACAACGCCAGCCAAATAGGATTTTCTTTTTGAAATAGCAAATTAGCTAAAGTGTCGACGGTAATTGTGATTTATTATTGCCATACTGTGAATAAAACTTTGAAACATTATCTTTCCTGTACCTGCCAATACTGCACCTGCCTCCTTTGTCATGGAGAAAAGTGTACTGCACATTTTGAGGTGCAATTAATTGCACATTAAATGTGATTTTAAGCAAATCAATCATGTAAGTAGTTTATTTCCTTGGGGCAACATAATCCAGCCCACATAGAAAGGACTAAATCGACCAGGTATCTACCTATAGGTCTAATAATACACAGGATATTTGGTCATTGCTTGTGCCAAATATCCCTGATCTCAAGTGAATGGTTATTTTGCAAGAGGCTGTTGACGAGCATATATAGTAAAATGATCACAGACAGAATCATTATTCAAACAAAGCACTAAGGGGGAGAAATTCAGTTGTGAGCGCCACCCGTTAGCGCCTTAAGAGGGCGATAAGTGGGGCGCTAACCAACTAGCGCCCGGGCGCGGCGATACCTGCGCCTCTCGTGAAATTGAACGGACATTTAGCGGCGGCTCTCCTGCGCAGATCTTGACGTCATTCCAGAGTGCAACGCCCTTGGGGCGCCCCGGATCGGAAATTCAGTGGCGCCCCCCTCCTTTTCGCCTGTCGCTACCAACGACAGGTTGGCTGGAACGCTTCCCTGTGGCTGGGGGGGGGGGGCGCTATTTAAAGGGGGCTCTTCCTGTCTTCTGTGTGGTAGCCATTTTTGGACCACTCGTTCTGAGAGAGAGATTTGCAGAGAGACAAAGGGAGAAAGAGAGGCTTCTGCATTGAGTCAACGCTGCCTGAGGTAGTTTTGGCTTCTGCCCATAACTTTGTAGTTGCTTTGCTTTTTCAACGGCATAACTTTGATTGCCCACATATTATGGGGGCTGCAATGGATGGGAACGTCGTGCTTCTCCATCACATTGAGAGGGCACAGAGACGCACAGAGAGAGTGGCAATCATGGCCAGGTGGAGGAGGGCCAACAGGTGTCGGTACAGGAGACCTTACCGTCCCAGGGTTTTTCGACAACAGTTCTCATACATCAATATATCTGAGGAGCAGTGTTTGCGAAGGCTGCGATTTAGCAAGGAGATGGTCACTGAGCTCTGTCACCTCCTCCAGCCAGATCTGCAACCTCAACTGAGGAGCAGGACGTCTCTGTCGGTGGCAGTGAAGATAACAGTGGCTCTCAACTTTTATGCCACTGGCTCCTTTCAATCTGCTACTGGGGACATTGCCAATATCTCCCAGTTCGCGGTGCATTGCTGCATCCGTCAAGTCACAAATGCCCTCTTTAAAAGGAGACGACCCCGGACAAGCAGCAAGAGCGCGCAGCGGGCTTTGCAAGAATAGCGGGCTTCCCCAAGGTGCAGGGTGCCATTGACTGCACGCATGTGGCTTTGCGGGCGCCGCAAGAGAATGCCGAGGATTTCCGCAACCGAAGGGGCTTCCATTCCTTGAACGTCCAGTTGGTCTGTGACCACAGACAGCTGATACTCGCTGTCAATGCCCACTTTCCAGGCAGCAGCCACGATGCCTTCATCCTGCACCAGACCTTTTCAAGGCCCCGCTTCACCCAGGAGGCTGGCTTCTCGGGGACAAGGGCTATCCTCTGTGCACCTGGCTGATGACCCTGCTCCGCTCGCCCAGTACCCCTGCAGAAGAACGATACAACGAGAGCCATCAAGCTACCAAGAACATCGTTGAGCACACAATCGGCGTGCTCAAGCAACGGTTCCGCTGTCTGGACCACTCTGGAGGAGCCCTGCAGTACTCGCCTGAGCGAGTCTCCCACTTCGTTGTTGTGTGCTGCATGTTGCATAACCTGGCAATCCTCAGGACCCAGCCAATGCCAGCGGGCCTTGGAGCACCAGCAGAGGAGGAGGAGGAGGAGGAGCAGCAGCACCAAGACGGGAGGGAGGCACAAAGTGCAAGGGCCGTCCATCAAAGGCTTATAGCAAGTTGCTTCTCGGCCCCCTCTAAGGAATGGCTTCTGCCATTCAAAGAACCTGAATGGAACCATGCCGCAACCCCTAAGCCGGTCAAGGCAACCATGACTGCCAAGAGCAAACCTGCACATTTTGAATAAAGACACTTCTTTATTTACAAAGCTGTGTATCCTTCCCGCATGACAAAGTAATAGAAAGAAACACACAAAGAAACAGTCAGTCACATAACTGGCTCTCACAACCTGGAGACAATGTCCAAAACAGTAACAAAAATATGACCACGATCCTCGGCCTTCAATAAAACAATGAACCACATTTTGCCACACCTCCTACTTTTTGCCCTTCGAGGGTGATCTGCTTCCCTTGCGAAATTGCCCCCTTCCCGCCCTGCAGCTCCTCCGCACTGGGACCCCAGTGGCTGGAGCAAGGCTGGGGGAAGGCTGCTGAGTGTCAGAAACTGAGACTGCAGATGCCCTTGAGGGACGGCCTGGACCAGCTCTGGGCCTGGAGGGCCCGGCTGCTGACTGCTCCAACTCTGCATGGGCGGCAGCAGTCTGTCCTACAGGTGGTGGCAACTTGGGTGGAGAAGTGACAGTGTTGGCAGCAGGAATGCTGTCATCCTGAGCGAGGATAGCAACTCCCCGCTCGACCGACGCACTGGCACTCCCACGGGGCAGCACTTCAGCATGCGGAGCAATCTGCTGGAGCACAGATTGCTGGCCTGCTGCGGCGCGGGGAGGGCCCCGGGGAAACCTGCCCGATCCAGCGAGGGTGACATCAGTTAGTGCTCGCGTGGCCTCAGTCTGCGCCTGCATGAGACTAGCCACTGACTGCATTGCAGCACTTAGCATTTGCGTGCCAGATGCCTGTACTGCACCAAAGTCCTGGACACTCCCTGCCAGTGACTCAATGGATTCGGGCATCCTTGCCACTGCAGCCATGAGCTCAGTGTGCCTTTGCTCCGCCTGGCCGCTCATTTCAGCGAGGAGCCGCACCTCTTCTGCGCTCACTGTAGCAGGACTTAAGGCCATACTCTCCCTCCGGGGAGAAGGCCCCCGAGCTTCCCTACCCGCCTCGCGTTGCTACAGCCTGCTGGGTCCTGGAGCTTCACCCTCATCTGACCAGCCCCCCCTGCTCCCCTCCAGGGAAGGCGTGTCCCCAGTATGGCCATGGGCTGCCTCGGCAGAGGGTTGCGCTGATGGTCCGGCTTCCTCTTCCTCCTCGCCTTCAGATTCACTCCCAGTGGCAGCTTGAGGGCCTGCCTGCTCACCTGGTGAATCAGCATCTGAAAGCAGGGAGGTACAGGAGTGGCTTTAGCGTGAGGACAGGGTGGCAGCAAGGGAGGCATGAGTCCAGTGATGTACTGATTTGGATCGAGAGTGTCAAAGGATGCTGTTGTGAGGAACAAGTGGAAGGAGAGAGGTCAAAAAGATGATGACCTTACCATTGCTGGCCAGAATGGGGTCGGCGTCTCCAGTGGCGACGGGGCCAAGCATCCGGCTTGCCACAATCCGGTAGACTCGCTGCTCCAGTTCGGTCAGGGCTTGAAGGTGAAGCCGGCCTCCCCCGGTCCGTTGCTGCTGTCTCCTATTATGCGCTAGCTTGCCCTGCAAGAAAAAGGACGGGGTCTGAGTAAAGATGCAGCCATGATCTTGGCTGAAATGCCTCCCATGGTCGAATAGCCCTTACTGTGTGCAAAGTGCTGAATGTGCGTGTGAGTTTCCTGAAAGGGCCATCCATAGGTGTTGGAGGAGTGCTGGGCATTGGGGCTTTCAAGACCCTTTGGCCATAAAGCGAGGTCGAGATGGAGGGATGAAGAGGTTTATGAAAAAGGCACTCACCCTGACGACCCAAGTGAGGTCGTTGAACTTCTTCCTGCATTGCACAGGGGTCCTAGGCACCATGCTGCTGGAGGTTACTCTGTGAGCCACCTCCCTCCAAGCTTTTCGGTACTCACTGGGCAGAGGCCCCCTGCCACACTCCGGGTAAAGGAGAGATCGCCTGCGCTCCACCGCGCCAACCAGAGCCTCCAAGGCCCCCTCGCTGAAATGCTGCGCTCGCTCCCTGCCCCCCTCCATGGTCCTTGGTTGCAGGATTTGGCAACCGGTCTGTCCAGGCCGAGATTCTGGGCTCCGATGCGCAGGGTGCGGCTGCAAGTCAAGATCGACCCTCCCCTTTAAGAGCTAACCAGCGCCAGTGTGTCTGTGTGCAATCGCTAACTGACAGCACCTGCGCTGCACCCGCCCTCTGAGTTAGCGCCTCGCTCCTCCGGCTTAGCGCCTTAAGGGAGTTGTTTAGCGCCTGATTTAGCGCTGCAATCAGCTCCAGGGACGAAACAGACCAATTTCGCAGTAGGTGGCGATAATTTGCGCCGGGCGCAAAACTTTGCGCTCGGCCGATAATTGCGCCCCAAATAGGGCGATACCGAATTTCTCCCCCTATGTCTTTGAGGGATGCATCAAGCACTTCCTTGTCCCCATGTGTAAATACATTGGCCAGGGCAGTAGTACTGTGCTGCAACTGACGCTCGAGCCCATGGCTCGGCAGTAGAATTATCCGCCAGGGTTCCTGTTCTCGATTGTTGTCCAGTGACAGCTGCAGCAAACTGCACCTGCATGGATGTTGGGTGAGGAAGAAGCTTCAGCTTGGCCGTGAAGTCTTCCGCAATTTCATTGTCGACCAACCCTTGCTATGCAGGCTGAAGTAAGAGAAATGAGCACTTGAGTAATGCACACGAGGATGGCTGGGCCACAAGGAATTGAATTCTAGCTTGAGTTGGCACTTTTAGGGAGGAGAGAAGAAACTCTGAGCGAACGTTTCTATTCTTTGCATTCATAGTTTCTTCACAAGGTACACCAAAACTGAAGTCCAGTTTCTTTCTGAAAGGCTAGATTAGGGTTGCAAAGGGGTGGAAAGTTTCCGGTAAATTTCCGGAAATTTTCCACGGGAAGTTTAGCTTGGGAATTTTGGGAATTTTGCCCAAAAAAGCACATGCTAGCATAATATTGGTTTTTTTGTATTTTCTTTTTTTTCCACAGGTCCTCTCTTAAAATTACTAACGGAGATGGAATCTTAATTATTAAGGAATTTCTTAATCAATATATGTTTATCTTCTTACTTGGCTTGTTTTAATAATTACAAGTTTTGTGTGTGACTGTGAACAAATGTGTCCTGATTGAGTGGATGAGCGATTAGCTCCCTCTATTTGTAACATTTGCATATCGAATTGTGATTGGCCTGCAGGCATCTGTAAGACTGCTGTGGTTTTTTTAAGATCCAGGTTAGGGGTCCTGAGGGAAGTCATTTTGTTTTCTGCTGATGTTGTGATGATGCAGTAAGTAAATCAGACTTTATACCAAATAAACCAGTTACTTGTTGAACTCTGTTGTCCTTCAATTTAAAATATACAAAATAATACACTATTGGTGATGTAGCGTCATGTGTGTACAGGTCATGCTTCCATCACATGGAGCATCAGCAAAAATGTACTCACCCTGTTGCAATCGTGCTGATCGACCGCAGTTCGACACAGAGATGAATGCCCTTTATTTCTCTGCATAGAACAATGCCACGTTTACCGTCGGATGTGTGGAAGGATTTTACCCCAGGCATTAAAGATGGAAAGACTGTGTACATGTGCAAACACTGTAGAAAGCCATATGTAAAGAATGCCACAAAGATGCAGCAGCATTTATCCAAATGCAACAACTTCACTCAAAGCTCACAGCAGTCAGCCCAGAGTTCCTCTGCTTCCATTCAAGAAGATGATGGTTCTCATTCAGCATCAGGCTCCTTATCATCAGCAACTCCTGGCCCACTTGGAAGGTTCTTTGATACAATGGATAACCATAGCCAGACGAATGCAGATGAGTGCCTTGCTCGAGCTGTATATGCAACAGGCTCACCCCTCATGCTCACAGCCAATGTGTACTGGAAGAGATTTTTCAATGTTATTCGCCCTGCATACTGTCCTCCCACCAGACATGCTTTGTCTACTTATTTGCTGGAGGCTGAGTATAACAGAGTCCAAGGAAAGCTCAAAGAAACGATAGCGATGGCAGACTGTGTTGCAGTTATCTCAGATGGGTGGTCAAATGTACGAGGGGAGGGCATCATAAACTACATCGTCTCCACTCCTCTCCCAGTGTTCTTCAAGAGCACAGACACGAAGGACAACAGACACACAGGCACATACATTGCTGATGAGCTGAAAGCGGTCATCAACGATCTTGGATCACAAAACGTCTTTGCAGTAGTTACTGACAATGCTGCGAATATGAAGGCTGCTTGGGCTCAAGTGGAGGAGGCCTACCCTCATATTACGTCTATTGGGTGTGCAGCTCATGGGCTTAACCTGCTCCTCAAGGACATCATGGGTTTGAGAACCATGGAAGCACTGTACAAGAGAGCCAAGCAAGTTGTTAAGTATGTCAGGGGAAAACAGGTAGTTGCAGCAACCTACAACTCCAAGCAAATGACAAAGAACAAGAACACCACACTGAAGCTGCCCAACAACACTAGATGGGGTGGTGGTGTCATAATGTACAACAGCCTTCTGGAGGGTAAGGAGTCGCTGCAAGAAATGGCAATATCCCAGTCTGGGGATATGGAAACCACCATCAAGAAAATATTGCTGGATGATGTGTTTTGGGAGAGAGTGGTTAGCAGCCTTAAACTACTCTCACCAGTAGCATCTGCAATTGCTCAGATTGAAGGAGATGACGCTGTCTTGTCAGATGTTCTCAGGCTTTTTACTGATTTAAAAGAACAAATCAGCATTGCCCTACCCACATCCCTGCTGCTCAAAGCAGAGGAGAAGGCAATTGTTCAATTCATACAGACGCGTCAAGAATTTTGTGTCAAGCCGATTCATGCTGCAGTATACATGCTGGACCCAAAGCATGTTGGGAGACCAATACTTTCTGGAGAACAGATCAACAGCGCTTAGTGTGATTTCTACCCTCTCACACCATCTCAATCTGGATGTGGGCAAAGTTCTGGGAAGTCTGGCAAAGTTCTCTACCAAGCAAGGTCTTTGGAATGGGGATGGGATATGGGAATCATGCAAGCATCTCAGTGCACATACCTGGTGGAAGGGACTTTGTGCATCTGAGGCCCTGTCACCTATTGCATCGGTGATACTCCAAATCCCACCTTCATCAGCGGCCTCTGAACGAAACTGGTCACTTTTTGGGAATACGCATACAAAGGTGCGCAACAGGCTGACTAACAAGAGAGTGGAGAAACTGGTGGCTATCCGGGCGAACCTACAACTTATTGAGCCAGATACAGAAGTGTCCACCACACAGCTAGACACTGACACAGAGGAGGAAATGGACACGTCAGAGCCAGAGTCAGAGAATCAGGAGGAGCAATGAGGAGTAGAAGACTCATGAGTAGTGTGGTGTATGTAACCTGTTCCACCTTAAGAGAACTTAAGCCTGTTCCACCTTAAGAGATGTACTACTTTCTCTGGCTGCTGTATACGTAATACCGGTGGTGACCACCGGTATATAAGCACTGTGTAGTAATATTGTATTTTAATATAGTCCTGACCTCCAACCAGTAAAGACCTGTTGAACTTTAATCTTGTAGTCCGTGTTAGTAATTACAACTAGAACACACAGACTTAACAGTGGCGACGAGTCCGATTTCTTACCCTGCGGCAGTTTATATCCACGGCGGCTTCGTCCACAGAACGGACGTCGAAGAGAGGCTTCCACCCTCATCACCCTGCTGGAAGACACGGCGCGCGGCAGACATCGAGAAACCAGAGTGCAGAAGACATCCTGAACTCGAAGCCTCCATCAGCGGCTGTCAGCTATCTTCTTTCTTCCTCGGTGGTGGGTAAGCCGGGCAGCGACGCGACCAGAAAGTCGGCCGCGTTGGCTGTATAGACGGGGAGGGAAGACGGAGGAATAAGGGCGGTGAGATCGCTCGCGACCGGAGGTAAGGGCCAGGCCGCATTCGGGCCGAAAGGCGCAGCGTGGGGACATCGATCGCGGCTGGTGATAAGGGCCGGGCCGCATTCGGGCTAAAAAGGCGCAGCGTCTGGGGCAACTGAAGGCGCGAGAGCCGCGGAGACAGCGTCGGGGGACGGGTGAAGACCGCCAAGCACGGGAAAACCGCCATTTTGTAGGCGCAGGACGAAGACAAGAGCGGGAAGCCGCCATGTTGGATAAAAATTAAAATAAATTAAATTGCAACGATGCCTAAACATGGGAACATTAATACCTTTGATAGCGACATCGAAGATTGGGCCATGTATGTAGAACGCATACAAAATTAGTGTAAAGCAAATAAAATTCCAGATGAAGAGAAAGCACTAACATTATTAAACTTAATGGGTGCGAAGACATACGGGCAATTGAAACACCTTTTATCACCAGATGAACCGGCGGATAAGACGTTCGAGGAGATTGTTACTGTCCTGAAAAATCATCTAAACCCCACGCCGCTGATGCTAGCAGAACGATTTAAATTTTACAGCAGAAGGCAGCTGAATGATGAAAGCAATGCTGAATATTTAATGGAATTGCGTAAGCTAGCAAAGTACTGTCAGTTTGGAACGAGACTGACAGAGGCGCTACGAGATAAATTTGTGTGTGGTTTATTAAAAGAAGATACACAAAAGCGACTGCTCAAGGAGAATGAGCTGACGCTTGAGAAAGCGATCACTATGGCAGCAGCACACGAAGCTGCAGCGAGAGGCACGGCAGTAATGCAGCTACGGTCACCGGAACTCAATACAAATAAATTGGGTTCGAGTACTGTAAAATGTTATCGTTGTGGAAAGACAACGCACGATCAGAACCAATGTTGGTTTAAAAACCAAGAATGCAGAACGTGTGGCAGGCTTGGCCACATAGCTAAAGTATGCCAGTCAGGAAAGAAGACCAGCAACAAAAAGTCACCGCAAGGAAAATACATAAAGGTACACAAGGTGACAAAGAACAGTTCGACCGAACAGAAGTCAGATTCAGACGCTAGCAGTAATGAACTGGGTAGCTTAAGAGTACACAACGTTGGTAAGGATGCAGATCTCCAGACAATTTGGGTCACCCTTCAGATAGCAGGAGTCCAAGTAAAGATGGAATTGGACACTGGATCGGCATTGACGGTCATGAATAAGAAAGATTACAAAAGGTTATTCCAACATATTCCCTTACGGGATACGGAGATTATATTGAAAACATACACGGGGCAAAGAGTGTACCCCATCGGAAAGATAGAGGTAAAAGTGGTCCACAAGGGCGAAGAAAGCCAAGTAATGGACTTATATGTGCTACCTGAAGGAGGTCCACCACTACTAGGACGGGAGTGGATTAGGAAAATGAATATGGACTGGCACTCCTTGAAGGCACTAACGGTAGATTCCGGGGAAACAGATGTCAAACCTAAACGATTGTCCAAAATATTGGATGATGCTAAAGAGGTGTTCCAGCAGGGACTGGGAACACTGAGAGGAATTACGGCAAACATCAAGATTGATGAACATGCACACCCAAACATTTTTAAAGCCAGACCGGTACCCTATGCAATACGACCTACTGTAGAAGCGGAACTGGAAGCGCTAGAACGTTCATGTGTACTGTCTAAGGTAGATTGGAGTGAGTGGGCTACGCCCATTGTTCCCGTTATGAAACGTCCTTCGAGCAACAAGCCAGGAGAACCAGGGAAGGTTCGCATCTGGAGATTTCAAAATCACCATTAATCCGGTGCTTCACACGGTGCAGTATCCGCTTCCGCGGATTGAGGATATTTTTGCTTCGTTGTCTGGCGGGAAACACTTCACCAAGATAGACCTGGCGCAGGCGTACTTGCAGATGGAGGTTGAAGAAGAGTCACGCCAATACCTCACGATCAACACGCATCGAGGTTTGTACCGGTACAATAGGCTGGTTTTTGGAGTGGCATCGGCTCCAGCAATTTGGCAGAGGGCCATGGAGCAGGTATTACAGGGAATTCCAGGCACGCAATGTTACCTGGACGATATTCTGATTACAGGTGATGGTGATGAAGAACACCTCGCAAACTTGGAACTGGTGCTCAACAGACTGAAAGAGTATGGACTTAGAGTTAATCGGCAGAAATGTGAGTTCTTCCAGAAGCGGATCTCGTACTGTGGTCATGTCATTGACCGGGAGGGGCTTCATAAGTCTCCTGACAAGATAGAGGCAGTTGTAAAGGCTCCCGCTCCGGATAATGTCTCTCAGTTGAGGTCGCTTCTAGGATTGATTAACTATTACCATAAATTTCTACCAAATCTATCCACGGTACTGCACCCGCTGAACGCTCTTTTACAGAAGGGGGTACCATGGGAATGGAGCGAAAACTGTAAGAAGGCATTTCGCAAAAGCAAAGAATTGATCACCTCAGAGGAAGTGTTGGCTCACTTCAACCCGACACTGCCTATTCGGTTGGCTTGTGATGCTTCTCCATATGGTATTGGGGCAGTACTCTCACACAAGTTGCCAAATGGCACGGAAAGGCCAGTCGCGTTTGCATCCAGATCATTGACCTCCGCTGAGCGCAACTATGCGCAGATCGATAGGGAGGCTCTCAGCCTTGTATGGGGAGTGAAGAAGTTTAATCATTACCTGCAGGGCCAAAAATTCACACTTCTGACAGACCATCAGCCGTTGGTATCCATTTTTAACCCTAAGAAGGGTGTTTCAGTGATGACAGCACAGCGTCTCCAGAGATGGTCCCTTTTCCTAGGGGCACATCAATATCAAATAGAATTCAAAGGTACGAAGCAGCATGGCAATGCTGATGGGCTGTCGCGCCTGCCACTACCTGAAGAAGAAGAAACGACGAAAGTTGACCCTGTTGAGTTATTTCATTCGACCGTCATCGAGTGTTTACCAGTCACCAATGCAAGTATTGAAAGAGAAACCAGGAACGACCCGACACTGTCCAGAGTCTACGAGGTGACAGTGAAAGGATGGCCAACACGTGGTGATCCTCTGTTACCGGCATTCTCGGCAAGGCGAGACCAGCTGTCCGTCTGCCATGGTACTTTGATGTACGGGACAAGAGTGATTATTCCTCCCAAGTTAAGGGAAAGAGTTCTAAAAGAACTGCATGAAGGTCATCTGGGGGGAGTTAAGATGAAAAGTCTTGCTAGGGCTTATGTATGGTGGCCGGGCATTGACCAACAGATAGAGGAGTTGACGAAAAGCTGCGCTGGGTGCCAAAAAGTGCAAAATGCACCTCCAATCGCACCACTACACCCATGGGAATGGCCTTCAGCCCCATGGCAACGCGTACATATTGACTTTGCTGGTCCATTCATGGACTCCATATTCCTAATTGCGGTGGACGCACATTCCAAATGGCCAGAAGTGATCAAGATGAATACCACTACTTCAGAAAAGACAATTGCGGTGTTAAGAACAATATTCGCAAGGAACGGATTGCCAGAACAGATCTGTTCGGACAACGGACCACAGTTCGTGTCGGAAGAATTCCAAAAATTCTTAAAGAAGAATGGGGTGAAACATTATACCTCTGCCCCATATCATCTGGCGACAAACGGGTTGGCCGAGAGATTTGTCCAAACATTCAAAAAGGCAATAAAGGCCATGAACGATGATCAGATTCCGCTACAGCACAAGGTGGACAATTTCCTAATGGCATATCGAAATGCCGCTCATGCAGTGACTAACCAAAGTCCTGCCATGATGTTTTATAACGGGAGGTTGCGGTCCAGGTTGGACTTGTTAAAACCAAATGTGCGGAGGGAAGTGGAAAACAAACCGTTCCGGCATATTAATAACAAGACCACTCGAAGTTTCGACGTAGGACAACCAGTGTTGGCAAGGGGCTATGGAAACGAAAAATGGCAGTCCGGAACAATTCGGGCCAGACAAGGACCTCTGATGTACACAGTAGATATTGGTAACAATGTGATAAGGCGTCATGCGGATCAACTGGTAGAATCGAGAGCAAGGGTCGAATCCATGGTTGCGACAGAGACAACTGTGGAAGACGTTAATGAACCTGAAGCATCTACCTCGGCAGGGAATGTACCTGAGGATGATAACACCCAATGCATGGGAGACCAACTAGAGGAGTCACCTCAGCAACAGGAATTAGAGACCACTGAAAGGCGTTATCCAAACCGAATCAGAAGGCCTCCTGAGAGACTGAACCTTTGAACTGTTTATACCTGAAGTTATATATGTTATGTTAAATGGGGATATGACTGTTAAGCTAAAAAGGGAGGATTGTGGTGTATGTAACCTGCTCCACCTTAAGAGATACCTTGTAAATGCCTAATGGCCTGTGGGAAAGGAGGGTGGCTGTCTGATGTTGCCGTGGGAACAACTTGACAGAACTTTGACTCCCCAGTCAAATTGGCCAACTGCTGTTTCCTCCCAACCACCCACCATATCCTGAATTGGAAAAGTCCATCTGCCAATGCCTCATGGAAGCGGCTTCTCATTCTGCTGCTCCTCATACTGTCTTTACTTCCCAATCACTAATAATCCAGCCATGCCCGATGAACGTCACTCTCAAAGGAAAGACGAGCCAGTTGTTTTAAAATTCCTGCCTCAAAGTTAGGAGTTTACCTGTTTTCACCCTGACACATTGTAGGGTTAGCATCCCTGCGCATTTCGATTGAGCTGCAAAGCAAGGTTAAAATCTGGATTGGTATCAAATTTGCTCGGATTTCCATGGGTAAGTGCAGGGAATTTAGTATAAAGGTTTATTTTATACCGTCGAGGATTCTGACCAGACCTTTGCTCCATAATGAGTTTTAAAGTAAGTGTCGGTCTGTATAAAATAATGTATACTCTTCTGAACCCTTGTTATTTGTGACTTTTTAAATACCTGCCTTTGAAGCCTATCATTTTAGAAACATAGAAACATAGAAGATAGGAGCAGGAGTAGGCCATTCGGCCCCTCGAGCCTGTTCCGCCATTTAATGAGATCATGGCTGATCATCCAAATTCAGTACCCTGTCCCTGCTTTCTCCCCATATCCCTTGATCCCATGACATTGAGCTTAGCAATGAGTTGATAAGTTGCTGGGTCCAGTATCATATCCTCCTTTACTTCAAATTTTCAAGGATGAAGTGGTGTGATTGATCTTCCTACTTTAAGCTTTCCTTTGTTTTTTTACTGCCTTTCATAGTTCAGAAGTGGGCAGTAGATTTCACTACATTTTATCTCCTTTTTACCATGTTTTATGAATATCATGCTGAAGGATGTTAGAGAAAGGGACACTTTTCATCTTGGGTATTCAATATTGGCATTAAGCACTCCAAGGTCACGTGTAACACAGTGAGTTGCAGAGTAATAACAATGTGCTCTCTCTCTCTCTCAGGCAGTCCCTCGGAACTGAGGATGACTTGCTTCCACATTAAAAATGAGTTCTCAGGTGACTGATGAGTCCAGTGCGGGACCTACAGTCTCTATCACAGGTGGAGCAGACGGTGGTTGAAGGGGTGGGTGGGTGGGGTGCTTGGGTTGACGTGTGCTCCTTGTGCTGCCTGCGCTTGGCTTCCGCTTGCTCCTGGCAAAGAGATTCGAGATGTTCGGCGCCTTCCCGGATGCTTCTCCTCCACTTTGTACGGTCTTGGGCCAGGGATTCCCAAGTGTCGGTGGGATGTTGCACTTTTTCAAGGAGGCTTTGAAGGTGTCCTTGAAGCGTTTCCTCTGCCCACCTGGGGCTCTCTGGTGCTATAACAATGGTCCATCTCGTCCATGCTTGAGGTATGTTTATTTTAACCCTATCCATCACGGGCATACCAACTTCATCTATCTTCAAAGCATCGCATTTGATTGCACTTACAACACATAAAATGTATGTAGGTAAAGGTTAAAATGGAATTTAAGAGCGATCCTCTAGCGTTGTCATCTTTTGCCGGATCTAAAACTGGATGGGGTGGGGTGGGGGGGGGAAGTTTTGAATGGAGTGGGGATTAATGGAGTTACTTCAAGTTTATTTTCTCCATTTTTTTCTCTTCATAAAATAGATCGGGACCAAGAAGCCCTTTTAACCCATTTAATCTCGCCTTTCCAGAATACCAACCCTGCTGATTTCCATTGCAGCATCTAATAGTTCTAAAATGATTTCACTACCCTAGCCTTGATCGTTTTACTCGGCAATTCATTCTAGTTGCTGATCATCTTCCGTGTAAAGAAATATTTTGATTGTATGTTCTAAACTTGTCGAATATCTGAATGGGTTTGAGTTCTTTGTCTCTGTCTATTAAAAATCTCACTGAAGAGTCTCGTTCATCAAGTTGTTGCTCATGGGTCTGACTTTGGGGATCAGCCAGTGTGTTCTCCTCTGTGAGCCTCCTCTGGTCAACAGTGCTCTGTGCTACATGGTTTTAGCTGATTAAACTCTAGCAGTACATCTGTTTACATTTGGGGGTCTCCATGACTTGGCTGTCAGCAATCTGCACCCAAGATCTCTGGACTTAAGTAATTTGGAGGAATGGGCATGTTATTACATGAGCAAACAGCAATTCAACTTGTATGAATTCTTCACGGTTTGGTGACTCTTGAGTATGTTGATCATTTTCTGCAACCTGCCAAAAGAAAAACAATTGACAACGGGGAATGATGTCCAGATATAATGGTTTCAGCAGTGGCATTTTCGCCTCTGAGTCAGAAGGCTGTGGATTCAATTCCCAATCTTGAGACTGAGCACATAATCTAGGCTGACACTTCAGTGCAGTACTGAGGGAGTGCTCTAATGTCGGAAGGTGCCTTCTTTTGGTTAAGATGATAAACCGAGGCCCCATCTCCCCTCTCGGGTGGACATAAATGATTCCATGGCACTATACGAAGAAGAGCAAAGGAGCTCTCCCCGGTGTCCTGACTGATATTTATCTCTCAATCAACCGCACTAAAACAGATTATCTGGTCATTATCCCATTGCTGTTTGTGGGACCTTGCTGTGTGCAAATTGATTGCCGCCTTGCCCTACATTACAACAGTGACTACACTCCAAAAGTACTACGTTAGCTGTCAAGTGCTTTGGGATGTCCTGAGGTTGTGAAAGGTGCCATATAAACTCTCTCTCTCTCTCTTTCTCTTTCTTGCTCTTTTTCTCTTTCTCATTTTTATTCCTGTGAATGTAATATTTTAATTACATTTCACAATGGTATAGCATACATGGATTTTACTAAAATCCAAGGCACTGCTCTCATTAAAAAGCAGCTACATCCTTCAACCCTACCAGCAGTCTTGAATATACAAATAATAAAGTAGCTGCCACAGACCATATCTCTCCAATCGCCCCTTATTCAGAAGTAATATTCCCTTCAAAAACTGCATTGTGCTCTAATTATTTCACCATTAACAGTTCCTGGTATTTGTCATATTACTCGGCTGTAATGCCTTTTACGACCTCTCAAATATTCTATTGATCATTAATGTTATTAATGTCTTTCATCAACACCTTTTGCAGCTTCCCCACAGCGAATATAATAAGAACAAGAGAAGGCCATTGGTTTCATCCCACTCTCTCCAACTAAACTCTGTTTTCTTAACATGTGTCTGATGAAGGTCTATTTACATCTTTTCTAGAAATGTTAAATTTTGTGATAGCTGGGACCTGCCCAAATATTGCAAAATGTATTTGATAGGAATTTTCAATTTGTAGTTCATAAATATGGTGTAAAGTTTGGCTCTTGATTGTCTAGCTAAAACCTGTCAACCTTGAAGTGGAGTTGCATTTAAGAAGCTAAGGAGGATCGAAAAGTTAAATCTGTGCACCATTAAATCTCCATACAGTGGAAGAGGCCAAAGATATAAATTGGTAAAAAGCAAGTCTCCCTCCTCCCACCTCCTCTCTCATCCCTCCCCCTCTCTCACTCATCCCTCCCTCTCACTCTCTATTCCCCTCTTTCACTTTATTCCCCTTTCTCAATTGTTGTGTATGTACCTTTAAGAGAATAACTGGTCTCAGACTGCAGTACCGGCAGTGACCACCCCTGTATAAAAGGCGCCAGTAAGCCTCTGTAGTTTCAGTTTCCCGATTTGACTTCATTCAGTAAAGACTTGTTTTGTTCAACTCCTGCTGTCCGTGTCTCAATCATACACGGACATAATACTGGCGACGAGCAGATACGAACTTACCTACAGTCTGCACCACCTCCTGGGATCCATTCCTGCAGCGAAGTGAGCAGAGATCGAGGCCAGAAGGAAGAAAGAAGCAGTAGAAACAGGCGTCGACCGTGGGCATCCGCCCCTGTGTTAGCGGAGTTGAAGATTGCTGGAGAAGCTGTCGAAAGCGGGGCCTGGTTCCTGTCGACGGTGCTTCAGCTAATCGGGCTGGTGGCAGGTAGTACACTGATCCTTCCTGGGCTGCGGCGGTCGCGAACTCGAGCGGGTGGCTTGCAACGGGGCCTAGCAGTGTTGTCGGGAAGAGGAGAGAGAGAGGGTGGAGCGCACAGGGCGCGGCCGGTGCTACGAAGCCGGGCTGCGTAAAGACCCGAGAAGAGGGAGGCAAGAGTCCCACAGGGTTGTTCCACGACGGGAAAATAATTTTAAAAAAGAAATATTAAACGCGCAGGAAACTGCGAGGAGCTACAGGTTGCAACGGAAACCGCGGAAAGCAGCGCTAGCAACAGCAGGGAAGAAGGCAAAGCGCGGGAGGCGCCATCTTAATCAGCGGGGAAGAAGGCACAGCGCGGGAGGCGCCATTTTGTTAAATCGGGGAAGAAGGCAAAGCACGGGAGGCGCCATTTTAGATTTTCAAGATGCCGAAGACTGGCTGTATCACTGCCTTTGACAATACAATAGAGGACTGGACCACGTATGTGGAAAGAGTCGAGGTATATTGCGAGGCAAACGAAATAGCCGATGAGAAAAAGGCATCGGTATTGCTAAACTTAATGGGCGCTAGAACGCACGGCCTATTGCGGGACCTGATTACTCCAGCCAAACCGAAGGCGAAGAGTTTTAACGAAATTGTTGCTGTCCTACAGGAACACCTAAACCCTGCACCGCTGTTGATAGCAGAAAGATTTAAATTCCACAGGAGAACTCAGCATAAAGATGAGAGCAATGCTGAGTACCTTACGGAACTACGCAAGCTATCAAAGCACTGCCAGTTCGGAGCAGGACTGGCAGATACCCTACAGGACAAATTTGCCTGTGGACTCCTGAGTGAAGGAATACAGAAGAAGTTACTCTCAGAGAAAGAGCTGACGCTAGATAAGGCTTTCAGCGTGGCAGTATCGTACGAAGCAGCAGCCAGGGGAGCTGCGGAAATTCAACAAAAGCCACAGGAATACGGCACCCACGAAATGACACGGGGATTTGCAAAATGTTATCGCTGCGGCAGAACTAACCATGACCAGAAGGACTGCTGGTCCAAGGACAAAATATGCAGGCAATGCGGAAAGATGGGACACATTGCACGAGTTTGCAGGACTGGGAAGAAGACCAGCGACAACAAAAAGGCTACTAAGGAACCGTACAAGAAAGTACAAAAGATGACGGACAGTAGTTCCGAAGATCAGATGAGCGATAGTGAATCCGGGAACAGGAGACTAAGCTGTCTCAAACTTCACAATGTAATCGCAAAAGAGGATCACCGAACCATTTGGGTCACCCTCACGATAGCAGGGTCCCAAGTTAAAATGGAATTGGATACAGGATCAGCGCTAACCGTCATGAATCGACGAGACTACGAGCAGCTATTCTCACACATACCCTTGAGAGAGACATCCATCGTCTTGACGACGTATACGGGGCAAAAAGTATACCCCAGAGGAAAAATAAGGGTGCCTGTCGAATACAACGGCAAGAAAATACGGAAATTGTATCTCTACATACTGCAAAATGGTGGACCACCGTTATTGGGACGTGAATGGATCAGGAAGATAAGCTTAGATTGGCACTCCATTCATGCAATGACGGTGGACGGTAAAAAAGATGAAGACGTCACTCCTGGACATTTGTCAACAATCTTAGCTAACGCCAAAGAGGTATTTCAACAAGAACTGGGCACTCTTAAAGGCGTAACTGCCTCGATAAAAATAGAAGAGAATGCAATTCCCAAGTTTTTCAAAGCAAGACCGGTATCATATGCAATTCGCCCAGCCGTCGAGGCAGAGCTGGAGAATCTGGAGAAGGCAGGCGTGTTGTCTAAGGTCGACTGGAGCAAGTGGGCGACACCCATCATTCCTGTCATGAAGAAAACGTTAAGCAATAAGTCTGAGGAGCCAAGGAAGGTTCGCATCCGTGGGGATTTCAAGGTGACGGTGAACCCAGTCCTTCACACAGTACATTATCCTCTTCCAAGGATAGAAGACATCTTCGCCTCACTGTCTGGAGGGAAGCGTTTTACAAAAATTGACCTGGCACAAGCATATTTGCAGATGGAGGTTGAAGAATCCTCTAGGAAGTATCTCACGATAAACACTCACAAAGGTCTTTACCAGTATCATCGATTGGTATTCGGAGTAGCATCGGCTCCGGCGATATGGCAAAGAGTGATGGAACAAGTCCTGGAAGGGATTCCGGGGACTCAGTGTTACTTGGACGACATCCTTGTGACAGGTGAAGATGACAGTGAACACCTTAACAACCTAGAACAGGTGCTCACTAGACTATGGGAACATGGGCTACGAGCCAACCGCCCCAAGTGCGAGTTTTTTAAGAAACAGATATCGTATTGTGGCCACGTGATTGATGAAGAGGGGTTACATAAGTCCCCTGACAAAATTGAAGCGGTTGTTAAGGCCCCAGCGCCTGAAAATGTGTCACAACTGAGGTCATTCCTCGGATTGGTGAATTACTACCATAAGTTTTTGCCGAATTTGTCGACAATTCTGCACCCACTGAACGCCCTGCTACGAACGGGAGTAGCATGGAAATGGAGCAATGACTGTAAGCGGGCCTTTCAGAAGAGTAAGGACTTAATCACTTCAAGAGAAGTATTGGCTCACTACAACCCAGCACTGCCGATCAGACTGGCGTGGGATGCGTCTCCCTACGGCATTGGGGCGGTACTGTCACACAAATTCCTTGATGGTTTAGAGAGGCCGATAGCTTTTGCGTCACGCTCGTTAACTTCTGCCGAGCGTAACTATGCCCAGATTGACAGAGAGGCCCTCAGCCTAGTGTGGGGGGTGAAGAAGTTCAATCACTACCTGCACGGTCAAAGATTTACTCTACTAACCGATCATCAACCTCTTGTCTCCATTTTCAACCCTCAGAAGGGCGTACCGATAATGACAGCGCAACGGCTGCAGAGGTGGTCCCTTTTCCTAGGGGCACACCAATATGACATCGAGTACAAAGGAACTAAACAGCATGGGAATGCTGATGGATTGTCATGCCTACCGTTGCCGACGGTGGAAGAAGACGACCTTGCAGTGGATCCAATGGAGTTATTCCACTCGACCATAGTCGAATGTCTCCCTGTGACGAATGCAAACATAGAAAAGGAAACACGGAATGACCCGACACTATCACGGGTCTATGATTTAACGGTGAAGGGATGGCCAGCACATGGCGAACCACTGCTGCCAGCATTCTCGCCGAGAAGAGAACAGCTGTCAGCGTGCAGAGGAACCTTGATGTGTGGATCCAGAGTAGTAATTCCACCTAAGTTGACGGATAGAGTGCTCAGTGAGCTTCATGAGGGTCATCTGGGTGGGGTAAAAATGAAGAACTTAGCCAGAGCATTTGTGTGGTGGCCGGGAATCGATAGAGAAATCGAAGAGATGACCAAGAGCTGTGCAGGATTGC
This sequence comes from Somniosus microcephalus, assembly GCF_052327205.1. Taxonomy (NCBI): domain Eukaryota; kingdom Metazoa; phylum Chordata; class Chondrichthyes; order Squaliformes; family Somniosidae; genus Somniosus; species Somniosus microcephalus. The sequence goes on along the minus strand of NC_140993.1, from coordinate 42,317,243 downwards.
AGAAGGTCCAAAACGCCCCACCACAAGCTCCTCTACATCCATGGGAGTGACCCTCATCTCCATGGCAAAGGGTGCACATTGATTTTGCTGGTCCCTTCATGGACTCGATGTTTTTAATTGCGGTGGATGCGCATTCAAAGTGGCCAGAGGTGATAAAAATGTCCTCAACCACCACGGAAAAAACTATCTCAGTTTTACGACCCATATTCGCCAGGAATGGGCTGCCTGAACAGATTTGCTCTGACAGTGGACCACAGTTTGTGTCTGAAGAGTTCCGGAGGTTCTTAAAGAACAATGGTGTTAAGCATTACACATCTGCCCCATATCATCCAGCCACTAACGGATTGGCCGAGAGGTTTGTTCAAACATTCAAGAAGGCTATCAAGGCAATGTGTAATGAAGATATACCCCTACAACACAAGGTGGACAACTTCTTGTTTGCCTACCGGAATGCGACACATGCGGTTACCAACCAAACTCCAGCCATGATGTTCTTCAATCGAAGACTACGATGCCGCTTGGATTTGGTTAAGCCAAACGTCAGAAGAGATGTGGAGAACAGGCAGTTTCAGAATATGAATGAAAGGCCCACCAGGAGTTTTAAGATCGGTCAACCAGTTTTGGCCCGGGACTACCGCACTGAGAAATGGCAGCCAGGAACGATTTGTACACGGCAAGGACTTCTCATGTATACCGTGGACGTTGGAGAGAGCATTGTAAGACGCCATGCTGACCAGATTCTAGAGTCACTGGAAAACGTCAACTCCACACCACGATCTGATACACCTGGCAATGAAATCGACGTACCAATTGCAGCTACCGCAGAATCGGTGATATTGGAAGCAGATGAACCAAACAACGACATTGATCCCGACTCAACCTTGCCAGAAGAACCTGATACCCCAAAGAGGCGTTATCCAGACAGAATCAGGAAGCCTCCTCAAAGACTGAACTTATAATTGCTTAAACTTAACCAATGTATCTACCAACAGTAATTGTGATTGTAATTAGTTATCATTTAGTTGTTAAATGAATGTTATGTACTGTTTATCTAAAAGGGGAGGAATTGTTGTGTATGTACCTTTAAGAGAATAACTGGTCTCAGACTGCAGTACCGGCAGTGACCACCCCTGTATAAAAGGCGCTAGTAAGCCTCTGTAGTTTCAGTTTCCCGATTGACTTCATTCAGTAAAGACTTGTTTTGTTCAACTCCTGCTGTCCGTGTCTCAATCATACACGGACATAATATCACTCTATCTATTCCCCTCTCTCACTCTCTCTCTTCCCCTCTCTCACTTCCCCTCTCTCACTCTCTTCCCCTCTCTCACTCTCTCTCTTCCCCTCTCTCACTCTCTCTCTTCCCCTCTCTCACTCTCTCTATTCCCCTCTCTCACTCTCTCTATTCCCCTCTCTCACTCTCTCTATTCCCCTCTCTCACTCTCTCTATTCCCCTCTCTCACTCTCTCTATTCCCCTCTCTCACTCTTTCTATTCCCCTCTCTCACTCTCTCTATTCCCCTCTCTCACTCTCTCTATTCCCCTCTCTCACTCTCTCTATTCCCCTCTCTCACTCTCTCTATTCCCCTCTCTCACTCTCTCTATTCCCCTCTCTCACTCTCTCTATTCCCCTCTCTCACTCTCTCTATTCCCCTCTCTCACTCTCTCTATTCCCCTCTCTCACTCTCTCTCTATTCCCCTCTCTCTATTCCCCTCTCTCACTCTCTCTCCTCCCCTCTCTCTCCATGTGTTCCTCCCTCTCTCTCTCCCTCTCTTTCTTTCTGTCCCCTCCCTCTCCTTTCTCCTCTCTCTCAATCCTCCCCCTTTTTATTTTATCAATACTACTATGATCATTGCTACTCTGCATTTTCCCATTTTTCCTGTTCCCTCTAAGCTGCAAATAGTCCACCCTGCATGCTCATCTTTCTCCCTAAATCCCTTTTGTTGAAATTGAGACTTATTGCTGCAACTGAACCTCTCCCAGAACCCCAAACTCCTCTTGTATATTTTTCAGGGTTTTGAAACCCATGCTGGACATTACACAATCACTTGTTCCTGATGTACCTCAGCATCTTCTCTGTTGATGTTTTCAACTTCGATGTCCCGCACTGTGGGCTTCCCCAGCTGTTCTTCACCATATTTTCTCAGTTTAAAAAAAGTGACTAGAATATTATGGTAACTACCTAAGAGGCTTACTACACATTTTTGGGGGGAAACAGTTCAAGATTTTCCCTGTACTCTAGGGCTGATGATATGAGTTGAACTTGTATGTGAATGCGAGTATGTAAATGAGATTATTGTTTCAAGTTTGAGGATTACACTGTCACTGTCTTATTACACAGTGCATTTCGAGCGAGAGAGAGAGAACACTGTGAGACATGGTAAGATGGTGAGGTTGCTCTATCCGAAAGGGATAGACTTGTTGGTTCTATTCTCCTATTCCTAATCCTAAACAAAATCTTCAGTTCTCTCCTCATCAGTTTAGTCTTCAGTTTTGAATCTTGGTTGTTTAAAAAATTAGCTTGCAGCAATCTAATTAATAAATAATACATTTTATTTTTTTTCTCTCTCTCACATGGCAGCTGTCTTCACTCTGTCAGTGCCATTTATACTTCATCCAGATCCATCTTTTGTTTCTTAACTTGTCCCATTACCATCTCCTTTTGCCTTGCACCATCATCCCTTTTGTCTCTTAATCTCTCCTGCCTTCCATCCTATCACAGACCTTCCCTTTTGTTCTTTCCTCCCCTCCCCCTTTCCCTGCCCCTACACTTGCTTAAAAACCTGTTCCATCTCCAGCCTTTTCCAGTTCTGACGAAGGGTCATCGACCTGAAACGTTAACTCTGTTTCTCTCTCCACAGATGCTGCCTGACCTGCTGAGTATTTCCAGCATTTTCTGTTTTTACTTCAGATTTCCAGCATCTGCAGTATTTTGATTTTGTAATTAATAAATAAATTCACTGTAGTCTTGAGGAAGAAGTACCTTTTGAATGATGTCTAATATCTCTCTTGACCTGTCTGTTTTCCAGCTGTCCTCAGAGGTGCACTCTTCAGACTTCCATTCACACAGCAGAAATGTCATATGGGGCTATCGATGGCAGCAGCTTCAGTGGACGGAATCCATTTGGAGGACCTTCCAGGCAAGGCTATCAGCCTTTAGGTAAATCTCACCGTTTGATAACCTTTCCATAACATCTCATGGACCTTTTCTGTTTGACAATGGAACCACAAGTGTCTGATACTGCAGACAAGCACTAAATGTGTCTGGAGCACTGGCAAGATGCATCATTTCTACCATAATCAGAATATTCAGTCGGTTCAACCTTGAAGAAAGTTCAAAGCTGCAATGCCCTACATCTGACACACTCACATTGCCGGGGAGCATCACTTTGTGGAAACATCATTTTTTCCTCACATCACTAATGTGGTCTCTTTAGAGTTTATTTTATGCACTTTCCTGCATTACACAAAACCATCCCTGCCTTCAGCAGCAGTGTGGCCTGCTGAGGAGGATTGGTAGCTTCCTGAGCTCCACCAGGGACAGCAGAACTAACAGCGGCTAATATAAACACACACCACAGAGTCAAAATGCCTTGGTATGTTCGGGCCATGGACGGGCTGAGTGTTCGGACTGCTCACATAGACCAGCAATTCTGTTTCCTGCTTGCTGACCTATATGAACCTTGCCTAGACATCAGGTAAGTTCTGCAGCCAGAAATAAACTCACAAACATTGGCCCAGAAATTAGGTTCGGGGGCTTGCCGCGCGTGCAAGCCCCCGATGTGCACTCACCCGGCGCGCCGACATCTGAAGCCTGGGCCTGCTTGGAATTCCTGTCACTGGCCCGGTTCAGATGTCGGCGTGCTGTGCTTACCTGATCCAGCGGCGTAGTTAGTTCGATGTGCCGGCTGGGATCAGGTGAGCACTGGGCAGCCAATCAGGGAAGGGGAAACTTCATTCATGAGTTTGATAGTAAGAACTGTCAAACTCATGAAAAGTACGGGCGCCCAAAAGACTAGTTTAACTTTAAATAAAATGTAAAAAAAATCCTAATAATTAAATAAACTATAAATAACTTTAAAAAAAACTATTTTAAACAATTAATCACATTCTTGAAAAAAATAATTTTTTCAAAAATCGGGTCTAAAACTACACTTGCCTTACTGTCAAGTCCTTAAAAACAATAAAGCTGTGGAAAAAATGTTATAATTTTAAGTAATAGACCACTTAACTTAAAGAATGAAGTCCTTACGTCTCCTTTTTACATTCGTAAAAAGGAGAGGCCCTTACACACGCGCAAACCTGTGGGGGAAAAAAAGGAATTTCAGCGCGCACGCGCAGACTCCTGCGCACACGCGTTCGTCCTCTGAACCCCTTGGTTCAGAGGACAGGAAATGCCGGTTTTCCGCGCATGCGCTGTGCATGCTGAAAACCAGCACTTCCATCGGGCCCACGCGTGAGTACCCTGTCCGTACTCACGCGTTGGGCCCGGAATTACTGGGCCATTATTTCAGTGAGCGAGTGGTCAATCTATGGAACAGGCTCCCCAGGGAAACGGTGGAAGCTGATACCGTTGTCGATTCATTCAAATGAAAATTAGATAGGTTTCTTTCAGAATATATTATTTTGGGCTACAGTGTTTGATTAATTAGAGACATAACATATAGTAAGTGTAGCGTTCTTTGGAGGAATGGGGCATTTCCTAGCTTCATGTTTAGGTCTGTTATAGACTTATTAATAGTGTTTGCCATGATTAGTCAACAACTCTAATATCGTTGTATTATGCGACTAACAGGATTAAGAAGGCGAACTAGATGGACCTTCATCTTTTTGCACCCAGCAATCTATGTTCCATTTTCTCTGCTGTGACTGTTATGGGATCCATTGTGCATTGTAAGTGGGTGGATTCCACAGGGCCAGTAACTCTCTTAAATATTACTGTGGAACATTTCTTGTATTAAATATTACTGTACAACATTTCTTGTATTATCAACCTCTGTAACCTAAATAATGTATTAGATCTGTTAAAATGGTTATAGGACAATGTCAGCAAACTACTCAGAGAGCCAGAATTGATTTTTAAAGGGTAGGTCATGTCTGACGAACGTGATTGAATTTTTTGAAGAGGTGACTAAAGTAAAAAGAAAGAAAGACTTGCATTTATGTAGCGCCTTTCATGACCACTGGACGTCTCAAAGTGCTTTACAGCCAATTAAGTACTTTTGGAGTGTAGTCACTGTTGTAATGTGGGAAGAGTTGACTAAAGTAGTGGACAGGAGAATGTCTATGGATGTTATTTATATGGACTTCCAGAAGGCATTCAGTAAAATCCCTCAGAAGAGACTGTTAGCTAAAGTTGAAGCTCAGGGAATTGAGGGCAAATTATTGACCTGGTTAGGAAATTGGCTGAGCGGCAGGAGACAGAGAGCAGGGATAATAGGCAAGTATTCTAATTGGCAGGATGTAACTAGTGGCATCTCGCAGAGATCTGTGTTGGGGCCTCAACTATTCACTATTTATTAACGACTTAGAGATGACGGGATAGAGAGCCACATAGCCAAGTTTGCCGATGACACAAAGATACATGGTATTGTAAGCAGTGTAGATGGAAGCATAAAATTACAAAGAGATATTAATAGATGAAGTGAATGGGCAAAACTGTGGCAAATGGATTTCAATGTAGGCAAATCTGAGGTCACCCACTTCGGGCCGAAACAGGATAGATCAGAGTACTTTCTAAATTATGAAAAGCTAGAAGCAATGGAGGTCAAAAGAGACTTATGGGTCCATGTACATAGATCATTAAAATGTTATGGACAGGTACAAAAATGCTAATGGAAAGCTGACCTTTATATCTAGAGGATTAAAATACAAGGGGATAGAAGTTATGCTGCAGCTATACAAAGCCCTGGTTAGACCACACCTGGAGTACTGTGAGCAGTTCTGGGCACCCCACCTTAGGAAGGATATATTGGCCTTGGAGGGAGCACAACGTAGATTTACTAGAATGATACCTGGACTGCAAGGGTTAAATTACGAGGAGAGAATACACAAACTTGGATTGTATTCCCTAGAATTTAGAAGTTTAAGGGCGGGGGTGATTTGATCAAAGTTTTCAAGATATTGAGGGGAACTGATAGGGTAGATAGAGCGAAGCTATTTCCGCTGGTTGGGGTATCTTGGACGAGGGGACATAGCCTAAAAATTAGAGCCAGGAGTGAAGTTAGGAAACACTTCTACACACAAAGGATGGTGGAAGTTTGGAACTCTCTTCCGCATTCAGCAGTTGATGCTGGGCCAATTGTTAATTTAAAATCTGAGATTGATAGATTTCTAGTAACCAAAGGTATTAAGGGACACTGGGCAAAGGCAGGTATGTGGAGTTCGGTTACAGATCAGCCATGATCTCATTGAATGGCGGAACAGGTTCGAGGGGCTAAATGGTCTACTCCTGTTCCTATGTTCCTATTGATAAATGTGACAAAGATAAAAGAGGGAGGCCATTTGATCATTTGTGTGTGTAATTTCAATACTTTTGGGACGCTAGCTTTGAAGCACTTTTACTTTTGTTCTTTCGCTTGTTCTTTAAAAAAATTTTTTTTTTTTTAATTTGAATGAATTATTTTGCTCAAGGCAATGGCTGTCCATGTTGGAGAATGGAACATTTTTCTCCACTTTGCACCCACTTTCGGTATCAGGCACTCCTGCATCAGGTATAGCATGGGTTAAATGCAGAGTATCGTACCTCTGGCCAACCACAACAATTCACCTAAACCCAAACCTCAGAGGAACACCTTCTTTGTAGTTCTTAATTGAGCTACACATTGTAAAATTTGAGGTGATTAGCAAAAAATAGAATACTACAGATATTGAAATCTTAAAAAAACAGAGAAATTAGCTGGAAACAGAACAGCTGCACAACGTCAGGACATGTTGAATCTGTAATCACTCCTTAATCTCTCTTTTAGCCAGTTCGATACCATTCATTGCGTGTGTCTCGCATTCTTTCTTCCAGTGTGTAAAACCTTGCACCTTTTCCGTTGTTTTCTTCCTATAAACTGTACTTCACACCTCTTGGTCACTAAGATTGAGACCATCCAATCAGCTGCCTCTGCCACTTCCCTCCCTTCCCGTAGCACACCGGGCCAAACTTCCTCTAAGGTTCCCCCTGCCCTCGCCCTGAACTTGCATCTTTCTCTAGTTTCTTTCCCATCTTGCCCTCTCTGAGCTCATCTTGTCCATGAGACTCACCTCCTGTTCCCTCGACCCTATTCCCACTAAACTGCTGACCACCCAACTTCCCTTCCTGGCTCCCATGTTAGCTGAGGTTCTCTCTCCTCAGGTACTGTCTCCCTCTCCTTCAAATCTGCTGTCATCACCCCTCTCAAAAAAAACAGTCCTTGACCTCTCTACCACCCCATATCGAACCTCCCTTTCCTCGCCAAAGTCCTTGAACGTGTTGTCACCTCCCAAACCTGTACCCATGTTTCGCAGAACTTCATGTTTGAATCACTCCAATCAGTTTTCCGCCCCTGCCACAGTACTGAAATGGCTCTTATCAAAGTCATAAATGACACCTTAAGTGACTGTGACAAAGGTAAACTATCCCTCCTCGTCCTTCTCAACCTGTTTGCAGCCTTTGGCACAGGTGACCACTCCATCCTCCTCCAACACCTCTCCACCATCGAGGAACAGCACTCGCCTGGTTCCATTCCTATCTATCTCACCTCTAGCTAGAGAATCACCTGCAATGGCTTTTTTCCCCACTCATGCACCATTACCTCTGCTGTCTCCCAAGGATCTATCCTTGGCCCCCTCCTATTTTGCATCTACATGTTGCCCCTTGGCGACATCATCCGAAAACACAGCATCAGTTTGCACATGTACACTGACAACACCCAGCTCTACCTCACCACCACCTCTCTCGACCCCTCCACTGTCTCTAAATTGTCAGACTGCTTTTCCGACATCCAGTACTGGATGAGCAGAAATTTCCTCCAACTAAATATTGGTAAAACTGAAGCCACTGTCTTTGGTCCCTGCTACAAACTCCTTTCCCTAGCCACCAACTCCATTCCTCTCCCTGGCAACTGTCTGAGGCTGAATCAGACTGTTTGTAATCTTGGTGTCATATTCGACCCTGAGATGAGCTTCCGACTACACATCTGCACCATCGCTAAGACTGCCTATTTCTGTCTCTGGAACATCGCTCGACTCCATCCCTGCCTTAGCTCATCTAATGCTGAAACCCTCATCCTTGCCTTTGGAAATGTGAGATTATTCACTTTGGTTGGAAGAATAGAAAAACAGAATATTTTTTAAATGGTGAGAAACTATTAAATGTTGGTGATCAGAGAAATTTAGGTGTCCGTGTACAGGAAACACACAGTTAGCATGTAGGTACAGCAAGCAATTAGAAAGGCAAATGGCATGTTGGCCTTTATTGCAAGGGGGTTGGAGTACGAGAGTAAAGAAGTCTTACTACAATTGTACAGAGCTTTGGTGAGACCACACCTGGAGTACCGTAGAGAGTTTTTGGTCTCTTTATCTGAGAAAAGACATAGATATTTTAGAGGCGGTGCAACAAAGGTTCACTAGATTGATCCCTGGGATGAGAGGGCTGTCCTATGAGGAGAGATTGTGTAGAATGGGCCTATACTCTCTGGAGTTTAGAAGAATGAGAGGTGATCTCATTGAAACATACAAGATTCTGAAGGGGATTGACAGGGTAGATGCTGAGAGGATGTTTCCCCTCATGGAGGAATCTAGAACTAGGGGGCATAATTTCCGAGATCTCTGCGCTTCTCTAATGCTGGCCTCTTGAGCATCCCCAATTTTAATTGCTCCACCATTGATGGCGGTGCCGTCTGCTGCCTAGGCCCTAAGCTCTGGAATTCCCTCCCTAAACCTCTCCGCCTCTCTACCTCTCTTTCCTCCTTTAAGACGCTCCTTAAAACCTACCTCTTCTGCCTGCATATCTCTTTATCTGGCTCGGCGTCAAATTTTGTGTTATAGCGCTCTTGTGAAGCACCTTGGAACTTTTTTTATGTTAAAGGAACTATATAAATGCAAGTTGTTGTTGTTCTCTGTATTAAATTTCATCTGCCATAGTTCTGCCCACATGCAGATTTTTAAATCTAGATTCTTCTGTAGTTTGTTGGTTCCCACATCAGACTAGACTGCCATCCTCTCTTTTACTACCCCCCCCCCCAACACACCCCTCAGTTTTGTATCATCTGAAAATGTGATCAAATTGCTTACTATTGCTGAATCTAGATTGTTTATTTAGACTAGAAACATCAGTCCCTGGGGCCCATTACTTCGTTCAGCTGGCATCACTCCACGAACACAGCAATTGCTGTTTAGTGTTTAATTAATTAATCAGATCTAAGGGGATAAAATTAAGATTAACTAATCAGAGGAAATTAACATTAAAAGGCTCCGAATTTTCAATAAATTAAAATCTGATATATATACTGTATAAATAATAAATAAGAGTTAAGTAAATAATAAAATAAAGGAGCTAATAATCAAACAAACAAGGAGCAGAGCAGAGTAAAAGAGCGGGAACCGGAGCAGTTTAAAAAGATGCCCTAGTTTTAATTTAACTTTAACTAAGTAATTACATAAATAAAACAAGGTTATATAGGGATGACAGTGCAAGTGGTGTGCCGCAACTGCAGTATGTAGGAGCTTGTGGAAAACATTGCGATCCCGGACAACCACATCTACAGTAAGTGTCTGCATCTTGAGGAACTTCAGCTCAGAGTTGTTGAGCTGGAGTCCGACGTGCAGACATTGTGGGCCATCAGGGACGGGGAGAGTTACCTGGACAGTTTGATCCAGGAGGCAGTCACATACCTTAGGTTAGGTAGTGGTACAGGTTTGGTTAATGGTCAGGGTTAGGAGGGTATGACTGTGGCTCAGGCAGGTTAGGGGACCCCCAGGTGCAGTGCTGGAGAAGCCTTGGCCTTTGCCCTATCCAACAGGTATGAGGTTCTTGCTGCCATTGTGGATGAGGGCAAAGTCTGCAGGGTGGATGAACAAACGGAACATGGCACCGTGGTACAGGACACCATTCAAGTGGGGGGAGTGAAAAGGAATGTAGAGAACAGTATAGTCGGGGATAGATACTGTTTTCTGCAGCTGTGACCGAGAGTTCCGAAGGTTGTGTTGCTTGCTCGGTGCCAGGGTTAAGGATGTCTCTTAAAAAGCTAGGTGGGAAAGTAAGCTGCGAGGAGGGACACAAAGAGCCTGCAAAGGGATATAGACAGGGCAGTAGGTGACAGATGGAGTTTAATGTGGGGAAATGTGAGGTTATTCACTTTGGTAGGAAGAATAGAAAAACAGAATATTTTTTAAATGGTGAGAAACTGTTAAATGTTGGTGTTCAGAGAGATTTAGGTGTTCTTGTATAGGAAACACGGAAAGCTAGCATGCAGCAAGCAATTAGGAAGGCAGATGGCATGTTGGCCTTTATAGCAAGGGGGTTGGCGGCAGGAGTAAGGAAGTCTTAGTACAATTGTACAGGGCTTTGGTGAGACCACACCTGGAGTACTGTGCACAGTTTTGGTCTCCTTATTTGGGAAAGGATATACATGCCTTAGAGGCGGTGCAACGAAGGTTCACTAGATTGATCCCTGGGATGAGAGGGTTGTCCTATGAGGAGAGATTGAGTAGGTTAGGCCTATATTCATTGGAGTTTAAAAGAATGAGAGGTGATCTCATTGAAACATATAAGATTCTGAAGGGGATTGACAGGGTAGATGCTGAGGGGTTGTTTCCCCTGGCTGGAGAGTCTAGAACTAGGGGGCATGGTCTCAGGATAAACAGTCGGCCATTTAAGACTGAGATGAGGAGGAACTTCTTCACTCAGAGGGTTGTGAATCTTTGGAATTCTCTACCCCAAAGGACTGTGGATGCTGAGTCTTTGAATATTGTCAAGGCTGAGATCGATAGATTCTTGGACTCTAGGGGCATCAAAGGATATGGGGATTGGGCGGGAAAGTGCAACTGAGGTCAAAGATCAGTCATGAACTTTTTGAATGGTGGTGCAGGCTCTAAGGGCCCTCTAGCCTACTCCTGCTCCTAATTCTTATGTTCTTATGTCTCCTCACGGCTGGAGCAGAGTGGGAGGGGTAGAATCCAGTTGTCGTGGTCAATGTAGGAACCAATGATATGGATAGAACTAGGAATGAAGTTCTGCTGAGGGAATTTGAGGAGCTAGGTTCGAAATTAAAATGCAGAACTTCTCTGGATTGTTACCTGAGCCACGCGCAATTTGGTATAGGGTCAAACAGATTAGAAGGTTAAATGCGTGGCTGAAAGAGTGGTATGTGAGACAGGGGTTTTGCTTGATGTGGGTAGTGGCACCAGTACTGGGGAAAGAGGGAACTGTTCCATTGGGATGGGCTCCACTTAAACTGGCTGGGACCAGTGTCTTGACGAATCGATTAACTTAAATAAATTAGTATTAGTAAAGAAATAGTACTGCAGAAATTAATGGGACTAAAAGTCGACAAATTCACTGGGCCTAATGGGCTACATCCCAGGGTTTTAAAAGAGGGAGCTACAGAGATAGTGGATGCATTGGTTTTGAACTTCCAGAATTCCCTAGATTCTAGAAGTATTGATAAGGCGGCACACAAGAGGTCTTTACACAAAATTAGGGCCTCATGGGATTGGGGGTAATATATTAGCATGAATTGAGGATTGGTTAACTGACAGAAACAGAGAGTAGGAATAAACCAGTCATTTTCGGGTCGACAAGCTGTAACCAGTGGAGTGCCTCAAGGATCAGTGCTTGGGCCTCAGTTATTTACAATCTATATCAATGACTTAGATGAAGGGACTTGGTGCAAGTTCGCTTATGATACAAAGTTAGGTGGGAAAGTAAGCTGTGAGGACGCGAAGAGGCTGCGAAGGGATATAGACAGGTTGAGTGAGTAGGCAAGAATGTGGCAGATGGAATATAATGTGGAGAAGTGTGAAGTTTCCACTTTGGTGGGAAAGCTAGAACAGCAGAATATATTTTATATGGTGAGAGACTGGAAAATGTTGGTATTCAGAGGGACCTTGTACACGAATCACAGAAAGTTAACATGCAGGTACAGCAAGCAATTAGGAGGGCAAATGGCACGTTAGCCTTGATTACAAAGGGATTGGAGTATAAGAGTAAAGAAGCCTTAGTACAATGATATAGGGCCTTGGTGCGACCACTCCTGGAGTACTGTATACAGTTTTGATCTCCTTACCTAAGGAAGGATATACTTGCCTTAGAAGGGAGTACAATGAAGGTTCACTAGACTGATTCCTGGGATGAGGTAATTGTCCTATGAGGAGAGATTGAGTAGCCGAGGCCTATATTTCCTAGAGTTTAGAAGAATGAGAGGTGATCTCACCGAAACATATAAAATTCTTAAAGGGCTTGACAGGGTGGATGCAGGGAGGATGTTTCCCCTGGCTGAGGAGTCTAGAACCAGGAGTCACAGCCTCAGAATAAGGCGTTGGCCATTTAGGACTGAGATGAGGAGAAATTTCTTCACTCAGGGTGGTGAATCTTTGGAATTCTCTACCCCAGAGGGCTGTGGAGGCTCAGTCATTGGGTATATTCAATACCGAGATCGATAGGTTTTTGGATATTAAGGGAATCAAGGGATATGGGGATAGTGCGGTAAAGTGGAGTTGAGGTAGAAGATCAGCCATGATCTTATTGAATGGCGGAGTAGGCTCGAAGGGCCGAATTGCCGACTCCTCCCATTTCTTAAGTTCTTATGTTCTCTTTGAGACAATTTCTTGTCTTTAACTTCAAAGTTACACCTGGTGTTTCCACTGCCTTGAGCTCTGGAAGTCTAGGTATATAGAACTTCCCACCGTTGGCCTTGAATGTTGCTTTCTCAATAAAGTCAAGGAGGTTGGTCAAGCAGGAACAACTGTTTGTGAAACCAAGTTGATTGCTATTTACTACGGTATTTTCATTGACTTGTATCCTCTCCTGCTTTCAATCTTGTTGTTAGTCTGTGCTTAGGGATCAAGGGTTCTTAGTAACCATAAAGGCGTGTAACAGAAACATAGAAGATAGGAGCAGGAGTAGGCCATTCGGCCCCTCGAGCCTGCTCCGCCATTTAATGAGATCATGGCTGATCATCCAAATTCAGTACCCTGTCCCTGCTTTCTCCCCATATCCCTTGATCCCTTTAGCCTTAAGAAATATATCTAACTCCTTCTTGAATATATTTAATGAATTGGCCTCAACTGCCTTGTGTGGTAGAGAATTCCACAGGTTCACCAGTCTCTGGGTGAAGAAATTCCTCCTCATCTCAGTCCTAAATGGCTTACCCCTTATCCTTAGACTGTGACCCCTCATATACATAAACCTTAATAGTTATTTCCATTTGTTTAACATCATAATAATACAGTGACATTGTAAATGAGGTTCAACTGTTTATTTTTCAACTACAAAAATTGATTTGAATACATTTTTACCTTGAAAACACTTTTGAGTGTCTAATATAATGTGTCCCAGGTAACCGTGTCCTATAAGGCGCAACTTTATTGATGAAGCAGTCATATCTAGGTGCCAGTATAACCTGTTGAGAGGTAGCTGGTCAGCTTAAGCTAGGGGTCAACTTTTCATGGATATGAAATGGCATTTACGATTTTTTGTGATCCAGAAGGATTTTATTTCATCATTTCTAGTTTCCTCTTGTATAATATAAAATAAAGCCATAAAATGCTGGAAGTACTCATGTAAAACGTGCGGAATTACCCCTCGCCTCATCCAACAGGTTATAGAGTTCAGACTTGAGACTTAAGAGAAATTACACCAGACACACGGGTTCTGTCTTTAACCTTTTATTGTTCCTTAGACAGATTCAAAACCCCAACCACTATTCGAGCAGCACACCAATAATATTACAGGAAATCTTACATACAACCACCCGCAAATGATCAGTCCAGCGTTGATTGTAGGTCCTCGTAGGCGAAAAGACTGGCCAGGCCCCTCCTTCCGACTGCAGCCTGATCCTCGTAGGTGAGATGACCGGTCAAACCACCTTCTTCTGACTGCAGTGCTGATATTCTTTAGCCACTGTGCTTTATACAGCTTTCCTTGTCTTCTGCAGTAAATCATTCATTCAGAGATAGTGAAATGTTCCTTTAATGTTGGCCTGAAGCTGTTTGAGCTGTCAAACGTTCACATTAACTCATCCTGTGTGGCTTATCCTTATCACAGCCCAAAATTGGTCATTCACTCCTAAAGTTTATAAAAGCAGCAGAAAACCACTTGGTTAGGTTCATGAGTTATGTCGTATTCTGCATTCCAAAACTTCAAAGGTTTGACTTCTCCCCTTTAACCTCCGAAAAGCTATCAGAGACACCATATCTGCAAAATCCAAGGAGGTTTGTTTCTCTCTCTTGTCTATCAAAGCAAATCTAATGTCCCTTATTTCACTTTGGGGAAAAAAAACTTGTGTCCTGGCAAAGCATTTCAATATATATCAAAATTAAGAATTAAGGGTCTGTGTATGCCTACACTCAGCAGGTCAGGCAGCATCTGTGGAGAGAGAAACAGAGTTAACATTTCAGGTTGAAAACTTTTTGTCTAGTTTCCTCTTGTTCACGGAATCATCAAAGTTGTTTGGTCAGCTCCCCTAAGGGCTGAGTGGATTATCCATTGTTGGAACATTTGCTGGAAGTTCCCATGTTCATGCTCGATGCTGAGTTTACTGGGGCAATGGTAATCAAAACAGGCTTCCCACTCCAAATCGCTATCCAGCGTCCTGAGCTGAAAAGTGCAGCTCTTGGGTGAGGACAGCATCAGGCTTGGCTGTGTTGCCTTCCACATCAAACAGTGCGCCAACACACATGGTCTAGGCTCGTACCTGAAGAATGACCAGTTGGGTGAGGTGCCAGGCAGCAGCTGGTGCTTTCAGAACTATGCCTAAGCATGAGCCAATGTTTTCAGAAGAGGGAGGGAGAACATTTTAAACAAGTTGCTATTCAAACCGAGTGTTTATTATTGGAAACCTATACAAATGATTTATATCGTCGGCAGCAAATGCACAGTGTTGTATTGACTCACCTGACAGACCAACTTAATGCTGCGCAGTGATGTTTGGCTATTTCTGCCCATGTGATTAGAAGTCAAGGTCATGTGTTAGGATTTCACAACTGTTTACACAAAAGGATATGAAATGTCCTAATACTCACGTTCACCACTCTTGCGCCTGTAAGTCGATCTCTCCAAAGGGACTGTGCTAATGTGAAACTCAGCGACTTTCCATCAACAGAGCAGGCAGTATCCAGGGCTCAAATGTAACCACTGCTTTCCCATGTTCTGTCCCATATACAGTACTACTTCCGGCCAACTGAACTCTACCTATTGTTTGTTCTTTCAAGGAAATCCAAATTTTTCTGTATTCATTATTGACAGTTAATAGTAGGATATATATTCCTAATAATTTCACCCATAAATTTCATTTGGAAAGATTTAGAAACATTACAGTGTTTTATTTTTGGAACAGTTGAACCTTTGTGCTCGGGCTTCATTCAGAAGAGCAGACATCGTCGTTTCCTTCGAGGTTTACAGCACAGATGGAGGCCATTGGGCCCATTCTGTCTTTGTCTCTTGCTCGAGCAATCTAAAAATAATCCACACGCCTTGTTCTCACTACGTATCTTCTTCTGCTTCAATTGTTTCTCTACCTTCCCTTAAAAGATGCAATGGTCTTTGCCGCAACTACTTGTTTGCAAGTACACTCTGGAACGAGTCACTCGTGAGCAAAATCATGATGGTGAAATATGACGCACAATACTTCTGGATTTTATTTCCACAAACAAAGACAAAGGTTTGCTAAACAATTTTGTGAAAACCGTGTCATTTTAAAGAAAGTTACTTACATCATTTATCGCAGAAAATGATTCAATACTTCAGATCATGTCATTGATATATGTAAGATATATGAAAACTTTAATGGTGGCAAAAGTTTATCTATATACATATAAATGACCGATCTGGCAATAATCAGTGAAAGGTAAGCCTCTGGCATTTCACATTTGTTGGTTTTCGACAAACCTGTTGGGTCAAAGAGTATATATCTTATGGTGGTGACAAAGATCGAGGATGAAACTGATCGGTCACTGGCTGTCAATCATTATGGCAGAATTTTTTTTAGTCGTTCCTGGGATGTGGGTAAGGCCAGCATTTATTGCCCATCCCTAGTTGCCCTTGAGAAGGTGATGGTGGTGCTGAGCCCCCTTCTTGAACCACTGCAGTCCATGTGGTGATGGTACTCCCACAGTGCTATTCGGGAGGGAGTTCCAGGATTTTGACCCAGCAATGATGAAGGATCGGCGATATATTTCCAAGTCCGGATGGTTTGTGACTTGGAGGGGAACTTGCAGGTGGTGCTCTTCCCATGCGCCTGCTGCCCTTATCCTTCTAGGTGGTAGAGGTTGCGGGTTTGGGAGGCGCTGTCGAAGAAGCCTTGGCGAGTTGCTGCAGTGCATCTTGTAGATGGTACACACTGCAGCCACGGTAAGCTGGTGGTGGAGGGAGTGAATGGTTGAGGTGGTGGATGTGTGCCCATCAAGCGGGCTGCTTTGTCCTGGATGGTGTCGAGATTGCTAAGTTCTGTTGCGGTCAGGACTGGTAACAGGACAGTTTAGTACCTACCTTTAAAACTGGGAGAGGAGAACAAAACAAAGAAAGAACTTGCTTTTATATTGCACCTTTCACAACCTCAGGACGCCGCAAACCACTTTACAACCAATTAAATACTTTGAGCAGTCACACTGTAATGTAGAGAAAGGTGGCAGCCAATTTGTGCACAACAAATTCCCACGAAGAGCAATGCGATAATGACTGGATAATTTGTTTTAGTAATGTTGTCTGAGGGATAAGTATTGGCCGGAACACCACGGGAACGCCTCTGTTCTTCAAGTAGTGCCATGGGATCTTTTACGTCCACCTTAGAGAGCAGACGGGACCTCGGTTTAACATCTCATCCGAAACACGCCACCTCAGACAATGCAGTACTGCACTGAATTATCAGCCTAAATTATTTTCTCAAGTCTCTGGAAAAGATCTCGAACCCATATGAGAGTGCTACCAACTGAGCTGAGGCTGACACTTTAAAGGACCATATCTATCAGCCCAGCTTCAATAAAAAGTAAAATGGTATCTTTCCTAACTCAGGCAGGAGGAGCACCTGTATTATCACATGGTTTAGTATGAGCATGCTCAGTTCGCACATAAGCACATAAGAAATAGGAGCAGGAGTAGGCCCTATCGCCATATCCCTTGATGCCCTTACTAGTCAGAAATTTATTGACTTCTGTTTTGAATATACCCAATGACTGAGCCTCCACAGCCTACTGGGGTAGAGAATTCCAAAGATTCACAACTTTCTGTGTGAAGAACTTTCTTCTCATCTCAGTCCTGAATGGCTTATCCTGAGGCTGTGGCCCCTGGTTCTAGACTCCCCAGCCAATTGAAATATTCTCCCAGCATCCACCCTATCAAGCCCTGTAATAATTTTGTATGCTTCAATGCGATACCCTCTCATTCTTCAGAATTCAAGAGAATACAGGCCTAGTTTACTTGATCTCTTCTCATACGACAGTCCCGCCATCCCAGGAATCAATCTCGTGAACCTGCGTTGCACTCCCTCTATGGCAAGTATATTCTTCCTTAGGTAAGGAGACTAAAATTGTACACAGTACTCCAGGTGTGGTCTCACCAAGGCCCTATATAATTGGAGTAAGACCTCTTTACTAGTGTACTCAAATCCTCTTGTAATGAAGGCCAGTATACCATTTGCCTTCCTAATGGCTTGCTGCACCTGCACATTCACTTTCAGTGACTCATGTACAAGGACACCCAGGTCCCTTTGAGCATCTGCATTCCCCAATCTTTCACCATTTAGGAAATACTTTGCCTTTCTGTTTTTTCTACCAAAGTGGATAACTTCACATTTATCCACATTATATTCCATCTGCCATGTTCTCGTCCACTCACTGAGCCTGTCGAGATCCCCCTGAAGCCTCTTCACATCCTCTTCACAACTGACACTGCCACCTAGCTTTGTATCATCAGCTAATTTGGAAATGTTACATTTAGTCCCCTCATCCAAATCATTGATATAGATTGTGAATAGCTGGGGCCCAAGCACCGATCCTTGTGGTACCCCACTAGTCACAGCCTGCCATCCTGAAAAAGACCCGTTTATCCCTACTCTTTGTTTTCTGTCTGTTAACCAAACCTCAATCCATGCTAGTATATTACCCCCAATTCCGTGTGCCCTAATTTTGTTCACCGACCTCTTGTGTGGGACCTTATCGAAGGCTTTCTGAAAATCCAAATACACCACATCTATCGGTTCCCCTTTGTCTACTCCACTAGTTACATCCTCAAAGAACTCCAATAGGTTTGTCAAACAGGATTTCCCTTTCATAAATCCATGTTGACTCTGCCCAATCTTACTATTAGTTTCTAAGTGCCCAGTTATTGCATTCTTTATAATAGATTCCAGCATTTTCCCAACTACTGATGTGAGGCTAACAGGTCTGTAGTTCCCCGTTTTCTCTCTCCCTCCTTTTTTAAATAGTGGGGTTACATTTGCTATCCTCCAATCTGCAGGAACCGTTCCAGAATCTATAGAATTTTGGAAGATGACAACCAATGCATCCACTATCCCAATGGCCACCTCTTTCAAAACCCTAGGATGTAGATCATCCGGTCCTTGGGATTTATCGACTTTTAGTCCCATTAATTTTGCTAGTACTGTGTTTTTACTAATAATAATTTCTTTAAGTTCCTCATTCTCGTCACATCCTTGGTTTTCTCGTATTTCTGGGAGGTTTTTGACATGGAGGAGCAAGTCATCCTGTCTCTGTCCTTCATTTGTTCTCCCCACATATATTACATTTTGGCGATGAGAATGGAATCCGAAAGCCATTTTTAGGGATCATGGAAGGATACAATGTTCAATCTTCATGTGGAAAAGTTTATGGTGAGTTTGTGACACCTAAACTGAATTTTTTGCAATGTTTTACTGTTAATGCTGATGCAGA
Organism: Somniosus microcephalus; assembly: GCF_052327205.1. Lineage (NCBI taxonomy): Eukaryota > Metazoa > Chordata > Chondrichthyes > Squaliformes > Somniosidae > Somniosus > Somniosus microcephalus. Next base: position 42,298,172 of record NC_140993.1, on the reverse strand, counting down.
ATTGTCTGTGCTTCGCCTTGACGTGTATGTCTACATAGCAACAGCGGCGTTGATTCTCACAGGTACACGGGTAGCGTGCTGAGTCACTGTTCAACTGGATCGGGACAATCATGGCCGCACCTACGGGATTTATCGGAAGCCTCGGCATGTATGACCAAGCTCGCAAAACATTCAGTTATTATGTTGAGCGGATAGAGATGTTTTTAAGGCCAGTAACATTATTGAGACTGAAGGTGCAGATGAGAATGTTCAAGCTCAAAATAAAGTAATTTGTGAACGGAAGAAAGCAATTTTTCTAAAGGAGATCGGGCCAGATGTTTACGGAATGCTGACAAACCTACTCGCACCAGGGAAAGCAAAAGGTGCATCGTTTGAAGACATTGTTGAGAAACTCGAGAACCATTTCGACCCAAAGGCGTTAGAAATAGCAGAGAGCTATAAGTTTGGTACCAGAAACCAAAAACAAAGTGAAACCATCAGTGAGTACATTGTAGCTCTTAAGAACCTGTCTTTGCATCGTAACTTCGGCGCATTTTTGAATCGTGCGTTGCGTGATAAGTTTGTGTGTGGACTGGTGGATGAGCGCACACAGTCCAAGTTACTGAACACTATGAACCTAACACGATAGCAAAATACTGCGGATGCTGGAAATCCGAAATAACAACAGAAAACGCTGGAAAAACCCAGCAGGCCAGGCAACATCCGTGGAGAGAGAAACCGAGAAAAAAAAGGAAAAGGCACAAACCAAAAGTGTGGATAAAAAATATAAAAATATAATAGGGGCCGAGGTTATGATCTGAAATTGGTTTGTGCCTTTTCCTTTTTTCCCTCTCTCTCACATGGCAGCTGTCTCTCACTCTGCCAGCGCATTTCACACTTCATCTAGAGCCATTGTTTGTTTCTTTACCTGTCCTATTACTATCTCGTCTCACCTTGAATATCTCTTAATGTCTCTTCTTTCATCCCCTCCCCCATTTCCCAGCCCCCAAACTGCCTTTTAATCTGTTTCATTTCCTGCCTTTCTTTCTCAGTTCTGACGAAGGGTTTCGACGTGAAACGTTGACTCTTGTTTCTCTCTCCACGGATGTTGCCTGGCCTGCTGAGTTTTTCCAGCATTTTCTGTTAGGTTCATAGTAACGTTTGACACAGCATGCAAAATTGCCCTATCTATGGAGATGGCATCTAAGAATGCTAGGGAGCTCCGTCCAACTGGAGTGACTAGTGCAGCTGAGGTCTACAGTCACAAAGTCAAACCTAAGATTGTGAGACCAAGTCAAAAGCATGTCGGTGAGAGCAGTTCAGTGAATTATTATCGCTGCAATGGAAATCACTCTCCACAGTCCTGCCAGTGCAGAAATGTGAAGTGTTTTCACTGCCAGAAGCAAAGCCATATTTCAACAGCTTGCAGAACTAGATCTAAAGTAGGAAGTAAGAACCATTCTTGTGGCAATGCAAAGCAGCGACAACACAAGGGAGGAGTTCACAATGTTGAAGTGAACACACCTGATGCTGAAGAACTAGGCATCTACAGTATCTATGCCACTAGCGGCAACGCAAGCAGTCGCGAGAAAGACTTCCATACAAAACTTTTGGTCAATGACCAATATATTGATATGTGTATTGACACAGCAGCAGACTGCTCTTTCATGAGTAAGGACACATAGAGTAAGTTTAATCAAATACCACTTACAAAGAGTACCGTAGAGTTAAAAACCTACTCTGGAGAAATCCTAGAGACATGTGGACAAATTAAATGTACAGTTTAACACAATGGCTAGTCAGTAAACCTGCCTATTATTGTAGTGAGCCACAACAACAGGCCAACCCTCATGGGCAAAGACTGGTTGAGAAAGTTAAAACTAGACTGGAAAAACATCTTCGGTGTAAATGCTTCAAAGAAGCGACTCAACACAATGCTGAAGAAGTATAAAAGCATGTTCTCAGACAGTTATGAGGACATCACTGGGTATGACATGCATATCCGCATCAAGTCCAACGCGAAGCCTGTCTATTGTAAGGCAAGGCCGGTCCCCTATGCGTTGAAAAGTCAGGTGGAGGAAGAGCTAGAGAAGCTCGGAGAGAACGGAGTGCTAGTAAAAACTGACAAAAGTGAATGGGCTCCCCAATTGTAGTGCCCAAAGCAGACAAAATTTTATGCTTGTGCGGTGACTACAAAGTTACTATCAACCAAGTGGTTGACGATGAGTAGTACCCGTTACCTACATCACAAGATTTGTATGCAGCACTCTCCGGGTCAAAGGTTTTCTCCAAGCTTGACTTGTTGCACGCTTACGCTCAGCTGAATGTTGACAAGAAGAGTCAACAGCACCTCACCATCAACACACACAAGGGACTGTACTCATAAACCAAGCTGCCATATGGTGTAAATTCCTCCCCCACAATCTGCCAGGCTACGATGGATAAGATTTTACAAGGAATTCCAAGTTGCTTATGCAATCAAGCCGATGTGCTGATCACAACAAGCAGCGAGGAAGAAATCTAGAAGTGTTGAATATAGTGCTACAAAGGTTTAATTCCCACCGTGTCAAATTGAAAAGGAGCAAATGTGCTTTTGTGCAGCCTGAGGTTGTGTACTTTTGTGTGAAAGTTTATGCAAATGGCTTGCAACCAGTGCATGAAAACGTTGATGCTGTCAGCAATGCTCCAAAGCCACAGAACGTGTCTGAGTTAAGATCTTTCCTTGGAATGGTCTAGTACTACACACGTTTCTTACCCGAGTTAGTGACCATGTTAGCTCCATTGCACGAGCTCCTCGAGAAGAATGTCCAGTGGAAGTGGACAAAGGTGCAACAGGAAGCTTACGACGCTTGTAAGAGAAGTAAGCTTAAGTTAGCGTGTGATGCTTCTAGCTACGGTGTGGGAGCTGTCATAAGCCACGTAATGGATGATGACCAAGAGAAGCCAATCGCGTTCGCATCGCAAACCCTCAAAGAGTGAAAGAAACTACGCGCAAATTGAAAAGGAAGCACTCACCACAGTGTTTGGAATCAAGAAAATTCAACAGTTCCTGATCGGCAGAAAGTTTACCCTGATAACCGATCGCAAACCGCTCCTAGTAATATTGGGACTCAAATCTGCTATCACTGCAATGGCTGCATCAAGAATGCAATGTTGGGCAGTGTTGTTGTCACAATATGGTTACAGGATTGAATATCGCACTACAAAGCAAAATCCAATCACAGAAACCTTGTCCAGGTTGCCACATGAGGAATCTGTTGGGAGAGAGAGTGCGATTTTCACGCTAGGTGCAGTTGACAAAGACTTTCCTGTGAATGCAGCTAAGATTGCAAATGAGACTCAAAAGGACTCATTACTGAAAAGAGTGTATGAAAACACCTCGAATGGATGGACTGATCAGTGTATGGACACAGATTTGAAACCATTCCATGACCGTCGTACTGAATTGTCTTGTGGGGAAACAGAGTGGTGGTACCTACTTCTATGAGTTCGGAACCAGAACAAAATAGCCGGAAAATTGGTTCAACACCAAAACCTTTTTTAAGGAGATCAGGAAGGCTTCGCAAACCTGTTATTAAACTGAATGTGTAGTTCATATGTAGGATTTGTAATTCATTTAAAAGAAAAAAAAGCCAGGAGTTTTGTTATGTGGTGCATGTAATGCTGGGAAAGGTGAGACCATACTTTTGTTGTATTTGAGAGGAGAATACATACTATTTTTTAAGGGGGAAGCAGTGTTATGTATTATCACATGGTTTGGTATGAGCATGCTCAGTTTGCTCTGGCCTAGTAAAACAAGCACACAGACCAGCAACCCATCCAGTCTCTGCTTCATTTGTTCTACCCACATATATTGCGTATACCACTAACTTAAACAACCAGCATGGACATAAAGTGAGCAATCCTGCCTGAAGAACCTCCTCGATGACTGAGTATGTGACTGATAAAATAGATTATGGCACTCCCTCTGGTGGAGTTTTGCAAAGCAATTTTCAGGAAACACCAAAATAGGGAACATGGTTAATGGTGAACGACACAATAAGTGACTTCAGCAGCACATGGACAGATTAATACATTGGGTAGATGTCCGATGCAATTTAACGTGGAGAAGTGTGGGGCAATACATTTTGGGAGAAAGAATGAGAGGAAATATAGACTGATGAACAGTATAGCTTCAAAAGGAGTAGAAGAACAGAAAGACTCAGGTGTTCAGATCCCAAAATGTTTAAAAATGGGAGAGCAAGCTGTAAAAGGAAGGTCAATTAAAGTAGTGATGATGCTCAATTTAAGAAAACACAGGTAGACTATCCTTTATCCGAACTTCCGAAAACCGAAAGTTTTTTCGTTCAGCGTAAGTCGTGCGCACGACATGACCCGAGTGGTGCAAAACATGACAGGAGTGGTCCTCCGGGGCCCAGAACAAGAATTCCTGCAGATTGTCGACACGCCGGCCTTCGCTCTCGATGTTAAGTGTGACTGAGGGAGCTCTGCCTTTCCCTGTTAGCAGGGCAGAGGGTCACAGAGTTCCCTCCTGGGTAGGAGATTGCAGGCCGAGCCGGGCAGTGTGAAGGAGGTACCGGGAGAGTGAACCCAACAATACAGCGGCCTGTCCGATAGCTGCAGCGGCCTGTCCGATATTCTTTTCTTCCGCCCCCCCCCCCCGACCTGATTTGCGGGCCAGCTTAGCGTAGGAGTCAGTCGATATCCAGCTTTCCCACAACTGGCGACGACAGTCGAGCCCCAGACCCCCGCTAAGTAAAGGAATTCAGATACGGAGCAGGGGGAGCTGTAAACAGACTGTGAGCGGCAGCACAGAGAAGCAGGAAGGGGAATGAGACACGGAACAGTCGCAAGAGGTAGCCTGAACTTTTAAAATTTATATTAAATACAAATACTAATTACCAAATTAATTTAATGTTCAGAGTTTCCCAGTCTGAAATAATACCTTCTGAAATCCGAAAATTTCCGAAAACCGAAACACAGCTGGTCCCAAGGTTTTCGGATAAGGGATAGTCAACCTGTAGTTACTTTAAGATAAAAATTCTGCTCCTGTGTGCCAGTGGTGCAGGGAGCGCAAAACCATGGAAAGAGGTCTTGTGCTTGATCGGTGCTGTTAACTGCTGCTGGTCTCTTTGCCCAGGTGGTGGGGAAATGCAGGAAGAGGTTAGAATTTTTTTTTTTTGCCGAGGATTGTAAGGAGAAGTAAAGGCCACCAGAAAGATTGTTGGAAGCAGAATCCATCATAGCTTTTAAAGGGGAAGTGGTGAAATATTTGGTCAAAGAAAAAAAAATCCAGCATGGGAAATGATCAGGGGAATGGGATTAAGTGGAGAGCTCATTCAGAGAGCCAGCACAGATGTGATGGGCAGAATGGCCTCCTTTTGTGTCATAAAATTCGATGATCCTAAGCTTTTGAGTAGGTTCCAGATGAAAGACTTCTAATTTAAACTAAAGCTGAAGGAATGCAGGATAGAACGTGAGACTGAATATGATAACTGAATCATAAATTGGAAGCAGAGATGGAAATTTTCCTCTTTAGTGCTGTGAAATTGTGAACTTGTTCTTTATAAATGGCTTCATGTTTTTGCTACCCGTAGCACATGGAGGGCACCTTTCCCTAGAGTACATGTGAGGTTAAATATCATAAAGGGCTGGAGTATTAAAAGGAATCCCACAAGATTCAGTGCTTGGAACCTGATTGTTTCTAATCTGTGTTAATGAGCTGGATACTGAAACCTGGCTGTAAGATGGTTAAATTTGCTGATGACACAAAAGTAAGGACAGCAGTAGAGAATGAAGATGCAGCAAAAAATTTGCAAAAGGATTTCAAACAGTTGAGCAATTGGCAGACATGAGGCAAATGAATTATAGCATTAATAAATTTTAAGCTATTCTACAGAAATTGAAAAACTGTGGGACATAAATATATAATGAATGGAACTGAATTAGCACAAAGATACTTAAAAAAGGACAATACTCATACAGTATGGCAGATTGATTTAGAACAATGATAGAATGCTTGCATATATACACAGAACAGCAGGATAAAGTTAACAGAATTTATCACTAAGACTTAAAGCACTGCTCAGATAGCAGGATTTTTTCAGTATTGGTCAACACATGGCAAAAAAGCTATGTTTGTCTTGGTTAGTGCATTAATCCAATGAGGCAAAAAATGTCAGGGCTTATCGAAATACAATTGGATGAGATAATGGGAATATTAGGCTAGAGAATGAGACCATTTGTCCCAGTGTGTTTGTGCCTGTCCTAGAATCCTATTAGACCTATCTATTCTAATATTTATGTCACTTTGGCTCAGCTGGCAGCAATCTTTTGAGTCAGAAGGTTGTAGGCTCAAGTCCCACAAACTGAAGCGCATAATCTACGAAGCCATTGTCTTCAGCCCCTGCCACAAACTCCGTTCTCTAGACAGTGATTCCATTCCCCTCCCTGGCCAATGTCTGAGGCTGACCCAGACAGTTTGCAGCTTTGGCGTCCTGTTTGACCCTGAGCTGAGCTTTCGACCCCCCATATCCCCTCCATCACCAAGACCGATACTTCCACCTCCGAAATATCGCTCTCCTCCGCCCCCGACTGAGCCCGCCTGCTGCTCAGCCCCTCGTCCATGCTTTTGTTACCTCCAGACCTGACTATTTCATTGCTGACCTGGCCGGCCTACCTTCTGCCACCCTCCGTAAACTTGAGCTCATCCAAAACTCTGCTGCTCATATCCTGACACTTACCATCCCGTTCACCCATCACCCCTGTGCTTGCTGACCTGCCTTGGTCCCAGTCCAGCAATGCTTTGATTTAAAATTCTCATCCTGTGTTCAAATTCCTCCATGGCCTTGTCCCGCCCTGTTTCTGCGTTCCTCCAATTCTGGCCTCTGTGCATCCCCGATTTCCTTAGCCCCACCATTGGCGGCCGTGCCTTCAGCGGCCGAGGCCCTAAGCTCTGGAATTCCCTCCCTAAACCCCTCTGCCTCTCTATCTCTCTCACCTCCTTTAAGATGCTCCTTAAAGCGTACTGCTCTGACCAAGCCTTTGGTTACCTGTACCAATATCTCCTTATGTGGCTCGGTGTCAAATTTTGTTTGATAACGCTCCTGTGAATTCAGCACCTTGGGACGTTTTAGTATGTTAAAGGCACTTTATAAATTGTTGTTGTTGTTGATACTTCATTGCAGTTCTGAAGAAGTGCTGCATAGTCGGAAATGCCATTCTTCAATTGAGACACCACATGGCGGTTCTATCTGCATCCGGGTGGGCATAAAAGAATTCTTGATATTAGTTGACGAAGAGCAGTGACTTTTCCCGATGTCCTAGCCATCATTTCCTCCTCAGCCAATACCTAAACAGGTTATCTGGGCATTCATTAATTTCCTCTGTTTTTTGTCCTACATAACAACAGTGACTACACTACAAAAAGTAATTCATTCATTGTAAAGTGCTTTAGGACACTCTGCAGACATGATATGTAGCTATGTTCACGCAAGTTATTTTTCTTTGCTCTTTTGTCAGGAAAACATCCTTCTAACCTCTCCCTTGATTTGGCTAGTACTAGAGAGATAAACTTTGTTGATTTTCTCAGCCACTCCCTCACCACCACCTTTGGTGCCCTTGTGCCCAGCAAAACGTTTACTCTCTGGCCTATCAGTTGTTCCCCCGGCAGGGCCCAACTTCACTCCATCAAGTCCAAGGGGTGCAGACTTGAGTGTATTCGGAGCGCGACTGGTTTAGCCGTCCATCACCAGATCTGGCTGAACCGCATCAAATGCTATCGGGCCTCCGTCTCCTCCGCCAAAAACAGTCCACTACTCCAGGATCATCCCAGAGAGCAGGGATACTGGAGAGCCGCTACTGACCATGGAACCGTACCCTCGTCTTAGCACCTTCAGTGAAAAATGAAAATTCTTGAATTTAATTCAGTCCCTTTCTGGGATCTTTTAACTCACGATCGACCCCAAATGACTCCTAACAGGTGATGGTGATTGTATTCTGTGCCTTTCCTGCAGTACCTCTCACAGATATGCCACTTTGGATACTGTTGAGGGGGATGGCTTATCAGGGGAAGGCAGCAGCAGCCAACTTCCTGGCACCAGGGGTGGTTCTGCTGCACAGGACGGGAGGAAAAAGAGGGGTAGAGCTATAGTAATAGGGGATTCTATTGTAAGGGGAATAGATAGGCGTTTCTGCGGCCGCAAACGAGACTCCAGGATGGTGTGTTGTCTCCCTGGTGCAAGTGTCAAGGATGTCTCCGAGTGGCTGCAGAACATTTTGGAAGGGGAGGGTGAACAGCCAGTTGTCGTGGTGCATATAGGTACCAACGATATAGGTGAAAAACGGGATGAGGTCCTAAAAGCAGAATATAGGGAATTAGGAGGTAAATTAAAAAATAGGACCTCAAAGGTAGTAATCTCAGGATTGCTACCAGTGCCGCGTGCTAGTCAGAGTAGAAATAGAAGGATATTTCAGATGAGTACGTGGCTAGAGGAATGGTGCAAGGGGGAGGGATTCAAATTCCTGGGACATTGGAACCGATTCTGGGGGAGGTGGGACCAGTACTAACCGGACGGTTTGCACCTGGGTAGGACTGGGACCGATGTCCTAGGGGGAGTGTTTGCTTGTGCTCTGGGGGAGGGTTTAAACTAAAATGGCAGGGGGTTGGGAACCTGAGCAGGGAGACAGAGGAAAGGGAAACAAGGATAGAAGCAAAAGACAGGAAGGAGAAAAACAAAAGTGGCAGTCAGAGAAATCAAGGGTTTAAATCAAACATGGCCACAGTAAATAATAATTCTGAAAGGTGCAAGAGCATTAAAAAAACAAGCCCGATGGCTTTGTGTCTTAATGCGAGGAGCATTCGTAATATGGTGGATGAATTAGCTGCGCAAATAGAGGTAAACGAATACGATATGATTGGGATTACGGAAACATGGCTCCAGGGTGGCCAAGGCTGGGAACTCAACATCCAGGGGTATTCAATATTCAGGAAAGATAGGCAAAAGGGAAAAGGAGGTGGGGTAGCATTGATGGTTAAAGAGGGGATTAACACAATTGTAAGGAAGGATATTAGCTCTGATGATGTGGCATCTGTATGGGTAGAACTGAGAAATACCAAGGGGCAGAAAACGTTAGTGCGAGTGGTATATAGACCTCCAAACAGTAATGCGGAGGTTGGGGATGGCATTAAAAGGGAAATTAGAGAAGCGTGCAATAAGGGCACAGCAGTTATCATGGGTGACTTTAATCTACATATAGATTGGGCTAACCAAATTAGTAACAATACTGTGGAGGAGGAATTCCTGGAGTGTATACGGGATGGTTTCCTGGACCAATATGTCGAGGAACCAACTAAAGATCAGGCCATCTTAGACCGGGTATTATGTAATGAGAAAGGATTAATTAGCAATCTTGTGTGAGGCCCCTTAGGTCGGAGTGATCATATGATAGAATTCTTCATTAAGATGGAGAGTGAAGTAGTTGACTCAGAGACTAGGGTTGTGAATTTAAATAAAGGAAACTACGATGGTATGAGGCGCGAGTTGGGTAGGCTTGATTGGGGAATGTCACTCAAAGGGTTGATGGTGGATAGGCAATGGCAAACATTCAAAGATCGCATGGATGAACTACAGAATTTGTTCATCCCAGTTTGGCATAAAAATAAAACAAAAAAGGTGACTCTACCGTGGCTAACAAGGGAAATTAGGGATAGCATAAGATCCAGAGAGTGGTGAACCTGTGGAATTCTCTACCACAGAAGGCAGTAGAGGCCAATTCATTAAATATATTCAAGAAGGAGTTGGATATATTTCTTAAGGCTAAAGGGATCAAGGGATATGGAGAGAAGGCAGGGACAGGGTACTGAATTTGGATGATCAGCCATGATCGCATTGAATGGCGGAGCAGGCGTGAGGGGCTGAATGGCCTACTCCTGCTCCTATCTTCTATGTTTCTATGTTACCTTTTCTCCATATGGTTGCCATAGGTTACTGTTTTTGGTTCATTAACAATTCTGTGGAAAGTAGTCTTTGTCAGAATTCACTAAAGAGAAATGAGAAACTTATTGTCCAAATGCCATTAAGCACAATGTGTGGTGGCAGGGTCAGACTGACTTTTCTAACTGAAAGCACTTAACACTGGTGAGTTCTGCAATATTAACGAGTGAAAGATCATCACCACTCCTTGTTGTCAGGGAAAGTCAACTATTTGATCCATCAGAGCACTTGAGCAATAATTATTTTTGGGACAAGAGACTATTCCTTCACACAAAGATTGGGAGAATTCAGAAGAAAATGTTTCAAAACCTTGCTTTTCTGAAACATTGATGTCATATTGCTAAGGTCATTAAGAAAATATATGTAAGTGGGCTCTTTTGACATTAGAAAGAATGTGGAATTCTAGTCACTAGAGTTTAGAAGAATGAGAGGGGATCTCATTGAAACGTATGAAATTCTGACCGGGCTAGACAGACTGGATGCAGGGAGGATGTTTCCCCTGGCTGGGGAATCTAGAACCGGGGTCACAGTCTCAGAATAAGGGGTCGGCCATTTAGGACTGAGATGAGAAGAAATTTCTTCTCTCAAAGGGTGGTTAATGCATGGAATTCTCTAACCCAGAGGGCTGTGGAGGCTCAGTCATTGAGTATATTCAAGACAGCGATCTTATGTTCAATGTCTGCTGTCCCCTTACTGTGAGATTATACATTCGCACAAAAAGAAATATAAATGCATGGTTATAGAAAAAAATAGGAGCAGGAGTAGGCCATTCGGCCCTTCGAGCCTGCTCCGCCATTCAATATGATCATGGCTGATCCTCTATCTCAATACCGTATTCCCACACTCTCCCCATACCCCTTGATGCTTTTTGTGTCTAGAAATCTATCTACTTCTTAAATCTATTCAGTGATCCCCTCTCATTCGTCTAAACTCTAGAGAATATAGGCCTAGTCTACTCAATCTGTCCTCATATGACAATCCCCCCATCCCAGGAATCAGTCTGCTGAACTTTCGTTGCACTCCCTCTATGGCAAGGATATCCATCCTTAGGTCAGGAGACTAAAACTGTACACACTTACTCCAGGTGTGGTCTCACCAGGGCCCGATATAATTGCAGTAAGATGTCTTTACTCAGTTACTCAAATCCTCTTGTAATAAAGGCCAACATACCATTTGCTTTCCTAATTGCTTGCTGTACCTGCATGTTAACTTTCAGTGATTCGTGTACAAGGACACCCAGGTCCCTCTGAACACCAACATTTCCCAATTTCTCACCATTTAAAAAATACTCTGCTTTTCTATTTTTCCCACCAAAGTGGAGAACTTCACATTTCTCCACATTATATTCCATTTGCCATGTGCTTGCCCACTCACTTAGCCTGTCTGCATCCTCCTCACAACTTACATTCCCACCCAGCTTTGTATCATCAGCAAACTTGGATATATTACATTTGGCACCCCATCCACCGCCGTAAACATTCACTCCCTCCACCACCGGCGTACGGTGGCTGCAGTGTGTACCATCTACAAGATGCACTGCAGCAACTCGCCAAGTCTTCTTCGGCAGCACGTCACAAACCTTCGATGTCTTCCACTTAGTAGGACAAGGGCAGCAAGCGCAAGTTCCCATCCAAGTCACACACCATCCTGACTTGGAAATATATCACCGATCCTTCATCGTCGCTGGGTCAAAATCCTGGAACTCCCTCCCTAACAGCACTGTGGGAGTACCTTCACCACACGGACTGCAGCGGTTCAAGAAGGCAGCTCACCACCACCCTTCTCGAGGGCAATTAGCGATGGGTAACAAATGCTGGCCTTGCTAGCAATGCCCACATCCCATAAACAAATTTAAAAGAAAAACACATTTGGTCCCCTCATCCAAATCATTGATATAGTTTGTGAATAGCTGAGACCCAAGCCTTGATCCTTGTGGTACTCCACTAGTTACAGCCTGCCAACCTGAAAATGACCCGTTTATTGCTGCTCTCTGTTTCCTGTCTGTTAACCAATCCTCAATCCATGCTCGCCTATTACCCCCATTGGAGACATTGGACACACAGGTGGAGGGGGTGAAACATAGAAACATAGAAGATAGGAGCAGGAGTAGGCCATTCGGCCCCTCGAGCCTGCTCTGCCATTCAATGTGATCATGGCTGATCATCCAAATTCAGTACCCGGTCCCTGCTTTCTCCCCATACCCCTTGATCCTTTTAGCCTTAAGAAATATATCCAACTCCTTCTTGAATATATTTAATGAATTGGCCTCTACTGCCTTCTGTGGTAGAGAATTCCACAGGTTCACCACTTTCTGGGTGAAGAAATTCCTCCTCATTTCTGTCCTAAATGGCCTACCCCTTATCCTTAGACTGTGACCCCTGGTTCTGGACTCCCCGACCATCGGGAACATCCTTCCTGCATCTAGTCTGTCCAGTCCTGTCAGAATTTTAGAAGTTTCAATGAGATCCCCTCTCATTCTACTAAACTCCAGTGAGTACAAGCCCAATCGACCCAATCTCTTCTCGTACGTCATTTCTGCCATCCCAGGTATCAGTCTGGTGAATCTTTGCTGCACTCCCTCCATGGCAAGAACATCCTTCCTCAGATAAGGCAACCAAAACTGCACACAATACTCGAGATGTGGTCTCACCAAGGCCCTGTATAACTGCAGCAAGACACCCTTGTTCTTGTACTCAAACCCTCTCGCTATGAAGGCGAACATACCACTTGCCTTCTTAACCGCCTGCTGCACCTGCATGCTTACCTTCAGCGACTGGTGCACAAGGACACCCAGGTCTCGTTGCACTTCCCCTTCTCCCAATCTATTGCCATTCAGACAATAATCTGCCTTCCTGTTTCTGCCACCAAAGTGGATAACCTCGCATTTATCCACGTTATATTGCATCTGCCATGCTTTTGCCCAATCACCCAACCTGTCCAAATCATACTGGAGTTTCTCGGCATCCTCCTCACAGTGCACACGCCCACCCAACTTTGTGTCGCCTGCAAATTTGATGGTAGCACAAAACGTTAGCAAATTGACTTCAGTGGAACAGAAATTTGGGCAGAGTGTAAAACTGGCTGCCGTTTCGCTATCTATTGCCAACTTTGCGCAACTTTCCAAGACAAATTGCTCCCCCAACACTTTATTCCAGTACACACAACTGGCAGCAATCTGGCTCCAGATGTGTAGCTGTGGGCAGGAGTAGGTAAAGTATTCACACGGTGGAGCAGAAGACAGTCAGACGAGTTGCATGAAATTCAGTGGCGAAATATGCTGAGCTGGTGGCTTAGCGTATCCAGAAATGTGGGGTTGAACTGTGAAGTGCATTTGGGGGAAATGGTGTGTGAAGTGCATTTGTGGAAGCTATAATAGTGAGATCCTTAATGAGGTTGGGATAGAAAGAAAAAAGGGTGTGTGGAACGATGAGTATTGGGAGTGGAATAGAGTAGGCATTTGCGTAAATTGTTAACGCCTACGCAAGAAAAGATTCGGGCAAAGAATAACTGTAGATGCTGCTGACATTCCTGCGCACTGGCTCCTCCAGATTGAGCAGCCTTGCTGTACAAAGTGAAACTGTGATGGTTTCACCTGAAGCCCTACTTTGTGAGAGAAACAGCACCTTTTGCTAATTTTTTTGATTATCATAAGAATCATGCAGCACAGAAAGAGGATATTCTTCCATTGTACCTCAGTTAAATCTCCCCTTAACCTTCTCTGCTCTAAAGAGAACAATCCCAGTTTCGCTAGTCTCTCCAGAGTATGCAAATTCTTTAATGTTTCAGTCACAAAATTGGCACTAACTGCAATTCCCACACGGAACTCGCAGGTGGACAGCTGTGTGAACATAGGAACAGGAGTCGGCCATTTAGCCCCTTGAGCCTGTTCCGCCATTCAATGAGATCATGGCTGATCTGCGACCTAACTCCATGTGAAATGGAAAAATATCATATTGGTGCAGTTGGAGGTGTTCTGGGGCTGAAGCACTTTTTTTTTTGCCTTTCACGACCTCAGGACACCCCATAGTGCTTTTGAGCCAATGAAGTGTCGTCACTATTGTAGGAAACGCGGCAGCCAATTTGCACAGCAGAGTCCCATAAACAGCGATGCGATAATGACCAGATAATCTGTTCGCATGGTGTTGGTTGAGGGGTAAGTATTGTCCAAGACACTGAGGCTAACTCCCTTGCTCTTCTTCAAATAGTGCCATGAAATCTTTTCCCTGAGAGGGCAGACAGGGCCTCAGTTTAGTGTCTCATCCGAAGGACGCCACCTCTAAAAGTGCAGCACTCCTTTAGTACTGCACTGGAGTGTCTTGTGCAGCAACCTGTGCTCAAGGTTCTGACTCCGAGGTGAGAGTGCGACCAACTGAACCACTGGTCACTGGTCCCCAGTTACAGCTTTTTTCTTTTGTCACAACCTGGTTTCTATTGAATGAGACGCCACACTTCTAATTATTTACCACCTTGGCAAGAGAGATTGATTGGCAGTCATTCACAATTATCACATTGTTAAAAGGCTACTTACGCTGCTAATGACTAGACGTAATTTTTTGTGGCGAGTTTAATGGACAGTTAATGTGCAAATGCAGCAACGTCATCAAAATCACGGGGAGCTTAAGGATGAGATGCCGTTTTCATGAAGCTAATGAGTAAAACGGCACAAATCGTCTGGCAACTTGTAGTTGAGTGTCAGCTGTGGCTCAGTGGGTAGCACCCTCGCCTCTGAGTCAGAAGGTTGTGGGTTCAAGCCCCACTCCAGAGACTTGAGCACAAAAATCTAGGCTGACACTCCAGTGCAGCACTGAGGGAGCACTGCACTGTTGGAGGTGCTGTCTTTTGGATGAGATGTTAAACCGAGGCCCCGTCTGCGCTTTCAAGTAGACGTAAAAGATCCCATGGCACTATTTCGAAGAAGAGCAGGGGAGTTATCCCCGGTGTCCTGGCTCAATATTTATCCCTCAACCAACATAACAAAAACAGATTATCTTGTCATTGTCACATTGCTGTTTGTGGGAGCTTGCTGTGCGCAGATTGGCTGCCACATTTCCCACATTAAAACAGTGACTGTATTCCAAAAGTACTTCATTGGTTGTAAAGTGCTTTGAGACATCCGGTGGTCATGAACGGCGCTATATAAATGCAAGTCTTTCTTTCTAGGGATTTGCAATTCATGGGGTATCTCTTCCTTGTTACATGTTGACAGCGGATAGACAATGGCAAACATTCAAAGACTGAATGGATGAACTACAGAATTTGTTCATCCCAGTTTGGCATAAAAATAAAACAAAAAAGGTGACTCAACCATGGCTAACAAGGGAAATTAGGGATAGCATAAGATCCAAGGAGAGGATATAAAAATTGGCCAGAAAAAGCAATAATCCTGAGGATTGGGAGCAGTTTAGGATTCAACAAAGGAGGACAAAGGGATTAATTAAGAAGGGGAAAATAGAATATGAGAGTAAGCTTGCAGGGAACATAAAAACTGACTGTAAAAACTTTTATAGATATGTGAAGAGAAAAAGATTGGTGAAGTCAAGCATAGGTCCCTTGCAGTCAGAATCGGGAATTTATAATGGGGAACAAAGAAATGGCTGACCAACTAAATACATATTTTGGTTCTGTCTTCACAAAGGAGGACACAAATAACCTCCCAGAGATGTCGGGGAACATCGGGTCTGATGAAAGGCTGGAACTGAAAGAAATCAGTATTTGTAGGGAAATGGTGTTGGGAAAATTGATGGGACTGAAGGCCGATAAATCCCCAGGGCCTGATAATCTACATCCTAGGGTACTTAAGGAAGTGGCCCTAGAAATAGTAGATGCATTGCTGGTCATCTTCCAGAACTCGATAGACTCTGGAACAGTACCCATGGATTGGAGGGTAGCTAATGTTACCCCACTATTCAAAAAAGGTGGTAGAGAAAAAGCGGGGAATTATAGACCGGTAAGCCTGACATCGGTAGTGGGGAAAATGCTAGAGTCCATTATAAAAGATGTAATAGCAGAGCACTTGGAAAGCAGTGACAGGATCGAACAAAGTCAACATGGATTTACAAAAGGTAAATCATGCTTGACTAATCTACTGGAATTTTTTGAGGATGTAACTGGTAAAATAGATAAGGGAGAACCAGTGGATGTGGTGTAATTGGACTTTCAGAAGGCTTTCGATAAGGTCCCGCATAAGAGATTAGCGTGCAAAATTAAGGCACATGGGATTGGGGGCAAGGTATTGACTTGGATAGAGAACTGGTTGGCGGATAGAAAGCAGGGTTGGAATAAACGGGTCGTTTTCCAAGTGGCAGGCAGTGACTAGTGGGGTACCGCAAGGATCGGTCCTAGGACCCCAGCTGTTCACAATATATATTAATGATCTAGACGAGGGAACTGGATGTAATATCTCCAAATTTGCAGATGACACAAAGCTGGGTGGGAGGGTATGCTGTGAGGAGGATGTCGTGAAACTCCAGTACGATTTGGACAGGTTGGATGATTGGGCAGAAACATGGCAAATGCACTATAATGTGGATAAATGTGAGGTTATCCACTTTAGTGGCAAAAACAGGAAGGCAGATTATTATTTGAATGGCAATAGATTGGGAGAAGGGGAAGTGCAAAGAGACCTGGGTGTTCTTGTGCACCAGTTGCTGAAGGTAAGCATGCAGGTGCAGCAGGCGGTTAAGAAGGCAAATGGTATGTTGGCCTTCGTAGCAAGAGGGTTCGAGTACAGGAACAAGGATATCTTGCTGCAATTGTACAGGGCCTTGGTGAGACCGCACCTTGAGTATTGTGTGCAGCTTTGGTCACCTTATCTGAGGAAGGATGTTCTTGCCATGGAAGGAGTGCAGCGAAAATTCACCAGGCTGATACCTGGGATGGCAGGAATGACGTATGAGGAGAGATTGTGTCGATTGGGCTTATACTCACTGGAGTTTAGAAGATTGAGAGGGGATCTCATCGAAACCTATAAAATTCTGTCAGGCCTGGACAGACTAGATGCAGGAAGGATGTTTCTGATGGCCGGGGAGTCCAGAACCAGGGGTCATAGTCTAAGGATAAGGGGTAAGCCATTTAGGACTGAGATGAGGAGGAATTTCTTCACCCAGAGAGTGGTGAACCTGTGGAATTCTCTGCCACAGAGGGCAGTGGAGGCCAGTTCATTAAATATATTCAAGAATGAGTTGGATATATTTCTTGAGGCTAAAGGGATCAAGGGATATGGGGAGAAGGCAGGGACAGGGTACTGAATTTGGATCATCAACCATGATCTCATTGAATGGTGGAGGAGCCGAATGGCCTACTCCTGCTCCTATCTTCTATGTTTCTATGTTGCTGGCCAATTTGCACATTAATAACACCATTATTTTTTTCAGCAAAATCTGGCCTGGTATTAATGAGAAATGCTTCGAACTCCATGCTACTCCCTTAAGGCTTTGCACTCTTCAGGTGAACATTGATGTTCTTGAGCACTTTACCCACTACCGATGAATGTTGAACTGGTCTGTGGTTCCATGATTCATGTACCAAACCTTTGCGGAATATCAGGATAACATTTGCTTTTTTTTCTAGTCCTCTATTCACTTACACAAATTAGGGTTGTGGTCCCTAGAATTTAGAAGGTTAAGAGGTGATCTGATCGAAGTTTTCAGGATGTTAAGGGGAACAGATAGGGTAGATAGAGAGAAACTATTTCCGCTGGTTGGGGATTCTAGGACTAGGGGGCATCGTCTAAAATTTAGAGCCAGACCTTTCAGGAGTGAAATTAGGAAACACTTCTACACACAAAGGGTGGTAGAAGTTTGGAAAACTCTTCTGCAAATGGCAATTGATGCTAGATCAATTGTTAATTTTAAATTAGAGATTGATAACTTTTAGTTAAACAAAGGTATTAAGGGATATGGGCCAAAGGCGGGTATATGGAGTTAGGTCGCAGATCAGCCATGATCTCATTGAATGGTGGAGCAGGCAGGCTCAAGGGGCTGAATGGCCTACTCCTGTTCCTATGTTCCTAATAGAAGTTCTAAAAAAAATACCACGGCCACAATTGTTTTTTTGCTTACAATTAGAGGAACCTGAGGTGAATTCCTTCTCCGGCTACTGTGTAATTTCTTGAGGTACTTCATAATACAGTACCTGCTTTATGATTTCTATGGGTAGATTCCTGAGCTGAAATTCTCTGGATTTGGAATTTGATCTGTCTTCATTTGTCAAGACTAACATGAAGAATTCCTTTTATCTGTCATTTCCAGATCTTCTGGATGTGATCAAATCCTAATTGGGGAAAACTGGAATTTTCCACTGGAAAAGTATAACATTTTCCTTGAAGAAATGCTCTGAAATGAACCTCTATTGTGGGCTTAAACTTCATTATTAATTTGGGAGGATTGCTGTATTTTGAACTCCCAATAATGATCTATGCCAACAATTTTCTTGGCATTTCCGAGGCCCTGTCTGCCCCCTGAGGTGGACGTAAAGGATCTCACCTGCCCCCACCCCCACCATCACGCATTTAATCTCCTGAGGAAAAGGTTTTGCTTAAATATCCCCTGATCCTCGCACAGATTCTGAAATATTTTCCAATCCTCATATCTCTGCTGTTCAACCCTGATCTGCTGCCAGCCGTATAAGCATTAACCCATCCCAGACCGTAAGCATTACCCCTTCCCTGATCCCAAAAGACAAGAACCTCTGTCTTGTAATCGCAGCAGCAGCTGATTTTACTGTACAGACTAAAAGCTCAATGCCAACATACTTTTAATGCTCTTTAATGAGCTTACATTTTAGGGAAACTATCCTTGTAAACAGAGCTAGCGAAGAAAATAAGGAAGATATATATATACAGGAAACTTTCTGATATCCGGCACTGACGGGACCCAGCTGGTGCCGTAACATCAAAAGTGCCAGACATACCAGAGTTAATGTTTAAACATACGGAACTGAGAAGCTCCGTGTGAATCAACAAACCCTGTTGCTTAGCAACAGCTTCAAAACAGTCGGCTGCAGCTGCAAGCGTCTGTAGCTGAAGCTGTTGCTACAGCTACAGACCTTGCAGTGCTTGACTGGGGAAAGAAAAGCAACGAGAACTAAAAAAACATATAGAAAACAGCTCCTGATTTTTGCCGTTAGATCGAGTATTCCGGACATATAACCTCTGGATAAACCAAAGTTTCCTGTATAATATATATATAAACTCATTATGGAAATTATTCTTGTGTGTTAATGCGTCCTGCCCAGTCCCAACCAGGTGTAGGGATTGTATTTGTTGAGCATTTAGCAAATTACCATTTCATTGTTTCCTCTTGGTGCACTTTGATTCATGTGGGGTATAAAGTGAAGTAAATCTGTCATTTACTGCATCCGAGAACATTGTTTAGTCACCAAAATTAACTTGATTTTAATTTTAAGAGAAATTGGTCTGAGCTGTCCATCAATTTTTAAAATGCAAATCACTCAGAATCGGGGCGGGGGGGTTATCGAGCACAGGCTTTCAGCATTCATTTCACACTGTCAGTTTGATGGAGCAAGAACAGCACTTGGTAGTGCGACAATAGCATGACAACTAAATCAAATACGTATTAACATGTAGATTGCAGCAACTGTTACATCAGGCTGGTGGCGGTGTGAGACAATTATTTTATACTTAAGTGAAAAGGAGATAAATTCTCAGTGCTAGTGCCCTCCGTGAATGGAAACTGCTAATATTTATATTTAGGCTTCAGACTTTGGATTTCACTGCTAAAATTTTTACCTTGTCTTCTCTTCTTAGGCAGTCCCTCGGAACTGAGGATGACTTGCTTCCACACTAAAAATGAGCTCTCAGGTGACTGATGAGTCCAATGCGGGACCTACAGTCTCTGTCACAGGTGGGGCAGTCGGTGGTTGAAGGGGCGGGTGGGTGGGGTGCTTGGGTTGACGTGCACTCCTTGCGCTGCCTGCGCTTGGCTTCCGCTTGCTCCCGGCGAAGAGACTTGAGGTGTTTGGTGTCTTCCTGGATGCTTCCCCTCCACTTTGTGCGGCCTTGGGCCAGGGATTCCCAGGTGTCGGTGGGGATGTTGCACTTTTTCAAGGAGGCTTTGAGGGTGCCCTTGAAGTGTTTCCTCTGACCACCTGGGGCTCTTTTGCCGTGTCGGAGCTCCGAGTAGAGCGCTTATTTTGGGAGTTTCGTATCGGGCATGCGGACGATGTGGCCCATCCATCAGAGCTGATCGAGCGTGGTCAAAGCTTCGATGCTGGGGATGTTAGCCTGATCGAGAACACTGACGTTGGTGCGCCTATCCTTGTATTCATACACTTGCCATCAAACCTGAATCAAGTGCAGCAGTTATGGTCATGGAAGTGAAAAGGTGCTTGGCTGATGCTTTCACTGTGTTTTTGACACCAGCAGCTGCCATTCTCCATTCATTGTATTTTTTCCATTCATTTGTACTTTGGCCAAATGGTGCAGACGTTCGGAACGGGACCTTTAGGTTAAGCAGCTCAGTATCTGACTGCAGAAATTGGAAAGCAATTGTGCCGTATCTTCAGTGCACCTTGGCGGAGGTGGTTTAAGTGGTGCCATCGGCCCAACACTTGTGCTCCACCCTCAATATCTATAATGAAAGGCTTCATTTTTTTTTGACAACCTACACTATATCCAAACTAGAACAATTCATGAAGCTATGTAAAAATACAAGTCTCCAGTGGTGGTCTTGCCTCTCAGAGGAAGGTGTAGGGAACAACCTAGGTATTTCCTCATAAGGAAGGAAGGGGGGAAAAAATTGAAGCCACTCCCAATCCATGGGGTACAGTAGCATAGTGGTTATGTTACTGGACCAGTAATCCAGAGGGCTGGACTAATGAGCGGGAGACATGAGTTCATAATCCCACCATGGCAGCTGGGGAATTTAAATTCAATTAATTAAATAATCTGGATTTTAAAATAGCTAGTGGCCATGAAGCTACCGGGTTGTCATTAAAAGCCATCTGGTTCACTAATGTCCTTACCCGGTCTGGCCTATACGTGACTCCCCACCCACAGCAATGTGGTTGACTCTTAACTGCCCTCTGAAATGGCCTAGCAAGTCTCTCAGTTGTACACAACCGCTGTGACAAAGTTAACACTGTGGGAGTACCTTCACCACAAGGACAGTAGCGGTTGAAGAAGGCGATTCACCATCACCTTCTCAAGGGCAATTAGGGATGGACAATCAATGCCGGCCTTGCCAGCAACACCCACATCCCGTAAACGAATAAAAAAATTAATCCACCGCAATGTAATTTCAAGCAATTGTAAGGGGTTTTACTGTGTGGGTGTCTTGGGTTCGTCAGTTATGCCTCTGACTACCCCCTTTGAGCGGCTCGAATCGCTCGCCCCTTTTGAGTTCTGACCACCGGACTTATTTGCAGGTAGCGATATAGAAAATCAGCAGACCAGTGGTTTGGTGCAAAGAAAAACCAAGATTTTATTACCAGAGAATGATTCTATACAAAGGATAATATGGATGCAGTACACTTACACTTAACAGGGATGGGAAATAAAGGGCACATCGAGGGAAAATGACTAAAATTACAGTTTTAGCAATCCCCTTAACTCCCACCCTCTAAACCTTGCTAGGCTATCTTATGAGGGGTCAGAATTCCATGCTCAGCAGTCCGAGTCGTTTAAACAGACGAGAATCTTGCTTCTTTGCCCTGCTGCCTTTCGATGCCACGTGGTTTCAGTGCTGCACAGGGTACCGTCCAGGTGAAAATACCCCAGTAATAAAATAGTCTCTGGCAGGGTATTTCACCTCTCGGGACGGGCTCTTCTTCGTAGGTCCTCTTCCTGGGGTGGTGGCAGGCAGGGCGCGGGAGGTGAGGAGAGAGAGCGAGCATGGCTTCCTGAGGGGCTATAGTTATACTCCTCTCAGTAGCCCTTATCTCATGCGCTAAATCAGCTCATCCTTTGTCTGATTTGAGCGGGTTGGAATTGAACAAAAGGTGTCGATCTTGGCCCATCGACTTAGATGGCCGGTAATAGCTTCTAACGGTCCCATAACTGCTCTCCTGTGTTCAACAGATTCCTTGATGGGGCCAGCCTAAGCTGGATGGCTCCGCTGATCGTTTGGATCGTTTGAGTAAACAAGCTTGATGGCCTGTAAACGGGGGCCTGAATGTAACTGAGTTTCCTCCCAATACATAAATGTAAAAGTGCTGTCTGGTTTTGTGATCTCGCAGACATCAAAAATACCCAAGCTGTTAGCTTGTCACAGAGTCCACAATTGGAACTTACAGGCTTTTGGTCACGAGGTTGACCGCAGCCATTTTGTGTGCCCCTGGATTTTTAAAATCAGTCCAACCAGGGTCTCTTTTAATTAATTAATCTGCCGGGGGGGGTGGGATCTGCCTGAATTTTGCAAAACTTACACAATGGAATCGGGAACTGGCGAGGCCTGAATGCACATCAACCGCCTCCTCTTCCTGGTAGGGAAATTATCGCGGCAGAATAAAAGCAAAACTGAAGGAGAAAAATGTAAAAAGATAAAAGGGGCAGAGAGCAGAAGAAGAATGCGGTAATGATAAAGAATCCTGAACTACATTGCCACTTCATCATTTTCTTGATCTCCAAAATCACTGCACTGGCTCTTGCAATTACTGACAGAATGTGTGGTCATTGTTACATTAATGTGAAATTGTGTAACGAGAACCGAACCATGCTGACCAGTAAGGTCCAAGGTTCAATTCCTGGTCTCCAACAACACTTAAACGGATTATTTAGTAATTTATCAGCACAATTTGGCTGCCATGTTTGTCTGCACTAACAACAGTGGCTGCACGTCAAAAGAATTTATTGGCTGTGAAGTGCTTTCTGACGATGTGAAAGATGCCAGATAAATGAAAGTGCTTTTCTGCTTTATTTGAGAGTTAGCTGATCTGAGCCAGGGTTAGGAAAGCACTATAATTGTCCTTATTGCCTCTGGGATCAGGGCAAGTTGGCCAATGTTCCCAAAGTGATCGTGTCCTCACCTGAATAGTTATCTATCAGCCTCCTGCAGTCGAGGAGCATGTTGACACTTCACATAAATAGCCGCACGTGAAAGCCAATGCAAGCAGTCAACACTTTAGGACGAGAGGGGTGAAAATTGGAAGGCAATTAATAAATATCATCTAAAATCAGTGATTTATTTGTAAATTAGCAAGTTAAGTGACGCAACGGGAATAAGAAATTCTCTCCAAATCAATAGCAACATTAAAACGTCTGTGGAGAGGTGAAGTGGACTCTTGGGCATTATTATATTGGAGCTGTAAGTACTGAATGTTCTTTGCAGAACACAAAGTTTCCATCATCTAATTAGTTTACATTCACTCCTAACTTTACCCGGTAGGTTAAATGGAAAGCAGTATTAAATGTGTACATAATAAGATCAAACTACCATGGCCTAGACATTTGAGCACCATTTTAGAGGGTGCAGAGTACAATCCCTGTGCCTGAATGGTGAGGCCCAAAGCACCTTCATGTTGGGCATTGGGCCTCATTTCCACCGAGCCAGCGAGCGGCACTGTGTTACTGGTGAAGCGTAATTGAAGATTGGGCTGCTGCTGGGGTCACAGCGGCCCTCCGATAAGTGAGGAAGGGTGCGCGATCGGGCCTCGGGACGGGTGATCAGGTCTCGAGCCGGGAAGGGTGGTCGAAACGGGTTTGCGGGGGAGGCGGTAGGAGAGGGAGGGTGTGGTCCACGTTCTTTTAAAGTGTTGTCGGGAGGGGCACTCCTGCTCCATGTTTAGCTAAGTATGGGAACCTTCCTACAAGCTAGCGTCATGTTCTGCTGTGGAAGTTCAGCATGTGGCGAGTGAAACACTGTCATAAGAAATTCAAAAAGGAATTGGCTCGCCTAACGAGCTCACACTCAATAGATTTTGTAATGTAACTTCCTTGACAGGAGAAACAATCACTGAGTTTTAGAATTTAGTGATAATGCAAATAATGCATTAAGAAGCTCTAAAGGGAAAATACGAAACGATTACTAGAGAAGTCAACAAAAAACAATTAGGAAGGCAAACTGAAACAATGAAATTCAATTATCAAGGAACATAAAACAAAATAGTAAAATATTTTACAGGCGCATCAATAAAAAAAGGAAGGCCGGGATTGGAATAGGGCTACTAAGGGATGGACAGGATACCACTGAGGGATGGATAGGATCATCATCGGCGACCACTCAAATTTGAGTATGGTATGTCCTTCATCAGTCATCTACTTGTGGGTCTTCAGGTGGCTGTGGAGGCCAATCCGAGATCCACAGACTCTACTACAGTGTGGGCATGTAAGACTATTGTAGTGACTGGAGTATGGGTCTTCTTAAGTTGTTGTCTCTCCTTACGGCGCTGGCATTTATCCTCAGCGGCACGCTGGAGATTCTTTTCATGTAGTGTGGCACCGTTGTGGATGCATTTTCTCCAATTGCCTCTGTCCAGTGCGATTTCCTCCCAGTTATTAATATCGATATGGAACTTTTTAAGGATTACTTTGATGTTACCTTTGTAACGCTTCTTTTGACCACCAGGAGACCTCTGCCCGCCCTTCAACTGGGAGTACAGAACCTGTTTTGGGAGGCGTGAGTCTGACATGCGAATGACATGTCCAATCCATCGGAGTTGATGCTGCATGATGAGCGTAGTGATGCTGTAGATATTGGCCTCTTCAAGTATACTCCAGTTGGTACGCTTGTCCTCCCAGCTGACCCTCAAGATTTTGCGTAGAGAGCGTTGGTGGTATTGCTCTAAGGCTTTGAGATGTCTACTGTACGTAGTCCAGGTTTCAGCTCCATATAAAAGGGTGGGAAGGATGATGGCTTTGTATACAAGAATTTTAGTTTGGACTTTGAGGTCATGATTTTCAAAGACTCTCCTCCTCAGTTTAGAAAAGGCTGCACTTGCATAACTCAGGCGGTGATGGATTTCAGAATCAATGTCAGCTTTGGAGGAGGATAGGATAATACCACAGGCAGTGATAGAGATGGCAGAAATATTAAATAATTACTTTGCCTCAGTATTTACCACGGTGATGGAACAGGTGGACATGACATTGGATCATGAGATTAGTAATGAGATAAGTGCATTTAAAATAAAAAGAGGAGATATATTAAATAAACAAATCAAACTCAGAGGGAAAAAAACCCCTGGTCCGGATGGATTACATCTGCGCATTTTAAAAGAGATAGCAGAGGCATTACTGCACATATTTAATAAGAAAGGTGTAGTGCCAGAGGGCTGGCGGATAGCTAACGTAATAGTGATATTTAAGAAGGGAGATAGAACATGTTCAGGGAACTATAGACCAGTCAGCTTAACAGCGGCAGTAGGAACATTAATGGAATCCCTACTAAAGGTGAAAATAGAAGTACATCTAGAAGCCAAAAATATAGTAATGAATAGTCAGCATGGATTTCAAAAGGGAAAGCCTTGCTTGACCAACCTTAATGAATTTTTTGAAGAGGTAACAGAGAGAATAGACAAGGGTAATGCAGTAGATGTAATTTATCTAGATTTTCAAAAGGCCTTCTATGAGGTACCACATAATAGACCAATGAATAATGTCAGAGAATGCGGAGTCAGGGGACAAGTAGCAGAATGGATTGCTGGATGGTTTCAAGACAGAAAGCAGAGAGTAGGGGTAAAGGGTAGCTATTCACAGTGGCAGAAGGTGGGTAGTGGTGTTCCACAAGGATCAGTGCTGGGACCACTGTTGTTCACAATTTATATTAATGATTTAGACTTTGAAATCAAAAACACAATTTCTAAATTTGCAGATGGCACCAAACTGGGGATATAGTTAATACTGAGGAAGACTGCAACAAATTACAGGAAGACATTAATAAACTTGCAGAATGGGCATATAATTGGCAAATGAAATTCAGCACAGATAAATGTGAGGTATCAAATTTTGGTAGGAAGAATAGGGAGGTCACTTATCACTTGGAGGGTGCGAGTCTAGGTGGGGTAGAGGAACAAAGGGATCTCGGAGTACAAATACACAAATCACTAAAAGTAGCAACAAAGTTTAACAAGGCCATAAAAAAGCAAACCAGGCCCTAGGGTTTATTTCAAGAGGGATAGAATTGAAACGTAGTGAAGATATGCTAAACATGTATCGAACCTTGGTTAGACCACACTTGGAGTACTGTGTAGAATCCTGCGTCGCCATATTATAAAAAGGATATAGAGGCACTGGAGAGGTTGCAGAGAAGATTTACAAGGGTGATACCAGAAATGCGAGGGTATACATATCAGGAAAGGATGAGCAGGTTGGGTTTCTTTTTGCTTGAACAAAGAAGGCTGAGGGGTGACCTAATAGAGGCCTATAAAATTATGATCGGATTTGATAGAGTGGAGACAGAGAGAATGTTTCCATTTGTTGGGAAGAGCATAACTAGAGGCCATCAATATAAGGTGGTCACCAAGAAATCAAAGTGATTTCAGAAGGAACTTCTTTACCCAAAGAGTGGTGAGAATGTAGAACTCGCTACCACAGGGAGTAGTTGAGGCAAATAGTATAGATGCATTTAAGGGGAGGCTGGACAAGCATATGAGGGAAAAAGGAATAGAGGGTTATGCTGATAGTTAGATGAGGAAAGATGGGAGGAGGCTCATGTGGAGCATAAACGCTGGCATGGACTGGTTGGGGCGAATGACCTGTTTCTGTGCCGTATATCCTATGTAATCCTGTGCGAGAGATGCAGGATCCTAATTTGTATAAACCATTCTGGTCTTTAAATGTTCCTGACGTGCGCTCCTGCCGCCAGCACATGTACCTTATCCAATAAGCGGTGTTCTTCTGGCCAGAAATGCACACCATATTGTGAGTTTCGTAGGCCATTTAAAGCCCGAAAAACAAGCGCTGTGCGGCCAAATTTCTAGGTCTATGTCTTCAAATTTAAAATGCACCTCCCATCTCCCCAGAAAAGTTACCCAAAAGGAGAGAAATGTGATACACAAGTGTTAAAGTGAAAACCATTTGTTTGGGAGCTTGAGAATGATGAAAGCGATCTTATTTAAGCTGCTTGAAGTGGAAAACTTGTTCATTAGCCTCGTTCAGCTGGAACTCGTGTTCAGTGACCCTGCTGCCAGCCACCGACCTAACTTCAGCTCCCTTAAGATCTCTGGCACAATGTCACTTCAAGCATTTCAAAAATAACAAGGGGAAGGGGCATAGTATACAGTAGTACTACATTTTGCGAAGATTCGGTGTTCAAAATAAGGTGCATACTTTACACCATGATGTATTACAATCCAAAATTTATGGTGCATTTTTTGTAAATAAATACACTTTAAAGTGTAATTGTACAGTAGTCGTAGTTGATTATCCTTTGTTTTATAGCCTGTCATTCGGGTGATAAGTCTGTCATACCTCATTAACATTGTAGCTCTGTCTTTGGAGGCAGGACTGTAATGTAAAAGAACATGCTCCTGGAGGCACAGAACATCAGCTTGTGAGTTAGTTCCACATTCTGTCTTTGGAGGCAGAGCACTCAGGGTGGCAAACCTAAATGCTTCTTGCAGGCAGCGTGGATTCCAGAGCTGCCATTTTGTTTTCAGGGAACGTCCACGGCTGGAAATGTGAAGGCTCCAACTTTGTTCCAATTGTACTGCTGATGTTGCCAGTCTGCCCAGGGGTGTAAATCAGTTAAATTCAGAATGTCAGGATGCCTACTATGTTAGATAACCCCTTCCACCGGAAAGCAGTTCTGCAATACCAAACTGATGGTTGCTGCAGATAGCCTCTGACCCTCTTCCCACTTAAAAAAAAAAAAAAACTACTACTACAGTACTTCCATTGCCTCTCCATATAATCTTCATTCACTGGGAAAATTCTTCGGGATGGATTGCGGAAAGGGCGAATTACACTGCTAGAACCAAATGTGGGCTGGGCGTGGAAAAAAAAAAGGCCATTGACCCAGCTGAGCCTGCTTCTGCCAATGTGCCAAGCACAACATGCATTGTCACGTTCTGCCTCCAATTTGTATTTATTTAATGTTTTGCTACGATAAAGGCGCTACATTAAATGCAAGTTGTTGTGTCGAGGGAAGCAAATGTCTACATTTTAAAATCACCAAAAAAAAATGAGATCTCAAATTCTCCATGGTAATCGAGGGCAGAGGCTGCAACATCAGCTGCCCATACAGTACCGATAGTTCCGTTTCCTGGCCAGGATCTTCAAGCCATTGATGTGGGAGCTCTAACAGAAAGAACACATTGGTTATTGATGCGAGCATCAGTTTAGCTATAAGCATTGCTTGGGAATTGGGGCTGCTGGATTTGTGAAACTTTTGATCTTAAATGATAGCGATCCACATATGATATGACAGTATAAAATGAGAATGTTTTGCTGGTAAAATTGCAGTCTTTAAAAAGGGTTCACTATCTGATGTTGTTTCAAGCTAAAATTTAGTTTTGACACTCCCCATGGATTACAGTACTTGGCAGTTAAGGCCAACAGCAAATCTAACATGCTACACATTGACTATTTATAGGTGAAGTTTCAAGACAAATTTACTGACCAACATTGGTTGAATTTTAACAGCTGATTCAATGGATTAGCTGATGCGGAGGTGGTTGAAAACTTCTGCCTACATTTCTCCCCCACCTCCCTGCAAGGTGCTGATTATTGCTGGGATACAGTTTGATGGATTCCGGACATTCTCCATAAGCTTTTCCAATTGGAAATTCTTCATATGTGACCTTCAGCAGGCTATTAAACCACATAGGGCATCGCAACTGCCTAAAAGGCTGGTGGCAGCAGATTGAATAGTAACTTTCAAATGGGAATTGGATATATACTTGAAAAGGAAAAAAATTGCAGAGCTATGGGGAAAGAGCAGGGGAGTGGGACTAATTGGATAGCTCTTTCAAAGAGGCACAATGGGCCGAATGACCTCCTTGTGTGCTGTATGATTCTATGCATTTTTGCCATTAATTATTATAATCTATGCATCTTGCATGTACCCAGTGTAATATTGATGCCTTCAGGAAATTCACCAGGAATTTAAGCGACAGGCAATACATACGCCATAACTATGCAGAGAAGGGTAACATGAATAAATATCACCCCGGCCTCCCCAAATATGAACTACAGGAAACTTTGGTTTATCCGGAGGTTAACTGTCTGGAATGCTCGATCCACCGGCAAAATTCAGGAGTCGGTTCAGTAAGTTTTTTTTTCTTTTCGTTGCTTTTTTTTCACCAGTCAGGCTCTGCAAGGTCTAGCTAAAGCTGTTGCTTAGCTACAGAGATGCTTGCAAGCTACGGCCGACTGTTTAGAAGCTGTTGCTAAGCAACAGGGTTTGTTGCTAGATACGGAGCTCAAAAGCTCCGTATGTTTTAACATTACTGCTGGTTTGTCCGGCAGTTTTGATGGGATGGCAACAGCTCGGTCCCATCGGTGCCGGATATCACAAAGTTTCCTGTACTTCATTTGTATGATACAACTGTTGTATCTCCTGATATAGTTTAATATCTTTAACCTATTTAGCTACCCACATGAACATAGTGATCCGATTCCATTTGGAGTGTGGAGGCCAGGGATTGCCTAATCTACATTATTTTCACAAAGCTACCCACATGAACATCGTGATCTGATTCCATTTGGAATGTGGAGGCCAGGGTTTGCCTAATCTACATTATTTTCACAAAGCTACAGGAGTTGGCAGTGGTACAATGGCTCCACAGAATGGACGGCCTCCTTTCCTTTGTGACTGCTGTTGGAGGGGGGAGTCTATCTTGCCGAGCACTTCATGCCTGAAATACTCATTTTTTTTAAACGGTTTGGATTAAATCATTTTCTCTGCTGTGAAAGAAGACTCTAGGCAAATCAAAAGGATTTGCAACTTTGGCTGCTTCAATTCAGCTTGGGAATCACCAAACCACAATTCCTCGTTCCAAATTAATAATCAGACAGTCATTTTCAAAGAATGGAAAGTGCAGAGTATTACCATAATCTTTGGCCCATCCAATTTAGGTGCTCTTAGCTCGAACAGGAATTTTAGATCCAGGATGATTCTGATGATGATTTACAAATATTGTAAGAATTGTGCTTTTCTTGGAAGTAACCCTTCTACAGAACTGAGAGAAAAGGTAGGATTTTCCTGCCTTTTCTCTCAGTTCCGTAGAAGGGTTTCGACCCGAAATGTTGACTCTATTTCTCTCTCCACGGATGTTGCCTGGCCTGCTGAGTTTTTCCAGCATTTTCTGTTGTTGTTTTATATAAGAACATAAGAATTAGGAGCAGGAGTAGGCCATACAGCCCCTCGAGCCGGCTCTGCCATTCGGTAAGACCATGGCTGATCTTCGACCTCAAGTCCACTTTTCTGCCTGATCCCCATATCCCTTGATTCCTCTGGAGTCCAAAAATCTATCTAGCTCAGCATTGAATATACTCAACGACTGAGCATCCACAGCACTTTGGGACAGAGAATTCCAAGGATTCACAGCCCTCTGAATGAAGAAATTCCTCCTCATCGCTGTCTTAAAAGGCCTACCCCTTATCCTGAGACTATGCCCCCTAGTTCTAGATACTCCAGCCAAGGGAAACAAACTCTCCGCATTTACCCTGCCAATCAACACAAAGCTGGGGGGGAGGGTATGCTGTGAGGAGGATGTCGTCAAACTCCAGCACGATTTGGACAGGTTGGGTGATTGGGCAGAAACATGGCAAATGCACTATAATGTGGATAAATGTGAGGTTATCCTCTTTGGTGGCAAAAACAGGAAGGCAGATTATTATTTGAATGGTAATAGATTGGGAGAAGGGGAAGTGCAAAGAGACCTGGGTGTTCTTGTACACCAGTCGCTGAAGGTAAGCATGCAGGTGCAGCAGGCGGTTAAGAAGGCAAATGGTATGTTGGCCTTCGTAGCAAGAAGGTTCGAGTACAAGAACAAGGATGTCTTGCTGCAGTTGTACAGGGCCTTGGTCAGACCACACCTTGAGTATTGTGTGCAGTTTTGGTCGCCTTACCTGAGGAAGGACGTTCTTGCCATGGAAGGAGTGCAGCGAAGATTCACCAGGCTGATACCTGGGATGGCAGGAATGACGTATGAGGAGAGATTGTGTCGATTGGGCTTATACTCACTGGAGTTTAGAAGATTGAGAGGGGATCTCATCGAAACCTATAAAATTCTGTCAGGCCTGGACAGACTAGATGCAGGAAGGATGTTTCTGATGGCCGGGGAGTCCAGAACCAGGGGTCATAGTCTAAGGATAAGGGGTAAGCCATTTAGGACTGAGATGAGGAGGAATTTCTTCACCCAGAGAGTGGTGAACCTGTGGAATTCTCTGCCACAGAGGGCGGTGGAGGCCAGTTCATTAAGTATATTCAAGAAAGAGTTGGATATATTTCTTAAGGCTAAAGGGATCAAGGGATATGGGGAGAAGGCAGGGACCGGGTACTGAATTTGGATGATCAGCCATGAACTCATTGAATGGCGGAGCAGGCTCGAAGGGCCGACTCCTGCTCCTATCTTCTATGTATCTATGTATCCCCTTCAGAATGTTATGGGCAGGATTTTCATTGGGCCGTGGAGGCCGGATTGGAGGCATGTGGGGGGTTAAAATCCCGAATTCGGGGGCATGAACCCATCCCGCCCCAACCTGCCTCCATGCCAGTTTCAAAGTAGGCGGGTACCCGACCCGCACTGGGACCCGCCTCCCCGAGGCGGGACGGGGATTAGTGCCAATTAACTGCCTGTTAACAGGTAGTTAACAGGCAGTTTTTAGTCTAATCCCTATTTTCATCCCTGAAGTGTGGGATTCCCGACGGCTCCAAACCACGCCAAGTTAGCGAGGCGGGCCGTCGGGATGAAGGGCTTGGAGGGGTCAAGATGTCTGGTGTTCAGGTGAGTGATGGGTGCATGAGTGCAGAGGTAAGTGTGTTTGGTGTGTTTAAAGTGTTTAAAGAAGCTGTACTTGAATGTACTTACCTTTACAGCCTTCTTTCCTTCAGGTCTCGGGAGTCCCTCATCTCACCGGCACAGAAAGCAGAATGGCCGCGATCTGTCAAAAGTTCCAGCATTCTGCTTTCTGTTCTGTTGAGATCTCTAAATCATCCTGAGAGGAAGGAATTAACTTGGAGTACAGCTTGTCAGTGTTTGACTGCTTCAAACAGCTGTCAAACACTGATATTTCATCTGTCAAAAGCTCTTGACAGATGAAATATCAATCTGTGACATTACCTGTGTTAGATCCGTGTATTTTTGATGTAGTGTGTCCTTCAATAACTAGACACGAGACTGCAGGAACTGCAGGAACAATCAACAGGTATTTACTGGATGAGGGTTACTTTAAAACTAAACGTACAGATCCCTACTCAGGGTTTATATACAGGTGTGGTCACTGCCGGTACTACAGTATACAGGAGCTGTAAAAAGTAGTTCTCCCCTTAAAGGTACATACACTACAATTCCTCCCCTTTTAGATTGACAGTACCATAACATTCATTTAACAATTAACACTTTTAACATGCACATTAACTGAAAATAGTCCATTTATAAATTCAGTCTTTGGGGCGGCTTCCTGATCCTTTCTGGATAGCGCCTTTCCTGAATGTCTTGTTCTTGGTGCGGAGGCCCCTTGTCGTCAGTTGGTTCATCAGCTTCCGATGCTACTGCTCTGGGGTAGATGCTACCTGTATGTCGGGTTCATCACCAGGTGCGCGAGACATGGGGTTGACTCGTTCCTGTGACTCTAGGATCTGGTCGACATGGCGTCTCACAATGTTCTCCCCAATATCCACTGTGTACATTAGTGGCCCCTGCCATGTGCATATCGTTCCTGGTTGCCATTTCTCTGTTCGGTAGTCGCGGGCCAAGACTGGTTGCCCTACATTGAAGCTCCTTGTCGGCTTCTCATTGATGTGCTGGAATTGCTTATTCTCAACATCTCTTCGTACATTTGGTCTGAGCAAATCCAGACGAGATCTCAACCTTCGGCTAAAGAACATCATAGCCGGGGTCTGGTTGGTGACTGCATGTGTCGCATTTCTGTAGGCTAACAGGAAATTGTCCACCTTATGCTGCAGTGGAATGTCGTCATCGCACATGGCCCTTACTGCTTTCTTAAAGGTTTGTACGAACCTCTCAGCCAATCCATTTGTGGCTGGATGATACGGGGCGGATGTGTAATGCCTTACCCCATTCCTTTTCATGAATCTTCGAAACTCTTCGGACACAAACTGTGGTCCGTTATCAGAGCAAATCTGCTCTGGCAAGCCGTTCCTGGCAAATATGGTCCGTAGGACTGCAATAGTTTTCTCCGTGGTGGTGGACGACATTTTGATCACCTCAGGCCATTTCGAGTGCGCGTCCACGGCTATTAAAAACATTGAGTCCATGAATGGACCAGCAAAATCAATATGCACCCGTTGCCATGGAGATGAGGGCCACTCCCATGAGTGTAGAGGGGCATGTGGTGGTGCATTTTGGACCTTCTGGCATCCTGAGCAGCTCTTTGTCAGGTCCTTGATTTGCTGATCGATCCCCGGCAACCACACATAAGCCCTAGCAAGGCTTTTCATTTTCACCCCTCCCAGATGGCCTTCGTGAAGCTCATTGAGCACTCTCTCCCTTAACTTGGGTGGAATTACCACTTGGGATCCACACATCAAGGTCCCCTGGCATACTGACAGCTGTTCTCTTCTGGATGAGAATGCTGGCAACAGTGAGTCGCCATGAAATAACAACAGAAAATGCTGGAAAAACTCAGCAAGTCAGGCAACATCCGTGGAGAGAAATTTGAGTTGACGTTTCGGGTTTGACCCTTCTTCAAAACTGGAGAGAAAAGGAACTAGATCGAAGGCAGGGCTGCGATCGGACAAAAGAATAAAAGAACCAAAAGAAGTAAAAGAGATTAGAAGCTAGACGAGATGGTAATAGGCTGTGATTAGGTGTAAAGTGTACTGGCAGGGCAAAAGATAGCTGCCAGGTGTGAGAGAGAAACAAAAGGAAAGGGGGGGGGGAAAAGGAAAGGAGTGGAAAAATATAAGTGAAAATGAAATAGGGGCCGAGGTTATGATCTGAAATTGTTGAACTCGACATTGAGACCGGAAGGCTGCAGACTGCCTAATCGGAAGATGAGGTGCTGTTCCTCGAGTTTACGTTGAGCTCCGGTGGAACAATACAAGAGGCCAAGGACGGTGAGGTCCGAGTGGGAATGGAGCGGTGAATTGAAATGACAGGCGACCGGAAGCTCGGGGTCACCCTTACGGACTGAACGGAGGTGTTCCGCAAAGCGGTCACCCAATCTGCGTTTGGTCGCCATGTGTTGGCCATCCCTTCACCGTCAAGTCATATACCCGAGACAGTGTCGGGTCATTTCGGGTCTCCTTCTCTATATCAGCGTTAGTTACTGGCAAGCGTTCAATTATAGCCGAATGAAATATTTCGACAGGGTCCACTGCTGGTGCTTCCTCCGCAGTAGGCAGTGGCAGGCGTGATAGCCCATCAGCGTTTCCATGCTGTTTCGTGCCCTTATACTCGATTTCATATTGGTTCGCCCCTAGAAAAAGCGACCATCTTTGTAGCCGTTGCGCAGTCATCACCGGCACGCCCTTCTTTGGATTAAAGATGGAGACAAGTGGTTGGTGGTCCGTCAGCAAGGTGAACTTCTGCCCGTGCAGATAGTGGTTGAACTTTTTCACTCCTCACACTAGGCTGAGGGCCTCCCTGTCAATCTGGGCATAGTTACGCTCGGCTGAGGTTAGTGACCGAGACGCAAAGGCTGCCGGCTTCTCCGAGCCGTCCGGGAACTTGTGCGACAGCACCGCCCCAATGCCATAGGGTGATGCATCACACGCCAACTGAATTGGTAGTGCTGGGTTGAAATGAAACACCTCTTTTGATGTGATTAATTCTTTGCACTTCTGGAAAGCTCGTTTACATTCGTCATTCCACTTCCATGGTACCCCTGTTTGCAGTAGGGTGTTCAGTGGGTGTAGTACTGTAGACAAATTCGGCAAGATCTTATGGTAGTAGTTCACCAGCCCGAGGAACGACCTCAGTTGTGACAGATTTTCCGGTGCTGGAGCCTTGACTACTGCCTCAATCTTTTCAGGGGACTTATGTAACCCCTCTTCATCAATAACGTGGCCACAATATGAGATCTGCTTCTGGAAAAACTCGCATTTGTGGCGATTTGCTCGGAGGCCATATTCCTTCAATCTAGTGAGCACCTGCTCCAAGTTGGCAAGGTGAGCACTGTCATTTTCGCCCGTGACCAGGATGTCATCCAAATAACACTGGGTCCCTGGAATCCCTTGCAGGACTTGATCCATTGCACTTTGCCAAATAGCTGGAGCTGATGCTACTCCGAACAGCAGACGGTTGTATTGGTAGAGATCTTTGAGTGTTGATCGTGAGGTACTGTTTCGAGGCTTCTTCTACCTCCATTTGCAGGTACGCCTGGGCCAGAGCAATCTTAGTGAAGCGTTTCCCTCCAGATAGCGAGGCGAAAATATCTTCAATCCGCGGAAGCGGATATTGTACCGTGTGAAGGACTGGGTTCACTGTCACCTTAAGTCCCCACAGATGCGAACCTTCTTTGGTTCCCCAGGCGTATTACTCAACGACCTCTTCATTACAGGAACGATGGGTGTGGCCCACTCGCTCCAGTCCACTTTGGACAGTACTCCTGAACGTTCCAAACCTTCCAGCTCTGCTTCGACGCCTGGGTGGATCGCATAAGGCACCAGTCTGGCCTTAAAAAACTTTGGGCTTGCATTTTCCTCTATTTTGATCGTCGCTGTTATGCCTTTTAGTGTTCGAAGTCCCTCCTGGAACACTTCTTGTGTGTCAGTTAGCATTTTTGACAGTCGTCCAGGTGTGGCGTCGTCATCCTTTTTGGCATCTACAGTCAGTGCTTGTATGGAATGCCAATCTAGCTGTATCTTCCGGATCCATTCACGTCCTAGTAGTGGTGGTCCTCCATCTGGCAATACATATAGGTCAATTTTTGGTGTTTCCTTACCATTATATACAACGTTCACCCTTATTTTTCCTTTGGGGTAGACTTTTTGCCCTGTGTACGTCTTCAAGACAATCTCTGTATCTCTCAAGGGTATATGTGAGAATAGCCGCTTGTAGTCCCTTTTGGTTTATGACTGTTAGGGCTGATCCTGTGTCCAATTCCATTTTCACTTGGACTCCAGCTATCTTGAGCATGACCCAGATAGTTTGATGATCCTCCGTTTGGATCACCTTATGTAGTTTCAGACAACCCAGCTCCTTGCTTCCGGAGTCTGTATCACTTTTCTGTTCGTCTGAACTACTCTCCGTCACCTTATGTACCTTCTTGTACTTCTCCTGTGGAGATTTCTTGCTGCTGGTTTTCTTTCCCGACCTGCAGACTCTTGCTATGTGTCCTACTTTTCCACACTGTCTGCACACTTTGTCCTTAAACCAGCAATCATTATGGTTGTGTGTTGTTCTGCCGCAGCGATAACACTTCACTGTTCTGTATGACATTTCATTTGTGCCATATTCTTGCGGTCTCCGTTGTATCTCTGCAGCGCCCCGTGCGGTTGCTTCGTGTGATACTGGCATGCTGAAAGCCTTTTCCAGCGTAAGGTCCTTTTCAGATAAAAGCCATTTCTGGGTTCCTTCACTTTGAAGCCCACACACAAACTTGTCCCTTAAGGTATCTGCCAGTCCCGCTCCAAACTGGCAGTGTTTCGATAGCTTACGCAGTTCCGTTCAATACTCAGCATTACTTTCATCTTTATGCTGGTTCCTTTTGTGAAACTTAAATCTTTCTGCTATCAGCAGCGGTGTGGGGTTTAAGTGGTTCTGTAGGGTTGACACTATGTTTCCAAAATCCTTGTCCACTGGCTTCTCTGGGGTTAGTAGGTTTCGCAGTAAGCCATACGTTTTTGCACCCATGGAATTCAACAACACCAGCGCTTTCCTCTCCTCTGGCACTTCATTCGCCTTGCAGTACACTTCTATGCGTTCGACATATGTCGTCCAATCTTTGACTTCATTGTCGAACGCTGTGATACTGCCATTCTTCGGCATCCCTGGGTGTGGTTAGACTGGCTCAAAATAGCGTTTTCCCGCGCTTCCTTTCTTCTGCGCTGCGGCTCAAAATGGCGTTTTCCCGCGCTCTCCCTTCTTCTCCGCTGCAGCTCAAAATGGCGTTTTCCCACGCTGTCCGTTCTTCTCCGCTGCGGCTGCTCGGCCCTTGAATACCGGCTGCGCTCTGCGCATTTCCCTTTCTTCCCCGCTGACGCTGCTCGTCCCCTGAACACCGGCTGTGCTCTGCGCGTTTTCTTTCACGCCTCTCTCTCTTCTCCCATTGACGCCGTTCGGTCCTGAATACTGGCTGCGCCCTGTGCGCTCTACCCTCTCTCTTCTCCCGTCGACGCCGCTCGGTCCTGAACACCGGCTGCGCCCTGTGCGCTCTACCCTCTCTTTTCTCCCATCGATGCTGCTCGGCCTTTTCTGTGCCGTTGGTCGGCTCTAGCCGCCGCTGTCCGGGAAGGGTCTGCGCCGTACCTGTTGCCAGCCCGTTTCGCTGGACCACTGTGATTGGAGAACCAAGCCCAGCTCTCAACAGCCTCCCCTGCGATGCTCAATCTCTGCTGGATGACTGGGCGGTTGCTCGTGGTCGACGCCCGTGCTTCTGGCTTCAACTTTCTTCCACTGTTCTCCAGGAGTGAATCCCTGGGAGGTAATGCAGAGTTGCAGGTAGGTTCGAATCTGCCTCGTCGCCACTGTTAGATCCGTGTATTTTTGATGTAGTGTGTCCTTCAATAACTAGACACGAGACTGCAGGAACAATCAACAGGTATTTACTGGATGAGGGTTACTTTAAAACTAAACGTACAGATCCCTACTCAGGGTTTATATACAGGTGTGGTCACTGCCAGTACTACAGTATACAGGAGCTGTAAAAAGTAGTTCTCCCCTTTAAGGTACATACACTACAACCTGTTGCCGGGTGGCCCTTAATCGGCCTGCTGAGCCCGCTGGGCGGGCTCAACAAGGTCAATCAAGTCAAAATCGCGTGGGTTGGCTAGAACTCGATGGAGGCGGGACTACAACCTCGAAAGTTGTAGTCCCGCCTCCTACCTGACGACTCAATGAAAATCCAGCCCTATATGTTTCAGTGAGATTGCCTCTCATTCTTCTAAACTCTAGAGAGTATAGGCCCCATCTACTCGATCTCTCTTGTCATTGAGGCCTGGCCTCCAGAATATATCCCTATTTGGGTAATATTTTGGCAGATATTCATAATCAACCTGGTAAAAGGAGCCGAGGAATGTTGGCCTGAATATTACCATTGCGTTATTGGCGTTCAGTTAGCACAGTAATATCGCCTCCTTTTGCCAACCAATTTAACCACAGCATTAACCTGTTCACTTTACCACCTCCATTAAAATACAGGGCAAAAGAATTTGATAGGAATGCACTGAGTGTTGGTGCGTTTATACTGCTCAGTGTCATTACCATATTCCGCTCACGACATTCGAGTTCCCGGAGGGAGGGTACCAGTTGGTTTCTCTGGTTGTGCAAACTTGAGTTTGCATAAAGAAAATCGGGACACTGGATCGTGGCGAGGCAGAAAATTATACAGCAGTCAACATCTGATGAATGTCGGTGGTGCAAGCGAAATGAAGGCATGCTTTTGTAGGGATTTTTCTGCTGACCCCAACTAGATCCTTTTTTTGCAAAGCTTGTCTGGTGTGATTTCAGCAATCATTGGGTTTACTGTACCTGACGAAATTGTGCTGATGCTTTTCGAAGACACATTGCCCATTTCATGCTTTCCCCAAAGAGATAGTATTTTAGTAAATGGTTATCTTTATTCTCAATCACAGCATGGTGCATGCCTATTCAGTGTAATGTGAGGGGCAATCTGAGTAGTTGTAAACTCTCCTAGGTGCCATTTTCAAATTATTCTATATAAGAAAAATGAACAAATGCAGCTGCTACCTCCAGACATTTGCAACTGGCCCTAACAGTGCATAACATGCTGTATGCTTACTGTATATTTTGTTGAGGCTGATATTGATGTTATTGTATGCTTGACTTCTCCAATTACACTCTGCTGTACATGTTATGTAGGAATTAACCTCTGTAATGCTCTCTTCACCTCAAAACACACAACAAAAAATGAAATGGTAAAATTAAGATTCTAAGCAAAGCCATCCTGCCTCTGCAATAAAAAACTGAAAATGCTGGAAGGGTGCATGACCCTTTTTCAGAACTAAAACCTGGAAGAGAATCATGCCCCTTTGTAAGGTGGGTGAGATTAGAAAAAGAAGAGGGGGCTCATCGCAATGCTTTCTCTTTTTAACAGCGGGTGTATATGTGCTCAGCTAACTCGTTCTGTGCTTCATCCAAGTTCTTCCTCTCGGGTAGGAGGATGGCAGCTGTGTGTCACGGTCAGGATCTGGTATCTGAGGTAGCTCTCGAGCTCGGTGAGCTCGCACACCAGATGGGGCAGCTTCATGCTGCAGTGCTTCTGCTGCAGTGGCAGGGGTAGCTTGGCCCTGTCTGCAGTCATGGAGGAGGGGCAGACTGATAGCTGTGGAAGTGGAACCAACTAGAGAGCACCAACATTGAAGACCTGTTCCAGCCTTCCCTTCCTCCTAGCCACTCTGGCTGCAGGTCTGTGGATTGTCCGGGCCCATGACAGAATTGGCAGGGTGAACACGATTCCCCTCCATGTATGCGCTGTGTCTTCTGGCAGCCTTTCCAGGGAGGCTGCCGTACTGTAGCTGAGAGCCTTTATTACAGCATGAACAATCACGATAGATCCCAAGACCGGCAACAAGACCTCAGTTTACAAGGGGCTGCACAACAAATGGCGCCAGAGCTGCCACTCACTCCAAGGATGCCTGCATGCTTTCAACACTGCATCGGCGCCTCACACATGCAGCTTGTGGGCTCTTCCTCACTTATTGCTATGGTGTGCAAGCTGCTAGACATATCATCCAATGGCCGCAACAGTCTATGTGAAAGCACTCTTCTTTTGCATACAGGGCCATGATGATTTGGACTCCATGCCAATGCAGCTACTGGAGAAGGTGCCCTCATCCTCCAATGAGGGACTGTCTCTCCCTCCTGCTCCTGCTCTTCAGCGCTCAGTGGCTCCACCTCAGTTTTCTCCTCGTACTCTCTTTATATCTCTCCGAGTGGATGTAACTGGGCTGCTGCATGCCAAATCTTGGAATTATGAAGGGTGCTAGATGAGTTTCTTTTTTAGATTCCCTGGAAGTTCCAGCCTCTGAATGTTTTGCCAGTCCTGTGAAGATGTAAAGAGGGACAAACATAAGGGCAAATTAATAATTAGGTTAATGCGTACTAATGGGCTTCATCTGCTGGGGGAGGCCCAGAAAGATGACATTTTCAGACACTTTGACCAGGACTGGGAGGGAGGGAATGAATAGAAGAGAACAACAAACCTTGAGTGGGAACATGCTAACCTTTTGCCACCTCTCTCAAGTTTCATATTTTGGAGCTCTATTGCCCTTTCCTTAAATGGGATGACTTCCGGAAATGTGGCTGGTCTCCGTCCAATAGCTGTGTGGCCTGTCTCCTGTTAAACATAGAAACATAGAAGATAGGAGCAGGAGTAGGCCATTCGGCCCCTCGAGCCTGCTCCGCCATTCAATGCGATCATGGCTGATCATCCAAATTCAGTACCCAGTCCCTGCTTTCTCCCCATACCCCTTGATCCCTTTAGCCTTAAGAAATATATCCAATTCCTTCTTGAATATATTTAATGTATTGGCCCCTACTGCCTTCTGTGGTAGAGAATTCCACAGGTTCACCACTCTCTGGGTGAAGAAATTCCTCCTCATTTTTGTCCTAAATGGCCTACCCCTTATCCTTAGACTGTGACCCCTGGTTCTGGACTCCCCAACCATCGGGAACATCCTTCCTGCATCTAGTCTGTCTAGTCCTGTCAGAATTTTATAAGTTTCAATGAGATCCCCTCTCAATCTCCTAAACTCCAGTGAGTACAAGCCTAATCGACTCAATCTCTCCTCATACTTCATTCCTGCCATCCCAGGTATCAGCCTGGTGAATTTTTGCTGAACTCCTTCCATGGCAAGAACATCCTTCCTCAGATAAGGCGACCAAAACTGCACACACTACTCAAGATGTGGTCTCACCAAGGCCCTGTATAACTGCAGCAAGACATCCTTGTTCCTGTACTCAGACCCTCTCGCTACGAAGGCCAACATGCCATTTGCCTTCTTAACCGCCTGCTACACCTGCATGCTTACCTTCAGCGACTGGTGCACAAGGACACCCAGGTCTCGTTGCACTTTCTCCTAATACTTCCTCTTCCTGCAGTGATGCAATTGACTTCCACAACACTGTATCAAGACCTTCGACAACATGTTTTCCCTTTGCATTCGGAAATCATTGCAGTTACTGTGAAGGTAGTGCTGCTTCACTGATCTTTCATGCATCAGATCCTTGAATGTACTTGTGTGGAGTGAGCGATACTTATGCCTAATGAGCCAATCCTTATTGTGCACGAGACTGCACCATCATTACATAATGTGTTTTAGCTCGCTCATTAGCTTGAGTGTTTGGAAGCACGAGGTAGTTGCCACGTGGCTCACAAGCTATTTGTGTAAGGGTTTACACTATCTCCCCTCCTGGTGAGGTCAGTACACTTCTTTCGGCATGGCACACATGTCCTTGGCATGACGCTGGTCCTCTTTGGCCTCCGCCACCTCATGCCATGCCCTGCGTGCCATGGCCTCCTGTGCTTTACCTCCTTCAGCAGCTGTAAAATGGCCTTGTGATCTCAACAGCAGTCAGTTTTCCTCTGGAGCAGCTGGACAGCAGCGCCCCTAAACTGGTGGAGAAAAGCCTACTTCATAAGGGCCTACGCTAGACGGCCAGCTAAACCAGGCGGTAGGCCTCTTTGGCACACAAATCGGGGTCCTACGATGTGCATCGGACTCTGATTGCCAGTTTAGTACACTACTCGGCGGAGCATGCACTGTGCACGCTCCGCAGTACTTGCAGTATCAGCTGGCTTTGCAGCCCAAGAGGAGCACAGCGGGAACATTTTAGTTTATTTTTGTGGGCCCAGGAAGAGCAGGAGTGCCGCTGCTGCCATGGGTTCTTGCACCCCGCCCCCCTCCCTCCCCCCCCTGCTTGAGAGAGTGGCCCCCCCCACCTACCTTCCGGCACAGAGACCGGCTGGGCTGCCCTATATGGCAGCAGTCTGGAGCCAGCGGGCTGCCCTGGGGGGGTGGGGGGGGGGGGGGTGTTACTCATTTTCTGCCTGCAGTCGTCGGCCCTATGGTAACGAGGCCTGGCTCTCGAACTGAACCTTTCCTCCCACTGGGACAGT
The DNA here is from genome assembly GCF_052327205.1 of Somniosus microcephalus. NCBI lineage: Eukaryota > Metazoa > Chordata > Chondrichthyes > Squaliformes > Somniosidae > Somniosus > Somniosus microcephalus. The sequence goes on along the minus strand of NC_140993.1, from coordinate 42,255,872 downwards.
CCAGCTGCCACAAAATCTTAATACAAAAGCAAAATACTGCTGATGCTGGAAATCTGAAATAAAAACAGAAAATGCTGGAAATACTCAGCAGGCCAGGCAGCATCTGTGGAGAGAGAAACAGAGTTAACATTTCAGGTCGATGACCTTTTGTCAGAACTGTTTCTCTCTCCACAGATGCTGCCTGGCCTGCTGAGTATTTCCAGCATTTTCTGTTTTTATGCCACAAAATCTTGTTCCTTTTACTTTGCCACTTCAAAAAAAAAAAAAAGATCTTCTGGCCAAAATTACTTCAGGATATGTATCTACAAGTTGAACATTTCCACACTGCTCTCCCAGGCTCAGAATTCCCTGCTCCCTGCAGAGCCTCTCCCAACCCTCCAAGATGTTCCGGCCTCTTTAAGCAGCCACAGTACTTTAACACCTTCAATTTCCTAGGCCGTTCCTGACTCACCAAATAGCGGACCTTTGCACCCCACTCACTTGATGCTCACTACATGCAAATTAATCCCAACAGGACATTGTATTATTCCACGCACGGCACTCATTCCCAGGGACCCCAGGACAATTGGTCCTGCTATTTCAGAAGTTAGCATCGTGCTTGGTTGGAATTGCGCAGTAGACCAAACACCAGCGAGGCCGCAAGGAGGAGTTAAAGTGGTGCTATGGTGAGGCCAAGCTTACACTTATTGATAGAATCGAGGTGTTGCAAAATGAATGCCTAATCGCTGTTTGGTCTCTCCTATGTCAAGGAGCCTGCACCATGAGCAATAAGTATGCTGGATTAAAGGAAGGACACATACATTGTTTTCTCACACAGATGTTGTGTTTGGGTGCCTGGATAATGGTGAGGGAAGAGGTCAATGGGGAAGTGTTGCATCATCTTTTGGGCCTATAACAAAAATGTTATCAAGTCAAATAAAGATTAGTTGAAGTATCCAGATGGCGTTGTGTTCATCAGTAATGATCTTTCCCTATAGCTAATTTACATTTAAAATGTATTAAAACTTCTGCCTAATCCGATTACACCGCTGTACATGCTCATTAATCTTCCCCTTTTCTGGTAATTTTACAAAAGATAATTTACGAAGTCATCTTGCAATACATTAGGAGAATTGTAATATCCAAAGACATGCTGCACACTTGGGATTTGCAACAAACAATTAGATTATCCGCAGGTGTCTCGGAAATTATTTTTTTGAATACAATCTCTTGTGTAGAGTAGTAATCTTTGCCGATGTGTTGAATGTAAATAAGGTGTACAGGGGGAAATGGGCTTTGAAAGATTGTGGTTCCTTTTCTTCCTAATTACTGTTTTTAACTTGCACAGCCTTGCCAGGTGTGTGTAATCTTTTTGTAATTATTCTTTCCCATGCACAGCTTTGAACACTGGCAAAATGGCACCAAACACTTCAATAATAATTACTATAATTTGACCCACCCCACCCCCCCTCAAAATAAGGAAGATTTAAAGGGCCAATATGTTTCAACTGCAGTACAAAAGAAATTAGCTGCATCATCAATGCAAACAGGGCGATGAACATGACAAAATAAGGAAAAACAAAGACTTGTATTTATATAGCGCCTTTAACGTAGTAAAACGTCCCAAGGTGCTTCACAGGAGTATTATAAGACAAAAAAATTTGACACCGAGCCACATAAGGAGAAATTAGGGCAGGTGACCAAAAGCTTCGTTAAAGAGGTAGGTTTGAAGGAGTGTCTTAAAGGAGGAAAGAGAGGTAGCGAGGCGAAATGGTTTCGGCAGGGAAGTCCAGAGCTTAGGGCCTCGGCAACAGAAGGCACAGCCACCAATGGTTGAGCGATTATAATCAGGGATGCTCAAGAGGGCAGAATTAGAGGAGCGCAGATATCTCGGGGTGGGGGGGGGGTTGTGGGGCTGAATGAGATTACAGAGGTAGGGAGGGGTGAGGCCATGGAGGGATTTGAAAACAAGGATGAGAATTTTGAAATCGAGGACAGTTTATTGCTGTGGCTTTTTTTGGCCGGGAAATGTCTTTTTGTTCTTCAAATGTGTGTCTTCTTGAAATTGCTATGCAGAGTTTTTTTTCCTATGTTTTAGCTGAGATTAAGGCTTTTTTTTTAAGCTGTTTTTCTTGTAACATACTACATAGTTGGCCTTGCATCAATATATCCTGTGTTGTGTTTAGCAGTACCAACCCTCCAGGGATGTCCTGGAATCTCTAGCAATTAGAGATTCATCTCCCGGGTTGCTGTGCTAACACCCCGAGAGAAAGATCATTGCGGCATTTAAAAAAAAGTGTGTTTTTCTTTTTTTTTAACACTTTGTTCATTAGTTATAAAAATATTGGCAACCTTACTTTGGTGTGAAATCACCTGAAGTGCACTTTGACTAACCTGCTCGAGGTAAGGCATTTGCACAGTACGAGTGCTGCCAAATGCAGACATGTAGCTCTCTTGCTAAAACTTCTGTCCAATCCAATTACCCTACTGCACATGTGGGGAGACAGAGGCTGGTGTTAGTTTTGTCAATGTGGAGAGCTGATCCCACGTGTCTTTACTGTTTGGCTGTCCACGTGAAAATGGAGCTAAACGTGCTTACGAGATGATCGGCTTGCCAGTCCAATCGGCCAAAAAATAGGAGAGAGCGCATGGACATTGCTTTCCTAAAACAAGTGTACTTCCATTGCAGTGTATCTGCAGTGAAGCAAATTAAGTTTAAGAAGAGGTGAATGGGGGCAGTTGTTATATCTGCTTCTGGCTGCAACGGAAAGTTCAAAGTATATTTTTTGGGAGACTTGGGAACTTAACAAGATGATGAATCTTAAAATAGAGCGATGTCCGACCTGTCTGTTCTCTAACATTAAAATGTGTGTCAGCCGTGGCTCAGTGGACAGCACACTCGCTGTTGTCGGTTCAAGTCCCACGCCAGGGACTTGAGCACAAAAAATTAGGCTGATACTCCAGTGCAGTGCTGAGGGAGTGCCGCACTGTTACAGGAGCCATCTTTCGGATGAGACGTTAAACTGAGGCCCCGTCTGCTCTCTCAGGTGGACGTAAAAGATCCCATGACACTATTTCGAAGAAGAGCAGGGGAGTTATCCCCGGTGTCCTGGCCAATATTTATCCCTCAATCAATATAACAAGAAAAACAGATTATCTGGTCATTATCACATTGCTGTTTATGGGAGCTTGCTGTGTGCAAATTGGCTGCCGCGTTTCCCATATTAAAACAGTGACTACACTTTAAAAGTACTTCATTGGCTGTAAAGCGCTTTGGGACATCTGGTGGTCTTGAAAGGCGCTATATAAATGCAAGTCTTTAACATTAAAATGCAACCAGTGTTTGGACGTCAGTGTGTGGAGATCTGTGCATGTGTAAGCACATATACAGATAGCTTTTTTTTTACTAAGCCAGAGAGAGTGAGGAGTGTGTGCAGTGCAACACTGGTCTGTTCTCAGCAGCTACTTTTCTTCTATTTTCATTGTAGTGTAATTGAAAGGATTTGCTGCTGCTGTGCTTCCATCCATCTGTGTGCACCCGTATATTTATCAGTAATGGAAACCGGCAACTTTCCGAATCCATCATGTGGTGGCAAGCAGAGATTAGGCATCTTCATAAATAGGGGGGGGAGCAGGTGATCCCAATTCACCCGTGCAAGCGTCTCTGGCTCTCCAAACAGCAGCAGTGACTCATTTAGAATGGGGGTTGAGCAGATTTAAGGGAGAAAGACTCAAAAACATTTTTAAATTGTAAAACGTTTCACTGAAAAGGTAATACATAAAAATTACATTTTCTACACGGCAAATGGTAATTGTTTAAAATAAACAAATTCCAATCTCCCCTCGGTGGCTCTGTGGATAAATGCATTGTATAGTGTTAGCGTTACAGTGCTAGCCATGGCTCACTCCTGAGACCTGAGCCCCAAAATCTAGGCTGACACTGCAGTACAATGCTGAGGGAGTGCTGCACTGTTGGAGATGCCGTCTTTCGGATGAGGCATTAAACTGAGGCCCCCCTGTCTGCGCTGTCAGGTGGACATAAAAGAACCCTTGGCACCAATGCTCCTCGTAATTTTTATTTTTGGCACTGTGCGGCTCCTTTAACGGGCTGCGTGGTCCATTCAAAAGTCCGCGCGTGCTCTCTTTTGTCCAATTTAAAAGCCGGCTCACCAGGCCCCCTTGAGCTCTGCGCGGCCATGCAGCTTAAAGGGAACATTGCTTGGCACTATTTCGAAGAAATATTTATCCTTCAACCACTGTCAGTATAAAAAAAAAAGTAGATTATCTGGTCATTATCACATTGATGTTTGTGGGTAAATTGCTGTGCGTAAATTGATTGCCGGTTTTCCTATATCACAGCCGTGACAACACTTTGAAAGTACTTCATTGGCTGTAAATTGCTTTGAGGCCGTGAAAGGCGTTACATTGCAAGTCTGTCACCCAATCTGCATTTGTTCTCCCCAATGTAGAGGAGACCACATCGTGAGCAGCGAATACAGTGTACTAAATTGCAAGAAGTACAAGTAAATCGTTGTTTCACCTGGAAGGGGTGTTTGGGGCCCTGGACAGTGGGAAGGGGGGAGGTATAAGGGCATGTGTTGCATCTCCTGCGCTTACACGGGAAGGTGCCGGGCGAAGGGGTGGTTGAGGAGTGGACTATGGTGTCGCGGAGGGAGCGGTCCCGATGGAATGCTGAAAGGGGAGGTGAGGGGAAGATGCGTTTGGTGGTGGGATTACGCCGGAGGTGGTGGAAATGGCAGAGGATGATCCGTTGAATGTGGAGGCTGGTGGGGTGAAAGGTGAGGACAAGAGGAACAAGCTCCATTCTTTATTTGGTAAATACCCTCCCCCCCCCCCATTTTGTTAAGTTCTGTCTCGTTTAATGAAAAAGAAAAATCTGCAGATGCTGGAAATCAAAAATAAAAATAAACAATGCTCTCAGTACACAGGAGAGCAGTCATTATTTGTGAAAAGGAAGGAAGAGGTTGCAATGTTTCAGGTGTGTTCTCATAAACAGCAGCAAAAACTATCAAACATATTTTTTAGACATAGTGTTAGTCGTGGCTCACTCGTGGGTTCAAGCCCCAAATCTAGGCTGACACTCCATTGCAACCGCACTGTTGGGGATGCTGTCTTTCAGATGAGGCAATAAACCGAGGCCCCGCCTGCCCTGCCAGGTGGATGTAAAAGCGAGTTGTTGTGATCTGGAATGTACTGGGTGGTGGAAGCAGATTCAATAGTAACTTTCAAAAGGCAATTGGATAAATACATGAAGGCCAAAGAGGTAGGTTTTAAGGAGTGTCAAAAGGAGTAGAGAGAGGCGGAGAGGTAGAGGGGCATTGATGTAGATGGGCGGGTCACATTGTCCGCATGCCCGATACGAGACTCCCAAAACAAGCGCTCTACTCGGAGCTCCGGCACGGCAAGAGAGCCCCAGGTGGGCAGAGGAAACGCTTCAAGGACACCCTCAAAGCCTCCTTGAAAAAGTGTAACATCCCCATCGACACCTGGGAATCCCTGGCCCAAGTCTGCACAAAGTGGAGGAGAAGCATCCGAGAAGGCGCCGAACACCTCGAGTCTCTTCGCCGGGAGCAAGCGGAAGCCAAGTGCAAGGAGCGCACGTCAACCTGAGCACCCCACCCACCCACCCCTTCAAACACCGTCTGCCCCACCTGTGACAGAGATTGTAGGTCCCACATTGGACTCATCAGTCACCTGAGAACTCATTTTTAATGTGGAAGCAAGTCATCCTCGGTTCCGAGAGACTGCCTAAGAAGAAGAAGAAGGCTAAAGGGGCACAGTTTCAGAGCTGCTAACTGACTTGCTGTGCATTTCCAACATTTTCTGTTTTTATTTTTTGTCGTCTTTTGCTCTGGTAGCTATCTAAATCAGACGCAGTACACGAGATCTTAAAAAAGCCTCCTGTAGGCGCAAACCGATTTCATTACTTTTGTCACAAAGTTTATTGTTACAGTTTCCTTGGCAACAAGCTTGAGAGAGAGTCAAGCGCACCATTTTCAAATACTTACAGCCTTTATGATTAGTTCTGTTATAAATATGACAGATTGTTGCCATTTGAATGAGGCTGGCTGTCATGATTTTAGAAGGAGCCTTCAGCAGCAGGCCAGGCACGTTAAAACAATGGACCAGACACACAACTGTCCTCAGAGTGTGTTGAACAGAACAAACTGACATTTTCTTTGAAAGGCAAGTAGATTTTAGCTGGTTCTTTCAGCCTGCAAGGAGACAAGAAAGATGGAGACTATGTAGTAAACACTATTGGTGGATCTATGGATTAGATTGCATCCTTTTCTTTTCCATGTTGAGGAATTCCTGCTGTAATGATATTATTACATATTTGCTTGTTCATTCTTTAGTACATTTGCCGAATAGTTTAAAACGTGAATGCAATCCGATGTGAGGTTGCAACACTTATTTGAGGATTGGCGATAGGCCCTGTGCAGGCACAAGAATAATTCCAGTAGTTTAAAAATAATTGACAGACCAGAGTTTATTGTTCATTGTCCTGGGCACATTACTGAACATTTACCGAGGTAGCAAGTCTAGTGAAGACACTCTCAAAGGTATAGGGAGTTGCAGCGAGTGTACAGCACAGAAACAGGCCGTTAGCCCAACTGGCCTAAAACTGCGTTAATGCTCCCCACGGGCCTCCTCCTACCCTACTTCATCTAACCCTCTTAGCATCTCCTTCGATTCCATTCTCCCTCATCTGCTTATTTAGCTTCCCCCTAAATACATCTGTGCTCTTTGCCTCAACTACTCCTTGTGACAGCGGGTTTCACATTCTCACCACTCTTTGGGTAAAGAGGTTTCTCCTGAATTCCCGATTGGATTTATTTGTGACTATCTTATATTTATGACCTCTGGTTTTGGACTCCCCCACAAGTGGAAACATTTTCTCGATGTCTACCCTATCAAACCCTTTCATAATCTCTTATCAGGTCACCCCTCAGCCTTCTCTTTTCTAGAGAAAAGAGCCCCAGCCTGTTCAGCCTTTCCTGATAAGGATGATACCAGAACTGAGAGGATATACTTGTGAATCTTTTTTCACCTTCTCCAATGCCTCAATATCCTTTTTATAATATGGGGACCGGAACTGTACAGAATTCGCCTCGGAGATCCAAGATATGAGGGCTGTTATAAATCTCATCATCATGAAGAAACAACTCATGAAATAACACTGGACGGCCAGCTGGTGGCGCCGTCCAAGGAGTATAAATACTCGGGCGTGGGCCCAGCTTGCCCAGGGACATTTTGTAAGACAGGAACTAGTGTAGTACAACTAGATCTCCATGTTCTGAAACAAGTTGATTAAAGCCTTGCTTTATACTGAACAGAGTGCGTAGTGAGTTTTATTACGTCAATGGCTTTAAAAAATCGAGAGTAAAGATCCAAAAATGTAACGATAAAATCAACCGGAAAAGTAACCTGAGTGGCAGTGGAGGAAACTGCGGTCGGTCTCCGGCTGTGGAGGTATGGTGGTGGGGGGTGGGGCGGAAGTAAATTAGCTAGGATTCACACTGCTGACTGCTGGAAATGTTAACGTATGTGAGGCTTGAGTAAGTATTGGGATTAGGCTGTGCTGCCTGACAACCTGCTGAACACTGTCCACCCACACATGACGAATGGCTATTTGGGCAAGGTACAGGACTGACATTCGTGAAACCATACACGACAATGAGTTGGCATTTCTGGAAGAGGGGAGTAAATTGGTAAGAGCAAAATAATCTTCTACAGCTATTAATGTAAATCTCCAGTTTGAATTACTAATGGAATAATTTGAAATTCTGACCTGAGAGATATCTTGTTAAAATCCTGAATGCCTTCATTTTTACAATGATGTTAATGTCGTTCCCCATTCTTAATGAACTGTTACTTAATAATGTCATGAGCTAAATCTTAGTTATGCTCCTTTTATTTTCTGGCACCTCTCACAACATCATTAAGTGCAATAGTTCGGAGAAAAAGAAGGGACTAGCATGCTAAGTTTTATGCTGTGGATTCTGGACTTTTGTATTCTAGTTTTTAATAAAGGAGCTGGTTAGCTGTTGCAATTTAAGAAGTATGCAGCGAACTCATTTTAAACATGTCCTCTATCTCGCTCCTTTTCCCCACACTCCCATATAATGACCCGGAACTTCCTGCTTGGAATTTGGACCCAAAATGCCCATTCTATCGATGTCAGATTGTGCTTAAATTTACTGCTAATCTGATTAGCATATATCCGAACGTAAAATGGGCATAAACCGGCGAACTTGGCCAACGTGGTTTGTACAAAATTGGAACTGAACCAATCAAGGACTATAAAAGTGGGAGAGAAAAAATCCTTCAGAGTGAGGCTGGGAAGTACAAGGTAAGTAGCATACAGCTCTCTGTCATAAACACTTTTAATTAATTATTTAAATTGAGAGCCTCCATTGTCTCAAATCTCTCCCTTCTCACAGATGACTGAGTCGCAGGAGAAGGCTGCCAGGAAAAGAGCCGTCAGCTTCGCAGAAGACGACCCACAGGCCATCCGTGTTGAGACCGAGGGAAAGCTGGACCGGCCCCGCCCCTCAGTTCCCCCACACCCCAGCGTGGTCAGTGGGTGGGTGCGGACAGAGGTGGCAGAGGCGCTGAGTGTTATATCAATAGTGCCCAGGATGGCGGAGCAAATTCAATGACCTGATCAGAGCAGGGAAGGTAAGGCACTCGCCATGCCCTCCCTTTCTTGCTTGGCCACTGGCTCCGAGGCAGAGCTAGTTGATCAGTGACCTTGCGGCAAAATCCCCGGAAAGAAACAGCCCATTTGCATTTTCAATTGTTCCACACATTCGAATGACTGCAAGTATACATTTTTCTCCATATTTGGCTTTGCAGGGCAAAATGTAGCAAAACACCTCTGCGAGGGCTAGGTTGGTGGGGTGGGGTGGTGGTCCCACACCGCTGGTCGCTGATCCTCCACAAGGAGAAGGTGGGAATTTGCTGGACTTCCGCACCATTGTGGCCATGGTGATGACCGAGGTGGCCATGTGAGTACCTGTCCACTTACTATCTCTCACTGCTCCAGGACAAGGACCCAGGCTTCCCTACCCATCCCTCTTATGGGGCATCTCAGCACTGGCAAAGGAAAGCCTCTGTATTTTCTTCCCACCCGTCATTCAAGATGCTGGTCGGCGGTGGTGGAGGAGGGGACGACAGTGGGGGAGATGGAGGGGGGAGCAGCTTCCAGAGGAGCTGACGAACACAGACTCTGGCTTTGTCGTGTAACATTTCCCCATTGAGCTGCCAGATAACAGGGCAATGGAAAGCCAGAGCCATACAACTCTGCTCTTTGCTGGGCATGCACATCCACCCACCCCCGTTCAGGCTCCCAAGCAGAATCAGAGTTATCAGTCTCGAGCAGGTATCAGTGTGGACAAATTGCACCAGGACGAGCGAGTGCCTCAACGCCAGCTCTCCAGCATTGCAATCCAGTTTCGGGGAGCGGGGAGAATCTGAGGAGGTGGATGAAGCCGCCACCTGTGCAGAGTGGTTGGCTTGACGGAGGCCATGGGCTGCTGAGTCAGTGGAGTCTGATTTGGCGGCTACAGGCCTGAAGAGGCTGGTGGAGCACCAGACGGGCATGAGGGCTCTCGGCTCCATCAGCTGCAACGCAGCGCTTCTTGCGGGTATGACCTCTGAGTCTGCTGTCATGCTGAGCACCAACATCACGCAGGTGATGTTAGAGCTGCAAGAACACGGAGCAGGTCCCCTAACATAGGACAGTGAAGGAACACGGAGCAGGTCCCCTAACATAGGACAGTGAAGGAGCAGTCCACCTTGATGGAATCTCGGACTTCTGTTTGTTGTGTCGGTACCTTTCTACCTAGACACAATTAGAACTCAGAACCCAGAGATTCAAACGTGAAGTGCTTTATTCAGGAAGGAAAGGAAAGTTCTGGAGAGTTCCGAACAAAGAGAGCTAAACTTAACCAAGAGAACACCCAACCATTTATCTGCTGTGACAGTGCCACCACAGGTGGGAGGAGAACACACAATACATAACATATTCCCCCCCTCTTAAATGAAAGGTCCACATTATTCCTCAACAGGTAAGTTACTTTCAATGCACTCAACTAACCAAGGGTAGAGGTAGACTGCCTCAAACCCTGACTTTACCCTGGGGTTTATTCTGCCCCAGTCTTGTGGGTAAGTCACTAAGCCTACAGATCCAAGCATCTTGGAGGCCGCCGCTCTCTGACAGGATACCGGCGGTCATCGCTGGCTTCCACAGCAGTAGGCATTGACACAGGCCTGGATGGAGAAGGTGCCTGTGTCAGTTGAAAGTCAGGAATTTGCACAGGTGGAACAGTCTCTTTGACTTCCTGTGTTGGAGAAGAGCACTGTGGCAAAGGATGCTGGTTTGCGGTATCATCCGGAAACAGTTCAGGCCAACCAGCCGTTGGAGCCTCTGTGGCTGTCTCTGCTCCTAGCAACAGTTGATCTGTGTGTCTTTTCCAGACGACGCCCTCGGCAGTCTCAACCGTGTAAGACACAGGGCCTGTCTGCGCGATCACCGTAGCAGGAACCCATTTCAGTCCAGTGTTGTAGTTTCGAGCTAGGACGTACTCTCCAGGGTGAAACCGTCTCTCCTTGGCTCTTTTCTCTCTCTTTTTCAACTTGAGCTTGTTGTTGACAATGGACAACCTGTTCTGCCCTTGGAGGTTTGAGTAAGTCAAAACTTGTCCGCAACTGCCTCTTCATCATGAGCGAAGTGGGGGAAGTTTTTGTTGTGGCATGCGGCTCGTTCCTGTAGGACAACAGGAAGCTGTTCAGACGTTGGTGGATTGAGCCCTGACCTTGCGATGCCTTCAAGGCGTGCTTCAAAGTTTGCACAAACCTTTCTGCCAGGCCATTAGTAGAGGGATGATAGGGCGCAGACCTGATGTGTTGGACACCATTCACATGCAGGAAGGTTGCAAACTCCTGTGATACAAATTGTGGACCGTTGTCACTTACAAGTTGTTCCGGTGAGCCATAACGGCTGAACATCTCACCAAGTTTCTCAATTGTTTTCTCTGCCGTGGTAGACCTCATCACAGTGACCTCCGGCCACTTGCTACGAGCGTCCACAACCACCATAAACATCTTCTCTTCGAAAGGACCGGCGAAGTCCACATGTACTTGCTGCCACACTTCTGCAGGCCAATCCCAGGGGTGTAGGGTTGCCAGCTGTGGAACATTCCGGACCCTTTGACATGGGGAACGTGTTTTGGCTTTCTCCTCAATATTTCCATCGAAACCTGGCCACCAGAAGTAGCTTCTTGCCATTTCCTTCATCCGAACCATCCCACTGTGGCCTGTATGAAGTTGTTGCAGTATAGGTTCCCTTAGAGGTGGCGGAATGATGACACGGCGTCCCCAAAGAAGACAACCTGCCTGGACGGAGAGCTCATTTCTTTTTGAAATGTAAGGTTTCAAACTAGGAGAATCTCCTATAGCTCTCCCTCGAATGACATCGTCTATTACCTCAGACAGGACTGGATCGTTGCGGGTGTACCTTCGCACCTGAACTGCCGTGACAGGTGCTCCCTCCACTTGTCTAAAGTAGAAGATGCCTATCTGACGAGGCTCTGAGGGAGTAACAGGCAAGGGTAGCCTCAAGAGACCGTCTGCGTTGCCGTGCAAGTCTGATTTGCGATATTTGATGTCGTATGTGTGTCCTGACAACAGTAAAGCCCACCTTTGCATCCTGCTTGCAGCGAGAGATGGCATTCCGGTGTGGGGCCCGAAGATTGAAGTCAATGGACGGTGGTCCGTCACGAGTGTGAACCTTCTCCCAAACAGGTACTGATGAAATTTTCGAATTCCAAAAACGATTCCCAAGGCCTCGCGCTCAATCTGTGCATAGTTACTCTCGGCCTTGTTCAAGGTGCGTGATGTGAAGGCGATAGGTTTCTCTTCACCAGAAGGCATGATGCGGGATATGACTGCTCCCACACCATATGGTGATGCATCACGTGCTAGCTGCACGGGTAGCTTTGGGTCGAAGTGTGTCAGGACCTCCGACTTCAGCGATGCTTTCTTTGCTTGGGCAAAAGCTTCGTTGCACAGTTCAGTCCATTTCCATGTTTTGCCTTGATATAGCAACTGATGTAACGGCTTCAGCAATGTTGCTAAGTCTGGAATAAACTTCCCATAGTAGTTAAGTAGCCCCAGAAATGAACGTAACTGGCTCACATTCTGGGGTGCTGGGGCCTCCACGATCGCCTTGACCTTTGCCGGCGCCTTATGCAGGCCAGTAGTGTCAATCACATGCCCCAGGTACTCAACTGAAGACTGAAAGAATTCACAATTGTCTTTACGAACTCTGAGTCCGTACTCTTTCAGTCGTTGTAGTATCGCATCCAAGTTCAGAAGATGATCCTCATTTGTCCCAGTGACAAGGATGTCGTCCAGGTAGCACTGGACTCCTGGCAGTCCACTCAAAATCTGATCCATTGCCCTTTGGAATAGAGCAGGGGCCGACGTAATTCCAAACGGAAGGCGGCAGTACCTGTATAACCCCTTGTGTGTCACAATTGTCAGCAGCTGCTTTGATTTGTCGTCGACATGCATTTGTAGATAAGCCTGGCATAAGTCTATTTTGCTGAACTTTTGCCCTCCGGCCAGGCCCGTAAAAAGATCATCAATGAGGGGAAGAGGGTACTGTTCCGCAGACAGCACCAGGTTAATAGTCACTTTAAAATCCCCGCAGATTCGAACAGATCCATCCTTTTTCAGGACAGGAACAATGGGTGTGGCCCATTTGCTCATGCTCACAGGCTCCAGGACTCCATTCTCGACTAAGGCCTCCAAGTTAGCCTCAACTTTTGGCCTAATTGCATAGGGTACAGGTCGGGCTTTGTGAAACTTCGGCTTGCTGTCAGGTTTAATGTCCAGTCTCACGCTGATCTCTTTCATGCTCCCAAGTTCCCCATTGAAGAGTTCTGCATGTTTGTTTAACACTGCAGTCAGACCTGACTCCCCTTTTGACATCATGCGGACTGCAGGCCAGTCCAGCGTGATTTTCTCTAGCCACGCACGTCCCAGTAGCGATTGGTAATTTCCCTTTACCACATATAGTGGCAGTTTCGCAGTCTGTCCGTTCAATTTAACTGTCACCTCAATGGCGCCTCTCATAGCCACAGGTTCGCCAGTATACGTCTTTAGCACAATGTTTGTTGGTTGAAGGGTAAGATGCTTTCGCATTTTGTTGTAGACAGTGTCTGAAACGAGGGACACAGCCACGCCTGTGTCCACCTCCATCCGCACTGATTGTCCCTCCACCAGTGGTGACACCCAGTAGCCATTTGAACCACCTGCAACCGTCAGTATGTGCACCTCTTCCTCCTCAGAGGTGTCGCTCCCCTCTGTTTTGCTTGTTCCATCATACTTCACTGAATGAATACTCTTTTTCCTCTCTCGTCCAAATACAGACATTTTGCTTTCATGCTTCCCAGCTCTGGCTGTTCTTTTTTTTAACCTCTACAGGCACGTTCAATGTGACCCTTTTTGCCACAATTTCGGCATTCCAGCTCCGTACACCAGCAGTCATTAGCGTGATGGCCCGTTTTCCCACAACGGTAACATGTGCCGTTCCACGCACCTTTAGGCTCAGACGACACCTTGTGAACTCTCCCTGTTGAACTCAATTGGTGAGCCTCCTTTTCTGCCATCTCCATGGAGACACTAACTTCAATGGCCTTTTCAAGAGTAAGGTTGTCCCCAGTAAGAAGGCGCTTCTGTGTGGCTGCACTTTGCAGACCACACACAAGTCTGTCTCTAATGGTGTCATTCAGCACCTCCTTGAACTCGCAGTGTTTTGACAATCTTTTTAAAGCAGCAATAAACATCGTCACTGATTCCCCCTCCTCTTGATTTCGTTTGTGAAATCTAAATCTCTCAGCAATAACCAGAGGTTTTGGTGAAAAATGTGCTCCAAGAATTTCCACTAGTTGCTTATATGTTTTAGTTCCTGGCTTATCTGGCTGCATAAGGCTGCAAAGTAAATTGAATGTCTTCGGCCCCATTACACTCAAAAAGGTAGGCACGACCTTTTCGTTTGCCACCGCATTCGCCAATACAAAATAGTGAAAATGTTCCGTATAAGCGCTCCATTGCTCCACATTTTCTTCAAAATCACCGATGTTTCCTAATACAGTAGCCATCTCACGTTTCAAATTAAAATTTCTGTTTACTCACTGCACCCGTAATGTTAATGTGATGCTGCAATCTCTGTTCCGAGTGTTTTGTAGTCGAAAACAAGAAAGTTCCCACAACGCAGATTCATCCAATCCTCGTCGCCACTTTGTTGTGTTGGTACCTTTCTACCTAGACACAATTAGAATTCAGAACCCAGAGATTCAAACATGAAGTGCTTTATTCAGGAAGGAAGGGAAAGTTCTGGAGAGTTCTGAACAAAGAGAGCTAAACTTAACCAAGAGAACACCCAACCATTTATCTGCTGTGACAGCGCCACCACAGGTGGAAGGAGAACACACAATACATAACACTGTTCTTGAGGCTTTGGGTGAAAGACTGAGGGTGCACTGAATCGTGGCTTCCAGTCTCTTACTGAGGCCTTGCAGGATCTGATGGCTGTCACCGTGCCAGTCGTCAGGCTGCTGACTAGGGCTGCAGATCAAGACCACAGTGGACGGGCATCTGGTGCGGTCCGTATGCCCGTTGCTGCGACTTCTCCAGTTGGCAGTCCCAGCCCGGGCTCCGGCCTTCCAACTGCAGGCACCGTGCCATCTGTACACGCAAGGTTGCGCAAGGCAGCTCCGGATGTCCCTCCTGGGATGCAAGCAGCTGTCATCGTGGACCGACCACGGGCACATGACTCATCAGCCCAGCACCTTTCCACCACGCCCCACCTTTCTGGTCCTGAGTTTACTGGGACACGGCAGAGGGGAACAGCTGGCTGAAGGGCTCATCTAGGTGCCAGGGCCAAGCAGAGTGCCTTGAGGGAGTAGGGCGAGTTTTGTTCCGGTTTCTCCTACCTCCTCTTTCTCCTCCTCTTGTCAGCAAGATAAGGAAGCTGCCTGGCTGGAAGATTGTGACTCACTGGGCTTATTCAACGACTGCCTTATTTTTGAACTGTTACTGCTACGAAGTAAAACATTTTTGATTCCGAGGTTAAATCTTCAAAAAGTTGTAGCAATTGCTAAATTTTACATTAGTTTAACTCAGGTTTCCAACAGTTCCTAATGTTTCCAACAGTTCCTAACGTCGATTAATGTTCATTACAAGTTTATTTTTTTATAAAAGATGTTCACATTTCTAAAGAGTTTAATATTGCCATAAAACACTGTCTGTAATTATAATATGTTTCTCAAGGACTAGTTAAGGTCCTTTGGAGTCCCTGTGATTTGTTGAAATGTCTAAGTATAGTTTAACTTTTTCAGGCGCCATTTGAATTGATTTGTTGCAATTTGCACTTAAAGTTTACCAATCATATGAAACATATTTTGTAATAAAACAGTCTTTAAAGTTGAAGAGAAACGTGTCTGCCTCTTTCTTCCTCTGGCTGTGACCTCTGCAGAGGGTGCTTGTTGGGTAAAAGCCTGTGCTGCAAGCCCTTCCCTCTTGACGCGATCCCTCCTGCGGACATGCGTCCCGTCCCTTGGCTCTGGCTCCCGCAGTCCAGGACCTTCTGCTTCAGTTGGCTCCTCCAAGAGTATGTCAAGATTCAGACTTTGGCATGGCATATTTGCGCAGGGCACCGCACACGCCGTCTATCCTTCCTACCCGCTCTCTGGGGAGTATTGGAGGACACACCCCCAGGACCTGTCCAAGTAAGCGACATGGCTCTTCAGCATCTCGGTGGTCCTCTCAACCACCTGCCTGGTGGAGGCATGCACCTGATTGCACCGCTCCTCTGCCTGGGTCTGTGGGAAGCGAAAAGGCGTCATCAGCCACAGCAGCAAGGGATAAGCCTCTTCACCGATTATCCGTCCTTCCGCTGGGCCCCCATCCCCAATGTGTGTGATGACTGAGCTGAGCACAATGAATGTACCATGACAGGCCCCCGTCTGCCGCGTGCTCGCATGCAATATGTGCAGCCAAGCGTCACAGACCATTAGCATATTGTAATGAAATCTGTTTGTCTTGATCCTGTATTCGTTTTGCACTCATGTATATTACCCTCCCCCACTGTGTATAGTTTCACTTCCTCTTTCCCGACTAACCTGGGAGGTTCCAGGTCTTGGCTCTTGGCTCCGCCCCTGACTTCTCTTACATAAAGATCCCAGGATCTGTATGACTCATTCCTGTGAACCAGTCGGCGTGTTGAGATGTTAGCTCTGATCTTAGTGATTAAAAGCCAACTTGATTAAGTCTATAACTTCTAGTTTTGTGGTTATTGAAGGCCCATCACATATTGAGGGGGCGGTAGCCCTTTCTGTTAATCCAGCTACGTGGGTTGTGAAGGGGAGCCTTTAGGGTGACGGGTGTTCCATTGATTGTCCCTGCACTCTGAGAGACGCCAGCAATCCCGTAGAAACTTAATGCCCCGCTGCCTTTGCGCCACTGCAGAAATGCCACATCTGATGAACTTCCCAACCCACCGAACAGGATGCCGATTACCTGCTGAATGCAGGCCCTCGTTGCCCCTTGACTAATCCTACACAGGTCCCCTCCCCATGGATTTCTGGAGGGATCCAGACCCTGTAAAAGCTGAGAGCTGTGGTCACCTTCATTCTGCAGTCAGGGCTCTGCTGCATGTGGACCAGGGTTTGAAGTCACCACGGAGCAAGTTGCAGAGTTGGCTGAAGGCCTCCATTCTAAAGCTCAGTCATCGCACAGTCAGCTGCTCGGACATCACCTGGAATGTCAGTTGAGGCCGATACATTTTTTGGACCGGGAACTTGCGTACTCGCTGGTGGCGCTTCACTCTCTGGGCCTCCTGTCTCTGGCTCTAAGAACATAAGAATTAGGAGCAGGAGTAGCCCATACAGCCCCTCAAACCTGACCCGCCATTCAATAAGATCATGGCTGATTTTGACCTCAACTCCACCTTCCCGCCCTATCTCAATATCCCTTAATTCCCCGAGAGTCCAAAAGTCTATCTATCTCAGCCTTGAATATACTCGATGATTCAGCATCCACAGCACTTTGGGGTAGAGAATTCCAAAGATTCACAACCCACTGAGTGAAGAAATTCCTCCTCATCTAAGTCTTAAATGGCCGACCCCGTATCCTGAGACTATGCCCCCCTAGTCCTGGACTCTCCAGTAAGAGGAAACAACATCTCCGAAACAGTCCCCCTCAGAATCTTGTATGTTTCAATGAGATCACCTCTCATTCTTCTAAACTCCAGAGAGTAGAGGCCCAATCTACTCAATCTCTCCTCATAGGACAACCCTCTCATCCCAGGGATCAATCTAGTGAACCTTTGTTGCACTGCCTCTAAGGCAAGTATATCCTTCCTCAGATAAGGAGACCAAAACTGTGCACAGTACTCCAGGTGTGGTCTCACCAAAGCCTTGTATAATTGTAGTAAGATTTCCTTTCTCTTGTACTCCAATCCTCTTGCAATAAAGGCCAACATGCCATTTGCCTTCCTAATTGCTAGCTGTACCTGCATGCTAAGTTTCTGTGTTTCCCATACGAGGACACCTAAAACTCTTTGAAGATTCTCTTCCTCCTGTACCTCCGCTTTGGGGGGGATATGTGGTACTGACCCATTCAGCCCAAGATGGCTCCAAATTTGTGCTGCTTTAGCTCGGTGGCACTCCAATTGGCCTCATCACCCATGAAGTGAGTGTCACCCATGATTCCTGCTCCTCATTGTTATCAATACCTTGGCTGAGGTGCAACTTACTGATGCCCAGGCTTGAAAGTGACGATTCCATGGTGAAATAGCCTGCCAGTACTCACTGTAGAAGGGTAACTTGAGTGAGGTGCCTGTGTGAGGCTTTTGGCATTAGCAAACCATACTGCAGTATGAGACAACACATTCAGGAAAAGAAGAACGAGTGTTGAGGGGGAGAAGTATTGGGTTTGAGTTGGTGAGCAATTAACTGGGTCAGTGCTGACATTGGAGACTTTGGCATTCAGCTTTAAGTATTAACATAATCTGTAAAGTTTTTCCTTGCTGTAGCAGAGTATGGGGCTTACAAACTTGTCTCCCAGTGATCATAGAACTAGTCAGATTGTAAATTTTACTTATTAGCTGCCATATGTTCATTAAACACTGCTCTTGTGCCCTGTCTATTACTGGAAAATACATCAAGGTTTTCTTGAGTCTAATCCTCTTCATGCAAGCCTTTGATTTGTAAGGATTTGACTTTATCATTAGTGCCCACAAGGATGCTTTTAGGCATTTTGAAGTATGTTGAGTAATTAAGACCAAGTACGCTGTGCAATGGGACATGTACTGATTTTAAATACCGCAGTTAAATCCACTGTAGCCAATTTCAGCTAGATTGCAAAAATGTCTCTTGAGATGAGTGTCTGAAATATTTTGAATGCTACTGAGCACTCTTAACAATAATAACGTGAGATAAAAAGGAAAATACAAGTGCTGGAAATCTGAAATAAAAACCAAAAAATGCTGGAAATGCTCAGCAGGCCAGCCAGTGTCTGAAAGATGAAAAGCAGTGGACCTTTCAAGGGAACAAATACATTTTCTTCGTGCCTTTGTGGAGCTATCAACCTCATGCATGGGTCTGTTCCATGGGCACCCCTGTACTTTGAACTAAATGCTGTTATTCAAATGCATGTCTTGATAGTGAAGTTGGGGTCCTATTTGTCCGCAGGGCTTGTCACAGTGGAGCCAGCCTCCACACATGCGTTTCAAACAGGGCTGACAGGAAAGTGGAAACTTGGGATGATTTTTCCTCTCCTTACCTCACGGACCCTGTGGCTAAAGTCATAGTGCTTTTAGTATTCTCCTGTCTCCTGATCAGCGAACTGAAAACAAATCCAGGTTAATTCTTGGATTGTCCTCGACTGTATTGCTCAGCTGTTCCGTGTGCGACGTGACTTAAGACTGGGAACTGAACAAAAGGAGGATGGTGGGTGATTTTAATGCATTGAACCAGCTTGTTAATATATTTAGTTCCTTTCTCGAAAAGAAATGACTGTAGAGCATAATTACAAGACAGACAAAGGAGATGACAGCTTAAAAAAAAAAGATTTCTTTGGAACAAATTTTATATGCAAGGAAGAGGAACGTAAGCTTAAACCAACAAGGTTGCTAATGATGTGATTAAACAAAACCAGAAGAACTGTATTAAAAGTCACTTTTGTCGAAAGAGACTATTATTCACCATGGCATTACAGAACGACATTATGCCTATGCATCCTCTATTTACATATGCGCTGCATTCTAGCAGATGGGGCTTATACATTTAGTAATTTTGCCATCTGCAGTGTTCTGGAATGTGAAAAATGGCGATAAGGATTGTTCTCGTCTTGTCGCTCTCAGTTTGTTACATTGCGTGTTCCTTCAATTCTTCAATGCATTTCATTTAAAAAGTCAGATTTCCTTTGCGGTGAAGCTTTCATTTTCACACGCAGGTTACTGTTGGAACAATTTAACATCACTTCATATTTAACTAAAATATTTAACTAATTGATGGTAAAACAGGGAATTATATAGTAAGTTTAAAAATTCATGTTAAAATGGTGGGTAATTCTCTTTTGAGTTTCTCTTTCATCAATACTGCTACAATTATTGATGCTCTGAACTTTCTCCTTTTGCTCCTCTTAGCTTTGACTAACCTGCCATGCACGCTCTTCCACCTACCAATATCCTCACTGTGTTGAAATCAAGAATGAGCACGTTGTCTTCGTATGTAACTTATCCGTTGCCAGGACTTCAGAAGTCTGGAATTCCTTACCTCGCACATTCTTTTTCCTTCATAAATAGAATCATACAGCACAGAAGGAGGCCATTCAGTCCATTGTGTCTGTGTCGGCTCTTGAAAGAGCTCTCCAATTTGTCCCACTCCCCTGCTCTTTCCCCATAGCCCTGCAAATTTCTCCTTTTCAAGTATGTAATAGCTTCTGAACATCAACTATATTGCCAGCTCTTGTCCTGCCCAATTTGAAAAGTGTAGCCACCACATCCCACTGGGTCCCCAAATACAGTATTATGGCTTTGCACAGCTCGGGAAGGTATCCTGAAGATATTGTTGGGAAGCTACAAGGAGTGTCTATCCCTGTCTGGGTTTGCATTGGTTTCCAACTTCAGTTTTGTGGGACCATGCTCAGAAAGGGCGAAAGGTGCTTTGTTTCAATGGCCGCATTGTCTCAATACAGGTTTAATTTGTGATAAACAGCGGTCCTTTATGCTTCAGAACTCCTGGGCCTTCAATGGAAGGGCAGAGAAATGTGAGGCAATGCATTTTGGGAGGAAAAATAAAGAATGGGAGTATATACACAATGAAAAGATGCTGGAGGGTGCAGGGGAACATAGGGGCCTAGGGGTTAAGGTATATAAGTCCCTTAAAGTGCAAATGCAGGTAGGTATAAAGCCATAAAAAACGGCCAGCAGCATTTTGGGCTTTACATAAAGGGGCATTGAGTACAAGAGTAAAGTAGGCCACAGTCAGAGTATCGTGTGCATTATAGAAAGAACATTAAAGTAATAAACCACATACAGCACAGATATCACCAGGATGATGCCAAGAGTGAAGAACCACAGATGTGAGGAGAGACTTGAGATACCGGGACTAAAAGGCTAAAAAGAGCTTAAATAGAAGTTCCTAAAATGCTGAGAGGTTTTGATAATGTGAATAGAAAAAGCCTATTTCCTTTGGTTGGGAGTCAATGATGTGGGGGGGTCATCAATTTAAAATGTAAGCATTGAGGTTGAGAGAAATCTTTATACACAGAGATTTCTGGAATGTGAAATGCTTTGACATAGGAAGAGTTGAGGCAGGGACCGTTGCAATTTTTAGGACAATTCGATGAACATTTGAAGCACAGGAATATGAGGAGATAGCAGGGCAGTGGGAAGTTTTCAATTGCTCCAGAAAAGAGCTGGCAGAGAGACAATGGGTCGAATGGCTTCCTGCTGTGCTGTAAACATTTATGGTTCTATGTGCCCAGGATCAATCTACAAAGTAAATTTGTGGTACAAAAGGAAAATGGCTGTAGAGAAGGAAGTTACACCAACCTGTCAGTCCATATCCTGGATGGGGAATCGGCCTTTTAGCAGGTGCACGTCTTTTAAAACCTTTCCTCATATCTAGACCTAAATTAAGCTGTTGGTGATTGATAAGCTTGATATATGGCATTGGCTGATGTCTTACAAGTTCTGTGCTGAAGGGCTGATGTCGTCATATGGCTGATGAGGAAATTCTTGAGGCTTTGGATGGCAGCTGCTGGAAGCACTGCCTGCAGGGTAGGTTTGAGATGAAACGCTCATAACATGCACATACAGGGTCCGATGCCTATGAAGATTGGGCTGAAGCAATGCACCTCAAACCTAATAACCCCTCAGTTAAAAAGAAAATATGCAAATTTGAAATAAGCGAGAAAATAATTAGAAATAGAAGGCTGATCAAAAAGTCAAAGTTGTTAGATTTTTATCTGATTTTCGAGGTTTAACCAACCTGCTGTGCATTTCCAATAGTTTATTTTAACTACCATTCAGTAGTAGATCAATTTATGTCCTTCCTGAATGTGCATGTAAGGACATTTTCATGTAAAATACAGGAATTCCTGAAATGTGTGACCCTCATTAATGCGGGGGTTGCCTGCTTCTGGGTTGTTTACAGCTACAACTCTCGCAATGGGAATCGGACATTTCTGTCAGTGAGTAACCAAGCTGTACAAACAAGGAGGATCCCAGGTTCCTTCTCTGGTCTGCGCAGAGTTAGCAAATTGTATTCGATGCGACAGTGGGGCTGCTACCCCATTCAGCTCACTGCCCCTTAGATTGAGAGGGGCAAATTAGCTAGGATTCCTGCTCCTGGTCAATACCTGGTGACCACGCACCTTGGGTGTGGAGAGGATTGGTCTTGATTCTGATGACCCTCTACTGACGCTTACTGTTGAGGCTTACCTGTGAATAATGGCCACTTAGACTAGGTGCAAGAGAGCATCATACCCCCAAGGAGCTGTGCCCTTGAAGGAGTCAGCAACATTAGGACAGCAGGGAGAAGAGATGAGCAGAAACAAAAACAGAGCTATGCAAAAGAATGAAGGTGTTAACGGTGACTAATACTGAAATTATAAAACGAAGTACTTCTGTTAATAGAAGCAATTTTCAGTTCTCTTCGATATATACTTGGTCTTTTGAACTTGTAGTACAGTGTGGCTGGGATCCAGAGTAGTACAGTGTGGCTGGGATCCAGAGCACTGCCTTTAGGGTTATGTTGAGTAATTAGTTTGGTCACTGAACCACTAGCTGTTAGAACTTTAAAATCTAGTGTTTGCGTTGTACCTAAAATGTTTATGCCATCTGCCTAGCAAAAACTCAATGTACAATTGCGTAAATCTTTCTTCAGATTTAGCACAGAACGATTTTGTTGGATTTAACCAGACAAACTTTTCACGATTGATTGGAGTAATTTACCCGATTCCTTCTGGGTTGAAATCCTGGATATCCCTCCCAAACACCACTAAGAGGAACATCAGCAGAGCCGCTGTAGCGGTTCAAGGAGAAGGCTCACCACCACCACCTTCTCAGAGCAACTAGGGGTTAACAAGGTGATGGGCAATAAATGCTGGCCTTGCCAGCGACGCCCGCACCCTGTGAACGAATTAAAAGGGAATAATGCAGCCTTGCCAGCATCATCTACATCGTGAGAACAAATAAAAGAGAAAAGGGATACAGCGGTATGAACAGAGAGTGGGTATGTAGGATTGAGATCTGTCAAAAACGGATAGTTACGGGACTATCCTTATTTGGGGATTCATTACATCTAATCTTTACAGTAAATTCAGCAGTGTTGTCAGATTTACTGTTGATGGATTGGATTAGCTCCTGGAAAAGTTAAGAACAGCCGTGGAATACCACGCATGGAATTGAGAAAGAGCTATAAATTCCCCACGATATGAGTTTTCCAGTGTGCAGGTGATACAGTGATGTGAAAGCATCTGACTGAGGCACAGGTATTTATGGACATCAGGCACAGGCATATATGAAATGATTTCACAAATACTGCAACTTGATCATTAAACCAGCATTAAATCTTAAACGGAATCAGCTTCACCTGCACCCACAAACATAAGTGGCTCATTCAGATTCTGCTTATTGTTCTCATTCAGAGTGGGATTCGGGCAGCCAAATAAGAGATCGTCTACCATTGCCACACAGGCAGTCCTTGTGGCAGTGTGCTTTTTAAATCTGTTCATAAGCTTTAATATCCGATTCATCTATTCTAATTGATTAATCATCTCTGCTGTGGTAACTTTTACCAGTGCCCTATGGAGGGCTTTAATCCTTTGATTTTATTTACGGTATCTCCCAAGCATGGGGAGATCAAAGGAAGAGAATGAGCAGTTTGTCACTTTCCTGAAAATTGGTTAATGATGAGATAACGTTAGTGAATCACTTGCAGATGTTAAGGATTGTGTTCCAGATGTCTCTTAATATTCTTTGCACTTTGCCTTGTTGAAGCCTGTTCTTCTCTTAACTCAATACAAATGAACCTCATTTGCAAGAACCTGCTGGGACTACCCTTAATAGCCCTTATTATTGGAGATTCATATTATCTAGACCTTCCATTAAATCGAGCAGTGCTTTCCAATTTGCTCCTCATGGATTGGACTCTGTAATCTCGTGTAGTATGTGTTTGTGTGTCTTGTGATGGTATTACGTGAGTTAAAGAGATTTGTGAACTGATGTCTGAAAGGATTGTGCAGGCGTACTTTGTTTGACTTAAGCCCAAAGTGAGCGATTCCTACTCCTCTTTTCATGCCCTCTCCAATTTGTTTTACATACTTTATTTATGTTGCGAAATTGTAGTTCTGAAATATGGCAGAGCTGTTGGTATTATACATTTACTCCATTTACATTCTGGGGAAGAATGGGACCTTAAGCAGCAATATTGAAGTATGCAAATATGAATTTGTTTCTTATTGTGGACTTTCCTCAATGTATAAATAATGGAGTTGTAGTCTTTTGTTTTTAACTTTTTAAATATAATTTTTAAAAGTTGTCATTTCAAAGATAGAAATACATCACAAATCATATACTGTAGCAATCGCATAACTGAAGATACCAGTATCACTGTTATAACAGGAAATAAGTCTTAATTCAGGGGTGATGTCAGGTAGTGGAAATCTGGAACTCTCTCAAATAGCTGTTGAGGCTTGGTCAATTGAAAATTTCAAAGCTGAGATTGATACATTTTTGGTCGGTGAGGATATTAAGGGATACGGAACCAAGGTGGGTAAATGGAGCTAAGATACACATCAGTCATGATCTAATTGAATAGCGGAACAGGCTCGAGGGGCTGAATGGCCCACTACTGTCTCCATGTTCCTACTGATTTTACAGAGACTCTGGCCTAGATTTTCAGTGTGCCGTGAGGCGGGCTTTTAGGCGTGCGGGGGCTAAAATCCCGAATTCGGGGGTCCCGCCCAAAACCCGCCTCCACGCAAGTTTCAAAGGAGGCGGGTACCCGCCCCACACTGGGACCCGCCGACCCGAGGCAGGAAGGGATTAGTGCCAATTAACTGCCTGTTAACAGGTAATTAACAGGCAGCTTTTAGCCTAATCCCTATTTTGAGGGGTGTCGTGTGGGATTCCCGACGGCTCCAAACCATGCCAGGTTAGAGCAGGCGGGCCGTCGGGTTGAAGGACTTGGAGGGGTCGCGATGTCGGTGTTCAGGTGAGTGATGGGTGCATGAGTGCAAAGGTAAGTGTGTTTGGTGTGTCTAAAGTGTGTAAAGAAGTTTAAATTACCTGTACTTACCTTAACAGCCTTTCTTCCTCTAGGCTTTGGGAGTCCATCATTCAGCCGGCACTGAAAGCAGAATGGCTGCGATCTGTCAAAAGTGACAGCCTTCAGCTTTCAGTGCCGATGTGAGTTCAAACTGAGTCTGCGTAGAAGGACTCAGGTTAGAAGTCAGACTGTCAGTGTTTGACAGCTTCAAACAGCTGTGAAACACTGATATTTCATCTGTCAACACCTCTTGACAGATGAAATTTCAGTCTGTGACGTCACCTGTTGCCGGGTGGCCCTTAATTGGCCTGCTGAGCCCGCTGGGCAGGCTCAACAAGGTCAATCAAGGGAAAATCGCGCGGATTGGCCGGACGTCGATGGAGCGGGACTAAAACCCAAAAGTTGTAGTCGCGCCTCCTTCCCAACTGCTGAATGAAAATCCAGCCCACTAGTGGATTGTACACATTGAGGCTTTGAGGTTGAGTTCACAACAGTTCAGGAGGAGAGAATAATCGTGTTCGTGCACAAATATGTAAGAAAACAAACTGATATTTGTATCTCATACAGTTGACATGATTCCTTTATACGATTCACTGCATGTAGAGACTTTGAAATATTTCTCTGGTGGCCCCTATTGTACTTTAACACCTCCACTCACGCACTCGTTAGTCAAGTAACAACCAACGTTTTGTCTTGATGCTGCCAATTTTGAGGTGAGAAAGTTCTGAAGGCTGCTGTTAAAAAGCCATTGTAACATTGGAAGGTAGCAGCAAAATGCACACGTTCTTTGTTAAACCTTGGATTGATGTTTCAGTGCACAATAAATTGTGTGTATAGTTGAAAATGAACCTTACTATCTCTTGCTAGATCCCTCCCATTTCATTCTGTGACTTTGGTGTTGATTCCTGATGCTCATACTAAAGGAATCAAGGGATCTGGGAATAGGGCAGGAAAGTGGAGTCGAGGTAGAATTTCAGCCATGATCCTATTGAATGGTGGAGCAGGCTCGATGGGCCAAATGGCCTACTCAAGCTCCTATTTCTTATGTACTGTTGTGAGAGATCACTGGAGAAAAGAGCAGCAGTTGGCGGAGACAAGAGGAGTAACACAAAGGAAACAGTAGGAGAGAGATAAACAATGATGAAACAAAAGATGGTAACAAGGACAGACAGAGAGAGAAAGAGAGCAAGAGAGGGAGAGAAAGTAAAAGACAGTGAAAGAGGAGAAGATCACTGAGCAGCTGTTGCGATCTTGCATCCTAGCCTTTTCTAAAATGGGGTTGTACCTTTGGAGGAATCGTTCCCCAACCCCCAAATGTGCAACATTAGCTCAATACCAGATACATAGATGACTGCTACATTCCACGATCCAACCTATCCTTGAGCGATATGCTTATGGGAGATAAAAACAGAAAATGCTGGAAAAACTCAGCAGGTCAGGCAACATCCGTGGAGAGAAATTTGAGTTGACATTTCGGGTTGGACCCTTCTTCAAAACTGGAAAGAAAAGAAACTAGATCGGAGGCAGGGCTGCGATCGATAAAAGAAACAAAAGAAGTAAAAGAGATTAGAAGCTAGACGAGATGGTAATAGGCTGGGATTAGGTGTAAAGTGTACTGGCAGGGCAAAAGATAGCTGCCAGGTGTGAGAGAGAAACAAAAGGAAAGGGGGGGGGGGGAAAAGGAGTGGAACAATTACAAGAGAAAATGAAATGGGGGCCGAGCTTATGATCTGAAATTGTTGAACTCGATATTGAGTCCGGAAGGCTGCAGACTGCCTAATCGGAAGATGAGGTGCTGTTCCTCGAGTTTACGTTGAGCTTCCGTGGAACAATACAAGAGGCCAAGGACGGTGAGGTCCGAGTGGGAATGGAGCGGTGAATTAAAATGACAGGCGACCGGAAGCTCGGGGTCACCCTTACGGACTGAACGGAGGTGTTCCGCAAAGCGGTCACCCAATCTGCGTTTGGTCTCCCCAATGTAGAGGAGACCGCATCGTGAGCAGCGAATACAGTATACTAGATTGCGAGAAGTACAAGTAAATCGCTGTTTCACCTGGAAGGGGTGTTTGGGGCCCTGGACAGTGGGAAGGGGGGAGGTATAGGGGCAGGTGTTACATCTCCGCTTGCACGGGAAGGTGCCAGGCGAAGAAGAAGGGCTGTTTGGGGTGATAGAGGAGTGGACTTGCAGCACTCCATTCTCTTAGATCCAACCCTGACATTGTCATTAAACCCGCTGACAAGGGTGGTGCTGTTGTTGTTTGGCGTACTGACCTCTACCTAGCGGAAGCTGAACGCCAACTCTCCGACACCTCCTCCTACCTCCACCTGGACCATGACCCCACTACCGAACATCAAACCACCGTTTCCAAGACTGTCACTGACCTCATCTCCTCTGGAGATCTTCCCCCTGCTGCCACCAACCTCATAGTTCCCCAACCCCGCACAGCCCGCTTCTACCTCCTTCCCAAGATCCACAAACAGGACTGCCCTGGTAGACCCATCGTTTCAGCCTGTTCTTGCCCTACAGAACTTATCTCTTCCTATCTTGACTCGATCTTTTCTCCCCTTGTCCAGTCTCTTCCCACCTACATCCGCGACTCTTCGGACGCCCTCTGCCACTTTAACAGTTTCCAGTTTCCTGGCCCCAACCGCTTCCTTTTCACCATGGACGTACAATCCCTCTACACCTCCATCCCCCACCCGGATGGCCTGAGGGCGCTCCGCTTCTTCCTTGAACAGAGGCCCGACCAGTCCCCATCCACCACGACCCTCCTCCGCCTGGCTGAACTTGTTCTCACATTGAACAACTTCTCCTTTAACTCCACTCATTTCCTCCAAATCAAAGGTGTTGCCATGGGTACCCGCATGGGTCCTAGCTATGCCTGCCTTTTCGTGGGCTATGTGGAACAATCTTTGTTCCAGTCCTACTCGGGTCCCCTCCCTCACCTCTTTTTCCGATACATTGATGACTGTATCGGTGCCGTTTCCTGCCCTCGCCCCGAACTTGACAATTTCATTCACTTTGCCTCCAATTTCCACCCTTCCCTCACCTTCACATGGTCCATCTCTGACTCTTCCCTTCCCTTCCTCGACTTCTCCGTCTCCATCTCTGGGGATAGGTTATCGACCAATATTTACTACAAGCCCACTGACTCCCACAGCTACCTGGACTACACTTCCTCCCACCCCGCTTCCTGTAAGGACTCTATTCCATTCTCCCAGTTTCTCCGCCTCCGCCGTATCTGCTCCGACGACGCCACCTTCCACACCAGTGCTTCAGACATGTCTTCCTTTTTCCGCAACCGAGGATTCCCCTCTACTGTGGTTGACACTGCCCTCAACCGTGTCAGTTCTATCTCCCGCACTTCTGCCCTCACCCCTGCCCCTCCCTCCCGGAACCACGATAGGGTTCCCCTTGTCCTCACCTTTCACCCCACCAGCCTCCACATTCAACGGATCATCCTCCGGCATTTCCGCTACCTCCAAAGTGATCCCACCACCAAACGTATCTTCCCCTCCCCTCCCCTTTCAGCATTCCGCAGGGACTGCTCCCTCCGAGACACCCTAGTCCACTCCTCTATCACCCCAAACAGCCCTTCCTCTTCGCCTGGCACCTTCCCGTGCAAGCGGAGGAGATGTAACACCTGCCCCTATACCTCCCCCCTTCCCACTGTCCAGGGCCCCAAACACCCCTTCCAGGTGAAACAGCGATTTACTTGTACTTCTCGCAATCTAGTATACTGTATTCGCTGCTCACGATGCGGTCTCCTCTACATTGGGGAGACCAAACGCAGATTGGGTGACCGCTTTGCGGAACACCTCCGTTCAGTCCGTAAGGGTGACCCCGAGCTTCCGGTCGCCTGTCATTTTAATTCACCACTCCATTCCCACTCGGACCTCACCGTCCTTTGGCCTCTTGTATTGTTCCACGGAAGCTTAACGTAAACTCGAGGAACAGCACCTCATCTTCCGATTAGGCAGTCTGCGGCCTTCCGGACTCAATATCGAGTTCAACAATTTCAGATCATAAGCTCGGCCCCCATTTCATTTTCTCTTGTAATTGTTCCACTCCTTTCCCCACCCCCCCCCTTTCCTTTTGTTTCTCTCTCACACCTGGCAGCTATCTTTTGCCCTGCCAGTACCCTTTACACCTAATCCCAGCCTATTACCATCTCGTCTAGCTTCTAATCTCTTTTACTTCTTTTGTTTCTTTTATTCTTTTGTCCGATCGCAGCCCTGCCTCCGATCTAGTTTCTTTTCTTTCCAGTTTTGAAGAAGGGTCCAACCCGAAACGTCAACTCAAATTTCTCTCCACGGATGTTGCCTGACCTGCTGAGTTTTTCCAGCATTTTCTGTTGTTATTTCGGATTTCCAACATCTGCAGTATTTTGCTATCGTACTAAAGTTTCAAGTTGATGACCTTTCATCAGAACGAGAAAAAGTTGGAGATGTCACAGGTTTTAAGCAATTACAGAGGCAGGGAAAGGGGGAGGGGAGGAAAGAACTTAAGGGAAGGTCTGTGATAAGGTGGAAGGTAGGAGAGATTAAATGACAGAAGGGATGATGGCGCAAGGCAAAAGGGGATGGCAATTAGAAAAGTAAAGAAACAAAAGATGGGTCTAGAGGAGGTGTAAATAGGAATAGCAGAATCATTACCAACAGCTGCTGCCTGAAAAAATGGGGGCAGTGGTTTTGATCTGAAATTGCTCATTGGAGAGAGGGATTGCGAGTCCTGGCTTTGACTACCTGTTGTAGCAGATTTTGATTGTCTTTTTTGTGTCATATTTGCTTGGGCAGGATTTCCAACATTGACTGCAATTTTCTTGTCTAATGCTTGGGTTTACAGTTAGGTTAAAATGTTCCAGGGAAGAACATCTGTGAATGGGCAAATCCAAAACAAATGAAGTTCCTTTTTCTCGAAAGGTTTCATCAAAAGGATGTATCTAAAGTCCTTTTGGCTCAGTTGCTACATCTGGTGTATCACCAAGCTGTGAAGACCGAAGGCCAAGAAGACCCCATGATTGACCGCTGACGATCTCACCTGGCCAGCAGTTGGGGTACTACATTGCACCTTGGCACTCCAGTGATGGGGAGGAGAAAATCCTACTCTAGATCGATGTCTAGTCAGTGCTGCGGTTATGTGTGGGCATCAGGAAAGGTAGGATCAGATTCAGACCTGATGCCCCTATGTTCAAAAAACCTTTCAGCATTCTACATAGGCGCACAATAATTGCCACTTGGACAAAGTAAAAGAAAGAAAGACTTGTATTTATGTAGCGTCTTTCACGACCTCAGGATGTTCCAAAGAGCTTTACAGCCAATGAAGTCGTTTTGAAGTGTAGTCGCTGGTGTCATGTAGGAAATGCGACAGTTAATTGGTGCACAAACAACAATGTGATAATGACCAGATAATCTGTTGTAGTGATGTTGGTTGCGGGATAAATATTGACCAGAACACCAGGGAGAACTACCTTGCTCCTCTTCAAAATAGTGCCATGGGATCTTTTACGTCCACCAGAGAGGGAAGTCGGAGCTTTGGTTTAACGCCTCAGCCGAAATACGGCATCTCCAGCAGTGCCACACTCGCTCAGTACTGTGCTGGAGTGTTAGTCTAGATTTTGCACTCCAGTCTCTGGAGTGGGACTTGAACCCACAAACATTGAGTCAGAGGCGAGAGTGCTACTAACTGATTCACGGCTGGCACATTCCATGAGCCAGGGGATTCTGGAGAAGGGGTTTGGTATATGGGGAATTATAGACCGGTAAGCCTGACATCGGTAGTGGGGAAAATGCTAGAGTCCATTATAAAAGATGTAATAGCAGAGCACTTGGAAAACAGTGACCGGATCGGACAAAGTCAACATGGATTTACAAAAGGTAACTCGTGCTTGACTAATCTACTGGAATTTTTTGAGGATGTAACTGGTAGAAAAATAAGGGAGAACCAGTGGATGTGGTGTATTTGGACTTTCCGAAGGCTTTCGATAAGGTCCCGCATAAGAGATTAGCGTGCAAAGTTAAAGCACATGGGATTGGGGGTAAGGTACTGACTTGGATAGAGAACTGGTTGGTAGACAGAAAGCAAAGAGTTGGAATAAACGGGTCTTTTTCCAAGTGGCAGGCAGTGACTAGTGGGGTACCGCAGGAATCGGTGCTCGGACCCCAGCTATTCACAACATACATTTATGATCTAGACGAGGGAACTAGATGTAATATCTTCAAGTTTGCAGACGACACAAAGCTGGGAGGGTGTGTGTGCTGTGAGGAGAATGCCGAGAAACTCCAGTATGACTTGGACAGGTTGGGTGATATGGCAGATGCAGTATAATGTGGATAAATGCAAGGTTATCCACTTTGTGGCAAAAACAGGAAGGCAGATTATTATCTGAACGGCAATAGATTGGGAGAAGGGGAAGTGCAACGAGACCTGGGTGTCCTTGTGCACCAGTCGCTGAAGGTAAGCATGTAGGTGCAGCAGGCGGTTAAGAAGGCAAATGGTATGTTGGCCTTCATAGCGAGAGGATTCGAGTACAGGAACAAGGATGTCTTGCTGCAGTTGTACAGGGCCTTGGTGAGACCACATCTTGAGTGTTGTGTGCTGTTTTGGTCGCCTTATCTGAGGAAGGATGTTCTTTCCATGGAGGGAGTGCAGCGAAGATTCACCAGACTGATACCTGGGAAGGCATGAATGACGTATGAGGAGAGATTGGGTCGATTGGGCTTATATTCGCTGGAGTTTAGAAGAATGAGAGGGGATCTCATTGAAACTTATAAAATTCTAACAGGACTAGACAGACTAGATGCAGGAAGGATGTTCCCGATGGCCGGGGAGTCCAGAACCAGGGGTTACAGTCTAAAGATAAGGGGTAAGCCATTTAGGACAGAGATGAGGAGGAATTTCTTCACCCAGAGAGTGGTGAATCTGTGGAATTCTCTACCACAGAAGGCAGTTGAGGCCAATTCATTAAATATATTCAAGAAGGAGTTAGATATATTTCTTAAGGCTAAAGGGATCAAGGGATATGGGGAGAAAGGGACAGGGTACTGAATTTGGATGATCAACCATGATCTCAGTAAATGGTGGAGCAGGCTCGAGGGGCTGAATGGCCTACTCCTGCTCCTATCTTCAATGTTTCTATATCCTTTAGTTCATTCATTCCCATTTTTTGGCCCTTTTGAGTTTTAATTCCTTCTTTAACTTTTTTTCCCATCTGCCTCAGGACATCCCAAAGAAAGCCAATGAAATACTTTTGAAGTGTAGTCATTGTTGTAATGTAGCAATTGCGGCCACCGACTCCATCCCTTTACCTGGCAACTGTCTGAGGCTGAACCAGACTGTTTGCAACCTTGGTGTCGTATTTGATCCCGAGATGAGCTTCCGATCATATATCCGCCCCATTACCAAGGCCATCTACTTCCACCTCTGTAACATCGCCCTATTCCATCTCTGCTTCAGCTCATCTGCTGCTGAAACCTTCATCCATGCCTTTGTTACCTCTAGACTTGACTATTCCAACGCTCTCATGGCCGGCCTCCCATCTTCCACCTTGAGTTGATCCAAAACTCTGCTGGCCCTATCCTAACTTGCACCCAAGTCCTGTTCACCCATCATACCTGTGCTCGCTGACCTACATTGGCTCCTGGTCTGGCAACGCTTGAATTTTAAAATTGTCATCCTTGGTTTTCAGATCCCTCCATGGCCTCGCCCCTCCCTATCTCTGTAATCTCCTCCAGTCCTACAACCCTCCAAGATCTCTGTGCTCCTCCAATTCTGGCCTCTTGCACATCCCTGATTTTAATCGCTGCACCATTGGTGGCTGTGCCTTCAGCTGCCTAGGCCCCAAGCTCTGGAATTCCTTCGCTAAACCTCTTCGCCTCTAACTTTCTCTCCTTTAAGACGCTCCTTAAAACCTATTTCTTTGACTTTGCTTTTGATCATCTGTCCTAATGGCCCAGAAATTCGGGCCCCCACGGGTGAGTACACGCTGGGTACTCACGCGTAGGCCCAACGAAAGTGCCGGTTTCGTGCATGCGCGGGAAACCGGAACTTCCGTTCCCTTGAAAGAAGGGTTTGACAGGCGGAATGCATGAGTCGGAGAGGCAGCGTGTGCGCATCGAACTTACTTTTTTTTGCCGGTTTCTCCAGGAGCGTAAGTCTCCAGCAGTTACACTTTTAAAAAGCAGGCGCAAGGCCTGCTTTTAACAATGTAAGTGGTGAATTAGTTAAAGTTAAAACATTTTTTCCACAGGCTTATTATTTTTAAATACTTTAAAGAAAGGTAAATTTATTTTTAGCCCTGTTAGAAAATGAAATTAATTTTTCGAAAATGTAATTAATTTTTCAAAAATGTAAATTATTGTTTAAAATAGTTATTTCATGTAATTTATAGTTAGTTTAAAAATCTGATTTAAAAAAAAAATTATTTGAAGTTTTAGCGATGTTTTGGGGCTTATAGTCATAGGTTTGACAGGTCTTCCTGTCAAATTTATGAATGAAGCATTCCCTGCTACTATTGGCTCTCCATGGCCCACATGATCCCAGGGGATGCTTCGAACTAACTGCGCCCCTGGGATATGTAAGCACTGCGCGCCGGCAGTTGGAGGAGGCCCAGGATCGGAATCCCACGAGGGCCCACAGCACAACGGCAGGCGTGCAAGGTAAGTGCAGGTCGGAGGCTTGCACCTGCGGGAAGCCTCCAACCCGAATTTCTGGGCCAATATCTCCTTATGTGGCTGGTTGTCAAATTTTGTTTGATAGCCTTGGGACGTTTAACTACTTTAGAGGTGCTATATAAATACAAGTTGTTGTTGTTCACTGTCTCTGATAGCTCAATATGATGTGGTAATCACATTTAATGTTAAACTATAGCTTCAACCCTGCTGCTGGATCCAGAAATTCAACAGAACCTTGTTTACATTGGAACTGCAATTTTATGCTGCTAATCTGTAAATAAGCATAGCAGTTATACTTCTCTTCAAGCTGCTATAAAGAGCTTTCTTTCTATTGTGCTGAGAAGACAGAGCCGTTTTGTTTCTCACTTGCAAAGCGGGAGATAAAGAAAATGACTTGATAAATAATGCAGTCTGAGGCCACCTTTTGCTTTACTCCAGCTCGGCACAAAGAATTGCTCTGTGCCAATAAATTTTACATCCTCACACATTTGAAATCCACAGAATGAAAGAGTAAATGTTAGTGAAGACATGAAATAAAATCGGAAAATGCGGGAAACCTGCAACAGGCCTGTCGGCATCTTAAAAAGAGAGAGAAGGCAGATGAACACATCCTTTGGCTACTTTTCATTAATGTTAGCATTATCAGGCAGGAGGACCCCCCCACCCCCCATTACAAGGCAGAGCAATAGAAGAAGGTGACTGACATTATGGCCTGGAGTTTCTTAGATAGTTTTGTGGTAACTATGGCGTATGAGCGGTGTTGCGCTGTTTTTTCTTCCCAAGGAAATTCTTGCCTAACTTATGCCGGTTTTATGCCGAAACATTGGCAGGCAGTAATTTCCTCAATCACTTGCGTCACTTCCAAGATACGTCCACCAAAATCCTCTTCTGCTATTCATTTACGGAACTCCACATTGCCATTCCAAAAGACCACCTCATGCCAATTCCCTGGATTCACGCGAATAATGCTCCGGCCTGGATTTAAACCCACAAGATCCAGCGCGACTCAAAGTCACCTGATGTCGGCGCAACTGAGATTCCTGGAGTTTGATAACGATATTCTTCGTAATTTTATTTTGAATGATCTTACTGAGATACTTAACCACACAGACTGCAGCGGTTCAAGAAGGCGGCTCACTTTCTCGAGGGCATTTAGGGATGGGCAATAGATGCTGGCCTTGCCAGCGACGCTCATATCCCAGTAACGCATAAAAAGAAACTCCTGTCAGTCTTAGTGCACCTGAACATTTTCAGACCTTTGCCCCTCCCCCATACATTCAAAAATAGCTAAAATGGCCTTCCCAGTGTGCATGCCCCTGTTCTGCACAGTACTGGAAGAGGAGCAGCAGAAGTAAGAGGCGCTGAGAGTGATATGCCATGGTAGAAGGTACTGACGGAGCAAAACTATTAGCAGAACAACACAATAGGCCCATTATCATGAACAGGAGGACAACGGAAAGACTTTCATTTTTGTGTCTCTCGGAAAGAAAATAAATCTGATGGTGAACAGTATGCCAGAGAGGGACAAAACTTCTGGCATAAAGAAAGACTTGCATTTATATAATGCCTTCATGACCTCAGGACGTCCCAAAGCGCTTTACAGCCAATGAAATACTTTTGAAGTGTAACCACTGTTGTAATGTCGGAAACACAGCAGCCATTTTGCGCACAGCAAGGTCTCACAAACAGCAATGTGATCATGACCAGATCATCTGTTTTGGTGTTGTTGGTTGAGGGATAAATATTGGCCAGGACACCAGGGAGAAACTCACCTGCTCTTCTTCGAATAGTGCCATCAGATTTTTTACATGATCTGAGAGGGCAGATGAGGCCTTGTCATATGAAAGACTGCACCTCCAGTCGTGCAGCACTTCTTCAGTACTATCTGCTTAAATTAATGCCGCAGCAACTTCTAGGCTCATTGCATTGGAGAGGGGCAAGAGAAACATAGTCTCATTGTTCTTTGTTTCCATTCTCGTGTGTCCATTGCACTTGCAAAATGGCGATCCAATTTCAAAGGTCCTGCCGGACAACAGAACTGAAAGATAATCTGTAAGCATATAAGGCAACTGTACACACAAGTAGGTTTGGCATCCCACCCTCAAAACCCCAGATTAAGCGCCAAAGTGCGTTTACAGAAACAGTTCCATGCCCCAGAGTCCAGCCGCCATGGAAGACACCCAGATTATATTACTGGGAGGTTTGACAGTACTGGGAGCAACAGAAAAGCAACTTGAGCGATGTTTTTACGTCCCAGTTTGCAACTTAGTTCTAGTTGCCACACTTTCCTTAATGGGCAGGGAAGATTAGCATGAGCTGGTGGGCAGAGACTGATTTATTGGCCACGATGGTTTGCCCCTAGCCAGAAACCATGACTGCCCCACCACTCGTTGTGATGTTGCCCAGAGGAGTTTCTGGACAAAACAAACTGTCTTAAGTCAATCTCAGATCCTCAGGAAGCAGAAACTTTAGCTTTATTGTGCCAAAGTCAGGGCTGCCATCAGATATTGGGCATCAAATTAAATGCAGCAAGAAAGAAAAAGATTGGGGAATAAATAGAACCCACAGCATTGGAGCTGGCTATGGGCTGCTGCAAATACAACCAGTGGTTAATAAGAAATATGTGTATCTTTGAAAAATAAAACTTTTAATGCAATATTAGAAGAAAATTGCAAATTTACATTTCATGTTTCCATCCACTGCCTCAGCTTTGTGATAAGTTGGAATTCACTTTTAATCTCGTCGCTCAGCCTGGCTTCCAAAGGAATGGTTTGGCTTTAATGAACTCGGAGATTTACTTAAAACCTTTTCTATGATTAACTTTAATCAGAATCCTGCAAGTGGATTAATAAATCCCGGTCTTTCGAATGGTAGAGTGAAGGAAGATGCGAAAGGATAAGCACATCAGTCATTTCTGAATGTAAAATGCCTTGCGGAAGTTAATCATTAAAGCCCTCGCTAATTCCTTTGTAGGTGCAAATTGAAGTATTGCAAGAGCCGTGGCATTTTGCTGACTGCATCAACCAGCATTTGCCAGCTTTGTCCCTTCCACAGTCGCCCGTAATGCTTGGAGACTCGGGGGATTAATTTAGTTCCTCCGCACTCAATTACTTTAGTAGCTCTTATCTCTGAACATGCACCGAGCACTGATTGGGGTACTGCTATCTTTTCTGAGGAGAGTAGGCTTCAGTCTCTTCCTACCTATTTACAGCCAAGTTGTTAACATGACAGATGTCTGATTATCGATGCCATCCCTTGGCATTACCTCTTTGACAAGCAGCCATTTTTGTGGTAGCAGGTAACAGGCTCGTAATAAGAGGCAGTGAAAGTGCCATTCTGGAGCATCAGGGTCCCAGTTGGGCTGGCTGATTTGACTAAACAATGGACGTGTTTCTGCCGAGGTGAGTTCAATTGCTTGCTCGTCAATCCTTGGCGTCGACATTATTGTCTTTCTGCAAAAAAAGCCACTTTTTTTTAATGGCACA
This sequence comes from Somniosus microcephalus, assembly GCF_052327205.1. NCBI lineage: Eukaryota > Metazoa > Chordata > Chondrichthyes > Squaliformes > Somniosidae > Somniosus > Somniosus microcephalus. Next base: position 42,218,863 of record NC_140993.1, on the reverse strand, counting down.
TATAAACCTATATCTGCTTGCAAAAACACAGGCTTTGTTTGTTGGCGACAAGGAGTAAGTTCAGACTCAATTTTTGCGGCCATTCATAGTCAATGGGTGGACATCTGAACCAAAAATGTAATGTGGCGCAAACATATAAATGCTAATGACAGAGCAATACAAAAACTTACCCCTCCCTTTCCTGCTAATGGGTTCCTTGAACTAACAGTGATGCAGTCTCTATTACCAAAGTGACTGTAGTGCGGCCTGTAGCTATCAGAGGAGTAGGTCTGTAGCTATCACAGTAAAACACCAAGAAACTATAATCTGTTGAATTGGTGCAAGCAGGCCTAAAGAACAGAGGTGTGCTAAAAATTAAACTTTGATAGTGTGCAGGAAGATGTTCAAAGGGACCGAGAACTATTTGGATTGAAGACAAAAAAGAAGCTTGAGAGGCTTGGTACTGGAGTGGCGTGAATCTCAGTAAAGTGAAGCAGAGGCCTAGTGCTCCAAATATGTTGAAGAATGTTGTTGACTTTTGATTCTCAAGAGTGTCCACTAGTAATTGTTCTGAATACCACTTCAGAGTAGGATCGGAACTGCTTTCTTAATGCTTGCGCCTCACAGTTCTGATTACAGATTAAGGGTTCTGCAGCGTGTATGTCTTTAATGCTGTAAGAGGCCACTGAAGTGATATCAGAAGCTGCAGACACCACTTCATCACTGAGCGCTTTGTTGTCAGTCAGGCATGAGCACGACACCATTGTGAGTGTGGAAAACACGGGGTTTACATCACTAACCGGACTCTGGAATCTGAGCTGTATTAGATTGTAGGTTAATCAACCACGGTAGGCACCGTGTCTGAACCCAATCATGTTCCCACCTGAAATCCCGACATATACTTTCCAGCAAGAATCACTTGATGGTGACCAGGAGCAGAACTTTACTGATTTCACTTTCCACCCCCCCCACACCATCCCACTCAATTTTAGTCAGTCAAAAGAACCAGAGCCGACATGAGGAAAATAAGTTTTACGCAGCGAGTTTTATGATCTCGAACTCACTGCCTGAAAGGGGTGGTGGAAGCAAATTTAATAGCAACCTTAGAAAGAGAATTGGATAAATAGTTGAAGGGGAAAATTTGCAGGGGCTATGGGGAAAGAGCAGAGTTGTGGCACTAAGTGGGTTGTGGCTCTACTTGCGTGATGGGTCAAATGGCCTCTTTCTGTGCTGTATCATTCTATGATTCTATCAAGGAACCCCACCCACGGGGTGAGACTTAGCTAATCCAGTGCAGATGAGGCTTCTAGCCTACGACCTTCCTGGTCTGTCTGGCTCAGTTTCAGACTAGGCCATGCACTTAGCAACTCACCTATCAGCTGAGTGTTTTCAGATATTTAACATGGCAACTGTACCACACTCATAATTTGTAGGATCTTGCAGGCTAATGCACAACAGGCACCAAAAAGGACAAGAAGGTTGAGCCTCCCTCTAAAGGCCAAAAGGCCCGTTTCACATTGTATGATTCTATTATTCTTGGATAATCTAATCAGAAGTAATTGCTGCAGCTCAGTTCCCCACCAGTTCTTGGGCTCCGGCACTTCCAAAGCAGATATCTGCACCAAATTATTCTTTTTATCGAGGTAATTGTATGGTGCTGATTGCGTAGCAATGTACAAGATTTGTAATGACAAGTGTGTGTTGTAGAAATCACATCATGAAAATAATACTGCCGATTTGAAGGGAGTGTTAATTTTTTTTCAGTACTGTGCTTATGTGCTATTCCTGATTTTCATTTATTTTTGTGTGTGGGAAAGTTTTTAGCGTCCTGTAGTGTTAACCTTTTGAACATCAGTTGTTTTGGAACAATTTCTATCATTCAGTATTTGCAACAAATAAAAGTTTTCACAAAGATAAGTGCAAATGAGGGAGACCAACTGCCCGTTCAGTGCATCCTTCCGTAGAAATCTACAGTCTCTCTCTATCAGAGTATCGGACTACGTCGAGATTTTGCCTCCACTATTTTACCAGGAAGACCAGGGGGGTCGGGAAACCCGGCAGTGAAAGGGAGGTGGGAGCTGCCTACTGCACAAGCTAAGTGTCTTTTTCAGCACCCAGCCCCAACGGTCAGCTTCCCCTACCCTCCACCGCCCTCCCCAACCTTCCACCGCCCTCCCCAAACCCTCCCGATTGCCGACCTCTTTCTCCCCCCCCCCCGCCCCGATGGCTGCCTCTTTCCCCTTCCGATTGCAGCCTCTATCCCTCATCCAGATGGCGGCCTCTCTCCCTCCTGCGAATTGCTGGGGACCGTCCCCAAGGGTTCCCCAGCTGCAGCCTCCATTTGGACGGCTGTCGGGCGGGAAACGGAACAAAAAAAAAGTTACTGAGGTCCTGCCGTTAAGCTTGGCCATGCCAGTTTCTTCAGCCGTTTTTCAGCCTCCCTGTACCCGCCCCACCTCCCCGTAAATATTGGGCCTGTATATTTTCTGTGACATAATAAAACCGTTTTTTATTTAGTTTTAGCTTTATATAGTGCCTCCTTTAATTCACTCATAATTAAAGAGTTAACCGCCTATTGCATTCAAAATCCCAGCCTAACCCTCAATCAATACAAATGTTGCACGAACAGATCAATTTAGTCTCCAAGCAGATACCTTGAGGTAGAAGCCTGGTTATGCAATTCAAAACGCAAACAAATATGTGATTTGTTCCTTTATATGTGTGATTGGCAGCTTCTTTTTAGTTCAGTTGACAGTTATTCAAACCAACAAAGCGCCAGTAGTTGTATCAAGGGTATTTAATTAGCTTAGGATGTTCAAATCAGAGAGTTGGTTTGGAACAACGAGGAGAAAAGTCGGAATGAAATTCATAGATTTGTGTTGGATAAGTGTATCAAGGGATGCGGAGCAAAGGCAGGTAAATGGAGTTGAGGTTACAGATCAGCCATGATCTAATCGAACAGCGGAACTAGCTTGAGAGGCTGATGTTTCTCATGTAACTCATGTTTCTATTTATTTTTTCCCTTTTGAAGTTGTGAGGAGACCCTTGGAGGTTCAGGATAGGTCGAGTAGCAAAAGAAATTTAAGGGAGGGTTTCTGTTTTATTATCTGGGGGAAATTTAAAAAACTTAATTCGATATCAGCGGCATGAAGATAACCTTAAGGCCATCGGGTGCTAAGACTCACCCATGCAAATACAGGAAACTTTGTGCTATCCGGCACCCACGGGACCGAGCTGCTGCCGTTGCCTCAAAACTTCCGTACTCTCCAGAGTTAATGTTGAGAGATACGGAGATTCTTATCTCCGTATTTGACAACAAACACTGTTGCTTAGCAACAGCTTCTAAACACTCGGGTGTGGCCCTAAAGCTCTGTAGCTGAAGCTGTTGCTATAGCTACAGACCTTGCACAGCTTGACTGTTCAAACAAAGCAAAAAAAAAAAAAACCAAAAAGAATAAAAAAAGGCTGCTGATTTTTGCCAGTGGCTCCAGATTGCCGGATAGCTCACCTCCGGATAGCACAAAGTTTCCTGTAGTCTAAAATATGAAAGCTGAAATAACTACAGTAAGAAGGGCAAAAAAGACCCAAAATGTCACATTTTCATCTGTATATAGGGCATTGCACATAGCATTAGCCAGTAATATACTGAAAGATTGATGTGATGTTGCAAATCGGATGAGAACTACACCGCTGCTGGGAACACATTCCAAAGTGATTGATACAGAGGAACATTAAAATTTCCTATTTGTCATTTATAGGCCAGCTCAATATTAATTCCAGTAGTTTGGGGTTTACATATTTATTGCTAGGACCTCTTGTCTGTAAAGGGGAGTTTTCTTTGTTATATATGTGTGTGTGCAGTATGTATAATGTCATTGGCCCAGAAATTCGGGTCGGGGGCCCGCGTGGGATTCCGATCCTGGGCCTCCTCCAACTGCCGGCGCACAGTGCTTGCGTATCCCAGGGGCGCAGTTAGTTCGATGCATCCCCTGGGATCACGTGGGCCATGGGGAGCCAATCGGAGCAGGGAATGCTCCATTCATAAGTTTGACAGGAAGAGCTGTCAAACCTATAAATACTATAAGCTCCAAAACATCACTAAATCTTCAAATAATTTTTAAAATAAACTATAAATTACATGAAATAACTATTTTAAACAATAATTTAAATTTTTGAAAAAAATAATTACATTTTCTAACGGGGATAAAAATAAACTTACCTTTCTTTGATGTATTTAAAAATAATAAACCTGTGGAAAAAATGTTTTAATTTTAATTAATTCACCACTTACCTTGTAAAAAGCAGGCCTTGCGCCTGCTTTTTACATGTCTAACTTCTGGAGACTTACCCTCCCGGGAAAACCTGGGGAAAAAACGGAAGTTCGATGCGCACGCGCAGCCTCTCCTGCGCACGCGTTCGAACTCTGAACCCCTTCTTTCAGGGGAACGGAAGTGCCGGTTTCCCGCGCATGCACATAACCGGCACTTTCGTTGGGCTTACGGGTGAGTACCCCGTTCGCACTCACCCGTGGAGACCCGAATTTCTGGGCCATTGTAATAAAGACCATAGCAGCCTACTGCAAATGTGAGGGTGTATTCTTTCACTTCTCGAGGATGATCCTGTGGCATCTAACCCACTGCAGCACTTCGTATCTTAATGCTATATTTCCATCATTAACTGATTTTGCCCGATGGACCCCTCTGACCAATTTATCCTAACATTGAGTAAGGATGTGCACTAGCTATGCTAGGAAGTCTTTATATAAATGTACAAGAGGAGGCAATCATTACTTCAATCAAATTACAGTCCAGTCCATTAAGTTAATGAGACCTTGATGACCCATTTTGCACCTGTCCAAAGAAAGGCCAAGATCTTTATCTGCTGCAGATATAACTAAATATAAAGTGGTTTGTATGAAAATGGGCCAGAAAAGGTTCCAATTCATAATTATCAAACAGTTAGGTTCACATCGATCGCAGGACAGAACCAGTATCGAAAGCAATTTGAAGAAGGTTTCGGTTTGTTATCCTGGGCATGTTATTAAACTTACTTCGATATCAAGGCATGTGTAAATGCTCTTGTGGACTCACTTATGAGAGTAGTCTGAAACAGAGGGCTGGATTTTATCAGTGGTGACGCGTTGGGGGTGGGACTGCTGCTTGTCGGGTTTCAGTCCCGCCCCCCAATGACATCCGGCCAACCCATGCTATTTTCCCTTGATTGACCTTGTTAAGCCCGCCAATTAAGGGAAAGCCAGTGACAGAGGGCGTATGTCGTTACATCTGTCAAAAATTTTTGAGAAGCTGTCAAACACTGACAATCTCTGTTCAAAGGTAAGCCCTTGGACTGAAGACTTATCAAACCCCTCTCAGCAGAAATCAGATGGCTCCTGCATTGGAGAATGCAGCAGCCATTCTGTCATCTCTGCCGCTACGATGAGGCATCATTCCGTTCCCCAAGGGTTGAAGCCTGCAGAAAGAAACAAAGGTAAGTAAACTTTTTCTAACACTATTCACTCACCTCTCATACTTACCTGTCCACACTTGCGCCCATCACGCACCTCCACAGCGCACTTTTCGACCCCCCCTCACCCCCGCAGTCCCACTGCTCGCGTCGCTGACCCTGGCGAGGTTTGCAGCCATCGGGCAGCCCGCACTTGTGTGGGTAAGATGGGGATAAGCCACTTAACTGCCTGTTAACTACCTGTTAACAGACAGTTAAGTGGCTGTAATCCCCTTCCCGCCTCGAGGAGATGGGTCCCTGCGCGACTCGGGGACCCGCCTCCCGGGAAGATGGCACGGAGGTGGGTTGGGAGCGGGATAGCCAGGAATATCTGTTAATTCCTCCTGATCACACACTGAACTCAGTAATGGGATTAAAGAAATATTTTTCATGCAGGTCAGTTTAATACCTGTATGGTTCTCGGGTGGGGTGGGGTGAGGGTGGGCGGTATGCGGTGCGGCCGCCTGTTATATACTAACCATTGGGTGGGATGTATCACAGGCGCCCGATCAGCAACCATCATTTTCCGCCCACTCCCAATGGTGTAAGAAAACTACGAGGCACTTGGTCTAAGTGTTAAACAAAGCTTTAATCGACTGTTTTACAACATGGAGGTCCAGTTGTGTCCTTCACTAGTTCCTGTTAAGAATGTCCTGCGCAAGCTGGGCCCGTGCCCGAGTATTTATACTCTCCCTGGACAGCGCCACCCGTAGGCCGCTCAGTATTATTTCATAAGTCTTTCTTTCATGAATGACTGATTCATGACACCCAATGTGACAATTGGCCCCCTATGTCAATCTAAGATTCCAATAAAATTAGCTCTGACTAATGTTACTATAATGGAAAAAAGTTTGGCTGAAGTCTGGGTTCCAATTAACATAAATAAGTCCAGAGCGAGAACAGGCCACTTGGCCCATCAAGTCTGTTCCATCCTGAGCCCATGTATAACTATTCTATCATGGAGTTCTCTCACTGCCTACATTAAATCCCCACTTTAAGAAACACTAATAATGAGTTTACACCACAGCTCCACTCACAGTTCATTTGTGCCATGTCGCTGCACCTTTTGATCCCTTCCTGTGGGGGAAAAAAACCAAACCTGTCTATTAATATCTCAATCACCCTCAATCGCTTAAGAAATATCAGTTCAGCCCTTAAACCCATTTCATCTCATCTTACTGTATCCCCAAAACTGCAGCTAGTGTTTCTTAAATGAGTGGTTAAATTAATGTAACCAACGACTCTTGCAGCCTATTGGAGAAAGGAAGCTTTGATCTTCCTTGGGTGGACTTGAATGAGGTAAATGGACAATGTTCTAACCCACTGCACCACCTAGTTTCTCAGGCTTTATTTCCATCACTAACTGATTTTGCCCGGTGTACCTCCCTGACCAATTTATCCTAACATTAAGTAATGATGTGCGCTAGCTTTGCTAGGAAGTCTTTATATAAATGTACAAGAGGAGGCAATCATTACTTCAGTCAAATTACAGTCCAGTCCATTAAGTTAATGAGACCTCGATGACCCATTTTGCACCTGTCCAAAGAAAGGCCAAGATCTTTATCTGCTGCAGATAACTAAATATAAAGTAGTTTGTATGAAAATGGGTCAGAAAAGGCTCCAATTCATAATTACCAAACAGTTATGTTACATCAATTCCCATTTCATAATTGATGGTTAATTGCATTTAATTTGACTTCTAAATTTTATATTTTGCAAATGCCGCCTACCCTTTTGCTTCACTGTGCAAAATATTAGAGAAAAAAATTGAAAATACAAAATATATAGAAAGCTGATTGCAGCGAGACAGAAGATTACAATTGCAAAATTATTGCACGAATCATGGCCTAATTGTGTAGGCCTACTGTGCACAACCTGATTTGATTTTGACCGATTACATACTTTGTTGCTGGGATGTGAGTCTGATTGCTTTATAGTTCATGAGACACAACTTCCAGTTACATTCTCAGGGAGCAGAGCAGTAACACTGGAGTTCTGTGCGACTTTCTCAGTCCTACGAAGATGTCCCTCCAGTTCTGATGAGGGCCACAACCAAACTGTTAACTTAGCATCCACTTTCAGATGCTGATTGAGCTGCTGCACATTGCCAACAGTCGGTGCTTTTGTTTTACAATCTTACCAGTGCTATGTAGGGCTGTTGCTGAAAATCACCTCACAGCAAGGTTTGATTTGTTGACACCTTTATCACTGACACCACAATTTTTCCCCACTACTTTAATCTTCAGTTTCATCCTTGTACAAGGATCTGTCTGTGATTTTCCCCAGTAATTCTGGAGCCATGCAGCGTAATTGTCTATGTGTCTATGGGAGATGTTCTCAATTATACAGCAGGTGATAGTCCATATAGCTAGTTACATTAGGTACAGCTGCCTGCTGTGATTTGTAGATTATGTTCTTTAGAACTGCAGAAAATTACACTACACATCTGCAGAATTACTAATAAGAGAGAGTCTGCGAGTGTGAATCCTGGTATAATGTAATAACTTGATGTGTGCTGGAATATATACACAAGGTGCTCATTTTCATTTCACTGTGTGTTTTTATCATACATAGTGTGCAGAATGCACATCCCAGAAGCCTTCTGATAGTGCTCGATCTCAGTTTAACGAACGTGTTTCAGAAAAACAATTAGAATCTCTTGCTTTTAATCCTAAAAGCAGAGCTCTCAGCATTTGTCAAGCTAACCATATGTCTATTCTTTTTCACGAGTAGGTGTTAAGTGCTTCATCAAACTACTAAATATTTTCTTCTATATATGGATTTATTTGGACGAACCCCCTGCGATCACTCCCATCTCTGCTCCCCGATCTCCTTCCGAACCCTCGCGATCACCCCCACCTCTGCCCCGATCTCTTTCCGGCTCCCTGCGATCACCCCCCGACCCTCCCAGCCGTGCTGTACCCCTCCTGCGATCTCTAACCTGAGCAGCAGAAAAGCTACCTGCTCCTGGGTTGTGGCCTGTTCTGCAGTGTTTCCTGCCCGTCACGGAGCCAAGCCTGTCAAATCAGGCTGGCTTTCGGGCAGGGATCCTATTGGGGGAAAAAAACTACGACCAAAACTCCCCCGCCCGCCCCCCTCAGACTTGGAAATCCCACCCCAGTAAAGATCAGGGCCATTGTTTCCCCATTTAATACCATCAGTGCACTCCAAAAGTTATTCGTCATATGAAGCACTTTGAGATATTTTGATATTGATAAGATGTAATATAAATGCAAATATTTCCTTAAAGAAGTCAGGGATAAGAAAAAGCCCATCAAAATTCATCCCTTTATTATGTTAACTCTTTCATCATGGCATTTAATTGTATTGTGAATAACCAAATGTTTTGACCTCTTTTTTAAACTGCACTACTAGCTAGCTTTTTAAATTCCTTTCCCCTAACCCTTCCACCCTCACCTCCAACAGCTAAAGTGAGCAACTCATGGACTTCTTTGTTATTAAGATTAAGACCATCTGCTGAGAACTCTCTATGCTTCCGTCCTTCCCCTTGCCTACCAAGCCAAACCTGGGTCCACCCACCCTATCCTTGATCCTGCTTCTTTCTCTATTTTCTCTCCCATCTCCTGTCACGCCTTCTCCAAGTCCACCTTCTGCAATTGTATGCTCATTCCTACTAAACTGTTTACCATCCACCTTTGCTTTCTGGCTCCAATGCTAGCTCATAATATATATGGTTCCTTCTCTTCATGTACTATCACCCTCCCTTTCAAAACCACTATCAATCACCCCCTCCTTAAAAATACCCACCCTCGACCCCCCCTTGTCTTTGTTACCTACTGCTCCATCTCCAACTTGCCCTTGCTTGGTTCCACACTTATCTATCCAGCCATAGCCCCTGCATCCCTACCTCTAGAGTCCCACAAACATCTATCTGCATCTAGCCTTGGATAAGCCACAATTTCCAACATTTAAACATTGGGAAGACCGAAGGCATCATCTTCGGCTTCTGTCATGAAATCCGCACTCGCCACTGATTCCATTCCCGTTCCTGAACGTTGTCCCAGGCTGAACCAGACTCTTTGCAGCCTCGGAAACCTATTTCAACCTGAGCTGAACTTCCAACCTCGTATCCTCTCCATCACAAGGGCTGTCTACTTCCACCTCTGTAATATCGCCCGCCTCTGCCCTGCCTCAGCCCATCTTTCGCTGAAGCCCTCATCCATTCCTTTTGTCAGCTCCATGCTCAGCTATTCCATTGCTCTCATGGCCAGCCTCAACTGTGCAGCCCATATCCTATCCTGCTCACCCATCACCCCTGCCTTATTGACTGACATTGGTTCCCAATTCCCCCAATGCATCCAATTTAAAATGATCATCCTCATGTTTATATTCCTTCATGGTCTCACTCATCCTTATCTCTTAACATTCTCCTGCCCTACAACCCTCCCTTCCCACTCCTGAGCTTCTTGTTCCTTGACTCTGGCCATTTGTGTGACCCCCCATTCATTTGCCCCACCATTAGAGGCAGTCACTGCAGCCATCTAGGCACTACACTCATTGCTTGAGCCACACCACATCTTCACCTCTCCTCCATTAAGACCACCCTTAAAACCCGTCTCTTTGACCAAGCTTTTGGCCACCCCTACTAGTATCTCCTTTTCCTCAGCTTTTCTTTCTGATTACATCTCTGTAAGGCATGCTGGGGTGCTTTTTTATGTTATAGGTGCTATATAAATGCAAGTTGTTTTATGTTTCCCGATCAGCCTGATCACTGCCTTCAAATTTCTGTGTGCCCAGAACCCTCGTCTGCTGATCGTACTTACAGCTCTGCTTTCTTTTCCTACGCTGATGAGTGATCTCCATGTCCCTGCTCTCCCCGCCCGCTCGCTCATATATCTTCTGCTCCCACCGGACTTCCTTCATTCAAGTCTTGGCAGTCGGGTGCTGTCCTTACTGCCACGCTTGATTATTCCTTGCTTTAGGGACATTATTGTTATAGGAAGTAATTCCTGAAGAAATTCAGCAATGCTGTTTGCTCTCCTGCTGCTTTAGAAGCTATTGCATTTGATAGCAGGCTGGTTCCTGTAGCAGGCAGGTCCACTTCAAAACAACCCTGCAGACAGGTGTTTTAAAGTGACCCTGACTTGAGCAGAGCTCAGTCTTGCTTCCAATAGTAAACTACCTGTGTTGTACCATTATTGTTTTTGCCAATGTGTTGTAAATTGAAAATGAGATGTTCTTTGCTGTGCTCTGAAAAGAATAATGTTGCCTTTGTGTGGGGGAATCTGAGACAAATATAGAAATACTGTCTGGAGATAGCTGCTTGTTTCAAGAGGAAGCGGCCTGTCGCTGTTAATGGGGCTTCAAGCAACCAAGATCAAATCAGATCAAGTTTCTTGGCTGGTCCCTCCGGCTGCTAAAATAAGTGTGCAAATTTGCCAATGGTGGTACAGTAGATGGAAATTATTGTCTATGATTACTGCAACCATTAAAGGCATGTCACGTCAGACTGACATTTCAATAGGTTGTGTTTAAGACCTGGCTTATTAAACAATTCTCTAGCCAGTGAAGCGGCTACTATCTACATTCCATCCTGAGTGATGGAAATAATTAGTATAATTTTAATATAATTACTGGCCAATTGAGGGAGAATCAAGGGAACATGCGAATGTTAAAAGACTGCTTTTGATCTGGAGTATCAATAGCCTGCTCATTTTCCATCCTTTTCGTTTTCCCTTGTTTCACCATTGGCAGTGCTGCCAAGGTCCGAAGCTCTGGAATTCCCTCCCTAAACCTTTCTGCCTCTCTACCTCTCTTTCCTCCTTTAAGATGCTCCTTAAAACCTACCTGTTTGACCAAGCTTTTGGCCATCTGCCCTAATATCTCCTTATGTGATTCGGTGTAAAATTTTGTTTGATCGCGCCCCGTGAAGCGCCTTAGGATGTTTTATTACGTTAAAGGCGCTATGTAAATGCAAGTTGTTGTTGTTTATTTCTACATCATGGCATTGAGATGGAACTCCATGGGACGAAAACAAGCCTCAGTTGAAGAAAGAACTTGCATTTATGCAGCACCTTTCACATCCTCAGGATGTCGCAAAATGCTTCACACTCTTGTCTTGCAGACAAGTGTGGCAGCCAACTTGCATGCAGCAAGGTCCCACAACCAGCAATGAAATGAATGACCATTTAATCTGTCTTATTTGGTGCTGTTGGCTGAGGGATAAATGTTGGCCAGGACACTTGGAGAACTCCCCTCCTCTTCCTTGAATAATGCCGTGGGATCGTTTTACATCCAGAAAGATGGCCCCACCTTACAGTACTCCCTCAGCACTGCACTGCTCTATCAACCTCGATTATGTACTCAGGTTTCAAGAGTGGGACTTGAACCCACGATCTTGTGACCAAGAGGGGAGAGTGCTACCAGCGAGCCAAGCTAACGCTTGTTAAAAGAACTCAAGATTGTCTTATTTTTGAGACAGTTTAAAATATTGTGTAATTAAGTATTTGAATTGATGATTATTCTGCTGTATTACTTTAGCTTCTGTCTAATTATAAATACCTTGCACATAAAATCCACTTCCGAATTTTAGGTTGAAAGATGCATTCTGACACGCATGTTATTTTCCACACTTTGGACATGACAGTAGTGTTGGTCGAGCAGCTCCTCTGGTGTGAAATATCATTACTCCCACTCATAGTATTCAAAAATGTCATAGTTTCGGATCACAGGACACATGGGTCTGCCTATGGATACTGGGGTGAACATGGAGAGAGAGAGGGAGACGGACTGAATTGTAACCGTTCCAATCAGAGACTGTTTTGCTGGGGCCTGTACCTTCCCCAGTAACTGGGAAGGTCTGTACAGATCAGCAGCAGCAAAACAGCTTGGCTGGCCTGTATGGGTTGGCATGGACACAAGTGCTTTAGACGCTGAGCCCCCAGCAGGCAAAATGGATGACCATGTCTGACGGTAAGCTGCTTTGTATTTAGGTTGTCAACAGGTCAACCTTTGGTTGATTTTGGCAAATCCCGCCTTTGATGTCACCAGCACCACTTTGCTTAGTTTGTTGCCAAATTTGAATATAAATGCCCTGTAAGAAATTATGTGAACCCCTGGGTGGTGTATCATTGTACATCAGTTTTTCTTTCTCCTTATTTGAAATGCTGCTTTTAGCTTCATCTTCAGTAAACCTGTAAAAAGAAAGAACTTGCATTTATATAGCGCCTTTCATAACCATAGGACGTCCCAAAGCGCTTTACAGCCAATTAAGTCATTTTTGAAGTGCAGTCAATGTTGTAATGTAAGAAACGTGACAGCCAATTTACGCACAGCAAGATCCCACAAAAAGCAATGTGATAATCACCAGATAATCTGTTTTTAGCTGTTGGTTGAGGGGTAAATATTGGCCAGGACAACTGGGAGAATTTCTCTGTTCTTCTTCAAAGTAGTGCCATGGGATCTTTTACGTCCTCTTGAGAGGGCAGACGGAACCTCGTTTTAACATCCCATCCGAAAGATGTCGCCTCCGACAGTGCAGCACTCCCTCAGTACTGTGCTGGAGTGTCAGCCTAGGTTTTTGTGCCCAATTCTCTGGAGTGGGGCTTGAACCCACAACCTTCTGACTCCGAGGTGAGAGTGCTGCCCACTGAGCCACAGCTAACCGGTGTACCGTGGCTGCAGTGTGTACCACCTACAAGGTGCACTGCAGCAACTTCCAAACCCGCGACGACTTCCACCTAGAAGGACAAGGGCAGCAGGCGCATGGGAACACCAGCACCTCCAAGTTCCCCTCCCAAGTCGCACACCATCCTGACTTGGAAATATATTGCCGATCCTTCATCGTCACTGGGTCAAAATCCTGGAATTCCCTCCTTAACAGCACTGTGGGAGTACCTTCACCACATGGACTGCAGCGGTTCAAGAAGGCGGCACACCACGACCTTCTCAAGGGTAATTAAGGATGGGCAATAAATGCTGGCCTTGCCAGCAACGCCCACATCCCAGGAACGAATTTAAAAAACGTTAAAGCTCAATCATTTAGCAGCTGATCCTGTGACCAAACCCTACGCATGTAACCTTTCTCGGTCTCAGCCGGTCATTTGCATCAGCCATTTGAGAAGCTAATAAGCTAAGAGTCAAGAAGCATTTGATGAGCACTTAAACGCCATAGCATACAAGGCTACGGACCAAGTGCTGGAAAATGGGATTAGAATAGACAGGGCTTGATGGCTGGCGCGGACACGATGGGCCGAAGGGCCTCTTTCTGTGCTGTATATGGGCTCGATTTTCAATGGTCCGTGGAGGCGTGTGGGGGGGTTAAAATCGCAAAAACTGGCGTGCGGGACACCCCCCGCCTGGTTCCCGACTCCGAGCAATTTTAACTCAGTCGTGTCTGATGGTCCTGACTCCGTCCTGCATCCAACAGGTGGGACTGGTCGTTAAGGCCCTTAACAAGCACTAAATGGCCTCTATAATCCTGTTTTGAAAGGCCCTTGTGAATTTAACCCTTTTCCCACATGAAACATGCCTGGTGGGAAACACGATGGTGAAACCTGGCGGGAGCACTATTGGATTGCTGACTATCAACTGCAGGTCAACCATTGAAGAGGAGATTTGATCAGCCATCATTTGCAGGTGGCAGGACTTAGTGGTCTCAGGTCTGGGGCAACTTTTAGAAGGCTTAACCACACCTGTGGTAGGTTGGAGCCTGACACCCATCTCCAGTGTGACCTCCTGGGAAACCCCTCTCGCCACCTTCACTGAGCGCTTCCTCAACTGAGGCATATACCAGAAGCATGGGAGCCATTTACTTCCTTCCCATCTGGGCATTAGAGGAGCTCGAGCACCAGCCACGGCACCAGCAGAACCAGGAACAACAGCAGCAGCAGCAACAGGAGCGCCAGGCTGCTCACCCACCTCAAGCTGCACAGGCCAGAAGGGGCCAGCGCCTGGAAGCTCGTCGGCGCAGGAGATACCCCCCCAAACAAGGTCTACAGACACAGAGTCAGCTACCACAACATGTTTGAGCAGCAGTGCCAAAGGCGGCTCCGACTTTCACGAGAGGTAGTGACTGACACCTGCGCAATGCTACAGCAAGACCTGTTGCCCAGAGGACCAGGTGGACAAGCATTATCGGTGGCCGTCAAAGTCACCACCACACTCAACTTTTTTGCTTCAGGCTCATTCCAGGGATCAGCAGCAGACATCAGCGGCATCTCCCAGGCGGCCGCACACACTTGCAAAACGCAGGTAACCTTTGCCCTCGCGCACAATCACATCCATTTCACCAAGGATCGAGCAAGTGTCACGGCGCGAACGGTTGGATTAGCTAATCTGGCAGGCTTTCCAAGGGTGCAGGTCGTCGTTGACTGCACACATGTGGCCCTTAAGGCACCCCATCGCAATCCAGGTATTTTTGTCAACCGCAAGGGCTTCCACTCCCTTAACGTTCAGCTGGTGTGTGACCACAAGAAGGAAATTTTGCATGTTTGTGCCAATTACCCTGGCAGTTGCCATGACTCCTTCATACTGTGCCAGTCTAGTGTGCCTCCGCTATTCAGTCCACCAGACCAACTTAACGGATGGCTACTTGGAGACAAGGGCTATCCCCTGAAGACTTGGCTAATGACGTCGTTGAGGAGCTCATCAAATGAAGCTGAGGAGAGCTACAACTCCAGCCACATGTCCACCAGAGCCATAATCGAGCAAACCATCGGTTTGCTGAAGATGCGCTTCAGATGCCTGGATAGATCAGGTGGAGCCATGCAGTACTCAGCAGCCAGCGTCTCCAGAATCGTCGTGGTTTGCTGTGCACGTCACAACACGGCACAGCATCGTGGCTTGCAGTTTCCTGAGGACCAAGTGGCTCATCACATATCCTCCTCAGATGAGGAGGAGTGCGAAAACGAACATCCTGCAGAGGCCCATCAACCAGCGGCAGCATTACGTGAGAACATTGCTGCCCGGGATGCAAGGAACGCACTCATCCTGGCCAGATTTGGTTAGCCTAGTCAATCAAACACTTTTGCCTCGCAGCTTCTTACCAGAGCATTGACAATGGCCAAGAACCAGAGGATTCCTAGCACTCTGACCACCATACTGACAGTTGCAAGTATTCCTAAGCCCTCAATGTGGAAGTCCCAATAGCGAAATGAGAGATGCCACAACTGCAACATTTGCCATCAGAATTTTTATGTACAATTACGAAGTGATGGCATTTTTACAGTAAACACAAAATTGCACCCAAGTGACTACCCTTGTGACTATTTGTGCAGAATTTTCTGCTTACGCGTGCTCCTACGTGGTTCCTCCCCTGTGGCTTCAGCAGATGTGGAGGCCCCTTGCTCACTTTGCTGCTGCTCCTGTCTCGACCCCTTTGGCGGGCGTCCTCTGTGGTTGCGAGCCTGTGAGGGCTCATCAACAGTCTGCTGTTCCTGCGGCTGTGCAGGGGTTGAGACGCCTATCTCACTTGGGTGTGGATGCCGGTGGGCTCTGACCGAGGGCTCTGCAGTGGCATGGAAGTGTGAGCACTTCGAGAGGAGCCCCCACTTCCTTGAGGTCTGCCACCAACCTCCCTCTCATGGGTCAAGTCCCCCTCAGCGCCTGCAAGTGGCTGGGGACCGATATCTGCAATGGCAGTCCTACTCAGAAGGTCTGGTTTCTCTGTTCAATAGATGCCCATCGCTCCTCAAGAGATGTCATTCTATTCTGAACAATGGCCATGTTTTCCATACCCTGGCGACTAAGCTCCTCCATGGCCGTAGCCATCCTCTCCTCTACCGTAGCCATCCTCTCCTCTACGGTAGCCAGCCTTACCACAGAGGTAGCCATTCTTTCCGTGGTGATGCGTTCATGCGCCAATGACTCCACAAAGGCTCTGGTCATGTTCGCTATGGACTCCTCCATTAGGACTCTCCGCTGCTGTCCCTGTCTCCACAATCTGCTGATGCTCACTTGTGAGCTGTGATACACCAAGTGACAACACTACTCTAGGTCCCGAAGGTCCCACCGAGGTGTGAGTGTCTGCGCTGATGCTGGGTGCGCAGAATTCTGGTGACGCTGCACCCTCAGAGGTTGCAGCTATCTCTGAGGAGTCTGGCTGCTCAGCCTCTTCTTCCTGGCTAGGGGGAACGGATGCTTGTGATGGTCCTGTGGGGGAGTAAAGGCAAGAGTCAGATATGTGATGCCAAGGCTACATGCACATTGCTTTTTGCAGATGCTCGTAAGTCCATCTGTTAGAGCTTCACAATCATTATCAGCGACTCATGCAATGTCAAAGAGAGAGATGGGAAACTTTTCTGTCACCAGCTTGCTGTGTTGCACCCTTCTGTCCGTCCCCCACTTGCACATCCTCCTCGATTCCCACTATTTCCAGTACCGCCTCCTCCCAGGGGGTCAGGTGGGCTATTGAGGCTGTCCCTCCTCCTGTCCTCGCTGGCTCGCTCTCTTTTGTTGTGAGCTCTCTTTTCCTGCAATGAGGGAGGCGAGTGGAGGTTGAGTGAGAATGAAGGAGTGAGTGTAGAGATTGCATAGCATAGATACTTAGAAGGAGACAAAGATGGAGTGAGGTTGCAAGACCAAGGGCCCTCCCTGTGTGTTGTCAGTTGTGTTCAAAGCATCACAGTGATAGGGTGTGTGAGGGCTGTATGGTTGAATAGTTATGTGAATGTGAGCATAGAGAGAGAGGGAATGGGTAAGGGTGCATGGATGTCAGTGTCAAGTGGGATGTGGAGGAAGAGATTGCTAAAGCTGAGTGCTGGTGAGGAAAGGCAATGGGGATCAGATTGAGGGTGATGGGAAATTCAAACTCACTTTTCCAGTGCGCTGAAGGTCATGAAATCTTTTCCGGCACTGAATCCACGTTCTTCGTGTGACTCCCAAGAAGTTGACCTCCTCAGCCACCTGCATCCACACTGCCTTAGTCTGCTTGGGAGGCCTCTTCCTCCCTGATGAAGGGAAGAGCACCTCCCTGTTGGCCCTAGCCCCATCCACCAATGCCTGCAGGGCCACCTCGTCGAAGCGAGGAGCTGATCTGGGCCTCCCGCTTGTCATCCTTGTTGAAGGTCTCTCTCACACCAAACGGAGGAAGCTTGGCAGCCTGCAGAAGAAGCAAGTCTTGCTGTAGACCTTCAATGCAGCAGCAATGATGATGTCATCAGAGGTTCAGTCATGAAAAACCCATTTGCCAAGGATTCCCACACGTTGGAAATCAATTGGACAATAAAGTTAAAATTGCATCAATCTCCCACATCCATTTAGATTCGGGTGGATAACACGAAATGCGGATAACACGACGCCTTCCCGTACCCGAGTTAAAATCCAGCCCAAGACTCTATAACTCCCCTGTTGGTGGGCTGCAGGGTTTGAATGCTGAATTTACAAACCTGAAGGTGTCTGCTGATTGGAATCATTTATTAAAACAGCAGTCATTACTCCCTGTGACTCCACACACAATGGGGTCGACTTTAACTCATGTGCGGGGAATTGTCGGGTTCCCCGAATTTAGTGTTTCCCACACGAATTTAAATGGGTCTGTGAGATTGATGCAATTTTAACTCAATTGGCCAATTGATTTCCAACTTGTGGGAACCCTTGGCAATTGAGTATTTCCAGTCAGAATGTCGCAGAACATGACGTCATTGCTGCTGCTTTTAAGATCCACAGCAAGCCTTGCTTCTTCTGCAGGCTTCCAAACTTCACCATTGAGATGGCACAGGAGCCTGCAGGAGCAACGGCCAGCGGGAGGGCAAGAGCTGCCCCAAAATTTGATGAGGCTTCACTCCAGGCATTGCTGGATAGTGCTAGGGCCCACAGGGAGGTCCTGTTCCCTTCTTCAGGGAGGAAGAGGCCTCCCAGTCAGACCAAGACTGTGTGGATGCAGGTGGCTGGGGAAGTCAACTCCTTGGGGCTCACACGGCGCACCTGGATGCAGTGCAGGAAAAGATTCCATGACCTTCATCGCACTGTATGAAGTTTCCATCACCCTCAATCTGATCCCCATTGCCTTTCCTCACCAGCACTCAGCTTTAGCAATCTCTTCCTCCACATCCCACTTGACACTCACATCCATGCACCCTTACCCATTCCCTCTCTCTCTATGCTTGCATTCACATAACTATTCCACCATGCAGCCCTCTCACTCTGATGCTTTAAACACAGCTGACCACACACAGGGAGGGCCCTTGGTCTTGCAACCTCACTCCATCTTTGTCTCCTTCTAAGTATCTATGCTATGCAATCTCTGCACTCACTCCTTCATTCTCACTCAATCTCCACTTGTCTCCCTCATTGCAGGAAAAGAGAGCTCACAACAGGAGAGAGCGAGCCAGGGCAGGAGGAGGGCTGCCCTCATTAGCCCAGCTCACCCCCTGGGAGGAAGCCGTCCTGGAGATTGTCGGGGCTGACAGAGATGCGGAAGTTGGGGAAGGACAGACAGGTGCATCCCCGCAAGCTGATGACAGAATAGTTTTCCATCTCTCTCATTGGCATTGCATGAGTCGCTGATAATGATTCTGAAGCTACATCATATGGACTTATGATCATCTGCAAAAATGCAATGTGCATGTAACCTTGGCATCACATCTCTAACTTTTTCCTTGACTCCCCCACAGGACCATCGAGAGCCCCCGTCCCCAGTGTGCAGGAGGAAGAGCCTGAGATGCCAGACTCCTCAGAGAAATCTGCAACCTCTGAGGGCACAGCGTCAGCAGAAATAAGCGCACCCAGCACCAGCGCAGACACTCACCTCGGTGGGACCTTCGGGACATAGAGTAGAGTTGTCACCTGGTGTATCACAGCTCACAAGTGAGCATCAGCAGATTGTGGAGACAGGGACAGCAGTGGAGAGTCCGCGTCGGAGGGCGCAGGACTCTGCCAGCTCGGCTCAGCTGCATGTCGAACCTTTGCCTCTGGGTCCATCCGTAAGATCAGAGGTGATGGAACTCCAGGCACAGATGCAGGAGTCTCTGGCAGGTTTTGTCTCCAGGGTCGCTGCGAATGTGGAGCGAATGGAGGAGTCCATAGCGAACATGAGCAGAGCCTTTGTGGAGTCATTGGCGCATGAATGCATCAACACGGAAAGGATGGCTACCTACATGGAAATGATTGCTGCCTCTGTGGTAAGGCTGGCTACCGTAGAGGAGAGGAGGGCTACGGTAGAGGAGAGGAGGGCTACGGCCATGGAGGAGGTTCGTCGCCAGGGTATGGAAAACCTGGTTAGTGTTCAGAATAGAATGACATCTCTTGAGGAGCGATGGGCATCTATTGAACAGAGAAACCAGACCTTCATGGAAGTCCTTCTGAGTAGGACTGCCATTGCAGATACGGGTCCCCATGGCCCCCCTGATGTGCAGCAAGGTGCTCTCAAGCCACTTGCAGGCACTGAGGGGGACCTGATCCATTAGAGGGAGGTTGGTGGCAGAGCTCAATGAAGTGGGGGCTCCTCTCCAAGCGCTCACACTTCCATGCCACTGCAGAGCCCTCGGTCAGAGTCCCGCCAGAGTCCACACCCAACTGAGATAGACGTCTCAACTCCTGCACAGCCGCAGGAACAGCAAACTGCTGACGAGCCCTCACAGGCTCGCCACCCCAGAGGACGCCCGCCAAAGGTGTCGAGACAGGAGCAGCAGGAAAGTGAACATGGGGCCTCCACATCTGCTGAAGCCACAGGGGAACCACTACGTAGGAGCATGCGTAAGAGGAAAATAAAGCACAAATAGTCACAAGGGTAGTCACTTGGGTGAAATGTTGTGTATTTTGTAAAAATGCCATCAGTTTGTTTTGCATAAAAATTCTGATGGCAACTGCTGCAGTTCTGGCGTGTGTAATTTCGCGAATGGGGCTGGAGGTCCTGTAATGCCAAGAAGGGAAGGAAAAAAAGGCCTGCCATGCTTCTGGTGGATGCCTCAGTTGAGGAAGCGCTGAGTGAGGGTGGCGAGAGGGGTTTCGCAGGAGGTCACACTGGAGAAGTGTGTGAGGCTCCAACCTTCCACAGGTGTGGTTAAGCCTGGTAAAAGTTGCCCCAGGCCTGAGACAACAAAGTTCTGCCACCTGCAAATGATGACTGATCAAATATCCACTTTAATGGTTGACCTGCAGCTGATAGTCAGCAAGCCAAGAGTGCTCCCGCCAGGTTTCACAGGCGTGATCTCCACCAGGCGTGTTTTACGTGGGAAAAGGGTTAAACAGGCAAGGGCCTGTTAAAATGGGATTATAAAGGCCAATGAGTGCTGTTTAAGGGCCCTAAAGACCAGTCCCGCCTGCTAGAGGCGGAACTGATTCGGGACCATCAGACATGCCTGGGTTAAAATGGCTAGGTGTCGGGAACCAGGCGGGGGGGGGGTCCCGACCCCCAGGTTTAGCGATTTTAACCCCTCACACGCCTCAAAGCCTGCCTGACGGCTGAGTTAAAATTAAGCTCAATCAGTTTAGACTTTATTTGCACTTGTTGAGTAATTTGCAGCTCGTCATGTTAATGGCTGAGTTGCTGCTTGACACAGGGCTGTCAATAAGATGATGTGTCCTTGTTCTATTGTGCTCGAGGTGCCTAATCCTGGAAGGTCACAATGTTCTGACAGGGAGACAAGGCTCTTGTTCTTGACTTGGAGGGCAGTCAGCATCTCAATGTCAAAGTATCATATCCTTTTCCTGCACCAGTTAAGATTAGAAAATTCAGCACAGACCATGGAACAAACACGGGACCTTTGTGATCTATCTGGTTCAGTTCGACATTGGGCATTGCACTTGCCACCTGAAACATGATGGGAGCATTAGAATATAGCTTAGTGCCACACTGGGTAATCAAGGGTGCTGTTGACATGGCCCCTTTAAGATACCTTTCAACGTACTGGCTTATTTTGGTGCAAAAAGTGACATCAGCTGCAGAATGGCGCATAATGGGTAATAGATTAATTTACTGACCTCTAATTGATCTTTTGCCTGCTGCCATATATTCATACAGGTAGACTATCCTTTATCCGAAAACCTTGGGACCAGCTGTGTTTCGGTTTTCGGAATTTTTCGGATTTCAGAAGGTTTCCATCTCCGTATCTGACAACAAACACTGTTGCTTAGCAACAGCTTGTAAACACTCGGGCCCTGCCTTGGAAGCGTCTCTGAAGCTGTTGCTAAGCTACAGAGACTCTTTCCACAGCCTGACTGTTTAAAAAAATGCTAGGGGAAGTAAAAAAATGCTAGGGGAAGAAAAAAAACCTAACAAAACGGCTGCTGATTTCTGCCGTTAGATCGAGGTTTCCGGCTCCCCCTGCTCCGTATCTGAATTCCTTGACTTAGCGGGGGTCTGGGGCTCGACTGCCGCCGCCAGTTGTGGGAAAGCCGGATATCGGCTGACTCCTACACTAAGCTGGCCCGCAAATCAGGTCGGGGTGGGTGGGGGGGGGGGGGGGGAAGAAAAGACTATCGGACAGGCCGCTGCAGCTATCGGACGGGCCGCTGTATTGGGTTCACTCTCCCGGTACCTCCTTCACACTGCCCGGCTCGGCCTGCAATCTCCTACCCAGGAGGGAACTCAGTGACCCTCTGCCCTGCTCAGCGTAAGTCGTGCGCCACTCTGGTCATGTCGTGCGCACGACTTACGCTGAACGAAAAAACCTTTGGCGTGTGCCAAGTTCAATGTTCCCTTCAAGCTGCAGTTCCCGCGCAGCCAGCTCACCGGCTTTTAATTAGGAAAAACCATGGGCCGAGCAGCCCTTTGAAGAGCCCGTGCACCCCCCCCAGAAAAAAAATTGAAGGGACCATTGACCGAGTTAACTGATTGCGTCTGAGATAACAGCGGAGAAACATAAGTTGGTTTCTGTATCGCCGGTTTCGGAAGGGCAAAATCAGCCATGGTTTCTGTTACTAACCATGAGCCATGAGAGAGAGTGCAAATATGTGGGCATCGAGTAAGATGGGGTGAACTCAACCGTGATGTCACCACAGTTGAATAATCTGTCAACTCTCACCATCTATACTCAGAAAAATAGCTGCTTGGGCAAGGTATGGAAGAGTACCCTAGAGCCTGTTCTTTCAGGACAGGCAGTGAGGATAGTGAAACAAAAGTAAACTGAAGGGACAAGAAGCACAGTTCTTTGTAACTTTGAAGAACAATTTAAACTCTTTGGGGGAAAAATTCGGTTGGTTTGCGCCTCCCGTTAGCGCCTTAAGAGGGCGCTAATGGGGCACAAAGCAACTAGCGCCCGTGCGCGGCGATGTTTGCGACGCTCACGAAATTGACAACATATTGCAGCGGCACTAAACACTCCGCCACGATATCCTGCGCCCGCAGATCGTGACGTCCGTCGAGCGTGCAACGCCCCGGTAGCGCCCCGGACCAGATGTTGAGTGGTGCCCCCGTCTTACCGCCTGCCGCTAGCAATGACGGGTTGAGGGGAGCGTTTTGCAGTCGGGAAGGGACTGGGGGAGCGCTTTTTAAAGGCGACCACTTCCTGCCTTTTTTTGTCAGTGAAATTTTTGCACCACACATTCTGAGTGAGAGGGAGAGAGAGACTTCTGGAGATTTTCAAAGCTGTGCTGAGGAGTTCTGGGTACTGAGCAGCACTTTGCAGGTTCTTTTTGATTTGATCTTCCTTGCATCAATTTAGAAGAGATAACGGGGGCTGTACTCTGAGCTCTTTCCCTTGGCCTCTCCATTGTTCTTTCCAACAGATTTGATGTACAGGTCTCTCCAGGCTGAGATTCAAGGCTGCAATGAGCAGGGTGTGGATGGAGAGCAAGATCGACCCTCCCCTTTAAGAACTGGCCGGCACCAGTGTGTCTGTGTTCCATTGCTGACTGATGTCACATGAGCTTCGCCAGTGCTCTGAGGTAGCGCCTCGCTCCTCGGCATTAGCGCCTTAAGAGAGGTGTGTGGCGCCTGATTTAGCGCTCCAATCACCTCCGGGGCGATAGAAGCCAAGTTTGCAGTCGGAGGCGATAATTAGCGCCAGGCGCAAAACTTTGCGCCCGGCCGATAATTGCGCCCCAAACAGGGCGATACTGAATTTCTCCACCTCAATCTTTAAAAACAGTTGCTTTCCTAGCAACTTTCTGGTCAGCTTAATGCCATGTCCTAATTCTCTCGAGCTCTACGCCTCGTATACAATTGACGCTTACTTCACAGACATTTGAAGCCTTGGGCTAGCCCCTGAGAATTCCATGATCTCGTCCACAGTATATGCTGAGTGAAGTGTGTTTTACTGAATCTCCAGCACAAGGTTTCCTTGGCTTCTGCTATTGAAGCCCAAGTTACTGAGATTGGGGAAAGATCTTGCATTACACAGTTATAAATGATTGAATCTGTGGTTACTACAAGCGCTCCAGAGGAGCCAAGAATCCTGTTCGAATTCAAACATGGATTTCAACATAGTGGAAAATAAGACCATTCTCTTGCCCAAGTGTTTTGATGACTGGGAATATCAAATTGCCTCGTCTGACCTGTGGACGCATCAAGGACATAGTATTACTCAATAAATGTTTGCTGCACTCAGATCATGGATTTAGTTTCCATTTTAGAGGATTGCACTGTCCTGCTCTGTCATTGAGCTGTCGGTTGCTGCACATATGGAGTGTGGCGGATGCAGTGTTAATTTTTCCCCAAAAAGGGGATCTTTTCTGACCTTGCAGCCTGGCTAAGAAGTGGAAAACCACATTGGCCCAGAAATTCGGGTCAGGGGCTTCCCGCGGGTGCAAGCCCCCGACCTGCACTTACCTTGCGCGCCGGCAGTTGAGCTGTAGGGCCCCGTGGGATTCCGATCTGGGGCCTGGTCCAGCTGCTGGCACGCAATGCTTGCGTATCCCAGGGGCGCAGTTAGTTCGAAGCGTCCCCTGGGATCACGTGGGCCATGGGCAGCCAATCGGAGCAGGGAATGCTCCATTCATAAGTCTTGACAGGAAGTGCTGTCAAGACTTATAAATACTACGGCCCCAAAATAGCACTAAACCTTCAAATAAATTTTTAAAAACATCACATTTTTAAAATAAACTATAAATTACATGAAATAACTATTTTAAACAATTTAAATTTTTGAAAAAAATAATTTTATATTCTAACGGGGCTAAAAAATAAACTTACCTTGCTTTAAAGTATTTAAAAATAATAAACCTGTGGAAAAAATGTTTTAATTTTAGTTAATTCACCACTTACCTTGTAAAAAGCAGACCCCTTTGTTCAGAGGAACGGAAGTGCCGGTTTCCCACGCGTGCGCAGTGCATGCAGGAAACCGGCACTTCCATTGGGCCTACGGGTGAGTGCCACGTGCGCACTCACCCGTGGAGACCCGAATTTCTGGGCCAATGTATAAAGCTGAAATTTACCATTAGTTAATCCTCATGGGAACTCACAACTAAACTCTGGCAGCCTGAAGGAAATCTTTTAGCTACAGTTCTCGGTAGTTGTACCAATTCTTACCTTTGGTCCAGAAAGTTATGAGCTCAAGGTTCTCCTGAGGGCTTGTACCTCCAGCCTACGAATCTTCCTTAATATAGGAGGATAACTGCAGGAGCTGACCTATGCTCCCGCAGTATAATAAGCTATGCAAAATTAATGTTAAATCTTAGGAATGGATAAGAAATTGCCCGAAGGGTACCGATTTGAGAAGCTATGCTGGGGTGGGGGCTGGTACTGAGTGGGGTGCCCTAGAAAGTGTTTCTGGGACCACTGCAGTTTCTCATGACTTAGATTCAGAAACTCAAGCAAATTGGTCAAATTTGCAGACAACAGCAAACCAGGCCGGGCAGTGCAATTAAAGGAGGTGGCCCATAAATTACAAAATGAGTGAAACAAATATTTGAATGGACGAACAATTAAATTTAATGCAGGCAAATTAGGAAGGAAAATGTGTGACACACCACTGCATGAATGGACTTGAAGTTGATGAAGTTGAAAGAGAGTGAGGAGTCCTAGTAGATTCACTGCTAAACATGTCCAACCAATGCAGCGCAGCAATCATTGAAACCAATGAAATGCTGAATTGCCAAGACAGTAAAGTCAGTCGAAGCCATGCTCAAACTGTATAGTGCTCTGGTAAGACCACAACTTGAGTACTGTGTCTAGTTCTGGCCACTGAGACGTGAGGGAGACATTCAATTGCTGGAGGTAGTGTGGAGAAGAGCCAGCCGACTGATCCATAGATTCAGAGGTTTGATTTATGAGAGAAGATTGGAGAACCCTGGGCTTTCCCGCCTTGAATTTTTTTCTGATTATATCTCGGTGCAGCGCATTGGGATGTTTTTCTATGTTAAAGGTGCTATATAAATGCAAGTTGTTGTTAAAAGGATGTATCTCAGGGGTGGTCTTAAAGAAATGTGTAAGATAGTAAATGGTATGGAAAAGGAACCTAGGAATAGCTGGTTGCAGAATGACCATGGTCTACCTTGTTCGCCTTCTACCATCCTGGTAGTCGCTTAATGCAATGATGATGGAGTTGATGACTAATCATGGCAATCAATCTTCTTCAATTAGTCTACAACAGCCCCAGTGATGGAAAACTATAGGACCAGTGTTTTATAAAGTGGCAGAATTAACTCACTATTCCAGCTCAATATTGACCTTTTAATACATCCCAATATTTGATTTGTCTTACTGCTACCGTGCATTGTTGCGATAGCTGCAATCTGTTGTCAGTCAGCACCCCCAGATCTTCTTCCTTTCCATATATATTATTTTCTTCCATTTAAATAATAATCCCTTCCTGGATTTTTTGTCCCCAGGTGAAGCACTTTGCATTTCTCTACATTGAATTTCATCTGCCATTTGTCTGCCCAATTATCTAGTATTTTTTCTTATTAGTTCCTGGGTTGTGGGTGTCGCTGGCAAGGCCAGCATTTATTGGCCATCCCTAATTGCCCTTGAGAAGGTGGTGGTGAGCCGCCGCCTTGAACCGCTGCAGTCCATGTGGTGAAGGTACTTCCACAGTGCTGTTAGGGAGGGAGTTCCAGGATTTTGACCCAGCGACGATGAAGGAACGGCGATATACTTCCAAGTCAGGATGGTGTGTGACTTGGAAGGGAACTTGGAGGTGATGGTGTTCCCATGCGCATGCTGCCCTTGTCCTAGGTGGAAGAGGTCGCGGATTTGGGAGGTGCTGCCAAAGAAGCCTTGGCGAGTTGCTGCAGTGCATCTTGTAGATGGTACACACTGCAGCCACGGTGTGCCGGTGGTGGAGGGAGTGAACGTTTAAGGTGGTGGATGGGGTGCTAATCAAGTGGGCTGCTTTGTCCTGAATGGTGTTGAGCTTCTTCAGTGTTGTTGGCTCAAATGGCTCAGTATGCTGAAATCCCCCTGTAACCTATCCTGTTCAGCTTTGCAATCTACCACCTTCATTCGTTTTGTATCTTTTGCGCTTGTGACTCCTGGCTCCAGATCACTTATAGAGTCATAGAGTTTTACAGCACAGAAAGAGGCCCTTCGGCCCATCGTGTCTGCGCCGCCCATCCATCCCTGTCCAGTCTAATCCCATTTTCCAGCATTTGGTCCATAGCCTTGTATGCAATGGCATTTCAAGTGCTCATCCAAATGCTTCTTGAATGTTGTGAGGGTTCCTGCCTCTACCACCCTTTTAGGCATTGAGTTCCACATTCCAACCACCCTCTGGGTGAAAACGTTCCTCCTCAAATCCCCTCTAAATCTCCTGCCCCTTACCCTGAATCTATGCCCCCTTGTTATTGACCCCCCTACTAAGGGGAAAAGTTCCTCTTTGTCTACCCTATCTATGCCCCTCATCATTTTGTACACCTCAATCAGGTCCCCCCTCAGCCTTCTTTGCTCCAAGGAAAACAACCCCAGCCTGTTTAGTCTTTCTTCATAGCTGAGGCGCTCCATCCCAGGTAACATCCTGGTGAATCTTCTCTGCACCCTCTCCAAAGCAATCACATCCTTCCTATAGTGAGGCGACCAGAACTGCACACAGTACTCCAGCTGTGGCCTCACCAACGTTTTGTACAGCTCCATCATAACCTCCCTGCTCTTATATTCTATGCCTCGGCTAATGAAGGCAAGTATCCCATATGCCTTTTTAACCACCTTATCTACTTGTTCCGCTGCCTTCAGAGATCTATGTACATGTACACCGAGGTCCCTCTGACCCTCTGTACTTCCTAGGGTCCTACCACTCATTGTGTATTCCCTTGCCTTATTTGTCCGTCCAAAATGCATCACCTCGCACTTTTCAGGGTTAAATTCCATTTGCCACTTTTCCGCCCATCTGACCAACCCGTCTATATCGTCCTGTAGCCTGAGGCTTTCCCCCTTGCAATTTACCACCCCACCAATTTTCGTGTCATCTGCAAACTTACTGATCATCCCTTTTACATTCTCATCCAAATCATTTATGTAGATCACAAACAACAAGGGACCCAGCACCGATCCCTGAGGTACCCCACTGGACACAGGCTTCCAGTCACAAAAGCAACCTTCGACCATCACCCTCTGCCTCCTGCCACTCAGCCAGTTTAGGATCCAACGCGCCAAGGCACCCTGGATCCCATGGGCTCTTACCTTCTTGACCAGTCTCCTATGCGGGACTTTGTCAAAAGCTTTACTGAAGTCCATGTAAACCACATCCACAGCATTTCCCTCATCCACCCCCCTAGTCACCCCCTCGAAAAATTCAATCAGATTTGTCAGACATGATTTACCCTTGACAAAGCCATGCTGACTATCCCCGATTAATCCTTGCCTCTCCAAGTGGAGACTAATTTTGTCCCTCAGAATTTTTTCCAATAATTTCCCTACCACAGATGTTAGGCTCACTGGCCTGTAATTCCCTGGTTTATCCCTGCTACCCTTCTTGTATAATGGTACTACATTAGCTGTTCTCCAGTCCTCTGGTACATCCCCTGTGGCCAGAGAGGTTCTGAAAATTTGTGTCAGAGCCCCTGCAATCTCCTCCTTTGCCTCCCACAGCAACCTGGGATACATCTCGTCCGGGCCTGGGGATTTATCGACTTTTTGGCCTGCTAAAACCGCTAGCACCTCCTCCCTCTCGATGCTAATATGTTCAAGTATGTCACAATCCCCTTGCCCGATTTCTATGTCTGCATCGTCTTTCTCCATAGTGAACACAGATGCAAAAAATTCATTTAAAACCCCGCCTACATCATCTGGTTCTACACACAGATTGCCACTTTGGTCCCTAATGGGCCCTACCCTTTCCCTGGTTATCCTCTTGCCCTTAATATACTTATAAAACATCTTAGGATTTTCCTTTATTTTGCTCGCCAGTGTTATTTCATGGCCCCTCCTCACCCTCCTAATTTCTTTTTTAAGTATGCCCCTGCACTTTTTATACTCCTCTAGGGCTTCTTCCGTCTTTAGTCTTTTGTAACTGCCAAAAGCCCCCCTTTTATTTCTAATGCATTTTTGTATCTCCCTTGTCATCCAAGGTTCCCTTTGCTTGTTGGTCCCACCCTTGACCTTTACAGGAACATGTTGGCGCTGTACTCTCTCTATTTCCCTTCTGAAAGTCTCCCACTGTTTTGATGTAGATTTTCCTATAAGTAGCTGCTCCCAGTCCACTTTGGCCAGATCCTGCCTTATCATATTAAAATCGGCCTTCCCCCAATTTAGAACCCTTATTTCCGGGCCGTCTTTGTCTTTTTCCATGACCACCTTAAATTTCACCGAATTATGGTCACTGTCGCCAAAATGTTCTCCTACTGACACTTCCACCACTTGCCCGGCTACATTCCCCATAATTAGGTCCAGTACCGCCCCCTCTCTTGTAGGACTTTCTACATGTTGGCTCAAAAAGCTCTCCTGGATGCACTTTAAGAATTCTGCACCCTCTAAGCCTTTCACACTCTGACTATCCCAATTTATATTGGGGAAGTTGAAATCCCCCACTATTATTACCCTATTATTTTCACACTTCTCTGAGATTTGCCTACATATCTGTTCCTCTATCTCCCCCTGACTGTTTGGGGGCCTATAGTACACTCCCAGCAAAGTGCTTTCCCCCTTTTTGTTTTTAAGTTCTACCCATATGGCCTCATTTGAGGAACCCGCTAATATATCATCCCTCCTTACAGCAGTAATTGACTCCTTAATTAATATCGCAACACCCCCTCCCCTTTTACACCCCCCTCTGTCTCGCCTGAAGATTCTATACCCCGGAATATTGAGCTGCCAGTCCTGACCCTCCCTCAACCATGTCTCCGTGATGGCAACAATATCGTATTAAACAAAACAGGTCCCTTAACCGACCCCTGCGGAACCCCAGTGGTAACATGCCCCAGCGTGATGACATTCTCTGTATGGTCTCTTCATTCTATTGATAATCTTTAATAAGAGTTTCCACAACTTTATTCACAGTGGATGAGAAACTCATTGGTTTGTAGTTTCCTGGGTCAGTTTAGTTACCCTTTGTAAAAAACAAAAAACAAAAATAGGAGTAACATCTGCCTGTTTTGAGTCTCCAGGCACCTCTCCAGTACTCAGTGATCTCTGGAAGATCTGTGGCAGAGTTCCTTCAGGTTTTCCCCCTTAGTCCCTTAAGGATCCACTGATTCAATTTATCCGACCCCTGAGATTTATTTACCTTAAGTTTCCACAGCTGTTTGGAAACTATGTGGATAGTAATGTATAATAGTGTCACAGCTTGTCTCTGCAACACCCTTTAGTTCCTTTCCAGAACACGTAAGCTACAGGAAACTTTGTGCTATCCGGCACCGACGGGACCGAGCTGTTGCCGTTCCCTCAAAACTGCCGAACACACCAGCGTTAATGTTGAAGCATACGGAGCTTTTCATCTCCGTATCTGACAACAAACACTGTTGCTTAGCAACAGCTTCTAAACAGTTGGCCCGTACCTTGGAAGCGTCTCTGTAGCTTAGCAACAGCTTCAGAGAGACTTTCCAGAGCCTGACTGTTGGGGGAAAAAAAAGCCACGAGAAGAAAAAAAACCTAACAAAACGGCTCCTGATTTTTGCCGGTGGCTCGAGCTTGCCGGACACTTAGCCTCCGGATAACACAAAGTTTCCTGTACTTGTCTCCTCTTTAGTAAAAAGTGAGGGAAAAAAAACGTATTTAACGTTTCTGCAGCCGTCCTTTAGCTTCAGCTGCAATGATTCCACCTGATCTCTAACACTAACCATGCCTCGTCCTTTTGCTCTCTGCAAGACCTACCTGGTGTCACATTTTATTTGTCAGACTCCTTGCATTGATGAAAGCACAGCTCCACTGCTTTTTGCCTTTCCCATTTGAAACATTAACATTTTTAGTTTCTTTTCTGGCCACCATTGGATTTAGACTTATATTTATATTTTCACTGGTACGCCTTAAAGTTTTGCTGTAATTGCTGTGGAACCTCTTTCACGTCCACCTCAACCACCTCTGCATCTAGCTTAAAGATAAACCCAGAAAATTACTAAGCCAAAATTGCAAGTCTTGGACAAGAGGACACGGACTCAAACTGGTCTGAAGCAACTTCAGGAATGTTATCAATAATAAG
Organism: Somniosus microcephalus; assembly: GCF_052327205.1. Classification (NCBI taxonomy): domain Eukaryota; kingdom Metazoa; phylum Chordata; class Chondrichthyes; order Squaliformes; family Somniosidae; genus Somniosus; species Somniosus microcephalus. Next base: position 42,187,973 of record NC_140993.1, on the reverse strand, counting down.
TTCTTCACCCAAAGAGTGATCAGTACTTGACTACCAGATAGAGTAGTGGAGACAAGAACCCTGGAATTATTAAGAAACAATTAGATGTTGCAATTTGGGTTTTTCTGAATGGATAAACTAAGATGGGTCAAATGACCTTCCCCATCCATAGTTATCTTGTGAACTAATCGTGAAATGACTGCCATTCTTTCTCTTTTTAATATATTTTTGACACTGAAGTGTGACGGTACCTCTCTGAATTTTTCTACTGATAGGTTTTTCAGTAACGCAGCTCAGGCTTCAGATAATATTGGTAAAGCGCATGAACTTCACTTTTGCCGTTGATGTTGTCCTTTGAACCTTGTCATAGGACCCAGTGCGGAATAGCATTGCGGACAGTGATGGAGGGAGGAATTGAAAAGGTAGGGGCTACTCACACTCGCAATCCTACAATCTGGTTCTGTTAGGGAGGGACTTTTCCCTGGCTGTTAGTGTTGTGTATGTACCTTTAAGGGAATAACTGGTCTTAGACTGCAGTACCGGCAGTGACCACCCCTGTATAAAAGGCCCTAGCAGGCTTCTGTAGTGTGGTATCTTGAGGTGGCCATAGATGGAGATGGACACAGGTTAACTTCATAACATGGTTTAATCAACTCTTGCACATAAAAGCTTCTGCCATGAGGCAGCCAAAACAAAGAGTACAACAGTACAGATCAGACTTAACTCAGGAGAGCAATTGCCACAGCACCACCTGGTGGATCAGGTTACACATAACCTCCCAGGTTACTACACTCCTCCCCCCCTTAAGATTGCCGTATGCAATTCTTAAACAATAACCCTTACTAGGTACTACGTTTTAACTAACCAGTATGCTCTAACCACGGTTAACCCCTGACTAATTTAACAGGTTTGTATAAGTCTTTCTGGTTGCTTGCGAATCCTTTGTGAACGTCTTAATTCCACTTGTGGTGGATTCTCAGATTCATTCGCACTTGAGATTGGAGTAGTCTCTGATGTTGGTTTTACTCTGTCCCGCTGTGGCCTGGCAGTACCAGTGTCCACTGGCACCTTATAAGCCGTGCTGGGTCCTGGAACAGCCTCCTCTACTGCCCTTTGTTCCATCTGAGGCAGTTCCCCCTGCTGCCGGCTGAAAAGCTGATCCACATGCCGACGAACCCCTCGACCATCCCCTAGTAACACGGAGTATGACACAGGTCCTGTAATGTCCTGGATTAGTCCTGGTATCCATTTAGGTCCATAACCGAAGTTCCGGGTGTACACAGAGTCCCCTATGGCGAAATGGCGAGCTTTAGTATGTTTGTCATGGTACGCTTTTTGGTTTGTTTGTTTTGTCTCAACCTTGCTTTTGAGATCTGGGTGTATCAGGTCTAACGTGCACCGCAACTTTCTCCCCATCATCAACTCAGCCGGAGAAAGCCCCGTGGTAGCTTGGGGTGTTATACGATAACTAAACAAGGCTCTATTGAGCTTGGTCTCCAGGGTGTCACCTGAGCTCTTCCTCATGAGCTCCTTAAAAGTCTGCACGGCTCGCTCAGCTAACCCATTTGAGGCTGGGTGATATGGAGCCGAGGTGACGTGTGATTCCATTCCTTACCATGAATTCTTTGCTCCCTTCACTAACAAAACACTGTGCATTGTCGGATACAATCATTTCTGGAATACCATGCGTGCTGAAGCTGTTCCTGAGACAATTCAGTGTGGCATCAGTCGTTGCAGAGCTCACTGGATAAACGTCGATCCACTTTGAGCGTCTACCAGCACCAAAAACATTTTGCCCCTAAAAGGTCCCGCATAGTCTATGTGAATTCTCCTCCAGGGTTTGCTGGGCCACTCCCAGGGATGGCGTGGTGCCCCGGCAGGTGCTTTCCTCTGTTCCTGACATATAGTGCATGACTTTACCTTTGACTCAATTTCAGCATCCAAGTTAGGCCACCACAGGTAGTTCCTAGCCAGTCCTTTCATCCTAGTCATTCCTGGGTGCGATTGATGCAACTGTTCCATCAAAGTAGAGCGTCCCCGCTCTGGGACTATGATGCGTGCTCCCCATAGCACACATCCATCTTGGACACTTAGCTCGTGCTGTCTCTGTCTGTACGGCGCGAACTCCGGTCCCTCACGGTGATCTGGCCAGCCTTTTAACACATACTCACGGACCCTTGACAGAACGGGGTCCTTGGCTGTCCAGCCCTGGATTTGCGCTGAAGTCATCAGGGGACTGATCTCCTGGTCCAGCATCAGGACGTGCTCCTCAGGGGAAGTACTGCGAGGAGATTTTGAGAGGGGCAGGCGGCTGAGAGCATCCGCGTTCCCGTTTTCCTTGCCGGCTCTGTACGTGATCACATATTCATAGGCTCTTAGTATTACTGCCCATCTCATTATTCTCTGTGATGCCATTTGAGGCACCGCTTTCATCTCATTCAGTAAGCTAATAAGAGGCTTGTGGTCAGTACTGATTACAAACTTCCTCCCATATATGTACTTATGGAATTTCTTTACTCCAAATATAATGGCCAACCCCTCTTTATCAAGCTGTGAATAGTTCTTTTCTGCAGCTGTGAGCGTGCGTGAAACAAACCCGATGTCCTCCCAGGTTACTACATGTAGTTTCAGTTTCAAGCTGCCTCTTGTTCAGTAAAGTACCTGTTAACTGTTCTCCCGAAGTCCGTGTATTATTGAGGCGCGGACTTTAGTTAGCCTGGTTCAATACAATATACATACATTGATTGCTTTACAGCATGAAAATGAAGTTGTTTATCCCTAGCCATCACATGCCTGCTGTTCCCAGACATAATAAGGAGATGGACAGGGGACATTCACTTTTATAATACAGACCAACAGCGATGGTAAGAGCAGTGTTCTAATATCTCATTTATAATGTGGAACTGAAGCAAAAGTGGTTCTTCTAACTATTCTGAATTTTCCCCATTTATACCGGAAAGTGGATACAGAGATCAGAAGTATTGGGAAAAAAAAGTGCGTGCACACGATTCAAATGTCATGAATTTTGAGCTATTGTTCCAATATCACAAATTGAGCCGTGGAAGATCCCTGAAGTCAGGGGAAGACCCACCCACCCCCCCCCACACCCTCTCCCCCACGTGATGAGAAAAGTGGCTTGAGATCTCAGCCCATATGTGGCCAGGACAAAATGATGTTGTTGACAACGAGCATCAGCGATCATGTAATCTTGCTGCGTGTATTGTCAACGCGCATGAGGTGCTGTTGCTTGCCCCCAGAACCACGTACATTGCCTCATTTATAGTACTGTAATGTTTCCACAGGCAGGACTGTAATACAAACGTGCTTTTACATTGCTGATGTGCCATAGACTCCCGATGCATGGATCTTGTGCAGTTAACGGCACTGCAGAACATGAACTTATTTGTGTCCATTTAGTCCATGGCAATGGAAACCCATTTTGGACCAGCTATCAGTAATCTGACCTCTATCCTTAGATTTTCGAAATGCGCAAATTGACTCAGAGCATCAGGGCATTGGCTTCCTGATTTAAAACTGCATCGTGACCGGCTCAGCAAGTGTTCCCTTCGGCACTTTTTTTTATAGATGGAAAAGCAATTTAGTGTCTCATTCGTCTGCTCTCTGGCCTGTTGGAAGGGGCTTTGTCATATACAGGAGAGCATGTGGTAATTTTCCTAATTGGTCTCCAAAGAGCCCGCAGGAGAATGGAGGCACAGAATAGTATAGAAACATGGTGCAGGGGACACACACGGTACGCTTAGCATTGCTCTCGAAATCCTGGAGAAAGTATGCAAGTGCCTTAAGTGGAGTAAGAATGAGGATTCTGGAAATAAGTCTGTTTACAGTCTTCTTGATAAACTATTCTGGCAGTTTTTAATTTCAGTTACTTATATGAGATTGGATATCACTTTGAGTCCCATTGTGTTCAATTATTTAAATACCTACTGGTATGAAAAGCTATTTTGTGGCTCTTTAGCCATGTTCTACCAGAGAATGTGCCTCCACCTATTTCACCCTGTTCTTCACACATTATTAGTTACAATACCGAGGGACAAATTTTATCTTTATACTGTGAAAGTAGTGTGCACTGAGGGGACCAGTCTCCCCCTTGCTGGGCCCTTGTAAAACTTCTCTGAAATCAGCATTAAAACAAGATACAAATAGACACAGTAATTGGCAATGAGCTAAGAGTATTCTTCCCTCTTTTTTATCCTTCAGCTTCTAATGCCATGGATGCCAGGCCCTACCGTAGCTTACATAGGTGGCCATTCATCATGTGTGAGCCTAAATAATGAATGCACTGTCTCATCGGGGTCATTGAATAGTCATTCTGGAAAGGAACCCTGTAAGATCAGAGCCTAGGAGTACTGAATCCAGTTGTAGAGCCCCTGCTGAGATTGGCTAACTCCGTGCAGACCAGGATTCAAACCTGGAACTTTCCCAAGGAAGTTATGATGAGCCTTTATAAAACACAGATTCGGCCTCAACTGGAGTATTGTGTCCAATTCTGGGCACTGCACTTTAGGAAGGATATGAAGGCCCTCGAGAGGGTGCAGAAAAGATTTATGAGAATGGTTCCAGGGATGACTTCAGTTACGTGGATAGACTGGAGAAGCTGGGGTTGTTCTCCATACAGCACAGAAGGTTGACAGGAATAAAAACAGAAAATGCTGGAAATACTCAGCAGGTCAGGCAGCATCTGTGAAGAGAGAAACAGAGTTAACGTTTCAGGTCGATGACCTTTCGTCAGAACTGGAAAAAAGCAGGAAATGGAACAGATTTTTAAGCAAGTGTGGGAGCTGGGAAAGGAGGGAGGGGATGAAAGAACAAAAGGTCTGTGATAGGATAGAAGGCAGGAGAGGTTAAGAGACAGTGAGAGATATTATGAGATATTCAAGGCAAACGGAGATGGTAATGGGACAGTTAAGTAACAAAAGATGGCTCTAGATGAAGTGTAAATTGCGCTGGCAGAATGAAAGACAGCTGCCATGTGGGAGAGAAGAAAAGAAAACACAAAAAAAATGTGGAAAATATATATATATATATATATGATAGGGGCCGAGGTTATGATCTGAAATTTTTGAACTCTATGTTGAGTCCGGAAGGCTGTAAAGTGCCTAATCAAAAGATGAGGTGCTGTTCCTCGAGCTTACACTGAGCTTCCGTGGAACAATGCAAGAGGCCGAGGACGGTGCGGTCTGAGTGGGAGTGGAGCGGAGAATTAAAGTAACAGGCAACCGGAAGCTCGGGGTCCCCCTTACGGACTGAACGGAGGTGTTCCACAAAGCGGTCACCCAATCTGCGTTTGGTCTCCCCACTGTAGAGGAGACCGCATCGTGAGCAGCGAATACAGTATACTAGATTGTAAGAAGTACAAGTAAATCACTGTTTCACCTGGAAGGGTTGTTTGGGGCCCTGGACAGTGAGAAGGGGAGAGGTAGAAGGGCATGTGTTGCATCTCCTGCGCTTGCATGGGAAGGTGCTGGGCGAAGGGGTGTTGGGGGTGGTTGAGGAGTGGACTATGGTGTCGCAGAGGGAGCGGTCCCTTCGGAATGCTGAAAGGGGAGGTGAGGCGAAGATGTGTTTGGTGGCGGAAATGGCAGAGGATGATCCGTTGAATCTGGAGGCTGGTGGGGTGAAAGGTGAGGAAAAGGGGAACCCTATCGTGGTTCCAGGAGGGGTGAGGGCAGAAGTGCGGGAGATAGAACGGACACGGTCAAGGGCCATGTCAACCACAATAGAGGGGAATCCTCAGTTGAGGAAAAAGGAAGACATGTCAGAAGCACTGGTATGGAAGGTGGCATCGTCAGAGCAGATGCGGTGGAGATGGAGAAACTGGGAGAATGGAATAGAGTCCTTACAGGAAGCTGGGTGGGAGGAAGTGTAGTCCAGGTAGCTGTGGGAGTCAGTGGGTTTGTAGTGAATGTTTGTCAATAACCTATCCCCAGAGATGGAGACGGAGAAGTCGAGGAAGGGAAGGGTAGAGTCAGAGATTGACCATGTGAAGGTGAGGAAAGGGTGGAAATTGGAAGTAAAGTGAATGAAATTTTCCTCCTGCCTCCCTGCGGATACAGGACATCTCTCCTCCATTCCACCTCTTCCACCAAGGCCTCCAGTGCATTATCAGAAAACCATGGTGCTCGCCCTCTACCATGGCCAGCCATTCTTCACTCTTTCACAGGACAGATTCACTTCTGAAATGACTCCCAGCACCTATTCCAGCCACAATGCAGCTCCCCTTTAAAAGCTGCAGGCAGCCTTTAAGCAGTGCTAGGCACTCACGATATCGGTCCTCCTGCTGTGGTGCGTGCAATCATTTAAAACAGCAGGCAGCATGAATTTGAATTGCTGTCTGTATCTCACTGACCGGGGGTGGGTTAATCGCATGTCGCGATCCCTGCACCGGCTTTCAGGGGTCATCCAATTTAAACCCCCCCCTTGTTTGTACAGTCCTTCCTTATAACTTAGACCCCTAGCACTAGATATCAAACTTGTGGCTCTTCTCTGCATTAGTTCTAATGCTTTAATATCTATCTCCCTTATTTCTCGGTGACCAGAACTGTATGTAGTACTCAAGATGTGGTCTGATCAATGCCTTGAAAAGTTTGATCAGAAGTTCTGACTTGTACTTGACTGCTTTGGTTATGTAGTTTCAACATTCCTTTTGTTTTGTTGATTCTGCTCTGCATTGGTTAGACCTGTTGAACTTTGAATCTACCAAGACGCGTTGGAGGGGGGCTGCTCCTTTTAGAGAGAGTTCCTCGGGGAATATTCCAACGGCAGGAATAACCACTTAACTGAAAAAATTTCCACCACGCTCAAAACTGGGGAAGTCCCTCCCTTTCACAACAACATAGAACAACAACAACTTGATTTATATAGCGCCTTTAATGTAGTAAAGCATCCCAAGGCGCTTCACAGGAGCGTTATCAAAATTCGACACCGAGCCACATGAGATATCTGGGCAGATGACCAAAAGCTTGGTCGAAGAGGTAGGTTTTAAGGAACGTCTTAAAGGATGAAAGAGAGTTGGAGAGATTTAGGCAGGGAATTCCAGAGCTTAGGGCCTCGGCAGCTGAAGACATGGCCGCCAGTAGTGGAGTGATTAAGTCGGGGATGCGCAAGAGGGCAGAATTGGAGGAGCGCAGATATCTTGAAGGATTTTAGGGCTGGAGGTGGTTACAGAGATAGGGAGGGGCAAGGCCATGGAGAGATTTGAAAACAAAGATAAGAATTTTAACAATGAGGCATTGCTCAACCGGGAGCTAATATAGGTCAGCAAGCACATGGGTGATGGGTGAACGGGATTTGGTGCGAGTTACGACATGGGCAGCAGAGTTTTTGATGTGCTTAAGTTTTCATAGGGTAGAACGTGAGAGGCCAGCCAGGAGTGCATTGGAATAATCAAATCTAGAACAAAGGCATGGATGAGGGTTTCGGCAGCAGATGAGCTGAGATGGGGCAGAGTCGGGCAATGTTACGGAGGTGGAATTAGGCAGACTTGGTGATGGCGCGAATATGTGATCGGAAGCTCATCTCGGGGTTAAATACAACACCAAGGTTGTGAACAGTCTGGTTCAGCATCAGACAGTTGCCAGTGAGAGGGATGGAGTCGGTGGCTAGGGAACGGAGTTTGTGTCGTGGACCGAAGTCAATGACTTTGGTCTTCCCAATATTTAGTTGGAGGACATTTCTGCTCATCCAGTACTGATATCCATGGTGTGGAGATGCCGGAGTTGGACTGGGGTGGACAAATGTAAAAAGTCACACAACACCAGGTTATAGCCCAACAGCTTTATTTGAAATCACAAGCTTTCGGAGCGCTGCTCCTTCTTCAGGTGAAGTGGAGAAATGCATAAAGACACAGCTTATATAGTCAGAGAATCATGTCAGATGTTTACAGGTAACCTTTCCAACTGCCATTAATCACACCTCGGCAGAGAGATAATCACAGCAGTCAAAGGTGTGAATGGTGTCCAAACAGGTCAGTCAGGGAAACATTACATCAAAGAACAATGAGGTGGGGTCACAAGGGGTCAAATATTGCAGATGCTGGGGTCTGTACGAAAAACAAAAAAACAGACAAAAAACTTTTTTTTTTTTGGCTGGAAATCACAGCAGGTCCAGTCAGACAAGGAATGTGACCAATCGGAGAGTGTGGAGAGGTCGAGCGAGATGGTGGTGAGGTACAGCTGGGTGTCGTCAGCGTACGTGTGGAACTTGACGTTGTGTTTTCGGATGATGTCGCCGAGGGGCAGCATGTAGATGAGAAATAGGAGGGGGCCAAGGATAGATCCTTAGGGGACGCCAGAGGTACTGGTACAGGAGTGGGAAGAGAAGCCATTGCAGGTGATTCTCTGGCTACAACTGGATAGATAAGAATGGAACCGGATGAGTGCAGTCCCACCGAGCTAGAGGACGATGGAGAGGCATTGGAGGAGGATGGTGTGGTCAACCGTGTCGAAGGTTGCAGACGGGTCGAGAAGGATGAGGAGGGATAGTGTACCACGGTCACAGTCACATAGGATGTCATTTGTCATTTTTAAAACCAAGCTTGAAATGACCTGATCATTACTACTTGACTTATTTCATCTTCAGCTCTTTTCAGCCTTTGTGGTGTCCTGCATTATGGGTCTTGGCCTTTCACCTTTTTCAACAGAGGAAACCCCCATGTGATGCTTCATTTATCTTGATTTGCTTGCTGTCTTTGCGCCATAATTAATGAAACGTTTAGTTTACAGAAGTGCAGTTTCAGAATCTGACTGGCTGTCTCCAATTAATGGCACTGTTTACAGCTCCAGACGGGCAGCTTGCTTGCATATTCTGCCAAGGGGCAGTAAACAATTATGTTTCACAGGGATCTGTCCCGGGTCCCCCTGCTGTTTATGCTATGTGTGACATATCCCAGTTAACATGAGTCAGTGCCTTCAGGAGGAGACTGGGGAAAAGATGCTTCGTAAAAAAACACACACTTGAAATTAGACTCTTTCTAGCCCAGACTGAACGGTGTCTGTCAAAAATGTATCAACTGAAACCATAGAGATGGGGAACTGAATGATTAAAAGTGAAGAGCTTGGAGGAGGTTTTGGCAGCGTCCATTACGCCATAGATGATAGAGGAGACACAACTCTTTGAGCTGAAACTTGTCAGTGCTTTGGCGAAGAAAAGGGGGGATGCATGAGAAATGTAGCTGGTAATGCAGGCTTCAATGGAAGTATTACAAATAGTGATGATTATTGATTCTTAGCATGGAATTTACAGTAAGCTGTACCGTACAAGCCAGCTGACTTCTACAGTTAATTAGCGGTTTGCTGAAATGGTGTTTTAAGAGTTTAACAAGTAAGTTCAGTGGAGCTCTGATCATAGTATCTGATGCATATGCATGTAAGATAATCTTTGGTCATCCGTATGGTTTTGGTAAGGCTACTTGTTGCCGATATGACACAATTCTAGAGCACTGCTTTAAACGTTCTGGTGATTATGCCATCCCTCATGCTGCTCCTCCTCTCCGTATCCTCACTGTTGAAATGATGGCCCATTATAGTCCCTTATTGTAATACAGTTTTTTCCAGGACCTCAGAATTGTGCAACCCCTTTCCTTGCTTAGTCTCCCCTTTACACACTCTATAGGCTTGTAAAACTCAACCTCGAAATCACCTTGCCACAACTAAAGGGTTAAGCTTATGCTCTGCTAGTCTTCAGGGGTCCTATATATAAGTCTCAGTCTGGTGTGATTCCACACGGAGACACTACAAGTATAACAAGTGTACAATCTGGGAAATGTCCCACTTATGCAGTAGAGGGCAAGGTTGTGTCATATCGTGGAGGATTACTTGTTTGTTATTGATTTATCTGACTTGGGAGTAATAGTACAGTGTTGAAGATGCTCTGGCTACATTGGATGGGTAAGAACGGAACCAAACAAGTGAAGTCCCGCTGAGCCGGACAACAGAGGAAAAACGTTGGGACCAGGAGGATGGTGTGGTCCAAGACTACAGAGAGGCTGAGAAGGATGAGGAGGGATAGTGCACCATGGTCACAGAGGATGTAATTTGTGACTTTGATTCGACCCGTTTCAGTGCTGTGCCGGGGCAGAAACCTGATTGGGGAGATTCAAACATGGATTTGCGGGAAAGCTGGGCATGGATTTGGGAGGCATCAAGTTCAAGAACTTTGGAGAGGAAAGGGAGGTTAGACAATGCGTGGTAGTTTGCAAGGACATAAACATTCTGTAACTGTAGAGGTAGTGCTGCATGTGCTGCCTTCTGCAGTCACATTGTGTGAAAGGTCAGGACGTACATGATTGCGCCAATTTGATTTTTGCGACCTAGAGGCACTTTGCTCTTCACATTGGGTGTCTCGTTAAATGCTTGTGACAGTCACCCAACGTCTCTACAGGAGTAGCTTAAGTTAGTCACACACTAGAGTATCAAACATTCTAATAATTTAAATTTATTCAGCTTATTTGGATTTTTGCAGTTTTTTGGTTTTCCGGCAGATGTTAGCGCATCAATAGGTAACTGGTGTTATCAACAATACCAAAGACTACGAGATGGACTTAAATGAAGTAGGCTTTTATTGACTAAGAACTAGAGCATGCCTCTGCTAGTGAATCCATCCTAAGAGCTCCCGGGGGAAGGGTGGTGAGTCACCTTTATACCCGGGCTTAGGGGTGGAGCCAGGGGCTGAGACATGCCTGGACTTATACAGGGCTAACAGTGGTTTACCACACAGGCATGTACAGGTTAACAGTGGTTTACCACATTCACCCCTCGTTTAAAAAAGAGTCCGGCGGGGTGAAGTGTTTCAAAAGTTCGTATACGAAAGTCTCTCCGGGGGTCTTGTCTGCCGTAATGATCTTCGTGGTGCCGGTTGCGGCGGTTCTTTGCCCGCGGCCGCTTCTAGCGTGGGACGGAGCACTGGCGTGTCGTCCCCTCGGGGTAGGGATGGCACCGGCATGTCGTCAGTTCGTGGTAGACACCCCGGTGGTGGGTGGAGGTAGTGGATGGTGATCGATGGTGTTTCGGGTGGTACCTGAGGGTGCGAGGTCTCGAATTGAGACTGTGTCCTCCCGCCCGTCAGGATACGCCACGTAGGCGTACTGTGGGTTGGTGTGGAGGAGGTGAACCTTTTCGACAAGGGGGGACCGTCTTATGGCTCCTCACGTGTTTCCTGAGCAGGACGGGTCCCGGCGACGTCAGCCATGGCGGTAGTGATGTCCCCGAGGTGGATTTCCTGGGGAAGACGAACATCTTCTCGTGAGGGGTGGCATTTGTGGCAGTACAGAGCAGTGATCGTATGGAGTGGAGCGCATCGGGAAGGACATCTTGCCAGCGGGAGATTGGGAGGCCCTTGGACTTTAGGGCGAGCATGGCGGTCTTCCACACCGTTGCGTTCTCCCTCTCTACCTGTCCGTTACCCCGGGGGTTGTAGCTGGTAGTCCTGCTCGTGGCTATGCCCTTCTCGAGCAGGTACTGGCGCAGCTCGTCGCTCATGAACGACGAGCCCCTGTCGCTGTGGATGTAGTTGCGGAAGCCAAATATGGCGAACAGGTCGTGGAGGCACCTGATGACTGTGGCGCTGGTCATGTCCGGGCAGGGGATGGCGAAGGGGAAACGGGAGTACTCGTCAATAATATTGAGGAAGTACGTGTTGCGGTCAGAGGAGGGAAGGGGCCCTTGAAATCGACGCTGAGACGTTCGAAGGGGCGGGTGGCTTTAATCAGGTGTGCCCTGTCTGGCCTATAAAAATGCGGTTTGCATTCGGCGCAGACCTGGCAGTTCCTGGTCATGGTCCTGACCTCCTCGATGGAGTAAGGCAGGTTGCGAGCTTTAATAAAGTGGAAGAACCTGGTGACCCCCGGGTGGCAGAGATCATTGTGGAGGGTCCGTAGCCTATCGACTTGTGCGTTGGCACATGTCCCACGGGATAGGGCGTCTGGGGGCTCATTAAGTTTCCCGGGCCGGTATAAGATATCGTAGTTGTAGGTGGATAACTCGATCCTCCACCGCAATATCTTATCATTTTTGATTTTCCCCCTTTGTCTGTTGTTAAACATAAATGCTACTGACCGTTGGTCAGTGAGCAGGGTGAAACGTTTACCGGCCAGGTAATGTCTCCAGTGCCGTACAGCCTCCACTATCGCCTGGGCCTCCTTCTCGACTGAGGAGTGTCGAATTTCGGGGCCCTGGAGGGTCCGTGAAAAGAAGGCCACGGGTCTCCCCGCCTGGTTAAGGGTTGCGGCTAGGGCGAAGTCGGATGCATCGCTCTCCACTTGGAAAGGGATGGACTCATCCACTGCGTGCATTGTGGCCTTCGCAATGTCCTCTTTTATGAGGGTGAAGGCCGCACGGGCCTCTGCCGTCAGGGGGAAGGAGGTTGACTTGATGAGGGGCCGGGCTTTGTCCGCATAGTTGGGCACCCACTGGGCGAAGTAAGAGAAGAACCCTAGGCATCTCTTCAGGGCTTTTAGGCAGTGGGGGGGGGGGGGGGGGTAGTTCCAGGAGGGGGCGCATTCGGTCGGGGTCGGGGCCGATGACTCCGTTTTCCACCACGCAGCCAAGAATAGCGAGGCGCGCGGTGCGGAACATACATTTTTCTCTGTTGTATGTCAGATTCAGCCGTTGGGCCGTACGGAGGAATTTTTCTAGGATGGCGTCGTGGTCCTGCCGGTCATGGCCGCAGATGGTGACGTTGTCTAGATAGGGGAAGGTGGCCTGCAGCGCGTTCTGGTCAACCATCCGGTCCATCTCCCTTTGGAAGACCGAGACCCCGTTGGTGACGCCGAAGGGGACTCGGAGGAAGTGGTAGAGGCGACCGTCAGCCTCGAAGGCCGTGTACTGGCGGTCCTCAGGCCTGATGGGGTGCTGGTGGTATACCGACTTCAGATCAATCGTCGAGAATACCCGGTATTGTGCTATCTGGTTGACCATGTCAGATATGCGGGGAAGTGGGTATGCGTCTAATTGCGTGTATCGATTGATTGTCTGGCTGTAATCAATAACCAGGCGCTGTTTTTCGCCAGTCTTTACTACCACCACTTGGGCTCGCCATGGGCTGGTGCTGTCCTCGATAATCCCTTCCCTCAGGAGTCTTTGTACTTCTGATTTAATAAAGCTCCCATCCCCGGCACTGTACCGCCTGCTTTTAGTAGCAATTGGCTTGCAGTCTTTGGCGAGGTTAGCGAACAACGGGGGGGGGGTTGACCTTCAGGGTGGACAGGCTGCATACTTTGCGCGGCGCCGTGTTTAAATTCTGCTGGCTGCAGACTGTAAGTGGGGGCAGGGGCCCGCCATATGCCATCGTGACGCTCTCCAGATGGCACTGGAAGTCTAATCCTAGCAGTACGGGAGCGCAGAGCTGTGGCAGGACGAGGAATTTAAACTCTCTGTACTCCACGCCGTTCACTGTCAGAGTCGCTACACAGTAGCCGCCGACGTCCGCCGTATGGGACTTTGAGGCCATAAAGACCTGGTGGCGTGTGCGCATAACCGATAGGGAGTAGCGTCGCACCGTGTCGGGGTGGATGAAGCTCTCCGTGCTTCCGCAGTCGAAAAGGCAATTTGTGGCATGGCCATTTACCTTTACGTTCATCATGGACCTGGCTAGTTGATGGGGCCTAGATTGGTCCAGGGTGATGGAGGCCATCGTCGAGGTCGGTGGGTCGCTGTAGTATTCGCCCGCGCCGAGGGCCTGGTCCCGAGATGGTGTCCAATATGGCGGCTCCCCCTCGGCTGATGGTGTCCAAAATGGCGGCCCGCACGGCTCACACGTGGTTGGTGGGGTCCAAAATGGCGGCCTGTACGGTTCACACGTGGCGCTGCTGGAATTGGGGGTCGATTTCGCCTTGCACACTCTCGCGTAGTGGCCTTTCTTGCCGCATTTGGAGCAGGTCGCGTCCTTTGCTGGGCATTGCTGTCTGGGGTGCTTGGCCTGGCCGCAGAAGTAGCATTTCTGGCCTCTGGTCATTGCAGCTGTAGTTGGGCTGCTGGCGGCTTGTGGCCTTACCGGGTCCCAAGATGGCTGCTCCCGTGGCATCCACGTGGCCATCCGGTCAGGGGGGTAGGCGTCCATGTTCTGGAGGGCCACCGTCTTCTGCAGGTCGAGCCCCCTCTGTTCCAGCAGCCTCTGCCGAGTATAGTTGGACCTGATGCCGGCTACGTAGGCGTCTCGGATCAGGTCTTCCATGCATTCCTTGGCCGTCACCGCTTTGCAATTACAGTCCCGGCCGAGGACTCTCAGTGCTAGTAAATATTCAGCGCCCGATTCCCCGGGGCGCTGTTTTCGGGTAGCCAGGAGGTGTCTGGCGTAGACCTCGTTAACAGGCCTCACGTATTGTTCCTTTAGCGTCGCGATGGCGGCCGCGTAAGTAGTGGCGTCTCGGATGATCGAGTAGACTCGGTGGCTCACCCGTGAGTTCAAGACGAGCCGTTTCGCGTCATCTGTAGTGACAGTAGTGCTGGAGGCCTCCAGGAAGGCTTCGAAACAGCTCAGCCAGTGTTCAAAGTTATTGGCTGCATCTGCTGCTTGAGGATCCAGGTCTAAACGTTCCGGCTTCAAGATTTGCTCCATGTTGAAAATGAGTCAATAAAATTGATGCGCTATCAACCATACCAAAGACTACGAGATGGACTTAAATGAAGTAGGCTTTTATTGACTAAGAACTAGAGCATGCCTCTGCTAGTGAATCCATCCTAAGAGCTCCCGGGGGAAGAGTGGTGAGTCACCTTTATACCCGGGCTTAGGGGTGGAGCCAGGGGCTGAGACATGCCTGGACTTGTACAGGGTTAACAGTGGTTTACCACACAGGCATGTACAGGTTAACAGTGGTTTACCACACCTATAAACCTCCACAAAAGATCATACTAGGTGGCCTTCTTAGGCCAAGCATACAGAATTAAAGAGAAGCTGCATGCTTTAGATTGTATGATAACGCCCAATCAAGAGTGGGTTACTCCCAAACCTTTCAAAGAGGTATTTACAGGAATCTCTCTTTTAACCGGCACCTAAATTAACCGGAAATCTGTTAACCGGCAAAATTCAGGAGTAGGTTCAGGTAAGTTTTACTTCATATTAGTGGCAGTTCCTGGATCTGTGGCTGTGTAACTGGGGTTCGTGCACTTGTTGCTAAGCAACAGGGACGCTTGGTCTGTGGCTGGAGTTCCTGCACATGTTGCTAAGCAACAGGGAAGCCTGGATTTGTTGCTGTGTACGGAGCTCTTGTACTTTTTAAGCTATACCTCTCTGTAATCCGGACTTTTTGATAAACCGGCACCACGCCGGTCCCGTTGGTGCCGGGTAATAAAGAGTTTCCTGTATTGGTCTAGCAAAAGACATTCGCTTTAAACAGGGACCCAGCAGTACTCAGAACTTTGCTGATGAAGCTATTCTGGTTCTGAAACATTACCTACTTTATGGGGTTTTCTTCATTCTTCTTCCGCCACGGACCACAATCCCAAACATTTGTTTCCACAGACCCTGATGGATTTTACTTTTGGGGGCCGGGGGTTAGTGTTGTGTATTTAGTTTTAGTGTAGCCTCGGATCAAAATGAACTCGGACAATGGCACAGATACTGGAGCTATATACAGCATGGGCATAACAAACCTTGTGTCACGTTTCTTGACTGCAATGTCATGATGACACTTCTGTGTGCGCTCACTACATAGTTTGCACAGATCCTGTCAAACTCGGCCACATTTCTATGGTATGTGGAGGATGCACACGGTTTGAAGAATGAAGGTGACCCTAAAGAGATAGGTAATCAATCTAAGAATCATAAAATAGTAGAGCACAGAAGGAGGCCATTCGGCCCATCGAGTCTACGCCGGCTCTTTCGAAAAGCAATCCAGTTAGTCCCACTCCCCCGCTCTTTAGATAGATGTTAAACACCTCTATCAAATCTCCTCTCAACCGTCTCTGCTCTAAGGAGAACAACCCCAGCTTCTGCAGTCTATCCACATAACTGTAATCCCTTATCCCTGGAACCATTCTGGTAAATCGCTTCTGTACCCTCCTTCCTAAAGTGTGGTGCCCAGAATTGGACACAATGGACCAGAAATTCGGGTCGGAGGCTTCCCGCGGGTGCAAGCCCCCGACCTGCACTTACCTAGCGCGCCGTCCTTTGTGCTGTGGACCCGCGTGGGATTACGATCCTGGGTCTCCTCCAGCTGCCGGCGCGCAGTGCTTGCGTATCCCAGGGGCGCAGTTAGTTTGAAGCGTCCCCTGGGATCACGTGGGCCATGGAGAGCTAATCGTAGCAGGGAATTTCTATTCATAGTTCTATGAATAGAAATCGGCCCCAAAACCTAACTAAAACTTCAAATAAAAATTTTTTTTTAAATCACATTTTAAAAATAACTATAAATTACCTAAAATAACTATTTTAAACAATAATTTACATTTTTGAAAAAATTAATTACAGTTTTTAACGGGGCTAAAAATAAACTTACCTTTCTTTAAAGTATTTAAAAATAATAAACCTGTGAAAAAAATGATTTAATTTTACTTAATTCAGGGCAGCCTTGAGGAAGAGTTCATAGAGTGCATTAGGGACGGGTTCCTTGAGCAGTATGTTACTGAACCAACCAGGGGGCAGGCAGTCTTAGATCTGGTCCTGTGTAATGAGACAGGATTAATAAAAAATGTCCTAATAAAGGATCCCCTTGGAATGAGTGACCATAACATGGTTGAATTCCAAATTCAGTTGGAGGGTGAGAGAGTTGGATCTCAAACCAGCGTACTAAGCTTAAATAAAGGAGACTATGAAGGTATGAGAGCAGAGTTGACTAAAGTGGACTGGGAAAATAGATTAAGGTGTATGACAGTACATGAGCTGTGGTGTACATTCAAGGAGCTATTTCACAACTTTCAAGAAAAATATATTCCACTGAAGAAAAAGGGGCGTAAAAGACAAGACAGCCATCCGTGGCTAAGTAAAGTAATGAAGGATAGTATCCGACTGAAAACAAGGGCATATAAAGTAGCCAAATCTAGTGGGAGGATAGAAGATTGGGAAGCATTTAAAAGCCAGCAAAGAATAACTAAAAGATTAATTAAGAAAGGGAAGATAGATTATGAAAGTAAACTAGCAAAAAATATAAAAACAGATAGCAAGAGTTTCTACAGTTATATAAAAAGAAAAAGGGTGGCTAAAGTGAATGTTGGTCCCTTAGAGGACGAGACCGGGAAATTAGTAGTGGGGAACATGGAGATGGCAAAAACACTGAACAAATATTTTGTATCAGTCTTTACAGTAGAGGACACTAAAAATATCCCAACACTGGACAAACGGGGCTATGGGGGGGAGGAGCTAAACACGATTAAAATCACTAAGGAGATGGTACTCGGTAAGATAATGGGACTAAAGGCAGATAAATCCCCTGCACCTGATGGCTTACATCCTAGGGTCTGGAGAGAAGTAGCAGTAGGGATTGCGGATGCATTGGTGGTAATTTTCCAAAACTCCCTGGATTCAGGAAAGGTCCCAGCAGATTGGAAAACTGCTCATGTAACGCCCTTATTTAAAAAGGGAGGTAGACAAAAGGCTGGAAACTATAGACCAGTTAGCCTAACATCTGTGGTTGGTAAAATGTTGGAGTCCATTATTAAGGAAGCAGTAACAGGACATTTGGATAATCATAATTTAATCAGACAGAGTCAGCATGGTTTTATGAAGGGGAAGTCGTGTTTGACAAATTTGCTCGAATTCTTTGAGGACGTGACAAACAGGTTGGATAAAGGGGAACCAGTGGATGTGGTGTATTTGGACTTCCAAAAGGCATTTGACAAGGTGCCACACAAAAGATTACTGCACAAGATAAAAAATCACGGGATTGGGGGTAATATACTGGCATGGGTGGAAGATTGGCTATCTAACAGAAAACAGAGAGTTGGGATAAATGGTTCATTCTCGGGTTGGCAATCAGTAACTAGTGGTGTTCCACAGGGGTTGGTGCTGGGACCCCAACTCTTTACAATCTACAGGAAACTTTGTGCTATCCGGCACCGACGGGACCGAGCTGTTGCCTTCCCATCAAAACTGCCGGACAAACCAGCGCTAATGTTGAAACATACAGAGATTTTGAGCTCCGTATCTGGCAACAAACCCTGTTGCTTACAGCTTCTAAACAGTCGACCGTACCTTGCAAGCGTCTCTGTAGCTTAGCAACAGCTTTACCGAGACCTTGCAGAGCCTGACTGGTGAAAAAAAAGCAACGAAAAGAAAAAAAACCTAACAAAACGGCTCCTGATTTTTGCCAGTGGCTCGAGCATTCCGGACAGTTAACCTCCGGATGAACCAAAGTTTCCTGTATATTAACGATTTGGAGGAGGGGACCAAGTGCAACATATCCAAGTTTGCCGACGATACAAAGATGGGAGGGAAAGCAGTGAGTGAGGAGGACATAAAAAACCTGCAAAAGGACATAGACAGGCTAAGTGAGTGGACAGAAATTTGGCAGATGAAATATAATGTTGGAAAGTGTGAGGTTATGCACTTTGGCAGAAAAAAATCAAAGAGCAAGTTATTATCTAAATGGAGAGAAACTGCAAAGTGCTACAGTACAAAGGGATCTGGGGGTCCTGGTGCATGAAACACAGAAGGTTAATATGCAGGTACAGCAGGTGATCAGGAAGGCCAATGGAATCTTGGTTTTTATTGCAAGGGGGATGGAGTATAGAAGCAGGGAGGTCTTGCTTCAGTTATACAGGGTACTGGTGAGGCCACACCTGGAATACTGCGTACAGTTTTGGTTTCCATATTTAAGAAAAGATATACTTGCTCTCGAGGCAGTTCAGAGAAGGTTCACTCGGTTGATTCCGGAGATGAGGGGGTTGACATGAGGAAAGGTTGAGTAGGTTGGGCCTCTACTCATTGGAATTCAGAAGAATGAGAGGCGATCTTATCGAAACATGTAAGATTGTGAGGGGGCTTGATCGGGTGGATGCGGTGAGGATGTTTCCACTGATGGGTGAGACTAGAACTAGGGGGCATAATCTTAGAATAAGGGGCTGCCCTTTCAAAACTGAGATAAGGAGAAACTTCTTCACTCAGGGTAGTAAATCTATGGAATTTGCTACGTCAGAGAGCTGTGGAAGCTGCGACATTAAATAAATTTAAAACGGAGATAGACAGTTTCCTGGCTGATAAGGGAATTAGGGGTTATGGGGAGCGGGCAGGGAAGTGGACGTGAGTCTAGGTTCAGATCAGCCATGATCCTGTTGAGTGGCGGAGCAGGCCCGAGGGGCCGTATGGCCTACTGCTGCTCCTCCTACTTATGTTCTTATGTACAAGGACACCCAGGTCCCTCTGAACACCAACATTTCCCAATCTCTCCCCATTTAGAAAATACTGTACTCTGCTTTTCTATTTTTCCTACCAAAGTGGATAACTTCACATTTCTCCACATTATATTTTGCCATGTTCTTGCCCACTCACATAGATTGTCGTCTTCTTCTTAGGCAGTCCCTCAGAACCGAGGATGACTTGCTTCCACATTAAAAATGAGTTCGCAGGTGACTGATGAGTCCAATGCGGGACCTACAGTCTCTGTCATAGTTAGGGCAGACCGTGGTTGAAGGGGCGGGCGGGCGGGTGGGGTGCTTGGGTTGATTTGCGCTGCCTGCGCTTGGCTTCCGCTTGCTCCCGGCGAAGAGACTCGAGGTGTTCGGCGCCTTCCTGGATGCTTCTCCTCCACTTTGTGCGGTCTTGGGCCAGGGATTCCCAGGAGTCGATGGGGATGTTACACTTTTTCAAGGAGGCTTGGAGGGTGTCCTTGAAGTGTTTCCTCTGCCCACCTGGGGCTCTCTTGCCGTGCCGGAGCTCCGAGTAGAGCGCTTGTTTTGGGAGTCTCGTATCGGGCAGGCAGACAATGTGACCCGTCCATCGGAGCTGATTGAGCGTGGTCAAAGATTCGATGCTGGGGATGTTGGCCTGAGCAAGAACACTGACGTTGGTGCGCCTATCCTGCCAATGGATTTGCAGGATCTTGCGGAGGCAGCGTTGGTGGTACCTCTCCAGTGCTTTGAGGTGCCTGCTGTACATGGTCCATGTCTCTGAGGCATACAGCAGGGCAGGTATCACTGCTGCTCTGTAGACCATGAACTTAGTGCTGGGTTTGAGGTCCTGGTCTTCAAACACACTCTTCCTCAGGCGACCGAAGGCTGCACTGGCACACTGAAGGCAGTGTTGGACTTCGTCGTTGATGTCTGCCCTTGTTGACAGTAGGCTCCCGAGGTATGGAAAGTGGTCCACGTTGTCCAGGGCCTTGTCATGGATTTAATAATCGGGGGCCTGTACTGTGTGGCGGGGGCAGGCTGGTCGAGGACCTTTGTCTTCCGGATGTTTAGTGTAAGGCCCATGCTCTCGTACGCTTCGGTGAAGGTGTTAACGATGGTTTGGAGTTTGACCTCCGAGTGAGCGCAATTACAGAGGAGTTTCCCTGCTGTCTGCCACAGGGTAAGTCATCGCAAAAATCCTCCTCAATTGACTCCTCACAGTGGCCGACGAGCTCCTCCCAGAGTCACAATGCGGATTCTGCCCACTAAGGGGCACAATGGTCATGATCTTCACCGTGCATCAATTACAAGAGAAATGCAGGGAACAGCACCAACCGCTCTACATGGCTGCCTTTGATCTCACAAAGGCCTTCGACACTGTCAACCGTGAGGGATTATGGAGTGTCCTCCTGAAATTCGGCTGCCCTCAAAAGTTTGTCACCATCCTCCGCCTGCTTCACGACGACAGGCAAGCCGTGATCCTGACCAACGGTTCCACCACAGACCCAATTCACGTACAAACTGGAGTCAAACAAGGCTGTGTCATCGCACCAATGCTCTTCTCGATCTTCCTTGCTGCAATGCTCCATCTCACCCTCAGTAAGC
This sequence comes from Somniosus microcephalus, assembly GCF_052327205.1. Classification (NCBI taxonomy): domain Eukaryota; kingdom Metazoa; phylum Chordata; class Chondrichthyes; order Squaliformes; family Somniosidae; genus Somniosus; species Somniosus microcephalus. The sequence goes on along the minus strand of NC_140993.1, from coordinate 42,167,112 downwards.
TCCCCACTGGAGTGGAGCTAATTTACAGAACAAACAGGAAACTGTTCAACCTCTGTCACCTCCAGTCCAGATCCAAGGTCGTTCAATCCTCTGTCGTCGAATTACAGTATGCAGATGATGCTTGCGTCTGCTTGCCTATATCCCCTTGAAGTCTTCTTGTAACCTCCTCACAACTTACATTCCCACCCAGCTTTGTATCATCAGCATACTTGAATATTATGGCCCAGAAATTCGGGTCGGGGTCTTCCCACAGGTGTAAGCCCCCGACCTGCACTTACCTTGCGCGCCGGCAGTTGAGCTGTAGGGCCCCGTGGAATTCCGATCCGGGGCCTGGCCCAGCTGCCGGCGCGCAGTGCTTGCGTATCCCAGGGGCGCAGTTAGTTCGATGCGTCCCCTGGGATCACGTGGGCCATGGGCAGCCAATCGGAGGAGGGACAAGCCCATTCCTAAGTCTTGACAGGAAGAGCTGTCAAGACTTATAAATACTACGGCCCCAAAATAGCAGTAAACCTTCAAATAAAATTTTTTTTAAATCACATTTTTTAAATAAACTATAAATTACATTAAATAACTATTTAAAAAAAATAATTTAAATTTTTGAAAATAGTTATTTTATATTCTAACGGGGCTAAAAATAAACTTAGCTTGCTTTAAAGTATTTAAAAATAATAAACCTCTGGAAAAAAATGTTTTAATTTTAATTAATTGACCACTTACCTTGTAAAAAGCAGGCCTTACGCCTGCTTTTTAAATTTCTAAATTCTAAAGACTTAGCCTCATGGAAAAACCTGTATAAAAAAAAAAACGTAAGTTCAAAGCGCACGCGCAGACTCCCCTGCGCACGCGCAGACTCCCCTGCGCACGCGTTCGACCTCTGAACCCCTTTGTTCAGAGGAACGGAAGTGCCGGTTTCCCGCGCATGCGCAGTGCATGCACGAAATCGGCACTTCCATCGAGCTTACGGGTGAGTACCCAGCGCGTACTCACCCATAGAGACCCGAATTTCTGGGCCATTACATTTGGTCCCCTCATCCAAATCATTGCTATAGATTGTGAATAGCTGAGGCCCACTAGTTACAGCCTGCCAACCCGAAAATGACCCGTTTATTCCTACTCTCTGTTTTCTGTCCGTTAACCAACCCTCAATCTATGCTTGTATATTATCCCAAATCACATGAGCCATAATTTAATAACCTCTTGTGTGGCACCTTATCGGATGCCTTCTGAAAGCCCAAATACACTACATCCACTTGTTCCCGCTTATCTATTCTGCTAGTTAGAACCTCAAAAAACTCTTAACAGATTCGTCAAACACGATTTCCCTTTCATAAGTTCGTGTTGACTGTGCCCAATCCTATTATTATTTTCTAAGTGCCCTGTTACCACGTCCTTAATAATAGATTCTTGCATTTTCCCTGCTACTGATGTCATTAATTGGTTCATATTAGGAGAGGAGGATAGAAATTTGAAGCAAAAATTAAATCTCTGGCAGATGGCCTGTGTTTTTTCAGGTATGTCACCAGGGACTATTAAAGACTAGAGCAGTAGTTGACTGTATAGTTGGAATCCCCAATAGTGTAAAATCATTTCAGGATAATTGAACATGAACTTAGTTGTTTCGGATGGTATTGTTGTGCTCTGACATGCTGTGAACGGGAAGTATTCACTTTTGTGTGTGCCGTTCTACACACGAGTTGCCAACCATAGCCATCCCATTTCTAGGAGGCGGTGAGCAGAGGGTAAGCGAAGATCAGAAAATAATGAGGAGGGTGAGAAAAATCAGTTGACATATGCCACTGTCATGTACCTTTATGGGAACTGGTTGCAGAGTGGTATTAACCGAGGCCTGGGAACCATTCACCAGCGAGCAGTCAGAGTTGAGGTAGATAAGAACATAAGAAATAGGAGCAGGAGTAGGCCATTCGGCCCTTCGAGCCGGCTCCGCCATTCAATGAGATCGTGGCTGATCTTCTGCCTCAATTCCATTCACCAGCCTTATCGCCATAGCCCTTGATGCCCTTACTAGTCAGAAACCTATCGACTTCTGTTTTGAATATACCCAATGACTGAGCCTCCACAGCCCTCTGGGGTAGAGAATTCGAAAGATTCACCACCCTCTGTGTGAAGAAATGTCTTCTCATCTCAGTCCTGAATGGCCTACCCTTTATCCTGAGGCTGTGGCCCCTGGTTCTAGACTCCCCAGCCAAGGGAAACATTCTCCCAGCATCCACCCTATCAAGCCCTGTAATAATTTTGTATGCTTCAATGAGATCCCCTCTCATTCTTCTGAATTCAAGTGAATACAGGCCTAGTTTACTCAATCTCATTTCATACGACAGTCCCTCCATCCCAGGAATCAATCTCGTGAACCTTCGTTGCACTCCCTCTATGGCAAGCATATCCTTCCTTAGGTAAGGAGACCAAAATTGTACACAGTACTCCAGGTGTGTTCTCACCAAGGCCCTATATAATTGGAGTAAGACTTCTGAACTCCTGTACTCAAATTCTCTTGTAATGAAGGCCAGCATACCATTTGCCTTCCTAATGGCTTGCTGCACATTCACTTTCAGTGACTCATGTACAAGAACACCCAGATCCCTTTGAGCATCTACATTCCCCAATCTTTCACCATTTAGGTATGTAATGTCTGATGTAATAAGAACAGGCCATTAGGCCCAATAAGCCTGTTCTTATTTGATGGATCAATACCTCAATCCCTTTAGAACCTATCAGATTGTCTCCAAACCATTTATAATGCCCATTTCATAAGGAAAACATAAGGGATGGTGATAATTGCAGCAGCAAATGGGAAGAAAATACATACGGTTATTCCTCTCTCCTCGAAAAAAAAAATGTAGACGTTGCTGGTGATTAGAGGTTGCCTCTTAAGTACACTTAGACTTCTGCTGAGCAGTGAACATCACATCATATTAATTTACATATACAAAAACCTTCAAGGAGGGCCTGCATATGCTTCTTGGCAGGGTGCTGTAATAATCCTAGCATGGACTCTGCAGCCGATGGGATAATTTGCAATTAATTTTAACTAGGCTATGATGAAGCATACTGCTGTCATTCTTTGACACTCTGAAAAATGACAGTGACATCCAAGGATTGATGGCAACACGCCGGAAAATAGGGAAAGCAGAAAATTCCTCCCTCTCCTAGCTTTTAGCTCTATTAGATCAACAACCTTTGATGAGAGCGACTTGGCCTTGGTGTCACATCCTCATTTTCTCTCACTGCAGGAGGTTAACGACTGATTTTGAGAAAATCAGAATGGGACCTTATTTCAATAATTTAATCATTGAGATGCAAGGCTTCTATCATATACAATAGGATTAAAAAGATCAGACAAAATAATATGCTTGGGAATTATTTCAAATGCAAATTCTATGCACCAGTTGTTTTGTTATCAAACAAGTTATATTTTATGCCTACTTTCCCTCCCCCGCGCCCAACTCTCTTGAAGGCACTGTCCCCAGCTACAGTGCATTTCTACCAGTGCTGCCTGGCCTATTGTAATTCACTCCAGTGACTGTTTATCAAGTCTGAGTCTAGGCTGTGAGTGGTGCCAACTATATCAGTCTCTGTTGCCGTCACAGCCAAGCCCAAACTTGTCCTTACACATCAGCACTTTCCAATAGGAGTCGTTGAATAATGATCAGGAGTGGGAAGGCTGGCTGATTTTCCCATTGCCCCTCCTTAATCTAGGGCTTTTTCATGAACTGGTACAACCTCCGCTGCTGCCCTGACTGCTGTCAGCGAACTCGCCATAGTTCAGTGATCAAACATGGTGAATTTACTCTTGTAGCCATGTCGAAGACCTTTTATCAAGAAATCCTTCTTGAAATCATCATGTTCACCTTCAATAAATTCTGCCAGGGCAACTTGGATTATGGCGAGAGCACTGGCTGCTGCAGATTGATTAGATTATTTGTAAAACAAAAGCTCATTTTTAAAAACAATACATTAGAAAAGGAAAATAATGGAGACCCGGAAGTCACCACAGCCAATAAAAGCAATGTATGTTTTTTTTTTAATTCATTGATGGGATGTGGGCGTCGCTGGCTGGCTAGACCTGCATTTAGTGCCCATCCCTAATTGCCCTTGAGAAGATGGTGGTGAGCCGCCGCCTTGAACTGCTGCAGTCCATATGGTGTAGGTACACCCACAATGCTGTTAGGAAGGGAGTTCCAGGATTTTGGCCCAGCGACAGTGAAGGATCGGCGATACAGGTCCAAGTCAGGATGGTGTGTGGCTTGGAGGGGAACTTGTAGGTGGTGATGTTCCCATGCGTCTGCTGCCCTTGTCCTTCTAAGTGGTAGAGGTCGCGGGTTTGGAAGGTGCTGTTGAAGGAGCTTTGGCGAGTTGCTGCAGTGTATCTTGTAGATGGAGCGTAAACAGTAGAGTGTCTTAGAGCTGTTGTCTGACCCCTGGGAATGGGTTTCCGAGCCAGTGGAATGCAGCCTGACCTTGGTGGGGGGAGGTTGGGCTGAAATCTGGAGGGGTAGTGAGCAAGGCTGTTACATGGAAACCGGAGGGGCGCACGTGCTCCTCCCGGCCCCACAAAAATAAGAAGGAACTTAACCAGAGGGATCCTCTTTGGCCAGTCCGCCAGCTGATGCTGATCAGAGTGTGCAGTTATTTCCGTTTATGCCATTTTTTTCCAGTTTCCACCGATCATCTACCTACATTATGGCTGGAAATCGAGAGAACCCCACAGAAATTCTACCCCATGGTTTTTCTTTTAAGTTTGTCTAACGCATGTCTCTCTGTCTGTGACACATGCAAGTTTCACACTAAGTCTAAAGAAAGAAAGCAAGTCATTTTGAATGTACAGTGGAACACCTCCAGCCGTTGGCCATACTTTATTAGTCTATTGAAGCTTTCTATTTTGAACACTTTTTATTAGGCCCTTAATCAAAGAAGCTAGTTACCAAAGAAAAACGCAAAGCTGCATACAATCAGGAGATTTGACAGCTTTCTAGTCAGCTGTGATATGATTCAGGTAAGAGTGGACTGTGTTGATTGATGCTTTTAACAGGGAAATGTAGATCATAGAAGTCTAGCTTTAGAAGCATTAATATTTAATGTCTCATGAAACTGAAGCATGAACTGCAGGAGGCAGGGTTAATAGAAGAAATAGAGAATTTTAAAGAAAAACCTTTAATTATCTAGTTGGTTGTATATAACTTGCTGCATATGTTCCATAACTAATGGTTTGCATTAAAAGCAAATAAACATTTTAAATTTCAGTTTAATCAGCATCACAGAGCTCATTCTCTTAAGTAGCCTGATTTCTTTTCCCCAGTGAATGATACTGTAGTCCATATCAAGATTAACGTTATTGACACTTGCAGCATAATCAGTCGTCTGGCTAAAGCTGTGTCGGTCACACTCCGTCTCGCGGGGTAAGTGCGCGGCTCCGGTGACCAAAATCAGATGAAATATATATTCTGGCTCCCGAGAGGGGTATGGAGGAGAGAAAGGGGGATGATTCTGAGTATTCCGAAATTGAGGGGCAGGGTGAGAAAGAGGGTACTTGGTGTTGTCCATTGATGAATGGGATGGGCTTGTTGGGCCCAGTTATTTTCCTGCTTCTACAAATACTTGTGTTGCAAAGGTTCCATGTGGAATTTCATATTGTCATCATGTACTTTCCAGCAGCTGCATTGGAAGAGAGTGAAGAATTTGACCAACTTGATCAGTGTCCACTTATTGGAGTCCCTGATGCACCTCACCTGTATTTTGGCAGCTAGTCCCCGAAATGAACAGCTGGAGGATCAATTAAAGCTGCTTAATGGCCTGATTTGGAATGTCAGATGCTGTAATGTTTATCTAATTGACATAACTGTTTGCTAAATAGTATCAAAATGCGTTTAATTATAAAATTACACTAAGATGCACCCCAATGTACCGCAGCTGGCTTACTAATGTCATGCCTCAGGGAGCTGAGAGCATCACGACACAGATGAGTTGCTGCTCAGAGGAAGCGTGCATGTCGCACGTAAGGGAATGAGCAGAAACTTTTAGTGTGTAATTTATTTGGCGGGTGTTCAGCCTCTAATTTCTTTCTGAATATTTCTTTGTTGGTGCCCCAGGCCATATACCACCTCGAACCAGGAAGACAGGTGGCTTGTTCCCAGCTCTCATATTGCCACCCGAATCACTCAGAGCCTACCATTAGGAGGCACAACAAGGGTGGCACAGTGGAGCATTCTATCTCTAATTCCCTGTCCTTCACTCTGGATAGGCTCATGGGCCTTGATATTAACGGGAGAGCGGGAAGGGTGCGGGGGAGCCAGGGCGGGGATGTTAAGATCATTTAAATAATGACTCCCGCCCGACACCCAGCCAGATTGACTGTCTGGCCGGCAGGTGGGTGTAGGAATTTAGCGGCAGGAGGCCGCAGCCGGGGACACATGAGGACGGTCCTTGGCAGTCAGTGGAAGGAGGGCTTTGCACGAGATCGCGGATCGGTGGAGGTTCCAGTGAGATCGCGGGGAGGCCGGGACTGCGGAGGCCCAAGGACCCCTTGACAGGCCTGGGGGGAGCACTCCTGCACCTTCTGGACCGCAAGGACTTTTAAAAGGAGCAGTTCTTTAATACTTACCTTGGTGAGTGGGCGCCTCCCGCCTTGGATCTGCTGCTGAGGGGCTGACCATGCAGGACTTCCCCCTGACGTTCAGTTAATTCTACGACGCGGCGCCGGTGATGTCGTCGGGCTGCGAATTTTGGATGTTAACTAGGCCGCCACCTGCCTTTTGGGGAGCTTTGATGGCCTAATTTGGGGAAGGAAAATTTAAACAGCCAGGAAGGCAGCTGGTTGGAGATGGGAGGTAGAATTTTTAAATTTTAACCCCTCCCATGCACCGTTCCTTCTGGGTGGGGGAAGGTGGGGTTTAAAATCAGGGGTATCGTCTTGGCCTGGTTAATCCCCACAGCACACAGCGAAGGTTATGAATTGAGCGGAATGGGAGATTGAACCTTCTACCCAATATTCTGAAGCAGCATTTCTTTTTGGTACTCCACTGTGCAGCCCATGTTGGAATATTTGCTTTTTGAGTTTAAGAACACTTTTTCAAAGGACAGACTAAGTATTAGCTTTGACTGTGGAGATGGAAGGATAGTATACATTTTTCTTTGAAGGCAGCCAAAAGCTCTTATCGTTCCCATGCAGCAAGACATATTGATTTTTGGCATCACTTGATCTGCTTTTACTTGTGAAATTTTCCTAGGGCAGTGGGTTTCAACTAATCTGCCATTACTATAGTTAAAGAAATAATAAGGAAACAAATAACAAAGTAAATAGTGAGAAAGGTGCTGAAAAAGGAATAAAAATCTATTCTGAAGTTTAAGGGAGAAAATTTACTCTGTTTAAAACTAGCAAAAATGTGACATGGGAAATGATCATTTGGCCCGTCAAACTCTTTGAATCCACATATCATGTACAATTTACAATATAGTGAACTCTACCAAACTCGCTCATTTTCATAAGAAGACAATCTACCACTCGAGTTCCAATGATACATTTTTAGAAAGAGAAGAGGTTAAGAATATTGGGGCAGATTTTGCGGTACCTATGGAGTACACCGCTGGCATCCGAATAAAATACGAGCTTAACTAATGGGGACCCTCCTTCGCGGACTTGCTGTTTGAAGCTGCGTACTCGAGGACAGCGTAATGGCCCACGGATCCCAGGGGTGCGTATGCAGAAGCATACCTGGGATCCCGTGGGTCTGGTGCGCCAATCAATGGAAACGCCGCGTTTCCACTTAGTGTTGACAGATAGGCCCACTGTATTGACAGATATGTGGGAACCATTACATCAGGCTTTTAGGAGAAGGCAGGGTGCAGACTGGCCCCTGACACGCTGAATGTTGCATGATATAAGATGTAAATACATAGGTTTAACATTTTGTTCATTTATTTGGGATTTAGCATCGGTTGAATTCAGTCCGTCACAACCACATGAGGTACAGAGAACTGAACAGTGGCACTTAGATTGCCCCACACAAAAAAAAACTGATGAAGTGACAGCACCAAGCTTCAACATCAGGATTTCAATAATATAGAGATTAAATGTGTAGACACTAAAATAAACAAACAAAAAAAGCTCTATATTTAAGAAGGAGATAGCTAGATTTCTAGACAAAAAAGGGGTATGGGGAGAGAGCGGGAATATGGTATTGAGATAGAGGATTGGCCATGATCATATTGAATGGCGGAGCAGGCTAGAAGGGCTGAATGGCCTACTCCTCCTATTTTTCTATGTTTCTTCTCAATTTTGCGAAGCTCACGGCTAAATTATTCAAACGGAGCTCAAGTACAGTACTTCCATCTGTTGTAATGTACCAATGTCACATTCATGCGAGCTAAAACGTGCCGAACGATGCTTTGGATCTTTTGAGGTATTCCCATACCCTGATGCAAACAGGCCCTGTGCCTATTTGCATCAGCCGTAAAATTTTTGTACGTAATTGCTGGGCAGTTGGTGGGCAATTAGCTCAACTCTGCATCAGCAATGAGGATTTCCCCACCGGTGCGAATCATCTGTCAAGTTGTTACTTGACAGATCACAAGTTGAGGATTTAGCGCATGCAGAGAGTATGCCGTCATACCCACCGCAAATTCTGGCCCATTATAAAAAGATGGAATATGGTTGAGAACTTAAAGGGAAAAGGCAAATTGTCGGTCTGACAATCCATTCCTGAAACTAGAATCATTGAACAGTACAGCACAGAAGGAGGTAATTCGGCCCATCAAGTCTGCGCCGGCTCTTTTGAAGAGCAATCCAGTTAGTCCCGCTCTTTCCCCATGTCCCTTTAATTTTTTCTCCTTCAAGTATTAATCCAATTCCCTTTTAAAGGCTACTATTGAATCTGTATCCACCACCCTATCAGGCAGTGCATTCCAAATCCTAACCACTCGCTGCGTAAAAAAGTTTTTCCTCATGTAGCCTCTGGTTCTTTTAAATTTGTGCTCTCTGATTATCAACCCTTCAGCCATTGGAAACAGTTTCTCTTTATTCACTCTATCTAAATCCTTCATGATTTTAAACACCTCTATCAAATCTCCTCTTAGCCTTCCCTGCTCTAAGGAGAACAACCCCCAGCTTCTCCAGTCTATCCATGTAACTATAATCCCCGTCCTTGGACTCATTTTAGTAAATCTCTTCTGTACCCTCTCCAAAGCCTTCACGTCCTTTCAGAATTGGACACAATACTCCAGCTGGGGCCGAACTCGTGTTTTATATAGGTTTAGCATAACTTCCCAGCTTTTGTACTCTCTGCCTCTATTTATAAAGCCCAGGATCCCGTATGCTTTATTAACAGCTTTGTTAACCTGTCCTGCCACCTTCAAAGATTTGCGCACAAGCACCTCCAGGTCTCTCTGTTCATGCACCCCCTTTAAGATTGTATAATATAGCTTGTATGGTCTCTCCTCATTCTTACTACCAAAACATATCACTTCACACTTTTCTGCACTGAATTTCATCTGCCATATGCCCAACCATTCCATCAGCCTGCCTATGTCCTTTTGAAGTCTTATTACTATCTTCCTCACTGTTTACTACACTTCCAAGTTTCTTGTCATCTGCAAATTTTGAAATTGTGCCCTGTACCCCCAAGTTCAAGTCATTAATGTTTATCAAAAATAGCAGAGGTCCCAGTACTGAACCCTGGGCAACCAACACCACTGTATACCTCCTTCCAATCCGAAAAACAGCCATTCACCACAGCTCTCCCTTTTCCATCCGTTAGCTAATTTTGTATCAATGCTGCTACTGCCCCTTTTATCCCATGGGCTTCAATTTTGCTAGCAAGCCTATTATATAGCACTTTATTATCAGTAAACGCCTTTTGAAAGTCCATATATGCAACACCAACCGCACTGCCCTCATCCACCCTCTCTGTTACCTCATCAAAAAACTCAATCAAGTTAGTCAGACACAATTTTCCCTTAACAAATCCGTGCTGGCTCTCCTTTATTAGTCTATACTTGACCAAGTGGCTGTTAATTTCCTCCCGGATTATTGTATCTAAAAGCTTCCCCACCACCAACGTAAAACTGACTGGCCTGAAATTGCCAGGTTTGTGCGTCTCCCCTTTTTTGAACAAGGGTGTAACATTTGCTGTACTCCAGCCCTCTGGCACCACCCCTAAGGAAGATTGGAAGATTATGGTCAGCACCTCCGCAATTTCTACCCGTATTTCCCTCAGCAACATAGAATGCATTCCATCCGGACCGGGTGACTTATCCACTTTAAGTACTGCCAGCCTTTCTAGTACCTCCTCTTTATCTATCTTTATCTCATCCAGTATCGCGATAATCTACTTGTTAACCGTAGCTTTGGCAAAGTCCTGTTCCTTAGTAAACACCGATGCAAAGTACTCATTTAGTACCTCAGTTGCCCTCCCATTCCCCCTTGTGGGAATGTACCTAGACTGTACCCGAACCAGCTCCTCTTTAATGGCCGCCCATTGCTCCATTACATTTCTGCCTGTCAATCATTAACTCCAATTTACCCGGGCCAGATCGCTCCTCAATTCAAGGTTAATCCAAAACTCTTCCAATTTTACTGTTACTTTTCAATGGTTGTAACATGTTCAAAACAAGGAAGAACCAAGTTTGAAAGAAGGGAAAACTCATTGTTTCAGAGAAAAATTCAATGCCAAAGTATTGGCTGTGGCCAAGTATTGAGCGCATTCATTGTTTGTGTATATGTCTGAAATCTCCTCTAGCTCATAGGTCCCATAACTGGCTGGTGCCATTTCTACCCCTGTTTTCTCTTCATAGGAGTTGCTAATGAGTTTTGATATTGAAAGGTGATATTAAGATGGGGCAGAGAAGTTTAGTATATAGAAAATAAGGAAACAGTAAATGAGTGTACAGGTCACCCAATAGATGCTCGGTTTATTTCTGTGCTCATTGGCTCGCCGAGCCGCACCAGCGTGCACAAGTAATGTTCTTCACTGCTGATGGCAGTTTTTGCAGCAGGTGAGACATTGCCTTTCGCCAGGAGCACTACTAAGTTTTCCTTAACTGCTGTGACACTTCATCTTCATTGTGGTATATAACATGTCTCTACACATATGACAGTGCAATCATGAGGGCAGCTGCAAATACACTGCTACCTATTCTTGGAGCAAGGATGTCAGGCATGTGATGTTTGACTTAAGAGCCTCCCCACAGACAACAGTCAAGTCTGTTTTAGTCACGTTTCGCTCTGAGGTTGCAACGCATTCTGAGCACTCGCCATATCTACACCCTGAAAAGTTGTATCGAAAACTTTGGGTAGTCTGTGTAATCTTCCAGTTTGGAGCTAATATATGTGACATCTTCATTATAATAGTGAGATTCAGCTGTTATAGATTTTCTCTCTTTCCCAAAATATTGACTACTCACACATCACACTATACATTTCCACTTCCAAGCAGTGATAGCACTAACATTCTCACTATGACTAGAACATAAAAACATAAATAGGAGCCTGGAGTTGGCCATTTGGCCCTTTTGAGCCTGCTCCGCCATTCAACAAGATCATGGCTGATCATCTTCCTCAACTCCACCTTCCCACACTATCCCCATGTCCCTTAATTTCCTTAGTTCCCAAAAATTTATTGACCTCTGTCTTGAATATACTCAACGACTGAGTATCCACTGCTCTCTGGGGTAGAGAATTCAAAAAATTCACAACCCTTTGTGTGAAGAAATTTCTCCTAATCTCAGTCCTAAATGGTCGACCCCTAATTCTGAGACAGTGACCCCGTGTTCTAGATTTCCCAGCCAGGGGAAACATTTTCTCAGCATTAACCCTGTCAAGCCCCTTAAGAATTTTATATGTTTCAATGAGATCACCTCTCATTCTTCTAAACTCTAGGGAATATAGGCCTAGTCTACTCAATCTCTCCCCATAGGGCAATCCCCTCATCCCAGGAACCAGTCTAGTGAACCTTCATTGCACTCCCTCTAAGGCAAGTATGTCTTTCCTTAGGTAAGGAGACCAGAACTGTACACAGTACTCCAGGTGTGGCTTCAGCAATCCCTGTACAATTGTAGTAAGACTTCTTTACTCTTATACGTGGATCCCTTTGTAACAAAAGCTAACATGTTAGGGAAATTGATGGGATTGAGGGCCGATAAATCCCCAGGGCCTGATAATCTACATCCTAGGATACTTAAGGAAGTGGCCCTAGAAATAGTAGATGCATTGCTGGTCATCTTCCAAAATTTGATAGACTCTGGAACAGTACCCATGGATTGGCGGGTAGCTAATTTTACCCCACTGTTCAAAAAGGGTGGTAGCGAGAAAACGGGGAATTACAGACCGGTAAGCCTGACATCGGTAGTGGGGAAAATGCTAGAATCCATTATAAAGGATGTAATAGTAGAGCACTTGGAAAAAAGTGACCAGATCGGACAAAGTCAACATGGATTTACAAAAGGTAAGTCGTGCTTGACTAATCTACTGGAATCTTTTGAGGATGTAACTGGTAAAATAGATAAGGGAGAACCAGTGGATGTGGTGTATTTGGACTTTCCAAAGGCTTTCGATAAGGTCCCGCATAAGAGATTAGCGTGCAAAGTTAAAGCACATGGGATTGGGGGCAAGGTATTGACTTGGATAGAGAACTGGTTGGCAGACAGAAAGCAAAGAGTTGGAATAAACAGCTCTTTTTCTGAGTGGCAGGCAGTGACTAGTGGAGTACTGCAGGGATCGGTCCTTGGACCCCAGCTATTCACAATATATATTAATGATCTGGACGAGGGAACTTGATGTAATATCTCCAAGTTTGCAGACGACACAAAGCTGGGTGGGTGTGTGTGCTGTGAGGAGGATGCCGAGAAACTCCAGTATGATTTGGACAGGTTGGGTGATTGGGCAGAAGCATGGCAGATGCAATATAACATGGATAAATGCGAGGTTATCCACTTTGGTGTCAAAAACAGGAAGGCAGATTATTATCTGAATGGCAATAGATTGTGAGAAGGGGAAGTGCAATGCGACCTGGGCGTCCTTATGCACCAGTCGTTGAAAGTAAGCATGCAGGTGCAGCAGGCGGTTAAGAAGGCAAATGGTATGTTGGCCTTCGTAGCGAGAGGGTTTGAGTACAGGAACAAGGATGTCTTGCTGCAGTTGTACAGGGCCTTGGTGAGACCACACCTTGAGTATTGTGTGCAGTTTTGGTTGCCTTATCTGAGGAAGGATGTTCTTGCCATGGAAGGAGTGCAGCGAAGATTCACTAGGCTGATACCTGGGATGGCAGGGATGATGTATGAGGAGAGATTGGGTCGATTGGGCTTGTACTCGCTGGAGTTTAGAAGAATGAGAGGGGATCTCATCGAAACGTATAAAATTTTAACAGGACTAGACAGACTAGATGCAGGAAGGATTTTCCCGATGGTCGGGGAGTCCAGAACCAGGGGTCATAGTCTAAGGATAAGGGGTAAGCCATTTAGGACAGAGATGAGGAGGAATTTCTTCATCCAGAGAGTGGTGAACCTGTGGAATTCTCTACCAAAGAAGGCAGTAGAGGCCAGTTCATTAAATATATTCAAGAAGGAGTTAGATATATTTCTTAAGGCTAAGGGGATCAAGGGATATGGGGAAAAAGCAGGGACAGGGTACTGAATTTGGATGATCAGCCATGATCTCATTGAATGGTGGAGCAGGCTCGAGGGGCCGAATGGCCTACTCCTGCTCCTATCTTCTATGTTTCTATACCATTTGCTTTCCTAATTGCTTGCTGTACCTGCATGTTAACTTTCTGTAATTCATGTACAAGGACACCCAGGTGCCTCTGAGTGCAAACATTTCCCAGTCTCTCACCATTCAAAAAATATTCTGCTTTTTTGTTTTTCCTACCAAGGTGGATAACTTCACATTTCCCCACATTGTATTCCATTTGCCATGTTCTTGCCCACTCAGTCAACCAGTCTATGTCTCTCTGCAGCCTCTTTGCGTCCTCCTCACAGCTTACTTTCCCACCTGACTTTGTATCATCAGCAAACTTGGATACGTTACACTCAGTCCCTTCATTCAAGTCATTAATATAGATTGTAAATAGCTGGGGCCCAAGCACTGATCCTTGCGGTACCCCACTAGTTACAGCCTGCCAACCCGAAAAAGTCCTGTGTATTCCTACTCTCTCTTTTCTGTCCATTAACCAATCCTCAATCCATGCTAATATATTACCCCAATCCCATGAGTCCTAATTTTGTGTAATAACCTCTTGTCTGGCACCTTATCGAATGCTTTTTGAAAATCCAAGTGCACTACTTCCACTGGTTCCCCCTTATCCATCCTATTAGTTACATCTTCAAAAAACTGTAACAGATTTGTCAAACATGATTTCTTTTTCAGAAAAGCATGTTGACTCTGCTTAATCATATAATGATTTTCTAAGTGCCCTGTTATCACGCCCCTAATAATAGATTCTATCATTTTGCCTACCACTGATGGGCTAACTGGCCTATAGTTTTTTCGCTTCCTCCTTTTTTAAGTAGTGGCGTCATGTTTGCTGCTTGCCAATCCTTGGGGACTGGTCTAGAATCTATGGAATTCTGGAAGATTAATACCAGTGCATCCACTATCTCTGCAGCTACCTCTTTTAAAACCCTAGGATGTAGGTCGTCAGGTCCAATGGATTTGTCGCCACTTAGTCCCATTAATTTTCCAGTACTATGTCTTTACTTATACTAATTCCTTTAAGTTCCTTATTTTCTCTAGACCCTTGGTTCCCCATTGTTGCTGGAATGGTTTTTGTGTCTTCTACCGTGAAGACAGATATGATGCGCTATCAATTACTACAAAAGACTGGAAGTTGAGTGAGTAACAAACAGGCTTTTATTACCAAAGAACAGAGCATGCCTCTCATGGTTGCCTGGTATCCAAAAGGGCAGGGGGCTGCCGAGCAATCACCTTTATACCTGGCCATGAGGGTGGAGCCAGGGGCGGAGTCAGCTGAGGCATGCACAGACAAGTACAACAATGTGCAAGAGTGAACAACAAACAGTGAACAACAGTGAACAACAATACTAACAACAGTGGTTTACCACATTCACCCCTTGTTTAGAATTGAGTCCGGCGGGGTGAAGTGCACTAAAAGTTCATGTACTGAAGTCTATCAGGAGGCCTTGTAAGCCGTCCTGAGCGTCGCAGCAGCGGCGGTGATGGTGCAGCATCCAACGTTGAACCCGGTGTCTCGTTCAGAGGAGGTGTAGCCGGTGGCGGGCCCTGGGGCTGCTGCATGCCGTCTACAGGGGTCGGAGCGCGGGTAATGGGAGGTAGCGATGGTGGTCTCTCAGAGGCACCCGAAGGTGCAAGGTCTGCGGGGACTGTGTCCTGGGGGTAGGCATGAGTAGCGGTGGGTGGCGAAGAGGGTGTTTCAGGAGCGCCCGCAGGTGCGAGGTCTCGAATGGAGACTGTGTCCTCCCGCCCGACCGGGTACACCACGTAAGCATACTGCGGGTTGGCGTGGAGGAGGCTCACCCTCTCGACCAGGGGGTCCGCCTTATGGGTCCTCACGTGCTTCCGCAGTAGGACGGGTCCTGGAGAAGTCAGCCATGTTGGTAGCGAAATCCCCGACGTGGACTTCCTGGGGAAGGAGAACATTCTCTCGTGAGGAGTGGCATTGGTGGCTGTACAGAGCAGCGACCGAATGGAATGGAGCGCCGCAGGGAGGACCTCCTACCAGCGGGAGGTCGGAAGGCCCTTAGATTTTAAGTTTAAAAGGACTGCCTTCCAGACCGTCGCACTCTCCCTTTCCACCTGGCCGTTCCCCCGGGGGTTGTAGCTGGTGGTCCTGCTTGTAGCAATGCCTCTCACGAGCAGGTACTGCCGAAGTTCGTCGCTCATAAAGGATGAGCCCCTGTCGCTATGGATATAGCTAGGGAAACCGAACAAGGCGAAGAGGTCATTCAGACATTTAATGACCGTGGTACTGGTCATGTCCGAGCAAGGGATGGCAAACGGGAAACGGGAGTACTCATCAATTATATTGAGGAAGTACACATTGCGGTCAGAGGAGGGGAGGGGCCCTTTAAAATCAATGCTCAGCCGCTCGAAGGGGTGCGTGGCTTTGATCAGGCTCGCTCTGTCTGGCCTATAAAAATGCGGCTTGCACTCGGCACAGATCTGGCAGTTCCTGGTCATGGTCCTGACCTCCTCGATGGAGTAGGGCAGGTTACGGGATTTGATAAAATGGAAGAACCTGGTGACCCCCGGGTGGCAGAGGTCATTGTGGAGGGTCTGTAGTGTATCAACCTGCGCGTTGGCGCACGTACCACGTGATAGGGCATCTGGGGGCTCATTGAGTTTCCCGGGCCGGTACAAGATATCGTAATTGTAGGTGGAGAGTTCGATTCTCCACCTTAAGATCTTGTCATTCTTGATTTTGCCCCGCTGCTTATTATGAAACATAAAAGCCACTGAACGCTGGTCAGTGAGCAGGGTAAATCATTTTCCGGCCAGGTAATGCTGCCAATGTCGCACGCTTCCACAATGGCCTGGGCCTCCTTTTCGACAGAGGAGTGTCGAATCTCGGGGCCCTGGAGGGTCCTTGAGAAAAAGGCCACAGGTCTCCCCGCCTGGTTAAGGGTTGCAGCTAGGGCAAAGTCGGATGCGTCGCTCTCCACTTGAAAAGGGAGGGACTCATCCACAGCGTGCATTGTGGCCTTCGCAATGTCTCCTTTTATGAGAGTGAAGGCTGCACAGGCCTCTGCTGTCAGGGGGAAGGAGGCGGACTTGATGAGGGGTCGGGCTTTATCCGCATAGTTGGGCACCCACTGAGCATAGTAAGAGAAAAACCCCAGGCATCTCTTCAGTGCTTTCTGGCAGTGGGGGAGGGGGAGCTCCATAAGGGGGCGCATTCTATCGGGGTCTGGGCCGATGACTCCGTTCTCCACTACGCAGCCAAGAATAACAAGGCGCGTAGTACGAAACATACATTTGTCTTTGTTGTATGTGAGATTCAGCCGCTGGGCCGTCCGGAGGAATTTCTCTAGGTTAACGTCGTGGTCCTGCTGGTCGTGGCCGCAGATGGTGACGTTGTCTAGATATGGGAAAGTGGCCTGGAGCGCGTTCTGGTCAACCATCCGGTCCATCTCCCGTTGGAAGACAGAAACTCCGTTGGTGATGCCGAAGGGAACTCTGAGAAAGTGATAGAGCCGACCGTCAGCTTCAAAAGCTGTGTACTGGCGGTCCTCAGCCCTGATGGGGAGCTGGTGGTAGGCCGACTTCAGAACAATCGTCGAGAACACCCGGTATTGTGCTATCTGATTGACCATGTCAGATATGCGGGGGAGTGGATATGCATCCAGCTGGGTGTAGCGGTTGATCGTCTGGCTGTAGTCAATAACTAGGCGCTGTTTGCCGCCAGCCTTCACCACCACCACTTGTGCTCGCCATGGGCTATTGCTGCTCTCGATAATCCCTTCCTTCAGGAGTCTCGCTACTTCGGATTTAATGAAATCCCTATCCCCGGCACTGTAACGCCTACTTTTGGTAGCGATGGGCTTACAGTCGCGAGTGAGGTTAGCGAACAAGGAGGGGGGGGTGAGAATTTAAGGGTGGAGAGGCTGCAAATGGCGCGCGGCGGGCGATTTAAAAACTGCTGGCTGCAGACTGTGAGAGGGGGGAGGGGTCCACCGTACGCTAAAGTGACACTTAAGGTGGCACTGAAAATCCAACCCCAGTAGGACGGCAGCGCAGAGATGGGGCAGGACCAGAAGTTTAAAATTTTTGTATTCAGTACCCCACACTGAAAGAGTCACCATACAGTAGCCACCGACGTCCGCTGACTGGGCTTTGGAAGCCATAGAGATGCGATGACGCGTCGGCAGGACCGGGAGAGAGTAACTGCGCACCGTGTCGGGGTGTATAAAACTCTCCGTGCTCCCGCTGTCAAAAAGGCAGGTAGTGGCGCGGCCGTTTACCGTAATGTCCATCATGGACCTGGACAGTTGATGCGGGAGAGATTGATCCAGCGTCACGGAAGCCAGCATATGTTCAAGCGCGTCGATGCGGTCGTCCGATGAGGCGGTGGTGGAGTCCGGGTCCCCCGTAACCGAAGTCGGAGGCGTCCAAGATGGCGGACAAAATGGCGGCGCCCACGGTCCCGATCCCCACGCGGCTGGGGGAGCCCAAGATGGCGGACAAGATGGCTGCGCCCACGGTTCGCACGTGGCGCTGCTGGCGTTAGCGGTCTTCCCTTTGCAGGCGCTAACGTAGTGACCTTTCTTCCCGCAGCCGGAGCAGGTAGCATTCTTCGCGGGGCAGCGTGCTCTAGGGTGTTTAGCTTGGCCACAAAAATAGCATTTTTGTGCCTTGGACATCGCTGCAGCAGTCGGAGGTGGCGGTCCCATGGCCCAAGATTGCGGCGTCCACGGCGCGGGGCGATTAGGGGAGAAAGCGTCCATATTTCTGTGGGCCGCGTCGAGCGAGAGCGCGAGGGACACTGCCTTTGTCAAGTCTATTTCACCCTTCTCCAGCAGCCTCTGCCGGGAGTAGTCGGACCGTAGACCCGCAACAAAAGTGTCTCGTATCAGCCCCTCTGCATGTGCCGCGGCCGATACTTCCTTGCAGTCGCAGCCGCGTCCGAGTACC
This sequence comes from Somniosus microcephalus, assembly GCF_052327205.1. NCBI lineage: Eukaryota > Metazoa > Chordata > Chondrichthyes > Squaliformes > Somniosidae > Somniosus > Somniosus microcephalus. The sequence goes on along the minus strand of NC_140993.1, from coordinate 42,148,499 downwards.
CGCAGTGCCCGTAGGAAGGCCTCCACCGATTCCCCGGGCTGCTGTCTGCGAGATCTTAAAAGGTGCCTGGCATAGACCGTGTTAACCGGGCGTGCATACTGCCCTTTCAGTAGGTCGATAGCCGCCGCGTAGGTCGTCGCATCTTGGATTAAAGTATAGACTTGGTGGCTCACCTTCGAGGCCAGGATTTTCAGTTTATTTTCATCGAGAGTCACGGTTGAGGCTTCCAGATACGCCTCAAAGCAACGCAGCCATTGTGCGAATTTAGTCGATGAACCTGCTTCTTGGGGGTCTAGGTCCAGGCATGTTGGTCTGAGGGCTCGCAGCAGCGCCTGCTGCTCAGCGTTTTGCGCCATCGGTTGATCAGCATTCGGAGCCAACATTTAACTTTGGTAATAAAATTGATGCGCTATCAATTACTACAAAAGACTGGAAGTTGAGTGAGTAACAAACAGGCTTTTATTACCAAAGATCAGAGCATGCCTCTCGTGGTTGCCTGGTATCCAAAAGGGCAGGGGGCTGCCGAGCAGTCACCTTTATACCCGGCCATGAGGGTGGAGCCAGGGGCGGAGTCAGCTGAGGCATGCACAGACAAGTACAACAATGTGCAAGAGTGAACAACAAACAGTGAACAACAATACTAACAACAGTGGTTTACCACAAGATACAAAGTATTTTTTTTAATGTTCTGCCATTTCCTTATTGCCTATTATAATTTCTCCTGTGTCTGCCTCTAATGGGCCCACGTTTACTTTCACTAATCTCTTCCTATGTACAGACCTATAGAAACATTTACAATCTGTTTTTATGTCTCTTGCTAATTTACTTTCATATTTTTTTCTCTTTCCTTATCAATTTCTTGGTCCTCCTTTGCTGAATTCTAAAATCCTCCCAGTCCTCAGCCTTACTACTCTTTTTGGCAGCATTATAAGCCTCTTCCTTTGATCTAATACTCTCTATAACTTCCCTTGTTAGCCACGGTTGGACCACTTTTCCTGTGAGGTTTTTGTGCCTTAAAGGAATGTATATTTGTTGTAAATTAGGTATGAATTCTATAAATGCGAGCCATTGCTTGTCTACCATCATACCCTTTAATGTAGTTTCCTAATCTACCTTAGCCAACTCGCCTCATACCTACGTAGTTTGCTTTGTTTAGATTTAAGACCCTAGTTTCGGGCTTAACTAAATCACTTTCAAACTCAATGTAAAATTCTATCATATTATGGTCACTCTTCCCTAAAGGCCCCTTTACTACAAGGTTAGTAATTAACCCTTTCTCATTGCACAATACTAGGTCTAAAGTAGCCTGTTCCCAAGTTGGTTCCTCAAAATACTGATCTAGAAAACTATCTTGTATACATTCCATGAATTCGTCCTCCACACTATTACTGCAAATTTGGTTTGCCCAGTTTACATGTAGATTCAAGGCCCTCCACATGCGCCTCTAATTTCCTGATTTATATACTCTGCCCTACATTACAACTATTGTTTGGGAGCCTATAAACAACTCCCACCAATGTTTTCTGCCCCTTGCTGTTTCTTGGTTCCACCCAAACTGATTCTACTTCTTGATTTTCCGAGTCAAGATCCTTTCTCTCTACTGCCTTTATCCCATCCTTTATTATCAGGGCTACCCCTCCTCCTTTTCCATTTTCTCTTCTAAAAGTTAAGTATCCTGAAATATTTAGTTCCCAACCTTGGTCACTTTGCAACCACATCTCCGTAATGGCTATGATATCAAACCTATTAATTTTTACCTGTGCTGTTAATTCATCTATTTTGTTGTGAATGCTTCGTGCATTCTGGCATAGTACCTTTAGCTTTGACTTTTTTCTATTTTTCCTTGATGTCACCTTGGTAACTGATGCTCTATTACCTTTGTTATATTCTGTCCGTTCCTGACCCACTCTGCTTATTTTTACCCAAAACTCTGCTCTGCTCTAGAGCCTTGACCTTTCCTTTGCTACTTTAAAATTTACTCTTTCCTGAATCCTCCTCTCCCCGCCACCCCCCCCTGCCTCATTAGTTTAAAGCCCTGTCTACTACCCTAGTTATTCGATTCTGGTTCCAGCCCGGTTTAAGTGGAGCCTATCCCAATGGAACAGCTCCCTCTTTCCCCAGTACTAGTCCCAGTGGCCAATGAAACGAAACCCCTGCCACCCACACCACTCTTTCAGCCACGCATTTATCCTCCTGCTTATCCCTATGCCAATTAGCTAGTAGCTCAGGTAACAATCCAGAGATTATTACCTTTGAGGTTCTGCTTTTTAATTTGGACCCCCAACTCCTCAAATTCCCTCAGCAGAACTTCATTCCTAGTTTTACCTATGTCGTTGGTTCCCACGTGGATCACGACAACTGGATTTTCCCTTCCCACTTCAAGTTCTTCTCCAGCTGCGAGGTGATGTCTTTACCCCTGGCACCGGGCAGGCAACACAACCTTCGGTACTCCCTGTCGCGGCTGCAGAGAACAGTATCTATCCCTAGAAGGGATCATTCAGTGAAATACGCATTGTTCATACCTCTGTGCAAATTTGATGGCCTGATGTTTCCCCCGTGGGCGTGACCCAGACGTTTGACCCAAAAACACGCCCAAAGCCACACCCATTTTGCCCATGTCAAGTTACAGCAATGTATCCTCCCAATCTCATTAGAATACGGCCGAACTTAAAATTGTCGTAAATCAGCTTAAACATTTGAGGCCCAAGGAAAGCGCTGAACCCACACCATTAATTTCTTCTCTAAGTATGAAAATTTAATTTCAAATCATTTAACCATCGTTCCTGCACATAAGGCACAGCATGTTCAAGAACCTGCAATCGGAGAAGCTATTCCATTTTTAATGTGACTTAAACTTACGCCATAAAAATACATTCAAAGAAACAGAAAATCCAGAGCAAGTCTCAGTAAAAATAAATTTTAAAAAACGCTCGAAAAATTGTAATAAGATGCCAGAAGGGGTACAGAAGGATCCAGAGACGTGAGTTCAAATCCCACCACGGCAGCTGGTGAATTTAAATTCAGTTAATTAAATAAACCTGGAATAAAAAGCTAGTAACCATGAAACTACCGGAGTGTCGCAAAAACCCATCTGGTTCACTCATGTCCTTTAAGGAAGGAAATCTGCCGCCCTTACCTGGTCTGGCCTATATGTGACTCCAGACCCACAGTAATGTGGTTGACTCGTAAACTGCCCTCTGAAGTGGCCTAGCAAGCCACTCAGTTGTATAAGGTGGCTCACAGCCACTTTCTCGAGGGCAATAAATGCTGGCCTTGCCAGAGACGCCTACATCCCATGAATGAATTTAAAAAAAATGACTTTTTCTTTCTCGAACAAGCACGATTGCAGGATGATCATGATTGAGAGTTGTGGACTTGGCCAGTGTTGTGGGTGGAGATTCATTCTGGCGGAGGGTTTGATGGACGGCCGTAAACGATCGTGGAGACTTGGGCATATTGTAGTTGCGCACGCTAACTCACTTATGCCCAAAATTTTGTGATCTTTTAAGCCACATAATTGTTTTGTATCCAGATTACGCGTGTCTCTGGATGCAAATGTGGCGGAAACGCCAGGCCATTGAATTTAATGCTGAGTTGTGGGCAATTTTGTGCTATGGGCCGGTGGCCATCAGTAAGAACTGGGCTAAAATACTGAAACTCATGGCACTAAAGCCCTTAAAGCCACAGAGAGCGAACACTTTCATTCCAGCATTCTGGGTGGCATTGTAACTCATGCCTAGATGTGAAAGGACAATCTGCCACCCAAGTCAATTTGTTTTCTTTGAGAGAAAAATGCTTTAATTAGATATTATTAAAGATTTAAAAACCCTTCTAGAAATATGTGAGGGTTTTGTGATAACTGTAGTTTGTTTTATTGGATCTATTAATATTTACACCAGAGATCTGTAAAAACGTGATTGAAAGGCATAGCTACATTGCATTCTTATCAATTGTTAATCACTCAGAATGCTTTCTTGAGAGATTTGTTGGGACCTGATGCTCCTTCACAAGTGTTTGCATGGTGGATCGGGAATTCTTTGGTATGATTGAACAGTAATACAAGAAAAAGCTTATACATTTAAACAGACATTTTATAGCCCGCATCATTGTCACCTGTTTGCTTCATCTCCCTTTGTTTTAGTTCTTCCAGCTCAGGCTGGACATTACCCATCCTAATTACTACTGCAGTAAGCAAAAGGCCATCATATATGTGTACATTGAGCACTTTATTTTACCGTGATAATTTTCTTTTCCCGAGAGTGAAAAGACACCAAACATACCAGGATAGGTATGGAAACAATGAAGCTGTTGTGGCATTTTATGAAATATAGTACAGATAGAGTAGCCAGGCAAAGCAAATTTCTTTGTATGAATTGGGAACCTCTCATTCTTTCATCTCAGGATCAAAAGCCTCACGCCAGTAAATCCCAACATTTTTCTTGGTTTTTCCCCCCCAAAGCTGCCAGTAAAGTGAAAGAGAAAATTAGAAAAGATAAGAGGAGAAACATAGAAGATAGGAGCAGGAGTAGGCCATTCGGCCCTTCGAGCCTGCTCCGCCATTCAATGAGATCATGGCTGATCATCCAAATTCAGTACCCTGTCCCTGACTTCTCCCCATATCCCTTGATCCCTTTAGGCTTAAGAAATATATCCAACTCCTTCTTGAATATATTTAATGAACTGGCCTCCACCGCCCTCTGTGGCAGAGAATTCCACAGGTTCACCACTCTCTGGGTGAAGAATTTCCTCCTCATTTCAGTCCTAAATGGCTTACCCCTTATCCTTAGACTATGACCCCTGGTTGTGGACTCCCCGGCCATCATAAACATCCTTCCTGCATCTAGTCTGTCCAGGCCTGACAGAATTTTATAGGTTTCGATGAGATCCCCTCTCAATCCAATCGACACAATCTCTCCTCATACCGTCATTCCTGCCATCCCAGGTATCAGCCTGGTGAATCTTCGCTGTACTCCTTCCATGGCAAGAACGTCCTTCCTCGGGTAAGGCGACCAAAACTGCACACAATACTCAAGGTGGGAGAGGAAAGAATATTTTAACCTTTAGCAAAGCATTTTATGCTCCAACAATTTTGCGTAGAGAAATTCTCCTAACCTCTTCTTGCAGTTTATGGTCATTTTAAATTGATAACCCCCTCATCAATGACTGAGTGTATTTGGATTTCCAGAAGGCATTCGACAAGGTGCCACGTAAAAGGTTACTGCATAAGATAAGAGCTCACGGTGTTGGGGATAATATGTTAGATTGGATAGAGGATTGGCTAACTAACAGAAAACAGAGAGTCGGGATAAATGGGTGATTTTCAGGATGGCAATCTGTAACTAGTGGGGCCTCAACTATTTTCAATCTATATTAATGAGATAGATGAAGGAAGCGAGTGTATGGTAGCCAAATTTGCAGATGATACAAAGATAGGTGGGAAAGCAAGTTGCGAGGAGGACATAGAGTCTGCAAAGTGATATAGATAGGTTAAGTGAGTGGGCAAGAATTTGGCAAATGAAGTATAATGTGGGAAAATGTGAAGTTATCCACTTTGGTAGGAAGAATAGAAAAGAAAAATATTATTTAAATGGAGAAAGACTACAGAATGCTGTGGTACAGAGGGATTTGGGTGTCCTCGTGCATGAAACACAAAAAGTTAACATGTAGGTACAGCAAGTAATTAGGAAGGCAAATGGAATGTTGGCCTTTATTTCAAGAGGATAGAGTATAAAAGTAGGGAAGTCTTGCTACAACTGTACATGGTGCTGGTGAGACCACACCTGGAGTACTGCGTACAGTTTTGGTCCCCTTATTTAAGGAGGGATATATAGGTTGATTCCTGGGATGGAAGAGTTGTCTTATGAGGAAAGGTTGAGCAAGTTGGGCCTATACTCATTGGAGTTTAGAAGAATGAGAAGTGATCTTATTGAAACATATAAGATTCTGAGGGGGTTGGACAGGGTAGATGCTGAGAGGATGTTTCTTCTCGTGGGGGAACCTAGAGCGAGGGGGCATAGCCTCAGAATAAGGGGTCGCCCATTTAAGATGGAGATGAGGAGCAATTTCTTCTCTGAGGGTCGTGAATCTTTGGAATTCTTTACCCCAGCGAGCTGTGGAAACTGAGTCATTGAATATATTCAAGGCTGAGATGGACAGATTTTTGAGCAACAGGGGAGTCAAGGCCAAGTGGTGTTGAGGCCAAAATCAGATCAGTCATGATCTTATTAAATGGCGGAGTAGGCTCAAGGGGCCGAATGGCCTATTCCTGCTCCTATTTCTTATGTTCCCCAACCAGAGGAAACAGTCTCTCTCTAGGCACTCTAGCAAAACCCATCATCATTTTCAAAATCTCTATTACATTTCCTCTTATGCTTCTCTGCTCCAGTGGGAATAGTCTCAGTATCTCAAATCTCTCCGAACAATCTTGGTGAATCTACACTATACGCTCTCAGTGGTTTTAATGTTCTGATTCTGTATCCTGCCACCAACATGTACAGGCATCTGAGAGGGCTCGCTGAAAAGGTTGCGTGATCTGTCACCGAGAACAGCATCATGAAGGTGGATTCTATCCACGCCATTTGAGCTGGGTCCTGCATCTGAATTGCTTAGTGATCAGTGGGAGGGCAGACTTGATGGTGTCAGATAGAATCTGCAGACCCTGAGAGATGGTGCCCCAAAGATCTCAGAATCTGGGTTCCATTGTTTGCTTCAAATGGTCCCCAACGTCTGAAGGCCAGTGTTTAAAGCTTTCAGTTTAGATGCACTGACTGGTCGGCAAGTCTCTCTATTGGGGTAATGAATTCCTTGAATGGTCTTCTTGGTGCTTCCACTTGCTCCGGGTAGTGCTGCATTAATTAAAATTCTTATTGGATATTGGCACGGGGGATGGCCTTGAACTTTGCTGTGACCCCTGCTATCTATCTCGGGTCGTCTGAGAAGATGCCCAGTGCCTCCATTTAGGGACTAATTTCGACCACTGCAGAAGTTTCTGCCCTCCCCAACGTATCTACATATTTAGTTAACTGACTGCACAATTTATGGCAGGTTCAACGCCATTACCACTTGGAAAATTCATTCTCCACCTCAGTTCCAACGGCACAACAGTGCCATTAGAGCTTCAGATCCTAAGCATCACCGGAATACCTCGCATTAGTAATTCCAGCAGCTTTATCAGTCACAACTTTTTCCAGATACAAAAAAAAATCAATGTGTTACCACATTAGCTGTTGAGAGTCCTAGTGCCAAAATCTCAATTCTGCATGTTATAATAAGGTTGGTAATTATCATAGATATCATTTAAAAGAACAAATGCATGATTTAAATAAAAAATGATATGGGCACAAGTAATTAAAGTTTTATAAATGGTTTTAATTATAACTAAGTTTTATTAACAAGCTGTCGACTACAAGTCTTTGTTGGTGATGTTATTGCACGAATACTTAATGCGCTTGTATCAAGTTCCTCTCTGCTGTTTTATTGGAGGCAACCCATTTAAAACAAATGGCTCCATTTAAATATAAGAGAATCTGAGGAATTTGATTTGAATAGACTAAATGAGATTATATCAGAGACAGTAGTCCACTGTACAGCGTGTTAATCATGTGGTAAATTTTGTTTTTGTTCTACCTCCCAAACAGCATCACAGATTGATCCCAATGAAATTCAAGAGGTGTTTCAGGAGCTTACAGCAAACATCTTCCGCATTAACACAAATGGTGAGTTTCCCTTTTGTGCTCCTTTGTGTTACTTAATTATGTGATGGTTGTGTCGTTCTCGTCTAATGGGAAAGCGGGCTGCTGAAGGTCTAGTGAGGACCTTGTGATGCCATTTACAATCCTGGATCAGCTACAGGCAGGCTATTAAAATGGGTGTCCAGGAATCACCACCCCCCTCAAATCCAGGCAGAAGGCTGTTTATGCAAATTAGGTTCCTTTCAAAGCGAAATGGCAGAGCATGCACGACACAAACCAGTCCCGTTTCTTCAGCTGTGGAGGGGCCTTAAAGGGATCGTAGAAAGCATCTCCAAAACGCTAAGTATTTTTTTAACGATATGTGGAAGTGGTTCAGGCCTCCCGACTGCGGCATTGTGTGGGCACCACGGGCACATCACCAATGCCGCGCCTGTTCAGCACCAAACTGACCATTTTACCCATTAGCTTTCACATTTTCTCATAGTTCCTTCTATTTGCAGTCTTGTTGGTGTCCTTGCACTGTGGGCTTAGGCCCTTCATCTCGCTTTCTCAATTTAAAATGAACATTAACAGCCTCTTCATCAATTGTATCAACTGCACTAATTTCCGTTTCCAGTTATCACTGTGTGTAGAAGAGCTGAACCAGTAAGTAGACGTGAATGTTGTAGCAAATGACGATGTTAGTGTCAAGTGCGACAACTGCAAGTTAAACCAACCATTCTGTCCCCTCGCTTGATTGTAAATTATTTTTGGTGGGATTGCAATGGTGAATGTGACATGAAGAATGTTCCGGAACATACAGGAAAATTAATTGGCGGACGCATCTATCTACAAATATCAATATTCCAGTCTGTACCAAAAATACTATTTTAAGTTTGTGTTTTGAACTTTTACAGCAATTTATTCCAGGCACGTGGGATTAAAAGATGCTCGTGTGGTGTAATTGTCATTTTTTAAATATTTACTGGGAGTTTTAAGATTCTGTATATAGAATTAAAGACTTGAGTTCAGTTTTTTTTAATCATGGTTAGAATTCAGTCTGTGCGGAACTGTCAGTAAATGAGGTGCCGTCTCTTCTGAAAAACTGTCACAAAATGGCTGAACAGACATTTTTTTTTCAGGGACACACATATTTGGGAGCAATACAGAGCTGAATTAATAATATTGCTTTTGGGGCTTCTGCCACTGCTGTAGCAGTTGCCACACCATTTCTTTTGAATTTCTGACAAAAGCACAGTATCCGTGATGGAGGGGAGGTAATTACTTCTGGCACTGTAGTCTATGAAGTGATGTGGGGGAGGTGATGCATCACTGTAGACTGGAAATGTTTAAATTGGTTGGATGCCACTATAAATTGCCATGTACCTCAGGTGTTTCTTTGCTTCCACGGCTCTCTGGGCTGTGCAGTGGGTGGTGGATTAAATCAGAACTGTTTTTACTGCTATTTAGACTCTAAGGCAAATGCAATTGCAAGAAGAAGCTATGGTGGTCAGCATAAAATGAAGCCTTTAAGCTCGCTGTTTGTTGAAGATTAAAAATGAGTAAGATTGAAAGTGTTCTTGGCATATAATGGACCAGCACCTAACTATTAAAAGTGCCATAACATCAGGTCAGTCAGATTCTGAAAGAGAATGAGAGGTGTATTCCATCTGAAATATTGGATTTCTCTGTCAATTCTGAACAAGCAATACAACTATAACTTGTCTTTATTTACAGATGCTGACTGAAATTTCTTTCCATTTATGTTTCAGACTTCCAGCATTTGTAGTTTTTGTCCTTTCCATCTCACTGATAGGCTTGCTTTGCATTTAAGCATTTTATGCTTTTGTATTTTTCTTTTTACCTGCAAAACTATGTTAATCTTCATAACACATTACTTAAGTAGCATCTGATCTCTGCCATTGTATAAATGCACTGGCAGCCTCTAGTGACAGATAAAGTGAAGTACCACGTCATTCTGTCTGTGAAGTACAATGTTATTCCTCCTGTTCTATTTCAGGTTTGATCTCTCAAAAGGCATAGGAGCGTAGGAACAGGAGTAGGCCATTGAGCCCCTCGAGCCTGTTCCGCCATTCAATGAGATCATGGCTGATCTGCAACCCAACTCCATATACCTGCCTTTGGCCCATATCCCTTAATACCTTTGGTTAACAAATAGCAACCAATCTCTGATTTAAAATTAACAATTCACAGAATCACAGAAACCCCACAGCGCAGATAGAGGCCATTTCGGCCCATCGAGCCTGCACCGACACATATCCCACCCGATCCCGTAACCCCTACACCAACACATATCCCACCCTATCCCCGTAACCCCACGTATTTAATCCCCCTAACACTAAGGGTCAATTTATCATAGCCAATCAACCTAACCCGCACATCTTTGGACTGTGGGAGGAAACCGAAGCACCCGGAGGAAACCCACGCAAACACGGGGAGAATGTGCAAACTCCACACAGACAGTCACCCGAGGCCGGATTCGAACCCGGGTCCCTGGCGCTGTGAGGCAACAGTGCTAACCACTATGCCACCGTGCATCAATTGCCATTTGCAGAAGAGAGTTCCAAACTGCTACCACCCTTTGTGTGTAGAAATGTTTCCTAATTTCACTCCTGAAAGGTCTGGTTCTAATTTTTAGATGATGCCCCCTAGTCCTAGAATCCCCAACCAGCGGAAATAGTTTCTCTCTATCTACCCCCCTTAATATCTTGAAAATGTCAATCAGATCATCCCTTAACCTAAATTCTAGGGAATACAACCCTAATTTGTGTAATCTCTCCTTATAACTTAAACCTTGAAGCCCAGGTATCACTCTGGTAAACCTACGCTGCACTCCCTCCAAGGTCAATATATCCTCCCTAGTGGTGCCCAGAACTGCTCTCAGTACTCCAGCTGTGGTCTAACCAGGGTTTTGTACAGCTGCAGCATAACTTCTACCCCCTTGTATTCTAGTCCACTAGATAATAAAGCCCAGCATTCCATTCCATTCCAGAGCATAAGGGGAGATAGGAGAGAAAGTAAAGAAAGATGTGAGTTCAGGGCTAGAGCAGGGGGGAACCTTAGAAGAGGTTTCGGCCAGTGGGCTAGGGGAAGGAAGGGAAGCAGCAGAGACAGCTGAATGGATGGTGCCAATTTTAGTGTCGAAGTCCATGAGTTCCTCACACTAGTTGTTGGAGGTGAGGGTGGAGGAGGCAGGGGAGAGGGGTTTAAGAAGATTGTATGTAGTGGAGAAAATAAGCCAGGGGTTATCTTTGCAATCCATGATGATACTGGATTAGAACAGTTTCGGCAGAGGAACGCAGGACCCGATAGTGCTTTATGTGGTCCAGCCAGATCTGGCGATGGATGGCTAAACCAGTTGTCCGCCATAAACGTTCAAGTCTACGTTCCTTGGACTGAAGGCAGTGGAGATGAGGGCCATGAGGGGGAACAACCAGGGTGAGAGAGAGAGAGAGCAATGGTTTTAACGGGGCCAAGGGCATCAAAGGTGGAGGTGAGGGTGTGATTGAGCAGTTCGGTAGATGCAGAAATGTTGTGGTGAATGGAGGGCGATTCTGTCTCCCTGACAGACCCCACCTATCCAGAAAGCTGGCTGATCTTGCGCTGTGTGCGCCAAACTGACAAGCTGCAGCGGAACTGTCGTTTGCAGCCACAGCTCGCCAGTAAATTTTAAACGAGGCCCAAACCTGAAAATGGTTTGGTTCTTCCGACTGTGGCCTTGACCGGGCGCACCACCAATTTTGCCCCTGTTTTGGGCCAGACTTGAAAATCTCCCCCATGGTTTGGAAAAAACAAAGGGCGAAGATAATAAGGAATTCTTTAGTTTTGAAGGCTTGGGGGAAGAAATGAGCAGAGAACAGTGAAAAGAGTATTGATTTCAACACAGTGAGGATGCAAGAAGGAGAAAATGTGCATGTCATTGTAATTTTTGACAATTAAAAAGGAGGAACAAAAGCAGCAGCAAATCAATTTAGCATTTGTAATATTACATGCTTTCTTGCCTGCCCACTTGCATTTGCATCCACTTTGTGGCATGGCTGGGACATCCCTGAAGACAGCGACCACAGTACAACTGAATCCAATTGTGATATGGGATTCAGAAATTCCCAAGACGAGGAGCTAGATATATAACTTTAAACGGACTAGCTTCAATAAATAAGTAAAGAACTCAAATATGTTGATTGTGGGAGGTTGTTCAACAATGTAGAGGAAAATGGGAATGATGCTGAGCATACAGGTTAAATACATACCTGAGAATCAACAAGCTCAGTCTAAACGAATGTGAATCTGAATGAAAATTATATAAATCAAAAAGTGAAATACAGAGGGAAAAGGGGAAGAGATTCACTCAAACTAATATAAGAATATGTAGAAACATCTTAAAAGTAGGCCTCATTTCCTGCATTTCTGCCCTCACCCCTTCCCTTCCCTCCCAGAACCATGATAGGGTTCTCTTTGTCCTCAGCTTCCACCCCACCAGCCTCCACATTCAACGGAACATCTTCCGCCACCTCCAGCGCAATGCCACCACCAAACACATCTTCCCCTTCCCTCCTCTCCCCTTTCAGAATTCCAAAGGGACTGTTCCCTCCACGACTACCTGGTCCACTCTTCAATCGCCCCCAACACCCGCTCCCTTCGCCCGGCACCTTCCTGTGCAAGTGCAGGAGATGCAACTCCTGCCCTTTCACCTCCTCTCTTCCCATTGTCCAGGGCCCCAAACACTCCTTCCAGGTGAAACAGCGATTTACTTGTACTTCTTTCAGTTTAGTATACTGTATTCACTGCTCACGGTTCTCTCTACATTGGGGAGACCAAACGCAGATTGGGTGACCGCTTTGCGGAACACCTCCGTTTAGTCCGTAAGCGTGACCCCCGACCTTCCGGTCACTTATTATTTTAATTCTCCGTCCCACTCTCATTCTGACCTTGACCTCCACGCTGTTTCAGTGAAGCTCGAGGAACAGCACCTCATCTTTCGGTTCGGCACTTCCCAACAACCTCCCAGCCTCAACATGGAGTTCAACAATTTCAGGTCAGAACCGCTGCTCCCATTTTTTCGGACAGCAGGTGCTGGTAATGATTCTGCCGTTGCCATTTACAGCTCCTCTAGACCCATCTACAAGATGCACTGCAGCAACTCGCCAAGGCTCCTTCGGCAGCACCTCCCAAACCCACGGTCTCTACCACCTAGAAGGACAAGGGCAGCAGGCGCATGGGAACACCACCACCTCCAAGTTCCCCTCCAAGTCACACACCATCCTGACTTGGAAATATATTGCCGATCCTTCATCATCGCAGGGTCAAAATCCTGCAACTCCTTCCCGAACAGCACTGTGGGAGCACCTTCACCACACGGACTGCAGCGGTTCAAGAAGGCGGCTCACCACCACCTTCTTGAGGGCAATTAGGGATGGGCAATAAATGCTGGCGTTGCCAGTGACGCCCACATCCCATGAACGAATAAAAAAAACTCTTGATTTACTTTGTTTTGCCTTGCCCCATCATCCCATTTGTCATTAATCACAGACCTTCCCTTTTGTTCTTTCCTCCCCTCCCCCTTTCCCTGCCTCTGTACTTGCTTAAAACCTGTTACATCTCTTAACATTTTCCAGTTCTGACAAAGGGTCATCGACCTGAAACGTTAACTCTGTTTCCCTCTCCACAGATGCTGCCTGACCTGCTGAGTTTTTCCAGCATTTTCTGTTTATATTTCATATTTCCAGCATCCGCAGTATTTTGCCTTTGTGTTAAAAGTAGGCCATTCAGCCCCTCAAGCCTGTTCCACCATTCAATTAGATCATGGCTGATCTATATCTTAACTCCATTAACGCACCTTGGGTCCGTAACCCTTAAAAACCCTTGCCCAATAAACGTTATCAATTTTAGTTTTGAGTTTTTCAATTGACCGAGCCTCAACAGCCTTTTGGGGAGAGAGTTCCAGATTTACACTGCCCTTTGTGTGAAGAAATGCTTCCTGACATCACCCCTGAACTGCCTCGCCCCTAATTTTGAGGTTATGCCCCCTTTGTTCCGGAGTCCCTCACCAGAGGAACCAGTTTGTCTTGATCTCCCCTATCAAATCCCTTAATCACCTTAAACACCTCAATTAAATCATCTTTAAACAAGCAGTACTGTAATATGACTATATTCGAAAGACACAGAGGCCTAGAAATTCAGTGGCCTGCGCCACCAGTTTGCGCCCAAAGAGGGCTTTTGCGCCACTGTGCAAACCTACCGCGATATTTAGCGGGGCGCTAATGGCGGCGTTAGCCAGTAGCGCTGCGCCGCCACCGATGACGTCATCGGTGTGCGCAGCGCCCCGCTGGCCATATTTGGTTGCTGCCGCCTCCCCCGCGCCGGCCGCAAACAGCGACCGGTACACGGGGCCTACCTGTGCCGGTAGTGGGGCGAGTTAAGGTGGAGGTGCGGCCGGCCGCTTTTTCGGCGGCCGCCTGCCCGCACCTCCATCCCTGGTCTCCTTCACCACCCCCCGGCGGCATTGCCGGCTGTTTCCAGAGAGCCCGGCACTTCTCCTTGGTGCCGGGCTCATTTGCCGGCACTCGCGAGCGGGGATCGCGCTGTTGCAGGCACCTCCCCCTTAAGACTGAGAGGAAGGCCTGCAGTACTGCAGGCTGCCGTGCCGCAGCGGGTGGCGCTGCGGCACTTTGCACGCCGATATTCAGTTTCAGCGCCCCAAGCGGGACGCCGAAACCCTTGTTTAGCGGCCGGCTTCCACTTGGGGCGCTGAAACTGAATATCCCGCTGGCGCAAGTGGCTCCGCGCGCAGCGGTAATTCCGGCGCCCAGGCGAGCTGGGCGCCCCAACTGAATTTCTAGGCCTGAGTTCCTTTCCACTGGAATAATGAGACACAGGCAGTGAAATTTTGAGGATTTGGATAATGATGTTAGCTAGGATGCATTATGGATTGGGAGATGGATGTTATTTTTTAAAAAATCCCTTCTTGGCTGGTAATAGGAATGTTAAAGCAAGGCAGTTCAATTCTATATAAATACTCCCTGATCACCAATTTTAATTGAGCAAAACTAGAATATTCATCCATCTCCACTTTTCAACCTTTGCCTTCTGCCCTCCATCTTCTACGGTTAGCAATATTACTGTTGGTTATCAGATTGGAAATGCAAAATCTCTTGCTTTCAAATTTATTGCATCAATAAATCTTTCCTGGATCATGCAAAAATAAAAATGCTGCGTTTTCTTGGAAGAATCTGACCTTTCAATAGGCCAATGCTTCAACCTCTCATTCTCATTAATCCTCACCTTTTCCTTTGCAGTGACTTCCTTAGAGAAGAGTTTGCAAGCTCTGGGGACACCTAATGACACACAAGAGCTTAGAGATGGACTGTGAGTCACTTTTTGATATAGATTTTTATGAAAAGACTAATGGCTTTGTCTGCTGTTGTGCTCGAGCTGCGTTGTGTAATTTTATATCTGTGAATAATGGACACATACAAAATGGTCATCGATTCACCACTGTAAAACTGGACTGAGAAAGATCATCAGATGTAACTGAGATTTCCTAATCTCATCATAATGTGAAACCTCAAACTAATTTTGTCTTTTTTTGTCAAGGACGTTTAGCTATGGAGCTGAGGGTTGAAATAGAGGACAATCTATTCTTGAATATAGAAATGCTGCTTATTTTAATATGTTCAAACTGATTATGCTTGGGGCAGGCTGACAAAATGCAATTACCTCATAATAAAGATGAATGAATTGTTCTATAGGTTAGGCCAAGGGAAGTAACTTTTTATTACTATTCATTTATTTTGGTTTGCTGCAAATGTTCTTATCAAAACTGAGAGAGTGGAAATTGAATTATTTTTCTCTTCCACTTCTGCCAATTATTGACGGTGAATAGTACTCAGTGAATAAGATTGGTATGGGCCAGATACAGTGGCAACCTAGCTCCTTCATGTTATCCTCGACCCCTCAACATACATGGGAAATACCAAAAGCAAAAGAAATAGTATTGACCTATAGTCGTGGATGACCTCAGGCCATGGCCCTAGGGTGTACCTAAGGGCCGCTGCCAGCGAGGCAACCTTCAAATTTCGTCTGATCTTCGGGCGAGCTGCTCCTGGAGGCGTGATGGGCAGCGGCAACTCGCCTCTGCTATGAAAACAAGGCCTGATGTCCAATTTCGGGCCTCCGGCTTCTGGCACGTGCTTGCAGCATTTTGTCGATTTTGGGCCCCAAAAATGGGCTGCAAACCAACTTCGACCTGGCTGTGTCCCTACAATGTGCTTTGAAATGTAACCTAAGATGAGAACACCCTGCTCCACCGCTGTGATCGTTCTGTTGCTAGATATCTGTGTGGCTTCCCTTCACAAGATTGTCAATTTAATGCTGGTTTGTAAAAATTATGGGAAGTTTTATGCTGGATTCTACTCAGAATTGGGATCAGATTGCTTACATTCTGGGATTCTTTCAAATGGCAGAGAAGCGCTTTTCATCCCATCATTGAATTGGATTTGAAATCAAGGTTTTGGACTTTAAAGGACACTATTCTGACTTAGCACCACTCCAGTTTTTCCTTTTATGAATTGCCAATATGTTTCAAGTGTATGCAATATCCTTGCTGCCTCAAACAATGCAAATTATGTTATACTTTGAATCTGTCCTTTTATTAAATGTACAGGAGACCACATTTATAATAACCAGGGGGGCGATTTTGCCAATGGGGGCGCGTTGGAGTCAGGGCTGCTGCTTGTCGGGTTTTAGTCCCGCCTCCAGCGACGTCCGGCCAACCCATGCTGTTTTCCCTTGATTGACCTTGTTAAGCCTGCCCAGCAGGTTTAGCCAGCCAATTAAGGGGAAGCCAGTAACGGAGAACGTCAACGTATGACGTTTCATCTGTCAAAAAACTTTGACAGATGAATTGCCATCGTTTGACAGCTCTGTGAAGCTGTCAAACACTGACATTCTCTGTAGTTTGATGAGTCCTTGTATTCGAGACTATCAAACCCCTTTTGTGAGCAGAAATTAGATGGCTGTTGCATCGCAGAATGCAGCAGCCATCTGTCATCTCTGCTGGTCAGATGCGAGACTCTCCGCATCGCCGACGGTTGAAGCCTGCAGGAAGAAACAAAGGTAAGTAAACATTTTCTATCACTTTACACTCATCTCACATACTCACCTCTCCACACTTGCACCCATCACTTACCTTCACAGCGCGCTTTTGCACCCATCCGACCCCCGCAGTCCCACTGCTCGCCTTGCTGACCCTGGCGGGGTTCCCCGATGTCGGGAAGCCCGCGCCTCAGCTGGAAAAATGGGGATAATCCTCTTAACTGCCTGTTAACTACCTGCCACCCACCTCCCGGGAAGAGGGCACGGAGGCGGGTTGGGTACCCGCCCCCAGATTCTGCCATTTTCCCAGCAGTCCCGCCTCCAAACCTGCCTCCCCAGGGCTGGCAAGATCATGCCCCTGGATTCTATATCTTTGTTGGGCAAAAATAAATATGAAGAAAAGTTTCAGATCTTATTGTAGATGTCTCATTCTTTGGCCTTTAGGCTTGAAAAACACAATCTCCACACTAACATATATAAAAAAAAACATCAAATGTCTCACACTTGGTTTTGCTGTGCTCAAAAGTTTGTTGTAAAGATTATTTTGCTATGTTTTCTCTCCAGTGTTTTTCCCCGCCCCTCTGCTGGTGACACTGCCCCATGCTCGAGTACAGCTCTGTGGGAACTGAACACGCTCCATTCTCTCAGACAAATGGGAATTCTTCCATGTGTGGTGAATTTTGTCAGGATAATTGAGCCTTCATAACTGAGCTTTGACTCTTCTTACAAAATGTCCTCACACACTCATTTACCAGGACGGTCACTGGATATTAATCAAAAGAAGGAACCTTGCTGGTCTGGCTACCTGCCTGTTCCATGTGAATCAGTTTGACGCTGACGCATTCCTGGTCTGTGTAACTCGATGTCACATTACCACACTTCCCGATCAGCGTAACTCAGTTGCACGCTGGCGCTCCCCCATCCCGTATAACTTTGTTTCGCACGGGGCAGTAAATTTACCGATTGAGTCGATTGGGCATCGTGGCAAATTTTTTTTCCACGTATTGCTGCAGGAAACAAATAACAAATGCGAATTCAAATGAGCCCAGCAGCTTCGAAACTGAAGCAGAAAGCCTCGAGTTGTCTGTAACCCATTCGTGGAGTTGTGACACCGTCAGAACGCCGAGATTGAACAGTGCCTTGCAACTCCATGCCAAACATCCATTATTATCTATTTTAGAGGTAGTTGTTAATTAACACCTGATTATGACCAATGCTTTTAGGTTTGTGTTTGAAATTAATTGTTTAATGCGGCCTTCTGAGGCTAAGTCTGATAAGCAGAGCCTCCCTATGGATATCTTGTTTTCTTGTAGATAAAAGTGAATGTGCTGATTAAAGGTTTAATTGTTCTGCTAATTCCCCCCCCTCCCCCCGCTGCCGCCACCAAATACAATTAAATTCATCTGGGGAAAAAGTAATAAAATTATAGTTTAAAAAAAAATGATTGTGGAGTTTTTCCAGAATCTGTTTAACCTTTCAGTTGATGGCTATAGTTCTGGTGTGACCATATTTGAAAAAGCAAGGGCAGCAAACACACTTTAAGGGACCCTAAAACAGGTCTTGCAAAGTAAATCTCTAATTGTCCTCAATTCTGACCAATTCAGGAAACAGCAGTGCTTGCTCTAGATGTGCTGTACATTTAGTTTATTGGTGCTGAGTCAGGTTTTTCAGTTGGATTGTTGGCTTAAGCGCAATGGTTTTTTGGATCTGGCACTATGTCTGTTGGGCTGAGCTTAGCTTGGTTCACCTCGGAAGGATTCATCCTAAATGTACTATTATTCTTTTACATTGGTATCGGATTAATGTGTGCTTTGCTCCTGACATCTATTATTGCCTTCCAGCTGTGTCAGACTGGGTTTCTTTATCGCAGTGCACTTTCTGGTTCCTAGCATCAGCCGACACTTGCTCCAGCTATTACTGTACTGACTGGCATCATTTCTTCCCTTACTTTGTGAACCAGTAACTTTTCTTGTCTTCCCCATCCCATATTTTTGGGACTGTTCTCCAGTTGAAATTGTGCTCCTGCGAACAGACAATGACATTTTGCAGCACGCAGCGAGACTGTAGCACTTGCAGGCTGCTCAGTGTGCATCCTGGCTGCATTGTTGTTTCTTCAGCTACTTTCGTTGACTGTCAATACAGACTTTGAAATTAGTATGGTCACTGGGCTCAAGGCTGAGTTAACAGGAGCAAGATTTTCAGCTTAGCAGATGAGATTTAAAAAGCAGGGTTGAAATAAGGAGAAAAAAATGTTAGATTTCTGAATTTCATTTGGTCGAGGCACTCAGTTTTATGTCTTTTGATCATATTAGAAGCCAATGAATGTCTACTTCCTCATTTTATTATCAGTGTTCCTTCAGCTGCTGCACTGTTACATAATGCAGGAGTATTTTTCTATCTCTTCATTATCTTTTGTGAAGTAGGGGGTGTTCCTAAGAAGATTTGTTTTCCCTCATGGTTCCTTAGCTTAACTCTGCTATTCATATGCATGAAGAACATAAGAAATAGGAGCAGGAATAGGCCACTTGGCCCCTCAAGCCTGCTCCGCCATTCACTAAGATCATGACTTATCTTGCCTGCCTGCTCCCCATAACCCTTCACTCCCTTATCTTGCAAAAATCTGTCTATGTATTTAATGACCCAGCCTCCACAGCTCTCTGGGGCAGAGAATTCCACAGATTTACGACCCTCGGAGAAGAAATTCCTTCTCATCTCAGTTCTAAAAGGGCGACCCTTTATTCTGAAACTATGCCCCCGAGTTCTAGATTTCCCCACGAGGGGAAACATCCTCTCTGCATCTACCTTGTCGAGCCCCCTCAGTATCTTATATGTTTCAATAAGATCACCTCTCATTCTTCTAAATTCCAATGAGTATAGGCCCAGCCTGCTCGACCTTTCTTCATAAGTCAACCCCCTCATCTCGGGAATCAACCGAGTGAATCGTCTCTGCACTGCCTCCAATGCAAGTATATCCTTAAATAAGGAGACCAAAACTGTACGCAGTACTCAAGGTGTGGTCTCACCAATACCCTGTACAGTTGTAGCAAGAAGGGCCACTCAAGGTGGGTACTGCACGGCAACCAGGAGCTGTGGAATTGTAGCTCAGCAAGTATCAGCACCTTCAGTAGTATAAATCTGGAGCTCTTTCCCCGCCCCCCACCCCAAAAAAAACTGTGGCGATTTCTGTTAGTCAAGGGTATCGGGATATGGAGCAAAGGCATGAAAATGGAGTTAAGCTGTAGATCAGCCATTATCTAATTGAATGGTGGAGCAGGCTCCAGGGGCTGAATGGCCTACTCCTGCTCCTCATGTTCCTATGTTCAGGAGAGGAGGAAGTGTAAAAAGGTAACAATAAAGTCATCTGGGTCTCGGTCCGTTGTGTACAGAAGTTTAAGTGCAGACTTGAACTTGCTAGCTGAACTAGCATTGCCGAATTGTGGATTGAATTATGGATTAAATAATGGAAAACCTGTGGCTACTTTTAACTGCTGCAGTAGTGGTGATGTGATGTAACTGCAGATTAGGTTTGTGTTGTTACAAACCACAGTGCAGCATGCTAGCAGGAGAGGCAAATGTAGATCAGATTTGCTTTATTGAAAACCTGCCCTGGTGAAGCCTACAGACCATTTGCCTTCCTGACTAAACTGCATACCATTTTCATTCCGCTTCACTTGGCATGTATTTTTTTTTCTGTAGCATAGTTTATATTGCATTTCAAAGCTGGATCACTTCCTAAGACTTCAGATAAAAACAGAATTGGCCATCAAGGGACTGGATGATATCCATGGAGCTGCAGAGAACAGGAAATATCCCAGATCCTAACCACTTGCTGCGTAAAAAGGTTTTTCCTGATGTCGCCTTTGGTTCTTTTGCCAATCACCTTGAATCTGTGTCCTCTGGTTCTCGACCCTCCCTCCAATGGGAACAGTTTCTCTCTATCTACTCTGTCTAGACCCCTCATGATTTTCAATACCTCTATCAAATCAACTCCAACCTTCTCTGTTCCAAGGAGAAACAACCCCAGCTCCTCTAGTCTATCCACGTAACCAAAGTCCCTCATCTCTGGAATCAGTCTCGTAAATCTTCCTAAAGTGCAGTGCCCAGAATTGGACACAATACTCCAGTTGAGGCTGAACCAGTGTTTTATAAAGGTTCATCATAACTTCCTTGCTTTTGTACTCTATGCCTCTATTTATGAAGCCCAGTATCCCATAGCTTTTTTAACCGCTTTCTCAACCTGCCCTGCCACCTTCAACGATTTGTGCACATATACCCCCAGGTCTCTCTGTTCATGCACCCACTTTAGGATTGTACCCTTTCGTTTATATTACCTCTCCTCGTTCTTCCTACCAAAATGTATAACTTTGCACTTTTCTGCATTAAATTTCATCTGTCACGTGTCTGCCCATTTCACCAGCCTGCCTGTGTCTTCTTGAAGCCTATCACTATCCCCCTCACTGTTCACTATACTTCCAAGTTGTGTGTCATCTGCAAACTTTGAAATTGTGCCCAAGTCCAAGTCATTAATACATGTCAAGAAAAGCAGTGATCCTAGTTTCGTGGGGAACCCCACTGTATACCTTCCTCCAGTCCGAAAAACAACCATTCCCCACTACTCTCTGTTTCCTGTCGCTTAGCCAATTTCGTATCCATGCTGCCACTGTCCATTTATTTCATGGGCTTCAACCTTGCTGGCAAGGCTATTATGTGGCATATAAAAAGCACCTTTTGGAAGTCCATGTACACCATGTTAACCGCACTGCCCTCTCTGTTACCTCATCAAAAAACTCGATCAAGTTAGCCAAACATGATTTGTCCTTAACAAATCCGTGCTGTTTATCCTGAATGAATCCATACTTGTCCAAGTGACTGTTAACTTTGTCCCTGATTATCGTTTCTAAAAGCTTCCCCACTACCGAGGTTAAACTGACTGGCCTGTAGTTGCTGGGTTTATCCTTGCACCCTTTTTTGAACAAGGGTGTAACATTTGCAATTCTCCAGTCCTTTGGCACCACCCCAAAATCTAAGGAGGATTGGAAGATTATGGCCAGTACCTCTGCGATTTCCTCTTTAACGTCCCTCAGCATCCTAGGATGCATCACATCTGGTCCTGCTTTAAGTACAGACAGCCTTTCTAGTACCTCCTCTTTATCAATTTTTATCTTATCCAGTATCTCCACTATCTCCTCTTTCACTATGACTTTGGCAGCATCTTTTTCCTTGGTGAAGACAGATGCAAAGTACTCATTTAGTACCTCAGCCATGCCCTTTGTCTCCATGTGTAGGTCTCCTTTTTTGGTCCCTAATCAGCCTCACCCCTCCTCCTACACCCTGTTTATTATTTATATGCCTGTAGAAGACATTTGAATTGCCTTTTATGTTCATTGATTGAGATTGATTGCTATGCTTAGTTAACAAATCTATTATCATTGTATCATGCAATAACCAGGATGGTAGCTGGTGAACTAGATGGAATATAAGAAGTAAGAACAGGAGCAGGCCATACGGCCCCTCAAGCCTGCTCCACCATTCAATAAGATCATGGCTGACCAACGACCTGAACTCCACTTTCTCGCCCGATCTCCATATCCCTTGATTCCCCTAGAGTCCAAAAACCTTGGTCTTTTTTCACCTAGCAATTCCTATGTACATGCTGTACGTGACTGTGCTGTAACCTGACAGCGGGATCAAATGGCAGGAGGTAAGGTGTTTGCCTCATACTCTGCCACCATTTACACTGGTGCAAAAGCAATCTCAATACATTGTAATTCCAAATTGGACTTAGTAAGTTTTAATAATGCTTTGGTACCAGTTTTTGAAGGTTACATTCATTTATATCTGCATCTTCTTACCATCATAGGCTCATTACCATCACCAGGACTACACTATCATGAGCTAACAGCACAGGATTGAGAGCCTCAATGTGATACCATGTTGTCCTCTGTGCAAGAACCTAATACGAAGCCCTAAAAAATAATAAATAGATGAGAACAGTGCGATCCAAGGTAATTGAATTGAGGGTTCTTAATAACATCATAAACTAAGAGAGAAGCCTTAGTTTGTGATGTTATTAAGATTGTTCGAGCCTCCCAATTTAAATTTTTGTCATAAAATATAAAACGCATAATGAAAAAGGTCTTTCAATTCATAATTCCTTGTAATGGCCCATGTAAAACTTGCACCATCAAAACTCTTCCCAATGTGTCTTGTAGGTTGTGTGAAGTGAATAACCACAAGTAGAATTTCCTAAGAGAGAGAACATTGATATTTCTCCCTGACCCCTGAATGCAATAGAACCTTGTATCTGTCAGACTTTACGACTATCATATCCATTGTTATATAACATTCTGCATTTTCCATTAAGAAAGCCTCTTGTTTTTGTGTAACAATACACAGATCTTTAAAAGCAGGACTGTAGGTGATAAAAGTCCTAAAAATGGAAAATAGGATTTGGGTTTTTTTATATACTGAATACAAAACAAGGAGACAATGGTGAATCTGTGCAAGACATTTGTTAACCCATAGTTAGCGTACTGTGTGCCATTTTGGGAACCTCATTAAAGAGATATCGGAGCCATGGATGCATTAGGTTGATATTAAGGGTGAGAGGATATAGTTATAATAGACTTGAACAACTAGGACTGTATTCACTAGAAGAGGTTAAAGGGTTATCCAATAGAAATGTTCAAAGTTTTGGAAGCTTTTAGAGGGTAAGTAGTAAAATGTTATTTCTACTAGTCAGTGTTTTGGTAACAAGGGGGCACAAACTTGGAATTATTACTAAAAGAATAAGGGGGGAGGTTAGAAGAAATATTTTCACACAAAGCATTATTAGAATAAGGAATACATTCACTCGGCTTTAATGGCCACTTGTGGTAATCACAGCATTGAAAAATAATTAGATAAACCCTTGAAGAGGAAAAATATCATAGGCTTTGGGGGAAGAGCAGGAAACATGATTGAAGTAGATAGCTCCAACATAGAGCAGAACCATGATGGGAAGAATGACCTCTGTCCATATTTTGGCAATAAGAATTGAGGTTTATATTCAATGAGAGGGCATTCATGTATTTTATTTCTATTGACAATATTATGCACTAGTAATTGACGACTGAGTATCACCTGATAAAGTTACCGAGTAGAATCACAACTGTGAGCCTTTTCATCATGATTAGCAACACAGAGCACACCAGCTCCGTGTCTCTGTCATGCCAGCTGTCGTAGACAGAAAGAAAAGAGATCGCCAAACTGAACCCCACCCCAGCGAACTCTATTGTGAAAAGATAAAGAGAGTTCGAAGTGATTTTGTAGATGTACTCTCATCTTCAGGTCAGCTTCAGCTGTTTCAGAATCACTGCCAGATATATTTTACTCTGCATGTAAATCATCTGAACCCCTTAATTAGATTACTGCTTTGTGATTATTGCCAGGTATCCATCATTCTCTATTGAACCGTTCAATTTGATCGCTGCCTTGTAACTAATTCCAGGAACCCTTTCTCTGTTTGAACCTCTTGATTAGATTACTGCTGTGTAATCACTTCCAGTAACCAGTTTTCTCTATTTGAACCTGTCAATTAGATCACTGCCCTGTAATGCTCTATTCGGGATGGTTTCTTAGAACAATACATTGTGGAACCAACTAGGGAGAAGGCTATTTTAGATCTGGTAATGTGTAATGAGATAGGATTAATTAATGATCTCATAGTAAAGGATCCTCTAGGGAAGAGTGATCATAGCATGATATAATTTCAAATTCAGTTTGAGGGTGAGAAACTTGGGTCTGAAACTGGTGTCCTAAACTTAAACAAAGGCAATTACAAAGGTATGAAGACAGAGTTAATTCCTGAGATGATATATTTGCGCTACAGGGTGTGAGCCAGACAGAGTGAATACACACGCTGAAGATGGGCTGCTGAATTTTTAGTGTTTTTAGTGTTTAAAGTGGGGAAAAAAAAGGTTCATTTCAAGTTTAAAAAGGTTTTAAAGTTAAATTTAGTTCTAGTTAAGTTAGTTTAGTTTGTTTAGTTAAGTTTAAGTTTAGTTTAGTCTAGATTAAGTAAGGAAGGAAAAGACCACCAAAGAGACCACCAAAGGAAAAAAAAACTAGAGGAAATTAGAAAAAAAAAAGCCAAAGAAAAAAAAGAAATAAGGGAAAAAAAAAAAAATATACAAACCAAAGAACAGCGGCCGCACGGGGCCACAGCAGCAGCAGAAGCAAGGTGACTCGGCCGCATCGGGAACCGAGGCGCGAAGGCCGCACGGAGACGCAGCGGCAGCTGGAGCGAGGAGACTCGGGGAGGCCGCTTCGGGAAACGAGGCGAATCGGGGAGGCCGCACGGAGACGCAGCGGCAGCCGGAACGAGGTGACTCGGGGAGCCCGAGCGGCGAACGAGACACGGCCCGATCGGCGGCCGCAGTCCAGCACCCGAGCGACGACCGCAGTCCAGCACCCGAGCGACGGCCGCAGTCCAGCACCCGAGCGACGACCGCAGTCCAGCACCCGAACGGCGAACGAGGCACAGCCCGAGCGGCGGCTGGGCTAGAAAGCCCGGGAAAGGCCCGAGGAGCCAGGCCCAGAGACCTCTGAGGAGAAGGGGAGCAACCAGAAGGCTTCCAGAAGCAAACCAAGACTGTGAGTACAGGGCCCAGGGAGGGAGACTGAAGCCAGGGAAAGGCCCGAGGAGCCAGGCCGAGACAGAGGCACAGAGACCTCTGAGGGGGAGGGGAACAGCCCGAAGGCACCGGGAAACAGCGGCTCACAGACCCAGACCTGAGAAGGGTGAACCCAGAAGCCGAGGCCCAGGGACCACGGGGTCGGAGAGGGGGATCGGGAAAGTTCGCGAACAGGGAGAGGGAAACACCAAACCCGGGGCCCCAGAAAAGTTTATTCTAAGATCAACAATACTTTACCAAAAATGAGCGAATCAGAAGATCCACAACAGCCCCGCTTCCAGATTCCCCCCAACACCGCAAAAAAAGCTATAAAAGCGATCAAGCATGAGCAGATGAGAGAAAAACCAGAAACACTTTTTGCTGACTGTTACAACAATGGGACAAAAAGTAACCTCATTTTCTACTCAGATCAGCCAGTGGCTTGGATCACAGCAATAAAATCACACTATACCAATGTTAAGCTAGAAAATACCGCAAATGGGTCCATAATGAAAATTAACACACCAGGAGACAGTTCAACCACGACTGTCAACGCGTACAATACCGGAACAATATTAGTGCAAGGCAACCTCGACAAATTTGCAACGGCCTTCAGGACACTGAAAAAATTAACTAAGGGGGGAAGGAACAGCCCCAGAGTGGCCCGCACTCCCCCCAACATTGACAACTTACCAGGAGAAAATCTGCCTGGTCAGGAGGTGAACGAGCCACACAGTTCAAACGAGACACTAACCCCGGGGAACCACAGCCACACGATACAACTGACAAACCCCAGCATAACTACCAGGGAGGAAGCCACACATAGTCCCCCTACCATTCCCAGCTCACCAAGAGAAGAGCAGCATAGCCAGGAAGTGAGTGAGCCCTCCAGGGCCGACCAGCCTAGCCAGGAAGTGAGTGAGCCTTCCAGGGCCGACCAGACACATACCCCGGGATCACACAGCCAGATACAACCAAAAGATAAATTTAATCAATTAGAGATAGAGATGGTTAAACTTAGAGAGGACTTCCTCAAAATGAATGACGATCAAAATCAGGAGAGGGAGAGACACAAGAGAGAGCTGAAGCTACTTGATAACCAGGTGAATCTACTTAGGAATCAGGTGAAAGAGCTGCAGGAAAAAGAGAGCCATAGAGGAGAGATAACACCATTAGACCAGCAACCAGAGGCTAGAGATAAGACAAGACAGAGCCGGACAGAACGGCTGCACTCCCACACGGAACAAAAGCAACAGACACACAATACAAGGGGTGCCACACAGACCGACCAGCATACTGATTCGCAATCTTCCCCCACCACCGTGGAACCACAAGCGGGCCGCTCACAAGAGGTACGCACACACCAGACACCCCAGCCCAGCACACACACTATGAGTCCAAGCGAAAGCCACCAGACAGTAAACACAAACAAGGCTGACGTCGTAATACTCATAGACTCAAATGGGAAATTTCTATGGGAGAAAAAGCTATTCCCTAGAAGTAAAGTAGAAAAGATCTGGTGCCCAACAACAAACAGAGCCATGGGATGGCTGACCAAAGCCAGATTAGGCTCCCCCCAACACATAATAATACACACGGGCACAAATGACCTAAAGACCCAACAGAAAGAAGTAGCAACATCGCTCAGAGCAATGATTAGGAAAGCAAGCAGTACATTTCCAAACACTAGAATCACTGTTTCCACAATATTGCCGAGAACAGACTTCAACAACAACACAATTCATGAGATAAATGCCAGCATAGCAAGAGACTGCGAATCAAACCACAACGTACACCTGGCCCAACACCCCACCCTCGATGAGGAATGTCTTTACGACCACGTCCACATCCAAAGGCAAAGAATATCGATCTTTGCTAAAGCCCTGAAGGACGTCGCTTTTAACCGGGTCCATACCCAGACTCCAAGAGGACCCCCCCCCCGACCACCAGAGATCAGCGGGGTACATATCAGGAACACTACAAGGACCACCAACACACCAACCGAGACCAGAGAGGATCCCCATGCAAAACAACAATATCAGACCTGCACCACTCCTGTCCCACAGGGGAATAGGACCGCTCCCAGCCAGACAGAGGGAGAGATGCACAGGACGTACGCAATACCTCAGACAGAAACAATCCATTAAGAGACAATAAGCAGATGTGCAGCAGCATCTACTTCCGCCTTATGGATCAAGGACTAATTAATAGAAAGAACTGTAACCAAATTGTATTAACTTTTATGGACAACTGATGTGATCTTTTTTTTCCCACACTTAGACACGACAAACACGTACCACTCTTTAACCTATCATAGTAAAAGATCAAACTTAACATGAAATCCTTATATATTTCGACCTGGAATATCCAAGGTCTACGCTCTTCACTGCGAGAAGTGAAAAGTAGGACCCCAGAGTTCATAGATGAAACTAAAGACCTAGATATTATCATTTTACAGGAAACTTGGTATAAAGGAAAAGGACACACTGGCTGTCCCCAAGGGTACACTGAGCTGGTGGTCCCCTCCAATAAATTACCAAGTGTAACCCAAGGCAGAGACTCCGGAGGCATACTGATCTGGTTTAAAACAGAACTTAAGAATTACATCAAATTTATAAAAAAGGGCGAAAACCATATGTGGCTCAAACTTGAGAGGGAGATTATCTCAAACACCCAAGATGTTTACATTTGCGCACTTTATATCCCTCCAATCGATTCCCCGTACTTTAAAGAGGACACCTTCTCCAACATGGAGGGGGAAATTATCCAATACCAGGCCCAGGGGAACGTGTTGATCTGTGGGGACCTCAATTCAAGAACGGGCGAAGAACCAGACTTCACCAATAATCAGGGAAACAATTACGTTTTCGGGAATAACCACTTTGACATCCCTTCCCTTCCATACAGGCATAACTGCGACAAGCAGTCAAATACCAACGGAAAACAGCTACTACAGCTCTGTCGAAACCTGGGTCTGTACATTGTCAATGGTAGGTTCATAGGAGACCTCCTCGGAAGATCGACCTATTGCTCACCTCTTGGCTGCAGCACAGTAGACTATATGATTACAGACTTAGACCCATCCTCTTTCAGAGCATTCACAGTCAAACCACAAACAACACTGTCAGATCACAATCAAATTACTATGTTCCTCAAAAAGACAGAAACAAACAACATAGAAACACAACCCAGTAAACTGTACAACACCAAAAAATCGTACAGATGGGCCAAAAACGACACGGAAAAATACCAGAAAACAATTAGCAATGCATCAACTCAAGCTCTCTTAGACACCTTTCTGGATAACATATACACTCACAATAAAGAAGGCGTAAACCGGGCAGTTAGTAAACTAAACAATATTTTTGATAATTTGGCAACAAATGCAAACTTGAAAGCTCGCAAGAACAAACCCAAAACAAAAAACTATGAAAAATGGTTTGACCGAGATTGCCATAACATGAGGAAAAAACTTAGAAAAATATCAAACCAAAAACACAGACATCCAGAAAACGAGGAACTACGCCTTACTTATTGTCAGACACTAACACAATACAGAAACACACTCGGAACCAAAAAAGAGCAATATATTAAGAATACACTCAGCTCCATGGAGGAATCCATTGATTCCAATTGTTTCTGGGAAAACTTGAAAACACTACACAAAAAGCAACACGACGATTTGGCCATTCAAAATGGGGACACATGGGTAAACCACTTTGAAAAATTATACCAGAAAAACACACTAAGACCAGAGCAACACCAAATATGCAAAAAACTGGAAAAGCTAGAAATGGCCATAAAAGATAACCAAAACCCGCTGGACGCCATAATAACAGAAAAAGAACTTCTTGAAAAACTCAAGGACCTGCGACCAGGAAAAGCCTGCGGGACAGACGGCATACTAAACGAGATGATTAAACACACAGACAACAAAATGAAACTGGCTATCCTAAAACTCTTCAACTTGGTTCTGAGTGTCGGTTATTTCCCTGATATCTGGAACAAAGGACTCATAACGCCCATATACAAAAGTGGGGACAAAATCGACCCAAACAACTATCGAGGCATCTGTGTAAACAGTAACCTGGGGAAGGTATTCTGTAGCATCATAAACAAAAGACTTATAAACTTCCTTGAGGAGCACAATGTCTTGAGTAAAAGCCAAATTGGATTCCTGCCAAACTATAGAACATCCGATCATATCTTCACCCTACAGACCCTAATTGACAAACACGTTCACCATAACAAAAGCAAAATCTACACATGCTTTGTAGATTTCCAGAAGGCTTTCGACTCCATCTGGCATGACGGTTTATTCCTGAAACTTATCGAAAGCGGGGTAGGAGGGAAAACATATGATGTAATTAAATCAATGTATACAAACAACAAATGTGCAGTTAAAATTGGAGACAAACAAACAAAATACTTCCCACAGGGGCGGGGGGTGACGCAGGGCTCGCCAATCTCACCGACACTCTTTAATATTTACATAAATGGATTGGCAAAACTACTTGAACAATCTACAGCACCCGGCCTCACCCTATATGAATCCAAGGTTAAATTCCTCCTCTATGCAGACGACCTGGTTCTGCTGTCACCTACTAAAGAGGGGCTACAGCAAAACCTGGACCTGCTGGAGTCGTACTGCCAGACTTGGGCCCTGACAATAAATCCCCAAAAAACCAAAGTCCTTGTGTTCCAGCAAAGATCCAAACATCAGGGACCCAAAATAAATTTCACAGTAGGAACAACCAAAATTGAACAAACCACTAACTACACATACTTGGGCTTAAAAATCAGTTCTACGGGAAACTTCAAACTGGCTGTGAATGAACTGAAAGAGAAAGCAAGAAGGGCTTTCTATGCCATCAAAAAATCAATCCAAATAGAAATCCCAATTAGCATTTGGCTCAAAATTTTCAAATCAGTAATTGAACCAATTGCACTCTATGGCAGTGAGGTATGGGGACCGCTAACTCAACAAGAATTTGCAAAATGGGACAAACACCCAATTGAGATCCTACATGCAGAATTCTGTAAAAGTATCCTCCGGACTCAAAGGAAAACAGTAAACAATGCATGCAGGGCGGAACTAGGCCAATATCCATTAATAATCACTATCCAAAAAAGAGCCACCAAATTTTGGAATCACCTACAAATGAGCAATCCCCAATGCTATCACTACGACGCCCTGAAATGCCAAGAGCTGACCATAAAGAAGAATACCCTCAGTCAACTAGTCCTGGGACTCAGTGAAGTAACTACTAACAATACTAACAATAACCAGCCCCAGGACAGTGACAGGGTAACACAAAGAATTCGACCCAACACAATCGTCGCTAAGCAAAAGGAAAAATATCTGACATATTGGGCAGAAACAACAAAAACCCAAAGCAAACTCAATTGCTACTTGGCCCTAAACAGACAATACAACATAGCTGATTACCTGACCATGGTAAATGATAACAAACTGAGAAGAACCTTGACAAGGTACAGACTTAGCGAACATAGCCTAGCGATCGAAAAAGGCAGACCAGGCTACCAAGAGAAGACAGGATATGCTCTCACTGCAGTCAGGGAGTAGTGGAGACAGAGATGCACTTCCTCACAGCCTGCGGAAAATATCAGGGCATCAGGGAGAATTTCTACCAAAAATTCTCACAAATATGCCCTGATTTCAGAAATCTGAATGACAACCAAAAACTCCCATTCCTACTGGGAGAGGAGAGAAGCTGTATAACACTGGCGGCACACTATGTTACTGCTTGCCATGAACAGAGGGACAACCAGTAAACTAAGAAAAGAATATATATAAACAATGCGAATGTATATTTATACACTCAGGGATATACCTGTTTATACACTGTATGAATAGAACTGCGTTTATGTGCTAAACCATAAATGTATTTTGATGCTTTGGCAACATAAGATGTAACTTATCATGCCAATAAAGCGATTTGAATTGTGAATTGTGAATTGAGTCGAGGGTTATGGGGAGCGGGTGGAAAAGTGGTGTTGAGGCCAAGATCAGATCAGCCAAAATCTTATTGAATGGCGGGGAAGGTTCGAGGGGCCGAATGGCCTACTCCTGCTCCTATTTCTTATGTTCTTATAATCACTCTGTTGTGTCTGTTAACCTCCATAGAAACGGAGTCTCTAGATTAATTACTGCCTCGTAACCATTCTCAGACATTCGTTATTGTTCTCTATGTTAATCACTGAACCTCTCGGTTAGCTTACAGTCTCCTAGTTCCTCTTCGATATCCATTATTTTCTATATAACCTATTCATAAAATTCTGATTTGTGAATTATTATTATTTTTCAGTTACAACCATTAAAATTTTCACTGTTTTGTACCGTTCATTTAGCACGTTATAAATATTAGTTCCTCTTGGAAATAAAATTGTTTATAGCTCAGAATATATATGGAAATTATAACTGCAAAACTGATCCTTTAAATGAACCAAAATAATGTAGCTTTATCCATGTGTTGCCACAAACACAAATATTGCAGGATGTTAGATGGGTGGAAATTGTTTATCCACCAACATCTGTTCATCTGCCCGTGTAATATCATCAATCTATTGCTGCAGTCATCTGTGTGAAGGATTATGATATTTTAGTTCCTGTGCAGTTTAGTGGAATTGACGAATGGAACTATTAGTAGAAATTATATCACGAAACCAGCAGCAGTAATTGACAAATGTATTAGGCAGGCGCAAGACTAAACTTTTACCACCACCATTGCAGTGGAATTTGATATTCGGATCGAATGATAGCCAGTGGATTAGTGAGAAGCGGAGTCAAATTGAGGCTGTGGACCACTGACGTTTAATGATCCAGCTGGTAGGAATTTTTTATGAAGGTTTAGGAGCTTAGCTAGTAAATTAACCTGTAACTCATGGTCCATAATCTTAAGCATTGCAAGAACTGGTTGCTACACGTTGTTTATGCTAATCCACTCTTTGGTGAACTCCCCGTAGTGCAATTAGCCACTATGAATCTGCACTAATCACACTGCAATTTAGAGTCTCAGCGCTTCAGATCAAATCCACAAAGCGGTTTCTGAATGTCAGCGTGAAGTCTTCCCAGACTAATTTCTGTCAAGAAAGTACTTAGAAAAGAGTTCAAGATAGCTTTCCATTAATGTGCTTGTGTCATTTATAACTAAACCTGAGAGAGGTTGAGATACAAAGCAAGGGGCTGGGATCTTCTGCCCTACCTCTCGCTGTTTTTTTAGGGAAATGTTCCGTTAATTACCCATCCATTTGTAATGCCCGTATCAGCACCCGACTCCACCCCTTGCCTCAGCTCATCTGCTGCTGAAATCCTCATCCATGCCTTTGTTGCTTCTAGACTTGACTATTCCATCGCACTCCCGGTCGGCCTCCCATCACCCCACCCTACATAAACTTGAGCTAATCCAAAACTCTGCTGCCCGTATCCTAACTCGCACCAAGTCCTGTTCACCCATCACCCCTGTGCTCGCTGACCTACATTAGCTCCCAGTCTGCCAGCGCCTCAATTTTAAAATTCTCATCCTTTGTTTTTAAAATCCCTACATGGCCTTGCCCCTCCCTACCTCTGTAACGTCCCCCAGCCCTACAACCCTCCAAGCCCTCTGTGCTCCTCCAATTCTGGCTTCTTGCGCATCCTGACTTTAATCGCTCCGCCATTGGCGACCATGCCTTCAGTTGCCTGAGCCCTATGCTCTGGAATTCCCTCCATAAACACCTCTACCTCTACCTACTGCATTAAGACACTCCTTAAAACTTACCTCTTTGACCAAGCTTTTGGTCATCTGTTCTAATATCCCCTTGTGTGGATCGGTGTCAAATTTTGTTTGATAACGCTGCTTTGAAGCGCCTTGGGGTGTTTTGCTACGTTAAAGGCGCTATATAAATGCAAGTTGTTGTTGTGATACATAGAAGTTTCAACAGGATGCAGGCCTTGTTGGCCCAGCCAGTCTGTGTCAGCATTTACCCTCCACGTGAACAAATAGTTTTAATTGCATTTATCCACCCTGTTCCCATATCCCATCAACTCCTTCTCCTTCATCTGCCTATTCAATCTAATCTTGAATGTTGACATAGTTTCTGCCTCACTGACCCTGGAAGTGAATTTCACAGCCTCAACTTTCTATGTGAAAGAGATACTCCTGCCCTCTGTTTTAAACAACACTCAAGAAGCTCGACACCATCCAGGACAAAGCAGCCCGCTTGATCGGCACCCCATCCACCATCTTAAACATTCACTCCCTCCACCACTGGCGTACCGTGGCTGCAGTGTGTGCCATCTACAAGATGCACTGCAGCAACTCTCCAAGGCTTCTTCGGCAGCACCTCCCATACTGCATTGTACCCTTTCTAACCCCTTACTATCAGGCCTATAGTGTGGAGCCGAATACTGCACACACACTCTAACTGACGAGTAAAACCGGGCAGGTTGTAAGACTGCCGTTGCACCTGATCCCGTCAGTGTCCTCCCTCCCCAGCCCCAGTGTTGGAAATTCTGATAAAGGGTCAGCATCCAAAATGTTAACCTGTTATTTCTCTTTCTGATACTGACAACCCTATGATGTTTTTCCAACATTTTATGCTTTTTAGTTCACCAGAACTCTATCAAGTGTTGCTTTTTTTTTTATAAAGTAGTTTCAAAAATAATCAAAATAGTGCCGAGTTCAGTGCATTTAAAAAAAGAATGCTCAACTGTTGAGTTCACCTCTTGCCAGTCCCTCCATCCGTTCTGCATATCTGCAATGAAGATGCCACCTGACATTTTCCTGGAAGCAACGTTTATGTATTTTCTGTCTTTAAGTGGATTAAAGCTACAGTGCCCCCTATCATTATTTATTGCAGCAACACTGCCTTCTGAAGTGTACAGAGCTTGTTTTGAAACCCACAAATGAGCATTGAACAGTGACTAATTTTCAAAGACTGAAAAACAGGAATGGATGACAGTTTTAAGATCAAACGAAGTTGGGGGCGGAGAGGAACTTAGTATTGTTTCGACTTTTCAAAATGGGAGACTTGTGACTTTTTTGGTAAATTTATAAAAACAATCCCCTCTGCCAATGGCATAGTGGGTAACTAGTCAGCCATACAGATCAGATCAGAGCATAGGAATAGGCCATTCAGCCCCTCGAGCCTGCTCTGCCATTCAGTGAGATCAAGGCTGATTTGTACCTCAATTCCATTTACCCACCTTTGCTCCATATTCCTTGATGTCCTTATCCTAGATATGTTAGAAGATCCTAGGATTGATTTCTGCTCTGTATTGAGTTACCTAATCTGGGATGCCAGTCTTTCTGGTAAACTACCAGGGTTTTTGAGGAAAAAAAGGCCTCTTTGTCAAGACCGACTGGCACTCACTGCTCCCCGATGGTTTGCACCGCTAATTTCCTCCCCTCCCACCATGTGGGTGGCATGGTCGTGCTGCTGCTGAGGAGCGTGCCTGCCCACTTTATAGAAATATCTCTGATCTTAGGAATTCACATAGGGTCACGGACACCTGGAGCTAGCGGATTGAAGTCCCTATGAAACTTGGTTACACCAGTCGAGCGAGATTGTGGATTTTTCAGGCCCATGTGTCGGACCTGTATGTAATGCCCTCCGTTTTTCATTAGCCTGGTGGTACTCATTATCTAGACTAACACGTGAGGGATGGCCACGTGGGTGAGCACATTGGGATCGGACAGAATCTATGGAAATGCACCACAGGAAGAGTCAGTGCCTTCAGAAAGAGGAGAAAAATCTCGAAGCATTCTGCTGTGCTACAAAATAGCGCCAGCTTACATAATCTCCCTCAGACATTTAATGGTGTAAGGGAGTACTGTATCCCTGACATGGATTGTACCTTTCATAATTTAAACACTCTCTATTTTTCAACTTCTTGCCCTAATCACTGAAATAAGCACACTTGCAAAGTCTTTGTAAATGTTGGTGGTCTTAAATCACCATGGACAAACAACCAGGCAGATGTACTGATCGTTGGGCTGCTGCTAACACATTGCAACTTGGAGAGACAGATCGCAGCTTTGCACCCATGAATCTCCATGCAGCTGGAGCCGACCTTGGTTGAATCAGAAAGGTGTAAAATCTGTGGTGTGCGCAAACTGGGCATCAATGTTGTACGTCTCGTAGCGGCTGGTTAAGGGAGCAGCATCAGAAGGAGCCTAGAATCTGGCCATTGGCAAGCATTTCAGGAGGATAATCGTGTTCTACGAGGGGCAAGGCAGGGAACACTTCGAGGAAGGGAGACATAAACAAAATCCCTGGGACAAAAACAGAAAAAAAAAATCAACTGCACGCAATTAAAATTGGAACAAGATAGAGAGCTTTCTTTAACAAAAGATTACTAATTTTCCCATTCATTACTAGGCAGAAGTAGAAAGAGATTAGAGAGGGTGAGACTGATTATAAGAAAATACGTTTGTTAGGGAGTTTAGCTGATGGCATCCCAGTGATTCATTGTCCTTTTGAATCCTGAAATCAGACTATTTTCACGGCAATCACTCCATCCATCTATTAGTTTTAGAATATAAGAGGAGCAGGAGTAGGCCATTCGGCCCTTCGAGCCTGCTCCGACATTCAGTGAGATCATGGCTGATCTTCTGCCTCAATTCCATTCACCGGCCTTATCGCCATATCCCTTGATGCCCTTACTAGTCATAAATCTATCGACTTCTGTTTTGAATATACCCAATGACTGAGCCTCCACAGCCCTCTGGGGTAGAGAATTCCAAAAATTCACCACCCTCTGTGAAGACATTTCTTCTCATCTCAGTCCTGAATGGCTGACCCTTTATCCTGAGGCTGTGGCCCCCTGGTTCTAGACTCCCCAGCCAAGGGAAACATTCTCCCAGCATCCACCCTATCAAGCAAAAGGATTATTTTCCTACTTCAATTAACCCTTCCCTGCTGCATGCTGGGAATTGTCCCCCAGGTGAGCGTGATCAGGCCCTCACCTGTTATGTACACTTTCCTGAAAAGGACACTTGAGCGCAATCCTGTGCTGATCATTTCTTGTGATGTCATAAACCCAGGTGTGTGGACCAATTGTAGCAACCTTACCTGCTGCACTCGGTGAGGTCAGCCAGCTCAGCGCAAATTGCCAACCTTCTTGTTCAGTATGTCCGTTCCATGTTAGGCGGTGCACTCACCAACTGAGCCACTAAAGAGTTGGGCCTATTTTTTGTTTGGGCCTGTTGTTGCCATCTGGAAAAACACTTTTTTTTTGTCCTTGCATAATAATCACCACAAGATGACCAGCATCGATCTTCATTCAATTACTGGAAAATAACAGTGCTCTGTATATTATAATCATTTAAGCCTTGTTTATGGAATATAATTGTTCAAAGATTCTACTCTTTATTAGTCTGAACAATGTCATATGTTAGAAAATGCTCTGCTCTGTTTCCTGTCAATTGAAATCAAGCTCTCAAATGTTTGAGATGCTTAGCCAAAGGTGTGAGTTTATCTGGCATCTGTTCTGGCTCTGTTTTCAGTGTATTTAACAGCTCTGCTTTATTTGAATTATTTCTGCCTGTGAACCTAAAAAAATAAAACTAAATCATTTTCAACAAAACTGATCTGAAATTGAGTCGGGGCTTTTATTCAGCAGAAGGTTTTTCAACAGGTTCTTTGGCGATCTTAAATAACTGGCAGCCAACTGTAAATTACAACGGTGATTGTGAACAGGCTATTTGACTGAAGGAGGGTCATTATTGCCAATTCCGATCTTGTTCACGTGCACTTTCTGACAGAAGTCACTAGATAGTTGTCATAAGCCGGAACCAGTCTGACTCTTCTTCCTCCGTCCCACAGCCCAGAGGTGCCAGGGCCGATTGTAACGCCTCGAGCTGCCTCACCAACAGAGATCAACTAACTCAGGACAGGCTAGGGCTCAAATCTGCGATCACCTTCACCTTTATGGCTCAGCAGAACACGGCATTGCATTCACAGCCAAGCAATCAGGGGAGCTCGATCATAACTTTTTGAGTCCAGAGACCCTGATACTTGATTATCCATTAATATGCTTTTGTTAAAACTTCTAGCAAACTATAGTTGGCACCAGGTAAGGGGGCTGTTTTGTGCCTCATAATTGTCCCTAATTTTGCACTAAATTGTCAATCCCACTCTAGATGGTGCAATAGGGAGTGCTTCTGGCATTAAAGCTGATGTTCATTTGCTTGGGCAGGGTAGAGGTAGATTTAAATTGTATGTTATACCTGACCTAGGAACGTCCTGTGACTGGACGCTTCTGGGGTTGCAGCTAAGGCCTATTTGGGTAGAGTAAAGGAAACTGTCTTCTGTCTTATTGAACCAAGCTATATCTGACCTGGAAGTGCTCCACGCTGACACTGGATACCCAAAGTGGGAAAGTGTTCCATTTCCAGTGCTAACAGCCCTCACCCTGAGCACAAAATTCACCAAGAAATAGAAACTGTTTAGCCAATAGCTATTCTTTAAATTGTAATTTCACTGAATGTTTAAAAGAATCATGCAGTGAATGTTTAAAAGATCATGCAGTCTATTTGATAAGCATTGTAATTATGCGTTAAAACATGTTAGAAGACTTAACATATATTCGACAATATAATACTGCACTTCTTCATATTTAAATTCTAACTATGTTATATGAAACCTGAAGCTTTGGTCTCCACCTGAATAACATAATTGCTTCACCTTTATTGATCATGTAGTTACAGGTTGATATAGCTACCAAATGAGTCACACATTCAAAATGCATACAAGTTTACTATGAAGCTCAATGTAAGCTCGAGGAACAGCACCTCATCTTTCGATTAGGCACTTTACAGCCTTTTGGACTCAACATCGAGTTCAACAATTTCAGACCATAACCTCTGTCCCCATCGCTTTTTTAATCTCTCTCTCACATGGCAGCTGTTGATCATCCTACCATTGCCATTTACACTTCATCTAGAGCCATCATTTGTTTCTTAACTTGTCCCATTACCATCTCCTTTTGCCTTGCACCATCATTCCTTTTGTCTCTTAATCTCTCCTGCCTTCCATCCAATCACAGACCTTCCCTTTTGTTCTTTCCTCCTCTCACCCCTCTCCCTGCCCCTACACTGGCTTAAAAACCTGCTTCAACTCCAATTTTTTCCAGTTCTGACGAAGGGTCATCGACCTGAAACATTAACTCTGTTTCTCTCTCTACAGATGCTGCCTGACCTGCTGAGTATTTCCAGCATTTTCAGTTTTTATTTTACTAGTTATGTGGAGCATAATTACAGAGCATAACGGGCTACAAAAGTGGTTTTAAAACCTTACAGTGTGGGGTCCCCTTGAAAATGCTGATACAATCTTGGGGTCCCTCTACACACTGTGGAAACTCTTGCAAGTATAGTCACACTCCCTTGGAGTCCTCTGTGCGGACCTCAGAAAGGTACAGGCTGGACTTCCAAAGTTCCACTGGAAATACATCAGGGTGGGACTTTTGTCCACTGGCGAATTTTGCAGCGTTCGTGTCATTACATTAATGAGGGTGTGCTCCCAGCACTGTTAGTGCTATCTATTGGGAGCTTTCTACAAGGGTGAGGAAAGGAGAGTTGAATATGGCACCGCTACAGCACTTAAGAACATAAGAACATAAGAAATAGGAGCAGGAGTAGGCCAATCGGCCCCTCGAGCCTGCTCCGCCATTCAATAAGATCATGGCTGATCTGATCCTAACCGCCAGTCCACTATCACAGAACCATCTCCTGAATCTAACAGAATTAGACACATGAAATAGGAGCAGGATCAGGCTACACGGCCCCTGGGCCCGCACCGCTACCCACAGGGCCATGTCCGATCCGAACCTAGACTCATGTCCAAATTCCTGCCCGCTCCCCGTAACCCTTAATTCCCTTTACTTCTAGGAAACTGTCTATTTCTGTTTTAAATTTATGTAATGATGTAGCTTCTACAGCTTTTTGGGGCAGCATATTCCATGGACCTACCACCCTCTGAGTGAAGTAGTTCCTCCTCATCTCAGTTTTGAAAGAGCAGCCCCTTATTCTAAGACTATGCCCCCTAGTTCTAGTTTCACCCATCATCGGGAACCTCCCCGCATCCACCCGATCCAACCCCTTCACAATCTTATATGTTTCAATAAGATCGCCTCTCATTCTTCTGAACTCCAATGAGTAGATCTAATCTACTCAACCTCTCCTCATATGTCCATCCCCTCATCCCCGGGATTAACCGAGTGAACCTTCTTTGTACTGACTCGAGAGCAAGTATGTCCTTTCTTAAGTATGGACACCAAAACTGTACGCAGTATTCCAGGTGCGGTCTCACCAATACCTTGTACAACTGAAGCAATACCTCCCTATTTTTATATTCTATCCCCCTAGCAATGAAAGCCAACATTCCATTGGCCTTCTTAATCACTTGCTGCACCTGCATACTAACCTTTTGAGTTTCGTGCACCAGGACCCCCAGATCCCTTTGTACTTCAGTACTTTCCAGTTTCTTGCCATTAAGATAATAACTTGCTCTACGATTTTTCCTGCCAAAGTGCATAACCTCACACTTTCCAGTATTGTATTCCATCTGCCAAATCTCTGCCCACTTACTTAGCTTGTCTATGTCCCCTTGCAGGTTTTTTATGTCCTCCTCACTCACTACTTTCCCTCCCATCTTAGTATCATCTGCAAACTTTGATATGTTACACTCGGTCCCCTCC
Organism: Somniosus microcephalus; assembly: GCF_052327205.1. Classification (NCBI taxonomy): domain Eukaryota; kingdom Metazoa; phylum Chordata; class Chondrichthyes; order Squaliformes; family Somniosidae; genus Somniosus; species Somniosus microcephalus. Next base: position 42,108,360 of record NC_140993.1, on the reverse strand, counting down.
TCCAAATCGTTAATATAGATTGTAAAGAGTTGGGGACCCAGCACTGACCCCTGCGGAACACCACTAGTTACTGATTGCCAGTCTGAGAATGAACCATTTATCCCAACTCTCTGCCTTCTGTTAGATAGCCAATCGTCGATCCATGCCAGAATATTACCCCCAATCCCGTGATTTTTTATCTTAAGCAATAATCTTTTGTGTGGCACCTTGTCAAATGCCTTTTGGAAGTCTAAATACACTACGTCCACTGGTTCCCCTTTATCCACCCTATATGTTACTTCCTCAAAGAACTCCAGCAAATTTGTCAAACATGACTTCCCCTTCATAAAACCATGCTGACTTTGTCCTATTAAATTATGATTATCCAAATGTCCTGTTACTGTCTCCTTAATAATGGACTCCAAAATTTTACCTACCACGGATGTTAGGCTAACCGGTCTATAGTTTCCAGCCTTCTGTCTACTGCCCTTTTTAAATAAGGGTGTTACATTAGCAGTTTTCCAGTCTGCCAGGACCTTTGCCGAGTCCAGGGAGTTTTGGAAAATTATTACCAATGCATCCACAATCCCTACCGCCACTTCCCTCAAGACCCTAGGATGTAAGCCATCAGGTGCAGGTGATTTATCCGCCTTGAGTCCCATTATTTTACCGAGTACCACTTCCTTAGTGATTTTGATCGTGTTTAGCTCCTCCCCCCCCTTTAGCCCCCTGTTTGTCCAGTGTTGGGATATTCTTAGTGTCTTCTACTGTAAAGACTGATATAAAATATTCATTCAGTGTTTTTGCCATCTCCATATTTCCCACCATTAATTTCCCGGTCTCATCCTCTAAGGGACCAACATTTACTTTAGCCACCCTTTTTCTTTTTAAATAAGTATAAAAACTCTGGCTGCAGTGGCTTAAAATAGCAGGTCACTACTGTGGAATCATGGAGCAAAGATATTGAACAGTGCCATAAAGAAGGGTGTGCAAGTGTGGTGGAGCAGGGCACTGAGTCTTCAAGTTCTTTGACTCCCTTGTAGTGATATATTGTCTCAAATAAAGGAAAGTAGTGAGTAGTTTCTTGTGGGTGTGGGGGGGGGATGCGGATTTGAGGCCAACAATAGCAAAGGTCTAGGAAAAGTGGACGGAGGTGATCTTGGCAGTCAGTGCAACCTCCCCCAACCCCTGCAGGACAACTCAAGTTCAGTAACCTCACCAAGGCAGCTACAGCCTGAAGCAGGTCCCTTTAGGTCTTGGATGCCCTGAGATGAGGACTATCTCAAAAAAAAAAAAAAACTCCTGCAGGAACTCAACAGTTATCCACCTCCCACCTTCCTGCTACTGAAAGAGCACCAAGGAGATAAAGAACAATGCGATTGAAAGGAAAAACCATACAGGCACCAAGAGGAAGAATGGTGGAAAGAGGAAGGAGCCACTGAGATTTTCTTTAACCATTATAAAGTTAGTTGCACTGCAGTTACCTATTTAGTGTTCATGACCGGGTTGGAGTGTGCCTTGGACAACTTGTCATAAATAGTAGAAACTTGTTTGTAACAGACAAGTGTCTATATATAAGTGAATTAGTGGGTTGGAAAATGAAGGATACAGATAGAGGAGTGTTGTTGCAATGTTTAGTTCTAGTTATGAGATCTATTTGTATCAGATGGATTAGAAAGTCTCTTGCAGCTTGCAAGAAATCGTCCTCTGCATCCTCTTCCAACAGCCCTTGCAGACTTTCCCTTCCTCCCTCGAGGCATCCATCAGGAGGCGTTGTTGTAATATGAAGTTATGTAATATGCAGCACACCACCACAGTCCTTGAAATCCCCAGCTGAGCTGTATTCTAAAGCACCTTCAGAATGCCAGTGGGGTGCTCCTAATGGCAGTGTGGACCTTGCTGTAGCAGTGATCAGATGAAGTGGTAAGCAAATACACAGATATAACCAGCTATGACTATTGAGGGTAGTCTTGAGCTCCTAGAATCCACTGGACACATCTTTTTGGTCAAAAGAGTTGTGGATTGCCTTCGAAATAAAGGAATTATGACAATTGGCAGAGAATCAAGCATTAAACTGCATGATTTGGTGTTTTTGGTTGAGAAACTACATTGAGTGAGCGTAATCTTTAGTTGATGGGGGTGTGAAAGGGGGCACATGTGACCACGTGATTGTACTGTAGGACACAGTAAATTGCAGTGCTTTCTCATGCTGGTGTTATATATCCATGGAGAAGCAGATATACTGAGCAGCTCTTGCAAGTGATGCATCTGTGACTTGCTTGGTGTATCTGTACACAGCTCATTGGGAAATATTGCTAACGGCCCCAGACGCAGCCTTTTAGGTGGGAAATTTAGGACAGTTGTGCTCTTTACAGCCCACAGTGTTGTCTACCAAAAGGAAAAGAGCACCATCATTGCAGGAAATATGTTCTTTGCAGCCACTAACAGCGCAGTGCCTGTGGTGGAGGTAATTCCCTGCTCCAGATGGCGTGATCAATTCGTAGCTTTCCGAGTGAAGCATAATTTCCTCAAACACTGTCTGTGGCGCAGATGGAAATAGGAGGACCTTTTAGGTGGGTTCGAGGGTAGGATGGAGCAGATGCCTCTAATGCTGCTGAATGATCATACCCTGTCTACATTCGCCGTTTTCCAAGAAACAGAGATGGAGGGGTATTCCAAAAAAAAAGTAACCCATTACCTCCTTTGTACAATGTGTGAGGGGATTAAGCTTGAAGTCCCAGATTATTCTTGGAAAAAGTTGGCAAAAATGTAGAGGAGCAAAGCAGTCAGAGTGATTCAATATTTAACGTCACTAGTTTTGTAAATTGACTTCCACCTTTGGGCTGGTGCCAAGCAACACAGGAGATGACCCTTATATACGGACATTCTCAGCATTAAGTGGAACCGAGGCGCAAACCTCAGGAAATTCAATGTTTGCTGTCATTACGTTATTTACATTGAATTTTAACGCAATGTAAATGGGCAACTCTTGCCATTGCTGTCGCTTCTAGCTGGAAAGACCTGAAATCAGGTGGTTAACAGAAAATCCAGCCCTCGGTGTCGGCTATCCAAAGGAAACAATACTATCGCTGCAGAAAATGTTTTTTTTATTAGCATGCAACAGCCTAAACAACATGCTAGTAAGCGAGCAAATGAAGAATTAGAGAAATAGGAAGACCTGCCAGATTTCCTAAGGTCCATGGATCCCTGTTTGAAAAACTGTGCTACAGTGTGACCACCTGACTCACAGTCCACTTCAGAGATGAGAAGCAGCGGTAATCCCTGATGTGAAAGAAAAGGATTATACATTCGATTTTTCAGAAGCAGAGTTTCACACGATTTAGAATGGCTAGAGGTGGAATTGGTTTGTAAGCAAACTATTACAGCTTAACATTTCTAAAGAAAAACAATAAGGTGCAATTGCTCTTTAACAGACCTGTCAAAATATTTGCTAAAGCTGCATTTTCTGCAGCATGTATTCAGTAGATCTTGTGCTTTCTTTTATGTCGTGGAGTGTGTATTTGGATAAACACCTTCACACCACAAACCATGGGAACATTTTCCAATGAATAGGACCTACACAATATGATTGCAATTCTATTTGAATTGTTCACAATGCTTAGTACATGGGATGACCTTTTTAGCACAATCTGGGTCAATTACATAAAATTATTTTCCCCTCTTTATTTTGCATTCTTGGTTTCTGTTTGCCTTGAGTTTCATCTTCCATTAGTGTGGAATGTAGGTCAATTTTCTTTCATCTTTCCTGACATTTTCTCCAGTTCAAAAGGAAAGTGTGTGTGTGGCCCGGGGAACCCTGTGGTCTTAGACAGAACCTTGCAGGTCTTTTTAGTAGTCCTGTGAATTTTTGGTCTTCTGCCATCTCGAGATGTATATGCCAGTGCTTTAATTCCTGATGATGGTCTAGGATCTTGATGTTATGATGAAGGCAATGGCATTGAGGAAGCAGCTGAAAATGGTCAAGCTGAGGCTACTGTCCTGCAGTGATGTCCTGGGGCTGTGATGACCGACTGCCAAAAACATTACTATCTTCCTTTGTGTCACGTATGACTCCAGCCATTTGGAAGTTTTACTTTTGACTCCTATTGATCTCAGTTTTGTTCGTGCTCCTTGGTGACTTACTCAGTCGCATGCTGTCTGGATGTGAAGGGCAATTATTTTCACTTGTTCTTTGACATTCAGCTCCTGTGTCCATGCTTGGGTCAAGGCTAAGATAGGTCTGGAGCCGCGTGGGTCTGACAGAAACTGAACTAAGCATTGGCAAACAGGTTTTTGGTGAGCAGGTGTCGCTTGATGGCAATATTGATGATTCCTTCCATCAGTTTGTTGATGATTAGGAGAAAGCTAATAGAGTGGTAATTGGCTGGCTAGATTTATCCTGCTTTTTATGGCTAGGGCACATCTGGGCAATTTTCTATATTACCATGTACACGTTAGTACAATAATTGTACTGGAACACTATATCTGAAGGTGGCTACTTCTGGTGCACAGACCTTCAGTGCTACGGCCAGGATGTTTTCAGGGTCCATGGTGTTCAGTGTACTCATCCACTTGTTAATGTCACATAGAGTGAACCGAATTGGCTGGACATTGGCACCTATGCTGGTGGAGGCCTCGGGAGGGACTTGAGTGGGATCATTCACTTAGCACTTTTGTCTGAAGGTGTTCAGCATTGTCTCTTCCACTCATGCACTGAACTCCACCATAGTTGAGGATGGGGATGTTCACGGAGCCTCCTCCTGTTGCTTACCTGATTGCCCACTACCATTCTCACTTGAAGGTAGATGAGTTACAGAGCTTTGCTCTGCTCCTTTCATTGTGGGATTGCTGAGCTGTGTCTATAGCCTATGAGGATGACATATTTGCAGCTCAGGAGGAAAGTTCAGTGGAGCAGTCACCACAGGGGTGTTGATAAATAGAAATGAGCAGGAAAGGTTGTAGGCAAGAGGTAAGAGATGGATGGACTTTGGATAACAAGCTGACTGAACATTTATAGTGAAGCCTGAAAGCTTTGACATTGAATAACTGTGAAAGAACTGAAGGGAAAATGGACTTTTTGAAGGAAATAACATTTTCTACATTGGTTTAAACAGATTAATTAAGAATAAATTGTATCATTGACAGTGATACTACTCATTTCCTAATTACAACAGTGATTACACTTCAAAAGTACTTCATTGGCTGTAAAGCGCTTTGAGACCTCCGATGGTCGTGAAAAGCGCTATAAAAATGTAAGTCTTTCTTTCTTGGTGTCTTCAAATCATTGTTTTCAGATCCTTCTATGGCCTCAACCCTCCCTATCTCTGAAATCTCCTCCAGCCCCAAAACCTCCCGAGATATCTGCACTCCTCTAATTCTGGCCTCTTGAGCATCCCTGATTATAATCGCTCCACCACTGGTGGCCGTGCCTTCAGTTGCCTAGGCCCTAAGCTCTGGAATTCCCTGCCTAAACCTCTCCGCCTCGCTACCTCTCTTTCCTCCTTTAAGACGCTCCTTAAAACCTACCTCTTCATCTGCCCTAATATCTCTTTATGTGGCTCGGTGTCAGATTTTGTCTTACAATACCCCTGTGAAGCGCCTGGGGACGTTTTACTACGTTAAGTTGTTGTTGTGTCTGAAGAAGTATGACGTCAAGGGAAGAATGGCTCTGACTGTAGTTAAAATGCATTTCAAAAGAATACATTTATGTTTTTGCTACACAGAGACTAGGGCAATTCTTGCCTAACCCACCACCACCACACCTCCCCCACCCAGCAGTGGATTTCTGTGGAACAGCATGTTCACCACAAACCATGTGTGACTGAATGATATCTGCATATCAAATAGAAATTAACTGGGTTGTGGGTCCCATCAAGAGGCTTTGGGGGAGAAATTCGATATCGCCCCGTTTGGGGCGCAATTACCGGCCGGCACAAAGTTTAGCGCCTGGCGCTAATTATCGCCTCTGACTGCAAACTTGGCTTCTGTCGCCCCTGGAGGTGATTGGAGCGCTAAGTCAGGCGCTACTCACCTCTCAAGGCGCAAAGGCCGAGGAGCGAGGCGCTAACTCAGAGCGCATGCGAAGCTCATGTGATGTCAGTCAGCAATGGAACACAGACACACTGGTGCCGGCCAGTTCTTAAAGGGGAGGGTCGATCTTGCTCTCCATCCACACCCTGCTCATTGCAGCCTTGAATCTCAGCCTGGAGAGACCTGTTCATCAAATCTGCTGGGAAGAACAATGGAGTGGCCCGGGGATAGAGCTCAGAGCGCAGCCCCCACAATCTCTTCTAAATCGATGCAAGAAAAGTCAAATCAAAATGAACCTGCAAAGTGCTGTTCAGTACCCAAAACTCCTTCACACAGCGTTGAATCTCTCCAGAAGTCTCTCTCTCAGAATGCGTGGTGCAAAAATGTCGCCGACAAAAAAAGTCAGGAAGCGACCGCCTTTAAATAGCGCTCCCCCAGTCCCTTTCCGATTACAAAATGCTCCCCTCTACCTGTCGTTGCTAGCGGCAGGCGGAAAGGCAGGGAGCGCCGCTCAATATCCGGTCTGGGGCGTTGCACGCTCGACGGATGTTACGATCTGCAGGCGCAGGAGATCGTCTCAGTCGTGTTTAGCACCGCCACAATATGTCTGGTCAATTTTGTGAATGGTGCAAACATCGCTGCGCCTGGGCGCTAGTTGCTTTGCACCCCGCTAACAGGAGGCGCAAAGCAACCAAATTTTTCCCCCTTTATTCCTTACACTACGTGCCTACCTTTTCCTGAATTCTATATGGCTAATTTTCATGGCCCGAGTACCCGGGAATGCCTGTAGTAATGATGGAGTGAACCGGGAATATGGGTAAAGATTCGTAATGCCATGATTGTGCTCCAAGAGCGCTGTGCACAAAGTTCCTGACCTGATTTTTGAAGCTTCTCTTACCAATTAGGAACATAGGAATCGCTAGATAAAAGAAGACCATCTATTTCACCTTCATCACCCTGGCAGTCGTATGATACAACAATAATGGACTTGTGACAAATCATAGCAATCAATTTCTATCAATTAGTCACAACAGACCACTGCACATGAGGGAACATTGCCATGCATATTTAATCTGCGACCCGATTCCCTGGTCTCACAAGCTGTTCTCTTAAAAGCAGACACTGAATCATAGAATGGTTACAGCACGGAAGAAGTCCATTCGGCCCATCAAGCCTGTGCCAGCTCGCAGCAAGAGCACCTCAGCTAGTCACACTCCTCCACCCTTTCCCATCGCCTTACAAATTGTTTTCTTTCAGGTACTTATCCAACTCCCTTTTGAAAGCTGTGATTGAGTCTCCCTCCACCACCCTTTCAGGCAGTGCATTCCAGATCCTAACCACTCGCTGCGTAAAACAGTTTTTTCTCGCGTCGCCTTTGGCTCTTTTGCCAATCACCTTAAATCTGTGTCCTCTGGTTCTCGACCCCTCTGACAATGGGAACAGTTTCTCTCTATCTACTCTGTCCAGACACCCTCATGATTTTGAACATCTCTATCAAATCTCCTCTTAATCTTCTCTGCTCTAAAGTGAACAACCCCAGCTTCTCCAATCTATCCACGTAACGGAAGCCGCTCATCCCTGGAATCATTCTCGTTAATCTTTTCTGCACCCTCTTTAAGGTCTTCACATCCTTCCTAAAGTGCGGTGCCCAGAATTGGAAGCAATATTCCAGTTGAGGCTGAACCAGTGTTTTATACAAGCTCATCATAATTTCCATGCTTATGTACTCTATACCTCTATTCATGAAGCCCAGGATCCCGTAAGCTTTTTTAACTGCTTTCTCAACCTGCCCTGCCACCTTCAACGATTTGTGCACATATACCCCTAGGTCTCTTTGTTCATGCACACTCTTTAGGATTGTACCCTTTAGTTTATATGTCCTCTCCTCATTCTTTCTACCAAAATGTATCACTTCGCATTTTTCTGCGTTAAATTTCATCTGCCACGTGTCCGCCCATTCCGCCAGCCTACCTATGTCCTCCTGAAACCTATCACTATCTTCCTCAATGTTCACTATACTTCCAAGTTTTCTGTCATCTGCAAATATTGAAATTGTGTCCTGTACACCCACATCCAAGAAATTAATATATATCAAGAAAAGCAGTGGGCCTAGTACCGACCCCCGGGGAACACACACCCTTTTCCAGTCTGAAAAACAACCATTCACCACTACTCTCTGTTTCCTGTCACTTAGCCAATTTTGTATCCATGCTGCCACTGCCCCTTTTATTCCATGGGTTTCAACTTTGCTGGCAAGCCTATTATGTGGCACTTTGTCGAACGCCTTTTGTAAATCCATGTATTCCACTTTAACCGCATTGCCCTCATCAACCCTCTCTGTTACCTCATCAAAAAACTTGATCAAGTTGGTTAAACACGATTTGCCTTCACAGAAACCCCACAGTGCAGATAGAGGCCATTTCGGCCCATCGAGCCTGCACCGACACATATCCCACCCGATCCCTGTAACCCCTACACCAACACATGTTCCACCCTATCCCCACGTATTTAATCCCCCTAACACTAAGGGTCAATTTATCATAGCCAATCAACCTAACCGCACATCTTTGGACTGTGGGAGGAAACCGGAGCACCCGGAGGAAACCCACGCAAACACGGGGAGAATGTGCAAACTCCACACAGACGGTCACCCGAGGCCGGATTCGAACCCGGGTCCCTGGCGCTGTGAGGCAACAGTGCTAACCACTATGCCACTGTGCTACCTTTAACAAATCCGTGCTGGCTTTCCTTAATTAATCCACACTTGTCCAAGTGGCTGTTAATTTTGTCCCTGATTATTGTTTCTAAAAGCTTCCCCACTACCATTAAACTGACTTGGCCTATAGTTGCTGGGTTTATCTTTACACTGTAGGAATGGTCAAATTCCTATCTAGAGATTGAGTTCGACGCAGGCAATCAACCAAAAAGGTTTTTAATGTCAAACTAACGAGATTAAACAGATTGATGCAAGAGAACTATGAATACAGGTCTTAACAGGTCGGAGGCTCCACGAGGACTGCCAGGACGGTCCCGTGGATGGCGTCATGACGTCATCACGTTTTTCCCGTGTTTGGGTGATCACGTGATTAGCGGCATGACGTCATCGCGTTTGCCCGCGCTCTTAACGGGACCGCGCACTGTACATGCAAACAGTATATACAATGGTACAGATTTAATCTGTAGCTAACACATCGTTAAAGGGAATTATGTCCAGTTGTTCAGAGTCCCTCAGTGGCTCTGCCACATGCGCCCCCCCAGAATTGTCTTTAACGGAAAAAGTCAAACGGTGAGGGGGTCTGACAAGCCTGTCAGAACGACTCCTGTATTTTCGAAGCGGAAGCTGTTGGACGGCGGGCGGTCTGGCGGGTGGTTTCACTTGTTCTGGCGTGACGACAGTGGGCGGCCGACCTTGTCTCGGTGGCTGTGCGGTCTCGATGAACGGTCAAGGTCCAGGTGTGCTGGCTTCAAACGGTCGACCGAAATGTGGTCCGGTTTACCACCGACATCCACCTTGAAGGTTTTGTCTCCTGCCTCTAACACGCGGAAAGGACCAGTGTATGGGGCCTTGAGCGGATCCCGGTGAGCATCGTGGCGGATGAACACATAGTCGGCTTGTTTCAGCTCCGCTGGAACGTGAGAGCCCTGAAACCCGTGATGCGATGTGGGAACCGGCGCGAAACATCTGGCTGCTTCCTGGTGGCTGATAAGCTGGCGTGAGGCGGACCATGGCTCCGTTGGTGTTGGCAGGAAATCCCCTGGCACTCGCAGCGGCTGACCATAAACGAGCTCTGCCGCGGAAGAGTGAAGATCTTCCTTGGGGGCCGTGCGAAGGCCCAACATGACCCACGGCAGCTTGTCTGCCCATCCAGCATCTTGGAGGCTGACCCTCAGTGCGGCCTTAAGCGATCTGTGAAAACGTTCGCACAGACCGTTCGCTTGTGGGTGGTAGGCTGTGGTGCGGTGTAACTTGACACCGAGTCGTTGAGCCACCGCATTCCAGAGTTCGGAGGAAAACTGTGGTCCCCGGTCCGAAGAGATGTCAGCAGGCACTCCAAAACGGGCGACCCATGAAGAGATGAACGCCCTGGCCACGTCTGCCGAAGTAGTAGATGACAGGGGAACCGCCTCCGGCCATCTGGTGGTGCGATCTACTATGGTCAGGATGTGCATAAAACCATGGGAAGGTGGAAGTGGTCCTACCAGGTCCACATTAACGTGGTCAAACCGTCGCTCAGGAACTGCAAAGGTGGCCAATGGAGCCTTGATGTGGCGCTGTACCTTGGACTTTTGGCAGACCACGCAGGTGTTGGCCCAGTCGCGGACATCTTTATGCATGCCCCGCCAAACGAACTTAGATGACATTAGCTTCTGAGAAGCCTTCATTCCTGGGTGTGACAACCCATGTATGGCGTCAAACACCTTGCGGCGCCAGGCGACTGGCACAATAGGGCGAGGGTCCCGAACGGAGACGTCACACAGCAATGTGGTACCAGCCGAATGAAACCTGACGTCGGCCAACTGGAGGCTAGTGGTGTTGGTGCGGTAAGTCTGCACTTCTGGATCTGAGACTTGGTCTGCTGCCATGAGGGTGTAGTCGATGCCCAGCTGGACCGCATGCACGGTTGCGCGGGAGGGGCAATCTGCCACCAGGTTGTCTTTACCGGCCACGTGCTGAATATCTGTGGTAAATTCGGAGATTTATGTCAGCTGACGTCGTTGTCGAGGTGACCATGGTTCGACAGTCTTGGCCATGGCAAAGGTCAGTGGCTTATGGTCGACGAAGGCGGTGAAAGGACATCCAACAAGAACCGGAAATGGCGGATGGCCAGAAAAAGGGCTAGTAACTCCCTGTTGAAAGTACTGTACGCCCACTCGTTACGCCGCAGTTGACGGCTGAAGAATGCCGATGGCTGAAGAATGCCAACGGCTGCCACGTCCCGTTCACCCACTGCTCCTGAACGGCGCCGATTGCGTAATCTGACGCGTCGGTGGTGAGGGCGATGGTGGCTCCTGGTAGCGGGTGCGCCAGCATGGTCGTGTTGGCTAAAGCGCTCTTGGTGTCGGTGAATGCCCGGTCCATGTCACCCGTCCAGCCTACTGGATCCTTGCCAGACTTGCCCTTGAGGGCCTCGTACAGGGGCTGCATGTGCAGTGCTGCCTTAGGCACAAAACGGTGGTAAAAGTTTACCATGCCAAGGAATTCCTGCAGGGCCTTTATGTTCTGCGGGCTAAGAAGATTTACAGACCCAGATGAACTTTTCAGGACCTTTCAGAGTTGCAGTGCTCCAATTTAGCAGGGAGTTTATCTGAGAGCTGTGTCACCTGCTGGAAGACGACCTGAAGTTATGGACCTGATCATCTGTTCATCAGTGCCAGTTAAAATCACAATGGCATCCAATTTCTGTGCTACTCAAGGATTTCAGGGACCATTGGTGACATTGCATGCAGCAATGCAGAAAGAAAGAATGGATGATCCATCTCGGCCTCCTCCTACGCTCCCACCATCACAGAAGCCAGTCTTCAGCCAATTTGATTCACTCCACGTGATATCAAGAAACGGCTGAGAGCACTGGATACAGCAAAGGCTATGGGCCCAGACAACATTCCGTGCTGAAGACTTGTGCTCCAGAACTAGCCACACCTCTAGCCAAGCTGTTCCATTAAAGCTACAACACTGGCATCGACCCAACAAGGTGGAAAATTGCCCAGATATGCCCTGTCCACAAATTGCAGAACAAATCCAACCCAGCCAGTTACCGCCTACTCTCGATCATCAGCAAAGTGATGGAAGGTGTCATCGACAGCGCTATCAAGCGGCACTTACTCACCAATAACCTGCTCACTGATGCTCAATTTGAGTTCCACCAGGACCACTCGGCTGCAGACCTCCTTAAAGCCTTGGTCCAAACTTGGACAAAAGAGCTGAATCCCAGAGGTGAGGCGAGAGTGATTGCCCTTGACATCAAGGCAGCATTTGACCGAGTGTATCATCAAGGAGCCCTAGTAAAATTGAAGTCAATTGGAATCGGGGGAAAACTCTCCACTGGCTGGAGTCATACCTACCACAAACGAATGTTGTAGTTGTTGGAGGCCAATCATCTCATCCCCAGGACATCTTCTCATTTCAACTTTCCCTCCAACATAAGGTCGGATGTGGGAATGTTTGCTGATGATTGCACAGTGTTCAGTTCCATTTGCAACTCCTCAGACAATGAAGCAGCCTGTACCTGAATGGAGCAAGACCTGGACAACATTCAGGCTTCGGTTGATAAGTGGGAAGTAACATTCACGCCACATAAGTGCCAGGCAATGACCAACAAGAGAGTGTCTAACCACCTCCCCATGACATTCAATGGGATTACCACTGTTGAATCCCCCACCATCAACATCCTGAGGGGCATCATTGACCAGACACTTAACTGGACATAAACACTGGCTACAAGAGCAGGTCAGAGGCTGGGTATTCTGCTGCAAGTGACTCACCTCCTGACTCCCCAAAGCCTTTCCACCTTGTAGATCAAGGCACAAGTCAGGAGTGTGATGGGATACTCTCCACTTGCCTGGATGAGTGCAGCTCCAACAACACTCAAGCTTGACACCATCCAGAACAAAGCAGCCTGCTTGATTGGCACCCCATCCACCACCTTATTGTGGTCTCAACAAAGCCCTACATAATTGCAGCAAGACTTCCTTACTCTTACCTGCATTGAAATCTATCTGCCACAATTTTGCCCACTCACTTCATCTAGTATTGTCTCTTTGTAATTTTATGCTCCCGTCTACTACTTATTATGCCACCAAGATTTTTGTCATTGGCATACTTGGATATATGGCTCTCTATTGTGTTATTTAAGTCATTAATAAATATAATGAATAGTTGAGGCCCCAGGTTGAGGTCGGATTTATCGGAGGGAGTTATCCGATTTCGGGGGGTTAGCGAGGCAGGAACACGTAATCCAGCAGGCAAGTGGAAAGGCACTTATCTCCTGGATCCAGCAGTCCTCGCCTTCCTTTAGCTTCCTGGTTATCCGTAGCCTGGGAAACCCGGCCGCCCACAGTTAAATTTTAAATGGAGCTTCAACCCGAGGCACGGAGCCGCATTGAAATATTTAAAGTGCCTTCAGCAAGCAGGATGGTTGTCTGCCTCCCGTCCCACCTCTGTTAAAACCAGAAGTGGGTGTGTTTGGATGCAGGTTGGGATGGGGATTCAGATTTTTAACATCCCAAACCCCCCCCCCCTTTTTTTAGGGTTATTTTCATTTGCAGTATTACCCCCATCTGTTTTTAAAGGGCCCATATTACCCTTAACTATCCTTTTCTTCCACTGTAATTGTAAAAACGTTTGGGGGGAAAAATTCGGTCGTGCCCCCTTTGGGACGCTAACTTCGCGCGGGCGGTGCTTTTAGCGCCCCGAAAAGTTAGCGCCCCTGCACCGTAAATTGAATGGTAGCGCCCCAAGCAGGAGGCGGGGTGCTACTGGAAGCGCTCCCCCTCCTTCCTGGGGCGCTACCATTCAATATTGCGGTGCAACAGCGCCACGCGCGTATTACAGGCCACCCTCCCCTGATTAAAGGGAGGGGCCTAGCGCAGCACGCACCGGGGCCCTGCTGACCACTGGGGGAATGGGGTGCCTGGAAAACAGCCTGGCCCTCGAGGAGTGCCGGGCTGACTGATCACGGCCGGCACCCCGCACGATGAGGCGAGAGGGCGCAGGTGTTGGCAGGCGGCCGCCCGCCCGGCACCTGCCCTTTAATTTGCAGTGTCGCGGCCGCAAAAGCGCCACTCTGACCCTGTTGGACATATCATCTGGTGGTAGGTCAGGGGGCGCAACTGAAGTTTGCGAGCGGGGTGCTGCGCACGGCAATGACGTCATCGCCAGAGGTGCAGGGCGCTACCGGCTACCGCCGCCACTGCTAACCTCCTGCTGAGTTTCGTGGGAGGCGTTAGTGGTGTTGCCCCCAGGCGCTAGGGGCTTTGCACCCCCGGGGGGGCGCTAACGAGAGGCGCAAAGCAACCAATTTTTTCCCCCTTTGTGTTAATCTTGATATCCCTCGCAAGTTTCTTTTTGTAATGCCTTTTTGCAGCTCTTGGATTGACACTATTCTTTGTACTTTGATGTATATACTCTTTCCTTTAGTTTTATGTTATCTGTCACCTCTTACCAAATAAAAGAGCCACGTAAAAAATCAGGGCTGTTTTATTTGGTAAGTGGAGCTCTCTCCCCTTAGGGGTATATATTGGTCCTGAATTAAGCTAAATGATATATTGAACACCTCTCACTGTTCATCTGTAGTTTCACCCGATAACAGTTTTGATCAGTTTGCTGTCGTCAGTCTCTGTCTCATCCTGTTAAAGTTAGCCTTACCATTTCTGGAATCTTAGTAATTGCGTTAAGTTTCTCCTTTTCCAACCTATCATTGAGTTCAATCATATTATGATCACTGTTAGATAAATGTTCCCTTACTGTTAGATTATTAACTAAGTTTGGTTCATTACTAAATCTAGTATGACCTGCTCTTGCATTGGTTCCAGAACATATTGCACTCGAACACATCATGTGAATACTGCCCAAAATTGCAAGTGAGGTTTAAGTAAAGAAAGCCTTTTAGGAGCGTGAGGAACTAATGAGATCCAGAATAGGTGATCAGGGCCATAAAACATACAAAACTGTCCCAGCAATTTTATTTTATCACTAGTAAAACTGCTATAGAAGCATTGAGTACTGCTGCCAAAATCCTCATCCCTTGATATGGATCCAGCTTTAACACTTGGGTCTGCTCGCTTCCTATTGTTTCACGTAAGTACAGCTCTCAACAGTGCCAGCCAGTAAACAGAGACTCTTTATCCATTTTCAGCTACTTTCACCATTGGTGTCACTTTTATCACCAGTAAAACTGGTAGAGAAGCATTGAGAAGTGCACATTTCAAGTTGAGCACTGCTGCCAAAATCCTTATCCCTGGCAGCCAAGCCTGCCTGAGTGTTGATGTGTACCTTGACTTTAAAGATGACGTTAAGGGTAGGTATTCCAAGTCTGCACCCACATTATGGTACCTTGCCTGAGATTTTCAGATACACATTGGCAGTGGAAAAGGTGGCTGGAGACTCAAATTCTACCCCTGGATAGGTATGCAAAAATCCACACTAGTGGAGGAAAGATCCCCATCTAGATTGAGGTCCCCACATTGATCAGTTGAATTGATTGCTGGGTAAGGCGAAGAGACAGTCGTCTATCTAAGGTGCGTTTATGACTATTGATGTAACTGCTCCAAGGTTTTTAGCACACGCATCAGAAAGCTGTTTTACTATAAGAGGTTGAGGTAATGTAATTGGAGTCATTGGATACTTGCCATGTTTTGTTTTTGAGATGCCATTATACTGGAAATACTACACGCATACTTCGCTCAAGAGTTTGATGCCTTTATATCTATTTTGGTACCCAAAGATGGTGCAAACAATAAATTTTATGAGTTGATGCATTAAGACAGCATCGAAATTCCTGTTGAATGCGTTTTTGCAATTCCATCCAGCCCCAGCAATTGCCATTCAATCTTTCTCTGCAGCTGCTTGTAAATCTGACACTGAATGCAGGTTTCAGCATTTAGATATGAGGAGAGTTCTGTGTTACTATACACAGCAAAATGTGGCAGAGAATCCATTCAGCGGTTCTTTCCTACAGACTTAAAACTTTAGCTGAACCTGTTGCCAAAAAAAAGCTTTGTTAGCAGACTGCATTCTGTGACACCACGAGTTGGCAGAGGGAGAAGTAACCAAGATTGTACTTCTGCGGCAGATACTGTGTGACCTAGTTTTAAGCTTGTTGGATGATATGGATCCAGTTTTAACACGTGGGTCTGCTCACTTCTTATTGCTCCCAGTAAGTGCAAATCTCAACAGTGCCACCCATTAAACAGAGACATGGGGGAAAAATTCAGTATCGCCCCTTTTGGGGCGCCATTATCGGCTGTGTGCAAAGTTTAGCGTCTGGCGCTAATCATCGCCTCCGACGGCAAACTTGGCTTTTATCGCCCCTGGAGGTGATTGGAGCGCTAAATCAGGCACTTCACAACTGTCTTAAGGCGCATAACCGAGGAGTGAGGCGCTACCTCAGAGTGCTGGCGAAGCAAAGAAGGGCAAATCAAAATGAACCTGCAAAGTGCTGCTCAGTACCCAAAACTCCTTCACACAGCATTGAATCTCTCCAGAAGTCTCTCTCTCTCTCTCTCTCAGAATGCGTGGTGCAAAAATGTCCCCAACAAAAAAAGGCAGGAAGCGGTCACCTTTAAATAGCGCTCCCCCAGTCCCTTACTGCAAAACGCTCCCCTCAACCTGTCGTTGCTAGGCGGTAAGGCAGGGGGCACCACTCAATATCCGGCCCGGGGCGTTGCGCACTCAACTGACGTCACGATCTACCGACGCAGGGAATCGTGGCGGTAGTGTTTTGCGCCGCCGCAAAATGTCCAGTTAATTTCGCGAGCGGCGCAAACATCGTCTCGCCCGGGCGCTAGATGCTTTGCGCCCCATTAGCGCCCTCTTAAGGCACTAACGGGAGGCGCAAACAACTGAATTTTTCCCCCTCTTTACCACTTTCCTCCTATTTTGTAATGGGGGAAATGCCCAGAATACGCAGAGGATAAAGAATGAAAAGAAAGATGGATTTCTTTTTCTTCCCATTAGCTGCACTCAACACAATTCTGTGTAGGTTTGTGTCATAAGAACATAAGAAATAAGAGCAGGAGTAGGCCATTTGGCCCCTCGAGCCTGCTCCGCCATTTAATGAGATCATGGCAGATCTGATCTTGGGCTCAGCTCCATTTCCATGCCCGCTCCCCATAACACTTGTTGTGCAGCCTGGGCTCTCAAATGTGGATGTCTGTTTGGTTGGGTGTCACTATTGGTGAATGCTTACTTTCCTGGGCATTGCATTGGCTTAGAACACTTGTCTTTTCACATTTGGAGCTTAGGTTTGCATCCAGTTCAGACGTGTAAGGGAGAGGTTTCCCCTCTCTACTGCCTGTTGGGTTTTAAAATGAAATGTGAATGAACAGCTTCAAACCGGTTCCAACAAAAATAAAGTCCATAATTTTGACACAACTTGGGTCTGTTGGTTTACAAGTAATTTTACTGCAAGCTCAAATAAAAGAATGGGACAAGAAAGGGGCTTCCATGATTACTTAATGCATTGCCTGGTGTGGCACTGAGCCTTACTGATCAGAAATATTCCAGGATAGATGCCCAATCGGCACTGAATTAGCTGATCTTAGGTGGGGCCGTGGCAAGGACAGTACAATTGGCTTCAGTAGCCTCGGAGTAGAGAGGGAATGTGTGTGTGTGTGTACATTGGGTGAGAAAGAATTGGGGGTCAACTGTCATGCTGCCTGTAGATCAATAGCCTGCAGACAGTTGCTGTCCAGGCTGATGTGAAGCTTGCAGTTTTTGCACAAGGTACTCGAGGGCTGCCAGGCAACAGTTTCAGCAAAGGTGGGAAGAAAAGGAAAGGAATGTCAGTATGATGGGGAGCCAGTGGAATTTAACTTCTTGATTTGCTCACTTTTGAGTTCAGCCTATTCAGCACTCTCCTATTAGAGACCTGAAGACAGGTCATGCAGGTAAGGGAGGAACTGCTGTATAAAGAGTGCAGGAAGCAAAAGGTGCATGATGCAGGACTAAACTGAAAAGGAATAGTAATTGTTCCTCTGTTGGATTGACAAACCCACCTGAGATATGTAGAGGCTAACTGAAGCTTAAAAAAAAGTTGAGGAATGCTTAACATTTAAAAGGATGTAATCTGCCCTACTGTCAAAATGATACGCCAATAAAAAGCATTTGTTTAATTAAAATGACCAATAAATTAGGGGGTCCTAACCAGTGAGGGAATGTCTGTTCTCTGTTTGATTCTCATGAACTCATTGCTACCAACAAGGTGGGGGGGTTGGCGGAAGAAGCAACTGTCCGAACGGTGTATTTAGTCAGCTGACAGCAGTATGGACCACATTAGATGACCGTATTTGTCAATTGAAGGCACATTGTCATATTATGAACACATGACTATTTTCTTTCCAGTCATTGCCCATATTTAAACCCAAGGGCTTCATAAATCATTACAGTGTATTAAACTAATTGCAGTGACACAAAGCCGTGTTATAGGTTCACGTCTGAACATAATATTGTAGTATTATATGTTTAATTACAATTGATATATGGAGCTGAAGTTCACTGTAATGAATGAAACATTTTCTAATCCTTACTGTTGAATGCCAATGGAGACATTTTCCAAGATACCTACCTTTGGTTGGGCGGTTGAAGCATTTTATTGACTGCCACCTTGCCTGTCATTTTCCACATTTAACTCTGGTAACCTTGATAGCCGACAGCTCTCCTTGTGTTCCTCAACTTGCACTAATTAGAGTTTGAGGCAAATGCAATAATTGGATTCCCTGTGAAGCAAGCAGGAATTTTATCAACATTCTATACTGTGATTGACCTGCGCTGGGGTGCAGCATTGCAGGTAAAAAAAATATGCATCCAATGAACAATTATTGGACTTTACAAGAAAGAGGTTGTTGATAATGAGTGAGCGAGAGCCTGAAAAAGGAGGGGAAAGAGTGGAAAATGTCAAAAAAGAGGGACGGACGGTATGGGAAAGACAAGAGCACGAGTGTGTGAAGGAGCAAGTGAAAGATTTCAAGCAAACAGCTTGAAATCAAGTACATTGATGGACAAAGCTTCAAAATGTCTTGCATGGCTTACTTGTGGCTACAGTGTGAGAGTATCAGAGTGTAGGAGTAAAGTAGACTGCATTTAAAAAAAGTACTGCGGATGCTGGAAATCTGAACTAAAAAGCGAAATAGCTCTGAAACGTTAACGTTGTTTCTCTCTCCTGCTGGGCCTGACCTGCTGAGAATTTCCAGCACCTTCTGTTTTTATTGCATTTAAAACTTGATCTTTGTCAGTGTACAATTTCTTTTGTCAATCCTTGAGTGTTGAAAGGTTGGCCACCCTCCCACCAGAAAGTACATTGAGCCCACGGCAAACACATTCCGTTTCAGATGGTTCGAGCTCTCGGACAAGGTGACTACCATCCCATCATTCTGTGTTGGATTGAAGCCCAGGTCCGATATTAAAGATATATTTTTCCAATCTACTGCAAATCTCAGTCCCTCTGCACCATCTGTTGCCTAATTTTCTCCTGGGTTGCTCTGTGTAGAGCCTAAACTGAAGGGCAGGAACACACAAAGAGCAAACCTGGATACTTTGTCGTTTTGTCCTGAATTCCAAAGTTTTGATAGGCTGTGATATAATTTGCTAAACATAGTTTCACAGTTTCCATGTATATGTGCTTAGTATTTGCTCAGACAACCTGAAGTGCCAAAAAATACTTCAAGTGGGTTCTAAGAACATGCTTGCACTACTGGACTAAGCACTGTGTTGAAACAACTGATTAACAGGAACATAGGCCATTCAGCCCCTCGGGCCTTCTCCGTCATTCAGTTAGATCATGGCTGATTTGTATCGCAACTCCACTTTCTCGCCTTTGGTCCATATCCCTTGATATCCTTGCCCAACAAATATATATCTATTTCAGTCCTGAAAGCTCCAGTTGTCATCGGACTCTCTCAGGGTCGGATGGGGGGTGGGGGTTCAACCCCACGTCCACACCTGGTATCCCTGGTTGCACCTGGAATTCCGTTTGCATGGTGCAACACAGGCCAGAGATCAAGAATTCCCTCTGATGTCAAGGACTGTATTTGAGGTGGACGAAGGTTTGACCCTAAACAAGCCCCTTAAAATCTTGGAGCAAAGACCGGAGCCCAGCGTAATTGGATTCCCGGACTTACACCGGGAGTGTACTGATGTGGGCCAAAAGAGTTTCAGGGGCCATAGATTCATATTTTCAAGGGCTATGATGAAGACATCTTGCTCTTCGGTAGATATAAAATGGAAGACAAAGATACTCCATCTGCATGAGCCAGGCAGGTTACTGTTTACAAATTAGTTGAGTAAGAATATTTCCTTTGGCAGGGGCAACATTTTTAAAGCATTAATATATGCAGCTTGTCAGATGGAAATGTATTTTCTGTTGGTGTCCATATATGAAAACAGCCTAGGGGAAAAGTGCTAAAGCAAACGTAACTCTTGGAGGCCATTAGCCTATTGTCTAACCAGCTGCGAAGACCGTTCATATTCTGTTTGCTTGACTAAGAATTGGCTTTATATCAAAGAAGATTTATGAGATAAATATTCCAGTGCCAGCTGGATGGGGCACATGTAACTCACCTATTCTACCTACCCCATTCTGAAACACCATGGACTGCACACCAAAGAAGGAATAGGCTCAGTTGATTTTATCAAAAAAACTCTTGCACTTTAAAAAGCTGATAGAGGCAACTTTGTCAAAAGGGTAGATTAACCCCTTATGGACTGGTTCCAGTTCTTTGATGTAAGTATTGTGCTGTTTACTATCATAGCCATGTTTTTAGCATAAGATCATAATGTAGGAACGGAAGTTCCTATCTGAATAAGGTATTCGACTCGATGAATCAAATCAACAGGTTTTAATGAACAACGAAGTTAACAGGGAAACTACAGGAGAAACGGTACACAGGTCTAATCAGCTTGCTGGGCACTCAACGACTACTTGAAGATTCTGGAAGCTGACGTCATCGCGTTCTTCGTGCTACTGGTGGTCACGTGATCGGCGTCATGACGTCATCGCGTGGAGTACAGGAAAACACAATACAGTACAGTTAACAGGCAGTTTAAAGGTGCAGTCCGCGGCTGCACTACACTGTAGTTAAAGGGATTATTACTAATTGTTCTGAGACCCTTGGTGGCTCCGCCACAGGCGCCCCCCCAGAATCCACTTTAACGGACATTGTCAACCGAGTAGGAGGTTTAATGGTCCTGGCCGAACGGCGACGAAACTCAGGCAGCGGAAACGGGGCGTTAGTAGAAGAACCAGTGCCGGATTGCGGCAGAAGCGGCGTCTCGGGCGAGGCAGAAACGGTAGTCAGAGGTGCAGGCGCGTCTGAGACTGAATCAGGCTGTTCGACGGTGGGCTGGTCTGGCGGTCGGCTGCGGCGAGGCGGTTGGGCAGCCACGACAGGCTCACTCCGATCTAGGTGGGCTGGTTTGAGCCGGTCGATAGAGATGGTATCGGACTTTCCACCGACTTCGACTGTGGAAAAACTTTTCCCCTGATGAGATGACATGAAAAGGTCCGGTATACGGCGGCTTGAGCGGGTCTCTGTGACCGTCCTGTCTAATAAAGACATAGTCCGAACTCATGAGCTCTGTCGGGACGTGAGGCCTCTGCAGGTCATGCTGCGAGGTTAGGATGGGCAGGAAATTCCTAGCCGCCTCCTGATGTAGCAGGAGCTGTTGAGCTGCAGACCATGGTTCGGTGTGTGGAGGGAGAAAGTCACCTGGCACTCTGAGTGTCTGGCCATAAACCAGCTCAGCCGATGAAGACTGAAGATCCTCCTTTGGGGCTGTCCGGAGGCCCAGCATCACCCATGGGAGCCTGTCCACCCAGTTGGGTCCCCTCAAGCTGGCACGGAGGGACGCTTTGAGAGACCGATGGAACCTTTCGCACAGACCATTCGCCTGCGGATGGTACACGGTGGTACGGTGCAGCTTGGTACCCAGGCCTTGTGCCATTGCGTTCCACAGCTCTGATGTGAATTGCGGACCGCGGTCCAAGGAGATGTCCGATGGCACCCCGAACCTAGCCACCCACGGCGAAAGAAACGCCCTGGCGACGTCTGCTGCGGTGGTAGCGGCCAAGGGAATCGCCTCTGGCCACCTGGTGGTCCGGTCTATCACCAGGAGGTGTGTGAATCCACGTGACCCGGGAAGGGGACCTACTAAATCCACGTGAACGTGGTCGAAACGGCGCTCAGGCACTGGGAAGTTGGCAACCGGAGCCTTGACGTGACGGTGGACTTTGGATTTTTGACAATCGACGCAATTGTTTGTCCAGTCCCGGACGTCCAAATGCATGCCTTGCCAAACAAATTTGCGGGACAGTAGCCGTTGAGACGCCCGCATCCCCGGGTGAGATAACCCGTGGATTGCCTGGAATACTTTCTTGCGCCATTCGACCGGCACAATGGGCCGGGGCACTCCCATGGATGTGTCGCACAAGAGCGTGGTTCCTGCCGCTTGAAACGGCACGTCTGCAACCTGCCAACTGGAAGGCGTGGTCCTAAACGCTTGTACCTCTGGGTCTGCCAGTTGATCCTCTGCCAGTCCGACGAAATCAATGCCCAGGTGGACTGCCTGTACTGGAACCCGGGAAAGGCAATCTGCCACGAAATTATCTTTGCCGGACACGTGCCGCAAATCCGTTGTGAATTTGGATATAAACGTGAGGTGGCGCTGCTGCCGAGCTGACCAAGGTTCCGCTGTTTTGGCCATGGTGAAGGTGAGCGGCTTGTGGTCCACGAATGCAGTGAACGGACGGCCTTCTAGAAGGAAACGGAAATGCCGGATGGCCAAAAACAGGGCTAGCAACTCTCTGTCAAAAGTGCTATACTTTCGCTCGTTCTTGCGCAGTTGGCGGCTGAAAAAGGCTAACGGCTGCCAACCCCCGTCGACCCACTGCTCTTGAAGTGCTCCGATGGCGTAGTCGGAGGCATCCGTAGTGAGGGCAACAGTCGCGCCCGGGAGTGGGTGTGCTAGCATAGTTGCATCCGCCAACGCCGCCTTGGTATCGCGGAACGCCTGGTCCATTTGCGGTGTCCAAGTGAGAACATCCTTGCCCGACTTTCCTTTCAGTGCTTCGTACAGAGGTTGCATTAACCGGGCCGCCTTGGGGACGAAATGATGATAATTTACCATCCCCAAGAACTCTTGCAGGGGTTTGACTGTGTGAGGCCGCGGGAATGCGGTAACTGCCTCTACCTTGGTGGCTAGCGGGACGGCGCCTTCTGGGGTAATCCTGTGTCCCAGGAAATCAATACTGGATACTCCAAACGTGCATTTGGCCGGATTGACAATAAGGCCGTGTTGGCTGAGCCGGGCGAAAAGTGTATGTAAATGGGCCATGTGAGCTGTCGTATCCTTGCTGGCTATTAGGATGTCGTCCAAATATACAAAAATGAATGGCAGGTCCCGTAAGACAGAGTCCATCAACCGCTGGAATGCTTGAGCTGCGTTTTTCAGACCGAATGGCATGCGGAGGAACTCAGAGGTTGAACGGAGTGATGACTGCCGTTTTGGGGACGTCTGGAGGGTGCACCGGAACTTGGTGATATCCACAAACGAGATCCACTTTAGAAAATATAGAGTTGCCAGCCAGATGTGCCGAAAAATCTTGGATGTGGGGAATAGGATACCTGTCCGGTGTCGTGGCGTCGTTTAAGCATCTGCAATCCCCGCAAGGTCGCCATCCGCCGCCTGGTTTGGGTACTATATGCAGTGGGGAGGACCAAGGGCTGTCTGAACGCCGGATGATCCCGAGGCGCTCCATGGTCTGGAACTCGGCCTTTGCGGCTGCCAGCTTGCCGGCTTCTAATCGCCGCGCTCGAGTGTAAACGGGTGCTCCGGTCGTGGAGATATGGTGCTCCACCCCGTGCCATGTGCCTGCAGCCGAAAAAGTAGGCCTGGTGAGCTCCGGGAATTCACCGAGCAGGCGCGTAAACCCGTCTTGCAACGGAACCGCACAGGCCACCGACCAGGACACGGCGGTGCTGCGGTGGCAGGGCACTGCGTGGAAAGTGGACGCATTAATGAGTCGGCAGTGTTGGACGTCGACCAGCAGACCGTTGGCACAGAAAAAATCAGCCCCCAGGATGGCCTGTGAGACCTTAGCTGTAATAAAGTCGCAGACAAAACGCTGACCGGCGAAGGTTAAGTTTACCGTCCGTTTACCGAACGTACGCATGGCAGCGCCGTTTATTGCCACGAGGGAAGGCCCCTGGCCGCCGGATAGTAGGTCCAGCTTTGAAGCTGGCAGGATGCTGCACTGTGAACCAGTGTTGCACCGGAATCGTCGGCCCGTAATGGAATCCGTAACGTAAATGAGTTTGCCCGCTGAGCCTGCCGCCATAGCTAACTTGCCATGCTTTTCAGACCTTGTCGTCCGTCCGGGAGGACGCGGGCTTGTTGGAGTTTTTTTTTCTTGAGGGAAACTGCAAGGAGGCCGGCAGCATCGAGCTTTGGCGCCAAAACGGGCGTGGTGCGCACACCATCCTGCTGGGGGAGGGCTGGGCTTCGCTCGCATGGGGGGAAAGGCGCCTCGTGGCTGCACAACATTGCTGAGTAACAGTAAATATCTTGTCTGCCTCTGCAGCGAGTTCAGCACCGTCTGTGATGGCAGTGTTGGCCAAGGCCGCCTGAACAGGTTCGGGTAGCTGGCAGAGGAAAAGCTCACGGAATAAAAAACATTGGGGTTCCGCGCCCAACAGCGTGAGCATTTGACTCATCAGCTCTGACGGTTTTGAGCCCCCGAGGCCGGGCATGGAAATAAGCTTGCGTGCCCGCTCCGACTTATTAAGATCAAATACCTGTAGCAAACGGGCTTTAAGCGCTTCGTACTTGCCCTCCTTGGGCTTCCAAGGATGCTGACGACCCGCTAGGCCCTGGCACTGTCGAGAGCGGCAACCACATAATAATAACGGGTCGAATCCGCTGTGACCTCCCGGAGAGCGAACTGTGCTTCTGCTTGGAAAAACCATGCTGCTGGCTGCTGTTCCCAGAACTGCGGCAGTTTAAGGGCGACGGCGTTTGTGTTCATCCCCAACGAAAGTTGTCCGACGAGATTGGGGTCACCAATGTAGGAACGGAGGTTCCTATCTGAATAAGGTATTCGACTCGATGAATCAAATCAACAGGTTTTAATGAACAACGAAGTTAACAGGGAAACTACAGGAGAAACGATACACAGGTCTAATCAGCTTGCTGGGCACTCGACGACTACTGGAAGATTCTGGAAGCTGACGTCATCGCGTTCTTCGCGCCATTGGTGGTCACGTGATCGGCGTCATGACGCCATCACGAGTGCAGGAAAACACAATACAGTACAGTTAACAGGCAGTTTAAAGGTGCAGTCCGCGACTGCACTACACTGTAGTTAAAGGGATTATTACTAATTGTTCTGAGACCCTTGGTGGCTCCGCCACAATAACATAATAAATAGGAACCGGAGTAGGCCATATGGCTCCTCGAGCCTGCTCTGCCATTCAATAAGATCATGGCTGAACTTTTACATCAACTCCACTTTCCCGCCCTATCCCTATCTCTCTTGATTCTCTTAGTGCTCAAGAATCTATCGATCTCAGTCTTGAATATACTCAATGACTGAGCATCCACAGCGCTCTGGGGTAGAGAATTCCAAAGATCTACAACCCTCTGAGTGAAGAAATTTCTCCATGTCTCAGTCCTAAATGGCCAATCGCTTATCCTGAGACTATGACCCCTAGTTCTAGACTCTCCAGCCAAGGGAAACAGCCTCTCAGCATCTAGCCTGTCAATCCCCCTCAGAATTTTATATGTTTCAATGAGATCACCTCTCAATCTTCTAAACTCCAGAGAGTATAGGCCCATTCTACTCAATCTCTCCTCATAGGAGAGCCCCCTCATCCCAGGAATCAAACTAAAGCTTTGTTGCAACCCCTCTAATGCAAGTATATCCTTCCTCCAGGTACTCCAGGTGTGGTCTTACCAAAGCTTTGTATAATTGCAGCAAGACTACCTTACTCATATACTCCAACCCCCTTGCAATAAAGGCTAACATAACATCTGCCTTCCTAATTGCTTGCTGTACCTGTTTGTTAACTTTCTGTGATTTGTGTACAAGGACACCCAAATCTCTCAATACCAACATTTCCCAATCTCTCAACTTAAAAAAAAAAATTAAAAAAAAATATTCTGCTTTTACATTCTTCCTACCAAAGTGGATAATTTCACACTTCTCCACATTATATTCCATCTGCTATGTTCTTGCCCACTCGCTTAACCTGTCTATATCCCTTTGCAGCCTCTTTGTGTCCTCCTCACTGCTTATTTTCCCACCAAGCTTTGTACTGCAAAATACTTGGATATATTACACTCAGTCCCTTCATCTAAGTCATTGATATAAATTGTAAATAGCTGAGGCCCAAGCACTGATCTTTGCAGCACTCCAATAGTTGCACCCTGCCATCCCATAAATGACCCATTTATTCCTACTCTCTGTTTTCTGTCCTTTAAGCAATCCTCAATCCATGCTAATATATTAACCCCAATCCCATGAGCCCTAATCTTGTGTAACATTCTCTTGTGTGATACCTTATCGAATGCCTTCTGAAAATCCAAATGTACTACATCCACTGGTTTCCCCTTATCTACCCTGTTAATTACACCCTCAAAAAACTCTAATCGATTTGTCAAACATGATTTCTCTTTCATAAAACCGTGTTGACTCTGCCTGATCATATTGTAATTTTCCAAGTGTCCTATTTCTTTAACTAAATGTGGAACAGTCGTGTAGCCTACATAAAGTATTCAACAGCATGATATTTTCTGCCATCTGAGGTGACAGAAGGTGCCGTGGGCATCCGACATATTTTCCAGTGAACAATTAACTGCAATTGGGGTTAATTGTTAGACCTCGGCTATACAATCCCAAATAATTCAAAAATAAAGAAAATATTTAAGTATTTTCACATCCTCAGGGCATCACAAATGTTTATTTTTGAAGTGTAATCACTGTAGTTATTATGTAGATAAATGTGACGGCCAAATTTGCACGAAGCAAGATCTTGCAAAACGCAGTGTGATAAATGACCAATTAATCTGTCTTTGGTGGTCCTGGTTGAAGGAGAAATATTGATAAGGACTCTCAAAAATGGGCCACAACCAATTTCCACCCTATCATTTTGTCACAACCACGTTTACATTTGCCTATGGAGGCAGCAGTGCAATATAAGTCAGTTGGGGTATGTGGCTCCAGAGTCAGGTATTATGATCTGAATTAAAAACAGAAAATACTGGAAATACTCAGCAGGTCAGGCAGCATCTGTAGAGAGAGAAACAGAGTTTACCGTTTCAGGTCGATGACCCTTCGTCAGAACTGGAAAAAGTTGGAGATATAACAGGTTTTTAAGCAAGTATTTATTCTCTGGCACTTAAAGGAAAGAACCGCTAGTAGCAAAACAAATGGTTGCTGTCAGTCATACATACCAGCAATTGGTTTTTATATTGCTCGCCTGTATAGACCTTCTCCAATATTAGGGGCAAAAGTTTGAGACCACAATGGTGAAGCTTTAGCAAATGCACATGCCCAGCATTACCACTGGTTTCTGAATCTGCCCCGCAGTATAAATGGGATGAATTTGAAATCCAGGTATAAGGATCACAGTTGAGTCACATAAGATGAGGCGACCTGCTTGCCATTTTGTCTAACCCGAAGCGCTCTCTTTGGAGACAGATTGGCGACGGTGTTTATCATTCATTCATTATTTACTTACCAAACACTGACCAAAGGTGTAGTTGCCTACTGAGTTACGGTACTCTATGGATCTTGCTTTAAGCAGTAAATGTCTTAAGTTCTGAAAGCAATGACACTGACGTACCAACCTCCTTTCCTGCAGTTCGATTTCTCTTTTAGACAACGATGTTGCTGTTTTTTACTGGGCCACATCTCTGTTTAAAGGCTGTACACAATGAGGTAAATTCACAGAGGCCACGCTTGAAGAGGGAGTGGCTTGGAGATAGGACTACGGTGTTGTTGGGCCAATTCTTTGACTCTTGGTCTCTTGCAGTACGGTACTTGCTGGCAATGTGGGATTGGTGCATTTACCAGAATGTTCATTCAGCTACAAGAAAAGTTAGAAGTATTGTGGCCTGCTCGACAGCCCATTGGGTTTGAGTACAGGAACAAGCATGTCTTGCTGCAGTTGTACAGGGCCTTGGTGAGACCACACCTTGAGTATTGTGTGCAGTTTTGGTCGCCTTATCTGAGGAAGGATGTTCTTGCCATGGAAGGAGTGCAGCGAAGATTCACCAGGCTGATACCTGGG
Source organism: Somniosus microcephalus (assembly GCF_052327205.1). Classification (NCBI taxonomy): domain Eukaryota; kingdom Metazoa; phylum Chordata; class Chondrichthyes; order Squaliformes; family Somniosidae; genus Somniosus; species Somniosus microcephalus. The sequence goes on along the minus strand of NC_140993.1, from coordinate 42,080,349 downwards.
ATGGCAGGAATGACGTATGAGGAGAGATTGGGTCGATTGGGCTTGTACTCGCTGGAGTTTAGAGGAATGAGAGGGGATCTCATTGAAACTTATAAAATTCTAACAGGACTAGACAGACTAGATGCAGGAAGGATGTTCCCGATGGTCGGGGAGTCCAGAACCAGGGGTTACAGCCTAAGGATAAGGGGTAAGCCATTTAGGGCAGAGATGAGGAGGAATTTCTTTACCCAGAGAGTGGTGAACCTGTGGAATTCTCTACCACAGAAGGCAGTCGAGGCCAATTCATTAAATATATTCAAGAAGGAGTTGGATATATTTCTTAAGGCTAAAGGGATCAAGGGATATGGAGAGAAAGCAGGGACAGGGTACTGAATTTGGATGATCAGCCATGATCGCATTGAATGGCGGAGCAGGCTCGAGGGGCTGAATGGCCTACTCCTGCTCCTATCTTCTATGTTTTTATGTTTCTCTGGTGTGTCTTTGCATAACCATTATGCATATACAATGGAAAAGAAAGACTTGCATTTATACAGTGCCTTTCACGACCTCAAGACGTTCAAAATGCTTTACAGCCAATCAAGTACTTTAGAAGTGAAGTCATTTTTGTAATGTAGGAAACGCAGCAGTCAATTTGCACATAGTAAGGTCCCACAAACACTAATGTGATAATGACCAGTAAATCTTTTTTTTTAGTGTGTTGCAGAACTCCCCCTGCTTGCCTTCGAAATAGTGCTGTTGGATCTTTTACGCCCATCTGAGGGGATAGAAGGGACCTTGGATAAACATCTCATCTGAAAGATGGCACCTCTGACAGTGCCATACTCCCTTAATACTGCACTGGAGTGTCCACCTAGATTTTGTGCTCAAGTTTCTGGACTCAGTGGTGAGAGTGCTAGCACTGAACCACGGTTGACAATGACTGAATGAATGATAAGTTAATTAAAGCAGAAATGAGGGATGCAGTGGAATAGACACTGAGTTCGAATTCAGCCCAGATTGATTGAATGAGACCCTTCTCTAAGGCACACATATGAAGTGAACAGTTTCAGACCAGATCCTGGGGCTGGATTTTGCCAATGGGGAGCTTTTGGAGGTTTCAGTCCTGCCTCCATCAACTTCTGGCCAGCCCGTGCTATTTTCCCTTGATTGACCTTGTTAGGCCCACCCAGTGGGCTTAGCAGGCCAATTAAGAGAAAGCTGGTTACAGAGAACGTCAATGTATGACGTTTCATCTGTCAAAAATTTTTGACAGATGAATTGTCATCGTTTGACAGCTTTGTGAAGCTGTCAAACACTGACATTCTATGTTGTTTGATGAGTTCTTGAATACAAGAACTCATCAAACCTCTTTCTTTTGCAGAAATTAGATGGTTGTTGCATTGGAGAATGCAACGGCTATCTGTCATCTCTGCCGCGAAGGTGTGAGACTCTCTGCATACCCACCGATTGAAGCCTGCAGGAAGAAACAAAGGTAAGTACACTTTTTCTATCACTTTCCACTTACCTCAAATACTTACCTCTTCACACTTACACCCATCACTTACCTTCACAGCGTACATTTGCACCCCGCAGACCCACTACTCGCCTTGGTGACCCTGGCGGGTTTCGGAGCCGTGACCCTGGCGGGTTTCGGAGCCTTCGGGAAGCCTGCGTTTGTGTGGGCAAAATGGGGATAATCCTCTTATCTGCCTGTTAACAGGCAGATAAATGGCTGTAATCCCTTCCTGCCTCCAAGGAGACGGGACCCGGCACGGGGTGGCTACCTGCCTCCTGGCAAGATGGCACGGAGGCGGGTTGGGCACCCGCCCCCAGATTCTGCCATTTTCCCGGCAGTCCCGCCTCCAAACCCTTGTGACTATGGAGCGAGCTACAGAGTGAGTGCAATGGTATGTTATCCTGGGCCTATTCTAGCTTTTGCCTCTGCTTTTCCCTGGCCACTTTCTGGAGTCCCATGGTCCCCTTCTCTCAATCCAAGTGCTGTTGCTGATGCTGTCTCTCCACATCCACCCACCTGACAGTCCCAATGATCTGCCTTTCCCTGCCAACCTAACTAGGGGCAAAGTTCCAACTAGTACACAGATCAGCTGAATTACAATCAACATGTGCTCCATTCACTGAGACTTTACAGAAGAATGTGCTTACTGTATTGGTGGGTGGAGCAGGTTGACTGCAACACCAGCAAGTATGTACTCTCTCAGTTCCTCCACAGTCAAGACTTGGGTGGGGACAGAGGGGGTTGGCACTCAAGCAGTTGAGAGAGTCAGCAGCTACAAAGCTCAAGTGGGAAGAGAGAGGTCATGGCAACCAGTTTTAGTCTTGCAATCCCACTTTTTGGCAGCTTTTCTCAATGAAGAAATCTATCAGCATTTGAAAGTGAAAAGATAAGTTAATGCCTTGAGTGGAAACCCCTTGGTGGTTGTAGTATTTTCTGTTTCTAATTTTAGATTGTCTCTCTTTCTTAATTTCTACTCTGATATCCCTCACCTTGGTGAGGGCAAAATTCACACAGAAGAAAATGTTTTCAGAAAAAGATTTAAGATTTTGTACCTGAGGGTAAATTGCACTACATTACTGTGTGAAATTCACTTAAAGACAAGGGTATGCAGTCTCCGAGCAGAAATTACTTCTTGCAACAACAAGTGAAGTGGGGGAAATGTGAATGAATTTGATTGCATTGTGTAACGATTATATTGTATGAATTGATATTAAACTTGACGCAACTAATGGCATACAAGCAGTTGAAGCGATCTATTCAAAAGCAATTGAAAAGCATGTGGTTTCTGCATTGAGGGAAATTGGTCTATTGTAACTGTGGCAATGAGATTTTTTTTTAAATCCTTTTATATAACAAAATGTACAAAGGCTAGTGGGAACAAGTAGAAATCAGTAAATCCTCCCGGAAGCAAGAACAACATATAAATGTTGGCTTTGTGTAAATTGGGCTGTAACCGAGGTTAAGGTTGTGTTGTCCGGGTAACACACCAGGAATTTATCTTCACTTCACAGGAAAGAAAGTACTGGGTAAATAGAAGCACTAATCTTTCCATTTTATCCATGTAATTGGAATATCAACACACATTTTATCTTATGGGCTGTTTTCTCTGGTGGGATGATTGCCTCTGGGTTAGCGATATTAACACTGTAGGAACATTTGCTCTGATAACTATACCTAATGCAACCGTAAACTCTTTCTTCCTCACCCCTGTTGTGTGTATGCACGGGACAGACTAATGGTGCCAAGGTAATATGGAGCCTCAACAACAGAAGCCTTTGAACAAAGCTTGATGAGAAATGACGAGATTGTGTCTATGCTTGGGGGAGGTGGAGGGTTAAGGTGGGAAATATGTTCTCTCAATTCCTTTTACTAGTATTTGCTAAATTCAGCCTAAAATTGGCTCACTCCTGAATCTGCACTTCCACAGACTGATGATTTACAGGAGATTTTGTTGTAATCGAATGTGCAGTGGCATTGCTTCCAGAATTCCCGTGCAGTAGTGCATCTGTACTGCTTGCTTTCACCACCACCTCTGTATTTTACCTTTTTTTCTGCTGTTTTATTGTAAAGCAGTGAGACAACTGACCCTTTCTCCCGCTTGCAGAATTCCCATTCTACCTGGACCCCTCCCCCTGGCCTCTTACCCTCTCTAGATCTTTTCATCGCTAACTGCCGACGTGACATCGGCCGTCTCCATTTCTCTGCTCCCCTCACTCACTCCAACCTACCTCCCTCTGAACTTGCAGCACTCCATTCTCTTAGATCCAACCCTGACATTGTCATTAAACCCGCTGACAAGGGTGGTGCTGTTGTTGTTTGGCGTACTGACCTCTACCTAGCGGAAGCTGAACGCCAACTCTCCGACACCACCTCCTACCTCCACCTGGACCATGACCCCACTACCGAACATCAAACCACCGTTTCCAAGACTGTCACTGACCTCATCTCCTCTGGAGATCTTCCCCCCGCTGCCACCAACCTCATAGTTCCCCAACCCCGCACAGCCCGCTTCTACCTCCTTCCCAAGATCCACAAACAGGACTGCCCTGGTAGACCCATCGTTTCAGCCTGTTCTTGCCCTACGGAACTTATCTCTTCCTATCTTGACTCTATCTTTTCTCCCCTTGTCCAGTCTCTTCCCACCTACATCCGCGACTCTTCGGACGCCCTCCGCCACTTTAACAGTTTCCAGTTTCCTGGCCCCAACCGCTTCCTTTTCACCATGGACGTACAATCCCTCTACACCTCCATCCCCCACCCGGATGGCCTGAGGGCACTCCGCTTCTTCCTTGAACAGAGGCCCGACCAGTCCCCATCCACCACGACCCTCCTCCGCCTGGCTGAACTTGTTCTCACATTGAACAACTTCTCCTTTAACTCCACTCATTTCCTCCAAATCAAAGGCGTTGCCATGGGTACCCGCATGGGTCCTAGCTATGCCTGCCTTTTCGTGGGCTATGTGGAACAATCTTTGTTCCAGTCCTACTCGGGTCCCCTCCCTCACCTCTTTTTCCGATACATTGATGACTGTATCGGTGCCGTTTCCTGCTCTCGCCCCGAACTTGACAATTTCATTCACTTTGCCTCCAATTTCCACCCTTCCCTCACCTTCACATGGTCCATCTCTGACTCTTCCCTTCCCTTCCTCGACTTCTCCGTCTCCATCTCTGGGGATAGGTTATCGACCAATATTTACTACAAGCCCACTGACTCCCACAGCTACCTGGACTACACTTCCTCCCACCCCGCTTCCTGTAAGGACTCTATTCCATTCTCCCAGTTTCTCCGCCTCCGCCGTATCTGCTCCGACGATGCCAACTTCCACACCAGTGCTTCAGACATGTCTTCCTTTTTCCGCAACCGAGGATTCCCCTCTACCGTGGTGGACACTGCCCTCGACCGTGTCAGTTCTATCTCCCGCACCTCTGCCCTCACCCCTGCCCCTCCCTCCCGGAACCACGATAGGGTTCCCCTTGTCCTCACCTTTCACCCCACCAGCCTCCACATTCAACGGATCATCCTCCGGCATTTCCGCTACCTCCAAAGTGATCCCACCACCAAACGTATCTTCCCCTCCCCTCCCCTTTCAGCATTCCGCAGGGACCGCTCTCTCCGAGACACCCTAGTCCACTCCTCTATCACCCAAACAGCCCTTCCCCTTCGCCTGGCACCTTCCCGTGCAAGCGGAGGAGGTGTAACACCTGCCCCTATACCTCCCCCCTCCCCACTGTCCAGGGCCCCAAACACCCCTTCCAGGTGAAACAGCGATTTACTTGTACTTCTCGCAATCTAGTATACTGTATTCGCTGCTCACGATGCGGTCTCCTCTACATTGGGGAGACCAAACGCAGATTGGGTGACCGCTTTGCGGAACACCTCCGTTCAGTCCGTAAGGGTGACCCCGAGCTTCCGGTCGCCTGTCATTTCAATTCACCGCTCCATTCCCACTCGGACCTCACCGTCCTTGGCCTCTTGTACTGTTCCACGGAAGCTCAACGTAAACTCGAGGAACAGCACCTCATCTTCCGATTAGGCACTCTGCAGCCTTCCGGTCTCAATATCGAGTTCAACAATTTCAGATCATAACCTCGGCCCCTATTTCATTTTTACTTATATTTTTCCACTCCTTTCCTCCCCCCCCTTTCCTTTTGTTTCTCTCTCACACCTGGCAGCTATCTTTTGCCCTGCCAGTACACTTTACACCTAATCCCAGCCTATTACCATCTCGTCTAGCTTCTAATCTCTTTTACTTCTTTTGGTTCTTTTATTCTTTTGTCCGATCGCAGCCCTGCCTTCGATCTAGTTCCTTTTCTCTCCAGTTTTGAAGAAGGGTCAAACCCGAAACGTCAACTCAAATTTCTCTCCACGGATGTTGCCTGACCTGCTGAGTTTTTCCAGCATTTTCTGTTGTTATTTCGGATTTCCAACATCTGCAGTATTTTGCTATCAGACATTGTTCTTTACATGAGAAGTGCTACAGAAATTTAAGAAGTGGTAGAGGTGATAGTGATAGTAAATAGCGGAGCAGGCTCAAAGGGCCAAATGGCCTACTCCTGCTCCTATTTCTTATGTTCTAAATAGTAATAGTATGACTCAAGTTTGCACCCAATAGTGAAAATTTAAAACGAGGCTACGGCTCATTCGATAAAGGCAGTGTGAAGCTGAGACATACAGACAAGTAAGGTCCTGCTTTCAGCCTCTGGTGTGTGCTGCGTTAGTTATTCTCAGCCAGAATGGTGCTCGGTAGTGTTACAACTGGTCCATTGTGCTTGTGGTGGAGGGAGGAAATATTAGCTCCGATTGCTATCCAATGACCACTGTTGGTTAGTGTGAGTTTGTGGGTCATAGAGTCATAGAGTTTTACAGCACAGAAAGAGGCCCTTCGGCCCATCGTGTCTGCGCCGCCCATCCATCCCTGTCCAGTCTAATCCCATTTTCCAGCATTTGGTCCATAGCCTTGTATGCAATGGCATTTCAAGTGCTCATCCAAATGCTTCTTGAATGTTGTGAGGGTTCCTGCCTCTACCACCCTTTCAGGCATTGAGTTCCACATTCCAACCACCCTCTGGGTGAAAAAGTTCCTCCTCAAATCCCCTCTAAATCTCCTGCCCCTTACCCTGAATCTATGCCCCCTTGTTATTGACCCCCCTACTAAGGGGAAAAGTTCCTCTTTGTCTACCCTATCTATGCCCCTCATCATTTTGTACACCTCAATCAGGTCCCCCCTCAGCCTTCTTTGCTCCAAGGAAAACAACCCCAGCCTGTCCAGCCTCTCTTCATAGCTGAGGCGCTCCATCCCAGGTAACATCCTGGTGAATCTTCTCTGCACCCTCTCCAAAGCAATCACATCCTTCCTATAGTGAGGCGACCAGAACTGCACACAGTACTCCAGCTGTGGCCTCACCAGCGTTTTGTACAGTTCCATCATAACCTCCCTGCTCTTATATTCTATGCCTCGGCTAATGAAGGCAAGTATCCCATATGCCTTTTTAACCACCTTATCTACCTGTTCCGCTGCCTTCAGGGATCTATGTACATGTACACCAAGGTCCCTCTGACCCTCTGTACTTCCTAGGGTCCTACCACTCATTGTGTATTCCCTTGCCTTATTTGTCCGTCCAAAATGCATCACCTCGCACTTTTCAGGGTTAAATTCCATTTGCCACTTTTCCGCCCATCTGACCAACCCGTTTATATCGTCCTGTAGCCTGAGGCTTTCCTCCTCACAATTTACCACCCCACCAATTTTCGTGTCATCTGCGAACTTACTGATCATACCTTTTACATTCTCATCCAAATCATTTATGTAGATCACAAACAACAAGGGACCCAGCACCGATCCCTGAGGTACCCCACTGGACACAGGCTTCCAGTCACAAAAGCAACCTTCGACCATCACCCTCTGCCTCCTGCCACTCAGACAGTTTATGATCCAACGCGCCAAGGCACCCTGGATCCCATGGGCTCTTACCTTCTTGACCAGTCTCCTATGCGGGACTTTGTCAAAAGCTTTACTGAAGTCCATGTAAACCACATCCACAGTATTAGGTGAGAACAGGAAGGGTCTCGGCTAGTCATCTGGGTCAAATAGTTTGCTGCTACTCCTGATGTAGGCTCACACATGAAAAGCATCCACTTGGGGAAGATATCTGAGGGCGGTTAACAACTGTGGAACCGCACTTCTAGGAGAGTAATGGAGAAAATTGGGGCAAAAGAGGACCGCTAGATTTGCGCTGTTCATTTTTGCTGTTGAAGGGATGTGGAAATTGGGCGGGCTTTCTGTGCTGTGTTCAGTTTTGATATCTTATCAGTTGGGCAGGGATTTAATTACAGACATGTTTGGGAATTTTGTCACGTGAGTAACGGTGCAATGTCTCAGTACCTTGAATAAGAAAATACAGAACAAGAAAATGCCTTTCGGCCCTTTGAGCCAACTAACGACCATACAGTTGGCAATGTTGGGGTTTTGTGAATGTATTCAACCTCCTGAGAGAATGAATAACCACAGGTATTCCTTCGATAATAAAACCTCTGCTATTTTTTTTTGCAGAGTACACATATTATTCAACAACTCCACGGTATTAGTCTAATGCTGCAATCTAGATTAATCAACAGTCAGGGTAAATGTCTATAGTTCAGCATTCGGTATCAATTATGATGCCTCTCTGCCTGCACACTTTTAAGTCTCCAAAATTGTAGCTGTGTGTATGAAGAGTGATTCTAAGCACATTATGTATAGGGTGATGCACAACTTGGAGCATGGTACAAGGCAATATTGGCATGTCGTATGATGCTATCGTTAGAGAAAGCAAAGCTTAAGCACCCAATTAAATTCACCTCAACTCTTGAGATGTGCTGGAACAGATTCTCCACTCAAGACTGTATTATTCTTTATTGTATGTAAAACTTAAATGGTTTCTGCCTTTACAAGGCGATTCATATGCATGTCTTCTTCTCTTCTTAGGCAGTCCCTTGGAACCGAGGATGACTTGCTTCCACACTAAAAATGAGTTCTCAGGTGACTGATGAGTCCAATGCGGGACCGACAGTCTCTGTCACAGGTGGGGCAGACGGTGGTTGAAGGGGCGGGTGGGTGGGGTGCTTGGGTTGACGTGCGCTCCTTCCGCTGTTTACGCTTGGCTTCCGCTTGCTCCCGGCGAAGAGACTCGGGGTGTTCGGCGCCTTCTCGGATGCTTCTCCTCCACTTTGTGCGGTCTTGGGCCAGGGATTCCCAGGTCGGTGGGGATGTTGCAGTTTTTCAAGGAGGCTTTGAGGGTGTCCTTGAAGCGTTTCCTCTGCCCCCTGGAGCTCTCCTGCCGTATGACTGTACCAGGAACTGAAAGGCATTTGTTGGGCAAGAAGTGACATTAGGATTTACTGTCCAGGCTCATTTTAAAAAATTAAGACATTTAGGTGACGAGCAAAAACCCCATACCATGTTTAATAAGAGTAGGACAGGAAAGGAGATAAATCGAGCAGGTGGTGTGCAGCGATATTGGGATTTATTTTTCTGCCTGATATATAGCGATAATAATCTTCTTTCTATCATGCTGTTTCATGTTGAGTTTTGTATCGTCTCCCTTATGCAATTGCTTCACATGGCTTTACAACTCACTCACTTATAACTCACTTGTTAACTGGCCGCTAGTGTTCTCGGTTACGACAGGGAGTCCCTGATGTGACACCATGACTGGTTAGTGAAGCACGGTGCTTCAGAAGCCCTTCAGGACCACTAATACCGCATATGTGACACAATCTGACAAGTCACAGATTCGTCTGTGCTCTACAGATTGTCCATCTCCCCATGATGTAAACGTGGCTCTCGTGAAAAGCATTTGATTCATTTTGCATCTCTGCAGTCTGGTCTGTAATTTGTGCAAGTTTTTGCACTGTAAGATGGAGAGCATGTTAAAGTACTAGGTAACAAACTTACACTTTAATATGGGTCTATTAGGTCATTAAAGAACTGAATCTGTTCATTCAGACACTGGAGCCATTAGTGTTAGAATCCAAGTGAGCCAGAATTTAAAATCAATTCTTACAGTTTAATATTTAACCCTGGTAGGATATTCTCAGAATGTGGCTCTCTCCTGGGAAATGATGTAACGAGCCAATCAATTTTACTCTATCTTTTTGGCGGAGCATTGATTTTTTTTTCTGTTACTTATCAGGTATCAGATGTTACTGTTGGAAAATGGAGCGCGCTCTCTATTTTTACACCCAGAGTCAGCATCAAGCTGATCAGGTATAGCACAGGTTAGTTTCAGAGTAAAGGTCCCTCACTCAGACATTGCGACTTAGCCCCTACATCAAAAGACTACCTCCTCCTGCATCAATGTGAAGTTCCCATTTCCCATTGCACGCTCTCAGAGTACATCCCTCGGCTTAATGTCAATTTGTGCTAAGTGTTACGCCTCTCAGTGCGATGGACCCGCACTTACTTGAGAGCAAGTTGAGACGGCTTTAAGCATTGCATTCAGGACCCTGCTTGAATAAAGGAGACTATGAAGGTATGAGAGCGGAATTAATTAGAGTGGACTGGGAAAATAGATTAAAGGGTAAGACGGTACATGACCAGTGGTGTACATTTAAGGAGTTATTTTACAACTTCCAAAAAAAATATATTCCACTGAGGAAAAAAGGGTGTAAAAGAAAAGATAGCCATCCGTGGCTAAGTAAAGTAATTAAGGATAGTATCCGACTAAAAACAAGGGCATATAAGGTAGCCAAATCTAGTGGGAGGATGGAAGATTGGGAAGTCTTTAAAAGACAGCAAAAAATAACAAAAAGATTGATTAAGAAAGGGAAGGTAGATTATGAAAGTAAATTAGCAAAAAATATAAAAACAGATAGTAAAAGTTTCTATAGTTATATAAAAAGAAAAAGGGTGGCTAAAGTAAATGTTGGTCCCTTAGAGGATGAGACCGGGATATTAATGGTGGGAAACATGGAGATGGCAAAAACACTGAACAATTATTTTGTATCAGTCTTTACAGTAGAGGACACTAAGAATATCCCAACACTGGACAAACAGGGGGCTCTAGGGGGGGAGGAACTAAATACGATTAAAATCACTAAGGAAGTGGTACTTGGTAAAATAATGGGACTCAAGGCGGATAAATCCCCTGGACCTGATGGCTTGCATCCCAGGGTCTTGAGGGAAGTAGCGGTAGGGATTGTGGATGCATTGGTAATAATTTTCCAAAACTCACTGGACTCAGCAAAGGTCCCGGCAGATTGGAAAACTGCTAATGTAACACCCTTATTTAAAAAGGGTAGTAGGCAGAAGGCTGGAAACTATAGACCTGTTAGCCTAACATCTGTGGTTGGTAAAATGTTAGAGCCCATTATTAAGGAGACAGTAACGGGACATTTGGATAAACATAATTTAATAGGGCAAACTCAGCATGGTTTCATGAAGGGGAAGTCATGTTTAACAAATTTGCTTGAGTTTTTTGAGGAAGTAACATACAGGGTGGATAAAGGGGAACCAGTGGACGTAGTGTATTTAGACTTCCAAAAGGCATTTGACAAGGTGCCACACAAAAGATTATTGCTCAAGATAAAAAATCACGGGATTGGGGGTAATATTCTGGCGTGGGTGGAGGATTGGCTCTCTAACAGAAAGCAGAGAGTTGGGATAAATGGTTCGTTCTCAGATTGGCAACCAGTAACTAGTGGTGTTCCGCAGGGGTCAGTGCTGGGTCCCCAACTCTTTACAATCTATATTAATGATTTGGAGGAGGGGACCGAGTGTAACATATCAAAGTTTGCAGATGATACAAAGATGGGAGGGAAAGTAGTGAGTGAGGAGGACATAAAAAAACCTGCAAAGGGACATAGACAGGCTAAGTAAGTGGGCAGAGATTTGGCAGATGGAATACAATACTGGAAAGTGTGAGGTTATGCACTTTGGCAGGAAAAATCATAGAGCAAGTTATTATCTTAATGGCAAGAAACTGGAAAGTACTGTAGTACAAAGGGATCTGGGGGTCCTGGTGCACGAAACTCAAAAAGTTAGTATGCAGGTGCAGCAAGTGATTAAGAAGGCCAATGGAATGTTGGCTTTTATTGCTAGGGGGTTGGAATATAAAAACAGGGAGGTATTGCTGCAGTTGTACAAGGTATTGGTGAGGCCGCACCTGGAATACTGCATACAGTTTTGGTGTCCATACTTAAGAAAAGACATACTTGCTCTCGAGTCAGTACAAAGAAGGTTCACTCGGTTAATCCCGGGGATGAGGGGGTGGTCATATGAGGAGAGGTTGAGTAGATTGGGACTCTACTCATTGGAGTTCAGAAGAATGAGACGCGATCTTATTGAAACATATAAGATTGTGAAGGGGCTTGATCGGGTGGATGCGGTGAGGATGTTCCCAATGATGGGTGAAACTAGAACTAGGGGGCATAATCTTAAAATAAGGGGCTGCTCATTCAAAACTGAGATGAGGAGAAACTTCTTCACTCAGAGGGTGGTAGGTTTGTGGAATTTGCTGCCCCAGAAAGCTGTGGAAGCTACATCATTAAATAAATTTAAAACAGAAATAGATAGTTTCCTAGAAGTAAAGGGAATAAAGGGTTACGGGGAGCGGGCAGGAAATTGGACATGAGTCTGGGTTCGGAATGGTCATGGCCCTGTGGGTAGTGGAGCGGGCCCAGGGGCCGTGTAGCCTTGTTCTGCTCCTACTGTGTTCTAATTCTGTTAGATTTCAGGAGATGGTTTTATTCCTGTTCCTGGCTGGGGTGGAGATCGCCTTTACAGAAGGTAAGTACTGTAGAAAATATAGGGACAGAGTGATCTCCTGGAAGAATTTCGATCGCCTAGATGGGTCGGAGAGGAATTTCCCAGATTTTTTTCTCCCAAATTGGCCATTGGGTCTTTATCTGGTTTTTCGCCTCTCCCGGGAGATCACATGGGTTCGGGTGGATGCAGAGTGATAGAAGATTTGAGGTTAGGATCAGATCAGCCATGATCTTATTGAATGGTGGAGCAGGCTCGAGGGGCCGATTGGCCTACTCTTGCTCCTATTTCTTATGTTCTTATGACCCTTATAACTCAAATTTCCCATCTCCTCCGCCTGGGCTGGATTTGAACCTGGGTTCCAGAAGCTGAAAGTTCAGTGTTCCTTCCCGTCTCCTGAATTCCTGGATTTATACAAGCCATTAATTATTTCGAAACGGTGTTAGCATTGGCTGAGGCAGTAGGCGTTAATTCACAATGTGTTTTCATTTTCCCTTCCAGTTTCCTCACCGGCTCCCCGCAGGTGTTAATCTATCTGGGGTGCAATTCTGTGGGCACTGGCTGCTCTCCAGTATTTCGTCCAAGTGCCCAAAATACTTGTTTGAGGCTAATGAGTGATTTAGCCATCGGGCGCTTCACAGATAAGCCTGATCCTCTCTTCCCGACACCCACATTTGCAGTTTCTATCAGGTATCATTTGATAGAGATTAGAAGTGAGAAGCCCAGCTGATTTTACTTTCCTTTTTCTTCTCCCTACCCTAAGAGCTCTTCTAACACCTCCCCACATGTGACCAGCTAAACCAGCACAAGCTAAAGGTGTGCTTTCATTGTATGAATTAGATGATATCAAACGTGGTACGTGAACCGTTTAGGATCTCCTTTCAAAGATGAGAGGAAAACAGTAGAAATTGTGCAGCCGCACAGTGTGACATGTGTTTTTTTAAAAAGGATTTGACAGGTAAAACTTATCTACTGATATTGAAAATTCCAGCATGTTTTATACTGAATTGAGGACTTTCAGTACATTAAATTGTGGGACGTAGTTCTCTGTTGCATTAGAAAACATGTTAACTTATTCATTAACACAAAAGCAAAATACTGCGGATGCTGGAAATCTGAAATAAAAACAGAAAATGCTGGAAATACTCAGCAGGTCAGGCAGCATCTGTGGCGAGAGAAACAGAGTTAACGTTTCAGATCGATGACCCTTCGTCAGAACGTTCTCTGTTTCTCTTTCCACAGATGCTGCCTGACCTGCTGAGTATTTCCAGCATCTTCTGTTTTTATTTTTAACTTATTCATTGCTATTCCACTAGAGCACAGTGAGAAAAACCTAGCATTGTAGTTACCTAATGAGCATTGTAAAGAACACAAGAGTTTTTCGGAACAAGAGAAGTCCATTGGGACCAACAAGCCCATCCCTTCTTCATGGATCAGCACCATCTACTGACCACCTTACCACGTCGCTCAATCCCATCTCTCTCAAGAAATGCATCCATTTGTCTATCGAACCCACTTATAATGTCTGCTTCAATGGCCTCATTCCACAAGATAAAGATGACGTGATTAAGGACTCTGGGATGTTTTTCTCCCCAAACAATGAATGAGCTAAAATGGGTTGAATGGCTTCCCTCATCTGTTACCTTGTGAACACGGGTATTCTTGATTGATATAGATCCACCTGGCATTCCCTTCTTGCTCCTAATGTTCCAGTATATTCAATTAGATTGTTGTAATGGAATCTTGAATTTTCTCTCAAAGCTATTATTGTTGTAAAGCACATGATATACACCAATCTTCTGATTTATTACTGGCCAGGCAAACCCTACTTTGCCATGAACATAAATTTATCCTGAAGCCACCATCAGTCTGCCTTACTGCTCGAGTGTATATAGCCTACACTTAGCGATCTGTAACAGCGATGTTAGCTTAAAAAAAAAAACCTTTCTACTTTAAATTCAGCAGTGGTGCAAAATCAGCAACAATAGTTCAATTATTTTGGCCAATATATCGATCTCCCTCGTAAGCTTTAATACTCTTCACTGGCTGCACGATGCGTCGAAGATGAGGAACGGGATTTTTTTCTGGAGCGCATCCCTCAATATAATACCAGCTCTAATTGTTACAAATGCTTGAGGGCTGAGAATTTAGAACTAGGGATAGGACTAACAGATCGTTAATAGTAACTTTCACTGTGTGCATTAGATTGAACTGAGAGGGATGGGACTAGCAGACAAAGAACATTAATGGTAGGAACATTTAATATGTGCAATAAGTTTAAGAAACAGAGAGATTATTAATGTTGGGAGCTCGAGATGCAACCGCTGACAAAATGATAGTAAGGCCATTGGAGGGTTGCCCACGCAATGTTCCGCCCGAGGCCATCGCTCAATGCTCATTGAATAAATACGTTCCCAACCTGCACCCCACCAAATACTGTAACACTCTGGGAGGAGGGGTTGGAGCACCGCAAGGAACCAGCGCAAAATGGGCGTTGTAGTTGGAGTGCACGCCTAAAGGCGTCAGCTCAAGGCTAGATCAAAATTGGACCTCGGGCCTCATCTGCATTAAACCAGCAAGCTGCAGATGCCAATTGGGCATCCTGATGCAGCTCGTCGATTGGCGCCTTAAGAAATACGTCTGGCTCTGATGGTGTTTAAACCAGTTAACTGGATTTAAAGGAACGGCACCATATCAAAACTAGGCCCAAATCCCTAATTTTTGTCTCAGTGGTTCTGTCAATCAGTCAGAGCAGGATTTCAAAAACAGCATGGCCGAACAGGGCTTTTTTTTAAATAAGAGCACAGCAAGTGGACTGCTATTAAAAATATGGGTAGGGGACTGCAGTACAGATTATTGTGTGGAATATTTTTCAATCGTTCACATTTTATTGGTTAAAGGCTAGATAGATTAAAAACTCTCTCACAGCAATGTTGTTTGATTGATATGGTTTGTGCATGACTGACAGTTCCTATTAAAATGTTAAAATCTTGGAAGAACTGTTTTTTCCAGGAGAGAGAAAAAAAATTCTCTTCTGTTTAAATCAAAGATTCAGTTTTAAAATTTCAGGGAGGGAACTAATCCATTTGAAGCTCCTGAACAAAAAGAAAAATCAATTCAAAACTTCCAAAGAAACAGTTCGAAATGATGTAGAATCCCATAGTGGTAAGAAATTCACGGAAAAGGCTGCCCCTTCCTGCCACCCCCCCCCCCGCCCCAAACCGGCCCCTTGCCCCATTCCAGCAACGAGGAGCCCAGAACCAGATTAAGGCAAGCAGTCCGCCCAAACGGGTGTTCCGTGCAGCTGTCCGGATTCGGGCTGGTGCAGTGTCAGGCAGCCCGAAGGCCGCCCGCTGACAAGCCGAGGACGGTTGCGATTATGGAGAGAAGGAGCCCCGGGGTAGCAGCAGCCTGGATTGTTTCCGTGGGGCCTGGCGGGGCAGACTTACTCCTCCTCGTCCCCATGAAAATAATTTAAAACATAAGCTTTGCTACGGCCTCTTCGCCGTGCCGCCATTAAGACTTAACGGCGCGCGCTCTGACCAGTGCTGACCTAAAATGGAACTCTGGGTCCTGTGCATGTCATAGGACTTGGGTTCCCAAACCTTCGGGATTGCCCTGGAGTGGCTAGGCATTAAAGATCAATCTCCTGGATACTGCTGCAAGTAACACGGGAAGAAAATCATCAGGACATTAAAAAAAAATTGTTTTTTTTTCTTTGAATACTTTTGTTCATTATTTATTAAACATACATAGAAACATAGAAGATAGGAGCAGGAGTAGGCCATTCAACGAGATCATGGCTGATCATCCAAACCCTAGCACCCGGTCCCTACACCGACAGCCATCCCACACAAGCCCTATCCCCGTAACCCTGTAACCCCACGTATTTAATCCCCCTAACACTAAGGGCCAATTTTTTATCATGGCCAATCAACCTAACCTGCACATCTTTGGACTGTGGGAGGAAACCAGAGCACCCGGAGAAAACCCACGCAAACACGGGGAGAATGTGCAAACTCCACACACAGTCACCCGAGGCTGGATTTGAACCCGGGTCCCTGGCGCTGTGAGGCAACAGTGCTAACCACTATGCCACCGTGCTGGTCAAGGATCATCCAATTGGATAACAAAGATTCTGTTCACTTTCCAATTGGCGTGGGAAGGAGGGGGTGGGGCGCGTGAGGTTGGACGTGTCGGGCGACCAATGGCGGAACGTTGGGGTGGGGCAGTTGGAGGTGGGTGGTTATGTGACGTGACCTCCATGAATATGTCCGACCAGAGCTGACAGTCTTACATAGGACTGCAATTTACATATTAAAAGGGGCCTACTGACTGAAACGGGTGGGCATTTTTCTGTGAGTGTGACTGTGTCAGGCTGTTGCTTGACTTGTCTGTGGGACAGCTCTCCCAATTTTGGCACAGTTCCCCAGATGTTAGTGAGGAGGACTTTGCAGGGTCGACTGGGTTGTCAGTGTCTTTGTCGTGTCTGACAAAGCATGGAAGACGGATTTTTAAAAATTGTACGGGAGAGGACTGTTTTTAAAAAAAAAAAAGCATGCAAGAGGGATATAAAAAGCGCACAGGAGAGGGATTAAAAACTGGGATAACGATTTTAAGATAAAAACATGGGAGAATGATTAAATAAATAGAAGATGGCTTTAGAAAAATAAGCATAGGGAGAGGACTTTTATTAAAGCAGCACTAGAAAGGGACTTAAAAAAAATTGTTGGGTTTAAAAAAATTGTTGGGTTTAAAAAAAAGTATGAGAGGAATTTATTTAAAAAATGCAAGGGAGATTTTTAGAAACAAATCTCACACAAAGGATAGGTGTTAAGACAAAGATAATAGTGCACAAACAAGGGAGAGTGATTCTTTAAATAAAAGCAATTAGGGGGATTTTTAAAATAAAAAGCAAGAGGAAGAATCATATTTGTTGAGAGACAGAGACATGATGGAGGAGTTTGTCCTATGAGGAGAGATTGAGTAGACTCGGCCTATATTCTCTGGAGTTTAGAAGAATGAGAGGTGATCTCATTAAAACATACAAAATTCTTACAGGGCTTAACAGGGTAGATGCAGGGATAGGATGTTTCCCCTGGCTGGGGCACCTAGAACCAGGGGTCATAGTCTCCGAATAAGGGGTCGGCCATTCAGGACTGAGATGAGGAGAAATTTCTTCACTCAGAGGGTGGTGAATCTTTGGAATTCTCTACCCCAGAGGGCTGTGGAGGCTCAGTCGTTGAGTATATTCAAGATGGAGATCAATAGATTTTTGAATATTAAGGGAATCAAGGGATATGGAGAAAGTGCAGGAAAGTGGAGATGAGGTCGAAAATCAGCCACGATCTTCTTGAATGGCGGAACAGGCTCGAGGGGCCAAATGGCCTACTCCTGCTCCTATTTCTTATGTTCTTATGAATGATAGGTTCCTTTATCCTGGGCAGTAAGTTAAACTGAGAGGAATAGGACTGAGAGACAGAGTGTAGTAATGACAGAAACCTTTACTGTGTGATGTAAATTATATGGAGCGGAATAGAATGCAGGGAAGCTGTGTTAATTTGAGGTTTTTTTTACAGTGTGCAGTACAGCACAATGTCGGTTATTTAAAATATGTGAACATATAATCACAATTTAAAGAATAAAAGAAAAGGTCAGGTTCAGAGAACTGCCAGAAATAAATCATTGATATTCTGTCCACTTGTGGCTTCTAAAGCGGTGAAGTTCAATCTTTCTCGGTCTATTCTGCCAATAACACCAAGGTAGCTATATCTGGAATTGAAATATACAATATGCATTGCTGGTATTTCAGCCTGTGCAATAAAGAGCCTGCAGTTTGACATTCTTTTGACTATTTTCCTTCAGTTGTCAGCTACAGTTAAAATCTGGCTCCCTGGAGTGTATTGAGCGCGGAATAGCTCCCTCTGCTCCACATATTCACGGCACTTTTGTTTCCTCCTTTGTAAGAAATTGAATCCAGTCCGTGGTGCAGCCTATTCTGGAAAGGAGAGAGACTTTATTCCCTGCAGTGAGGCTAGCAAAAGAAATGATAAATGGTGACCGGTGGGAGGAGTGGGTCAGTGTGAGTTTGGGAGGCAGCGGGGTTGGGGATGCTGGGGAGGGGGGAGTTAAGAAATGTAATCAGAAATTGATGTGAATCAGCTTGCAAAGTATATGATGAGACAAAAGTAATAACACTACTCCAAAGGGCTGTACAGTTTATGGTATCATATTTGTGTGAGAAATTATAGTTTGGGGAGCAAAATAATAACAATTTGACAGTTTCAAATTGAAATTGTTATTCATATGGGCCAGAAGGTCAGGCAGATAGCTTTATCCAAAACCCAAGGCTGTGGTGGATTGAATGTTCTTTGAATTTAAATTAACAAGCGAGAGTATTCTGAGCGGACAAATCAAACGGGGCTACAAACCTTTGCTACAGCGTTCACGTGTGGCAAAAAAAAATGTATACTATGTAGCTCGCCTAATAGTTAAGTGGATAGTGGTACTAAATGGTTATGGTACTGAGTCCAGATCCCACCAGGACAAATTGTGACATTTAATTCAATACATCTGGTCATTTATCTGCTGCAAAAGCACCAGGGGAAAATGACCATGAAAACTGCTGTATAAACTCCACTGATTCCTTCACGGAAGCAAATTTTCAACCCCTACCTGGTCTGGCCTGTACATGACTTTCGTCCCACAATATGTCGTTGATTGTTAATGGTCTCTGAAATGACGTAGAATGCCACTCAGTTGTTTAAAAAAAAAAGAAACAGTTGAAAGAAGGCGGCTCACCATCACTTTCTCGGGGCAGCTAGGAATGGGCAATAAATGTGGCATTGCCATTTAGGGTTGCCAACTCTGGTTTGGCATATTCCTGGAGATCTGATCATGTGACATTTGATCACATGACATTTGCCCACTGATTGCAATTGCATTTGTATTTACTATAGTTGAGTGTCTTAAGTATCTCCAAACCCAGAATTAAATATTTGATTTTTTTGTTTTATAGTGAGATGAATAACATAATTTATAAATCAAAGAACACAAAAGAGTAGAAAGATTTAATGATAAGTCATTTTTAATTAAACATTACTTATGTGATGTTTCTACAGTCGACAGCAATGAGAAACATCAAGTAAATACCACTGCTTCAACAAAAACATATAAGTAACTTTGAACTAAAGTTTTTGTACAATTCCATGACTTTAAAAAATACACAGCAAGTTCTAAAATATTAAATAAAACCAAAACTAACCCTAATTCAATTCACTGACTCCCACACCGCTGAAGCCCAGCTTCAGGGAGGTGAGACTCAGTCCTCAGGGAGAAGCACCAAAGCTGCTCAACTGACGTAATAAAACACATTATACAACAGTGCACATCACAGGCCGCCATGAACTCTCCCTCCCTCCTGTTTGTGTTTCTCTCTCTCCCTCTCCAAGTTTGTGTTTCTCTCGCTCTCCCTCCCACTTGTTTTTCTCTCTCCCTCCCTCAGTTTGTGTTTCTCTCTCTCTTCCTCCCTCAGTTTGTGTTTCTCTCTCTCTTCCTCCCTCAGTTTGTGTTTCTTTCTCTCTCTCTCTCTCTCCATCCATCCCCCAGTTTGTGTTTCTTCCTCTCCCTCCCCCAGTTTGTGCTTCTCTTTCTCCCTCCCCCAGTTTGTGTTTCTCTCTCTCTTTTCCTCCCTCAGTTTGTGTTTCTTTCTCTCTCTCTCCCTCCCCAGTTTGTGTTTCTCTCTCTCCCTCCCCCAGTTTGTGTTTCTCTCGCCTATTCCAGTAGACTCCCGCTGAAAGTGGGAGGGTTGGGAACCCGATTGCCAGTGTCACTCATGTCCTGAGAACAAATGAATGAAATAAGGCATACTGATCAGAAAGTACCAGGTTCAATCTCCAGTCTGTGCCAGGACACTAGAAAGACCACAACAGTTGCCCTCCACGTCCTTATGCTAGCCACTCCAGATTCTCTATGCATGCTAGGATGTCAAATGGGAACAGGATCAGTCTCAGCTGTCCCCACGATCAATCAGCCTACCAGCATTCATTTTCTAGGCTCACATAATGAAGCATGCCACTTGGTTGAGATATTAGAGGGTTGCCAGGAGAGGTGAAATCATACCCTGGAAAGACTTGTATTTATGCTGTCTTATCATGACTCTTAGAAGTATCTCAAAACACCACATCTAATTACTTTGAAATGCAGCAATTGTTTCACATGTAGCAAGATCCCACAAACAACAGAGATCAGTTGGTCTAATTTTTGAGGGTGTTGCTTGAGGGGAGGAGTGTTGACACTTGGAGAATTCCTGCTATTCTTTGCAGAGTGTCACAAGATCTTTAACAATCCACCTGAATCACTGGGAGAGGCAGAGAAGTCCTTGGTTTCTTGCCTCATCTGAAAGAGCAGCAACATTGCAGCAATCCTTCATTGCTGCCCCTGAATTGTGAGTGCCCCCAGTTGAGCCAAGCTTACACCGATGTACTGCAGCAGGAGTGAATGCCAAAGGGAGGAAAAGGGGGAGGGATTTGGCCGACGACCATACAATGCACATAAAACACCATTCACTGTGCAAGCAAAGGGGACACCATTGAGAATTGGGCAAAGCAACAATGCCATCGTCAGTGAAGTCCATCAACTGCTCTGCAATAGTGCATGCAATCAGTTAATTTTATTTTGAAGATCTTTTTTTCTTGCAGTAGACAAACAGGAGTGGTAGTTACCAGTGATATTAAGTAATAAAACCATCACCTCTTCCAACATATGCATGAGGTCATTTTTAATCTTCTGTACAAATTGATTCTGGGACAAAATAAATTAATAATGCATTTCCCATTTGTAATGTAGCTGTAATTTATAAGTGTTGATTCCATGAGTGCATTAAAATTGCCAAGTGCTAATGTGTTCTTTGCCTCTTACCTCTTTGAACTATTTGTTGAATGTGAAAATGATATGCTGTGCTTTTTCAGTCTTTCTGGAGTCACCAGGATATGGTACTTGTGCAATTATATTTCATGCTGCACTCTGTTCACAATGGCAGCAGATTCCTCCTATCTCACCCCCTACCAACTTGTACCAGCTAACTCGAAATGCCTTTTGAACATAAGAACAGAAGAAATAAGAGCAGGAGTAGGCCATATGGCTCCTTGAGCCTGCTCCACCATTCAATATGATCATGGCTGATCATCGACCTCAACTCCACTTTCCCGCCCCATCTCCGTATCCCTTGATTCCCCTAGAGTCCAAAAATCTATCTATCTCAGCCTTGAATATACTCTGGAGTAAAGAATTCCAAAGATTCACAACCCTCTGAGTGAAGAAATTTCACCTCATCTCAGTCTTAAATGGCCGACCCCTTATCCTGAGACTATGCCCCCTGGTTCTCGACTCTCCCGCTAGGGGAAACAAACTCTCAGCATCTACCCTGTCAATCCCCTTCAGAATCTTGTATGTTTCAATGAGATCACCTCTCATTCTTCTAAACTCCAGAGAGTATCGGCCCATTCTACACAATCTCTCATCACAGGACAGCCCTCTCATCCCAGGGATCAATCTTTTGCCTCATTGACTCCAAGTATCATGTCCTGGGATGAGTCTTTCCCAGTGACTTTGTGACCCTCCGCACCATCTTCCTCCATTGGTTCCTGTGACCTTTCACCACTTTTTTTTCCAACTAAGGAATTACAGAAGGACCTACAATATTTGCAAGTGGGCAGAATCAAGGCAGATGGAATTCAATGCAGATAAGTGCGTGGTCTTGCACTGTGGAAGAAAAATGGGAGACATGCTTCTTGAATGAATGGTGTCGAATTAGCTGGGGTAGAGGCTGAGCAAGATCTGTAGCAATTAACAAAACAGAATGCTGAGCTATATTGCCAAAACTACAAACTTCTTGATCAAATTGCATTCAGGAGCATTATCAAATAAAAATTGACATGGAGCCACATAAGGAGAAATTAGGACGGGTGACTTGGTCAAAGAGGCAGGGTTTAAGGAGCATCTTAAAGAGGAAGAGAGGTGAAGAGGTTTAGGAAAGGAATTCCAGAGCTTAGGGCCTAGGCAGCTAAAGGCACAGCCGCCAATGGTGGAGTGATTAAAATGAATGATGCGCAAATGGCCAGAATTGGAGGAGCGCAGAGATCTCAGAGCGTTGTAGGGCTACAGGAGGTTACAGAGATAGGGCGGCCATGGAGGGATTTGAAAACAAGGATGAGAATTTTAAAATTGAGGCATTGCTGGACTGAGAGCCCAATGTAGGTCAACGAGCACAGGGGGTGATGGGTGAACAGTTAATTCAGTTAATTAAATAAATCTGAAATAAAAAGCTAGTATCAGTAATGCTGACCAAGAAACTACCAGATTGTCGGAAACACCCGTCTTGTTCACTAATCTCCTTTAGGGAAGGAAATCTGCTGTCCTTACCTGGTCTGGCCGAAATATGACTCCAGACCCACAGCAATGTGGTTGACTCTTAACTGCCCTCTGAAATGGCCGAGCAAGCCACTCAGTTGTAACAAACCGCTATGAAAAACAATAAGAAGAATAAAACCGGATGGACCACCCGGCATCGATCTAGGCACCGGCTACGGACAGGGCAATGGCACACCCAGCCCCGTCGACCCTGCAAAGTCCTCCTCACAAACATCTGGGGACTTGTGCCAAAATTGGGAGAGCTGTCCCACAGACTAGTCAAGCAACAGCCTGACACAGTCATACTCACAGAATCATACCTTTCTGCCAATGCCCCAGACTCCTCTATCACCATCGCTGGGCATGTCCTGTCCCACGGGCAGGACAGACCCACCAGAGGTGGTGGCACAGTGGGCGAGAGTGGCCCTGGAAGTCCTCATCATTGATTCCAGACCCCATGATGTCTCATAGCATCAGGTCAAGCATGGGCAAGGAAACCTCCTGCTGATTACTATCGACCGCCCTCCCTCAGCTGATGAATCAGTACTCCTCCATGTTGAACACCACTTGGAAGAAGCACTGAGGGTAGCAAGGGCACAGAATGTACTCGGGGTGGGAGACTTCAATGTCCATCACCAAGAGTGGCTCGACAGTACCACTACTGACTGATCTGGGCGAGTCCTGAAGGACGTAGCTGCCAGACAGGGCCTGCAGTAGGTGGTGAGTGAACCAACACGAGGGAAAAACCTACTTAACCTCGTCCTCACCAATCTACTCATCGCAGATGCATCTGTCCATGACAGTATTGGTAGCAGTGACCACCGCACAGTCCTTGTGGAGACAAAGTCCCGTCTTCACACTGAGGACACCCTCCGTCGTGTTGTGTGGCACTACCACCATGCTAAATGGAATAGATTCAGAACAGATCTAGCAGCTCAAAACTGGGCATCCATGAGGCGCTCTAGTCAAGCTGTTCCAGTCCAGCTACAACACTGGCAACTACCCGACAATGTGGAAAACTGCCCAGTTTCTTTCCACAAAAAAACGGACAAATTCAATCCGGCCGATTCCCGCCGCATCAGTCTACTCTCAATCATCAGCAAAGTGATGGAAGGTGTCGTCGACAGTGCTATCGAACAGCACTTACTCACCAATAACCTGCTCACCGATGCTCAGTTTGGGTTCCGCCAGGATCACTTGGCTCCAGACTTCGTTACAGCCTTGGTCCAAACATGGACATAAGAGCTGAATTCCAGAGGTGAGGTGAGAGTGACTGCCCTTGACATTAAGGGAGCATTTGAAGTCAGTGGGAATCAGAGGAAAGATTCCCCACTGGCTGGAGTCATACCTAGCACAAAGAAGATGGTTGTGGTTATTGAAGGCCAATCATCTCAACCTCAGGACATCGCTGCAGGAGTTTCTTAGGGCAGTGATGTAGGCCCAACCATCTTCAGCTGCTTCATCAATGACCTTCTTTCCATCATAAGGTCAGAAGTGGCGATGTTCGCTGATGACTGCACAGTGTTCAGTTCCATTCACAACTCCTCATAATGAAGCAGTCCATGCCCGCATGCAGCAAGACCTGGACGATATTCAGGCTTGGGCTGCTAAATGGTAAGTAACATTCGCGCCACACAAGTGCCAGGCAATGATTTTCTCCAACAAGAGAGATTCTAACTAATGGCAGTACCATTGTCGCATCCTCCACCATCAACATCCTGGGGGGGTCACCATTGACCAGAAACTTAACTGGACCAGCCACATAAATACTGTGGCAACAAGAGCAGGTCAGAGGCTTGGTATTCTGCAGTGAGTGTCTCATCTCCTGACTCCCCAAAGCCTTTCCACCATCTACAAGGCACAAGTAAGGAGTGTGATGGAATACTCTCCACTTGCTTGGATGAATGCAGCTCCAACAACACTCAAGAAGCGCGACACCATCCAAGACAAAGCAGCTCAATTGATTGGCACCCCATCCACCACCTTAAACATTCACTCCCTCCACCACCGGTGCACCATAGTTGGAGTGTGTACCATCAACAAGATGCACTGCAGCAACTCGCCAAGGCTTCTTCGGCTTTATCTTCCAAAACCACAACCTCTACCACTTAGAAGATCAAGGGCAGCAGATGCATGGGAACACCAGCACCTCCAAGTTCCCCTCCAAATCACACATCATCCTGACTTGGAAATATAGCGCCGTTCCTTCACAGTCGATGTGTCAAAAACCTGGGACTCCCTCCCGAACAGCACTATGGGAGTACCTTCACTACGCAACTGCAGCGGTTCAAGAAGGCGTCTCACCACCATCTTCTCAAGGGCAATTAGAGCTGGGCCATAAATGCTGGCCTTGCCAGCGACGCCCACATCTCAGGAACGATTACAATAAAACAGGACTTGGCGTGCGTTAGGATACGAGCAGCAGAGTTTTGGATGAGTTCAAGTTTACGGAGGGTGGGAAATCGGAGACCGGCCAGGAGAGTGTTGGAATAGTCAAGTCTAGAGGTCACAAAGGTAAGGATGAGGGTTTCAGCAGCAGATGAGCCGAGGCATGGGTGGAGCCGAGTGATGTTGCGGAATGGAAATAGATGGTATTGGAGATGGAGCGGATATGTGGTCGGAAGCTCATCTCAGGATCAACTAGGATGCCAAGGTTCTGAACGGTCTGGTTCAGCCACAGACAGTGACCAGGAAGAGGGATGTTTATTATTTTTGACCTTTGGAAAACAAGTTTAATGTCCAGTGGATTAACATTTTAACCACCCTGCTGATTACCACCTCCCTGCTGATTACCACCTATCGCCTTCCCTCAGCTGATGAATTAATACTCCTCCATGTTGAACACCACTTGGAAGAAGCACTGAGAGTAGCAAGGGCACAGAATGTACTCTGGGTGGGGCACTTCAATGTCCATCACCAAGAGTAGCTCGGTAGCACCACTACTTTGAGACTAGAACTAGGGGGCATAATCTTAGAATAAGGGGCTGCCGTCTCAAAACTGAGATGAGGAGAAACTTCTTCACTCAGAGGGTGGTGAATGTATGGAATTTGCTACCTCAGAGAGCTATGGAAGTTGCGACATTAAATAAATTTAAAACGGAGATAGACAGTTTCCTAGCTGATAAGGGAATTAGGGGTTACGGGGAGCGGTCAGGGAAGTGGACGTGAGTCTAGGTTCGGATCAGCCATGATCCTATTGAATGGTGGAGCAGGCCCGAGGGGCTGTATGGCCTACTCCTGCTCCTACTTCTTATGTACTTCTGACCAATGTAGGAGAATCTTGAAGGATATAACTGCCAGACTGGGCCTGCAGCAGGTGATGAGAGAACCAACACGAGGGAAAAACCTACTTGACCTCGTCCTCAGCAGTCTACCTTTAGCAGATGCATCTGTCCATAACAGTATTGATAGAAGTGACCACCGCACAGTCCTTGTGGAGACGAAGTCCTGTCTTCACACTGAGGACACCCTCCATCGTGTTGTGTGGCACTACCACCGTGCTAAATGGAATAGATTCAGAACAGATCGAGCAGCTCAAAACTGGGCATCCATGAGACGCTGTGGGCCATCAGCAGCAGAATTGTATTCCACCACAATCTGTAACCCCATAGCCTGGCATATCTCTCACTCTACCATTACCATCAAGCCAGGCGACCAACCGTGGCTCAAAGAAGAGTGTAGAAGATCATGCCAGGAGCAGCACCAGGTTTCCTAAAAATGCGGTGCCAACCTGAGGAAGCTGCAACACAGGACTACATGCATGCTAAACAAAGGAAGCAGCATGCTAAGCGATCCCAAAACCAACGGATCAGATCAAAGCTCTGCAGTCCTGCCACATCCAGTCATGAATGGTAGTGGACCATTAAACAGCTGACTGGAGGAAGAGGCTCCATGAACATCCCCATTCTCAATGATGGCAGAGCCCAGCACGCGAGTGCAAAAGACAAGGCTGAAGTGTTTGCAACCATCTTCAGCCAGAAGTGCCGAGTGGCTGATCCATCTTGGCCTCCTCCTGAGGTCCCCGCCACCACAGAAGCTAGTCTTCAGCCAATTCGATTCACTCCACGTGTTATCAAGAAATAGCTGCGCGCACTGGATACAGCAAAGGCTATGGGCCCTGACAATATCCCGGCTGCCGTGTTGAAGACTTGTGCTCCAGAACTAGCTGCGCCTCTAGCCAAGCTGTTCCAGTAGAGCTACAATACAGGTACAACACTGGCATCTATCCGACAATGTGGAAAACTGCCCAGGTATGTCATGTCTAGAAAAAGCAGGATAAAAGCAATCTGGCCAACTACTGCCCCATCAGTCTACCCTCGGTAATCAGCAAAATGCTGGAAGGTGTCATCGACAGTGCTATCAAGTGACACTTACTCACCAATAATCTGCTCACCGAAGCTCAGTTTGGGTTCCGCCAGAATCTCTCAGCTGCAGACCTCATTACATCCTTAGTTTAAACATGGACCAAAGAGCTGAATTCTAGAGGCAAGGTGAGAGTGGCTGCCCTTGACGTCAAAGCAGTATTTGGCAGAGAGTAGCATCAAGGGAGCCCTAATATAATTGAAGTCAATGGGAATCGGGGGGGAAAACGCTCCACTGGCTGGAGTTATACCTAGCACAAAGGAAGATGGTTATGGTTGTTGGAGGTCAATCATCTTGGCCCCAGAACATCGCTGGGGGTCACCATTGACCAGAAGCCTAACTGGACCAGCCACATAAATACTGTGGCTACAAGAACAGGTCAGAGGCTAGGTATTCTGCGGCGAGTGATTCATCTCCTGACTCCCCAAAGCCTTTCCACCATCTACAAGGCACAAGTCAGGAGTGTGATGGAATACTCTCCACTGGCCAGGCTGAGTGCAGCTCCAACAACGCTCAAGAAACTCAACACCATCAACAAAGCAGCCCGCTTGATTGGCACCCCATCCACCACCTTAACCATTCATTCCCTCCATCATCGGCGCACCGTGGCTGCAGTGTGTACCATCTACAAGATGCTCTGCAACAACTTGACAAGGCGTCTTCAACAGCACCTCCCAAACCCGCGACCTCTACCACCTAGAAGGACAAGGGCAGCAGGCGCATGGGAACACCACCACCTCCAACTTCCCCTCCAAGTCACAGACCATCCTGACTTGGAAATATATCATAGCAAAATACTGCGGGTGCTGGAAATCTGAAATAACGTGGATGCTGGAAATCTGAAATGACCTCCCCTTTGTTCTTTCCTCCCCTCCTCCCTGCCCCTGCTTACAAATCTCTCTTCCCTAACCTTTTCCAGTTCTGACGAAGGGTTCTCGACCCGAAACATTGACTCTGTTTCTCTCTCCTCGATGCTGCCTGACCTGCTGAGTGTTTCCAGCATTTTCTGTTGTTATTTTGGAAATATATCGCTGTGCTTCATCAACGCACTATTGGAGTACCTTCACCACGTTGACTGCAGCAGTCAAGAAGGTGGCTCACTACCACCTTCTCGAGGGCAGTTAGGGATGGGCAATAAATGCTGGCCCTGCCAGCGACGCTCACATCCCAGAAACAAATAGAATCCCCTCCCCTCTCCATCACTCATGTGAATACACTTTGTTTCCAATATCCAACATTTAAATGTAATTTTCCCAGGTCTTTCTGTGGAAAATTATCATACATTCATGAAATGTGACACACACACCCAGTTACATATATATTTTGCTGTCTGTGACAATATACTAAATGCGAACTGTAACAGATCACTTTATTTTCAAAATGTTGCTGAGCAATGCCACAGGAGACCATTTGTATTTACAGAAATAAATGAATGGTGGGACAGATCTGGAGGTGCAAGTTTTGTGAATGGACTGTTAATGTGGGTGTGATGTGCTACATATATTTTGTTGTATTTGACTCCACCATGTGATTTTTAATGAAAATTTTGACAGTAAACGGAGTCTTCTGCTTTCTTTCTGGAAGCATAAATAAAATGAAAATGGTCCATTACTGAACACATCCGAGGCTTCAGATGGTAATTGTACTGAGTACGCTGATTGATAATCTGTCATCCTCTGTCTAAGCTGTGGATATTGTAAGGGGTCGTTTTAACGAGCTTATGGTGTGCTAAATCGGTTTTGATTTTCGCACTACTCGTGAGCGGTTTCGAAGCGCTCCCCCCCCTCATGGTTCTAGACACTGGGCTTATTGCCAGACAACCTTTGTGTGTTGGCCCAACTCGTGACTCGGAAGACAAATGGTCAGATGAGACAGATTGAGTTTTAAATCAAAACGATCTTTATTTTTGAAAGAGAATGTACACAGAGAAAAATGGCAAGAATAAATGCAGACGAAAAATAACGTTTCTCACAGAGGACTAAATTATACACTGAGAAAAATAACTTTAAAGCATATAAACAGTTCTAAAATAGCGATAAGCTAAAAGCGGGGGTGAGGGAAGCGCACGGACACATCGAGGGATAAATCACACTCCTGACTTACAAATACCCTTAACGTTACAAACCCTCCCGTTACTGAATATACCTCAATTATGTCAGTTAGGTAGAGTTGGGCCTTTATGCTCACCAGAATTTCAAAACCCTTCTGGACCATGGTCTTCTTGTTACGTCTGGAATTTCCGATCTTCCTTATGGGACCGGCTCCTGGACCCTGTTACTTGGTGTCGTTCGGGACCTCCGACCTTCCTTATGGGGCCGGCTCCTGGACTCGCTCTCCTGTACAAACTTTGGAAGTCCTCCGAAATCCTCAAGCCGTTTTCTGTTCCGCACGGTCCTCGAACTCCTGATGGTAACTGGACTTGGACTTCACGGTGTGAACCGTCTCCGGAGGAGTCTTCCTTACTCTGGTCGAATCTTAGACTGACTTGCTGACGATTTACCTGAACGGTTATACTCTTTTCTGGCCCTAATCTTGGTGCCAAATCAACCGTTTTCCTTTGTTAAGTTGCTTTAACAAAAGCAAGCACATTAATTTTAACTGCTCGCAAATCGAACTAATGGGAATCCGATTAGTGTCCCTTCGTTTGTGTGTGCTCAGCAGTTTCTGAGATCGGTTACCGCTTTGCCATAATGGGAATCCGATTAGTGTCCCTCCGTTTGTGTGTGCTCAGCGGTTTCTGAGATCGGTTACCGCTCTGCCAGCGATTAGCGCACCTCCAGGTGCTAATAGTATTGTTTACTGCTGTAACCACATTACAATATCAAAAACAGTAAGGTTCTGGATTCTTCTAATCGATGATGACTCAGACTGCTGTTAGGTACTGTGTTGTGTGTGTGTCCTTTTGAACTGGGCCATGAGAACTGCCAACTCCATTCTGTGTTCTCACAATGTGGCCACTTCAGGGGCCCTACCCGTATACTGTATTTCATGGATTTTTGCGAATCCTACAATATCTAATTTCATTTAAAAAAATTCCAATTGCTCTCTCTTGCGAGATCATCAAATGCATGTTGCATGAACCCCACCATAGTTAAATATCGTATAAAGTGGAATTAAGATTGTATCTCAACATTTTTTTCCAAAATCCAGTGCTCTACATAACCCAGATGTCACGACATTTGGTTCATTTCTGCTCTTGTGAAAGAACAAGCCATGAAAATGATTAAACACAAGTAACAAGGAGCCAAGGGATATGGGGATAGCGCGGGAAGGTGGAGTTGAGGTCGAAGATTAGTCATGATCTTACTGAATGGCGGAGCAGGCTCGAATGGGCGACTTCTGCTCCTGTTTCTTATGTTCCAACACGCGGTTGCCAGCGTACCTTAACAGAGGTTGCAAATGGAAATGCCATACTGGTGAAGTTTTTCTGAGGTTGAAATTGAAGCACACTGTTTTTACAGACTGGGGAGCTCATGTTCTTATTCGATGCAGGGCTGGGTACCCAAGACTGAACGTTTGTCACTGTGATTGTAAAACAAAAGAAAGCAAGAAAAAGAAGGTATATTGCATGATTACCTATAAAGTACATGTTCAGCAATTATTTAAAAAAATGTAACCAGTACATAGCTAGGTTTTTAAACTCTACCTTCTGCTCTCGTGTAGTTGGCAATATTGTCTCCTTTTTACTACCACGCAAGTGTCTACACTTCCTTGCATTCCTCACATTGGTGCGTCACGTACAGTATTCTGATGTTCAAAACTTCATGCAAGTAATAATGCATGACTCCTTCTGCCGCTGTCCGAAGCACATGCTTGTGAGTATGCCTAAAGCATTTTCTATTGAGGTAAATCTGAATCAGAGCTAATACGTTTCCAGGGACTGCTGATGCTTTTGTACTGTGGTGTGCAGACTCATTATTTAGAGAATGATCCATGTAATGTTCCCCATAATTTTATGGGTCTACAATTCTGCCACCCGTGGTGGCAGTTGGACTTGGCAACTGGGGGCGTTGTCATAAAGACATAACCTTAACTGCACACATAACAGAACACGGCCCTATAGAAGTAGCTAAGGTTATTTTGTCAACCAGGTTGCCTTCTATACAATTTTGAAAATTTTCTTTTCACCCCTGCTTTCCTGAAGGCATTTATTCATGTCATACAGATGCATGAATGTCAGCAATCTCTTGTGTCCATTCCTTGCATGTGAGCCTGAAGAGTGTGTGTTGCCAGGCTACTCGACTCAGGAAGTCTTCACAGCTGAGCTAACCCTGTTCTCATCCAATATTCACAAGCAAGACACTTTTATGCGCAAATCATTGGATGGACAACCTGGCTGATTCATTTTATGCCCGTTTTCAACCCAGGGCCTATTGTAGTATCCCTATTGTTGCCGTAGCTAATTCAGTGCACACTGGGGATTGAAAAATGGGCCTTCCTTGTCTCTGTGGCTCAGTGTCACACTAGATAGTGCGTTTATCCAGTGGGGAAGCTGCAGATATCCTACATGCTCTTGAAGAAGACAGGTATGCACAGATCTACGAACAATGATGGACAGTTAAAGAGCCTTTGGTCCATCAAGCCTGTCCCACACAATTGCGATACCTTGTGTATCACAACATATACACTCCCACCCAATACCATGTGATCTCCTGGGAGAGGTAAAAATCCAGATTAAAAAACCCAGGCCAACTTGGGCATAAACATCTGGGAACTTCCTCTCCAACCCTTCTAGGCGATCGAAACTGGTCCAGGTGATCAGTCTGGTCTTGAATTCCTTGCAGTACCTACCTTCTGTAAGAGGTGATCTCCGCTCCAACCAGAAACAAATCCAGCTCTCGCTTGAAGGAATTCAGTGAATCAACATCGACCGCACGAGCCGGCAGCCTGTTCCAGCGTCCACTATTCTCTGGGAAAAGAACCACCTCCTGACATCTAACCCAGATCTTGGCTTAGACAACTTAAATTTGTGAACCCTGGTCCTCTCTAACCTATTTAATTGAAACAAACTGTCAGCTGAAACACAATCTATTCCCTTCATTATCTTATAAACTTCAGTCAGATCACCTCAAATTCTACACTTCTCTAAAGTGTAGACTCCCCAACTCTTTTAGCCTATCGTGATAACTAAGATGCTTTCGACTGGGAATTAGTTTAATGGTCCTCCTCTGCACCCTCTCTAAAAGTCAATGGGGGAAAAATTCAGTTGTTTGCGCCTCCCGTTAGCGCCTTAAGAGGGCGCTGATGGGGCACAAAGCAACTAGCGCCCAGGCGCGGCGATGTTTGTGCCGCTCGCGAAATTAACTAGACATTTTGCGGCAGCGCTAAATACTACCGCCACAATCTCCTGCGCCGGCAGATTGTGACGTAATTCGAGTGCGCAACGCCCCGTTAGCACCCCGGACCGGATATTGAGTGGCGCCCCCTGCCTTATTGCCTGCCGCTAGCAACGACAGGTTGAGGGGAGCGTTATGCTGTCAGAAAGGGACTAGGGGAGCGCTATTTAAAGGCGACTGCTTCCTGCCTTTTTTTGTCGGTGACATTTTTGCACCACGCATTCTGAGAGCGAGAGAGAGACTTCTGGAGAGATTCAACGCTGTGTGAAGGAGTTTTGAGTACTGAGCAGCACTTTGCAGGTTTATTTAGATTTGCCCTTCCTTGCTTCGCCAGCGCTCTGAGGTAGCGCTTCGCTCCTCGGCCTTTGCGCCTTAAGACAGGTGTGAAGCGCCTGATTTAGCACTCCAATCACCTCCAGGGGCGATAAAAGCCAAGTTTGCTGTCAGAGGCGATAATCAGCGCCAGGCGCTAAACTCTGCACACGGCCGATAATGGCGCCCCAAATGGCTTTTGCAATAAGGAGCATTAGGGGTGCATCTGTTAACTGATGGGGGAGTTCTGAGAGGGTTACAGCTTTGTTTGCCACACTAGCATTCAACAGCGTTAAGTTTCACAGAGTTCATTGAAGTTTGTCACCTAAAAAGGAAAAACTATATAAAGATATCCGACAGAAAAACCTTGTAGGCCTTTGAGGTTTGTTTTCACAAAGTATCTTAAAAACTGTCTAAAAGGCTGAGGAGTAGGTGAAAATCCTTTGAATTTATTACTGATAGCTGTAGAATCTATCACACTGAAGAGTGCTGCCTCTTACCATTAACACAACACATCAGGTGCATTTAAGTTCCTGATGGGCTGTAATGCAAATGCCTTTCCCTTTGATTGCCCTCCCAGCTATTGCCCAACATAAGCAGGACAGCATGACAATAAAATGGTGCACAGCATCCACTGACAGACAGCACTATTAGGAGGCAAACCGTTGAACTGCCAGGTTCATTTAAATGTGAGAATGATACTATTCCTTCCTTAGTCTCTCGTAATCTTCCCTCTATCCATCTTCCCCATGATGAATTTTGATGATTCTTCTTTCGAATTAAGCTCCTTGAAGTGTGAGAGCTCAATTACTTGAACGCTTGCTTTCCGCTGCTGAAATATTATCATTTCAAAGCATGTTTAAAATATTTAAAGGTCTTTACACCCATCTTTTTGTTAATATTTAAAGGGTTTTGTCCTCTAAACATTTTTTCTTCTTTGGTGAGATCAGAGTGGCACATTAAGAGATGAGAACACTGCTGTGAAAAGAGCATTACAGTGGGATTGTCATCTTAATGTCGACTCCGCAGATGCCACACTTATAGTAGCCATGCGTGTTAAAAAGAAAAAGTATTTGATTGCATTGGGACTAAGCCGTACAGAAAGTCCCTGTTTGATCGGTGCCGGGTTAACTGACCTCCGGTGTGGCAGCAGTTGGGAATCTGCAGTCGGCTGCAGAGGGGGAAATCAGCCCAGGTCCCCATTCCTGCTGGAAAGTGGGATATCGGATGAGGGCAGGAACATACGCAACAACAACAACAGCAACATCGTGGGATCATGCTCGGCTGCAATAGTCTTCTCCAGTGGACTAGCTTGCCGACATTTCACGCTGAGGCTCACACTTCAACAACAACAATGAGTCAATGAGACAGATCACCAACAACGATGAGTCAGCCTACAGGGAGGAGGTCCAGCATCTTGTGAAGTGGTGCGCCGATAACAACCTGGCCCTTAACATCAAGAAAACCAAAGAAATCATTGTGGACTTCAGGAAGTCTAAAGGTGGAAGTCACACCCCCATCCACATCAATGGGGCTGTGGTGGAAAGGGTGGACAGCTTTAAGTTCCTCGGAGTCCACATCACGGAAGACCTCTCCTGGTCCCTCAATACCTCCTCTCTGGTGAAGAAGGCCCAGCAGCGCCTATATTTCCTAAGGAGGCTGAAGGGATGTAACCTGTCACCCCTGATCCTCTCTAACTTTTACCGCTGCACAATAGAGAGCATCCTGACGAACTGTATCACAGTATGGTATGGCAGCTGTCGCTACTATGACCGGAAAGCCCTGCAGCGGGTAGTCAAAACTGCCCAACGCATTACCGGCACCCGGCTACCGACCATAGAGCACATATACCAGAAACGCTGTTTACGGAGGTCACGGTCCATCATCAAAGACCCTACCCACCCCAGCCACAGTCTGTTCGCCCTCCTGCCATCTGGGAGACGCTACAGATGCATTCGCACCCGTACGACCAGATTTAGGAACAGCTTCTTTCGCAGGGCTGTCATCCTACTGAACTCCACAAATAAACTCTAAAGCCTGCACATCTGCCAATGCACTTTATTATGGTTATGTTTATGTTAATGTATTACAAGCCAAATGTATGTTGAATGTTCAATTGTCTTAATCTAAATGTACACTCTCGGGAGCCGCAAGCCTACATTTCGTTGTACTGCACTTGTGCACTAACAATGACAAAAGTTGATTTGATTTGAAGAATAGCTGCTTGGGTGAGGTGCGAGAGGTGTACGGATACCTGCGGAGTCGAATGCCCGCTGCGGGTTGATGGCATCAGGAGAAGAGCAGCGAAAAGGAGGAGAAGATTGGAGAAAGGAGTATTTATCGCTTTGTTTGCTTTCCTTTCCTGCCTATTGGGCCAAGAGAGCTTGCAATCTTTGCATGATTCTGACAGCACAACAGCAACTATAACAACAGCAATTTAATCATTAATGTAGAAAAAGTGCCCAAGGTGATTCAGAGAGACATAAGGGAAAATAGGCACTAAGTGAAAGATGGAGCTATTAGGAGTAACCAAAAACTTGGTCAAAGAGGACTTAAAGGAGGAAAGGGGAGAGGCCGAGGGGGTTCAGTGAGTGTGGCGGGAGCAAGAGGGATTAAGGAAATAGTTGGTACTGGCGGAAAAAAGCTGGGGACTATCTTTGCTCTGCAGGCTGATCGTAGATTCGTGGGTGGTTTTGGCCGAATACGTGTTCTTGATCTGGTTCAGCTAGATCTGATGATGGATGGCTAAGCCAGTTGTGCTCCAAATACGTTCAAGTCTGCATCCCTTTGTTAGAGGAGGGGTAAATGGCTGTGTTCTTATCATTTATTCCTCAGATCAATAGGGTTCGCAACATTGTATGTCAGATGTCACAGAATTAATAAGTATGCAATAATTAAACATACACTTAACAGCAGTACTTACAACAAAACCTTGCGTGTTTCAGCCGGAGGACTCGAGCGCATGAAGTCTCTGTTCTCAACACCCATTTTTTAAATACCTTTTGTCACCCCTCCAATGTGACAACCCACATGTTTCTGCATTACTTAATACAACTCCATATAAGGTGAATTTTAATGAGCTTCTTCCCTTGACTCTTATCAATAAGTACAGTTTTAACGAGTTATTTTGCCGTAGACTGGTACAACTCTCCAACTTTGTTATTAGTGGGCTTATTCACTATAAGCCCACTGACTCCCACAGCTACCTGGACTACAGTTCCTTCCACCCCGCTTCCTGTAAGGACACTCTTCCATTCTCCCGGTTTCTCCATCTCCGCCGCATCTGCTCTGAAGATGCCACCTTCCATACTAGTGCTTCCGATACGTCTTCCTTTTTCCTCAACCGAGGATTCCCCTCTACTGTGGTTGACATAGCCCTTGACCATGTCTGTTCTATTTCCCGCACTTCTGCTCTCACCCCTTCCCCTCCCTCCTGGAACCACGATAGAGTTCCCCTTGTCCTCACCTTTCACCCCACCAGCCTCCACATTCAACGGATCATCCTCTGCCATTTCCACCACCTCCAGCGTGATCCCACCACCAAACACACCTTCCCCTCACCTCCCCTTTCAGCATTCTGAAGGGACCACTCCCTCCGCGACACCCTGATCCACTCCTCTGACACCCCTAACAACCCGTCCCCTTCGCCCGGCACCTTCCCGTGCAAGCGCAGGAGATGCAACACCTGCCCTTTTACCTCCTCCCTTCCCACTGTCCAGGGCCCCAAACACTCCTTCCAGGTGAAACAGCGATTTACTTAAACTTCTTGCAATTTAGTATACTGTATTCGCTGCTCACGATGCGGTCTCCTCTCCAATGGGGAGACCAAACGCAGATTGGGTGACAGCTTTGCGGAACACCTCCGTTCAGTCCTTAAAGGGGACCCTGAGCTTCCGGTCGCCTGTCACTTTAATTCTCCGCTCCACTCCCACTCAGACCTCACTGTCCTCGGCCTATTACACTGTTCCAATGAAGCTCAACATAAGCTCGAGGAACAGCACCTCGTCTTTCGATTAGGCACTTTATAGCCTTCTGGACTCAACATAGAGTTCAACAATTTCAGACCATAACCTTTGTCCCTATCCTTTTTTTTCCATTCATTTTATTTTACTTTTTTTTTCTCTCTCCCACATGGCAGCTGTCTTTCATTCTGCCTGTGCCATTTACACTTCATCTCGAGTCATCTTTTGTTTCTTAACTTGTCCCATTACCATCTCCTTTTGCCTCGCACCATCATCCCTTTTGTCTTTTAATCTCTCCTGCCTTCCATCCTATCACAGACCTTCCCTTTTGTTCTTTCCTCCCCTCCCCCCTTTC
This sequence comes from Somniosus microcephalus, assembly GCF_052327205.1. Lineage (NCBI taxonomy): Eukaryota > Metazoa > Chordata > Chondrichthyes > Squaliformes > Somniosidae > Somniosus > Somniosus microcephalus. The sequence goes on along the minus strand of NC_140993.1, from coordinate 42,043,376 downwards.
CCTGCCCCTGCACTTGCTTAAAAATCTGTTCCATCTCCAGCTTTTCCAGTTCTGACGAAGGGTCATCGACCTGAAACGTTAACTCTGTTTCTCTCTCCACAGATGCTGCCTGACCTGCTGAGTATTTCCAGCATTTTCTGTTTTTATTTCTTATTTTATCGATAGTTTCACGCTTCTTACAATTCTACCAAGTGAAACTGCTAATTATAAATCTGTACCATTTCATCCCAATCTCCTGCTTCTGAAAGGGATGATGTAGTCGCAGATGTTCCCTTCTGCGGAACTTGTTAGCAACTAATTAAAGCTCTTTGGAATGTCTTTTAATTAAGTTTATTGTCTAAACTGACCATTGCTTTAAGGTCAGTCTTAATTCAACAGTTCAGTAGTCACTGCATCTAAATTGACTAGTACTTCATTTAACAGGCAAAAGCTAAATGTTACTATAATATAAAGAGAAATCAATAGCAGTATAACATTTGATGACCTGTGGACAGTCTGATTAATCCTTTCCTTACGCCTTGGACTTGAGGAACCGAAGCTGGGGCCATACCAGAATTATCAAGCAGAATGGAAGAGAGTAAATATTTTCTGCTGATAAGGATATGAAGAATGGAGATAGGAGTGTCGTTGAGCAACTTTACAGCTGAAAGAGTATTGCAGTGGATGGAAGGCCATATCCTAGGCAGTTGGGAATTTGAAAATACAGTTGTAAATGATTGGAGGAGAGGTTTTTTTTCCAGGAACAGATGGCAAAGGAAGTGGTATAGGAAAGCAGTCGGGGGACGTGGGATACTAGGAATTGGTCAGAGATGGCTTTTCCAGTGTTCTGAAGTGTGGAAGTAGAGAAGTCACAAGGGATGGCAAGGTTGAGGGGGTGGCCACAAATATGGGTAGGAGAGTTAAGGGAGCACAGGAGGGTAGTGAACTTAGAGGAGAGAGGGCAAGGGGAGATGAGATGTAGATTGAAATCCCCAAGGAAGAGGAGTCGCTCAATGTAGGGGCTGAGGGAGTAAAGTAGAAAAGATATCTCGGGGCGAAACTTGGGGTGGACTTGGGGGCATGGTAGACAATGATGATATTAAAGTCATCCGTGCAATAAAACTGGTCTTGTCTGAATAATTGAGCTGTAAGCTTAGACGTCTCCGATTCTGACGAAGTGTCCTCGACCCGAATGTTGACTCTGTTTCTCTCTCCTCGATGCTGCCTGACCTGCTGAGCGTTTCCAGCATTTTATGTTGTTATTTCAGCTTTCCAGCATCCGCAGTATTTTGCTATTGCATAATTCTACTTGTCTGACTTTGGAGATCGGAGAGAAATGTTACAGAACTTTCTGTTGGGAGATGAAGTTGGGCCAGATCCACGATATGATAGATTTTTAAATGGTTTGTGGAAGGAGTGGGCTTGAACAGGCTGACTGGTCTTTTCTCATTTTGTTCTTTTCTCTGATTTCATGCACATACGTGGAGTTAAGTCAACTTTTTGATGGACTGTGTGAAAGGGCCTTTGGGACTCTTGGTGGGGGAGGGGGGAGTTTTAACTGCCAGCAGGTTTCTGGCGTGAACTTGCTGGTTTCAGTTAAGTTCCCGCCTGCCTGTGACAACATGAGGCCATGACGATTTTAACTGTTGAGCCTCATTAACATGCCGTCAGCTGACTGGTGGGCCTTTGGGTGCCTGCACTCCTGCTCCTCCTGGGCCCACAAAGGAAAGTTTAAAAAAAAAACTTACCTTGAATAGCCCCCTTCTGCTTCCGATCCGTTTCTGACTTGCGTCGGAGTTAAAATAGCGGTCAAGGTCCACTGGCGTCATCGGACCATGTGCTGCATATTTAAAGAAGGAACCCTGCCAGCTTTGCATCATGTGTATTCCTGGTTGTGGTACTAGCTGAAGGACTATACGAATATGCCACCCAGTCTCTGAATCTAAACCTAGTCATGGTGCATGCAGTGAAAAATCAGCTTTTATCACTGGAATTGCCACTGGCCCATATCAACTAATCAAATTGTTTGATTGGTAAGACTGAAGGCTGTCCGAACCAATCAAATCCTTTTTAACAGTGGGACTGAAGCGTATTATGAGCATTCAGTTGATTGGAGGGTTGGACTTGAGGTTGTAAGAATCAAATCAGAATTTCTTTTCTCTTATAGAAATGTAGAATGATACAGCACAGAGGGAGGCCATTCAGCCCATCCTGCTATGCCAGCTCTTTGAAAGAGCTATCCAATTAATCCCACTTCCATGCTCTTTCCCCATAGCCCTGCAATTTTTTCCACTTCAAGCATTTATCCGATTCTCTTTTAAAAGTTATTATTAATATATATCAAAAGAGACCCTGGGGAACACCAATGCACACTTCCCTCCAGTCTGAAAAACAACCGTTCACCGTTACTCTCTGTTTTCTGTCCCTTAGCCAAATTTGAATTAACGCACCCACTGCCCTTTTAATCCCATGGGCTTCAATTTTGCTAACAATTTTATTATGTGGTACTTTGTCATATGTCTTTTGAAAGTCCACATAAGCAATGTCAACCGCACTACCCTCATCAATCCTATCCGTTTGTTCATCAAAGAACTCGATCAAGTTAGTCAAACACAAATTGCCTTTAACAAATCCATGCTGGCTTTCATTTATTAAACCATATTTTTCCAAGTGCCAACTAATTTTTCCAGCGTTAATGTCTCTAAAAGTTTCCGCGCCACCGACATGAGGCTGACTGGCCTGTAGTTGCCAGGTTTATCCCTCTCCCCTTTTTTGAACAGGGATGATGTAACATTAGTTGCACACAAACTTGAGGCAGAAAAAATTTAAATAAGCTGATAGCTTTTGAGAGTCACAGTTACAGGTGTTTATTTAGGGCCGGATATTCTGATCCCTACGGGTGGGTACGTGGTGTGTACACACCCGTAGGGACATCGGAAATGCCGGTTTCAGGCATGCCAAGCGCATGCACTGAAAACCGGTATTTCCGATATGTCAAGAATGGTCTTGACAGATCGAACGCCTGCCCTGGAGAAGGGCCTCTGCGGGAGGAGAGTTCCGCTTTCTGCAGAACCTCAGCCCGCAGAAAACCCTTAGAAATCTTACGCCTGGTAAAAACAGGTGTAAGGCCTGCTTTTACCAGCATAAGAGTAGAAAAAAAGTTTAAAATTTTTTTTTCACTCATTTATCATTTAAAAATACTTTTTAAAAAAAAAGTAAGTTTATTTTTAGCCCCGTAAAAAACTTGAATTTTTTTTCAAAAAATTAAATTTTTGTTTAAAATATTTAATTTACTGTAATTTCAACTCATTTTCAAAATGTGATTTAAAAAAATATATATTTAATGTTTTGGGGTGATCTCCATTCATCTATCTGACAGGTCTATCTGTCAAGTGTATGAAGGGAGATTCCCTTCTCCTAATGGCTCTCCATGGCCCACGTGATCCCAGGGACGCCTGCGAACCGCCTGCGCCTCTGGGATACGTGGGCCCTGCACATTTCGAGTTTGGAGAGGCCCAGGAGCGGAAGTATACGCACCTCGGGAACCCTCGGGCAAGTCCATAGATTTTTTCCAGATCAGAGGCCTCCGCACGCAGGAAGCCTTCGATCGGAAAATCCGGCCCTTAGTGTTTAGCCCTGAAGAAGTTAGGTATAACACATACACTGCTAAGATGCAACTTTTGACAGCATTCCTTTTTCTGCAGAGGAGCTTTATGGGGCATGCCTGGCGGTTGTCTTAGATGAAATGTTATTTTCTGGTTGCTGCTACTGTTTTGAGATAAGGAGGAAGTAATTATATTGATTACCCTGTCCAAATGACCAGGGTTTAGAAATAAAATTAGCACTTGGGTCGTAGCAATGAGAAGCTTTATTTAATTGTTTTCAACTTGCACTGAGATTTATACTCTGAATTACAATAGGGTCCAAAATGCCAGAAAATGCAACAAGTAAGGTGTCAAAGATCCAAATTTCCAGAGGAAGGGACTCACGCCCTATAAAGTAAATGTCCTTCAGCTTTCACAGCCCTTCAATAATTTCTAAATCTGCTACTGTTGTTAATTCTACTATTTTATGCTGCAACCAAAGTGATCATAGTGATCATGAGGGTCTACCTGCAGCTTAAGTCATAGAGACATAACAGCACAGAAGGAGGCCATTCAGCCCATCGAGTCCGTGCTGGCTCTCAGTAGAGCAATCCAATCAGTCCCATTCCCCTGCTCTATCCCCATAGCCCTGTAAGTTTATTTCCCTCAAGTGTCTATCCAGTCTCCCCTTGAAAACAGTGAGTGTCTCCGCTTCCACTACTTCCGTCGGCAGCGAGTTCCCGGTCCTCACCACTCGGTGCGTAAAAAGTTTTTCCTCACATCCCCCCTGTATCTCTTGCCCAAAACCTTAAATCTTTGTACCCTAGTCCTTGTACCATCAACTAGTGGGAACAGCCTTTCCCCGTCTAGCCTATCCAAACCCATCATAATCTTGTACACCTCTATCAAATCACCCCTCAACCTCCTTTGCTCTAATGAAAACAAATCCAGCTTCTCCAACCTGTCCTTGTAGCTAAGATCCCCCATCCCCGGAACCATTCTGGTAAATCTCCTCGGCACCCTCTAAAGTGCCTTCACATCCTTCCTAAAGTGTGGTGACCAGAACTGGACGCAATACTCCAGTTGTGGCCTAGCCAGCACTTTATAAAGGTTCAGCATAACTTCTCTACTTTTGTACTCAATACCTCTATTTATGAAGCCCAAGATCCCATATGCTTCGCTAACCACTCTCTCAATATGTCCCGCCACCGTCAGGGACCTATGCACATTAACTCTCAGGTCCCTCTGTCCCTGCACACTCTTTTAAACTGTGCCATGAAGTGTATATTGCCTCTCCCTGTTCCTTCTGCCAAAATGCATCACCTCACACTTCTCTGTATTAAATTCCATCTGCCACTTGTCTGCCCATTCTGCTAGCCTTTCTATGTCCTGTTGCAGTTGATTGATTTCATCCTCACTGTTTGTCACACCCCCAAGTTTGGTGTCATCGACAAATTTAGAAATTCTACTCTGTATTCCAATATCCAGATCATATATATCAAAAAAGCAATGGCCCCAGCACGACCCTTGGGGAACACCACTGTCTACCATCCTCCAGTCTGAAAAGCAGCCATTTACCACAACTCACTGTTTTCTGTCCTTAAGCCAATTCGTTATCCAAGCTGACACTGACCCACCTATTCCATGAGCCTCAATTTTGTTAACCAGCCTTCTATGTGGCACTTTGTCAAACGCCTTCCTAATATCCATGTAGACAACATCCATTGCATTCCCTTCATCAATCCTCTCTGTTACTTCATCAAAAAATTCAATTAGATTAGTCAAACACGATATGCCTTTTACAAATCCGTGTTGGCTCTCCTTAATTAGCTTAAACCTCTCCAAGTGCCTGTTAATTTTTTCCTTGATTATTGTTTCTAAAACTTTACCCACCACTGATGTTAAACTGACCGGCCTGTAGTTACTAGGATCGTCCTTGCATCCTTTATTGAACACTGGCGTCACATTTGCCACTTTCCAATCCTCAGGCACCACCCCCGCATCTAGGGAAGATTGGAAAATTATGGCAAGCCTTTCTGCTATCTCGTCCCGCAATTCCCTTAGTAACCTGGGATGCAAGCCATCTGGACAGGGCGACTTATGCACTCTAAGCTTACCCAATCTTTCTAGTACATCCTGTCTATCAATTTTCACCCCTTCCATTGTTTCTACCTTCTCCACTTCTACTGATATTTTGTCAGCATCCGCCTCCTTAGTAAACACCGTTACAAAGTACTCATTGAGTATTCTGGCCTTGCCCTGCGCCTCTAAGCATATATCACCTTCTTTGTCCCTAATAGGCTCCACTCCGTCTCTTACTACCTGCTTACATGCCAGTAGAAGATTTTTGGGCTCCCTTTTATGTTAACTGTCATTCTACTCTCACATTCTCTCTTTGCCAATCTTATTTTCACCTTCACTTCCCCTCTCAACTTATTGTATTTGGTCTGGTTCTGCCTTGTAGAATTCACCTGTCATTCATCATACACCCTCTTTTTTGTTTCATTATCTTCTCAATCTCCCTTGTGACAACTCTTGTTTTATTGCACTTTCAGTCTAACTCCATAACATCATGTTTTGCAAGGTTTATATTCAGGACTGCTTTGAGCTGTCGGTTTTTATGAATCTATTGCTGCGTGCAAATTGGCAACCCCGTTTCCGACATTACAACAGTGACTACACGTCAAAAGTATTTTGTTCATTGCAAAGCGCTTTGGGTCGTCCTGAGGTCGTGAAAGGAGCTTTTTTTTGGTCAGCTTTTGCCAGTTTTCCCGTTTGGCACGTATGATTGTAAATGGTACTGAGGCTATCTGAAAGTTTGAAAGCCAACTTCTTCCAGAAGCCAAGAAGGATTGAAAGATAAGGGAGGTGCTTTCCACAACAGCTGTTCCAAATCCTGACTCATGTTTTGTCCCGATTACTTCAAGGTGCAGTCAGGAGCTAAATGTTACCACAGAAGAAATAAGCTACATAAATACTTCGGAGAACTGACTGAGCTGTTGTTGAAAGTTGGCATCTCTAGGGCTTGATGGAAAACACAAATTAATGTTATTATTGATTTTCTGTGCCTGGACTAAACAAAGTGAGGCACAATCATATTGGTATTGCTACATTAAGTTTATAATAGATGCTTTTGCTGCTGAAATATTTTTCTGCCTGACTATATCCATACATCATTGTGTGTGTCATGTTAAATTGAGTCATAAATATGAGTACATTTGTAAGATGAACACTGTTTATTGTAAGCTTCTTACCTGGTTAGTTTATTTGTAGAAGCTCCTGCTTAATTATATCCCCGTACGGTTCTGCCAATACTATTGTCAGTAAAGGTACTGCCCAGTGTAGCATTCAAAAATACAGTCCGGGAGGTACCAGGTTCAACATTGTTCTGCGCTGCGATTGCCGATCTCAGCTAGGAGAGCAATTGGTGCATTACAATTGGCCCAAGCACCACTGGGCTAGAGATGAAAATCAGCCTAAAGTTCCACTCTTAATCATTGGAGTTCAGAAGAATGAGCGGCGATCTTATTGAAACATATAAGATTGTGAAGGGGCTTGATCGGGTGGATGCGGTGAGGATGTTCTCAATGATGGGTGAAACTAGAACTAGGGGGCATAATCTTAGAATAAGGGGCTGCTCTTTCAAAACTGAGATGAGGAGAAACTCCTTCACTCAGAGGGTAGTAGGTCTGTGGAATTTGCTGCCCCAAAAAGCTGTGGAAGCTACATCGTTAAATAAATTTAAAACAGAAATAGACAGTTTCCTAGAAGTAAAGGGAATTAGGGGTTATGGGGAGCGGGCAGGAAATTGGACGAGTCTAGGTTCGGATCGGTCATGGCCCTGTGGGTGGCGGAGCGGGTCCAGGGGCAGTGTAGCCTGGTCCTGCTCCTACTTCTTGTGTTCTAATTCTGTGTTAGATTTCAGGAGATGGTTCTATTCACAGGGATTAGTGGAGACCTCAGGAACAGGCTGCCAGCTAGGAGTCCTTCAAGAGTAAATTGGGCCTGTTCCTGGCTGGGGTGGAGATCATCTTTTACAGAAGGTAAGTACTGCAGGAAATACAGGGACAGAGTGATCTCCTGGATGAGTTTCGATCACCTAGATGGGTCGGAGAGGAATTTCCCAGATTTTTTCTCCCAAATTGGCCATTGGGTTTTTATCTGGTTTTTTGCCTCTCCCGGGAGATCACATGGGTTCGGGTGGGATGGAGAGTGGAAGTAGATTTGAGGTTAGGATCAGATCAGCCATGATCTTATTGAATGGCGGAGCAGGCTCGAGGGGCCGATTGGCCTACTCCTGCTCCTATTTCTTATGTTCTTATCATGTATCCCTGCTGAAAAGTGTGAGAGTAAGGATATTGGCCTGGAATTTGCGGTGGGTAACGATGGCAAACTACCAGCGTTCGCTGTCATTATCCCTCTGAAACTGACTGTAACTTCAGGATTTAGCGCATGCGTATCTAAACGCGGAAATCCTGAAGTTGCTGTCAGTAATTCACTGCTCCGACACTGGCTGCGTTGAGCCCCCTGCGCCCCCATAGTCAGCAATTTAGTGAAATCAGTGAAACTGAGGAAAACATGGGCTTTTCCGCAGTAGTATCACTGTTAAATACCTCATTAAATGTTAAGCCTTGTTGGAATAGGGGTTTTAACAGCATATTGACTGCTAAACAAATGTCATGGCCCTGAAAATCTAATTTTTAAATTGGTTAGAGTGTAACATTTCTCCATTATGATGATACTTGCAATTTTTAAAAAGCGTAATTTAAAAAAAAAAAAAGTTTCACAGAAATCACAGAAACCCCACAGTGCAGATAGATATTTCAGGTTCTACCTTTATAAAAAAAAAAAAAAAAAAAAAAAATGTTTTTTTCATTGATGGGATGTGGGCGTCGCTGGCTAGGCCTGCATTTAGTGCCCATCCCTAATTGCCCTTGAGAAGATGGTGGTGAGCCGCCTTCTTGAACTGCTGCAGTCCATATGGTGTAGGTACACCCACAATACTGTTAGGAAGGGAGTTCCAGGATTTTGGCCCAGCGACAGTGAAGGAACGGCGATACAGGTCCAAGTCAGGATGGTGTGTGGCTTGGAGGGGAACTTGTAGGTGGTGATGTTCCCATGCGTCTGCTGCCCTTGTCCTTCTAAGCGGTAGAGGTCGCGGGTTTGGAAGGTGCTGTTGAAGGAGCCTTGGCGAGTTGCTGCAGTGCAGTGTGAGAGCTCCAATCTTTGTTTCATTCTCTGTAACATTTTAAAAAAGTCTGGATAAAAGCAGCTTCTCATTTCCTGGTGTGCGAATTCTGCAATGTGATTGGCTGCTCAGTCAGCTTGTTGACGTCATGGCAGCATCGCACTAGGGGTTCCCCATTACAGAGCGCTGAAATCAATTGAACGTCGAAAAAGGCAAACTTCTCGCCAACGGCGAGTGCTTTTGCTTTGCTGCTGATGACAGATTGCGGGCCAATAATGTGCGAGAGTAGGATTGGACTCAGCTGTAATAAAGGTGCCTGAAGTATTTACATAACACACACACACACACACACACACACACACACACACACACACACACACACACACACACACACCTTTCCCCATTCTGTTTATCTAGGGAATACAAAAATGTAGTTATTCAGGTTATTGTAGGGCTTTGTTTTCAGTTATTTTTAATTTCCCCCGCCAGTTCAGTTTTTATTTAAAAATATTTAGGTGAAGGTCAGTGTAAACAAAAGTTTCGTTTTTTTTTGTTAATTATACAGGTGAAAATCAAAGGGGAATTAATTATTACAAAAAACCCTGCAATCTCTCTGACTGTGTTTTCTAGTTCTACATTATTTATGTTGTATCGGTATTTTCCACATTTTCTTAATGATTTGTAGTAAGGATATTGGAAAGCTCTACTGACCACCTCAGCTAAAGAAAACTGCATTTACTTTATGCTTTTCACCTCTTCAGGAGGTCCAAGCACTTAATAGCTGAAAGGTTACTGTTGATCTGTAGTCACCGCCTGCAAGCACAGCAGCCAATTTGTGCACAGCATGCTCCCAGAAACAGCGATGAACTGAATGACCAGTTCCTCTGTTTCTGATGGTGCTGATTGGGGAAGGAATATATGCCAGGGCACTATGAGACTTCCCTGCTGCTCTTCAAACATTGCCATTAGATCTTCTATGCCCACCTGAACAGGCAGGCAGCACCGAGGGTTAATGTTGCATCTGAAAGCTGGTACCTATTGACAAGGCAGCACTCCCTCAGTGCAACACTGAAGTGTCGGCCTAGATTATATGCTGAAGTACTAGAGTGAGGCTTCAATCCACACCCGTCTGACCTCAGAGGGAAGTGTGTAACCAAATGAGCTAATCTGACACTTAACACCGCCACAACAACAACTTGTATTTATATAGTGCCTTTAACATAGTAAAATGTCCCAAGGTGCTTCACAAGAGTATTAAAAGACAAAAAAAAAATTAACACCGAGCCACATAAAGAGAAATTAGTACGATAGCAAAATACTGCAGATGTTGGAAATCCGAAATAACAACAGAAAATGCTGGAAAAACTCAGCAGGTCAGGCAACATCCGTGGAGAGAAATTTGAGTTGACGTTTCGGGCCGAACCCCCCTTCAAAACTGGAAAGAAAAGAAAATAGATCGAAGGCAGGGCTGCGATCGGACAAAAGAAGTGAAAGAAACAAAAGAAGTAAAAGAGCTAGACAAGATGGTAATAGGCTGAGATTAGGTGTAAAGCGTACTGACAGGAGATAGCTTCAAGGTGTGAGAGAGAAACAAAAGGAAAGGGGGGGGGGAAAGGAGTGGAAAAATTACAAGAAAAAATGTGTAATAGGGGCCGAGGTTATGATCTGAAATTGTTGAACTCGATATTGAGTCCGGAAGGCTGCAGAGTGCCTAATCGGAAGATGAGGTGCTGTTCCTCGAGTTTACGTTGAGCTTCCGTGGAACAATACAAGAGGCCAAGGACGGTGAGGTCACCTCTACATTGGGGAGACCAAACGCAGATTGGGTGACCGCTTTGCGGAACACCTCCATTCAGTCCGTAAGGGTGACCCCGAGCTTCCGGTCGCCTGTCATTTTAATTCACCGCTCCATTCCCACTCGGACCTCAATTTTCATTGAGCCGTGGAGGCGGGCTTGGAGGCGTGCGGGGGGTTAAAATTGCAGAAACTGGCGGGCGGGACCCCCCCCCCCCACCCCCAACCTGCCTGGTTCCCGACTCCGAGCAATTTTAATTCAGCCGTGTCTGATGGTCCTGACTCTGTCCCTCATCCAACAGGCGGGACTGGTCGTTAAGGCCCATAACAACCACAAAATGGTCTCTATAATCCTATTTTGATAGGACCGTGCGAATTTAACCCTTTTCACATATGAAATACACCTGGTGGAAAACACGAATGTGAAACCTGGCGGGATCACTATTGGATTGCTGACTATCAACTGCAGGTCAGACATTCAAGAAGAGATTTGATCAGCCATGATTTGCAGGTGGCAGGACTTAGTGGTCTCAGGTCTGGGGCAACTTTTACAAGGCTTAACCACACCTGTGGAAGGTTGGAGCCTCTCACCCATCTCCAGTGTGACCTCCTGGGAAACCCCTCTTGCCACCTTCACTCAGTGCTTCCTCAACGGAGGCATATACCAGAAGCATGGGAGCCATTTATTTCCTTCCCATCTGGGCATTAGAGGAGCTCGAGCACCAGCCGCAGCAGCAGCAGAACCAGGAACAACAGCAGCACCAGCAACAGCAGCAGGAACACCAGGCTGCTGCTCACCCACCTGACGCTGCACAGGCCAGAAGGGGCCAGCACCTGGAAGTGGCTGGAGAGCACCTTGCTGCACATCAGGGGGGCCATGGGGACCCGTACCTGCAATGGCAGTCCTACTCAGAAGGACTTCCATGAAGGTCTGGTTTCTCTGTTCAATAGATGCCCATCGCTCCTCAAGAGATGTCATTCTATTCTGAACAATGACCATGTTTTCCATACCCTGGCGACTAACCTCCTCCATGGCCATAGCCCTCCTCTCCTCTACCGTAGCCATCCTCTCCTCTACGGTAGCCAGCCTTACCACGGAGGCAGCAATCCTTTCCACGGAGGTAGCCATCCTTTCCGTGGTGATGCGTTCGTGCGCCAGTGACTCCACAAAGGCTCTGCTCATGTTCGCTATGGACTCCTCCATTCGCTCCACACTCGCAGCGACCCTAGAGACAAAACCTGCCAGAGACTCCTGCATCTGTGCCTGGAGTTCCATCACCTCTGATCTTATGGATGGACCCAGAGGCAGAGGGTCGACATGCTGCTGAGCCGAGCTGGCAGAGTCCTGCGCCCTCCGACGCGGACTCTCCACTGCTGTCCCTGTCTCCACAATCTGCTGATGCTCACTTGTGAGCTGTGATACACCAGGTGACAACACTACTCTATGTCCCGAAAGTCCCACCAAGGTGTGAGTGTCTGCGCTGGTGCTGGGTGCGCTGAATTCTGCTGACGCTGCACCCTCAGAGGTTGCAGCTTCCTCTGAGGAGACTGGAGGCTCAGCCTCTTCTTCCTGGCTAAGGGGGATGGATGCTTGTGATGGTCCTGTGGGGGAGTAAAGGGAAAGAGTCAGAGATGTGATGCAAAGGCTACATGCACATAGCTTTTTGCAGATGCTCAGAAGTCCATCTGTTACAGCTTCACAATCATTATCAGCGACTCATGCAATGTCAAAGAGAGAGATGGGAAACCTTTCTGTCACCAGCTTGCTGTGTTACACCCGTCTGTCCGTCCCCCATGCGCGAATCATCCTCTATTCCTATAATTTCCAGGACGGCCTCCTCCCAGGGGGTCAGGTGGGCTATTGAGGCTGTCCCTCCTCCTGTCCTGGCTCGCTCTCTTTTGTTGTGAGCTCTCTTTTCCTGCAATGAGGGAGACAAGTGGAGGTTGAGTGAGAATGAAGGAGTGAGTGTAGAGATTGCATAGCATAGATACTTAGAAGGAGACAAAGATGGAGTGAGGTTGCAAGACCAAGGGCCCTCCCTGTGTGTTGTCAGTTGTGTTCAAAGCGTCAGAGTGATGGGGAGTGTGAGGGCTGCATGGTTGAATAGTTATGTGAATGTGAGCATAGAGAGAGAGGGAATGGGTAAGGGTGCATGGATGTCAGTGTCAAGTGGGATGTGGAGGAAGGGATTGCTAAAGCTGAGTGCTGGTGAGGAGAGGCAATGGGGATCAGATTGAGGGTGATGGGAAATTCATACTCACTTTTCCAGTGCGCTGAAGGTCATGAAATCTTTTCCTGCACTGTATCCAGGTTCTGCGGGTGACTCCAAAGGAGTTGACCTCCTCAGCCACCTGCATCCACACTGCCTTGGTCTGAGTGGGAGGCCTCTTCCTCCCTGATGAAGGGAACAGGACCTCCCTGTTGGCCCTAGCTCCATCCACTAATGCCTGCAGTGCCACCTCGTCAAAGTGAGGAGCTGATCTGGCCCTCCCGCTTGTCATATTTGCTGCAGCTCCCTCACACTGCACAGTCAAGAAGCTTGGAAGTCTGCAGAAGAAGCAAGGCTTGCTGTGGACCTTAAATGCAGCAGCAATGATGACGCCATCGGAGGGGACTTTCAGTCATGAAAAACCCATTTGCAAAGGCTTCCCACACGTTGGAAATCAATTGGCCAATTGAGTTAAAATTGCATCAATCTCCCACGTCTATTTAGATTCGTGTGGGGAGCATGAAATTCGGATAATACGACACCATCCCGCACCTGAGTTAAAACCCCCCCCAAAGTGTCTGTCTTACAAGACAGCCAAGAAATTCCCAGAAACCATGGAGACCCAGCACTGCCAGGTCATCACAGTTTACCAGCTTACGCCAGGAGACTGGTGGAACCCCTGAGGAATTTCCGAGTAAAGCTCCTGCTACTCTTTCCTAGCAATGTGCTTTGACCATGAAAGTAGGGGGAGCAACCAACACTTCTCAACTGTTGACATTTCCCGTGCCGCTGGGCCATTCTGAGTGTGATACCCAATTTAATACCATTGATAAATTGGTGGCAGTTTTATGCTAGGTATTGGAATAATTCTGCCCAAATTAATTTCAATATGTATGCTAGGTTTCTAGTAACCTCTCTTGAAAGTGAGCTATTAAGGCTACCATGAAATTTAATAAGATGCGTCAGTAATTTAACAATGCTCAATTCCTTATACGGAGATTTTTCTTCCCACTTTTTTTCTGCAAGTTTTAGCTTCTCCTCAAGGCATTGACTCCTTGCTGGATACGGGTCCACATGCAGAATTTGCCTTCCGGAACTTCGTCCAAGTGGCCATTCTTCATCTGTGATCTAAACCACAAGTATTGGTAGCCCGTTCAGCCACTGGGTGCAACACAGCCAGGGCTGATACTGTCCTCACCCAGCAGGATCTAGAGTGAGAACTCCTGATTTTACCCTCTCTGACGCCAATTGTAGAACCCCCAGAAGCCCTAGCGGACACCAGCTGAGATCACCAGAGTCAGCACAAACTAGGGATCAACCTGGGAAATTATTGGCCTGTATGACCTTTGCCCATTGCCTCAACTAACTGAGCCATTCGGGGAATCCACATGCACATTTACAATCTCCGGTTCCTTATACCTAGCTGATGCAGATCTATATTTTGCTGTTGTGAAGGTGCTCCAGCAAATACACTTTAGCCAGTTTCTACCGCAATATGAGAAAGACTTTAGAAGTGACATTGTTTTTGTTTTAAAAGAAGAGCAGTTCATTGTAACTCAAACATTAAGTAGTAAATATTGGGTTACCATGATTGTGAGTGGGATTGATTGACATTTATCTATCCCGTTCAGACATTTAAAAAATTGTTCTCAAGTATGGGTAATGCTGGCAAAGCAACATTTATCGCCCATTGCCTTGAAAAGATAGCAGACCTTTACTTGATCCACTGTTGCCCTTCTGGCTTTAAGTGGAGGATTTTGACCTAGCAACACTTCAGGATGATGTGCGACTTGGAGGAGAATTTGATAGTGATGCTAGCCTCATGGTATTGCTGCTGCTGTTCTTTTCAATGGTAGAGGTTCTGGGGCTGGGCGGTTCTGTCAGAGTAATCTGGTGAATTGTTGCAGTGTATCCTCTGTTAGTACATACCCAGCCACAGTGCCAGTATGGAGAGAGTGGATATTGAGTCCACTGGCAGGTGCATCGATCAAGCAAACTGCTTTGTCCCAGGTTATGTTGAGCTTCTTGAGTGTCGTTGCAAATGCAACAATCCAGGTGAATAGTGACTATTCAATCTCAGTCATGACTCGAGCCTTGTGATGGTGGGGAGACTTTGAGGGGTCAGGAGGTGAGTTACTTGTTCCATAGAGTACCCAGCCTTTGCCCTCCTTTATTAGCCATGGTGTTAATATGATTGGTCCAGTTAAGCTTTGGTTTTTGGTGATGCCCCCAAGATGTTGTTGACTTTGGGGGAATTTGAAGATGGTGGTGCTTTTGAAGATCAGGGGAGGTGGCTGGACTTTATACAGCTAGTCATTTATTCAGTACACATTCTCTAGGTACAGTATCTGTAGAGATGCAGATGTGTGCTCCTGTGTGCAGGCTGCCATCTTGACTGTTGCCTTGTGGGTAGCCTAGTGCCTCATGGGTAATGTAGTCTTAATATCATACAGCTGGGTAGTGTAGTCTTATACATACAGCTATTATACAGCTCTATGGCTCCACCTAGTGTCCACTATAGAATGACATGTTATTGATCGTTACAGCTGGACTTTATTTGCTAAGAGATGGTCATTGCTTAGCAGTTACTTGGCATGAATATTACCTGCCATTTATCAGCTCAAGCCTAGATGTTGTTCAGGTCCCACTACAAGTTAGCATGGACTATTTCACTATCAGATGAGCTGTGAATTGAGTTGAACACTGTGGCATTGTCAGCGAACGGACTGAATCCTCACTTTGTGCAATTGATTGTGACGCAGAAGTACTGGGGCTGCAATAATTGGCCTCCGACAACCACAGCCATGTGAACAGAACCAGGAAAATATCTATTTGGAATAAGACCTGTGCATATGAAATAAAATAGGAACATTCATATTTCCTTGGATACATTTTATGTCACACCATTCTTTTCCTGATGATTCATGCATTCAGTTGATAAATTTTAGAGTGCTCTTCCTTGGGTGTTCTGTGGAGGAGCACAGTCAAGCTTTCTTTAGGTTAAAATTTCCTTCCCATTTTAAATATCCTCGCTACAGCAACCTGCTAGCAGTTGATGATGACCTGCAAAGGAACTAGTAGAATCATTATTAAAACTGGAGACATTATTCTAATGGACAATTTTTACTGCTAAAGCACCAGAGATGTTAACGTGTTTGGCAAATGGATCTTTGAGACATTTAGATAAAGTAGGTGGAAGTTATCTGTGAAGTGAAATGTCCACATTCCTTTATAAAATACACCATAGATTCCCTACCTAATCGCTCTGCACTTTCGAATGGTTCATTTAGGACTGAGCATATCTTCCAAATGGGCTATTTGAAATTGCTCTTTCACATAATTCCCATTAAAATTATCTCTGGCTAAGTCTCCTTTTTGGTTGCAAATCATGCCTAACTATGATTTTTTTAAGCAGCTGATATTGCACAGCATAACCTTGGATGGTGAAAATCATTATTATTTAATTGAAATAAGAGGCTGTTTGAGTTTTCACAGCAGGGAGCTGGCTTAAAATGCTGTCATCTTGACATCCAGTTAAAGCATCTTGTCAATATTTAATATAAAAACAGAAAATGCTGGAAATACTCAGCAGGTCAGGCAGTATTTGTCAAATATTTCATTTTCTATTAGCACCACTCCCTGTATTTTGCCTACATTACAACAGTGACTATCCCTCAGATGTACTTCATTGGCTGTGAAGTGCTTTGGGACTTCCTGAGGACATGAAAAGAGGTATATAAGCACACGTTTAAAAAAAAAAAAATCTTTTATCCTTGGTGATTGGGAAGAACCAGGGTGAATAGAGGAGGACTGAGGGGTCAGTTTAAAAAAAAAACACAATTTTCTGGAGTTCAGTCCATTTCAGGTACAATCCCCACCACTTATCACGGGCCGCTGACTATGTTGGGCAAATGATGCTAATCATTGCCATTTCCACTGAAGTCGATTACAGAGGCCTCACTTACAATGCATTAAGTTGGCTGTCTATTTTGGGAAATTCAAATAAGCTTTTCCAACCTAGTTACCATACTGTATTTGTAATTAAGTCCCTCCATGGATCATTCTGTGTCTGGTTTTGTTTTCCGGGTCTCAGCAGGTTTTATTAAATTAGACTTGGCGGGCATCACGGTTGTAGAGTTCACTCATAATCCGGTAGATGTAGGAGGCTGTGTTTCCTCGGATGTTGGAGATGGACACAGTGATCAGTTCTGGAAGGACATGGTCACAAACAGGGCAGTGCCTGCTCACTTTGGAGAGAACCTCACCTTCTGTGAAGGGCCAAAACTTAAACAAACGGACGTGGCGTGCTGCGCGAGCGACTGTGCACGCCCCATTCGCTGTACCCCAGCCCTCCATTAGCGAGGAAGGTCTTCGTCCCTGTAAAAGATGATACACCGTCCAACGCTGATAGGCTAATTGTGTTAACACCAACGCGCCCGGTATAAGCGGTGGAGACTGTAACTTGAAAAAGGAATTGAGCTCTGATGTTCAGTAAAATAGCTGAGGGATATGAAAAGGTTCCAATTAAGGTTCAAGTAACAGAGGAAGTTATGAATGAGAGGAAATGCAATCTACTGCTATTATTTTCAAGTTACTTAATTTAAACTACAGGTAGACTATCCTTTATCCGAAAACCTCGGGACCAGCCCTGTTTCGGTTTTTGGAAAATTTCGGATTTCAGAAGGTATTTTATAAGACTGGGAAATTTGTCGGGGGTGGGGGTCGGCGGGGGGGTCGGGGTCGGCGGGGGGTGGGGGTCGGCGGGGGTCGGCGTCGGCGGGGGGGTCGGGGTCGTGCGCACGACTTACGCTGAATGAAAAAACTTTCGGTTTTTAGAGGTTTTCGGTTTTCGGAAGTTCGGATAAAGGATAGGCTACCTGTACTGGATAAGTTGAATTGCAATATAGAAGCTTCTGGTACAATTTTAATGCAATTGCTTAATTCAAATGACTGTATAATTCAATTATTTCTTTTTGGATTAAAAAAATAACTGAGTTATCAAGAATAGACTGTAGGGTACAATTTTTTTTATATTGGGTTAATATACCTGTGGAACAAGTTACCAAGCTAGGCCATTGAATCAAAAGGCAATTTAGATGTGTTTCTGCAGATAGAGCAGGGGTGGGAGTTGGTGAGTAGGTGATGATGGGGCTTATTAGTCCAACGTCCCTGTTGTGTTTCTGAATTTTTGACTATTTAACTTATTTTGGGTCATTTGTATTGAACTATTGTGATTAAGTTAAATTTAGCTCAACGGAGATTATGAACATAATTTACAGCATCTGGATATGCAGATTAAGGATCAACACACATGAGGAATTAGGCCCAGCTGAAACATCTACCCAGGATGATATTTGTCGCATACCACACCAGGTTGAGACAATGAAATGCGATAATGTGTCCCAGGGAGGAGATTGGGTGATTATGTTAGTATGGCTCCATTCAGCAGGGACTGCTGCTGGAGAACTTCCCTCCATATGCATGAAGGAGGGGGTGGCAGTAGCCAGTTTGGTTGGCAGCTCAACTAGCCCATCCCTGGGCAAGGAAAGGGATTTCTGCATTGTTCTACAAAGCAATGTTAAAGCACTAGAAGGAAGCTTCTTATTTAAGCCGTTTTTGCTTCCCACAACTTGAAGTCAGTTGTGTGGAACTACAGTGGTATTAACAACAACAACAACTTGTATTTATATAACGCCTTTAAAGTAGTAAAGCGTCCCAAGGTGCTTCACAGGAGTATTACAAGACAAAAAATTTGCCACCGTGCCACATAAGGAAAAATTAGGGCAAATGACCAAAAGCTTGGTCAAAGAGGTAGGTTTTA
Source organism: Somniosus microcephalus (assembly GCF_052327205.1). NCBI lineage: Eukaryota > Metazoa > Chordata > Chondrichthyes > Squaliformes > Somniosidae > Somniosus > Somniosus microcephalus. The sequence continues at coordinate 42,024,800 of NC_140993.1, read as the reverse complement.
AGGAGAGCCATAAAAGAGGAAAGAGAGGTAGGGAGGCAGAGAGGTTTAGGCAGAGAATTCCAGAGCTTAGGGCAACAGAAGACACAGCCACCAATGGTTGAGCGATTATAATGCTCAAGTGGTTGGGGGGGGTGGGGGGATTGTGGGGCTGAAGGAGGTTACAGAGATAGGGAGGGGCGAGGCCATGGAGGGATTTGAAAACAAAGATGAGAATTTTGAAATCAAGGCGTTGCTTAACCGGGAGCCAATGTAGGTCAGCGAGCATACTGTAATATGTCTCTGTTTCCACACAGCTGGCTTCAAACCCTATGAAATAAAAAAATAAATTTAGCTCTAATTTATGGAGCATATATAAAACTACTAATTAAAGTGTGCATGATGTTCCTTTAGAGAAGATACAGGAAACTTTGTGCTATCCGGCACCGACGGGACCGTGCTGTTGCCGTTCCCTCAAAACTGCCGGACACTCCAGCGCTAATGTTGAAAGATACGGAAGCTTCTGAGCTCCGTATCTGTCAACAAACCCTATTGCTTAGCAACAGCTTCTAAACAGTCCAAGTGTCTCTGTAGCTTAGCAACAGCTTCAGCAGACCTTGCAGAGCTTGACTATTGAGGAAAAAAGCAACAAGAAAAAAACCTAACGAAAACGGCACCTGATTTTTGCCGATGGCTCGAGCCTCCGGATAACACAAAGTTTCCTGTAGTTTTATCTGAGAGTGTTACATAACATCAACTTAAATAGGGGCCAACTTATAGGAACTGTGGGCGAAGTTCCGTGGGGGAAATTCCGTGGGGGAAGATACATGGGGGTTCTCCTGCTTGTCCGCTGCAACTTTGGCGCAAGAGGCGCAGAAAATAGGAAGATAGAAACAGAGTAGATCACTCGGCCCCTTTAGCCCATTTGATCATGGCAGTGCCTTTGGAAGAAGAGGAGAGAAACGGAAGGGTTGGGGGGTAGAAGTAGGCTGGGTAGCTATTTTATTTCAATTCAATTCAATTCAATTTTATTTGTCATATATGCAGCAGACGTGTGTACTGCACAATGAAATGTTGATTTTTACGAGTCCTCCCAACATTGAGCAGCAATGTTAGCTTTCTATTGTCATTGGTCTTTTAATTTACATTTTATGAAGAGCAAATAGCTGGAAGAACTAGTAGAGGGATCTCCTATATTTAGTACAATGTAATCTGCTTGAGCTTCAGAGCTGGGCAATGTAATACAAAACAAAAGCAGAGGTTTGCAAGGGCAGGATTGGTTGGCAGAATCAGACAACTTAAAACAGTATTTTTTGCCATAAAAGATGCCGTTGATCTAATAGTTACCATAGATTAGGAGGCGTTATGTATTGAAGACGCCAGAGAGTATCCACGTTCTAGCATTTTATATCATGTCGTTTACTACTTGTACTGCTTTAGAGTAATAGTTGGTCCACCAGAGCTATACTATCAGCTCCAAGTTGTTCTCTGGCTGGAGATTTAACTTTAATTGCCAAATTGTTGTTTAGAGAGCTAGCAGGACAGGCAGCTTTCGGCTATCATCCCTCAAACTCAATGTTTGCCTCAAACTGGTTTCAGTTATACTGCAGCCGGTATGAAGCCAAGACCACCTTGTGAATACAGTCTCACACCACTTGCCCAAATTCAATTCCGGTGATTTCACACCGAAGTTACGTTACACAGTTTGCATTGATGTGAGCCAGAGCCACGTTACGTCAATGGAAAATGTGGAAGGGACTGGGCAAACAGTACGATTGGAAGCAGTTTCATGCCCTTAATGTAAGGCAACATTTGGGGGAACGCTCCTAATCCATCCAAAGTGAAATGAAAGGGTCTCCACATTGTTCACCATTTCAGTTTTTAAATTCAAATTATTTATTTCAACATTAACAGGGGAGTGCAGAAATTACCTTTCAAAGTACTTCTTACAGGAGAATTTCCCCATACCACTGAGAAAAGGGGAATCCACAGCACTTCCATTAAAACTATCGAATTTAATAACCTCGCCACAGATTACTGTGTAGGTGTTTCACTTTTATGGGAGTACTCTCAAGTCAGAAAGCTGTAGTAAGCTACCTACGGGAAATATTTCCTATGAGACACTGTGCTTCATTTATCCTTCATTTCAAGGCCACAGTTCACCATCGTCACCATGCCTCACGGTCCTGCAGCCGCCACACAAAGATTGGGAACGTGTAGCTAAACCCCGCCATGAGGACGATGTCGGGGATGCTCAAGTCCACTCCAACTGAGTGGCTCCCGGTGCTGTCCCACATTGCTCCGCCTGACATTTGCCGCAACGCCAAAAAAACCATGAGCGCAACATCGACTTCCCCATTCACGAAGACTTGGAAAAACCCCACCATGAAAGTGCTTAAAATCACACTGGGCATTCTGGGAAACAGCAGCCAATATTCATGCAGCTGGTATCCACCCACTATCCAGATGGGCAGAATCCTGGGACGCATGAAACATAAAGAACCGACACCTTATCACTAACCCAACACTGGCTTCGACCTCCCTCGAAGACAGTGAACAGCACTCAACCGAATCTGCACAGGGCATGGTCGATGCTCCACCAGTGGAAGATGAGGGACGACCTGAAGTACGACTGTGGCCATGGGTGCCAGACCGTGGAACACATCTCATCAACCTGCCTAAGATCTGTTGAGGGATGCACCTCATTTCTCCATTCGGTAACTCAGAAGGTCATCAAATGGATAGCCAAACTAGACATCCCATTGTAAGACAGTTTAGGCAGATGGCCCATTCTAGGCCTCTGTCAATGCTAGTTTGTTTCTGGTTGGCAAGAGGTGCTTTCATAGCTACCTTGACTGACGTATTTTCCTGTGGCTCCTCCTGGATTTCCTGGGTGAGATTAGGAACTCTCAGTGCATGGAATTCCAGGCCAGAGACCAAAATCTTCTCTCTCCAGGGTGTAGTATAGCAGCATGATCCACTGCTGGTTAGCTTTTCAGTGCAATTTGTAAACAACGATTAACTGTGCACAGGTCAACTTGTGAATAATGAAAAAGTTGAGAAGTGCCAAAGAAAATTGCATCTATTAATTAATAAAAGTTGTGTAAGTTATTTAAAAAAAAAAGTATATATCCAATGAAATCAACTAGTTAACACTTCTTGCCCCTGTGTACACTGTACTGCAGTGTAAAAAGGGTGCCTTCAGTTTAATGGTGTTTCCATGGTTTCTGATAGAGCAGCTGCAGATCCCAATGTAAATGAAAAGATTGACTTCCATCATTTCTAAAGTTCTGCCCTTTTTTTATACCATGCACAGCACGTGTGATAATGCTGAGAAATTGGATTTGTTTCAATTTTGGAGCCCAGTGACAGCTTCAAGGTCAGGCATGGCTTGACGCAGATCTAATACACAGCTCTACTTATGCTAGTCTGACAAGATACCTCAACATCAGACTCAGTTGGCCATCCCTTGCTGTGCTGACATGACAGTTCCCGTAACCTTCTGCTGACTTGCTGATTTCCTGATCAGGAAAATCTGAAAAGTACTGACCTTGCCGTTTTCGCCATTATAACTCTTGTAATCCGACAACAGTGAAACTAGGAAATGTAAATGCTGCTTTCCCATCACCTTCTCTAGTTTCGTCTTTCTTAAAAAAAAAAAAAAAAAAAAAAAAAAAAATTGTTGGATTATGCGCGTTTTTATTGTGTGTTCGTCATTCACTGACAAATGAAAGCTTTTCCATTTCAGGCACGATGTGCATGCATGCCAGTCTAGGAAACTTCCAGAAGCTGATGAACAGCTTCAAAGAAGATTACCGTGCCCCCCCCACTTCAAAAGAAATCAAAACAGTCTCGAATATAGGCCTGTGACTAAGGCTACTGCTTTATGATGATTGAATCAGTTCAGTTCTGCTTTTATTACATGGGACTCCAGGATTTTCAGTGAAAACAGAAAGCTGAAGGTCTTGCCTGTGAGATGAAAATAAGTAGTTACATTAAGAGCGCAGTGGATTACTGTAAGTTCAATTACAGCTATACCAAAATATATACATCATTTGTATTGTAGGGGAAAAATAAAGTTCATTTTTAATTTACAGTGGCAGATCCAGTAATCTATGAAGGTGGAGTGAGCAATGAGCCTTCTGACCTCGAACTTGTTGCCTCTCGATTAGTCAGGTGGGATCTTTAATGCCCACTTGAATTCCTGGAGTAGGCAAATGGGGCGTTGCTTTGACCTCTCATCCAACAATGCAGTATTCCTTTGTGTCAGCTGAGATTATATACTGAAGTTCTGCAGTTGGGTTTGAATCTGCAACGTTCTGCTTTAGAGATGAGAGTGCTATGAAACTGAGATAAGCCAAACAAAAAAAATGGCCCTATGATTGATTGAAAAACAGCTCTGAAGAATATTCTTTCAGCCAATGGACACCCAGAAGTCTTCTGTGTTCTTCTTCAGCACGTTTAAAGGGGAAGCGCTACTGTTGTACAAGTAGCATCCCTCAGCCACCTTTCTTGAAAAAAGAAGGCTGAGGGGTGACCTAATAGAGGTCTTTAAAATTATGAAAAATTTTGATAGAGTGGATACAGAGAGAATGTTTCCACTTGTGGGGAAGAGCATAACTAGAGGCCATCAATATAAGATAGTCACCAAGAAACCCAATAGGGAATTCAGAAGAAACATCTTTACCCAAAGACTGGTGAGAATGTGGAACTCGCTACCACAAGGAGTGGTTGAAGCGAATAGTATAGATGCATTTAAGGGGAGGCTAGACAAGCATATGAGGGAGAAGGGAATAGAGGGTTATGCTGATAGATTTAGATGAGGAAAGGCGGGAGGAGGCTCGAGTGGAGCATAAACGCCGGCATGGACTGGTTGGGCCGAAATGGCCTGTTTCTGTGCCGTATAGCCTATGTAAGTTAACTTGTTAATGATCTGATTGCAGTCTGATGAATTAATTTATCACAGGCAATCTAAGAGTTAAAAAAGATATGTTAAGCATATTTTATTCGTTGAATGATAAACAATTACATGGTGTCATGCATAGTTTTGGCTTCTGAGCTGACTATAATATTAAAATATATCACCATTGCTTTTCTGAGGCTGATCTAAAAAGGACTAATCACAACATTGAAAAGAGATAAGGCCCTTCTTAATAAGTCATTGGCACAAACTTTTACATATTCCAACCTCAGAATGGGTTTGAAAGTATTGTTGGAGTTATAGAGGGGGAATTCTATATTACGTGTGGCCAATGGCTCATGTGTTGTTGGCTAACATTGCTTGATCCTATCTCCGTACAAAGCGAGGGAATGTATTGCATTCTATAACACTGCATTCCATTCTACAACCCTGAATTCCACCTTTCACCATTGTATTACATCCTATCCCACTATCATTCTCACTGTAATGTACTGAAAAATAAATTCTGTGCTAGAAAGTAGCAACCTCATCAAAACAAAGTTGACTCGCCTAGAATCTAAGTCATAGAACCATACTATCTTACAGCACAGAAGGAGGCTGTTTGGTCCATCGCACCTGTGCAGGATCTGTGAAAGCGCTATCCAGTTAGTCTGTTGCATTAGTATTTACTTTGAAAGTTCAGTGACGTACAGGCTTGTAATTTCAGTTATATACCCAACTTCCTTCACTTGTGTTTCAGAGAGGAAATATAACATAAGTCCACGAAGGAGAAATCCAATCGTTGAAGTCACATTATTTTCTCGGGGGAGGGGGGAGTTTGGGGAATGTCATATTTTGAGACTTTAATTGGTGCATTTTCCAGTATTTTGGAATCGACAATGAATGTGGCCATTGCTTTTTTTTTAATCTATGAAGGGATTTCCACTCAATTTTAGTGATGTCTCTTTGCCATTTGGGAATTAATTACTTTTAAAAATATACTTTAGTTCTCCTTTCTCCCAGTAGTAGCACAAGATCTATTGCTGGGAGGGAAAGAGAAGAGCTAATTAATTTTCTTTGTCAAAGAAAAATAATAACTAGTGGCAAATAGGTCACTTTTGACGACCAAAGATTTATCCCAGTCAGAGCTGTAGGCATCAAACATAAAAATGTGCACACTCCTTCGAACTGCACCAGCTGCGGCATTTCTGGAAGGGCGGGGAGGAGGGAGGTCCAGGAGTGTGCTTTCCTTTAAAATGTTGAATTTTTTCAATTAAGAACGATGCATAGTTTAAAACTATTCTATACTTCGCAATTGATTGGTTGACGAGACACTTAGGTTTTCAAATAATCCAGTCATGCAGCAGCTGTAATTGATGTGCGATCTTGCAAGAATTCCTACCCACCATGTGTAGTGGCCAGAATCACTTACAGTAGCAACGGCGAAAGAGACACTTAATGGGCAACCGTCACGTCCTTACGGGCATTAATGCTCACATGGACTAGGCTTTCTGAAGAGTGACTGCCCACATGAAACTAGTTTCCCACAAGATATACCCAAAATCTGCAGGTGCAAATCGATGTACATCAGAAAGTGTGATGTAAGTAAACAGCGGGTTTGTCAGTATCTGGAAGAGAAATGATGGACTGGTGCTTGGGGTGGTGCCCTGGCCGCCATTTCGTCGAGGACGACGTCCAACACCGCCTTCAGTGTGCCAGTGCAGCCTTCGGTCGCCTGAGGAAGAGCGTGTTTGAAGACCAGGACCTCAAACCCGGCACTAAGCTCATGGTCTACAGGGCAGCAGTGATACCTGCCCTGCTGTATGCCTCAGAGACATGGACCATGTACAGCAGGCACCTCAAAGCACTGGAGAGGTACCACCAACGCTGCCTCCACAAGATCCTGCAAATCGATTGGCAGGATAGGCGCACCAACGTCAGTGTTCTTACTCAGGCCAACATCCCCAGCATCGAAGCTCTGACCACGCTCAATCAGCTCCGATGGACGGGTCACATTGTCCGCATGCCCGATACGAGACTCCCAAAACAAGCGCTCTACTCGGAGCTCCGGCACGGCAAGAGAGCCCCAGGTGGGTAGAGGAAACGCTTCAAGGACACCCTCAAAGCCTCCTTGAAAAAGTGCAACATCCCCACCGACACCTGGGAATCACTGGCCCAAGACCGCACAAAGTGGAGGAGAAGCATCCGGGAAGGCGCCGAACACCTCGAGTCTCTTTGCCGGGAGCAAGTGGAACCCCAGCACAAGGAGCGCAATGAGCGCACGTCAACCCAAGCACCCCACCCACCCGCCCCTTCAACCACCGTCTGCCCCGCCTGTGACAGAGACTGTAGTTCCCGCATTGGACTAATCAGCCACCTGCGAGCTCATTTTTAATGTGGAAGCAAGTCATCCTCGGTTCCGAGGGACGGCCTAAGAAGAAGAATAGAAGCATAGAAACATCGAAGATAGGAGCAGGAGTAGGCCATTCGGCCCCTCGAGCCTGCTCCGCCATTCAATGAGATTATGGCTGATCATCCAAACTCGGAACCCTGTCCCTACCTTCTCCCCATATCCCTTGATCTCTTTAGCCTTAAGAAATATATCTAACTCCTTCTTGAATATATTTAATGAATTGGCCTCCACTGCCTTCTGTGGTAGAGAATTCCACAGGTTCACCACTCTCTGGGTGAAGAAATTCCTCCTCATCTCTGTCCTAAATGGCTTACCCCTTATCTTTAGACTGTGACCCCTGGTTCTGGACTCCCCGACCATCGGGAACATCCTTCCTGCATCTAGTCTGTCCAGGCCTGTTAGAATTTTATAAGTTTCAATGAGATCCCCTCTCATCTAAACTCCAGCGAGTATAAGCCCAATCGACCCAATCTCTCCTCATACGTCATTCCTGCCATCCCAGGTATCAGTCTGGTGAATCTTCGCTGCACTCCCCCCCATGGCAAAAACATCCTTCCTCAGATAAGGCGACCAAAACTGCACACAATACTCAAGGTGTGGTCTCACCAAGGCCCTGTACAACTGCAGCAGGACATCCTTGCTCCTGTACTCAAATCCTCTCGTTATGAAGGCCAACATACCATTTGCCTTCTTAACCGCCTGCTGCACCTGCATGCTTACCTTCAGCGACTGGTGCACAAGGACACCCAGGTCTCGTTGCACTTCCCCTTCTCCCAATCTATTGCCGTTCAGATAATAATCTGCCATCCTGTTTTTGCCACCAAAGTGGATAACCTCGCATTTATCCACATTATACTGGATCTGCCATGCATCTGCCCAATCACCCAACCTGTCCAAATCATCCTGGAGTTTCTCGGCATCCTCCTCACAGCACACACGCCCACCCAGCTTTGTTCATCTGCAAACTTATCCCTCAACCAACTTCACAAAAAAACAGATCATCTGCTCATTATTACTATTTATGGGACATGGTATGTGCAAATTGGCTGCCGCGTTTCCTACATTACAATAGTGCTTACACGTCAAAAGTACTCCATTGGCTGTAAAGTGCTTTGGGAAGTCCTGAGGTCATGAATGGCGCTATACAAGTGCAAGTCTTTCTTTCTAACCTTCCTTTCATGTAACAAAATGTCAACCTTTCACTTTCAGATGATTGTGCTTTTTCTGGTTTTATTTCAGTATTCACAGGTTGTCTTTTTCTCTCTGCCACTGTATATCATTGTGCTAATTTGTGAACCATTTCAGATTTTTATTCTGGACGTATTTCAGAAGCCTCACTTAAGGCCTGCTATTTAGGTGGTTATAGCAAATGGGTGCCATTATGGCAAACTGTATTCTTGCGTTTAAGATGAAAGCTTTCGGTTTGGTATCTAATTGAGGAAAGATGCAGGTGATTGAAACTGCATTTGCTGTAAGATCAAACAGGTTCTTTTTTACAGAAGGAGGAGGCTGTCGCGACACATTCACCAGTGTGGTTGCTTGGCATGACTGATGTGGTAAATGGAATTCCTGTTGCAGCCGCTGACTTCCTTCTGTTTTATTTTTTTTCTTTATTTTGGTGAGTGGAGCATGCTTGGGATGACAGGTGACTTTGGACTTGTGGTTCCCAAAGTGATCCACCACGGAGAGGTTTCCTCACAACACGTCTGGGTCTGTTGTAAACTAATTGATAGAGATTGATTGTCCTCATTAGTCAACAACTCCATTCTCATTGTACATTGCGATTACCAGGATGGTAGAAGGGGAACTGGATGGAACAGGAGTAGGCCATTTAGCCCCTCGAGCTTGTTCCGTCATTCAATGAGATTATGGGACCCGCCTTTGCCCCATATCCCTTAATACCTTTGGTTAAAAAAATCTATCAATCTTGGATTTAAAATTAACAATTGACCTAGCTTTACTGCCGTTTGCGGAAGAGAGTTCCAAATTTTGACCACTCTGTGTGTAGGAGTGTTTCCTAACTTCACTCCTGAAAGATCTGGCTCTAATTTTTAGGCTATGTGTCCTAGTCCTCAACCAGCGTAAATAGTTTCTCTCTATCTACCCTATCAGTTCCTCTTAATCTCTTGAAAACTTCCATCAAATCACCCCGTAACCTTCAAAATTGCAGGGAATACAACCTTAGTTTGTATAATCTCTCCTCATAATTTAACCCTTGGAGTTCAGATATCATTCTGGTAAATCTACACTGCACTTCCTCCAAGGCCAGTATCTCATTCCTAAGGTGTGGTGCCCAGAACTGAACACTACTCCAGGTGTGGTCTAGGGCTTTGTATAGCTGTAGCATAACTTCCAACCCCTTGTATTCTAGTTGTTGTATCCGTGTGTTAATAGAGACAGGGAAGGCAGGAGTTGGTTTCACAGGTGTTTACTGAACAAGTCTGGAGGTGAACTAACAGATACAAGACAATATACAGGCTTATATAGCCCGAGTAGCCATTACCGGCATTACAGTACACAGGGGGCTCTTAAAGGCACATACACCACAATTCCTCCCCTTTTAGACAACCAGTACATAATATTTTAAGTAATCATTAATTAACATATTACAAGAACAATAATCTACACATTGCTGCAGTTAATCAATGATAAGTCAGTCTCTCTGGAGGCTTCCTGGCTCGGTCCGGATAATGCCTCGGTGGTGCAGTAGTTTCTGGTGGTGTAGCAGGTTCTTTTGGCAAGGCTGATTCGGCTTGAATGCCAGTGTCGAGTTCATCTTGTTCCAGTATCACCGGATCGGAGGTAGATACTATGGGTATCTCTACTTCATCATTAGGCGTATAGAGTTGTGGTGTAGGTTGTCCCTTTTCGGATGACTATGATCTGGTCAGCATGGCGCCTTATTATGCTTTCTCCAATGTCCACGGTATACATCAACGGTCCTAGTCGTGTGCAAATAGTTCCAGGCTGCCATTTCTCAGTACGGTAGTCCCGGGCCAAAACTTGTTGACCTATCTGGAAGGTTCTAGTTGGCCTTTCATTCATGCCTTGAAATTGTCGGTTCTCCACGTCCCTTCTGATGTTTGGCTTGATCAAATCCAGCCGGCATCTTAGGCTTCTATTGAAGAACATCATGGCGGGAGTTTGGTTTGTAACCGCATGTGTTGCATTCCTGTATGCAAACAAGAAGTTATCTACCTTATGCTGAAGTTTTATGTCTTCATTACCCATGGCCTTTATGGCCTTCTTGAAGGTCTGGACAAACCTTTCAGCCAATCCATTGGTGGCGGGATGGTATGGGGCGGATGTGTAGTGCTTAACCCCATTGTTTTTTAAGAACTTCCTGAATTCTTCGGACACAAATTGCGGTCCATTATCAGAACAGATCTGTTCAGGCAGCCCATTCCTGGCAAATGTGGTCCTTAATACTGTGATGGTTTTTTCCGTGGTGGTGGAGGACATCTTTATTACCTCCGGCCACTTGGAGTGTGCATCAACCGCGATTAAGAACATTGAGTCCATAAATGGACCAGCAAAGTCGATGTGTACCCTTTGCCATGGAGATGAGGGCCACTCCCATGGATGTAGAGGGGGTTGTGGTGGGGCGTTTTGGACCTTCTGGCATCCTAGGCAGCTCTTGGTCATTTCTTCGATGTCTCCATCGATACCTGGCCACCACACAAACGCTCTGGCTAGGTTCTTCATTTTCACTCCACCCAGATGCCCCTCGTGAAGCTCCTTTAGCACTTTATCCTGGAGTTTAGGTGGAATCACCACTCTGGATCCACACATCAAGGTTCCTCGGCACACTGACAGCTGTTCTCTTTGCGAGAATGCTGGCAACAGTGGTTTGCCATGTGCTGGCCATCCCTTCACCGTTAAATCGTAGACTCGTGAGAGAGTCGGGTCATTTCTCGTTTCCTTTTCAATGGCAGAATTTGTTACTGGTAGACATTCCACTATGGTTGAGTGGAACATCTCCACTGGGTCTACTGTAGGTGCCTCTTCTACCGTTGGCAATGGTAGGCGCGATAAACCGTCAGCATTCCCATGCTGTTTTGATCCTTTGTATTTTATGTCATATTGGTGTGCCCCTAGGAAAAGGGACCACCTCTGTAGCATTTGCGCTGTCATAATGGGAACACCCTTTTTAGGGTTGAATATGGAGACGAGCGGTTGATGGTCAGTCAACAAGGTAAATTTTTGTCCGTGTAGGTAATGGTTGAATTTCTTCACTCCCCATACCAGGCTGAGTGCTTCCCTGTCGATCTGGGCATAGTTACGCTCAGCTGAGTTCAATGAGCGTGACGCAAAAGCTATCGGCCGCTCCGAGCCATCAGGGAATCTATGCGATAATACCGCTCCTACGCCGTATGGGGATGCAGCGCATGCCAGTCTGATTGGCAGTGATGGGTTGTAATGAGCCAAAACTTCCTTGGACGTGATCAAGCCTTTGCATTTATGGAAGGCACGTTTACAGTCTTCACTCCATTTCCAAATTACTCCTGTTTGTAGCAGTTCGTTAAGAGAGTGCAGAAGAGTTGACAAGTTCGGTAAAAATTTATGATAGTAATTTATTAATCCCAGGAACGACTTAATTGTGAGACATTTTCAGGTGCTGGGGCTTTTATGACCGCTTCAATTTTTTCAGGTGACTTATGCAACCCTTCCTCATTAATTATGTGGCCACAATGTGATATTTGTTTCTGGAAAAATTCGCACTTGGGGCGATTTGCTCATAGGCCCCGTTCTCTCAGCCTAGTGAGCACCTGCTCCAAATTGGCAAGGTGCTCGTTGTCGTTTTCTCCTGTCACAAGGATGTCGTCTAGGTAGCATTGAGTCCCCGGAATCCCTTGCAGGACTTGCTCCATAGCTCTTTGCCAGATAGCTGGAGCTGATGCTACTCCGAAAACCAGTCGATTGTAATGGTACAGGCCTTTGTGTGTATTTATCGTGAGATACTTTTTAGAGGCCTCTTCAACCTCCATCTGTAGATATGCCTGTGCCAAGTCAATTTTGGTGAAACGTTTCCCTCAGGATAGTGAGGCGAAAATATCTTCTATCCTCGGAAGAGGATACTGTACTGTGTGAAGGACCGGGTTTACAGTCACCTTGAAGTCTCCACAGATGCGAATTTTTCTCTGTTCTTCAGATTTATCATTATTCAACGTTTTCTTCATGACCGGGACGATGGGTGTTGCCCACTCGTTCCAATCTATCTTGGATAATACGCCTGCCTTTTCCAAATTCTCCAGCTCTGCCTCGACTGCTGGACGAATTGCGTATGGCACCGGCCTTGCCTTAAAAAACTTGGGAATTGCCGCATCTTGCACTTTTATTGAGGCGGTGATGCCTTTCAAGGTTCCTAGTTTCTCTTGAAACAATTCCTTGGCGTTGGCCAAGATGTCTTTTAATCGTTCAGGTATGACGTCATCATCATTCTTTTTCTTACTGGTCACCGTCAGTGCCTGAATGGAGTGCCAGTCTAAACGTATCTTCCTGATCCATTCACGTCCCAACAGCGGTGGACCACCATCTTGCAGAACGTATAAATACAACTTCTGTATTTCCTTGCCGTTGTATACAACAGGCACCCTTATTTTCCCTTTGGGGTATACTTTCTGCCCCGTATATGTTTTCAAGATAATGGATGTGTCTTTCAAAGGTATATGCGGAAATAGCCGCTCGTAATCCCGTCGACTTATGACGGTCAGAGCTGATCCTGTATCTAGCTCCATTTTCACTGGGGACCCCGCTATCGTGAGGGTAACCCAAATGGTCTGGTAATCTTCTTTGGCAATTACATTATGTAATTTGAGACAGCTTAGTCTCTTGTTTCCGGAGTTGCTATCGCTCTTCTGGTCTTCGGAGCTACTGTCCGTCATCATTTGTATCTTTCTGTACTTTTCCTTATTGATTTTTTTCCTGTCCGTGGATTTTTTGTGTCCAGATCGGCATACACGTGCAATGTGTCCAATCTTTCCGCATTGCATGCATGCTTTGTCCTTGAACCAGCAGTCCCTCTGGTCATGGGTGGATCTGCCGCAGCGATAACATCTCTCTCAACCCTGTGTCATTTCATGGGTGCCGAAGTCCTGTGTCTTTTGCTGTATCTCTGCAGCTCCTCTTGCAGCTGCTTCGCATGATACAGCCATACTGAAGGCCTTGTCCAGTGTTAAATCTTTTTCAGAAAGTAGCCTTTTCTGTGTTCCTTCACTCAGGAGACCGCAGACGAATTTGTCTCGAAGAGAAACTGCCAGTCCTGCCCCGAATTGGCAGTGCTTTGATAGCTTCCTTAATTCGGTGAGGTAATCAGCGTTACTTTCATTCTTGTGCTGATTCCTCTTCAAGAATTTGAATCGTTCCGCTATCAGCAGCGGTGTTGGGTTTAAGTGCTCCTGTAGGGTATCAACAGTCTCCTTAAAATTCTTGTCCTTTAGTTTGGCTGGAGTGATTAAGTTTCGTAACAGCCCGTATGTCCTTGCGCCCATTAGATTTAGAAGTACTGATGCCTTTTTATCATTTTCTATTCCATTTGCTGTGCAATATGCCTCCACTCTTTCCACATATATGGTCCAATCCTCTATATCGTTATCGAAAGCATTAATATTGCCAGCCTTAGGCATCCTGAAAAAAAAATGGCGCTTCCCGTGCTTTCCTTTCTTCCCTGCAGAAAAAAATGGCGCTTCCCGCGCTTTCCCGCCGCTGCTGCTGCTGACAACGCTGTTTTCCGCGGTTTTTATTTACAGGTGGAGACTCGTTCCCGCCGGACTCTCTGGGACTTTTCCCCCCCTCTGCTTGGTCCGAACGCCGACCTGCTTTGCAGCGCCGGCCGTCTCCCGAGTGCTCCCCCCCTCTGTCTCTGTTTGCCTCCACCTTCGCTGCTCGGCCCCGCTGCAGAGCCAGCCGATGGAGCTCCAGCCTGCCGCCCAGGAAGGATTATTGCAGTACCTGCCACCAGCTCGGCTAGCTGGTGAAACCACAGTTTTTTTTATTTATTTTTTATTTTTCTTCCTTGCTTTTCTTCGACTTTCGTCTGAGGAATCGATCTCCTTGAGGTGCTGCCGAATTGCAGGTAAGTCCGTTTCCACTTCGTCGCCACTGTTGTATCCGTATGTTAATAGAGACACGGAAGGCAGGAGTTGGTTTCACAGGTGTTTACTGAACAAAGTCTGGAGGTGAACTAACAGATACAAGACAATATACAGGCTTATATAGCCCGAGTGGCCATTACCGGCATTACAGTACACAGGGAGCTCTTAAAGGCACATACACCACACTAGTCCTCTAGATATAAAGGCTAGCATTCCATTAGCCTTTTTGATTATTTTTTGTACCTGTCCATTACATTTTATGATCTATGTACATGGACCTCTTTGGATGTCCACTGTTTCTAGCTTTTCACTATTTAGAAAGTACTCTGATTATCCTTTTTAGGTCCAAAGTGGATGCCCTCACACTTGCCTATTTTGAAATCCATTTGCCACAGTTTTGCCCATTCACTTAATAATCTATTAATATCACATAGTAATTTTATGCTTCCATCTACACTACTTAAAAATGTTGCTTATCTTTGTGTCTTCTGCAAACTTGGATGTGTGGCTCTCTATCACATCATCTAAGTTGTTAATAAATACGGTGAATAGTTGAGGCCCCAACACAGATCCTTGTGGGACACCACCAGTAACATCCTGCCAATTAGAGTACCTGCCCATTATTCCTACTCTCTCTCAGTTTCCCAACCAGGTCAATAATTTGCCTTCAATTTCTTGAGCTTCAACTTCAGCTAATTTGATGGTCTTTTTCCATCTAGATATTCCTATTGCTATGAGAGAAAAGTGATTTACTGCAGTAAAAACAAGTAACAAAATCACAGTGCAATATCTCTATTCTGCCCACAGCTGCAAAGCAAGGTTCGCTCTGTTCATTGACACATTCCAGACAAACAATAGATTCACACAGTATTTCACAGTTAGTTTTGCAGTTGAACTACCTGTGCATCTAAGACAAAGATTCTCAGACAGAGCCTGGGGACAAGGCCAAGCTAGAAGACTCTCAAAAGCTGAATAACTTTTTTCAAAAGCCGACAGTTCAAAATTGGCCCTGAACACAGTCCTCGTTGCATCTCAAGACAAGGTTTTAAACTGAAATTGTTAGAAGCTTACAATACAAAGCATTCCATTTTGTTCTTGCAGAGAAAAATCCTAAAGTACACAAAAGTACAACTTGCAACAGTGGTGCTTTTAGAAATGAGTGAAGGGGGCTGAGAATGCTGAAGGTGGGAGATTTTGTTTTTAGGAGAAGAGGGTTCCAAGAGCACGTTTCCCTGGAAAATACTGATTTTTGTCACTTTATTTGGTGAGCATTCTGGCATTTTGAAGCCTACTGTAATTCTCCTTTTCAGACCTGATCGAGAGTATGAAGATTTGACTATTTGAAATAAGCAATTATTATTTTCAAGTTAGCTTCAGAAGGGATAAAGGTGAGACAATTTTACTCGTGTTCCAGTGAAGGGTAACATCTGAACATTGACCGCTCTTCTGCTTTTAGACATTAATCAACCTTCTGTACTTTTAAAACATTTTCTGTTTTCAAAAACTTGAAATACACAAGGCTAGAAATTACAGGTGTTGATAATAGTGGATAAAGGCTAAGAGAATTATAGAATGATACAGCACAGAAGGAGCTCATTCAGCTCAACATGCCTGTGCCGGCTCTTTGAAAGAGCTGTCCAATTAGTCCCACTCCCTTGCTCTTTCTACATAACCCTGCAACTTTTTCCTTTTCAAGTATTTAACCAATTCTGTTTTGAAAGTTACAATTGAATGTTCAACATGTTGGTATGACATCCCTCTGAAACCATCCGCTGAAATTGGTGATTGGCACCCCACCCACCACCTTAAACATTCACTCCCTCCACCACCGGTGTACCGTGGCTGCAGTGTGTACCATCTACAAGACGTACTGCAGCAACTCGCCAAGGTTTCTTCTGCAGCACCTCCCAAACCCGCGACCTCTTCCACCTAGAAGGACAAGGGCAGCAGGAGCATGGGAACACCACCACCTCCAAGTCGCACACCATCCTGACTTGGAAATATATTGCCGATCCTTCATCATCGCTGGGTCAAATTCCTGGAACTCCCTCCGTAACAGCACTGTGGGAGTACCTTCACCGCACGGACTGCAGCGGTTCAAGAAGGCGGCTCACCACCACCTTCTCGAGGGCAACTGGGGATGGGCAATAAATGCTAACCTTGCCAGCGATGCCCACATCCCATAAACGAATTAAAAAAAAATTAAAATAAACAGTTCTGCATCAAATGTGTGCACAACCAACTGTGGGATTGATGTGCCTCAATGAATCCAAGACTCGACGTTAACGGAGCAAAGCAAGGCTTTTATTAACTAAGAAAGTAATACACAGTGGAGAAGTGTCTCCCATCCAAAAATCTGCTGCACTGCCTGTGAGACAGTGCAGCCTGCTTAAGTAGTGGCCAGGTATGGGCGGAGCCCTACACACAATACAGTACAGGTGGGGGAAATGAAACTGAAACTAAACTAAACACAGAGAATACAGTGCCTGAGAACAGAGAGAATACAGTGCCTGATGAACGGCATATTTCATCACAGGGACAAAGTAAGATTTATTCTGAAAGGCTCCAGTCTACCTTCCAGCTGACGCAGGGTTATTGGAATGACAGTGTGGAAGGCGGCCATTTGGCCCATCTGTCTGTGCTTGTGCTAGCTCTTCAACTGGACTACCTACTGTAATGTCTTTCCCAGTATTCCTTTTCAAGTTGTTAGGGAATGGACTTCTTACTTATAAACGTGTAAGTTAGTCCACAAGATAATAGGGTTCAAAGGCATTTATTTGCTTTCATAGGAATTAAGCATACATTGATAACTATTGTTACCAACAATTACACATATACAATGATAACCAATACTAAGGGAATTCACCACGTCACAGGTTTCGAGCTCGAGGGAATCGGCTAGGCAAGCCTTGTCGAATTCTGAAGAACTTGTTCTAACACCCCTCTAGTTTTTTCCTCTAGTGCATTTTCAAAAGTTATCGAAGGCTTACCTCATCCCGTTAAAAGAAATTATGCTTAGGGCCTCTGCTAGCTCCTTGCTACCATTTGGGCTTGGCGACCTTTCTCTCTTTATTTCCATTCACTTTTTTTAATACCAGTTTGATACAATAATCTGCCTCGAACAGCATTCAGTTCCACCCGCCAACCAGCCTGGTTTTGGCAGGCTTCAATCCCGCCTTCAAACTGTTCTAATTGGTTGATACCGACAACCTCCAATCCCAGTGAAAAATCAGATTCTTCTTGTGAAATGCTAACAAGCTGACAGATGGGTTGACGTGCTTGAAGAGAGATGGAGAAAAAGGTTAGGTGCATTTCCAGAGATATGCTACTGTCAACCAGCTACCAGGTAATTAGTATTATTAATATATTATACTGAAATTTAAATAGTGTCTTATCACATCAATATGCCTGAAAGTGCTTCATGCAAAGAGTTCCTTTTGGAGTGCAGTAGCGTTTGTTGTGCGCCAGCAATGTCCCACTAGCAGCAATGAGTTTTGACGAAGGGCCTTCGACCTGAAATGTTAACTCTGTTTCTCTCTCCACTGATGCTGCCTGACCTGCTGAGTATTTCCAGCATTTTCAGTTTTTATTTCAGATTTGCAGCGCCCGCAGTATCTTGCTTTTGTATGAGATAAATATGTTTTTTTCTGGTGATGGTAGACGAAGAAATGTTGACCAAGATAACTAGGACAACTCGCTGTTCTTCAAATAGTGCCATAGGATCTTTAGCATCCAACTTGGTTTAACATCGATTTGTTGAGAGCAGTTTTTACAATTCCACATAAATGAAGAAAGGAACAGGTCAAAAAAATTCAAAAGTTTTGTATTTATTTTTAACACTGGGAACAATGGAAAGTAACTTCCACAATTCTGTGGAAAAACAAGTTTGTTTTTACACTTTTTATTTCAATCCTCATGCTGATGTACAGGCCAGACTTCCAGAAGCAGACTGCCTGACTGGCTTCCCCCAGGCACTGATACGCAGAGGGTTCTCCAGTGCCTACCTTGGTAAGTCCTCTTCCCAGTGTGCATTGAGATACATGGACCCGTTTTGATCTCACTCTGTGCTAAGTTTTCTGATCTCAGTCCCGATAGAGGTAATGGTCCTTCTATTGGCCCCAACATACCTGAATTATGGAGGGGGAAAAGACAGATAGGCTTCATTTACTGGATCTCTACACATGAAGATGCTGGACTCAAACATGAAGAAAGTCTACTTTGATGAGGTGCCTAAGGGCTGCGGTGGTTGTGGAACTATACCCAAACTTGAGTCAGTACTTTTATAGAAGGGGAACAAAAAGAAAGTAGAATCTTACCGAACAGAACGTGGCCATTCGGTCCATCATGCCTGTTCCAGCTCTCTGAAAGAGCTTCCAATTAGCGCCTCTCCCATGCTCTTTCCTCACAGCCTTGCACATTTTTCCTCTTTAAAAAGTGACCCAATTCCCTTTTGAAAGTTATGTGAATATATTTTCCTCTGTCAGGTGACAATGAACAGGTTGGAATGAGTATAAAATGGGTTTCCCTGCTTTATATTTTGTCCAACTTTCTTGCTAACCTGGGGAAAACAAACCCTTCTTTAAAATTTGTTGTGTTTGACCGTCGTTTTCTGCTTCACTGGTTTTCTTGCTTAACTGGATTTTTAAAAGAAGGGAGCGAGTAAATTTTTAATCTGTAGTATCCCCGTCAGTTTTATTGTGTCAGCTGCAGTGACAGGTCTGGGCAGGATAATTACCGAGTACAGCCGTACAATGCAATCTGTCAGTTTAATTCAGTTCTTTTTGTCTGTGACGCCCCTTCTGCCAGAAAGGAACAAATACACATGCTGTGCTTCCTTATATTTTTGGCTTGAAGCTATTTCTCACGTAATTCCCCATTGCATTTGGGTCTTTTAATTTACATATCTGTACTGCAAAACGGTCATAACAAGTTTAGGTGTATTTTATGACCCACCAGAATCTCCCCCCCCCCCCCCCCCCCTCTCGTTTTGAAGTATTACAGAGTGATCCTTGTAGGCAGCTTTTTCTCTGCTACTTTTCTCCCCTTTCCTTTGCCAGGTTGGCTCAGTTGATAGTAACGCAATTTCTCAGCCTATGCCAGGACTTGAATGTATAATTGCAGGTTGACACTCCAGTGTAGCACTGAATGAGCACTGCATTGTTGGAGGTGCTAGGTTTTTCATAGAATGGGGCAGCACAGAAGGAGGCCATTCGGCCCATCGTGCCTGTGCCGGCTCCTCGGTAGAATAAAGGAGCATTACATAGTAATACATAGTATTTACAGCACAGAAACTGGCCATTCAGCCCAACAGGTCCATGCCTGTGTTTATGCTACACACGAGCCTCCTCCCCCGCAAATAGAAACATCTTCTCTACGTTTACCCTCTTAAACCTTTCATAGTCTTAAATACCTCAATCGGGCCACCCCTTAGTCTTCTCTTTTCTAGAGAAAAGTGCACCAGCCTGTAAAAAAGTCGGATTATATATTATATATACCGAGCACCCCCAAGATAAGCTTGCCTAAAAATATAAATATATATAAGCACAAGAGTCCCCAATTGATACCCACCACTTGAATACAATTAACAACCTGTTCAATCTTTCCTGATAGGTACAACTTCTCAGTTCTGGTATCATTCAAGTAAATCTTTTTTGCATCTTCTCCAGTGCCTGTCTATCCTTTTTAAAATATGGAAATCAGAATTATTCACAGTACTCCAAGTGCGGTCTAACCAAGTTCTATACAAGTTTAACATAACATCTCTGCTTTTCAATTCAATCCCTCTAGTAATGACCTCCAGTGCTTTGTTAGACACTTATTTTGCAAGGAGTATGTGGCCTCCTTATTCTTCCTTGGAACAGGAGTAGGCCATTCAGCCCCTCGAGCCTGTTCCACCATTCAATAAGAGAGACCATGGCTGATCTGTATCCTCACTTCATCCACCCGCCTCGGCTTCATTTGCTTTAATACCCTTGGCTAGCAAAAATCTATTGATCTCATATTCTTAATTGAGCGAGCACCTACTGCTACACCCCAGATAACGGACTGAAAATCCTGCCTGTTACTTTTTTTTTATTGATCTGTAATAGCCTTCAGTTCCGAGCATGGGGTTATACCTAAAGCAGTCAACTATTCCATATCTTTTCGAGGAATGCTGCCTGACCTGCTGAGTTTCCCGCATGTTTTCAATTTTGGTTTCAGATTTCTAATGTGTGCAGTCATTTGCTTTTTGAACAGAAAGCCCTATTGATTTTTTTTTTATGCTACCAAAGTTATCCCTTGCCTCCACATGGGCAATTGTGATGGCAGCCAAGTGCTGGAGTTTCCAGCATTTTTGAAAAACAGGGGAATCAAGGGTTATGGGGAGCAGGCAGGCAAGTGGAGTTGAGGGCCAACATCAGATTAGCCATGATCTTATTGAATGGCGGAGCAGGCTCGAGGGGCTGAATGGCCTACTCCTGCTCCTATTTCTTATAGAAACATAGAAGATAGGAGCAGGAGTAGGCCATTCGGCCCCTCGAGCCTGCTCCGCCATTCGGTGCGATCATGGCTGATCATCCAAGTTCAGTACCCGGTCCCTGCTTTCTCCCCATACCCCTTGATCCCTTTAGCCTTAAGAAATATATCCAACTCCTTCTTGAATATATTTAATGAATTGGCCTCTACTGCCTTCTGTGGTAGAGAATTCCACAGGTTCACCACTTTCTGGGTGAAGAAATTCCTCCTCATTTCTGTCCTAAAAGGCCTACCCCTTATCCTTAGACTGTGACCCCTGGTTCTGGATTCCCCGACCATCGGGAACATCCTCCCTGCATCTAGCCTGTCCAGTCCTGCCAGAATTTTATAAGTTTCAATGAGATCCCCTCTCATTCTTCTAAACTCCAGCGAGTACGTCATTCCTGCCATCCCATTATGTTCTTATGGGACAGGTAGATGCTCATGATGTGCCCATGATGGCAAATGAGGCCCCCTCCCCTCAAACTTCAGCGGGGTCAGAACTGCAGAGCACCAGCAAGCTCATGTCCCATGCATTTTCGGGGACTTTGTTTCTTACTTGGAGCGTAAAAAAAAAATTAGTATTTCTAAGATGATATGAATTTGCACATGAGGTATGAAGGGACCTTCACTCTTGGAAATACAAACGGATAGAATTTCATATATCAGAGTAAAAAATTCCACTGCTAAGATAATGTGCCTCTCGGGGTGTGTGATGAGATTTGTTCCTCACTGTTGGAAACAGTTATTGAACTGGTTCAAGGAGTCGATGGATATGTATATTGGAGTTGGTACTAACCTTTATTAAATGGAATAGAATAAGTTCTCCTGCAAGCTTTGTGATTTTCATACAGGCTGTGCAATTTTCTGTTCTAGCAGAAAGGTTGTCTTTAAGTGACTTAGCCTTGGAAACTCAATCTGAATGAAAAGCACTGGAGGCGAGCAGACTGAAAAGCGCCATTTGAAGAATTTCCCAGACTTTACCTCATTATATGTGTGGTTAGCAGCTTAACAGCTTTATTATAGGGGCTTAACAGCTTTATTATAGGTACATTCTGTTAATTGAGCACTAATTGTAATGCATCTCAAATTGCAGAAAATACACCAAGTAATTCTTTCCTGCAAATGTCCTTTTAAATAAAAAAGGCAGTTTCACAAAAGAAGTACTTATATTTGAATGCGCATTCAATGCGGTCTTGTGTTGTGTAGTAAGAGTACATAACTGGCTTACCCCTCTCTTTGACTCAAGTGAAATTTCAGCTCCCTAAATCTAATCATTTCATTTGAGTCAATTCGGCACTGGAACATCTCAGATGTAATCTATTTCTCTGCTGTAGTCCGTGAATGACGCTCTCCCTTATGTTATGAGCACTCCATTGCTTCCCCGTGGCCTTATTTCATTTGTTTAATTAAAGTTAATGTACGGTTCTCTTAAATGTTGAAAATGAAAACAAAACTGTAATGCCTTCATCATTACATAGCCTCAAATCCCAAGGGCCAGATTTTCAGTGTGCCGTGAGGCGGGCTTTTAGGCGTGCGGGGGGCAAAAATCCCGAATTCGGGGGTCCCGACACCATCCCGCCCAAAACCCACCTCCACGTAAGTTTCAAAGGAGGCGGGTACCCGCCCCACACTGGGACCCGCCGAACCGAGGCGGGAAGGGATTAGTGGTTAACAGGCAGTTTTTAGCCTAATCCCTATTTTGAGGGGTGTCGTGTGGGATTCCCGACAGCTCCAAACCACGCCAGGTTAGAGCAGGCGGGCCGTCGGGTTGAAGGACTTGGAGGGGTCGCGATGTCGGTGTTCAGGTGAGTGATGGGTGCATGAGTGCAAAGGTAAGTGTGTTTGGTGTGTCTAAAGTGTGTAAAGAAGTTTAAATTACCTGTACTTACCTTAACAGCCTTTCTTCCTCTAGGCGTCGGGAGTCCATCACTCAGCCGGCACTGAAAGCTGAATGGCTGCGATCTGTCAAAAGTGACAGCCTTCAGCTTTCAGTGCCGGTGAGAGTTCTAACTGAGTCTGCGTAGAAGGACTCAGGTTAGAAGTCAGACTGTCAGTGTTTGACAGCTTCAAACAGCTGTGAAACACTGATATTTCATCTGTCAACACCTCTTGACAGATGAAATTTCAGTCTGTGACGTCACCTGTTGCTGGGTGGCCCTTAATTGGCCTCGGCGGGCTCAACAAGGTCAATCAAGGGAAAATCGCGTGGATTGGCCGGACGTCGATGGAGGCGGGCCTAAAACCTGAAAGTTGTAGTCCCGCCTCCTTCCTGACTGCTGAATGAAAATCCAGCCCCAAGTAAATTTTTTTAAAATTCATTCATGGGATGTGGGCATCGCTGACATTTACTGCCCATCCCTAATTGCCCTTGAGAAGGTGGTGGTGAGCCACTTTCTTGAACCACTGCAGCTTTTCCCAGCGATTTGGTACAACTGAGTGGCTTGCTAGGCCATTTCAGAGGGCAGTTAAGAGTGAACCACATTGCTGTAGGTCTGGAGTCACATATAGCCAGATTGGGTAAGGGTGGCAGATTTCTTTCTGTAAAGGACATTAGTTAACCAGATGGGTTTTTCATAGAATGGTTACAGCGCAGAAGGAGTCCATTCATCCCGCCAAGCCCATGCCGGCTCTCTGCAAGAGCACTTCAGCTAGTCCCACTCCCCCACCCTTTCCCCGTAGCCCTGCAAATGTTTTTCCTTCAGGTACTTATCCAATTCCCTTTTGAAAGCCATGATTGAGTCTGCCTCCACCACCCTTTCAGGCAATACAACTCAGATCCTAACCACATGCTGCATAAAAAAGTTTTTCTTCATGTCGCCTTTGGTTCTTTTGCCAATCAACTTAAATCTGCCCCCTTTGGCTCTCGAGCCTTAACATAGAAACATAGAAGATAGGAACAGGAGTAGGCCATTCGGCCCTTCGAGCCTGCTCCGCCATTCAACGAGATCATGGCTGATCATCCAAACCCTAGCACCCGGTCCCTACACCGACAGCCATCCCACCCAAGCCCTATCCCCGTAACCCCATAACCCCACGTATTTAATCCCCTCTAACACTAAGGGCCAATTTTTTATCATGGCCAATCAACCTAACCCGCACATCTTTGGACTGTGGGAGGAAACCGGAGCACCCGGAGGAAACCCACGCAAACACGGGGAGAATGTGCAAACTCCTTCTGCCAATGGGAACAGTTTCTCTCTCTCTACTCTGTCCAGACCCCTCATGATTTTCAATACCTCTATCAAATCTCCTCTCAACCTTCTCTGCTGTAAGGAGAACAACCCCAGCTTCTCCAGTCTATCCATGTAACTGAAGTCCCTCATCCCTGTAATCATTTTTGTAAATCTTTTCTGTACCCTTCACATCCTTCCTAAAGTGTGGTGCCCAGAATTGAACATAATACTTCAGTTGAGGCTGAACCAATGTTTTATAAAGGTTCATCATAACTTCCTTGCTTTTGTTATCTATGGGCTGGATTTTCAATGGGCTTTGGAGGTGTGTGGGGGGATAAAATCCCGAAATCAGGGGGCACGAACCCATTCCGCCCCCAACCCTGCTCCATGCAGTTTCAAAGGAGGCGGGTACCCGACCCGCACTGGGACCCGAGGCGGGAAGGGGATTAGTGCCAAATAGCCTAATCCCTATTTTCATTGTTTAAATGTGGGATTCCCGACGGCTCCAAACCACGCCAAGTTAGCGAGGTGGGCCGTCAGGATGAAGGGCTTGGAGGGGTCGAGATGTCCGGTGTTCAGGTGAGTGATGGGTGCATGAGTGCAGAGGTAAGTGTGTTTGGTGTGTGTAAAGTGTTTAAAGAAGTTGTACTTACATTTACTTACCTTTACAACCTTCCTTCCTTCAGGCCTCAGGAGCCCCTCATCTCACCGGCACAGAAAGCAGAATGGCCGCGATCTGTCAAAAGTTCCAGCATTCAGCTTTCTGTTCCGGGGAGATCTCTAAATCTTCCTGAGAGGAAGGAATTAACCTGGAGTACAGATTGTCAGTGTTTGACAGCTTCAAACAGCTGTGAAACGCTGATATTTCATCTGTCAAAAATTCTTGACAGATGAAATATCAAACTGTGACGTCACCTGATGCTGGGTGGCCCTTAATTGACCTGCTGAGCCCCCTGGGGAGCACCACTGTGTACCTCCCTCCAGTTCGATAAACAACCGTTCACCACTACTCTGTTTCCTGTCACTTAGCCAATTTCGTATCCATGCTGCCACTGTCCCTTTTATTCCATGGGCTTCAACTTTGCTGGCAAACCTATTATGTGGCACTTTATCAAGCGCCTTTTGGAAGTCCATGTACACCACATCAACCTCATTACCCTTATCAACCCTCTCTGTTACCTCATCAAAAAAACTCAATCAAGTTAGATAAACACAATTTGCCTTTAACAAATTCGTGCTGGCTTTCCTTAATTAATCCACACTTGTTCAAGTGACTGTTCATTTTGTCCCTGATTATTGTTTCTAAAAGCTTCCCCACTACTGACGTCAAACTGACTGGCCTATAGTTGCTGGGTTTATCCTTACACCCTTTTTTGAACAAGTGTGTAACATTTGCAATTCTCCAGTCCTCTGGCAGCACCCCCGTATCTAAGGAGGATTGGAAGATTATGGCGAGTACCTCCACGATTTCCTCCTTAACCCCCCTCAGCATCCTAGGATACATCCCATCTGGTCCTGATGACTTTTCAACTTTAAGTATAGACAGCCTTTCTAGTACCTCCTCTTTATCAATTTTTATCTCATAGAAACATAGAAACATAGAAGATAGGAGCAGGAGTAGGCCATTCGGCCCCTCGAGCCTGTTCCGCCATTTAATGAGAGCATGGCTGATCGTCCAAATTCAGCACCCGGTCCCTGCTTTCTCCCCATATCCCTTGATCCCTTTAGCCTTAAGAAATATATCTAACTCCTTCTTGAATATATTAATGAATTGGCCTCAACTGCCTTATGTGGTAGAGAATTCCACAGGTTCACCACTCTCTGGGTGAAGAAATTCCTCCTCATCCCACTCCTAAATGGCTTACCCCTTATCCTTAGACTGTGACCCCTGGTTCTGGACTCCCCCAAAATCGGGAACATCCTACCTGCATCTAGTCTGTCTAGTCCTGTTAGAATTTTATAAGTTTCAATGAGATTCCCTCTCATTCTTCTAAACTCCAGCGAATATAAGCCTTATCGGCCCAATCTCTCCTCATACGTCATTCCTGCCATCCCAGGCATCAGCCTGGTGAATCTTCACTGCACTCTCTCCATGGCAAGAACATCCTTCCTCAGATAAGGCGACCAAAACTGCACACAATACTCAAGGTGTGGTCTGACCAAGGTCCTGTACAACTGCAGCAAGACATCCTTGCTTCTGTACTCGAATCCTCTTGCTATGAAAGCCAACATACCATTTGCCTTCTTAACCGCCTGCTGCACCTGCATGCTTACCTTCAGCGACTGGTGCATAAGGACACACAGGTCTCGTTGCACTTCCCCTTTTCCCAATCTATTGCCATTCAGATAATAATCTGTCTGACTGTTTTTGCCACCAAAGTGGATAACCTCGCATTTATCCACATTGGGCAGATGCATGGCAAATGCAGTATAATCACCCAACCTGTCCAAATCATATTGGAGTTTCTCTGCATCCTCCTCAGAGCACACACGCCCACCCAGCTTTGTGTCATCTGCAAACTTGGAGATATTACATCTAGTTCCCTCGTCTAGATCATTTATATATATTATGAATAGCTGGGGTCCTAGCACTGATCCTTGCGGTACCCCACTAGTCACTGCCTGCCACTCAGAAAAAGACCCATTTATTCCAACTCTTTGCTTCCTGTCTGCCAACCAGTTCTCTATCCAAGACAGTACCTTACCCCCAATCCCGTGTGCTTTAACTTTACACGCTAATCTCTTATGCGGGACCTTATCGAAAGCCTTCTGAAAGTCCAAATACACCACATCCACTGGTTCTCCCTTATCTATTCTACCAGTTACATCCTCAAAAAATTCAAGTAGATTAGTCAAGTACGATTTACCTTTTGTAAATCCATGTTGACTTTGTCCGATCCGGTCACTTTTTTCCAAGTGCTCTGCTATTACATCCTTTATAATGGACTCTAGCATTTTCCCCACTACCGATGTCAGACTTAGTGGTCTATAATTCCCCGGTTTCTCTCTACCACCTATTTTAAATAGTGGGGTTACATTAGCTATCCTCCAATCCATGGGAACTGTTCCAGAGTCTATAGAATTTTGGAAGATGACCAGCAATGCATCTAATATTTCTAGGGCCACTTCCTTAAGTACCCTAGGATGTAGATTATCATGCCCTGGGGATTTATCGGCCTTCAATCCCATCAATTTCCCTACAAATACTGATTTCATTCAATTCCTCCCTCTCATTAGACCTTATGTTCCGCGACATCTCTGGGAGGTTATTTGTGTCCTCCTTTGTGAAGACAGAACCAAAGTATGTATTTAATTGGTCTGCTATTTCTTTGTTCCCCATTATAAATTCCCCCGATTCTGACTGCAAGGGACCTACACTTGACTTCACCAATCTTTTTCTTTTCAAATATCTATAGAAGCTTTTACAGTCAGTTTTTATGTTCCTCGCAAGCTTACTCTCATACTCTATTTTCCCCCTCTTAATTAATCAAGTATCTCCACTACCTCCTCTTTCACTGACTTTGGCAGCATTTTCTTCCTTGGTGAAGACAGATGCAAAGTACTTGTTTAGCACCTCAGCCATGCTCTCTGCCTCCATTTTGGTCCCTAATCGGCCCCACCCCTCCTTACTCCCGTTTATTAATTATATGCCTATAGAAGACTTTTGAATTCCCTTTTATGTTAGCTGCCAATCTATTCTCATACTCTCTCTTTGCCCCTCTTATTTTCTTTTTCACTTCCCCTCAGAACTTTCTATATTTCAACCTGATTCTCACTTGTATTCTCAGCCTGACATCTGTCATACGGCTCTTTTTCTGTTTCATCTTACTCTCTCTCACTTTTGTCATCCAGGAAACTCTGGCTTTAGTTGCCCTACCTTTCCCCCTTGTGGGAATGTACCTCGACTGTACCCGAACCATCTCTTTAAAGGCAGCCTGTCCTTTTCTATAGCTAATCTAAACATTATGATACTATGATCACTGTTTCCTAAATGTTCCCATACTGACACTTGCTCCACTTGACCCATCTCATTCCCCAGAACCAGATCCAGCAATGTCTCCTTCCTCGTTGGGCCGGAAACGTACTGATCAAGAAAGTTCTCCTGAACACACTTCAGAAATTCTTCCCACTCTCTGCCCTTTACACTATTACTATCTCAGTCTATATTAGAATAATTGAAGTCCCCCATTATTACTACACTATAGCTCTTGCACCTCGCTCTAATTTCCACCAGTTGGTGGCCTATAGAATACACCTAGTAGTGTAATGGTACCTCTATTATTTCTTAACTCTAACCAAATAGATTCTGCCCTTGATCCAGGACATCCTCTCTCTCCAGCACTGTAAGATTCTCGTTAACCAATACTGCCACCCCACCTCCTTTCTTTCCTGAACACCTTATATTTAAGGCCCAATCCTGCCCTTTTTTGAGCCAGGTCTCCATTATCACCACAACATCATATTCCCATTAGGCTATTTGCGCCTGCAGCTCACCAACCTTATTTACCACGCTTCGTGCGTTTACACACATGCACTGTAAATCTATCTTAGACCGTCTTGTATTCTCTCTTAGTCTGACCATACCTAGTACCTTACTATTTCTTACTCTAGTGCTATCTGTCTCTCCCCATCCTTTGTGCACCTTGTTTCTTCTTTCTAATGCTACATCCTGGTGCCCATCCCTCTGCCAAATTAGTTTAAACATTCCCCAACAGCACCAGCAAACCCACCCCCGCACAGCAATCCGGTAGTTTCATGGTCACCATTACTGATACTAGCTTTTTATTCCAGATTTACTTAATTAACTGAATTTAAATTCCACAGCTCGCGTGGTGGGATTTGAACTCATGTCAGCGGATCCAGGCTTCTGGATTACTAGTCCAGTAACATAACCACTATGCTACCGGTCCTGATGACCAGACTTAATGTTCTATGGCTACTTTCAGTCATGTAACATCAGCTCACCCTAATTTCTTTACCCAGGGAGCAGTTGAGATGAATAACATCGATACATTTAAGGGAAAATGATAACTACACGAGGGAGAAAGGAATTGAAAGATAATCTGATAGGGTTAGATGAAGTAGGGTGGTTGGAGGCTTGTAAACACCAGCATAGACCTGTTGGGTTGAATGACCTGTTTCTGTGTAATTCTCTGTCTATGTAATTGTATTGAAACATATAGAAACAGGAACTGGCAAATTTAAGACTGGTTGGGCCAGAATTTGCATTCACTGTTATTACCCCATTGAAACTGACCGCAACTTCAGGATGTAGCACATGCGCATCTAAACACGGAAATCCTGAAGTTGCGGTCAGTCATTCACTGCTCTGACACAGGTTGTGCTGTGGCCCCCACCCCAAAGGCAGCAATCAATGTAATCAGTAAAATTGACACAAACTTGGCCTTTTCCGTGGTAATATAGCTGCTAAATATACCTTAAATCTTAAGCCTTGTTGGATTAGGTGTTACTGGGGTTTTAACAACCTAGTGACTGCTAAACAAACGTTATGGCCCATAAATTTTAATTTTGCGGTGTGTCAGGTTTCTCCATTATGATTAAAAAGTACAATTTCTAAGAAACTTTAAAATAAAATTATATTTTTTAAAGTTTGTTCATGATATTTCAGGTTCTACCTTATCCCCATGTGAGAGCCCCAATCTTTGTTTTGCTCGCTTAACATTTTTTAAAAGTCCGGATAAAAGCAGCTTCTCATTTTCTGGTTCCCTGCCTGTGAGCATTCTGCAAGGCGATTGGCTGTTTTGAAAGCTTGTTGACGTCCCGTCAGATCGCACTAGGGAATTCCACCACAGAGCATTGTAATCAATTACGTGTCGAAAAAATCAAACTTTTCGCCACACAGATCTCTGTGGGCAGCTTTCTTCGGGGTCAGCGGCGAACACCTTTGCTTCGCCGCTGACTGCAAATTCCTGACCGTTATATTTTGGCATAAATTCAGGCATTTGTTTTTTAGGGGGAGGTTAATTTTGGTTGTATTTTCTGAAGAACAGACCAATGAACTAAACATTCAACTTAACATTGGGAAGACCAAAGCCGTTGTCTTTGGTCCCTGCCACAAAGTCTGCTTCCTTCCCACCTACTCCATCCCTCTCCCTGGCAACAGACCGTTCGCAACCTTGGTGTCATATTTGACTCCGAGATGAGCTACCGATCACATATCCGTTCCACCACAAAGACCGCCTACTTCTACCTCTGTAACATCGCCTGACTGTGCCCTGGCCTGAGCTCATCTGCTGCTGAAACCCTCACATATGCCTTTGTGACCTCTAGACTTGTCTAATCCAACGCACTCCTGGCCGGCCTCCCATCTTCCATCCTCCATAAACTTAAGCTCATCCAAAACTCTGCTGCCCCATCCTAACTCGCAGCAAGTCCCATTCACCCATCACCTCTGTGCTCTCTGACCTACATTGACTCCTGGTCTGCCTCGATTTTAAAATTCTCATCCTTGCTTTCAAATTCCTCCGTGGCATGGCCCATCCCTATCTTTGTAGCCTTCTCCAGCCCTACAGCCCTCCGAGATCTCTGCGTTCCTCTAATTCTGGCCTCATGCACATCCCCGATTTTAATTGCTCCACTATTGTCAGCCAAGGCCCTAAGCTCTCGACTTCCCTCCCTAAACCATTCTGCCTCTCTACCTCTCTCTCCTTCTTGAAGAAGCTCGTTAAAACCTACCTCATCTGTCCTATACTTCATTTTGTGGTTCGGTGTCAAGTTTGGTAATGCTCCTGTGAAGAGCTTTGGGACGTCTTACTGTATTAAAGGCGCTGTATAAATGCAAATTGTTTTTGAACAATTCTCAACATATTATTTCGGTTCGATATGCAAAAATGCATTTTCTTTTATACCAAGAATTTCTGAATGGGAAAGGATTGACAAGGTAGGTACATGTTGCTCTATTTAATAAATGTATGCATAGCTGTAAAGTTGTCTTAGCTGAGCAGTGTCCCTTCTGCTTTGGGTACCTTCACGTCCAGGCTGGTCCAGTGACATCAGTAATGGGGAGAGAGTCCATGTGTCCTGGAGTTTACAGGGGCTTCCACTCTGTCCATTGCTTGTCATTGGAGCTGTGGCTTCAGACTGACTCGAGAGCAGATTTCAAGCAGTCTACCCCAGGAAAATACACTACCAGTTTGGTACGTAGGGTACAGTCAGTACAATCACATCACTTTCCCCATATCCTGAGCTGCAATTCTCATAACATGGAGTTTTCTAAGATTCTTGCTATCATGGTTGATTCTTCCTATTCACACCCCTTCAGTCTATGAGCTATGGGGATGGGAAGGGATATCATTTGTCTCCGGGTCATCCATGGCATTGTCTGAAGCATAGCTAGGCAAAGGAAAGACATTCACGAGCTAGAATTTGATTTTTCTGCCTTACTCAGAATATAAAGAGGAGGAGGTAGATTATAATTCTAGTTCTCTCCCCCAATGATTCTTTAGGTTTACGTGGTGAATAGATAAACCATAATGATTGATTAGGGCCCAGTTTCCATCCTCAGTCCATGCTGAATCAGCTGATCCGGGCCAAGGCAGAATTAGGGCCACTACTGTTGACCTTAGTGCCCCTGGATTAGGTAGAAGAAAATCAACCAGGTTCTTGCTCTTGGATATTGTTCAGTGAAGCTACCACAAGCTTGTATGGACGCAGCCTGAGGGTGATTCAGGGGTAATGCCCCCGACAGTAGAAGAGTCTGGGAACGCTCACTGTTAAGGCTCACATGTAAACAATGGCCACTCAATCCAGCTACCAGAGTGTGCCCAAGGAATCATACCCGAGAAAGGAATGGACACTTTCAGGACAGGAGGGGCAGTGAGAAGAGAGGGAATTTTTTTCCCCAAGGAGTAGACTTAAAAACACAGCTTAAAAGAGAACAGTACGATCAATCTCATGTCACTGTGCAGTTTACATCAATCTCAGCTACTGTCTTGCTTGTGGAAATGTAAAATTTGCAAGTTTATTGGCAATAAAGATATATATTGAAGGATCCTTTTTCATTCTTGTCGATTTTTGAAGCACAAAAAATAGATCAAATATTTACAGCCTGTCAGTTAAATCTCAGGCTCATGTTTTGTGCTTTAAATCTGACGGTTGGAAGCAGTCCGCCGGAGCAGACACTTCAGGTGGAATCTCCTCCCCCCATTTGTCCTCTGATATTCTGGATGGGGTCAGAGGTTCTAAATCATATCACCTGAGAGGGTTCTACACAGTGGAGGCAGCTTTCCGCTGGACTTCTCTCGCACGTCCGCCGTAACTTCGGAGGTAGAGCTGCAGAAAACCCGGGAATGCGCCGTTTATCGGCGCTCTTCTGCTGAAGTTACGGGAGACGAGCGAGGGAGCCCGGCAGAAATTCACCCCCGATATGTCTGCGCCCAGCCATTTTAAAATTACATGAGTGTTTTGGAGTGGTAGGGAGCCCAGAATTGCTGTGCGTTCTTTTCAGCAAATGTACAGGAGATGGTTATTTATTTCATGACATGATGGTGTTTTTCGTATGCGAACAAAATTGCACATTACCACGTGATAAACAGGGAACGGAAGATTATACATTATAACAGTGACTACACTTCCAAAAGTACTTCATTGGCTGTAAAGCCCTTTGGGACGTCTGGTGGTTGTGAAAGGCTCTATATAAATGCAAGTCTTCCTTAAGGAAGTGAAAAGTAGGGAAAAAGAAAGCAGAGCAGTGGATATGCAGTGACACTAATAGATAGTCAAATGGCTATCAGTGACCTACAAGCAATCTCTTACAGTTAAGTATATCTATAAATCATTAAAAGTAAATTTGGCCAAATTGCTACTTAATTCTAACTTGGAACGGAAGATCTCACCACAATTACTGGGGACTGCTAGTCCTCCTCTGCTGCTGTGTTTAACTCTTTAAAGTGGCATTGTTTCCCTGTGTAATATCAGTCAGTGCACTCCAAAAGTTATTCATCATGTGAATCTCTGAAATGTTTGGCTAAAGTGATAAGCTATATAAATGCAAAAAGAAATCAAGGATGAGAAACAAGCCCATCAAATCTTATCCTATTAGGCCATTATCTCTCTCAATATGGCATCTAATCATAATGTGAATAACTAAATGTTTTAGCCGCTGCATTGTGTGGTAGGTTTCTTTTCTCTACTACCAGATGTCTCGTAAACTCCTCCAAACCATGCCCCCTCTCTCCTCCCCTCCAGCAAGTGTGAGGAGTTCACGGACTTCTTTACAACTAAGAATGAGACCATCCATTCAGCTATCTCTGCTACTTCGCCTCCTCCCTCTTGCCCAATGAGTCAAACCTCCCACCAGCAGCACTCTGCCCTTGTCTTGATCTTGTGCTTCTCTCATATCTCCCCTTATACCCTGTCTGAGCTCATCTTGTCCATGAAGCCGGCGTCCTGCTCCCTTGACCCTATTCCCACTTAGCTGCTACCCACCCAATTTCCTGGACCCCATACTAGCTGACATTGTAAATGGTTCCCTCGCCATGGATACTGTCCCTCTCCTTTTCAAAACCACCATCATCACCCCCTCCCTCCTCATCCTCCACATTAAATTCTTACATAACAACAGTGATGACACTTCAAAATTGCTTCTTCGGTTGTAAAGCACTTTGGGACATCCTGAGTTTGTGAAAGGCGCTATATAAATGCAAGTCTTTCTTTTCTTTTTACCTCATCAAAAACTCAGCTGCCCGTATCCTATCCGGTACCAAGTTGTTGCTTACCTACATTGGCTCCCGGTCCACCAAAGGCTTCAGTTTAAAATTCTCAGCCTTCATGGCCTTGACCGTCTCTAACTCTGTGAGGCTCCAGCTCTAGAACCCACACAGAACTGTGGAGACAAAGGCCTAGAAATTTGTGTTTGCCACGAAAGTTGCCAGTGTCACCGGCAACTGGAGTTACCGGCCGCTGAAAATGGGCGCAACGCTTAGAAGAATAAATTTGTCTGGGGGGAGCTGGAGATTGGTGGTGCAGCGCTAACCTTTCGTGCAACACCCTCCTGGTGGCGTTAGTGGAGACTTCCGAGGCGTAGTTCCTGTCTAGAGTCGGTGTTTGAGCTTCGGACAGCCTCTGGGAGCGAGGCTGTGGAGCTCGCAAGGAATTGTGGGCAATTAAAAGGGCTATGAATTGAAGGGGCTATGCGCTCTGAACGAATACAAATTAAAATGCAGTGAAAAAAATTCAGTTTTCAGCCCTTACTGTCTTTCAAAAGAAAAAAATTAACCTTAAAAAGAATTCCCAAATGTCATTATTCAGCTCTTAAAGCTGAATTCCCTTCAGAACCTCAAAAAATGGGAAAACTGCTTCAGCACTAACACAAATGGCTCAGCAAGCCAGTGAAGGGGCACCCAGGGTATCGCACGCAGCACTCCAGCTTTGTGCAGGGGGTCAACGCTGCAAGAGAGATCCTCTACCTACAGTGGCCAGGAGGACCTTCAGAAAGGATGATGTGGGAGTACATCACTAAGGCTGTCACTGCCAGCAGTGTCGCCCCACCACCTGGCTCCAGTGCCCAAAGAAGCTTCATGATCTCAGACCACTGGTGAATGTATCTTCAAAAGCCGTCTCCTATCAACTGCATCACCAGCCTCACACACTGCTCAATGCACGACCCCCCACCCCCAATCACTCACCTACCAATAATTTGCACCAATCACAAGGCACATCTCCAGTTCCTAGCCCCCTTGGAGGAAACAGTACTGGCCATTGTTGGCAGGGGCATGGCTGAGCCCTTGACCAGGGGTGGGGCTGAAAGGATAAAAGATGCTGGTATCCTCACTGACATGAATCTTGTCATTCATGTGAAAATGACTTATGTAATAATACTGGGCAGCCTGCTGATGGCGCTGTCTAGGGAGAGTATAAATACTCGGGCATGGGCCCAGCTTGCTCAGGACATTCTTTAACAGGAACTAGTGAAGGACACAACTAGATCTCCATGTTGAAAAACAGTTGATTAAAGCCTTGTTTAATACTCAGACCAAGTGCTGAGTAGTTTTCTTACGTCACTCATACGTTATCCTCCTTCTAGGATGCACCTCTTGCTTTCCCACCCTCCTGTCACCACAACTTCACCCTTGTGCCTTCCTCATTTCACACACCCAAGAAATGCAGCCTGCCCAGCCAGTGGTTGACCAAGAAGGGGGAGAGGAGGGAGAAGAAGAAACCCTGTCACTTGGTTTGACACTCCCAGCCACCAAATCCTCAAGGTCGAACAGCAAGGCCATTTTCAGTGTCCACCACTGAAAGTCAGCAGCCTTCCACCAGCCATGCTGCAGTCACTGGGGTAGCACTGCGTGACATCAGTAGGATAGTCAACGGCACACTAAGAGAATGCATAAGAGTCATGAGTTGATTTCTTGATGTCATATTGAATGAATAGATGCACGGTGGCATAGTGGTTAGCACTGTTGCCTCACAGCGCCAGGGACCCGGGTTCAAATCCGGCCTCGGGTGACTGTCTGTGTGGAGTTTGCACATTCTCCCCGTGTTTGCGTGGGTTTCCTCCGGGTGCTCCGGTTTCCTCCCACAGTCCAAAGATGTGCGGGTTAGGTTGATTGGCCATGATAAAAAATTGGCCCTTAGTGTTAGGGGGGATTAAATACGTGGGGTTACGGGGATAGGGCTTGGGTGGGATGGCTGTCGGTGTAGGGACCGGGTGCTAGGGTTTGGATGATCAGCCATGATCTCGTTGAATGGCAGAGCAGGCTCGAAGGGCCGAATGGCCTACTCCTGCTCCTATCTTCTATGTTTCTATAAAGTTGGATTGGAATGTTTGCTTTGTGGTTGCTTTTATCTCAGCATTGTGCCCAAGAGGACGTTGTGGTCAGTAACAGTGTCTCACCTCGACTCCCCAAAGCCTTTCCACCATCTACAAGGCACAAGTCAGGAGTGTGATGGAATACTCTCCACTTGCCTGGATGAGTGCAGCTCCAACAACACTCAAGAAGCTCGACAGCATCCAAGACAAAGCAGCCCACTTGAATGGCACCCCATCCACCGCCTTAAACATTCACTCCCTCCACCACCGGCGTACCGTAGCTGCAGTGTGTATCATCTACAAGATGCATTGCAGCAACTCGCCAAGGCATCTTCGGCAACACCTCCCAAACCCGCGACTTCTTCCACCTAGATGGACAAGGGCAGCAGGCGCATGGGAACACCACCACCTCCAAGTTCCCATCCAAGTTACACACCATCCTGACTTGGAAGTATATCTTTGTTCCTTCATCGTTGCTGGATCAAAGTCCTGGAACTCCCTCCCTAACAGCACTGTGGGAGTACCTTCACCATACGGACTTCAGTGGTTCAAGAAGGCAGCTCACCACCACCTTCTCAGGGGAACTAGGGATAGGCAATGAATGCTGGCCTTGCCAGTGATGTCCACATTCCATGAATGAATATTTAAAAAAATAGGGAAGCTAAGGTGTGGGACAAATGTGGGAAGGAGAATTGGGGTTGTGGTTACTGGTACCGCAGACAGATGCTTCCATCCTGGATATCCCGGCCAGAAAGGGGCTGTCTGGGTTGCATTCTTCCTTCTGCTTCCTCCTCTTTGGCTTCTTACTCTTCTGTGTCTTCCTCTTCCCTCTGCGAGCGGATGCTGTAAATCTGAAATGACAGCGTAAAATTCTGGAAATACTCAGCTGGTCAGGCAGCATCTCGACTTGAGACGTGAACTCTGTTTCTCGCTCCACAGATGTTGCCTGACCTGCTGAGTATTTGCAGCATTTTCCGTCTTCTCAGAGGCCTTCCTTTACCATCTGAGGCCTTGCAAGTGTCCAGCAGCACTCCCATCACACTTAAAAAAAACTTTTAACAACTATTGCAGCAAGTCACTATTTCAATAAAATAAAAAAAACAGTCCAAAAGCTTAAATCCAAACTTAACTGAAAGATGTGTGTGTCCCTTTAAGAGGTGCTGGCATCACCACTGTCAGCCTGCTTGCATGGCAGATTTACCTGGCGTGCTTAGGACCCAGCGCTGAATTCAGCGTGAGGGTCGAAGTTCGGAGTGGTGATAAGTCGGCGTTGCACGCCGATTGACATCACCACGTCACTTTTTTTTCCAGGGAGCTGCCAGTTACTGGCAGCGCAAAGAGTGGGAGGAAAATGGCAAATGCCACGGGACCCGCCACCGGCTGGCAAAAGAGTGGCGGCTGCCATTTTTTTTGCCATTTGATGGCGCTACAGAGTTGCGGTAAGTAGATGAATTTCTAGCCCAAAGTGCCTTTATGGAGTTAGACATGATAACAAAGGTGGACTGGGATTCTCCACTAATTATGGAGAGATTCCCCATTATAACTCTGAGAATTAGTTGGCAATTCCGATGAATTCATTATTAATTCTTTAAAGAGGTTCTTCATTATAAGAGATTATTCTTGGGTCCATTATGAATAGCTATTAGTTGTACTGTATTTTATATGTAATGTGCAGAGAGTTTTTTCTAACTAATTTTCCACTTTTATTCCCTTTCTCCCTTGCGTCCCTCCTCTCCTCAAGACGTTAACGCTTGGCTTGGGTGATTGCATGATACTAGCAATCCAGTGCATATCATCCAAGAGGCTGTTCTTCATGCACGAGCCTAGACACTAAGTGCAGGGAGGTTGTTCTACTGTGAGGGTATCTAAGCTATGTGTGGTGCTGTTCTCACAACTACAACGTGCATTTACATAGCGCCTTTAACATGATAAAACGTCCCACGGTGCTTCGCAGGAGCGTAATCAAACAAAATTTGACACTGAGCCACATAGAATCATAGAATGGTTACGGCACAGAAGGAGGCCATTTGGCCCATTGAGCCCATGCCGGAGGAGATGAGATATTAGGAGAATTCCAAAGCTTGGGGCCTGGGGTAGCACGGCTGCCAAAGGCGGAGCAAT
This sequence comes from Somniosus microcephalus, assembly GCF_052327205.1. Taxonomy (NCBI): domain Eukaryota; kingdom Metazoa; phylum Chordata; class Chondrichthyes; order Squaliformes; family Somniosidae; genus Somniosus; species Somniosus microcephalus. Next base: position 41,986,852 of record NC_140993.1, on the reverse strand, counting down.
AAAAATTGTGGATGCACAAGAGGCCAGAATTGGAGGAGCGCTAAGATCTCGTCAGGGTTGTGGAACTGGAGGAGATTACAGAGATAGGCAGGGGTGAGGCGGTGGAGGGATTTGAAAACGGGGATGAGAATTTTAAAATCAAGGTGTTGCCAGACAGGCAGCCAATATAGGTCAGCGAGCACGGGGTGATGGGTGAACGGGACGTGCTGCGAGTTAGGACACGGGCAGCAGTGTTTTAGATGAGCTTGAGTTTACGGAGGGTGCAAGGTGGGAGGCAAGCCCGGAGAGCTTTGGAATAGTCGAGTCTAGAGGTAACAAATGCATGGATTTGAGCAGCAGATGAGCTGAGGTGGGGGCGGAGACGGGCGATGTTACGGAGGTGGAAGTAGGCGGTCTTGGTGATGGAGAGGATATGGGGTCGGACGCATATTCACACATTCACACTTGCACTCTCCAACAGAAGCCATTGGATCGTGTTCAGGAGTGCTAACTATAGTTCATTTCTCATGGCGAGATTAGTTTATCTTGCCACCTTTTCAGTTAACTGTTCCTTTCTGTATTATTTTCCACCCCAGCAAACAGATGGTCAAACTGTGCCAGAGTGTTGCTGTGCGATAATAGTTTGATTTAAAAAAAATAAATGGAAGTGACTCTAGCTGATTTGCCCTTCCTATTTCTCCCTCTGTCTTCCTAGCTGCCGCCTTGGCTGGATCAGGTGTCTCTTTAGCCTATGGGAGGAGGCTGGCCTTACTTGGTGCCCCAGCTTGCTGGGTCGCCCATGACCTCATCGGTAAATAAGCTGCCAACAGACGATGCTTGCAGGGCTGCTGAGAACAAACCCTAATATAAACAAAGCTTTGGTGGCGCTTCATTATTCAATAACACAATTTAACTCCATTTAGTTGCTGCAATTAGCTCATGCACACAGTAGTAGTTTAAAATATGTTATTTGAATGTTTATGTTATGGTGTTGGATGGGACTGCAGAGGAAGTTGATAATTGGCTTTAGCAGGATATCTGTCCTTAATTTTTCACAAGTGATGAAAACACAATTACAGCAGTGACACTTATAAGTATTCATAAAGTGGATAATGATGTTGAATATACTGCAGAGTCAATGTTTAATTAACTCTTGATTCAAGTCACACAGTGTTCGACACAGTGGCAGGCAAAGCAGAAGCGTCTGGGCTTGGAGCGCCTGGGCAAAATAGCTATATTGAAAAGCCTGCTCTGGTAGTTTTGTGCCTACATTACAACAGCGACTACACTTCAAAAGCACTTCATTGGCTGTAAAGTGCTACATAGCGTGTGCTCTTTGAATAAGAAAAGGTTCCAGTTTATTCTAGGAATAGTAATTAGCCTTATAGATCACTTATACCACGAAGTTTTGGCTTTGCATTGACACAAATTGTGTAGTGTAGTTGCGGCCGATTTTAAGTGCCCCTGCTTGATGTAAACTGGGCAGCAGTGGCCTGAAAATGGTGTTGGCTCACTTACTGCTCCAGTTATGCTGGTGCTCCAGCAGCTGCCATTTTGGTAGGGCAGCCTATTTCAGGCGTGAGGCCACTTGTCATATTCAAGTCAGAAACCAATGACCCACATGGAACCCTGATTGTAAACTTGAGGTACTAAAGGGCCGAGTGTGTGCGGCGCACGATCTACCGATGTTGAGTGGCCCTAACCAAAGATCCTTAAAAGGGCTGCTGGAGACTGCTCAGAAAAGGGCTAAAGTATTTTATTTAACCTTTATCGTTGTGCAGCCAGGAGGAGCAGCACTGCACAAAAAACCTCTGGCCCCTGTGAGCCACACCTTTGGGGTTACTGGGAAGTAGATGTAAAAGATGCCATGGCACTCTTTGATAAGCGTTCTCCTGGCCTCTTGGACAAGATATTTCCCTGAACCAACACCCCAAAAACAGAATTTAAAAAAGAACCTGCAAATACTGGTAATCTGAAGCAGAAACAGAAAATGTTGCAAACATTCAGCTTCTGTGCAGAGAGGCAACGTTATGGTTTTGGGTGTCAACCCTTCTTCAGAACTGAAAAATGAAAGATGAATAAAAATTTTAATATAATCGAAAAGAAAAGGGGAGGGAAGAAAAATCAAAGAATGTGGAAGTATTGAAGGAAGTATATCTCACTGGTTTCAATGAAAAACAGGAGGTTGCTAAATGACCTTGTGATAAATCCTGAAAGTGGAACAAGGAACTCAGAGGCTAGATGTTAGAATTAACACGAGTACTTTATTAACAACTGGGAAACACATTTACAGACAGCCTGCATCAGCATCCTGGCATTCCACCTTGTGCTGACCTATACAGGAAGCAAACCTCTGACCTTAACAGGAAGCAAACCTCTGACCTTAGTAGCAGCATTGGCTACAGCACCACCTGGTGGATAACCTTAATCATAACATCCCAGATTACTTTTGACCTTTATTAAATTACCTTTACATCAGACAATGAAAGAAACCATTAAAGACATTCGAGAAAGCAAAGAAAAAAGCAAGTGAACAGCTAAGGCAGTGAAAAGCAACCAAAGGAAGAGATTAGTAGATCAGAGACAAAAACAGAAGCAAAAAACTGCGGATGCTGGAAACCTGAAATATAAACAGAAAATGCTGGCAATACTCAGCAGGTCAGGCAGCATCTGTGGAGAGAGAAACAGAGTTAACGTTTCAGGTCGATGACCCTTCGTCAGAACTGGGAGTAGATCAGAGACAGATTGAAAACAGAGAGTCTGCAAATTGAAACACAAAATGCTGGTAAAGCATGATCGGGTGTGCGAACGTTAAAGGGCAAAAAAAGCTTGCAGCACCAAGGACGCAGACTTTCTCCTCCATCGCTGTGTCCTGTGACGAAGGGTCTCCAGCCCCCACGGCCTGTCAGGTGGATGTAAATGATCCCACAGCACTATTCAAAGAAGAGCAAGGGGAGTTTTCCAGGTGTCACGGAAAATATTTATCCTTCAACCAACACCTAAAATCAGATAACCTGGTCATTTATTTCATTGCTGTTTGTGGGACCTTGTTTGCAAATTGGCTGCCGTATTCCTACATTGCAATAGCGACTATATAAGGGCAAATATATAAGGGCAAGGCTGGATGGCATCTATTTTAATGCATGGAGTCTTGCAAATAAGGTGGATGAACTGAAGGTGTTGATAAACACATGGGAGTATGATATTGTTGCTATCACGGAGACATGGTTGAGGGAGGGGCAAGACTGGCAGCTCAATATTCCGGGGTACAGAGTCTTCAGGCGAGACAGAGGGGGAGGTATAAGAGGAGGGGGTGTCGCAATATTAATTAAGGAGTCAATTACTGCAGTAAGGAGGGATGATATATTAGCAGGTTCCTCTAATGAGGCCATATGGGTGGAGCTTAAAAACAAAAAGGGGGCAAGCACTTTGCTGGGAGTGTACTATAGGCCTCCAAACAGTCAGGGGGAGATAGAGGAACAGATATGTAGGCAAATCTCAGAGAAATGTGCAAATAATAGGGTAATAATAATGGGGGATTTCAACTTCCCCAATATTAACTGGGATAGTCAGAGTGTGAAAGGCTCAGAGGGTGTAGAATTCTTAAAGTGCATCCAGGAGAGCTTTTTGAGCCAGCATGTAGAAAGTCCTACAAGAGAGGGGGCGGTACTGGACCTAATTCTAGGGAATGTGGCCGGCCAAGTGGAAAAAGTGCTAGTAGGTGAGCACTTTGGTGATAGTGACCATAATATGGTAAGATTTAAGGTGGTCATGGAAAAGGACAGGGATGGGCCGGAAATAAAGGTTCTAAATTGGGGGAAGGCCGATTTTAATAGGATAAGGCAGGATCTGGCCAAAATGGACTGGGGTCAGCTACTTGTAGGAAAATCCGCATCGGAGCAATGGGAGGCTTTCAGAAGGGAGATTGAGATCATACAATGGCAACATGTTCCCGTAAAGGTCAAGAGTGGTTCCAAAAATCACAGGGAACCTTGGATGTCAGGGGATATACGTGAATGGATTAGGAAAAAAAGGAGGGCTTTTGGTAGATACAAAAGGCTAAAGACGGAGGAAGCCCTAGAGGAGTACAAAAAGTGCAGGGGGATACTTAAAAAAGAAATTAGAAGATCAAGGAGGGGCCATGAAATAACACTGGCGAGCAAAATAAAGGAAAATCCTAAGATGTTCTATAAGTATATTAAGGGTAAGAGGATAACTAGGGAAAAAATAGGGCCCATTAGGGACAAAAGTGGCAATCTGTGTGTGGAGCCGGAAGATGTAGGAGGGGTTCTAAATGAATTTTTTGCATCTGTTTTCACTATGGAGAAGGACGATGTAGACATAGAAATAGGGCGGGGGGACTGTGATATGCTCGAACATATTAACATCGAAAGGGAGGAGGTATTGGCGGTTTTAGCTGGCCTAAAAATGGATAAATCCCCAGGCCCGGATGAAATGTATCCCAGGCTGCTGTGTGAGGCAAAGGAAGAGATTGCGGGGGCTCTAACACATATATTCAGGACCTCTCTGGCCACAGTGGATGTGCCAGAGGACTGGAGAACCGCTAATGTAGTACCATTATTCAAGAAGGGTAGTAGGGAAAAACCGGGGAACTACAGGCCAGTGAGCCTAACATCAGTGGTAGGAAAATTATTGGAAAAAATTCTGAGGGACAAAATTTGTCTCCACTTGGAGAGGCAAGGATTAATCAGGGATAGTCAGCATGGCTTTGTCAAGGGAAGATCATGTCTGACTAATTTGATTGACTTTTTTGAGGGGGTGACTAGGTGTGTGGATGAGGGTAACGCAGTGGATGTGGTATACATGGATTTCAGTAAGGCCTTCGATAAAGTCCCGCACAGGAGACTGGTCAAGAAGGTAAGAGCCCATGGAACCCAGGGTGCCTTGGCACGTTGGATACAAAACTGGCTTAGTGGCAGAAGGCAGAGGGTGATGGTCGAAGGTTGTTTTTGTGACTGGAAGCCTGTGGCCAGTGGGGTACCACAGGGATCGGTGCTGGGTCCCTTGCTGTTTGTGGTCTACATTAATGACTTGGATATGAATGTAAAAGGTATGATCAGTAAGTTCGCGGATGATACAAAAATTGGTAGGTTGGTAAATAGCGAGGAGGGTAGCCTCAGTCTACAGGACGATATAGATGGGTTGGTCAGATGGGCGGAACAGTGGCAAATGGAATTTAACCCGGAAAAATGCGAGGTGATGCACTTTGGGGGGACTAACAAGGCAAGGGAATACACAATGAATGGAAAGACCCTAGGCAAGACGGAGGGTCAGAGGGATCTGGGTGTGCAAGTACACAGATCCCTGAAGGCGGCGGAACAGGTGGATAAGGTGGTAAAAAAGGCATATGGGATACTTGCCTTCATTAGCCGAGGCATTGAATATAAGAGCAAGGAGGTTATGATGGAGCTGTATAAAACACTGGTTAGGCCACAGCTGGAATACTGTGTGCAGTTCTGGTCGCCACACTACAGGAAGGATGTGATCGCGTTAGAGAGGGTGCAGAGGAGGTTCACCAGGGTGTTACCAGGGCTGGAGCGCTTCAGCTATGAAGAGAGACTGGGCAGATTGGGTTTGTTTTCCTTGGAGCAGAGGAGGCTGAGGGGGGACATGATTGAGGTGTACAAAATTATGAGGGGCATAGATAGGATGGATGCTGAGGAGCTTTTTCCCTTAGTAGAGGGGTCAATAACTAGGGGGCATAGATTCAAGGTAAAGGGCGGGAGGTTTAGAGGGGATTTGAGAAAGAACTTTTTCACCCAGAGGGTGGTTGGAGTCTGGAACTCACTGCCTGAAAGGGTTGTGGAGGCAGAAACCCTCACAACATTTAAGAAGCATTTGGATGAGCACTTGAAATGCCATAGCATACAAGGCTACGGACCAAATGCTGGAATATGGGATTAGATTAGACAGGGCTTGATGGCCGGCGCGGACACGATGGGCCGAAGGGCCTCTATCCGTGCTGTATTACTCTATGACTCTATGACTGTACTACTTAATTGGCTGTAAAACACTTGGGCCGTCCTGAGGTTGTGAAAGGCACTATATGAATGCAAGTTATTTCTTCTGTCTACACTATTCCAACAAAGCTCAACACAAACTCCAGGAGAAGCACCGTATCCTGTTCCTGGGCACTCCTCAAGCCCTTGGGCCTGAATATTGACGTTAGTAACTTCAGACCTTAACTACAGCCTCCACCTTCCTTATAGCTAATGAGTCTGTGGTTTGACCTACAAAGTCTCTTCATTAGGGAGAGTCGGGCAGTTTTGACACTTGGACCATCACGCAGCTATGATGGTGTTACTGGTGATAGAAACGGACTCAACTGTGCCAGTATCTTCTATGCCCTTTTCCACTTCCATCCCCAGATGGACTGCCTGGCTGTGTGTGTTGCGCGCATAGGGGCTTTTTCTAGTGCGATTTTATCAAGAACCGCAGTCTTAGCATTGGCTAATAACTTTACCGCAATATTGTACCCCAGAGTGATTGAATACTGATCAGAACTCAGGATTTTTCACACCTGCATGAGCTCCTGATTTTTATTTTGCTATAGTACCAGCTGGCAAGTGGAGGTCGGGCACTTACCCACAAATATGTGGGGGGGTGGGGTGCGGTGAGAATTGAGCCATTTCATTTGCTCTGTGGATGCTCGGGTAGTCCCATTTCCTAGCTATATCCCCTTGCTTTATCTCCGAAGCCCAAGAAAATGAAAGTGATTTGCAATGAATGCCCGACGTAGCAAGGTCCCATAACTGGGCTGGTCCAGAATCAATACTGTTGAGGGTGTAGATTAAGTTGCCTTCAAGTGGCCCTTGACATTAAGAGCAAGAGAATCGAGGCGGGTAAATGATTAAGATACCGTGTCCCACCTCCTGACTCCCCAAAGCCTTCCCACCATCTACAAGGCACAAGTCAGGAGTGTGATGGAATACTCTCCACTTGCCTGGGTGAGTGCAGCTCCAACAACACTCAAGAAGCTCGACACCATCCAGGACAAAGCAGCCCGCTTGATTGGCACCCCATCCACCACCTTAAACATTCACTCCCTCCACCACCGGCGCACCGTGGCTGCAGTGTGTATCATCTACAAGATGCACTGCAGCAACTCGCCAAGGCTTCTTCGGCAGCACCTCCCAAACAAGCGACCCCTACCACCTAGGGCAGCAGGCGCATGGGAACACCATCACCTCCAAGTTCCCCTCCAAGTCACACACCATCCTGACTTGGAAATATATCACCATTCCTTCATTGTCACTGGGTCAAAATCCTGGAACTCCCTCCCTAACAGCACTGTGGGAGTACCTCCACCACACAGATTGCAGTGGTTCAAGAAGGCAGCTCACCACCACCTTCTCGAGGGCAACTAGGGATGGGCAATAAATGCTGGCCTTGCCGGCGACGCCCACATCCCATAAAAAACGAATAAAAAAAAAAGCCATGATCTAATTGAATATCAGAACAGGCTAGAGGGACTAAGTAGCCAGCTCCTGTTCCTATGTTCCTATATTGTAGTGCCACTGATCTTGTGCCCCAGCCAAGAACTGGTAAAACCTCCAAACAATGGCAGATGAGGCCTAGGACGCAGGCACGTAACCATCTGCAGGGGAGGCAACTGTTCCTCCGTACATTGAGTAATTTTTTTTTTGAAACTGCACTACAATCTAGTTTCTATTCATTAAATTATTTGCAGCCTAGATTCTATTTTAGCTAAAATTCCAGTTTGTATAATTCATAATGATCCCTGGTCTAATTTAATATCAGCTTTGCTGTTTGCAATTAAGAAACTACTCCTGTTTCCTAACTCCAGTTTATGTAATTAATTGCCAACTCTGATCTGTTTAATGGAAAGAGAAACCCTGATCTCTGCATTTAATTGTGTTTAACTGAAGGAGAATCTACCCTTTAAGGGCAGGTAAAACATTGGCCCAGATGTTGCTGCAGCAGTGCATCTCACGGCGTCTGCTGTTAGTTAGACTTGCCCTCGCACGTTTAGGGCTTTTAATGTTTTGCGTGGCAAGTTGCTGAAAGTGTGAGCTAATAACGGCGCAATGCCGGAAACCGGGCATCTGAGACTTGAGAGAACAGGGAAAGCAACTGTGTATCTCATTAACCAATCATATTGAAGGATTGTGAAATTAACAGTGCAAGGACTGAGAAGGAGGGTGAATCAGAGCGGGTGAATTCAATGTCAAATCAGCTACAGCAAGAATAATGAGAGGGAATGAAAAATTGGATTAAAAGAGAAAAAAAGACAGAAAGGAAAAGTAACAATTTTTTTTTAAATTACATTTTACATTTTTAAAATCTCCAACAATTAAAAGCTGAAGGAATGAGACTCCACACTTGAACTAGTTAATTTTCAGTGTCAGCGTGTTTGATTGGCAGTGATCAACACTTACCACATTGTTAAAAGTGCTTATGCTGCAAAGCAAGACTTAACTTTCTGTGGTGAGTTTAGTTCGTATCTACCGTGCAAATACAGCAACTTCACGCATTGAATGCATTTCAATGGTGAGGCAGACAGCGAGATGGCGTTTTCGCGAGCCTAATGGCGGGGCAGCAGAACCTTTGGAAATTTGCATTTATACATGCATCTGGTCCTTGTTATGTTCATAAAGAAATAGACATTATCATTATGAACAGCTAGCTTGAGCTAGTCACTTTATTCAGCCATGTGGACTTCGTGTGCAGGCATCCATCTTGACTACTGCCTTGTGGGTAGCCTGGTGCATCGTGGGCAGCCCACTCTTATATACATACAGCTCCGCCTAGTGTACCATTCTAGAATGACATGTTACTGATCATTACAGTCCTCACTTGAAGTTGCTGTGCCATTTGTGCATAAATAATGTTGAGCGTCATTTGCCTCACCATTATTTTAAAAGCAAAAATGCTGCAAATAGAAGCAGTTTAGTCATGAATCCTGGGGCACTGAGTGGTTCAGTGGGTTAGACATTTTCAGATTTTCCTCTTCAATGCATGGATGCAAGAGTTTCTTCTGCTGGATCACCTATTGCAAATTCAGGCAAAAGTTGCCCACGATTGTTCCTTATTTTATTTTTTATGGACTGAATATCATGGATGCCGGATGCAATTAGTGCTCTCAGTGGGCACAGCTGTTATGCTCGGGCGCTGAAGGGGACAACCTGTGCCCGGCTTTTCAACCGTGGGGCATGTGTTCAGATCAGACTGACGAGTTGAAAGTCACTCCTCTCTACTGGCTGTGAGGGTATAAAATAAAACATGAAGGGGGAGAAATTCGGTATCGCCCCATTTGGGGCGCAATTATCGGCCGGGCGCAAAGATTAGCGCCTGGCGTTAATTATCGCCTCCGACTGCAAACTTGGCTTTTATCGCCCCTGGAGGTGACTGGAGCACTAAATCAGGCGCTTCACATCTGTCTTAAGGCGCAAAGGCCAAGGAGCGAGGCGCTAACTCACAGCGCTGGCGAAGCTCATGTGATGTCATTCAGCAATGGAACACAGACACACTGGCACTGGCCAATTCTTAAAGGGGAGTTCTGATGAATGGTCATCGACCTGAAACGTTGGCCCCGATTTTCTGCCAGCCGTCGGGCAGGTTTTCATGCGGGCGGGGGCCAAAAATCGCCGAAATAGAGGGTCGCGACCCCGCCCACCTGATTCCCTGCCCCATCCGACTTTCGGACCGCCGTTTCTCCGCGACTCGAATCAATCCCGCCCACCGCTGGCAGGACTGGCTGTCGGGACCCTGATCACCAATTATTGGCATGTTTAATGCCATTTTAGGGTGCCCTTGCGATTTTCAGGGGTTCCCCATGCTAAACACGCCTGCGGGGAACCCCGCTGATGAAACCTGGCGTGAAGCTTGCCGGTTTGCTTGTTCTCAGCTGCAGGTTATTCGGGAAAGCTGCGATTTAAAGGGACAGCATTTGTATGTTGAAGGACCTTGTTGTTGCAGGTTTGGGGCTACTTCTTCAAGGCTTAGGCACAGCTGTGGAAGGTTGGAGCCTCACACACTTCTCCAATGTGATCTCCTAGGAAGCCCCTCTCACCACCCTCACTCAGCACTTCCTCAGCGGAGGCATCTACCAGAAGCATGGGACGCCTTTTCTTCCTTCCCTTCTTGCCATTAGAGGATCTCCAGCAGCAGAACCAGGAACAGCAGGATGAGCACCAGGCTGCTGCTCACTCACCTGAAGCTGCACAGACCAGAAGGGGCCAGCGCTTGGAAGTGACTTGAGAGCACCTTGCTGCGCTTCAGGGGGCCATGGGGACCCGTATCTGCACTGGCATTCCTACTCAGAAGGACTTCCATGAAGGTCTGGTTTCTCTGTTCAATAGATGGCCAACGCTCCTCAAGAGATGTCATTCTCTTACGAGCACTCACCATGTTTTCTGTACCCTGGCGAATTATCTCCTCCATGGAGGTTGCCAGCCTTTCCATGGTGATGCGTTCCTGCGCCAATGACTCCACAAAGGCTCTGCTCATGGTCGCTATGGACTCCTCCATTCGCTCCGCACTTGCAGCGACCCTGGAGACAAAACCTGCCAGAGACTCCTGCATCAGTGCATGGAGATCCATCACCTCTTGCGGATCGAGCCAGAGGCAGAGGGTCGACATGCAGCGCAGCTGAGCTGAGCTGGCAGAGTCCTGCGCCCTCCGACGAGGACTCTCCACTGCTGTCCCTGTCTCCAGAATCTGCTGATGCTCACTTGTGAGCTGTGAAACACCAGGTGACAACACTACTCTATGTCCCGAAGGTCCCCCCGAAGTGTGAGTGCCTGCGCTGGTGCTAGGTGCGTTTACTTCTGCTGACGCTGCACCCTCAGAGGTTGGAGTTTCCTCTGAGGAGTCTGGCTGCACAGCTTCTTCCTCCTCTACAGTGGGGACGGGGGCTCTGGATGGTCCTGTGGGGGAGTAGAGGAAAGAGTTAGAGATGTGATGCCAAGGTTACATGCACATTCAAGTTGACATCTGCTGACACCTGCATCCATGCAGCCTTGGTCTCAGTGGGAGGCCCCTTCCTGCCTGACCTAGGGACGAGGACCTCCCTGTGGGCCCTAACCTCATCCAATAATGCCTGCAGTGAAGCTTCGTCGAATTTGGAGGCAGCTCGGGGTCTGGCACTGGCCACACCTGCTGCAGGCTCCTCTGCCATCCTGTATGGTTCGTTTGGAAGCCAACAGAGGAAGCAATGCTTGCTGTGGGCCTTGAAAGCACCACGAATGATGACATCATACTGTGGGGCTTCCTGACTGGAAATGGACAATTAGCAAGGCTGCCCACACGCTGGAAATTAATTGGCCACTTGAGGGAAAATTGCGTGCAGCTGGCTGACACTTTTTTTTGTGTGTCAGAACCCCACATTTGGGGGAACCCGACCATTTCCCACACAATCCACAAAATCGGGCCCGTTAACTCTGTTTCTTTCTTCACAGATGCTGCTTGACCTGCTGAGTTTCTTCAGCATTTTCTGTTTTTATCTTAAAGGGGAGGGTTTATCTTGGTCTCCATCCACATCCTGTTCATTGCAGCCTGAGTCTCGGCCAGGAGAGTCCTGTACATCAAATCTGCTGGAAAGAACAATGGAGAGACCCAGGGAAAGAGCTCAGAGTGCAGCCCCCACAGTCTCTTCTAAATAGATACAAGGAAGGGCAAATCAAAATGAACCTGCAAGGTGCTGCTCAGTATGCAAAACTCCTTCACACAGTGTAGAATCTCTCCAGAAGTCTCTCTCTCTCTCTCTCTCTCTCACAATGCATGGTGCAAAAATGTCACCAACAAAAAAAGGCAGGAAGCGGTCGCCTTTAAATAGCGCTCCCCCAGTCCCTTCCTGACTGCAAAATGCTCCCCTGAACCTGTCGTTGCTAGCGGCAGGCAGGGGGGCGCCACTCAATTTCCAGTCCGGGGCGTTGCGCACTCGACTGACGTCACGATCTACCGGCGCAGGAGATCGTGGCGGTAGTGTTTAGCACCGCCACAAAATGTCCGGTCAATTTCGCGAGAGGCGCAGGTATCGGCATGCCCGGGCGCTAATTGGTTTGCGCCCCACTTAGCGTCCTCTTAAGGCGCTAACAGGTGGCGCTACCAACTGAATTTTTCCCCTAAAATATTTTGGGTAGAAGTTCGAGCCCATAGCCTAGTGGCCACAGTATGACACTACTCCTAATTTGACCCTAGGTTAGCAATTTTACTTGAAGATAGTGGTTAGATTGGAATCTCATCCCGATTTTAATCGCTCTACTATTGGCGGCCGTGCTTCCAGCTGGCAAGGCCCTAAGTTCTGGAATTCCCTCCTTAAACCTCCCTGCCTCTCTTTCCACCTTTAAGATGCTCCTTATAACCTAACTCTTTGACCAAGCTTTTGGTCATCTGCCCTTGTATGTGGCTCGGTGTCAAACTTTGTCACCTTGGGACGTTTTACTACGTTAAAAGTGCTATATAAATACAAGTTGTTGTTTGAAAATAGAAAAGCATTACATTGGCGCAGTAGGTGGTGCTGTTCCGAGATGGTCTTGTTGAGGCCTGAGGATGAAGCTTGCGAGGCCCAGAGCCACCGGCACAAACACTCAGTACGTATCGGAAAATGGCGGGTGGCACAGGATCTCACAAATGTGACCCTGCTTCTAAAGGAAGCTTCACTCTGCATCTGTATTGTATGTGGCCTGGAAGTGTTTGACGCTGACACTGGAGACCCAAAGTGAAGTGTGTCCCATTGCCCTGCACTAATATCTCTCACGTTGATGACCACAAAATTCATACTAATATGAGCAAATTCATGAAGTAATGCCCTATGTGGTGACACCCATCTCCTTTTCCATAAAGCAATGATCACTCTGCCAGTGCTCCTGAACCTTTTTGAGTCCTTTTCAGTTCTATCTGGATATAAAATGAACTGAATGAAGCAGGAGATTATGATTTGGACTGTCTGCTCCTTTGGATTGACAGGATCCTCACCCGGAGGTCAGCCTGAATGACAGGTCTGGCTTCCAGTCGAGCGGGGAACACTCCTGAGCAGACCGTAGCTGCAGCCACAGGTAAGTCGCCTGCTGCTGCTAGTGGGAGTGCTGTGGAGTGGTCTGATTCCCGACTCTGGGGGTGGAGGGTCCGATCCCCGACCCTGATTGGGGGGGATCTGACAGTGGGGAGCTCGGGTGGCCAGTGAAAGCAATTACTTTCTCCCTGAAGCTGTCCTCGCCTCCCTTCAGCTGCCAGGTTTCCAGAGGCCTGGGAAACCCTGCTAGCCACGGTTAAACCTACAAATAAAGGTTAAATCAGAGGCAGCCAGCCTCATTAAAATACCTAATTTGCCAACCCGCCTCCTAGTACCGGCTTTGGCTGCCCGCTCCTAGTCCTGCCTCCATTAGGCCCGGAATTGGGCGGGTTGGGGTCGGGTTTGAGATTTTTATAGTTTTAACATCTCATCCGACCTCAACCCACCCATTTTTGGGAGTTAAAATTCAGCCCTAATTGTCAATCACAATTAGTGTGCCCTTTAAGCTGCGCGGCTGAGCAGGGATCCCGCACAACTGGCTTGTCGGCATTTCAATACAAAAACCGCCCATGCACGGTATTTTGAATGGCCCGTGCAGCCCCCAAAAATTTAGACGGAACATTGATCACAACTTCTGGCAGTTAAGTTCAACCTGGATAAATCAGGGATGTTATTAATGGCAGAATCCCAATTAATTATACAGGAAACTCTTTTTTATCCGGCACCAATGGGACCGGTGTGGTGCCGGTTGGTCAAAAAGTCCAGATTACAGAGAGGTATACTTACTGAGGTACGAGAGCCCCGTACACGGCCACAGATCCAGGCGTCCCTGTTGCATGGCAACAGGTGCAGGAACCCCGGTTACACGGCCACAGATCCAGGAACCCCGGTTACACGACCACTAATATGAAGTAAAACTTACCTGAACCTACTCCTGAATTTTGCCGGTTAAGAGAGATTTCCGGTTATTTAGGTGCTGGTAAAAAGAGAGTTTCCTGTATTAACAAATTAGCTCCCCTGCTCTAACCTAAGATTTACTTCGATACTGAACACACATTTTATCACGGATAATATATAATAGCGTGGGAGGACAGAAATAATATTCAGAGTTACTGGAATTCATATAAGGCCAACAAGATCCATATCAGCCTTCTGGGAAAGATGGGCTACCCTATAACTAGGGCAAGAGTTTGGTTGGGGGAAGTGTTTACATAGAAACATAGAAGATAGGAGCAGGAGTAGGCCATTCGGCCCCTCGAGCCTGCTCCGCCATTCAATGAGATCATGGCTGATCATCCAAACTCAGTACCCTGTCCCTGCCTTCTCCCCATATCCCTTGATCCCTTTAGCCTTAAGAAATATATCCAACTCCTACTTGAATATATTTAATGAATTGGCCTCTACTGCCTTCTGTGGTAGAGAATTCCACAGGTTCACCACTCTCTGTGGAATTCTCTACAGGGTATCATCATTTAGATGCTGGCGTTGCCTTAGAAAGTTTTTATGCATCATTGTGAGGCTTAGGCAGCAAGTCAAGCTACACACAGTAAGTGTAGGAATGTGCAGGGTGTTACTATCTACACTTGAATCCCAAGCCCAAACCCAGCAGACGAGCAGTGCAACTACCTTTTTATGTTTAAACTATGGGGCTGTTCTTTCTTCCCTGGCAAGGATTGGGAGCAATGTGGGGCCCACTGCTGTGCCGGGATTTTCTGCAGGCCCTCGTGTAAATGGAGAGGGCAGATGTAGGACGCTGTTGGAGACGTTTTATTGGGCGCTTGAGTCCAAGTCCTGGCACTGCCTAGGCCTTAAGGGCAGCAATAATGTTAGAGGTAGGTCAAAGGGAAGCCCCATGGGATACTCCGAAGATCTTTGTATTTTATAAAGGTAATGGGCAGGATAACGTTGTTCACAGCAAACTCATTTTACGGTTTAGATTTGATTACTTATTAAAAATGCACTTTTAGCCTATATTTGACCTGACACTCTTGAGTTCACTAAAGTAGACTGACAGGGGAGTGGGGGGGAGGAAATTGCATGTCAGCATGTAAGGTATGTGGCCATATAAATGGAGGTGAAGTTTCCTCAACTTTTACCAAAGCTCTAGAGATTACAATGCATTGTTCAGCCTTTACCAAAAAGTGATTGTAACAAAGAACAGTGCCTGACAAAATAAGTGTGGAGGCGAGAAGCAGAGGATGGAGTAGGACTGCACCTAAACACCCTGTTTGACGTCAGGAGAAGTGAAGTAGAATGAGGCACTTTGCAGCCTGCTGGACTCAACATTGAATTCAACAATTTCAGATAATTATCCCTGCCCCCATTTTTCATGCAGTATGATTTTTGCCATTCCCATTTGCAACATTTTATCTTTCCTGCCTCTTACAAAAGTACAGGGTGTTCTTTCTATTCCTTCCTCCCCTCCTAACCCATCCCCCCTCCCCCCCCCCCCCGTCTCTGCACCTGCTTAATATCTGTTACATCTCCGGCTTTTTCCAGTTCTGATGAAGGGTCCCAGACCTGAAACGTTAACTCTGTTTCTCTCTCCACGGATGCTGCCTGGCCTGCTGAGTATTTCCAGCATTTTCTGTTGTTATTTTAGAATGAGGTAGATGTGTGAGGTGAGTTGCCCTGTTTGCTGACGCAGGCCACCTCCCCAAAGGCCAACAGTGACACATGCCTGGCAGGAGTTAATGGTCAGGGTCAATGCTGTATGCGCTACCCATAAGAATTAGGAGCAGCTGCAAAAGAAGCACGGAATCAAGTTCTCCCGAACAGTAATATTTACCAGGTGACCCGTTTATTCCACTAAGTTACAGCCTGCCAACCCGAAAATGACCCGTTTATGCCTACTCTCTGTTTTTTGTCCATTAACCAATCCTCAATCCATGCTACTATATTACCCCCAACCCCGAGAGCCCTAATCTTGTGTAACAATCTCTTGTGAGGCACCTAATCGAATGCCTTCTGAAAATCCAAATATACTGCATCCACTGGTTCCCCTTTATCTACCCTGCTAATTACACCCTCAAATCATAAATTTGTCAAACACGATTTCCCTTTCATAAAACCATGTTGACTCTGCCGAATCATATTTTCCAAGCACCTTGTTACCACGTTCTTAATAATAGACTGTAGCATTTTCTCTACTACAGATGTCTTTGCAGCTGATGGCACATTGGAACTGGCTTTCGTTGTGATTGAGTAAAAGATTTTGAAGCCATGCCACACAATTGCAATACAAGGGATAATTGTGAGCCCTTTTTAATTAGCATTAAAACAAACTTCATAACTGTATTTACCTGCTGCTGAAATAGTGCTACACAATGTAGTCAAAAGGTTATACTTTGCTGCTATTTGTTAAATAATTGCCTTAGATAATAGACACACTGTTGAGGTATGTGTGGAATTCATAGGTATGTGGGTCACACATCCAGTTAATGAGCAAACAGGAATAACCTGTATAATTTTTATTTTGCCTCTGCCTCTGAGAGATTATGTGAGAAAAGTTAATCCACTATTTATATTTTGGCTATTATTGGGACCCATTAATGGTTGGTGTGGATCATTCAATTAACTGAACTATGTAAATTCTTAATTCTTTGAACCACCTCATTTCAATTCTTTGCTGCTGGTGAACAGATAATGTTTTTATTGGCAGGAAACACAACATCTTTTCAAGGGAAATTCTCAACTTTTTGGCGAGTCCACGATCCCTGGAATAGTTTGCTTTAGAAAATCCTGTTTAAGGGAATCATACTTGCCTCCAAGCAAAGCAAAATCCTCAGCAGCTCGCAGTTGTGTTTTGGATTTCAGTTGGATTTGATTTCCCAGCCAAATTTCTCTCGTTTCCTAAGATGTGTTTTGATGCTGGGGTAGAGATCCACGGACACTGACCCCCCCCCCCCCCGCCCCTTATGGTATCTTACTCAAGTAGCCAGTCTCCAATGTGAGGACGGGCTGTTTGATTGCGGGGGAGCCATCACTGTTGATCATAGAATCATGGAAGTTTACGGCACAGAAGGAGGCCATTCGGCCCATCATGTCTGTGCCGGCCAAAAAAGAGCTAGCCAGCCTATACCAACTTTCAACTCTTGGTCCATACGACATGGTTACGGCACTTCAAGTGCATATCCAAGTACTTTTAAATGTGATGAGGGTTTCTGCCTCTACCACCCTTTCAGGCAGTGAGTTCCAGACCCTCACCATCCTCTGGGTGAAAAAATGTCTCCTCAACTCCCCTCGAAACCTCCTACCAATTCTTTTAAATCTGCCCCCACATCTGAAATTAAATCAGAAAATGCTGGAAACACGCATCAGGTCAGGTAGCATCTGTCGAGGGGGAAACATAATTAACATTTCAGGTTGATGACCTTTCATTAGAAGATGTTAGAGATTTAAACATTTTTAAGCAAGTGCAGAGCGGAAACGTTGGTCCTCGATCTTGATAGGGGCGGGTTGTGTCAGCGGGGCGGGGGGGACGCACTCTCGGTCAAGAAGCCTGGAAGACCAGGACCCCACAGCGTGCGTAGTTTTTTGTTTCTGTAGGTTCTCCACATGGAAGTCAGCCTGATGGACAGGCTTGGCTTCCAGTTGGGCGGTGAGCATTCGGAGCAGGCCGCAGCCTGCAGCTGCTACTGGGAGCATGCGGGGCCCGATCTTCGACTCGGGATGTGGGAGTTTCTGATCCTGGGGGTGGGGTTCGATCCCCGACTCCGGGGGTAGGGGAGTCAAATTCCCAATCCGGTGCCGGTCTGATCCCTGACCCCGGGGTGGGGTCTTTGTATGGGGCGGGAGGGGGAGCTTGGGAGGGCCAGGGGGAAGCACTCCTGCTCCTATTGGCCCAGAAGCAGTGCTGTAAAGGTACTCACCTTCTCACCGAAGCTGTCCTCGCCTCCCTTCAGCTGCCAGGTATCCCGAGGCCTGGGAAGCACGGCCAGCCAGGCTTAAATCTGCAAAAGCATGTTAAATCTGTGGCTCCCAGCCTTATTAATATATTTAAATTGCCAACCTGCCTCCTGGGAGCGGGTTGGCTGCCCACCCATTGTCCTGCCAATGTTAAACCCGGAAGTGGGCGGGATGCGTTCGGGTTTGAGATTTTTAAAATTTTAACATCTCACTCGACCCCAACCCACCCGTTTTTGGGGGTTAAGATTCAGCCCATTAACTCTGTTTCTCTCGCCACAGATGCCGCCTGAGCTGCTGAGTGTTTCTAGCATTTTCTGGTTTTATTTCCTATTTCCAGCACCTGCAGTACTTTGCTACAGTTGAGCGGAATCCTGTCCTTATCAGTTGTCCATGTACATGCTCTTTTCAGCGGGGATCGCTTGGCACAAGAATCGAAACCCTGGCTGACTTTACATTTTCCACCCTAGCCTGGCTGCCTGATGTAGCCCAAACAAGATCATCTACCTCATCAAAGATCAGAGATTAAGCTTGGGACTTTCTGCATGGCTCATTACATTAACTTTTAATTCTTTTTTCTAAAGGCAGACATGACGAGTGACACAATCTATCACTGCTCATGTCTGTTTACCTGGTAAAATTACATGCATGGCACATTATCAGGATAATGAGGGGCATTTAAACGTCTCCTGCTGTCTGTCTGTGTGGGGGAATAAATCATGATTGTTGTCCAGAGATCGCTGCTGGAAGGTGAGTCTGTAAGTTAGGCGAGGATATTTTGTGCAGATGCATTCGGTTATGAGAGTTATTTTGTTCATGGTACATGCCTACAAACACCAATGAGAAGGTTTCCCAATTACATTTAGTAACATAGGAACATTAGTGTAATGGAGCCACCTGGTGGACTACTGAATATATATAATAATAATAAAGCATTAGGCAGTACAGTTTGTCATAAACCGCAACTTCGACAAGAAGTAACTCAGGAAGTACTACTGGACGGCCAGCTGAGGGCGCCGTCCGAGGAGTATAAATACTCGGCCGTGGGCCCAACTTGGCCAGAGACAATCTGGAAACAGGAAGCTAGTGACTACTAACTAGACCTCCATGTTTTGTTACAAGTTGATTAAAGCCTTGCTTTATGTTCAACCAAGTGCATAGTGAGTCTTTATTACCTCACAGTTCTTACTGGAACTCATGTTGTGCTGTTGTGTATATATGCAGTGTCTCAAGATATCACAGAATTGGCAATGAGGATGCGATTGCAGATTCCCTAGCTGAAATTTTTGTTGGAGAATAATCCTGCCAACCGACGGAGGGACTGTTAGAGGTTCTTTGTTTTGCAGAAAAACTTAAAAATCCGAGGTAAATTTTGAGCATATGTGGCTGAACTGTTGACGTTGCCAGAGTCCAGATGGCCGCACCTATGGGAATAATAGGGCACTTGGGTGAGTTCCATCGTGACCAAGAGACTTTCGGAGTGTATGTGGAGCGGCTAGAAATGTTTTTCACTGCGAATAGTATTGTCGAAGTCCCCAATGATGTAAACCATAACCGGGTGGTTTTAGAAATGAAACGGCCTATTTTTTTGACTGAAGCAGGCCCTGAGGTGTATGAAACCCTGAAAAATTAGCTTGTTCCCGCCAAGCCAAAGGACACGCCACTGAAAGAGATCCTAACCAAGTTAGAACGGCACTACAGTCCTGAGCCCCTGGAAATTGCTGAAAGTTATCGTTTTGGAACACGTCATTTCGGAAACTTTCAGAACCAAACTTCGTGTGACCGCTTTGTTTGTGGGTTGAAAAATGAACGTATCAGAAGTAAATTGTTGACAACCCCTAACTTGACTTTTGACTTAGTTTGTCAGACAGCTATGTTGATTGATATGGCCGACCAATACTCCCGAGAGTTCTGCGCCATTTCCAGTCATCAGACAACCAAGCTGCAGGCTAAAAGTAAAAGGCAGTTGGACCCCAAGGCCTCAGCATCTGGCCAAGGTAACAGTGCATTGAAGTTGTGCTATCGGTGCCTGGGATAACACATCGCTCAAAGCTGTCCATATGTGAAGGCAGAGTGTTTCTACCGCAAGAAAACTGGGCATCTGGCGAAGGCGTGCCGGCACAAGAGTAAATCGACTGGCAATGCTAGAGGTAGAAATCGGCAGACACTACATACCGTTGAAGAGAAGCAGCAGGACGAGGAGTTTCTGGAGATTCACATCATCAGGAGCACGAAGGTATCTAACAGCCTAGTCACGAGGTATCGTCATCCAAGTAGATGTCGCAGGAACCAGGATACCCATGGAAATCAACACTGGTGCATCCGTGAGCTTAGTACCGGAATCACTGCATCGCAACAAGTTGCGTGATTATTGACTAGAGAAATCGAAGGTGGAGCTGCGAGGCTACTCAGGAGAGCAAATCCCTGTAGTAGGAAGTGTCACCATACCAGTGAAATACAAGGATCAGTGTCAGAACTTGCCTCTCATAGTAGTGGCAGGAGTCAAGCCTGTCTTGATAGGTAGAAATTGGTTGGGATCACTGAAGCTGGATTGGAATGAGATTTTTCGTGTGGAAGTGAAATTTGCATCAAAATGATGTCATCAAGCAGTATCCGAAGGTGTACAGCAACGGGCAGTCCGATCCAACACTTCAAGGCGAGTGGCAAAGTGCAGAAGGATGTAAGACCAGTTTGCTGCAAACCACATCCCGTACTTTGCACACTCGAGGAGAAAGTTGAGCAAGGACTCATAAGACTAGAAACTGAGAACATTATCTCTAAGGTAGATCTGAGTAATTGGGCTACACCCATTGTCATTGTACCTAAGTCAGATGGCAAGGTAAGTTTGTGTGGTGATTATAAGGTAACTGTAAACCAGGTTCTAGAGTATAATCTACCCAATACGTTGCCAAATGTGGGAGATTTGTTCACAATGCTGACAGGTGGCCAGATCTTTTCGAAGTTAGATCTAACAAACACCTACCTGCAACTTGAGTTGGACGAAGAG
This sequence comes from Somniosus microcephalus, assembly GCF_052327205.1. Taxonomy (NCBI): domain Eukaryota; kingdom Metazoa; phylum Chordata; class Chondrichthyes; order Squaliformes; family Somniosidae; genus Somniosus; species Somniosus microcephalus. Next base: position 41,965,964 of record NC_140993.1, on the reverse strand, counting down.
TCATGTTTAACTATAAATACTCACTGAGGCCTATATCAGTTCAGTAGGCTACCATTTGAAGTGTCTTCTGCTCCCGACATATTCCAGGGGGTGATGAACCAAATTTTGCAAGGGATTGAAGGGATAGTGTATTACTTGGATGACATACTCATTTCAGCACCAAACAGGCAAATCCATGATGAGGTGTTGAATGAAGTGCTCAAACGGCTAGAGAAGCATGGAGTACGAGTGACAGCTCACAAGTGTGAGTTGTTTCAAAACTCAGTGGAGCATTAGGGCAGAGCAGACAAAGATGGCTTACATCCAACCAAGGGAAAGCTGGATGCAATCCGAAATGCACCCACTCCCAAGAATGTCTCTGAACTTCGATCATTTTTGGGTCTTTTGAATTATTACGGGAAGTTCCTCCCAAACTTGGCTACATTGTTACATCCACTCAATGAGCTGTTGAGAAAACAGGCCCCTTGGAAGTGGTCATAAGAATGCGATACAGCATTTAAAGAGTGTAAAAGCCAGTTAGTAGAGAGTACCATGTTAGTTCACGATGATGTAACGAAGGAGATCAAGCTAGCATGTGACGCCTCTCCGTATGGAGTTGGAGGACTAATCTCTTGTACTAGTTAGTGGGGAGGAGAAATCAATTGCTTTTGTTTCATGCACTTTCAGTGCCAGTGAGCGGAATTATGCGCAGATCGAAAGGGAAGCTTTGTCATTGATTTTTGGGGTCAAGAAGTTTCACAAATATTTCTTTGGTCGTAAGTTTACCAAAGTTACTGACCATAAGCCCATGACAGCAGTCCTCCATCCAACGTCCCCAGTTCCAACCTTAGCTGCAGCCCGAATGCAGAGATGGGCTTTGATTTTGTCAGCGTATACATACGACATTGAGTACAGATGATCAGCTGATCACAGTAATGCTGATGCTATGTCCAGGTTGCCATCCCCATCACAAGTTACACCCAATAAGGAAGAAGTGTTCTATTTCTCATACATTGATGAGCTGCCAGTCACAGCTGAAAAGATTGGTAGGGCAACCAAACGTGACCCAATTATGTCAAAGGTGTATGATTACAAAGTAAATGGATGGCCAAACCAGGTATCAGCGGAAAATATGCATCCATACTTTGTTCGTAGCAATGAATTGTCAGTGGATAAAGATTGTATCATGTGCGGAGCAAGAGTGGTTATCTCAAATAGGTTCAGGCCTAAATTGTTAGGAGAACTTCATGGCCAGTACCTGGGAATGTGCTTGACCAAGAGCTTTGCACGCAGTTACTTAAGGTGGCCAGATAAAGAGATAGAGTACATTGTCAGTCAGTGTACATAGTACAACATGTCAATCGGTGTGCAAAAAACCACCATCAGTACCATTACAGCCATGGAAATGCACAGCAATTGTTCATAGTGATAGTAATTTGAAGTGGGTAGATGTGTTTCCAATGCGAATAATAACAACAAGCAAAACACTAGACAATTTGCGAAGATTGTTTTCTTCATATGGCCTCCCAGAAGAAATTGTGTCTGATAATGGGCCGCAATTTTGTTCAGAAGAGTTCACACAGTTCATGAGCAGAAACGGTGTGAAACATATCAAAGTTCCACCATACCACCCTGCTTCAAATGGTGCAGCAGAGTGCACAGTACAAATTGTCAAACATGCCCTCATCAAGCAAATGTTGGATCCAAATCAAAAAGAAACGTCAGTTGTTGTTGGACCACAAACTGGCAAATTTTCTGATTACTTATAAAACGACAGCCACAAACCAGGTTCTCGTTGTTAAAGCCAAACTTGGCACAGTCCGTAGAAGCAAAGCAATCAAGGCAGAAAGAGAGTCATGATAAAGGTAGAGTTAGAGAGAGAAGTATGAAGTTGAACCAGAGAGTTAGAGTGAAGAACCATCACCATAAATGGTTAAAGTGGTTACCAGGAAGAGTATGAAGATATGTGGCCCTCGCACATATTTGGTCAAGATGTTTGATCATGGAAAGGTTAGGTTTGTTCACGTTGATCATATCTTACCTACAGCTATGGAAGGAGTTGAAAGCTGGGATGATTCAATTTATTCTGATGAGTCAGATAGTCTTGTTACAAGTAGAGTACCAGTAGCAAATCCTACATCAGACGTACCAGAAACAAGTCCAAGCCAAAGTCAGAATTTAAGTCTGAGCCCGAATCAGGCAGACAAACAGTCTGAAAGTATAGAGAGTCCAAATGTAGATCAAGGTCAGCCCTTAGGGGAAAAATTATCTGCAGGCTCAGCCTAGAATGAGTCGAAGTCCTGCAACAAGATCTGAAAGTTCTGTTCAAGGAAGAAAGTATCCTCTTCGAAACAGAAAACCAGTGATTAAGTTTAATCTGTAAATGTGGAAAATAAGTTCATATCTTTTGTTTGTGTTACAGAATTCTAGAGTAGAATTTGGAAACATAAAATGGGTTCCATTTGAGAAATGTACACCAAGAATTGTGTCTACCATGCAAGTCATGTACAATGATTATTTGCTATGATTAACTTTTTCAATAAGGAGGAAGAAGTGTAATAGAGCCACCTGGTGGACTACTGATTAATTTAATAATAAAGCCATATGCAGTACAGTTCTTACTGGAAGCCATGTTGTGCTGTTGTGTAAAAAAATGCTGTGTCTCAAAATATTACAATTATTAGGAACAGGAGTAGGCCATTCAGTCCCTCGAGCTTGATCTGCCTTTCAGTTAGATCATAACTGATCTGTACCTTAACTCCATTTACCCATTTTTGCTCCATGTCGAGCAAAAATCTATTAAACTCAGTCTTAAAAGCTCCAATTGCCCCAGTATCTACAGCCTTTTTGAGGAAGGAAATTCCAGATTTCAACTACCATTTCGTTTAAAAAATGCTTCCTAAATGGCCTAGCTCTAATTTTAAGGTGCTGTCCCATTATTCTTGATTCCCCCACCAGAGCAAATATTGAATCTCTATTGAATCCTTTTAACATTTTAAGCACCTCGATCAGATCAACCCTCAATCTTCTGTACTTAAGGGAATACAGGAGGATTTCAAGGATGACAGTATCAATCCAAAGGGACTTTGTTGCTGTATGGCAGAGCTTCTGGGCTGCATCAGTAATCACAACACACTGGATGTGGCTGATATCGTAATAAACAGCCATTAATAACAATCTACACATTAACATCCCCTTTGAACTTTCTACTGAATTGTGATGGTGAAGCAGCGATAAAACAATGATGTTAAGATCTCATGTACCTCAGATATTGGCTTGTTAATTAAGTTTCACATTGCCCAGGGATATTTTAACAGTAACCCGAGAATATTTTTATTATTAAATGCATACAATTTTATTAAGAAGCATAGTGGGATGGATCAAAGAATGGTATTTCCAAATCTTCACATTTTCATCAACTTACTGATTTTTTAATTTTTTATTATTCATTAATGGGATGTGGGTGTCGGCCAGCATTTATTGCCCATCCCTAATTACCCTTGCGAAGGTGATGGGGGAGCCACCTTCTTGAACCGCTGTAGTCCGTGTGGTGAAGGTACTCCCACAGTACTACTAGGGGGAGAACTCCAGGATTTTGACCCAGCGACGATGAAGGAACAGCGATATATTTCCAAGTCAGGATGGTGTGTAACTTGGAGGGGAACTTAAGGTGATGGTTTTCCCATGCGCCTGCTGCTCTTGTCCATGTAGTTGGTAGAAGTCGCGCGTTTGAGAGGTGCTGCTGAAAAAGCCTTGGTGAGCTGTTGAAGTGCATCTTGTAGACGGTGCGCTGGTGGTGGAGGGAATGAATATTTAAGGTGGTGGATGAGGTGCCAATCAAGAGGGCTGCTTTGTCCTGGATGGTGTCGAGCTTCTTGAGTGGTGTTGGGGCTGCACTCATCCAGGCAAGTGGAGAGTATTCCATCACACTCCTGACTTGTGCCTTGTAGATGGTGGAAGAGCTTTGGGGAATAAGGAGGTGAGACACTCGTCGCAGAATACTCAGCCTCTGATATGCTCTTGTTGCCATAGTATTTATGTGGCTGTTCCAGTTAAGTTTCTGGTCAGTGGTTGCCCCCAGGATGTTGATGGTGGGGGATTCGGCGATGGTAATGCCATTGAATGTCAAGGGTCGGTGGTTAGACTCTCGCTTGTTGGAGATGGTCATTGCCTGGCCCTTGTGTGGCATGAATGTTACTTGCCACTTATCAGCCCAAGTCTGAATGTCATCCAGGTCTTGTTGCATGCGGGCATGGACTGCTTCATTATCTGAGGAGTTGCGAATGAAACTGAATCATCAGCGAGCATCCCCACTTCTGACCTTATGATGGAGGGAATGTCATTGATGAAACAGCTGAAGATGGTTGGGCCCAGGACACTGCCCTGAGGAACTCCTGCAGCGATGTCCTGGGGCTGAGATGATTGGCCTTCGACAATCACAACCTTCGTTTCTGGTAGGTATGACTCCAGCCAGTGGAGAGTTTGCCCCCTGATTCCCATTGCCTTCAATTTTACTAGGGCTCCTTGATGCCACACTCAGTCAAATGCTGCCTTGCTGTCAAGGGCAGTCGCTCTCACCTCACCTCTGGAATTCAGCTCTTTTTTTCCATGATTGGACAATGAGGTCGGGAGCAGAGTGGTCTTGGCGGAACCCAACCTGAGCATCGGTGAGCAGATTATTGGTGAGTAAGTGCCACTTGATAGCACTGTCGATGACACTTTCCATCACTTTGCTGATGATTGAGAGTAGACTGATGGGGAAGTAATTGTCCGGATTAGATTTGTCCTGCTTTTTGCTGACAGGACATACCTGGGCAGTTTTCCACATTATCTGGTAGATACCAGTGTGGTAGCTGTACTGGAGCAGCTTGGCTAGAGGCATGGCTAGTTCTGGAGCACAATCATTCAGCACGACAGCTGGGATGTTGTCGGGGCCGAGACAACATTTATTGACATAAAATTGCCCTCTGCCCTCTGCCTTTTGAACTTGATCTGCAAGTTGAAGCGTTTTGGTATTTTACAGGTGTTAGCCAAGTGCACAATTGTGAAACAAGCAGAATGATTTGAGTTCTCCTGGACTCTGTCTCTATTTCTTCAATTTTGGATTCCTTTCCTTGGCTTGAGCTAACGTTTCTTGATCTAACACCCATAATCCTGAAACCGCAGAAGGAACCAAGCATAGTGATTGCCTTAAAAAGACAGATTAATGTCTTGCCTGATTGAGGTAAGTAATATATATATAATGTGGAAAGCGTGAGCACGATGGGCTTTTCTTCTTTCAATCTTTCTTATAATCTCTATTTAATATATCATTATTAAATCTTGGTAATGGTCTTTAAAATCAACCTTGACTCACACTTTGAGACATTTTGGAGCGACGTAATAAGTCATTATATAAACTCAAGTCTTTCTTTTCTTTCAATAACAGTGTTGGCTGTCCTGCCAGCAGGTAAGATCTCGCCACAATATTTTTTCTGCGACCTTTATTCAACCTGAGCTTTGTCCCTTTCAAACTGAAATAAATCCTGATAGTTCAAGTTAACCTATGCAGCACTGCGACTGAACTATCAGACTGGTTGTTCAGTGGGAGTACATGGAATACGCTGACCTCACGTTTGCAGTACACCAATCTTTTATTCATTTGGACCAGTTGAAAAATCACGACGGCAGAAAGCACGAGCCAGTCAGGGTCTCTTTTCCCTGTTCAAAATCCCCAAGGTGAATAGAAAAGCTAACATCAGAAAATATCATCTGAGCGTGTGATTTTTCTGTGAGGGATCTACTGACCTCCTTCAAGGAACAGTGAACTTCTGCTTACTTAGCCTGTGTCAAAATACATAACATTACTTCACAGCATATTAGTGATTGTCTCATCCATGAACTGTATCACTTCACGACTCAGTACAGTTGAACTACAGGCCTGACAGAGTGGAGTCCCTGAGTATTGAGTGTTCCTCTGTTTAAATAGACTTGTTGAACTGGCTATAGGGTTGCCACCTACCTGGTTTTACACCCGCACAGTTGCTTTTTTTTTTGAAAAATAATTGACCCTGGTTGTGGTTGAAAGTTCCACCATCAATACAGCAGCTGAAATAAGAACATAAGAACATAAGAAATAGGAGCAGGAGTAGGCCAATCGGCCCCTCGAGCCTGCTCCGCCATTCAATAAGGTCATGGCTGATCTGATCCTAACCGCCAATCCACTATCACAGAACCATCTCCTGAATCTAACAGAATTAGACACACGAAATAGGAGCAGGATCAGGCTACACGGCCCCTGGGCCCGCTCCGCTACCCACAGGGCCATGACCGATCCGAACCTAGACTCATGTCTAACTGATGTGTCCTGCATGAACACTCAATAACTGATTAGACCTGGTAGACTGAAAAGCATAGGGAAGATCAGGAGTGCCCAAGCTTAATCGGGTCATGTCGTGGTTATGTTACCGGACTAGTAATCCAGAGGCCTGGACTAAAAATGCAGGGAAAGCAAATTGAAATCCCACTGTGGCAGTTAGAGAATTGAATTCAGTTTTATACTAGAAAAGGAAAAAAATTGCAGGGCTGTGGGGAAAGAGCAGGGGAGTGGGACTAATTGGATAATTCACAATAGGCCGCATGGACTCCTTCTGTGCTGTATCGTTCTATGAATTGTTCTGCTGGGCAGCCTCGGTGCACACCAACTTTATGGCCCTCTGCTAAATTTTAAATCCATGTTCCCATTGATTTGCATCTCTCAATGTACCAGCAGATCCTGATGTCTGATTTAGTATCAATGAACAAATCATTAAGTAGCAATTATCTTTTCTTTTTCGCACAATGAAAGTGTCCTGACACATTTGTCAACAGGGAGTGTTATATAAATGCAATTTATTGAAATAAAAAGTGCAAATAGAGCTGAATTGCCTGGGCTTCATGGATTTCCAGGGCTGCAAGCCATGCACAGCTCACTGGTCATAATTTGCATACCCAGGTGTACAAGTTGCACAAACCATTAGGGTCTGGGGAGATCTTTGTAACAATAAAGGTGTTTAAAGCTGGATATACAGAAAGACAGTAGCAGTATTTCCAAAATGAGGCCAACATTATGGTACTATTTAATCATGCCAAAAAAAATCCATCTCAGATGAATGGTGTAGTGTATGTACCTTGAAGAAGGAACTATATTCTGCAGCCCCTGTATACTACAGTACCAGTAGTGACCACCCCTGTATATAAGCCTGTGTAGTAACTTTGTATAGTAGTTCCAGTTTTGTCTCCATTCAGTAAACACCTGTTATAACCAACTCCTGCAGTCCGTGTCTCAATTACACACGGACGTTACAAATGGTTACTAAGCTTGATATGTTACTGATTGGGATTTTTTAAATATAAATCTCTGGGATGTGGGCGTCGCTGGCAAGGCCAGCATTTATTGCCCATCCCTATTTGTTAGATCCGATGAGCAGCAATATTCTGGTCAATAGCAATCTTGTGTGCAAAATGTCTGACTTTGCGATGTCGGGAATACGATCCAGGAGAACCAGCCTGTACATGTCGTGCATGTTGTGTATGTACCTTTAAGGGGAGAACTACTTTTTACAGCTCCTGTATACTGTAGTACCGGCAGTGACCACACCTGTATATAAACCCTGAGTAGGGATCTGTACTGTTAGTTTTTAGAGTAACCCTCATCCAGTAAACACCTGTTGATTGTTCCTCTGCAGTCTCTGTCGATTTATTGAAGGACACCATACATCAAGATTCATGGATTTAACAGTGGCGACGAGTGGATTCAAACCTACCTGCAACTCTGCATCACCTCCCAGCGATTCGCTCCTGGAGAGCAGTGAAAGGGGAAGGCCGAGTCCAGAAGTGCAGGCGTCGACCATCCAGCGAGGACTTGAACATCGCAGAGGAGGCTGTGGAGAGCTGGGCTTGGTTCTCCAGTCGCGACGATCCAGCGCAGCGGGCTGGCAGCAGGTACGGCGCAGACCCTTCCCGGACAGCGGCGGCGGGAGCCGACCGACGCCACAGAAAAAGGCCGAGCAGCGTCGACGGGGTAAGAGAGAGGGTAAAGCGCACAGGGCACAGCCGAGGTTGAAGACCGAGCGGCGTCAACGAGAGAGGGTAAAGCGCACAGGGCGCAGCCGGGGTTCAGGACCGAGCGGCGTCAACGAGAGAGGTGCGCAGGAAAATGCGCAGAGCGCAGCCAGTGTTCAAGGGCCGAGCAGCGTCCGCGGAGAAGAAGAGAGATGCCTTTTTTTTTAGCCGCAGCAGAGAAGAAGGGAAAGCGCGGTAGACGCCATTTTGAGCCAGCGGAGAAGAAGGGAGAGCGCGGGAGACGCCATTTTGAGCCGGTCTAACCACACCGAAAAATAAAAACAATTTAAAAATGCCGAAGAGTGGCAGTATCACAGCGTTTGACAATGAAGTCGAAGATTGGACGACATATGTCGAACGCATTGAAGTGTACTGCAAGGCGAATGAAGTGCCAGATGACAAGAAAGCGCTGGTATTGTTGAATTCAATGGGTGCAAAAATGTATGGCTTACTGCGAAACCCAGTAACCCCAGAGAAACCAGCGGAAAAGAATTTTGAAAACATAGTGTCAATCCTATGGGACCACTTAAACCCCACACCGCTGCTGATAGCAGAAAGATTTAAGTTTCACAAAAGGAACCAGCATAAAGATGAAAGTAATGCTGAGTATTTAACGGAACTGCGCAAGCTATCGAAACACTGCCAGTTTGGAACGGGACTAGCAGATACTTTAAGGGACAAGTTCGTGTGTGGGCTTCAAAGTGAAGGAACCCAGAAACGGCTTCTATCAGAAAAGGATCTTACGCTGGACAAGGCTTTCAGCATGGCAGTATCACACGAAGCAGCAGCACGGGGCGCGGCTGAGATACAACGGAGACCGCAAGAATATGGCACAAATGAAATGGCATACGGAACAGTGAAGTGCTATCGCTGCGGCAGAACAACACACGACCATAAGGATTGCTGGTTCAAGGACCAAGTGTGCAGACAGTGTGGAAAAGTAGGACACATAGCAAGAGTCTGCAGGTCGGAAAAGAAAACCAGCAGCAAGAAATCTCCGCAGGAGAAGTACAAGAAGATACATAAGGTGATGGAGAGTAGTTCAGACGAACAGAAAAGGGATACAGACTCCGGAAGCAAGGAGCTGGGTTGTCTGAAACTACATAATGTGATCAAAACGGAGGATCACCAAACTATCTGGGTCATGCTCAAGATAGCCAGAGTCCAAGTGAAAATGGAATTGGACACAGGATCAGCCCTAACAGTCATAAACCAAAGGGACTACAAGCGGCTATTCTCACATATACCCTTGAGAGATACAGAGATCGTCTTGAAGACATACACGGGGCAAAAAGTCTACCCCAAAGGAAAAATAAGGGTGAACGTTATATATAATGGCAAGGAAACACCAAAAATGGACCTATATGTATTGCCAGAGGGGGGACCACCACTACTAGGACGTGAATGGATCCGGAAGTTACAGCTAGATTGGCATTCCATACAAGCACTGACTGTAGATGCCAAAAAGGATGACGACATCACACCTGGACGACTGTCAAAAATGCTAACTGACGCACAAGAAGTGTTCCAGGAGGAACTCGGAACACTAAAAGGCATAACAGCGACGATCAAAATAGAGGAAAATGCAAGCCCAAAGTTTTTTAAGGGCAGACCAGTGCCTTATGCGACCCGCCCAGCCGTCGAAGCAGAGCTGGAAGGTTTGGAACGTTCAGAAGTACTGTCCAAAGTGGACTGGAGCGAGTGGGCTACACCCATCGTTCCTGTAATGAAGAGGTCATTGAGTAATACGCCTGGGGAACCAAAGAAGGTTCGCATCTGTGGGGACTTTAAGGTGACAGTGAACCCAGTCCTTCACACGGTACAATATCCGCTTCCGCGGATTGAAGATATTTTCGCCTCGCTATCTGGAGGGAAACGCTTCACTAAGATTGATCTGGCCCAGTCGTACCTGCAACTGGAGGTAGAAGAAGCCTCGAAACAGTACCTCACGATCAACACTCATAAAGGTCTCTACCAATACAACCGGCTGGTGTTCGGGGTAGCATCAGCTCTGGCTATTTGGCAAAGGGCAATGGATCAAGTCCTGCAAGGGATTCCAGGGACCCAGTGTTATTTGGATGACATCCTGGTCACGGGCAAAAATGACAGTGATTACCTCGCCAACCTGGAGCAGGTGCTCACTAGATTGAAGGAATATGAGCTCCGAGCTAATTGCCACAAATGCGAGTTTTTCCAGAAGCAGATCTCGTATTGTGGCCATGTTATTGATGAAGAGGGGTTACATAAGTCCCCTGAAAAGATTGAGGCAGTAGTCAAGGCTCCAGCACCGGAAAATGTGTCGCAACTGAGGTCGTTCCTCGGGCTGGTGAACTACTACCATAAGTTCTTGCCAAATTTGTCTACCGTACTACACCCACTGAACACCCTACTGCAAACGGGGGTGCCATGGAAGTGGAATGACGAATGTAAACGAGCTTTCCAGAAGAGCAAAGAATTGATCACATCAAAAGAGGTGTTGGCTCATTTCAACCCAGCACTACCAATTAGGTTGGCGTGTGATGCATCACCCTATGGCATTGGAGCGGTGCTGTCGCACAAATTCTCGGACGGCTCAGAGAGGCCAATAGCCTTTGCGTCACGATCACTAACCTCAGCCGAGCGTAACTACGCCCAGATTGACAGGGAGGCCCTCAGCCTAGTGTGGGGAGTGAAAAAGTTCAACCACTATCTGCACGGGCAGAAGTTCATCTTGCTGACTGACCACCAACCACTTGTCTCCATCTTTAATCCAAAGAAGGGCGTTCCGGTGATGACTGCGCAACGGCTACAAAGATGGTCCCTTTTTCTAGGGACGAACCAATATGAAATCGAGTATCAGGGCACGAAACAGCATGGATACGCTGATGGGCTATCACGCCTGCCACTGCCTACTGCGGAGGAAGCACCAGCAGTGAACCCTGTCGAAATATTTCATTCGACTATAATTGAACGCTTGCCTGTAACTAACGCTGATATAGAGAAGGAGACCCGAAATGACCCAACACTGTCTCGGGTATATGACTTGACGGTGAAGGGATGGCCAACACATGGCGACTCACTGTTGCCAGCATTCTCATCCAGAAGAGAACAGCTGTCAGTATGCCAGGGGACCTTGATGTGTGGATCCCGAGTGGTAATTCCACCCAAGTTAAGGGAGAGAGTGCTCAATGAGCTTCACGAAGGCCATCTGGGAGGGGTGAAAATGAAAAGCCTTGCTAGGGCTTATGTGTGGTGGCCGGGGATCGATCAGCAAATCGAGGACCTGACAAAGAGCTGCTCAGGATGCCAGAAGGTCCAAAATGCACCACCACATGCCCCTCTACACCCATGGGAGTGGCCCTCATCTCCATGGCAACGGGTGCATATTGATTTTGCTGGTCCATTCATGGACTCAATGTTTTTAATAGCCGTGGATGCGCACTCGAAATGGCCTGAGGTGATCAAAATGTCCTCCACCACCATGGAGAAAACTATTGCAGTCCTACGGACCATATTTGCCAGGAACAGCTTGCCAGAGCAGATTTGCTCTGATAACGGACCACAGTTTGTGTCCGAGGAGTTTCGGAAATTTATGAAGAGGAATGGGGTAAAGCATTACACATCCGCCCCGTATCATCCAGCCACAAATGGATTGGCTGAGAGGTTCGTACAAACCTTTAAGAAAGCAATAAGGGCCATGTGCGATGACGACATTCCACTGCAGCACAAGGTGGACAATTTCCTGTTAGCCTACAGAAATGCGACACATGCAGTCACCAACCAGACCCCGGCCATGATGTTCTTTAACCGAAGGTTGAGATCTCGTATGGATTTGCTCAGACCAAATGTACGAAGAGATGTTGAGAATAAGCAATTCCAGCACATCAATGAGAAGCCGACAAGGAGCTTCAATGTAGGGCAACCAGTCTTGGCCCGCGACTACCGAACAGAGAAATGGCAACCAGGAATGATATGCACACGGCAGGGGCCACTAATGTACACAGTGGATGTTGGGGAGAACATTGTGAGATGCCATGTTGACCAGATCCTAGAGTCACAGGAATGAGTCAACCCCATGTCTCGCGTACCTGGTGATGAACCCGACATACAGGTAGCATCTACCCCAGAAACAGTAGCATCGGAAGCTGATGAACCAACCAACGACAGGGGGCCAGAATCGCCTCCGCACCAAGAGCAAGACACTCAGGAAAGGCGCTATCCAGAAAGGACCAGGAAGCCGCCCCAAAGACTGAATTTATAAATGGACTATTTTCAGTTAATGTTGCATGTTAAAAGCGTTAACTGTTAAATGAATGTTATGGTATTGTTAATCTAAAAGGGGAGGAATTGTTGTGTATGTACCTTTAAGGGGAGAACTACTTTTTACAGCTCTTGTATACTGTAGTACCGGCAGTGACCACACCACAGGGAACATAAAAACTGACTGTAAAAGCTTTTATAGATATGTAAAGAGAAAAAGATTGGTGAAGTCAAGCGTAGGTCCCTTGCAGTCAGAATCGGGGGAATTTATAATGGGGAGCAAAGAAATGGCAGACCAACTAAATACATATTTTGGTTCTGTCTTCACAAAGGAGGACACAAATAACCTCCCAGAAATACCACGGAACATAGGGTCTGATGAAAGGGTGGAACTGAAAGAAATCAGTATTTGTAGGGAAATAGTGTTAGGAAAATTGATGGGACTGAAGGCCGATAAATCCCCAGGGCCTGATAATCTACATCCCAGGGTACTTAAGGAAGTGGCCCTGGAAATAGTAGATGCATTGCTGGTCATCTTCCAGAACTCGATAGACTCTGGAACAGTACCCATGGATTGGAGGGTAGCTAATGTTACCCCACTATTCAAAAAAGGTGGCAGAGAAAAAGCGGGGAATTATAGACCGGTAAGCCTGACATCGGTAGTGGGGAAAATGCTGGAGTCCATTATAAAAGATGTAATAGCAGAGCACTTGGAAAGCAGTGACAGGATCGGACAAAGTCAACATGGATTTACAAAAGGTAAATCGTGCTTGACTAATCTACTGGAATTTTTTGAGGATGTAACTGGTAAAATAGATAAGGGAGAACCAGTGGATGTGGTGTATTTGGACTTTCAGAAGGCTTTCGATAAGGTCCCGCATAAGAGATTAGTGTGCAAAATTAAGGCACATGGGATTGGGGGCAAGGTATTGACTTGGATAGAGAACTGGCTGGTGGACAGAAAGCAAAGAGTTGGAATAAACGGGTCATTTTCCGAGTGGCAGGCAGTGACTAGTGGGGTACCGCAAGGATCGGTCCGAGGACCCCAGCTATTCACAATATATATTAATGATCTGGACAAGGGAATTGGATGTAATATCTCCAAATTTGCAGATGACACAAAGCTGGGTGGGAGGGTATGCTGTGAGGAGGATGTCATGAAACTCCAGTACGATTTGGACAGGTTGGGTGATTGGGCAGAAACTATAATGTGGATAAATGTGAGGTTATCCACTTTGGTGGCAAAAACAGGAAGGCAGATTATTATTTGAATGGCAATAGATTGGGAGAAGGGGAAGTGCAAAGAGACCTGGGTGTTCTTGTGCACCAGTCGCTGAAGGTAAGCATGCAGGTGCAGCAGGCGGTTAAGAAGGCAATTGGTATGTTGGCCTTCGTAGCAAGAGGGTTCGAGTACAAGAACAAGGATGTCTTGCTGCAGTTGTACAGGGCCTTGGTGAGACCGCACCTTGAGTATTGTGTGCAGTTTTGGTCACCTTATCTGAGGAAGGACATTCTTGCCATGGAGGGAGTGCAGCGAAGATTCAACAGGCTGATACCTGGGATGGCAGGAATGACATACGAGGAGAGATTGTGTCAATTGGGCTTATACTCACTGCAGTTTAGAAGATTGAGAGGGGATCTCATCGAAACCTATAAAATTCTGTCAGGTCTGGACAGACTAGATGCAGAAAGGATGTTTCTGATGGCCGGGGAGTCCAGAACCAGGGGTCATAGTCTAAGGATAAGGGGTAAGCCATTTAGGACTGAAATGAGGAGGAATTTCTTCACCCAGAGAGTGGTGAACCTGTGGAATTCTCTGCCACAGAGGGCGGTGGAGGCCAGTTCATACAATATATTCAAGAAAGATTTGGATACATTTCTTGAGGCTAAAGGGATCAAGGGATATGGGGAGAAGGCAGGGACAGGGTACTGAATTTGGATGATCAGCCATGATCTCATTGAATGGCGGAGCAGGCTCGAAGGGCCGAATGGCCTACTCCTGCTCCTATCTTCTATGTTTCTGTATATAAACCCTGAGTAGGGATCTGTACTGTTAGTTTTTAGAGTAACCCTCATCCAGTAAACACCTGTTGATTGTTCCTCTGCAGTCTCTGTCAATTTATTGAAGGACACCATACATCAAGATTCACGGATTTAACAGTGCAAAGGACCAGTGATAAAAATATTTCTTTATCAAACTGAAAGGAGTGAGAGGTTTCATTTTAGTGAGTTAAGGCACTACATTCTGTGTCTTTATATTTGGTCAGAAAAAAAAATAATATCTAGGGATGGGCAATAAACGCTGGCCTTTCCAGCGATGCCCACATCCCATGAACAAATTAAAAAAAAATTCTCACAATGGGGACACTTTTATCCCGCAAAAATGGGGTGGGTTTGAGTCGGGTGAGATGCAAAAATGTTAAAAATTTCAAACCCAAATCCAACCCGCCTCAAGCCCGCTCACTTCCCGTTTTAATGGAGACGGGACAAGGGGAAGGCGACCAACCTGCTCCCAGGAGGTGGGTTGATTATTTAAATATTATGAGGCTGCGTGCCTCAGACTTAATCAACATTTAAAATTTAACCATGTCTGGACGGGTTTCCCGGACCTCGGGGAGCGCGGCAGCTAAAGGGAGACAAGGACTTCTGGATCCAGCAGGCAAGTGTCTTTCCACTTACCTGCTGGATCCAGCGTACCTGCTTCAGCTACCCCCCCCCCGCCCCTTCACCGGATCGGACACCACCCTGAGCCATGATCGCCACCCCCACCCCCACCTACAAGAAAGATAACCTGTTAAATGCCTATGAGGCCTGGTCAGTATTAGAATTGATAGAGGTGTTCAAATTCATGAGGGGTCTGGGCAGAGTAGCTAGAAGGAAACTGTTCCCATTGGCAGAGGGGTTGAGAACCAGAGGACGCAAAATTAAGGTGATTGGCAAAAGAACCAAAGGCGACATAAGAAAAAACTTTTTTACTCAGCGAATGGTTATGATCTGGAATGCACTGCCTGAAAGGGTGGTGGAGGCAGATTCAATCACGGCTTTCAAAAGGGAGTTGGATAAGTATCTGAAAAAAATAAATTTGCAGAGCTACGGGGAAAGGGCGGGGAAGTGGGACTAGCTGAAGCACTCTTGCAGAGAGCCGGCACGGGTTCGATGGGCCGAATGGCCACCTTCCGTGCTGTAAGCATTCTATGATTCTTTTTGATAGCTTTTAGAAAACACATGGTCATTCAATGGAAGAGTACATCATGGACATTGTCAACTTTTTGTACAATTTGTTAAAGTTCAATTTGGGAATCCCTGGATCGGTGCTAACATTTAAATTACTAGATTGTGCTAAGGTGTCTCCTATGGACAGACAACTAGTTCTAACTGTTGTCCATTTCTTGGAAAAGGAGACTCTGTTGGATCAGGCGTCTGCTGCCTCAAAAAAATTCCTGGCGAAACAGTCATTCCCTTCAGCCTTAACGGAACAAATGAGGCCTTCTGCTGTGACATAAAGAATAGATGGTTACCAGGTTTCGAAATATTCTAGATACCGGATGCAGGTGTCACTGTAAGGGAAGGATTAAAGTCAGACAGAATGATGAGGAAAGCACGTACAGCAAATCCGGTTATATCAACAGAAGACGAAATTGATAAGTAATAATGGGTGAATAAATTCCAGGAATGCCCAAGGAAAAGTCAATAGATGCTTTAGATGTAACTCTAAGAATCATTATGCGGCGAATTGCCCAGAGCGAAGACGCAGGGTCTTTGAAGTGACACATGAAGAAAGTAGTTCTGAGGCAGAGGATGAAGATAATGATAAATATAAACGAATTAAACTGGTCACAAGGAGTTTTAATCCTGTGATGAATATATTAGTTGCAGACTCCTTTAATTGTGTGATATTAGTGCATGTACTTCATTGTATGCGTGGTAAATTGGTTAAAATGTTATCTTGATTCACTAAGTAGTGATGATTGACGCAAAGTTAAGGAATATAAAAGTACTACATGCTTTAGGTTTGGTGATGAAAACAGCTTTCGGTCACTCGAGAGTGGTAATCCATGTAAGATAGCTGGAATAAGCCATTTTACAAGTACGGGTGTAGTCTCCAGTGAGATACCTATGCTTTTGAGTAAAACTTCCGTGAAAAATGCACAAATGAAACTTGACATGGAACATGATAAGGCAATTTATTTGGGAAATTGATTGATCTGCAGTTTAGCCAGTTAGTGTATCCCCTTAACAAAACATGATGTTTCTCATCAGAGGGATAGGCAAATATTAATGGCAATAAGGTTAAGAGAGAAAAAAAACAAATTGTCTTAAAAGTTATACAGACAATTTGCACACCAATTTACTCACCAATTTGTCAACGTTTAAAAATCCTGCTAAAAGATGCAGGTGTAGTTGATGAGGAGTATACAAGTACAAGGCTCATAAAAGAGACAAGTAAGAAGTGTGAAATCTGTAAGAAGTATAGATGGACGCCCCCGCGTTCTATTGCAAGTCTTCCATTGGCACGTGACTTTAACAAGGTAGTTGCCATGGATCTAAAAGTACGGGACAAAGACAGAAATGTTTTCATCATACATTTTATTGACCTGGCTATGAGCTGTACTGAAGGCCTACCCGCCCGCCCGCCCACCAGCAGCCTCTCAATCTGGCTGGCTGCGGCCAGGAAACGGAGACACAAAATGTTAATCAGGTCCTGCTGTTAAATTCAGCAGGACTTGAGGGAAACACGCTCTTCCAGGTTTTCCGACCTCAAAACAACGCTCCCTGCCCGCCTCCGAGCCAATATCAGGGCCAATGAATTACTTTATAAGTGCAGTGATTGTTGGTTCGCAAAGCAAACCACCACTCTGTGCCATCAATGAGATAAATTGCCAGTGAATCTATATTTTTTTCGGGTGGTATTGGTTGAGGGAGCAGTGTTGTCCAGGACACTGAGAACTCTCTCGGCACTTTTTCAAATAATGCCATGGGATTTGTAATGTCTACGTAAACAGGCAGATTGGATCTTGGTTAAACATTTCATCCGAAGAATCAGATAACTGTGAAATACAATTACAAAATAAAATTGATAAACCTATTTTTTGTTGTAACTTTCAGTTTTTTAATATAAAGGTCTTAATTACTAATGTTTTGCAGTTTGAAAGTGTTTCAGTTTACTGTTCAGTATTCACTTTTGCTTTTAATTATGGATATTCGTGCAGTATTTGTGTGTTTAAAAACCACTAGAAAAGTATTTTTTAAGTGTATGTAAAATGTTACTCTCTATGCTGAGGTGGGGCCTGACATCCTCTTCCTGAACCCCACCTACCTTTAGGCACGTTTTTTCTTCATTGCAGAGGATGCAACCTCAACTGCAGTGGTCAATTGTAATTGTACCATGCCGTGTGATCGAATCTGTTTGTAAAATTACAGCCTGCGACCAAAGATGTGAAAAGAAACATTTAGACTGGCACCAAACTGGTTGAAATGGTGAGACTGTCTCTGAGTAGCAGACTCATTAAGAATGAACAGCCATATCTTTACACCTTTAGATAGCTGAATTCAGTTCTGATCACCTCTCCATCAGTTCAAACATTAACTCTTCTCCCCCTCCAACTCTTTTAAGATGATGCTCTCCTTCCACTGCACCCCTTCCAAGGTGGTACTCTTTCCTTCCTCACAGAGCTCATGATACTCTTTCCCTCCACCCACCCCTCAGTTCGTGCTGGCACTCTCACTCTCTACACTTTCTGTTAATGTTGGCACTTTTCTTCCCTGGAAGAACTGTTCTCAGCTTTTCCCCTTTTCTCCCCAAAGCCCATTCCCTCTCCTCTTCATTACCATCCATTCTCTCCTTCCCTCTATTACCATCCGTGTATCTCTCCTCTTCATCATCATCCATTTCCTCTTTGCTTCATCTTCCCCCTTCCCTATCTCCGTTATTGCCATCAATTTTCTCCTTTCACTGCCATCTGCTCTGCCTTTCAATGTTAAAAATCCCATTCTTTTACTGGCATCCATTCTCCCCTTCCCCCCTCTTTCACTGCCATCCATTCTCCTTCCTCTCCACCATTTATTCTTCCTCTTCCCTTCCCTTCTTGTGCTATCCATTCTGCACCTCTCCCCTTGCAATCTCATCATCATCTATTATCCTCCATCCTTGTCATCCATTACTACTCCTGCCTCCCATTCCCTCTCACTTTGCCATCCATTCACCCCTTGCTCTTTCCCTCATTTTGTCATTCTGCCACTCCTCCCTTCCCTTGCCTGCTCCTACCTGACTCCAATGGCTGATGCACCAGACAGGTCTTGCTCCTCCTCACAACACTGCTCCAGTGCTAATAGCCCAGATTGCTGTTTCTGTAAACTTTTAAGTGGGAATTTCCATTCTTGTGAGGCACCTCACTATAGAGAGGCAGTAATGCCAGGAGCATGCTGAGAGGAGGAGCGGGATCTGCCTGGTACATTAACCGCAGGGCTTAGGTACGAGCAGGACTGGGGGCAGGAAAGGTGGGGGAACGGTAGGGTCCTGGGATGAATTATTTATCAGCAAACGCTGAGCCAGTTAGCCACCACCAAAACATTGACCATCACCATTTCATGCTGACAGTTGCCATGTATATAAATTAGTAGCAAAAACTCATTTTGAATCAGTTGGAAATTCTGATGGGGGTAATTGCATGTTGCTATGAAAAGATTAGTAAATGGGCTGAATGCCTTCCCTTATCTATGCTTATATTTGTAATCTTTAATGTCAGATTATCACTTAGAGTGGTGTGGCGCTCCTAATTTACAAATGGCACAGATAATATTCCAGCAGTATTATAAAGGCCAGAAAGCCCGATGTATGATCTTGTACACTTCTCGAGCTGCAGTTTTATATCCCAGCCAGTGGACCTTTTTACCCCACATCTTAACTATGAGAGGGGATCTCATTGAAGCATACACAATTATTACAGGGCTTGATAGGGTGGATGCTGGGAGAATGTTTCCCTTGGCTGGGGATTCTAGAACCAGGGGCCACAGCCTCAGGATAAAGGGTAAGCCATTCAGGACTGAGATGGGAAGAAATTTCTTCACACAGAGGGTGGTGAATCTTTGAAATTCTCTACCCCAGAGGGCTGTGGAGGCTCAGTCATTGGGTATATTCAAAACAGAAGTTGATAGATTCCTGACGAGTAAAGGCATCAAGGGATATGGCGATAGGGCCGGTGAATGGAGTTGAGGCAGAAGATCAGCCATGATCTCATTGAATGGTGGAGTAGGCTCGAAGGGCCGAATGGCCTACTCCTCCTATTTCTTATGTTTATGTTCTTATGTTAAAATCAAGACTCATTGCACCATCTCCTACTCTATCTCAATCTTTTCCAGAACCTCAAAGTTATGAAACTGCTTTTTTCCCTTCACAATGGACTATTGCCCTTGACCCATTGCCTTGGTTTCATAATGAAAAAAATCAGTCTGACCACAGATGCTACTCATTACTACAATCGCCCTGCTCCCCTGGTATCTTAGCAGCAAAGGTATCTATATAAGAAATAGAAGCGGGAGTAGGCCGTTCGGCCTTTTGAGCCTGCTCCGCCATTCAATAAGATCATGGCTGATCTTCTACCTCAACTCCACCTTCCCGCACTATCCCCATATCCCTTGATTCCCTTAGTATCCAAAAATCTATCAATCTGTATCTTGAAAATACTAAATGACTGAGCATCCACAACTCTCTGGGATAGAGAATTCCAAAGATTCACAACCCTTTGGGCGATGATATTTCTCCTCATTTCAGTCCTAAATGGCCGACCCCTTATTCTGAGACTGTGACCCCTGGTTCTAGACTCCCCAGTCAAGGGAAACATCCTCCCTGCATCCACCCTGTCAAGCCCCTTAAGAATTTTATGTTTCAATGAGATCAACTCTCATTCTTCTAAACTCTTGAGAATATAGGCCTAGTCGACTCAATCTCTTCTCACAGGACAATCCTCTCATCCCAGGAATCAGTCCAGTGAACCTTCATTGCACTTCCTTAGGTAAGGAGACCAAAACTGTATACAATACTCCAGGTGTGGTCTCACCAAAGTCCTATAGAATTGTAGTAAGACTTCTTTACTCTTATACACTAATCCTTTGTAATAAAGGCTAACATAACATTTGCTTTCCTAATTGCTTGCTGTAGCTGCATGTTAACTTTCTGTGATTCATGTACAAGGACACCCAGGTCCCTCTGAATACCAACATTTCCCAGTCTCTCACCATTTAAAAAATATTCTGCTTTTCTATTTTTCCTACCAAAGTGAATAACTTCACACTTCTCCACATTATATTCCATCTGCCATGTCATTGCCCAATCGCTTAACCTGTCTAAATTCCTTTGCAGCTTCCTTGCATCCTCTTTACAGCTTACTTTCCCACCTAACTTTGTATCATCAGCAAACTTGGATACATTACTCTCGGTCCCCTCATCTAAGTCATTGATATAGATTGTAAATATCCGAGGGCCAAGCACTGATCCTTGCAGCACCCATATGTCTCCCACTTCTGCCTGTTCATCTTGTTACTCCTGCTGCTGCAGTCTTCAGTTACAATTCTCCCTCTGCAGTCCCTGGTCTCCTTGTTAGCATAACTGCAGAGTGTGTAAGAGTGACTCCCCAGTGCTGTGCTTCCAGCAGGGAGCCCCATTCGCAGGGAGCATCAGAAAGAGAAGAGTGCTACGACCTGTGTTCCCAAAGAGTCGGCATTCCTGCTGGGAGTGTGGGATCATGAAATAATTCCCTTCCATTCATTTCCTTGTGACAAGTTCCTGCCACGTGTCAGCAGCCTAATCTGTGTGCGCTAACTGAGAAAGATCTTAAGTTAACATTGCTCAAGGAGAGAATCACAGCTACTGGGAGCTCAAGTGCCTATTCTCTAATTAGAATCATCATGGATTTGGTACTTTGACCTCTTGCTACAGTGTTCCACAATTCCGTTTCAGGAACATCTAATGTTGTTTAATACCTTTGGCAGCTTAGTTTTCTTTCAGTCCCTGTTGATTTTACTCAAGTACCATAGTGCCACAAGGTTGTTCGATCTGTTGCTTACAGTACATTGTGTATGACTTAATTTTGTGTTGTAACTTTCAGTTCTTTTTTTAATATAAACATCTTAATTGTCAATAATGGGAAAATAAGCAAATAACTGGGATTTATCTTTCAATAAAATTTCCAATGATGGCTGAGCTAGTCAAGACATTGAGCCACATGGACCAGGAATGTCTCAGGTTTGATTCCCCCATCTGAACTGAGTTAGCTTATCTCAGCTCGGGTGCTGCGACTGACCTCAGTGTCCCTGAGTTGGGAAAGGAAAATCTGTCACTTCTAATGTGCCTAGCAACCCCGAAGTTTGTTTGCGTGAATATAGCTGAGATACCATCCCGTCCTACATTTGAACAGTCTATCAATATTCAATGTCTAGGCTCAAACATCACCACTTATGACCAGCGCCTGTGGAACTATACCCTACCAATGAATCAGTACCTTCTGTAGTCCAGGTAGCTGTGGGAGTCAGTGGGCTTCTAGTGGATGTTGGTTGATAGCCTAGCCCCAGAAATGAAGACAGATTCTTCCCTTCCCTGCCTCGACTTCTCTGTCTCCATTTCTGGGGATAGGCTATCGACCAACATCCACTAGAAGCCCACTGACTCCCACAGCTACCTGGATTACACTTCCTCCCACCCTGCTTCCTGTAAGGACTCTATTCCATTCTCCCAGTTTCTCCGCCTCTGACGATGCCACCTTCCATACTAGTCTTCCTTTTTTCTCAACCGAGGATTCCCCTCTACCGTGGTTGACGTGGCCCTCGACCGTGTCCGTTCCATTTCCCGCACTTCTACTCTCACCCCTTCCCCTCCCTCCAGGAACCACGATAGGGTTCCCCTTGTCCCCACCTTTCACCCCACCAGCCTCCACATTCAACGGATCATCCTCCGCCATTTCCGCCACCTCCAGCGTGAGCCCACCACCAAACACATTTCCCCCCCCCCCCCCCCCTTTCAGCATTCCGAAGGGACCGCTCCCTCCGCGACACCCTGGTCCACTCCTCTATCACCCCCAACACCCCTTCCCCTTCGCCCGGCACCTTCCCATGCAAGCGCAGGAGATGCAACATCAGCCCTTTTACCTCCTCCCTTCCCACTGTTCAAGGCCCCAAACACTCCTTCCAGGTGAAACAGCGATTTACTTGTTGTATTTACAATTTAGTATACTGTATTCGCTGCTCACTGTAAAGTCTGTGGGTTGTTTAGTTAATTAATGCACAGACTCCAAGAGTAACTTAAAACAGGACTTTACTATTCGAAGGTCAGGGCGAATCTGCCCAATAACTCCTGACACAGCACTTATATACCGGTGTGGTCACCGTCGGTATTACAGTATACAGAAGCCAACAAAGTAGTGCAACACCTAAAGTAGTTCTCTTAAAGGTGGACGGTTACATACAATAGTTCTCTTAAAGGTAGACGGGTACATACACTACAATCCTCCCTTTTTAGCTTACAACATACTGATTCCCCATTAAACATACATTATAACATATATACAACTTGATGCAAGACAGTTCACAGATTCAGTCTCTCTGGAGGTTTCCGGACTCTGTCCGGATAACGCCTCGGTGGTGTCGTAACTCCCGGCGGGGTAGCAGGTGCTTCTGGCAAGGTCGATTCGGCTTGAAGGACAGTGTCAGGTTCATCTGATTCCAGTATTACCAGATCGGAGGTAGGTGTTCTGGGTATCTCTGTCTCAACATTAACCGTGTAAGGTGGTGGAGTAGATTGGCCATTTGTGGCTGACCCTATGATCTGGTCAACATGGCGCCTTATTATACTGTCCCCAATGTCCACCGTATACATCAACGGCCCTAGCCTTTTTCCAATAGTTCCAGGCTGCCATTTCTTGGTACGGTAGTCCCGGGCCAAAACTTGTTGACCTATCTGAAAAGATCTAGTTGGCCTTTCATTCATGCCCTGGAATTGCCGGTTCTCTACGTCCCTTCTGACGTTTGGCTTAAGCAAATCCAGCCGGCATCTTAGTCGTCTATTAAAAAACATCATGGCGGGAGTTTGATTTGTGACCGCATGTGTTGCATTCCTGTACGCCAACAAGAAGCTATCCACCTTATGTTGTAAGTTAATGGCTTCATTACCCATGGCCTTTATGGCCTTCTTGAAGGTCTGGACAAACCTTTCAGCCAATCCATTGGAGGCGGGATGGTATGGGGCTGACGTGTAGTGCTTAACCCCATTGCTCTTTAAGAATTTCTTGAATTCTTCGGACACAAATTGCGGTCCATTATCAGAACAGATCTGTTCCGGCAGCCCATTCCTAGCAAACATGGTCCTTAACACTGTGGTTTTTTCCGTGGTGGTGGTGGACATCTTTATTACCTCCGGCCACTTGGAGTGTGCATCCACCGCTATTAGAAACATTGAGTCCATAAATGGACCAGCAAAGTCGATGTGTACCCTTTGCCAAGGAGATGAGGGCCACTCCCATGGATGCAGAGGAGCCTGTGGTGGCGCGTTTTGGACCTTCTGGCATCCTAGACAGCTCTTAGTGATTTCTTCGATGTCCCCATCAATGCCTGGCCACCACACAAACGCTCTTGCTAGGTTCTTCATTTTCACTCCACCCAGATGTCCCTCGTGCAGCTCCTTTAACACCTTCTGTTGAAGTTTGGGTGGAATCACCACTCTAGATCCACACATCAGGGTTCCTCGACACACTGACAGCTGTTCTTTTCTCTGCGAAAATGCTGACAGTGTTGGTTCGCCCTGTGCTGGCCATCCCTCCACCGTTAAATCATAGACTCGTGAGAGAGTCGGGTCATTTCTTGTTTCGTTTTCGATCATCGAATTTGTTACTGGTAGACATTCCACTATGGATGAGTGGAACATCTCTACCGGGTCCACTGTAGTCGCTTCTTCTACTATCGGCAATGGCAAGCGCGATAACCCATCAGCATTTCCATGCTGTTTGGACCTTTTGTATTCAATGTCATATTGGTGTGCCCCAAGTAACACGGACCACCTCTGTAACCTTTGTGCTGTCATGGTGGAAACGGCCTTGTTAGGGTTGAATATGGACACCAACGGCTGGTGGTCTGTCAGTAATGTGAACTTCTTGCCCTGCAGGTAATGATTGAATTTCTTTACGCCCCACACAAGGCTGAGGGCCTCCCTATCTATTTGAGCATAATTTCGCTCCGCGGAGGTCAATGATCGGGACGCGAATGCCACTGGCCTTTCCGAGCCATTTGGTAACTTGTGTGAAAGTACTGCTCCAATTCCATAGGGGGAAACATCACAAGCTAGACGAAGAGGTAACGTTGGGTTGAAATGAGCCAACACTTCTTCAGAGGTAATCAACGCCTTGCTTCTGCGAAAGGCCTTTTTACATTCCTCACTCCACTTCCATGGTACTTCTTTCCGCAACAGAGCATTCAGCGGATGCAGCACCGTGGATAGATTCGGCAGAAATTTGTGATAATTAATCAACCCCAAGAATGATCTTAACTGTGATACGTTTTCCGGAGCGGGGGCCTTCACGACAGCTTCTATCTTGTCAGGTGACTTGTGCAGCCCCTCTCGGTCAATGACATGACTGCAGTACGAGATCCGTTTTTGGAAGAACTCACATTTCTTGCGATTAACTCGAAGGCCATATTCCTTCAACCTAGTGAGCACCAGTTTCAAATTTGTGAGGTGTTCTTCCTCGTCTTCTCCCGTAATCAGGATATCGTCTAAGTAACACTGCATGCTTGGAATTCCTTGTAATACCTGCTCCATGGCCCTCTGCCAAATTGCTGGAGCCGAAGCTACCCCAAAAACCAGTCTATTATAACGATACAAGCCTCTGTGTGTGTTGATGGTGAGGTACTGACGCGACTCTTCCTCGACTTCCATTTGTAAGTATGCCTGTGCCAGGTCTATCTTGGTGAAGTGTTTCCCTCCAGCCAACGAAGCAAAGATATCTTCAATCCGCGGAAGCGGGTATTGTACCGTGTGAAGCACCAGATTCACTGTGATCTTGAAGTCTCCGCAGATGCGGACCTCCCCCGGTCCCCCTGGCTTGTCACTTGGTGAAGACTTCATGACGGGAACAATGGGCGTGGCCCACTCACTCCAGTCCACTTTTGACAGTACCCCTGATCGTTCAAGTTCTTCCAGTTCTGCCTCCACAGCAGGTCGTATCGCGTAAGGTACCGATCTGGCTTTGAAAAATTTTGGGCTTGCATGTTCTGCAATCTTAACCTTTGCTTTAATTCCTCGCAGTGTTCCCAGTCCTTGCTGGAATACCTCTTTAGCTTCGTCTAATATTCTGGACAACCGTTCAGGTTTGACATCTTCCTTTCCGGAATCTACCGTCATGGTGTTTAGTGAATGCCAGTCTATCTTTATTTTCCTGATCCACTCCCGTCCCAGAAGTGGTGGACCTCCCTCAGGCAACACATACAGGTCCATCCTTTGGTGCTCTTTGTCCTTGTATCTCACCTTGACTTCTATCTTTCCAATGGGGTATACTTTGTGCCCCGTGTATGTCTTCAATACTAGTTCCGTATCCCGTAGGGGAATATGCTTGAATAACTTTTTATAATCATGCTTATTCATGACCGTCAACGCCGATCCGGTGTCCACTTCCATTTTCACTTGGACTTTTGCAATCTGTAGTGTGATCCAGATAGCTTGTCGGTCAGCTTCATTACTCACATTGTGAATTCTCAGACTGTCCAGTTCCTTGCAGTTGGAGTGTGAGTCCGAATTCTGTTCTTCCAGACTCCTCCTAGTCACCTCATGTACCTTTCTGTACCTCTTTTGTGGTGACTCATTATTGTTGGTCTTCTTTCCTGACCGGCATACCTTAGCTATGTGACCGAGCTTGCCACATTTCCTACATTCCTGGTTTTTAAACCAGCATTGGTTCTGGTCGTGTGTTGTCTTCCCACAACGATAGCATTTCGTTGTACCCGAAGTAATTTGCTGCACCCTGAGTGCCGCTGCCTTTAGCTGCATTTCCGCCGTTCCTTTCGCTGCGGCTTCGTTCGATGCAGCAATAAGGACAGCCTTCTCAAGTGTAAGATCGTTCTCTTCGAGTAGTCGCTTTTGCGTTCCTTCCTTTGACAACCCGCACATGAACTTGTCTCGCAATGCCTCTGTCAGATTCCCTCCAAACTGGCAGTGTTTCGCTAGTCTACGCAGTTCGACCAAGTATTCTGCGTTGCTTTCGTCTTTCCTTTGCGTTCTCGCATAGAATTTGGATCGTTCCACTAACATCAGTGGTGCGGGGTTAAAATGATCCTTCAGGACAGCAACAATATCATCGAAAGTCTGATCCGCCGGTTTAGCTGGTGCTAGTAGATGCTTCAAGAGCCCGTATGTCTTCGCGCCCATCGAGTTTAGCAAGGTTATAGCTTTGTCATCTTCTTCTATTTTATTGGCCTCACCATAGATCTCAATGCGTTCCACATACGTGGCCCAGTCTTCTACCTCGGAGTTAAAATCGTTGATGTTACCACGCTTAGGCATCTTCCCCTCTTCCTGATAACACCACGGATTATTTCTTTAAATTTTCTTTTTTTTTTCAAGATGGCGGTTCCCGCGAAAATGGCGGTTTCCCGCGCTTATCTTCTCTCCCCGCCCACTTCAATGGCGGTTCCCCGCTTCTGTCTTCTCCGCCTAATGGCGGTTTCCCACGTTTCTTCCCCTGGCGGGAGGGGTACACTTTCCCCACGGGCGACGGCCGCTGGCTTTCAGGTTCACAGCCTGCGCGTCGGCTTCAGTGCTTTCCCTTTTCTCGGCAGGGCAACCGGCGCTGGGTACACCCCGTTGATGGCGAACAGTTTCAGCCGCTGGGCTGGCTCTCGCTCAGTCTCCCTTGCTCGGGCTCTGTCTCTCTCCCGCTCGCTCGGCTCTACCGGCGCTGGGTACACCCCGTTGACGGAGAACAGTTTCAGCCGCTGGACTGGCTCTCGCTCAGTCTCCCTTGGTCGGCTCTGCCTCTCCCGCTCGCTCGGCTCCCAATCGCGCCTCCCAGCCCTCTCGCAGTCCGGTGCTTCCCTCCCCGGCTGCGGCTGAGTTTATCTCTTCCTGCGCCTACGTTCCCGGTCGCAGCGCTTCGTGGCTTCGGTCGCAGCCCGGCCTTTTTCGCCGGTCGCGGTCTAGCTCTCTCACGACGCCGTTGCGTCCCTAGCCTGTCTGTACCGTGGCTTCCTTGCTCCACGCTGCCCCAGTCTCAGCGCCTCTGGACCCGACTTCTGTCCGGCTCCTTTCCCCCTCGACCGTGGTCGAGTGCACCGCCCTTATCCTCCGGTTATTCTTTTTACTTTCCCTTACTCACAGTCATCGTGGCCGCCTTGCTTCTCGTGCTGACCGGCTCACTCCTCACCGTGGCAGAAGGGACAGTCAGTGCCTGTTGCTGATGGAAGTCTTTGCCTCTAAATTCTTCCTCCTTTCTAGTTCTGCAGCCTCGAGTTTTCTCCCAGCAGAACGACGAGGGCGGTTGCCTCTTCTCGACGCTCGTTAACTGCTTCGGATGTATTGTTGCCGCAGGGTACGATCGGACTCGTCGCCACTGTAAAGTCTGTGGGTTGTTTAGTTAATTAATGCACAAACTCCAAGAGTAACTTAAAACAGGACTTTACTATTCGAAGGTCAGGGCGAATCTGCCCAATAACTCCTGACACAGCACTTATATACCGGTGTGGTCACCGTCGGTATTACAGTATACAGAAGCCAACAAAGTAGTGCAACACCTAAAGTAGTTCTCTTAAAGGTGGACGGTTACATACAATAGTTCTCTTAAAGGTAGACGGGTACATACACTACACTCACGATGCGGCCTCCCCTACAGTGGGGAGACCAAATGCAGATTGGGTGACCGCTTTGTGGAACACCACCATTCAGTCCGCAAGCGTGACCCCGAGCTTCCGGTCGCCTGTCACTTGAATTCTCCCCTCCACTCCCACTCTGATCTCTCCACCCTCGGCCTCTTACACTGTTCCAATGAAGCTCAGCGTAAGCTCTAGGTACAGCACTTCATCTTTCAATTAGGCACTTTACAGCCTTCTGGACTTAACATCGGGTTCAACAATTTCAGACTATAACCTCAGCTCCTGTATTTCTTTATATATTTTTTCTCTCTTGTTCCCTCACATAGTAGCTGTTGATGTTGCTGCCATCATCATTCACACATCATCTAGAGCCATCTTATGTTTCTCAACTTGTCCCATTACCTCTCCTTTTGCCTTGCACCGTCATCCCTGTTGTCAGTCAATCTCTCCTGCCTTCCACCCTATCACAGACCTTCCCTTTGTTCTTTCTTCCCCTCCTCCCTGCCCCTGCTTAAAAATCTCTCTTCTCTAACCTTTTCCAGTTCTGACGAAGGGTTCGACCCGAAACGTTCACTCTGTTTCTCTCTCCTCGATGCTGCCTGACCTGCTGAGTGTTTCCAGCACTTTCTGTTGTTTTTTCAGATTTCCAGCATCTGCAGTATTTTGCTTTTGTATTAGTAATCCAGAGGCCTGGCCTAATGATCCGGAGATATGAGTTCAAATCCCACAGCTGCCGTTAATTAAATAAATCTAGAATAAAAAGCTAGTATCAGTAATGGTGACCATAAAACTACCGGATTGTCATAGAAACCCATCTGGTTCACTATTGTCCTTTAGGAAGGAAATCTGCCGCCCTTACCCGGTCTGGCCCATATGTGGCCTATATTGACCCACAGCAATGTGGTTGACTCTTAACTGCCCCCTGAAACGGCCTAGCAAGCCACTCAGTTGTATCAAAACCACTAGGAAAACCTTCAGCGGTTCAATAAGGCGATTCACCACCACCTTCTCGAGGGCAATTAGGGATGGGCAATAAATGCTGGTCTTGCCAGTGACGTCCACATCCCATGACCGAATAAAAAAAACACAGGAGCTGAGCAATGCAGATCAGGAGGCTTTGGTCCCCAATGTTTTTGTAATTTGTTCTCGGAATATGGAAAAGGCCGGCCAAGGCATTTATAACCCATCTCTAGTTGGTCTGAAGGAGCGAATGTTTGTACAACTGGCTTGTTAGACATGTTCAGAGGACATTAAGAGTCAACTACATAATGTAGGCTTGAGTCAGGGCCGATACAGGTGGCAGGTTCTGTTTCTTGAAGAGGATTAGTAAACCAGTTGGACTTTACAGCAGTTTTCATGGTCAGTTTTTCCTGGAGCTGTCCCACAAACTAACAGATATAATGAGATTTGATCACACAACCTTTGAGTTGCAAGTCCAGTACCATAACTCTTGTCCCAGGCTTCATGTTGTTCATATTATTCATTAATAATTGGGAGGAGAGAATATCAAATTTGTTGATGCAAAGCTGTGTGGTTAAAAGACCAATATAAGAGAGATAAGAGGCTAGCAACCCAAGATATCTGGATAATTAATGAATGGATGGAAAGACAATGGAATAAGATTTTCAATTTACAGCGGAAGAATGTAAGGTACAGTAATGTGGAAATCCATTGGCAAAATGAAAAAAGGTAAACAATTCAGCAATGTCTAGTGATAGTCCATGAAAATATCCAATTGATACAACACTCCTTGCAGCAAAGCTGATCAAGTATTGGGATGCATGTGGAACGTGCTTGATTATAAGCTTTTTAAATGTATAACTCAATTGGTATGACCACCTTTGAATCGCTGTGTTCAATTGTGAGCATTTTGCCTTCAGAATTACATTGCTGCATTGGCAAAGGTTCAGAGAAGAGTGAAAAAGATTATTTCCGGACTTTAAACACTAAGTTGTGAAGATAGGCTGGCTGAATTAAATTTGTTCTCATTGGAGAAAATACGATTGAGAGGGACGTGATCCAGATCTTTAAATTGCTGAGAGGCATGGATAATGTAGATGTAAGCAGGTTATTTAAGTTAAACTGTGATTGCAGAATGAGAGGACATGAGCACAAAATTGGCATGCCTCAAGCAAGACTCGAGATTAGAAGCAAAGTAATTTTTACTACTTCGAATAATGTACATATGGAGCAGAGTGCTACATTAATTAAATTCTTCAGAAAGTAACTAGACAAAATATCTGGTTATGAAAGGAGGAACTTAAGGTTACATGAGTAAGGATAGTTGAACTGTTATTCACAGGCAGTCTGTGACCTGGAGCACAGTAGTGGTGTTTAGTTGCTAAGCTGGAGATTTATTTAACTTGCCCTGTCTCATTAAGGCCACTGCTCAACTATACATTGTGGAAAGTTGCATAATTTAGTGGGTGAACCTCCTAGTCATGTTGATGTCACCGAGGAACATTTCTCTAGATTACTTGCAAGTCCCTGGCTCCAACCCCTTGGTGGAGTGTAGACAAGTTGTTAAGGCCAAATGACCAAGCAAGAAATGACTTCTTTTCAGATTCAGGGGGAAAAAAATTCAGAAGGCTTGCCATCATTCTCTGTATTCCCAGTGCTAATAAACAGTGAACCCTATTTATCTTGAGGTCCAGTAGGTTAATTTTATAACTTGGGACCCATATTCCCTCCCTATGTTTCCTGTTGTGTTGTGTTCCCATCCCTTTTCTGCTCTTTCCCCTAGCCCCCTCCCAACCATTCCTGCCATGTGTGCCTCAAGGCCCTTTCCTCCTGTGCTCCTGCAAGCCCTTCGTAGGTGATGTGCCTTCAATAACTCAAAGACAAGGATTTTAAAGGATTCAACTAAAGGCTTTTAATCACTAAGAACATAGCAGCATAGCAGGTCTTCCCACATCGAGTTCATCTGGTAGTGAGTGACTCATACAGCTCTTGAGACCTTTATATGGCAAAAGACAGGGGCGTAGCCAATACACACAATAGGAACAAAAGGGTGTGGTTCACACAATACAAGCAGGTAAAATACAAGCAGGTCTGATGAAGGCATATTTCATCACATTCACCCCTTCTACAGATTAAGTCTGTCCGGGGGTGTGATAGTCCTTCCTGAACGTCGCAACAGTACCTCGGGTTCCGACCGGGAGTCCGTGGTGCCCTCCTGGGCATACCCATGTGCCGGGGGTGTTGCAGGTACTTCTGGGGGTGGTGAGGATACCTCTGGGGATGGTGGAGGTTCTTCTGGGGGTGGTGGTGATGGGTCGTCGTCGTCGCTTCCTGCTGAGGCGAGGTCCTTTATGGACACGGTGTCTTCACGCCCGTCGGCATGCTTGACGTACGCGTACTGTGGGTTTGCGTGGAGTAGGTGTACTGCCTCCACGAGGGGATCCGTTTTGTGGCCCCTCACATGCTTCCGTAACAGGACTGTCCCTGGGGTGGAGAGCCACGAGGGTAGGGATACTCCTGAGGTTGATTTGCAGGGAAAAACAAACATCTTCTCGTGAGGAGTGGCGTTAGTAGCAGTACACAGTAGCGACCTTATCGAGTGGAGTACGTCTGGGAGGACCTCCTGCCAGCGGGAGGTGGGGAGGCCTTTAGACCTTAGTGCTAAGGTGACCGCCTTCCACACTGTCGCGTTCTCCCTCTCCACTTGCCCATTACCCCGGGGGTTATAACTAGTGGTCCGACTCGTGGCTATCCCCTTCGACAGCAGGTATTGGCGCAGTTCATCGCTCATGAACGACGCCCCCCTGTCAGTGTGGATGTAGTTAGGCATGCTGAACGTGCAAAACAGGTTGCCGAGGCACTTGATGACCGTGGCACTGGTCATATCTGGGCAGGGGTAGGCGAATGGGAAGCGGGAGTATTCGTCCACAATGTTGAGAAAGTACACATTGCGGTCGGTGGAGGGGAGTGGTCCCTTGAAATCTAAGCTCAGGCGCTCGAATGGCCGTGTAGCTTTGATCAGGTGGGCTCGGTCGGGTCTGAAAAAACGGGGCTTGCATTCCGCACAGGTGCGGCAGTCCCTGGTCATAGACCGGACCTCCTCGATGGAATAGGGCAGGTTACGGGATTTTATAAAGTGGAATAGCCGGGTGACCCCCGGGTGGCAGAGGCCATTCTGGAGGCCCTGTAGCCTGTCCCCCTGGATGCTGGCACACATCCCTCGTGATAGGGCGTCGGGGGATTCGTTGAGGGCCCCCGGCCTATATATTATGTCGTACTCAAACGTGGAGAGTTCGATCCGCCACCTGAGAATTTTGTCGTTCTTGATCTTCCCCCTCTGTTTGTTGTTAAACATGAAGGCTACCGACCGCTGGTCGGTAAGCAGGGTGAAGCGTTTGCCGGCTAGGTAGTGCCTCCAGTGCCGCACTGCCTCCACTATGGCCTGGGCCTCCTTCTCTACCGAGGAGTGTCTGATCTCGGGCCCTTGGAGGGTTCTTGAGAAAAAGGCTACGGGCCGCCCATCCTGGTTGAGGGTGGCTGCTAAAGCGAAGTCGGACGCATCGCTTTCGACCTGGGAAGGGATGTTTTCGTCCACTGCCCGCAGCGCGGCCTTCTCAATGTCGTGTTTATTGCTCTTGAAGGCGGCGTGGGCCTCGGCTGTGAGCGGGAAGGACGTTGATTTCAGGAGGGGACGGGCCTTGTCGGAATAATTGGGGACCCATTGGGCGTAATAGGAGAAGAACCCCAGGCACCTTTTCAGGGCCTTGGGAGTGTTTGGTAGGGGTAGCTCCCGTAGGGGGCGCAATCGGTCGGGGTCCGGACCAATTTCCCCGTTTTCCACCACGCAGCCCAGGATACAGAGGCGCGTGGTGCTAAAGACACACTTATCCTCATTGTAGGTGAGATTGAGTCTGAGGGCGGTTTTCAGAAATCTCGCGAGGTTCGAGTCGTGGTCTTGCTGGTCGTGGCCGCAGATGGTGACGTTGTCTAGGTATGGGTAGGTGGCTGTTAACTGGTTCTCATCGACCATGCGGTCCATCTCCCGCTGGAAGACCGAGACCCCGTTCGTTACCCCAAAGGGGACTCTGAGGAAGTGGTAGAGACGTCCGTTCGACTCGAAGGCGGTGTATGGACGGTCCTCCGGCCTAATGGGGAGCTGGTGGTATGCCGATTTTAGGTCGATGGTGGAAAACACCCGGTATTGCACGATTTGGTTAACCATATCCGCTATGCGGGGCAGAGGGTAGGCGTCTAGCTGGGTGTATAGATTAACCGTCTGGCTATAATCTATCACCATCCGCTTCTTTTCGCTACCCTTAACTACTATTACCTGGACGCGCCACGGGCTGGTACTGCATTCGATGATACCCTCCCGCTTGAGTCTTTCTACTTCCGACGCAATGAACCGTCTATCCTCCCAGCTGTACCGCCTACTCTTGGTCGCTATGGGTCGGCAGTTGGGTGCGAGGTTGGTGAACAGAGAGGGCGGCTTGACCTTCAGGGTAGCCAGACCGCACACTATGAGGGGCGGCTGGGACCCACCGTAGGTAAGCGTGATACTTTGGTGGTGGCACTGGAAGTCCAGACCCAAGATCACGCTCACACAGAGATCTGGCATTATCAATAGTTTAAAATCTCTGTAATCATTGCCTTTTACCGACAACATAACCGCGCAGAAACCTGTAATTTTTGAGGTATGAGTCTTATCGGCCATGGCGATTTTGCCCTGTGTGGGGACTATCGTTAGAGAAAGTCGTTTTACCAGGCTAGGGTGAATAAAGCTTTCGGTGCTCCCGCAGTCAATCAAGCATTTAACCTTGTTCCCGTTTACCTCTGTGTCCATCATCGATTTAGACAACGGATGTGGCCTGGATTGATCCACTGTGATCGAGGCCACCAGTGGGTCCTGGAGGTCCGTGTAGTCGGGGCAAGATGGTGGACTCCATGAGGGTGGACAAGATGGCTTCCAAGATGGCCGCTCCCACGGCGCGCACGCGGCAGTGGTGGAGTTGGAGGCGGGGTTCCCTCTGCAGACTTTGCTGAAGTGTCCTTTCTTCCCGCATTTAAAACAGGTGGTGCCCTTTGCTGGGCACAGATGCCTGGAGTGTTTGTCCTGACCGCAGAAGTAGCATTTCGGGCCCCGATGCATCGCGGCAGTAGTGGGGCTCCTGGGTGGAGGCTGGGGCTCCGATGGTGCTGGGCTGGCCTGAGACCTGGGAGGTGAAGATGGCTTCCAAGATGGCGGCCCCCACGGTGCGCACGAGGCGGAGTGGGCCGCGTGGCCTGGGGAACAGGATTCAGAGTTCCTCTGGGCCATATCCAGCGATCGCGCTATATCTATGGCCTGTTTTAAGTCCAGTCCCTCCTTTTCAAACAGTCTCTGCCGAATATAATTTGAACTGAGGCCCGCAATAAGGGAGTCTTGGATCAGCTCCTCCGTGTACACGATGGCAGACACGGCCTTACAGTTACAGTCTCTGCCCAGTACTTTTAGGTTTAGTATAAAGTCCTCTAGTGACTCACCATGCCGCTGCGTGCGAGTAGTCAGAAGATGCCTGGCGTACACCACGTTTATTGGCCGCGCGTAGTGGGCCTTCAGGATGGTGCAGGCCTCCTCGTAGCTGGTGGCATCTTGGATGAGAGGGGAGACCCGATGGCTCACCCAGTTTCGCAGGATTCCCAGTTTCATGTCTCCGGTAGCGGTTTCGGCTGCGGCTATGGCAGTGGATGAGTTTGCAATGAAAAATTCGAAGCATTGGAACCAGTGTCCGAACTGTGTGGCTGCGTCTGAGGCATGGGGGTCCAGATCCAAGCGCTCTGGTTTCAGGAGTCGATCCATCTTGGTGTTTTAGTGATTAAAATTGATGTGCCTTCAATAACTCAAAGACAAGGATTTTAAAGGATTCAACTAAAGGCTTTTAATCACTAAGAACATAGCAGCATAGCAGGTCTTCCCACATCGAGTTCATCTGGTAGTGAGTGACTCATACAGCTCCTGAGACCTTTATATGGCAAAAGACAGGGGCGTAGCCAATACACACAATAGGAACAAAAGGGTGTGGTTCACACAATACAAGCAGGTAAAATACAAGCAGGTCTGATGAAGGCATATTTCATCACAGTAGGAACATAAGGAACAGGAGTAGGCCATTCAGCCCCTCAAGCCTGCTCTGCTTTTCAGTTAGATCATGGCTGATCTGTACCTCAAATCTTTTTTTTACCTGCCTTTGTTCCATTTCCCTGGATACCCTAACCTAACAAAAAAGTATTGATCTCCATCTTGAAAGCTTCAATTGAGCCAACATGCACAGCTTTTTGGGGCAGAGAGAACCAGATTTCTAATGCCCTTTGTGTGAAGAAGTGCTATTTCACTCCTAAATGGCCTGGCTAGAGGAATAGTTTCTCTTTATCTACACCATCGAATACTTTTAATCATTTAAATACCTCAATTAGGTCACCTCCTCAACCTTTTAAATCTTTTAAAGGGGAATGCAAGCCAGGTTTATGCAACCCACTCTCATAATTTACCCTTTAAGCCCTGCTATCATTCTGGTGAAAACCAAGCTGTACCCCTTCCAAGGCCAATGTATCTTTCCTTACGTTCAGTATCCACAGCCACACTTCAGACCCTAGACCGTAGTTGAGCAACACCATGAGAAGTCAACCAGCATATATGAAAGTAGATAGGTATAATTCATGAAATGCTCCATTTATAGTAATTGTTGAGTAGTTTGTGGATTTGTAACTCTTACAGTTAGATCATTTACAGTCATGGAAAAGGCGTTTGCAGTTGTTTTTGCACGCAGTTTTAAATTTGAGGTGTTGGGGACCGAGCGCCAATGTAGATCAGTGAGGAGGGGGCTAATGGGGACGCAGAACTTGGTGTGAGATAGGATGCAACCGACAGTTTTGGATAAGCTGAAGTTTACAGAGAATGGAGAATAACAGGCTGGCCAAGAGAACATTGGAATAGTCAAGTCTGGAGGTGTCAGGCATGAATGAAGGTTTCAGCGGCAGATGGACTGAGGTCAGTGGTGGTGATGTTACAGAGATGGAAGTAAAGTCTTTGGAATGAAGAGTATATGAGGTCTATAAGCTCAGCTTGGGATAAACTAGCTTGTTGAGTTGTGACCAGTGTGATTCAGCCTTAGACAGTGCCAGAATGGTGGATAGAGTCAGTGGACAGGGTATGGAGGATGAGGTGGAGTAGATGTAATTGTAGCTCATTCGAGATTGGATGTCAGGCAAGTATTCTCACAGCAGGCAGTGGAGGGGTCAAGAAAGGTGGTGGAGAGGTATAGCTGGTGTCATCAATGTATGTATGGAAGCTGACACTATATCTGCAGATGATGTCGCCGAGTATGTTGATGAGGAACAGGTAAAGGATGGATCCTTGGGGGACTCCCGAGGTGACAGTATTGTGGTGGGAAGAGAATCCATTGGTAGCAGTGTCCTGGTCACAAGGATAGATAAAAGTCCAAGCAGAGCTGAACAGATGAATAGTGACATTGGAGGAGGAGGATGTATTTGACCATGTCAAAGGCTGCACAGGTCAAGGTGGGTTAATGCATCAGTCACAGAGAATGTCGTTTGTGACTTTGACTAAGGTTGTTTTGGTGTTGTTGGAGGAGCAGAAATCTGACTGGAGAGATTGAAATGGAGAGTTGCGGGAGAAAATGGAAAGCGATCAGCGAGTAGACAGTACTTTCGAGGACTTTGGAGCGACAAGTGAGGTTGGACATTGGGCAGTAGTTTGCAAGGACAGATGGACTGTGTTGATTTATTTTGAGAAGAGTTGATGACAATGGTTCGGAGAGGGACAGTGCCTGAGGAGAAAGAATCATTTATAATGTTAGCTAACATGGGGGCCACAAATGGAGGATGGATGGTTATCAGAAATGGGGTTGAGGGAGCAGGAGGTAGGTCACTTGGTTAGATGAGGTTGGAGAGGGCATAGAAGAAATTGGGCAAGAAATAGACCAGGGTTCAGGAATAGGACGAGGGGAGAATCTTTGGTGGGGGGGGGTTCTTCATTCTTTGTGGGCAAGGGAAAGGTGGAAAGCAGCAGAAGCAGTTGAATGGATGGTCTCTACCTTGGTGACAAAGAAATCCATGAGCTTCTCATGCTTGTTAGAGGTGAGGGTGGAGGGTGAGGGAAGATGTGTTTCAGGAGGTGGTTGGTAACGGAGAAAAGAAGCTCTCCAGGATTATCCTAGGATAATGGGTGGGTTTTGGCAGAGAGGAGTGAGGCCCAGTAGATCTTGATGTTGTCCAAACAGATCTGGAGATGGATGGCTAAACCAGTTGTGTGCTAGACACGTTCAAGTCTGCAACCCTTGCCATTGAGAGAACAAAGATGGGGGGTTGTACTGGGGGAACAACCAGGATGGGAGACAGTTAAGGTTTTACTGAGGAAAATTATTTAATTTGTTTCTTCCAAAATTGCTTTGCTGATTAAGCACAAATTTTATGACTTCGAGCATTCTGTTTAGTTTTTGACGTGGAAAAAGCCCGGCTTTGCGCAGAGCTGATGTTAGCCAAACATCTTGACTTGAATTATGGAGGCAACAACCAAATTCAAAAATGGTCTAAGTATCATCTTTAAATCATCGTTTCAGGAGAGCAGATTGAAGTTTTCCGCAAAAGTAAAAGTATTCCCACTTAAATCTCAATGATGACTCTGTGTCCTAAACGTTGTTCTTTCCACTGTTATTTCAGCTGTTTTATTTCATACACAGCCTTTATTTTATTTATTGTTTCCTCCTCCCTTCTGTTTTGCCAAAGGCATACAACACAGCAGGAGACGAATAAAACCATCAGCTGTTCCACAAAGTATATTAAGCAGCTTTCGGAAATAGTGCGTGGATCATCCAGGGTAAGTGCAGCTGAAATGTAACAATAACTTCAAATATTATGCAAACGAGTCCTGAAACCAAAATGTAATTGCCAGAAAATTAAAACCAGGAAGATTTGCATATAAAATATGATTACTTCTCGCCCTGGCTGTTATCCATTTTTAGCTAATACAGTCATTACACTTTTGCATCCTGAATTATTAATCGATTTTAAATGCAGGTTTTATTAATTCATTAATAATGAAATCCCATTTAATATGTAAATTCTGCCACTTGTTTTCCTGGCTGGCGCGCCAGAGTTTTTGAGCAGTTTTTTTTGTGTGTTAATTTAGCAATGCAGCTCAGGCGACCAATGCTGCTGCTTTGCTTCTAATTGAACCGGCTTATCCAAGTCATGGAAAATGGACAGAATTGTGCCTTTCGATTGCCAAAACACTGGCAAGAATCTCCCAGAACCTTAGCTTACAAGACTTCTGGAATTTGACTTCTTCTGTTAACATAAGCCATCGGCCCCAATTATAAACGGTTGCTGAATGCAACCCCCAAAACCAATATTGAAATCGTGGAATCCAGTGTAATAAAAATGGAATTTGACTAATGTACGGGCCTGAAATTGCTGGGAACTCGCGCCGTAGCGATGATGCGTTAACGGCCTGACCCATTATTAATACGGAAAAGCCCCAGCAAATGCCGGAGTAAGCGAGAGACGCCATATGTCTGGACAAAGACAGCCACCATGTGTTGCGTTGCACCGTGATTTGCTGGGACACTTGCTCCACTCTGGCAATAGGCTCACCTAAGCCAATAAAAATCTGTTCTCCTCACCCAGCCCGCCTTTGCAGTCAATGGCGATCGCCAATTTGCGTCGCTATTCACCATTAATCATGCCGCAGTCACTTAAGACGGGCAAATAATGGTGGTTTCTGTCTTTGTCCAAACACACGAGCCACCAGCTGCTGTCTGGCCACCATGGCCGCTGCCACCGTGCCTCCTTCTGGGAGGGCACCAGCCTTGGACATGGGCATCTCGTCTGACGAGTCAAGTTTAAGCCCTTCCTGCAGGGCAAAATTGTGCAGTGCGCAATCTTTGCCACTACTTCAGGGGCATATTGTAGTGGCATTATGAACCCTTGTTCTCATGGTGCGTCAACTCCTTCAAGAAATGGGATTCCTCCTCCACTTTGTGCATGCTCCCGCGTGTTATGAATTACTGCAGGGGCAATCGGGGAAGAATTTAGAGGGGTAGAAATTGGTCTTGGGCGGTCGCGCTAAACAGGTGGTATTGAATTGGCTACTCGTAATATGCCCTGCCTGATAGTCAGTTCCATTGACTTAAATAGAACTGAATATTGGGTGGGGCGTATAATGGGTGGCTGGTGCGTTACCGCCCATTTAGCGCTCAAGACCAATTTCTTCCCCATGGTGTCTTGCTTTGTGTGAGGTAGAGGCGTCGATCTGACGGGCTTCTTTTCTGACATTGTACAGGAAACTTTGTGCTATCCGGAAGTTGAATGTCTGTCAACTTTGATCTAACGGCAGAAATCAGCAGCCGTTTTGGTTAGGTGTTTTTTTTTCTCCTAGCATTCTTTTCACAGGCAGGCTCTGGAAAGCGTCTTTGTCGCTTAGCAACAGCTTCAGAGACGCTTCCAAGCTACTGGGCCGAGTGTTTACAAGCTGTTGCTGAGCAACAGTGTTTGTGGTCAGACACGGCAGGCTCTAGAAAGCGTCTCTGTATCTTAGCAACAGCTTCAGAGACGCTTCCAAGCCATGGGCCGAGTGTTTACAAGCTGTTGCTGAGCAACAGTGTTTGTGGTCAGATACTGCGATGAAAAGCTCCTATCTGATAACATTGACGCTGGTCTATCTGGAGCTTTTTAAAAAACGGCAGTAGCTCGGTCCCATGGGTGCCAGATAGCACAAAGTTTCCTGTAATATATTCTTCAGCAGAGACTGAAGCTGTCAAATTCATCAACTGACCACCATCGAAGTGTTGCTTCCCATGGCAACAGACTTTGATGACTCGCTTGCTTTTAGATTCTAGCTTGAGCAAACAAACAGATCAGATCATACAATCCACCATTGAAGGACGACTCATTTGCATCTCAAGCCATTCAAAAAACAATCACAGAGACAGACAACAGTTAGTTTTCTACTACTTACAATGGATTTGCATGTTCTGAATTTAAGCCCTGAGAATGCTTACCTTGCTTTCCCTGGTCAGATTGTTGTATTTCTTTTCTTACACTAGTCTCCTGAGCATTGGACGACTGAGGTGGCAAACCTCCGCCGCACCATCCGGCTGACCTTTCGGGGAGCCCTTGCCCTTGCAGTCCCCAGCAGCCGGTCTCGCCGACGCTCCACCTCATCCAAGAGGTCCTCGTCCCCAAAATTTGATCGCCTCCTTTGCTGTTCTTCCTGCCACATTTCTGTGGAAAAGGGAATATGCAGACCCTGGAGATTACTTGAAACCACCTTTTACAAAGTTGTTTTTTTAAGTGAAATTAACAATTTAAAGATGATGTAAGG
This sequence comes from Somniosus microcephalus, assembly GCF_052327205.1. Lineage (NCBI taxonomy): Eukaryota > Metazoa > Chordata > Chondrichthyes > Squaliformes > Somniosidae > Somniosus > Somniosus microcephalus. The sequence goes on along the minus strand of NC_140993.1, from coordinate 41,925,481 downwards.
TGATTTCAGAAGTTGCAGCTCACTTAACTCTCAGTACCATGCCTCAATCTGAGTTATGGCGCCTGTTCTCAGCTTTTCATAGTGCCATGCGATTGGTCTGAGGGGTAAACCATTGGCCGCACCATCCATGAGGCCTCTGATTTGTCATTGACCTTGCTACACCGTTAACGGATCAATGTTCCAGCAATTTTTGGCACAAATATAGTGTGATATGAATGGGGGAGCTAAAACATCCAATTAATGGTGTTTACCGCGAAACATGTTGTTCCAGCAAATTCAGTCCCCTCTTTTGGACTCGGCGGCCCTCGATTTCCCGCCTATTCACTTCAAGGGATGGAAAAGCGCTGGCCAGTGAGCGCAGAAGTGGGCAACCCGGCCATTCAGTCACTGCAAGCCAACAGCCCATATTGACCCATAATTTATGGTCAATGGTGCAAGATTTTGGTGCTAAAAAATTCACAGTCGTCCGTCAGCATCTGAAAGTGCAAAGGGTTAATAGCTTGACGAGTGACCCCAATGCTGAGAAAAAGGCTCGCCCAAGCATCAACCCATCTCTTCTCCTTCAGCTGCTGACTGACCTACCTGCTGTGTACTTCCAAAGCTACCTCTTTTATTTCTGGTTATTTCAGCCTTCACATATTTTCTCTTTTTATCTCTAACATGCTAATGGCCTCTGAGCGAGCATGGCTAGTTACAAATTAGCCAGCCTCGCAGTACGGGTGATTTCAGTTATCGGGCAGGTACATGGACTGTTTAATGAATATTTCTATTTCGTCTGCAGCGCGAATGGTTACAGCTGGATAGGCTTAAGAACCAGCTCTCGGACTCTATTCAGCGCTACGGAGGGTTGCAGAAGGTAAACAGTCAAATGTTCATAATATCTTTTGATTGCTTATTAACGTTTCAAACATGTCATTTTCCACGCTTTTCTTGCAGCTTTGCTGATTTCTGACCTCGCCGTTTAACCTCCTGCCATGCATCAATTGTATCAAGGGTTTAATTGCGCTGGATTGCAATGAATAGTTGCCCCTCTTTGATGCAGTTCTTCGTGACTGCATTCATCAAGCAGTGTCAACCATTGAAACCTGTAGGCCATTAAAAATGAACAGCTGTATAGAGGCTGCCATCAGACCCAATGATTCCTCTTATCCCCTCAGCTTCCCTCTTCTTCTGGACAAAATAAAAAGATTATTTTTGCACCCCAATCTATCACATGTAAACATTACTCTTCAACATCTAAACACTGACAATAGTAGCTTGTTTCAAAAAGTAAGGAAGATTTTGAAAGCAACTAAACAATTAATGAAAGCCGCGGGTAGGTGACAAGGTGATTAGATGTTCATGTATGCATTTCATTAATGCAGTTGGAGTATGAAATTGCCTTTGTGCATCTGTCTTTATTTCAGATTTCTAGCCTTCACATATTTTCTCTTTATATCACGCTGATGCTGTCTGAGCGAGCACGGCTAGTTACAAATTATGAGGTCTTTAAGATTATGAAAGGGTTTGATAGGGCAGACGTAGAGAAGATGTTCCCACTTGCGGGGGAGGCTAGAACGAGAGGCCATGAATATAAGATAGTCACGAATGAATCCAGTAAGGAATTCAGGAGAAACTACTTTACCCAGAGAGTGGTTAGAATGTGGAACTCGCTACCACATAGAGTAGTTGAAGCGAATAGCATAGATCCATATAAGGGGAAACTAGATAAACACGAGGGAGAAAGGAATAGAAGAATATGTTGATGGGGTTAGATGAAGTAGGGTGGGAGGAGGTTTGTGTGGAGCATAAACACTGGCGTGGACCTGTTGGGCTGAATGGCCTGTTTCTGTGCTGTAGGCCAGAACTTCGGGTCCCCACGGGTGAGTACGCGCTGGGTACTCATGCATAGGCCCAACGAAAGTGCCGGTTTCATGCATGCACTGCGCATGCGCGGGAAACCGGAACTTCCGTTCCCTTAAAGGAAGGGGTTCACAGGTCGAACGTGTGCTCCGGAGAGGCAGCGCGTACGCCTGCAACTTCCGTTTTTTTTTGCAGCTTTCTCCGGGAGGGTAAGTCTCCAGCAGCTATGCTTCTAAAAAGCAGTCGCAAGGCCTGCTTTTAACAAGGTAAGTGGTGAATTAAGTAAAATTAAAACATTTTTTCCACAGGTTTATTATTTTTAAATACTTTAAAGAAAGGTAAGTTTATTTTTAGCCCTGTTAGAAACTGTAATTAATTTTTTCAAAAATTTTAATTATTTTTTAAAATATTTATTTTATGTAATTTATAGTTATTTTAAAAATGTGATTTTAAAAAAAAATTATTTGAAGTTTTAGTTATGTTTTGGGGCTGAATTGTATTCATAGATTTGACAGCTCTTCCTGTCAAATCTATGAATACAGATTCCCTGCTACCATTGGCTCTCCATGGCCCACGTGATCCCAGGGGACGCTTCGAACTAACTGTGCCCCTGGGATACGCAAGCACTGTGCGCCGGCAGTTGGAGGAGGCCCAGGATCGGAATCCCCCGCGGGCCCACAGCGCAACGGCCGGCGCGCTAGGTAAGTGCAGGTCGGGGGCTTGCACCCTCGGGAAGCCCCCGACCCGAACTCCTGGGCCACGATGTTTCTTTTTATTTAAATTTGTTTTTTTAACATGTCCTTTTTCTCATCTTCGTTAAAGCCAATGATGAGACATCACCTTCAGGAGAGGTGGGGAGAAAAAGGAAAGAGGTTTGAATCATAGAATGGTTGCAGCACAGAAGGATGCCATTCGGCCCGTCGAGCCTGTGCCAGCTCTCCGCAAGAGCACTTCAGCTAGTCCCACTCCCCTTTCCTCATAGTCCTGCAAATGTTTTTCCTTCAGGTATTAATCCAACTCCCTTTTGAAAGCCACGATTGAGTCTGCCTCCACCACCCGCTCAGGCAGTGCATTCCTGATCCTAACCACTCACTGAGTAAAAAGGTTTTTCCTGATGTCGCCTTTGGTTCTTCCACCAATCACCTTAAATCTGTGTCCCCTGGTTCTCGACTCTTCCACCAATGGGAACAGTTTCTCTCTATCTACTCTGTCTAGACCCCTTATGATTTTGAACACCCCTATCAAATCGCCTCTCAACCGTCTCTCTGCTCTAAGGAGAACAACCCCAGCTTCTCCAGTCTATCCACATAACTGAAGTCCCTCATCCCTGGAACCATTCTTGTAAATCTTTTCTGCACCCTCTCTAAGGCCGTCACATCCTTGCTAAAGTGTGGTGCCCAGAATTGGACACAATACTCCAGTTGAGGCCGAACCAGTGTTTTATAAAGGCTCATCATAACTTCTTTGCTTTTTTACTCTATGCCTCTATTTATGAAGCCCAGGATCCCGTAGCTTTTTTAACTGCTTTCTCAACCTGCCCTGCCACCTTCAATGATTTGTGCACATATACCCCCAGGTGTCTCTGTTCATGCACCCCCTTTAGGATTGTACCCTTAAGTTTATGTTGCCTCTCCTAATTCTTCCTACCAAAATGTATCACTTCGCACTTTTCTGCATTAAATTTCATCTGCCACGTGTCTGCCTATTCCATCAGCCTGTCTATGTCCTCTTGAAGTCTATCACTATCCTCCTCACTGTTCACTATACTTTTAAGTTTTGTGTCATCTGCAGATTTTGAAACTGTGCCTGTGTACACCTAAGTCTAAGTCATTAATATATATCAAGAGAAGCAGTGGTCTTAGTACCGACCCCTGGGGAACCCCACTGTATACCTTCCTTCAGTCCAATAAACAACCGTTCAACACTACTGGCTGTAAAAGTAGATAAGTCAGCAGGACTGGATGGGATGCATCCTAGGATGCGAAAGGAAGTAAAGATTGAAATTGTGGAGGTACTGGTCATAATCTTCTAATCCTCCTTGGATATGGGGGTGGTGCCAGAGGTTTCCTGTCACTTCGTCAATTCCGTATCCATGCAGCCACTGCCCCTTTTATTCCATGGGCTTCAACTTTGCTGACAAGCCTATTATGTGGCACTTTATCAAGTGCCTTTTGGAAGTCCATGTGCACCATGTCAACCGCATTGCCCTCATCAACACTCTCTGTTACTTCATCAAAAAACACAATCAAGTTAGTTAAACACGATTTACCTTTAACAAATCCGTGCTGGCTTTCCTTAATTAATCCACACTTGTCCAAGTGACTGTTAATTTTGTCCTGGATTATTGTTTTTAAAAGCTTCCCCACTACCAAGGTTAAACTGACTGGCCTGTAGTTACTGGGTTTATCCTTAGACACTTTTTTGAACAAGGGTGTAACATTTGCAATTCTCAAGTCCTCTGGCAGCACCCTCGTATCCAAGGAGGATTAGATTATGACCAGTACCTCCACAATTTCAACCTTTACTTCCTTCAGCATCCTAGGATGCATCCCATCCGGTCCTGCTGACTTATCTACTTTAAGCACAGCCAGCCTTTCTAGTACCTCCTCTTTATCAATTTTTATCTCATCCAGTATCTCAACTACCTCCTCTTTCACTATAACTTAGGCAGCATCTTCTTCCTTGCCAAAGACAGATGCAAAGTACTTGTTTAGTACTTCAGTCATGCCCTCTGCCTTCATGCGTATATCTCCATTTTGGTCCCTAATCGGCCCCACCCCTCCTCTTACTACCCATTGGAGGGAAAGTGTAAGCAATATTTTTCTAAACTGCAATACAATTTTTAGACTCTTAAAACTCTAATCACTGTTTCCTTATATACATTGGGCCTGAATTTGCAGCCAGAGTCTTCCTGTCTCCGAACCGCAAGCAAAGTACGAACCTACATGATGGTCCCGGAAGTCCGTAGACTCGCACTGCTGGGTCTGTACGCGTACGCATACGTAAAGGCCCACGTATACCAGGGGCGCATGCGGTTCGCAAGCGCCCCTGGGATCATGTGGGCCAGGCCAACCAATCAAAAAGAAGGATCCCCATTATGCTCATGGGGATTTCATTTGCATACGGAATCTCCATAAGCAGGAATAGGAATCCCCATAAAACACAATTACACGCCAGTTAAATAAAAATAAATCATTACATGTTCAAAATGAATTAAAATACAATTAAATTAAAAATTTTAAACAAAAAATTGATGTTTTGAAAAATAAATGTAAACGTTTTAAAGGTGCTAAAAATAACCGATAACTAATTTTAAAGCTTTTTTATGTTTATTATAAAAAAATTATTTTACTATTTATTTAAGCTCTTACGCTGTTTAAAAAAACAAGGCCTTACGCCTGCTTTTACCAGGCATAAGAGTTTCACAGGCGTTTGCTGGGCAGTAGTTGGGCAAATAGCCCAACTCTCGGCCAGCGAATATCCATTTCCCGGGCTGCGGATGATCTGAGTTCCGGGTTTTCGTGCATACGCAGCACATGCGGAAACCTGGAATTTGCGGGCCACTTACGGCCACCGTACGCACTGCATACGCGGTTATAGGCCCCGGAGAATCTGGGCCTTTGTCTTCTAACATACAAGACAAGGCCTCCAGGCCCTCAAACCCACCCCATCCAGAAATGGGGGCACCATTGATCCACCCCCTGACCACACAATATCCTGGGAGAGGCAAAGAAACAGAGAAAAGATTTAATATAATTGGCAAAGGAACCAGAGGGAAATGAAGAGAATTGTTTTTATGCAGCGAGTTGTTATGATCTAGAATGCACTGCCTGAAAGGGTGGTGGAAACAGATTCAATAGTAACTTTCAAAAGGGAATTGGATAAAAACTTGAGAAAGAAAAATTGCAGGGCTATGGGGAAAGAATTGTGTAATGGGACTAATTTGTTTGCTCTTTCGAAGTGCTGGCAGAGGCACGATGGGCCAAATGGCCCTCTTCTGTGCTCTATGTTTCTATGATAGCTTAGAACAAATATGTTTACAAGAAGTACCCTTCTCCAGATCATTTAAGAATAGCATGACCAGAACAAGCTCTTGCAGAAATCCACTTGCCCAAACCAAACTTTTTCCACAAGGAGGTGATTACGTTATCAGGTAACATGGGCTGCACGTCTTGACAGGTAACTATGTTGCCGCAGACAAAATCTTCTGAACCTGCACGTGGTTTGAAACAATACTGTATAATTTAGTATCAAGCTTGTTTAATCTGCCTTTTTGTCTGGACACTGACGCATAGAATCAGGGATACCTCAAAGTACAGAACCCTCAAAATAGAGTAGGGATCCATTTGTGATTGTCATATAATAACTACTAATGCAACGAACATTATATTCTTCATTTTGGCACATAAAGCAACAGATAGTTTAGAACTTGACTGAATCTTTTTTACCATTAGATTTCTTGGCAAAATTTAGCCCACAGTAAAATCATAAAACCAATCCCTTGGCAGAAGACAAAATGGTCTTTCCATTTCTAGGTAATTTTATATTACTTGTATCATCCATTTATTGTCTATAGTGCTGACTAATGTATTTTAATCAAATGTACTGTATTTTCCTATAATTGGTTCATTCGTACCATCTTTCATTGTACTTCATTTATTTCTTAACTGTATCTAATGGAATTATTACTCATTCGCTTGTTAGGAGAATTCCATTGGAGTCTCAGCTTAATCAGTTCACCTGTTTTCTTTCAAATACAGTAGCTTGTATTTACCTTCGTGCCATAAAGAATGATAACTATTGCACTTAGTGATGAAGTGCTTCCCCACACAGCAGCAATCGAAATTTGTCAAAATTGTGCAGGCCTTGTCAATTCAGATTTCAATTTGAGGCTCAACAATAATTATTGATTCCCCTGCCCCCGTTCCACGACGCAATAAAATACGAGTTGCATTAGAAACTTGTTTCTGGAAGTGTGACTGAAATGGTCAGGATCTAACAGTTTTTGCCTCGGTCAAGGTTAAGACTGATTTGAAATTTAATATGTGTCGTGCAGAAGCATTACTCAGAGACTGGAAAATGGTGCAGTGCTATTTTGTATCTTGATGTACTGTAGAGTGGGCCACTGATACTGTACACATAAGAACATAAGAAAAGTCACAGATGAGAAAAGACTACGTGGCCATCAAAACGCATCCCTCTCTGGCCCTAACACACACGGCACGGCATTCAACTGTGTTCTAAATATCCTCAATAATTTTGCCTCTGCTACTCTGCAGGACACATTTTCATCAGTCTTTCAGTAAATACGTCTTTCCTGCCCACATAGCGGCAGAGAGAGAAAGAAAGAGCGAAAGAGTAAATTTCATTGACATAGCATCTTTCAATTTCTCAGGAAGCGCATCACAGCCAATGCATTACTTCTGAAGTGTTGTTATTGTAGAAAAATGTACAATTTACACACAGCAAGATCCAATTGAGAGCAATGGGATAAATGACAAGAAAATCTATTTTGGTGGTGTTAGTTGAGGGATAAATATTGGCCAGGGCACCAGGACTGTTTCTGTTTTCTATCCAGTCCTATGTTCTGCTGTGGATTACCATGGCTTCTATTTTGTTTTATTACCTAGGAATCTAGTTGCAGGACGAAGGCCTAAAGTGCATGATACAATGAACATAGAAAACTGTAGGGAAGAAGAGGAAGTAAATCAAGTAGTGGTTAGATGATACCAAGCTTGGTGTACAAAAGCCTATAGATTATAGATGGGTAACGGGATTAATGGCCCGGAATTTGCGGTCAGAGGCGTACCTTCCTTCAGGCTCCTGGGCTTCGGACACTTTGGGTCCTGGATCTCCAAGTGTACGCCTGCATAAAGGCCCATGGATCCCAGGGACGCGGGCGGTTCCTGGGATCACGTGGGCCAGGTCCTCCAATCAAAAAGGAGAATTCCTTATATGCTTATGGGGATTCCATTTACGAACGGAATCCCCATAAGCAGGTGAGGAATCCCCAAATAATTAAATCATTTATACAACTGGAATAAAAATAAATGATCCCATTTTCAAATTAAATTAAAAGTCCCTTCAATACAGCATATACAATAAAAAAAAAAAATATTTTTTGAAAAATAATTTTAAGCATTTTATTCCGGGCCAAAATTTACACAAACTAGCTTTAAATGTTTGTGCAATATTTTTTATTTTTGAATGTTTAAGTTAAGATTTATAGTAATCCTGACCAGGTGTAAGGGTTTCATGGGCATTTGCTGGGCAGTAGTTGGGCAAATAGCTAAGTCTGTGCCAGCGAAAGTGATTTTTGGGTCGAGGCAAACCTTGACATCGCAAGTTCCAGGTTTTCCTGGAACTTGTGGGGCCTCTCTGATGGCTTATGATGGCGTACGCTGTCGCCGTCATCGAGAGCGCAAAATCCAGACCAATATAGAGGGCAATGGTTATGTTGAAGAAAGTTTACTTATTTTGAAGGGCAATGTAAAGTGGTTGTTATTAACTTGCAGAATAGCAGTACTTAAGCATTTATTCCTCACAGTTTTTTTCCCCTGCAAATTGTGAAATGTGTTTGATGCTTTCTTAGTGTGATGTAAGTGCAAAATATTAATGAGACAAGGATGAAAAATATACTAATTTCTCGGTGATTTAAATTTTGTTACCCAATTGGGCAAGTCTATAGTTAGTTTTGGTAAAAGAAAGACTTGCACTTCTCTCACACCCTATCACATCTTTCAAAAGTTTCAAAGCATTTTGTATACGATGACTTACTTTTGGAGGTCACTGACTTATTACGTAGGCAAATGTGGCAGTTATTTTGCACATGTCCCATGAATAGTTGTGAGATAAATGAGCAGTTAATTTGTTTTTGGTGGTGTTAGTTGAGGAAAGAATGTTGGGGCAGAACATATGGAGAGCTCACTGCTCTTCACCGATTATTATTTGTTTATGGGATGTGGGCGTCGCTGGCAAGGCCAGCATTTATTGCCCATCCCTAATTGCCCTTGAGAAGGTGGTGGTGAGCCGCCTCCTTGAACCACTGCAGTCCGTGTGGTGAAGGTACTCCCACAGTGTTGTTAGGGAGGGAGTGCCAGGATTTTGACCCAGCGACGATGAAGGATCGGTGATATACTTCTAAGTCAGGATGGTGTGTGACTTGGAGAGGAACTTGCAAGTGGTGGTGTTCCCATGTGCCTGCTGCCCTTGTCCTTCTAGGTGGAAGAGATTGTGGGTTTGGGAGGTGCTGCCGAAGAAGCCTTGGTGAGTTGCTGCAGTGCATCTTGTAGATGGTACACTGCAGCCACGGTACGCCAGTGGTGGAGGGAGTGAATGTTTACGGTGGTGGATGGGGTGCCAATCAAGTGGGCTGCTTTGTCCTGGGTGGTGTCGAGCTTCCTGATTAATGCCTGTCCTGAATCACCAAACAAAGTAGATGGGGTTGAACATCTCATCCTCTGACTCAACCAGTTAATTTCAAAAGCTTCCATCCTATTGTGTGCCTTTCTGGTGAGCTTATTCTCCCTCAACCACCATCAGCGAAGGACCTTGCTGTGCGCAGATTGTATTTTACCTACATAACGACAGCGACTATACTTCAAAAGCAAAATATTGACTGTTAGGTTCTTTGGAATGGCCTGAGGAAGAGATATGATGCTATATAAATGGGCAGGGGCTGCCAAAAGTGTGGTGGAAGCAGGATTCAACAGTAACTTTCAAATGGGAATTGGATATAAGCTTGAAAAGGAAAGATTCGTAGGGCTGTGGGGAAGGAGCAGGGGTGTGGGCTGGTTGGATAGCTTTTTCAAAGAACCGGCACAAGCACGATGGGCTGAATGAGTTTATGAATGCATTTTTTAATCCATTGATTCACAAAGAGTGTCCTACCAATTGAATCAAGCTTTCACCGACATTCCTTGAAAAAGATAAGAATTACTCAATGATCAGTCTTTTACTTGGAGAAAATAAATATTACTTTAGTGTATTGCCTAGTGGATATCAGACCAATGTTTAATGCACATGAGGTGGATTAAAGTTTAGACAAGAAGTGAGTTTTCAGATTACAATCACTTGGCTAAGATATGTATATTACATAGGATTACATAGGATATACGGCACAGAAACAGGCCATTCGACCCAACCAGTCCATGCTGGCGATTATGCTCCACTCGAGCTTCCTCCCATCTTTCCTCATCTAAATCTATCAGCATAACCCTCTATTCCCTTCTCCCTCATATGTTTGCCTAGCCTCCCCTTAAATGCATCTATACTCTTCGCTTCAACCACTCCCTGTAGTAGCGAGTTCCACATTCTCACCACTCTCTGGGTAAAGAAGTTTCTTCTGAATTCTCCATCGGATTTCTTGGTGACTATCTTATAATGATGATGGCCTCTAGTTATGCTCTTCCCCACAGGTGGAAACATTCTCTCTGTATCTACTCTATCAAATCCTTTCATAATTTTTTAGACCTCTATTAGATCACCCCTTAGCCTTTTTTCAAGAAAAAAGAGACCCAGCCTGTTCATCCTTTCCCGATATGTATACCCTCGCATTTCTGGAGTTGTTGGATGTGGGCATCATTCACTGAAGATTTCCAGCGATTTTTGAGACCAGTTCATTTTGTGCGTGTACATTAAGTTACAACAATCAGCAGTGGAGCTGGGAGAAGTACCAATGGTCTTGGGGATAGTAGTGATGATCTTGGGAGAATGAAGTGGAAACGGGAGCCCAGGACTTGAAATTAGAGAATGTACTGGAAATACTACAGCCCAATCTAATTTTGTTCTTCCCTTCAGTCATTTTTGGTTGCATCTCATTCAGATGAAAGGATTAATGCTCTTTCTGCCAATTTCTAAACAGTGTGCAATTCAACACATTGCTACCACAATTAACAGCTAGATGGATTATTTTATGATGCTTAAGTGGTATGAAATATTTGAGCATTGTCTATCCCATCTGTCATTTTTCATGTGCACTTATCTATGACAATGTTGTCAAAATGAATCATCAATAAAATCACACCTATTTGCTCCACAAAAGACCAGCATTTTATGATTAAAGTTCATTTCAGCACCAATATTGTTTTATTCAAAGAATACGAACATGCGAATTAGGAGCAGGAGTAGGCCATTTGGCCCCTCGAGCCTGCTCCACCATTCAATAAGATCATGGCTAATTTGATTACTCTACATTCCCACCTACCCCCGATAACCTTTCACCCCATTGCTCATCAAGAATCTATCTACCTCTGCCTTAAAAATATTCAAAGACTCCGCTTCCACCGCCCTCTGAGGAAGAGAGTTCCAAAGACTCACGACCCTCTGTGAGAAAAAAGTCCTCCTCATCTCTGTCTTAAATGGGCGACCCCTTATTTTTACAGCCGTCACTCAGACATGGTGACTTAAGGAAAGATTTCCTTAGGTCGCCATGTGTGATTGACGCCATAAAAATCACAGGAGTATTTAGTATGGCATTCTTTAGAGAACAGGTTTATGATTTTGCCCAATGTAGCAATGAGAAAATCTTACAATGTTGCTAACACATAACAACTAGAAGTAATCTCTCCTTGGTGAGTTAACAAATGCACAGGAATTTACGACATAATGAGTTAGTGGGAGTGGTATATAGACCTCCAAACAGTAATGCAGAGGTTGGGGATGGCATTAAAAGGGAAATTAGAGAAGCGTGCAATAAGGGCACAGCAGCCATCATGGGTGACTTTAATCTACATATAGATTGGGATAACCAAATTAGTAACAATACTGTGGAGGAGGAATTCCTGGAGTGTTTAAGGGATGGTTTCCTGGACCAATATGTCGAGGAATCAACCAGAGATCAGGCCATCTTAGACTGGGTATTATGTAACAAGAAAGGATTAATTAGCAATCTTGTTGTACGAGGCCCCTTGGGTCAGAGCGATCATAATATGATCGAATTCTTCATTAAGATGGAGAATGAAGTAGTTGACTCAGAGACTAGGGTCCTAAATTTAAATAAAGGAAACTACGATGGTCTGAGGCGTGAGTTGGGTAGGATTGATTGGGGAATGTCACTCAAAGGGTTGACGGTGGATAGCCAATGGCAAACATTCAAAGACCGCATGGATGAACTACAGAATTTGTTCATCCCAGTTTGGCATAAAAATAAAACAAAAAAGGTGACTCAACCGTGGCTAACAAGGGAAATTAGGGATAGCATAAGATCCAAGGAGAGGACATAAAAATTGGCCAGAAAAAGCAGTAAACCTGAGGATTGGGAGCAGTTTAGAATTCAACAAAGGAGGACAAAGGGATTAATTAAGAAAGGGAAAATAGAATATGAGAGTAAGCTTTCAGGGAACATAAAAACTGACTGTAAAAGCTTTTATAGATATGTGAAGAGAAAAAGATTGATGAAGTCAAGCGCAGGTCCCTTGCAGTCAGAATCAGGGGAATTTATAATGGGGAACAAAGAAATGGCTGACCAATTAAATACATATTTTGGTTCTGTCTTCACAAAGGAGGACACAAATAACCTCCCAGAGATGTTGGGGACCATAGGGTCTGATGAAAGGGAGGAACTGAAAGAAATCAGTATTTGTAGGGAAATGGTGTTAGGGAAATTGATGGGATTGAAGGCCGATAAATCCCAAGGGCCTGATAATCTACATCCTAGGGTACTTAAGGAAGTGGCCCTAGAAATAGTTGATGCTTTGCTGATCATCTTCCAGCATTCAATGGAATCTGGAACAGTACCCATGGATTGGAGGGTAGCTAATGTTACCCCACTATTCAAAAAAGGTGGTAGAGAGAAAACGGGGAATTACAGACCGGTAAGCCTGACATCGGTAGTGGGAAAATGCTAGAGTCCATTATAAAAGATGTAATAGCAGAGCACTTGGAAAACAGTGACCGGATCGGACAAAGCCAACATGGATTTACAAAAGATAAATCATGCTTGACTAATCTACTGGAATTTTTTGAGGATGTAACTGGTAAAATAGATAAGGGAGAACCAGTGGATGTGGTGTATTTGGACTTTCAGAAGGCTTTCGATAAGGTCCCGCATAAGAGATTAGCGTGTAAAGTTAAGGCACATGGGCCTAGAAAGTCAGTATAGCCACTTTTGTGGCGGTAAAGTCGGGCGGCCGCTAAAGTTTGCGCCCGCCGGAAAGTGGAGGCCACTTCGCCGATATTCAGTAGCTTTGGCCAAGGAGTTTGCTCGAGCGCTAAAACTGGCGTTGCACGGCTATCTTTAGGCGCTAAGCCGGCGGTGCAGACTGATACCGCCGAGGCCGGGCGCAGCGCAGGTGCGGTCATGTTTTGATTGACAGCAGACACCCTGGCGCCGGCCAGCTCTTAAAGGGGGAAGGGTCGACTTGGTCTGCTGCCACGCCCTGGATACTGCAGCCCTCCAGCTAGGCCTAAACACTGCTGCTGGAGAGAAATAGCGCCAGGAAGGATGCAGAGGGCCCGTGAACGAGCGCAGCACTTCTCTGCCCATGATTTAAAGGTGCTGGTTAGGGCTTTGGAGAAGAGAAGCCATATCTTGTTCCCGGACAGTGGCAAGAAGCCTCCCAAGAGGGTGTACAGGAGAGCCTGGAGGGATATCGCCCAGAGGGTCACAGCCACCTGCGATGTCCCCAGGACTGGTGTCCAATGCCGGAAAAAGTTTAACGACCTCACTCGGATTGTCAGGGTGAGTACCCTTTCCAGTGTCCTCCTCATCCTTGCATGTGCACCTCACATTATGGGCAAAGGGACCTGAAAGGCCTAATGGCCAGCCCTCATCCAGCAGCTATGGCACTGGCATGAACATCAATTGCACTTTCTGCACTTTACACACTGGCCAAGCTATTCGACCATGGGAGGCAGTGCACACAACAACAGGGCACCACACTGTACTTAGAGGCCGTCCTTTCTCTTGCAGGCCAAGCTGGCCCAGAATCTGAAGAGCCGGACTGTCACCGGGGGAGGCCGTGCCCAGTTCCAGCAGCTCAGTGACCTGGAGGAGCGCGTGGGTCGACTCATGGGTGCCCGGGTGATTGGCCCCGTTGCAATTGGAGATGCCGACCCTGTGCTGGGCCCCAATGGTAAGGACATGACCATTTGGACCTCTCTCATTCCCCTTGCGCTTCAGATCTACATCCTTTGCCACTGTCCGACCAATGCGCAGAATGCCACCACTCATGCCTCCCTCGCTGACGCCCTGTCCTCACTCTAAAGCTACTCTTGTGCCTTCCTGCTTTCAGCTGGTGAGGAGGAGGTCCCTGAAGCTGCGAGTGTCAGTCCCTCGGAAGAGGAGGACGAGGAGGAGCAAGAGGAAGGCGGCACATCGGGGGAACCCTCATCCGCGCCAGGGGATGGCAATGGAGGGGACACGTCTTCCCTGGAGGAGAGCCAGGGGGAAGTGTTGCAGGGGGGTGTAGCTCCTGTGCCCAGTGGCGTCCAGCCACGCAGGAAGGGTCGGGCAGCACGGCTGCCTTCTCCCCAGAGGGGGGAAGTGTTGCAGGGGAGTGTAGCTCCTGGGCCCAGTGGCGTCCAGCCATGCGGGAAGGGTCGGGCAGCACGGCTGCCTTCTCCCCAGAGGGGGGAAGTGTTGCAGGGGAGTGTAGCTCCTGGGCCCAGTGGCGTCCAGCCACGCGGGAAGGGTCGGGCAGCACGGCTGCCTTCTCCCCAGAGGGGGGAAGTGTTGCAGGGGAGTGTAGCTCCTGGGCCCAGTGGCGTCCAGCCACGCGGGAAGGGTCGGGCAGCTCGGCTGCCTTCTCCCCAGAGGGGGGAAGTGTTGCAGGGGAGTGTAGTTGCTGGGCCCAGTGGCGTCCAGCCACGCGGGAAGGGTCGGCCAGCTCGGCGGCCTTCTCCCCAGAGGGAGAGTCCGGCCTCCAGTCCGGAGACGGTCCTCGCCCAGGAAGTGCGCCTCCTTGATCAAATGTCCGCGGACTCGGATCGTCGGCACACCGAGTTCATGGGGGCTGTGGCACGGTTGCCTGAGGCCATCGAGTCCCTGGCTCATAGTGTGTCCGATTTCGGGGCCTCACAGGCCAGGGGTTTCGAACAACTCGCGGCAGCACAGGCCAGGGGTCTCGAACAATTCGGGGCATCACAGGACGCGAGTCGGGCCGAATTCGGGGCATCACAGGACGCGAGTCGGGCCGAATTGAGGGCAGCACAGGTCGCGAGTCGGGACGAATTCAGGGCAGCACAGGACGCGAGTCGGGACGAATTCAGGGCAGCACAGGCAGCGAGTGGACAGTTGATCAGTGGTGCCGTGCAGTCACTGGCTGGTCTGATGCGGGCACAGACCAGGGCAGTACGGGCACTCACTGCTGCCACACTCGCTGTGTCAGGCAGGCATCGCCAGGGCACCTGCCGCGCTGCAGCAGCACAGCGGTCTGGCCTTCACCAGATTGCTGCGCTTGCTGCAGCGCCAGCCCGTCCGAGTGCCAGTGTCTCAGGCGAGCAGCGAGCGCCTGGCATCAGCCAGCTTGCCCCCATTGCTGCAGCCGCCACTGCCACTCCCCCAGCGAAGCTGCGACGAGCTGCTGGAGGGACTGATGCTGCCCAGCCACAGCTGCAGCAGTCAGCAGCCGGCCCCTCGAGGGCCAGAGCTCGTCTAGGCCGACCCCCAAGGGCATCTGCCGTCACGCAATGTGCCCCTCAGGAGCCTTCCCCCAGCCTTGCAGCACCCGCAGGGCCCAGGTTGAGGCGGAGCAGCAGGTCGGCCAGGGGCCGGAAAAGCCTGGACAAGGACTCGCCCTCTCGGCACACAAAGTAGAGTGTGTTGGCAAATGTTTTTTTATATGGGGGTGGTTGTCTTGTCTATGGGGGGGGGTTCTTTTGGTAAGGCCGAGGATGAAGGCCATTTGGATGGACAAGTTTTGTTATTCCTCCCCAGGTTGTGGGAGTGAGATATGTATTTGAGTGTTTTTTGGGGGTGTTGTCTGTTTTTCGGTTTCATGTGGGAAGGGCCCCAAGTTTGTTCAATAAAGCTTTTTCTTTATTCAGCTTGTCCATGTGTGATGCTTCAAGTGGTTGTTGCGTTAACCGGCTGAGGGCTTGCGGAGCGGCTGCATTCATGTGCATTCATTGCCGCAAGCCATTCCCTGACAGGGGGCCTAGAAGTGTCGTTCAATAAGCCGCCGACGGACGGCCCTTGGACCTTGTGGCTCCCTCCTGGGCTGGTACTCCTCCTCCTCCTCCTCCTCATGGTCCTCCTGCTCGTCCTCCTGAGGTGGTGGTCCAACGTGAGGTGGCAGTGCCTGAGTCCTGCGGATAGCCAGGTTGTGCAGCATGCAGCAAACGACGACGAACTGGGAGACTCTATCCGGCGAATACTGCAGAGATCCGCCGGAGCGATCCAGGCAGCGGAACCGTTGCTTGAGGACGCCAATCGTTTGCTCTA
The DNA here is from genome assembly GCF_052327205.1 of Somniosus microcephalus. Classification (NCBI taxonomy): domain Eukaryota; kingdom Metazoa; phylum Chordata; class Chondrichthyes; order Squaliformes; family Somniosidae; genus Somniosus; species Somniosus microcephalus. Next base: position 41,909,256 of record NC_140993.1, on the reverse strand, counting down.
TGATGTTCCTTGCGGCTTGATGGCTTTCGTTGTATGCCTCCTCAGCAGGGGTCCTGGGCGCGCGGAGCGGGGTCATGAGCCATGTACACAAAGGATAGCCTTTGTCCCCGATAAGCCATCCTCTTGGGGGAGGCTGTGCCTGGAACATGTCAGCCACAGTAGTCTGTCGCAGGATAAATGCATCGTGGCTGCTGCCTGGAAAGCGGGCATTGACAGCTAGGATGCGCTGCCTGTGGTCACACACCAGCTGTACATTGAGGGAATGGTAGCCCTTCCGGTTGCGGTAATCCTCGGCATTGTCGATAGGTGCCCGCAAAGCCACATGCGTGCAGTCAATGGCGCCCTGCACCATGGGGAAGTCGGCGATCCTCGCAAATCCGACTGCACGCTGCTCCTGCCTCTCTAGGGTCATGGGGAAGGAGATGAATTGGTGTCTCCTTGTGAAAAGGGCATCGGTGACCTGCCGGATGCAGCGATGCACGGCGAACTGGGAGATGTTAGCTATGTCCCCAGCAGCGGCTTGGAAGGAGCCGCTTGCATAAAAGTTCAGAGCCACCGTGACCTTCACTTCCACCGACAGAGACGTCCTGCACATCAGCTGTGGATGCAGATCTCTGTGAAGCAGCTGGCAGATCTCTGCAACCACCTCCCTTCTGAAGCGCAGCCTCTTAACACACTGCGCGGCAGTCATGGTGAGATAGGACACCTGCTGGCGGTATTCCCTGAGTGGGTAAGGCCTACGTTGCCGACGCCTGATGCCCCCTCTGCGTCTAGGCATGGCTGCCCCTCTCACACAGCGTCTGCGAGCCCTTCGCACATAATGCTGGAACTGAGGGTTGGAACCCCATGCAGCCCCCATAATATACTTGCAAACAGTGAAATCACAATGAATCAAATTTCCAAGCTCTGGCCAGAAGCCAAAAATACCTCTCCTATGTTGGGCCAAATCAGTAAGGTGTCTTCCTTGGTCTCTGTCCAGAAATCCGTTGCACTAAAGTCATTGCAGCAAAATGGCTGGCCTTTATAGTTCAGTCTAAGTGCCCTTTAATTAGCGCTCCCCGAGGCCCGCAGGGCCTCTGCTGCGTTCCACTTCACAGTTCTTAACACCGCCACGCCCACATTGGGCGGGCGCGACTGAAGTTCCGGTTTGGGGCGCACAAAGGGCGTTGCACGACGAAATGATGTCATAAGTTGCGCGCGCAGTATTTGGATGATCAGCCATGATCGCATTAAATGGCAGAGCAGGCTCGAGGGGCCGAATGGCCTACTCCTGCTCCTATCTTCTATGTTTCTATGAGTAAGAAAAGATCATGAGGTCCATCAGTGCTTATCTGTTAGATGGTGCAAGCTCGTACACTAACCTCTCGAACCAATAGTTATACTAACTCCTAAGGGAGGCAAAAAAATTCGGAAAAAAACCCATGACCAAGTTCTGGCAAAACTCTGGGAAATTCTTCTGCAACTCCCTCAAGCAATTGCCTTGAGACCATGGTTACCCATGATATGCCGAGAGGAGGAAAAATAGGTAGAGCTGCAGGACCTCTTGGTGCATCCTATACTTGATACGAAGCATCACTTCTCAATGGGTCCCAATGCCCTTATGAGCATAAGGCCATACAGTGCTAGTATTTATTGTGCCAGTCCAAATGTTCACAGACATCCTGCTCAACTTTATTTCACAACCTGCAATAGCCATGTCTGCCAAAAAATTATCCATCACCCTCTTGAAATTTGTGACATCCCCCACTTGTACTGCTTCTACATATTCATCACCTTCTGCTTGAAGAAGTTATATCTCAACTGTTTGTTCACCACAATTTCTTGTCTGTGCTTGGATCCATGTTCCATTATCCTGGATCTTATGTTTAATATTGAACATACTATTGAACATAATAGAGTTTGTCTATTCCCTTTAGGATATTAAGTACCTTCCCTTATAGCCGAGGTATCCAATTCCATTCATTAACTTAGTTGCCCTTTTTTGGGCTCCCTCCAGCATCTCTCCCGTATGGTATGGTGCCCAAGGTGAGGGCAGGCTAGTGCTTTATACAAACTAATGCTCGCGTCCTGGGACTTCGTGCTCAATCTGTGCACCTTAATATCCAGTTTGCCCTTTTCACATTTGTGCTGATGGTTTAAGAGTTTTCCCCACTAAATCCCCACAAATCCTTCTCTTGTAATGTTTCCTGTAGACTCTTCCTATTGATTTTGTGCGCTCGCTGTTTGTTTTCTTTCTGCAGTTTCATGGGCCCAGAAATTTGGGTCGGGGGCTTCCCGCGGGTGTAAGCCCCCGACCTGCACTTAGCTTGCGCGCCGGCCGTTGAGCTGTGGGCCCCCGTGGAATTCCGATCCTGGGCCTGCTCCAACTGCCGGCGCGCAGTGCTTGCGTATCCCAGGGGCGCAGTTACTTCGATGCGTCCCCTGGGATCATGTGGGCCATGGAGAGCCGATCGGAGCAGGGAATGCCCATTCAACCTGTCAAACCTTATAAATACTATGGGCCCCAAAACATCACTAAATCTTCAAATACATTTTTTTTTAAATCACATTTTTTAAATAAACTATAAATTACATGAAATAACTATTTTAAACAATTAAAATTTTTGAAAAAAATATTGTAATTTTATTTTCTAACGGGGCTAAAAATAAACTTACCTTGCTTTAAAGTATTTAAAAATAATAAAACTGTGGAAAAAATGTTTTAATTTTAATTAATTCACCATTTACCTTGTAAAAAGCAGGCCTTACGCCTGCTTTTTATATATGTAACTTCTGGAGACTTACCCTCCCGGGAAAACCTGTAAAAGAAAACCTAAGTTCGATGTGCACGCGCAGCCTCTCCTGCGCACGCGTTCGAACTCTGAACCCCTTCTTTCAGGGGAACGGAAGTGCCGGTTTCCCGCGCATGCGCAGTGCATGCAGGAAACCAGCACTTCCATTGGGCTTACAGGTGAGTACCCCGTGCGTACTCACCCGTGGAGACCCGAAGTTCTGGGCCCATGACTTTTCATTTTTCCACATTAAAGAATATCTCACAATTTTTTGGTCCAACCTTCCAATCTGTACAGATCTCTCTGAAACTAGTCTACTTGTTGCTCTTATAGAGTCATAATGGCACAGAAGGAGGCCATTCGGCCCATCGAGTCCATGTTGGCTCTCTGTAGAGCAATCCAGTCAGTCCCATTCCCCCGCTCTATCCCCGTAGCCCTGCAAGTTTATTTCCCTCAAGTGCCTATCCAGTCACCCCTTGAAAGCATTGAGTGTCTCCGCTTCCATCACTTCCGTCAGCAGCGAGTTCCAGGTCCTCACTACTCGCTGCGTAAAAAAAATTATCCTCACGTTCCCCCCTGTATCTCTTGCCCAAAACCTTAAATCTATGTCCCCTAGTCCTTGTACCATCAACTAGTGGGAACAGCCTTTCCCCGTCTCGCCTATCCAAACCTGTCATAATCTTGTACACCTCTCTCAAATCACCCCTCAACCTTCTTTGCTCTAATGAAAACAAATCCAGCTTCTCCAACCGATCCTTATAGCTAAGATCCCCCATCCCCGGAACCATTCTGGTAAATCTCCTCTGCACCCTCTCAAGGGCCTTCATATCCTTCCTAAAGTGTGGTGACCAGAACTGGACGCAATACTCCAGTTGTGGCCTAACCAGTGCTTTATAAAGGTTCAGCATAACTTCTCTACTTTTGTACTCAATATCTGTTTATGAAGCCCAAGATCCCATATGGTTTGCTAACCACTCTCTCAGTATGTCCTGCCACCTTCAGGGACTAATGCACATTAACTCCCAGGTCCCTCTGTCCCTGCACACTCTTTAAAACTGTGCCATTAAGTGTATATTGCCTCTCCCTGTTCCTTCTGCCAAAATACATCACCTCACACTTCTCTGTATTAAATTCCATCTGCCACTTGTCTGCCCATTCTGCTAGCCTTTCTATGTCCTGTTGCAGTCGATTGATATCATCCTCACTGTTTGCCACATCCCCACGTTTGGTGTCATTGGCAAATTTAGAAATTCTACTCTGTATTCCAATATCCAGGTCATTCATATATATCAAAAAAGCAGTGGCTCCAGCACTGACCCTTGGGGAACACCACTGTCTACCATCCTCCAGTCTGAAAAGCAGCCATTTACCACAACTCGCTGTTTTCTGTCCTTAAGCCAATTCCTTATCCAAGGTGCCACAGACCCACCTATTCCATGAGCATCAATTTTGTTAACCAGCCTTCTATGTGGTACTTTGTCAAACACCTTCCTAAAATCCATGTCGACAACATCCATTGCAATCCCTTCATCTATCATCCCTGTTACTTCATCAAAAAATTCAATTAGATTAGTCAAACACGATCTGCCTTTTACAAATCCGTGTTGGCTTTCCTTAATTAGCTTATACCTCTCCAAGTGCCCATTAATTTTTTTCTTGACTATTGTTTCTAAAACTTTACCCACCACTGATGTTAAACTGACTGGCCTGTAGTTACTAGGATTGTCCTTACACCCTTTCTTGAACAACGGAGTCACATTTGCCATTTTCCAATCCTCATGCACCTCTCCCGCATCTAGGGAAGATTGGAAAATTATGGCAAGCTCTTCCGCTATCTCTTCCCCCAATTCCCTTAGCAACATGGGATGCAAGCCATCTGGATCAGGCGACTTATCCACTCTTAAGCATACCCATCCTTTTTAGTACATCCTGTCTATCAATTTTCACCCCTTCCATTGCTTCTACCTTTTCCACTTCTACTGATATTTTGTCAGCATCCACCTCCTTAGTAAACACCGATACAATGTACTCATTGAATATTCTACCTTGCACTGTGCCTCTAAGCATATATCACCTTCTTTGTCTCTAATAGGCCCCATCCCGACATAGAAACATAGAAGATAGGAGCAGGAGTAGGCCATTCGGCCCCTCGAGCCTGTTCCGCCATTTAATGAGATCATGGCTGATCATCCAAATTCAGTACCCTGTCCCTGCTTTCTCCCCATATCCCTTGATCCCTTTAGCCTTAAGAAATATATCTAACTCTTTCTTGAATATATTTAATGAATTGGCCTCAACTGCCATCTGTGGTAGAGAATTCCACAGGTTCACCACTCTCTGGGTGAAGAAATTCCTCCTCATCTCAGTCCTAAATGGCTTACCCCTTATCCTTAGACTATGACCCCTGGTTCTGGACTCCCCGGCCATCGGGAACATCCTTCCTGCATCTAGTCTGTCTAGTCCTGTTAGAATTTTATAAGTTTCAATGAGATCCCCTCTCATTCTTCTAAACTCCAGCGAATACAAGCCCAATCGACCCAATCTCTCTTCATACATCATTCCTGCCATCCCACGTATCAGTCTGGTGAATCTTCCCTCCATAGCAAGAACATCCTTCCTAAGATAAGGCGACTAAAACTGCACACAATACTCAAGGTGTGGTCTGACCAAGGCCCTGTACAACTGCAGCAAGACATCCTTGCTCCTGTACTCGAATCCTCTCGTTATGAAGGCCAACATACCATTTGCCTTCTTAACCGCCTGCTGCACCTGCATGCTTACTTTCAGCGACTGGTGCACAAGGACACCCAGGTCTCGTTGCACTTCCCCTTTTCCCAATCTATTGCCGTTCAGATAATAATCTGCCTTCCTGTTTTTGCCACCAAAGTGGATAACCTCGCATTTATCCACATTATCATGCATCTGCCCAATCACCCAACCTGTCCAAATCATACTGGAGTTTCTCGGCATCCTCCTCACAGCACACACGCCCACCCAGCTTTGTGTCGTCTGCAAACTTGGAGATATTACATCTAGTTCCCTCGTCTAGGTCATTAATATATAATGTGAATAACTGGGGTCCTAGCACCGATCCCTGCGGTACCCCACTAGTCACTGTCTGCCACTTGGAAAAAGACCCGTTTATTCCAATTCTTTGCTTCCTGTCTGCCAACCAGTTCTCTATCCAAGTCAGTACCTTACCCCCAATCTCATGTGCTTTAACTTTGCATGCTAATTTCTTATGCAGGACCTTATCGAAAGCCTTCTGATAGTCCAAATACACCACATCCACTGGTTCTCCCTTATCTATTCTACCAGTTACATCCTCAAAAAATTCCAGTAGATTAGTCAAGCATGATTTACCTTTTGTAAATCCATGTTGACTTTGTCCGATCCGGTCACTGTTTTCCAAGTGCTCTGCTATTACATCTTTTATAATGGACTCCAGCATTTTCCCCACTACCAATGTCAGGCTTACCGGTCTATAATTCCCCGTTTTCTGTCTACCTCCTTTTTTAAATAGTGGGGTTACATTAGCTACCCTCCAATCCATCGGAACTGTTCCAGAGTCTATAGAATTTTGGAAGATGACCAGCAATGCATCTACTATTTCTAGGGCCACTTCCTTAAGCTCTGGGGATTTATCGGCCTTCAATCCCGTCAATTTCCCTAACACCATTTCCCTACAAATACTGATTTCATTCAATACCTCCCTCTCATTAGACGCTATGTTCCCCGACATATCTGGGAGGTTATTTGTGTACTTTTTGAAGAGAGAACCAAAGTATGTATTTAATTGGTCTGCCATTTCTTTGTTCCCCATTATAAATTCCCCTGATTCTGACTGCAAGGGACCTACGCTTGACTTCACCAAACTTTTTCTCTTCACATATCTATAGACGCTTTTACAGTCAGTTTTTATGTTCCCTGCAAGCTTACTCTCATACTCTATTTTCCCTCTCTTAATTAATCCCATTGTCCTCCTTTGTTGAATCCTAAACTGCTCCCAATCCTCAGGTTTGCTGCTTTCTCTGGCCAATTTATATGTCCTCTCCTTGGATCTTATGCTATCCCTAATTTCCCTTGTTTGCCACGGTTGAGTCACCTTTTTTGTTTTATTTTTACGCCAAACAGGGATGAACAAATTCTGTAGTTCTTGCATGCGATCTTTAAATGTTTGCCATTGCCTATCCACCGTCAACCCTTTAAATAATGTTCCCCAATCCATCCTAGCCAACTCGCACCTCATTCCATCATAGTTTCCTTTATTTAAATTCAGGACCCTAGTGTCTGAGTCAACTGCTTCACTCTCCATCTCAGTGAAGAATTCTATCATATTATGATCGCTCCTCCCCAAGGGGCCTCGCACAACAAGATTGTTAATTAATCCTTTCTCATTACATAATACCCAGTCTAAGATGGCCTGATCTCTAGTTGGTTCCTCAACATATTGGTCCAGGAAATCATCCCGTATACACTCTTACTACCCGCTTACTGTTTATGTTTACATGCCGGTAGAAGATTTTTGTGTTCCCTTTTATGTTAACCGCCATTCTATTCTCATATTCTCTCTTTGCCAATCTTATTTTCATCTTCACTTCCCCTCTCAACTTACTGTATTTGGTCTGGCTCTCCCTTGAAGAATTCACCTGACATTCATCATACACTCTATTCTTTTGTTTCGTCATCTTCTGAATCTCCCTCATCATCCAAGGAGCTCTTGCTTTGGTTCCCTTACCCTTCCCTCTTGTTGGAATGTACCTAGCCTGTATTTGGAACATCTCCTCCTTAAAGATCACCCATTGTCCCGTTTCAGTTTTTCCTGTCAGTCTTTGGTTCCACTTTACCCTGGCTAGATCCTTTTGCATCCCATTGAAGATATCCCTATTCCAGTTTAGAAGTTCCACTCTAGATTGTGCCTTGCTCCTCTCCATTGCTAAGCTAAATCTTATGATATGATGATCACTCGTACCCAAGTTTTCTCCCACAGACACTTGGTCGACCTGGCCCACCTCATTCCCCAGCACCAGATCCAGCAATGCCTCCTTCCTAGTTGGGCCAAGAACATACTGGACAAGGAAATTCTCCTGAACACATTTCAGAAATTCCTCCCTCTCCTTTCCCTTTACCCTAGCATTGTCCCAGTTGATATTTGGGTAATTAAAGCCCCCCAATATCACCACTCTATAGCTCTTGCATGTCTCTGCGATTTCCCTGCAGATTTGCTCTTCTACCTCCCTCTTACTATTTGAAGGCCTGTAGAATACCCCCAATAGCGTGATCAAACCCTTTTTGCTCCTCAACTCTAACCAAATGGATTCTGTCCTTGTCCCCTCAAGAACATCCTCCCTTTCCAACACTACAATGTTTTCCTTAATCAGCACTGCCACCCCACCTCCCTTTTTTCCTTCCTTATCTTTTCTGAACGCCTTGTACCCTTGAATATTAAGTGCCCTGTCCTCACCATTTTTAAGCTACGTTTCCGTTATTGCCATAGCATCATATTGCCACACGGCTAATTGTGCTTGTAGCTCACCAACCTTATTCGCCACACTTTGTGTGTTTACGTACATGCATTCTAAACTCATTTTTGAATTTTTCTTCTATTTACTATAGTGCTCTATTCCACTATCTGATTTTATATTGTCGGCAAATTGAAGACCTTTGTTTCATGCTCCAATATAAATTGAAAAAAACAATAGCCCCAGTCACAGCTTTCTATATTGGTACAGCTACCTTAACAACTACCCTTTGCTTCTTCTGACTGAACCAGTTTGTTATCACTTAAGAAGCTTCCCTCCTACTGCAAGCCTTTTTTTTTTATCTTGGAAAGTAATTTCCTGTGTGATACTTTCTCAAAGGCTTTGCTAAAGTCTAGGTTTATTAATTCTATTGAGTTCCCCACATCAACTAACTGTTATATCCTCAAAGGATGCATCATAGACATGTTTAGCATGATCTACCACCTATGAATCCATGTTGATTACTTTTTATGTTTCTTGTGATGCCTCACTATTCGGATAATTCCTGTTACTTTACCCACCATTAATGCCAAGTTCACAGGCCTACAGTTCTTAGGCTTTTATTCTGTTGTTTTTTTAAATTATATAAACTGCCACTACATTTGCCTCCCTACAGCACCTTGGTATTCAGTAATTCTCTTATATTGTCTGTTAGGATGTGACTGATTTGCCATCTCTCTTAATGCTGTAATATGATACCTGTCGGGGTTACTTGCCTTGCTGTCATTTAGTATTCTTTCTGGGTAATTTTTACATCTCATCAGCTTTTTTTCTTCATCTTGCCCTTTAAATTCTAATTGTGTATGGGGACGGCAATCCTCAGACTCATTTGTAAATGCTGGCACAAAGACGTCTTTAAGCACTTTCTCCATTCCTTGATCATTTGTTATCATGGCCCCCACCCCACTCTGCGATCCCTCAGGGCTTCACTGTTTCCTTTGTCAACTGTTTTCCTTGGATGTATTTAAATAAACCTTTCACATTTTTAAAATATTTGCTGCAGTCCCAATATTCTTATATATCATGGGGCCTCCTAATCAATTTCTTTACTTCTTTTACCTTTTTATATATTAATTCCTATCTTTAATTATACATGTATTTTAATCGAAGACCTTTTATCCCTTTTCCTCCGTGTTACTTCTCTTGTTGCACACTTCAGTTTCCTGCCTGCTCTAACGCATTTATTACTTAGTGGAATATATTTGTTTGTTAGTCTCCTAATTATGTCTCTGTACATATCTCATGTAACAGAATATGCAATTCATGATTCTTAGTTCCTTCCTCAGCCGCTTGCAACTTGCCTTTCTGAAACCAAAGGGCTTTTCTGCACTTTTTTCTTTTCCCACTTCAATCTTAATTTAAGCTCCACCATATTGTGCTCATTCTTATTTAGCCATTCTCTGATTTTGACCATGTCTGCCATTCCTTGACTGTTAGCAAGTCTACTATTGTTCCAACCCCATTATAGTTTCTATGACTGTGAGTCATGTAACAGCCCATAATCAATAGTAATTCACTTTTTGCTTCCCAGTGTAATCTTCCCAATTAGTGCCAGGCAAATTGAAATTCCGACATGGTCATATTAACTTCTTTAGCGTGCCCTATATAATAACAACAGAAAGTGCTGGAAACACTCAGCAGGTCAGGCAGCATCGAGGAGAGAGAAACAGTCAACATTTTGGGTCGAACCCCTCGTCAGAACTGGAAAAGGTTAGAGAAGAGAGATTTTTAAGCAGAGGCAGGGAGGAGGGGAGGAAAAAACAAAGGGAAGGTCTGTGATAGGATGGAAGGCAGGAGAGATTGACTGACAACAGGGATGATGGTGCAAGGCTAAATAAGCGAGAAGTTAAGAAACAAAAGATGGCTCTAGATGAGGTGTGAATGATGATGGCAGCAACATTAACAGCTACCATGTGAGGAAACAAGAGAAAAAAAATAAAGAAAGAAATACAGGGGCCAATTTATAGGCTGAAATTTTTGAACTCGATGTTAAGTCCAGAAGGCTGTAAAGTGCCTAATTGAAAGATGAGGTGCTGTTCCTCGAGCTTACGTTAAGCTTCGTTGGAACAGTGTAAGAGGCCGAGGATGGAGAGATCAGAGTGGGAGTGGAGGGAAGAATTAAAGTGACAGGCGACCGGAATCTCTGGGTCATGCTTGCGGACTGAACGGAGGTGTTCCGCAAAGCGGTCACCCAATCTGAATTTGGTCTTCCCAGTGTAGAGGAGACCGCATCGTGAGCAGCGAATACAGTATACTAAATTGCAAGAAATACAAGTAAATCACTGTTTCACCTGGAAGGAGTGTTTGGGGCCCTGGACAGTGGGAAGGGAAGAGGTAGAAGGACATGTGTTGCATCTCCTGCGCTTGCATGGGAAGATGCCGGGTGAAGGGGAAGGGGTGATGGAGGTGATAGAGGAGTAGACCAGCGTGTCGCAGAGAGAGCGGCCCTATCTATATCTCTGTCTGATTTGGTGGTCTAAAACACAATCTTATAACACAGTCCTATAAGCTATTCATCTCAGTTACCATCTTTAAAATAGATAGACCTTCCATTTACCCTTCTATCCCTTCAGAACAATCTGTAAGCCTCCTAATTGTTCTGTGGTACTAATTATTTTTGCAATTTCACTCTACAATTATTCAATGTTAGAATCATATGGACAGCAAAGGGGATCAGATTTAAAAAAAAAGCTTTTTCCCTCCTCTCCAGAAGATTGCAGCTCTTTCCCGGGTCCATGGGTTCTCATAACTCTCCAAGAGCTACATTGTCACATCTCATTTCCAAGCCTTGATGGTGAGTGTTGGCGGGCTATTCAGCTGTGGAGCACATCACAATTGACCCCAATTCTCTCTTTACCCAAAGTCCATACTTGTTCAGTTTCTAATGTAGGACACTGAACAGCAATGAGGAGAGGAAACCTGGCTGCATTTGACTCTCCCTAGCCCAGTAGCTGGGGGAAATTGGAGCAATGCTGGTTAATAGCTGCTTAGACCAGAGATTGAACTGGAGACTTTTACTGGTCAGTATCTCAATGTGTTCACTTTGTGCAATGCATTTAATACCTAAGTCATCTAAGGAGCTTTTTGTTCTTTAAGTTCTTTATTTATTTTTGGAGGTTTGTGCGATTTGATATAAAGACTAAGGTACATAAACCTGCCACACACAATCTCTGACTTCATTTTCTCTTTTCACAGAAGGTTGCCGAGAGGTCCAGAGCATTGCTTCCTGCAACACAGAAAAATAGACAGGTACGTGAATGTGCTTGCTTTGCAGTTGCACATCTGGCAAACCCAAGTGAAGCATGGCACTACACAAATGGAATGGTTTCCGCTCACACCATAAGCTCCGTTCTTAAATCAGTGACTATGTTCCTCAGCTCCTTGTCATTTACTGTAAGTGACTCCATTAGCAGAAAGGTGATCCTGGAGAGGGCTGTGAGGGCTCTGAAATGGAAAGCTGATTGCATTGAGCTATTTCTGCAACTCATTTCTAGCAGTCAGAGTTACAACAGCTTCCATCCTCTTAAAACCACTGCAGCTAACTATCCCGTGACAACAAAATGGTGTCCCTGGGCTTTCATAACCTTCACAAGCTGCATTGCTACGTTAAATCTGTTGTGCTTTTTGCGGAGTGGTAAGAAATGTTTATCTTCTAGTCAGTTGTGGGTTTTTTTTTTGGCAGTGCCTATCCTTGACTGATTTGGAGAATAAATGAGCTGTAGCTTTCTATAGCTTTTAGCTAAAGGAATTGCCAGAATGCTTACCAATAAAATTTGTCTTGTCCATAGCAATTTCAATGATCATTTTTTTAAAAATTAGATACTTTAAATACTACTTTTTTTGTTTCCATGCTTCCACTGATCATTTTAGTTACTGCATTGCTACAAGAAGTGCATGATGGGATAGCATGCCCTGCTACTGTGATTTCTTCCAAAAAATATCTGAGAGAGAAAATGGATCAATTTTACATGGATATATTTGTTAAATTCATTTGTTAACTACACTGTGAGGGTATGGCTAGCATGGAGATGAGTCAGCCTCCAAGACGGGTACTCCTGACTTCATTTACTTTGGCCGGCCTTGTGAGGTCATTAAACTGTTTTGCCACTATGTTGGTGTATGCGCAGCGGTGGGGATGGTACGGACTGCCTGAGCCAACTGCCTCCATGCTGCCTGCCCCGCCCTCTACTGGAGCTTCCTGTTTTGGGTGCCAAAAAACTGGTCTCTCCTTGCCCATATTTTTGCCAGTAGAACATCTAGAGAAGTGTCTGAAAATCTGGCGGCTCTTGCCGCAACTGAAGACATTGACTTTCCCTCATCTATAATACCAGACCTCTGTTGACTGTCTCTCCGTCTTCCTCAATTTCAAGTGTTTCTGGCCCTTTGAGCAGCTGTAGCCTTTTAGGTGCTGTAGCCTCACCGCACTTCCCTCTCTCCCAGTGGTAGCATCTTGCAGCAACACCCAACTAAGGCATCAGTCTAATGTCACCACACATCTTGCTCCCTGTAGTTCAACACATTCAACAGTAGTTAGAAAGTATCAGCTGTTTGTCAAAAATGCTGGTATTCAGTGACGTTTGTCTTGAATGCAGCACAAAAAGTAATTTAAGGTGTGCTGTTATTTAACATGCTATGCAGCAAAAAAGTAAGCACTGAATCTTGGGCCATCCTTCCCGTAAATATATTGGCCCAGATCTTGCTGGAGCCGGAAATCATGCGGCGTACGCCATTAGTTAAACTTTTTCCTGCACCCTTCAGCTTCAATTTTTTTGGCAGCATACCTTTCTGGAAGTGAGAGCTGATAATGCTGTGGTGAGGGCAGCGGGGTGTCTGGGATCTTAGTGAATGGCGGGACCAACAGTGTATCTCCTTAACCGATGAGATTTAAGGATTGAGAAAGAAACAGAGGAACGACGGAGGAGGGTGAATTAGAGTGGGTGAATTAATCAGGGACAGAAATAGAAACAAAGAGAGGGTAAGAAAGATTGGATTAAGAGAGAGAGAGAGAAAAAAGACACAAAAGGAAAGTAAGAAAAAAATTAAAATTTGACATTTAAAAAAGTCTCGAATAATTTATTACACGCGGGAACGAGATTGAACGGTTTAAATTGTTGTCTTTCTGGGCAAGAGAGGTTGATTGGTATTGCATTAACAATTATCATGTCGTTAAAAGGGTACGTAAGCACTTAAACTCACAGCAGAATATTAAGACTGGTGATTAATAGGCAATTAATGTGCAAATCCATCAAGTTCTTGAAAAATAACAGGGAGGCGAAGGGCGAGTTGCAAATGGTGAGTGGCGTAAATCGACCATCAAATCGTGGAGATTCGCAACTGATGGCGAATCTCTTAGTCCCTTGAATTTGCTGGTCGATTTGTGCATCAATAACAGCGTACGTCATCAACACACCGTTAATTTTCCAGCAAGATTCGGTCCATTAAGTTTCCAGACTGGATTTTGGCCAAGGCCTTTGTTTGTCATCCATTGTTTTGAACTTAAGTGGTGACAGGATTGGTTATGCTCATAGTAATGGAGTGGAAATGAGTTACTGGCAATAAGTCAGACTCTGTGGGCTAGATTTTGCGGGGGGGTGTGGTCAACGGAGCGATCGGTGGTGGGTCGGATGGGAAAGTGTTTTTTTTCCCCAGCGGGTCGGGACCCCACTGTGAACCTGCCACCACGCACCTTTCCCCGATGTCGGGTCCATCAGCACTGAGCAGACCCGACGCAGCGGCGGGGGAGGCAATTAAAATCATTAGTGGCTTGTTTACAGCCACTTAACAATGGTTTTTTCCTCCCAGGTTTTTGGATTTGACAGGTCGCCCACCGGTTTCCCGCTGTGCCTAGACCTCGTCTGTGAAGCTGAGGTGGGAGGTCAGTGGCCATTACATCAGCTGATGAGTTGATAGCTTCACATGTCAAGTCAAAGCTCCCAGCTGATTGAGAAATGTTCCCTTAACTACTAGCTTCTCCAAACTGCATTTCCACAACAGATTTAGGATTCTGCAAGTCTTTACACAAGTCTCCATCCAGTCTGACTTCATTACCTCTCGCACCATTGGCAGATCACTTCTGTCATCAACACTTCACCTGCCATCTATTCCATCAGCATGGGTGCCCTTGAAACTCTCTCACCTTGGTCCTCAGAATCCCATCATGATCAGCCCCAACACCAGCAGCACCAGGCATGCCAGCAGCACCAAAAACCACATCAACCTTCTCCGCAATCACCTGATGCTGTACAGGACAGAGGGCATCAGCACCCAACCACATTGCTGCCCAGGAGGTCAGCGATGGCCTCGCCATGGCCAGATTTACTTCACTTGATGCTGTAAACCCTGGCTGCCACATGATGCGCTAGGTTGGCACCACCCCACACCAACACCATAAAGCATCCCTACAATGTCCAAGCCATTCTTTTGACACTCATCACCATTGTGGGGGGGGATACCGTTATGTCTCACCATTCACTGCAACTCACTAAGCCACTTCCAAAGGTGCACACAAATCTGTCCAAGAACGCAAAGTGTTGAAAATAAAGGTTTCAATGTTTGACACCACATTAACAGAAACTTTACATGAACATTGCGTAAAACACCCAACTGCCTTCCCTTGTGTGTTAGTTGGTATGATTGGACTAGGATGAGGGTGAGTGTGAGGGGTGGCTAGTGAGATGGGGAAGTGATAATGTAGATAGAGAGGGATGGGTGGAGGTGCAAGGTAAGTTGGTGTGAGTAAGGATGTGCAGGAGTAGGGTAGGCAAGGCAGAGTGATGGGGATGTGATGAGAGGCACAGCAGGATGCGGCTGAATGTGGCTTTCTACTAATGTTTCATGATCTACTGAGATCATTGAAACTTTTGCGGCACTGCACCCAGGTCCTCCTGACCACATCCCTGCTTGTGTCCTCCTCTGCAATGTGCAACCAGGCTGTGTTGATCTCCTAGGGAGGTCTCTTCCGCCCATGGGAATGGAAGAGGACCTCCCTGCGTGCTGTGACTCCCTCCATAAGCATATGGAAGGAGTCATGGGAGAGCTTGGGTACAGCTGTGTGCCTCTGTGCAGTGATTGTCAGTGTTTGCAGCACCTCAATGCTGTAGAACACTGACAGGACAAATGTCAAATTAAAGTTGGCCATGGTCCCTTTAAGGAAACCGGCTGATGACACATCATCAAATTACATCACCAGACCTGCTTCCTCTAATTAGCCCGGGAAATGCGCTGGGTGGGCTTAACAAGCCCAAACAACAGAAAATCATTTCACAGAGTGGGATGGAGCAAAATCGCAGCCTTGACTATTCAATAACGCAGAAGAGGGAAAAAATGATAGAGTTAATGGTATGGTTTTTGATACAGCCTCGAAACTAAGACCTTTTGAAACACTCGTTGGCACACAAAATCCAGAGTCAACCCCGTGGAGGTTTGATTCGTATCAGTAAACCAAGGAGAGGAATTCTATTCACAAATTCACAGAAATTAACATGCAGGTACAGCAAGCAATTAGGAAGGCAAATGCTATGTTAGCCTTTATTGCAAGGGGGTTGGAGTATAATGGTAAGGAAGTCTTGCTGCAATTATATAGGGCTTTGGTGAGACCACATTGTGCACAGTTTTGGTGGTCTTATCTAAAGAAGGATATACTTGCCTTCGAGGGGGTGCAATGAATATCCTGCCACGATCTTATTGAATGGTGGAGCAGGTTCGATGTGTTGTATGGCTCACTCCTGATCCTATTTCTTATGTTCTTATGTTCATTTGCACAAAACAGGCAGTGGTCCTTCTTTGTTGTTTTTGAGCAAGAGAATTTAAAAAGAGAAATTGAAGGGGGGAAAAAAATAATTCTTTGGCTATGGCTAACACTCAAAGAAGTAAATTGTTCAAAGTGCAATGGTTATCTTCTGTTACTCCAGAGATATTTCCTTTTCCCTCTTTTTATCTTCCCTCTTTTAAGTCACATGTCCTCTGTGCAGCGATATCACGTGCTGATGGGAACAGCTTATGAAAGAAATTCTGTGTTGCTGTTTTAGTCACTGTCCTTGTTGCTGCATTCGATAATCTTTGACTTGTGTGTCACATTTCCAATTTTTATCTTGGGTTCAAGACCACTCCCATATGAGACCCCTCACCCCCTCTGATCACCGTGCGCCATTCCCCACCTAATATATGGTCAGTTCTATCAAAGTCAGGGATCAAACAGAGCTCCGAGTTATGTCCCATTCCCTCACATGATCCTCCACATCTTGAAAAGGTGGTGGAATAATGACATCACTACACTACAGCTTAGGCCATAAAGTGATAAATACATTTACTAAATGGATAAGTAAACAGAAACAAAAGAAAGACTTGAAAGAAAGCATTTCTATAGCACTTTTCGCAACCTCACAACAACCCAAAGCACCTGACATCAGTAGTAGGGAAAATGCTGGAATCTACTATTAAGAATGTGGTAATAGGGTACTTAGAAAATAATAATAGGATTGGGCAGAGTCAACATGGATTTATGAACGGGAAATCGTGTTTGACAAACGAGAGTTTTTTGAGGCTGTCACTACCAGAATAGATAAGGGGGAACCAGTGGATGTGGTGTATTTGGATTTTCAGAAGGCATTCGATAAGGCGCCACACAAGAGGTTATTAAACAAAATTAGGGCTCATGGGATTGAGGGTAATATACTAGCATGTATTGAGGATTGGTTAACGGACAGAAAACAGAGAGTAGGAATGAACAGGCCATTTTCGGGTTGGCAGACTGTAACTAGTGGAGTGCCACAAGGATCAGTGCTTGGGCCTCAGCTACTCACAATCTACATCAATGATTTGGATGAGGGGACCAAATGTAATATATCCAAGTTTGCTGATGATACAAAGCTAGGTGGGAATGTAAGTTGTGAGGAGGATGCAAGGAGGCTTCAAAGGGATATAGACAGGCTAAGTGAGTGGGCAAGGACATGGCAAATGGAATATAATGTGGAGAAATGTGAAGTTATCCACTTTGGTAGGAAAAATAGAAAAGCAGAGTATTTTTTAAATGGTGAGAGATTGGGAAATGTTGGTGTTCAGAGGGACCTGGGTGTCCTTGTACACGAATCACTGAAAGTTAACATGCAGGTACAGCAAGCAATTAGGAAAGTAAATGGTATGTTGGCCTTTATTACAAGAGGATCAGATTAAAGATGTCTTACTGCAATTATATAGGGCCCTGGTTAGACCACACCTGGAGTATTGTGTACAGTTTTGGTCTCCTTACCTAAGGAAGGATTTACTTGCCATAGAGGAAGTGCAACAAAGGTTCACCAGATGGGGGATTGTCCTATGAGGACAGATTGAGTAGACTAGGCCTATATTCTCCAGAGTTTAGAAGAATGAGAGGTGATCTCATTGAAACATACAAAATTCTTACAGGGTAGATGCAGGGAGGATGATTCCTCTGGCTGGGGAGTTTAGAACCGGGGGTCACAGTCTCACAATAAGGGGTCAGCCATTTAGGACTGAGATGAGGAGGAATTTTTTCACTAAGAGGGTGGTGAATCTTTGGAATTCTCTACCCCAGAGGGCTGTGGAGGCTCAGTCATTGAGTATATTCAAGACCGAGATCGATAGATTTTTGGATGTTAAGGAAATCGATGGATATGGGGATAGTGCAGGAAAGTGGTGATGAGGTAGAAGATCAGCCATGATCTTATTGAATGGCGGAGCAGGCTTGAAGTGCCAAGTGGCCTACTCCTGCTCCTATTTCTTATTCTCTTTACAGCCATTGCAGTACCTTTGAAGTGTAATCAATGTTGTAACTATGGCTCACTAATTGCAGTAGTTGCAGCCTTAATTATCTTTCCTCGGAAGATGGAAAGTAGCAAACAGTTTTGCTGGCTATGCTAAACTGCAATGTAAACTGGACCGGACACAAGATCCATGAATAGTAATCTCTATATGGTACTTTGTTGCTGAGTGTCCATGGAGTCTTTCTAGCTTATCTCTCTCACTGGCTTAAGTTGGGTTACACAGCGTGAACAAGACAGACTGAAGAATAGTTTTCGCAAAGAAATGGCAGGGACCAATAATATTTTAGATGAGTGCCTTTTAAACTTGAAAAGACCTGTCAAGGCAAGTAAAACAGTTTTTTTTATTCGTTCCTGGGATGTGTGCGTTGCTGGCAGTGCCAGCATTTATTGCCCATCCCTAATTGCCCTTGAGAAGGTGGTGGTGAGCCGCCGCCTTGAACCGCTGCAGTCATGTGGTGAAGGTACTCCCACAGCGCTGTTAGGGAGGGAGTTCCAGGATTTTGACCCAGCGACGATGAAGGATCGGTGATATACTTCCAAGTCAGGATGGTGTGTGACTTGTAGGGGAACTTGAAGGTGGTGGTGTTCCCATGTGCCTGCTGCCCTTGTCCTTCTAGCTGGTAGAGATCGTGGGTTTGGGAGGTGCTGCCGAAGAAGCCTTGGCGAGTTGCTGCAGTGCATCTTGTAGATGGTACACACTGCAGCCAAGGTGCGCTGGTGGTGGAGGGAGTGAATGCTTAAGGTGGTAGATTGGGTACCAATCAAGTGGGCTGCTTTGTCTTGGATGGTGTCGAGCTTCTTGAGTGTTGTTGGAGCTGCACTCATCCAGGCAGGTGGAGAGTATTCCATCACACTCCTTACTTGTGCCTTGTAGATGGTGGAAAGGCTTTGGGGAGTCAGGAGGTGAGACACTCACTGCAGAATACCCAGCCTCCGACCTGCTCTTGTTGCCACAGTATTTATGTGGCTGGTCCAGTTAAGTTTTTCGTCAATGGTGATCCACAGGATATTGATGGTGAGGGATTTGGCGATGGTAATGTCGTTGAATATCAAGTGGCAGTGGTTAGACTCTCGCTTGTTGGAGATAGTCATTGCCTGGCACTTGTGTGGCGCGAATGTTACCTGCCACTTATCAGCCCAAACCTGAATGTTGTCCAGGTCTTGCTGCATGCAGGCACAGACTGCTTTATTATCTGAGGAGTTGCGAATGGCACTGAACACTGTGCAATCATCAGCGAACATCCCCCATTTCTGACCTTATGATGGAGGGAAGGTCATTGATGAAGCAGCTGAAGATGGTAGGGCCTAGGACACTGCCCTGAGTAACTCCTGCAGCGATGTCCTGGGGCTGTGATGATTGACCTCCAACCACCACATATATAAGATACATGTATTTGAATTGAGCAATTTGGTCCTCTCCCTGAAACATCTGGCCAGATACAAGGCGGGTGAGTGAATTTCTGCGCAAGCTTTCCCACTCAAATGCTGTAACTTTGGCCGTTGAAAGCCTGGGAAAACAGCAAAAGAGTGTGTATCCTGCACTTAGAGCTACCTTAAGTCCAATGATCCAGCTACACATTGTTATACATAGCAATATGATTTCACCTCCCCCCGCCCCACCCCTGCCCCCAGGTTCACTTCAGGGTGTGGTGAGGAGGGGGAGAGCTGAGCAAATATACTTCACAAATTAGTGTCTGAAAGAGAAAGATTGGTTCCTTGTTCAGATGGGAACCTTCAGCCAGAACAGAATGGTCAAACTGGTTAATCCCCTTTCTAGGACCGACAAAACAGAAGGGAAGGGGGATAATCACAGCTGATTGCACAGCTAGTCAAGAGAAATTAGCATTGCTGTCCTTAAAAGGAGCTGCTCAAGCCAATCTGGTGCGTTTAATTTCAAGCACTGAACAAGAGCCTGCACCACAGCATAATTGGAGAAAATCATTGCAGAGTTATGTTTTGTATAAAAATATCTTGAAGTTGAGATGCTTGGATTGGAAGTATATTGGTGCTGGGGACATAGAGTAACACAGTACTTGAGGTACTACCTGAACGGCACTTAATGTAATTTATATCAACAGGAATAGATTCTAAATTAAGTAACCTAGGTGAACAACCAAGGCCAATAGCGCAGGACATCACCAAGGTTGAAAAGAGCAGGAGAGAAGACGAAGAACATCAATTACAGAAACAAGTTTAACACAGGATGATGGACGTGGATACAGATCGTCAGGAAGGATGGGGAGGACAGGAAAGTTGGCTGAGGTTACC
The DNA here is from genome assembly GCF_052327205.1 of Somniosus microcephalus. Taxonomy (NCBI): domain Eukaryota; kingdom Metazoa; phylum Chordata; class Chondrichthyes; order Squaliformes; family Somniosidae; genus Somniosus; species Somniosus microcephalus. Next base: position 41,888,916 of record NC_140993.1, on the reverse strand, counting down.
TTTAACATAAAGAAGAGGAGGGAGTTTAGGTGGTTGACCCAGCACTGCAGAAAAGCTATGATGTAAAATTCTCTGGCTATATATGTTTAATGAGAAAAGCACCCAGACGATCTTTGGGGCTTGCTACCAAACTGAAATTAGAACAACTCAGCACTTTATGTGATGTTAAAGAGCGAGTGAGAACAGGGAAAGAGCACTGACCGGAAACTTCAGCTCGCCCAACATAAACTGAAAATACAACAGAAAATGCTGGAAAAACTCAGCAGGCCAGGCAACATCTGTGGAGAGAGAAACAGAGTTAACGTTTCAGGTCGAAGACCCTTCGTCAGAACTGAGAAAAAAGCAGGAAATGAAACAGATTAAAAAGCAAGTTTGGGGGCTGGGAAATGGGGGAGGGGATGAAAGAACAAAAGGGAAGGTCTGAGAGGTGAAGAGACATTAAGAGATATTCAAGCTGAGATGAGATGGTAATAGGACAGGTAAAGAAAGGATGGCTCTAGATGAAGTGTGAAATGCGCTGGCAGAATGAAAGACAGCTGCCATGTGGGAGAGAGAAAAAAAAGGAAAAGGCACAAACCAAAAGTGCGGATAAAATATATATAAAAATATGATAGGGGCTGAGGTTATGATCTGAAATTGTTGAACTCGATATTGAGTCCGGAAGGCTGTAAATTGCCTAATCGGAAGATGAGGATCTGAACTGATAAACTGAAGATGCTCAAGTGTGAAGGTCCCTGGGTTTATCAATGTCACACATGACTGCTTTCTGACTCAGTCAGCCATGAGAGGCATCCCTCTCCCAGCCTTGGTTCTTGGGAGTGGTCCAGGCACTATTCAGGGAGCAGGTGTGATAGTGAACCCAATGTGATAACCTTCAATCTAACCTGGGAAGTAAGAAACCAAATCCCAGGATGTAATTTCAGATAGACAACCATCAAGGTGAATGCTGAGCCTAGTAACGTCAATGGGAGGGGATTCTTAAAAAAACGTCATGCTGGAAATATCGCACAACTGCAGCAAAGTTAAGAGAGCAAAAATGCCCAGAAATAGATCAACAGAGGAATTGAAAGGAACATTAAAAAAACAACTTACCAAGCGATAGGGAGATTATAGAGTTTGACCACTGAGCACAGGATGATCCAGATCATATACAGATTAGGGATGCTAAGAGAATTTGAAAGGCACATAGCAGCAGATACAAAGTTCTTTGAATACTATACCAGCCTATTAGAGGGCAATTGGGAGGAACTTAAAACCCCTAGAGCCCCATATAGAATTATAAATGAGAATGAGCAGAATATAGTAAACAAGGAAAATGGCTTCTTGGAGGCTTTGATCAGAGAGGACACCAACAGTATGTCACCCAACATGAAACACATCATGCATGCTCTGGATTTTGACATTAGTGAGGCAGAGTATCTCGACAAGGAGGAGATTTTTGAAACATTCCTATATGGGGGCGATTTTAACCCTACTCACTCAGCAGAAACCTGGCCGGTGGGCAGTTAAAATCACCCTGGCTCTTACCTGTTAGAAAGCCACCATGATCGTAGTATCTGCAATTTTAACCTGCTCTGCTGAGCAGGCAGCGAGGACACACGCCCGGAGCCAACAGGGCCTTTCTTTACGTATGCATGTTGCGGCCCAATGACATCATTGAGACCCGACTGTAATTTTAACTTGGGTCTGAGCGGAGGATCCACCTGGAGTTCAAAACAGGGCCAGAATCATTGAACAGTAGACGGATTCAAACGGACTGGCAACAGGTAAAGGTAGGTCTCGTTTTCATGAAGGGCAACAGAGCCCTACCTGGGAATATCAAGACCCATTACCCTGAAAACAGTTGAATTGATAATCAGAATCAAATTGGAAGAGCATCGATTTGAAAATGACTTCATGAATCGCAGCCAACATGTCCTCAAAAGGGGTATCTCTTGCCCGACCAAGCTCACGTGAGAATCAAGGTAAGACGCAGATATGGAACTGGTTAAAGGGAAGAAAGCAGAGCGTAGTCATAAGCGGTGCTCAGTAAAAATCTGGGGAACTGTTCAATGGAGTGCCCCTAGGAGTCAGTGCTGGGGCCTCTCCTGTTCTCGGCGTACATAAATGACCTGTATGTGTACTCTAAATTCAAGGTAATTAAACTTTCAGTTGACACCAAGCTATGAACTTAGCAGAGACAGCCAAGATCTTACAAAGAGAGTTTGACAGCATGTACATTTGGCCTAATCGGGGTGAATGAAGTTTAATAAAGACAAATGCAAAATATTGCATATTGGGGGTAAAAGTAGGAGGCCGATGTAATCTATGGGTGGGATCAATCTTGCCAAGTGGAAATTGAAAGAGGCCCAGTGGTGGTAGTTGACATTTTGCTCATTGTGTCCACACAGAGTGGGTTGGCAATAAACAAAACAAATAAGATCTTGGATTATATCAGTTGAGTTCAAATCCATGGAAGCCATGGTGCTGCAGCACAAAGCTATAGTCAGGTGACACCTGGAGTATGGCATACAGTCTGGTTACCATGACATCCTGCTCCTCGAGAAAAGATCAGAAAGGACAGCAACAAGACTGATTCCCAGTGTTTGAGGAATGACTTGTGAGGGACGACTTGATAGGCTAGGCTCTTCAGCCACAAAGAAAAATCATATATTCAGTAGAGACCTAATGTATGATATTTACTGTATTGGGATAAGAAACTAAGCCCAAAACAGTACTTTCAGATGTGCCAGAATATCAGAACAATGGAGCACAATTTCAGCATTGAATACAATACTGAGAAACATTTCTTTACAGTGAGAGTTGCCAGGAAGGGTGAGTGAAGCCTTCAGATCAGATTCAGATGCTATAATGGGAAGATGGAAGGGTTGGAAAGACATGATTAAATGAGCTCAAAGGCATTGCTGACCCACACTTATCTTGTGAAGAAGTAGCAGTAAGGTGACCCAAGCTTAGGTTTTAAAAGTATAAAGATTTTAGGAAGGAGGACTGTGAGCAGTAAGGAGTTCTGCGGCTTTGAGGTCCTGGGAAAGAGTGATTTAGAGTAGGAGACAGTTCAGTAAATCTTGATTTCAACACAGTGAGGAAATAGGGACTATGTAGAGCAGGTGGGAGGAATGAGAGAGCAGTATTCAAAAGCATGAGATATATATGCATATTATCAATTTTTGCAAACTCATTCCATCCCGTCGTTCCACCAACACACACACACACTTACACATGTTGGCATGGTTACAGCTTGCGGCAACTGGCTTTGTGCCATTAGCACATTGTAATTTACGAGGCTGCTTTTCCCCCTGGACCAACCACTGTTGGTTGTTGATGATTTTACTTTGATTTTGCTGTGTAGTTTCTCTGGAGTCGAGGTGTCAAAAAAGTGTTGGCAGAAAACAGATTTAGTGCATAACCTGCAAGTGCGCTCCCTTTGAGGGTCACACTCGGGCCCGGTTCCATCATGTGAATTTTTTCTACTTTATTACTCAGGGAGCTGTTGGCAGTTATTGCATCAACTGCTCTGATCTTTCAAAGAGGTAGCAATGTACACCTTTATAAAAGCCTGCCTTTCTGTGTCACTGCGGAAGAACCATCTCATTTAACATGAGCTGGTAGTATCGACAGGTTGACCATTTGCAGATTTTAGTCCCTTCTGGTCAAACACTCTCTGGTAAGCTGTGCTGCAGTGAGATGAAGTGCCGTAGATAAAGCATGGGTTCTTGGATTCAGTTGAGGGAACAGGGGTTAGGGGGAGGAGGTTTCAGTTAAGTGGGAATATGCCACAATAATCTGTTCAGCTTGCTTATATTCATTATGATGCCATTAACAAGGACATGGAAATGTTGAGTCACATTAATTAAAACAACACATTCGTTGTATTTAGCAACTTGTAGGCCGAGGAATTGCAATCAAGTTGTGCTCCTTAATTCACACTTAGGAGTGCTCTATGACCTACATTGGCTCCTGGTCCAGCAGTGCCTCGATTTTAAAATTCTCATCCTTGTTTTCAAATCCCTCCATAGCCTCATTATCTCTGTAACCTTCTCCTGCCCTACAATCTTCCAAGATCCCTGCGCTCCTCCAATTCTGGCCTCTTGCGCATCCCTGATTTTAATCGCTCCGCTATTGCCAACGTGCCTTCAGCTGCCTAAGCCCTAAGCTCTGGAATTCCCTCCCAATACCTCTCCGCCTCTCTACCTCTCTCTCCTCCTTTAAGATCCTCCTTAAAACCTACCTCTTTCACCTGTCCTAATATCTCCTTATGTGGCTCGATGTCAAATTTTGTTTGATAATTTCTCCTGTGAGGTGCCTTGGGATGTTTTACTACATTAAAGGTGCTATATAAATGCAAGTTGTTTAAAATTTGAAACAGCCCCGGTACCACATCCAGATATAAGACCAACTGATAACTATATCTGCTGGTAACGTCCTCCACAGTCAGACAGGCGAAGGGGGGCACTTGGCACATGCCTGGTGAGTGCAGCATTTGACTGGGAAACCTTCAAGAGCATTGATACACAGGTACTATGGACATCCAGGGTTCAGTAAGTAATGGTCCTACTATATATATTTTATTTTACGTTGAGAGTAAGCTGCTGTGCTTGTTCACTTCAGTCACATAGGCAAATCGATGTTCTACAGCGTTTGTATTAACAACTTTCGCAGATAGGAGTAGAAAAGTTTACTTTTGTTGAAAAACGCACATTATTGCGGATGACAGATTACTTGACACAGGTTCGAGCTGCTGAAAAGTAACCGACTTCTGCATATAGCCATTTTGGAATCTGTTCAGCATGGTGAAAGTGAATTTCTGTTAATCCCTGTTCTTTGATGAATAGAACCCATGGGTTTATTTTAGAAAGCCTTTGTGTCATTACAAGTAATCTTCATGCATGCAGTACATAAACAATTAACCAAACTTGCTCTAGCATTAGGTGACTGAAGTATATGCATATTTAATATTGTTACATACTCAAAGGAATATGCACACATCCATATTTATGAATAATAGGAGATTGTAATAAAATGTTGTCTAAGAAAAGATATCCCGATTTTCTTTCTATACATGATTTAAGAGTGGCTGCTGTCAGGGATTTTACATCTATAATAGCCACTTGCTCATGATTGACAAGACATTATTCCAACCTTTAAACCTTTTGAACTTTATGTGGTCAGAATCATTTTTAAAGGACTTGCTTTTGACATAAAGGTTTTGGAAAGTTCGGAAATATATGGCTGAATGGAGCTGTATTCTCCATTTTGTTTGGTTGGGACCTCAGTGCACCAGGATTTGCTGTTTATTTTTAAATTTGTTCCTGGGATGTGGGCGTTGCTGGCAAGTCTAGCATTTATTGCCCATCCCTAATTGCCCTTGAGAAGGTGGTGGTGAGCCACCTTCTTGAACCGCTGCAGGCCGTGTGGTGAAAGTACTCCCACAGTGCTGTTAGGGAGGGAGTTCCAGGATTTTGACCCACTGACGAGGAAGGAACGGCGATATATTTCCAAGTCAGGATGGTGTGAGACTTGGAGGGGAGGGGACCTAGACTCTCTCTGCCTCTTTCGCTCGGTGCAGCATGGCACTGCACTGAATATGCATTTTGGTACTGGGGCATTCAGACAAAATTTCCTCAGAAAGGGATAGAGGCAGATGCAGGCACAGTCTCATCACCTCACGTGAGATGTCCTAGATTTTCTACCGAGTAACTGAGAACAGACAGAATATCTGTGAGGAACAACAGCATGTGCACAGTGTGAGAGTTTTATGCAGTACTTCATCTTTAGCAAAACTTGTAGCCAAGTATGGGCAGAGAGGCAGTTCTAAGCCTGCGTGTGTTATATATTTAACCCTTTGAGGGTTTCATCAACGTTCGCAGGTTTAGAAAGCTTTTGGTGCTGCTCAGCAGACATCAGCTGGTCCTCCCTGTTGAGGACTGCAATATAGATTTCCAATAGAGCAGTTGTCCAAGACAATCTTGCTTGGGCTGCTGAAGAACCTCACAGTAGTTTTAGGATGTACTACGTAAAAAGTATGTATGTGCTTTAATTCGTCAGTTTGAGAAAATGCATGCGACATACAGATTGAAGATACTCTGATCTTTTTATACAATGTTATTACCTTTGCTACATTGAGCCTTGTACTAATAATACAATGCTTAATGTGTCCCTAATAAAGCTGTAGCTGTAATTAGACCTTCAGTTTTTAGTGGCTCACGAGGACGCGTGTATATTATTCATCATATGTTTAATGAGTGTAATTTGCATCTTTTTAAAGGCACAGTAGAATTATTGATTCAGTGCCTTAAAAACAAATTTCCCTTCTACCTTCTAGTTTTGTGTCTTAACTCATTGGCCTAGAAATTGGATGGTGTGGGCCTAATTTTGCGGGCACTAAATGGGCGCCTAAGCCTTCAATATGGTGGGTAAGAAGCATTCGCTCATTACAAACCGGAAATGCGTTGCCCGCCATATTGGTAAAGGCCAAAAAATAGGGGTCCAGAGTCCACACTTGAAACACGTGTTAGGCCCTTTGCATATTCAAATTAAGGACCTAATGCCTGTTTGAAGGCCCCTCTGCAGTATTAGGTTGAATGCAGCTGGCACCGGGTCAGCTGTGTTCAGGAAAACCAGTTGTACATGCGACCTAATAGGCAGTCCGTCCTTAAAGGGATCGCTGCAGGCTCCAACCAGCAAGGTAAGTGTTTAAAATATACACCCCTGAATGTGGAGCAGGGAGGGTGTGCTCTTCCCCTCGGCTCCACATTCAAACCAAGCGGGCCGCTGCTGCCTACTGCTCCCCGCCCTTCTCCACCACCACCCTCCAGAATTGCTGCCACTACCCTCCCTCCCAATCACAGCCTTCCTCCCTCCCGATCAGAGCTGCACTCCCTCCCGATCACAGCTACCCTCCCTCCCGATCACAGCTACCCACCCACCGGTGAAGGGATAATTACTAGTCCTAGCCCTTAGATTAGGCGTATTCCCCAGACGTTCACCTTCAACTAAAGTTAGAGATAGCCGAATTCTGTAAGACGCTTAATTGGGCCTAAAGGTCCAGGCTATCTCTCCCTAAAGGAAAGGAACGACTGAAGATGTTACCATCCTCCGGATAGCACTTTTAATAAGTTTAACCAGACTGTAACCTTCCGGATATTATGAGGGTCCGGAGAACCCCCGCCCAGAATTCTGCAACTCCTTGCAAAAGAGTGTACAGAAATTGAGTTCACGAGTTTGATACAGAAATACTCTGTGAGACAATTCTAAAATATATTGCTTTATTTAAGAGCCGACATACAGTTAACAGCTTGTGAGTCAATCGCAACTTTAACAGTTCATAAACAAATAGCTTACATTTCTTATCCTCAGAGATTCTTTTTCTCAAATCTTAACTTCGTACATTTTTACATTTCTTATTCTTAATTCTAATCCAGAATATGCACCAAAGTACCTTGATCCCCGAGACTCAGTGTTAAAAACTTAGAGTTGAGAGAATCGCTTTGCCCCTTTCCAGCGACTTCTGACTGTCTATCTGAAAAGCTCTATTTTTATACCTTTTTTTAGTGGTTTATCCTTTGAAGTTTTCTGCTGATGTAAGCTAATTATCTAGTCATCTTCCTGTTGACTTTTCTCTATACTTATTGCCAATTCAACTGTTAGCTTGCAGACTTCTGTCTGTTGTTTAGGTGTTTCAAAAACTTACCATAGAACACAATATGACAGTAGTATTTATTTGATGCCATTCTTATCGAAGGACTGACATTCAATTCTAAAACCACCTTAACTGGTTACAACCACAGACACCCATCTCTGTGGTGTTCCAAGTTCAATACAAACACCATGTGATTGCTTGGTGCATCTATTGAAGTCATATCTTCAAAGTGTTCTGTTGGTATCATATTTACAACATGTAAATTAAAGACACTTCAACTAGGGTGTTTGTTTTCCTAGCCATCTTAGTTGGTTATATTATATCGTGTTTCCTGTTTCATTTGATGTTACTTTTACAAAGGCACATGGTTTTTTAATATTCTGTGTTCCTGTTCGAAGTCTCAGTTTTTAACACTTTACTTGGGTCATTCCATTGTGTTTCTCCCAAACTCCAGAACTTCTGGAAGCGCCAAACTGCTATTTCAATAGGGCCATTGTTTTAGTATTTTTAACCAATTCCCATTTCAAAAGCTTGTGGTGTTTACAACTTTTGTGTTATCAAACCATCCCATCTCAGAAGCCTGTTTGCACAGCTTGTGTCATTGAGACTTTAGATTTTTAAACCCAGTACATCATGTATTAATAAAATCAGAATTCTGTTCATATGATGGTGTATTTTCTGAAATATGGCTTATTCCTTCACACCGGATCACCGGTATCCTCCCTCCTGGCCGTCCCCCTTCCCAGTCCCCTTTAAGCACTAACCTGAGGGCCACTGCTGACGTTGCAGCAGCCTGATCTTCAAGTCCTGTTCTACAGCGAGTTAATGGACACCCATTAGTTGTCTGCAGATCGCCGGCTTGATGATGATGAGGCCTGAGGCCCAATATTACGTGCATCTTGGACCTATCCATTCAAGAGCAGGAAACGCTGTCTGCACCCCCTGGGAGCCTGTTTTTGGGGACGCTCGAATTTCTAGGCCCCAACGTCTAGATAATGGAGGGTAGGTCAATCTCATGTACCTCAATTCTGCGCTGCTTATAGAAGGGATCATTTTACCCATTTGCACTTCCAGTGTGGAACTTCACCCACTGAGAGTGTATCTCAGGAATTCAAGCAGAAGTCCCCCATATTATTCCATCAATTGATGACCAAAAATCATAGAGTTGCGCGCAGCCATGTTCTGATATGTGCAAAGCTCCACATCAGCACTGTGCATTTGTAAAATTATCCCTAGAATTTCAATATTTCAAATTTTCCAGTTCTCATTATACTGAATTTGTGATATGCATTTAGCTTAATAGAGAACATCTTCATTATTAAAATGGCTACTAATCAAAATCTTTCCTTGCTGTTTACCAAAATGGGTGCTCAACATCCTTGTTTTTTGTCCCTTATTTCCAATAATTTTATTCAACCATTGAATGCTGATGCATTATTGGAGAAATTGCTTTGGGGTATAGTTTTATTGGGACAGGGAACCAAGACTCGTGAATTAATATTAATTCCCATCCAGGAGCTGGGCCCCGGAGTCAGCGAGCTGCCGGCGCTGCGGACTCTCGACCTTTCCAACAACCAGCTCACGGAGATTCCTTGCGAGCTCGCTGACTGTCCCAAGCTGAAAGAAATAAACTTCAAAGGAAACAAATTAAAAGATAAACGACTAGAAAAAATGGTGAATGGATGCCAGACCAAATCCATCTTGGACTATCTGAGGTCAGGGGGCCGTGGCAAGGGGAAAGGGAAAATGGACAGTGCGGAGAAGAATGAGCTGAAGGAGAAGGCCAGGAAGATAAAGAAAGCTGTGAAGAAGGACGATGATGGTGAATCGGATGGGATGGAAGACCTGAACAAATTGGTGGTGCGAGTGCTGCACGTTTCTGAACGTCCTTCCATGCTGGTGAAAGTCACTCTCAGTACCAAGGATGTCAGGCCTTATATTGTGTGCTGCATTGTAGAAGGAATGAACCTGCGACCGGGCAATGCACTGAAACGATTCCTCGTAGCTCAGACCAAATTACACGATGATGTCTGTCAGAGGAGAACGTTGGCAACTATTGCAACTCATGATCTACATTTGGTGAAGGGACCTTTGCTGTATGATGCCAGACCCTCCCATTCCTTGAAGTACCAGACCACAAAGAAGGTTTAAGATAAAGATTTTTCCTAGCAGATAAGGGAATTAGGGGTTACGGGGAGAGGGCAGGGAAGTGGACATGAGTCTAGATTCAGATCAGCCATGATCCTATTGAATGGCGGAGCAGGCCCGAGGGGCCGTATGGCCTACTCCTGCTCCTATTTCTTATGTTCTTATTGAGAAGGATATAAGTGGAAGGAGAGCCAGGGAGAAGCAGGCCCCGGGACGTCGGTACCACGGCGGCTGAAGATTGTCGGGCAGGAGTGCGGCAAAGGCAGAGCGAGGCGAGAGCGGACCCTATTGTGATGGCGCCGATGAAGATGGCTGCCGTCCTTGCGGGCTCCGTGCGTACCAGGCAGCTAAGTGTCCTTTGCTGCTTGGTGCGCTCGGCTCGTTAAGAAAAAAGCATTTCACTGACTGGATTTCACTTGTTGTATTTGGTTATGTGACAAATAAAATTGAAATTGAATTGAAAAAAATTGAATTGAATAATATTCATGTAGTTGAAGGGACAAAGACTACTGAAGCACCCCTAGATATCAATTGTACATGTTTAATTAAATTAAAGTTCCTTAGAAAGCAACTCACATCAGGTTTTACTCATTCATGGTTTAAATATTAGTTTCAGCAAAAGTTGATGGCAAGAAGAGACTGAGCAGTCCAGTACCTTAGAACAGAGTTTAGAATTCAGTGCTGACAGATAAGATGACATTCTCCTTCCACTCCTGACTGTCAAGGACTCGGATGAAATAAGATTGTGTTAATCCAAACCTATTTCATGGTAGATGCAGGCAGACCTACAAAGTGTCAATTATTAGGAGTGACAATCTGCATATGTGACCTATTGTGATCATATCATTCTGAGAAGGAAGCACAGCTTCATATTTCAAATAGATTTGCAATCAATTTTTCTTGCCAATCATAAATGTCACTCCTATCATTTTCCTGAAATGTTCCCTGGCAGGTGAAAGAAGGCTGACACAGCTAGTTTTACCTTTCATTGAGGTTGTTTTTCCATCTTTTGATTTTTCTTTTACCATTTTGTATGATTAAATGTCCTTTTTAAATGCAGAATCCAAGCATGAACTTTTGCTAGTTGGGCCTTCACTGTAGCAGACACAGGCCTTTTTGAGAAAGCAAAGTGAATGGTCAAGGCTCAGAGTAAGACCGACAGAAATGCAACTCAAGATCAAGAAATAGTAATTTTGCGATGGCCATCTTGAGTTTTAAAATCCAGTAGAATATAGAAAGAAAGGAAAACTGAGGGCAGTGAGAAATGTCTCAGTTGTGTGGTGCCGGTAAAGAATGAATTAAAGTAGTACAACAATTTGCATTTACATAGCGCCTTTAACATAGTAAAACATCCCAAGTAGATTAATGCAGATTCAAGAAGGATGGAGGGAGGGGAAAGTGTATGCAGGGTGATGTATTTGGAGCTCCTGGGTCCTGGCAGTTACCGCACAAAGTTGAGGAGAAGCATCCGGGAAGGCACCGAACACCTCGAGTCTTCGCCGGGAGCAAGCAGAAGCCAAGCGCAGGCAGCGGAAGGAGCGCACATCAACCCAAGCACCCCAACCACCGTCTGCCCCACCTGTGACGGAGACTGTAGGTCCCACATTGGACTCATCAGTCACCTGAGAACTCATTTTTAGTGTGGAAGCAAGTCATCCTTGGTTCCGAGGGACTGCCTAAGAAGATTTGGAGCGTAGAATGAGCAAGGGAGGAAAGTTCACTTACTGTAATAGAAAGAAAGAAAAACTTGCATTTATATAGCGCCTTTCACAACCAGAGGTTGTCCCAAAGCGTCTTACAGCCAATCAAGTACTTTGAGGTGTAGTCACTATAATAGTGTCAATAAATCAGAGAAAGGGAGAGAAGAAAGGATACAATGAAGTTAGAGATTAGTGGTCAAAGAGGAATTGCCCATCATAGGACAAGTTTTTTTCTTCTATTCCGTTCAGGAATACAAAGCAATGTCAGAAATATCTCATCAGATTTGGAAGCAGCATTTAAGTCGTGGATAAATTTGGTGCCTGATAAGGGAAAGGAAGTGTTTGGCACGAAATGAAATTGAGCTATTTAGAGGCGGTTTACAGCACACATGTACAGGAACTGACATGCACATGATCCACAAAGAACCAAATGTGATTCAACTGTCTGCTTTCCCCCCCAGTGCGTGCTATAATTTCACCTCTAGGCAGCGCATGTTTCCACAGTGTAATCTTTCACACTTTCCCACCTTGAAAAATATGGTTCATATTTTATTATTTTAAAATCAGCACAGCAGTAATTGAGACAGATAACAGCAGTGACTTCTCACCTTTTAATACAAACTAGGATAAATGCAGGCAATTCGCTCACATTTGGCATTGTTACGGCTTTTATGTGTATCTTAGCGTCAGCTCCTACAGATAGGTGCTGTAAACTGGGTAAATGATATGGCCACGGTACCAGGGAAGCTGATCATTGATGAGAGAAACTGTGCTGGCGATGGAGGGACCAGAGAGGTAAATGAAATACTCTCCTGTCTCCAAGGGTGCACACCACCAGTAGAAGTAGCCCACAGGTTCTGTTTAATACCTGTACAATACGTGCACTCATATTAGATTTACACAATATATTCTGATAGCCAATAAAAATACATGGCAGATTATTCAGGATCTGTAAAAAGAAAGGACAGGTTATATTCTACTGTTACTGAATTGAGCAATTGTATCAAATGTCCTGCTCTGATATTGAAAAGTTTGAAAGAGAAAGTTTGAATCAAAGGATTCATTTTAATTGCTATGGGGCAGCAGACCAGCTGCCCATTTTACACCCTGCCCATTGGAAAGGAAAGTTGTGCAGGGTGTAAAACCAACCCACCCCGCCTGTTTCCGGCCCGGAGGGAACAGTGAAAATTGACCCCATGTGCTTTTTGAATGGGTGTTATGATTTCTCCCAGATATCACTCTGTGTTCTTTGACAAGGACCACTCCCATAAGCGAGCCCTCAGTCCCTAGAACCAACCTTTGACTGTGGTAATTTAGCATTGCCCAGGTTCAAACTCTTGTTGTTGTAATTTGTTCACTGGAAATGTCACAAGTCTGCTTGAGTTCTAGTCTTGATTGGAAGAAGAATATCCACTCCATGGGTGTGATTTTAACCTAACTCGCCGGGCGGGAAGCCCACAGGATCGGGTGCAACGCTGGTTTTACAGCCTGCCCAATATTACTCTCTATTGACTTCAATGGTTAGACCACACTTGGCTGTGTGCATTTCTGGTCTTCATAGTACCAAAACGATATTGAAGTTCTAGAGCAATTACAGAAAAGATTTACAAGGATTTTACCAGAAGTGAGAGGATGCAACTGTCAGGAAAAACTGAGCAGGCTGGGCTCTTTTCTCTGGAAGAGAGAAGATTAAGAGAAGACCTGGGTGAATTCTTTAAAGCTATGAAGGGGTTCAATAGAGTGAACATGGAGAAACTGTTTCCACTTGTAGGTGTATCCAGAACAAGGGGGCATAAATATATGATGGCCACTAACCGATCAAATAAAAAAAAAATAGATGAATTTCTTTACAGAGTGTGATGAGAATGTGGAAACTGCTACCACATGGAATGAAAAAGAAAGACTTGCATTTATATAGCGCCTTTCACGACCACCGGACGTCTCAAAGTGCTTTACAGCCAACGAAGTACTTTTCGAGTGTAGTCACTGTTGTAATGTAGGGATGGTTGAAGCATTGATGCATTTGAGGGGAGGCTTGATGCACACCTGAGGGAGAAGGGAATAAAGGGATCCTGGGACAGGGTGGGAAGAACGAGAGGAGGCTCATTTGGAGTATAAACACTGGCATAGAGAGTTAGGTTGAATGGCCTGTTTCTGTGCTGTAGATTCTGTGTAATTCTATAAGACTCCAGAGCTCTGGGAGGACCCTGGACGAAGTTCCTAATTATTCAACAGGTTGAGGAGTTTCAGAATCAATGGTCAACATCCATTGTAATCACAGTGTCATCAACCAGAAAATTCACCAGGGCAGCTGATTACAGTTTCAATTCATGCTACATTGACGGATACAATTAAACCACTTAGGGGGTAACTTTAACCTAACGCAGCCGGCGGGAAAGTGATGGGATCAGATTGGACACCATTTTACACCCCGTCCGATTTTATTTTCCATTGAAACCAGTGAATAGTAAAATTGGGCAGGGTGTAAAATCGTGCAGGGAGTAAAACGGGCGGCCAATCCAATCCTGGTAAATTTCCCACTGAGCGGGTTAAGTTAAAATTACCCCCTCAAATGTTTTGTACATTTGTTGCATCGAGCAGAGTGTTACAGGTCTTGTTCATAACATTATCTGGATCATTTAACGTAAACCATAGCAATTCAAACAGATTTTAATGCAGCAATTTTACTCCTAGTATCTGCCCCAGTTCACCTCCATGTGGAATATTGCATATACAGGAAACTCTCTTTTTACCGGCACCTAAATAACCGGAAATCTCTCTTAACCGGCAAAATTCAGGAGTAGGTTCAGGTAAGTTTTACTTCATATTAGTGGCCGTGTAACCGGGGTGGATCTGTGGCCGTGTAACCGGGGTTCCTGCACCTGTTGCCATGCAACAGGGACTCCTGGATCTGTGGCCGTGTAACCGGGGTTCCTGCACCTGTTGCCATGCAACAGGGACGCCTGGATTTGTGGCCGTGTACGGGGCTCTCGTACTTTAGTAAGTATACCTCTCTGTAATCCGGACTTTTTGATCAACCGGCAGCACGCCGGTCCCGTCGGTGCCGGATAAAAAAGAGTTTCCTGTAATTAAATAAACTGTATTGACCCTGGTGCCATAGGCACCTGGTGCCCTGAGGTTTCTAATGAAAGCTGAGCTATCAGACAGGAATTATGTAGTGATGAGATGAAAATAAATAACTTTGCTGCTTTGCAGTCAATCCCTGTGTGCCAGTCGCCCTCTGGTACCATTCCGAAGTTGCCAATCTTTAGCCAAGACGGAGACTAGTGACAGGCTATTTGACTGTGGGGGCATGACAGCCAAGCCCAGTCCTGTCCTCACCTGATGTCCACTCACGCACTTTTCCAGCAAGTGTTACTGGACTGCATTCAGAAGTGGGGAAATCTGGCTGATTTTTTTTTCCCCCTCCCCCAGTCCGGGAGCACGAAGACCAGTTGTAGCATCCGAACACTTGCTAAAATCAACTCCCTCAGCAGGGACTGTGAATTAAACCAAACCTTATGGTCTGTAATGCTCAGTTACACACTGCCTTTAGCGACTGAACCATCAGGAAGATCATTAGGGACCTTTTCGTACATCTGTTTTTGGAGGTTGTAAGTAAAATGTTACAAAATGAATTTGAGCTCTAATCCTGGATGCCAAGAGTTACTTCAATTGTTGTACAGTCTTAGAGACAAATGGATCAGTCAACTAACCACCAATATTACATTCGTCAAAAATCTAAGTAACATAAGTCATGTACATCTGGGAGGATGATGTTAAATCAGAGTAACAGTCTTCATTATAGCTAGAGCGGCGATTTTACAACATATGTGACTCTTTAATAACGATGAACAGTGGGTCACTGAGGAAAGTAGTGCTTTTTAATCTATCTTCCCAGTTTTCCCCGTTCTCTGCTGAAGGTGCTGGCTCATGCTGAGGTTCCATGGATGCTGGAAGCCCTCTAATTTCTCGTGCAAGTGGCCATTCGGAATAGCTGTTGGCGAGCCTGGGAGTCATCACAACAGAGCCCGATTCCTGCCCCCAGCTGGTATTCATGCATGCGCACTTTCCAGCTGGATTCAATGCATAGTGATCAGGCGCGGCAACCAGGTTTATTTTCGTACTTGCTAGGCCAGGGGCGCTGGGGTTAATTGTGGTGCCGACTGCGGCTCCTGGCTCAGATCAGCTAACGCAGCACGGAGCAAGGGGACCAAATCTGCAACCACTATTTTCTGTACGGCTGGTTTCCACTCTTGGCAATGCACTGACCAACGAAGGCATCGGGAGCACAAAAAAAAAACCTGGCAGGACATTGCAGTGATCTAAGGCCATTTGTAGTCCAACTAAAAGTGGAATTTACTCAGGCGAGTAATTGCGGCCCTGAACCTGAATCTAAGCACGGTGTGGCTTGTATTATTGGAATGTGCTGTCATTGTTGATTTGGTCAGTGTAGTCAAACACTTCTAGCATATGCTTTCTTTTGCTACTGCTATCACAAGTTTTGAAGAACAACGCCAGAGAAATCTATACAAGCTGGATTTTATCATTCCCAAATGATGAGTCGTTCTTATCTGGAGTGCATGTTATACTTTTGAAGCCAAATCATTTAAATTAAGTGTCACAACAAGCCTGGTGTTATTGTGGAGGCTCCATGCACAACAAAAGAAACCCTGGAAGCTCTGACTGTTTGTCGGAGTTTGATTCAAACACACAGTTGCTGCTTTCTTTCTGGAGCCACTAGAAAGCTCAGTGAGGTGCGGCGGTAAACAGAGGAGAACAGATGGCTGGGAGCAGGCAACACTCAAGGGACGAGGATGACACCACAAACCGTGAATGCAAAGCTCTAGCAGCTTACACTGTCATCCTAACACACTCTCAGCTGTGTTTTCCTTGCTTGGAAACACTCCCGTCCACGACCCCGAGCTTTTCCATTCAGCATTTGATAAAGGTTTCAATGCACTTTTTTTTAAGCCCACTAAGCACTGCCATTGTGTCCATCAACTCGGTCGCATGATAGAGGAAGATTAACAAGGTTTTATATTGGACTCCTGCTAAAAAGCCTGTACGTGGAGACATCAGGTAAGATCAGGATCAGCTCTGATGGTGTTTGCGGTCCACTATGCTGTCAGCGTCCAATATATAGGCTCACGTTTGAAGAATAGTCACTTGGACCAAGCACTGGAGGGCTGCTGGTGCCTGTGAGTCTGTAACCTAGCCATGAGTCAATATCTTTTGGACAGTAGGGAGGAATGGGGGAGGCATTGGCAGAAAACACACACAGACAGTTCAGTTGTTGCCACACTTTTTTTTTCTGAAATTGAATTCCCATCGCTCACTCTTTCGCTGCCTTCTGCTACTATTCTCTTTTTTCTATTTCTTTCCTCAGCCATGCTATCCTGTTGTTCCTCCTGTATGTCTTTGCTCTGATTTTTCTTTCAAACAACTTGCATTCATATAGTGCCTTGAATGTAATAAAACATCGCAAGGGGCTTCACGGGAACGTAATCAGGCAAATATTTACACCGTGTCAAATAAGGAGCATTAGGACAGGTGACGAGGTAAGTTTTAAGGAGCGTCTTAAAGGAGGCGAGAGAGGCGGAGAGGTTTAGGGAGGTAATTCCAGAGTTTAGGGCCTAGACTGGTGAAGACATGGCCGCCAATAGTGGGGCGAAGGAGTGGTGGGGGAGAATTGCAGTGTTTTCAGAGGGTTGTAGGGCTGGAGGAGGTTACAGAGATGGGGAGGGGCAAGGCCATGGAAAGATTTGAACACGAGGATGAGAATTTAAAAATTGGGAGCCAATGTAGTTTAGCGAGCACAAGGGTGATGGGTGGATGGGACGGTGTGAGTCTGGATGAGTTTTCTCTGGCTTATTCACAGAATCACAGAAACCCCACAGTGCAGATAGAGGCCATTTCGGCCCATCGAGCCTGCACCGACACATATCCCACCCAATCCCCGTAACCCCTACACCAATACATATCCCACCCAATCCCCGTAACCCCTACACCAACACATATCCCACCCTATCCCTGTAACCCCACATATTTAATCCCCCTAACACTAAGGGTCAATTTATCATAGCCAATCAACCTAACCCTTCAATTTCTTCTTTCTCTGCCTGTTCTTCCTGGAACGTAGGAATTTTTACAAACCGAAAAGAACCGTTAAACTCAAGAAGCCTATACCTTATTTCAGAGTCTAACCCCACTTACCCACCTTACACCATAGACACAAACAGAAACGTGTGTAGACAGTTATATTGTTCACTTCCATGGGCTTTTCTGGTTACCAAATCCATAATGCTTTCATATGAAAAGAAATATCACAGTATCTTTGTGGCTTTTTCCCTAGCTGATGATTTTCATTCTCTCTGCTGTTTACAGGCTTGCTCTTTCCATCCCTATCTTGCTACTCTTGCTCTCTGGCTATTTTCTCAGTTTCTGCTGATTCTTTCCGTGCTGTGCTGTGAATTGTTCCATAGAATTACCTAGAGTCTACCACACACAAACAGGCCATTCAGCCCAACTGGTCTATGTTGGTGTTTATGCTCCACACGAACCTCCTCCCACCTCTCTTCATCTAACCCTATCAGCATAACTTTTTGTTTCATTCTCCCTCAGAGTCAGATTGTCTATCCCTGGTAGGAAAATGCCCAGAGGTATTTTACAGGATCTTATCAGTGTTCACAAAGAACACACTGGCTGTAAATGTTAGTCAGCTTGGATTTTGAAGCAATGTCATGCCTCACTAATCTATGAGAAGTCTTTGAGAAAGTAGATGAAGACAGTAGAAACACAGAAAAATAGGAGCAGGAGTAGGCCATTCGGCCCCTCGAGCATTCAATATGATCATAGCTGATCCTCTATCTCAATACCATATTCCCGCTCTCTCCCCATACCCCTTGATGCCTTTTGCGTCTAGAAATCTATCTATTTCTTAAATATCCGGTGGATATAGTTTACTGGTGCTTCTAGAAAACATTTAGTAAAGTTTCACATTGAGGCAATTAAAAAAGATTAACCCTTGAAATTAATAACAGCTCAGCTAGCTGAATTGTAAACCAGGAAGCAGAAAGTGTCGATGAACAGAAAAGGTTGGCTTGGAGGCAGTGACTTCTGGATTTCTGCGGCTATCTGTTCTGAGACTTTTGTGCAGAAGCTGGTCAACAAAATCCAAAGGAGAGTGGTAATCATAACTGAATTCGCCAGAAGGGAAGGAGACTTGAAATGGCAGGTCACCATCAGGCAAGAAATTCAACGGTATTTTGATACCAATAATGGTGTATTTGTTTTTGAGACCAAAGTTGAGGTTCTTTGAACACACAGTAATTCGCCCAGACCTCCCTTCCCCTTAAAAGATAGAGATGGCAGCCAGGCTGCTGTGTGATGTTACAGAGAAGCTTCTGTGACATCATAACAGTTATGATGGCGAGTTATATTGTCGTATATTTATTTTACTATTTAATGCATTTAATTTCAAAGGAATTACCTTTGATAGAATACCAAAGAACAGCTCAAGGAACTAGTTCTAAACAGTACACCACCTGACATCACAGAGCTTGGCATTGTGCTCTGAGACACCCAAACTCCAACAGTGGAACTCTGCAGCATAAATAAACAGAATTATAGGGCCTTGAGAAGACACTGCCAAAACGGAGGTAAGAACCTCCCAAACAGTAGCCGTTTTCCCCACTTTTTGTAATAAGAGTGGCATCGTGGTTATGTTACTGGACGAGAAATCCAGAGGCCTGGACTAATGATCCAGAGACGTGAGTTCAAATCCTGAGGAATTTAAATTCAGTTAATTAAATAAATCTGGAATGAAAAGCTAGCATCAGTAATGGTGACCATGAAACTATCGGATTGTCGTAAAAACCCAATGGCCTAGAAATTGGGTATAGCCCCGCTTGAGGCGTTAGAACTGGCGATGCGCAAAGTTTATAGCCAGACGAAACTTATCGCCGCCTGGCGCGATATTGGGTTGCATCGCCCCCAAAGGGGATTGAGGCGCTAAATCAGCCGTTGCACGGTGCTCTTAAGGCGCAAAAGTCAGGCGCTACTCAATATCGACGCGGACGGGCGCAGCACAGGTGAACTCAATTACGGGAAAGCACGAGACCTACAGGCGCCGGCCGGCTCTTAAAGGGGTGGGTCAGTCAGCCTGAGCTTCAACACCCAACAGGCCTCAGATTCGGCGCTCGCCCTTGTCTGGCGTTAGAAACTTGTGCATTATGGAGAAGGTTAGGCAGAGAGCAGAGCGCTTCAGCACTGAGGCTCTGGACCACTTGGTGGCTGCAGTTGAACACCGTCGAGAGGTCCTGTATCCGGATAATGGCAAGAGGCCAAATCAGAAGGCTTATCGACGATCTTGGAGGGAGGTTGCTGTGAGGGTGAATTCCAGCAGCATGGCGACCAGGACCCCTGTTCAGTGCAGGAAGAAATTCAACGACCTCACACGGATCGTTAGGGTGAGTGATGGTTTACCAAACTTGTGCTTCCCTCCATCTGCAGCTGACTTCGGGCACCCTGCTGCAATGATGCGCCAATGGCCATCTGTCAGTATGCACCCATGGCCCTTTCTGGCCACACACATGGACAGATGTCTCAAGGCCTCATGTAAGGGCTCTTGCACCATGGGGGGCACGCTTGGTCCAGCAACTGGTTCATCCTCAGAGCCACCCCCTGGAGGGGAGAGGGGGTGGCTCTGAGGATGAACCAGTTGCTGGACCAAGCGGCATGGAGCAACGCAGGGGGGATAGGCAAGTTCGGCCACCGTCTCCCCGCAGGGCAAGGCAGGTCGTCATGACTGCTGCACAGAGTGCAGATGAGGTCCGTCGCCCTCCAAACAAGCTCCCATTCCGATGCCAGTTGGTCAAAAGGCTTTTAGGTGTAGTGGTGCAAGTGCTTCGGACAGGGTTGAAGGTACCAAGTACTGTAAAGCTCAAATCCCAGAACTCCGCTCCACATTAGCTCGCCAACTCTCTCTAGCAGCGAGCGCAATGAGCAGGCCAAGTGGCAGAAGATTCTGCAGTAGAGCT
Organism: Somniosus microcephalus; assembly: GCF_052327205.1. Classification (NCBI taxonomy): domain Eukaryota; kingdom Metazoa; phylum Chordata; class Chondrichthyes; order Squaliformes; family Somniosidae; genus Somniosus; species Somniosus microcephalus. The sequence continues at coordinate 41,868,388 of NC_140993.1, read as the reverse complement.
GTCCCCTTTAAATAGCGCCCCCCTACTCCGAGAAGGGCCTGTTAGCCCTCCCTGGAACTGTCACTAATAGCGCTGGGCGCTAAGGCTCCGGGCGCCACCCAATATGCGCTCAGGCGCTCCTAAAAGGCGTTGCACACTGAAATGACGTCATGAGCTGCTTGCGCTCACGGGCGCGTGCAAACACTTAGCGCAGGCGCTAAATGTATAGTCAATATCTGAGTTGGCGCTATCTTCATAGCATCCGCCCCAACATAGCGCTTTGCCCCAATTCATGGTCTCTTTAGGCGCTCAGCGCCGGCGCTACCAACCCAATTTCTAGGCCAATGTCTTTTAGGGTAGGAAATCTGCCGTCCTTACCTGGTCTGGCCTATATGTGACTCCAGAACCACAGCAATGTGGTTGACTCTTAACTGCCCACTGAAATGGCCTAGCAAGCCACTCAGTTGTAACAAGCCGCTAACAAACTAATAAGAATAAAACCGGACTAACCACCCGACATCGATCTCGGTACCGGCTATGGACACGACAACGGCACACCCAACGCAGTCGACCCTGCAAAGTCCTCACCAACATCTGGGGACTTGTGCCAAAATTGGGAGAGCTGTCCCACAGACGAGTCAAACAACAGCCTGACATAGTCATACTCGCAGAATCATGCCTTTCAGCCAATGTCCAAACTCCTACATCACCATCCCTGGGTATGTCCTATCTCACCGGCAGGAGAGATCCACCAGGGGTGGTGGCACAGTGGTATACAGTCAGGAAGGAGTGGCCCTGGGAGTCCTCAACATTGACTCCGGACTCCATGAAGTCTCATGGCTTCAGGTCAAGCATGGGCAAGGAAACCTCCTGCTGATTACCACCTACCGCCCTCCCTCAGCTGATGAATCAGTACTCCTCCATGTTGAACACCACTTGGAAGAAGCACTGAGAGTAGCAAGGGCACAAAATGTACTCTGGGTGGGGGACTTCAATGTCCATCACCAAGAGTGGCTCGGTAGCACCACTGCTGACCGAGCTGGCCATGTCCTGAAGGACATAGCTGCCAGTCTGGGCCTGCGACAGGTGGTGAGAGAACCAACACAAGGGAAAAACCTACTTGACCGATGCATCTGTTCATGAAAACATTGGTAGCAGTGACCACCGCACAGTCATTGTGGAGACGAGTCCCGTCTTTACACTGAGGGCACCCTCTATCATGTTGGTGTGGCACTACACCCGTGCTAAATGAGACAGATTCAGAACAGATCTAGCAGCTCAAAAGTGGGCATCCATGAGGCGCTGTGAGCCATCAGCATCAGCAGAATTGTATTCCACCACAATCTAACCTCATGGCCCAGCATATCCCTCACACTACCATTACTATTAAGCCAGGGGACCAACCCTGGTTCAATAAGGAGTGTAGAAGAGCATGCCAGGAGCAACACCAGGCGTACCTAAAAATGCAGTGCCAACCTGGGGAAGCTGCAACACAGGATAACATGCATGCTAAAAAGCCGAAGCAGCATGCTATAGACAGAGCTAAGCGATCCCACAATCAACAGATCAGATCAAGGTTCTGCAGTCCTGCCACATCCAGTTGGGAATGATGGTGGACCATTAAACTACTAACAAGGGGAGGAGGATCCATGAATATCCCCATCCTCAATGATGTTGGAGCCCAGCACGTGAGTGCAAAAGACAAAGCTGAAGCGTTTGCAATGATCTTCAGCCAAAAGTGCCGAGTGGATGATCCATATCGGCCTCCTCCTGAGGTCCCCACCATATCAGAAGCCAGTCTTCAGCTGATTCGATTCGCTCCACGTAATATCAAGAAATGGCTGAGCGCACTGAATACAGCAAAGGCTGTGGGCCCCGACAACATCCTGGCTATCGTGCTGAAGACTTGTGCTCCAGAACTAGCTGCACCTCTAGCCAAGCTGTTCCAGTACAGCTATAACACTGGCATCCATCCAACAATGTTCAAAACTGCCCAGGTATGTCCTGTCCACAAAAAGCAGGACAAATTCAATCCGGCCAATTACCGTCCCATCAGTCTACTCTCAATCATCAACAAAGTGATGGAAGGTGCCGTCGACAGTGATATCAAGCAGCACTTACTCACCAATAACCTGCTCACCGATGCCCAGTTTGGTTTCCGCCAGGACCACTTGGCTCCAGACCTCATTACAGTCTTGTTCCAAAAATGGACAAAAGAGCTGAATTCCAGAGGTGAGGTGAGAGTGACTACCCTTGACATCAAGGCAGCATTTAACTGAGTATGGCATCAAGGAACCCCAGTAAAATTGAAGTCAATGGGAATCAGGAAAACTATCCACTGGCTGGAGTCATACCTAGCACAAAGGAAGATGGTTGTGGTGGTTGAAGGTCAATCATCACAGCCCCAGGACATCACTGCAGGAATTCCTCAGTACAGTGTCCTAGGCCCAACCATCTTCAGCTGCTTTATCAATGACCTTCCCTCCATCATAAAGTCAGAAATGGGTATGATCGCTGATGACTGCACAGTGTTCAGTGCCATTCACAACTCCTCAGAAAGTGAAGCAGTCCATGCCCGCATGCAGCAAGACCTGGATGACATTCAGGCTTGGGCTGATAAGTGACAGGTAACATTTGCGCAATACAAGTGCAAGTCAATGACTGTCTCCAACAAGCGAGAGTCTAACCAGCGCCTTTTGACATTCAACGGCATTGCCATCACCGAATCCCCCACCATCAATAGCCTGGGGATCATCATTGACCAGAAACTTAACTGGACCAGCCACATAAATACTGCAGCAACAAGACCCTGTCAGAGGCTGGATATTCTGCGGCGAGTATCTCACCTCCTGACCCCCCAAAGCCTTTCCACCAACTACAAGGCACAAGTCAAGAGTGTGATGGAATACTCTCCACTTGCCTGGATGAGTGCAGCTCCAACAGCACTCGAGAAGCTTGACACCATCCAAGACAAAGCAGCCCACTTGATTGGCACCCCATCCACCACCTTAAACATTCACTCTCTCCACCACCGGTGTACCTTGGCTGCAGTGTGTACCATCTACAAGATGCACTGCAGCAACTCGCCATGGCTCCTTCGGCAGCACCTCCCAAACTCGCGACCTCTTCCAACTAGAAGGACAAGGGCAGCAGGCGCATGGGAACACCACCATCTCCAAGTTCCCCTCCAAGTCACACACCATCCCGACTTGGAAGTAAATCGCCGTTCCTTCATCGTCGCTGGGTCAAAATCCTGGAACTCTCTCCCTAACAGCACTGTGGGAGTACCTTCACCACACAGACTGCAGCGGTTCAAGAAGGTGACTCGGCACCACCTTCTCATGGGCAACTAGGGATGGGCAATAAATGCCAGCGACACCCACATCCCATGAATGAATAAAAATTGGCACCACAAGTATATGTACCTGTGTTCTGACACCAGTATTCCTTCAAAGCATCTGACTTGGATCAGTACATTTTGTTTCCATTTCTTTTTTAAGTGTTTTATAAATTAATTCCTTGAATAAACAGCAACTCTCTTCTTGACATGACAATATTCTGTTTAACATTTCCAGCACCACAGATAAAGGAAGTCACTTGACACAGACCTGCTTTCAGCTGTCATTATTTTTGCTCTTTTTTTCCCTCTCTCAATGGAAGCATTTGCTCATTTTCAGTAAGCTTACAGATAGAAGCAGAGATTTTTCTATTGGTAGGACAGTATTGACCTCACCAGCTGCTGTCATCAATAAAACTCTTAGGGGGAAAAATTCGGTATCGCCCCATTTGGGGCGCCATTATTGGCGGTGCGCAAAGTTTAGCGCCTGGCGCTAATTATTGCCTCCAACAGCAAACTTGGCTTTTATCGCCCCTGGAGATGATTGGAGCGCTAAACCAGGTGCTACACACCTCTCTTAAGGCGCCAAGGCCGAGGAGCGAGGCGCTACCTCAGAGGGCGGGCGAAGCTCATGTGATGTCAGTCAGCAATGGAACACAGACACACTGGCGCCGGCCAGTTCTTAAAGGGGAGGGTCGATCTTGCTCTCCATCCACAGCCTGCTCATTGCAGCCTTGAATCTCAGCCTGGAGAGACCTGTACATCAAACCTGCTGGAAAGAACAATGGAGAGACCCAGGGAAATATCTCACAGTGCAGCCCCCACAGTCTCTTCTAAATCAATACAAGGAAGGGCAAATCAAAATGAACCTGCAAAGTGCTGCTCAGTACCCTAAACTCCTTCACACAGCGTTGTATCTCTCCAGAAGTCTCTCTCTCTCAGAATGCGTGGTGCAAAAATGTCACCAACAAAAAAAGGCAGTAAGTGGTCACCTTTAAATAGCGCTCCCCCAGTCCCTTCCCGACTGCAAAACGTTCCCCTCAACCTGTCGTTGCTAGCGGCAGGCGGTAAGGCAGGGGGCGCCACTCAATATCCGGTCCGGGGCATTGCACACTCGACTGACGTCACGATCTGCCGGCGTAGGAGATCGTGGCAGTAGTGTTTAGTGCCGCCGCAAAATGTCTAGTTAATTTCGCGAGAGGCGCAGATATCGCCACGCCCGGGTGCTAATTGCTTTGCGCCCCACTTAGCGCCCTCTTAAGACGTTAACGGGAGGCGCAACCAACTGAATTTTTCCCCCTTAGGATGTGTAGGGCCAGCACATTACTGCCCATCCCTAGCAACTTGATACGACTGAGTGGCTTGCTGGGCCCCTTCAGAGGACAGTTAAGAGTCACCACGTCAGTGTGGGACTGGAGTCACACAGGCCAGGCCGGGTAAGAACAGAACGTAAGAACATAAACGTGAGCAGGAGTAGGCCAGTCGGCCCCTCGAGCCTGCTCTGCCATTCAATAAGATCATGGCTGATCCAATCTTGGCCTCAACACTACTTTCCCGCTCTCTCCCCATACCCCTTGACTCCCTTGTAGTTCTGATGTGTGTTAATCTCCGCCTTGAATATATTCAATGACTCCTCCTCCACAGCTCTCTGGGGTAGAGAAGGTGGGCAGGTTTCCTTCCCTAAAGGACATTAGTGAACCAGTTGGATTTCTTTGACAATCCGACAACTACATGGTCACTTTTACTGAGGCCAGCTTTTTATTTCCAGATTTTTTTTTTTTACTGAATTGGTGGGATTTGATCTCGCATTCTCTGGACTATTATAGTCTAGACCTCTGGATTACCAGCCCAGTAAAATCACCACACTGATACCGTACCCGCGCTTGATATAATTATTCTCCCACATATTTATGTGAATTATGTGGAAATAGGGCCATTTCAGTCTATATAGCTCATCCCAGGGGCTCTCCAAATGCTCATGCCCACACTGTGGACTTCATGTATTGCAGAATGTTTCCCCAGTTTGCTGTCGGAGGGCATTGCCTGTATGTCTGAGGGGGCGAGCGAGCTACTTCTTGTATTTTTTTAAACCTAAAAAGAAAGCTTGCCTGTGCAGCTGGCACCCTGTCCTCCTGCTGGCATATTCTGCTGCCGTACTCTGTTGACAGAGGGGGTGATAGAGTTACTGTGGTAGGGAACAAGGCTGGCGTCTAACTGCAGCAGGATGATTTACATCAGTTATGCAACTGAGCAGACAGATAGCAAATGAAATTTAACAATGAAAATACAAAGTATTGGACCTTGTCACAAAATATGCATCCTATGTATGCAATCAATGGAATTAAACTGCAACATTGAGATTTAGAAAGGGACTGGGGAATAATAAGACATATCACTAACAATATCCAGACTATGTAGCAAAACAATTTAAAAAGCTGAAATATTTGGACAGAACAGTAGAGCTTATGGGGCAATTTTGACTTTGACAAGAGTAGAGAAAATCACGAAGTCTAGTTTAGAAAAAAGGTGGTTAAGTGGGAGGACCTAATCAATGGAAATAAAATATTAAGTGGTATAGATCACAAAGAAAAATACTGATAAGAAAGTCAAACCACCTTCACCCCATCAGAGCATCTAACTGCCTCTCTTCTACCACTTTGTACCTCCATCCCCTTGTCCTGTAATCTTAATTTAACTTGAAACAACGTCCGGATTAACACTTTCAGTTTCACTTGGTAATTTAGAAAGTCCCCTCCAATTTGTATCCTTTCAAGGCTGAGGAGCTAGAGATTTTAATAGCCTATTCTGATAACTCAGACCGTAACACATTATGCATCAGCCTTATGACTCTTCATTGCACTGCTTCCAGGATAGAAGCTTACCCTGCTCCTCAGTGACCAGAACTGAACACTGCACAAGATGTAGCCTGAACAGTGCACTACAGAGCTTCAGCTTGACAGCATCAGATTTATGGTCTACTGATTTCATAATATAGATCAGCATTCTGTTTGCTTTGGTTATTACTGTTCCACAATGACTGGCCGTGTTATGTATAAAGTGTACTATCGCACCCACATCAGTGTCGCCCTCTCGCCTAGCTAGTTTGACACCAGTCATTGAATATGCCCCAGTGTTTCTTCCATTGTGTAACGACTAAGAATTACTTGCATTAAATTTAATCTTCCCTAGTTCTGCCCACTTGCAATTTTGTCTAGGTTCTTCTGTAGTTTCTTGGCTGCTTTGTTAGACTTGACTGGCCCCTCCAGCTTGCATTGGGTTTCTGAATCTACCTTGTTTATTTAGATATAGATAGAAACAGTACAGGCTCCAACATGCACCCTTAAAGGAAACTCATTCGGTAACTTTTCCCAGCACCCGATCACTCCCCTGCTAGTGCTTCCTGCCTTTTAGCCAACTCCAATTTTGACCTGGCATACCCACTATGTTAAGCTTGTGAAGCAGTAGGCTTTCTAAATGTACGGTACATCAGAATGCTTTCCAACTTCTGTTTAGGAAGGCGCGACCTCAAATAAGGCAAGAAGGTTGGTAAAAAAAAATTTTAGGAAGTGATGTTGCAAGTAGAAATTTGTAAGTCCTTTTACATCTTAAACGCCCAGAAATTTTGATCAATGCCAATATTCAGTCCCTTATTGGTTACCAGTTTTAACCATGGATGGTACCAGGCACTCTCCAAGGGAAAGGAGAGAAAATCACAGGGAGAATGAATAAATTTCAAAATTTCTTCTGTTAGCCACTTTTTTTCTTATGAATTGTAAACCAAAATTGAGATGGATTCTCTTCTTTTTTCCTTAAATCTAAAGTTGTTTCAAACAACAGTGAGGGGTTGACCGATATTTAAGATTCTTTTTGCTCAGTGTCTATTTTAGATTATGGATTGCTCTGTGTTTATATTAGATTATGGATTGCTAATTGACATTGTCTGCTTGAATATAAATAGCCATTCTTTGTCAGATTAAATATGCTTTTGATGGAAAATTGCCTGCATGGACAAATGGCATCTCCTCGTGAGTATTATTTGATTTGTCTGGGTCCTTTGATAATTATATTTTGTAACTTCATCAAATGTCAGCTAATCAACCAATTGCATTATTAGGAGAGTTTGTAAAGGTTAACCTTGTTATGACAAAAACATTTTTACCTTGTACATATTATATATAATAGAATAAGCATGCAAGGGGTTAAAATGGGTTTGCACAGAGCATTTCTCAAATGAGAAGACAGTCAGTTCAGGTCCAGTTGAGCTGACTATGGCATCTTAATCTATGTGAAATAATAAGTCTGAAGACAATCATAAGTTCCAGGTATCAATTAGCCGGCAGCATCTTCGCCATTGTCAGTGATTGCATTGAGTCAATATTGATGATGAACTATTTGTTCTGATGCGTTAATGAGCGATGCAATTGTTGGCTGCCTTTGTGTCAGGACATCTGCAGGGGTGTTCACAAGCGACCTGTCCCAGATCAAAGGGTGGGCCCCAGCGTGGTATACTCTTTGATTGAGATCTGTTTCTGAGACCTTTTCAGATGAGGGCAGAGTCATCGATTGGCTGGAGCTCTTTATAATGGACAGCCTGTGGCCAGAGATTTCCTCTGGAGATCTTCCCCCTGCTGCCACCAACCTCATAGTTCCCCAACCCCGCACAGCCCGCTTCTACCTCCTTCCCAAGATCCACAAACAGGACTGCCCTGGTAGACCCATCGTTTCAGCCTGTTCTTGCCCTACAGAACTTATCTCTTCCTATCTTGACTCTATCTTTTCTCCCCTTGTCCAGTCTCTTCCCACCTACATCCGCGACTCTTCGGACGCCCTCCGCCACTTTAACAGTTTCCAGTTTCCTGGCCCCAACCGCTTCCTTTTCACCATGGACGTACAATCCCTCTACACCTCCATCCCCCACCCGGATGGCCTGAGGGCGCTCCGCTTCTTCCTTGAACAGAGGCCCAACCAGTCCCCATCCACCACGACCCTCCTCCGCCTGGCTGAACTTGTTCTCACATTGAACAACTTCTCCTTTAACTCCACTCATTTCCTCCAAATCAAAGGTGTTGCCATGGGTACCCGCATGGGTCCTAGCTATGCCTGCCTTTTCGTGGGCTATGTGGAACAATCTTTGTTCCAGTCCTACTCGGGTCCCCTCCCTCACCTCTTTTTCCGATACATTGATGACTGTATCGGTGCCGTTTCCTGCTCTCGCCCCGAACTTGACAATTTCATTCACTTTGCCTCCAATTTCCACCCTTCCCTCACCTTCACATGGTCCATCTCGGACTCTTCCCTTCCCTTCCTCGACTTCTCCGTCTCCAACTCTGGGGATAGGTTATCGACCAATATTTACTACAAGCCCACTGACTCCCACAGCTACCTGGACTACACTTCCTCCCACCCCGCTTCCTGTAAGGACTCTATTCCATTCTCCCAGTTTCTCCGCCTCCGCTGTATCTGCTCCGACGACGCCACCTTCCACACCAGTGCTTCAGACATGTCTTCCTTTTTCCGCAACCGAGGATTCCCCTCTACTGTGGTTGACACTGCCCTCAACCGTGTCAGTTCTATCTCCCGCACTTCTGCCCTCACCCCTGCCCCTCCCTCCCGGAACCACGATAGGGTTCCCCTTGTCCTCACCTTTCACCCCACCAGCCTCCACATTCAACGGATCATCCTCCGGCATTTCCGCTACCTCCAAAGTGATCCCACCACCAAACGTATCTTCCCCTCCCCTCCCCTTTCAGCATTCCGCAGGGACCGCTCCCTCCGAGACACCCTAGTCCACTCCTCTATCACCCCAAACAGCCCTTCCTCTTCGCCTGGCACCTTCCCGTGCAAGCGGAGGAGATGTAACACCTGCCCCTATACCTCCCCCCTTCCCACTGTCCAGGGCCCCAAACACCCCTTCCAGGTGAAACAGCGATTTACTTGTACTTCTCGCAATCTAGTATACTGTATTCGCTGCTCACGATGCGGTCTCCTCTACATTGGGGAGACCAAACGCAGATTGGGTGACCGCTTTGCGGAACACCTCCGTTCAGTCCGTAAGGGTGACCCCGAGCTTCCGGTCGCCTGTCATTTTAATTCATCGCTCCATTCCCACTCGGACCTCACCGTCCTTGGCCTCTTGTATTGTTCCACGGAAGCTCAACGTAAACTCGAGGAACAGCACCTCATCTTCCGATTAGGCAGTCTGCAGCCTTCCGGACTCAATATCGAGTTCAACAATTTCAGATCATAAGCTCGGCCCCCATTTCATTTTCTCTTGTAATTGTTCCACTCCTTTTCCCCCCCCCCCCTTTCCTTTTGTTTCTCTCTCACACCTGGCAGCTATCTTTTGCCCTGCCAGTACACTTTACACCTAATCCCAGCCTATTACCATCTCGTCTAGCTTCTAATCTCTTTTACTTCTTTTGTTTCTTTTATTCTTTTGTCCGATCGCAGCCCTGCCTCCGATCTAGTTTCTTTTCTTTCCAGTTTTGAAGAAGGGTCCAACCCGAAACGTCAACTCAAATTTCTCTCCACGGATGTTGCCTGACCTGCTGAGTTTTTCCAGCATTTTCTGTTGTTATTTCCTCTTACAGATTTATGATGTCACCTCACAACCAGGCTTCAGTGGGCAGCCAGCCAGTGTGTTAAGTTTCAGGTTATTTGGTTTTAAAGTCTGTGCCAGCCTACCCAGAGAGCTAGGCAAGAGTGAGTTTACAGTAATTGCACTTCTGTTTAAGGTCCATGTTTAGAAAGGAAGCATGTTATATAAATAATCAAGGAGAGTAGAGAAATGTATATCATAGAATCATAGAAGGATACAGTACAGAAGGAGCCCATTCAGCCCATCGTGCCTGCGCCGGCTGTTTGGTAGAGCTATCCAATTTGTAAAGGGGTAGGTCATGTCTAACGAACCTAATTGAATTTTTTGAGTAAGGAACTAAATTAGTAGACAGGGAATGTCTATGGATGGAGTTTATATGGACTTCCAGAAAACATTTGATAAGGTTGCACGTAAGAGACTGTTAACTAAAATTAAAGCTCATGGAATTGAAGGCAAATTATTGACCTGGTCAGGCGGTCGAAGACAGAGAGTAATAGGTATGTACTCTAATTGGAGGAAAGTGATTAGTGTCACTAGTCACAAGGATCTGTGCCGTGGCCTCAACTATTCACTATATTAATGACTTCAGAATAGAGAGCCTTATATCCAAGTTTGTTGACGACACAAATATTGGTAAGTAATGTAGAAGGGAGCATAAAATTACAAAGAGACATTGATGGATTAAGTGAGTGGGCGAAACTGCAGCAGATGGATTTCAATGCAAGTAAATGTGAGGTAATCTATTTTGAACCAAAAAATGAAAGATTCGAGAATTATTTAAATGGTGAAAAGCTAGGAACAGTCGAGGTCCAAAGAGATTTGGGATTCATGTACACAGATCACTAAAATGTCAGGAACAAAAAATAGTCAAAAAGGCTAATGAAATGTTAGCCTTTATAACTAGAGGGCTAGAATATAAAGGGGAGGGAGTTTTGTTACAGCTATACAAAACCCTGGTTAGACCATATCTGGAGTACTGTGTACAGTTCTAGGCACTGCACCTTAGAAAAGATATATTGACCTTGGAATGAGTGCAGTTCATTTCACCAGAATGTTACCAGGGCTCCAAGGGTTACATTATGAGGAGAGATTACATAAACTAGGCTTGTATTCCCTGGAATATAGAGGTTAAAAGTTGATTTAATTGAGGTTTTATAGGATTTTGAAAGGAATTGATAGGGTAGCGAGAAACTTTTTCCGCTGGTTGGGGAGTCTAGGACGAGGGTGCATAGTCTAAAAATTAGAGCCAGGCCGTTCAGGACTGAAATTAGGAAACACTACTACACGCAAAGGGTGGTAGAAGTTTGGAAGTCTCTTCTGCAAATCGCAATTGATGCGAGGTCAATTGTTAATTTTAAACCTGAGATTAATAGATTTTTGCTAAGCAAAGGTATTAAGGGATATGGGGCAAAGGCGGCTATATGGAGTTAGGCCACAGATCAACCATGATCTCATTGAATGGTGGAACAGGCTTGAGGGGCTAAATAGCCTACTCCTGTTCCTATGGTGGGTAAGTCTAGGACAAGAAGACACAATGTTAAAATCAGAGCTAGGCCATTCAGGAGAGAAGTTAGGAAACTTCTTCACGTAAAGGGAGGTAGAAGTATGGAACTTTCTCCCACAAAAAGCAGTAGATTCTTGTTCAATTCATGATTTAAAATCAGAGATCGATAGATTTTTGCTAGCTAAGGGTATAAAGGGATATGGAGCCAAGGCAGGTGGATGGAGTTAAGATACAGATCAGCCATGATCTCACTGAATGATTGAACTGGCTCGAGGGGCTGAATGGCCTACTCCTGTTCCTATATTCCTATGTAACAAAGCCGCGGATGAATGTTTCAGCAGCAGATCATAGAATGGTTACGGCATGGAAGAAGGCCATTTGGCCCGTTGAGCCCATGCCAGCTCTCTGCAAGAGCACTTCAGCTAGTCCCACTCCCCCGCCCTTTCCCCATGGCCCTGCAAATTTTTTTCCTTCAGGTACTTATACAACTCCCTTTTGAAAGCCATGATTGAATCTGCCTCCACCACCCTTTCGGGCATTGCATTCCAGATCCTAACCATTCGCTGAGTAAAATAGTTTATCCTCATGTCGCCTCTGGTTCTTCTGCCAGTCACCTTAAGATGAGCTGAGGCAGGGACAGAAACGGGTTGGTCTTGGTGATGGAGAGGATATGGGGTCGGAAGCTCAGCTCAGGGTCAAGCTTAGGATGCCAAGGTTATGAGGCACATCCTGAAGTGATGAAAGATGCTATATAACTGCCAGATCTTTTGTTTGCTTTTAATTCTTCAAGAATGGGACGTTTTACCGCTAAACATAAGCATTTCTGAAAACCTGAAAGGAGAATGATTTTTCTTTGAAGGTTCTCGAGGAATTGGGAGTTTTGCTTTGCCGTGTGCTATCAGAATATTAAGCAGTTAAAAGAAATACATTTTAGGGTTGTGCTGCGCATTATATAGCTCTTGTCTTTTACCTCTGGTACCTGGGTTTGTGTCCAATCCAGACTTATGGGAAGCAAGCCTTCTCTGTCTGCTGGCTGTAAGACTCGTATGTGATATGAGTTTGGACAGTCGGAATCCAGTTCCTTGTGGACATGCAGCTATGGCACATAACTGTTCTAATTCAGGACTAATTAGTAAAAGCATTCACAGAGACCACAAGATGGCTGTTATATCCCATGTGGACTGCTATATATACAGTTTAAATCTAAAATACTGTGCAACCCCGGTCGAATGTGTGACATTTCACTGTTTGAATAGACTGACTAAGTTGTGTCAGCTTAGCTGATTTGATAGTATTCTCAGGGAGTGCTGCATTGATGGAGGTGCTATCCTTCAGATGAAACAATGGCCCAGAAATTCGGGTCTCCACGGCTGAGTACGCACGGGTACTCACCCGTAGGCCCAATGGAAGTGCCGGTTTCGTGCCTGCACTGCGCATGCGCGGGAAACCGGAACTTCCATTCCCTTAAAGGAAAGGGTTTAGAGGTCGAATGCATGCGCCAGAGAGGCAGCACGTGCACATGGAACTTACGTTTTTTTTGCAACTTTCTCCGGGAGGGTAAGTCTCCAGGAGTTACACATGTAAAAAGCAGGCACAAGGCCTGCTTTTAACAAGTTAAGTGGTGAATTAATTAAAATTAAAACATTTTTTCCACAGGTTTATTATTTTTAAATACTTTAAAGAAAGGTAAGTTTATTTTTAGCCCCTTAGAAAATGTAATTAATTTTTTCAAAAATTTAAGTTATTGTTTGAAATAGTTATTTTATGTAATTTATAGTTATTTTAAAAATGTGACTTTTTAAAACATTTATTTGAAGTTTTAGTGATGTTTTGGGGCTTATAGTATTTATAGTTTTGACAGCTCTTCCTGTCAATTTTATGAATGGGCATTCCCTGCTACCATTGGCTCTCCATGGCCCACGTGATCCATGGGGACGCATCGAACTAACTGCGCCCCTGGGATACGCAAGCACTGCGCGCCGGCAGTTGGAAGAGGCCCAGGATCGGAATCCCACGCGGGCCCACAGCTCAACGGTCGGCGCGCAGGGTAAGTGCAGGTCGGGGGCTTACACCCGCGGGAAGCCTCCGACCCGAATTTCTGGGCCATTATTTATTCTTGTGCTTCAGAAAACATTAACGATCCCATGGTACTACTCAGAGTAAAGCAAAGAGTTCTCTCAGTATCCTGGCCAATGTTTCCAAGCCACTGAAATAAGTTAAGTGATCATTCATTTCCTGTCTGTTGATGGTGACCTGCAATATTTTCATTCTCCATTCATAAAATCGCCCCATTCAACCATCTGGATTCGACTTTACTCAAGGATGTTCAAAATAAGGTTGAAAATTGTCACAACATTTTTTTTAAATGGAATTAAACCTAAAAAAAATCTCTCATTTTAGTTTGTTATGCCCCAAGCTGCCACAGTGATTATTGATTGAGAGAGCTTCAAGAACATGCTCTGGCTGAGTCATATTAGGCAGTGTTCCATCTCTAGAAACTTTGACACTTTCCAACAAAGTGGCAAAAACTGACGGTGATTCACCTGCCGTGGTGATTCATAGCAGACCAGATGAGAGAGGGCCTCTTTCGAGCACTTTCTTATTTGCAGCTACATTAAATGCAACCCTGTTGATTACTTGCGAAATCACCTGTCAGTTACCAGCGCAGATGCTATGGGCAGCCCTGGAAAACAAATTTCTCCAGGCAGGTGGAAAATTACAGCATTCAGTACGGTGGGGTTTTGGCATTTAAAAATCAACTGCTGCATCTGCCCGATCAGTACAAGCAAATTCAGCTGTACTTGTGTGTATGTAAATTGTTCAGTGGCATGCTTCTGTACTCACCGTACATAAAAGCTTTGAAATTTTAGTACAAAAGGAAGCAGTTTGGCCATGCTTGCCTGTGTTGAATTTAGTCCCCCTCATTTTACACACCCATTTTATTGCTTTTCACCCAAACAGATCTCATTTTCCTACTTTTTTCCCCATATATTTTTATGTTCTTATTTAAGTATTTGTCCCGGTTTTTCAGGCATCACATCTCAGATGTCACGCTTCCTGTGTCTCGTTTTCTTGCATGCAAATTTCTGTGTGACACTTGCACTTGATTGGGTTAGAACGTTGTACTCATGAAACACTGGCAAATCACAGCTTAGCGTGTGTACGCTCCTACCAACGAACAGCTAACAATGGGTTCAAGACAGCGGCTCACCACCACCTTCTCAAGGGCAACTAGGGATGGGCAATAAATGCTGGCCTTGCCAGCGACGCCCACATCCCATGAATGACCACAAAAAAAAGGAAACTACCAAATAGGAACTTAGAAAACTAGGAATTAAAAACGAGCACTTTCAAGCAGATATTAGTAGCAAAGAGCAGGAGAAAAAGCAATGGAAATGCTCTAAATAGTTTTTGAAAGTTCTTCTAGCTGCTGTCTTCTTTTGTCAGTAACCCAACATAGTACTAAAAACAAGATTCATATGTAAAGAAAGAATTAGCATTTATGTAGTATCGTTCATGATCTCAGAATGTCCCAACGCATTTCACAGCCAATGAAGTAGTTTTGAAGTGTTGTCACTGTCGTAATATAGGGAAACTAGCTGGGGGGGCCCGGCGTTGCCAGGGCAGTTTAGAGGGCTGCGCGGTTGACGGCCGGCTGCTGCCGCTCCCCCGCTCTGTGTCTCGGGCCGCGCGGTTGTGAGGCCCGGCCCGAGTGACCCCAACTCACCTCCCGCTCCGGCGGGCCGACGCAGCTGCCCCGCTCGCTGTTGAGGAAAGTCAGGGGAAAAAATGGCGGCGACGTTTTTGGGAGGCTGCAGGATTAGGTCCCGCCCGTGACGCACCGATTGGTCAACCATCAGGTCACTGAACTGTAGGATTGGTCAACCATCACGTCACTCAACGCTAATGAGCGGTAGGATTGGTCAACCGCTAATGAGCGGATCTTTGAACGTTTTTTATATACTGTCTGAACAATTTTTGTCTGACCAAAAAGTAAATATACCTATGACACTCCCCTGATCATCAGCTTTCTTTTGATATAACATATGTGTAGGTACGCTCTATAACTTTTGAGTGTATAGCGGACAGACAGACAGACAAACCAACTGCTTTATAAGATGTAGGCAGCCAGTTTGTGCACAGCAAAATCCCACAATCAGCAATGAGATAAATGGCCAGATGATTCCGTTTTGAGGATGTTGGTTGAACGATAAATGTTGGACAGTGCACTGGAGGATCTCCGCTGTTGTTCTTCAGAAAGTGCCATGGGATCCTTTATCTCCACCTGAGAGGACAAATGGGGCCTTGGTTTAACATCTCATTCGAAAGTTGGGTGAGACATTAAACTCTTTACAACATAATAAACATATGGAAAAAATACATTGTAACAAATTCAGTAAACGTAGCCAGAAACTGAGCCGCTCCCGCTCTGCTGCCATAACTTCACCAGATTTGTGGCGGAGACCCTATTTATGCCAGACTACCAACAAAGTTACAGCGGCAGAGTAGGAGCAGCTCCAAGGAAATTCCAAGCCCTTGTCTTTCTTGGTCATCATTTACAGGAAACTCTTTGGTATCTGGCACCGACGGGACCGGGATGGTGCTGGTTGATTAAAAATTCCGGATGACGGAGAGGGTTATCTACCGAGGCTTTTTTTAACAAACAAAAATAAAAAAATCAAGAAATGTGCAGTATAGAGTAATTGGGTACTCACCTACAGAATGTTGTGTTAAATGGATGGCGGAAGATGCTTGATTAAGTACAGCACTGCCAGTTGAGGGTAATCTATAACTCTTTAATTACTTAACAGTAAAACAAAACTTATACAGTAAACAGAAAAATGGCAGATCAGAAGAGACTACCAGCAGCGCGGGAGAGTCAGACTCCTGTTATTGAGGTGTTCGGACTTCCGACAGCGCCAAGAAGCCGAGTAGTGGCAGTTTGGAGAACTACCCCCACTGACTAACTCAGCCACCGCGAGAGACTTGGACTCGGACTCGGCAACATTTCTGGTTATTGAGGTGTTGTTTTTGGAGTATGAATTTTGCCGGTTAATAGAGAATTCTGGATATTTAGGTGCCGTTTAAACGAGAGTTTCCTGTATCAAGTGGCAACAGGTTATGTTATGATCTGGAATGCACTGCCTGAGAGGGCGGTGGAAGCAAATTCAATGGTAACTTTCAAAAGGGAATTTGAAAAATATTTCAAAGGGAAAATTGCAGGGCTATGGGAAAAGAGCAGGTGACTGGGACTAAATTGGATAGCTCTTTCAAAGAGCCGGCACAGGCGTGATGGGCTGCATGGCCTCCTTCTGTGCTGTAAAATTCTATGATTCTATGATTTAGCTTTTGCACTGTTTCTTCCCCCTCCAGGTAGCCATTCTTCATGTCTGAGCCTCAACAGAGAGTGAGCGTGGGTACTTTGTTCATGTAAAAAAAAATGTAGGCATCACAGCTGCACATTTTCCAACATTGGGTAGCCATTAGGAGTGGGAAACCTGACTAAATTTCCTCTTCCCCCATGGGCTGAGAAGAATTCCTACCCGGGTATCACCACCCCAGCTAAAATCAGCGAACTCGTTATAGAGTTCGGCCCATCGTGTCCGCGCCGGCCATCAAGCCCTGTCTATTCTAATCCCATTTTCCAGCACTTATAGGTCAGGGATCCAAGCTAATACCTTCTTGGTCCTGCATGGGTCAGTTTCAGATTGGGCATTGCACTTACACCAATTGAGTCATAGAGGGAGTGCTTGCCCTCTTGCCCTGGACCTCATTGTTCCTCCTGTATTAGCACTTCATAAGTACACTGTCCAATGACTTCAGGCCAGCTGTAGGATTGTAGGATTGTCTTTTCAGTCCATCTATATAGTTATAGCGGTTATTGAAAGCTACTATCAAAAGCAGCAATTAAATTAGTTCAAGACCAGAAACAATGAATTAAACTTATATGGCCCCAAAACTAGCAATCTGTCTTACCCCTGCAACTATACATCTATTCTTTCCTTCTCCCATCCGCAAATCGCACTCTTCCTCTGCTAAAGGAACTGTTTCATGCTGGTGCATGGTTCCACAGCTGTCAGCAAGCCTCTGCTACCTCAGAAGGTTGCCATTTTAGATCTGGACCTTAATGAGTGTCGGTAGCCTATTTGAGTATTTATATAGTATATATATGTATTGAGTATTACAGCTGGCATCAGTCATATTCTTGCTCAACATCCACACACACACACACACACTTTCCAGAGGGAATCACTGGATAGCTGGAAACTTAACTGGACCAGCCACATAAATACAGTGGCAACAAGAGCAGGTCAGAGGCTGGGTATTCTGCGGTGAGTGTCTCACCTCCTGACTCCCCAAAGCCTTTCCACCATCTACAAGGCACAAGTCAGGAGTGTGATGGAATACTTTCCACTTGCCTGGATGAATACAGCTCCACCAACATTCAAGAAGCTCGACACCATCCAAGACAAAGCAGCCCGCTTGATTGGCACCCCATCCACCACCTTAAACATTCACTCCCTCCGCCACTGGTGCACCGTGGCTGCAGTGTGTACCATCTACAAGATGCACTGCAGCAACACGCCAAGGCTTCTTCGGCAGCACCTTTCAAACCCGCGACCTCTTCCACCTATAAGGACAAGGGCAGTAGGCGCATGGGAACAACACCACCTCTGTGGTCCCCTCCAAGTCACACACCATCCTGACTTAGAGGTATATCGCTGTTGCTTCATCGTCGCTGGGTCAAAATCCTGGAACACTCTACCTAACAGCACTGTGGGTGTACCTTCACCATACACCACCTTCTCAAGGGCAATTAGGGATAGGCAATAAATGCTGGCCTTGCCAGCGATGCCCACATTCCGTGAATGAATAAAATAAATAGCAATCAGGAATAGTAAACATGGCTGATTTTTTTGCTCTCCCGAGTCCAGGACCCTACAGCAGCCTTACTGCTACCCTGACCCAGTTCAGCTAACTCAGCCCAGATCAGGGACCAAACCTAGAACCATCCATGCAGTACCACACCTGGCAGTATATTTAACCACTCAGGAAGCTCATGTGCCATACAGAATCTCTTTTCTTCAAATATATATATCTGAAATATCCAAGTTGAACTGTGGTCCAAACAGTTTGGATATGTAAGTTATCCTATCACAGTTCCACATTGGCAAGTTGTACTTGGACAAGAAACAAAGAAGCTATGATTAATTGAATGTTTCTATTAATTTACTATATTTCTTTAAGTATAGACTGTTAGAAGATGCATTTATTTATGATTAGATGCTTTATCTATTCATCAAAATCAATAAGCTTCCAGAAACGTTCAGGTCAAGCGTTCACAGATTTATTGAGTATATAGTACATGCAATAGTACTTAAGCATACACTTAATCATATCATACTTACAGTCAGACCTGATAATTGTGGGATTCAACATGTTACAGTTCTGAACTCTGTATTCAGGTGGATCTAAATCTTTGAATCCAATTTCTCGTTATAATTTGCTACTTTTTATACCTTTAATTTCTTATCTACATTGAATTACATCGAGTCTACAGCACAGAAACAGGCCATTCGGCCCAACTGGTCTATGCCTGCATATATGCTCCGAGAGCCTCCTCCCACCCCTCTTCATCTAATCCTGTCAGCATATCCTTCTATTCCTTTCTCCCTCATATGCTTATCTAGCTTCCCCTTAAATGCATCTATGCTATTTGCCTCAACTTGTAGTAGCTTGTTCCACATTCCTACCACTCTTTGGGTTATAACACTCCTGTGAAGCACCTTGGGATGTTTTACTACTTTAAAAGTGCTATATAAATACATGAAGGTTCTCCTGAATTCCCTGTTGAATTTATTGGTGACTATCTTATATTTATGGCCTCTAGTTCTGGTCGCTCCCAAAATTGGAAACATTTATTAAAAAAAAAAAAAAAAAAATGTTATTCATTGATGGGATGTGGGCGTCACTGGCTTAGGCCTGCATTTAGTGCCCATCCCTAATTGCCCTTGAGAAGATGGTGGTGAGCCGCCTTCTTGAACCGCTGCAGTCCATATGGTGTAGGTACACCCACAATGCTGTTAGGAAGGGAGTTCCAGGATTTTGGCCCAGCGACAGTGAAGGAACGGCGATACAGGTCCAAGTCAGGATGGTGTGTGGCTTGGAGGGGAACTTGTAGGTGGTGATGTTCCCATGCGTCTGCTGCCCTTGTCCTTCTAAGTGGTAGAGGTCGCGGGTTTGGAAGGTGCTGTTGAAGGAGCTTTGGCGAGTTGCTGCAGTGCATCTTGTAGATGGTACACACTGCAGCCACAGTGCGCCGGTGGTGGAGGGAGTGAATGTTGAAGGTGGTGGATGGAGTGCCAATCAAGCGGGGTGCTTTATCCTGAATGGTGTCGAGCTTCTTGAGTGTTGTTGGAGCTGCACTCATCCAGGCAAGTGGAGAGTATTCCATCACACTCCTGACTTGTGCCTTGTAGATGGTGGAAAGGCTTTGGGGAGTCAGGAGGTGAGACACTCGCCGCAGAATTCCCAGCCTCTGGCCTGCTCTTGTAGCCACAGCATTTATATGGCTGGTCCAGTTCAGTTTCTGATCAATGGTAACCCCCAGGATGTTGATAGTGGGGGATTCAGCAATGGTAATGCCATTGAATGTCAAGGGGAGATGGTTAGAGTCTCGCTTGTTGGAGATGGTCATTGCCTGGCACTTGTGTGGTGTGAATGTTACTTGCCACTTGTCAGCCCAAGTCTGAATGTTGTCCAGGTCTTGCTGCATATGGACACGGACTGCGTCAGTATCTGACGAGTCTCGAATGGTGCTGAACAGTGTGCAATCATCAGCGAACATCCCCACTTCTGACCTTATGATGGAGGGAAGGTCATTGATGAAACAGCTGAAGATGGTTGGGCCTAGGACACTGCCCTGAGGAACTCCTGCAGTGATGTCATGTGATTGAGATGAATGACTTCCAACAACCACAGCCAACTTCCACGTCTACTCTATCAAATCCTTTCATTATTGTAACGTCCGTGTGTAATTGAGACACGGACAGCAGGAGTTGGTTATAACAGGTGTTCACTGAATGGAGACAAAACTGGAACTACTATACAAAGTTACTGCACAGGCTTATATACAGGGGTGGTCACTACTGGTACTGCAGTATACAGGGGCTGCAGAATATAGTTCCTTCTTCAAAGTACATACACTACAATTCCTCCCCTTTTAGTTAAACAGTACATAACATTCGATTAATAATTAAATAACATATTTACAATTACAGTTGCTATATACGTTAGCTGAAGTTAAACAATTATAAATTCAGTCTTTGAGGAGGCTTCCTGATTCTGTCCGGATAACGCCTCTTTGGGGTATCAGGTTTTTCTGGCAAAGTTGATTCGGGATCAACGTCATTGTTTGGTTCGTCTGCTTCCAATATCACCGATTCTGAGGTAGATGCAATTGGTACTTCGGTTTCATCACCAGGTGTATCGGATCGTGGTGTGGATTTGAAGTTTTCCAGTGACTCTAGAATCTGGTCAGCATGGCGTCTTACAATGCTCTCTCCAACGTCCACGGTATACATTAGAGGTCCTTGCCGTGTGCAGATCGTTCCTGGCTGCCATTTCTCTGTGCGGTAGTCCCGGGCCAAAACTGGTTGACTTATCTTAAAACTCCTGGTTGGCCTTTCATTCATATTCTGAAACTGCCTGTTCTCCGCATCTCTTCTGATGTTTGGCTTAACCAAATCCAAGCGGCATCTTAGTCTTCGATTGAAGAACATCATGGCTGGAGTTTGGTTGGTAACCGCATGTGTCGCATTCCGGTAGGCAAACAAGAAGTTATCCACCTTGTGTTGTAGGGGTATGTCTTCATTACACATAGCCTTGATAGCCTTCTTGAATGTTTGAACGAACCTCTCAGCCAATCCATTGGTGGCTGGATGATATGGGGCGGATATGTAATGCTTAACATCATTGTTCTTTAAGAACCTCCGGAACTCTTCAGACATAAACTGTGGTCCATTGTCGGAGCAAATCTGTTCAGGCAGCCCATTTCTGGCAAATATGGTTCGTAAGACTGTGATGGTTTTTTCTGTGGTGGTTGAGGACATTTTTATTACCTCTGGCCACTTTGAATATGCATCCACCGCAATTAAAAACATCGAGTCCATAAATGGACCAGCAAAATCAATGTGTACCCTTTGCCATGGAGATGAGGGCCACTCCCATGGATGTAGAGGGGCTTGTGGTGGGGCGTTTTGGACCTTCTGGCATCCTGTACAGCTCTTGGTCATCTCTTCGATTTCTCTATCGATTCCCAGCCACCACACAAATGCTCTGGCTAAGTTCTTCATTTTTACCCCTCCCAGATGACCCTCATGAAGCTCATTGAGCACTCTATCCTTCAATTTGGGTGGAATTACTACTCTGGATCCACACATCAAGGTTCCTCGGCACACTGACAGCTGTTCTCTTCTCGGCGAGAATGCTGGCAACAGTGGTTCGCCACGTGCTGGCCATCCCTTCACCATTAAATCATAGACCCTGGAGAGTGTCGGGACATTTCGTGTTTCCTTTTCTATGTTTGCATTCGTCACAGGTAGACATTCGACTATGGTCGAGTGGAATATCTCCACAGGATCCACTGCAGGTGCTTCTTCCACCGTCGGCAACGGTAGGCGCGACAATCCATCAGCATTCCCATGCTGTTTAGTTCCTTTGTACTCGATGTCATATTGGTGTGCCCCTAGGAAAAGGGACCACCTCTGTAGCCGTTGTGCTGTCATTATCGGGACGCCCTTCTTAGGGTTGAAAATGGAGACAAGAGGTTGATGATCAGTTAGTAGAGTAAATTTCTGTCCGTGCAGGTAGTGATTGAACTTCTTCACCCCCCACACCAGGCTGAGGGCCTCTCTGTCAATCTGGGCGTAGTTACGCTCGGCTGCAGTTAACGAGCGTGACGCAAAAGCTATCGGCCTCTCTGAACCATCAAGGGATATATGTGACAGTACCGCTCCAATGCCGTAGGGAGACGCATCACATGCCAGTCTTATCGTTAGTGATGGGTTGTAGTGAGCTAATACTTCTCTTGAAGTGATCAGGCCTTTACACTTCTGAAAGGCCCGCTTACATTCATCGCTCCATTTCCATGCTACTCCAGTTTGTAGCAGGGCGTTCAGTGGGTGCAGAATTGTGGACAAATTCGGCAAAAACTTATGGTAGTAATTCACCAATCCGAGTAATGACCTCAGTTGCGACACATTTTCAGGCGCTGGAGCCTTAACTACCGCTTCAATTTTGTCAGGGGACTTATGTAACCCCTCTTCATCAATCACGTGGCCACAATACGATATTTGTTTCTTAAAAAACTCGCACTTGGGGCGATTGGCTCGTAGCCCATGTTCTCTTAGTCTAGTGAGCACCTGCTCTAGGTTGGCAAGGTGTTCACTGTCATTTTCACCCGTCACTAGGATGTCATCCAAGTAACACTGAGTCCCCGGAATCCCTTGCAGGACTTGTTCCATCGCTCTTTGCCATATAGCCGGAGCTGATGCAACTCCGAATACAAGTCGATTATACTGGTAAAGACCTTTGTGAGTGTTTATCGTGAGATATTTCCTAGAGGATTCTTCAACCTCCATCTGCAAATATGCTTGCGCTAGGTCAATTTTTGTAAAACGTTTCCCTCCAGATAGTGAGGCGAAAATATCTTCTATCCTCGGAAGAGGATACTGTACTGTGTGAAGGACTGGGTTCACAGTCACCTTGAAGTCCCCACAGATGCGAACCTTCCTTGGCTCCTCAGACTTATTTAACGTTTTCTTCATGACAGGAACGATGGGTGTCGCCCACTCGCTCCAGTCTACCTTAGTTAGCACGCCTGCATTCTCCAGATTCTCCAGCTCTGCCTCGACGGCTGGGCGAATTGCATACGGTACCGGTCTTGCTTTGAAAAACTTGGGAATTGCATTCTCTTCTATTTTTATCGTAGCGGTTACGCCTTTAAGAGTTCCCAGTTCTTGTTGAAATACCTCTTTGGCCTTAGCTAAGATTTTTGACAATCGTCCAGGTGTGACGTCGTCATCCTTTTTACCAGCCACAGTCAGTGCCTGAATGGAGTGCCAGTCTAAACTTATCTTCCTGATCCATTCACGTCCCAATAACGGTGGTCCACCATCTTGCAGTATGTACAGATACAATTTCTGTATTTCCTTGCCGTTGTATTCGACAGGCACCCTTATTTTCCCTCTGGGGTATACTTTCTGCCCTGTATATGTCTTCAAGACAATGGATGTGTCTTTCAAGGGTATGTGTGAGCATAGCCGCTTGTAGCCTCGTCGATTCATGACGGTCAGGGCTGATCCTGTATCCAATTCCATTTTGACTTGGGACCCTGCTCTCGTGAGGGTGACCCAAATGGTTCGGTGATCCTCTTTTGTGATTACGTTGTGTAGATTGAGACAGCTTAGTCTCTTGTTCCCAGATTCACTATCGCTCTTCTGGTCTTCCGAACTACTGTCCGTCATCTTTTGTACTTTCCTGTACTTTTCCTTAGTAGTCTTTTTGTTGTCGTTAGTCTTCTTCCCGGACCTGCAAACTCGTGCAATGTGTCCCATCTTTCCGCATTGCCTGCATGTTTTGTCCTTGGACCAGCAGTCCTTCTGGTCATGGGTTGTTCTGCCGCAGCGATAACATTTTTCAAATCCCCGTGTCATTTCATGGGTGCCGTATTCCTGTGGCTTTTGCTGTATTTCTGCAGCTCCCCTTGCTGCTGCTTCGTACGATACTGCCACGCTGAAAGCCTTATCTAGCGTCAGCTCTTTCTCTGAGAGTAACCTCTTCTGGGTTCCTTCACTCAGGAGTCCACAGACAAATTTGTCCCGTAGGGTATCTGCCAGTCCTGCTCCGAACTGGGAGTGCTTTGATAGCTTGCGTAGTTCCGTAAGGTAATCAGCATTCACAGAATCACAGAAACCCCACAATGCAGATAGAGGCCATTTCGGCCCATCGACCCTGCACCGACACATATCCCACCCGATCCCCGTAACCCCTACACCAACACATATCCCACCCTATCCCCGTAACCCCACGTATTTAATCCCCCTAACACTAAGGGTCAATTTATCATAGCCAATCAACCTAACCCGCACATCTTTGGACTGTGGGAGGAAACCGGAGCACCCGGAGGAAACCCACGCAAACACGGGGAGAATGCGCAAACTCCACACAGACAGTCACCCGAGGCTGGATTCGAACCCGGGTCCCTGGCGCTGTGAGGCAGCATTGCTCTCATCTTTATGCTGATTTCTCTTGTGGAATTTAAATCTTTCTGCTATCAGCAGCGGTGTAGGATTTAGGTGTTCCTGTAGGATATCAACAATTTCGTTAAAACTCTTCTCCATTGGTTTGACTGGAGTGATCAGGTTCCGCAATAGGCCGTACGTTCTTGCGCCCATTAAGTTTATTAGTACCGATGCCTTTTTCTCATCGGCTACTTCATTTGCCTTGCAATATACTTCGACTCTTTCCACATACGTGGTCCAGTCTTCTATTGCATTATCGAAGGCAGTGATATTGCCAGCCTTCGGCATCTTGGAGATCTAAAATGGCGCCTCCTGCGCTTTGCCTTCTTTCCCGCTGGATTAAGATGGCGCGTCCCGCGCTTTCTGTCTTCTCCGCTGCTGCTAGCGCTGTTGCTGACGTTTTTATGCCTTGATGGCGACACCCTATGGTCTTCGCGCACTTCCCCCCGCGCTGCTGCCAACGCCGCGGTCCCCGTGGCAAACTGCAGCTCCTCACGGCTTTCTGCGATTCTAATGTCTTTTATTTTAATTACTGTTCCCGTCGTCAGAGCAGACCCTATGGGACACTTTCCTCCCTCTTCTCGGGTCTGTACACTGCCCGGCTTCGTAGCACCGGCCGTGCCCTGTGTGCTCCACCCTCTCTCTCTCTCTCTCTCTCTCTCTCTCTCTCTCTTCCCGACAACGCTGCTCGGCCCCGTTGAAAAGCCACTCGATCGAGCTCTAGCACGCCGCAGCCCAGGAAGGATCAGTGTACTTCCTGCCACCAGCCCGATTAGCTGGAACACCATAGACTGGATAACCAAGCCCAGCTCTTGACAGCCTCTCCTGCAAATCTTCAAATCCGATGAATCAGAGGGCGGTTGCCCACGGTCGACGCCCGTTTCTTCTGTTTGTTTTTTTTTCTTTTTGGATTTCTTCCTTCTGGCCTCGACCTCTAACAACTTCGCTTCAGGGATGGATCCACGTGAGGTGGTGCAGAACTGTAGGTAAGTTCGGATCTGTTCGCCGCCAGTGTAACGTCCGTGTGTAATTGAGACACGGACTGCAGGAGTTGGTTATAACAGGTGTTTACTGAATGGAGACAAAACTGGAACTACTATACAAAGTTACTACACAGGCTTATCTACCGGGGTGGTCACTACTGGTACTGCAGTATACAGGGGCTGCAGAATATAGTTCCTTCTTCAAAGTACATACATTACAATTATCTTGATGACCTCTATCAGGTCACCCCTCACCCTTCTCTTTTCTAGCGAACCCCAGCCTCTTCAGTCGTGCCTGACAGTTATAACTTCTCAGTTCTGGTATCATCCTTCTCTAAATGCCCATATATTGTAGGCTCAGCATAACCTTCTCATTCAACAGATCATCCTCCGCCATTTCCCCCACCTCCAGCGTGATCCCATCACCAAACCTGAAACGTTAACTCTGTTTCTCTCTCCATGGATGCTGCTGAGTTTTTCCAGCATTTTCTGTTGTTGTTTCAGATTTCCAACATCCGCAGTATTTTGCTTTTGTATTTGTGCTTCCTATTTTTTGGCGCTTTAGAATGTGTGGAAAGTTGACCGGGTTACCTGACTATCAATATTTAGGCCCCTGGGCCTTAATTGGCTGTAATAAAAATATTTTGGAACAGTTTATCACAGAATCACAGAAACCCCACAGTGCAGATAGAGGCCATTTCGGCCCATCGAGCCTGCACCGACACATATCCCACCCGATCCCCGTAACCCCTACACCAACACATATCCCACCCTATCCCCGTAACCCCACGTATTTAATCCCCCTAACACTAAGGGTCAATTTATCATAGCCAATCAACCTAACCCGCACATCTTTGGACTGTGGGAGGAAACCGGAGCACCCGGAGGAAACCCACGCAAACACGGGGAGAATGTGCAAACTCCACACAGACAGTCACCCGAGGCCGGATTCGAACCCGGGTCCCTGGCGCTGTGAGGCAACAGTGCTAACCACTATGCCACCGTGTAGTTCCCAGTGGATAAACACAGATCCTAAGAGGCAAAATAAAAATAGGCGCGACTAAGGTGAAAAAGAAGACTGAGAGCAGGAGTGTCCACCTTGGCTCAGTGGTAGCACTCTCACCTTCTGAATCAGAAGTTTGGGGGTTCAAGTCCCACTTCAGAGACTTGGGCACATAGGCCTGGAGTTTCTGCTCAATTGTGCGGTTTTTTTTTGGCGTAATTTGCCTGATAGCGGCGTAACCGACACAAAAGAACGTGGAATTATTTATTAAGCACAAATTGTGTTCAGCGCAACTCGAGTTCCCACGATCTTTTGCGCTAGTTTTAAAAACTAGAAGAAGGCCCTGCCCACAAAACAGGCCACGACCCCCAGGGTGAATTCACCACCATTGGGAGTTTCCGCTAATTGCGCTCGTTTGCGGCCCTTCGAGGAGGCTCCAAAAATTAAGCTGGTTCTTTTGGGTGCAAGAACACTAATAAGTACGTTTTGAAAGGTTTTGAATGACTTTTTTTGAATTTACTAGTGAACTGACTACTGTATGCCAATCTAACTAGAAAGTAGTTTTTAGATTTTTTAAAGTTATTTTCATTTAAAATTAGGTTACTCACAGGTGGTGGATTGACACTGTGAGTTAAATGCTTATTTTTTGTGCTAAACCTATTTTCAGCTGTATTAATCTAGCTTTACTAAGTTACCGCTCCATAAATATATCAAGGAATATTTTTTTAAAGCAAATTTTTTTTTTTAAATTACGTTTTGAAGTGCTGCCCAATTGTGCTGGTTCATGGCAGATTTTGCGTTTGGCGATATGCAAATTGAGTTTGAGAAGAAACTTGGGGGGAAAGAAGCACTTTTCAAAACGGGCGCAATTTGTGTTGGAATTCTCCCCCGCAATCTAGGCTGGCAGGTCACTGCAGTACCGAGGGAGCACAGCACTGTCGGAGGAGTCGTCTTTTCAGATGAGTCGTTAAACCGAGGCACCGTCTGCCCTCTCGGGTGGATGTTAAAGATCCCCATGGCACTGTTCGAAGGAAAACAGGGGAGTTGTCCTAGTGTCTTGGTCAACATGAATCCTTAAGTCAACATCTAAAACATTATCTGTTCATTTATTTTCATTGCTGTTTGTGGGACCTCGCTGTGCGGAAAGCAGCTGCCGCATACCTTACATTACAACAGTGATTATACTTCAAAAGTACTTCATTGGCTGTAAAGCGCTTTGGGGTGTCCTAAGGTCATGAAAGTCACTCGAGAAATGCAAGTAAGTCTTTCTTTCTCAGAAGTACTTTTCCTTAATTTAGAATCATAGACGGTTACAGCACAGCAGTTAGCCACTCAGAGCATTGCATCCGTGCTGGCTCTTTGGCTGCAGCAATCTTAAACTAATCCCACTGCCCTGCTCTCTCCCCAGTGCCCTGCTCTCTCCCCACTGCCCTGCTCTCTCCCCACTGCCCTGCTCTCTCTCCCCACTGCCCTGCTCTCTCCCCACTGCCCTGCTCTCTCTCCCCCACTGCCCTGCACTCTCTCCCACTGCCCTGCTCTCTCCCCAGTGCCCTGCTCTCTCTCCCCATTGCCCTGCTCTCTCCCCACTGCCCTGCTCTCTCCCCACTGCCCTGCTCTCTCCCCAGTGCCCTCTCTCTCCCCAGTGCCCTCTCTCTCCCCAGTGCCCTGCTCTCTCCCCAGTGCCCTGCTCTCTCCCCAGTGCCCTGCTCTCTCCCCAGTGCCCTGCTCTCTCCCCAGTGCCCTGCTCTCTCCCCACTGCCCTGCTCTCTCCCCAGTGCCCTGCTCTCTCCCACTGCCCTGCTCTCTCCCCAGTGCCCTGCTCTCTCTCCAGTGCCCCCTCTCTCCCCACTGCCCTGCTCTCTCTCCCACTGCCCTGCTCTCTCTCCCCACTGCCCTGCACTCTCTCCCACTGCCCTGCTCTCAATTCAATTCAATTCAATTCAATTCAAATCGCTTTATTGGCATGACAAGGTACATCTTATGTTGCCAAAGCATCGAAAAACATTTATGGTTGAACACAAACGCAGATCTATCCATACAGTGTATAAACAGATATATCCCTGAGTATATAAATATACATTCATATAATTTGTATATACTCTTCTTAGATTTAATGGTTGTCCCTCTGTTTATGGCAAGCTGTAACATAGTGTGCCGCTAAGGTTACACAATTTGTCTGTTCCCCTAGTAGGTATGGGAGTTTTTGGCCATCTCTCCCCCCTGCCCTGCTCTCTCTCTTCCACTGCCCTGCTCTCTCACCCACTGCCCTGCTCTCTCCCCACTGCCCTGCTCTCTCCCCACTGCCCTGCTCTCTCACCCACTGCCCTGCTCTCTCCCCACTGCCCTGCTCTCTCTCCCACTGCCCTGCTCTCTCTCCCACTGCCCTGCTCTCTCTCCCACTGCCCTGCTCTCTCTCCCACTGCCCTGCTCTCTCTTCCACTGCCCTGCTCTCTCCCCACTGCCCTGCTCTCTCACCCACTGCCCTGCTCTCTCCCCACTGCCCTGCTCTCTCTCCCACTGCCCTGCTCTCTCTCCCACTGCCCTGCTCTCTCTCCCACTGCCCTGCTCTCTCTCCCACTGCCCTGCTCTCTCTCCCACTGCCCTGCTCTCTCTCCCAATGCCCTGCTCTCTCTCCCACTGCCCTGCTCTCTCTCCCCACTGCCCTGCTCTCTCTCCCACTGCCCTGCTCTCTCTCCCACTGCCCTGCTCTCTCTCCCACTGCCCTGCTCTCTCTCCCCACTGCCCTGCTCTCTCTCCCACTGCCCTGCTCTCTCTCCCACTGCCCTGCTCTCTCTCCCACTGCCCTGCTCTCTCTTCCACTGCCCTGCTCTCTCACCCACTGCCCTGCTCTCTCCCCACTGCCCTGCTCTCTCCCCACTGCCCTGCTCTCTCCCCACTGCCCTGCTCTCTCTCCCACTGCCCTGCTCTCTCTCCCACTGCCCTGCTCTCTCCCCACTGCCCTGCTCTCTCTCCCACTGCCCTGCTCTCTCTCCCCACTGCCCTGCTCTCTCTCCCACTGCCCTGCTCTCTCCCCACTGCCCTGCTCTCTCTCCCACTGCCCTGCTCTCTCTCCCCACTGCCCTGCTCTCTCTCCCCACTGCCCTGCTCTCTCTCCCCACTGCCCTGCTCTCTCTCCCCACTGCCCTGCTCTCTCTCCCCACTGCCCTGCTCTCTCTCCCACTGCCCTGCTCTCTCTCCCACTGCCCTGCTCTCTCTCCCACTGCCCTGCTCTCTCTCCCACTGCCCTGCTCTCTCTCCCACTGCCCTGCTCTCTCTCCCACTGCCCTGCTCTCTCTCCCACTGCCCTGCTCTCTCTCCCACTGCCCTGCTCTCTCTCCCACTGCCCTGCTCTCTCTCCCCACTGCCCTGCTCTCTCACCCACTGCCCTGCTCTCTCACCCACTGCCCTGCTCTCTCCCCACTGCCCTGCTCTCTCACCCACTGCCCTGCTCTCTCTCCCCACTGCCCTGCTCTCTCCCCACTGCCCTGCTCTCTCTCCCACTGCCCTGCTCTCTCTCCCACTGCCCTGCTCTCTCTCCCACTGCCCTGCTCTCTCTCCCACTGCCCTGCTCTCTCTCCCACTGCCCTGCTCTCTCTCCCACTGCCTGCTCTCTCTCCCACTGCCCTGCTCTCTCTCCCACTGCCCTGCTCTCTCACCCACTGCCCTGCTCTCTCTCCCCACTGCCCTGCTCTCTCTCCCACTGCCCTGCTCTCTCTCCACTGCCCTGCTCTCTCTTCCACTGCCCTGCTCTCTCACCCACTGCCCTGCTCTCTCTCCCACTGCCCTGCTCTCTCTCCACTGCCCTGCTCTCTCTCCCCACTGCCCTGCTCTCTCTCCCCACTGCCCTGCTCTCTCTCCCCACTGCCCTGCTCTCTCTCCCCACTGCCCTGCTCTCTCTCCCCACTGCCCTGCTCTCTCCCCACTGCCCTGCTCTCTCTCCCCACTGCCCTGCTCTCTCTCCCACTGCCCTGCTCTCTCTTCCACTGCCCTGCTCTCTCACCCACTGCCCTGCTCTCTCCCCACTGCCCTGCTCTCTCCCCACTGCCCTGCTCTCTCCCCACTGCCCTGCTCTCTCCCCACTGCCCTGCTCTCTCCCCACTGCCCTGCTCTCTCCCCACTGCCCTGCTCTCTCACCCACTGCCCTGCTCTCTCCCCACTGCCCTGCTCTCTCTCCCACTGCCCTGCTCTCTCTCCCACTGCCCTGCTCTCTCTTCCACTGCCCTGCTCTCTCTCCACTGCCCTGCTCTCTCACCCACTGCCCTGCTCTCTCCCCACTGCCCTGCTCTCTCACCCACTGCCCTGCTCTCTCCCCACTGCCCTGCTCTCTCTCCCACTGCCCTGCTCTCTCTCCCACTGCCCTGCTCTCTCTCCCACTGCCCTGCTCTCTCTCCCACTGCCCTGCTCTCTCTCCCACTGCCCTGCTCTCTCCCCACTGCCCTGCTCTCTCTCCCCACTGCCCTGCTCTCTCTCCCACTGCCCTGCTCTCTCTCCCACTGCCCTGCTCTCTCTCCCACTGCCCTGCTCTCTCTCCCACTGCCCTGCTCTCTCTCCCACTGCCCTGCTCTCTCTCCCCACTGCCCTGCTCTCTCTCCCACTGCCCTGCTCTCTCACCCACTGCCCTGCTCTCTCTCCCACTGCCCTGCTCTCTCTCCCCACTGCCCTGCTCTCTCTCCCCACTGCCCTGCTCTCTCTCCCACTGCCCTGCTCTCTCTCCCACTGCCCTGCTCTCTCTCCCACTGCCCTGCTCTCTCCCCACTGCCCTGCTCTCTCTCCCCACTGCCCTGCTCTCTCCCCACTGCCCTGCTCTCTCTCCCCACTGCCCTGCTCTCTCTCTCCCGCTGCCCTGCTCTCTCTCCCACTGCCCTGCTCTCTCCCCACTGCCCTGCTCTCTCACCCACTGCCCTGCTCTCTCCCCACTGCCCTGCTCTCTCCCCACTGCCCTGCTCTCTCTCCCCACTGCCCTGCTCTCTCTCCCCACTGCCCTGCTCTCTCCCCCACTGCCCTGCTCTCTCCCCACTGCCCTGCTCTCTCCCCACTGCCCTGCTCTCTCCCCACTGCCCTGCTCTCTCCCCACTGCCCTGCTCTCTCCCCACTGCCCTGCTCTCTCTCCCACTGCCCTGCTCTCTCCCACTGCCCTGCTCTCTCCCCACTGCCCTGCTCTCTCCCCACTGCCCTGCTCTCTCCCCACTGCCCTGCTCTCTCTCCCCACTGCCCTGCTCTCTCTCCCACTGCCCTGCTCTCTCACCCACTGCCCTGCTCTCTCCCCACTGCCCTGCTCTCTCCCCACTGCCCTGCTCTCTCCCCACTGCCCTGCTCTCTCCCCACTGCCCTGCTCTCTCCCCCACTGCCCTGCTCTCTCCCACTGCCCTGCTCTCTCCCCACTGCCCTGCTCTCTCCCCACTGCCCTGCTCTCTCTCCCACTGCCCTGCTCTCTCCCCCACTGCCCTGCTCTCTCTCCCCACTGCCCTGCTCTCTCCCCCACTGCCCTGCTCTCTCTCCCACTGCCCTGCTCTCTCCCACTGCCCTGCTCTCTCCCCACTGCCCTGCTCTCTCCCCACTGCCCTGCTCTCTCCCCACTGCCCTGCTCTCTCTCCCCACTGCCCTGCTCTCTCTCCCCACTGCCCTGCTCTCTCTCCCACTGCCCTGCTCTCTCTCCCCACTGCCCTGCTCTCTCCCCACTGCCCTGCTCTCTCTCCCCACTGCCCTGCTCTCTCTCCCCACTGCCCTGCTCTCTCTCCCCACTGCCCTGCTCTCTCCCCACTGCCCTGCTCTCTCCCCACTGCCCTGCTCTCTCCCCACTGCCCTGCTCTCTCCCCCACTGCCCTGCTCTCTCCCCACTGCCCTGCTCTCTCCCCACTGCCCTGCTCTCTCCCCACTGCCCTGCTCTCTCCCCACTGCCCTGCTCTCTCCCCACTGCCCTGCTCTCTCCCCCACTGCCCTGCTCTCTCTCCCCCACTCTCCCCCCGCCCCTCTCTCCCCCCCTCCTCTCTCCCCCACTGCCCCTGCCTCTCTCCCCCCACTGCCCTGCTCTCTCCCCACTGCCCTGCTCTCTCCCCCTCCTGCCCTGCTCTCTCTCCCCACTGCCCTGCTCTCTCCCCACTGCCCTGCTCTCTCCCCTGCCCTGCTCTCTCTCCCACTGCCCTGCTCTCTCCCCACTGCCCTGCTCTCTCCCCCACTGCCCTGCTCTCTCTCCCCACTGCCCTGCTCTCTCTCCCACTGCCCTGCTCTCTCTCCCCACTGCCCTGCTCTCTCCCCACTGCCCTGCTCTCTCTCCCCACTGCCCTGCTCTCTCCCCACTGCCCT
The DNA here is from genome assembly GCF_052327205.1 of Somniosus microcephalus. Taxonomy (NCBI): domain Eukaryota; kingdom Metazoa; phylum Chordata; class Chondrichthyes; order Squaliformes; family Somniosidae; genus Somniosus; species Somniosus microcephalus. The sequence continues at coordinate 41,835,377 of NC_140993.1, read as the reverse complement.
GCTCTCTCCCCACTGCCCTGCTCTCTCTCCCCACTGCCCTGCTCTCTCTCCCCACTGCCCTGCTCTCTCCCCACTGCCCTGCTCTCTCTCCCCACTGCCCTGCTCTCTCCCCACTGCCCTGCTCTCTCCCCACTGCCCTGCTCTCTCTCCCCACTGCCCTGCTCTCTCCCCACTGCCCTGCTCTCTCCCCACTGCCCTGCTCTCTCCCCACTGCCCTGCTCTCTCCCCCACTGCCCTGCTCTCTCCCCACTGCCCTGCTCTCTCCCCACTGCCCTGCTCTCTCTCCCCACTGCCCTGCTCTCTCCCCCACTGCCCTGCTCTCTCCCCCACTGCCCTGCTCTCTCCCCACTGCCCTGCTCTCTCCCCCACTGCCCTGCTCTCTCCCCACTGCCCTGCTCTCTCCCCACTGCCCTGCTCTCTCCCCACTGCCCTGCTCTCTCTCCCCACTGCCCTGCTCTCTCCCCACTGCCCTGCTCTCTCCCCCACTGCCCTGCTCTCTCCCCCACTGCCCTGCTCTCTCCCCCACTGCCCTGCTCTCTCCCCACTGCCCTGCTCTCTCCCCACTGCCCTGCTCTCTCCCCACTGCCCTGCTCTCTCTCCCACTGCCCTGCTCTCTCTCCCCACTGCCCTGCTCTCTCTCCCACTGCCCTGCTCTCTCCCCACTGCCCTGCTCTCTCTCCCCACTGCCCTGCTCTCTCTCCCACTGCCCTCTCCCCACTGCCCTGCTCTCTCTCCCACTGCCCTGCTCTCTCCCACTGCCCTGCTCTCTCCCACTGCCCTGCTCTCTCTCCCACTGCCCTGCTCTCTCCCACTGCCTGCTCTCTCTCCCACTGCCCTGCTCTCTCTCCCACTGCCCTGCTCTCTCCCCACTGCCCTGCTCTCTCCCCACTGCCCTGCTCTCTCCCCACTGCCTGCTCTCTCCCACTGCCCTGCTCTCTCCCCACTGCCCTGCTCTCTCTCCCACTGCCCTGCTCTCTCTCCCCACTGCCCTGCTCTCTCCCCCACTGCCCTGCTCTCTCTCCCCACTGCCCTGCTCTCTCCCTCCCCCCACTGCCCTGCTCTCTCTCCCCACTGCCCTGCTCTCTCCCCCACTGCCCTGCTCTCTCTCCCCACTGCCCTGCTCTCTCCCCCACTGCCCTGCTCTCTCTCCCACTTCCCTGCTCTCTCCCCACTGCCCTGCTCTCTCCCCACTGCCCTGCTCTCTCCCCCACTGCCCTGCTCTCTCCCCACTGCCCTGCTCTCTCCCCCACTGCCTGCTCTCTCCCCCACTGCCCTGCTCTCTCTCCCCACTGCCCTGCTCTCTCCCACTGCCCTGCTCTCTCTCCCCACTGCCCTGCTCTCTCCCCACTGCCCTGCTCTCTCTCCCCACTGCCCTGCTCTCTCCCCACTGCCCTGCTCTCTCCCCACTGCCCTGCTCTCTCTCCCCACTGCCCTGCTCTCTCCCACTGCCCTGCTCTCTCACCCACTGCCCTGCTCTCTCACCCACTGCCCTGCTCTCTCCCCACTGCCCTGCTCTCTCCCCACTGCCCTGCTCTCTCCCCCACTGCCCTGCTCTCTCCCCCACTGCCCTGCTCTCATCTCCTCCCCACTGCCCTGTATTTTCTATGCTTCAAAACACTTATCTAATTTTCCATTGAAGGACTCCCGTGCTCCAACAACTCTCTGTGTGATGAATTTTCTCCTAATTTCTCTGCTCACTCTCAATGACAATAACGAACTGATGACCCCTTGTTGCTGACCCCACCTAGAAAATATAGCTTTCCGTATTTATTTGGTCAAAAATCTTCATAATGTTAAAAAATCTCTATTAAATCCGCTGTTACAACTATTTCCTCTACGGATGCAGTTAGCCTGCAGGAGAATGGTGGCCGACTTCAAATGTTAAAACAGGTTCCCTGCAGAAGCAGTTAGCATTGATCCATTCAAATGCGAAATAGATAGATTGCTTTTAGAAAATAATAAGCTGGTAATTGTAGCATGCTGGGGAGGAAAAGGTGATTTTGGACCTAAGGTTCCCAAAGCTCTCCACCACTGGGGTTTTCTTTGCGTCATGCCTGGGTCTGTTTAGACTAATTGGTAGAGATTGATTGCTGTGATTAGGCAACAACTCCATTCGCATTGTATCATGTGACTACCAGGATGGTAGAAGACGACCGAGATGGACCTTGGTCTTTCTTTCGTCTCGCAATTCCTATGTTAGTATGTTCAACTAGGCATGTGACACTCAGAGGTTATTTTGCCATCTCTCTCCCAGGATCTCGTCTGCATTGTGCACCTTTAAAGGAATGTGGAACTCTGTCTCTTCCCCACTTCTCCCCTTTCTCCTGTGGCCGACAATGTATGTGGGGAATGTGACATCACGATCAAAATGACTGTAGTGTATGTGCTTTAAGTCAGAACTACTTTTTACAGCTCCTGTATACTGTAGTACCGGCAGTGACCACACCGGTATATAAGCTGTGCGCATGCCTCTGTACCCCAGTCTAGAGATTACCCTCCTCCAGTAAAGACCTGTTATTTGTTTATGTACAGCATCCGTGTAATTATTTATCCACTGAACCACGGATCTAACAGTGGCGACGAGTGTTGATGCGAATCTACCTGCAACATAAAAAATAAAAAAAATAGTCGAGTCCAGGAACACGGGCGTAGACTGCGAGCAACCGCCCAGCAGTCAGGCAGAGATCCAACTTCGCTGGGGAGGCTGTGGAGAGCCAGGCTTGGTTCCCCAGCCACAACGAGCAGTAAGAGACCAACGACAGGTTCAGAGCAGACCCTTCCTGAGCAGCGGCGGCTGGAGCCGACCGACGGCAGAGAGAGAGAGCCGAGCAGCGTCGACGGGGTAAGAAAGAGGGTGAAGAGAGCAGGGCGCAGCCGGGGGTTGATCACCGAGCGGCGTCGAGGAAAAATACTGCAAACCGGAGAGAGAGAGGGTAAGAAACAGCCGGGTTCTAGACTGAGTGGCGTCGACAAATATCAAGAGAAGAACACGCAAAGCACAGCCAGGGATCACGGGCTGATCAGGGTCCGTGGGGCGAAGCAAGGGGAGATGCCATTGAGCCACGGAGAAGCAGGGAGAGCGCGGGAGACACCATTGAGCCGCGGAGAAGAAGGAAGAGCACGGGAGACGCCATTTTGCGAAGCCGCAGCGGAGAAGACAGGCGAGCGCCGGAAGGAAGGAAAGCGCGGGAGACGCCATTTTGTGCCAGCGGAGAAGAAGGGGAAGCGCGGGAGGCGCCATTGGTGATAGTTAATGCACAACCAAGGATGCCGAAGAGTGGCAGTATCTCTACGTTCGACAATGAAGTCGAAGATTGGGCGCCATATGTGGAACGTATTGAGGTGTACTGCAGGGCGAATGAAGTGCCAGATGCTAATAAAGCACTGGTTCTGTTAAATTCCATGGGTGCAAAAACTTATGGGTTACTGCGAAATCTAATAACCCCAGAGAAGCCGGTAAACAAGAATTTTGAAAGCATCGTAGAAATCCTACAGGACCACTTAAACCCCACACCACTGCTGATAGCAGAATGATTTAAGTTCCATAAAAGGAACCAACACAAAGACGAAAGCAATGCTGAGTACCTAACGGAACTGCGCAAGCTATCGAAATACTGCCAGTTTGGAGCGGGACTAGCAGACACGTTAAGGGACAAGTTTGTGTGTGGGCTACAAAGTGAAGGAACCCAGAAACGGCTTCTATCAGAAAAGAACCTTACGCTGGACAAAGCTTTCAGTATGGCAGTATCACACGAAGCAGCCGCAAGGGGCGCTGCAGAGATACAACGGAGTCCGCAAGCATACGGCACCAACGAAATGACCTATGGAACAGGGAAGTGCTATCGCTGCGGCAGAACAACACATGACCAGAAAGATTGTTGATTCAAGGACCAAGTGTGCAGACAGTGTGGGAAAGCAGGACACATAGCAAGAGTCTGCAGGTCTGGGAAGAAAACCAACAGTAAGAAATCTCCACAGGAGAAGTACAAAAAGGTACACCAGGTGATGGACAGTGGTTCAGACGAACAGAAAAGTGACACAGACTCCGGAAGCAAGGAGCTGGGTTGTCTGAAACTACATAATGTAACCGAAATGGAGGATCACCAGACTATCTGGGTTACACTCAAGATAGACGGAGTCCAAGTGGAAATGGAATTGGACACAGGGTCAGCTCTAACAGTCATAAATGAAAGAGACTACAAGCGGCTATTTTCACACATACCCTTGAAAGCTACAGAGATTGTCTTGAAGACGTATACGGGGCAAAAAGTCTACCCCAAAGGAAAAATAAGGGTGAAAGTGATATATAAAGGTCAGGAAATACCTAAAATGGATATATATGTATTGCCAAATGGAGGACCACCACTGCTAGGACGTGAATGGATCCAGAAGATACATTTAGATTGGCATTCCATACAGGCACTGAAGGTGGAGGCCAAAAAGGATGACGACGTCACACCTGGACGACTGTCAAAAATGCTAACTGACGCTAAAGAAGTGTTCCAGGAGGGACTAGGAACACTAAAAGGAATAACAGCAACAATTAAAATAGAGGATAATGCAAGCCCAAAGTTTCTGAAGGCCAGACCAGTGACTTATGCGATCAGACCAGCGGTTGAAGCAGAGCTGGAAGGGTTGGAACGTTCAGGAGTACTGTCCAAAGTGGACTGGAGCGAGTGGGCTACACCCATCGTTCCTGTAATGAAGAGGTCGTTGAGTAATACGCCTGGGGAACCAAAGAAGGTCCGCATCTGTGGGGATTTTAAGGTGACAGTGAACCCAGTCCTTCACACGGTACAATACCCGCTTCCACGAATTGAGGATATTTTCGCCTTGCTATCTGGTGGTAAACGCTTCACCAAAATTCATCTAGCCCAGGCGTACTTGCAAATGGAGGTAGAAGAAGCTTCGAAACATTACCTTACGATCAACACCCATAACGGTCTCTATCAATACAACTGGCTGGTGTTTGGAGTAGCCTCGGCTCTGGCTATCTGGCAAAGGGCGATGGATCAGGTCCTGCAAGGGATTCCAGGGACCCAGTGTTATTTGGACGACATCTTGGTCACGGGCGAAAATGATGGTGATCACCTCGCTAATTTGGAGAAGGTGCTCGCCAGATTAAAGGAATATGGGCTACGAGCTAATCGCCACAAGTGCGAGTTTTTCCAGAAACAGATCTCGTATTGCGGCCACGTCATCGATGAAGAGGGGTTACATAAGTCCCTTGACAAGATAGAGGCAGTAGTCAAGGCTCCAGCACCGGAAAATGTGTCACAACTGAGGTCGTTCCTCGGGCTGGTAAACTATTACCACAAGTTCTTACCAAATTTGTCTACGGTATTACACCCGCTGAACACTCTACTGCAAACAGGGGTACCATGGAAGTGGGATGACGAACGTAGACGAGCTTTCCAGAAGTGTAAAGAATTGATCACATCAAAAGAGGTGTTGGCCCATTTCAACCCAGCACTACCAATTCGTTTGGCATGTGATGCATCACCCTACGGCATTGGAGCGGTGCTGTCGCACAAATTCCCAGAGGGGTTGGAGAGGCCAGTAGCCTTTGCGTCTCAGTCACTAACCTCAGCCGAGCGCAACTACGCCCAGATTGACAGGGAGGCCCTCAGCCTAGTATGGGGAGTAAAGAAATTCAACCACTATCTGCATGGACAGAAGTTCACCTTGCTGACTGACCACCAACCACTTGTCTCCATCTTTAATCCTAAGAAGGGCGTGTCAGTAATGACTGCACAGCGGTTACAAAGATGGTCCCTGTTTCTAGGGGCGAATCAATATGAAATAGAATATAAAGGCACGAGACAGCATGGGAACGCTGATGGGCTATCGTGCTTGCCACTGCCTACTGTGGAGGAAGCACCAGCAGTGGACCCTATCGAGATATTTTATTCGTCGATAATTGAACGATTGCCAGTAACAAACACGGATATAGAGAAGGAGACCCGCAATGATCCGACGCTGTCACGGGTATATGAATTGACGGTGAGGGGATGGCCAACACATGGCGACTCACTGTTGCCAGCATTCTCATCCAGAAGAGAACAGCTGTCAGTATGCCAGGGGACAGTGATGTGTGGATCCAGAGTGGTGATTCCACCCAAGTTAAGGGAGAGAGTGCTAAATGAGCTACATGAAGGTCATCTGGGGGGAGTGAAAATGAAAAGCCTAGCTAGGGCTTATGTGTGGTGGCCGGGAATCGATCAACAAATCGAAGACCTAACTAAGAGCTGCTTAGGATGCCAGAAGGTCCAAAATGCACCACCACATGCCCCTCTACACCCATGGGAGTGGCCCTCCTCTCCATGGCAACGGGTGCACATTGATTTCGCTGGTCCATTCATGGACTCAATGTTCTTAATATCAGTGGATGCTCATTCAAAGTGGCCTGAGGTGATAAAGATGTCTTCAACCACTACAGAGAAAACGATTGCAGTCCTACGGACCATATTTGCCAGAAACGGGTTGCCAGAGCAGATCTGCTCTGATAATGGACCACAGTTTGTGTCCGACGAGTTCCAAAAATTCATGAAAAGGAATGGGGTAAGGCATTACACATCCGCCCCGTATCATCCAGCCACCAATGGATTGGCTGAGAGGTTCGTACAAACCTTTAAGAAGGCGATAAAGGCCATGTGCGATGAGGAAATTCCACTACAGCATAAGATGGACAATTTCTTATTAGCCTACCGAAACGCGACACATGCAGTTACCAACCAGACCCCGGCCATGATGTTCTTTAACCGAAGGTTGAGATCTCGTCTGGACTTGCTCAGACCAAATGTGCGAAGAAATGTTGAGGACAAACAATTCCAGCACATCAACGAGAAGCCGACAAGGAGCTTCAATGTAGGGCAACCAGTCTTGGCCCGGGATTATCGAACAGAGAAGTGGCAACCCGGAACGATATGTAAAAGGCAGGGGCCATTAATGTACACAGTGGATGTCGGGGAGAACATTGTGAGACGCCACGTCGATCAGATCTTAGCATCACAGGAATGCGTCAACCCCATGTCTCGAGTACCTGGGGATGAACCCGACATACCGGTCGTATCTACTTCAGACCCAGTAGCAGTGGAACCCGATGAACTACCCGATGAAAGGGGGTCAGAATCGCCTCTGCACCAAGAACAAGAACCTCCGGAAAGGCGCTATCCCGAAAGGGTCAGGAAGCCGCCCCAAAGACTGAATCTATAAATGGACTTTTGTTATTGAATGTACATGTAAAAATGTAATTGTTATTTGAATATTAAGGGGGTATTATTAATCTAAAAAGGGAGGAATTGTAGTGTATGTGCTTTTAAGTCAGAACTACTTTTTACAGCTCCTGTATATTGTAGTACCGGCAGTGACCACACCGGTATATAAGCTGTGCGCATGCCTCTGTACCCCAGTCTAGAGATTACCCTCCTCCAGTAAAGACCTGTTATTTGTTTATGTACAGCATCCGTGTAATTATTTATCCACTGAACCACGGATCTAACAATGACCATCACCATTCTGTGGTGTTTTTTTAAAAATATCTGTTTGGTGTTCTGTTTCGTTTTATTGCTTGGTCGTTTCTGTTTAATCTGTAAAAGATCACAAATAATTTTGTTTCTGAACATAATAGCAGCATTTCTATCTGTTAAATTTACAGAGAAGGAGGAGCAGGAGTAGGCCATTTGGCCCCTTGCGCCTGCTCCGCTATTCAATGCAATCATGGCTGATCATCCAAATTCAGTACCCTGTCGTGCTTTCTCCCCATATCCCTTGATCCCCTTAGCCTTAAGAAATATATCCAACTCCTTCTTGAATATATTTAATGATTTGGCCTCAACTTTCTTCTGTGGTAGAGAATTCCACAGGTTCACCACTCTCTGGGTGAAGAAATTCCTTCTCATCTCTGTCCTAAATGGCTTACCTCTTATCCTTAGGCTGTGACCCCTGGTTCTGGACTCCCCCGCCATCGGGAACATCCTTCCTGCATCTAGTCTGTCTAGTCCTGTTAGAATTTTATAAGTTTCAATGAGATCCCCTCTCATTTTTTTAAACTCTAGCGAATATAAGCCTAATCGACCCAATCTCTCTTCATACGTCATTCCTGCCATCCCAGGTATTAGTCTGGTGAATCTTCGCTGCACTCCCTCCATGGCAAGAACATCCTTCCTCAGATAAGGTGACCAAAACTGCACACAATACTCAAGGTGTGGTCTCACCAAGGCCTTGTACAACTGCAGCAAGACACCCTTGCTCCTGTCCTCGAATCCTCTCGCTATGAAGGCCAGCATACCATTTGCCTTCTTAACCGCCTGCTGCACCTGTATGCTTACCTTCAGCGACTGGTGCACAAGGACACCCAGGTCTCGTTGCACTTCCCCTTTTCCGAATCTATTGCCGTTCAGATAATAATCTGCCTTCCTGTTTTTGCCACCAAAATGGAGAACCTCGCATTTTTGTAAATCCATGTTGACTTTGTCTGATCCTGTCACTGTTTTCCAAGTGCTCTGCCGTTACATCTTTTATAATGGACTCTAGCATTTTCCCCACTACCGATGTCAGGCTTACCGGTCTATAATTCCCCGTTTTTTCTCTACCACCTTTTTTAAATAGTGGGGTTACATTAGCTACCCTCCAACCCATGGGAACTGTTCCAGAGTCTATAGAATTTTGGTAGATGACCAGCAATGCATCTACTATTTCTAGTGCCACTTCCTTAAATACCCGAGGATATAGATTATCAGGCCCTGGGGATTTATCGGCCTTCAATCCTGTCAATTTCCCTACCACCATTTCCCTACAAATACTGATTTCATTCAGTTCCTCCCTCTCATTAGACCCTATGTTCCCCGACATCTCTGGGAGTTTATTTGTGTCCTCCTTTGTGAAGACAGAACCAAAGTATGTATTTAATTGGTCTGCCATGTCTTTGTTCCCCATTATAAATTCCCCTGATTCTGACTGCAAGGGACCTACGCTTGACTTTACCAATCCTTTTCTCTTCACATAGCTATAGAAGCTTTTACAGTCAGTTGTTATGTTCCCTGCAAGCTTACTCTCATGCTCTATTTTCCCCCTCTTAATTAATCCCTTTGTCCTCCTTTGCTGAATCCTAAACTGGTCCCAATCCTCAGGTTTGCTGCTTTTTCTGGCCAATTTATATGTCCTCTCCTTGGGTCTTATGCTATCCCTAATTTCCCTTGTTAGCCAATGTTGAGTCACCTTTTTTGTTTTATTTTTATGCCAAACAGGGATGAACAAATTCTGTAGTTCATCCATGCGATTTTTAAATGTTTGCCATTGCCTTTTCACTGTCAATCCATCCTAGCCAACTCGCGCCTCATACCATCGTAGTTTCCTTTATTTAAATTCAGTACCAAAGTCTCTGAATCAACTACTTTACTCTCCATCTTAATGAAGAATTCCATCATATTATGATCGCTCCTCCCCATGGGGCCTCGCACAACAAGATTGCTAATTAATCCTTTCTCATTACATAATACCCAGTCTAAGATGGCCTGATCTCTTGTTGGTTCCTCAACATATTGATCCAGGAAACCATCCCGTATACACTCTAGGAAGTCCTCTTCCACAGTATTGTTACTAATTTGTATGTAGATCAATGCAATAAGGCTGTTGTCAAGCAAATCGTAAATCACGTTCAATAAAGAACAACCCCACTTAGGCCTGTGCATGCAGTTAATCATTACTTACACCCAACTGGGCAAATTTGCCAGCTTTAGACACTACTTCATAGAATCACACAGCACAGAAGGCGGCCATTCGGCTCATTGTGCCTATGCCGGCTCTTTGAATGAGCTATCCATTAATCCCACTCACCGGCTATTTCCCCGTAGCTCTGCAAATGTCTCCTTTTCAACTATATAGCCAATTGCCTTTTGAAAGTTACTATTGAATCTGCTTCCACCAGCCTTTCAGGCAGTGCATTCCAGATCACAACTTGCAATTGATACCTTTTGACAAATGGAGCTGGTTATAAGGGATAATTCTGCAATGTGCTTGAAGGGAGCGCAGGTCGGAGATGGACCGACAAAACTGTAGCCTTTATTCTCCTACGTATGCTCCCTGTGAAAGCAGCGCCCTCTTGGGAAACGCGGAATTCACCCGATAGTCTTTGCAGAGCTAAAACAACCTCTATTCACCTTTTTGAAACATGCAAGTTATGATTAGTTGGATTTTTGACTTTATTTTCTTCCCAGAAAGGATATTGGGATTGAGTTATGTAGAAGTGTTGTATTTTAAAACAAATTGAATTTCACACTTTAGTTTTATTTTTAAAAAAAGACGGCCTAGCCTGCAGGCATTGAAGATTTGCTTTAAAGACAGACGGGTCAGTTTGTGGAATAACACAGCTCACCGTTTGTTTCAAACTGGTACATTAGGATCAATGGCCTTATGCCAGGCGCATTAGCCAGAATGGCCCCCATTCATTTTGAGACCAGCAGGAGATCTTTATTTTATACCGAAAGGTGGAAGGAGAGGGAGCTGTGCATTTGTTTTCATTGACAGGCCAACTGGGACATCATTAACAGGGAGAAAGTCAACATCACAACCCTCTTCTGGCCCGGAATACAGAAAAAAGGACAAAGGGATACATAGGCCGGCAGCTTGTACATAGGCAGAGATTGTGAGATGGTAGTCATGGAGTCCTAAAATGGAATCTGAACTGCAACCACGTCACTTTCTGCAGTTAGATGTTATCTGGAAAAAAAGGTAATGCCAAAAGTAAGTAGGTCATCCCGTGAAAGGGACAGGGTGCGTGGTTAATTATTTTTCCACATTTTTCAAGGAGATTAAATGAGGTAAATGGAATTTCCTTTGATGGTTACTCTGTATGTACCCTAGCTGTCTATAAAATAAAGCAGCTTAACAGTCCATCTCTTGTCTCAGTTAGTGTTTCATTCCACCTTCAACCAGATTGTAGAAGCGCACATGAGGACACGTGTGAACGACACAATATCCAGTTCCCATCATAAGGGAGTCCTACTGTTACATCCTTGGGTTATGCTACCATACAATTAGATCTGCTCGATACGGGCACCCTCTTGAATGCTTAAGGAAGTACCCAACGCTGCTGTATCCGAGAAACTAACCAAGACAGACATAAAACCTGTAACAACATTTTACAAAAATCATACTTTATTGATAAGCGATGCAATGTGTGTTATTGTGGCGGTTTTGGCTTGTCATAATGTCAATGATAAGGGCATCTTTTGCAAGGCTCTGTCATTATTTAAGTTTTGGAACTAAAAGATGACACGGAATTCTCCTTATTGCAGATTGCCAAGAACCCCTTTACAGAGATCAGCGATGAGGACGAGTTCCTTGGCAGAGGGTCCAGCAAATGGCAGGCCGCGGTTGAAGCTCCAGATCTGGCTCAGGCCCAGAGCCAGGCTTTCCTTTCGGAGGTCACAGAGGATGAAGTGGAATCCGTAAAACAAAGAGAGGAGGCAATATTACAGATTGAGGTGAGCGACCGCACCTGAGATGTTTGGCCACTGTTGGCTATTGCAGAATTTGCATTTAACAACTGTCATAGCCACAACCAACACTAGGTAGGGCAAGAGGTGGGATGATGGCTTGGGTTCCGACATTTGTCATGCTGCCATTGAACGTTCATTGGAAGCATTAATGACCCAGAGGTCAGCAGGGAGACATAGACTACCACTTCAAAATTCAGACTCTCGGGGCGTGATTTTAACCCTACCCGCCCGGCGGAAACCTCCCTGGGTGATTTCCTCGCCGATTTCCTGCCGACTTCACGCCAGTCCTGATTTTAACAAGCTCCTCTAAGCAGGCGGCAAAGGCACCCACAAGGACCTTGTTTAAATATGCAGATTGGGCTCCGATTACATCATCAGGCCCCGATTGCAATTTTAACTCTGGCCTGCGTGGGGAAGCCTTTCCAGGCACGGGAAGACAACGAGAAGACGATCCGGAACTAGAAGATGCCGTTTAAGGAAAGTTGAGCCCTCCTCTGTCCCAAGGCTCCTACCCGCCTTCCTTCCCTTCCCTTCGGCAAGACCCTCCCGAAAACCCCCTCCTCGTGACTTGCCTTCTCACCGACGAACATTCCTTTAGTGCTGGCGGCCTCCTGCTCCCTGAGTCCCGCCCTGCCGGCCAGCTACCGCTTTCCACCCGTAACCGGTGGCCTGCAAATGAGGCCTAGCGGATAAGATCACCCAGGTCTCACGCTGCCAACTTCAGGCACATTTGCTTGCCCCTCCCCCCACCCACCCGAATCCCATTCCCAGTTAAAATTCCCACTTCAGTGTGAGGTTTAGAGAAATTTCTTGGCACTTCAGGCTGCCCTTAAACTGAATCTCCAGAATCTGATGGAAGATTCCCCAAGTCCTATTTTTTTTAAAGTGTTATAAACTACAAGGATTACCTCGTGACAAACTTATGGCAAGACTCCAAATATAGCGCCACTCTCCCCAGCTCATATCGTACAGACTATCGGCATATTTAGTGAGAGTCCAGGCTTTTTTGAAAAATGCATGGAAAGCCATTTTTTTTTTTGTTGACAGCATAGTAAGAGGAAACAAGAATTGCCTCTGGGAGCCAAAAAAAAGTCATGTGCTATCATGAACTGGTACATGCTGGTGACAGCAGTGTAACATTAGAAATATTTATAGCGGGAAAGCTGATCAACTACAGGAAACTTTGGTTTATCCGGAGGTTGTATGTCCGGAATACTCGATCTAACGGCAAAAATCAGGAGCCGTTTTCAATAAGTTTTTTTTAGATCTCGTTCTTTTTTTTTCCCAGTCAGGCACTGCAAGGTCTGCAGCTACAGCAACAGCTTCAGCTAGAGACGCTTGCAGCTGCAGCCGACTCTTTAGAAGCTGTTGCTAAGCAACAGTGTTTGTTGTCAGATACGGAGATGAAAACCTCCGTATGCTTCAACATTAACTTTGTATGTCCGGCAGTTTTGATAGATCGGCAACACGCCGGTCCCCTTGGTGCCGGATATCACAAAGTTTCCTGTAACTCACAACAACAACAACTTGCATTTATATAGCGTAGTAAATCGCCCCAAAGCACTTCACAGGAGCGTCATCAGGTAAAATCACCAGCAGCAAAATCATGGATTATGGTTTCTTCATGACTGGAGAATGCACAGTGCAATATGGCTATTTACACATGTTATATACTTTAAATGGATCGTTTTTACAGTAGTTTGTTCCTGCCTTTATAAAGGTACAGCATCGGGACCCTTCTGACTCCTGATTTATTTAATCTATTCTATAAATTATATGGAAGTGATTGGAATCGTCTTTTGGTTTCTTCAACTGTGCTGTTAGAAACTGAGATGCTTCATGCTGATGCATTCCTTTGCTTTGCACCTTTGCTGGTGATGTATTTATATATCTGGGACCACTGAATGGAAATCTCAAGCCAAGAGGAAATTATGGGACAATGTCTAGGTTCATGTCGATATAAAGTAGCTCTTGGGCATTTGACATCAGCCATTTAAATACTCATTGGCTGTGATGCTGCATGGCTTGGCAGCAAAACTCTGACAGTGATCAGAAGAGACGCAGTAAGTTTCCTCTGTGCGTTAGGCGCGGTTTCAGCATGTTTACACTGTCAGGACACATAGCAAACAGACAGCTCTTCCCTAATTCTCCTTGACTATAGCCTGGATAAGTATTCGGAAAGCACTATTATATTCCTTTTCTAACCCAAAAATGCAGAGTGCTTTTTGGTGTAATGCATCATTCTGTTACTTCTGCCGGCCAACATCATCTTCTCTCCCTCCCTCTCTCTCTCTCAATTTTATATACTACTGTAGAGGCATTTGGATGAGGCATTAATCCGAGGCCCCTTCTGCCCTCTCGGATGCCGTAAAAGATTTTAGGAGAGTTTCCCCGGTGTTTTTGCAATCATTTATTCCTTAACCAATGGCACCATAAACGGATTATCTTGTCATTTTCTCATTGTTGGTTGTGGGACCTTGCTGTGTGCAAATTGGCTGTCGCGTTACTTACATTACAACAGCCACTCCACTTCACAAGTATTTTATTGGCTCTGAAGCGCTTTGGGAAAAACTGAAGTCGTGAAAGGCATTATATAAATGCAAGACCTTTCTTTACTATACCAATTGCTCCTATGAACTTTCCTATCTTAATCCTCTTCGCTCCAAACTTGTCATCCTACACAATCTTCAGCCTCTCTGCATCCTCACTAACTCACTCTTTCCTAGAACCTTAAAACTAAGGAAATTTTGCCCCATCCTGTCCTCTAATCTACTAGCTTGATGTCACCTAAACAATGCTACTTGCTTTATTTTGTCTATTCTTTTCAACCTTGATAGTTCTCGATCTTTACTTAAGTTCCTCAATAATAAAAGAATAAATACTGGTTCAAATCAAAAATTCATCAGAAAAATGACTTAAAACAACAAGATCATTAACTCAATCGGTTATCCTTGGGGCTGTTTAAAAATTGTAATTACAGTATTTTTCTCCTTCTGCTGATCTACTATTTCTTTCAGTATTTTGGTCTAATCAGTGAATACTGATCGCGTTAGGGGCAAGGCCAGCATTTATTACCCAACCCTAATTGCCCTTGAGAACCGCTGTTCTTTGTAACAATTGAGTGGCTTGCTAGGCCGTTTCAGAGGACAGTTAAGAATCAACCACATTGCTGTGGGCCTGGAGTCACATATAGGCCAGACCAGGTATGGACAGCAGATTTCCTTCCCTAAAGGACATTAGTGAACCAGATGGGTTTGTACAACAATCCAGTAGATACTAGCTTTTTATTCCAGATTTATTTAATTAACTGAATTTAAATTCCCCAGCTGCCGCGATGGGATTTGAATTCATTTCTCTGGATTACTAGTCCAGTGACATTACCAATACGCCACCGTTCCATGTGTATGCAAAACATTACTCTCTATGCTGAGGTGGGGCCTGACATCCTCTTCCTGAACCCCACCTACCTTGAGGCACATTTTTTCTTCATTGCAGAGGATGCAACCTCAACCAGCTGCCGTGGGATTTGAACGCATGTCCCCGGATGATTAGCCCAGGCCTCTAGATTACTAGTCGAGTAACATAACCACTATGCTACTGTTCCCGATTAAATTTAACTTCAGTGGGAATGCAAGTCTGGAAATTAGGCTGTGTGATATTATCATTGTATTTATGCCAGACTCCTCGGTCCAGTATTTTAACACAGGCAGATTTATTTCTCCACTAAAATAGCAGAGAGATGAAGTTAATATATTAAGTGCGATGTTGCAACCTATAGTTAATAACTCCGTGATCTTGCCACTTTTAACCGTGGAAGTGTTAAATTATTTTTATTTGCACTGTCGGCCTCACTAACTAATTCTCCCAAATGATATCATCAGCGTTTACTGTATAAATATTTAAGAGTGCTGGACAAAAAAATACAAAAGGAATAGAATCTCAGCTGAGAAGGTGATATTAAGTTAAAGCAGCGAGAAATATATCAAACCTAACAGCAACAACAACCTGCATTTATATAGCAGCTTTTACGCAGTAAAAAGGAAATAACAAAGGGATGGAGAATGAAGGTGGTGAGTGAAATAGAACTTCCAGCTGAATGGGGGGAAGAAAAATAAGAGTGAACTGTTTTTCTTTTCTCTGACTAATAGAGCTTAAAGAAAAAAATGGGCACTGAAGTCAATATACGGCACACTGAATTTAAGGGCACGACAACTACTTCAGCAGCCCTAGGCTAGGCAAGGGGAACGTTTAGCCAAGCTCCCTGATCCTGACCCCTGCCGGATAGTTTGTGCCTGTGGATGTAAATGCGGGTGGAATTGGGCCGACCTGCACTGCCCTCCATGGTGGAATGATCTGCCAGCACGCATTGTTTTGGCTGCCACCTGAAGAAAATTGAAGCTGTGTCGCCACGATCTCTTCTCACAGCTTGGCAGCCTTTGCTGTTTGCAGCGGATACTAGCCACGGGCAGAATGGAAAGCATGAAGTAATGAACCACAACACCTAGAACGCCGTTCGTGCACCTGCAAATTGCGTGAACTAAACTACGCACAATCGTTAATTAGTCCTCCAATTCAACGCGACCAATTGGAACCCGTTTTTAAACTGGGCCTCGTTGATGAGATTTGTTCTTTATAGACTAAAGAAAGATATTTATCCAGTATCGACATCCCTACAGATGACTAAACGGTTAGATTTACCCACGCTTTTTATTATTGGTTTCTAATTTTGCACCAGTAGGAGTATATCCCAATACCAGCCAAGCACAACTCATTTGTTGTCATTAGTTATTGTATCACAAGGAGGAAGATCACAGACCAACTTCACACACATGAGCAGCACTGTCTTATTGTAACAGATATTGATCAGAGAGTGGCAAAATAATACCAGTACTCTGATAACTAGATTGAAGCATGGAGAAAGACTGATTGCAGTCCTTGCCCTTTTCTCACGATCTAAACACAGTAAAGGTCATAAATCCAGAGTGCCCTCCAGTCACTAATCAGCCTTCTGTTCTCCGCCAAGCCTGTTTTAGTTTGGTAAATAGCTTAAATGGCAGTCTATGTATTAGAAGGTCAGATAGCCTGTCTTGACCAACAACTCAGTCCCAACATTTGAACTGGCAGGCTAGACACAGCAAATACAGTTCAGTAACTTTGCAAAGCAATTAAAGTAAACATAAAATAAGAAAGAAAGACTTAGATTTATATAGCGCCTTTCACGACCTCAGGGCATCCCAAAGCACTTTACAGCCAATGACGTATTTTTGAATTGTAGTCACTGTTGTAATGTCAGAAACAGGGCATCCAATTTGTGCACAGCAAGCTCCCACAATCAGCAAAGTGATAATGACATTCCAATGTGATAGTGATGATTTCAAGGATCTGCAGATCTAGCCATTTTTCAAGGTGATCTTCTACGTAACCTGTACTCTGTTGTGCACCTTATACCGTGAACCTCATTATTCACCTCACTTGTTAATGGGTTTGTGACCCATTAATGAAGGTTTGAAACTGAAATTTGAGAAAAGCACTCAAAGATAAATCTGATACTTTGTGTGAGTACGTGTGTAATTCAGTCTGTCCTTTTTCCAAGAATCTTTTAAAACTCCAAGCTTTTTAAAAAAAAATGATTTTAAGAGGGAGAGCGAGGGGACAGTGATCATGAGAGGGAGGGAGAGTGAGGACAGCGATCGGGAGAGAGAGAGTGAGGAGAGGGAGGAGAGGGAGCGGGAGGATTGGGAGAGGGAGAGGAAGGACAGCGATCGGGAGAGAGAGAGTGAGGATCGGGAGAAGAGAGTGAG
The DNA here is from genome assembly GCF_052327205.1 of Somniosus microcephalus. Classification (NCBI taxonomy): domain Eukaryota; kingdom Metazoa; phylum Chordata; class Chondrichthyes; order Squaliformes; family Somniosidae; genus Somniosus; species Somniosus microcephalus. The sequence continues at coordinate 41,818,075 of NC_140993.1, read as the reverse complement.
GAGCGGGAGAGTGAGGACAGCAATCGGGAGAGGGAGAGTGAGGAGAAGGAGAGGGAGGATCAGGAGAAGGCGAGGGAGGACAGCGATAGGGAGAGGGAGAATGAGGACAGTGATCGGGAGAGGTAGGGTGTAGTGATCGGGAGAGGTTGGGAGCAGCGATCGGGAGAGGGATGGGACAGTGTTCGGGAGAGGGATGGGACAGTGATCGGGAGAGGGAGGGGCCATCGGGAGAGGTAGGGTGTAGTGATCGGGAGAGGTTGGGAGCAGCGATTGGGAGAGGGATGGGACAGTGTTCGGGAAAGGGATGGGACAGTGTTCGGGAGAGGGATGGGACAGTGATCGGGAGAGGGAGGGACAGTGATCGGGAGAGGGAGGGACAGTGATCGGGAGAGGGAGGGGACAGTGATCGGAAGAGGGAGGGGCAGTGATCGGGAGAGGAGGGGACGTGATCGGGAGAGGGAGGGACAGTGATCGGGAGAGGGAGGGACAGTGATCGGGAGAGGGAGGGGCAGTGATCGGGAGAGGGAGTGACACTGATCGGGAGAGGGAGGGGCAGTGATCGGGAGAGGGAGGGGCAGTGATCGGGAGAGGGAGGGGCAGTGATCGGGAGAGGGAGGGACAGTGATCGGGAGAGAGAGGGGCAGTGATCGGGAGAGGGAGGGACAGTGATCGGGAGAGGGAGGGGACAGTGATCGGGAGAGAGAGGGACAGTGATCGGGAGAGGGAGGGGCAGTGATCGGGAGAGGGAGGGTCAGTGATCGGGAGAAGGAGGGACAGTGATCGGGAGAGGGAGGGACTGATCGGGAGAGGGAGGGGCAGCGATCGGGAGAGGGATGGGGCAGCGATCGGGAGAGTGATGGGCAGTGATCGGGAGAGCGAGGGTGGGTGATTGGGAGGAGATCGAGCAAGGGCCAGCAAAGATTATTGATACTGCAGTAGAGTTGGGTGTCCAAAACGGAAAAAAGAACCTTTCCCCAAACTTAGCTTTTTGTTGGTGGCTTCCAGCGGTTTTCTCTGGTTAGGTCACATGCAGCACAGTTTTACAAAGGGGGCTTCAAACAGGCATTAAGCTCCCTATTTGCTTATGCAAAGTGACTAATACCTGTTTCAGGTGCCAATCCTGGACGCTAATTTTTCTGCTACAACCAATATGGCGGGTGGCGCACTTCCAGCACATAATGAGCGTGCTTGCCTTGTCTGCCTTATTGGACATTTAGGTGCCCATTTTGATCCTGAAAATGAGTGCGGTGCCATCGAATGTCATGGGGAATATGTTTATATTTAATTGGATCCATAAAATTAATTTGGGTTGGTGGTGAGAGAATGTACAGAGAATGTGTAACAAGGAAATGTGGGATATAATATATCTAATCATGAGTGTGGTCTGCATCTGGCCAATGAAATTATGATCAGTCTCGCAAATCAGATATAGATCAAATTCCATGACTTTTGGTCATATATTCCATTGTCACCATACAGCACGTGAACAATTAAAGAGAAAATGCTAAAAGTTCAATGTAAATCGCTGTACAGCTTGTGGATGGTTTCAGTGACGGCACTGCACTTATTTTGTTTTCTTGCTGCCATCTGCCCTTAATTGTGACGCCATTGCCCTGAAATAAGCAGAAGACTACATGGAGATGACCTCTTCATGTGTTATGAAGTATGATAATCAGATGGCTTGGATATTACATTTCTTATTCTGTTTCCTCCTTAGGGCACTTATGCAAAATGATGCTTTCAAATAAGAAAGGACAAAAAAAGAATAGTAGCTCACTTAGGGGCAGAAAACGTTAGTGGGAGTGGTATATAGACCTCCAAACAGTAATGCGGAGGTTGGGGATGGCATTAAAAGGGAAATTAGAGAAGCGTGTAATAAGGGCACAGCAGTCATCATGGGTGACTTTAACCTACATATAGATTGGGCTAACCAAATTAGTAACAATACCGTGGAGGAGGAATTCCTGGAGTGATTACGGGATGGTTTCCTGGACCAATATGTCGAGGAACCAACTAGAGATCAGGCCATCTTAGACTGGGTATTATGTAATGAGAAAGGATTAATTAGCAATCTTGTTGTACGAGGCCGCTTGGGTCGGAGCGATCATAATATGATAGAATTCTTCATTAAGATGGAGAGTGAAGTAGTTGACTCAGAGACTTCGGTCCTGAATTTAAATAAAGGAAACTACGATGGTATGAGGCGCGAGTTGGGTAGGATTGATTGGGGAATGGCACTCAAAGGGTTGACGGTGGATAGGCAATGGCAAACATTCAAAGACCGCATGGATGAACTACAGAATTTGTTCATCCCAGTTTGGCATAAAAATAAAACAAAAAAGGTGACTCAACCGTGGCTAACAAGGGAAATTAGGGATAGCATAAGATCCAAGGAGAGGACATATAAATTGGCCAGAAAAAGCAGTAAACCTGAGGATTGGGAGCAGTTTAGGATTCAACAAAGGAGGACAAAGGGATTAATTAAGAAAGGGAAAATAGAATATGAGAGTAAGCTTGCAGGGAACATAAAAACTGACTGTAAAAGCTTTTATAGATATGGGAAGAGAAAAGGATTGGTGAAGTCAAGCGTAGGTCCCTTGCAGTCAGAATCGGGGGAATTTATAATAGGGAACAAAGACATGGCAGACCAATTAAATACATATTTTGGTTCTGTCTTCACAAAGGAGGACACAAATAACCTCCCAGTGATGTCGGGGAACATAGGGTCTGATGAAAGGGAGGAACTGAAAGAAATCAGTATTTGTAGGGAAATGGTGTTAGGGAAATTGACGGGATTGAAGGCTGATAAATCCCCAGGGCCTGATAATCTACATCCTAGGGTACTTAAGAAAGTGGCCCTAGAAATAGTAGATGCATTGCTGATCATCTTCCAACATTCAATGGAATCTGGAACAGTACCCGTGGATTGGAGGGTAGCTAATGTTACCCCACTATTCAAAAAAGGTGGTAGAGAGAAAACGGGGAATTACAGACCGGTAAGCCTGACATCGGTAGTGGGGAAAATGCTAGAGTCCATTATAAAAGATGTAATAGCAGAGCACTTGGAAAACAGTGACAGGATCGGACAAAGTCAACATGGATTTACAAAAGGTAAATCGTGCTTAACTAATCTACTGGAATTTTTTGAGGATGTAACTGGTAAAATAGATAAGGGAGAACCAGTGGATGTGGTGTATTTGGACTTTCAAAAGGCTTTCGATAAGGTCCTGCATAAGAGATTAGCGTGTAAAGTTAAGGCACATGGGATTGGGGGCAAGGTATTGACTTGGATAGAGAACTGTTGGCAAACAGAAAGCAAAGAGTTGGAATAAACGGGTCTTTTTCCGAGTGGCAGGCAGTGACTAGTGGGGTACCGCAGGGATCGGTCCTTGGACCCCAGCTAGTCACAATATATATAAATGATCTAGACAAGGGAACTAGATGTAATATCTCCAAGTTTGCAGATGACACAAAGCTAGGTGGGCGTGTGTGCTGTGAGGAGGATGCCGGGAAACTCCAGGATGATTTGGACAGGTTGGGTGATTGGGCAGAAGCATGGCAGATGCAATATAATGTGGATAAATGTGAGGTTATCCACTTTGGTGTCAAAAACAGGAAGGCAGTTTATTATCTGAATGGATTGGGAGAAGCGGCAGTGCAACAAGACCTGGGTATCCTTCTGCACCAGTCGCTGAAGGTAAGCATGCTGGTGCAGCAGGCAGTTAAAAAGGCAAATGGTATGTTGGCCTTCGTAGCAAGAGGGTTTGCGTACAGGAAGAAGGGTGTCATGCTGCAGTTGTACAGGGCCTTGGTGAGACCACACCTTGAGTATTGTGTGCAGTTTTGGTCGCCTTATCTGAGGAAGGATGTTCTTGCCATGGAGGGAGTTCAGCGAAGATTCACCAGGCTGATACCTGGGATGGCAGGAATGACATATGAGGAAAGATTGGGTTGACTGGGCTTATACTCGCTGGCGTTTAGAAGAATGAGAGGGGATCTCATTGAAACTTACAAAATTCTGACAGGACTGGACAGACTGGATGCAGGAAGGATGTTCCCGATGGTCGGGGAGTCCAGAACCAGGGGTCACAGTCTAAGGATAAGGGGTAAGCCATTTAGGACAGAGATGAGGAGGAATTTCTTCACCCAGAGAGTGGTGAACCTGTGGAATTCTCTACCACAGAAGGCCGTAGAGGCCAATTCATTAAATATATTCAAGAAGGAGTTGGATATATTTCTTAAGGCTAAAGGGATCAAGGGATATGGGAAGAAAGCAGGGACAGGGTACTGAATTTGGATGATCAGCCATGATCGCATTGAATGGCGGAGCAGGCTCGAGGGCCCGAGTGGCCTACTCCTGCTCCTATCTTCTATGTTTCTATGTTTTAGATCATTTTTATGACTCCTAACTTGGAATTGAACACCTCAAAATTACTGATGACTTGATGAATGAGGAATGTCACCCAAATCCAGTAGGCTCAGTTAGGCCATTATGAACAAGTTTGTCAACACCAGCCTCCTGTGTTGCTCCATATTAGAACATCACTACTGTTTGAGAGTTTGCATTCCTGGAAATGTGTTTGAATTTACTTCTATTTTTGCATGGGTCTCCGATTAAATACTCAGAGTAGGAAAGGGCCACCGCGCATTTTAAGCTCTCATACTTCATTGAAAAACAGCCCTCTGCTGGCAGGGAACAATCTCTTGTTGTTTCTCAAATCACAAAAAGGGTGTTTGTCACTTTACCAGGTGCGTAGATTCACAGGTGTGTTAGCAAACAAAATTTGACACCGAGCAACCGAAGGACATATTAGGACAGATGAAAAGAGGCAGGTTTTAAGGCGTGACTTCAAGCAGGAGAGGTAGGTAGAGAGGTGGAGAGGTTTAGGGCCTAGGCAGCTGAAAGCACGACTGCTGAAAGAAATGAGTGCTGCCGTGAAGGCACCTTCATCTATTTAGATAATGCAATCTAAAGATGAGTTTCATTATTAGCTTCATAATCTTCTTTGCTATAATACTTGTTGATTGATTGTCTTTACATTTTTTTAATAACATTTGTTGTTCAGTTCACTTGTGGAGTACTGTTGCCATTAATTTTCAACTCCCTATCTTCCATTTGTGGCTATTTGCCAGTTGTAATTTATGTTCCCACAGCCACAATTCTGAAGGTGGACGTCCTTTTTAAAAAATTCATTAATGGGATGTGGGTGTCGGCCAGCATCATATTCCCCATCCCTGGTTGGCCTTGAGAAGGTGGTGGTGAGCCGCCTTCTTGAACCGCTGCAGTCCATGCGGTGTAGGTACTCCCACAGTGCTGTTAGGGAGGGAGTTCTAGGATTTTGACCCGACAACAATGAAGGAAACATAGAAACATAGAAAAATAGGAGCAGGAGTAGGCCATTCAGCCCTTCGAGCCTGCTCCGCCATTCAATATGATCATGGCTGAACCTCTATCTCAATGCCATATTCCTGCGCTCTCCCCATACCCCTTGATGCCTTTTGTGTCTAGAAATCTATCTATCTCCTCCTTAAATATACTCAGTGACTTGGCCTCCACAGCCTTCTGTAGTAGAGAATTCCACAGGTTCACCACCCTCTGAGTGAAGAAATTTCTGCTCATCTCAGTCCTAACTGTCCTACCCCATATCCTGAAACTGTGACCCCTCGTTCTAGACCCCCCAGCCAGGGGAAACATCCTCCCTGCATCGAGTCTGTCTAGCCCTGTCAGAATTTTATACATTTCAAGATCCCCTCTCATTCTTCTAAACTCTAGTGAATACAGGCCTAGTCAACCCCATCTCTCCTCATTCGACAGTCCTGCCGTCCCAGGAATCAGCCTGGTGAACCTGCAATATAGTTCAAGTCAGGATGGTGTGTGATTTGGAGGGGAACTTGGAGACAGTGTTGTTCTCATGCGCCTGTTGCCCTTGTCCTTCTAGGTGGTAGAAGTCGCGGGTTTGGGAGGTGCCGTCGAAGAATCCTTGGCGAATTGTTGCATTGCATCTTGTAGCTGGTACACACTGCAGCCACGTTGCACCGGTGGTGGAGGGAGTGAATGCCTCCTGCTGGGTAAACCTGCCTCTTTGCTGGTTATGGATAAGGATCTGAGGAGGCTTTAGAGGCTGTCTTGTACCTGCCTTTACCAAATCACCCATGTGCACAGACCAAGGCATAACTACCTAGACATGCCTAAGGAGTTGTGCTTTCACCTGCAATTCACCATGGAGATATTCGCAGAAATATGGCATCTCCTGGAGCCAGTCCTTCAGACAAGGTCCAGGATAGGCATGGCTCTGCCAGTGGCTATGAGGCTGACCACTGCCTTGAACTTTGATGTGAATCGTTCTGTTCAAGCAACAGCATGTTCCACATTTCACAAGCATCAATGAACTGGTGCGTAATGGAGGTTTACTTGGTAGGGCTAACTCCTCCACTACTCGCTTCATTTCTGATGGGCGACACAAAGAAAAGTTAAATTTTAAATTCCCTGAAGGGAGTTGAATAGGTCGTAGGGTGACCAAATAAAACCTAAGATTTGGGGAAAAAAACCTCCACTTCTTGGCTGCCCGAGGTGCGTTGCAGTCGGCATCAGCAGCCCGTCACATCCATTTCTGACCAACGCTACTCCCAGGCACCAGAGTAGTTCAGCCATGCATGAAAATAACATTGAACACTCATTTTAATCTATTTCTAGCCAAATGTTCCTGTCTCCTTGGCCATTTTGGCTGTTTGTGTTCTAAGAATATTTTTTGCCCTTTAAACACCTTCATTCGTTTGGGAGTAGTGTTTACTAGTAACCGTGGTTATGTTTCATGAGTCGGACTCTTTCTTTTAAAGCTTTGAAACATGTATCTCAAAATGACCCTAGACTTTTGAAGGCGCCTTTTGATGCGCTATCAATTACTCATAAAAGACTGAGAGTTAAGAGAGTAACTAAAGGCTTTTATTAACAAAAGAATGAAGGTCTGCCTCGAGTGGTCGACCGGTCCAGAAATACAAAGGGCTGGGGAGCAGTCACCTTTATACTAGGACTTGTGGGAGGAGTCAGCCGAGGCATGTCCAGGCATGTACACAGTGGAATACAAACAGTGGTTTGCCACACCTTTACCCTAGGATGTTGATCTGAGCCAACATATAAAGAGATCAGATGCTAAGCGGGCAGAAACATCATCTTGTCTCAGGATGGAATATGAAACCTTCTCCTTTAAGTCCCAGCAGTATTAACACAGTGAAAACATAGCGTCAGTTTCCACAAGTACGCTGACCTCACCACCACCTCTCTCGACCCCTCCACTGACTCTAAATTGTCAGACTGCTTGTCCAACATCCAGTTCTGGATGAGCAGAAATTTCCTCCAACTAAATACTGGGAAGACCAAAGCCAGTGTTTTCGGTCCCCGCCATAAGCTCTGTTCCCTAGCCACCGACTCCATCCCTCTCCCTGGCAACTGCATGAGGCTGAACCAAACTGTTCACAACCTTGGTGCCATATTTGACCCAGAGATGAACTTCCGACCACATCTCTGCGCCATCACCAAGACCGCCTATTTGCAGCTCTGTAACATCGCCCAGCTCTGCCCCTGCCTCAGCTCGTCTGCTGCTGAACCCCTCATCCATGCCTTAGTTACCTCTAGACTTGACTGTTGCAACGCACTCCGGGCCGGCCTCCCATCTTCTACCCTGCGTAAACTTGAGGTCATCCAAAACTCGGCTGCCCGTGTCCTAAGTCGCACCAAGTCCCGTTCACCCATCACCCCTGTGCTTACATTGGCTCCTGGTCTGGCAATGCCTCAATTTTAAAATTTTCATCCTTGTTTTCAAATCCCTCCTTGACCTCGTCCCTTCCTATCTCTGTAATCTCCTCCAGCCCTACAACCCTCCGGGATATCTGCGGTCCTCCAATTCTGGCCTCTTGAGCATCCCCGATTTTAATCGCTCCACCATTGGTGGCCATGCCTTCAGCTGCCACGTCCTAAGCTCTGGAATTCCCTCCCTAAACCTCTCTGCCTCTCTTTCCACCTTTAAGATGCTCCTTAAAACCTTTGACTAAGCTTTTGGTCATCTGCCCTAATATCTCCTTATGTGGCTCGGTGTCAAATTTTGTTTGATAACACTCCTGCGAAGCGCCTTGGGATGTTTTACTACGTTAAAGGTGCTAGAAAATACAAGTTGTTGTTGTTGTTAACATGTGCTGGTGTTTGCTGGAATGGAGTGATGTGGAGGTAGGAATGGTTGAAGTGAGGTTTTTTATTAGTGCTAATGGGTGTTGCAAAGAATATCTGTCCAGCCAACAACGGCGATTACAGCACTGAAGTGACTTAGGGGGTGATTTTGCCAATGGGGACGTGATGGAGGTGGGACTGCTGCTTGTCGATTTTAGTCCCACCTCCATCGACGTCCGGCTAAGCCCAGCGGGCTTAGCAAGCCAATTAAGGGAAAGCCGGTTACTGGTTACGTCAACGAGTGACGTTTTATCTGTCAAGAGCCTTTGACAGATGAATTGTCATCGTTTGACAGCTCTGTGAAGCTGTCAAACACTGACAATCTGTCTTCTAAGTTGAGACCTGGGACACAGACTCATGAAGAGATCACTCCTGACAAGAAAGCAGAAAGCTAATGCATTTGAGAATGCAGCGGCCATTCTGCTTTCTCTGCCGAGATGAGGGACTCCCGAGACCTGAAGTGTTGAAGCCTGGAGGAAGAAGCAAAGGTAAGTAAAGTTTTTAAAACACTTAAGACTCACCTCACACACTTAACTCTGCACACATGCACCCATCACTCACCTGCGCACTGGACATCTCGGGCTTGCCTCACTGACACTGGCGAGGTTCGGAGCTGTCGGGAAGCCCATACTTTAGGGCTCAAAATAAGGATTATCCAAAAAACTGCCTGTTAACTACCTGTTAACAAGCAGTTAATTGGCACTAATCCCCTTCCCACCTCGAGCGGGCGGCTCCCAGCGCGGGTCGGGTACCCTCCTCCTGGGAAGATGGCACGGAGGCGGGTTGGGGATGGGATGGGTACCCGCCCCCAGATTCTGCTGTTTTCCCGGCAGTCCCACCTCCCCAGGGCTGGCAAAATCGCCCCCTAAGAGTTTGAGGCCAGTCTTTACTGGAAATAACTATTAAAAAATTCAGGTGTCCCAATATTCGGCTGCACAATGCATTTCCACTGCACTTCACTATCACTGTACGATTTCCCGTAATGGTTTTCCCTTAAAGTTGACCATAAACTGACTGCCCAAAGAACTTGACATTGAACCCCCGCCTCCTATGCTAGTCCCTTCAGCTGTGTGGCCATTGTCATTCTTCAATTAGGGGTCTCTCTATTTTGTGTTTCAGATTTACCCTTCCATGTGGCCTTTTCCACCCGGTACCATCCCGGCACTTGCCAAATGTGCACGTCAGATAGTAGGAGATGAGAAAAAAAGATGCGCATTGCTCTGACTGTAACTGTGCACTATGGAAGCCACTTTGAAGAGAAATGCACTTTTTATATATTTTGCACTTCTTTATGATGCTAAGAACTGGATCCCTGGTGAAGATGTAGAAACAGAAGCTGGGTGACTTGGCATAGAGTCATAGAGTTATACAGCACGGATAGAGGCCCTTCGGCCCATCGTGTCCGCGCCGGCCATCACGCCCTGTCTAATCTAATCCCATATTCCAGCATTTGGTCCGTAGCCTTGTATGCTATGGCATTTCAAGTGCTCATCCAAATGCTTCTTGAATGTTGAGAGGGTTCCAGCCTCCACAACCCTTTCGGGCAGTGAGTTCCAGACTCCAACCACCCTCTGGGTGAAAAAGTTCTTTCTCAAATCCCCTCTAAACCTCCTGCCCTTTACCTTGAATCTATGCCCCCTAGCTATTGACCCTTCTACTAAGGGAAAAAGCTCCTTAGTATCCATCCTATCTATGCCCCTCATAATTTTGTACACCTCAATCATGTCCCCCCTCAGCCTCCTCTGCTCCAAGGAAAACAAACCCAATCTGCCCAGTCTCTCTTCATAGCTGAAGCGTTCCAGCCCTGGTAGCATCCTGGTGAATCTCCTCTGCACCCTCTCCAAAGCTATCACATCCTTCCTGTAGTGTGGCGACCAGAACTGCACACAGTATTCCAGCTGTGGCCTAACCAGTGTTTTATACAGCTCCATCATAACCTCCTTGCTCTTGCCTTCATTAGCCGAGGCATAGAATATAAGTATCCCATATGCCTTTTTTACCACCTTATCCACCTGTTCCGCCACCTTCAGGGATCTGTGTACTTGCACACCCAGATCCCTCTGACCCTCCGTCTTGCCTAGGGTCTTACCATTCATTGTGTATTCCCTTGCCTTGTTAGTCCCCCCAAAGTGCACCACCTCGCACTTTTCCGGGTTAAATTCCATTTGCCACTGTTCCACCCATCTGACCAACCCATCGATATCGTCCTGCAGACTGAGACTACCCTCCTCGCTATTTACCACCCTACCAATTTTTGTATCATCCGCGAACTTACTGATCATACCTTTTACATTCATATCCAAGTCATTAATATAGACCACAAACAGCAAGGGACCCAGCACCGATCCCTGTGGTACCCCACTGGCCACAGGCCTCCAGTCACAAAAACAACCTTCGATCATCACCCTCTGCCTTCTGCCACTAAGCCAGTTTTGTATCCAACGTGCCAAGGCACCCTGGATTCCATGGGCTCTTACCTTCTTGACCAGTCTCCTGTGCGGGACTTTATCGAAGGCCTTACTGAAATCCATGTATACCACATCCACTGCGTTACCCTCATCCACACACCTAGTCACCCCCTCAAAAAATTCAATCAAATTAGTCAGACATGATCTTCCCTTGACAAAGCCATGTTGACTATCCCTGATTAATCCTTGCCTCTCCAAGTGGAGACTGATTTTGTCCCTCAGAATTTTTTCCAAAAAGGAACTTGAGTGATCAGAGTTACCAATGATAGGATAAGGAAAGAGAACACCATGCAGGCTGTAACAGCATATTACAGGGGATATATTATGGTATTATATGGATTATGGTAATATATTATGTGATATATATTACAGCATGAGAAGTTATACCTATTAAAAAAGACTGAACAGGCTGGGGCTTTTTTCCTCTAGAAAAGAGAAGGCTGAGGGGTGACGTAATAGAAGTCTTTAAAATTATGAAGGGGTTTGATATGGTAGACGTAGAGAAAATGTTTCCACTTGTGGGGGTCTCCAAAACTAGGGGTCATAATTATAAGATAGTCATTAATACATCCAGTGAAAAATTCAGGAGAAACTTCTTTACCCAGAGAATGTGGAACTTGCTACCATGTGGAGCAGTTGAAGTGAATAGCATAGATGCATTTCAGGGGAAACTGAGTAAGTAAAGGAGGGAGAAAGGAATAGAAGGATATGCTGATAGGGTTAGATGAAGTAGGGTGGGGGGAGGCTCGTGTGGCATAGATCAGTTGGGCCGAATAGCCTGTTTCTGTGCTGTAAGTTCTATGTAATGTTGTGGTTTGAGAGTTCTGGTGGCCAAGACGTGTGTGCTATTAGGTTCAAGACCAGTATCCTTGGAAGGTGGTGGAATTTTTTTTTAATGAATGGGCATTACATGGTCCGAGTTGTGTCTTTCAGCCAGTGTTCCAATGCTCAGGTCAAGTTGTGAGCCTGCGATTCCATTCTTGTTGCTCGAAGCAGCCAGTGAATTGATCGTACGCAGTGCACATTGTTTCAAAGTTCCTCCTGCTATTAAACTGCAAAATCTTAGGGGCTCTTCAGTGGGGCAAAAAAAAAATGATGCCTTGTTGCTGAGAATAAGAATCAGCACAGCCAGAAATTGGCTTGGTGTGGAGTAGTAGTAATCAATACATTGGTGGTTTTTTTTCAGATTTCCAGCGTCTGCAGTTTGTGTTGTTGTAGCAGTAATCAATAGCTGTTAGCAGGCTACAGGAAAGTGTGATGAAATGCTACATTAAAGTACCTGCAGAATAAATGCCATTGGCATTCAAGCCAAAGAAAGGGGAAAGCTCTTCAAAAATGTGCTCAGTGCTGTAAAGAGATTTTATTAAGGTGACTTCCTTGTTGACAGCAAGTGCAATAAAGGGACAGGACTTATGGGAAGCTGAGGCCTGAGAAGAATGCCTTGTGCTAAATTAAAGATTGTGGCTGGCAAATGAGCTGCTTTTCGCTTGTGCTCAGACCCGTAAGGTCTTGTCCATGCGTGCCTGTAGGTGTAATTTTTCTATATAACTTATCAACGAGTTGATGAACAATATTCAAAAGAAAATGCATTCCCCTCTTATTTTCTGTCCTCTTCCCCCTTGAAAATATAGACTGGCGCTGCGATATAGCCCCGTGGTGTGTCAGCTGCTGTTTATTTAAAAGAATCTAGGGAAGAGATAGCAGATTTACCTCTCAAATTTAATAATTCATTAGAAAAAGGTGTAGTGCCAGAGGACTGGCAGATAACTAACATAATAATACATATATTTAAGAAGGAAGATAGAACATATCCAGGGAACGAAAGACCAGTCAATTTAACCTCGGTGGTAGGAAAAATAATGGAATCCCTACTAAAGGAGAAAATAGAAGAACATCTGCAAGCCAAAAATATAATAATAAATAGTCAGCATGAATTTCAAAAGGAAAATCTTGCTTGGCCAACCTCATTGAATTTTTTGAAGAGGTAACGGCGAGAATAGATGAGGGTAATGTAGTAGATGTAATTTATCTAGATTTTCAAAAGGTCTTTGATAAGGTACCACTTAATAGACTAATGAAGAAGGTCAGAGAACGTGGAGTCGGGGGACAAATCACAGAATGGATAGCTAGCTGGCTACAAGACAGAAAGCAGAGAGTTGGGGTAAAGCATAGCTATTCACAGTGGCAGAAGGTGGGCAGTGGTGGTCCATATAAGATAGTCACCAAGAAATCCAATAGGGAATTCAGAAGAAACTTCTTTACCAAGAGAGCGGTGAGAATGTGGAACTCGCTACCACAGGGAGTAGTTGAGGTAGATAGTATGGATGCATTTAAGGGGAGGCTGGACAAACATATGAGGGAGAATGGAATAGAGAGTTATGATGATAGAGTTAGATGAGGAAAGACGGGAGGAGGCTTGCTGGAGCATGGACTAGTTGGGCCGAATGGCCTGTTTCTGTGTCATATATCCTGTGTAAATGACATTTCTGTAGGTGTGAGCCAGCATGCAATTCCCTAAAGGGGAAAGGGCTTCAGCAAAGCTGACCCTGATCTTGTCCACCCAGACACAATTTCCATTAGGAAAAACTGGTTATAAATAAGGAACAGGAAAAATCCTGATTTTTTTTTCTCTGTCCAGGGGTGCTGAGGCAGGTTGTACTGCTCCTACCACTATCTCAGCAGAGAGCTGACAGAGCACAGGCCGGGGATGTTCCTGCTTGGGATGGTTCAGTATCACAATCTGCAATATTGATTATAATTTTAACAATGTTACTCAGTGTTTTTCATTGTTGATATTCGATCATTTTGTTGTTCCGAACACCTCAAAGTACAACTGGAAAGTTTCACATTGAAGCGTAACAATGATGGCCATTCGGGTGTCCAACCCTCCCGGATTTCCCGGGAGTCTCCCGGATCTGAGTGAATCAGTACCTGTTGAAGTAGCAATTTGCGTCATTTACGCAAGGTATGAAATCAAAATATGCTATGATCTACACACCGCTGTCAACATCATACAAGTCCAAGATGTGAGATTTTCAGTTACGAGACGTATACCTGAGGGGTGACCTCACGCCAGTAACGTAAACATGGTTAAAAGTGACAAGCTGTGTCTGTCACATGGGCCAACAAGGAACAGCCAACTGGCACCAGTCATGAAATATGAGTATTACCTATTCTTCCTTCCTCTGTGTAGCACTTTGCATTTCACTATATACCGTTGTTTTTGTTCACCTACAGTATTTACTCAATGCTTTCTGTAAATTCTGCCCCTCCTAGTTTGGTACCATCTTCAAATGTGACCACTTTTGATTGAGTTTCTGAACACAGATAATTTATGCAAATTGAAACCAGTAGTGGTCCCAACACCAAGGATTGCGGAGCCCCACTCAGTACGCCACACCCCAACTCCCCCCGCCCCAACCACAACTCCAACATAACTGCTTTATCGAGTATATGTGGTCTCCTACTCTTCAGCCATTCCTAAGGTTTACCCTGAATCCACAGTTTTGATTTTAACCAATAACTTCTCATGTGGAACTTTGTCAAAAGCCTTTTGGAAGTTGAAGTGCACCATGTCATAGGGCTTATCACAGTCCACTTGGGTTTTCGCTTCTCCGAAGGAGTCGAGGAGGTTGGTCAGGCAGGATTGGGTCGATTGGGCTTGTACTCGCTGGAATTTAGAAGAATGAGAGGGGATCTCATTGAAACTTATAAAATTCTGCCAGGACTGGACAGACTAGATGCAGGAAGGATGTTCCCGATGGTCGGGGAGTCCAGAACCAGGGGTCACAGTCTAAGGATAAGGGGTAGGCCATTTAGGACAGAAATTAGGAGGAATTTCTTCACCCAGAGAGTGGTGAACCTGTGGAATTCTCTACCACAGAAGGCAGTAGAGGCCAATACATTAAATATATTCAAGAAGGAGTTGGATATATTTCTTAAGGCTAAAGGGATCAAGGGGTATGGGGAGAAAGCAGGGACCGGGTACTGAAGTTGGATGATCAGCCATGATCGCATTGAATGGCGGAGCAGCCTCGAGGGGCCGAATGGCCTACTCCTGCTCCTATCTTCCATGTTTCTATGTTTCCCTTCTCAGAATCTGTGTTGATTGTCATTTACAAGGCAATTATTGTACAGTTAATACTCAGGTTTACTCATGATAATCAATTCCATTATTTTACATGGAATGGAAGTAAGACTAATGGGTCTGTAGTTGCCTTTGTCTATTTTGTTACCCTTTTTGAATATGAGCACCACATTAGCCTGTTTCCAATTTACCAGTACCTCCCTAACTTCTGTTGATCCCCTTGTAATGATTGCCAGTACCTCTCAAATCTCTTCTAGTCTCTCTCAGCACTCTGGAATTAATTCTGTCTATCTTGTGAATTTATTCATTTTGAGCCTTGTTAGCCTTTCCTGAACTTCCATCTTATTTCTATAAAAAGAGATTGATTTTACTTGGGATACCTTTGTCTGAGGAGAACAAGTTGCTTATGCCTTCCCTTGTGAATACTTGGCAGAGGGAATCATTCAGAATGTTTACCATTTTGCGCTCATCTTTGATTTTGAACCTATTTGCATCTTTTGTGGTTTTCACCTTTTCTCTGACTGTCCACTTTCTGTTGTAGAACTGAAAGAATTTTTAAGTGTTATGTTTAACCTCAGCGGCAATGTTTTTTTCTTAGTCCGTTCTCTATTGCTCCAGTCACACTTTTAACGTGTTTCTGGATTTTCTTATATTCACCTCAGTGAACACGTTCCTCTATCTTTCTGCAGTATTTATAGAGGCCGTATTTCCTCCTTAGCTCACTGTTAAGTTGCTTATCAATTCATTCAGAGTCACATATGTTTAGTCCAAGCTTGTGGTTTTTAATATATATTTATCCTGCATGCTGAGCATTCTATTTGGTACAAAAGCAAAATATTGGGGATGCTGAAAATCTGAAATAAAACCAGAAAATGCTGGAAAAAATCAGCAGGTCAGGCAGCATCTGTGGAGCGAGAAAAAGAGTTAATGGCCCCGACATTGACTGGGGTAGGTTGCCTAGGCGGTCGGGAGGAATTTTGGTCGAGAAACCCATAATGCTGTGGAGTTTTAGTGAGCCTTTTTTTTTTTAAACAGGAGCCCCACCAGGAAGCCAGCCTGATTGACGGGCTTGGCTCCCTGTTGGGTAGGGAATGCTCTGGAGGAGGCCACTGCCACAGGAGCAGGGAGAAGATAAGCTTGGGGGGCTGGGGAGAAGCACTCCTGCTCCTCATGACCCACAAGCAGTGCTGTAAAGGCAATTACCTTTTCCCTAAAGCTATCCCGAGGCCTGGGAAACCTGGCCAGCCAGGGTAACACCTGGAAGACAGGTTAAATCTGAGGCACGCAGCCTCATTATAATATTTAATGGCGAACCCATTGACGGGCACGTGGCAGATGAAATTTAACGCAGAAAAGTGCAAAGTGATACATTTTGGTAGGAGGAATGAGGAGAGGCAATATAAACTAAAGGGTACAATTCTAAAGGGGGTGCATGAACAGAGAGACCTGGGGGTAAATATTGAGTATTGTGATCAATTCTGGGCACCGCACTTTAGGAAGGATGTGAAAGCCTTAGAGAGGGTGCAGAAAAGATTTACAAGAATGGTTCCAGGAATGAGGGACTTCAGTTACGTGGATACACTGGAGAAACTGGGGTTGTTCTCCTTAGAGCAGAGAAGGTTGAGAGGAGATTTGATAGAGGTGTTCAAAATCATGAGGGGTCTAGACAGAGTAGATGGAGAGAAACTGTTCCCATTGGTGGAAGGGTCGCAAACCAGAGGACACAGATTTAAGGTGATTGGCAGAAGAACCAAAGGCGACATGAGGAAAAACCTTTGTACGCTGCGAGTGGTTAGGATCTGGAATTCACTGCCTGATAGGATGGTGGAGGCAGATTCAATCGTGGCTTTCAAAAGAGAATTGGACAAGTACCTGAAGGAAACAGTTTGCAGGGCTACGGGGAAAGGGCAGGGGAGTGGGACTAGCTGAAGGTGCTCTTGCAGAAAGCTGACACGGGCTTGATGGGCTGAATGGCCGCCTTCTGTGCTGTAACCATTCTATGATTCTAACCTGCCTCCTGGGAGTGGGTTGGTTGTCCGCACCCTGCCCCGCCTCTGTTAAACCTGGAAGGAGGTGGTTTGGGTTTGAGATTTTCAAAATTTTTACATCTTGCCCAACCCCAGCTCACCTGTTTTTGGGGGTTAAAAATACCCCCAATGTTTCAGGTCGATGACCTTTCGTCAGAACTGGTCATCGACCTGAAATGTTAACTCTTTTTTTTCACTCCACAGATGCTGCCTGACCTGCTGAGTGTTTCCAGCGTTTCCTGTTATTATACCTTGGTACTTGTGTGTCAGTCTTCAGTTTCCTGTGTGCCTAATTTTTATTTTCAGTAAAGACCCGAGTTCCCATCCATTTTCATTCTCTCTTTTTCACATTATCCTTCTATGAGCAATCACAGGAGGTGTGCACTGAAGAGCATAACCGTGACAGTTTTCAGAAGTCTTTTCCAATGTGACTCAGATGACTCGCCCTTTATTTTGACATTCAAAAAAGGTACTTGATCCTGGGACTTAGGTGGAAAAATTGGGTGGTGCCCATTTTGGGATGCCAACGTTGCCAGTGCCCCAAAAAAGTTAGCGCCCCCCCCCCCAACGTAAATTCAGTAGTAGCGCCCCAAGCAGGAGGTGAGGTGCTACTGGAAAGCACTCCACCTCCTGCTTGGGGCGGTGCTGCTGAATTTCACGGTGCTGTGTCATTGCAGGCCTCCTCCCCTGATTAAAGAGGAGGGGCCTAGCGCTGCACACACCCCGGGGCCCTGCTGGGCCACCGGGGAGCAGGGTGCCGTGAAAACAGCCCGGCACTCGCGATCGTGGCCGGCACCCCGCATAAAAAATTGAACGGGGGCAGGTGCTGGCCGTCAGCCAAAATAAAAATGACCGCCCGACACCTGCCCTTTAAGTAGCGCCGCCTCCGCTGCAAAAATGCCCCCTGATCCTATTGGACATATTGTCTGGCAATAGGTCGCGGAGCAAGTGGAGTTTGCGGCTGCGCACTGCGATAACATCATTTCCAGAGGCGCAGGGTGTTATCGGCTACTGCCGCCGCTAACCTCCCGCTGAATTTCGCAGGAGGCGTTAGCGGCGCCGGGCGCTGGGGGATTTGCGCCCCATTAGCGTTTCTCGGGTGCGCTAACGAGAGGTGCAATCCAGCCCAATTTTTCCCCCTTAGTTTCCCTTCTAAAGAGAAGGGATTATGCAGCCAATGGCACAATGCCCTATTTACAGATCATATCAATATGCCAATTTTCTACTACGATTGTGGTGAAAGATGTGACTTAACATTGAGTATGTAATCTTCCTGTTTCATCTTCAAGCATGTTTTGTGATAGAGCCCTGTTTTCCTGCTTATAGAATCATACAGCACAGAAGAGGGCCATTTGGCCCATCGCGCCTGTGCCAGTTCTTTGAAAGAACTCTAAAAACTCGCTAAACCTCTTTGCCTCTCTACCTCTCTTTCCTCCTTTAAAACGCTCCTTAAAACCTACCTTTTCAACTAAGCTTTGGGTCATCTGCCCTAATATCTCCTTATATGATTTGGCATCAGATTTTGTTTTATAATGCTCCTGTGAAGCACCTTGGGATGTTTTACTATGTTAAAGGTGCTATAAGGTTGAACTATCCAATTAGTTCCACTCCCCTGCTCTTTCCTCATAGCCCTGCAAATGTCTCCTTTTCAAATATATATCCAGTTCCCTTTTGGAAGTTACGATTGAATCTGCTTTCACCACCCTTTCGGGCAGCGCGTTCCAGATCGCAACTTGCAGTTGATACCTTGGACAAATGGAGCTGCTTATAAGGGTTAATTCTGCAATGTGCTTGAAGGGAGCACGAGTCAGAGGTGGACCTACAAAACCTTAGCCTTTATTCTCCAACATATCAAAACCCCTTAAAATTTTTAACACCTCTGTTAATTCTCCCCTTAACCTTCTCTGCTCTAAAGAGAAAAATCCCAGCTTCTCTAATCTCTCCACATAAGTGAAGTCCCTCATCCCTGGTACCATTCAAGTAAATCTCCTCTGCACCCTCTCCAAGGCCTTGACATTCCTCTCCCTAATTACTGAATATCCTATATCTACAACATTTTTATTCTGCTTTTAGATCTGATGTAATGAGACTCAGCTAATTCTTCCTCTTCACTGCATCTGGAAACTGAGCATTCCCATGTGAAGGAAGAGAAAAATTCCCCCCCTAAAATGTTTCCCACCTCTATGGTGGGTGACGTAAGAAAACTACTAGGCACTTGGTCTAAGCGTTAAACAAAGCTTTAATCAACTGTTTTACAACATGGAGGCCTAGTTGTGTCCTTCACTTGTTCCTGTTAAGAATGTTCTGCGCAAGCTGGGCCCGTGCCCGAGTATTTATACTCTCCCTGGACTGCGCGTAGGCTGCTCAGTATTATTTCATAAGTCTTTCTTTCATGAATGACTGATTCATGTCAGTGGGTATCCAAGGATAGGACAGTATGGGAGTCTTATTATTTTAAACAGAATATCAGCTATGATAGTGTAGTGGTTATGTTACTGAAGTAGTAATCCAGAGGCCTGGACTAATAATCCAGATAATGTGTGTTCAATTCTCACCATGGCAGTTTGAGAATTTGGATTCGGTTTAAAAAACATGGTGGTATCGGTAAAAGTGACCGCAAAGCTGTTGGACTGTCATAAAAACGTAACTGGTTCACTAATGTCCGATTTGTGACTCCAGTCCCTGACCAAGATGGTTGCCTCTCAACTGCCTTCTGGAAGTGACCGAGCAAGCATTCAGTTGTAGCAAACCACTCCACCGGACTACAGCGGTTCAAGAAGGTGGTCACCACCACCTTTCTCAGGGCTACTAAGGATTGGCAATAAACGTAGTATTGCCAGATCCCTGAGAGTGAATTTTTTTTTTAAAAGCATGTCCTGACCTGAAAGAAGATTAAACATGGCCAATTTAATTTTTTTGCCATTAGGATCGAAATACTTCAATTCTACTATTTTCTTGTTGCAAATTTTGTATTCATCTGTCTTAGGTTCTTTGCAGAATGCTTGCTTTTAAAATCCTGGTCCTCCTTTTCAAATCCTTCTACAATCTCACGCCATGCCATCTCAGGAAATTACTCCAATCCTGTGTGCCAACATGCATCCTCCTCCCTTCTGTCTATGCTCTGCTGTCAGTACCAAAGCCTTCAAACACCATGCAAACAAATTATCTGGTCCTTACCACATTGCTGTTTGTGAGACTTTGATGTGCATAAATTGGCTCTAAAGTGATTTGGGACGCCCTGAGGTCGTGAATGGCACTATATAAATGCAAGTTCATTTTCTTTTAATAATGAGAGAATATAATATTTGATGATGATTCAAAGTTGTGTTGGTAAATGACCAGTATAATAGAGAGAAAGAGATAGCAACCAAAGATCTTGTATTGTGTAATGAGACAGGGCTAATTAGTAATCTCATAATAAAGGATCCTCTGGGGTAGAGTGATCATAATATGATAGAATTTCACATTGAGTTTGCTAGTGAAATACTTAAGTCCAAAACCAGAATCTTAAACTTAAATAAAGCAATTACATTGGTATGAGGGGCAAGTTGGCTAAGGTAGATTGGTAAATTAGATTAAAAGGTATGACAGTAGATAAGCAGTGGCAAACATTTAAAGAAATATTCCAAATTTCTCAATGAATATACATTCCATTGAGAAATAAAAACTCCACGGGAAAAGTGATCCATCGTGGCTAACTAAAGATGTTAAGGATAGTATTAGATTAAAATTGGTGGCTTATAATGCTGTGAAGAATAGTAAGCCTGAGGATTAGGAGAGCTTTAGAAATCAGCAAAGGATGACCAAAAAAATTGATAAAAAGGGAGAAAATAGAATGAGAGTAAACTAGCAAGAAATATAAAAACAGATTGTAAGAGCTTCTACAAGTACGTAAAAAGGAAGAGTGTAGCAAAAGGAAGCATTGGTCCCTTAGAGGCTGAAATTATAATGGAAAATAAAGAAATGGCAGAGACTTTAAACAAATATTTTGTATCTGTCTTCACTGTAGAAGACACAAACAGTAAAACAAAAATAGTCAGAACCAAGGGGCTATTGAGAATAAAGAACTTAAAGTAATTAAGATCAGTGGAGAAAAAGGAAAAAGTGGTTGAGAAACTAATTGGACTAAAAGCTAAAAAAATCCCCAGGACCTGATGGCCTACATCCTAGGGGTCTAAAAGAGGTGGCTGCAGATACAGTGGATGCATTGGTTGAGATCTTCCAAAATTCCCTAGATTCTAGCAAGCCCCAGTGGATTGCAAAGTAGCAAATATAACCCCTCTATTCAAGAAAGGCGGGAGAAAGAAAACAGGGAACTACAGGCCAGTTAACCTGATATCAGATGTCGGCAAAATGCTGCAATCCATTATTAAGGAAGTGGTAACAGGGCATTTAGAAAATCATAATATGGTTAGGCAGAGTCAACATGGTTTTATATAGGATATCCAGCACAGAAACAGGCCAGTCGGCCCAGCCAGTTTATGCTTCACTCGAGCCTCCTCCTGTCTTTCTTCATCTAACTCTATCAGCATAACCCTCTATCCCTTCTCTCTCATATGCTTATCTAACCGCCCCTTAAAAGCATCTATACTATTTGCTTCAACCACTCCCTGTGGTAGTGAGTTCCACATTTTCACTGTGTAAAGAAGTTTCTTCTGAATTCCCTATTTAATTTATTGATGACTATCTTATATTGATGGCCTCTAGTTTTGCTGTTCCCCACAAGTGGAAATGCTCTCTCTCTACCTACTCTATCAAAACCTTTCATGATTTTAAAGACCTTTATTAGGTCAAGAGAAAAGAGATCCAGCCTGTTCATTCTTTCCTGATAGGAACACCCTAGCATTTCTGGTATCATCCTTGTAAATCTTCTCTGCACCCTCTCCAGTGCCTCTATATCCTTTTTATAATATGGCGACCAGAATTGTACGCAGTATTCCAAGTGTGGTCTAACCAAGGTTTGATACAAGTTTAGCATAACTTCTCTCTTTTTCAATTCTATCCCTCTAGAAACAAACCCTAGTGCTTGGTTTGCTTTTTTATGGCCTTGTTAACCTGTGTCGCTACTTTTAGTGATTTGTGTATTTGTACTCTGAGATCCCTTTGCTCCCCTATCCCATTTAGATTCTTATTTTCCAAGTAATAAGTGGACTCCTATTTTTCTTACCAAATTGTAATGCCTCACATTTATCTGTGTTGAATTTCATTTACCAATTATATGCCCATTCTGCAAGTTTATTAATGTCTTCTTGTAATTTGTTGCAGTCCTCCTCAGTATTGACTGCCCCCCCCCCCCCAAATTTGGTGTCATCCGAAAATTTAGAAATTGTGTTTTTGCTTCCAAAGTCTAAATCGTTAATGTAAATTGTGAACAACAGTGGTCCCAGCACTGATCCTTGTGGAACACCACTTCCCACCTTCTACCACTGTGAATAGCTACCCTTTACCCCTACTCTCTGCTTTCTGTCTTGAAGCCAGCTAGCTATTCATTCTGCTACTTGTCCCCTGACTCCACATTCTCTGACCTTATTCGTTAGTCTATTATGTGGTACCTTATCAAAGGTTTTTTGAAAAACTAGATAAATTACATCTACTGTGTTACCCTTGTCTACTCTCCCTGTTACCTCTTCAAAAAATCCAATGAGGTTGGTCAAGCAAGGCTGTCCCTTTTGAAATCCATGCTGATTATTTATTATTATGTTGTTGGTTTCTAGATGTTCTTCCATTTTCTCCTTTAGTAGAGATTCCATTATTTTTCCTACCATTGATATTAAGCTGACTGGTCTATAGTTCCCTGGACATGTTCTATCTCCCTGCTTAAATATAGGTATTACATTAGCTATATGCCTTTTTCTAATGAGTAATGCCTCTGCTATTGCTTCCCTAGATTCTTTTAAATTGTGTGGATGTAATCCGTCTGGACCAAGGGTTTTATCCTCTTTGAGTTTCATTAGTTTATTTAATATATGTTTGTGTTTTATTTTAAACTAGCTGGAGGGAGCCCGGCTTTGCCAGGGCTGTTTTGGGCCAGGCGGTTTAAATCGAGTGCCAGGCTTTGGGGCCTCTCTGTGTCCCTCTGTGAATCTGGTGCCGGGCAACATTTTAAATCGAGTCCCAGGCTTTTGGGCCCTGTCTGTGTCCCTTTGTGAATCTGCTGCCGGGCAACATTTCTACCTTTTTAATACCTTGAAAGATGAAAGTGAAAGTACTTATAAAACGTTTTTGGTAAATCTTATGTTATTTTTAAAAGAGAAACTAACTTTTTCAAAGCTGGATGATCAAAGGGCTTTCAGGCCCTGTCTCTCTCTCCCTGTGTGAATCTGCTGCCGGGCAACATTTCTACCTTTTTAATACCTTGAAAGATGAAAGTGAAAGTACTTATAAAACATTTTTGGTAAATTTTATGTTATTTTTAAAAGAGATACTAACTTTTTCAAAGCTGGATGATCAAAGTAGTTTGAGCTGGAAGCTGAAGTAATGGCAGTGAAACAATGGCTGCCAGATCCCTGAGATGAAAACGTCTGCCATCTCTTTATCGCTGCCTGTGGTATTATCCTGTCCATCCCTTAGTGGCCTTATTTCCATCCCGACATTACTTTTTTTAAATTTACGTGCTTGTAAAAAATGTACTATTTTGATTTATGTTCCTTGATAATTTAAGTTCATAGTTTCTGTTTGCCTTCTTAATTATTTTTTTGACTTCTCTCCTAATCTCTACATATTCTCCCTTATCATGCTCTCCCCTGCTGTCTATGGACTTAATGCATGCCTCTTTCCTTACCCTCAATTTTTCCCTTATGGCTTTATTCATCCATGGTATCTCATTAGCGTTTAGCTTGTTCTTGTTTTTTAGCGGAATATATACTTCCTGGACTCTGTTGAACACTGTTTTAAATGTTTCCCATTGCTGTTCTATATCACTGTTTGCCAATATTGTTGTCCATTTTATTTTCCCAAGCTCTATTCTCAGCCCCTCAACATCAGTTTTTTGCCAATCTATTATCCTGGTCTTTGTCATACTTATTAGAGGAAAAATTCAGTTGTTTGCGCCTCCCATTAGCGCCTTAAGAGGGCGCCAATTTGGGCGCAAAGCAACTAGAGGCCGGGTGTGGCGATGTTTGTGCCGCTCGCGAAATTAACTAAACATTTTGCGGCAGCACTAAACACGTCCACCACAATCTCCTGCGTCAGCAGATCATGACGTCATTCGAGTGCGCAACGCCCCGTTAGCGCCCCGGACCGGATATTAAGTGGTGCCCCCTGCCTTACCGCCTGCCGCTAGCAACGACAGGTTGAGGGGAGCGTTATGCTGTCAGAAACGGACTAGGGGAACGCTATTTAAAGGCAACCGCTTCCTGCCATTTTTTGTCGGTGACATTTTTGCACCACGCAGTCAGAGAGAGAGAGAGAGAGACTTCTGGAAAGATTCAACGCTGTGTGAAGGAGTTTTGAGTACTGAGCAGCACTTTGCAGGTTTATTTTGATTTGCCCTTCCTTGCTTCGCCAGCACTCTGAGGTAGCGCCTCGCTCCTCGGCCTTTGCACCTTAAGAGAGGTGCGAAGCGCCTGATTTAGCGCTCCAATCACCTGCAGGGATGATAAAAGCCAAGTTTGCTGTCGGAGGCAATAATTAGCGCCAGGCGCTGAACTTTGCGCACGGCTGATAACGGCGCCCCAAATGGGGCGATACTGAATTTTTCCCCCATTATCTTTAAGCGTATTATACTATGGTCACTATGCCCTACTTTTACTTCTCTTATCTGCTCTTATTCATTCCCCTTTCCTAGATACAATAGTGAATCCTCCCTTTTATGGGAGGATATTATGAAAGGGAGATGTTTTATGAAACGGATATCATGTTTAACAAATTTATTAGAGTTTTTTTTGAGGATGTAACTAGCCATGTAGATAAAGGGGAATGGGTGGATGTAGTATATTTGGATTTCCAAAAGGCATTCAATAACGTGCCACATAAAAAGTTGTTACACAAGATAAGGGCTCATGGGGATGGGGGTAATATATTAGCGTGGACAGAGGATTGCTTAACAGACAGAAAACAGAGGGTAGGGATAAATGGGTCATTTTCCAGTTGGCAGGCTGTAACTTAGTGTGGTGCTGCAAGGATCAGTGCTTGGGCCTTAGCTATTTTCAATTTATATTAATGACATAGATGAAGGGACCAAGTAAAATGTATCCAAGTTTGCTGATGATACAAAGCTAGGTCGGAAAGCAAGCTGTGAGGAGAACACAAAGGGCTGGATTTTACCAGCCCTGAGGAGGTGGGTTTGGAGGCAGGACTGCTGGGAATTTTTTTTTAAATGGGAGCGAGTCCCAAACCTGCTCCCAACCCACCTCCAACCAATCTTCCCGGGAGTCGCGTCCCCGATTTGTGCAGGGACCCAACTCCGAGTGGCGGGAAGAGGATTATAGCCACTTAACTGCCTGTTAACAGGCAGTTAAGAGGCTTTTTCCCATTTTGCGACTTCTGCTGTGGGTTTCCCGACGTCGGGGAACTCCGCCAGGGTAAGTGAGGCGGCTGTGGGTCTGTTATGTTTGTGTACAGATGACAGCTGCAGAAGAGGTGTGAAGGATGCAATGGGACACTGGTGAGTATCAGAGGCAAGGAAATGTTGGGGAAGTCATTTTTATTGTGTATAGATTTTTCTGTAGGTCACAAGCTTTGAAGTATTTGTGTGGCCTCACCTCATTGGGAGAAGTGACAGATCGCTTCTGTACCCTCACCTACAGCTGCCATCTGTTTTATCCTAAGGAGTCATTGGAGTGCCTTGGTGCAAGGGCTCACCTTTATACAGTGATTGTCTCAATGCTGTCAAACACTGTCAAATCATCTGTTAAAAGTAGTTGGTTCATGTCCCTTTAAGAAAACTGGCAGATGAAGCGTCATCAACTGACGTCATCTGACACTGGCTTTCCCTTACTTGGCCGGCAAGCCCGCAGGGCGGGCTTAACAAGGCCAATCAGGGGAAAATAGCATCTGTGCGTCAGACGTCGTTGGGGGCGGGACTAGTACCCGGAAGGCAGCAGTCCCGCCCCCAACTCGTCTCGGTAAGTAAAAGCCAGCCCAAAGAGTCTGTAAAGGGATATAGACATGTTAAGTGAGTGGCCAATAAGGTGGCAGATGGTGTATAAAGTGGGGAAATGTGAGGTTATTCACTTTGGTAGGAAGGATAGGAAAGCAAAATATTTTTTAAATAGTGAGAAACTATTAAATGTTGGTATTCAGAGAGATTTAGGTGTTCTCGTACAGGAAACAGAGAGATAGCATGCAGGTACAACAAGCAATTAGGAAAGCAAATTGCATGTTGGCCTTTATTGCAAGGGCCTTTATTGGCGTGCAAGAGTAAGGAAGTTTTGCTACAATTGTACAGGGCTTCTGAGAGACCACACCTGGAGTACTGTGCACAGTTTTGGTCTCCTTATCTGAGGAAGGATATACTTGCCTTAGATGCGGTGCAACGAAGGTTCACTGGATTGATCCCTAGGATGAGGGTTGTCCAATGAGGAGAGATTGAGTAGATTGGGCCTATACTTTCTGGAGTTCAGAAGAATGAGAGGTGATCTCAGTGAAACATGTAAGATTCTGAGTGGGCTTGATAGGGTATATGCTGAGGAGTTGTTTCTCCTGGCTGGAGAGTCTAGAACTGATCAATACATATGAAAAGTTCATCATTGATTAGAATAGCTCATAATAACAGAGATTCTTTTTCCACAGAAGCATATTAAATTGAATCCAGAGTGGGGATTGTCTCAGGATAAGGGGTTGGCCATTTAGGACTGAGATGAGGAGGAATTTCTTCACTGAGGGTTGTGAATATTTGGAATTTGCTACCCCAAATGGCTGTGGATGCTGAGTCGTTGAGTATATTCAAGGCTGAGATAGATAGATTTTCGGACTCTAGCGAAATCGAGGGATATGGAGATCGGGCTGGAAAGTGGAAGAGGTTGAAGATCAACCATGATCTTATTGAATGGCGGAGCAGGCTCTAGGGGTCGTATGGCCTACTCCTGCTCCTAGTTCTTATCTGGATAATTAATGGATGGGTGGGAAGACAAAGGAGTAAGATTTTCAATTTACTGTGGAGCAATGCCTCTACACTCTAGAGCTCTCTTCCAAAGCCCTCTTCCCTTGCCACCTCGGTCTCTACCTTGAACAACCTCCTCAAAGCCCAACACCTTCAACTATGTTGTCAGTCACTTTCTATTACATCTGTCCCACTTCCTACTCAACGTCTCCAACATCCTCTAAATGTCTCCTTGGGATGATCACTACATAAAAAGCACTATATAAGTGTAAATGATTTGTGTACAATAATCCTACAAGTCTTCAACTGAAAACATAGAAACATAAAAGATAGGAGCAGGAGTAGGCCATTCGGCCCCTCGAGCCTGCTCCGCCATTCAATGAGATCACGGCTGATCATCCAAATTCAGTACCCTGTCCCTGCCTTCTCCCCATATCCCTTGATCCCCTTAGCCTTAAGAAATATACCCAACTCCTTCTTGAATATATTTAATGAATTGGCCTCCACTGCCTTCTGTGGTAGAGAATTCCACAGGTTCACCACTCTCTGGGTGAAGAAATTTCTCCTCATCTCTGTCCTAAATGGCTTACCCCTTATCCTTAGACTGTGACCCCTGGTTCTGGACTCCCCGGCCATCGGGAACATCCTTCCTGCATCCAGTCTGTCCAGTCCTGTTAGAATTTTATAAGTTTCAATGAGATCCCCTCTCATTCTTCTAAAATCCAGCGAGTATAAGCCCAATCGACCCAATCTCTCCTCATACGTCATTCCTGCCATCCCAGGTATCAGTCTGGTGAATCTTTGCTGCACTCCCTCCATGGCAAGAACATCCTTCCTCAGATAAGGCGACCAAAACTGCACACAATACTCAAGGTGTGGTCTCACCAAGGCCCTGTACAACTGCAGCAAGACATCCTTGTTCTTGTACTCGAAGCCTCTCGTTACGAAGGCCAACATACCATTTGTCTTCTTAACCGCCTGCTGCACCTGCATGCTTACCTCCAGCGACTGGTGCACAAGGACACCCAGGTCTCGTTGCACTTCCCCTTCTCCCAATCTATTGCCGTTCAGATAATAATCTGTCTTCCTGTTTTTGCCACCAAAGTGGATAACCTCGCATTTATCCACATTATACTGCATCTGCCATGCTTCTGCCCAATCACCCAACCTGCCCAAATCATCCTGGAATTTCTCGGCATCCTCCTCACAGCACACACGCCCACCCAGCTTTGTGTCATCTGCAAACTTGGAGATATTACATCTAGTTCCCTCGTCTAGATCATTTATATATATTGTGAATAACTGGGGTCCTAGGACCAATCCCTGCGATACTCCACTAGTCACTGCCTGCCACTCGGAAAAAGAGACGTTTATTCCAACTCTTTGCTTCCTGTCTGCCAACCAGTTCTTTATCCAAGTCAGTACCTTGCCCCCAATCCCATGTGCCTTAACTTTACACGCTAATCTCTTATGCAGGACCTTATCGAAAGCCAAATATACCACATCCACTGGTTCTCCCTTATCTATTCTACCAGTTACATCCTCAAAAAATTGCAGTCGATTAGTCAAGCACAATTTACCTTTTGTAAATCCATGTTGACTTTGTCCGATCCTGTCACTGTTTTCCAAGTGCTCTGCTATTACACCTTTTATAAAAAGCATGGAAGGGATATGTTTCCTTTAAATTCTGTGGGGAGAAAAATAAACAATGTCATTATTAGCTTAATGTTATGAAAAAATAATGGAAATTATCTTTATTAACATGATGGAAAATACTTTGTTCTGTTACTTCAGGAATCGTATCCACCATTCAGATGTCCTTTCATCATAGCAGTGGATTCAATGTAATATGCTTCTGTGGAAATGAACCTCTGTTATTTTGAGCTATTCTAATCAGTGATGAACTTTTATATGTATTGAAAGAAAATTACTGTTTAACTATAGCTATTAGCTATTTATTGCTCTGTCTTTGAATTAGAAATTAAGCAGAAGTAACTATGAAGCATAATAATTATAATAGGTCAGATCATTTTTAGGATACAAATCAATACAACCATCTTGTGTCATTATCGGCACACTCGGAGTACTGCTAGCTTCTTGATGGACTAAAATGCACACAGGTTTCAGCCTTACTGTTGCTCAGGTTGAATTTAGTGAATTAAAATGGCAGCTTATTTTCCCCTCAACAACCCTTAACTTTCTATAAGTCCCAGGCCTGCCAAAGATTCAGAAACCACTCCTGCATATGGCAAGGCTCTTTCAGCACTCCTCTCGCACGGTGCATTGTGGCACTTTATCACAAGTGTTTTAAAAGGTTTGACAACTATTTTAGTAGTGTTAACATCTGTTAGGTCTTGACATTTGGGCTTGTCCTCATACTTAAAGGTTGTGTTATAAATCTCATCATCATAAAGAAACTACTCATGAAATAACGCTGGACGGCCAGCTGGTGGCGCCGTCCAAGGAGTATAAATACTCGGGCGTGGGCCTAGCTTGCCCAGGGACATTTTGTAAGACAGGAACTAGTGAAGGACAACTAGACCTCCATATTCTGAAACAAGTTGATTAAAGCCTTCCTTTATACTCAAACCAAGTGCGTAGTGAGTATTTTTACGTCAGGTTGGATGTTGGTATTTCCAAATGTCAAGCCTTCCAAATGAGTGCATTGTCAGCCCCCCTGCCATTAAAGCTATTTAGATTGACATTCATGAATAGGCAAGTGGCCAATCTTGCAAGCAGACTCTGAATGTAGGTCTTGCATCATCATTTTATGTGTACTGAAGTGTGTGAGCAACATTCAATTTGTGTGAATTTTGTCATGATACGTATTCGCTCTTCACAAGAATGAATAGGCAGAGTTTCACCATGAGCAAATGGGTTGGTGAACGCTTCAAAGCAACAAGAAAACAAAGTGGCAAAATGCAAAAGGCTAAGACACGGGCTCCGATGTTTGCTTGGTGCAGTGAAGAGAGCGGAGGGGGAGGATATCCGAATGGGTTTCCTGGACGTCCTGCAGGATTTAACCACAGGACGCTTTTTAATTTTTTTTGGTAGGTTTCCCACCCACTTGGCTGCCTGTTGATGATTTTCTTCATTTTGTCCAACAGGCAGATATGCTTGATGTGAATCAGATTATCAAGGATCTAGCATTACTGGTGCATGAACAGGGGGATAACATTGGTGAGTATTAAACTACTGTTTGAACAACATTATTACTCTTCCTGCCCCCACTGGCTTTATTTTAATTCATTTTAATTTAACTGGAAGCATGTTTTCTCTCACCCCAATGTTCCAACGCACTGGTTGTGCTTCAGACCGGCTCTTTGAAAGAGCTATCCAATTAGCCTCACAGCGCCAGGGACCGGGTTTAAATCCGGCCTCGGGTGACTGTCTGTGTGGAGTTTGCACATTCTCCCCGTGTTTGTGTGGGTTTCCTCCGGGTGCTCCGGTTTCCTCCCACAGTCCAAAGATGTGCGGGTTAGGTTGATTGGCCATGATAAAAATTGACCCTTAGTGTTAGGGGGGATTAAATACGTGGGGTTACGGGGTTACGTGGATAGGGCTTGGGTGGGATGGCTGTCGGTGTAGGGACCGGGTGCTAGGGTTTGGATGATCAGCCATGATCTCGTTGAATGGCGGAGCAGGCTCGAAGGGCCGAATGGCCTACTCCTGCTCCTATCTTCTATGTCTATGTCTATGTCTATGTCTAGTCCCACTCCCCTGATTATTTCCCATTGCCCTGCGATTTCCTTTTCATGTGTATATCCAAATGCCTTTTGAAAGTTACAGTCGAATCTGCTTCCACCACCCTTTCAGGCAATATATTCCAGATCATCATAACTCGCTGTGTAAAAAAGAAAATCTCCTCATCTCCCCCTTTTGGTTCTTTTGCCAATTATCTTAAAAATAATTGAAATCATTTACATGAGGGTAAATATTCACCTTCACCACCTGGGTGGTAATCTGGATCACCCACCTGTTGTACAATCTGCTTGATTTTCATCCTCTGGATTCTACAAAGGTTGGTCGACCTGCTCCACCGGATTAGCGTCCAGGTGTTGAAGGTGAAAAATGACCTGCAATGTTCTCTTGCATCTTCAGGACCATTGTGGGAGCAC
The DNA here is from genome assembly GCF_052327205.1 of Somniosus microcephalus. Taxonomy (NCBI): domain Eukaryota; kingdom Metazoa; phylum Chordata; class Chondrichthyes; order Squaliformes; family Somniosidae; genus Somniosus; species Somniosus microcephalus. Next base: position 41,787,112 of record NC_140993.1, on the reverse strand, counting down.
CATCACCACAAGGACTGCATCAATTCTAGGAAAAGGCCAACCACCACCACCTTAAGGCAACCATCTTGAGAGTTAGGTTTCAGTGTGCAGTAGAGTGGGTTTTGTCTCTGGATCAGAACGTTTTGTTTGGTTGCTATTAATATGACTTTTTGGGAGTTAAATCACTTAGCATGCAGGTACAGCAAGTAATCAAAAAGGCAAATGGAATGTTGGCCTTTATTACAAGGGGGTTGGAGTATAAAAGCAGGGAAGTCCTGCTACAATTGTACAGGGTATTGGTGAGACCACACCTTGAGTACTGCATATTGTTTTGGTCTCCTTATTTAAGGAAGGATATACTTGGAGGCAGTTCAGAGACGATTCACTAGGTTGATTCCTGAGATGAGGGGCTGACTTATGAAGAAAGGTTGAGTAGGTTGGGCCTATACTCATTGGAATTTAGAAGAATGAGAGGTGATCTTATTGAAACATATAAAATAATGAGGGGGCTTGACAAGGTAGATGCAGAGAGGATGTTTCCCCTTGTGGGTAAATCAAGAATTCAGGGTTTAGTTTCAGAATAAAGGGTTGTCCTTTTAGAACTGAGATGAGGAGGAATTTCTTCTCTCAGAGATTCGTAAATCTGTGGAATTCTCTGCCCAGAGAGCTGTGGAGGCTGGGTCATTAAATACATTTAAGGTGGAGATAGACAGATTTTTGCAAGATAGGGAGTGAAGGGTTATGGGGAGTGGGCAGGGAAGTGGCTTTGAGCCCAAGATCAGCCATGATCTTATTGAATGGCGGAGCAGACTCAAGGGGCCAAGTGGCCTATTCCTGCTCCTATTTCTTATGTTCTTATTATCTATCCCTCCCTTACAAAATTGGTGTTGGGCTGAAAAAATTTTAAAAACACAAATTGGTCACTTAACAGCATGGCTTAAATCTGCATTGATTTTCTTGATTTTAAACATTGATTAAGCTTTGCACCTAAACCACTTCAAAAGAAGCTAAATTAGAATTTAGAAACAAAGATTAATCTTTGTTGTAAAATAAAAATAGAAAATGCTAGAAATACTCAGCAGGTCAGGCAGCATCTGTGGAGAGAGAAACAAAGTTAACATTTCAGGTCAATGATCTTTCATCTGTTTTTATTGCAGATTTCCAGCACCTGCAGTATTTTGCTTTTGTATTAATGTTTGTTGATTGGTCAATGGAAGAACAAAAAAGGTAGACAGGCGCAACCCTATGACAAAGTGGCATAGAGTAATGTGACATCAGTTATTTTTCTCCTGAAACAAAATAAGATCGATAGATTTTTTGTTAACCAAGGGTAGCAACCGATGTTCCCAGTAAGCTGCACTTTGATCTGCGCGGCCTGTTTCTTTTATTGCGCGGTCCCTTTAAATTTCTGCGCATGCGCGGCATTTACGGTGTAAAAAGCCGGTGAGCGGCTTGCGCAGATCCTTGCAGATTACCGCATGGCCACACACCTCGGTGGGGACATTGGTAGCAGCGGACATGGCGCAAAGGTTCTATGGAGTTGAGGTACTGATCAGCTAATTGAATGGTGGAACAAGCTCGAGGTACTGAATGGCCTATTCGTGTTCATATGTCCCACTCGCAGTCTGAACTAACACTAAAGACCCAAAGTTAACTGCATACACTGTTCTTCATTTAACTAGAGAAGACAAGATAAAGAGCAACCAGCTAATTCTGTTTATCTCATGCTTGAAGGAAAGTATAATTCTGAGGACAAATGCTATCCATGGTAATTACGCACAGATTTATTCCCATCCAGTTAGGGATTTTATTTTTTAAAAGCGTTTCCTTTTGAATAATTCCATTTACATGGTTATTTTATGGAATGCAGAATCCCTTCAGTTCAGTAAACAAGCATAAGAGGACATGTTGGGATGACATAAGCCAAGAGGTATCTGCTTGAAGTGTATCCACTCCTGCTGACTCATATTACGTATTGAGAATAGTCTGTGTTTCTTCAGTCTTTGCCAAATCACAGAAAATACTGAGACATCAATGAACAGGAGAAGATGGCCATCAAGGGACAGTCTGTTTGCCCCATCCTTTGGTTATTCAACAGGATAAATACAGACCACTGAGGAGGAGACCTATGAAAATTTATTTTTTTTAATGTATATTTGTTGTCATTAGCAAGGTGAGGCAGACTGGAGATTTCCAGTCTGAGGAATCAGTGTGAGCTCAGGTAGTCCAAGGTCAGGTATAGCATAGATTAGCTGCACAACAAAGTGTTTTGTACTCTACCAAACAGGATGTGTTTGCCACCCCTATTAGAAAGAATAGTAATTCAGCTCACAGACATCTATTTTGAGCCAGAAAATGTACGGCCCGGAATCGAAAATTGAGTGGGGTGGAGGCACATTGGTTGCTCCATTGATGGCCAAGGCCCGCTTGCTGCAATATCCAGGCGGGCTTGTAATTGAGCGAGTAGCCTGCCTGCCTTTCTGATGGCGATCTGCATAAAACAATCTCTTGACCTCTCCCTTTGCTCTAAAAGTTATGTTCCCAATACTGATTCATTGACTAGTGGAAATAATCTCCCCTATTTACCTCATCAAAACCCTTCATTATTTTGAACACCTCTATCAGATCTTAATTTAACCTTCTCGGCTCTACTGAAACGAGCCCCAATTTCTTTAGTCTCTCCTCATAATGAAAGCTGTTCATCCCTGGTATTATCTTAGTGAATCTTTTCTGTACCTTCTTTGTGGTTGTATCATGAAACATCTTATTTACTCACGATAAATAAAAGCACCAGGTGAAGAAATTTCTGAATCCCAACAACCATGCCTCCATCACTCATCACTCTCGTTTACTGCTTCGCTTTCTTATTGGGATTGCAATCTTCCAACTTGAGGCAATGTAATTATACAACTTGTTGTCTTGTCTTTTTCTGAAGCATTGTAAATCACACCATATTTTTTGTACCATCTTAATCTTTAACTTACAGATAGCATTGAAGCCAACATCGAGAGGGCAGCTTCAAATGTTGATGCCGCTAATGAGCAGCTAGCGAAAGCAAGTCAGCACCAGGTAAGTCTGCATTTAAATCTTGCTGAAAGACATTCCTGACTCTGAATTGGACTGACCTGGACACCGCTCAATTTTCTCAACTACTTCCTGTAAGGAAACCTCTTAAACTCAATTAAATGATTCCTCGTGATTCAGGCTCGAGCGTATTGTCCAAATGCAAGTTTATTACTCAGACAGTAATAGTAAAATAACTATTACGGTTATACAATAGACTCAATACAACCTGGTTTCCTGCAGACCCAAGGTGATCAAGCTTGGCCTCTGTAGGTGTTGGACTTCCAACCGTCCCGTGAGCTCTAACTGCAAGAAGGACCTGTTCTGTTGTATCTTTCTTTTGTCATCTGTCACATGTTCGAAAACCTTCCAGGCATCCTTAAAGTACCTTCCCCCTTTAATGTGAGTCATATCACATGATGCCCGGAATGTATATTGAAACAAGGTTCCTTCTCGCCAAACCTCCAGACTTGACATAATAGCCATCTCGATGGGTGAACTGTTAATCATTTTAACCTGACATCCTGTCTTAACATTACAAAAGGAACGGGATGACCTAGACAATCCCAGATAGTTAATGTGACACTGCATGGGTGCTTCCATTGTTCTGGCCAATACCTAATACTCGCACCTCACATAGGATGTAGCCAACCTGTCTGCTAGTTGCTACTTCCATTGTCCCGACTAATCTCCAATATTAGCATATCCTAATCGGACAATAACCTAGAGATATGATGGGACACCTGACACAGAAGCAAGTTCTAACACTTCCCCTTTGGATCGGCTCAGACCTGGGTCCTGAGGGTAGGCCCGCTTCAGGTTTCTTAAGCCTAGGCATATTGAAGCCCGAAAAGTTATTGTAGAAAATTGGAGAAAGAATTGTAATCCAGCTGTGGCCTTAAATAGGCAAAGAGAAAGTAAATGTGAATCCTATGTCTGAACACAACTGACCCTTGACATGTTTAAGCTTATGGCAGTGACGCCTATGTCAAAGTTCATCTAAATATTACCAATGATGCTAATGGCAATAATATAAGAGGTGGCTCGTGTACCAGTAACTGTTAGTAAAACTAGGATTTTTCAGAACCGAGGTAATCCTAGCAATCGTATTGCACTCTTGGGGGTAATTTTAACTTTGAATAAAGTTGTAAAATGGGTGATATCGAATTGACCTCTCATTATACAGCTGCTTGACTTTCCCTCCCATTGACTTCAGTGGGCAAGGAAATCAAGCGTGGTGTATAATCAGCGGCCAATTCAATATCGCGCATTTTACCCCAATGCCCAAAGTTAAAATAGCCCCATGATATCTGTTATAACTTTTCCATTCCTGCATCCTTTGTTGTTTTATGTATCCTTTATTCACTTCTATCAGAACTGGTTGTAATAAATTATTTCCTTGAGTTTGCAAATAAGCTTAAGAATTCAGTGGAAGGACCCATTTGTAGTCTGCGTTACGAGAATGTGTACATCCTCTTTTTTTCTCAGTCAATCATCAGTAAATCCCCCTAAAAATTATAAATTTAATTTTTTTTTACATTTTCCAAATAGTTCGTATAAAATGAAAAACGTTCATATATGTGTCTATTTTCAAATATGCATTCCAGTGTTCTGTGTGTTATGACAATAATACATTATAGAATGGGAAAACTGATACTGAAAATACAGTAGACTTTTTTTCGGGCTTTGTGTATTTATGGCATAGTAGGCAATGTATACACTATACTTGTCGACTGAACTGCGTAGGACTTCAGTGATGAGGAAATCTTCAGAATAGAACCCATCCTTTCATTCTGTGCTAGAGAACGTTGGAACACTGGTATACCACTTCACTATGAGGACATCATTAATACGTGGTATAATCTTTACTGAAATATTTCAGATTCTTTGCCTCCACTCAAGAACAACAACAACTTGCATATATATATAGCGTCTTTAACATAGTAAAACTTCCCAGGGCGTTTCACAGGAGTGTTATCAGCTAAAATCTGAAACTGATGCACATGAGATATTAGTGCAGGTGACCAAAAGCTTGGTCAAGAGGTAGGTTTTTAAGGATCGTCTTAAAGGAGGAGAGAGAGGTAGCGAGGTGGAGACGTTTAGGGGGGGAATTTCAGAGCTTAGGTCTAGACCGATGAAGGCACGGCCGCCACTGGTGGGCTGAAGGATATCGGGGTTGCACAATAGACCAGAATTGGAGGAACACACAGTTATTGAAGACATTTATTGGAGAGTTGTAGGGCATGAGGAGGTTACAGAGGTGGGCAAGGCCTTGGAGGGAGGGTCATCCATGCTATCTTCCTTGTTCATGAAGGTGGAACCGTGCAACTTTTGGAGGGAGGTCACTTATCAGTTGGAGGGTGGGAGTCTAGGTGGGGTAGAGGAACAAAGGGATCTCGGAGTACAAATACACAAATCACTAAAAGTTGCGACACAGGCTAGCAAGGCCACAAAAAAATCAAACCAAGCACTAGGGTTTATTTCTAGAGGGATAGAATTTAAAAGTAGCGAAGTTATGCTAAATTTGTATCCAACCTTGGTTAGACCACACTTAGAGAACTGCGTGCAGTTCTGGTCGCCATATTATAAAAAGGATATAGAGGCACTGGAGAGGGTGCAGAGAAGATTTACAAGGATGATACCAGAAATGTGAGGGTATACATATCAGAAAAGGATGAACAGGCTGGGTCTCTTTTCTCTTGAAAAAAGAAGGCTGAGGGGTGACCTAATAGAGGTTATAAAATTATGAAGAACTTGGTAGAGTGGATACAGAGAGAATGTTTCCACTTGTGGAGAAGAGCATAACTAGAGGCCATCATTATAAGATAGTCATCCAGAAATCCAATAGGGAATTCAGCAGAAACTTCTTTTCCCAAAGAGGGTTGAGAATGTGGAACTCGCTACCACAGGGAGTGGTTGAAGTGAATAGCATGGATACATTTAAGGAGAGGCTAGACAAGTATATGAGGGAGAAGAAAATAGAGGGTTATGCTGATAGATTTAGATGAGGAAAGACAGGAGGAGGCATGGACTGGTTGGGCCGAATGGCCTGTTTCTGCGCCGTATATCCTATGTAATCCTATGTCTTATTTGAAAAGGCCCATCCAAATGCTTCTGGCATCCAGCAGAAGTAGTGTTGGACGATTGCTACAGGTGTAGAAATGGTTGGGGGCCCAGCGGTATGGGGTCCCACCCAATGTTCTGACACACCTGTTGGAGTTATACTAGAACACAACTCAAGAGAATATCCTGCCCTTGGTGCCTTAACCCCATGTGCCACCCAGTCACACTGAAGTCGCTTTTACTTACAAGATGGAACAAACAAAAACCTTTCCAAGCAGAGCCTGGGATTATTCCAAGTGCTTCTTTGAAACTGGCATGTTAGAACTGTTTGTTCAGCATTTAGAAATTGTGCAGTTCTCAAGCACAATGAAGCTATAGTTTGAAACTGGAATAGGACGGTGGCATAGTGGTTAGCACTGTTGCCTCACAGCGCCAGGGACCCGGGTTCAAATCCGGCCTCGGGTGACTGTCTGTGTGGAGTTTGCATATTCTCCCCGTGTTTGCGTGGGTTTTCTCCGGGTGCTCCGGTTTCCTCCCACAGTCCAAAGATGTGCGGGTTAGGTTGATTGGCTATGATAAATTGACCCTTAGTGTTAGGGGGATTAAATACGTGGGGTTATGGGGATAGGGTGGGATATGTGTTGGTGTAGGGGTTACGGGGATCGGGTGGGATATGTGTCGGTGCAGGCTCGATGGGCCGAAATGGCCTCTATCTGCACTGTGGGGTTTCTGTGATTCTGTGATTCTGTGACTACCAAAGCCCATAGTCGTACTGAAGATAAGCTATTTGTTAAGAGGCATTTTCAAACCACTGAAGTCTGATTCTATTGTGCCTGCGGAATATAGTGGTGTTTTCTGCTCCATTTCAAAAGTTGTTTGGGTCAAAATGTGACACATTATTAGAACTAGTAAAGTGGAAAAAGGACAAAGGAGAAGGAATGCAATGCAGTGATTGAACTTGTTGACTGTTTGACCCCTGATGAGAAGGCTTTATGTTTGAGACGTAATCGTTAAACAGTCATACCTTAACCTGCTGCATCATCCATGTGATTCCATATGTGAAATTGAACTATATCAATTGTCAGACAGTCTAAAGCAGATTGACAGGAATTTGTGCCTGCGTCTACACAGTGTCCCTTCCATTTCCCGCACTTCTGCTCTCACCCCTTCCCCTCCCTCCCAGAACCACGATAGGGTTCCCCTTGTCCTCACCTTTCACCCCACCAGCCTCCACATTCAACGGATCATCCTCTGCCATTTCCGCCACCTCTAACATGATCCCACTACCAAACACATCTTTCCCTCCCCTCCCCTTTCAGCATTCCGAAGGGACCGCTCCCTCCGCTTCACCCTGGTCCACTCCTCTATCACATCCAACACCCCTTCCCGTGCAAGCACATGAGATGCAACACCTGCCCTTTTACCTCCTCCCTTCCCACTGTCCAGGGCCCCAAACACTCCTTCCAGGTGAAACAGCGATTTACTTGTACTACTTGCAATTTAGTATACTGTATTCGCTGCTCAGGATGCGGTCTCCTGTACATTGGGGAGACCAAACTCAAATTGGGTGACCACTTTGCGGAACACCTCCGTTCAGTCCATAAGCATGACCCCGAGCTTCCGGTCGCCTGTCACTTTAATTCTCCGCTCCACTCTCACTCTGATATCTCCGTCCTTGGCTTCTTACACTGTTTCAACAAAACTCAGTGTAAGCTCGAGGAACAGCACCTCAACTTTTGATTAGGCACTTTACAGCCTTCTGGACTCAACATCGAGTTCAACAATTTCAGACTATAATCTCGACCCCTATATTTTTTTTTATTTTTTATCTTTTTTCTTTTTTTTCTCTCACATGACAGCTGTTGATGATTCTGCCATTGCCATTTATACCTCATCTAGAGTCATCTTTTGTTTCTAACTTGTCCCATTACCATCTCCTTTTGCTTTGCACCATCATCCCTTTACTCTTTTAATCTCTCCTGCCTTCCAGTCCATCACAACCTTCCCTTTGTTCTTTCCTCCCCTCCTCCCTTTCCCTGCCCCTACACTTGATTAAAAATCTGTTACTTCTCTAACCTTTTCCAGTTCTGACGAATGATCATAGCCCTGAAACATTAACTCTCTTACTCTCACCATGATGCTGCCTGATCTGCTGCGTGTTTCCAGCATTTTCTATTGTTACTACACAATGTCCCGACTGGCTGTCTGTACTTAAAGTTGATAAATCACCAGGACCGGATGGGATGCTGAGGGAAGTTAAGGAGGAAATCACTGATGGACTGGCCAAAATCTTCCAATCCTCCTTAGATACAGTGGGGCGGTGCCAGAGGACTGGACAATTGCAAATGTTACACCGTTGTTCCAGAAAGGGTGCAAGGATAAATCAAGCAACTACAGGCCAGTCAGTTTAACTTCAGTAGTGGGGAATCTTTTGGAAACGATAATCGGGGACAAAGTTAACTGTCCCTTGGACAAGTGTGGATTAATTAAGGAAATCCAGCATGGATTTGTAAAAGGCAAATCGTGTTTAACTAACTTGATCGAGTTTCTTGATGAGGGTCGATGAGGACAATGCGGTTGACATGGTGTACATGGACTTCCAAAAGGCGTTTGATAAAGTGCCACATAATAGGCTTACCAGCAAAGCTGAAGCCCATGGAATAAAAGGGACAGTGGCAGCATGGACATAGAAACATAGAAGATAGGAGCAGGAGTAGGCCATTCGGCCCTTCGAGCCTGCTCCGCCATTCAACGAGATCATGGCTGATCATCCAAACCCTAGCACCCGGTCCCTACACTGACAGCCATCCCACCCAAGCCCTATCCCCGTAACCCCACGTATTTAATCCCCCCTATGAAACTGGCTAAGTGACAGAAAACAGAGAGTAGTGGTGAACGTTTTTTTTTTGGACTGGAGAAAGGTGTTTCCCAGGGGTCGTTACTAGGACCACTGCTTTTCTTGATATATATTAGTGACTTGGACTTGGGTGTATAGGGCACAATTTCAAAATTTGCAGATGAACACAAAACTTGGAAGTATAGTGAGGAGTTTAGTGATAGACCTCAAGAAGACACAGACAGGCTGGTGAAATGGGCAGACATGTGGCAGATGAAATTTAAAGCAGAAAAGTGCGAAGTGATACATTTTGGTAGGAAGAACAAGGAGAGGCAATATAAACTAAATGGTACAATCCTAAAGAGGGTGCATGAACAGAGAGACCTGGGGGTATATGTGCACAAATCATTGAAGATGGCAGGGCAGGTTGAGACAGCAGTTAAAAAATCATACGGGATCCTGGGCTTTACAAATAGAGGCATAGAGTACAAAGGCAAGGAAGTTATGATGAACCTGTATAAAACACTGGTTCAGCCTCAACTGGAGTATTGCGTCCAATCCTGGGTGTTAGATCCGTGGTTCAGTGGATAAATAATTACACGGATGCTGTACATAAACAAATAACAGGTCTTTACTGGAGGAGGGTAATCTCTAGACTGGGGTACAGAGGCATGCGCACAGCTTATATACCGGTGTGGTCACTGCCGGTACTTACAGTATACAGGAGCTGTAAAAAGTAGTTCTGACTTAAAGCACATACACTACAATTCCTCCCTTTTTAGATTAATGATACCCCCTTAATATTCAAATAACAATTACATTTTTACATGTACATTCAATAACAAAAGTCCATTTATAGATTCAGTCTTTGGGGCTGCTTCCTGACCCTTTCGGGATAGCGCCTTTCCGGAGGTTCTTGTTCTTGGTGCAGAGGCGATTCTGACCCCCTTTCATCGGGTGGTTCATCGGGTTCCACTGCTACTGGGTCTGAAGTAGATACTACCGGTATGTCGGGTTCATCCCCAGGTACTCGAGACATGGGGTTGACGCCTTCCTGTGATGCTAAGATCTGATCGACGTGGCGTCTCACAATGTTCTCCCCGACATCCACTGTGTACATTAATGGCCCCTGCCTTGTACATATCGTTCTGGGTTGCCACTTCTCTGTTCGATAGTCCCGGGCCAAGACTGGTTGCCCTACATTGAAGCTCCTTGTCGGCTTCTCGTTGATGTGCTGGAATTGTTTGTCCTCAACCTTTCTTCGCACATTTGGTCTGAGCAAGTCCAGACGAGATCTCAACCTTCGGTTAAAGAACATCATGGCCGGGGTCTGGTTGGTAACTGCATGTGTCGCGTTTCGGTAGGCTAATAAGAAATTGTCCATCTTATGCTGTAGTGGAATTTCCTCATCGCACATGGCCTTTATCGCCTTCTTAAAGGTTTGTACGAACCTCTCAGCCAATCCATTGGTGGCTGGATGATACGGGGTGGATGTGTAATGCCTTACCCCATTCCTTTTCATGAATTTTTGGAACTCGTCGGACACAAACTGTGGTCCATTATCAGAGCAGATCTGCTCTGGCAACCCGTTTCTGGCAAATATGGTCCGTAGGACTGCAATCGTTTTCTCTGTAGTGGTTGAAGACATCTTTATCACCTCAGGCCACTTTGAATGAGCATCCACTGATATTAAGAACATTGAGTCCATGAATGGACCAGCGAAATCAATGTGCACCCGTTGCCATGGAGAGGAGGGCCACTCCCATGGGTGTAGAGGGGCATGTGGTGGTGCATTTTGGACCTTCTGGCATCCTAAGCAGCTCTTAGTTAGGTCTTCGATTTGTTGATCGATTCCCGGCCACCACACATAAGCCCTAGCTAGGCTTTTCATTTTCACTCCCCCCAGATGACCTTCATGTAGCTCATTTAGCACTCTCTCCCTTAACTTGGGTGGAATCACCACTCTGGATCCACACATCACTGTCCCCTGGCATACTGACAGCTGTTCTCTTCTGGATGAGAATGCTGGCAACAGTGAGTCGCCATGTGTTGGCCATCCCCTCACCGTCAATTCATATACCCGTGACAGCGTCGTATCATTGCGGGTCTCCTCTATATCCGCGTTTGTTACTGGCAATCGTTCAATTATCGACGAATAAAATATCTCGATAGGGTCCACTGCTGGTGCTTCCTCCACAGTAGGCAGTGGCAGGCGTGATAGCCCATCAGCGTTTCCATGCTGTTTCATGCCTTTATATTCTATTTCATATTGATTCACCCCTAGAAACAGGGACCATCTTTGTAACCGCTGTGCAGTCATTACTGGCACGCCCTTCTTAGGGTTAAAGATGGAGACAAGTGGTTGGTGGTCAGTCAGCAAGGTGAACTTCTGTCCATGCAGATAGTGGTTGAATTTTTTTTACTCCCCATACTAGGCTGAGGGCTCCCTGTCAATCTGGGCGTAGTTGTGCTCGGCTGAGGTTAGTGACCGAGACGCAAAGGCTACTGGCCTCTCCAACCCGTCTGGGAATTTGTGCGACAGCACCGCTCCAATACCATAGGGTGATGCATCACATGCCAAATGAATTGGTAGTGCTGGGTTGAAATGGGCCAACACCTCTTTTGATGTGATCAATTCTTTACACTTCTGGAAAGCTCGTCTACATTCGTCATCCCACTTCCATGGTACCCCTGTTTGCAGTAGGGTGTTCAGCGGGTGTAATACCGTAGACAAATTTGGTAAGAACTTGTGGTAATAGTTTACCAGCCCGAGGAACGACCTCAGTTGTGACACATTTTCCAGTGCTGGAGCCTTGACTACTGCCTCTATCTTGTCAGGGGACTTATGTAACCCCTCTTCATCGATGATGTGGCCGCAATACGAGATCTGTTTTTGGAAAAAGTCGCACTTGTGGCGATTAGCTCGTAGCCCATATTCCTTTAATCTGGCGAGCACCTTCTCCAAGTTAGCGAGGTGATCACCGTCATTTTCGCCCGTGACCAAGATGTCGTCCAAATAACACTGGGTCCCTGGAATCCCTTGCAGGACCTGATCCATCACCCTTTGCCAGATAGCCGGAGCCGAGGCTACTCCAAACACCAGCCGGTTGTATTGATAGAGACCTTTATGGGTGTTGATCGTAAGGTAATGTTTCGAAGCTTCTTCTACCTCCATTTGCAAGTACGCCTGGGCTAGATCAATTTTGGTGAAGCGTTTACCACCAGATAGCGAGGCGAAAATATCCTCAATTCGTGGAAGCGGATATTGCACCATGTGAAGGACTGGGTTCACTCACCTTAAAATCCCCACAGATGCGGACCTTCTTTGGTTCCCCAGGCGTATTACTCAACGACCTCTTCATTACAGGAACGATGGGTGTAGCCCACTCACTCCAGTCTACTTTGGACAGTACTCCTGAACGTTCCAACCCTTCCAGCTCTGCTTCGACGGCTGGTCTGATCGCATAAGGCACTGGTCTGGCCTTCAGAAACTTTGGGCTTGCATTATCCTCTATTTTAATTGTTGCTGTTATTCCTTTTAGTGTTCCTAGTCCCTCCTGGAACACTTCTTTTGCGTCAGTTAGCATTTTTGACAGTCGTCCAGGTGTGACGTCGTCATCCTTTTTGGCCTCCACCTTCAGTGCCTGTATGGAATGCCAATCTAAATGTATCTTCCGGATCCATTCACATCCTAGCAGTGGTGGTCCTCCATTTGGCAATACATATATCCATTTTAGGTATTTCCTGACCTTTATATGTCACTTTCACCCTTATTTTTCCTTTGGGGTAGACTTTTTGCCCCGTATACGTCTTCAAGACAATCTCTGTAGCTTTCAAGGGTATGTGTGAAAATAGCCGCTTGTAGTCTCTTTGATTTCTGACTGTTAGAGCTGACCCTGTGTCCAATTCCATTTCCACTTGGACTCTGTCTATCTTGAGTGTAACCCAGATAGTCTGGTGATCCTCCATTTCGGTTACATTATGTAGTTTCAGACAACCCAGCTCCTTGCTTCTGGAGTCTGTGTCATTTTTTTGTTCGTCTGAACCACTGTCCATCTGGTGTACCTTTTTGTACTTCTCCTGTGGAGATTTCTTACTGTTGGTTTTCTTCCCAGACCTGCAGACTCTTGCTATGTGTCCTGCTTTCCCACACTGTCTGCACACTTGGTCCTTGAACCAACAATCTTTCTGGTCATGTGTTGTTCTGCCGCAGCGATAGCATTTCCCTGTTCCATAGGGCATTTCGTTGGTGCCATATTCTTGCGGTCTCCGTTGTATCTCTGCAGCACCCCTTGCGGCTGCTTCGTGTGATACAGGTAGACTACCCTTTATCCGGACTTCCGAAAACCGAAACCCTCTAAAAACCGAAGGTTTTTTCGGTCAGCGTAAGTCGTGCGCACGACATGACCAGAGTGGCGCACGACTTACAGGCCTAGCTGGATAAGGGATAGTGTAGCATTTTTCCGCACTTCTGAAAACCGAAATCGCTCAGTGTAAGTGTACCAGCCTTTATCCGCACATCCGAAACCAGAAAACCTCTGAAAGCCGAAAGTGGCGCAAAGCATGACCCGACGCTGCCGGATAAGGGATAGTGTATCCTTTATCCGCACTCCCGAAAACCGAAGTGTTTTCGCGCACCTTCCGAAATCCGAAATTTTCCTAAAACCGAAACACGGCTGGTCCCGAGGTTTTCGGATAAAGGATAGTCTACCTGTACTGCCATACTGAAAGCTTTGTCCAGCGTAAGGTCCTTTTCTGATAGAAGCCGTTTCTGGGTTCCTTCACTTTGTAGCCCACACACAAACTTGTCCCTTAACATGTTTGCTAGTCCCGCTCCAAACTGGCAGTATTTCGATAGCTTGCGCAGTTCCGTTAGGTACTCAGCATGCTTTCGTCTTTGTGTTGGTTCCTTTTATGGAACTTAAATCGTTCTGCTATCAGCAGCGGTGTGGGGTTTAAGTGGTCCTGTAGGATTTCTACTATGCTTTCAAAATTCTTGTTTACCGGCTTCTCTGGGGTTATTAGATTTCGCAGTAACCCATAAGTTTTTGCACCCATGGAATTTAACAGAACCAGTGCTTTATTAGCCTCTGGCACTTCATTCGCCCTGCAGTACACCTCAATACGTTCCACATATGTCGCCCAATCTTCGACTTCATTGTCGAACGTAGAGATACTGCCACTCTTCGGCATCCTTGGTTGTGCGTTAACTATCACCAATGGCGCCTCCCGCGCTTCCCCTTCTTCTCCGCTGGCACAAAATGGCGTCTCCCGCGCTTTCCTTCCTTCCCGCGCTCGCCCGTCTTCTCCGCTGCGGCTTCGCAAAATGGCGTCTCCCGTGCTCTTCCTTCTTCTCCGCGGCTCAATGGCGCCTCCCGCGCTCTCCCTGCTTCTCCGCGGCTCAATGGCGTCTCCTGCGCTCTCCCTGCTTCTCCGCGGCTCAATGGCGTCTCCCCTTGTTTCGCCCCGCGGACCCTGATCAGCCCGTGATCCCTGGCTGTGCTCTGCGCGTTCTTCTCTTGATATTTGTCGATGCCGCTCAGTCTAGAACCCGGCTGTTTCTTACCCTCTCTCCGGTTTGCAGTATTTTTCCTCGACGCCGCTCGGTGATCAACCCCCGGCTGCGCCCTGCTCTCTTCACCCTCTTTCTTACCCCGTCGACGCTGCCCGGCTCTCTCTCTCTGCCGTCGGTCGGCTCCAGCCGCCGCTGCTCGGGAAGGGTCTGCTCTGGACCTGTCGTCGGTCTCTTACTGCTCGTTGTGGCTGGGGAACCAAGCCCGGCTCTCCACAGCCTCCCCAGCGAAGTTGGATCTCTGCCTGACTGCTGGGCGGTTGCTCGCGGTCGACGCCCGTGTTCCTGGACTCGACTTTTTTTTTTCATGTTGCAGGTAGATTCGCATCAACACTCGTCGCCACTGTTAGATCCGTGGTTCAGTGGATAAATAATTACACGGATGCTGTACATAAACAAATAACAGGTCTCTACTGGAGGAGGGTAATCTCTAGACTGGGGTACAGAGGCATGCGCACAGCTTATATACCGGTGTGGTCACTGCCGGTACTACAGTATACAGGAGCTGTAAAAAGCAGTTCTGACTTAAAGCACATACACTTCACTGGGCACTGCACTTTAGGAAGGATGTGAAGGCCTTAGAGAGGGTGCAGAAAAGATTTTCGAGAATGATCCCAGGGATGAGGGACTTCAGTTACATGGATAGACTGGAGAAGCTGGGGTTTTTCTCTTTAGAGCAGAGAAGGTTGAGAGGAGATTTGATAGAAGTGTTCAAAATCATGAGGTATCTAGACAGAGTAGATAGAGAGAAACTGTTCCCATTGGCAAAAGGGTCGAGAACCAGAGGATACAGACTTAAGGTGATTGGCAAAAGAACCAAAGGTGACATGATGACAAACTTTTTTACGCAGCAAGGGGTTAGGATCTGGAATGCACTGCCTGAAAGGGTGGTGGAGGCAGACTCAATCATGGCTTTCAAAAGGCAATTGGATAAGTACCTGAAGGAAAAAAAATTGCAAGGCTACGGAGAAAGGGCGCGGGGGAGTGGGACTAGCTGAAGTGCCCTTGCAGTGAGCCGGGACGGGCTGAATGGCCTCCTTAGAAACATAGAAGATAGGAGCAGGAGTAGGCCATTCGGCCCCTCGAGCCCGCTCCGCCATTCAATGCGATCATGGCTGATCATCCAAATTCAGTACCCTGTCCCTGCTTTCTCCCCATACCCCTTGATCCCTTCTGTACTGTAACCATTCTATGATTCTACTGAAGGACCATCGATAATGAGTATCCTATAAAAAGTGAAACATAGGAAATACTAAATATGACGGGATTGAAGGTGAAATAATTTGGAGATATACCATTAGAAATATGGGGAGAAAGACTTGTTCTGGTCACGACGTATAGCAACTTTTAAATGCACTTACATGCTTATTATTCACTGCATATAACAAACAAAGCAGTCCCACTGTGGTGTACAAATTAGTGCTGTTCCAGCATTAATCACTTGGCAGATATAAACCTTTTAAAAACATAAATTCTCTTGCTGCTTGTGAACTGTGCTGTACATCAAATGAACACTATTCAAACAGCTACACCTTTTTTGATTACAGGTGATTTTACTTTTTGGAAATACAATACAGTAATTGGTTTAGGCTTTCTCCACATTTAACTATAAATTGTTCTTCAAGTGTTGAAGGGATGTTTTGTGTGTTTTTAGAAGAGCAATTCTAGCTGTGTCTTCTGACAATGGGGTAGAAAAGCTCTCTGTTATTACCATGCCTTAAAAACTGAATTACCGGAATGATTTTCTCCATTCTGTTCAAAGGAAAGGCTGGTAATTGTTTGAAATACAGAAATCAACAGAGGTCTCATGGGGATAAACTGAATCTTGGGCAGGAGTGGAAGATGGGCGATTGCGAATTGGCAGCCTGCTTTGCTCTCTCCATACCAGAAAATAAAATTTGGCAGAATGTAAAAGGAGCTGTTAATTCGCTATCATCAACTTTGCAGCCCAGGGTGAATTTCAAGCCCCAGGTACTTCAAACTTCTGACTGGCAACATCATCAAATAATTACAGAGGTGTCTCATTGCCAACCGATAGGAGCATGAAGGACTGGATCAGTGCATTGTACCACAGGGGAGAATGCCTTTCACATAATGTGAAGCAGTTGCTCATATTAGCTCAAGAATGTGTGGTGTCTCACTCATTCGCTCACTCACTCACATACACACGTCATTATTTTTCTTTCTTTCTTCGGGAATGTGGGCAAAGCTGACAAGGCCACATTTAATGATCGCCTTATCTGAGGAAGGATGTTCTTGCCATGGAGGGAGTGCAGCGAAGCTTCACCAAACTGATACCTGGGATGGCAGGCACGACGTATGAGGAGAGATTGGGTCGATTGGGCTTATATTCGCTGGAGTTTAGAAGAATGAGAGGGGATCTCATTGACACTTATAAAATTCTAACAGGACTAGACAGACTAGATGCAGGAAGGATGTTCCCAATGGCAGGGGAGTCCAGAACCAGGGGTCACAGTCTAAAGATAAGTGGTAAGCCATTTAGGACTGAGATGAGGAGGAATTTCTTCACCCAGAGAGTGGTGAACCTGTGGAATTCTCTGCCACAGAAGGCAGTTGAGGCCAATTCATTAAATATATTCAAGAAGGAGTTAGATATATTTCTTAAGGCTAAAGGGATCAAGGGATATGGGGAGAAAGCAGGGACAGGGTACTGAATTTGGATGATCAGCCATGATCTCATTAAATGTCAGAGCAGGCTCGAGGGGCTGAATGGCCTACTCCTGCTCCTATCTTCTATGTTTCTATACTTTGAATTGTTATTGTTTACAGTTAAATAGGAAAACTTGTAACAATTTGGGAAGCAAAGAAAGGGTTGGAGCACCATTTTCTTTGATGTACAGGCCGTGAGGCAAAACTGAGGCGTTACATTGCTACTTCTGGCAGGAGAGTGTAATTAGCATGACACGTTTACACAGGGAGGCCGCAATTTTGCCGGCGTTCAGCGGACGGGATGGGTGGCGGGGTCAGCTGTGAAATTTAAAATGATTGACAGCAGGTCGGGAACCAGCTGTCAAAATGCACACAACTGCATTTCATGATGTCGGGTTTGCCAGCGCTGAGCAGACCCGACAGGCAGCGGCGGGGGATCCAATTCAAATCATTAGTGGCTTGTTTACAGCCACTTAACAATGCTTTTTTCCCCAACTTTTTGAATTTGACAGGGTGCCCACCAGTTTCCCGCTGTGCCAAGACCTCGTCTGTGAAGCTGAGGTGGGAGGTCACTTGCCATTGAATCAGCTGATGAGTTGACAGCTTCAGATGTCAACTCAAAGCTCCCAGCTGATTGAGAAATGTTCCCTTAGCCATTAGCTTCTCTAAATTGCATTTCCACGACAGATTCAGGATGCTGCATGTCTTTACACAAGTCTCCATTCAGTCTGACCTCATTACCTCTCCCACCATTGACATCGCTTCTGTCATCTCTACTTCACCTGCCATCTATTCCATCAGCATGGAATACTTTATACTCTCTCACCTTGGTCCTCAGAATCTGACCATGATCAGTCCAACACCAGCATCACCAGGCACAACAGCAGCCCCAATAACCATGCCAACCTTCTCCGCAATCATTTGATGCTGCACAGAACACAGGGCATCAGCACCCAACCACATTGCTGTCCAGGACGTCAGGGATGGTCTCACCATGGCCACATTTACTTCATTTGATGCTGTACACCCTGGCTGCCACATGATGCGCCAGATTGGTATCACCCCACACCAGCACCATAAAGCATCCCTACAATGCCCAAGCCATTTCTTTCATACTCATCAGCATTGTGGGGGGGTACCGTTATGTCTCACCATTCACTGCAACTCATTAAGCCACTTCCAAAGGTGCACACAAATGTGTCCAAGAACGCGAAGTGTTGAAAATAAAAATTTCAATGTTTGATAGCACGTTAACAGAAACTTCACATGAACATTGGCTAAAACAAACACGTGCCTACCCGAGTGTGCTGTTAGTTGGTATGGTTGCACTAGGATGAGGGGTGGCTAGCGAGATGGGGAAGTGATAATGTAGATAGAGAGGGATGGGTGGAGGTGCAAGGTAAGTTGATGTGAGTAAGGATGTGCAGAGTAGGGTAGGGAAGGCAGAGTGATGGGGATGTGATCAGTGGCACAGCGGGATGACATTGAGTGTGGCTTTGCAGTAATGTTTCGTGATCTACTGAGATCATTGAAAGGTTTGCGCCTCTGCAGCCTGCTCCTCCTGACCACATCCCTGCTGGTGCCCTCCTGTGCAATGTGCAACCAGGCTGCGTTGGTCTCCTGGGGAGGTGTCTTCCGCCCATTGGAAGGGAAGAGGACCTCCCTGCGCGCTGTGACTCCCTCCATAAGCATATGGAGGGAGTCCTGGGAGAGCCTGGGTGCAGCCGTGCACCTCTGTGCAGTGCTTGTCAGTGTTGGCAGCACCTAAATGCTGTAGAACACTGACAGCACAAATGTCAAAGTAAATTTGCGCATGGTCCCTTTAAGGAAACCGGCTGATGACGTGTAATCAAATGACATCATCAGACATCATCATTGGCCAGGAAACGCGCTGGGCGGGCTTAACGAGCCCAATCAGGGGAAAGTCATGTCGGTGACTGGGATGGAGCCAGCAGCGAGGCTGCGACCCACCACGGACCTGCCGAGATAGGGAAAATCGTGGCTGCAGTTTCCATTATAACTGTGGTTACAGGAATTTGTACTGGTAAAAAGTTAAAGGATGTGTGACAAAGCCATGATAATGGGAAGTAACGTTTTATAGACGGAAATTGGATACAGACCTAAGATTTTTAATATAGGTATGAAGTGTTTTGATAAATAATGAGAATTCCATATGTTACAAACTGTTTCCACTGAGGCAGGAGGGACGGTAACCAGAGGACACAGATTTGAGATAATTGGCAAAAGAACCAGGGGGAGGTGAGGAGAGTTTTTTTTAAGCAGCGAGTTGTTATGATCTGGAATGCACTGTCTGAAAGGGTGGTGGAAGCAGATTCAATTGTAACTTTCAAAAGGGAATTCCTTGAAAACGGAAAATTTGCAGGCTATAAAAGAAAGAAAAATTTGCTTTTATAAGCAGGGCTTTCGGGAAAGAGCAGGGGAGTGGGACTAATTGGATAGCTCTTCCAAAGAGCTGGCACAGTGTCACAATAGTGTCAGCTGTGGCTCAGTTGGTAGCACCCTCGCCTCTGAGTCAGAAGGTTGTGGGTTCAAGTCCCACTCCAGAGACTTGAGCACATAAAGCTAGGCTGACACTCCAGTGCAGTACTGAGGGAGCGCTGCACTGTTGGAGATGCTGTCTTTTGGATGAGAATTATACCAAGGCCCCGTCTGCTCTCTCAAGTAGACATAAAAGATCCCATAGCACTATTTTGAAGAAGAGCAGGGAAGTTATCCCTGGTGTCCTGGCCGATATTTATCCCTCGATCAACATCACTCAATCTGATTATCTGGTCATTATCACATTTCTGTTTGTGGGAGCTTGCTGTGCGCGTATTGGCTGTAAAGCACTGTGGGACGTCCGGTGGTCGTGAAATGCGCTATATAAATGCAAGTCTTTCTTTCACAGACACGATGGGCTGAATGGCCTTTTTCTGTGCTGTATGATTGAATATGGGGGTGAAATTTGTCGCGGGCACGAGTGTGAAACGGCCGTTGCGCACAGACACTCCGATCGAACTTTTCCATGGAAAAGAAAATCGGAAGCAGTTTAAACCGGGCTGCCTATGAGCTATCGCCAGCTTTGCGCTACCGCCAAACCAAATTTTACGCCCACAATGCCAGATAATTATAGGTGTATTAACGATCAATCTGTATGTGCATCTCCCTTGATTAAAGAAAGAAATAACTTCCATGCATATAGCACCTTTAACATTCTCAGGACTTCCCAAAGTGCTTCACAGCCAAAGGAGTATTTTTGAAGTGTGTTCGCCATTGTTATGTAGGTAAGCATGGCAGCCAGTTTGCGCACAGGAAGGTCCTACAAGCAGCAATGAGATAAATGCCCAGGTAATCTAATTTGGTAGTGATGGTTGAGGGATAATTATTGGCTGGTTCACCAGTTGAATCCCCTTGCTCTTCTTCGAACAGGATCATGGGATCTTTTGCATCGCATGGTCAAAGATCAAATCGGACCTCTGTTTAATGCCTCGTCCGAAAGACGGCACCTTTGACCATGCAGCATTCCCTCAGTGCTACACTGAAGTTATAAAATAAGACTACTCCTGGTGTATGGTCTTCATTCTTGGAATTCAGCTGGGCCTGGATCATGTTCTGAGAGATCACATGAGGGAGCGGCGACTCTTTACCATGTTTACGCTGTTGGTGCATTGTGACATTGAGTAGCGTCGGGCAGCATCACCCACACATGCCATCCTGTATGTATTGGAGTGGCAGTTATTTTTCCCCAGCCTGCAACAGTATTCTCCCACTCCCAAAGCATTTGGACGGTACCTGCTCACCGTAATCTCTTTCATGGCAAATGTATCGAGGGTAAGTTTTCACCTTCACCGTCTGGGTGGTAATCTGGTAGATTGGATTGCCTGCCAGCTTTTCATCCCATTGAAATCTATGTGATGAAAACAGGATGGATTTTACAAGAGGTGGGTGATCCACTCCGCTAGATTATCACCCAGGCGGTGATCGTGAAAGTTGCTTCCACAGTGTTGAAAAAATAAGTTCATATATTTGGTAACTACTTTTTTTGCTGTTATCAACATTCTGTTTACATCCTCTAGAATTTTAAAGGTCTAACTAATTTTTTTAATGCCTATTAAGCTCCCAGTAGTGTACTCCACAGATGAGTTGTGTGCAAGCATGCCACTTACTTCTCTTTTTCTTGACATATGATTAATAAAACAAGATGTATTTGAAGACATTAAAGATTTTGCACTTCAGTGCTCCTGGCACATGCTGCGAGCGCATATCAGGAAACTGCTTCTACCAAGCCCTGGTTTGCTGATCATTAATTTTAAAGGATATAAAAATCGCAGATTGCGAGATGGAGGTTCCCAGCCAGTTGCTGCAGCACACTCTTTTACGGTGTTTTATTTTTACATTTCGAACCAATTTTTTCAGTAAAAGTAGCACAAAAATAAAAAGCTGACCACAGGTGTTGAAATAATTCTGTTGTGTTCCCTACAACGTAATAGTGTGACCCTCTGTTTATACAGAGACTAAATTTTCTTGCGAGATATTTTCACTTCACCATCCAGTCCCCTTTAATGAAACATTTGAAAAACAGAGGAGCAGAGTTGCTGCCATATTTATTTTTTTCATAAATAGCTCGCATTTGCTTTGCTAGGTTGTGCTACATAAATGCAAGGCTTTTTAACGTTGAGTGACTTACTAACATGATACGACCAAACATAGATTCAGGCATAGGCCATAAATGTAGACATAAATACCGCCCATTTTTCTTGTGAAACCTAGGTGAAGGACGAAGGGTGGTAGTGCAGAACACCACCATAGCTGAAAAGAATGGAAGAGATGGCGAGCTAGTTCAAGAAGCTGTGATTCAGTGATGTCAAATTTGGGGTCTTAAAAGCCTATAGATTGCGTCAAGAAGGGAAGACTGAGGGAAGTAAGGACTTTCTCACTTTGAGATCCACAAAAAGGCATAAACATAAGAGATGGTGTTCTCTTGAGGTTCTGGAATCACAGCTCCATTTTGTTATTATCGGACTTGCCTTCTTCTTTCAATTTATTATGGGCCAGAAATTCGGGTCGGAGGCTTCCCGCGGGTGCAAGCCCCTGACCTGCACTTACCTAGCGCGCCTGCCATTGTGCTGTGGGCCTGCATGGGATTCCGATCCTGGGCCTGCTCCAGCTGCCGGCACGCAGTGCTTGCGTATCCCAGGGGGCAGTTAGTTCAGAGCATCCCCTGGGATGACGTGGGCCATGGAGAGCCAATCGTAGCAGGGAATCTCTATTCATAGATTTGACAGGAAGACCTGTCAAATCTATGAATAGAGATCGGCACCAAAACCTAACTAAAATTTCAAATAATTTTTATTAAAAATCACATTTTTAAAATAACTATAAATTACATAAAATAACTATTTTAAACAATAATTTAAATTTTTGAAAAAGGTAATTACAGTTTTTAACAGGGCTAAAAATAAACTTACCTTTAAAGTATTTAAAAATAATAAACCTGTGGAAAAAATGTTTTAATTTTACTTAATTCACCACTTACCTTGTTAAAAGCAGGTCTTGCGACTGCTTTTTAAAAGCGTAGCTGCTGGAGACTTACCCTCCCAGAGAAACCTATAAAAGAAACGGAAGTTCCAGGCGTACACGCTGCCTCTCCGGCGCACGCGTTCGACCTGTGAACCCCTTCCTTCAAGGGAACAGAAGTTCCAGTTTCCAGCGCATGCGCAGTGCATGCACAAAACCAGCACTTTCGTTGGCCCTACGTGTGAGTACCCAGCGCGTACTCACCTGTGGGGACCCGAATTTCTGGCCCATTAATATTTGTAGAGTTTGCAATAAGTGACTGAACATTGCCTTGACGCTGGGGTGGGGGGGGATTTTAACCTAACTGGCTTGGCGGGAAACTGACGGGAGCGGGTGCAACGCTTGTTTTACACCCCGCCCGATTTTGCTCCCTATTTAAACCAACGGCGAGTAATATCGGGCGGGGGTGTAAATCCAGCGTTCCACCCGATCCCAGCGGTTGCCCGCCAGGCGAGTTGAGTTAAAATTGCCCCCCCCCTCCCCCATACCTCCACAAATGAAGCAGAACTAACAGAGAAATGAATGAATGCAACAGAGCAGTGACCAAACGCTGCCTCAGCTCTAGGAATCAGAGCCCTGAGATACGATGAATGAAGAAGAAAGCAAATGTTTTATCCCTTCATCCTACATGTTTCCAAAATGCTGATGCTGCTCAACTTCAGCAGATACTTAGACCATAGTATTTATGTTGATGTAAAAGATCAATTGGGGTTAATTAAATTTGAAACACATGGGTTTAATAAAATGGACCTCCACTGCACACTTTCCTGATAGGTTAATAAACTTTCCTGGCAGTGTGCTACAAAGTTTCCTGGCAGTGTTTTATATTTTTAATTAAGATTAGAAATTAGTTAGTGGCTTACAAGTCCCTATATATTGACTGGCTTTTCCTTCATTATCTTGGTACATGCAATCCAACAGAATAGGAAAGAATACAAATCTAGGCCAGAATTGACTTTAATGTCAATGGGCTTGAAAGTATTTGGTCATTTTCAAAGTTTACCTCTCTTATTGTTGCTGAAATGAATATTTGAACCCGCCATTTAGGGTGGAGCTTAAGCCTATTTCAGCAAGGTTGATGTCGATGTGTGATAGCACTGGTTGGATGCTGCAGTCTGATATTGTGCTATTTTCAGCAGTGATTGTGTTCCCACCAGTGGTGTAACCTTTGCTCCTGGAATTACTCTTTAGAAAGTATTGGGGCTAAATTTCCTCAGGGATTTTCCCACTAGTTTGCTGGCATTTTGGCAGAAGAGCTGCAGAAGCTCTGGAAAAAACAGACGGGTGGGAGAGCCCCCTGGGGAAATTCACCCCCGATATTTTGTCTCAACTATTCTCCCCTCCTCTCATGATAGCATTGACTTAACTGGTACAGTTCAATGTGGCCTGCCCACCCCAAGCATCCATACTTCAGGAATGAATATTGGCAGGATGCTCTACCATGGGGTGAGTCACACCTCAGCTCAATCCTGTCCTCACCCGGAATTGCACTTGTTCCTGTAGGAGTCAGCAATCAGAAGTACAGGACCCTTGCAAATTTCCACCTTCCTCGCTCAGGCGGAATGGGGATAATTTAACACTCCTATCACCACCACCTCAGTTGAGATCAGCCAGCTCAACCAGCATCGCTAAAACAGATGATCTGGTCATTATCCCATTGCTGATTGTGGGAGCTTGCTGTGCGCAAATTGGCTGCCGCGTTTCCTACACTACAACAGCGACTACACTGCAAAAGTACTTCATTGGCTTCAAAGCACTTTAGGACGTCCCAAGGTCATGAAAGCTGCAATATAAATGCACATCTGTCTTTCTTTTCTTTCATCACAGACAGGGGAACAGGCTTCGGAGCATCCTTTTCAGTATAGCTTGGTGCCACGTTGTATTTGCCGACTGAACCCTCAGGGAGCTACTTCTGGCATAGCCTTCAATTAACTATTAATTATCAGAACAGGCTTAATGAGACTTCAGTACAGCTTGGCCACATCAGGCATCCACTGTTCCTTTCAAAGCATCTCTCAACAATGCCAACAAAGACTTGGCCTGTCTTCTGTGCCATGACGGTGTGTTAAAAGATTGCAGGCTTGTATTCGATATTCTCAGGTTCAGCACCGCAACTCATTTCCATAAATGGATTTCATGTCCCTTCGATCAGGAGTATACTCTCACTACCCAATATCTAGTTATACAATATCAGAAGCTGGGGGTCTTTTAAAACCCTTTATTGTGTGTACTAGTTTCTGTGATCCTGCACGTGCTGCATGTGCATTTTTCCTACCTTCTGGAAGGCAGCCTGATAATCACTCTGATGACACAAGGCCAATTGTAATCCAATAAACTGGTTTATTTTATAAAGAAGACATCTTTTAAAAGACAATAACACAGTTTTCAGTTATCTTCAATCTGTTACCTATCACTCCTCATAACATCTAAAATAATATATTACACAAATGTTGCCCTTGATATGGGCTTAGCTTCACTTTATTAATAGGCGTTTGCTGAAATGACTGACGTTAGTTATAGAAAAATTGGATTCTCTGACTGTTTCAAAACTGCAGCTTACTGCAGACTCAGTCTTCCATAGAGATAAAGGTGATTTTGGACCCTTTTCCATCTCTTTGTATTGAGGATTAGCTCATCACACTACCAATCAAAACTGCCACCATCTTCTTGGTCTGGGTTCCATGGCAGCGTGGAATGAGCGTATGCATGCTGCTTGCCAAATAAGACCCATTTCATGGGCACAGCACGATCAATTTTCGAGGCCAAATTGTCTACAGAAGCAGGCTTGTTGATCTAGGAAGTATTCAGGGTGTAGGGCTTTGATCTAGGCACAAACTAAACTGTACATGATCAAAGCATTAACAGTTGTGTGAGAACCTACTCATCAGTGCTCTGTGCAATAATTAAGCATCATTGTCTCTTTAATAATGGATAATTGACAGCTCTGACTTCATAGTCTTTTGGACTGATTAAGTACAGGAAAATCCATCCATAATCTTTAGTTCTGGCTAAACATGTGGGCCCAGAAATTCGGGTCGGGGGCTTTCCGCGGGTGCAAGCCCCCGACCTGCACTTAGCTTGCGCGCCGGCCGTTGAGCTGTGGGCCCGCGTGGGATTCCGATCCTGGGCCTCCTCCAACTGCCGGCGCGCAGTGCTTGTGTATCCCACGGGCGCAGTTAGTTCGATGCGTCCCCTTGGATCACGTGGGCCATGGAGAGCCAATAGTAGCAGGGAATGCTTCATTCATAAGTTTGACAGGAAGAGCTGTCAAACCTATAAATACTATAAGCCCCAAAACATCACTAAAACTTAAAATAATTTTTTTTTAAATCACATTTTAAAAATAACTATAAATTACATGAAATAACTATATTAAACAATAATTTAAATTTTTGAAAAAATTAATTACATTTTCTAATGGGGCTAAAAATAAACTTACCTTTCTTTAAAGTATTTAAAAATAATAAACCTGTGGAAAAAATGTTTTAATTTTAATTAATTCACCACTTACCTTGTTAAAAGCAGGCCTTGTGCCTGCTTTTTAAAAGTGTAACTGCTGGAAACGTACCCTCCCGGAGAAACCTGCAAAAAAAATGTAAGTTCGATGCGCACGCGCTGCCTCTCCGGCACACGCATTCCACCTGTCAACCCCTTCTTTCAGGGGAACGGAAGTGCCGGTTTCCCGCGCATGCGCAGTGCATGCACGAAACCGGCACTTTCGTTGGGCCTACGCGTGAGTACCCAGCGCGTACTCACGCGTTGGGACCCGAATGTCTGGGCCCACGCGAACTCCATAGATGAACTGAGATTTGCATCATTTCGGTACAACATTGCTACATGAAGGTCTATAACAGACACTTATCCAAAATCCATGCTGCTCCACCAAAGGGTGTAAGAAGTATATGTTTATAATAAAGGATACTTAAACTAATTCAATGTTTATTACATATGCATATATGAAAACAAGAATGGGAAAAGTCCATCAAGCCCTTCCCATCCAGCCATGGTGCAATCAAATGCACTATTAACCTAGCACCTAAATATGCACTCTCCAATCACAACAAATAAAGAAACCTGTAGCCACTCAGGAATACCTCTAGCAACTTGCTCTCCTGTTTCTTGCTGCTTCTGCATTATTTAACCTCCAAATAAATCTAACCAAATATATTTTAGCCTGCGAGCATTGGTCTGATAGGTCGGAAGAGTCTGAGGATAGCAAAATACTGCGGATGCTGGAAATCCGAAATAACAACAGGAAATGCTGGAAAAACTGAGCAGGCCAGGCAGCATCGGTGGAGAGAGAAACAGAATTAACATTTCAGGTCGATGACCTTTCGTCAGAACTGGAAAAAAAGCAGGAAATGGAAAGCAAGTTTGGGGGCTGGGAAAAGGGGGAGGGGATGAAAGAACAAAAGGGAAGGTCAGTGATAGGATAAGAAAGCAGGAGAGATTAAGAGACATTGGGCCAGAAATTCGGGTCACCACGGGTGAGTACGCGCTGGGTACTCACGCATACATAAGAACATAAGAACATAAGAAATAGGAGCAGGAGTAGGCCAATCGGCCCCTCGAGCCTGCTCCGCCATTCAATAAGATCATGGCTGATCTGATCCTAACCGCCAATCCACTATCACAGAACCATCTCCTGCATCTAACAGAATTAGACACACGAAATAGGAGCAGGATCAGGCTACACGGCCCCTAGGCCCGCTCCGCTACCCACAGGGCCATGACCGATCCAAACCTAGACTCATGTCCAAATTCCTGCCCGCTCCCCGTAACCCTTAATTCCCTTTACTTCTAGGAAACTGTCTATTTCTGTTTTAAATTTATGTAATGATGTAGCTTCTACAGTTTTTTGGGGCAGCATATTTCATGGACCTACCACCCTCTGAGTGAAGTAGTTCCTCCTCATCTCAGTTTTGAAAGAGCAGCCCCTTATTCTAAGACTATGCCCCTAGTTCTAGTTTCACCCATCATCGGGAACATCTTCCCTGCATCCACCCGATCCAACCCCTTCACAATCTTATATGTTTCAATAAGATCGCCTCTCATTCTTCTGAACTCCAATGAGTAGAGTCCCAATCTACTCAACCTCTCCTCATATGTCCATCCCCTCATCCCCGGGATTAACCGAGTGAACCTTCTTTGTACTGACTCGAGAGCAAGTATGTCCTTTCTTAAGTATGGACACCAAAACTGTACGCAGTATTCCAGGTGCGGTCTCACCAATACCTTGTACAACTGAAGCAATACCTCCCTATTTTTATATTCTATCCCCCTAGCAATGAAAGCCAACATTCCATTGGCCTTCTTAATCACTTGCTGCACCTGCATACTAACCTTTTGAGTTTCGTGCACCAGGACCCCCAGATCCCTTTGTACTTCAGTACTTTCCAGTTTCTTGCCATTAAGATAATAACTTCGCGGGAAACCGGATCTTCCGTTCCCTTGAAGGAAGGGGTTCACAGGTCGAACGCGTGCGCCTGGAACTTCCGTTTTTTTTACAGGTTTCCCTGGGAGGGTAAGTCTCCAGCAGCTGCGCGTTTAAAACGCAGTCGCAAGGCCTGCTTTTAACAAGGTAAGTGGTGAATTAAGTAAAATTTAAACTATTTTTCCATAACAATTATTATTTTTAAATGATTTAAAGAAAGGTACATTTATTTTTAGCCCCGTTAAAAACTGTAATTAATTTTTTCAAAAATTTAAATTATTGTTTAAAATACTTATTTTATGTAATTTATAGTTATTTTAAAAATGTGATTTAAAAAAAAAAATTATTTGGAGTTTTAGTTAGGTTTTGGGGCCGATTTCTATTCATGTCAAATCTATGAATAGAGATTCCCTGCTACGATTGGCTCTCCATGGCCCATGTGATCCAGGGTATGCTTTGAGCTAACTGCGCCCCTGGGATACGCAAGCACTGCGCACCGGCAGCTGGAGCAGGCCCAGGATCGGAATCCCACGCGGGTCCACAGCACAACAGCCGGCGCGCCAGGTAAGTGCAGGTTGGGGGCTTGCACCCGTGGCAAGCCTCCGACCCGAATTTCTGGCCCATTAAGAGATATTCAAGGCAAGGGGAGGTGTCTGAGGAACCTGATTCATATCCCATGTGATATCCAGCGATCAATACCAATTAAAAAAATTTTTTATTCGTTTATGGGATGTGGGCGTTGCTGGCAAGGCCAGCATTTATTTATTGCCCATCCCTAGTTACCCTTGAGAAGGTGGTGGTGAGCCACCTTCTTGAACCACTGTAGTCCGTGTGGTGAAGCTACTCCCACAGTGCTGTTAGGGAGGGAGTTCCAGGATTTTGACCCAGCGACGATGAAGGATCGGCGATATATTTCTAAGTCAGGATGGTGTGTGACTTGGAGGGGAACTTGGAGGTGGTGGTGTTCCCATGCGCCTGCTGCCCTTGTCCTTCTAGGTGGAAGAGGTCGCGGGTTTGGGAGGTGCTGCTGAAGAAGCCGAATTGTCGATCATTTTAATCCTAGCATGCTATTCCAAACATGGCAGAAATAAGGACACAGGTTTCAGTTGATGGAAACATTCTTTTTGCTGTGAACACAAAAATGTTGGGGGAAAACCCAAACGGTAATCGGTGGCTCTTGTTTTGGATGATAGGCAAGTCACTCAGACTCTTGGAACTTTCCCAGCCTTAGGTGGTGATCAGATATCAGACCCTCTAACTAACAGTTGTCCCACATATTTGTGGGAAAGTAGGAAGTGGGAGCTCAACATAGCAAGGTGCTCATTAGGAGTAAAACCAAACAAGATAGGATAGCTCTATTCCGCCTCCCCAGGGTTTCTACGAACAAAGCACCCCAATCCCAAGTTGATAAACACTACTGTAGTGGCGCTTCTTAGTTTCCAAACAGGCAGCCACTGAGCTGTGGGGTTTTTAACAACGAGTAGACGCGTGTCGAAATAAAACGTTCCCAAACGTAGCTTTGTCTTTTAAACTGTTTACTATAACACGTAACAAACGGAATTACAAAGCAAACACGTATAAACGAACACGGTCAAAAACTGTACTGCTCCAAACCTCACAGCTTCTGCCTCCTTCAACCACATGCAGTTTAAACTGTAAAATGGCTGCACCCATGTGTGGCTTAGGGACTGTTCCATTATGGCAAGAATGAAGGGGGTGTCTCGGACTATACTACTGGAGCAAGAAAATAGGGGGTTTCTTAATACAATAAGTCGGTCAGGTAAATTAACTGTATTATGCCATTTAACCACTATTTTAAAGTATTTTCTTAAGCTTTTATGGCTCTTACAACTGCTAAACTAGTCATATAAACCCATGACACCAGACTTATTATATCATTGCACACTCCTAGTAATACCATTTAAGAAAAATGGGCAACAGCTGCAAAAACATGTAAACTTCTTGAAGTAAAACGAATGTAATTTAAACGTTCCCTGATTCACGTTCTGTCAGGGTACACGAACAGTGCACTCAACTGATTTTGTGTCTGATTCAATTGACATTCACAGGAAGGAAGTGGGAACATTCATTTCCTTAGCTTTTTCATATCAGATCACCATCACCAGTGTCAAATTCAATTTAAAATTCACAAGAGTCTCAAAGATATAAATGGATACTTAAAAATGTTGTAACTATCCAAACCCTTAAATGTTGAGTTTCCAATGGTGAGTTTAAATCTCAAAGCAAAAATGATGACTTGAGAAGAACATTGTCAGTTCTTGAGTAAATAAAAATTCTGTGTGGTTTTAATATTATGAAATAGGACAGAACAATTCAGATCTGTAGAACACTTATTAATTGTAACACTGGGTGGAAGGAGTTAATGGCAGCATCTTATTTGGTCAATGCAAAAATAATACCACAACCATCAAATAATCAATTGAATCCATAAATACATGGATTTTTTTTTTTTGAAAGGTCTTCACTGTTTGGCAAGTGGGATTTAGAAAGAGAGAAAGATTAGCTTTTGTACAGCGCCTTTCACCACAGGACATCTCAAAAAGCTTTACAGCCAGTGAAGTACTTTTGAAGTGTAGTCACTGTTGTAATGTAGGAAACGCGGCAGCCAATTTGCGCACAGCAAGCTCCCACAACCAGCAATGTGATAATGACCAGATAATCTGCTTTGGTGGTTTTGGCCTTCAACCACCGGAAGTTAGTCCTGAATAAATAAAATACAGCGTCACCAGTGCCTGGAATTTCTTGGGTGCAATCAAGTCAAACACGCGGCCTAAACAATCACGGAATTTTGGGTGCGATTTACATACAAAACGCCCGAATCTCCTCAATCTATTGAGCCCGCCACCCGAGCGCATCTCCACATCATAATACCAGCCCCCTCCCCCAAGTTACAGAACCTTATATGCAAGTTTCCTGCAGTTGCCCTCTCTTCAAATTTTGACCAGATTTTCAGGAGCAGCAGGAAAGAAGGTCTTTTTTCCGGTGTTTTGAGCATTTGTTTTCATTGTTTACCTTCACTGACACGTGCTCTGTATTCTCTCTCTCTCTTTGAATGGATTTTTATGGCATCAGTATAAGTCGCAGTTAAAATTGGGAAAGCTTCCCCGGTGGCAGGTTCTTAAACATTTGTGCCGAACGTGCATCAGTGATGGTTGAATGAGTTGAAACTTTAACGTTCATATTTAAAGAAGAAATATATGGGGTGAGTTCAGCACTTTCCTTGGGCCCTGATTGCTTACGCTGATTCCTGCTGATTTATGCCCAGTTCCCATTCGCGCGTATTCTAAAGAGATTCGCAGGAAACTTGAGTGTAACTTGACATTGGCAGAATGGGCGCATTTTTGAGTCTACCAGGTTGCGCCCACAGAGAAAATTCCAGGACCAGATCCATTTAGCACACTTAGGGGTAATTATAGCCACCTCCTGACATGAATCAACTGAGCGGCCTGCGGGTGACGCTGTCCAGGGAGAGTATAAATACTCGGGCACGGGCCCAGCTTGCGCAGGACATTCTTAACAGGAACTAGTGAAGGACACAACTAGACCTCCATGTTGTAAAACAGTTGATTAAAGCTTTGTTTAACGCTTAGACCAAGTGCCTAGTAGTTTTCTTACATCACCTCCCTTTTGTTTTCTTTGTACAGAGAATATCAAATCAGCAAGTGCAATTAGGGATGGGCATTAAATGCTGGCCTTGCCAGCGATGCCCACATCCCATAAGCACATTTTTTTAAAAATTGTTCCTGGACCAGATTTAATTAATGCAGCTGTGGTAGCTCTTTATTTTATCTAGCTGCAGTGGGTAAGGAAAGCACTAAGGAGCCAATCCAAAAAAAAGAAATCACTTGCTTCGCTGGTTTTAGGGACACTTCTGTCCAAATTCCTTCATTAGAAATAGGCAGCTCTCTTCCTCTCACACCCCCCACCCCATCATTTCTATTATTTTGCTAGGAGATTAACCATGGCATCACTGGAAGTTTACTACTAATATAATTAAAACAGTATGGCCTAGAAATTGAGTTGACGCCGCGCCAGGGCTTTAGCGCCGGAAATTTAGCGCCGGCGCTAATTCCCTTGCGCGCGCCAAAAATTCAGTAGCGCCGCGCCCAGACGGCTGCCGGCGCTACTGGCAGGCGTGAGTGCCTCCCAATGGGCGCTGAGTGCCGCATTGCGGCGCTAATCCGGCGCTGCGGCACCCGATGCGGTGCGGCAGGCTGGGGAAGTGCAGGCCTCCTCCTCCCGTTAAGGAGGCGCTGCCTTCACCCGATCGCTGGCCGTTTGATTTTTTCAAAAATGAGCCCGGCACCTCGGACAAGTGCCGGCCTTGCAGGCCAGACGCATCTGTTCCGCGGGGGGGGGGGGTTGGAGGAGTCCGGGGAGGGAGGTGCGGGCAGGCGGCCGGCGGGAAAGCGGCCGGCCGCCGCGCGACCTTAATGCGCCGGCGCTAACTTGTGTAAGACTCGGTTGCCAGAGTCTTAGTTGCGGCTGCCACGGGCGAGGCGGCCGCAACTGAATTTCGGCGTTCGGGCGCGTTGCCACGGCAACCGGGACGCTGCGCACACTGATGATGTCATCGGTGCCGGCGCAGCGCAACCGGCTAACGCCGATGGCAGCGCCGAAGTGAATTTCAGAAACGGCTATCATTGCGGCGCTAGGCCCTCTAGCGCCGCAAAATGGGCGCTAACCCTACTGAATTTTCAGCCCTATGTGTTCCATCTATCATGCTTCAGTATTGAGCAAACTATATGCGCATTTCTGTCACACTTTCACCTCATTTGCTCAGATTTAATGGACCCAAAAATCCACAGGACTTTGGGCCGCAATCCCAGTGTACGTCTGCCAAAAAGTGCAGTGAACTGGCCAGAATTTGGTCTAGGACCTGGATATGCTCTTCCCGGCTTTAGCTGGCAGCTTTCCCAGGACTTATTTGAGGTGGACCCTCTGTCTGTCCCAAGCATTGCCGCAAATGTCAGGGGAGACTGGGTCAGGCGAGGGAATTCCCAGCCTGGGCAGAACGAGGGACCCAGCTGGATCATGGCCTGGGTCGCCAGTCCCTCGTCCAAAAGAACTGCCAGCATTTTCATGTTAACCATTGTTGATGGCATGTCTATAATTTTTCTGTCATTTGCTTCAGATTTTCTCATTTTTCAAAATTTATATTTAATCTTGTTCAAAAAATGGAGAGGCTAGAGAAGCTGGCATTGTTCTCCTTAGAGCAGAGAAGGTCAAGGGCAATATTCCCTTTCAGCTGCGTGGCCGCGCGGGAGGTCCCGCACAGCCGGCTCACCAGCTTTTAAATGGAAAAAACACGCATGCGCTGAATTTTGAATCGGCCGCGCAGCCCGTTAAAGGGGCCGCACGGCCCCCAAAAAATAGAGGGAACATTGGTTGAGGGGAAATTTAATAGAGGCGTTCAAAATCATGAAGGATCTTGACAGAGTAAATAAGGAGAAGCTGTTTGCACCGGCAGAAGGGTCGGTAACCAGAGGACACAGATTTAAGATAATAAAGGTGAGTTGAAGAGAATTTTTTTTACACGACGAGTTATTATGATCTGCAGTGCACTGCCTGAAAGGCTATTGGAAGTAAATTCAGTAGTAACTTTCAAAAGGGAATTAGATAAATACTTGAAGGGGAGAAAATCGCACGGCTATTGGGAAAGAACTGGGAGCCAGCACAGGCATGATGGGCCGAATGGTCTCCTTCTGTAAGACTCTATGACCTAGAAATTCGGTGGCATCCACTTTTGGGCACCTTACCCGCAGAGTTATAACAGCCTGCGGTCAAATGGGGAGATCTGAATAGCTCTGGAGTTTGGGCCTTGGACCTCATTATCATGTTGAGGGCGCAGCTGTAGGAGCCTGAACAGATTCGTGTGGCAATTTTCAGGTAATTGAGTGGTTTAGATCGCGGGGGCCTGAAGGAGGAATGGCTCGGCCTTGGAATCCGATCGGAGGGCTGTCCGGGGTCGGATAGGGAGATCGCGGGGGTCTGAAGGAGGAACGGCTGGGCCTCGGAATCCGATTGGAGGGCTGTCGGGGGTCAGGTAGGAAGGTCGTGGTGGTCTGGAGTATTGTTGGGGGGTCAGGTGTGCTGTCGGGGGTTAGTAGGAAGTCGAGGCCGTGAGGGAGATTGGTTGGGGTGGGGGGCGTGGCCTGGAGGTTAGAGTCGGGGGTGAGGTCAGAGATCTCGGGACCAGGAGCGGCGGTGATTATGGTAATAACTAGCTTTTTAAAAATTCCATGCTATTTAGCGTTGGTTTTCCCGGCGGCAATCTGCACTGGTGCTGGCTGCCTCAAGCACAAACCAAAGTTGCAAGAGGAAGCAGAAGCAGGCGCTAAGCCCTTATTTGCATATGTTAACAGCCTAGTGCCTGCTTCCGACGTGGGTAAAGGACGCCTCTTGTTTGGCCTTGACCAAGATGGCATCCGTCGTGGCACCAGAAGTGTGCGTGTGCAGTGCGGATGCCATTTTAGATATAAAATGGCACCCGTAGCACCGAAAAACCGGGTGCTGCGGAGCCGAATTTCTTCTACTTTGATTCTATGAAAGAACAATATTTACTTCAGTGATAAAAACAGCTTATACTGAGCTGTCTATCTCGAGTCAGCTAGAGTAAGACGATACAGTAAGTCTTGATTTCCACACAATGCAGATGGAAGGAGGAAAAAGAGCTTTAAAGGAGCAAGAGAGGAAGTTTAACGGCGTCCTCGGGCAAGTGCGGATTTTTTTCCAGATATGCCATCAGTATCTGTGCTTGCTTTCCTTTCCCCTGAAATATTTTCTCTTCAGTTTCCTTTAGTTAACACGCAATAAAAACAAAGAATGTGGTGTCAGCAAGGTACTGTAACTTGACTTTTATTTTACCCATGAGAAGCAGTTGAACAACTCACTTGTGAAATGAAAGATAGATCTTACTGTGAGCCGTGTCTCACTGTGTATTGTGAGATGAGATGGGATTGTGCCTTGAGTTGCAAATCTCCTATTACTGTTTTGTTATTTTTAAAATATCTAATATGTTTCTACTAAGAGGAACAAAAAATGGTCATGCCATGCCATCTGTGTTGTCATTCCTCTTGCGTGTGGCAATTAGAAAGATAATGCGGGGGAATTTTAACACCCAAGAACGGACGGATTGGAGTCGAGTGGGAAGTAAATATAGAAGAATATTGAACTAGGTGGCAAAGTAATGATCTTAACAATCTCCGTACTCAGTCATCTCATAGTTCAGTCATTGATGAAATAAAGTCAGCATGTGTGTCAGAGATATTTGTAATTCTGTCACCAGCCATCTGCGCGTTCTCTGTCTCTCCATCTCCGATTGAGAGGGATGCAAATGTGCCACTTATCTCCAGGGCCGCCTCCTCTGCATCTGTTAGCTGCTCAATTTGTGGCCGCCCACCTTCAGTCCTCTCCCTCTCCCTTGCATTTTGCGCTGTCTTTTCCTACAAGGAGTGGAAAAGCAGACCTGTAAGTGACTGAAGGTCACGTATTCACCTGATGGAAGCAGTGCATTCGGTGAGGGTGACAATCAGACAGATGCATCACATTACGTAAGGATTGGGGTGAGTGGCAGCGGCGGATGAATACATGGGGAGATGAGGAAGTGCATAGAAAGTGAAGGCAGGGTGCTGCTGAAACTTAATTGGGTGTGAGGAGTGATGTGATGGAGTACGCTTGGCAAGACAGAGTGAGAGCAGGGGCGGGGAGGGTGGTTAAATCACAGGATGTAGGCGAACCAGCAAATGTACTCACTTTTTCTGACCTGCTTCGGTCATTAAACTGCTTCCTGCACGGCATCCAAGACTGGGGGCACAATGCTCCTGCTGCTCACCACCTCGGCCACCTTAAACCACGCGTTCTTAGTGACAGGCGTTGCTGAGGAAAAGTATTCACCCCGCGCCTGACTGCACCCAGCAGAAATTCGAGGGAAGCACCATTGTATCTGGGTGCTGGCCTTGCTCTTTGCGAATCCAGATTCCATTTCTGCATTGGCCTTTTAAATAGTGGGTACGCATCACACCCACTGCGCTGCTTGGAGAGGCGAAACCCGATGTCAAAATGTATTGCCGCAACACACGGAAATCGGAGAATCAAACTCGCTGACTTGACTTCCGGGTTTCGCACCCCCCTCACTCGGAAGCCGCCTTTACATTAATATCGGGGCCAGTTTTTCTGCAAGGAGATTGGGTGGCACACTATGTTACAACCTTTATAGCTGGAGAATAATATTATGGCAGTGATACACTTTGGCCTAGAAATTCGGTGCCAAGCTCGCCTGGGCGCCGGAATTACCGCTGCGATCGGAGCCGTTGCGCCCGCCGGAAATTCAGTTTGAGCGCCCCAAGAGGGACGCGGGACGCTGCTTGAGGCGCCCCGCGTCCCTCTTAGGGCGCTGGAACTGAATATCGCAGCGCAACGTGCCGCAGCGCCACACGCTGCGGCACGGTGCGCTGCGGTACTGCAGGCCTTCCTCCCCTTCTTAAGGGGGAGGGGCCTGCACCAGCGCGATGACCGATCACGAGTGCCGGCAAAAGAGCCCGGCACCGAGGAGAAGTGCCGGGCTCTCGGGACACAGCCGGCACTGCCCGGGGGGGAGGATCAGGAGGCCGTGGACGGAGCTGCTGGCAAGCGGCCACCGAAAAAAATGGCCGCCCCGCACCTCCACCTTAATTTGCGCCACTACCGCCACAGGTAGGCCCCGTGAACCGGGCGCGATTTGCGACCGGCGTTACAGAGGCGGGCGCGACCAAATATGGCGATCGGGGCGCTGCGCACACCGATTGACGTCATCGGTGGCGGCGCAGCGCTACAGGCTAACGCCGCCATTAGTGCCCCGCTAAATATCGCGGGAGGCGTGGCCAGTGGCGCTAAAGCCACTGAGTGCCCTCTTTAGGCGCTAACTGGCGGCGCAGCCCACCGAATTTCTAGGCCTTTGTCTTTTCCCCTGCCCTTCTAAACCTTGGTTCTCTCCTGATCTCTGAGCCTTCAACTCCTCATTCAACCAAGGCTTCTCAACTAAACAAAGAGCACCTCCTGACTGACCTTTGACCCCCCCCCCCTCCCCCAATTCCAGGAAACAACACTGCCCATGACATACTCAGACTATTGTATGTATTTCTGGCAAAAAGAGAGGATCACTGCAGAGGTCGAAAGGTGAACCGACAGCATATAGGAAGAGAGCGATACTGCGGCTAGATAGAAAACAGACAGCGTGCGTGGAAGAAAGAGACACACTGTAGGCAGAGAAAGCTGACAGCACACTACAGAGATGACGGACAGTACAGACAGAAAGGGGTAGAGTTAACAACACATAGAGAGACTGCCGATAAATAGAGAGCTGAGAGCATTTGGAGAGAGAGGGACAGTGAAGAGAGAGATGGTGGTGTGCAGAGCTCGGGGGATGTTACAAAGAGGGAGAGTTCAGAGCAGAGAAGGGATTAAGACCAAAACCGTGGATCTCAGTGAGACTGCTACATAGATAATATTTTCAAAAAGAGGGACACTTGACAGCAGATAGGATGAGAGGGACGCGGCACAGAAAGAGAGAGCTGTCTGCATATAGGGAGAGAGGAACACTGAGGAAAAAAGAGAAAACTGTCAGTACACAGGAAAAGAAGCCGTGCAGACAAAAACAGCTGAAAGCATTTGGAGAGAGATGGTGGTGTACAGAGCTCAGGGGATGTTACATAGAGGGAGAGTTCAGAGCAGAGAAGGGATTAAGACAAAAATCGTGGCTCTCTGAGACTGCTACACAGATAATATTTTCTAACAGATACTGTATATATTTAGGACTATATTTATTTCAGGCAGATGCTAGGGGTATAGTTATATTTTGAAAAGAAAACATTTCTCATGGATTTTGCCCATTAATTAATTGAAAGTTTGAGAAGAGGACATTCGGCCCACCTTACTCATTCCTGTTGTTCAAGGTGTCTTCTCTTTTTGATGAGTCTCTTACAATTATGGGAGAAGATTTAAAAAGGACAGAAATAGCACATAAAGAAGAACTCCCCTCCTCTGCCATGCAAGTGAAAGCAATCTGAGCAGTTGCAAACCAAAAACAAATTCAAATAATCACACATTTCAGTGTAGTATTGAACTATTCAGAACCTTTTGTAGTGAATTCATATTTGCCATGAAAACAGCTCACCATAGCCAGAATTTCACTATATTAGGAAGACAATAAGAACCTAACAATTTTTAGGAAGAGGTTTAACGAGTCTGCCGTTTCTTAATTGATCTCTACCCTAACTACCTGCTTTTGTGCCATATTTCTTCATCTCTCCTCTCACTGGAAAAGCATCTAGTCACCTCCTTAACCTGAGGCTAAATAAAGCACCCCTACTGTCTCCCCAGCTGAGATCAGCTAACTCGGCACAGACTGGGAATTGAATCTGCAACGTTCCTGGCTTGTTTTTATCAGTACCACACCAGGAAGTATACTTGCCAACTGTTAATGCTTGCAATTGATGCGTGTGTTATTAAATTTAGGATGCTAAATAGCGGGGAATGGAAGTGTGGCCTTAATACAGTTGGCGGTGCTGACCTGGGAGTAGGATCATGGCAGACGGCCTATATATTTTCTGGCCCAATCTCGCATGTGACGTGGGACTCGCTTGGCTACTCTGACTGGCTACAAAGTGGAGAAATTGTGTTCCTTGCCCAGCAGGGTTATTCCTCATTGTGACCAGCACGCATCCGCAGAAAAGGAATGCATTTTAAAAAAAAGTTCATCTCACACCTCACTACTAACAAACGACCCACTGCAACATGTGGAACACTATTTCCTTCATCAACCGAGCTTATGTTTGTACCTGGCTGGTTGTGAAGGCGGAGATTGAAGAGTGGCGTTTTAGTCCCTGACAGTAGTAATAGGAACCATTATTCTTAAAACACATTACAGCTCTGTGTCACAACACAACTGCTACCACCACCCGCTTCCGATTCACTGATTTACTGCCACATGTGAAAGGATATGATTCATGTCAGAGGAGAAAGATTTGCCGTGAAATTAGCTGGATATCAAAATAAACAAAACTCGAGGTGTGGCTCCACTCTCGTGCTGTCAGCTCTTGGATGTACAGCTTAACTCTTTAAAGAAGGATGGAAGTGAGTGATACGATTGATAAATATTTACCTTAAGACAGATGGCAGCTCCATCTTTTAAAGTAATTAATTGTTGACATAATCCCACGTAATCCTAGTTACAGAGCTTCCCCGTGCAGCCTTATGTTCATCCATTTCAGAGGAGCTTCAAGTCTAGTTTCAGTAGCTTTAGTCTGTTTGAAGACTGATTGCAGATTATCTTCTGCTTCCTTTTAGTCTTCACTCAGAATTTGGAATACTTTATCAAACAGTGACTTGAATTTTTTTTCAAAATTGTATGTAACCTGACTAATTGTATGGCCTTATCACATCTCTCGCCACTTCACACACCGTGAATTGCTTTGAAGTATGCACTGCAAAATCCCACAAACAGCAATGAGACAAATGGCCAGTTAATCTGTTTCTGGTGGAGTTGGTTGAGGGCACACTATTGGCCAGGAGAACTTCTGCTTTTCTTTGAATAGTGCCATGGGATCTTTAGTAATCACCTGAACTACTGGGCCTTGTTTAACATCTCAAATGAAGGATGATTCATTCAGCAATGCGGCAGTTGCCTAGTACTGTGACATTTGCCGAGTACTGCACTGAAGTGTCAGCCAAGTTTACATGATCAAGTCCTGGTGTGGGGATATAACCTGTGGACGTTTGACTCCGAGGCAAGAGTTCTACCAATTGACCTGAAAGCGAACTACACGACTGCACTGGAAGGGGATTCACCTCAACCCTTCATCTGCACTATGAGGCCAGTAATTATAGTGTTCTGGGGCATAGCTTTAAAGTAGGATTACCTCAAAACTGAATTCCCAATAATAATTAACAAGCATTCGCCTTGGTTTACGAATTCAAAGTCCCAGAATTTACCCGCTCTCTTACTTCATGGTCTACGCAACAATTTTGCATGTTAAAAGCAAATGATTTAAAATTATTGTACCTCACTTCAGTATATGGGTCAGAGAGTAGACAAGGGTAATGCAGTAGATGTAATTTATCTAGAATTTCAAAAGGCCTTTGATAAGGTACCCCATAATAGACTAATGAATAAGGTCAGAAAATGCAGAGTCAGGGGACAAGTAGCAGAATGGATTGCTAGCTGGGTTCAAGACAGAAAGCAGAGAGTGGGATTAAAGGGTAGCTATTCACAGTGGCAGAAGGTGGGTAGTGGTGTTCCACAAGGATCAGTGCTGGGACCACTGCTGTTCACAATTTACATTAACGACTTAGACTTTGGAATCAAAACCACAATTTCTAAATTTGCGGATGATACCAAATTGGTGGAGATAGTCAATACTGAGGAGTGTAAGAAGTCACACAAGACCAGGTTATAGTCCAACAGCTTTATTTGAAATCACAAGCCCTTCACCTGATGAAGGAGCAGCGCTCCGAAAGCTTGTGATTTCAAATAAAGCTGTTGAACTATAACCTGGTGTTGTGTGACTTCTTACATTTGTCCACCCCAGTCCAACACCGGCATCTCCACACCAATACTGAGGAGGACTGCAACAAATTACAGGAGGACATTAATAAACTTGCAGAATGGGCAAATAATTGGCAAAGTGAAGTTCAACACAGATAAGTGTGAGGTATTACATTTTGGTAGGAAGAATACGGAAGTCACTTATTACTTGGAGGGTGGGAGTCTAGGTGGGGTAGAGGAACAAAGGGATCTCGGAGTACAAATACACAAATCACTAAAAGTTGTGCCAGAGGTTAGCAAGGCCATAAAAAATGCAAACCAAGCACTAGGGTTTATTTCTAGAGGGATAGAATTGAAAAGTAGGGAAGTTATGCTAAACCTGTATTGAACCTTGGCTGGATCACACTTAGAGTACTGCATGCAGTTCTGGTCACCATATTATAAAAAGGATATAAAGGCACTGGAGAGGGTGTAGAGAAGATTTGCAAGGATGATACCAGAAATAC
Source organism: Somniosus microcephalus (assembly GCF_052327205.1). Taxonomy (NCBI): domain Eukaryota; kingdom Metazoa; phylum Chordata; class Chondrichthyes; order Squaliformes; family Somniosidae; genus Somniosus; species Somniosus microcephalus. The sequence goes on along the minus strand of NC_140993.1, from coordinate 41,745,868 downwards.
GAGGGTATACATATCAGGAAAGGATGAACAGGCTGGGTCTCCTTTCTCTTGAAAAAAGAAGGCTGAGGGGTGACCTAATAGAGGTCTTTAAAATTATAAAATATTTTGATAGAGTGGATAAAGAGAGAATGTTTCCACGAGAGGCCATCAATATAAGATAGTCACCAAGAAATCCAATTGGGAATTCAGAAGAAAATTCTTTACCCAAAGAGTGGTGAGAATGTGGAAATCGCTACCACAGGGAGTGGTTGAAGCGAATAGTAGGGATGCATTTAAGGGGAAGCTGGATAAACATATGAGGGAGAAGAGAATAGAGGGTTATGCTGATAGATTTAGATGAGGCAAGACGGGAGGAGACTCAAGTAGAGCATAAACACCGGTATGGACCACCGGTTGGGCCAAATGGCCTGTTTCTGTGTCGTATATCCTATGTAATGTAATCCTATGATTTGAAACATGTCAATCTCTCTCCACATTTGTGCCACATTTGTTCTCCATTGTCTCTTTGCCCTTGTGTATTCTGTCAGGCCTGGACAGACTAGATGCTGGAAGGATGTTCCCGATGGTCGGGGAGTCCAGAACCAGGGGTCATAGTCTAAGGATAAGGGGTAGGACATTTAGGACTGAAATGAGGAGGAATTTCTTCACCCAGAGAGTGGTGAACCTGTGGAATTCTCTGCCACAGAGGGCGGTGGAGGCCAGTTCATTAAATATATTCAAGAAAGAGTTGGATATATTTCTTAAGGCTAAAGGGATCAAGGGATATGGGGAGAAGGCAGGGACAGGGTACTGAATTTGGATGATCAGCCATGATCTCATTGAATGGCGGAGCAGGCTCGAAGGGCCGAATGGCCTACTCCTGCTCCTATCTTCTATGTTTCTGTGACTGAGCCCAAGACAGAGGGCCTAATTTTTCCTAACTTTTGCTCCCAGTGAACGCCCAATCCCTGGGTGAAAATGATTGGATAAAAGGAGCAGAGACTTGTTACATAGGGAGAAGGGGAATATGGGGCTGGGCTCGAGCATGCAATAGGCGCTGGCCCATTGGCCATATGTAAATAATGAAGCAGGCAATATCCCTGCTGCATTGTACATGAGTCACCTGCAAAGCCGTGTGGGAGCTTGTACCGGGACCCTCCTCAAGTCTGAGAGCCAGGTTGCATTAGGTGAGGGGATGGAGAGAATAGCGTCAACTTGAACGATGGATGGAAGAAGAGTGTCAAGGTAAAATGAAGGGACAAGGGGACAAAGTGCCAATGTGGATTGCAAAGGTTGGAGGGGGAGTGAGCGTCTCAGTAATGGAGTTGGATAGTGTACCATGTATCTGAAAAAGGGGTGTGCAAAAAATAACTTCTCCCCCAAGTCACTTACAATGGCACTTTCGGACTCACAACTATCTAGCCTTTAGCCCTCCATTCGTCACAATACTTATGTCAGTACCAATCTTTTCAATCACACACTTACTTTAAAGAGACAAGCCAGGTTAGCAACTAAGCATTACAATCAGTTTTCATTGAATGGAAATCCCCAATTTTATAACTTGCATCTACCTAAGGAAGAGGACATATAAATCTATCCAAGGAGAGGACATATAAATTGGCCAGAAAAAGCAGTAAACCTGAGGATTGGGAGCAGTTTAGGATTCAACAAAGGAGGACAAAGGGATTAATTAAGAAAGGGAAAATAGAATATGAGAGTAAGCTTTCAGGGAACATAAAAACTGACTGTAAAAGCTTTTATAGATATGTGAAGAGAAAAAGATTGGTGAAGTCAAGAGTAGGTCCCTTACAGTCAGAATCAGGGGAATTTATAATGGGGAACAAAGAAACGACAGACCAATTAAATATATATTTTGGTTCTGTCTTCACAAAGGAGGACACAAATAACCTCCCAGAGATGTCGGGGAACTAGGGTCTGATGAAAGGGAGGAACTGAAAGAAATCAGTATTTGTAGGGAAATGGTGTTGGGGAAATTGATGGGATTGAAGGCTGATAAATCCCCAGGGCCTGATAATCTACATCCTAGGGTACTTAAGGAAGTGGCCCTAGAAATAGTTGATGCTTTGCTGATCATCTTCCAGCATTCGATGGAATCTGGAACAGTACCCATGGATTGGAGGGTAGCTAATGTTGCCCCACTATTCAAAAAAGGTGGTAGAGAGAAAACGGGGAATTACAGACCGGTAAGCCTGACATCGGTAGTGGGGAAAATGCTAGAGTCCATTATAAAAGATGTAATAGCAGAGCACTTGGAAAACAGTGACAGGATCGGACAAAGTCAACATGGATTTACAAAAGGTAAATCGTGCTTGACTAATCTGCTGGAATTTTTTGAGGATGTAACTGGTAAAATAGATAAGGGAGAACCAGTGGATGTGGTGTATTTGGACTTTCAGAAGGCTTTCGATAAGGTCCCGCATAAGAGATTAGCATGTTAAGTTAAGGCACATGGGATTGGGGGCAAGGTATTGACTTGGATAGAGAACTGGTTGGCAGACAGAAAGCAAAGAGTTGGAATAAACAGGTCTTTTTCTGAGTGGCAGGCAGTGACTAGTGGGCTACCGCAGGGATCGGTCCTTGGACCCCAGCTATTCACAATATATATTAATGATCTAGACAAGGGAACTAGATGTAATATCTCCAAATTTACAGACGACACAAAGCTGGGTGGGCATGTGTGCTGTGAGGAGGATGCCGAGAAACTCCAGGATGATCTTGGACAGGTTGGGTGATTGGGCAAAAGCATGGCAGATGCAATATAATGTGGATAAATGTGAGGTTATCCACTTTGGTGTCAAAAACAGGAAGGCAGATTATTATCTGAATGGCAATAGATTGGGAGAAGGGGAAGTGCAACGAGACCTGGGTGTCCTTGTGCACCAGTCGCTGAAGGTAAGCATGCAGGTGCAGCAGGCGGTTAAGAAGGCAAATGGCATGTTGGCCTTCGTAGCGAGAGGGTTTGAGTACAGGAACTAGGATGTCTTGCTGCAGTTATACAGGGCCTTGGTGAGACCACATCTTGAGTATTGTGTGCAGCTTTGGTCACCTTATCTGAGGAAGGATGCTCTTGCCATGGAAGGAGTTCAGCGAAGATTCACCAGGCTGATACCTGGGATGGCAGGAATGACGTATGAGGACAGATTGGGTTGATTGGGCTTGTACTCGGTGGAGTTTAGAAGAATGAGAGGGGATCTCATTGAAACTTATAAAATTCTGACAGGACTGGACAGACTAGATGCAGGAAGGATGTTCCCGATGGTCGGCGAGTCCAGAACCAGGGGTCACAGTCTAAGGATAAGGGGTAGGCCATTTAGGACAGAAATGAGGAGGAATTTCTTCACCCAGAGAGTGGTGAACCTGTAGGCAGTAGAGGCCATTACATTAAATATGTTCAAGAAGGAGTTGGATATATTTCTTAAGGCTAAAGGGATCAAGGGGTATGGGGAGAAAGCAGGGACCGGGTACTGAATTTGGATGATCAGCCATGATCGCATTGAATGGCGGAGCAGGTTCGAGGGGCCGAATGGCTTACTCCTGCTCCTATCTTCTATGTTTCTAATATCCTATCCAAAGGATAACCTGTCCAACATTGCCACATACCCTCAGTGCTTTGCTGGTGTGTCAGCCTAGATATTGGCCCAAATTTTCCTGTGGCAGGGCAACTATCGCTATTAGTTAAAGTTGCCCTTGCTCGTTTAATGTCGGCGATATTTTGCTCTGCAAGTTGCTGGAAGTGCGAGATAGAAATGGCGTGGCGCCCTCTACAGGGCATCTGGGCTCTGAGTGCAGGGCAAGCAACTGTGTTTCTCCTTAACCAATCAGATTAAAGCATTGTGAAATTAACTGCACAAGGACTGAGAAGGAAGTGTAAGTTGGAATGGTGAATTCAATGTCAAATCGGGTACAGAAAGAGAAATAAAAAAAGATTGGATTAAGAGAGAGTGAAAAAAGAGACAAAGAATAAGTTAAAAATAAACATTAATTTAAGAAAAAACTCCAACAATTGAAAGCTGAAGGAATGAGACTCCACGCTTGTAATAGTTAATTTTCAGTGGCAGAGTGGTTGACTAGCAGTAATTAACACTCATCACATTGTTAAAAGAGTACTTAGAATTGAAATGACTTGACTTAACTTTCCGTGGCGAGTTTGCTTCATATCTTCTACCCAAGTACAGGAACTTAACGCTACTCAATGCATTTGAATGGGGAGCCGGGCAGCACAATGCCGTTTTTGCGACACTAATGGCGGAGTGGCGCATCTCCGACAACAGCTTCTCGATTTCTGCATTTAATCGCGCATCTGCCCTCACCTGAAGTTGCTGTGGCACTAAGTTGGGAGGCACACTAAGTGGTGCACATGGGAGCAGGAAGTTACAAATGGATATAGACAGCCTTAGTGAGTGTGAAAACTATGGCAGATGGAGTTTGAAGTGGGTAAGTGTAAGGTCATTCAATCTGGATCCAAGCAAGACAAATCAAAACATTTTCTCAATGATGAGAGACTAGGAGCTGTGGAGGAGTAAAGGGATTTAAGAGTCCATGTACAGAAATAAGGAAAACCTAGTGCACAGGTACAAAAAGTAATCAAAAAGGCTAATGGAATACAAAAATGAGGAAGTGATGCTTCAGTTCTATAGCCTTGGTCAGACCCCATCTGGAGTACTACGTTCAGTTTTGGGCTCTGCTCCTCAGGAAGGATATATTGACCTTGGAGTGGGTATAGCGCTGATTCTCCAGAATGGTACCGGGGATGAAAAGGGTTAAAATATGAGGAAAGCCGCATAAACTTGGTTTGTAGAAGGTTGAGGGGTGATCTAATTGACATGGTTAAAATGATTGAGGGATGCACTTTTTCACACAAAGGGTAGTTGAAATCTGGAACTTGCTCCCCAAAAAGATCTGGGTCAATTGAAACGCTCTAGACTGAGATCAATAGATTCGTGTCAGGTACGGGTAATCAAGGTGATATGGAGAGAAGGTGGGTAAATGGAGTTGAGGTACAGATCAGCGAAGAAGGGCTGAATGGCCTACTGCTGTTCCTATGCAACACTCCTGCGTACAGCTTGATAAAATAACAAACTTAACATTTTATTTTTGTAAACTGCTTGACATCGTAACAGGGGGAGACAGATGTGGAATAACTCATCCACGAGATGAGAGGTTTTATATCCATGGCATTTAAATGCAATCTATCAAGTTGTTGTTTGTATTCTGTCTCTCCGGTCTATGACTTGCAGAAAGCTATAAGAGGAGAGCATTCATCCCATTCTGCATTCATATCAGGTTAGTTTAATCATTTAAAAGTTCCTTGTAACAGGCCTAGTCTCTCTCACTCTGTAATGCAAGCTGTCACCAAGTGACTTGCCAGCTTCAAACCCCAAATGCAACACGTTAGCCAACAGCACGGAGAGCCCACAGCAACTGGCAACACAGAATATTGCTGCGTGCTTTGTTGTAGTCATTTTTGAAGTTGAAATTTAGGTTTTTTTTATTTCAAAGTACTTTAATAGAGATGGCAATCTGACTGCATAATTGGAGAGGGGCATGAGGGCCATAGGCTGAATCAGATGCAACAGTTTGCCATCTGATTGAGGGAGGGGAAGCAACTGAACAGATTTGAAGGAAGAGAGACACTTTGTTTCCAGAGCCCTGTCAGTTCAATCATTTCACCAATGCAATAACAGCAGAAAATGCTGGAAACACTCAGCAGGTCAGGCAGCATCCATGGAGAGAGAAACTGTTTCTCTCTCCATGGATGCTGCCTGGCCTGCTGAGTGTTTCCAGCATTTTCTGTGGTTATTTCAGATTTCCAGCATCCGCAGTATTTTGCTATTGGATTTCACTAATGCGTATTGATATTAAATGAAACAAATGCTAATGGCTAGTTTGTAGTGTTTTAGATACAGGTAGACTACCCTTTATCCGGACTTCCGAAAACCGAAACCCTCTAAAAACCGAAGGTTTTTTCGGTCAGCGTAAGTCGTGCGCACGACATGACCAGAGTGGCGCACGACTTACAGGCCTGGCCAGATAAGGGATAGTGTAGCATTTTTCCGCACTTCTGAAAACCGAAATCGCTCAGCGTAAGTGTACCAGCCTTTATCTGCACATCCGAAACCAGAAAACCTCTGAAAGCCGAAAGTGGAGCAAAGCATGACTTCTGAAAACCGAAATGCGCACGACCACGACCCCCGCCGACCCCGACCCCCCGGCCGAACCCGACCCCCACCGACCCCCGACCCCCCCGCCGTACCCCACCCCCGCCGAACCCCACCCAATTTCGGATAAGAGATAGTGTACCATCCTTTATCCGCACATCCGAAACCAGAAAACCTCTGAAAGCCGCAAGTGGCGCAAAGCATGACCCGACGCTGCCGATGCTTGACCCACGCAGGTGTTATGCTGCTCTGTGTGATATTTGCTGCTCTCTTAGATATTTGCTGCTCTCTTAGATATTTGCTGCTCTCTTAGATATTTGCTGCTCTCTTAGATATTTGCAGCTCTCTTAGATATTTGCAGCTCTCTTAGATATTTGCTGCTCTCTTAGATATTTGCTGGCTTTTAACAATTTGTGAAAATGCTAAAAAGAGCTGCAGATACCCCAATGGGTAACAATGAGAAGCAGAGAAGGAAGCATCGCTCATTATCGATATCGCAGAAAGTGGAGTTATTGCAGAAGCTTGACCGTGGTGTGTCTGTGCGACATCTTACTGAAGAATATGGTGTGGGAAGTACCACCGTATATGACTTAAAGAAACAGAAAGACAAGTTGTTGAAATTTTACACTGACAGTGATGACCATAAACTAATGAAAATTAGGAAAACATTGCATAGGGCAAAAAATGAAGATCTTGACCGTGTGCTGATTGAGTGGATTCGACAACGCAGAGGTGAACGTGTGCCACTGACTGGTTTGATGGTCATGAAGCAAGCTAGAATATACCATGAAGAACTGAACATTGAAGTTGAGTGTGAATATTCAGAAGGTTGGCTGCATAAATTTAAGAAGCGTCATGGTATAAGATATCTGAAAATCTATGGTGAAAAAGTTTCTGCTGATCATGAAGCAGCTGAAAATTACATAGATGAGTTTGCAAAAATAATATCGGATGAAAACCTCGGTCCTGAACAAATTTACAATGCTGATGAAACAGCTCTGTTCTGGCGCTACGTTCCTAGAAAAACATTAGCAACGGCTGATGAGAGTGCACCAGCAGGTTTTAAGGATGCTAAGGACATGTTGACTGTTCTTGGGTGTGCCAATGCTGCAGGCACACACAAGTTAAAGTTGGTAGTGATTGGAAAAAGCCAACATCCGAGATGTTTGAAAGGTGTATGCAATTTACCTGTGCATTATTATGCGAGCAGGAAAGCATGGGTAACCAGAGGAATATTTTCTCACTGGTTCAATAACCACTTCGTACCAGCGACACGAGCTCATTGCAGGCAAGTTGGACTGGAAGAAAACTGCAAAATTTTATTGTTCCTGGACAACTGCTCCGCACATCCCCCTCCTGAACTTCTTGTGAAAAGTTATGTTTTCGGCATTAACTTTCCCCCTAATGTGACATCTTTAATACAGCCTTGTGACCAAGGAATTTTACGCTCCATGAAGAGCAAGTATAAAGACGTTTTTTTGAACTCTATGCTTGATGCAATCAACAGAGGCGAAGGAATCCAAAGCTTCCTGAAAGAATTCAATGTTAAGGATGCCATTTATGCAGTTGCTAATGCTTGGAACAATGTTGACAAACCAACATTAACAAATGCTTGGCACAGACTTTGGCCTTCAACGATGTTTCATGAAGATGGACCTGCAGATGACGAGTTTGAAGGATTTCCTGTCAGTCAGGAGAAGATGATGATATCAAACCTCCTCACTTACGCCAAAGGTTTATCATCCGAAAGTGTAAATACGTTAGAGGAAGCTGACATCGAAGAAGTGCTGAACATTGACAATGATGCACCTGTTGTGAATTCATTGAGTGAAGGGGAAATTGCTGAAATGGTGTTAAATAAAGACAAACATGAGGACAGTAGTGATGATGATGATGACATTGTGAACACAGGTGAAAAAATCCCCATAGACGATATGGTGACAATGTGTGATCAGTTAATTGCTGGCCTTGAAAAACTTGCATTTATCAGTGAGCAAGAGATTATGCAAGTTTACTCAATTAAAGAGAGACTGCTTAGACAGAAACCAATGTTAATGAGACAGATGACACTGGAAGAAGTCTTTAAAAAGGCCGTCTGTCGTAGTCATGCTTCATCACTTGAGAATCCTGTTCCTGGCCCATCTTCAGATGTCCAACTCCAACCTGATGACAATGATGCCAACACTGATGTACCCTCTTCTCCAAGATCCTCAAGCCAGGTGTAATGTACCTTTATTGCATGTTTATGTACAGGTATTTAGCTTAGTTTGTACCTGTACATGTTTGAAGTTTTACTGAATGTTTTCCTTACAAATAAACTGTACTACAGTATTTATCCCTGTAACTACAGTATTTATAGTCGTTATTTATCCCACCCTTTCGGATAAGGGATAGTGTATCCTTTATCCGCACTCCCGAAAACCGAATTACCTCTGAAAACCGAAGTGTTTTCGCGCACCTTCCGAAATCCGAAATTTTCCTAAAACCGAAACACGGTTGGTCCCGAGGTTTTCGGATAAAGGATAGTCTACCTGATTTCCAGCATCCGCTGTATTTTGCTATTGGATTTCACTAATGCGTATTGATATTAAATGAAACAAATGCTAATGGCTAGTTTGTAGTGTTTTAGACACTGGGTCGGAATTGCCCCTGTTTCAGTACTTGATTTCTTGTTATATTGCAAAATGCTACGGTCTTGGGTGGAATTGCCTGATAGAAATGTGAGGCAGGCTGCCCAACTGACCCAGTGGTTAAAGGGACTACTCATTGTAATACTGAACCATAAAGATAAGGATGGTCCCAGGTTTCATTTGCGGTTGGTGTTGAGCTTAAGCTGATCTCAACCTGGCCAACAGTTGAAGTGGGCCACTCAAGTTGGGGTGCTTCAATTTGCCTCATAAGAACATAATAAACAGGAGCAGGAGTAGGCCAATTGGCCCCTCGAGCCTGCTCCGCCATTCAATAAGATCATGACTGATCCAATCCTGGCCTCAACACCACTTTCCCGCTCTCTCCCCATATCCCTGGACTCCCTTGTAGTTCAAATATCTGTCTATCTCTACCTGGAATATATTCAATGACTCCGCCTCCACAGCTCTCTGGGGTAGAGAATTCCAAAGATTCACGACCCTCTGAGAGAAGAAATTCCTCCTCGTCTCCGTCTTAAATGGGCGACCCCTTATTCTGAAACTATGCCCCCTAGTTCTAGATACCTCCACTAGGGGAAACATCCTCTCAGCATCCACCCTGTCAATCCCCCTCAGAATCTTATATGTTTCAATAAGATCATCTCTCATTCTTCTAAACTCCAATGAGTATAGGCCCAACCTGCTCAACCTTTCGTCATACGTCAACCCCTTCATCCCAGGAATCAACCTAGTGAACCTTCTCTGCACTGCCTCCAATGCAAGTATATCCTTCCTTAAATATGGAGACCAAAACTGTACGCAGTACTCCAGGTGCAGTCTCACCAGTGCCCTGTAAAGTTACATCAAAACTTCCCTACTTTTATACTCCATCCCCCTTGCAATAAAGGCCAACATTCCATTAGCCTTCCTAATTACTTGCTGTACCTGCATGCTAACATTTTGTGTTTCATGTACTAGGACCCCCAGATCCCTTCGTACCGCAGCATTGTGTAGTCTCTCTCCATTTAAATGATCATTTGCTTTTTCATTCTTCCTTCCAAAGTGGATAACCTCACATTTTCCCACATTATACTCCAGCTGCCAATTTTTTGCCCACTCACTTAACCTATTGATATCCCTTTGCAGACTCTCTGGGCTCGAATTTCCGAGGGCCGTGGAGGCAGGAATGGAGGCATGTGGAGTGTTAAAATTGCAAAAAGTGCTGGCAACCCGTGGAACAATGCCTCAGCATGAATCAGCATCTTCAGGAGAGAAGATGGAAGGGGGTAAATTTATGGGGCGCACATGACACCTTTATGTCTACTTCTTCACTCAGAGGGTGGTGAACCTGTGGAATTCTCTACCACAGAAGGCAGTGGAGGCCAAGTCACGGAATATATTTAAGAAGGAGATAGATAGATTTCTAGACACAAAAGGCGTCAAGCGGTATGGGGAGAGAGCGGGAATATGGTATTGAGATAGAGGATCAGCCATGATCATATTGAATGGCGGAGCAGGCTCGAAAGGCCGAATGGCCTACTCCTCCTATTTTTCTATGTTTCTTGGTCGATGACCTTTTATCAGAAATAAAATGAATGATTCTGTTTTTGATGGTGTTGGTTGAGGGAGAATAGTGCCATAGGATCTTTTTGCATCCATTTGAACAGGCAGCCGGGGTCCACATTAATGCGTGGTTTGAAAGCTGATCAATCTGAGAGTGCAACACTCCCTCAATTGCTGCACTGAGTTGTCAGCCTAGATTATTTGCTCAAATTCTGGAATGGAGTTGGAATCTCTAACTTTTTCACTCAGGTAACGGTGTCACCAACTGAGCCAAGCTGACACTTATAGCACAGTCAGCTGCAATTTTTCAGTACATAAGTAGAAATTTCACCTCTGACAAAAGCTATCCAGTGTGCTTCTAAATCATCATAGTATATATGTTATCAATGTGTTTGCTCTTTGGACCAAAGGATTTAGAATCTGTTTTGTGCCTTTTTAACAGATGTCCTAAATAACATTTACTGTGCTGAATCCTGAGGTTCTGGGGATTTCAATCTGCCCCGTGTGTGCTTTGAAAAACTCACGCTGCATCTTGAACTTTTTAAGTAAGCTACCTCGAACTGCTTGAAGGATGAATAAATATCTATTATTCAAATTGCAGTGGTCCTTAAGAGTAATGTGCCATTACCATGACATTAAAACATCAGGGATCATCAGTGAACAAGATGAGGCACCGAGCCCCATCCAGCTTTACACAGAACATTGCATGAATGGTAAAAGATCCATTAAAAATTCTCACCAGAAAAGTAGGCCTCAACGCACTCAACAGAACATGTTGTTCTCAGAACCATCATTATCAAATAATTCATGTAACTTAAAAAAGAAAGACATCGTGATGTTCTTCTGAAATCCATGATAATCCCAAATGCTAAAAAGAATGACCTGGTTAGTGTCTCTCAGTCATCTCATTACTATATTCTGCTATCTCTGCATTGCTCTTTTCTGATTGTGACTGTGGTGCACTATTGCTCCTTATCCTCTGCTTCATCTCCTTTGACTTTCAGCAAAGTCAACCACGTCATTCTCCTGCATCACCTTGCTTCTATGGTTCACCTCTGTCACTTTGCCCTCCCTTTTCCATTCTTGTCTGTCCCAGTGTAGCCAGCACATCTCCTCTAATGGCTCCTCTAATTCACAGGAAATCTCTCTAACTTAATATTGCCAAGACCAAAGCTCTGCTGTTCAGCTCTTGCCAAAAGTTCAGCAACCATACCCCTGATTCCATCCCCTTTCCTGGCTGAACCCAATGGTGTGCAGCCTTGGTGTCCTGTTTGACCCTGAGCTACCCTTCAACCCTCACATTATATCCTTAACCAAGACCACCTATTTTCTCTTCTGTTTCCGTCCTTGCCTCAGCCCTGCTTCTGCTAAAATCCTAATTCTGCAGAAACCCTTTGTCCCCCTCCAGGTCCGACTTCTCCACCATTTTCCTAAATTTTCCTAAAACTCTGCCGACCCCATCCTATGTCACGTTAAGTCTTGTTCCCCTGTCACTCTTGTCCTCATCTCCATTGGCTCCCAAAGCATTGAACTCAGAATCATGTCTTGCTCTAAATCCATCTATGGCCTCGCCCCTCCCTATAACTTCAATCTATTTCAGTCCTATATGCCAGTGCACTCTCTCTAGCTGTGTTTGCACTGCCCTACTCTCCACTGAGCTTTTAGTGGCAGAGCCTTCAGTTATCTGTTCCTACACTCGGGAATATTCTCCCTACACAATTCTACTTTGTTGCCTCTCTCCCCTCTTTCTAAGGTATTTCAAAATCTACCTCTAAACCTACCTTCTCTGACTCTTCTCCCACCATCCGGTTTCACCTCTGCAAAGCATTTTGGACATTTTACTATGTTAAAAGCACTGTACAACTGTAAGTTATTGTTGGTCAATGTGTTTCAATCATCTCTTGTTACCATTTCCTGCTGTTTGTATGTTGATTAGCATCTGTCAATCACCTCTTGTTACCATATTCTGCTACCTACATAGTTGTTGTGGAAAGAAACCACAGGTAGGCTGCGATATGAGAGAAACTTTATTACAAGCATGCAGGGGAGAGCCTTCAGCGTACTGAAGTCTCTCAAATTTACAATGGTTGTGCCAGCTTATTTATACATAATTACCGGTTACGTAGGCTTTGGCAGCTGCTTCCCGCTATCTCAACTGTCCCAGACCCAAGGTCCTTACTTCTGCCTTTCTGCAGTTTTGTTTATCTTATCCGGCCTCCAGCTACCATTATCTTTGGTCATTGTTCCTGATTCAAGGTTTCGTGAAGAATCTTTATTACAACTACTGCTACTGTTAAATTCAGACACTATACTTTGGTCTGATTTTGGTCAAGCTTCCCATCATGCCTTGCAGTTACAGTAATATTTTAATAGCATGGCTTCTAACGCAACTATAATATACATGTAAAGGTTATCCAAACCTACAGGTTACCCTATCAGTCCCTCCTGTTGGCCCCTGGTCAGACCTCGTCTGATCCAGGTAGGACATACCTAAATCCCCAAATTCTCTACCTGCTGGATTGCCCAGGGATCCAACTGGACTCTCGCAAGTGTCAAATCCATAAATTACATGGCCCTCTTACAGCTTCACCGATGTCCTAGTGACATTGGCTGTGCTTAGGACCCAGTCGGACAGATTTATATAGTATACGTGTCCCACTTTTCCCCAGTCTCTGAGAGTGGCACCTTGGCTACTGACACCGGGGTGTATCCCCTATTTGACTTCATCACCATTTGCACCGCTTGGGATATCATCCATTTTTGATGGCAACAGATGCATATACTGATGATAAGGACGAGCGTGGAGGCGATGGCGGCTGCCATTCTACCTATGTCCCACCAGTTAGGCTGTCTTTGGCCTTCTCCTACTGGGCCTATGGCTGAAGCTCCCTGCCTTTTAGCTTCTAGCCGTTCTTTTGGTCAAGTCCACCTCCACTCTTCCCCGTGAGGGCCTGTTTACTCCATGCAATGTATTCCATTGTGGTTTTCAAGGCCTGTTCCACCGCCACCCTAGCAGCCCTCCCTGGTGTATCATCCACACTCAGCTCGTCATCCCACCATGGGCTGAAGACCAGGCCGGCGAGGGTTCTGCCTGGTAGATGGAAATCTCCCAAGGTGAGAGAGTCTGAAACTTGAAGGCAAAACGTATGATTATTTGCACATACCAATCCTCCGTAGAGGTAGTTCTTCTCGTCGGTCAGAAAACACCACTGAGTCGGAGATGCCTGAATTGCCCTAAAGGCTCCTTACAGAGGCTCTACCATCACCACCACTGCTGAGCCCTCACCTATCGATTTCAGGGTGTTACAGGTACACAATATGTAGTGCTCCGACTCAGTATAGTACTCATCCGCGGTCATAAGGAGGGTGCCATTCTTGCCAGGTGCTACGTATCTGCTGGTACACACCCAGTACGCCGATTCGTCTCTGACCACTCCCAGAGACTCTACTTTACATTCTCCCTGATATGTCCCATTCTTGTGGCCCTGTGGCATCATCATTAGAAATCTAAATGCATCCGCTGGCCCCCCACCTGCTGGACGGCTTACCAAGAGCTCCTGTCTATCTTCCTCCCAGTTAATCAGATTAAGACTGCTGACTTCCTTCAGTGCATGCCGGGGCACCGTTCCAAACCTGATGTCTTCAATGTCTGATTCAACACTATCAATCAAGTCCCGAGCCAGCATGTCACATGCTCGGCCCTTGGACTGTAAATCAGTCACCTTTATTACGGCTTTCACTAGGTCCTCCATACCTCTCTGTAACCCGGTTCCCTGCACTTCTACTGCCATAAGCGCATACTCCATTCCCTGAGCTGTGAACCGCAGGCCCTTGGCACTTTCCTGCACCACCCAGGAGGCATAGCTATACAGGCCCGTGATATGCCATGAATTTAGGACCGAGTTGGCACTTCCAAACAAGCCCCCCACTTCCCCTAATATACTCCGTCTCCGCCACCCCTTGGGGGCCCCTACTTCGGGGGCTATGCGGTCCTTATAATCACTAAGTAATCGCTGCAATTTATGCTTCGCCCAAGTAATTGATGCTGGGTGATCACCACAATTGGCCTCCAACACTGGCACTCTACTGCTCAGGTTATAGGTTATTTCTAAAGTGACTATAGTTACATCATGTAACGGTGCCTTCGGGCCCCCCCGATCCTGATCATGCCATCCGTTGGAGGTGGCACCGTGGTGGAACATCGCGACGGCTTTTGGTTTCCACATGTTGTTAAATCAAAGCATCTTATATCAGTACATCCCAACCGCTTCAGAACATCGCTACACAATTCTTGGCAATATTGTCCCTCAAGTCCTGGTTCCCAAATGAATGGGGGTAATTTAGTTCACCCTGCTATAATGTTCGCGGTACTGATGACCACACCCATCGTTTTTCCGCGCTGCCCCTTGCGCGACGAGCAGGAGTATAACCAACGTCCCAGTCCCGTGTCATCATATATGCCGGTGACCGTTACATCTCCATCAGTATCCACGCTAGTTTGTAGTTGTGTATAATTGTCACTTCTGGGTCCGATAACAGTGATCCAGACTGAGTTGAAGGAGTCTGCTTGAATGGTGCAGGGATGGACCTCAAGTTCATCTGACCAACCGCCCTGGGCGCCATATCCTGATCTTTCCCGTTGTGATGGGCAGGGAGGCCGTTCCAATCGGACTGGTTGTCCGGGGGCGGACAGTTCATGGTTGCTGCCACAGATAGGGTCCCAGTATCCTTGTCCCATATTACATTTGGGATTTATTTTCCATACCTTGGTCGTATGGGTACGTGCGGTGACCCGGTCCATGATCCATATATTGGGTTTCTTTACCCATTCCCCTTTTCCTCCCTGTGGCAGTTGCATGTATTGTCCTGGATGCAAACAAGTACTTTTATCGATGTGCACGGTGGGCGCCTCCCACGCTACTGTAATCGTCAGGTGGGTGATCACCATCACGGCCGTCCACCAGGCCGCCATTGTGAGATAGGTTTATCTGAAACAAAGTAATTAAGAGATCTGCTGCTAGCTTTCCTGTTGGTAGAAACAAAATGTGAGACATGAGGCTTAACCTGGGACCAATGTTTCCACCTTACCCCCCTTTTGTATGTCCAAACACACACATGTATTGCTGGATATTAGGACCGTGTAAGGCCCAGACCACCGAGGCGCCAGTCCCGGTTTGGACGGCACCCCTTTTACCATTACCATGTCTCCCACTTTTGGGAGCTCTGATGACTCGGGTTCAGGCCCGCGCCCGTGTCGATCTGCCGCTTCTTGCTGCTGCTTTACTTCCACTTTCATCCCTTGAAGCTGTTTACATAGCTCCGATACATACCGTGTAATTCTATCCCTGTTTCACTACACTCTTCTATCACCCCTTCAGGTAATCTCATAGATTCCCAGGTCATTAATTCATATGGAGTCAGTCCTATTGTCCGGTTGGGGGTTGCCCGTAACCTCATTAATATGGTCGGGAGGACATCCACCCAGTTCTTACCCGTGCTTCCAATCGCTTCTACTATAGCCGTTTTCAGGGTTCTATTCGTACGCTCCACCATTCCGGAACTCTTGAGTGTGGTAAGGTATGTGGAACCTCTGCTTTACCCCCAATTACTGATATGCCCTCTTCATGACCCTACCCGTAAAGTGTGTCCCCTGGCCTGAATCTATTTGTAGGGGGACTCCCCCACCGGGGTATCACCTCCTCTGCCAAGATTCTTGCGGTCATGTCGGCGGTGCAATTTCTGTTGGGAAGGCCTCTACCGCTAGTTTACACTAAGGTTCTTCTTCCATTAATATGCCGCCTGCAGGGTTTAATCCACCGTCCTTAACAATATGTACGGCCTTATCTTTTGGGATAAGTACCACTTCCCTCGCTGCTCTTCGGCTATCTGATACTGCTCGTAACCTTCCAGTATTAAGTAGGATATTGTTTATGGGGTTTGTGGGTTTCCTCCTTGATCATGACGGGTGTCATATCGACGCTCCCGCAATCCTGTTTGTGTCTAACCCATACCTCTGGAAATTGTGAACACACAAGCCCAAAGACGCCCTCAGCCGTCCAATCCAAATTCCATGTAACCCTTCATTTAAACTTCAATTTCAGTTCCTCTAACAGGTACCAGTGTGTTTAACTCTATTCTGATTGTTTCATTAATTAGATAGTTTCTCGGTGGAGTATGTGTCAATGCAGGGACACAAATGTCTCCAAGAGAAAGCTATCAATTTACTATTCGTAACTACACTTTTCTGACTTTCACTAGAAAGCTAGGAAAATTCTCATTTGGCAGTGTAATTTTCAGGTTTCTATCTTACACCCTCAATCGCTTCCTCTCTCCATTTTACACATCCCATTAATTACCATTCATATCTCATTCATGAGCCCTGGAGGAACTTTACTGTCCAGTACAATATTTAAGATAGAAAACATAGATCAAACGTTCTCACTTGGTCCAAGTTATTAACACTTTTTATTTATCATTATTTTAGAGGATCTTTTATTTTCCCAAAAGTAACCCAATATGTAGTGCCTGAGTCCATTTTGTCATTTCAAAATTATCCCCAAATCCAAACAGCAGTATTGTTGAACTGACAGGTTTTGTCAATGTTCAATTTCATTTCAATCAATTTATCTTATCAATTCCAATTTCAGAAACAAGTGATTCCCAGGCTGGGTGGTTTACACGGTGTTTTAACATTAGAGACAGAAGTGCTACAATTAGTTTACAAGGTAACTTTCATATAACAAAAGAAAGCAGAGAATCCATTGTGGCTCTGTTTAAGAGCCCAAGGAGTTAATTTATCAAATCATAATTTTCCTTTCGTCACTGTGGGGAAATATGAACTTAAAATGAAGAAACTTAAATTTAATAATGTCCAATATCTTTAAATTTCATTCAGCAATACTAAAGTTGTTGCTTGGTGAACTTAAACAGCTGTCAGTGGAAAGGGTTAACTCCTTTGTAGGTTTTTAAAGAAGGTGGAGCGAAACATTGTCAGGCGCACGCAATTGCATCATTTCATGTAAATTTATTTTTAAAAACTTTCCCGAATGAAAAAGACTTTCACACTTTAACTGAACATGAACAGAAGAGATAAAACAAAACAAAATAGCACATGTTTGCAGAAAACAGTACATTATGTCATATTTCTTCTTGTCCTTTCTTCAGATGCCTTTCCAAATGACT
This sequence comes from Somniosus microcephalus, assembly GCF_052327205.1. Lineage (NCBI taxonomy): Eukaryota > Metazoa > Chordata > Chondrichthyes > Squaliformes > Somniosidae > Somniosus > Somniosus microcephalus. The sequence goes on along the minus strand of NC_140993.1, from coordinate 41,728,338 downwards.
GTAAAAACATTGAATACAACTGGAGAAAAATTAGTTTTTCACATTTAAACAAATTGCTTTGGAAGATTTCACCATAGCAACCGTGACTCCAAGGTTAAATCTTAGACTGAAAATTAATCTTTTGTTAAACAAACTTTTTGTTTTTCTCAGTTTTTCCACACCAGCTTAACTTAAATTGTAGTTTGAAGTTTTGTTTCAATTCTTATTCGCACATTCTTAAAACTTCCAAAATCCAAGACAAGACAAAAGGATTAAATGTTTTTTTTAACACAGAGAAGAGCTAAAACACACAACAGACATTTTTTTTTTTTTTAAGGGCAGACTTTCAGACAAAAGGAATACTGTAACTTCTTAAACATCCATAGTCAGGAAAACTTTCACACTTTAACACACACTTTCACACAAACTAATTTTCCAGCATTTTTTAAGGTTCCTTTCACTCAGCAATCTTGTGTTTTATTTGTCTCAGCACAGATGTTAATAACTTCCATGTCAGTAAAACTTTAGGTTTCTCTTTCTTTTTTTTCTTTAAATTGGCGTCTCAGCAGCTTTCCCTAGCTTTCCAAATCCCTGTTTTTTTTCTTCCTTTACTGAGTTTGCAGATTGGTTAGCCTGCAAATTAGATCTTTTGTTAGGGTGGCTATCTGACACCTGGCTTCCTCCAAGACTCTGCAGTGCAGAGTCTGCCTGAACCACGTTTACACTCTGCTGCTACATGATCGCAGCAGATGAGGCAACTTGACACTGCAGAAGCTCCATCTGATTTTGTTGTTCTGACATTTTATCATCCTGCGTAAGGATAACATCATCATCTCGCTCCCATTCTGCTGCCTCTCTTTGGAAATCATCCCAATCAACCTCCTCACTATCATTCCGTCCACTTTGCACTGACCTTGCCTTCATTACAGTGGCACACTTGGCACCTACCTTTTTTAATTGTTCCACTAACTCCTCTTTTTCCTTCTCCCGTGTGGCTCCAATCTTACACATTTTTCAGGTGAACCTGACAAAGAACCACTACAGTTTTCTCCTCCTCATTCTTGCTCTCCTTACTCCACCATTCTTTCTGTCGGTCGGGAACCCATTCAGGATCCCAGCCTTCCTTTCCCATTTGTTTTATTACCTTGTCATGTTTATTTAACAAATACTCCGTTATGGATCCCTGAGGACCTGACTTTCCCTAGGCCATCTTACCTACTTAACTCTTTTGAAATCATGGGGGTCTTCTACCCCCAGAGAGACACCCGTTAAGCTCTCTCCCTTGGCCCTCACCTGGCCATCGGCGACCACAACCACTTTGCAATGTTGCCCTCTCTCTCTCTCTCTCTCTCTCTCCCTCTCTCTCTCTCACACATGACAGCCGTTCTGACTCGTATTGTTCGAGATCCCTGATAGTCCGAGGGACTGCTCCATGCCCACAGACCTAACTACTGGGTGGTATAAATTAACGTATTCACCCCACTTTGTCTGTTGGTCCCGGAACAGTGCCCTTGTTTCGGTACTAGCAGCGGATCCTGCCGATTATGCCAAGTAGAAAGAAACCACGCGGAGTCACGGGTAGGCTGCGCTATGAGAGAAACTTTATTACAAGCATGCAAGGAAGAGCCTTCAGCGTACCGAAGTCTCTCAAATTTACAATGGTCGTGGCAGTTTATTTATACATAATCAACCATTAATTACCAGTTACGTAGGCTTTGGCAGCTGCTTCCCGCTATCTCAACTGTCCCGGACCCAAGGTCCTTACTTCTGCCTTTCTGCAGTTTTGTTTATCTTATCCAGCCTCCAGTTACCATTATCTTTGTATTGTTCCTGATTCAAGGTTTCGTAAAGAATCTTTATTACAACTACTGCTACTGTTAAATGCAGACACTACGCCTTGCTCTGATTTTGGTCAAGCTTCCCATCATGCCTTGCAGTTACAGTAACATTTTAATAGCATGGCTTCTAACGCAACTATAATATACATGTAAAGGTTATCCAAACCTACAGGTTACCCTATCAATGCTCATCGTCCTGTTACCATATTCTACTATGTGTACAGTAATCATTGTCTCTCACACCCCTTGCTACTGTATTCTTCTACACGTACACAGATTAATGTCTCTCACTCACCCCTTGTTACCACAGTCTGCTATTGAATAGACCAGCATCTCTCAATCATCCCTTCTTACCATATTCTGTTAGTTGTTCACTGCTCAGAGTCTTCCATTTGCCAAGTTACCAGATTCATGATGTCATGTAAGGGGAAGTTCTACGCAAAATGTCTACACCCAGGTTGCCTCTGACTACCATATTCTGATATGATGGTCAGATGCAACCTGGAACAAGACGTTTTTGTGTAGAATTTCCCCTTAATTGATAACATGGCTGAAAAAAGGCATGGTTTGGGTAGCACCCCTCATCACGTCAGAGCACGTTCCTCACAAAAATGCTTGTTCAACAGTAGCTCGTAGTTTAAAAACCTGCAGAGGGTGAAATTGGTCTTGGGCGGTCACGCAAGACGGGCGATAGTGAATCGCCGGCTCGCTTTATACCTTGCCCCATTTTCTTTTCCATTGACTTCAACACGGTGTAAAGTGAGCTGCCGATTCGCTATCACCCATTTTGCATGACTACCCAAGACGCATTTCACATCCACAGAGTTGCTTTGCTCTGAGGCAAAGGCGGAAGTGAATAGTCAGAATCTTTATTCAACATTTGATGTAGAAGTGACAATATATTGACAAAATGTTCTTTTTACATATCTGAGAAATTAGAAGGGAGGATTTGGTGCAATGTGCAACCTTCTTGCCTCTGTATAACGTCAGCCATTTTCAATCACCTTATGGAATTTTTAAGGAAGCCTATTGATATAAGCTACATTTCTGAGAACCCCTTGCAAACTATCCAGTTAGTAATGCTTAGGAGTGCATGTATACATACCCAAAAAGATTTTAACATGTTCATCTACTTGTTTGGTTGGGAAATCCAACCAAGAGGTAGGAAATCTGATATTTGATTCACAAGTAAATGCACCTTTGGCCAGATCATAGTAACGCTTTCTGCTTACAGCAAGCAGGTATAATGGCGCATTTGAGATTTATATTGTGATGGGTGAATTTCATAGAAGGTGACAACATGGGAGCAACAGCTTATGCTTGATCGTACACATGTTCAGTTGTTCGAAAGACACAATCTGGCATGTACAGAGTTGTTTCCTGTTCCTGACCATAAGTTTGTGGCTGTGGACTTTCCCCAATGTCAAGGCTAAGTCTTTGCAGGGCAGCAATGTAAATGAGAGCTCTGTAATCCTCTGGGCAGGAATATTCAATGTCTTGTGGCAGTTCTGCTGCTATGTTAGCAGAAGGAGAAACCCCTCTGGAGGTTAATCTTCAAATTTCCAGAGGATCATGTGTCACCTTATTTAGTTACATGTGGCAGCAATGGTATGCTATTTAACTAAGCAGTGGTGTTCATGCCCTCATTTAGTATTGTAAAGATTCTATTCACACACTCAAATTATTATGATGATGAGAGAAGAGGCTGGGAATTTGATTTTAAATGTCCTTGACTTTGTGGCCTAAATCCTTAAGTGCGGTTTGATTTTTTGCTTAACATTTGGTGGGTTTCAAGGACTATGAATGATTTTCCAGAGTTGATTTTTGACTGCCTCTCACTGTATAACAGCCACTGTACAGAAAAACTGGCTTAACATAAAAGCGGAAACAAATAAACATGGAATGCAAAGAGGCTCTTAAGCCCATTTGGCCTGTCCTTCCACTTTGATTTACTCGAATCATGGACTCAACTTCAGTGATTTAATCAGCTGAGAAAAGGTAACCAAGAAGGCATGCCAGCGCCTGTTCTTCCTCAGGAGACTGAAGAAATTTGGAATGGCCCCCCAGATTCTCACCAACTTCTACCGGTGCACCATCGAGAGTATCCTGTCCGGCTGCATCACTACCTGGTATGGCAACTGCACCATCAAAGACCGCAAGGCTCTACAGATGGTGGTGAAAGCTGCACAACATACTATAGGAATTAAACTACCTGCTGTGCAGGATATCTACCCCGAGAGGCGCCGGGGGAAGGCCCTGAGAATCATCAAAGACGCGAGCCACCCCAGTCACAACCTCTTTGCCCTGCTCCTGTCCAGTAAGAGATACGGAAGCATACGGTCTCGTACCAGCAGGTTTCAAAACAGCTTCTACCCCCAGGCCATAAGACTCATGAACGAATAATTTATTTTTATTTATTATTGTTGTTTTTATTTATTATTACTGTATTTCTATTAGTATTTTTATCAGTGCTATGCCATATTTATTCCAATGTTGGGAGGACTCGTAAAAATCAACATTTCATTGTGCAGTACACACGTTTGCTGCATATATAACAAATAAAAAAATTGAATTGAATTGGTTCTGCAAGCCTTCCTCCTGAACAATTCCCCAACCTCCCCAAAAAAGTCTTCAGAATAGCTATGTGACCTTCCATTCTACATCATTCATCCTTGTCAAGTTACATTCCTTTCCATGACAGTTCCAAAGATCCACAAATCAAGAACCATCAGGTACCACATAGCGGTTAATTATTTTTAGCTATATTATATCCTTAGAACCTTAATGCTGTTCTTAAGGTATTTATTCAGCTCTATTTTTAAAAAAAAAAATCTTTTTATTTTGGAATTTATTCTACATCTGCATTAACGTACTATCATGTTGTTGGGGGGGAGGCGAGTGAGAGGAGATACCTTTTAATCTCAAGCCTTGCTTGAAGGTTGTGAGCATCATGAGATCCAAATTTGGACTGGACAATGGCAGGCGGTTAGGAAATTTTTTTAAGGTTTAATGGGCGCAAAATTTGGTTTTAAGATGAAAATAAATTTTTTCTCACACGTGCAGTGACTGCTGTGTAATGATGTGGAGGCATTCATTATTAAAGTTTTCAGTTCATTGGTGTCAGCCTTGGCTCAGTGGGTAGCATTCTTGCCTTTGAGTCAGAAGGCTGTGAGTTCAAGTGCCACTCCAAAGACTTGAGCATATAATTCAGGCTGACACTTCAGTGCAGTGCTGAGGGAGTGCTGCACTGTCACAGGTGCCGTCTTTCGGATGAGATGTTAAACCAAGGCCCCGTCTGCGCTCTCAGGTGAATGTAAAAGATCCCGTGGCACTATTTCAAAGAAGAGCAGGAGAGTTCTCCCCAGTGTCCTGACTAATATTTATCCCTCAACCAACTTCACTAAAACAGATTATCTGGTCATTTATTTAATTGCTGCTTGTGGGACCTTGTGTGTAAATTGGCTGCCCCGCTTCCTACATTACAACAGTGACTCCACTTCAAAATCACTTCATTGGCTGTACAGCACTTTGCGACGTTCTGAAGTCGTGAAAGGTCACATTTTTCCTTTTAATTAGCAAAGCAACCTTAGAGCTGAGACCCAATTCCCACCCTTGTCTCAACTCTGTCCTGCCCTTGTCTGATTTTGGACGTGGTAAACTCCAGTAAAGATGTGCATCTCCTCACATCATTGAAGACTGGTTGTCGTCCTTTCTATAACTTTTAAGACAAAAGTGAGAGAATTTTTACTGAGCAAATTTACTGCTTGAACCTTTGTTTATGAAGCAGAAGATTTCATTTGAAAACATCAATTTTAACATGAAAAGATGTCAGAATTTTTTTTCCCAGTCATCTTCCAAATCTTCTCGAAGTCCCGTAGCCTGAGGCTTCCGTATGAAGCAGCAATTAAAAAAAGGAGCTTTACTGCCTTTGTGATTTTCACCATTAAAATATTTGAAGTAGATCTACAGAAGTTTGTTAATGAGCAGAGCAGCCTAATCTATTCCAATTACAAAAGCAATCCGAGCGATATTGAACAGCTCAAGAAAAGAAAAGTGGAAAATTAATTGGAAATGAGCAGATGATTTCCATTTTTTTTTTAGAAATGTTTAGAGCAAACCTGCACACTTGGCTCGATGGCTCAGTGGTTCAATGCAATTTGTGGTTTGTTCCTGTGTAACACCGATCAGAGGGCCCTGGGCAACGATCCCGCTAAACTGCGCCACTGCGCAACGGTCTGGAGGTCCTGTGCAGGCCGCTAACGGCTTTTACAGGGAAGAAACCACGCATGCGCAAAAATTTGAATGGGCCAGTTAAAGGGACCGGGAACATTGGTACAGGGTTCAAGCCTTGCGATAGCTTTCAGTATCTCTGGGTTTAGGAGGGAAAAAAATCAACTAGGTTTCTAATCAGTGTCCCTGCTGGAAAATGCACACTTGTGGACGCTGGGCAAGGAGGGCATGTTGCCAACACTCAGGCCGGAATTTTCTGGAGGGTCAGCGGGCAGGATTGGTGGCGGGTCGGGTGGGAATTTTTTTTTTTTTTTATAGCGGTTTGGGATCTTGGTGTCATCCCGCCAAAGGCGCGTCTGTGATCTCGGATCGGACCTGACCCACAGAGGCGATTAAAACAATTATTGGCTTGTAGACAGACCTTTAATAATGGTTTTAATCGTACCTCTTAACTTTAACTGCTCGCCCACAGGGTCCACGCTGCTCCTGGACCACGTCTGTTAACCTGAGGCAGGAGTTGAATGGTCATTGAATCAGCTGATTAGATGACAGCTTGAAATGTACTATAAAAGCTCCCACCTCACAGCTGTTCACTTTTCAAGCTCAGAAGCTGTTGCTTACTCCATTTGTAACACAGATTGAGCTTTATGCAGGCTGCAAGTGTTTGGAGCAAACTCTCCATCCAGTTTCACCTCATTGGAACAACCTCTCTCACCATTGACAAATTGCTTCTGTCATCTCAACTTCACCTGCCATCTATTCCATCAGCATGGGTACCATTTATACTGTGTCACCTTGTTCCTCAGAATCTGACCACGATGAGCCCCAACACCAGCAACAGCAGGCACACCAGCAGCACCAACAACAACACCAAACTTCTCCGCAATCACCTGATGCTGCACAGGACAGAGGGCACCAGCACCCGACCACATTGCTGCCCGGGAGGTCAGGGATGCCCTCACCATGGCCAGATTTACTTCACTTGATGCTGTACACCCTGGCTGCCACATGATGCGTCAGGTTGGCACCATCCCACACCAACACCATAAAGCATCCCTACAATACCCAAGCCATTCCTTTCACACTCATGACCTTTGCGGGGGCTACCGTTATGCCTCACCATGCACTGCAACTCACTGAGCCACTTCCAAAGGTGCACACAAATCTGTCCAAGAATGCAATGTGTTGAAAATAAAGGTTTCAATATTTGACACCACATTAATAGAAACTTTAATTGAACATTGGATAAAACACCCAAGTGGCTACCCTTGTGTATTGTTAGTTCGTATGTTTGGACTAGGAAGAGGGGTGAGTTGTGAGATGGCGATGTGATAATGCAGATAGAGAGAGAAGGATGGGTGGAGGTGCAAGGTAAGTAAGAATGTGCAGGAGTATGGTAGGGAAGACATAGTGATGGGGATGTGATGAGAGGCACAGCAGGATGAAGGTAAATGTCGCTTTGTACTGATGTTTCATGATCTACTGAGATCATTGAAAGGTTTGCGGCACTGCACCCAGGTCCTCCTGACCATATCCCTGCTTGTGCCCTCCTCTGCAATCTGCAACCAGGCTGTTGTGGTGTCCTGGGGAGGACTCTTCCGCCCATCGGAAAGGAAGAGGACCTCCCTGTGCGCTGTGACTCCCTCCATAAGCATATGGAGGGAGTCCTAGGAGAACCTGGGCGCAGCCCTGCACCTCTGTGCAGTGCTTGTCAGTGTTGGCAGCACCTAAATGCTGTAGAACATTGACAGCACAACTGTCAAAATAAATTTGCGCATGGTCCCTTTAAGGAATCCGGCTGATGACGAGTCATCAAATGACATCATTAGACCCGCTTCCTCTCATTGGCCAGGAAACGCGCTGGGCGGGCTTAACAAGCCCAATCAGGGGAACGTCATGTCGGTGACTGGGATGGAGCCAGCAGCGAGGCTGCGACCCACCACGGACCTGCCGAGATAGGGAAAATCGTGGCCACAGTTTCCATTATAACTGTGGTTACAGGAATTTGTACTGGTAAAAAGTTGAAGGATGTGTGACAAAGCCATGATAATGGGAAGTAACGTTTTATCGACGGAAATTGGATACAGACCTAAGATTTTTAATATATTATAGGTATGAAATGTTTTGATAAATAATGAGAATTCCATATGTTACAAACTGTTTCCACTGAGGCAGGAGGGACGGTAACCAGAGGACACAGATTTAAGATAATTGGCAAAAGAACCGGGGGAGGTGAGGAGAATTTTTTTTAAGCAGCGAGTTGTTATGATCAGAAATGCACTGTCTGAAAGGGTGGTGGAAGCAGATTCAATTGTAACTTTCAAAAGGGAATTCCTTGTAAACGGAAAATTTTAAGGCTAAGGTGACCAGTGTCCCTTTAAGGAAACCGGCTCAAGACGCGTCAAGAATGGCATCACCAGACCCGCTCCATCCAGTTGGGCCGGGAAACATGCTGGGCGGGCTTACTAAGCCTCATTCAGGTAAGTTTATTTTCGGCAGCGGGATGGAGCCAGCAGCAGGGCTGTGACCCGCCGCCGACACGGGCCGCACCGGACCCGCCAAGATGAGCAAAATCTCGGCCTCGGTGTTTCTGTTCACATATCAAGCCAGGTGAGGTACTGGAGGGCTGCTGATCACCATAGCAACATGCTCCAGCATGAGTCAGTACTTCTAGGAAATGAGAGGAGTATATTGGAGAAAGTAACAACCTGACAATGCAGGCTGATGGAGAGACCACTTTCAGATTGAGAAAACAAGGTGAAAGGCTAAGACCTATGGTGGACAATGTCAGCAAGGTTGAAAAGAGTAGGAGAGAACAAGGATGAAATTCCTCCTGTCAATAAGTTTAGCTAAAAAGTCAGCACGAGTACAAAATATCATTTCTCTTATTGTACAGATGCAATTTTTTTTTGTTGGTGTATTTATCAACCGGAGAAATTTCATGCTCTTGCTGAGGTAATTAAGAAGTAGTGTTTAGAACTTGGGTTTTAAAATGCTGTCGATTCTACAGACTGCGGAGGACGAGGTGTTTCACAGTTTTGGGAAAGAACAGATTTGAGTGGGAGATGGTGTGATGTGTCTTGATTTCAACATATGAGGATTCAAGCAGGAGAAAAAGCACCGAGGACAAGACATTTGGAGCCTGAGAAACAAGAAAATAAAATTCAGAGGATCACTGGCCATGGTTGTATCACCCAAGTAGAAACAAGAAAGGTTGTGACAGAGAGGTCAAAGGATAATGGTGAGAGAAGCTAAGGGGTGAGAGAAGTGTAATCCCTCGGATGACACATACATGCCAACCTGGAAAACTGGCAAAACCTGGACAACAGTTTTAAAAAAAAAAAGCTGACGGCCCCTAAAAAGCTGACAATTTGAGAAAGATCCTGAAAACAATTAGTTATATGGGCTTTGTAACTTACACCTAACATTCCTAAACCTGCATTGGAGAAATCAAACCAAAAGTACATGAAAACATGAATGGGACGTCCAGATGTTGAAGGCACACAATCGGGGCTGCATTTCCGAGGAGAACAGAGTCTTGGGGACACGATCCCCGAAGTATTTCTGATACTTTGCAGAAGTTATCAGTGGAGACTGGCTTTCAGAGTTAAAGCCGAGATTGGTGCGTTGATGTGCAGTTTAACATTATGCTTGCAAGCCTGCTAATAATCAAAGGTAGAGACTGACCTGTAAGACAGCTGAATAACTTCCTTTCTGATTTTTCAGGCTCTGCCCAAAGGGATTAATTGACACATTTTACAAACAGCTGCACACTGAGCTAAGGCAGCACAATGCAGCAGAGCCCAAATTTATCTGAAGTAATTGGCAAGATTAATAGCCATGTCCTCTAAATCTCAGCTACCTTTCAGTGTGGTGACAAGGGGGCTGTTTTCAGTTTAAAGCCGGGTATTGTTGCTAAATAGACATTCCAGTATTGCAGTTTTTCCACCAAATCACATTGTGCTCGATGTTAAGTTGGGCCGCCCTGTGTGAACGGGATGGTCGCGGTCTGAAAATGGCATTGGATCGCTCTGTTTATGCCATGCTCCAGCTGCCGCCATCTTGGAAGGGCTCTTCCGATGGGAAGGTGGCATGCCCAGCTGTTGGGAGCAGTAAGCCTTTTTAATATGCAAATTGGGGTTCTCTGACACACACAGGACCCCAGTTACAATTTTGAGGGACAAATGGGCAGTAATTTCAAAAAGCAGCCCAATTTTTTTAAATTTAATTTGTTTCTTTGTATGCCCTGGAGGAGCAAGAGTCCTCCACAAGAATACTGCGGCGTTCTGTCGACCCAGCCTCATGTCCCATCTGCTGTCAGTTCATCCCAACATCCCCATCAGATGATGTAATCTGGGCCCGACTTTAATTTTAACCCAAGGCCTGCATGGGGAAGCAGCCTCCTCACCAGCCCAACTGGGCAGCAAGCAGATCCCAGGCCAGAAGAGGCCCAGAAAGGAAAATCATTTAAATTTTGTTTTTGTTTCCTTGTGGGCCAGGACCCACAAGAAAACTTTGGGCATCCCCTACCCCGGGCTTCTCTCAATTACCACAGTGCCCTACCGATGCCCCTCCTTAGCGCTTACCTGATTGCCGGGGACCATTTCTCCTGGTCCCTGGCAGCAATGTTCCTGCTGTCTGAAATCCCCCTCTCACCTGCTAGTGGTTCCTACTCAATTTGGGTGGGAGACTGACCTGGCTCATGCAGATGAATCCCAGGAGTTAAAATCTCCCCGGTCTCATGCTGCGCAGGGCCGGACAGTTTCTAGGCTGGACTCTCTGACCATCAAGTTGCCATCTGCTGACAAATGTGAGTTCTTTCTAGCTTGTAACTTCGGTTCTCCTTCAGATGTAAGGAACATCTAGAGTGAGTTGACTTTGCAAGATTTATTGGCAGAAAGTGAGAATTTTTTTGTTGATTTAACGATCCAACAAAATATTGACTATATGTAAATGTGTTGGAAGAACATTATATTTTCCAATTCGTCAACAAGATTTAATCAAGTGAACAAAGAGTTCAATCATAGGGATCATGTAAACCAGGTTATAAACTCGTGGGGATTAACAAAATCAGCTTGAAGCTCCTTTATGAAAGGAAAGGAAACCCCCTGGTAAGATTGACTTGTTAGACCAGAAAAAAGTTTCTTACTGTGGGAATATAGCCTATTAATAGCATGTAAATTCAAAATTGGATGACTGAGTGGTTTCTAATGCCACTGCAACATGGTTGGAATCCATCCCAGACTTGCAGGATTCAATTCTCCCTCTGCCAGTCATAATTGTAAGAAGGACTTCCATGTCTATAGTGCTGTTTATGTAGTAAATATACCAAGATGCTTAACAAAGGAGGAAGGAACAGATGTATTAGTGGTATAGTTGGGGAACAAAGGCACGGCCAAAGAGTTACCTTTTGAGGAAGTTTTGAAAGTGGGGACAGAAGTAGCCAGTTGTGCAAAATCCAGAACGTAATGTATTGATAGCTGGCAACTCTACCATCAAAGATTGAATAAAGAGAGAGAGGATGCACAGGTTTACCTTCTATTGGCAAAGCTCTTTCCCTGAGACTCAAAGGCCCCGATTTTAACTGCCCCCACCTGGCGGAAAACGGGCGGGGAGGGCTGGTTAAAATAACGGGAGTCAGTTACCCCCCACTGATCCGACTTCCTTCCCACCGTGTCCCCATATTAGCCTGCTCTTTTGAGCAGGTGAGCGGGACACCCACAGTAAGGAAGCGGGGTCCTGTTTTAAATATGCAGATCTGGTTCGATGATGTCATCAGGACCCAATCTGCAATATCAATCAGAGGCCTGAGTGGGGAGTGAGCGGAGAGGCCAATATTAGCTCCCCCTGTCCGGCAAAACCTACTGGCAGCTGGATCCTGGGCCAGAAGAGGCCCAGCAGATAAGCTTAAAATTTACTTTCCATGTTTTCTTGTGGACCAGAAGGTGTGCCCCTCTGGACCTCATACGGAAGCCTTGAACTGGGCTACCCACCCCTCCCAATCATGGCAAGAAGTACTCCAGCCCTAATCGCAGCAGGACCACACCCCCCACCTTTCCACCCCCAACCCCGACTACTGCCTTCTTGCTTCCCACCCAGCCCTGATCTCCAGCCTTCCCCCTTCCCAATCTCCAGCCTCCCACTCCCCCGATCTTGAACTTCCTCACTCTTCCCCTCCTGATCGCAAGCCTCACCCACCCCCTTTCGATCGTGGCCTAGAGCTAATGCTCCCCTCCAAGTGCTGAGGTCCGTCCCACGTTAAGATCAGCACGGCCTCCACATCCTCGGCCTTACATGCTTCCCGCACCCTCCCCAGTTCCCCGTTAAGATCAAGCCCAAAGAGTTTTTTCTAATCCATCGCACAAGACACAACATCAGAATTTCACTTTGAACGTAGTTAAGAATGTTAAGTTCCATTTCAGTTGCTGTCAAAAGTATATCAGAAACTTTAGGTTAAATTCTTTGTTCTATTTCCAGTTAATAAATGAAATCCTTTGTGAGTTAAAGTGAATGAAACAGGTATGCAACCAGAGAAAGTCAGTCAACAGCGGAAACAAAAACAGATTAACATTTTGGGTGGGACCCTCCTGAGAACTCATTAGAAACTTTAACCTATTTTTTCTCCTGTAGATGCTCATTTATCTACTGTACACTATAAATAGGAGCACAGAATCCAGGAGTAAAATGGTGATGATAAATGTCTCCATGCCAATAGTTAGGCCACAGAGCACTATTTGGACACCTCACTATATAGAAAGGACATTAAAGCCATAGAGAGGATTCAGCATAGATTCACCAGGATGATGACAGGGATGGATGTCTATAGAGGCTTGAACTACTGGGACTATTTTCACCGGAGCAGGGAAAGCTAAGAGGAGATTTTATAGAGGGTTTTTTAAAATTATAAAGTTTTAATGAACTGAGTAGATTATTTCCTCTGCTTGGAGTGTCAGTGATGAGTGGGTCATCAATTTAAAATCAGAATGAAGAGGATGAGGTGAGAGGTTGGGAGAAATGTCTTTATACAGAGAGTTGCTGGCACATAGAAGGGACCATTATCTTTTAAGGGGAAGGTGGACAAATATTTGAAGCAGAGAAAGTGACTGATCTATGAGCAGAGAAATGAGACTAGTTCTGCATTGCTCTAGAATTTGATTAAGACCCGAGATTTCTCTTGGTCTCAGCCAACATTTCTCTCAACCAGTACTATCAAGAAACGGACTAAGAGGGACATTGTTGGTGTAGAATGGCTCCCTATGTAACAACATTAATTTCAAAAGTAATTCATTGAATTTGAGTTGCTCTGGTGTGATAAGATTCTGTATAAATCCAAGTATCGGATTTATTTTTAGAATGACTTTTGCAGATTGTACTTAATTGAAAGTTATGTCTCCATTTTAAAAATGATCCAATTAATTTACCCCTGATTTGGCTGGTAACCAGGGTAATACAGAGCTCTCTGGTGGCTCAGTTAATGTAGCATTTGGCCACAGTGCCCCAGAATTGGGTGGGGGGAGGGGAAATCAGCCAAGATTTCTGATTCCTATCCAGTGACCATTGCTGGAAGTGTTCATGTGTAGGCTTTGGGTAAGGCCAGATAGGTTGAATAGCCTGCTTGACACTGTCCATGGTCACTTGAGTCATTTAGGAGGACAACCCCTCCATGGCCTCGTCCCCTCCCTATCTCTGTACCCTCCTCCTGTCCTACAAACCTCCAAGAGCTCGGCGTTCCTCCAATTCTGGCCTCTTGTGCATTCCCAACTTCCTTCACCCCACCATTAGCAGCCGTGCCTTCAGCTGCCTTTGCTCCAATCTCTGGAATTCCCTCCCGAAATCGCTCTGCCTCTCCGCCTCTCTCTCCTTTAAGATGCTCCTTAAAACCTACCACTGTGACCAAGCTGTCGTAATGTCTCCTCCTTTGGCTTGATGTCACTTTTTGTCTGATTATGCTCCTGTGAAGCAGCTTGGGATGTTTTACTACGTTAAAGGCGCTATATAAATGCAAATTCTTCTTGTAGAACCAAAACCCAGTAAGGAATTAGTGCCTTCAGGTGGGGAAGGGAAGGGATCAAATTGGTGTAGGAAATAAAGTAAAAGGCTAGAATTATTTGAGTATCTGGATTATGTTAGTTTTTAAAATCTAAACATATGTGGGAGCTGGATGGTGTTGGGTGGCACTGTTGCTTCATACACTCGCTTTCATCTCTGGCTTCCAATCCAGCCCAGATGGATGGATGGATGAAAGTCTCTCTTCTCTGCTGGCCGTAAGAATTCTACACACAGTGCGTATAGTCAGTTTCACCTAATATCAAGCTCACAGCTCAAAGGGGCCCGTAACTTGGCACTATTTGTCACTAAATTAGCAATTTTACCGCAGGAGGGCGAGTGCAGTTAAAATAAATCTTCTTCGTCTGTTAATAGTTCAGGTGTTGCCAATTGGCTGCGTTGAGATAAATCTGGCTGTGTCTGTCATATGCTGATGTCTTTCAGGCACCTTTCAGACCCAATTTAATAGATGTCTCCTGTAATGTTAAACGAATAGTGTCCATCTATAGCCCATAAATGGCCACTGAGAAATGTTCTTGTTTTGTTGAATTATATAAAATCTACCCTCCTTCTCAAGTCATGGTATTATATGGAATAAATGGTATGTTACAGGTTATATAGTATTTGCAGATAAATATATCTGGCACAATTCAGTTCATTTGGGTTGTCTCACTCACCAACAATGCTGAGGTCATTTTTTGTGGTGGAACTAGGTTTTAGGGAGCAGGGCCTCAGTTCGCTCTGGGTCCGAGTGGTGCGTGATCCCTTTGGGCACTTTGCGTGGCATTGGGTTGCTGGTTTCTGTTAGTTTATCAGAAGTTCTGGGCTCATAGAAACATAGAAGACTACCATAACTCCACCCTTTCAAAATCTGAAACATAGAAGATAGGCGCAGGAGTAGGCCATTTGGCCCCTTGAGCCTGCTCCGCCATTTAATGAGATCATGGCTGATCATCCAAATTCAGTACAACAACAGAAAATGCTGGAAAAATTCAGCAAGTCAGGCAACATCCGTGGAGAGAAATTTGAGTTGACGTTTCGGGTCGAACCCTTCTTCAAAACTGGAAAGAAAAGAAACTAGATCGAAGGCAGGGCTGCGATCGGACAAAAGAATAAAAGAAACAAAAGAAGTAAAAGAGACCCGAAACATCAACTCAAATTTCTCTCCACGGATGTTGCCTGACTTGCTGAGTTTTTCCAGCATTTTCTGTTGTTATTTCGGATTTCCAACATCTGCAGTATTTTGCTATCATCCAAATTCAGTACCCTGTCTCTGCCTTCTCCCCATATCCCTTGATCCCTTTAGCCTTAAGAAATATATCTAACTCCTTCTTGAATATATTTAATGAATTGGCCTCAACTGCCTTCTGTGGTAGAGAATTCCGCAGGTTCACCAGTCTCTGGGTGAAGAAATTCCTCCTCATCTCTGCCCTAAATGGCTTACCCCTTATCCTTAGACTGTGACCCCTGGTTCTGGACTCCCCCGCCATCGGGAACATCCTTCCTGCATCAAGTCTGTCTAGTCCTGTTAGAATTTTATAAGTTTCAATGAGATCCCCTCTCATTCTTCTAAACTCCAGCGAGTACAAGCCCAGTCGACCCAATCTCTCCTCATACGTCATTCCTGCCATCCCAGGTATCAGGCTCACTTTGGCGCTCAGATTTTGAAAGGGTGGAGTTATGGTAGTGGCTTAGCAAATTGTACCATCAAAGAAGGACAGCTCACACCTCCTGATCCTTCTCCAGCTCTGGCTTTCACGTTGTTTATTGTGATTGGTAAGTACCCCACAGGTGCTTTTTTTCAAAACTTTACCGCGAGAGGTGTCGGGCACACCACATCTATGGGGAAAAAAAACTTCTCACTGCTAGAACCTACACACAACAGAAGAGGGTTTTTGCCCCTGCTGATGGCAGACTGCATAGGCACAGAATAGAGGAACAAAGCTTTGATCTTCTTGGGTTCCTGATCTCAGCCAAGGCATTGTGGAGAACGTCTAGATTGCAGTGGGAAATAAAAATCAGAGGGAAGAATTTTCGCTAGACAGCCGCTGCATACCACGAAGTAGTTAACGAAAGACAATATGGAAGAATGGCTGCTGGAGGTGGCCTGGTAACAACTACCTGAAAAGATGGCAAATAGAGAGATTACATTCTCATGAAAGAAGAAAATCCCAAATCTCGCCTCTCCCATTCAGATGAATGCTTGAGTATCCATTAAAAGACGTATTTGCTCTTACTCAACTTGTAAATAAATGAAAGGAATAGCATTTGTTAAGTAACAGAATGCACTAAGTGTGTATCTTATACCTGATGTCAGATTCAACTTTCTCCAATTGTAACAGATAGGTAAACAGTGCACTTACTTATATATATTAATATTGCTATTTCCAAAGAATGAAATCCAGCTATTTAAGGGTTAGTTGTTGAGTGAAGCCAGGTACTGAGGTTGTTCTCCCTCTTACCCCACTGAACATCAGATTATGTGTTTTTCCAATAGTTATTGACAGTAATCTTCAGAAGTTCTATAGAAATTATGGGACTGACTATTGGCACCAGTAATGGGTACCTGTGGTTCAAGATTGCAATATCGCCTCTGGGTTGACTCTGTGGTTCATGATATCATCTGAACCACTTGATAAGTTTACTGTACGGTACTCATTATTCTATATGTAATATGTTTTACGATTTAAAAAAAAAATGAAATAACTGATACCTTCTACACTCCTAGTGCTGCTGTTTTAAATATGTATGATGAAACAGACTACAGATCGGCATTCACACTCCCCTACAGTTTGATCGCATTTCACATGAGGACAGACTAGGGAAACCAGTTGAATTACTCAGACAATTCTAACAAGAAAAAACTTTTAAAATTACCCTCCATCTGGAGCTTTTGACACTGCAGTAAAACTAAATCATAGTTTCACTATTCTATTCCCAACAAAGTCATGGATCTTGCTGCCTCTGTCTTTTTCCTGCCACTCAATATACAGTAGCCCAGAGACATTGTTATCACAGTCACTAGATATTTTTTGCTGTGGCAACTGAGTTATATTGCTCCTTCTGTTATCTGAAGTATGTAGTAATGGCCCCTGACTTCAGCTTTGGCCACAATAATACCCCATTAGTCTTCTGAATCCTGGGGGCAATATTTCTCCTTCAATGCTTGGAAACATGGGGATTCATTATTTTCAATAGATTGCTGCTTAGAAAATAAAATGAACATTTATCTGGGTGACAGTAGAACAACGGGAAGGTTAACGTCGCAAGAGATAGTTGTCACAAGAGAGTTTTTGCTTCATGTACTGTAGTTTGTAAACTCTCTGTTCAGGTTAATTATAGTGCTTTACAAATTCAGAATGAATGTGACCTCTTTACCATATTAAAACATTCTTCACAATACAGATCTTTATTCAGAAGGCATCATATATACTGAACCCAACTTGTATGTCAGTAGATGAGATGTACAATTCTGACTGCGCACACAAAATGTTCTCAACACTTGATAACAATGACGAGCATTTACTTCATTTAATGTCTAAAAATTAACACGTCTCCTAATTTCTATGCAGAAAATGCTGGAAATACTCAGCGGGGAAGGCAGCATCAGTGGAGAAAGAAACAGAATCTGACAAAAGGTTATTGACCTGAAACGTTAACTCTGTTTCTCTTGCCACAGATGCTGCCTGACCTGCTGAGTATTTCCAGCATTTTCTGGTTTTATTTCAGATTTCCAGCATTTTGCTTTTGTGTTAAAATTTCCATTCAGTTGTATCTAATGCCAAAGCACTCAGCTTGTAGTCCTACTTACGTTATTTTGATAAACGTAGGGTCTCTATGGGGTCAAGATGACATACCTGCCAAGGGTATATTGGAACTGAATCAATCTACTCTGGCAGGCTCAGTAATCTGATAATTGAGCCAGGCAGATTTTCAGTACTGCAAGTCACTGTTTATGGTTGACCAGCCATCTTGGCTGGAATCTATGATGGCAGACCTGTTACTGGGAGCTGGGATAAGCGCAAGATAAAATTACAAACCATCCTGGATAGGGTGGCCCAAACAGGACAAACAGCAGGAATCTTACCAGTACTCTGCTTGGATGGGTCAAATGTCCAAAGCTGTCCTTTTTGGTTCTCATTAGCACTTGGTTACTTTTGGCATTAACTCGGCATCAATCTCCCTGGTCAGGTGCGCAATCTCAGCATCCAGTTCAAGCCTGAGCTTCGTTTTTTTTTTGGAAACAGATCCACTCTACCACCATACCATATTCTCTGTAACGTTGCCTCTTTACAGCCCTACCCTTCCATCCCATCTTTGCCTTCATCACCTTTAGAATTGACTCTAATGCTCTCCTCAACAGACATCCAAGCTTCACTTTTCACAGAACTCTTTTGCCCATTTCCTCTCCCGCTTAAAGAACCTGTCATGGTTTGCGATTCTGTGGCCATTTTTTCTGTGTAAAAGACTTTTGACAGTCCCATGCTGGGTTAGCCATCTATATGCAGATGAGAGGCGATTTTAGAGTGGGATGGGCTATTGTTTTGAAGAATTCCTAAGTAAGTGGCCCATTTGTTAGCAATCAGACGACATCTAGCACCTTGGTATTGACAGATTTCTTTGATCTCTTCCAGTCTTTGAAGGAAAGGCTGTGAGCGGAGTAAAGCAGCTGAAAAACCATCAAAGAAGTCTAGGCAGCACAGAGACTGAGAGAGAAAAATGACCTTCACACTGTTGATGGGACAGATAGCAGAGTGTGCTGCTGATAACTAATCATGCTGTCTTGGACATATATCACCATTCCTTCATTGTCACTGTGTCTTCATTGGCTATAAAGCACTTTGGGATGTCCTAAGGTCATGAAAGGCGCTATATAAATGCAAGTCTTTCTGTGTCACAATTCACTACCTAAGTGCATTGTGGGAGCACCTTCACCACACAGACTGCAGTAGCTGAAGACGAAGGGCAGGATTTTCATTGGGCTATGGAGGTGGGATTGGAGGCGTGTGGAGGGTTAAAATCACGAAATCGGGGGACACGAACCCATCCCACCCCCAACCCGCCTCCATGCCAGTTTCAAAGGAGGCGGATACCCGACCTGTGCTAGGAGCCACCTCCCCGAGGCGGGAAGGGGATTAGTGCCAATTAACTGCCTGTTAACAGGTAGTTAACAAGCAGTTTTTAGCCTGATCCCTATTTTTATTCCTAAAGTGTGGGATTCCCGACGGCTCCAAACCACGCCAAGTTAGCGAGGCGGACCATTGGGTTGGAGGGTTCGAGTGATGGTGCATCACTGGCGCCCGCTGGGCGGGCTCAACAAGGTCAATCAAGGCTCAACAAGGTGAATCAAGTGAAAATCGCGTGGGTTGGCCACAACTCGATGGAGGCGGGACTACAACCCCAAAAGTTGTAGTCCCGCCGCCTACACACCTCCAGTATCAAAATCCAGCCCGAAGGCTCACCACCACCTTCTCAAGGGAAACGAAGGATGGGCAATAAATTTTGGCCTTGCCAGTGATGCCCACATCCCTAGAATGATTTTTAAAAAACAGATTTTCTTTTAAGATTGGTGCTAAGACATGTTGATAGAGCAGTATAGAAAGAGAGTATGACGCATTTTATGTCCTCACAACACCCCAAAGCACTTTACAAACAATTAATTACTTTTAAAGTGTAGTCACTGTTGTAATACACTTCAGAAAAATCGCACCAACGCTCTTTTCGAGCTTCCTTGCTGCAATGCTCCATTTCACCCTCAGTAAACTCCCCGCTGGAGTGGAGCTAATTTACCCCCCCGATTATCAAAATCCACGACAAGGCCTTGGACAACGTGGACCACTTTCCATACCTCGGGAGCCTACTGCCAACAAGGGCAGACGTCGATGACGAAGTCCAACACCGCCTTCAGTTTGCCAGTGCAGCCTTCGGTCGCCTGAGCAAGAGAGTGTTTGAAGACCAGGACCTCAAACCCGGCACCAAGCTCATGGTCTACAGAGCAGTAGTAATACCCGCCCTCCTGTGTGCCTCAGAGGCATGGACAATGTACAGCAGTCACCTCAAAACACTGGAGGGGTACCACCAACGCTGCCTCCGCAAGATCCTGCAAATCTATTGGCAGGATAGGTGCACCAACATCAGTGTTCTCACTCAGGCCAACATCCCCAGCATCGAAGCTTTGACCACGCTCGATCAGCTCCGATGGACGGGTCACATCGTCCGCATGCCCGATACGAGACTCCCAAAACAAGCGCTCTACTCGGAGCTCCGACACAGCAAGAGAGCCCCAGGTGGGCAGAGGAAACGCTTCACGGACACCCTCAAAGCCTCCTTGAAAAAGTGCAACATTCCCCACCGACACCTGGGAATCCCTGGCCCAAGACCGCACAAAGTGGAGGAGAAGCATCCTTGAGTCTCTTTGCCAGGAGCAAGCGGAAGCCAAGCGCAAGGAGCGCACGGCAACCCAAGCACCCCACCCATCCGCCCCTTCAACCACCATCTGCCCCACCTGCAACAGAGACTGTAGGTCCCGCATTGGACTCATCAGTCACCTGAGAACTCATTTTTAGTATGGAAGCAAGTGATCCTCGGTTCCAAGGGACTGCCTAAGAAGACACTTCAGAAAAATCCAATTTACACACAAGGTCCCACAAACGGTAATGAGATAGATGACCAGCTAATCTTTTTTTTAAGTGGTTGAGGAATAAATGTTGGCCAGGATACAAGGAAAAGCCCCTGACTCTTTTTTTTCAATAGTGCCGTGGGATTTTTCACATCCACCTAAGCAGATAAATGGTTTAAAGTCTCATCCAAAAGATGGCACTTCCAACAGTGCAGCATCCCAACAGCCCTGCAATGAAGTGTCAGCCTAGATTATGTGTTCAAGTCTCATGAGCAGGACCTCAACTCATGACCTCCTGACTCAGAAGCAAAGTGCTACTGCCGAACCAAAGCTGACGCTTGTCATTGAACAGCGCTACACCGTACATGGGTTATCTGAAATTGGCAAGTATTCCATTCTTCAAAGCAGTACAATAGCAGAGGGTGATTTATTTCATGTTTAGTCAGCAACTGTGGCAAATTTCTGAAACAAGTTTACAAGATTGGGTAAATTGTTCACTGTGGTAAAGAGTTCTCAAAGTAGCTGATGCAAGTTCAAAATGAGGCAATTGAGAAGGGAAGTGAGTGGTGTTCCTGGTGAGAAGGGGCAGTTAGGTGAGATATCGATCTCGAAAAGCGACAGTGTGGTTGGATCTTAATGGCCTTTTCCTGTTCCTAAAAATCCTTGTGCACCGGCGAGTTCTAAAATTGAGTTGATAAAACTGATCTTTACAAAATAAATAGGGCAGATTGCATTTCCGTGGCATTCATCAATGAAAAGCACTTGTCACCAAATGCATCCTTGCTTCATGTAGTCATTAGGCTCTGTTGCTTCATATCTGTAACCTGTGTCAGGAAGTTCAGGAATCAAATCTATATTTTGATCCACAGGAGGTAGATGTAATTTATGCTTATTTGGAAGATATGAATCTTGATAATTAATTTTAAAAGTAATTTTCACTTTTGCCTAATCTTATTTAAAAGGTAATGTAATATCCAATTTGGCTGTAAGAAAACCTCTGGATATTACCTGTGGAAGTTAGCATCAGTTCAATCATTAATTGCAATGCATTCTATGAACATTAGTCTTGTTGCTTCTTATTAATTCACATAACACAAGTTGATTATGATGAAACTGGAGTTATAAAGAATCACAGTGTAGGCTTTTAGCACATTAGAAATCTGTGGACTTCATTCATTTTTTGACATTGAACATGAAAAATAACTTTAATGTAAATTTATGTCAAAGACCTTTTTAGGTTATTCTCATCAGTATTAATTCAAGGTATTTAGATCCTCCACAAAGAAACATTCTATCTTACTTTGTCAACATTTATCAAAGGTTGAATGGAAATATGTGTTCAAAATCTGCAGTATTGCATTTTCCCCAAAGTATTTGGATTAAGGGTGGGCATTTTTGGTCTCCATATTTAAGGAAGGATATACTTGCATTGGAGACAGTGCAGAGAAGGTTCACTAGGTTGATTCCTGGGATGAAGGGGTTGACAGATGTGGAAAGGTTGAGCAGGTTGGGCCTATACTCATTGGAGTTTAGAAGAATGAGCGATATTATTGAAACATAAGATCCTGAGGGGGATTGACAGGGTGGATGCTGAGAGGATGTTTTCCCTAGTGGGGGTATCTAGAACTAAGGAGCATAGTTTCAGAATAAGGGGTCGCCCATTTAAGACGGAGACGAGGAGGAATTTCTTCTCTCAGAGGGTCGTGAATCTTTGGAATTCTCTGCCCCAGAAAGCTGTGGAGGCGGAGTCATTGAATATATTCAAGGCGGAGATTGACAGACATTTGAACTACAAGGGAGTGAAGGGGTATGGGGAGAGAGCGGGAAAGTGGTGTTGAGGCCAGGATTGGATCAGCCATGATCTTATTAATACTATTGCTTTAGTATTACTGTTGTAAGCAGATTTTGCTCACTCTGGTGACCCTTTTTATTTGGACCGATGATGACGTGGATTAGTAGCACCCCAGAATGCTGTGGGGCAGTGCGATATTCATGCTCTCAACAGCAGCCATTTGTTTGCCAATTGGCCTGCTCCTGCTCCTGATGTTCTTATGTTCTTGAGATAATTATAGTGTAATATATAATTACTGCACCTACTAACCTCAACAATGAATATTCATAAATTAGTACATGTCAAAGTGTGAGGGAGGTCAGGTGACCTGTTCCCAGCCCTCTGTTGGTGTTGCTTTAAGCCAGTTGCGTCTAGGTGCATGAAGTGAAGTTGGCACAGTGAGCACCTCTTCCTGCAGATTGCTCCTCTTCCTCCTCCAACCAGCCAAGAAGTGCCCGATTGGCTTCTTCACAGTGCCCGTGGCTGCCCTTGGCAGTTTAATCATGAGCCCACATACCGCTTTCTGTGGTGCCTTGCACACTATTTTGTTTCTATAAAGTATCTGTATGGTTTTTTTAATGTTAGTTACAAAGAAGCTTACACATTATAAGCAGAAATAAAAACAGAAAATGCTGGAAATAATCAGCAGGGCCAGGCAGCGTCTGTGGAGAGAGAAACAGAGTTAACGTTTCAGGTCGATGAAAGGTCATCTGTCTGACCTGCTGAGTATTTCCAGCATTTTCTGTTTTTTTGTTTTTGATTTGTAGCATCCGCAGTATTTTGCTTTAGCATTAGTGTTATAAGCAGATTTTGGCTCACTCTGTTGACCCCTTTTTTTTGGACCGATGATAGCATGGATTAGTAGCATCTCAGAATGCTGTGGGGCAGTGCGATATTCATGCGCTCAACAGCAGCCACTTGTTTGCCGAAGAGAATACGAGGAATATGTGCGCGAGTTGGTTATTGGAGTTTGATCTTGGCGGACAGGTGCATTTTCTATTTAGGTGGTTTTTGCCTAATTTTTCATGGGTTGTGTAAGACTTTTTGGAGGGTCTGCTGCACAGCAGCCTTGAGTTATGTTTTATAAGGGTTTCGACCTGAAACGTTGACTCTATTTCTCTCTCCACGGATGTTGCCTGGCCTGCTGAGTTTTTCCAGCATTTTCTGTTGTTATTTATGTTTTATACTATTGGCATTCCACGATGCTTCAGAGAAGTAAGGCCAGAGTTGCTATGGTAACGCCTGTCTATTTTAAAGGTGGAAAAGGATTTGTGTGTGATTATCAGTCATTCCCTGCAAGTATTCAGACAACATGAAGCTGTTATCAGCAATCCTAATCAAATACTGCAATGCTTTTCAAGAACATTGGATTAGAACTTGAAACAGGTCACTTTAACTTTGTATAAGTCATCGGTAAGACTGCATTCAGAATAATATATGTCATTTTCAATAAACTACCTTCAAAGGGCAGCAGAGTTGCATCGAAGGGAAGACAGAGAGGAGCAAAAGGGATGATTCATTACCTGCAGTTCTAAATTATGAAGAAAGACTCACAGTTCAGATTTCTTTTCAATTGGGGAAAAAAAAGAAACAAAGCATGATCCAGGTCCTTAAAATGATGAGTGACGTGGATAATGTGCGTAAAAAAAGATGATTTAATGCAAACAAAGAGCACAGATCCAAAGGACATGATCGTTGAACTAGCAAATCTCGGGCAAGACTAAAGAGCGATGAATTTTTTTCTTTGTTTTTGGGTGGTAGGCGTCGCTGGCAATTCTGGCATTTATTGCCTATTCCCAGTTGCTCTTGAGAAGGTGGTGGTGGGTCCTCTTCTTGAACGGCTGCAATCTGTGCGGGGAAGTTGCTCCCACAATTCTGTTAGGTAGGGATTGCCCGGATTTTGACCCAGTGATGATGAAGGAAAGGCGATTATATGCCCACACGCGACAAAAACAACGTGTATTTACATATCATCTTTGACGTAGTTAAATGTCCCAAGGCACTTCAAAGAGGCGGAATCAGACTAAAAATGAAGGAGATATTAGGAGGGGTAACTAAAAGCTTGGTTAAAGAAGTTTGGCCTAGAAATTCAGTTGGGCGCGCCAGCCGTTAGTGCCTTAGGGGGAGTAGATCTCGAGCGCTAGGCGCTTATCGCCCGGGCGCAGCGCGATCTGCGCCTCTCCCCAACTTCAGGACACATTTAGCGCCGGCGCAAAGTCTTAGCGCGCGCCCTGCTGCGCGCGCAGATCATGACGTCATTTAATAGTGCAACGCCCTTTGTGCGCCCCAAACCGGAACTTCACTCGCGCCAGGCGGCCAGAGCGACTGTGAAGTGGAACGGTACACAGGCCAGCCGGGCCGGGGGGAGCGCTAATTAAAGGGCACTTACCCAGCAGTATAAAGGCCAGCCATTTTGCAGCATTCACTCTTGTGCAATGGTTTTTTGGACAGAGACCAAGGAGGAGAGTTTACTGCTTTGGACCAACACTTGGACAGGTATTTTTGGCTCAGGTTAGAGCTTACCAATTATCTTTGCCTTCATTCAGAGCTCAGTGTTTGCCAGCGTATAATGGGGGCTGCATTGGGTGGCAACGCAGAATTTCAGCCTTATGCCAGAAGGGCTTACAGACGCCGTGAGAGAGTGGCAGCCCTGGCTAGACGCAGAGGGGGCAACAGGCGTCGCCAACTGAGGCCTTACCCACGCAGGGTATACCGCCCGCAGACCTCCTATCTGACCATGTCTGCCGCGATGTGTGTTAGGAGGCTGCGATTCCGAAGGGAGGTGGTTGCAGACATCTGCCGGCTGCTTCAGAGAGATCTGCAGCCACAGCTGATGTGCAGGACGCCTCTGTCGGTGGCAGTGAAGGTGACGGTGGCTCTCAACTTCTATGCCACCGGCTCCTTCCAATCCGCTACTGGGGACATCGCTAACATCTCCCAGTTCGCCGTGCATTGCTGCATCCGCCAGGTGACCGAAGCCCTTTTCAGAAGGAGACACCAATTCATCTCCTTCCCCATGACCCTGGACAAGCAGCAGCAGTGTGCAGTGGGGTTTGCAAGAATAGCGGGCTTCCCCATGGTGCAGGGCGCCATTGACTGCACACATGTGGCTTTGCGGGCACCTCTTGAGCATGCCAAGGAGTACCGCAACCGGAAGGGCTACCATTCCCTCAATGTACAGCTGGTGTGTGACCACAGGCAGCGCATCCTAGCTGTCAATGCCCGCTTTCCAGGCAGCAGCCACGATGCCTTTATCCTGCGACAGACAACTGTGGCTGACATGTTCCAGGCACAGCCTCCCCCAAGAGGATGGCTTATCGGGGACAAAGGCTATCCTTTGTGTACCTGGCTCATGACCCCGCTCCGCGCGCCCACGACCCCTGCTGAAGAGGCATACAACGAGAGCCATCAAGCGATGAGGAACCTCATAGAACAAACAATCGGCGTGCTCAAGCAACGGTTCCGCTGTCTCGATCGCTCCGGGGGAGCCCTCCAGTATTCGCAGGATCGAGTCTCCCAATTCATCGTCGTTTGCTGCATGCTGCACAACCTGGCTATCCGCAGGACTCAGGCACTGCCACCTCACGTTGGACCACCACCTCAGGAGGAGGAGCATGAGGACGACGAGGACGAGGAGTACCAGCCCAGGAGGGACGCACAAGGTCCAAGGGCCGCCCGTCGTCGGCTTATTGAACGTCACTTCTAGGCCCCCTGTCAGGGAATGGCTTGTGCCAATGATAGAACATGATTGCAGCCGCTCCGCAAGCCCTCAGCCGGTTAAGGCAACAAACACTTCAAAGATCAAACATGGACAATGTGAATAAATAAAATGCTTTATTGTACAAACTCTGGGCCCTTCCCACATGAAAACCAAAAACAGATGAAACCCCCCAAAAAACACTCAAACACATTACTCGCTCCCACAACCTGGGGAGGATTAACAAAATAGGGCAACTAAAATGGCCGTCATTCTCGGCCTTCGTCCAAAACAAACATCACATCATCGGCCTTCAAAAAACAAACATCCAATTCTCGGCCTCAAGAAACAAACACAAATGGCCACACATTCGACTATTTGGCCCGCTAGGGCGATGCCTTGGCCATCTTTGGGTGGCCCCTGCCTGCCCTGCTGCTCCGCCTCAAAGTAAGGCCATTGGCTGCTGCAAGGCTGGGGGCAGGCTCCTGAGGGGCACATGTCGTGACGGCAGATGCCCTTGGGGGTCGGCCTAGTCGAGGTCTGGCCGTCGAGCGGCCGGCTGTTGATTGCTGCAGCTATGGCTGGCCAGCATCAGTCGCTGCAGCAGCTCCTGGCAGCTCCACTGGGGGAGTGGCAGTGGCGGCTGGAGGAATGGCGGCAAGCTGGCGGATGGCAGGCGCTCGCTGGTCGCCTGAGACACTGGCACTCGCCCGGGCCAGCACTGCAGCATTCGCACCAATCTGCCGAGGGACAGACCGATGTGCTGCTGCAGCGCGCCGGGTGCCCTGGCGATGCCTGGCTGACACCGCGAGTGTGGCAGCAGTGAGTGCCCGTGTTGACCTGTTCACTGACCGCAGCAGAGCAGCCAGTGACTGGACAGCACCACTAATCACCTGGCCAGTCGCTGACAGATCTGCCCGGTATTCCGCCCGACTGGTGGCCTCTAAGGGCCCGAACTCGGCCACACTCCGAGAGAGCGAATCGATGGACTCAGGCAACCGTGCCACTGCCGCCATTAGCTCCGTGTGCTGGCGCTCCGAGTCCACGGACAAGTCTTCGAGGCGTTCCATCTCCTCGGCGAAGAGCATCTCCTGACTGGAGGCCGGACTCTCCCTCTGGGGAGAAGGCCGCCGAGCTGGCCGACCCTTCCTGCGTTGCTGGAGGCCGCTGGGCCCAGCAATTGGACTCCCCTCCGACGCATCCCCCCTCTGGGGAGAAGGCCGCCGAGCTTCCACCCCCCTCCCGCCTTTCTGCAGCACGCAGGTCCCAGGAGCTCCCCTCCCCTTCGACACTTCCTCCACGCTGCCCTCCAGGGAAGACGTGTCCCCTACATTGGCCTGGGTGGCCGCGGCTGAGGGTTCCCCTGATGGGCCGCCTTCCTCTTGCTCCTCCTCCTGCTCCTCCTCGGAGGGTCTGTCACTGGCAAGTTGAGGGACCTCCTCTTGACCATCTGAAAGCAGGAAGGCACAAGAGTAGCTTTAGAGTGAGGAGAGGGCGTCAGTGCGGGATGCATGAGTGGTGGCATTCAGCGCATTGGTCGGACAGTGGCAAAGGATGTAGATCTGATGCGCAAGTGGGACGAGAGAGGTGCAAAAGGTGATGTCCTTACCATTGCTGCCCAGAACAGGGTCGGCATCTCCACATGCAACGGGCCCAATCACCCGGCCACCCATGAGGTGCTCCACGCGATGTTGCAGGTCGGTGAGTGGCTGGATATGGGGTCGTCCTCCCCCGGTCGCAGTCCGGCTCTTGCGATTATTCGCCAGCTTGGCCTGCAAGAGAAAGGACGGCCTCTAAGTACAGTGTGTCGCCGTGATCTTGTGTGCACTGCCTCCCATGGTGGAATAGCCTGGCCAGTGTGTCGCCATGATCTGGTGTGCAATGCCTCCCATGGTGGAATAGCCTGGCCAGTGTGTCGCCATGATCTGGTGTGCAATGCCTCCCATGGTGGAATAGCCTGGCCAGTGTGTCGCCATGATCTGGTGTGCACTGCCTCCCATGGTGAAATAGCCTGGCCAGTGTGTCGCCATGATCTGGTGTGCACTGCCTCCCATGGTGGAATAGCCTGGCCAGTGTGTCGCCATGATCTGGTGTGCAATGCCTCCCATGGTGGAATAGCTTGGCCAGTGTGTTCAGTGCAGAATGTGCAATTGATGCTCATGCCTGTGCCATAGCTGCTGGATGAAGGCTGGCCATTGGAGCTTTCAGGTCCCTTTGCACATAATGTGAGGTGCACATGCAAGGATGAGGAGGTCATTGGAAAGGGTACTCACCCTGACAATGCGTGTGAGGTCATTTAACTTTTTGCGGCATTGGGCACCGGTCCTGGGGACGTCGCTGTTGGCTGACAGCTTGCTGGCGACATGCCTCCAGGCTCTCCTGTAGACGCGGACCGTCGCCTTCTTGCCATTGTCCGGGTACAAAACATGGCGCCTCTTCTCCACAGCAGCAAGCAGCACACTCAGATCACGCTCTGAGAAGCGCTGCGCACGTTCACGGGCCTTCTCCATGTCTTCAGGCGCTATTTGGGTCCAGCAGCAGTGTTCAGGCCTAGCTGGAGGGCTCCACTATCCAGGGCGTGGCAGCAGACACAGTCGACCCTTCCCCCTTAAGAGCTGGCCGGCGCCAGGGTGTCTGCTGTCAGTCACGAGATGGCTGCACCTGCGCTGCGCCCGGCCTCGGCGCTATCGATCACCACCTCCGGCTTAGCGCCCAAAGAGAGGCGTCCAGCAGCAGTTTTAGCGCTCGCCCGAACTAGTAGGGCGAAGCTAATGAATATTGGAGAAGTGGCCTAGATTTGGCGGCGGCCGCAAACTTTCGCGGACGCCCCACTTTAGCGCCCCAAAAGTGGCGTCAATGAATTTCTCGGCCTAAGTTTTTAAGGAGGATCTTAAAGAGGAACAGGTGGAAAAGCAGAGAGGTTTAGGGAGGGAATTCCAGAGCTTGAGGCCTAGACGGCTGAAGGCACAACTGCCTCACCGGACCCGCCGAGTATGGGGAAATCGCGGCCCAAGAGTTGGGCACATATCCACATTAGAATGAGATTGACAGGGGTGATGAAATAATCTGTGAAGCACAGCGGTTTATATGCTGATCAAATCATGAATGAATAATTTGTGGGACAAAACTAGCTGTAATTGTGGGTTGTGGGGTTGGATCGATAGGCTGTAATTTAGCTTGATCCTCTTTTGGATTTTAGAGAAATTTCTCAGGAACTTCTCTTTACTTATGCTTGGTTATCTCTGTTGGAATTTGGCCTTATTCCAGGTGCTCTTTTCTTGTGCCCAGCATACAAGTCCACTTCTATCAACAGGTCCTTGTTTGCTGTTAACCAAAACATGGGCTTATGCAATGAATTAACCTGTGACACTGGACCACAACTAACCCTTTTATCGATGAATGTACACCGGAAATAATGCAGCATACCACCGTACACTCCGTAGCCCTCCAAAAATAATGGAAAAGAACACACTAACAGACCACATGATTCAGGCTAAAACATGTTTATTAAAAGGCCGAAATAAAACGGAAGCAAAACGGATTAATTAGCACTGGTACCATACTTGATTTCTCACCATGCTTGAGAACAGTTTCAGAACAAAAGTCTCAAAGTTGCAGTGATTCTTGTAATCTTTGGCCATACATCTGTGAAGAAAATATTTTCTGGGAGGAAGATAACCCAGAGGAATAGAAATTAGTATGCGTCATGCCTGATTTTGGTGTGTAAAACAGGCGCAATGCATACCAATCTAGCAGGGAACTAAAGAGCACAGGTGGTTTGTTTGCTTTGCTTCCCCTTTGATGTCAAGCTGATACAGAAGGAAAATAAATCTTTATAATGGAACAGAGCTGTCAATCTTAGAATACGGACAAGCAATTCACACGCCTTCAGGACAAAACAAAACGCAGTCTTTCTCACAGAACCCCTGCTGGGATAATTGCAAAGGCCATAGGCTGTAAATGTAGGTCGATAGCAGCCCAGTGATCATATTTATTATTTCTGTCACCTGGGGGATTTGGCATCCGCTAGCCTTTGTTAAGCAATATGACGAGCTCGGTATCAAATGACATGAGTCAGCCGAAACCTCGATGTTGGGCAGTGTACAGGTAATTCACATAAATAGGGATGAATTATTTCTTTTGGGGAGTGCTGATCACTTGTATATTCCACACCGTCCCCATACTGTTAAACATAGCCAATAGTCCCAGAAACTATATACATTGGACCATGTAAAACAATTCTCACAAACTAGAATGCTACAAATTATTCTTATGCCTGTGTGTATATATTTAGTGAGAGAGAGATTCTTTTAATCTGTAACAAGTCATTGGGTCTGTCGGTGCTTTCATCAGGCAATTGAATGGGTTAAGAAGAGTCCCTGGTTGGAATTAATGGCTGTCATAGTACCAGCTCTATTACTTTCTTGTATTTCATTATAGTTTTCACATTTGTGGTACATTAGGTTTCGCCAAAGACCTATTACTTAGTTGGTGAATAAAGATATTGTGCCGTTGTTGTGTACCTGAGTGTTAACTTGCCTTAGTTGATAGCACCGTTACCTCTGAGCTAGAGGTTTGTGCGACAAGGCCCCAGCCCAGGATCTGAGCACAGAACCTAGGCTGACACTTCAGTGACGTACAAAGGCTGCCATTGTCAGAGATGCCATCCTTAGGTGAGGTGCCCTGCCTGCCTTGGCTTTTTTCTCTTATGTTTTCCTGAGCCTTATGATGTGGAGGCACCTCGTTGTTGTTATTAAGACATTCAGTAGTTTTTCATCAGCAGCACAAGCCATGATCGCACCCCGACCCTTTGCCTATCCCTAACACGGTTGGTTTGTGAATTTGGGGCAAGGTATTCTCATGCGTTTCTGATGACAGAACTTAAAAAAAAAAAAAAAAAATTCCACGAAACTTGCTGCATATATTCTTACTGCAGGTTGTCAATTAAAATGCACCTCGAATGGCTGCTAAAGATTGTCCAGCCTGACTTTTGGGAAAAAAATCTATGAAACAGCTGTGTAAAAAAAAAAGCAGAAATAATGGCAAGAGAGAATCGAAAGGATTGTTTTGCCCGGTACTAGTACTGGAACAGTTTCTGCTAAATTGTTGGATTATTTTCTGTGCTGCACTTCTGATTTGCCTCTCTGTTAGATAAGATAACACTGGCAAGTGGTTTGAAGTGATCTTAAAACCACTCAGTGGGGTCCCATATAAATCTATGGCCAGCAGGCCTACCAATTTTCCAGCACTTGACGAGAATCTCACATGGAAGATCACAATCTCCTGTTTAGCTGCTCGAGGATTATGATTTACTGCGTGTCACTCTCAGCATTCCTCTTGCTGGAGAGCAAAAGGAAACAAATAAGCGCTCATTGTGATATCGAATTCATAGAGATAGTGAAAACTGTAAGCTGTATAATTTCAGTCGGAGGCTTGCACTGTCACTGTGGATAATGCTGCCTCTGCTGTTGTCTCTGGCATTATTTCACTGTGCAATGAGAGGAAGCAACAGAAACATTCTTCGACAACACCTCCCAAACCCACGACCTCTACCGCCTAGAAGAACAAGGGCAGCAGGCACATGAGAACTCCACCACCGCCAAGTTCCCCTCCAAGCCACACACCATCCGGACTAGGAAATATATCGCCGTTCCTTCATTGTCACTGGGTGAAAATCCTGGAACTCCCTCCCTAACAGCACCGTGGGAGCACCTTCACCACACGGACTGCAGCGGTTCAAGAATGTGCCTCTAGGGCAATTAGGGATGGGCAATAAATGCTGGGCTTGCCAGTGACGCCCACATCCTGTGAATGAATGAAATTTAAAAAAAATACAAATGGACTGTGGAGAAAGAAAGGGAATTGCAGAAAAATGGTGCCAGAGAAAGAGTGAAGAAAATAAAGAGGAGAGGAGAGAAGAATACTGAACACAGGAACAGGAGTAGGCCATTTAGCCCCTCGAACCTGTCCCGCCATTCAATGAGATCATGGCTGATCTGTGACCTAACTCCATATACCTGCAGTTGCCACATACTCCTTAATATCTTTGTTTAACAAATCTCAGATTTTAAATTAACAATTGGCCTAGCATCAACTGCCATTTGCAGAAGATAGTTCCAAACTGTACCACCCTTTGCGAGTAGAAGTGTTTCGTAACTTCACTCCTGAAAGGCCGGCTCTAATTTTTAGATTATGTCCCCTAGTCCTAGACTCCCCAACCAGCGGAAATAGTTTCTCTCTATCTATCCTAACAGTTCCCCTTAATATTCTTGAAAACTTCGATCAAATCACCCCTTAAGCTTCTAAATTCTAGGGAATACAATCCTAGTTTGTGTAATCTCTCCTCGTAATTTAACCTTTGGTGTCTCTCAGCCCCTCCCTCAGAGAGAGAGCCATTTTCTAACCCATATAATAGTTGCAGCTGACCAGTTTTAGGCATGAGTGGGCCCTCAGGTATGTGACATGTGATAGTAATCTTAGACCCAGGATTTGTCCAGTATTGACAGTGTTGATCACCCCTCAGTCGTCCTGTCGGTCTCTGTTTCACGTGAAAGTGGTAGCGCACATAGATCAGGAAGCCAGGGACTGACTGTAATGTGAATGTGCTGCTCTGTTTCTGCGAATCATTTCAGTCAGTGACCAATTCCCAACTGAATGTGGAAGGTTAAGCCAACATCAAGAAACAATTTTTTTTTGTTTTATTTTCAGAACTTTACCTGCTGGCAAAATATCAGTGTGAGTTGTAAGCAGTCAGCTCAAACCATCAATTATATGCTGCTAGGTCAAAACAAAATGGTCTTGGGTTCAGTTGGCAGACTAAAACAATAAGCTGCTCAATTGCCAGCCCATGGTGAAGCCTTAAGCAGTTGTAAGAAAATAGTTCATTCTGCTAACGTTTTCATCAGGTCTCCTTGTTTGAATTTGTTGCTGCACCTCACAATAGACCAGTATCAAGTTGGAAATTGTGTACTGTAATTTTTTTTGATACATGTCTGAGATTAGAATTCTTCCAATATTGAAATTTGACTTCTGGAGGTTTCATTTCAGCAGTGCACTGGTAACACATCAAGCCATGTGTTTAAAATGGGTCAACATCTGCACTAAAATAACACACAATGGAATTTTGTGTGAACAAGTGAATTAGGACAATCACAGAGGGACTTAAACCCCTTGGCCCAGAAATTCGGGTCGGGGGCTTCCTGCGGGTGCAAGCCCCCGACCTACACTTACCTAGCGCGCCGGCAGTTGACCTCTTGGCCTGTGTGGAATTCCTCTCCGAGGCCTGTCCCAGAGGCCGGCGCGCTATGCTGGCGTGTCCCAGGGGCGTAGTTAGTGCGAAGCGTCCCCTGGGATCACGTGATCAACAGGTAGCCAATCGGAGCAGGGAATGCTCCATTCATAAGTCTTGACAGATAGACCTGTCAAAACGTAGAAATGCTGAGGCTGTAAAACTCTACTTTACCTTCAAATAAATTTTTAAAAAAATCACACTTTGTAAATAAACTATAAATGACATTAAATAACCATTTTAAACAAAAATTAAAATTTTTGAAAAAAATAATTTTATAAAAAAACGGGGCTAAAAATAAACTTACCTTGCTTTAAAGTATTTAAAAGTAAAAAACCTGTGGAAAAAATATTTTATTTTAAATAATTGACCACTTACCTTTGAAAATGAAGTCCTTACGGCTGCTTTTTACATTTCTAAAATGTACAGACTTACCCGCACGTTAAAACCTGAAAAAAAAAAGGAAGTTCAACGTGCACGCGCAGACTCCCGCGCGCACGCGTTCGACCTCTGAACCCCTTGGTTCAGAGGATCGGAAGTGCCGGTTTCCCGTGCATGCAAGATTCCGGCACTTCCATCGGGTCCACGCGTGAGTACTCTGTCCGTACTCATGCGTTGGGACCCGAATTTCTGGGCCAAGTTTGTTCAGACTAGATTCAACAATCTGTTAAATACAGCTGCTCTCTGCAGCTCAGTCACTCGTCGTTCTGTCTATACGCTCTCGTCTTTCTGGCCAGCTCCATTACCCTGTCCATTTGTTCATTGTCGATTCTTCCAGTAACTCTGTGGTTCTATCAAGCTCTCTTTCTAGTTGCAGCCCATGCTTCCATCACTTCATCTAGACCCATCACTTCATCTAGACCTATCCCTGCCCATTCCTCTGACTCAGGTCTCTGAAATTCCCATCCTAAACCACTCTCCCTCTCCGCCTTGCTCACTTCCTTTCAGACCATCACTACAATCTACCTCTTCAATAAAGTTTTTGTCACCCCTCCTAATGTCTTATTCTTTGGTACAGCATCCATTTTCCTCATGGCTCTGTGAAGTGCCTTGGAATGGTTTTCTGTGTTATATATAGATACAAATTGTTGGTGTTATCTATCTCCTACTCCATCATTACCAAAACACTAGTTAACTGTTTGCTTTTCTTTCCTTTGTATCCCAGTGAAATGCATGGATTAATATAGTAGTGTAAAATGTTGTTAATTAGTTAACAAAATTGTGAATGTTGGCAGTGATGCCACTATGTTTTCACTTCTAACAATCTGATTAATAACAACAACTTGTATTTATATAGTGCCTTTAACATAGTAAAAAATCCCAATGCGCTTCACAGGAGCATTATCAGAGGCAATTTCGCACTAAGCCACATAAGGAGATATTAGGACAGGAGATAGGTACGTTTTAAGGAGCGTCTTGAAGTAAAGAGAGGTGGAGAGGTTTAGGGAGGAAATTGCAGAGCTTAGGGCCTAGAGAGTTGAAGGTGTGGCCACCAATAGTGGGGTGTAAAAAATCGAAAATGCACAAGAAGCCAGAATCGGAGGAACGCAGAGTTCTCAGGAGGTTGTAGGGCTGGAGACGGTTACAGAGCTAGGGAGGGATGAGGCCATGGAAGGACTTGAATACAAGGATGAGAATTCTAAATTCGAGCCGTTGCTGGACCAGAAGCCAATGTAGGTTAGTGAGCACAGGGGTGTGATGCATGACCGGGACTTGGTGAGTTAAGATATGGGCAGCAGCTTTTTGGATGAGCTGAAATTTGCAGAAGATACAAAACTTGGCAAACTAGTAGCTAGTGATGGGGATAGTTATAGACTTCAGGATGACATAGAGAAGATGATGAAATGGGCAGAAGCATAGCAGATGGAATTCATTGCGGAGTAGTGTGAAGTGATACACTTTGGAAGGACAATATACTATAAAATAGTATGATTTTGAAAAGTGCAGATAAGCAGAGAGATGTTGCTGTCCATATACATAAATCCTTAAAGGATTTTAAGTGTAGTCACATAATGTAGGTGACAGTGCAGGAGCGGGAAGAGAAGCCATTGCAGGAGATTCTCTGGCTACGACAGGACAGATAAGAATGGAACCAGGTGATGGTCGTCCCAGTCAGCTGGACAGTGGAGAAGGATGGTGTGATCAACCGTATCAAAGGCTGCAAACAGGTCAAGAAGGATGAGAAGGGATAGTGCACCACGGTCTCAGTCACATAGGATGTCATTTGTAACGTTGTTAAGAACCGTTTCAGTGCTGGGGCAGGAACATGATTGGAGACATTTGATCATTGAGTTGCAGAAAAGATGGGCATGGAATTGGCAGCAATATGTGCAAGGACTACAGAGAGAGAAAAGAGATTGGACATGGGGCGGTTGTCTGCAAGGGCAGTGGGGCCATTGGTGATTTTTTTTGAGGAGGGCGGTGTGACAGCAGATCTGAAAGGGAGGTGGACTGTACCAGAGGAGAAGGAACCATTAATAATAACAGCTAACCTGGGGACCAGGAAGGGAAGTTGGGTGGTCAGCAGTTTAGTGGGAATAGGTTCGAGAGAGCAGGAGGTGGTTCACGTGAACAAGATTAGCTGAGAGAGAACTATTATCCCATTGTTTGCATTTAATTAATTAGTTTATTTTGAATGCCA
Organism: Somniosus microcephalus; assembly: GCF_052327205.1. Taxonomy (NCBI): domain Eukaryota; kingdom Metazoa; phylum Chordata; class Chondrichthyes; order Squaliformes; family Somniosidae; genus Somniosus; species Somniosus microcephalus. The sequence continues at coordinate 41,692,169 of NC_140993.1, read as the reverse complement.
TCCTCTTGTATGGTCCCTTTTAACAGTCCATTATGACATGGGAATACTGATAGCAGGCCATCCTGTTTAAAATCCACCTCCCCACCCCTCTAGCCAAAGCAAAATCAATCAACAATTAGGCATTCTTCCTTTTCCTGCTTCCTGTTCTATGTGTGTATCCAATTGCTCTGACATACTGCCCTTGACTGTTCATAGAGAGTGCCCTATAATTGTTCGTATTATTTTTAAAAAGGACATGCTCCTTCTTAGGCAGTCCCTCGGAACCGAGGATGACTTGCTTCCACATTAAAAATGAGTTCTCAGGTGACTGATGAGTGCAATGCGAGACCTACAGTCTCTTGTCACAGGTGGGGCAGACGGTGGTTGAAGGGGCGGGTCGGTGGGGTGCTTGGGTTGACGTGCGCTCCTTGTGCTTGGCTTCCGCTTGCCCCCGGCGAAGAGACTCGAGGTGTTCGGCGCCTTCCCGGATGCTTCTCCTCCACTTTGTGCGGTTTTGGGCCAAGGATTCCCATGTGTCAGTGGGGATGTTGCACTATTTCAGGGAGGCATTGAGGGTGTCCTTGAAGCGTTTCCTCTGCCCACCTGGGGCTCTCTTACCATGCCGGAGCTCCGAGTAGAGCGCTTGTTTTGGGAGTCTCGTATCGGGCACGCGGATGATGTGACCCGTCCATCGGAGCTGATCGAGCATGGTCAAAGCTTCGATGCTGAGGATGTTGGCCTGAGCGAGAACACTGATGTTGGTGCGCCTATCCTGCTAATGGATTTGCAGGATCTTGCGGAGGCAGCATTGGTGGTATCTCTCCAGTGCTTTGAGGTGCCTGCTATACATGGTCCATGTCTCTGAGGCATACAGCAGGGCGGGTATCACTGCTGCTCTGTAGACCATGAGCTAAGTGCTGGATTTGAGGTCCTGGTCTTCCAACACTCTCTTCCTCAGGCGACCGAAGGCTGCACTGACACACTGAAGGCGGTGTTGGACTTCATCATCGACGTCTGCCCTTGTTGACAGTAGGCTCCCGAGGTATGGAAAGTGGTCCACGTTGTCCAAGGCCTTGTCGTGGATTTTGATAATCGGGGGGCAGTACTGTGTGGCGGGGGCAGGTTGGTGGAGGACCTTTGTCTTACGGATGTTTCGTGTAAGGCCCATGCTCTCGTACGCTTCGGTGAAGATGTTGACGATGGTTTGGAGTTTGACCTCCGAGTGAGCGCAGACGCAAGCGTCGTCTGCTTACTGTAATTCAACGACAGAGGATGGGACGACCTTGGATCTGGACTGGAGGCGACAGAGGTTGAACAGTTTCCTGTTTGTTCTGTAAATTAGCTCCACTCCAGCGGGGAGCTTACTGAGGGTGAGATGGAGCATTGCAGCAAGGAAGATAGAGAAGAGCGTTGGTGCGATGACACAGCCTTGCTTGACCCCGGTTCGTACGTGAATTGGGTCTGTGGTGGAACCGTTGGTCAGGATTACGGCTTGCATGTCGTCGTGAAGCAGTTGGAGGATGGTGACAATCTTTTGAGGGCAGCCGAATTTGAGGAGGACACTCCATAATCCCTCACGGTTGACAGTGTCGAAGTCCTTTGTGAGATCAAAGAAGGCCATGTACAGCGGTTGGTGCTGTTCCCTGCATTTCTCTTGTAATTGACGTGCGGTGAAGATCATGTCCATTGTGCTCCTTAGTGGGTGGAATCCGCATTGCGACTCTGGAAGGAGCTCTTCGGCCACTGGGAGAAGGCGATTGAGGAGGATTCTTGCAATGACTTTCCCTGTGGCAGACGGCAGGGAAACTCCTCTGTAATTACCACAATCAGACTTGTCACCTTTCTTGAAGATGGTCACAATTTCGGCATCTCTGAGATCCCCTGGCATGTTCTCCTCCTTCCAGATAAGAGAAATTAGTTCATAAATGAGTTCAAAAAATCCCAGTAGTGCTTCTCCGCCATGCTTTAGTGCCTCGGCGGGGATTCCATCTGCTCCTGAGGCTTTGTTGTTCTTCAGTTGTCGGATGGCCTTTTCAACCTCATGCTGAGCTGGGGTTGTGCTGAGATGGTGGCGGGTAGCATGCTGCAGGATGGAGTTGAGGATACTCGTGTCGAAGACAGAGTCTCAGTTAAGGAGATGTTCCAGCAAACATCAGCTCAAAATTCACAGGACGTAGACTTGCCTGACACAATAGATGGTACGTTGCTTTTGAATCTCAGTTGTACACAAGGACAAAACTTTGCACATTGGAAATGCTGCACAGACCTCAGAAATGCAACAGTTTTCCAGGTTTTTGGCATAATTCCTTCAATTACCTGCTACAAGATTTGAAGCCAACGTTGTGTCTAATATGACACTGGTCAAAATAGAATTGTGACATCTTTTTGCAGATTAGGTTTTCCTGGGATATAGTCCGCTCCACTCACCACCTCAAACAATTGGATCCATTGGTGAGCACCCCAAGTGTAGTATTATGGCTTTTCTTGGCTCAAACAGGGATCTGGAAGGTATTGGAAGATACAAAGGACATCTGCCCTTATTGTTGACTCATAACAGTATCTGAGGTTTCTGGTGAATGCCAGCTTTCTCTTGAACAAATCTCTTCTGGAAAGGACCTGGTTGAAGAAGTTGGGGACAAGTAAGCCCGGAACGTTGTATTGTACTTGGATGTCTCTAACCTCCAAATGGCTGGCATGTCCTATTTCGTTCAGGCTAATGGGAATAGCATTGGACTCAATGCTATTGGGACAACTATAAGTGTCCCCATAGACAGAGGGCAAGAGTAATTAAACACCAGGCAACCTGTCAAATGAAAAATAGCTACCAGTCAAGTTACATGGTAATTTGTAAGGTTCTATCAGACACGGACAGAAATACATCACCACGCATAAGAATTTCCAAATCAAGCCACTGGAAAAATTTGCCTGATTTTCCCTTTCATGGAAGGAGCTTGGCATGTCGGAGTGGTCCTAGCTGGTCAAGAGGCAGGAAATTTACTGGTACTCTTAACTGGCAAGCTGTGTGGTTTTAGCTGGTTAAGCTCCAGTAGTTTTCCTGTATTCGGAAGTCCTTAAGGCTTGACTTTAACCAACCTGCGCTAAGTTATCTGGCATTGTATCCATTATAAATGACAAGTCTGCATCCCATGTTCTTTATGATTAACTTTTGCTGCCTGATATCTAGTCATACTCAGGACTGTAACAGTGAAAAATAAATTGTCAGAGAAGACCCTCGGAATGCACAAAATAAATGGATGCAAGAGGTAATTAGACGTATTTCTGGAAATTGAACAGGTTGAAGGATATGGTTAGAAGGTGGGGTTGTATCTGAGCTTGTTGGGCCTAATGGACATTTCTTGTCACTGGAAATTCTTATTGGAGCTAATTGTAGAGTCCCAGAACTCACTTTTTATACAACCATTTAGTAACAGACTGGGTTTGTTGCTGTAATAATTCAAGATACATGTTGTGTAGGAGTCACACAATTCATTTTGTGAACATGCAACACTGTTCCATCACCGACTCAACCTCTTCCCTGATGTGGCCCCTAACTAAACTGTCGTAGAGCCTTCATTACAGCCTAAACTGCTGGAATGAAAGTAACCTAAACAAAATTAGTTTGTATATTTGCAACACAGTTCTTGGTAACCACAACACCATAGAATTGACTATAATTTAGCACTCAATTGGTAGCTGTCTCAAAAGGCCACCAAGATAGGTTGATATCATACTAGTGCAAAGGGAATACTTATTTGAGGTTCGGGTTAAAACACACTGCTGGATCGGTGTACAGGGAGCTTTATTCTGCACCAAAATCTATGTTGTATCTGACCTGAGAATGGTTAATATTGATGATACGCTTATCAATTACTCCATAAAAGGCGATGAATTAGGGAAGTAATGAAAAGGTTTTTATTAACTAAAGAACAGAGCATGCCTCTCGTGGCCAACTGGTTCCAAGAAGGAAGTGGGTTGCCGAAACACCCACCTTTATACCTGGTCATGTGGGCGGAGCCAGCTGAGGCATGCATTGGTACACAGCGCCAACCAGAGGTAACAATATGCAATAACGATAACAGTAGGATACAATAACAGTGGTTTACCACATTCACCCCTTGTTTAAAATTTAGTCTCGCGGGGTGAAGTGTACTACAAGTTCGTGTAGGTAAGTCTATCAGGAGGCCTTGTATGACGTCCTGATCGTCGTGGTGGCGGCGGCGGTGGTGCAGTATCCAACGTTGAATCTGGTGTCTGGGTGGTCAACGAAGGGTCCTGGGGCTCTGGCATGCCGTCTACAGGGGTTGGGTTGGGAGAAGTGGTGGGGGATAACGGTGGTAATTCAGGGGCACCCGAGGGTGCGAGGTCTCGTATGGAGACCGTGTCCTCCCGCCCGTCTGGGTATGCCACATAGGCATACTGGGGGTTGGCGTGTAGGAGGTTCACCCTCTCGACCAGGGGGTCCGTTTTATGGGTCCTCACGTGCCTCCGCAGTAGGACGGGCCCAGGAGAAGTCAGCCATGTCGGTAGCGAGGTTCCCGATGTGGACTTCCTGGGGAAAACGAACATTTGCTCATGAGGGGTGGCATTAGTGGCAGTACAAAGCAGTGACCGGATGGAGTGGAGCGCCGCAGGGAGGACCTCCTGCCAGCGAGAGGTCGGAAGGCCCTTAGATTTTAAGGCTAAGAGGACGGCCTTCCAAACCGTCGCGTTCTCTCTTTCCACCTGGCTGTTCCCCCGGGGGTTGTGGCTGGTGGTCCTGCTCGTAGCAATACCTCTCGCGAGCAGGTACTGTCGAAGTTCGTCGCTCATGAAAGATGAGCCCCTGTCGCTATGTATATAGCTAGGGAACCCGAACAGGGCGAAGAGGTCATTCAGACATTTGATGACCGTGGTACTGGTCATGTCTGGGCAAGGGATGGCGAACGGGAAACGGGAGTACTCATCAATTATGTTGAAGAAGTACACGTTGCGGTCAGAGGAGGGGAGGGGCCCTTTAAAATCGACGCTCAGGCGCTCGAAGGGGCGACTGGCCTTGATCAGGCTTGCTCTGTCTGGCCTATAAAAATGCGGTTTGCACTCGGCACAGATTTGGCAGTTCCTGGTCATGGTCCTGACCTCCTCGATGGAGTAGGGCAGGTTACGGGATTTGATGAAATGGAAGAACCTGGTGACCCCCGGGTGGCAGAGGTCATAGTGGAGGGACTGCAGTCTATTAACCTGCGCGTTGGCGCATGTACCACGTGATAGGGCATCTGGGGGCTCATTGAGTTTCCCGGGCCGGTACAAGATATCGTAATTGTAGGTGGAGAGTTCAATTCTCCACCTCAAGATCTTGTTGTTCTTGATTTTGCCCCTCTGCTTATTATTGAACATAAAAGCAACTGAACGCTGGTCAGTGAGAAGGGTAAACCGTTTTCCAGCCAGGTAATGCCTCCAGTGACGCACCGCTTCCACAATAGCCTGGGCCTCCTTTTCGACAGAGGAGTGTCGAATCTCGGGGCCCTGGAGGGTCCTTGAGAAAAAGGCCACGGGTCTCCCCGCCTGGTTAAGGGTCGCAGCTAGGGCGAAGTCGGATGCATCGCTCTCCACTTGGAAGGGGATGGACTCATCCACTGCGTGCATTGTGGCCTTCGCAATATCGCTCTTGATAAGAGTGAAGGCTGCACATGCCTCTGGTGTCAGGGGGAAGGAGGTGGATTTGATGAGGGGTCTGGCTTTGTCCGCATAGTGGGGCACCCACTGAGCATAGTAAGAGAAAAACCCCAGTGCTTTTTGGCAGTGGGGGAGGGGGAGCTCCATAAGGGGGCGCATTCTGTCGGGGTCGGGGCCGATGACTCCGTTCTCCACTACGCAGCCGAGAATGGCAAGGCGTTTGGTGCGAAACATACATTTCTCCTTATTGTACGTTAGGTTCAGCCGCTGGGCCGTACGGAGGAATTTTTCTAGATTAACGTCATGGTCCTGCTGGTCATGGCCGCAGATGATGACGTTATCCAGGTAGGGAAAGGTGGCCTGCAGCGCGTTCTGGTCAACCATCCGGTTGGAAGACCGAAACCCTGTTGGTGACGCCGAAGGGAACCCTAAGGAAGTGGTAGAGGCGGCCGTTCGCCTCGAAGGCAGTATACTGGCGGTCCTCATGGCGGATGGGGAGTTGGTGGTATGCTGACTTAAGGTGAATGGTGGAGAATACTCTGTATTGCGCAATCTGATTGACCATATCAGATATGCGAGGAAGGGGGTATGCGTCCAGCTGAGTGTACCGGTTTATGGTTTGGCTGTAGTCAATGACCAGGCGGCGTTTATCGGTGGTTTTAACGACTACAACCTGGGCTCGCCAGGGGCTGGTGCTCCCTTCGATAATGCCCTCCTTCAGGAGCCGCTCCACCTCAGAGCTAATAAAAGCTCTGTCCCCGGCACTGTACCGCCTGCTCTTGGTAGCGATGGGTTTACAGTCGCGGGTGAGGTTAGCGAACAAGGGAGGGGGGGGGACTTTGAGTGTGGAAAGGCTGCAAGTGGTGTGCGGCGGGCGATTTAAAAGGTGTTGGTTGCAGACTGTGAGTGGGGGGAGGGGTCCACCGTATGCTAATGTGACACTTTTAAGGTGGCACTGAAAATCCAACCCTAGCAGCACGGCAGCGCAAAGACGGGGCAGGACAAGAAGTTTAAAATTTTTATATTCTGTGCCCCTCACCGAAAGGGTCACCACACAGTAGCCGCCGACGTCCATTGAATGGGACTTAGACGCCATAGAAATCCGATGGCGCGTTGGCAGGACCGTGAGGGAGTGGCTACGTACCGTGTCGGGGTGAATAAAACTCTCTGTGCTCCCGCTGTCAAATAGGCAAGTGGTGGCGCGGCCGTTTACCGTGATGTCCATCATGGACCTGGACAGATGATGAGGCAGGGCTTGATCCAGCGTAACGGAGGCCAGTGTATGGCTTAGTGAGTCGATATGGTCATCCGACGAGACGGTTGTCGAGTCCGGAGACAAGATGGCGGTTGAGTGCGGCGGACAAAATGGCGGCGGCCATGATTCAGGTCCCCACGCGGCCGGAGGTGCACAAAATGGCGGATAAGATGGCTGCCCCCACGGTTCGCACGCGGCGCTGCTGGCGTTCGCGGGTTTCCCCCTGCAGGCATTGGCGTAATGGCCTTTCTTCCCGCAGCCCGAGCAGGTAGCGGTCTTAGCCGGGCAGCGCGCTCTAGGGTGTTTTAACTGGCCACAGAAATAGCATTTTTGGGCCTGGTTATGGGGCATCGCTGCAGTTGGTACTGGGGGCGGCGGTCCCGGTTGATTTCGGGACATCGCTGCAGCAGTTGGTACCGGGGGCGGCGGTCCCATGTCCCAAGGTCGCGATGGCCATGGCGCGGCGCCGTTACGTGAGTATGCTTCGAGGTTTCGGTGGGCCGCATCTAACGAGAGCGCAAGGGCTACGGCCGTCTTCAGGTCGAGCTCCTTGCTTTCGAGCAGTCTCTGCCGGGAGTAGTCGGACTGGAGGCCCCTAACAAAGGCATCACAGGTAAGTCCCTCCGCGTGCCCCGCAGCCGTTACCTCCTTACAGTCGCAGTCCCTGCAGAGTGTCTGTAACGCCTGTAAAAATGCCTCTACCGATTCCCCCGGTTGCTGCCTGCGGGATCCCAAGAGGTGTCTGGCGTAAATCGTGTTCACTGGGCGTGTGTATTGCCCTTTTAGTAGTTCGAGGGCTGCCGTGTACGTAGTAGCATCCCGGATGAGTGTATATACTTGAGGGCTCACCTGGGCGGTCAAAACTTTTAGTTTGTTCTCCTCCGATGTCACGGCGGAGGCTTCTAGGAAGGATGCAAAGCAGCTCAGCCAGTGTTCGAAATTGGTCGAGGTCCAGGCATGCTGGTCTGAGGGCTCGCAGCAACGCCTGCTGTTGTTGCTGTTCAGGTGTCGACATTTTACTTTTAGTTAATAAAATTGATACGCTTATCAATTACTCCATAAAAGGCGATGAATTAGGGAAGTAATGAAAAGGTTTTTATTAACTAAAGAACAGAGCATGCCTCTCGTGGCCAACTGGTTCCAAGAAGGAAGTGGGTTGCCGAAACACCAACCTTTATACCTGGTCATGTGGGCGGAGCCAGCTGAGGCATGCATTGGTACACAGCGCCAACCAGAGGTAACAATATGCAATAACGATAACAGTAGGATACAATAACAGTGGTTTACCACAATTGACACTGGGTGCAAAAAGAGAGGAAGAAAAGTCCATTCCCCAGCATTGACATTCATCAACTTGATAGAATGTTTAATGTTCCTTCAAAGAGGAAAAGAACATAAGAAATAGGAGCAGGAGTATGCCATTTGGCCCTTCGAGCCTGCTCCGCCATTCAATAAGATCATGGCTGATCTTCTACCTCATCTCCACTTCCCTGCACTTTCCCCATATCCCTTGATTCCCTTAATATTCAAAAATCTATCGATCTCTGTCTTGAATATACTCAATGACTGAGCCTCCACAGCCCTCTGGGGTAGAGAATTCCAAAGATTCACCACCCTCTTAGTGAAGAAATTTCTCCTCATCTCAGTCCTAAATGGCCGGCCCCTTATTCTGAGACTGTGAGCCCTAGTTCTAGACTCCCCAGCCAGGGGAAACATCCTCCCTGCATCTACCCTGTCAAGCCCTGTAAGAATTTTGTATGTTTCAATGAGATGCCCTCTCATTCTTCTAAACTCTAGAGAATATAGGCCTAGTCTACTCAATCTCTCCTCATAGGACAATCCCCCCCATCCCAGGAACCAGTCTGGTGAACCTTTGTTGCACTCCCTCTATGGCAAGTATATCCTTCCTTAGGTAAGGAGACCAAAACTGTACACAATACTCCAGCAAGCCAAGCATAGCCTAAAAATCAATCACGTACATTGAAGAAAGAACTTTTTATTTATTCGTATTATGGGATGTGGGCATCACTGGCAAGACCAGCATTTATTGCCCATCCCTAATTGCCCTTGAGAAGATGGTGGTGAGCTGCCTTTTTGAACCGCTGCAGTCCATGTGGTGAAGGTACTCCCACAGTGCTGTTAGGTAGGGAGTTCCAAGATTTTGACCCAGCAACAATGAAGGATCGGCCAAATACTTCTAAGTCAGGATGGTGTGCGACTTGGAGGTGGTGGTGTTCCCATGAGCCTGCTACCCTTGTCCTTCTAGGTGGAAGAGGTCGCGGGTTTGGGAGGTGTTGCCGAAGAAGCCTTGGCGAGTTGCTGCAGTGCATCTTGTAGATGGTACACACTGCAGCCACAGTGTGCCGGTGGTGGAGGGAGTGAATGTTTAAGGTGGTGGATGGAGTGCCAATCAAGCGGGTTGCTTTGTCCTGGATGGTGTCGAGCTTCTTGAGTGTTGTTGGAGCTGCACTCATCCAGGCAAGTGGAGAGTATTCCATCACACTCCTGACTTGTGCCTTGTAGATGGTGGAAAGGCTTTGGGGAGTCAGGAGGTGAGACACTCGCTGCAGAATACCCAGCCTCTGACCTGCTCTTGTTGCCACAGTATTTATGTGGCTGGTCCAGTTAAGTTTCTGGTCAATGGTGACCCCCCAGGATGTTGATGGTGGGGAATTTGGCGATGGTAATGCCGTTGAATGTCAAGGGGAGGTGGTTAGACTCTCACTTGTTGGAGATAGTCATTGCCTGGCACTTCTGTGGTGCAAATGTTACCTGCCACTTCTCAGCCCAAACCTGAACGTCGTCCAGGTATTGTTGCATATGGGCATGGACTGCTTCGTTATCTGAGGAGTTGCAATTATATAGGGCCTTTCATGAACTCAGGATGTCCCAAAGTGCTTCACAGCCAATGAAGAGTTCCTAACTATTGATTAGATGACCATTTAGCACAGTAAGTTCGGACTGAAGCATTTATAAAGCAATAGTCCGATTCCTGAATCAACAGGAGCAATCAAAGGAATTCACTTTGTATCAAGTCTATATGGATCTTGAAAATTAAACTGAAGAGTGACATAATCATAGTGGCCAGACTTGCCTTTGTCAGTTCCTATATTCTTATGATTCTAGCGTTTGTATTAGTAGATGTCACCAGTGTGTGCATTTTGAATTTACAAAAACTGAACTAAAATTAGCACTTTAGAGGTTGGAAAAGATACTGTAACTTTTAATAGCATTTCATTGCAGGCTGACATGTAGTTCAGATGTAAGTGAGATGAGGAGGTGTAGGAATCTGAAGTTATGTCCTTATAAAAATCTAATACCGCTGGAAAACTAATTACACAGTTCAGATGTGTGATATTTTAAACTAAAGAATATGACCTTTAGTTTAATAGTTAATGTAGAAGACTTGTTTAATGTGCAGCCCAGTGGATTTTATCTGGAGATTCATGTCTGGTGCTGTACTCCATGAATACTTCTGCATTGTAAGCATTTTATCTTACTGATAATTCCAAACTTATTACTAAGAGTAAAATTTCCAGGAGAGAAATGCTTCTTTTATAAAAACTAACTCCAACCCCTGCTCCAGATTTTTCTCCATCCTCTCCTGAAGGTGCTAGCCCACCATTGTGGTGTCGTTCAGTCACTGTTGGCCAGCCTCAGCCACTTTACCCGTGAGCTATGACCTAAGCTAATGCTTGTGAGCAAGCTATTTGACTGCGGAGCCCGACACTGTTCCCATACAATGTCCTCATTGGTGCAGACCCAGAAATAGATAGAAATCTGGGATTGCTGGCTGATATTTCCCTGCTCTAATCCAGGGCACAAAGACCAATTATAGCATGCCCACAATGACCGCAGCTGACATACATTTTGGAAGTGTGGCAGACAGTGTGACCTTGTACTTTATGTTTGCAGGACTTCTAATATCTGACCGATGTGTCTCCCATGGCATTGACCACAGTGCATTGGAGGATGCATTGAAGTCAATGGAAGCAAAAGTAAAAATCAGGGGAGCTGTAAAACGGGCTGCCGCTTCACTATCATCCGTTTTACACAATCGCACAAAGTCAAAATCTACCCGATTGTTTTATTCCTTGTAACGTGGAATATATTATCAGGGCCATTGATTTGCAGTGATTAAGTAAGTCAAGTTGCTTTCTTATTACAAAGTATTGTGGGAGTGTTAATTGGTATTTTCAGGCTTGAATGATATGACTATGTGCATATTTGCAAGAAAATTGGTTGTTTGGTAAGGAGAGATAGATTAGACAGGACAGTGAAGAAATGTCTAGTTTTCCTGGTATATTCTAGGTGTTGAGACTAAAAGAAAGGTTGGTTAAAAATAAGAAATTCATGTAAAATAAAGTAACAAATGATTTTGAAATTGAAAGAAACAACAAGTTGATTGAAACACAAGATGAGATTGAATCTTGGAACCATTTTATATTATTGTCGCGTTTAATGAATAGAGGGAACAGGAGTTAAAGTAAATGAATGCGACATATATAAAATAACGTTAACATGTATTTACATGTGTAATAAGCGCATTTAGTGGCTGGGAATAAATCCTGCTTCGCTGCCAGATGGACAACGGGGACACATTTCCATCCACCCATCTGTAAATCCAGGCAAACAGTCATTTGAACACTGGGGCTGGCAGCTGTGCCTTGGCCTAATTGGCCCAATGTTCCATTTGTACCTTGTGGGTGCTCCTATAACATTGTGCTGCACTACAAATGGCAGTCGTGCTCTCTTTGATTGCCATTTGGATATGGCATTGTGGAGCCCCCTTGAGTGCCACGGTGTACTGACTGCTGGCCGTACAATAAGCAGAACTTGGATCGGATGTCCTCCTGGAGCCCACCTTCATAAACAATGCTATGGAAGGGGACAAGTCGAAGAAGCATGCCCCAACACCTGAATATCCTATGACTGCCAGAAAGGTGTGGTCATTTTTATCTCTCCACTCCCACCGTGCTGAAATGATGAGTGGGGGTGGAGGATTTTGTTAAGTCTGTGTGTTCCAGTTGTATTAAGATTAATTACTGACACAGACTACAAGAATAAAGTTCAACAGGTCTTTACTAGTTGGAGGTCAGGACTATACTAAATACAATATCACTACACAGTACTTATATACCGGTGGTCACCACTGGTATTACGTATACAGCAGCCAGAGAAAGTAGTACATCTCTTAAGGTGGAACAGGCTTAAGTTCTCTTAAGGTGGAACAGGTTACATACACCACAATCCTCCCTTTTTAGCTTAACAGTCATATCCCCATTTAACATAACATAATAACATATATACATATATAACTTCAGGTATAAACAGTTCAAAGGTTCAGTCTCTCAGGAGGCCTTCTGATTCGGTTTGGATAACGCCTTTCAGTGGTCTCTGATTCTTGTTGCTGAGGTGACTCTTCTTGTTGGTTTCCTATGTATTGGACGTCATCATCAGGTACAGTCCCTGCCGAGGTAGATGCTTCAGGTTCATTAACGTCTTCCACAGTTGTCTCTGTTGCAACCATGGGTTCGACCCTTGCTCTTGATTCTACCAGTTGATCCGCATGACGCCTTATCACATTGTTACCAATATCTACTGTGTACATCAGAGGTCCTTGTCTGGCCCGAATTGTTCCGGACTGCCATTTTTCGTTTCCATAGCCCCTTGCCAACACTGGTTGTCCTACGTCGAAACTTCGAGTGGACTTGTTATTAATATGCCGGAACTGTTTGTTTTCCACTTCCCTCCGCACATTTGGTTTTAACAAGTCCAACCTGGACCGCAACCTCCTGTTATAAAACATCATGGCAGGACTTTGGTTAGTCACTGCATGAGCGGTGTTTCGATATGCCATTAGGAAATTGTCCACCTTGTGTTGTAACGGAATCTGATCATCGTTCATGGCCTTTATTGCCTTTTTGAATGTTTGGACAAATCTCTCGGCCAACCCGTTTGTCGCCTGATGACATGGGGCAGAGGTATAATGTTTCACCCCATTCTTCTTTAAGAATTTTTGGAATTCTTCCGACACGAACTGTGGTCCGTTGTCCGAACAGATCTGTTCTGGCAATCCGTTCCTTGCGAATATTGTTCTTAACACCGCAATTGTCTTTTCTGAAGTAGTGGTATTCATCTTGATCACTTCTGGCCATTTGGAATGTGCGTCCACCGCAATTAGGAACATGGAGTCCATGAATGGACCAGCAAAGTCAATATGTACGCGTTGCCATGGGGCTGAAGGCCATTCCCATGGGTGTAGCGGTGCGATCGGAGGTGCATTTTGCACTTTTTGGCACCCAGCGCAGCTTTTTGTCAACTCCTCTATCTGTTGGTCAATGCCCGGCCACCATACATAAGCCCTAGCAAGACTTTTCATCTTAACTCCCCCCAGATGACCTTCATGCAGTTCCTTTAGAACTCTTTCCCGTAACTTGGGAGGAATAATCACTCTTGTCCCGTACATCAAAGTACCATGGCAGACGGGCAGCTGGTCTCGCCTTGCCGAGAATGCCGGTAACAGAGGATCACCATGTGTTGGCCATCCCTTCACTGTCACCTCGTAAACTCGGGACAGTGTCGGGTCGTTCCTGGTTTCTCTTTCAATACTTGCATTGGTGACTGGTAAACACTCGATGATGGTCGAATGAAATAACTCAACAGGGTCAACTTTCGTCGTCTCTTCTGCTTCAGGTAGTGGCAGGCGCGACAGCCCATCAGCATTGCCATGCTGCTTTGTACCTTTGAATTCTATTTTGATATTGATGTGCCCCTAGGAAAAGGGACCATCTCTGGAGTCGCTGTGCTGTCATCACCGAAACACCCTTCTTAGGGTTAAAAATGGATACCAACGGCTGATGGTCTGTCAGAAGTGTGAATTTTTGGCCCTGCAGGTAATGATTAAACTTCTTCACTCCCCATACAAGGCTGAGAGCCTCCCTATCGATATGCGCATAGTTGCGCTCAGCGGAGGTCAATGATCTGGATGCAAACGCGACTGGCCTTTCCGTGCCATTTGGCAACTTGTGTGAGAGTACTGCCCCAATACCATATGGAGAAGCATCACAAGCCAACCGAATAGGCAGTGTCGGGTTGAAGTGAGCCAACACTTCCTCTGAGGTGATCAATTCTTTGCTTTTGCGAAATGCCTTCTTACAGTTTTTGCTCCATTCCCATGGTACCCCCTTCTGTAAAAGAGCGTTCAGCGGGTGCAGTACCGTGGATAGATTCGGTAGAAACTTATGGTAATAGTTAATCAATCCCAGAAACGACCTCAACTCAGAGACATTATCCGGAGCGGGAGCCTTTACAACTGCCTCTATCTTGTCAGGAGACTTATGAAGCCCCTCCCGGTCAATGACATGACCACAGTACGAGATCCGCTTCTGAAAGAACTCACATTTCTGCCGATTAACTCTAAGTCCATACTCCTTCAGTCTGTTGAGCACCAGTTCCAAGTTTGCGAGGTGTTCTTCATCACCATCACCTGTAATCAGAATATCGTCCAGGTAACATTGTGTGCCTGGAATTCCCTGTAATACCTGCTCCATGGCCCTCTGCCAAATTGCCGGAGCCGATGCCACTCCAAAAACCAGCCTATTATACCGGTACAAACCTCTATGCGTGTTGATCGTGAGGTACTGGCGTGACTCTTCTTCAACCTCCATCTGCAAGTACGCCTGCGCCAGGTCTATCTTGGTGAAGTGTTTCCCACCAGACAACGAAGCAAAAATATCCTCAATCTGCGGAAGCGGATACTGCACCGCGTGAAGCACCGGATTAACGGTGATTTTGAAATCTCCACAGATGCGAACCTTCCCTGGTTCTCCTGGCTTGTTGCTCGAAGGACGTTTCATAACGGGAACAATGGGCGTAGCCCACTCACTCCAATCTACCTTAGACAGTACACCTGAACGTTCTAGCGCTTCCAGTTCCGCTTCTACAGTAGGTCGTATTGCATAGGGTACCGGTCTGGCTTTGAAAAATTTTGGTTGTGCATGTTCATCAATCTTGATGTTTGCCGTAATTCCTTTCAGTGTTCCCAGTCCTTGCTGGATCACCTCTTTAGCATCATCCAATATTCTGGACAATCGTTTAGGTTTGACATCTGTTTCCCCGGAATCTACCGTTTGTGCTTTTAAGGAGTGCCAGTCCATATTCATTTTCCTAATCCACTCCCGTCCCAGTAGTGCTGGACCTCCTTCAGGTAGCACATATAAGTCCATTACTTGGCTTTCTTCGCCCTTGTGGACCACTTTTACCTCTATCTTTCCGATGGGGTACACTCTTTGCCCCGTGTATGTTTTCAATATAATCTCCGTATCCCGTAGGGGAATATGTTGGAATAACCTTTTGTAATCTTTCTTATTCATGACCGTCAATGCCGATCCAGTGTCCAATTCCATCTTTACTTGGACTCCTGCTATCTGAAGAGTGACCCAAATTGTCTGGAGATCTGCATCCTTACCAACGTTGTGTACTCTTAAGCTACCCAATTCATTACTGCTAGCGTCTGAATCTGACTTCTGTTCGTTCGAACTGGTCTTTGTCACCTTGTGCACCTTTATGTATTTTCCTTGCGGTGACTTTTTGTTGCTGGTCTTCTTTCCTGACCGGCATACTTTAGCTATGTGGCCAAGCCTGCCACACGTTCTGCATTCTTGGTTTTTAAACCAACACTGGTTCTGATCGTGTGTTGTCTTTCCACAACGATAACATTTTACAGTACTCAAACCCAATTTATTTGTACTGAGTTCCGGTGACCGTAGCTGCATTACTGCCGTGCCTCTCGCTGCGGCTTCGTGTGCTGCTGCCATAGTGACCGCTTTCTTAAGCGTCAGCTCATTCTCCTCGAGCAGTCGCCTTTGTGTATCTTCTTTTAATAATCCACACACAAATTTATCTCTTAGCGCGTCTGTTAGTCCCGTTCCAAACTGACAGTACTTTGCTAGCTTACGCAATTCCATTAAATATTCAGCATTGCTTTCATCCTTCAGCTGCCTTCTGCTGTAAAATTTAAATCGTTCCGCTAGCATCAGCGGTGTGGGGTTTAGATGATTTTTCAGGACAGTAACAATCTCCTCGAACGTCTTATCCGCCGGTTCATCTGGTGATAAAAGGTGTTTCAATTGCCCGTATGTCTTCGCACCCATTAAGTTTAATAAAGTTAGTGCTTTCTCTGCATCTGGGATTTTATTTGCTTTACAATAATTTTGTATGCGTTCTACATACATGGCCCAATCTTCGATGTCGCTATCAAAGGTATTAATGTTCCCATGTTTAGGCATCGTTGCAATTTATTTTATCCCAAGATGGCGGCTTCCCGCTCTTGTCTTCGTCCTCCGCCTACAAAATGGCGGTTTTCCCGCGCTTGGCGGTCTTCACCCACTGGCTGCAATGGCGTTTGGCGTGCCGCTGCTGCTCCCTTTCCCAGCGGTTAGTAACTCCCCCGACGCTGTCTCCGCTTCACCGCGGCTCCCTCGGGCATTCGCGCTTCCCCGATGTCGCGCCTCGCAGCCCTTCTTGCAGCCCGGTTATTAGCACCGGCTGCGTTCACCTTCACCGCGGCTCTCGCGCCTTCAGTCGCCCCAGACGCTGCGCCTTTTTGGCCCGAAAGCGGCCCGGCCCTTATCACCAGCCGCGATCGATGTCCCCGCGCTGCGCCTTTCGGCCCGAATGCGGCCCGGCCCTTATCTCCGGTCGCGATCGATCTCACCGCCCTTATTCCTCCGTCCTCCTCCCCCCGTCTGTACAGCCAACGCGGCCGACTTTCTGCTTGCGTCGCTGACCAGCTTACCCACCACCGAGGTAGAAAGAAGATAGCTGACTGCTGCTGATGGAGGCTTCGAGTTCAGGATGTCTTCTGCACTCCGGGTTCTCGATGCCTGCCGCGCGACGTGTCTTCCAGCAGGGTGATGAGGGTGGATGCCTCTCTTCGACGCCCGTTCTGTGGACGAAGCCGCCGTGGATATAAACTGCCGCAGGGTAAGAATCGGACTCGTCGCCACTGTTAAGTCTGTGTGTTCCAGTTGTATTAAGATTAATTACTGACACAGACTACAAGAATAAAGTTCAACAGGTCTTTACTAGTTGGAGGTCAGGACTATACTAAATACAATATCACTACACAGTACTTATATACCGGTGGTCACCACCGGTATTACGTATACAGCAGCCAGAGAAAGTAGTACATCTCTTAAGGTGGAACAGGCTTAAGTTCTCTTAAGGTGGAACAGGTGACATACACCACAGATTTTAATCCTCAAAAATGGGTGGGATTGGGTGGGGTGGGAGGTTAAAAATCATTAATAACAGGAATCTAATCCATCTCAAACGTCCCAAGGACTAGACAGACTAGATGCAGGAAGGATGTTCCCGATGGCGGGGGAGTCCAGAACCAGGGATCACAGTCCAAGGATAAGGGGTAAGCCATTTAGGACTGAGATGAGGAATTTCTTCACCCAGAGAATGGTGAACCTGTGGAATTCTCTACCACAGAAGGCAGTTGAGGCCAATTCATTAAATATATTCAAGAAGGAGTTAGATATATTTCTTAAGGCTAAAGGGATCAAGGGATATGGGGAGAAAGCAGGGACAGGGTACTGAATTTGGATGATCAGCCATGATCTCATTAAATGGCCGAACAGGCTCGAGGGGCCGAATGGCCTACTCTTGCTCCTATCATCTATGCACACCCCTCGTCCACCCACTTCTGGTTTTGCAGAGGTGGACGAGGGGCGTGCGGCCAATCGGCTCTCAGGAGGCAGGTCAGTCATTGAAAGCTTTTAAGGAGGCGGCGTGCTTCTATTTTTACTGGGTTTTCTATTTTTAACCCATGTTGGCCTGGCTTCCAGGGCCTCGGAGAAATCCGGCAGATGCAAGGAGGGGAGAAGGGCTGGATCCGTCAGGCAAGTGCCTTTACAGCACCGCTTGTGGACAAGGAGGAGCAGGCGTGTTTCCTCCCAGCCCAACATGCTTACCCTGTAAACACCCTCCCCCCCCCCCCAACCTCCACGATTTCCCCTCGACATCCCCACCATCAGTGGCTCCCTCCATCACCGACCCCCTCCATCACCGACCCCCCAATCTCTCCCACAATCGCCAACTCTCCCCAACCCCCGCGCAGTCTTTGGCCCCCCTCGCAATCACCCCCAACCACGCTATACCTATTCCCCCGCCCCCCCCCCCCCCCCCCCGATCTCTACCCCAATCACAAAAATGACCTGATCCCCGGTTGCGGAGTTAGAACATCACAACATTTGAGAAAACCCGTACTTCCAGGTTTCCCGACCACATCTCTTCTCCCACTACCCCCCCCCCCCACCCCACCAGCACCAAAACCCCACACCAGTGAATATTGGGGCCGATGTCCCTGAAAACCCAGGAGTTTCAGGGCTAGTAAATGCATATCTATATAATTATAAAAAGCTTGCATATGGCACCCAATTCCTGTCCACAGCATTACTTCCATAAAGCTATATTCATAACGGGAACTTCTGATATAAACATATATGATAAAATTAAATGTGTAAACATTTTATAATGTAAAAACAATGTGTCAATAATGATCAAGTCGAATCAGTCAATAGGATTTTTTTTTAAATTATCTACTTTTTTTACCTCAGTATCTGAAATTTCTATGTCCAAAATAATGTTTTAAACCAAGTACAAAAAAATCAGATTTACATATTCCAACAATAACAATTAAAATTATATCCATTAAATTGTCTTGTTTCTTAATAACTTCATTAAGATTTTACTTGGAGCTCTCAGCCTCTTCCAAAAGTCTGGGCTTGATATTTTTCCTTCGGCCAGTGACTGCAGTTTCAAGGCAGATCCTGCAATCCATATCAGTAGCATTTAAGCTAGCACAATGATGGAATACATCTGCCTTGATCTCTAACAAAGTTTATTTGATGTTTATTTTATTTAAAAACAAAAGCTAGAAAACAAATTTCAAAACCTTTATTCAGTTGTGTAATTTATTTGTTTTTCTGTGTATGTGTCTGTGTGAAAGAAAGAATAACAAACATGACGGACTTTACTGATGACAGCTTGTTGTAGCTTTAGTTGGTGTATGAATTATAAATACCCTTTAAACGTCAGAAAGCATACTAAGCTGCGAGATAGACAGAAACACAAGTTAAAAGTGTTGTTTTCTCGTTCTAATGTGTTATTTTTATTTAAAAAAACACAAATGAATTGAATTTAGAAAGGAAACATAAAACATCTACCTATCCTGTGTATTTTGTTGATAGTTAAAATATGTTAACATTCTAATCAACATTCTGACCATCTCCAACAAGAGAGAGTCAAACTACCTACCCTTGACATTCAATGGCATTACCATCGCCGAATCCCCCACCATCAACAATCTGGGGCTGCCAATGACCAGAAACTCAACTGGACCAGCCACGTAAATGCTGTGGCTACTAGAGCAGGTCAAAGGCTGGGTATTCTGTGGCAAGTGGATCACCTCCTGACCCTCTCAACTACCTACAAGGCACAAGTCAGGAGTGTGATGAAATACTCTCCACTTGCCTGGATGGGTGAAGCTGCAACAACACTCCAGGAGCTCAACACTATCCAGGACAAAGCAGCCCAACCACCACCTTAAACATTCACTCCCTCCACCACCTGCACAAAGTGGCTGCAGTGTGTACCATCTACAGAATGCACTGTAGTATTTCGCCAAGGCTTCTTCAACAACACCTCCACCAGCTAGAAGGACAAGGGCAGCAGGAGCATGGGAACCCCATCACCTCCAAGATTTTCCTCCAATTCACACACCATCCTAACTTGGACATGTATCACAGTTCCTTCATCGTCGCCAGGACAAAATCCTGGAACTCCCTACTGAACAGCATTGTGGGAGTACCTTTCCCACATGGACTGTAGCGTTGAAGAAGTAGGCTCACCACCACAACCTTCTCGAGGACAACTAGGATGGACAATAAATGTTGGCCTTGCAGCAACGTCCACATCCTGAGAATGAATATATTAAAAAAGACATAAAGAAATAAATAGAGAGACACAGATATCTTTCCAGGAACCAATCATAAGGTGCCAAATTTAATATTTGCAGAGAGCCCTTCGAACATTAGAAACTGTTGCTGCCAAACCTGTAGATGGAAGGAGTGACATTTATAAAAGTGTATCTTGACATGTCCTGTGACTGTTCATTAGACTCAAAGATGAAGGATCCTTAACTGTGTTCTGGAGCTAAAAGGATGCGGGCTAGAGCTTGGTGTGGTTCCCATGAAGAGCAGCCAATCAAGAGGAACCAAGGCGTTTGCAGAATAAATTTTCAACAAAGCCTAACTGAATAATTCAAGATCCAGCCAAGTCATCCAAAATAAGCCTCAGGCTTGTGGCTCAGGAATCGGGCTCCCTGAGAAAACATTTCCCAAGGTTTTACAACACTGCAAAACGAACTTCATGAGTAAGAATAAACATGTTATTCATAATTGCTTACTCTCCATGGATTCCATTTGTTACAGATAAATCTTTTACAGTATAATTTTTCAACTGGAGAAAAATTCAAAATGGTAGCTCAAGCCAACTTCACAAAATTATGGAAACAATTTCATTTGTAGGACCTGATATATCCTTAGTAGTTCTTCATTGGTAATTTACGAACTCGCCTTTCTCATATTGGATTTTTTTCATTCCATTCAGTTCTCATTTGTTGCCGCTTTATGAAGACACAATTTGAGTCAAGCAGAGCCAAGCGAAAAATCATATGATAAGGTGTGATGCTTGAAGTGTGACGTGAGGTGTAATAGGTACAGATGTGATCTACACATAGATGTATATGAATGATATCCTGTATCAAGGGTATAGTGTCACTGATAGTTTGTGTAAGGAGCTGTTGGAATTGAAGTAAGCAGGTTTCAGCATAAAAATAAACAAAGTTTATACTGACTGTTGAAGGTGCTGAGAATGAAGCACGGAGGCATTTTGGAACTATATCCTCTGGACAGGCTTAATAGTACTGTCTTCTCATGCTATGGACGTGAATAAAGTAATCAATATTCTGAGCATTGAACCTATTCATCTCAGAATTTATTGATTAGCAAGTACACAGTCAGGAGGCAGTGCTGTGTTACAACCTGAACCCGATCAGCTTCAGACTTAACTTTGCCTGTTAGTCAATCACACATTCTAATTACTCTTTGTACAAGGAATTGAATTTCAATGCCCAAGGCACACTGCTAGTATCTCATGTTTGTATTATAAATCTTCACAGTTTCATTAAAGGGAGTGTTGCAATTGTTTGATTACCTGTTACTGGCACTTGCCAAGTAAGAGTTTCCTATCTCGGTCTCAGAAAAGCATGCTTTCCTCTAATGCACCAGCGTGACTTTCCCTTTTTCAAACCAGCCAGCCTTTTTGGTCTCGCTGAGACTGTGCATTAGTTCTCAGTTCTTGGCTGTTCTGTACTGTAGACTTGTCCCTATAGAGCATCTGGGTTGAAACTGTTTCAGCCTCATTTCACACAGGATTTTTATAGCTAGCACATAGAGGAGACTTCAGTATCCATTTTGAACATAGATCCCCAGGGGGGAAAGGGGCAATGTTTTAAATTCATCAGGGGTGGATTTTCCTGGGTCGGCACTCAATCAGCTCCCATTTTTCAGGTGAATTAACGCAACTTAGATCGCCGCTGACATAGACCATTACAGAATGGCGCCGGTGGGTCACAGAATGGCATCACTGACATAGACCATTACAGAATGGCGCTGGTGGGTCACAGAATGGCGTCGCTGACATAGACCATTACAGAATGGCGCCAGTGGGTCACAGAATGGCGTCACTGACATACACCATCACAGAATGGCGCCGGTGGGTCACAGAATGGCGTCACTGACATAGACCATTACAGAATGGTGCCGGTGGGTCACAGAATGGCGTCGCTGACATAGACCATTACAGAATGGCACCGGTGGGTCACAGAATGGCGTTGATGACATAGACCATTACAGAATGGCGTTGGTGGGTCACAGAATGGCGCCGGTGGGTCACAGAATGGCATCGCTGACGTAGACCATTACAGAATGGTGTCGGTGGGTCACAGAATGGTGATGCTGGGTCACAGAATGGCGCCGGTGGGCCACAGAATGGCGCTGGTGGGTCACAGAATGGTGATGCTGGGTCACAGAATGGCGCCAGTGGGTCACAGAATGGCGCCGGTGGGTCACAGAATGGCGCCGGTGGGTCACAGAATGGCGCCGGTGGGTCACAGAGTGGGGATGGTGGGTCACAGAGTGGCGATGCTGGGTCACAGAATGGCGATGGTGGGTCACAGAGTGGGGATGGTGGGTCACAGAATGGCGATGCTGGGTCACAGAATGGCGATGGTGGGTCACAGAATGGCGATGGTGGGTCACAGAATGGCGATGGTGGGTCACAGAATGGCGATGGTGGGTCACAGAATGGCGATGGTGGGTCACAGAATGGCGATGGTGGGTCACAGAATGGCGATGGTGGGTCACAGAATGGCGAGGGTGGGTCACAGAATGGCGCCGGTGGGTCACAGAGTGGCGATGCTGGGTCACAGAATGGCGCCGGTGGGTCACAGAATGGCGACGGTGGGTCACAGAATGGCGACGGTGGGTCACAGAATGGCGATACTGGGTCACAGAATGGCGCCAGTGGGTCACAGAATGGCGATGCTGGGTCACAGAATGGCGCCGGTGGGTCACAGAATGGCGATGGTGGGTCACAGAATGGCGCCAGTGGGTCACAGAGTGGCGATGCTGGGTCACAGAGTGGCGATGCTGGGTCACAGAGTGGCGATGCTGGGTCACAGAATGGCCATGCTGGGTCACAGAATGGCGCCGGTGGGTCACAGAATGGCGATGCTGGGTCACAGAATGGCGCCAGTGGGTCACAGAATGGCGATGCTGGGTCACAGAGTGGCGATGCTGGGTCACAGAGTGGCGATGGTGGGTCACAGAATGGCGATGCTGGGTCACAGAATGGCGATGGTGGGTCACAGAGTGGCGATGGTGGGTCACAGAATGGCGCTGGTGGGTCACAGAATGGCGATGCTGGGTCACAGAGTGGCGATGCTGGGTCACAGAATGGCGATGCTGGGTCACAGAATGGCGATGGTGGGTCACAGAATGGCGATGGTGGGTCACAGAATGGCGATGCTGGGTCACAGAGTGGCGATGCTGGGTCACAGTGGTAATGGTGGGTCACAGAATGGCGCCAGTGGGTCACAGTGGTAATGGTGGACTCAGGCTCAGTAAAGTGATCGCTCAGCTTCTTTTTACAATAAACCTCAAAGCTCTCGCTGTCGATCAGTTGAGCATTTTCTAGTTATTATTTAAGCCTCGTTAAGCAAGTTAATTTTATGGCATCAGAATATCACGTCGTAGCAACAAAAAGGCTCTAAAACACCCAGTGGATATTAGCTTAACAATAACTTATGATTTGAAAATCCCCTTGGAGCCACGTAAAACATTTACAGGTGGAAATGACAGCAACTCTGGCATTTACAGTACTGTTTCCTTTTCAAAATATATAGATTTCATGGGGGAAAAATTGGGTTGCTAACGGGGTGGGGGGACGCAAAGCCCCTAGCGCCTGGGCACGGTGCCGCTAACGCCTCCCATGAAATTCAGTGGGAAGGTAGCAGTGGCGGTAGCTAATGTCATTAGCAGTGGCAGCGCCCCAGCCGCAAACTTCAGTTGCGCGCCCTGACCTATCGCCAGATGATATGTCCGCCAGGGTCAGGGTGGCGTTTTTGCAGCCGCGGCAGAGCAAGTTAAAGGGCAGGTGTCGGGCGGCCATTTTTTTTGGCCACCTGCCCCCTTCCCCTATTTTATTCGGGGTGCCGGCCGCGATCGCTCAGCCTGGCACTCCTCTTGCCGCGCCCTGGTGCGTGCAGCACTAGGCCCCTCCCCTTTAATCAGGGTAGGGGGGCCTGTAATACTGCAACGCTGTTGCATGTAGTGCCACGATATTCACTTGTAGCGCCCCAGGAAGGAGGGGGAGCGCTTCCAATAGCGCCCCACCTCCTGCATGGGGCGCTACCACTGAATTTATAGCGCAGGGGTGCTAACTTTTTCCCCCCATATCTCTAATAGGATGCTACTCTCACATAGTTGGTTCCTATCAGAGTTTGCATTCTTTGTTACTAAAATACAATCATTTCAAATCTCGTTTAATCCCTTGTGCCTGATAATTTATAAAATTAATGGACTAGCCGTAGGAAGAAACCACAGAAACCATATGTTGAATTATCCGAGTAGCTTCGATGAAAATCCAGTAAGAGTTATTTTTTCAGCAGTGAAAGAGCTAATACTCATTGTACATAGTAATAATATTCAGTGGGTGTGGCTAGGGGAAAAACCTCTTAAATATTCCGAAATGCCAGCTTCCTTAAATGGTTACTTACAAAAGCGGACACAATCCCCGGCACCATGGATCTATATCGGACATTGGCTGCGCAGCTTCTGACTGTGTGGCTACCTCTTTAAAGAGTAGGCGCAGCAATGCACTGTTAGAAAGAGTATCAATGGCTTATTAAGTATATAAAACAGCAAGTTAACATACAGGAGTTGCAGGAGCTTGCACTGAGCTCCACGGGACTGCAGGTCACTGGCGCCCGCACCCACACGCACGCCCGCCCGCATACACCCGCGCACACACCCACACGTGCGCACATCCACATCCACACGCGCACACCCACCCCCACCCCCACACATGCACACACACATGCGCACACCCACCCCCACACATGCACGTACTCACACACACACCCACCCACCCACACGAGAGACAGAGAGAGAGAACAAAGGGAGGTCATGTAAACGTGCGTCCCTCATCACACTGACTTGGCAGCTGTGATCGCTGTGGCGTATTCAAATGTGTTGTCCAGTAAATGTTGCTGCAGATTTGCCACTGGAGGACTGGGGAGCGCAAGAGTCCAACCTGTGGCCTTCAGGGCCAAAAGTGCTGTTGCAGGAAGATCCGGGCCAATAAATTTTAAGGCGATACGTGTGTGAGTTGCTGATTGCAGCTGTGCTTGCAAAAGGGATACCATGGATTTCCTCCAGGAAAGGTGATATTGCACTGTGCTGCTCACAGTGACCTCCAGGGCAGCAACTTACTCGTGGATATTACACAATCTCCAAGCACTATGCAAAAACCATAGACGTTGCAATCAGCCATTAATTTTACTACTCTGACACAATAATCTGTCATGTTGTACTATTTATGCATTGTCACAAAAATGCCACAGCCTTTCATCATAATATTGCAGGATAATTTGCATTGGCAAGACAAAGTAATGGGAGGAATGGCAAGTGATGGCATCAGAGCTGGGGCCAAATTAACCATGTGTTGAATTACAGTGTCAGCTTTGTGGTTCTGTCATATTCATCCGGGCATTTTCTGCATTTTGAAACCGAGAGAGGAAAGGAGCAAGCAAGCAAGGAATGGACTGATGTAGGAAAGGATTGTGCAGATGGCATTGGCTCCTGTGACCATATTGCAGGTGTTTTAGAAATGATCCATGTTTGAAGTATTACGGCAATCAGCAAAGGGTGAATCACAATCTATGAAAACATTATCATTCATGATGGCCAAGCAGTGAATTATAGTGTTGAATATAGTAAATACTTGGGACAAAAAACATGCATCTTATTCACGGATGTTTCTCGAACTGTGAGGAATGGAACTTTGGGCAATGAGGTAGCTACAACATGAATGGGGAAACCATAATACTAGTCCTTGGTATCTGAATTCAGGTTTCTACTTTGATGGCACGTTTTGCTTGTTAGTTACCAAATGATGAGAGAGAAACTGGTTTATGAGTCAGGGCTTTGAGGAAGGAGGCAGGGGTCAATTTTGCATGACTGAGATGTGGCCCCTTGTGGGTCAAATAAGGAGCAGCATTGATGGATAGCCCCACGCTTTACTGATCTGCCCTGACAGCCAAGGAGGACAGTGTGGGTTGGGAATGGAAATATTAGACCAGAAATTCGGGTCGGGGTCTTCCCGCGGGTGCAAGCCCCCGACCTACACTTACCTAGCGCGCCGGCAGTTGAGGCCTGGGCCTGCGTGGATTTCCTGTCTGTGGCCCGGTCCAGCTCCCGGCGCGTTGTGCTTGCGTGATCCAGCAGTGTAGTTAGTGCGATGCGTCGGCTGGGATCACGTGAGCACTGGGCAACCAATCGGAGGAGGGAAAAGTCCATTCATGAGTTTGACAGAAAGAACTCATGAAAACTCCGGGCGCCCAAAACAGTACTTAACCTTAAAATAAATTTGAAAAAAATCACACTATTTAAATCAACTATAAATAACATTAAATAACTATTTTAAACAATAATTTAAATTTTTGAAAAAAATAATTTTATAAAAAATTGGGGCTAAAAATACACTTACCTTACTGTAAAGTATTTAAAAATAATAAACCTGTGGAAAAAATGTTCTAATTTTAATTAATTGACCACTTACTTTTTAAAATGAAGTCCTTACGCCTGGTTTTTAGATGTGCAAAAAGTAGAGGCCTTCACGCACGGGCAAACGTGTAAAAAAAAAGGAAGTTCAACGCGCACGCGCAGACTCCTGCGCGCACGCGTTCGACCTCTGAACCCCTTGGTTCAGAGGATCGGAAATGCCGGTTTCCCGCGCATGCGTAGTGCATGCAAGAAACCGGCACTTCCATCGGGTCCACGTGTGAGTACTCCGTCCGTACTCACGCGTTGGGACCTGAATTTCTGGGCCAATAAAATAAAATGCATGCAAGCTGTGGCACTGATTGCAAAATATGGAAATTATGATGAAAAGGTAGTTTATTGGCTGAATCTTGAAGTGGCCCATAATTAAGCTTTCTATTTTCCCTTAACACTATTCCTTAATACAGAGTTCCTTTTATTTCAAGTTAGCAGAATGGCATCAAAGTATAATTAAATTATAGTCAGTAAGATGTGATGCATCGATGTAGCTTCTAACAGAATTAAATCATCCCCAGGTGCAATATTGATGTTTCCAACTCTCCTGAACAAAGTGGAGCAGAGAACTAGAGAATACATATAAAAAAAATTAAGAAGCCTCAAGCGGTACTTTAGAGTAGGAAGATTTTTTTCTCCACACCAGTTGTAACTGTGTGTGGAATAAATAATTTTGAAGCTGTTACAAATTCCAAGTATGAACTAGATATTCTCTTGGATTCAGTGCAAACTGAATATAAGCAGACTGCATGTTCACTACAATTAGAGGTACTACCCAATATCAAGTTGTACAATAGCGTGTCATAGGTCATAGATATGTACTGGATATTACTTGCGCATTCCCCATTTGTGTTTCAACGCTCTTTCAGCAGGTGGATTGAGGAGCACTTTGGTGCGATGAGGCAAATTGTAAACTAACAAAACTAATTTATTTTAAATGAAATACACAAATGAACAGAATTTTCACAGCAAGTTTTATCTATTTCCTAAAACCTCCTTGTAACATCAAAAATAATAAATTATGCATAGTTGCTCCTTAGCATCGCTGACTAACTGCCACTAACTTTCCCTGTTATGGGCCACAGAGTCAGCTGTGGCTCAGCAGGTAGCACACTCGCCTCTGAGTCAGAAGGTTGTGGGTTCAAGACTCACTCCGGGGACTTGAGCACATAAAGCTAGGCTGACACTCCAGTACAGTGCTGAGGGAGTGCTGCACTGTCGGAGGTGCTGTCTTTCGGATGAGACATTAAACCGAGGCCCCGTCTGCTCTCTCAGGTGGACGTAAAAGATCACGTGGCACTATTTCGAAGAAGAGCAGGGGAGTTATCCCTGGTGTCCAGGACAATAATTATCCCTCAATCAACAGTAGATTATCAAAAATAGATTATCTGGTTATTGTCACATTGCTGTTTGTGGGAGCTTGCTGTGCGCAGATTGGCTGCCACGTTTCCCACATGACAACAGTGACTACACTCCAAAAGCACTTTGTTGGCTGTAAAGCGCTTTGAGACGTACGGTGGTCATGAAAGGCGCTATATAAATGCAAGTCTTTCTTTCACGTGTTCAAGCCTCAACCTAGAGTCTCCTGCAGCCTTCCTGTGGTTGTAGAGGAAGATAGACCTTCTCCCTCACACTATGCCAAACTCAGAGTTGCCGCAAATTGTCTCTTTTCCACAGAGAGAGAAAGGAAGTAAAAAGCCTAACATTTCACCCTTTCCCTCAGCTCTCTGTGAAGCTGTGAATCAAGGCCAGTGTATGAGGCATGGCAATTATGTTAGCAGACTTGCTAGATCATCTGTTGTGATCAATGAATTAAACCAATCCAACATTATAGGTGCAGCCTTCTCAGGAATGTACTGATGACTCCACACCATTGAATCAAACTGATGTGACATTGTGATATTCTGTTAACCAATTCATCTGGTACCCCAGCTAAAGGTCTGAATTAACATCCCCAATAACTTGCCTGTTCCTGGGAGCCAACACCATGTGAACTAAATTTAATTTCATAGCAACTTCATAATATAAATTAACCTTCAAATCTCAAAATGTGATGCATGTCTAAACAGTCAATATCTGACTTTAACATTTTTATAAAAGAGCTGGGTGAAAATCTGGTTAGGTACAGGTTTGAGGGTAACAGGAATAATAAGTACAAATAAATGAGAATGCTGTATGGAGTACAGTGCTTCTTGAATTAATAGGACCATTTCAAATTGGTAGTTATATGAGGGGCCAGTTTTCATGTGTGTGCACAGATAGGAAAATGTGGAAAGTTATTCAATCAGTGAAGACATCATGGCCCTATCCTTGCTCAATATCCATACCCGTGCACTTTCCGGTAAGAGTCAGCGGATAGTGATACGGAACTGAAACACCTGCTGACTCTCTTCCCCCAGACTCAGCAATTTAAGACTTCCCTCTGCTTTCCAACAGCTTTGAGCTTAACTAAGAGCCTTTCATGTGTAACTTTGTCAAATGACTTTTGGAAGTCTAGGTAAACCAGTTTGTCGGGCTTTCCACTAAAACATTTGGTTTGTCGCTTCAACAAGGAGGTTGATTAAGCAGGAACCTCCCCTTCAGCTGGCTGCTGTTTACTAGGTTATTATTGCACAGATAATCCTTAAGTTTTCTCCTATTAATTCATTTCATCGCTTTACATGAAACTGAAGTAAGACTAATCGGTCTGTGGTTGCCTCTGTCTGTAGTGTCAACCTATCTGAATATGGGCATGAAGTTAGCCTGTATCCAGTGTCTAATAACACCCTCATAAATATGGTTACAAAATGCTGCCTCAAACCAGGAGACTATTCACTGGAACTAAAACTTGCAAATTTTAGTTTTAATTAGGAATAACTTACAATTCTAAAAGAATTAAGCTTGTTTTGGGTGAATACTCAAGCATCATAAATCCGTTGCAGGGTTTAATAATGGATTATTACCTTGACTTAAATATTAGTTCTGTTTGAATTATTTTGAATGTCTTTGGTCAGATGGTGCGCTGAGTTCTTACAGCCACAGAAACACGTCACCATGTTTTAAGAATGTCAAAACCAAGCTGTGGAGAAACGTACACCTGTAGAATTTCTCTGTGCCAGATATGGAGTGCGCCATAAGGATGTATCCCACTTGCCTAAGTCGCGAGACCTTGGGTGAGATTGATAAAGGTGCACATTGATAAACTTTAGTCATCAGCAAAAGTGTAATTGATATTAAAATGAACACTTGACAGTGAAAGACGAATGGTGCAGGGTTTGCTCTTTGCAAGTAGTGTGGGCAACAGAAAATAGTTATCGCTGTTTTCATTGCCATTTGCTCTTGTTTGGGTAACCCGAATATTTAAACATTCCACCGTTCAAGTGTGTTAATGTTTATAATGAATGATACATCTGGTGGACAGGATCTAACTCAGCAGCATGAAAAATAAATTTAAATTTAAAGTTTTGATGAAAAGAAATTGTTATAAAAAGAAAATAGCCATCTTTTGATATAAAAAGAAAACATGAGGCTGGAGTCTGCTGGGCGTAACTGTGAATGCAACTCAAACTATGTCTGAAAGAAAAACGTACAAATGAACAACACAATGAAAAGGATTTTTGGAAGACCTGCCACCACTCCGCGGCCTGATGTAAGGATGAATGCAGGTTTGAGTCCAACTCGGTTCTCAATCTGAGCTGGGTCAAGTGGCAGTAGTTGTAAACTGCCTGATATTTCTATCTCTCCTTTATCATTACATGGCCCGTAATTTGCGGTCAGCGGTGAAGTAAAGGCGCTCGCTGCTGACCTCGAAGAAAGCTGCCCACAGAGATCTTACAACCTCCGTGGCGAAAGCTTGAGGTTTCTTGACATGTAATTGATTGTAGCGCTGTGAATAGGGGATTCCTAGAGCGATGCAGCCATGACGTCATCAAGCTGCCTAAGCAGCCAATCACGTTGAAGAATTCTCTCAGACAGCAAACCAGGAAATAAAAAGCAGCTTTATCCTCACTTTTAAAAATGTTACAGAGAGCAAAATAAAGATTGGGACCTTCACATGGTGTAAGATTTGGATCACAGGTCACACACACATTACCCAAAGGGTTTTAGGAGTTTGTAAAGCTTTTTATTAGAGCTACAGTTAAAAGCATGATCAGATATTACATGTGGTTAAGATAAGTATATTAGGCATACAACCCGTGACAGATGAGGGTGATCTACGGCCCTGCAATGGAACGAAACAACTGGATGGACGGTGAGGCAGTATGGTGGTCTCGGATTGGGTGGATTCCTACAGTCTGCTGCAGCGGTCACTTCTGTTGGGTCATCCCTTGAGCTGTTGGAGGTGTTAAGCCGTCAGCCACCTCAGAGGCTAAACTTGACCAAGGTGTTAGGCCGTAGCCACCTCTGGGAAGCCTTCGCCTCTGACTACCTGCTTTCCTCTCTCGGTCGTCTGCTCTTATACCTTATTTCGTTGGGCTGGTGGATACCTGGTGTCAATCATTTTTACCCATCCTATTATCCAATTACAAGGGAGAGGCTACCTATGACAGCCTCCTCCCAGCCTCATGAGGTCACTTTCCTCTTTATCTCTGTTCTAACGGTCTTGTTGCCCTTTCGTAGACAGCTTGATTATCCTACAGCTCCTTGCTGCTTCTCTTATCAGGCCTAGCTATGCCCACTTGAAGGCCTGTTTTTGTGTTCTGACCTCGTAATTCAGCTCTCTGTACAGCTATTTCTCTGACATGACTGGAATCTTTCTGTGTCATTAAGTTAGGCAAACTGCTGATCTAGGGAACCCGTAACAGATTATTATTACTTTTAATCCACAATTTCTTACAATGGGGATAAGGTAGAAGCTGAAATATCATGAACAAACTTAAAACATTTTTTTAAATGTATTTTTTATCATAATGGGAAAATTTGACATTGCACAAATATAAAAATTAGTTTCTCAGCGTCAGAACGGTTGTTTAGCAGTCAATATGCTGTTAAAATCCCAGTTACACCTATTCCAACACGGTTTAACATTTAATGAGGTGTTTAACAGCGATATCAGCACGGAAAAGCTCAAGTTTTCATCAGTTTCACTGATTGCTGGCTATGTGGCCAGGGGTGGGTGGCGGGGGGTGGGTGGTGGGATCCATAGCGCAGCCTGTGTCAGAGCAGTGAATGACTAACCGCAACTTCAGGATTTCTGCGTTTAGATGCGCATGGGCCAAATAAGCGTATTTTTAAAAACAAGGCTGATAGAAGGTCCAGCCACTGTTACTCTGTATCCATTGCTATTCATTTTATATGGAGAATTTGGATTTTGGAAGTACACAGAGGGGATGACAGTCGATATCTTGTCTTTTTATGAGTTCTCGACGTAGTTGCGATACATTTTGTCGAATCATCTCCCTTGTCCCTTTTAAATTGTGCAAATACTGGAAAGCACCAAGTGTTCTGGCATAACAACAGAAAACGCTGGAAAAACTCAGCAGGCCAGGCAACATCCGTGGAGAGAGAAACAGAGTTAACGTTTCAGGTCGAAACCCTTCTTCAGAACTGAGAAAAAAAAGGCAGGAAATGAAACAGATTAAAAGGCCAGTTTGGGGGCTGGGAAATGGGGGAGGGGATGAAAGAACAAAAGGGAAGGTCTGGGAGGTGAAGAGACATTAAGAGATATTCAAGACGAGACGAGATGGTAATAGGACAGGTAAAGAGACAAAAGATGGCTCTAGATGAAGTGTGAAATGCGCTGGCAGAGTGAGAGATAACTGCCATGTGGGAGAGAAAAAAAGGAAAAGGCACAAATCAAAGGTGTGGATAAAAAATATATAAAAATATGATAGAGGCCGAGGTTATGATCTGAAATTGTTGAACTCGATATGGAGTCCGGAAGGCTGTAAAGTGCCTAATCAGAGGATGAGGTGCTGTTCCTTGAAGTGTTCTGGCATTCTCCTCTTCCACATTGTAGGGCTCATTCCATGTCACTGACAGAAACAAAGAAACCGTGATTTGCGTGCAAGTTTGCACATGCATAGCTGTTTAAATGTTGCAACTGGTGACTTTCTTTTTTACTCGCTGCAAATCCTTTCTAATGTCAGGGGAAAACCTCATACAGGTTAGAAATAACTCAAACCACCAGGCTGATCTATGCTCAGCCCATCCACAGCCAGAAAAAAGCAGTCACGGTTGGTGATATACGATTAGGCACAGCTGGCTCCAAAGAAGCTCTGAAAAGCCAGCTGTTTCCCTGCTCCTTCTGAGACTCTGGAGCCATTTCTTCCACCGAACAGCAGTCCTGTTTGTGCTGAGGTTGCTTTCAGTGGCAGTGCTATCAGTTGAAAGGTCGTATTGCATTCCTTCTCCCCATTGCATTGTGGTATGTGTACAGTAAACACTGAACAATCAACACAAATCCACCCGCCTGTTAATATTGCCGTATTAATATAGCTAATTTATCTTTAAATTTGTATTTTGCATTATAAATCAATATATTCATAAATATGTCAGCCTTTTTCTATATCCGAGATTAAAAAGAGAATGACCGCGAATTTGGAGAGCACCAGCCGTTAAGGCCGGTTTTGTTGAAAAAATGGCGGCCACCTTGCTTCCACCCTCTTCTGGCGCGGAACACAGCGGCTGCCATTTTGGAGAGGTCAGCAGCGCTGCCATTGCCTGCGCTTGCCTCTCCCGTATAAATGTGATGCCAATTGGTGTGCCTGAATTGAGATACGACCAGTGTTTCCGCTAAGGTGCGTGGCCGCACAGTAATCTCAAAGGTCCCGCGCAGCCCGCTCACCGGCTTTTACATTGTAAATACCGCACATGCACAGAAATTTAAAGGGACTGCACATTAAAAGAAACGGGCCATGCAGAACAAAGCGCAGCTTACAGGGAACATTGCGCGTGACTGCGATTTAGGGCATCGCCGCACTCCATACTGCCCCCTCATAACCATGCACACGTGCGTGCAGCAGTTGTGCAGAGATGCTGTCTGCACTTTTTAAAGGGACACACACATCTTTCAGGTAAGTTTTGATTTTGGAGTGTTTTTTTTTACATTTTATTGGAGTTGTGGCTTGGTGCGGTGCAATACATTTAAAAGGTTGTTGAAGTGTGCAGGGCGTGCTGCTGGACGCTTGCAAGGCTTTGGATGTTAAAGGAAGGCCTCTGAGAAGACCACTTGCTCACAGTCCCAAGGGCTCTAGCTGCAGTCCCCCTTGGGCTGCAACATCACATGGAGATGAGGCAGAGAGAGTAAAGTGGACAAACTGCTCGCAGAGGGAAGAGGAAGAAGCAGCAGAGGAGGAAGCGGCAGGAAGGAGGCAACCCAGACAGCCCCTTTCTGGCCGGGATATCCGGGATGGAATCATCCACCTGTGGTACCAGTGACCACAACCCCAATTTTCCTTTCCACACTTGTCCCACACTTTACCTTTCCTCTGTTACTGACCTTCACAGCGTCCTCTTGGCCACGATGCTGAAATAAAAGCCACCACAAAGCAAACTTTCCAATCCAACTTTATCCATATATGCACCCAATATTACATCAAAAAATCAATGAATCACCCTTGTGCATTCCCTCAGTGACTGTCTTGCATGTATCCTAGTGATGTCACGCAGTGCTACCCCAGTGGCTGCAGCATGGCTGGTGGAAGGCTGCTGACTTTCAGTGGGGGAGACTGCAGATGGCCTTGCAGGACGACCTCAAGGTGCTGGTGGCTGGGAGTGTGAAATCGAGTGACGGTGTTTCTTCTTCACTCTCCTCTCCCCGTCTTCTTGGTCAACCACTGCCTGGGCAGGCTGGATTTCTTGGGTGTCTGAACTGGGGAATGCACAAGGGTAGAGTCGTGGTGGGGCGTACCTCCAGAGCATGCCTCCCACCCGAAACCTACCTGCTGGCTCCTGGGCTTCGGAGACTTCGGGTCCTAGGCCTGCAGGTGTATGCCTGCGTAAAGATCCATGTATCCCAGGTAGGCAGATGGTTCAGGAGCGTCCCTGAGATTACATGGGCCAGGTCCTCTGATCAGAAAGGAGGATTCCTAATATGCTTATAGGGATTCCATTTACGAATGGAATCCCCAAATAATTAAATAATTTATACAACTGGAATAAAAATAAATGTTCCCATGTTCACATTTAATTAAAAGTCCCTTTAATGAAGTATTTACAATAAAAATTTAATTCTTTGAAAATTAATTTTAAATCTGGGCCAAAATTTACATAAACTAATTTTAAATGTGTAT
Source organism: Somniosus microcephalus (assembly GCF_052327205.1). Taxonomy (NCBI): domain Eukaryota; kingdom Metazoa; phylum Chordata; class Chondrichthyes; order Squaliformes; family Somniosidae; genus Somniosus; species Somniosus microcephalus. Next base: position 41,657,601 of record NC_140993.1, on the reverse strand, counting down.
GGATGATTTTTTCATAGAAAATAGAATCATAAAATGGTTACAGCATGGAAGAAGGTCATTTGGCCTGTCGAGCCCATGCCGGCACTCTGCAAGAGCACTTCAGCTAGTCCCACTCCCCTGCCCTTTCCCCGTAGCCCTGCAAATTTCTTTCCTTCAGATACTTATCCAACTCCCTTTTGAAAGCCATGATTGAATCTGCCTCCACCAGCCTTTCCGGCAGTGCATTCCAGATCATAACCACTTGCTGCGTAAAAAAGTTTTTTCTTACATCGCCTTTGGTTCTTTTGCCAATCACCTTAAATCTTTTTCCTCTGGTTCTCGACCCTTCTGCCAATGGGAACAGTTTCCCTCTATCTACTCTGTCCAGACCCCTCATGATTTTGAACACCTCTATCAAATCTCCTTTCAACCTTCTCTGCTCCAAGGAGAAAAACCCCAGCTTCTCCAGTCTATCAACGTAACTGAAGTCCCTCATTCCTGGAATCATTCTCGTAAATCTTCTCTGCACCCTCTCTAAGGCCTTCACATCCTTTCTAAAGTGTGGTGCCCAGAATTGGACACAGTACTCCAGTTGGGGACCGAACCAGTGTTTTATACGGGTTCATCATCATTTCCACACTTTTGTACTCCTTACCTCAATTATGAAGCCCAGGATCCCGTAAGCTTTTTTAACTGCTTTCTCAACCTGCCCTGCCACCTTCAACGATTTGTACACATATACCCCCAGGTCTCTCTGTTCGTGCACCCACTTCAGGATTGTACCATCTAGTTTATATTTCCTCTCCTCATTCTTTCTACTAAAATGTATCACTTCACACTTTTCTATGTTAAATTTCATCTGCCACATGTCCGCCCATTTCACCAGCCTATCTATGTCTTCCTGAAGTCTATCACTCTCTTCCTCACTGTTCACTCTACATCCAAGTTTTGTATCAACTGCCAATTTTGAAATTGTGCCCTGTACACCCACGTCCAAGTCATTAATATATACAGGGTATCAAGAAAAGCAGTGGTCCTAGAACCGACCCCTGGGGAACACCGCTCTATACCGTCCTCCAGTCCGAAAAACAACCGTTCACCGCTACTCTGTTTCCTACCACTTAGCCAATTCTGTATCCATGCTGCCACTGTCCCTTTTATTCCGTGGCAAGCCTATTATGTGGCACTTTGTCAAACGCCTTTTGGAAATCAATGTACACCACGTCAAACGCATTACCCTCATCAACCCTCTCTGTTACCTCATCAAAGAACTCAATCAAGTTAGTTAAACACGATTTTCCTTTAACAAATCCGTGCTGGCCTTCCTTTATTAATCCACACTTGTCCAAGTGACTGTTAATTTTGTCCCTGATTACTGTTTCTAAAAGCTTCCCCACTACCGAGGTCAAACTAACTGGCCTGCAGTTGCTGCATTTATCTTTACACCCTTTTTTGAACAATGGTGTAACAGAAGGAGTTAGATATATTTCTTAAGGCTAAAGGGATATGGGGAGAAAGCAGGGACAGGGTACTGAATTTGGATGATCAGCCATGATCTCATTAAATGGCAGAACAGGCTCGAGGGGCCGAATGCCTACTCCTGCTCCTATCTTCTATGTTTTTATGTTAACATTTGCAATTTTCCAGTCCTCTGGCACCACCCCCGTATCTAAGGAGGATTGGAAGATTATGGCCAGTACCTCCGCGATTTCCTCCGTCAATTCCCTCAGCATGGGCCCAGAAATTCGGGTCCCAACGCGTGAGTACGCATGGGGTACTCACGCGTGGACCAGATGGAAGTGCCGGTTCCTTGCATGCACTACGCATGCGCGGGAAACCGGCACTTCCGATCCTCTGAACGAAGGGGTTCAGAGGTCGAACGCGTGCGCGCGGGAGTCTGCGCGTGCGCTTTGAACTTATGTTTTTTTTACAGGTTTTTCCGTGAGGGAATCTTTAGATTTTAGAAATGTAAAAACCAGGCGTAAGGACTGCATTTTAAAAGGTAAGTGGTCAATTAATTAAAATTAAAACATTTGTTCCACAGGTTTGTTATTTTTAAATACTTTAAAGCAAGGTAAGTTTATTTTTAGCCCCGTTTTTTTATAAAATTATTTTTTTCAAAAATTTAAATTATTGTTTAAAATAGTTATTTAATATAATTTATAGTTTATTTAAAACGTGTGATTTTTAAAAAAAAAAATTATTTGAAGGTTAACTACTGTTTTGGGCCCTCAGCATTCATACGTTTTGACAGGTCTTTCTGTCAATCTTATGAATGGAGCTGCCCATGGCTCACGTGATCCCAGGGGACGCATCGCACTAACTACACCCCGGGACACGCCAGCGCAGCGCGCCGGCCTCTGGGCCAGGCCCTGGAGAGGAATTCTACGCAGGCCCAGAGCTCAACTGCCGGCGCGCTAGGTAAGTGTAGGTTGGGGGCTTGCACCCGCGGGAAGCCCCCGACCCGAATTTCTGGGCCATGATAGTAGGATCACTGTCCCCTAAATGTTCACCGACTGACACTTGCTCCACTTGACCTACCTCACTACCCAGAATCAGATCCAGCAATGCCTCCTTCCTCATTGGGCCAGAAACATACTGATCAAGAAAGTTCTCCTGAACACAGTTCAGAAATTCTTCCCCTTTTCTGCCCTTTACATGATTACGATCCCAGTCTATATTAGGACACTTGAAGTCCCCCATTATTACTATCTATAATTCTTGCACCTCTCTGTAATTTCTCTGCAAATTTGCCCCTCCATATCTTTCCCACTATTTGGTGGTCTATAGAATACACCTAGTAGTGTAATGGCAGCTCTATTATTTCTTAACTCTAACCATATAGATTCTGTCCTTGACCCCTCCAGGACATCCTCCCTCTCCAGTACTGTAACATTCTCCTTCACCAATACTGCCACACCACCTCCTATCTTTCCTGAACACTTTATAACCAGAAATATTTAAGAACTTTTTTGAGCCAGTTCTCAGTTATTGCCACAACATCATATTCCCTTTTAGCTATTTGTGCCTGCAGCTCACTTACCTTGTTTATTACGCTTCGTGCGTTCACATACATACACTGTAAACCCATCTTAGACCATCCTGTATTCTCTCTTCGATTGACCCCACCTAATACCTAATTATTTCTTACTTTAGTGCTCTCTGCCTCTCCCAATCCTTTGAGCACTTTATTTCCCCTTTTTAATGTTACATCCTGGTGCCCATCCCCCTGCCAAATTAGTTTAAACCCTCACCAACAGCACTAGCAAACCCCCCCCACGAGGACATTGGTTCCAGCCTTGTTGAGGTACAACCCATCCGGCCTGTACAAGTCCCACCTCCTGCAGAACCAGTCCCAATGCCCCAGAAATCTAAAGCCCTCCCTCCTGCACCATGGAAGAAGCACTGAGAGTAGCAAGGGCACAGAATGTACTCTGGGTGGGGGATTTCAATGTCCATCACCAAGAGTGGCTCGGTAGCACCACTACTGACCGAGCTGGCCGAGTCCTGAAGGACATAGCTGCCAGTCTGGGCCTGCGACAAGCGGAGAGAGAAACAACACGAGGGGAAAAACCTACTTGACCTCGTCCTCACCAATCTACCTGTCGCAGATGCATCTGTCCATAACAGTATTGGTAGCAGTGACCAACGCACAGTCATCGTGGAGACGAAGTCCCGTCTTCACACTGAGGACTCCCTACATCTTGCTGTGTGGCACTACCACCGTGCTAAATGAGACAGATTCAGAACAGATCTAGCAGCTCAAAACTGGGCATCCATGAGGTGCCGTGGGCCATCAGCAGCAGCAGAATTGTATTCCACCACAATCTGTAACCTCATGGCCTGGCATATCCCTCACTCTACCATTACCATCAATCCAGGGGACCAACCCTGGTTCAATAAGGAGTGTAGAAGAGCATGCCAGGAGCAGCACCAGGCATACCTAAAAATGAGGTGCCAACCTGGGGAAGCTGCAACACAGGACTACATGCATGCCAAAAAGCGGAAGCAGCATGCTATAGACAGGGCTAAGCGATCCCACAATCAACGAATCAGATCAAAGCTCTGCAGTCCTGCCACATCCAGTCGTGAATGGTGGTGGACCATTAAACAACTAACGGGAGGAGGAGGCTCTATGAATATCCCCATCCTCAATGATGGTGGAGCCCAGCACATGAGTGCAAAAGACCAGGGCTGAAGCGTTTGCGACCATCTTCAGCCAGAAGTGCAGAGTGGATGATCCATGTCGGCCTCCTCCTGAGATCCCCACCGTCACAGAAGCCAGTCTTCAGCCAATTCGATTCATTCCACGTGATATCAAGAAACGGCTGAGCGCACTGGATACAGCAAAGGCTATGGCTCCGACAACATCCTAGCTATCGTGCTGAAGACTTGTGCTCCAGAACTAGCCACGCCTCTAGCCAAGCTGTTCCAGTACAGCTACAACACTGGCACCTATCTGACAATGTGGAAAACTGCCCAGGTATGTCCTGTCCACAAAAAGCAGGACAAATCCAACCTGGCCAATTACCGCCCCATCAGTCTACTCTCAATCATCAGCAAAGTGATGGAAGGTGTCATCAAAAGAGCTATCAAGCGGCATTTACTCACCAATAACCTGCTCACTGATGCCCAGTTTGGGTTCCGCCAGGACCACTCGGCTCCCAACCTCATTACAGCCTTGGTCCAAACATGGACAAAGGAGCTGAATCCTAGAGGTGAGGTGAGAGTACCTGCCCTTGACATCAAGGCAGCATTTGACCGAGTGTGGCATCAAGGAGCCCTAGTAAAACTGAAGTCAATGGGAATCGGGGGGGGAAACGCTCCACTGACTGGAGTCATACCTAGCACAAAGGAAGATGGTTGTCGTGGTTGAAAGTCAACCATCACAGCCCCAGGACATCGCTGCAGGAGTTCCTCAGGGCAGTGTCCTAGGCCCAACCATCTTCAGCTGCTTCGTCAATGACCTTCCCTCCAACATAAGGTCAGAAATGGGGATGTTCGCTGATGACTGCACAGTGTTCAGTGCCATTCACAACTCCTCAGATAATGAAGCAGTCCATGCCCCCAGACCTGGATGACGTTCAGGCTTGGGCTGATAAGTGGCAGGTAACATTCGTGCCACAGAAGTGCCAGGCAATGACTATCTCCAACAAGCGAGAGTCTAACTACCTCCTTTGACATTCAATGGCATTACCATCGCCGAATCCCCCATTATTAACATCCTGGGGGTCACCATTGACCAGAAACTTAACTGGACCAGCCACACACATACTGTGACAACAAGAGCAGATCAGAGGCTAGGTATTCTGCGGCGAGTGTCTCACCTGACTCCCCAAAGCCTTTCCACCATCTACAAGGCACAAGTAAGGAGTGTGATGGAATACTCTCCACTTGCCTGGACGAGTGCAGCTCCAACAACACTCAAGAAGCTCGACACCACCCAGGACAAAGCAGCCCGCTTGATTGGCACCCCATCCACCATCTTAAACATTCACTCCCCCCACCACTGGCGTACCGTGGCTGCAGTGTGTACCATCTACAAGATGCACTGCAGCAACTCGCCAAGGCTTCTTCGGCAGCACCTCCCAAACCTGCGACCTCTTCCACCTAGAAGAACAAGGGCAGCAGGCGCATGGGAACACCACCACCTCCAAGTTCCCCTCCAAGTCACACACCATCCTGACTTAGAAGTATATCACCGATCCTTCATCGTCGCTGGGTCAAAATCCTGGAACTCCCTACCTAACAGCACTGTGGGAGTACCATCACCACATGGACTGCAGCGGTTCAAGAAGGCGGCTCACCACCACCTTCTCAAGGGCAACTAGGGATGGGCAATAAATGCTGGCCTTGCCAGCGACGCCCAGATCCAATAAACACTTTTTTTTAAATCGCCAAAATCTGAGTGCCATTCAAGGCACAGCAGCAGCTCCTTAAATCTGGTTCTGCGCCAGATATTACAGGAAGGATTGAAGGGATAATTACTGGTCCTAGCCCCTTTAGGGCTACACCGGATCAGGCGTATTCCTCAGACGTTCACTTTCAACTAAAGTTTGAGGTAGCCGAATCCTAAAGACACTTAATTGGGTCTAAAGGTCTGGACTATCTCTCCCTAAAGGAAAGGAAAATCTGAAAATGTTACCGTCCTCCAGATAGCACTTTTAATAAGTTTAGCTGGACTGTAACATTCCGGATATTATGAGGGTCTGGAACATAAAGAACATAACAACATAAGAAATAGGAGCAGGAGTAGGCCAGTCGGCCCCTCGAGCCTGCTCCGCCATTCAATAAGATCATGGCTGATCTGATCCTAACCGCCAATCTACTATCACAGAACCATCTCCTGAATCTAACAGAATTAGACACACGAACTAGGAGCAGGATCAGGCTACACGGCCCCTGGGCCCACTCCGCTACCCACAGGGCCATGACCGATCCGAACCTAGACTCATGTCCAAATTCCTGCCCGCTCCCCGTAACCCTTAATTCCCTTTACTTCTAGGAAACTGTCTATTTCTGTTTTAAATTTATGTAATGATGTAGCTTCTACAGCTTTTTGGGGCAGCATATTCCATGGACCTACCACCCTCTGAGTGAAGTAGTTCCTCCTCATCTCAGTTTTGAAAGAGCAGCCCCTTATTCTAAGACTATGCCCCCTAGTTCTAGTTTCACCCATCATCGGGAACATCTTCCCCGCATCCACCCGATCCAACCCCTTCACAATCTTATATGTTTCAATAAGATCGCCTCTCATTCTTCTGAACTCCAATGAGTAGAGTCCCAATCTACTCAACCTCTCCTCATACGTCCATCCCTTCATCCCCGGGATTAACCGAGTGAACCTTCTTTGTACTGACTCGAGAGCAAGTATGTCTTTTCTTAAGTATGGACACCAAAACTGTATGCAGTATTCCAGGTGCGGTCTCACCAATACCTTGTACAACTGAAGCAATACCTCCCTATTTTTATATTCTATCCCCCTAGCAATGAAAGCCAACATTCCATTGGCCTTCTTAATCACTTGCTGCACCTGCATACTAACCTTTTGAGTTTCGTGCACCAGGACCCCCAGATCCCTTTGTACTTCAGTACTTTCCAGTTTCTTGCCATTAAGATAATAACTTGCTCTACGATTTTTCCTGCCAAAGTGCATAACCTCACACTTTCCAGTATTGCCAGTCTGAGAATGAACCATTTATCCCAACTCTCTGCCTTCTGTTAGATAGCCAATCCTCTATCCATGCCAGAATATTACCCCCAATCCTGTGATTTTTTATCTTAAGCAATAATCTTTTGTGTGGCACCTTGTCAAATGCCTTTTGGAAGTCTAAATACACTACGTCCACTGGTTCCCCTTTATCCACCCAATATGTTACTTCCTCAAAGAACTCCAGCAAATTTGTCAAACATGACTTCCCCTTCATAAAACCATGCTGACTTTGTCCTATTAAATTATGATTATCCAAATGTCCTGTTACTGTCTCCTTAATAATGGACTCCAAAATTTTACCTACCACAGATGTTAGGCTAACCGGTCTATAGTTTCCAGCCTTCTGTCTACTGCCCTTTTTAAATTAGGGTGTTACATTAGCAGTTTTCCAGAATTCTGCAACTCCTCACCAAAGAGTGTACAGAAATTGAGTTTGCGAGTTTGATACAGAAGTCTTATGTGAGACAATTCTAAAAATGTATAGATTTATTAAAGAACCGACATGTAATTTACAGTTGGTGAGTCAATCGCAACATTAACAGTTCCAAAAAGAGAAAGCTTACAATCCTATTTTCAGAGAACCTTACTCTGAAATCTTAACTTCACTACAGTTTTATAGTTCTTAAAGTTCTATTCAGGATATCCACCAAAATCAAATACATTTGATCCCCGAGGTACAAAGAGTTGGAGACTTACAGAGCTGCCTCTGAAGCCGAGAATCGCTTTGCCCCTTTAAAGCAAGTCTGCTATCCCATTTGAGGGTTCAATATTTATACCCTTTTCCAGTGGTATTTCCTTTAAGGTATTCTGCTGATGTAAGCTAATTATCTCTAGTCATTTTTCTGCTGACCCCTGCAATTCTTACAGTCACCTCAGCTGGTAGCATTACAGAAATATGCCTCTTTAGGTGTTCTAAGTTTACCATAAAAAACGGTGTTACGGCAGGTGTATTTTTACTTGATGTCATTTTTACGCAGGCAGATGTTTCTTACTTTTTATGTGCGTCTTTACGAAGTGTAAATTAGGACACCTTGTCCAGGGTGAACCATTGTTTCATTCCAAAAGGTTTAGCCTACCAGAGCCTTTAACCTTCTGTTTCAATAAGGTTATTGATTCACTGTCAACAACTATCTTATCTCTGTAGCCAGAATACTTTCACAGCTTTTTCATCGTTCGGTTTCTAGATTTCCAGACCCAGTGTGTCATGTTTTAATAAGACCAGAATTCTTTCATAGAATGGTGTATTTTTCTGAATAGATTATGTGGCTTATTCCTTCACAGGATGTGATTGCACCGGAGAGCGTGCAGAGGAGATTTACAAGGATGTTGCCCGGGCTGGGGAATTTTAGCTATGAGGAAAGATTGGCTAGGCTGGGGTTGTTTTCTTTGGAACAGAGGAGGCTGAGGGGAGATTTAATTGAGGTGTATAAAATTATGAGGGGCCTCGATAGAGTGGATAGGAAGGACCTATTTCCCTTAGCAGAAGGGTCAATAACCAGTGGGCATAGATTTAAAGTAATTGATAGGTTTAGAGGGGATTTGAGGAGAATTTTTTTCACCCAGAGGGTGGTGGGGGTTTGGAACTCACTGACTGAAAGGGTGGTAGAGACAGAAACCCTCATTGCATTTAAAAAGTACTTGGATATGCACTTGAAGTGCCGTAACTTACAAGGCTACGGACCAAGAGCTGGAAAGTGGGATTGGGGTGGATAGCTCTTTGTTGGCCGGCACGGATAAGATGGGCCAAACGGCCTCCTCCTGTGCTGTAAATTTCTATGATTCTATGATCCTCACCCCACCCCCATCTCCCTGTGACATGCACACACCCAGCACATGGTCTAATCCATGCGGGGAGTGCGAAGAGTTATTTCAATGTTTAAGCAGATCTCACGAGGTCTGCACCCCTCACATCTAATGTACGATGCACTTGCATATGCGTCCCATCCAGAAAATCAGCTCTGACTTCCATGGAGAGTAAAATCACGAGTGGCTAACTCAGTTTCCTGCCGGGCGGGTTAAGTTAAAATTACCCCTAGTGCTTTGGATGAAACTTAGGAAAGATGGAAAAGGAGTTTAAAGGCAATTCAGTGACTTGAATATTCCTATATAATCTATGAGGGAACTTATTTTAATAACACAGATACTATGAACATGGTAATGTTTTCTGCGATAAACGATGTAAATAGTTAATAGTTTAATAGGCAAGAAAAATACTGAAATAATGGCTTTACTTTTCTTTGGGAAGTTATTTTAAAAAGCTAAAGTCAAAGGGAAACATTTTCTCTGCTGTCGTATTGAAATTGTAAACAGGTTCTTTATACTTGTGTTTATGCTTTTGGTAGAATTAACAAACTGAGGGGATCTTTTGTCCAAGTGTTTCCAGTTGTTTGTCAGGTAAACATTGTCTTACTGCTCAGGCATACATATCATATCATGAAACTTGGATGGGAAAAGAAGAGAGGGAAAGGCAGCAAGGAAGACTATGTTAACACACAAAGATTGGATGAAGCCCGTTACAAAATAGACTATACTATGACTCAATTACTGTCTTTTCTATAATTCAGGCACCACTTATTCCTGTTCCACAGGCACTACTTACTCCAGGTGTTGTCATGCTTAGCTAGAAGTTTAGGACTCGCGTAATACATTATCCGATTTAGAGGGAAATGTACTGTCATCCGAGCTATCTACCAGCACAGGCAGCATCAATAAGAGGCAACAAAATTGTGTAAGTAATGGCTCGCTGCAAATCTTGGGACTTTAGCGATCAATCTTTTGAAGCCCAATATATACAGAGCTGTCAGCATTGGATAAATGCGAGGTATGAGATTTTCAGTCATCAGGTATACACCTGAGGCATCAGCTAACAGCAAAAACATGAACATGGTTAAGGGCTACAAGTCAAGTCTGTCACATGAGACAGACAAGTGGCATAAATATATTTATCCTCTACTCTATTATCCTCATCTCCCTGTCTTTCTCTTCCTTTGCTCTGTCTCCTTTATTTCTTTGTGTCCATTTTTCCGTATTTCTCTTTCTTTCTCCAAAATTCACCTGGCTGTGTGACCTGCAAATGTTTTTTTCCTGCTTTCTCAGGCACCCCAGTGAGTGAAAGGTGGAGAAATAATGGGAGTTAGTAACTCATGTAGGCATGAGATTGTGACCCTGAAGCAGAAGAATGGGAGATTGCGATCTTGCACGTGATACTCCCACCAATTATACAAGTGTTGGTAGGCTTGTAAATGGATTGGAACAATTGAAATCACTTTAGAGTGGGTGTTCCTGTTCCATTTTCAAGAGTTGCTATCATAATTTCCTGTTAAATAACCAGTAGTTCCTTATTGCTTATTATGGGCAGTTACTTTTAACTCACTAGACTGGTGGCATTGAATGGCCCAGATTTTGTGGTCAGCGGCGAAGGAACAGCACTCGCCATTCATCACGCTGACAGCTGCCCACAGAATTTTCACGGGCTTTTGAACGGCAACTTACAATCCCTAGAGATCTTTTTCAGCGTAGCACCATCTACAGGGGATATGTGGCGTGTGTAAGCAGGTAAAGCAACAGCGTGGCTCTTCAACCAATCAGATTGATGAATCCTCACAGAGACACGCAGGGCTGGATTTTAACTCAGGTGCAGGATGGTGTCATGTTATCCGAATTTTGTGTATCCCACACGAATCTAAATGGATGTGGGAGACTGATGCAATTTTAACTTAAGTGGCCAATTGATTTCCAACATGTGGGAAGCCTTTGCAAATGGGTTTTTCATGACTGAAAGTCCCCTCCAATGACGTCATCATTGCTGCTGCATTTAAGGTCCACAGCAAGCCTTGCTTCTTCTGCAGACTGCCAAGCTTCTTGACTGTGCAGTGTGAGGGAGCTGCAGCAAAAATGACAAGCGGGAGGGCCAGATCAGCTCCTCGCTTTGACGAGGTGGCACTGCAGGCATTAGTCGATGGGGCTAGGGCCAACAGGGAGATGCTCTTCCCTTCATCAGGGAGGAAGAGGCCTCCCACTCAGACCAAGGCTGTGTGGATGCAGGTGGCTGAGGAGGTCAGCTCCTTGGGAGTCACTCGCAGAACCTGGATACAGTGCAGGAAAAGATTTCATGACCTTCAGCGCACTGGAAAAGTGAGTATGAATTTCCCATCACCCTCAATCTGATCCCCATTGCCTTTCCTCACCAGCAGTTAGCATTAGCAATCACATTCACATAACTATTCCACCATGCAGCCCTCACACTCCCTATCACTCTGATGCTTTGAACACAACTTAACAACACACAGGGAGGGCCCTTGGTCTTGCAACCTCACTCCATCTTTGTCTCCTTCTAAGTATCTATGCTATGCAATCTCTACACTCACTCCTTCATTCTCACTCAACCTCCGCTTGTCTCCCTCATTGCAGGAAAAGAGAGCTCACAACAAGAGAGAGCGAGCCAGGACAGGAGGAGGGACAGCCTCATTAGCCCGCCTGACCCCCTGGGAGGAGGCCGTCCTGGAAATCATGGGCATTGAGGATGATTCACACGTGGGGGACGGACAGACGGGTGCAACACAGCAAGCTGGTGACAGAAAAGTTTCCCATCTCTCTCTTTGACATTGCATGAGTCGCTGATAATGATTGTGAAGCTGTAACAGATGGACTTATGAGCATCTGCAAAAAGCTATGTGCATGTAGCCTTTGCATCACATCTCTGACTCTTTCCTTTACTTCCCCACAGGACCATCACAAGCATTCGTCCCCCTTAGCCAGGAAGAAGAGGCTGAGCAGCCAGACTCCTCAGAGGAAGCTGCAACCTCTGAGGGTGCATCGTCAACAGAATTCAGCACACCCAGCACCAGCGCAGACACTCACACCTCAGTGGGATCTTCAGGACATAGAGTAGTGTTGTCACCTGGTGTATCACAGCTCACAAGTGAGCATCAGCAGATTGTGGAGACAGGGACAGCAGTGGAGAGTCCTAGTCGGAGGGCGCAGGACTCTGCCAGCTCGGCTCAGCAGCATGTCGACCCTCTACCTCTGGGTCCATCCATAAGATCAGAGGTGATGGAACTCCAGGCACAGATGCAGGAGTCTCTGGCAGGTTTTATCTCTAGGGTCGCTGCAAGTGTGGAGCGAATGGAGGAGTCCATAGCGAACATGAGCAGAGCCTTTGTGGAGTCATTGGCGCATGAACGCATCACCATGGAAAGGATGGCTACCTCCGTGGAAACGATTGCTACCTCAGTGGTAAGGCTGGCTACCGTACAGGAGAGGATGGCTACGGCCATGGAGGAGCTTAGTCGCCAGGGTATGGAAAACATGGTCATTGTTCAGAATAGAATGACATTTCTTGAGGAGTGATGGGCATCTATTGAACAGAGAAACCAGACCTTCATGGAAGTCCTTCTGAGTAGGAATGTCATTGCAGATACGGGTCCCCATGGCCCCCCTGATGTGCAGTAAGGTGCTCTCCAGCCACTTGCAGGCACTGAGGGGGCCCTGACCCATGAGAGGGAGGTTGGTGGCATACCTCAAGGAAGTGGGGGCTCCTCTCCAAGCGCTCACACTTCCATGCCACTGCAGAGCCCTCGGTCAGAGCCCCACCGGAGTACACACCCAAGTGAGATAGACGTCACAACCCCTGCACAGCCGCAGGAGCAGCAGACTGTTGACGAGCCCTCACAAGCTCGCAACCCCAGAGGACACCCACCAAAGGTGTCGAGACAGGAGCAGCAGGAAAGTGAGCAAGGGGCCTCCACATCTGCTGAAGCCACAGGGGAAGCACTACGTAGGAGCACACATAAGAGGAAGATAAAGCACAAGTAGTCACAAGGGTAGTCACTTGGGTGGAATTTTGTGTTTAGTGTAAAAATGCCATCACGTCGTAATTGTACATCAAAATTCTGATGGCAAATGTTGCAGTTGTGCCGTCTGTCATTTCGCGATTGGGACTTCCACATTGAGGCCTTCGGAATACTGGCAACTGTCAGTATGGTGGTCGGAGTGTTAGGACTCCTCTGGTTCTTGGCCATTGTCAATGCTCTAGTAAGAAGCTGTGAGGCAAAAGTGTTTGATTGTCTAGGCTAAGCAAATCTGGCCAGGATGAGTGTGTTCCTTGCATCCCAGGCAGCAATGTTCTCGCGTAATGCTGCCGCTGGTAGATGGGCCTCTGCAGAATGTTCGTTTTCGTATGTGAGGAGCCACTTGGTCCTCAGGAATCTGCAAGCCACAACGCTGTGCCATGTTATGAAGTTCACAGCAAACCACGATGATTCTGGAGACCCTGGCTGCTGAGTACTGCAGGGCTCCACCTGATCTATCCAGGCACCTGAAGCGCATCTTCAGCAAACCGATTGTTTGGTCAATTATGGCTCTGGTGGACATGTGGCTGGAGTTCTAGCTCTCCTCAGCTTCATTGGATGGTCTCCTCAACGGCGTCATCAGCCACGTCCTCAGGGGATAGCCCTTGTCTCCAAGTTGCCATCCGTTAAGTTGGGCTGGCGGACTGAATAGCGGAGGCACACTAGACTGGCACAGTATGAAGGAGTCATGGCAACTGCCAGGGAACATGGGACAAACATGCAAAATTTCCTTCTTGTGGTCACACACCAGCTGAACGAGAAGGGAGTGGAAGCCCTTGCAGTTGACAAAAATACCTGGATTGTGATGGGGTGCCTTAAGGGCCACATCTATGCAGTTAACGACGCCCTGCTCCCTTGGAAAGCCTGCCAGATGAGCTAATCCAACTGCTTACGCCGTGACACTTGCTCGATCCTTGGTGAAATGGAAGTGATTGTGCACGAGGGCAAAGAGGGCATCGCTTACCTGCATGATGCAAGTGTGTGCGGCCGCCTAGGAGATGCCGCTGATGTCTGCTGCTGATCCCTGGAATGAGCCTGAGGCAGAAAAGTTGAGTGCGGTGGTGACTTTGATAAGTGACTGGTAAGGAGTGTCCACCTGGTCCTCTGGCCAGCAGGTCTTGCTGTTGCATTGCGCAGATGTCAGTCACTACCTCTCGCGAAAGTCGGATCGTCTTTGGCACTGCTGCTCGGACATGTTGAGGTAGCTGACCCTGCGTCTGTAGACCCTGTTTGGGGGGTATCTCCTGCGCCGGCTGGCTTCCAGGCGCTGGCTCCTTCTGGCCTGTGCAGCCTCAGGTGGGTGAGCAGCAGCCTGGCGCTGCTGCTGCTGTTGCTGGTGCTGCTGTTGTTCCTGGTTCTGCTGGTGCCGCGGCTGGTGCTCAAGCTCCTCTCATGCCCAGATGGGAAGGAAATAAATGGCTTCCATGCTTCTGGTATATGCCTCCATTGAGGAAGCTCTGAGTGAAGGTGGCGAGAGGGGTTTCCCAGGAGGCCACACTGGAGGCTCCAACCTTCCACAGGTGTGGTTAAGCCTTCTAAAAGTTGCCCCAGGCCTGAGACCACTAAGTCCTGCCACCTGCGAATGATAGCTGATCAAATCTCCTCTTTAAAGGTTGACCTGCAGTTGATAGTCAGCAATCCAATAGTGCTGCCGCCAGGTTTCACATTCGTGTTTCCCACCATGTTTACGTGGGAAAAGGGTTAAATTTGCAAGGGCCTTTAAAATAGGATTATAGAGGCCATTGAGTGGTTATTAAGGGCCTTAAAGACCAGTCCCGCCTGTTGGATGCGGGACCATCAGACACGCCTGAGTTAAAATTGCTCAGAGTCGGGAACCAGGCGAGGGGGTCCTGCCCCCCAGTTTTTGCAATTTTGACCCCCCGCACACCTCCAAGCCCGACTCCACGGCTCAATGAAAATTGAGCCCGCAGAGTCTAAACCAGGACGTATAAATTAGAATATTTAATCCATTGTAAAATCATGTACAGAAAGCAAAATAAAGAGAGGGAAAGAAAGATGGGAATATGAGAGAGAGAGTTAAAAGACACAGAAAGAAAAAGTAAAAAGGATTTTTTTTAAATCACCAACACTATTTAAATTTTGAAGGAATGAGACTCCACACTTGTAAAATTAAATTTTCAGTGCCCAAGAGGTTGTTTGGCAGTAATTATGACTTATCACGTGGTTAAAATTTCACTTACACCTGAATGCACCAACCCTAATTATCTGTCTTGTTTAGCGGTTAAGTACAGCAACTTCACGCCCTTACATGGATTTCAATGCTGAGTCTAGTGGCGAGGTATTGTTATAGCGCAGCCAATGAAGGAGCAGGGTAACTCAGACAGCAACTTCCGGATTTCCGCTTTTAACTCTGGAAGTTGCTGTCCTATTTATTCCATACTAATGGTGATCGCTGTTAACTTCACTGTTATTCTCAACACAAAATCCGGGCCAATGTCTTTCTTGTCACAACCTGTTTGGCAAGCATATTGAATTAGTTTACCCTTCTGTCCAATGGCTCTGATTTCCCCAGCAAACCTCGATGGGAATATCACGTGCGTCGGTACTCTTGCTGTGCCCGGTCGCAAAGCTGGTAGCCCCCCGGAGGCGCCCCCTTTATAGCCTCCCAGAGGTGCTAACGGTTGGCGCAAAGGAGAAGAATTTCTAGCCCTAGGTTCTTTTAAAAAGTGACAAGCATATTCCGTAAGAACTGTGCCCCTTTAAGTAGGCCAAATACATGTGTCTGTAGATTGTGCATTTGTAAATAATGGGAATACAAAGATACAGTTCATGTAATAGGAACGATGGAAATGTTTTATTCGCCTTGATTACTTACCATAGGGCTGCATGCATTAAATAAATTGACTTCAAAGTTAACTTATGTATTAGCATCTTTTCCCAGAATACATGTTGAGACACATCCTATTTATTCAGCTCCTAGTTGCAATTTAGGCAAACATACAAAAGCGAGTAAGTGATTTGCTGCTGATTGTAGTCTCTCTCTAGGTCAAATAACTTAACAGCAACCAAGATCCCAAACGAGGTTCAGTGTGTAGAGGATATATAATAGGGACCAGCGAGCTGCACGCTTTGTTCTATATATTTTCTTCCCTTGTCTGCTGAAGACACTAACTCATTTCAGGATACATTTCTACAGATGCCAGTATTCCCCCTCTATTTCACCCAAGCAATCATTCTTCCGAGTGTGGCTCTTGACAGTGACCATTGGCAAGATATTCAACCATTGGGGTACGACAGCTAAATCTAGTCCTGTTCTCATCTGACATCCTCACACGTGCACTTGCCAGTAGGTGTCGCTGGACAGCAATTAAGTGCTTAGTTTTTTTCGGCCTCCTTAGCCCAGAAGTTTTCCCCCCCAAGTGTTTTGCTGCTAATTTACTAATTCTGTCGCTGTGCAAGCTGGGTTGCAAAACAAAATACACACCACAGCACACAGGAGGCAACACTTTATTAGCTCCTGCATGGAATACTGAGGATTTACTGTTGTATAACAATGGCTACAATAAACTGTAATACATGAATACATTTGCTCAACGCATGTTCGCGAAAGATAAAATGAGGGATGTCAGGCAGCATCTGTGCAGAGAGAAACAAAATTAACGTTTCAAGTTGATGACCTTTCATCAGAACTGGGTTTTCAGAACCCTTTTAAAGTGAAGAGAAAGAAGGGAGAAGTTTAGAAAGGAGTTGCAGAAAATAGGGTCAAGACAGTTGAAGGCAGCGCCATCAGTTGTGAACTGAAGGGAAAGGGGAATGGCACAGAAGGCCAGAGGTAGGGTAAAGTACAGAGCCATTGTAGATCAGTAAGGACAAGGGTGAAGTACAAGAAATTGAGTCTAGAATTATCATAGGTGTGGATAAGAGTATCGGCAATGGTAGGACTGAAATGGAGGTGGACATGGATGGTGTTTGAAGGTGGAAATAATTGATCTTAGTGATGGATAGGATATGGGATTTGAAGCTCAGCTCTCGGTCAAATAGAACCCAAGGTTGTACAAAACCTGATTCAGCCTCAATGGGATGAATTTTAACCCCCAAAAACGGGTGGGTTGGGGTCAGGTCAGATGTAAAAAAATTTAAAATCTCAAACCTGACCCCAACTGGGTTTAACGGAGGTAGGTTGGCAATTTAAATATTTTAAACAGGCTGGCAGCCTCTGATTTAACCTGCTTTGCAGCTTTAACTGTGGTTGACCGGGTTTCCCAGACCTCCGTAAACCCGACAGCTGAAGGGAGGCGAGGACAGTTTTGGGGAGAAGGTAAGTGCCTTTACAGCACTGTTTGTGCACCAGGAAGAGCAGGAGTGCTTTTCCCGGCCCCCCCAAGCTCCCTCCCCATCAGACCCCCGGAGTCGGGGATTGGACCTCCCTTGTTCGGGGATTGGAACCCCCGGGATCGTGGATCGGAACCCCCTCCCGGGGTCAACGATCGGACGCTCCCCGGGATTAAGTCGCCTCCCCAGGATTGAACCCCTCCTCCCCCCCCGGGTTCATGGATCGGAACCCCCGGGATCGGACTTCACCCTGGGATCCCAGTAGCAGGAGCAAGCTCCCTACCTGCCCCTGCGGCCTGCTCCGGAGTCCTCCCTGCTTGACTGGAAGCCAAGCCTGTTGAGCACCCCCCACGTCCCCTGTCAACATCTGGACCAATGTTGCTGGAACCCAAAATCTTTTCTTGGGGCATTTAGTGCACTTGGGGCAATTTACAGCACTTTATGTAGCATATGATATATTATCTTTTAATTGAAATGTGGCCTGCAGACACAGTCAAACTGATTACCGGAGAAACTTAATTAACCTGAATTAAATAGTTTTCACTTTGACCTTTAACAATATATTGGCACTGAATACTGATGAAAGAAATGCTGCTTGAATGTCATTATAAGGATATAGGCCTAGAAATTCAGTATAGCCACTTTTGGGGCGGTAAAGTCGGGCGGGCGCTAAAGTTTGCGCCCGCCGGAAAGTGGAGGCCACTTCGCCGATATTCAGTAGCTTTGGCCAAGGAGTTTGCTCGAGCGCTAAAACTGGCATTGCACCCCTATCTTTAGGCGCTAAGCCGGCGGTGCAGACTGATACCGCCGAGGCCGGGCGCAGCGCAGGTGCGTTCATGTTTTGATTGACAGCAGACACCCTGGCGCCGGCCAGCTCTTAAAGGGGGAAGGGTCGACTTGGTCTGCTGCCACGCCCTGGATACTGCAGCCCTCCAGCTAGGCCTAAACACTGCTGCTGGAGAGAAATAGCGCCAGCAAGGATGCAGAGGGCCCGTGAGCGAGCGCAGCGCTTCTCTGCCCATGATTTAAAGGTGCTGGTTAGGGCTTTGGAGAGGAGAAGAGATATCTTGTTCCCGGACAGTGGCAAGAAGGCTCCCAAGAGGCTGTACAGGAGAGCCTGGAGGGAAATCGGCCAGAGGGTCACAGCCAACAGCGATGTCCCCAGGACTGGTGACCAATGCCGGAAAAAGTTTAACGACCTCACTCGGTTGGTATGGGTGAGTACCCTTTCCAGTGTCCTCCTCATCCTTGCATGTGCACCTCACACTATGGGCAAAGGGACCTCAAAGGCCTAATGGCCAGCCCTCCTCCAGCAGCTATGGCACTGGCATTAACATCAATAGCACTTTCTGCACTTTACACACTGGCCAAGCTATTCGACCATGGGAGGCAGTGCACACAACAACAGGGCACCACACTGGCCAAGCTATTCCACCATGGGAGGCAGTGCACACAACAACAGGGCACCACACTGGCCAAGCTATTCCACCATGGGAGGCAGTGCACACAACAACAGGGCACCACACTGTACTTAGAAGCCGTCCTTTCTCTTGCAGGCCAAGCTGGCCGAGAATCTGAAGAGCCGGACTGTCACCGGGGGAGGCCGTGCCCAGTTCCAGGAGCTCAGTGACCTGGAGGAGCGCGTGGGTCGACTCATGGGTGCCCGGGTGATTGGCCCCGTTGCAATTGGAGATGCCGACCCTGTGCTGGGCCCCAATGGTAAGGACATGACCGTTTGGACCTCTCTCGTTCCCCTTGCGCTTCAGATCTACATCCTTTGCCACTGTCCGACCAATGCGCAGAATGCTACCACTCATGCCTCCCTCGCTGACGCCCTGTCCTCACTCTAAAGCTACTCTTGTGCCTTCCTGCTTTCAGCTGGTGAGGAGGAGGTCCCTGAAGCTGCGAGTGTCAGTCCCTCGGAAGAGGAGGACGACGAGGAGCAAGAGGAAGGCAGCACATCGGGGGAACCCTCATCCGCGCCAGGGGATGGCAATGGAGGGGACACGTCTTGCCTGGAGGAGAGCCAGGGGGAAGTGTTGCAGGGGGGTGTAGCTCCTGTGCCCAGTGGCGTCCAGCCACGCGGGAAGGGTCGGGCAGCACGGCTGCCTTCTCCCCAGAGGGGGGAAGTGTTGCAGGGGAGTGCAGTTGCTGGGCCCAGTGGCGTCCAGCCACGCGGGAAGGGTCAGCCAGCTCGGCGGCCTTCTCCCCAGAGGGAGAGTCCGGCCTCCAGTCCGGAGACGGTCCTCGCCCAGGAGGTGCGCCTCCTTGATCAAATGTCCGCGGACTCGGATCGTCGCCACACCGAGTTCATGGGTGTTGTGGCACGGTTGCCTGAGGCCATTGAGTCCCTGGCTCAGTGTGGCCGATTTCGGGGCCTCACAGGCCAGGGGTTTCGACCAACTCGCGGCAGCACAGGCCAGGGGTCTCGAACAATTCGGGGCATCACAGGACGCGAGTCGGGCAGAATTCAGGGCATCACAGGACGCGAGTCGGTCCGAATTCAGGGCAGCACAGGCAGCGAGTGGAGAGTTGACGAGTGGTGCCGTGCAGTCACTGGCTGGTCTGATGCGGGCACAGACCAGGGCAGTACGGGCACTCACTGCTGCCACACTCGCTGTGTCACGCACGCATCGCCAGGGCACCCGCTGCGCTGCTGCAGCACAGCGGTCTGGCCTTCACCAGATTGCTGCGCTTGCTGCAGTGCCAGCCCGGCCGACTGCCAGTGTCTCTGGCGACCAGCGAGCGCCTGGCATCAGCCAGCTTGCCCCCATTGCTGCAGCCGCCACTTCCACTCCCCCAGCAAAGCTGCGACGAGCTGCTGGAGAGACTGATGCTGCCCAGCCACAGCTGCAGCAGTCAGCAGCCGGCCCCTCCAGGGCCGGAGCTCGTCTAGGCCGACCCCCAAGGGCATCTGCCGTCACGCATTGTGCCCCTCAGGAGCCTTCCCCCAGCCTTGCAACACCCACAGGGCCCAGGTTGAGGCGGAGCAGCAGGTCGGCCAGGGGCCGGAAAAGCCTGGACAAGGACTCGCCCTCTCGGCACACAAAGTAGAGTGTGTTGCCAAATGTTTTTTTATATGGGGGTGTTTGTGTTCTGTATGGGGGGGTTTGTCTTGGTAAGGCCGAGGATGAAGGCCATTTGGATGGACAAGTTTTGTTATTCCTCCCCAGGTTGTGGGAGTGAGATATGTTTTTGACTTTTTTGGGTTTCATGTGGGAAGGGCCCTGAGTTTGTTCAATAAAGCTTTTTCTTTATTCAGCTTGTCCATGTGTGATGTTTCAAGTGGTTGTTGCGTTAACCGGCTGAGGGCTTGCGGAGCGGCTGCATTCATGTGCCTTCATTGCCACAAGCCATTCCCTGACGGGGGGCCTAGAAGTGTCGTTCAATAAGCCGCCGACGGACGGCCCTTGGACCTTGTGGCTCCCTCCTGGGCTGGTACTCCTCCTCCTCCTCCTCCTCCTCCTCCTCCTCATGGTCCTCCTGCTCGTCCTCCTGAGGTGGTGGTCCAACGTGAGGTGGCAGTGCCTGAGTCCTGCGGATAGCCAGGTTGTGCAGCATGCAGCAAACGACGACGAACTGGGAGACTCTATCCGGCGAATACTGTAGAGATCCGCCGGAACGATCCAGGCAGCGGAACCGTTGCTTGAGGACGCCAATTGTTTGCTCTATGATGATAGCAAAATACTGCAGATGTTGGAAATCCAAAATAACAACAGAAAATGCTGGAAAAACTCAGCAGGTCAGGCAACATCCGTGGAGAGAAATTTGAGTTGACGTTTCGGGTTTGACCCTTCTTCAAAACTGGAGAGAAAAGGAACTAGATCGAAGGCAGGGCTGCGATCGGACAAAAGAATAAAAGAACCAAAAGAAGTAAAAGAGATTAGAAGCTAGACGAGATGGTAATAGGCTGGGATTAGGTGTGAAGTGTACTGGCAGGGCAAAAGATAGCTGCCAGGTGTGAGAGAGAAACAAAAGGAAAGGGGGGGGGAGGAAAGGAGTGGAAAAATATAAGTAAAAATGAAATAGGGGCCGAGGTTATGATCTGAAATTGTTGAACTCGATATTGAGACCGGAAGGCTGCAGAGTGCCTAATCGGAAGATGAGGTGCTGTTCCTCGAGTTTACGTTGAGCTTCCGTGGAACAGTACAAGAGGCCAAGGACGGTGAGGTCCGAGTGGGAATGGAGCGGTGAATTGAAATGACAGGCGACCGGAAGCTCGGGGTTACCCTTACGGACTGAACGGAGGTGTTCCGCAAAGCGGTCACCCAATCTGCGTTTGGTCTCCCCAATGTAGAGGAGACCGCATCGTGAGCAGCGAATACAGTATACTAGATTGCGAGAAGTACAAGTAAATCGCTGTTTCACCTGGAAGGGGTGTTTGGGGCCCTGGACAGTGGGGTGGGGGGAGGTATAGGGGCAGGTGTTACATCTCCTCCGCTTGCACGGGAAGGTGCCAGGCGAAGGGGAAGGGCTGTTGGGGGTGATAGAGGAGTGGACTAGGGTGTCTCGGAGAGAGCGGTCCCTGCGGAATGCTGAAAGGGGAGGGGAGGGGAAGATACGTTTGGTGGTGGGATCACTTTGGAGGTAGCGGAAATGCCGGAGGATGATCCGTTGAATGTGGAGGCTGGTGGGGTGAAAGGTGAGGACAAGGGGAACCCTATCGTGGTTCCGGGAGGGAGGGGCAGGGGTGCGGGAGATAGAACTGACACGGTCAAGGGCAGTGTCAACCACGGTAGAGGGGAATCCTCGGTTGCGGAAAAAGGAAGACATGTCTGAAGCACTGGTGTGGAAGGTGGCATCGTCGGAGCAGATATGGCGGAGGCGGAGAAACTGGGAGAATGGAATAGAGTCCTTACAGGAAGCGGGGTGGGAGGAAGTGTAGTCCAGGTAGCTGTGGGAGTCAGTGGGCTTGTAGTAAATATTGGTCGATAACCTATCCCCAGAGATGGAGACGGAGAAGTCGAGGAAGGGAAGGGAAGAGTCAGAGATGGACCATGTGAAGGTGAGGGAAGGGTGGAAATTGGAGGCAATTGCTGCTGCTGCCCTGCCAGTACACTTTACACCTAATCCCAGCCTATTACCATCTCGTCTAGCTTCTAATCTCTTTTACTTCTTTTGGTTCTTTTATTCTTTTGTCCGATCGCAGCCCTGCCTTCGATCTAGTTCCTTTTCTCTCCAGTTTTGAAGAAGGGTCAAACCCGAAACGTCAACTCAAATTTCTCTCCACGGATGTTGCCTGACCTGCTGAGTTTTTCCAGCATTTTCTGTTGTTAGTTTGCTCTATGATGTTCCTTGTGGCTTGATGGCTTTCGTTGTATGCCTCCTCAGCAGGGGTCCTGGGCGCGCGGAGCGGGGTCATGAGCCATGTAAACAAAGGATAGCCTTTGTCCCTGATAAGCCATCCTCTTGGGGGAGGCTGTGCCTGGAACATGTCAGCCACAGTAGTCTGGCACAGGATAAATGCATCGTGGCTGCTGCCTGGAAAGCGGGCATTGACAGATAGGATGCGCTGCCTGTGGTCACACACCAGCTGTACATTGAGGGAACGGTAGCCCTTCCGGTTGCGGTAATCCTCGGCATTGTCGATAGGTGCCCGCATAGCCACATGCGTGCAGTCAATGGCGCCCTGCACCATGGGGAAGTCGGCGATCCTCGCAAATCCGACTGCACGCTGCTCCTGCCTCTCTAGGGTCATGGGGAAGGAGATGAATTGGTGTCTCCTTGCGAAAAGGGCATCGGTGACCTGCCGGATGCAGCGATGCACGGCGAACTGGGAGATGTTCGCTATGTCCCCAGCAGCGGCTTGGAAGGAGCCGCTTGCATAAAAGTTCAGAGCCACCGTGACCTTCACTTCCACCGACAGAGACGTCCTGCACATCAGCTGTGGACGCAGATCTCTGTGAAGCAGCTGGCAGATCTCTGCAACCACCTCCCTTCTGAAGCGCAGCCTCTTAACACAATGCGCGGCAGTCATGGTGAGATAGGACACCTGCTGGCGGTATTCCCTGAGTGGGTAAGGCCTACGTTGCCGACGCCTGATGGCCCCTCTGCGTCTAGGCATGGTTGCCCCTCTCACACAGCGTCTGCGAGCCCTTCGCACATAATGCTGGAACTGAGGGTTGGAACCCCATGCAGCCCCCATAATATACTTGCAAACAGTGAAATCACAATGAGTCAAATTTCCAAGCTCTGGCCAGAAGCCAAAAATACCTCTCCTATGTTGGCCCAAATCAGTAAGGTCTCTTCCTTGGTCTCTGTCCAGAAATCCGTAGCACTAAAGTCATTGCAGCAAAATGGCTGGCCTTTATAGTTCAGTCTAAGTGCCCTTTAATTAGCGCTCCCCGAGGCCCGCAGGGCCTCTGCTGCGTTCCACTTCACAGTTCTTAACAGCGCCACGCCCACATTGGGCGGGCGCCACTGAAGTTCCGGTTTGGGGCGCACAAACGGCGTTGCACGATGAAATGACGTCATAAGCTGCACGCGCAGCTGAGCGCGCGCAAACACTTTGCGCCGGCGCTAAATGTCAACTGAAGTTGGGCGTAGGCGCAGATCGGTCTGCGCCTGGGCGCTAAGTGCCTAGCGCTCGAAACCTACTCCTCTTATGGCGCTAACGGCTGGCGAACGCAACTGAATTTCTAGGCCATACTTTCTCATCAGGTTGTTTTAAAGTTGTAATTTTGTAATAGTGTCTATTCTTTGTTGGCCTAGCAATTCGATGCTGTGCCCATTTTACAGGTGTAAAACAGGTGCCAAATCATCCAATATGGCGGGCGGCATCTGTGCCTGGTGTGCGCTGCCTGCCATATTGCTATAGGCATCCAAAGAGGCGTCCAGGTCTCACGCCTGAAACAGGCGTTGGGTCCTTTGCATATGTAAGTGAGAGGCCTAACGCCAGTTTGATGCCTCCGTTAACAAATTGGTTTGACCTCAACGCAGCCGACACCTGAAAACCAGGTCTATATGCGGCCTAACCAGCGGTTCTTAACGGGACCACTGCAGGCCACCACCAAAAAGGTAAGTTTTAAAAAATTACTTACCAGAGTGTGGATCCAGGAGGTGCGGGAATGCTCTTTCCGGCTCCACATTAAAACCACGGGCTGCTGCCGGCCACCGCTTGCCACCAGCCTCCCCCCACCCTTTGAGCATATGGCCTGTTAACTTGGAGCTACCTTGACCCCAAAGAGACACTGCCAGCTTCATGCCAAGGCGATTCAGTGACTAGTTGGTCATGCGACAAGTGACGAGCATGGGCTTGAGCCCTTGCTTGGAATGCGTGTTGAAGTGATGAATTGATTTAATATTTTTTTGCCTGAAATTGAAATTTTGACGAGCTGAATGCACAAGCTTAAGATCCCAAGAAATTAAAATGTAAATTAATTTTTTCTGATCTCCCGGGATGCTTAATAACAATCCAACTTTATAGGAATAACATTTGTTAACAAACTACGTTCAACTTCTGCTGGAGTGAGATTGCGACCAAAGCCCCAATTTTAATCCCCAGCACTCGACAAGAATGTTAAAATCACGGCAGCGCATTACTAACCCTCGTCACGCCACATTTGTGCCCTGTGCCATTTTATCGGGCACGTTTTGGACACTGTCGGAGGCAGGTGAAAGCTTCATTGAGATCCAAAAGTCAGATATTCCAGTATTGCCACACCTACAAATATAAACAGGACAAATTCATAAGATCTAACCACACTGGAAAAGTATAAATAGGCTGTAATTTGTTTCTTTATTTTAAGGACTGTTTGCTGTTTATTTGTGAGCTCAGTATACATGATCTTTAAGGTGGGTCATCATAATTTATACTTGGAGAGGGCAAGCGAGGCAACCTAGAAATTCTTGAGTTTTCTTCAAGAAGGCAGCTCACCATCACCTTCTCAAGGGCAATTAGGGATGGGCAATAAATGCTGGCCTTGCCAGTGATGCCCACATCCTGTGAACAAATACATTTTCTTAAGGCTAAGGGGATCAAGGGATATGGGGAGAAAGCAGGGACAGGGTACTGAATTTGGATGATCAGCCATGATCGCATTGAATGGCGGAACAGGCTCAAGGGGCCGAATGGCCTACTCCTGCTTCTATCTTCTATGTTTCTATAGCTACAAAGTATTCTTAATGTGTGTGTAAATCTAGGGACTGAAATTGCACTAAATATGAAACAAAAACTCTCATACTGCAGAACAGAATACAGAATGCAAAGGAAGCTCCACACTTAGTCAATTGTACATCTGGAATTCCTCCATTAAAATAGATTCTCTTTCCAGAACATTAACTGAAGGATTCGAAGCCAGCTTTGAAGAGGGTAAAAATCTTCTAAGAGTTGTGGTCTTTCCTATAAGATCCTACTGGTTTCATGTGAATTTTCCAGGATTACTGAGCCTTTAATTTAATGGAAAATCCTGCAGGATATTTTGGTGAGAGTGGCTGACAATTTGATGGCTATCAACTGAAGATCTTTGAAAGTCACAAATGAAAAATTACAAACAAGATGCTGATCGAATATTACAAAAGTGGTCTAAGAGGCCAGTCAGTTCACAGTCCCTATGCCTATGGTACATGACGTCTTTATTTCTTTAATTTCTTTTAGAAAAGAGCTCGGAAGATGAAATGCTGCTTTATTCTGGCAGGTTCGATTATTTTGTCCGTCATCATCATAATTATCGTGGTTTCAGTGAAGCACTGAACTTGGCACAACACACCTACAGGTAAGGGCTTTGTTTATTCCATTTAATAATGGAACTTACTCAATTGTAAAGGTACATAAAAATGTAAGCTATAATTTACAATTGCCATTATGGTTCCTGTCTATAGCCGTATTTTATTTTAATAATGATTTCAGTGAGCCTTTGGAACTAGGGATTTCAGTTTTGGTTCTTGTGTATGAGAGGACAAGGGAAGAAACCTCTTCAGTAGAATATCATGGCAGTAAAGCTGTGCTGTTCAAGTGTTGCACTTGACCATATTATGTCGCAGATCTTTCAATTATTGTTTAGTGTCCTTTGTGTAAAATCATACTACAAACATGGTAATTAGAGCAGGCATGATAAATCACTTAAGATGCCAACTTTTGGTGGTATTTTGTGCATGGAATTAGCAAAGTAATTGTTCATGACCCCCCCCCCACATAAAGCAGCAGATTTGTCCCCAGATGCGCAGTAGACCTGGAATGGGCCTCATCTGCTTTGGACCAGCGGGCTGCGGCCGGAAACTGAACAGTCAGATTCATCATTGGATAAAAAAACAGAAATTGGAGCAATGATTCAATCGGTACATAGGAAGATAGGAACAGGAGCAAATCATTCAGTCCCTCGAGCCTGTTCCGCTATTCAATTAGATCATGGCTGATGTACCTGAATTCCATTTGCTCCATAATCCCTTACCCAACAAAAATCGATCGATCTCAGTCTCGAAAATGTAAATTGACCCACCATCCACAGCCTTTTGGGGGAGAGAGTTCCAGATTTCCACTACCCTTTGTGTGAAAAAGTGCTTCCTGATTTACTCCTAAATGGCCTAACTCTAATTTTAAGATTATGCCCTCTTGTCCTGGATTCCTCCAGCAGAGGAAACAATTTCTCTGAATCTACCGTACTGAATCCCTTTATCAGTTTAAAGACCTCGATTTGATCACCTCTCAACCTTCTAAACTCAAGGGAATACAAGCTACGTTTATGCAACCTGCCCTCATAATTTAACCTATTAAGCCCGGGTATCATTCTGGTGAATCTGCACTGTATCCCCTCCAAGGCCAATATATTTTTCCTGAGGTTTGGTGCCCAAAACGAACATGATACTCCAGATGAGGTCTCACCAAGGCTCTATATAACTGAAGCATAATTTCCTCCCCTTTGTATTCCAGCCTTCTTGAGAAAAAGGCCAACATTTCATTAACCATTTTGATTACTTTTTTGTACCTGTGCATTAGCGTTTAGTGATTTCTGTGCAAGGACGCTTAGTGCTATCTGCAAACTTGAATATCCGTCATTCATATATATGGTAGAAAGCTGAGGTCCCAGCACAGATCCCTGGAGAACACATCCTTCCAATCAGAGAACCTTCCCTTTATCCCTACTCTCTGTCTCCTACCAATTTTTGACCCATGTCAGAAGGTTACCCCCAAGTCCATGCACTCTTGGTTTTACTAATAACTAGTCAGGCATGATTTGCCTTTCACAAATATATGCTGACTCTCTTTGATCAGTTGATACTTGTCCAAGTGATCAATCACGCTGCCCCTGATGATAGCTTTCCCACAATTGTTAAACTGACAGAGCTGCGGTTACATCATTTCTCCCTCTCTCCCATCTTAAATAATGGGAACATTTGCAAGTTTCCAATCCAAATTCAAACTACCATGGTGGGATTTGAATTTACATTATCTGGATTAATAGTCCAGGCCTCTGGATTACTAGTCTTGTAACATAACCACTACACTACCAGGTAAAGTTGTTTAGCAGGCTGCCCTCAATCATCATTGCAAACAGTTTAAAGTGGCACTAGTGAAGGCATGCAACCACCTCACCCAACTCCTTGACTTATCTTGCCTGTGGTTCATGATCTGTGAGACCAGGAAGAAGAGTGAGACAAATGGGAAAGAGAAGAGTTTCCTACTGACACAAAACAAGACAGACATTAACAGACTCAAACTTCAATACATGCACACAAACTGACATCAGGTAGCTGTGACTCTCTAATGTCTTCGCCACGTCTATCATGAGGAGACAGGAAGGCTAGCAACTAATGGGACTTCGTATTAAATATGGTTGAGAACTGCAATAAAAAGACATAATTTGTGCCACTCATAATTTATAAATGATGCAATTAAAATAACTTAGTACAGTGTTTGCCCTATAACCATAGCACATTTCACCTGTACATATATAAACTACCATTTTCTTGAGTCAGAAATAT
Source organism: Somniosus microcephalus (assembly GCF_052327205.1). Classification (NCBI taxonomy): domain Eukaryota; kingdom Metazoa; phylum Chordata; class Chondrichthyes; order Squaliformes; family Somniosidae; genus Somniosus; species Somniosus microcephalus. The sequence goes on along the minus strand of NC_140993.1, from coordinate 41,629,347 downwards.
ATACCTGAGGAATATCTATTATATCTATAATATAGTAATCTTATATATGCACACACTGCTTGTCTATAAAACCTTACATCCTATTGTCATATTTTCTCACACTTTTACGTCAACTTTCCCATTATAAATTCCTATATCCACAATATGGAAACTGCCTATGTAAACTTTTTGTGCTGTAATTACACCCTCAATTCAATTCAATTCAGTTTTATTTGTCATATATGCAGCAGATGTGTGTACTGCACAATGAAATGTTGATTTTTTACGAGTCCTCCCAACATTGGAATAAATATGGCATAACAATGATACAAATACTAATAGAAAGACAGTAATAATAAATAAAACAACAGTAATAAATAATAATAAATTAATCGTTCATGAGTCTTATGGCCTGGGGGTAGAAGCTGTTTCAAAACCTGTTGGTACGAGACCATATGCTTCAGTATCTCTTACCGGATGGGAGCAGGGCGAAGAGGTTGTGGCTGGGGTGACTCGCGTCTTTAATGATTCTCAGGGCCTTCCCCCGGCACCTCTCGGGGTAGATATCCTGCACAGCAGTGGTGGTGCTGTAGTGCCGCAGTCTTGCAGCTCCGCAGCCTGTACTCTAGAGCTCTTACACTCCAATCTACTAGCTTCTCTGTTTCCCATATAAATTCTGCTTTAACTATAAATAATATCAAATCAAAGAAGAAAAATGAGGACACAATGGGCCGGATCTTGCTGGAGTGGGGCAACTCACAGCACGCGCCGGTAGTTAGACCTTTTCCTGCACCCTTCAGCTTGAAAATATTTTGCACCACAACTTGCTGCAAGTGCGAGCTGATAACGGACAATGGGGCACCCGGGACCTTAGTGAATGGCAGGACCAACAGTGTATCTCCTTAACCAATGAGATTGAAGGATTGAGAAATAAACAAAAGAACAATGGAGAAGGAGGATGAATTAGAGTGGGTGAATTAGAGTCAAATCAAGAACAGAAAGGGAAAGAAAGATTGGATTAAGAAAGAGAGATAAAAAGAGACAGAAAGGAAAAGGAAGAAATTAAACAAAAATAACATTTGTTTTAAAAACCTCTAAGAACAATTCCCTACTTGAAGGAATGAGACACCACAATTTAAATTGTTCAATTTCTGGGCCAGAGAGGTTGATTGGCACTGCATTAACAATTAGCATGTAGTTAAATGAGTACTTACATGCTTATTTATCAGATTTAACTTTCTCTGGTGAGTTTAATAGGCAAGAATGTGCAAATCCAGCAAGTTCTTAAAAATAACAGGGAGGCTAAGGGCGAGATGCTGTTTGTACGAAGCAAACAGCAGAGCGGCGTAAATCAACTAGCAAGTTCTGGAGAGCTGCAACTCACAGCATATCTCTTAATCCCCTGAATTTGCTGGCTGATTTGCACATTAATAACAGCATGCATCGTTAACGTTAAATGAAGTTCAACGTAAGCTCGAGGAACAGCACCTCATCTTTTGATTAGGCACTTTACAGCCTTCTGGACTCAACATTGAGTTCAACAATTTCAGACTATAAACCCCCCCAGTTTTTTTAGGCGGCAGCTGTTGATGATTCTGCCATCCCCATTTGCGACATTTTCTCTCTCCTGAGTTCAATCCTAGCACAGACTGTTCCTTTAGTTCTTTCCTCCCCTCCCCCTGCCTCTGCACCTGCTTAAAACCTGTTCCATCTCCAGCTTTTACCAGTTCTGACGAAGGGTCACAGACCTGAAACATTGACTCTGTTTCTCTCTCCACGGATGTTGCCTGGCCTGCTGAGTGTTTCCAGCATTTTCTGTTGTTATTTCAGATTTCCAGCATCCGCAGTATTTTGCTATTGCCTCGTTAATGCACTGTTAAGTTTCCAGCAAGATCCGGCCCAGTATATGACTTCAAAATGAGGACTTAATATGTATAAATTTTATATTATACATCTACCTATATCTTCTTGACTGGGTTTTTCTTTTTGTGTTTGTATTGAACAAGATTTTCTTTTCCTGCTGCTTCTGCTCAGCCTCCTGCTTTCTTTTCACTTTGTTTCTTAATTGAAGTGCTTTGTTCTCCCCAGTTTTACTCTGTATTGGCTGAAAGCTGGTGCTTGCAGAAAGCAGTGGCCTCTACAGCGTAAATTGGGGTTTCCCTTATCTCCGAGATCGTCTGACTCCAGCAGGCACTCGGAACCCCAACCAGAAAAATAAACAGATGTGTTAAAAAAAAAACAGTGGAACCGCAAAAACTGCCCGGTTTGATGGAATAGCATTCGGGCTCTGGTTCCTCCCTAGAATATGGGAAGCCTACCATAGTAAGGAATAGCAGTGAGAGGCTGGGAGTTGTAATCTAATTACATGCCTCTGTTTTATTTTCAGGCTTTTCCAGTTTTATCCTTTGCGCTCCTGGTTTTGCAACAGCAGAAAGAGAATAAGTCAAATGGAATAATGCAAAGCCCAACAATGCAAACAATTATTCTCTCATTGTCAATGCAAGAGCAGATTGTACAGTTTCCTGGTGGCGTATGCCTTTACACTAATAAGTGTCATGAATTGCAGACAACTTCAGGTTGGAATTTATTAGGTAGATTTTTTTTTTATCGCAAATGACATAGTAATAAAGTTTAAAATTATTAAATGTTTTGGTGGTTCTTGTGATTTTATTTTCCTACTTCCGAGATATTTTCCAGTTCTTGATTTTTTCTTTTAATCGATGCAACCCCAAGTTAAGGGACGGTGGTTAAAATCAGTAGAAAAGACAATGAGGTAAGTAGGTGATGCCAAAGTTACCCCAGTACAGATTCCAGGGCAACACCACTTGTCTCATCCTGCCAATCAGAGAACCTTCCCTTTATCCCTTACTCTCTGTCTCCAACCTTCGAGCCAATTATCAACCCATGTCACAAGGTTACCTCCAATTCTGTGTGCTTTCATTGGATATAATTCCCACATTACAACAGTGACTCCACTTCAAAAAAGTACTTCATTGGCTGTAAAGCGCTTTGAGATGTCTGGTGGTCGTGAAAGGCACTATATAAATGCAAGTCTTATTTATTTATTTATAATAGAATTAGTGGGTGATAGTAGGAGTAAGTTAGTTGTATAATTGGTCAGTCATAGGAAACAAAAGGTGTTGCTCAATAATAGTTGGATAGCTGTGACCAGAAAAGTATCCCAGAGGTCAATAAAAGTTCAATGTTAAGATTTACAAAACATATTGGGGTAGAATTTGCAGTCGGAGGCACACCTCCGGAGTACACCTCCCACCCGCGAAACAAATCCGAACCTACCTCCAGACATCGCGGCTGCAGAGAGTTCCACTCTCGGGCCTCCAGGCAGAAATTAGTGTGAAGGCCCACGGATCCCAGGGATGCAGGCGGTTCGGAAGCATCTCTGGGATCACGTGGGCCCGGTCCTCCAATCACAAAGGAGGATTCCCTTGCAATCATTTATTTACGGAGGGATTCCCCATATGACATGCAATGGAATCCCCAAATAATTAGACAATTTACGCAATTCTAAATAAATATAAATGTACTGAATTTCAATTTTATTCATAAAAACCCTTCATTGCACCAACCTCAATTTATTTTTTTAAGAACGTAAGAAATAGGAGCAGGAGTCGGCCATTCGGCCCCTTGCACCTGCTCCGCCAGTCAATAAGATCATGGCTGATCTGAACTTGGCCTCAATGCCACTTTCCCGCCCACTCCCCATAACCCTTCACTCCCCTGTAGCTCAAATATCTGTCTCTCTCAACCTTGAATATATTCAATGACTCCGCCTCCACAGCTCTCTGGGGTAGAGAATTCCAAAGATTCACGACCCTCTGAGAGAAGAAATTCCTCCTCATCTCTGTCTTAAATGGGTGACCCCTTATTCTGAAACTATGCCCCCTAGTTCCAGATATCCCCACGAGGGGAAACATCCTCTCAGCATCTACCCTGTCAAGCCCTCTCAGAATCATATATGTTTCAATAAGATCACCTCTCATTCTTCTAAACTCCAATGAGTATAGGTCCAACCTGCTCAACCTTTCCTCATAAGACAACCCCTTCATCCCAGGAATCAACCTAGTGAACCTTCTCTGAACTGCCTCCAATGCAAGTATATCCCTCCTTAAATAAGGAGACCAAAATTGTACACAGTACTCCAGGTGTGATCTCACCAATGCTCTGTACAGTTGTAGCAAGACTTCCCTACTTTTATACTCCATCCCCCTTGCAATAAAGGCCAACAATCCATTTGCCTTCCTAATTACTTGCTGTACCTGCATGCTAACCTTTTGTGTTTCATGTACGAGGACACCCAGATCCCTCTGTACCGCAGCATTCTGTAGTCTCTCCCCATTTAAATAATATTAAGCTTTTCTATTCCTACCAAAGTGGATAACCTCACATTTTCCCACATAATAGTCCATCTGCCAAATTTTTGTCCACTTACTTAACCTATCCATATCCCTTTGCAGACTCTTTGGCCGTGATCTTTATGGAGGAGGCGGGTTGAGGGTGGGCCCGCTGCTCGGCAGCTTTCGGACCCGCTCCCAGATGTCGCCTCCCAGCAGTTACTATTTTAGTTTGATTGGCCTCATTACGGCCAACGTGCGGGTCCCTCCAGGAATTTGGTTGCAGAGCGTCAGATTCTCGCCTCTGATGACAGGTTGTTTCAGGTAAAAATTTAAAGGGGCCATGTCCCCTTTGCAAAAGCATTAGGTTTTTCCTCTTAAAGGTGCTGGCTGCTGTAGGAATGGCAGCCCCAAAAACTAAGGCTGCACCCAGGTTCAGTGAGGGCTCCCTCCATGCTCTTGTGGTGGGAGTTAGAGGACGTCAGGAGGTCCATTTCCTTGGAAACGGAAGGAGGAGGCCTCCTCAGCAAACCAAGGCAGCTTGGCTGCAAATTTCTGAGGCGGTGAGTTCGAGGTCTGTGTACAGACGCACATGGGTTCAGTGTCGAAAAAGGTTTAATGATTTGCTGAGATCACCTAAAGTGTAGCCTCTGTGTTCTGGGAAATGGAAGTTCAAGAGTGAGAGCTCAGGGCGAATTCCATTTAGAATGTTGGTGGTGACACTGAGCGCAAACCACCATTTATTGGACAGATGATGCCTGGGGTTTTAAGAATGTTGGACTTATATTCATCTCCATGTGCCAGCCTCCTGTGGTTGAAGCGTTAGCTTACGCGAATCTGGCATGGATGAGTGCATCCCTTGCCTGCCGGCCATCAATGTGTTCCCCTGCTGCTGGATTGGCCAGATGCGGACCCGCAAGGCGTCGCTCCCCGTCCTCCTCCTCGTCCGCTTCCTCATCCTCTTCCTCTTTCTCCGAAGAGGCTGTGTGCTGAGCCACATGTTCATCCGGCAGCACTAAGCCGCGCTGCTGTGCGATGTTGTGCAGGGCACAGCAGACCACGACGATTCCGAATACCCTGGCTGGTGCGTACTGCAAGGCTCCTCCCGATCTGTCAGGGCATCGAAAGCGCATTTTGAGCAAGCCGACAGTTTGCTTGATGATGCTTCTGGTGGATATGTGGCTCACATTGTACCGCTCCTCAGCATCGTTTGATGGCCTCCTCATCGGTGTCATAAGCCACCTTTACAGGGGATAGCCCTTGTCACCAAGAAGCCATCCAGAAAGTTGGGTTGGCGGATGGAAGGGCTGAGGCACCGTAAACTGGCGCAGAATGAAGGAGTCATGGCAACTGCCAGGGTACATAGAAGATAGGAGCAGGAGTAGGCCATTCGGCCCCTCGAGCCTGCTCTGCCATTCAATGAGATCATGGCTGATCATCCAAATTCAGTACCCTGTCCCTGCTTTCTCCCCATATCCCTTGATCCCTTTAGCCTTAAGAAATATATCCAACTCCTTCTTGAATATACTTAATGAATTGGCTTCTACTGCCTTCTGTGGTAGAGAATTCCACAGGTTCACCACTCTGGGTGAAGAAATTCCTCCTCATCTCTGTCCTAAATGGCTTACCCCTTATCCTTAGACTGTGCCCCCTGGTTCTGGACTCCCCGACCATCGGGAACATCCTTCCTGCATCTAGACTGTCCAGTCCTGTCAGAATTTTATAAGTTTCAATGAGATCCCCTTTCATTCTTCTAAACTCAAGCGAGTATAAGCCCAATCGACCCAATCTCTCCTCATACGTCATTCCTGCCATCCCAGGTATCAGCCTGGTGAATCTTCGCTGCACTCCCTCCATGGCAAGAACATCCTTCCTCAGATAAGACGACCAAAACTGCGCACAATACTCAAGATGTGGTCTCACCAAGGCCCTGTACAACTGCAGCGAGACATCCTTGTTCCTGTACTCAAACCCTCTTGCTACAAAGGCCAACATACCATTTGCCTTCTTAACCGCCTGCTGCACCTGCATGCTTACCTTCAGCGACTGGTGCACAAGGACAGCCAGGTATCGTTGCACTTCCCCCTTCTCCCAATCTATTGCCATTCAGATAATAATCTGCCTTCCTGTTTTTGACACCAAAGTGGATAACCTCGCATTTATCCATGTTATATTGCATCTGCCATGCTTCTGCCCAATCACCCAACCTGTCCAAATCATACTGGAGTTTCTCGGCATCCTCCTCACAGCACACACGCCCACCCAGCTTTGTGTCGTCTGCAAACTTGGAGATATTACATCTAGTTCCCTCGTCTAGATCATTAATATATATTGTGAATAGCTGGGCACTTGGCGCAAACATGCGTGATGATCTTCCAGTAGTTACACACCAGCTGGACGTTCACGGAGTGGAATCAATTGCGGTTGACAAATACAGCTGGGTTGTGATAGGGGGCCACTAATGGCTACATGTGTACTGTCTATGATACCCTGCACCATTGGCAAGCCTGCCATATTGGCAAAGCCAACCGCGCACGCCGTCACACTTGGGTCATCCGTGGAGAAGTGGATGTAATTGTGCGCCTTTGCAAAGAGGACATCGGCGGCCGACTGGGAGATGCCACTGATGTCTGCAGCTGATCCCTGGAGGGAGCCCGAAGCAAAGAAGTTGAGTGCGGTAGTGACTTTGACAGCAACTGGTAAGGAGTGTTCACATGCTCTTCTGGGCTCCAGGTGTTGGTGCTGCTGTTGTGGCTGGTTGTGGTGCTGCAGCAGCTGCTCTTCCTCCGAATCTGACGACCAGGAGGAGAGGATGTAAATGGTCCCCGTCCCGTTGCTATAGATTTCAGTTGAGGCAAGAAGCTTGCAAGCGCACACTCAAAGTGGCCTGAAATTATTCCAGTCAGGTCACACTGCAGATGGCTGTCAGCTTGCCCAGTCACAAGGTCAGTAGAGTTGCAAAATCTTATCCCAAACCTCCAACAACAAAGTTGTTGCATTTGAATGTCAGCCATGTTACAGGAGCACTTTTAAAGTGCTGCAACAATGACTACATATCATGTCCTCCAGCAACTTGTCTCCTTGCAGCTGGCCTGTTTCTGAAAAGACAGGAAACAGGAGCCAGAGGAACGAAAATGGGAAACCACTATAAAAATAGGATTAGCAAGGCAGTTAACTGCCTTAACTACCTGACCCACCGGTTCCAGTCAGGTCAGTTTGGGAGCGGCTGACCCGACATGAAAATCGCGTGGGGAGCGGGATGGAGGCGGGTTGGCAGTCTGAAGCTATTTTTTCTGATTTTCACTATTAAAATTGAGCCCTTTGTGTCCTCCTCACAACTACTTATCTTTGTATCATCAGCAAATTTGGCTACAGTACACTCGGTCGCTTCATCCAAGTAATTTGGATAAATTTTAAGCATCTTAATCCGGGCCAATATTTGCATAAACTAATTTAAAGTGCATGTGCATCATTTTTGATTTTTAAATGTTTAATTTAAGGCTTATATATACCCTTACACTGATGAAAGCAGGCCCTTTGCCTGCTTTTACCAGCCATAAGAGTTTGCTGGGCAGTTGTTGGGCAAATAGCCCAACTCTGCACCAGCAATCCATGCAGTTCAGATGATCTTCAAGGCATACCTTGACAGGTCGCAAGTTCCAGATTTCGCGCCGGAAACCCGGAAGTTGCGAGGCTTTTCAAATGGATTCCGATGGTGTACCCTGAGAGTACGCGGTCAGGGAGACCACAATTTCAGGGCCAATGTGGGAAAGAATGGTTTTCAGAAGAAATGGATGAAACTGCAGACAGCCAGTACTGAGTAAGTGAGACAATAGTTAATAATTTGGCTTATTTGTCTCCGACATGTTACACTCAAGCCTGCAAACTCAGTGATGCCCTGGGTTTCAGAGGAATGGAAATGCTTCATGTGTGTGACTCACTATGTCTGGCTACACACACTTTTCACTTAGTTCCTGGTGTAAGTCTACTGGCTCCAATAGTGCAGAGTGGGAGACGTCACGCTTGCATGGTAACTAGACTGACCAAAGATAATATATTTGAGGTACTATAATGCACAGTTAGATACTTCTCCTTTAGAAGCTCTAACCAGAAGCACACAAAGACCCAGGGAAACTCAAAAATGTAGCTATTATATGCTAGGGCTAGATTTATACCAATAACAATGTAAATCCAGGACCAAATTGGTGGAATAATAAGGAATTAACGGAAAATACAAACACACCACAATTGGGTAGGTGAATCAGAAAATAATGTACTGCTGAGAAATGTAAGGTAGCACATATTGCTTCTAAAAGTAACAAATCTGACAGCAAATGGGAGGCTATATTATTAAATAAGGTGAGTTAGGAAAAAGTTGTATAGTGGTTAACTAAAAATTTAAAATATACTGCCGCAGTATAGGGCAGCAGTTACAAAGGCATGATAGTGTGTGTGACGCGATCAATAAGCACAAGGACATGGTACTGATGCACTGTGAAGAATTCGTGCGATAACACGTCCTGGCTCTGCACTGGGATGAGGAATACAGGAAAACCATTCGGGGAGGCGTGTACACTTGTAATCAAGGCCTCCTGATTGTTCACCCATTTTAATTACCAAATGGAAAATCTGGTGGGCTCCCTCACTGCCCAGTTTTCCTATACTCGTTGCATCCGAGCAATCCAGTATGTCGAGACACAGGACCGGGAAAGCCTACGACATTTTTAAAAATTCATTCACAGGATGTGGGTGTCACTGGCAAGGCCAACATTTATTGCCCATCCTTAACAAATGGCCTAGCTAGCCACTCAAGGGCAATTAAGAGTCAACCACATTGATGTGGACTTGGAGTCACATGTAGGCCAGACCGGGTAAGGATGGCAGATTTCCATCCCTAAAGGACATTAGTGAACCAACTGGGTTTTTACAACAATTCGGTAGTTATTTATTTAATTAACTGAATTTAAATTCCCCAGTTGCCGTGGTGGGATGTGAACTCTTATCTCCGGATTATTCGTCCAGGCCTCTGGCGATTACTAGTCCAGTAACATTGCCACTATGCTAACATTTCCATGTTGAGTTGCGCAGTATCATGTTGAGTTGTGGTGGCCATACTTGTTGAAAGAAATTGAGACCTTACAGCTTGTTGAATTAAATGAAGGTCTCTGCTGTTGATCTGGGGGGTTAAGGATTGTTACAGAAATTTCAGCCCACGGAATCTAATAAAGACTTAGCTTAATTGGAGAAATGGAAATTGCACTGCTGGTTGTCTTCCCCACTGAGGATAAAGCTCTCGGGAGAAGATTTCCTTTGTGCACATTTGTAAACAATGCAATTACAGTGAAATCTGTAGAAATGGACACGCCCCAAAAACTGGCACATTGACAATCCCAAATAATTTATTGTAATAGATACAAGCTGCACCTTGAAGCCATGAATACTTGCAAATTACAAACGACAGACAAAGTCCGTTTACATCTTAAAACACGGGTCACGCGGATAAGTGCGAGGCGGCAGTGGGTAAAAGTAACGGCTTTTGTGGAATGGAGATCGCTTTACCCAGCATCCATAGTGGCCGAGAAACGGTTCTGGGATTAAATGCTTGTGCTGCTCTGTCCCAGGGATAGAGCGGTTGCTCTGCCGCTATGGATGCTGTGTAAAGAACTCCACATTCCACAAAAGCTGGGAACTGCACCGTGCAACATCACACCTCACTCCACAGTTTCCAGGACGCGGGGGGGGGGGGGGGGGTTCCTATCTCGAGCGTTGCCACTAGCAACTGGGCGATGAGCGACTTAGAATTCCCGCGGCCGTGTGCCAACATGAAAAACAGACATTTATGTGAGGTACTGTAAATAATGACTAACTGTTAGCCTGGCATCAAGTTTCAGGATAACGTTAAAATCGTTGGGGGAGGGCCTGAAATCACAGGCAGGTGGGGTGCGGGGTGCCCTGTAATTGTGGGGGGTGGGGTGCTATTGGGAGAGATGGAGAATGGGAGCCCCTGGGGGCTGGGGGAGAGATAGGCCGCCATTTTCTCAGCAGTGTCAGGATGGTGGCATGAGAGCTGCTTTCCAGTCCCACTCCCAGCTGCAGCCGCTCTATCAAAGGGATTTTCCCTTGATTGGCCTGGTTAAGCCCGCCCTGTGGGCTTCCCGGCCAATTAACAGGACGCGGATCTGATAACATCATCAGCCGGTTTCCTTAAAGGGACCACAGCCACATTGAGTTTTGACAGTTGTTCTGTCCGTGTTTGACAGCATTGAGGTGCGGCAAACACTGACAAGCACTGCACAAAGGTGGACACTTTCAGCCAGGCTCTCCCATGACTCCCTCCATATACGGACACCAACACAGCCTGGTTGCCCAATGCACAGGAGGGTAAAAGCAGGGATGTTGTCAGGGGTCCCTGGCTGCTGTGCCACCAACCTTTCAATGATCTCAGTGGATCAAGAAATGTTACTGCAAAGCCACACTCAAACTCACCCTGCTGTGCCACTCAACACATCCCCATCACTCTGCCTTCCATACCCTTCTCCTGTGCATCCTTACAATAACTTACCATGCACCTCCACCCAACCCTCTCTATCTACATCATCACTGCCCCATCGCACTAGCCACCCCTCACACTCACCCTCATCCTAATACAAGCATACCAACTAACAACACACAAGTGTAGGCACTTGAGAGGTTTAGCCAATGTCCATGTGATGTGTTGTCATACAGTGAAATCTACATTTCCAACCCTGCCCCTTATTGGACAGATCTGTGCGCATCTTGAGAAGTGTCTTACTGAGTTCCAGTGAATGTTGAGACATAACTCCCCCCCCCCCCCGCCCCCCCACCCGCCATCGTGATGAGTGTGCATGGAATGGCTTAGACAAGGGATGCTTTACAGTGCTGGTGTGGGATGGTGTCAACCTGGCGCATCATGTGGCAGCCAGGGTGTACAGCATCAAGCGAAGTAAATCTGGCCATGGTGATGCCATCACTGGCCTCCTGGGCAACAATATTGTCAGGGGCTGATGCCCTGTGTCCAGTGCAGCATCAGGTGATGGTGGCGAAGTTTGGTGATGCTGTTGGTGTGCCTGGTGATGCTGGTGTTGGGGCTGATCATGGAAGGATTCAGAGGACCAAGGTCTGATTTTTTCAAGGGCACCAAGGTTGCTGCAATAGACGGCAGCTACAGGTGAGATGACAGAAGCAATCTGTCAATGGTGAGAGAGGTTGTTCCAATGAGGTGGCACTGGACATACAGTTGTCTCTAAGCACTTGCAAGCTAAAGAAATCTCTATATGTATTTCAAATGCAGTAACCAACAGTTTCTGCGCTCCGAAACTGACCATCTGCAACATGGCATCCTTTACAACACTTATGCAGCTGTCAGCTTCTCAGGTATATCAGAGCAGACTCAACTCATGCCAGGGTGAGCTGGCGTGTTCCCCGAGCAGCGGGTAACCCGTGGGGGAGCATGTAAAATTGGTAGGAAGCCTCAAAATACCATTAAATTGACTCTTAACAAGCCATTTAATGAGATCAATTGTCTTCCCCGCCGCTTGGTGTCGGGCCAGTTCTCCACTTACAGACCAGACACCTGGGAGACTCGCGTGGAGGCGGGTTGACAGCGGATTTTCTACCCGCTGTCAATCTTTGCTATTTTGACAGCGGACCTACCTCCAAACCCACCATCAGAGTGCCGGCAAAATTCTGGCCTTAGAGACTGGGGCATGGGGGCTCGAGGGAGAGATGGAGATGGTCTCTAAATTGCCAGACTGCTTGTCCGACATCCAATTCTGGATGAGCAGAAATTTTCTCCAATTAAATATTGGGATTGTTTTCGGTCCCCGCCACAAACTCCGTTCCCCAGCCACTGACTCCATCCCTCTCCCTAACATCTGTCTGAGGCTGAACCACACTGTTCACAACTTGATGTTATATTTGACCCTGAAATGAGCTTCCACCACATATCCGCAGCATAACTAAGACCGCCTATTTCCACCTCCGTAACATCGCCCGTCTCCGCCCTTGCCTCGGCTCATCCGCTGCTGAAACCCTCATCCATGCCCTTGTTATCGCTAGACTTGACTATTCCGACGCACTCCTGGCTGGCCTCCCACATTCTACTCTACGTAAACTTGAGGTGATCCAAAACTCAGCTGCCCGGGTCCTAACTCGCACCAAGTCCCATTCACCCATCCACCCCTGTGCTCGCTGACCTATATTGGCTCCCGGTTAAGCAACGCCTCAATTTTAAAATTCTCATCCTTGTTTTCAAATTCTTCCATGGCTTCACCCCTCCCTATCTCTGTAATCTCCTTCAGCCCCACAACCGCCCCCCCCCCCAACCGAGATATCTGTGCTCCTCTAATTCTGCCCTCTTGAGCATCCCTGATTATAATCGCTCAACCATCGGTGGCCATGCCTTCTGTTGCCTAGGCCCTACGCTCAGGAATTCCCTGCCTAAACCTCTCTGCCTCTCTACCTCTCTCTCCTCCTTTAAGACACTCCTTAAAACCCACCTGTTTGACCAAGCTTTTGGTCACCTACCCATATTTCTCCTTATGTGGCTTGGTGTTAAATTTTTCGTCTTATAATACTCCTGTGAAGCACCTTGGGACGTTTTACTACGTTAAAGGCACTATATAAATACAAGTTGTTGTTGTTGGGGGAACGGGAGTTCAGGGGAGAGCTGGGGAATGGGGCTCGGGGGAGAAATGGTGATTGAGAAATGGGGGCTCGGAGAAATGATCACTGGGGAATGGGGGCTGGGGTGAAGAGACTGAGACTGGGGGCTCAGTGAAGAGATGGAGTAAATGGTTTCCCCTTTTCTCTGCTCTCAGTTTCCCCTCTGCCTGCTCACAGGTGGCCTCCTGGTTCTTGGAACTTCACACACATTGATGCTAACACGGAACTACAAATAAAGATTCTCAACTGCAGGGGACCCAACCTTCATAAGGTAAATCCAATAAGCTTTGTAGATGTCATGTGATCAGACGTTACGTGGTCTGATGCCACGAGATCTGACGTCACGTGATCTGGAATCAGAACATCATATGATCAAACCTTCAGGAATTACTCTACCCAGATTTGGCAACCCTACCCCCGCCCAGTACTTCAAACATTCGTAGCTGCAGCACATGGAGGGGCGAAGTCCCAGAAAGGGCTCTGCAGGACATTAATCCCCGCCCCCAATTTGGCTGTGGTTTCCCAGGCACTCCGGCCCTACAGCAGCCATCTCGCCCTGTGGAGGCTGCCAATGTAGCAGATCCCAGGACATCCCTCCCTCAATGGAAAAAGACCCTGGGGATGGCAATGAACTAGGAAACCCAGCTAACAAAAAATGAACTGAAATCACATCCCCTTGGCAGGGCTCCAGAATTAAGCACGATCCCAGGTGAGGGCGAAAAATAGAAGGAACTCTGCAGGAGATACAAGGGCACCTGCAAATAACGGACACCTGATGCAAGTCCCTTAGGTGTCCGTAATTTACAGTTTTCACTACAATTTCACTACACAGCGCACAAAAGAAATCTTCCCATTAGATATTTATAGAGAATTCTTTTTAAAATACTGCTCATACTTATGATTGGGGTGCGATTATTAACAGATTTAAGTGGATCTTAATACCACAACAGTAGTAATACTGCAAAATCAAGAACAGGGTTGTAAATACCTGGTTAAACTCAACAGGATTGAGCACATACAGTACCATGAAAGGCCTGAAAGATCCCTCCTTACTAAGGGAAATAAACAGAAAATTGCAGCAGATAATTCCAGGATTTAGATAATGAACCTATGGTGAGAAGCTTAGAAAGCCTAATCTCTTGTTGCAAAAATGAAATGTAGCGGAGAACATTATCCATTGAAAAATATTTGAAGGCATAAATAATGTAGATGTAAAGAGATATTTTGTGCCAAACTAGGTTAGGATAATCAAAAGATCTGATTATAATGCTAAATAAGCCACAAGTTAAACTGAATTGAAGGAATAATATTGTCTTGTGCAACAGACTGACACCTTTTGGTGACTGATCACAGATAAGAGGGAGTGGAATTAATTCCTGATTCATCAGGTCATTTGAGAGGTGTAGGTTTGAGAAGGAATCACTATCAAATCATTTTTTGAAATGAGATCTGGATAATGCAGCAATCAAAATGGCCTTTTATAAATGACACACTCGTGTTCTTAATCACTGTGTATAAATAGTGCATTTTGTGTTATATTATCATTTCTGCTAGGTTAAAAGACAACTAGCTCTATTCCGCATGAATTCAAACTTCATATTTTCACATACCTAAGGTTAGCGCTGAACTTACGCCGTATTCCTTTTTAAAGTCCCTCTTTATGCGAAGCCATCAAACCATTTCAGTACATTAGGCACAGCGTGTTTAAGAAAATGTAATCACGGAAGTTTTTCCGTTTTTAATGGACATCAATCTGATGCCATAAAATGCATTCAAAGATACAGAAAAAAATTAGGTTTAAATGAGGAGAATTTTTTTTTTTAAATCGCAGAAAATAATTGAACACTAGAAATAAAATAATTGAACACTAGAAATATGACTTTGGGTCCTCTTGCGCCTACATTTTTTTAAGACATAAATTTACAACCCATTCAGAAATAGAGTAAATTAAGGAAATTCACATGAGCGGTACTTTGAATGGGGGAATGAGCTACGTCAATGGTGGCAATTGGTTTCTGCAGCAGCTTCCTGGAATTGACAGAAAAAAAATCAAGGAAATTTGGGCATAGCAAAAACGGACATAAGTCACTTTTGCCTAAATTTCCTTGATCTTTTGCGCCGAAAATTGGCATTACGCTATTTTTTTGGCCCAAGTTTTCAGGAAATTTTGGGCCATTATCTTTCAGTAGATCCCGCCTGTCTTGTATTTCCTGTTAATGAGTGAAATGCTTCAATTTGGATGAGGCCAAAGTATTGTCTCAAGGTGACAGAACTCATACTTTCCTCTATTTTTCCTACTGCCTCCAATCTTCAGACTATTAAAACACAAGCTAGACATTGGCCAACTTCTTCCTTACCTCATCTTTTCTTCTTACGTTCAGCCTTAATGGTGTCTACAGTAGACAGCCTTTGGCTCTTCAGCTAGGTTTATTCATTTTAAAAAATACAAGTGATTCTGATACCTTAGTGCATGGAAGAGCTGGTATTTTCTAGGAATTACTTTGAAGTTGTGATGTGAAAACCAGATTATTCACACTTGTATTGTTGCTTGGTGCCGTGCCAGGATAATCAGGCAGAATCATTCTAAACTCCCTTTTATACTCCAAGATACACCAGGGGGCCTGGTAAATCCCAGCAGTAGGAAGTGCTTAGGCACAGAAGTGGATTAGAAAGCCACATGTGTTTTGCTGTTGGTTACTTTGGACCATTTAGACTATTGATGGTTGCTTGAAACACCTGTAATTGAATCAGCATCAAATCAAAAATGATCTCTTTTTATATGAAGATGAATACTCAGATCTGTGGCTTTCACAATGACGTTTTGAGACATTTAATGTGCTGCTGCTTTGCAATAAAGAGTCACATTGGGGAAAACAAACATGGACTTTTGCCTTTCCCATGTATATAGAATCATATTCACAATGATGTCATAGCTTCCTGTAAGGACTCTATTCAATTCTCCCAGTTTCTCTGTCTCCGTCGCATCTGTTCTGACGATTCCCCTCTACCGTGGTTGACACGGCCCTTGACTATGTCCGTTCTATTTTCCACACTTCTGCTCTCACCCCTTCCCCTCCCTCCCGGATCCACGATAGGGTTCCCCTTGTCCTCACCTTTTACCCCACCAGCCTCCACATTCAACGGATCATCCTCCGCCATTTCTGCCACCTCCAACGTGATCCCACCACCAAACACATCTTCCCCTCACCTCCCCTTTCAGCATTCCGAAGGGACCGCTCCCTCCGCGACACCCTGGTCCACTCCTCTATCACCCCCAACACCCCTTCCCCTTCGTCTGGCACCTTCCCGTGCAAGCACAGGAGATGTAAAATCTGCCCTTTTACCTCCTCCCTTCCCACTATCCAGGGCCCCCAAACGCTCCTTCCAGGTGAAACAGCGATTTACTTGTACTTCTTGCAATTTAGTATACTGTATTCGCTGCTCACGATGCGGTCTCCTCTACATTGGGGAGATCAAATGCAGATTGGGTGACCACTTTACAGAACACCTCCGTTCAGTCCGTAAGGGTGACCCGAGCTTCCGGTTGCCTGTCACTTTAATTCTCCGCTCCACTCCCACTCTGATCTTTCTGTCCTTGGCCTCTTACACTGTTCCAATGAGGCTCAATGTAAGCTCGAGGAACAGCACCTCATCTTTCAATTAGGCACTTTACAGCCTCTGGACTCAAAATCGAGTTCAACAATTTCAGATCATAACCTCGGCCCCTATTTTTTTTCACATGGCATCTGTTGATGATTCTGCCATCACCATTTACACTTCATCTAGAATCATCTTTTGTTTCTTAATTTGTCCTGTTACCATCTCCTTTTGCCTTGCACCATCATCCCTTTTGTCATTTAATCACTCCCACCTTCCACCCTATCACAGACCTTCCCTTTTGTTCTTTCCTCCTCTCACCCCTCTCCCTGCCCCTACACTTGCTTAATACCTTTTACATCTCCAACTTTTTCCAGTTCTGACGAAGGGTCATCGACCTGAAAGGTTAACTCTGTTTCTCTCTCTACAGATGCTGCCTGACCTGCTGAGTATTTCCAGCATTTTCTGTTTTTATCTCTGTTATCTACTGTTTGGTCAATGTGAGAAAATACAATATGCAAGTTAGGAAACCAGAAAACGTCATTTTTTTAATCCAGCTCACTGTTTTATGTTGTTTTAGAATGCTTTAACAATACTAGCTGGCAGTCTATTCCTCAAGTTAATTACAACTGCATAGAAATTACATTTTCAATTCTGTTTAGCCCACGGCTTGCTTTGGTTATTATGTACAAAGTTCTATTTTGCTTGGTTTACACATAACATACTGTATTGACCCTATTTATTTCCATGATCATTTCAAACACTTAGATGAGGAGACCTGTTTTTTTTATAAACATGAGAACAGATTTGTTAGATCCGTGTATCTTGATGTTGTGTCCTTCAATAATTAGACAAGAGACTGCAGGGAACAATCGACAGGTGTTTACTGGATGAGGGTTACTCTAAAACTAACAGTACAGATCCCTACTCAGGGTTTATATACAGGTGTGGTCACTGCCGGTACTACAGTATACAGGAGCTGTAAAAAGTAGTTCTCCCCTTAAAGGTACATACATTACAATTCCTCCCCTTTTAGATTAACAGTACCATAACATTCATTTAACAATTAAATATCAACTAATTACAATTAACACTTTTAACATGCAACATTAACTGAAAATAGTCTATTTATAAATTCAGTCTTTGGGGCGGCTTCCTGATCCTTTCTGGATAGCGCCTTTCCTGAGTGTCTTGCTCTTGGTGCGGAGGCGATTCTGGCCCCCTGTCGTCGGTTGGTTCATCAGCTTCCGATGCTAATGTTTCTGGGGTAGATGCTACCTGTATGTCGGGTTCATCACCAGGTACGTATGGGCGAGACATGGGGTTGACTCGTTCCTGTGACTCTAGGATCTGGTCAACATGGCGTCTCACAATGTTCTCCCCAACATCCACTGTGTACATTAGTGGCCCCTGCCGTGTGCATATCGTTCCTGGTTGCCATTTCTCTGTTCGGTAGTCGCGGGCCAAGACTGGTTGCCCTACATTGAAGCTCCTTGTCGGCTTCTCATTGATGTGCTGGAATTGCTTATTCTCAACATCTCTTCGTACATTTGGTCTGAGCAAATCCAGACGAGATCTCAACCTTCGGTTAAAGAACATCATGGCCGGGGTCTGGTTGGTGACTGCATGTGTCGCATTTCTGTAGGCTAACAGGAAATTGTCCACCTTATGCTGCAGTGGAATGTCGTCATCGCACATGGCCCTTACTGCTTTTTTAAAGGTTTGTACGAACCTCTCAGCCAATCCATTTGTGGCTGGATGATATGGGGCGGATGTGTAATGCCTTACCCCATTCCTTTTCATAAATCTTCGAAACTCTTCGGACACAAACTGCGGTCCGTTATCAGAGCAAATCTGCTCTGGCAAGCCGTTCCTGGCAATTATGGTCCGTAGGACTGCAATAGTTTTCTCCATGGTGGTGGAGGACATTTTGATCACCTCAGGCTATTTCAAGTGCGCATCCACGGCTATTAAAAACATTAAGTCCATGAATGGACCAGCAAAATCAATATGCACTCGTTGCCATGGAGATGAGGGCCACTCCCATGGGTGTAGAGGGGCATGTGGTGGTGCATTTTGGACCTTCTGGCATCCTGAGCAGCTCTTTGTCAGGTCCTCGATTTGCTGATCGATCCCCGGCCACCACACATAAGCCCTAGCAAGGCTTTTCATTTTCACCCCTCCCAGATAGCCTTCGTGAAGCTCATTGAGCACTCTCTCCCTTAACTTGGGTGGAATTACCACTCGGGATCCACACATCAAGGTCTCCTGGCATACTGACAGCTGTTCTCTTCTGGATGAGAATGCTGGCAACAGTGAGTCACCATGTGTTGGCCATCCCTTCACCGTCAAGTCATATACCCGAGACAGTGTCGGGTCATTTCGGGTCTCCTTCTCTATATCAGCGTTAGTTACTGGCAAGTGTTCAATTATAGTCGAATGAAATATTTCGACAGGGTCCACTGCTGGTGCTTCCTTCGCAGTAGGCAGTGGCAGGCGTGATAGCCCATCAGCGTTTCCATGCTGTTTCGTGCCCTTATATTCGATTTCATATTGGTTCGCCCCTAGAAAAAGGGACCATCTTTGTAGCCGTTGCGCAGTCATCACCGGAACGCCCTTCTTTGGATTAAAGATGGAGACAAGTGGTTGGTGGTCAGTCAGCAAGGTGAACTTCTGCCCGTGCAGATAGTGATTGAACTTTTTCACTCCCCACACTAGGCTGAGTGCCTCCCTGTCAATCTGGGCGTAGTTACGCTCGGCTGAGGTTAGTGACCGAGATGCAAAGGCTACTGGCCTCTCCCAGCCGTCCGGGAATTTGTGCGACAGCACCACTCCAATGCCATAGGGTGATGCATCACACGCCAACTGAATTGGTAGTGCTGGGTTGAAATGAGCCAACACCTCTTTTGATGTGATCAATGCTTTGCTCTTCTGGAAAGCTCGTTTACATTCGTCACTCCACTTCCATGGTACCCCCATTTGCAGTAGGGTGTTCAGTGGGTGTAGAACTGTAGACAAATTCGGCAAGAACTTATGGTAGTAGTTCACCAGCCCGAGGAACGACCTCAGTTGTGACACAGTTTCCGGTGCTGGAGCCTTGACTACTGCCTCAATCTTTTCAGGGGACTTATGTAACCCCTCTTCATCAATAACGTGGCCACAATACGAGATCTGCTTCTGGAAAAACTCGCATTTGTGGCGATTAGCTCGGAGCCCATATTCCTTCAATCTAGTGAGCACCTGCTCCAGGTTGGCGAGGTGATCACTGTCATTTTCGCCCGTGACCAGGATGTCGTCCAAATAACACTGGGTCCCTGGAATCCCTTGCAGGACTTGATCCATTGCCCTTTGCCAAATAGCCGGAGCTGATGCTACCCCGAACACCAGCCGGTTGTATTGGTAGAGACCTTTATGAGTGTTGATCATGAGGTACTGTTTCAAGGCTTCTTCTACCTCCATTTGCAGGTACGCCTGGGCCAGATCAATCTTAGTGAAGCGTTTCCCTCCAGATAGCGAGGCGAAAATATCCTCAATCCGCGGAAGCGGATATTGTACCGTGTGAAGGACTGGGTTCACTGTCACCTTAAAGTCCCCACAGATGCGAACCTTCTTTGGTTCCCCAGGCGTATTACTCAACGACCTCTTCATTACAGGAATGATGGGTGTAGCCCACTCGCTCCAGTCCACTTTGGACAGTACTCCTGAACGTTCCAAACCTTCCAGCTCTGCTTCGACGGCTGGGCGGATCGCATAAGGCACCAGTCTGGCCTTAAAAAACTTTGGGCTTGCATTTTCCTCTATTTTGATCATCGCTTGATCATATGCCTTTTAGTGTTCCGAGTCCCTGCTGGAACAATTCTTGTGCGTCAGTTAGCATTTTTGACAGTCCTCCAAGTGTGACGTCGTCATCCTTTTTGGCATCTACAGTCAGTGCTTGTATGGAATGCCAATCTAGCTGTATCTTCCGGATCCATTCACGTCCTAGTAGTGGTGATCCTCCATCTGGCAATACATATAGGTCCATTTTTGGTGTTTCCTTGCCGTTATATATAACGTTCACCCTTATTTTTCCTTTGGGGTAGACTTTTTGCCCTGTGTACGTCTTCAAGACAATCTCTGTATCTCTCAAGGGTATATGTGAGAATAGCTGCTTGTAGTCCCTTCGGTTTATGACTGTTAGGGCTGATCCTGTGTCCAATTCCATTTTCACTTGGACTCCGGCTATCTTGAGCGTGACCCAGATAGTTTGGTGATCCTCCGTTTTGATCACATTATGTAGTTTCAGACAACCCAGCTCCTTGCTTCCGGAGTCGGTATCACTTTTCTGTTCGTCTGAACTACTCTCCGTCACCTTATGTACCTTCTTCCACTTCTCCTGTGGAGAGTTCTTGCTGCTGGTTTTCTTTCCCGACCTGCAGACTCTTGCTATGTGTCCTACTTTCGCACACTGTCTGCACACTTTGTCCTTGAACCAGCAATCCTTATGGTCATGTGTTGTTCTGCCGCAGTGAAAGCACTTCACTGTTCCGTATGACATTTCATTTGTGCCATATTCTTGCGGTCTCCGTTGTATCTCTGCCGCGCCCCGTGCTGCTGCTTCGTGTGATACTGCAATGCTGAAAGCCTTGTCCAGCGTAAGATCCTTTTCTGATAGAAGCCGTTTCTGGGTTCCTTCACTTTGAAGCCCACACACAAACTTGTCCCTTAAAGTATCTGCTAGTCCCATTCCAAACTGGCAGTGTTTCGATAGCTTGCGCAGTTCCGTTAAAAACTCAGCATTACTTTCATCTTTATGCTGGTTCCTTTTGTGAAACTTAAATCTTTCTGCTATCAGCAGCGGTGTGGGGTTTAAGTGGTCCTGTTGGATTGACACTATGTTTTCAAAATCCTTTTCCACTGGCTTCTCTGGGGTTACTAGGTTTTGCAGTAAGCCATACGTTTTTGCACCCATTGAATTCAACAATACCAGCACTTTCCTGTCATCTGGCACTTCATTCGCCTTGCAGTACACTTCTATGCGTTCGACATATGTCGTCCAATCTTCGACTTCATTGTCGAACGCTTCGGCATCCCTGGGTGTGGTTAGACTGGCTCAAAATGGCATCTCCCGCGCTTTCCTTTCTTCCCCGCTGACGCTGCTCGGCCCTCGAACACCGGCTGCGCTCTGTGCATTTTCCTGCGCGCCTCTCTCTCTCGTTGACGCTGCTCAGCCCTTGAACACCGGCTGCGCTCTGCTCTCTCTCGTTGACGCCGCTCGGTCCTGAACACCGGCTGTGCCCTGTGAGCTCTACCCTCTCTCTTCTCCCGTCGACGCCGCTCGGTCCTGATCACCGGCTGCGCCCTGTACGCTCTACCCTCTCTCTTCTCCCGTCGACGCTGCTCGGCCTTTTTCTGTGCCGTCGGTCGGCTCTAGCCGCCGCTGTCCGGGAAGGGTCTGCGCCGTACCTGTTGCCAGCCCGTTTCGCTGGACCACCATGACTGGAGAACCAAGCCCGGCTCTCGACAGCCTCCCCTGCGATGCTCAAATCTCCGCTGGATGACTGGGGGGTTTCCCGTGGTCGACGCCCGTGCTTCTGGACTCGGCCTTCTTCTTTCACTGTTCTCCAGGAGCGAATCCCTGGGAGGTGATGCAGAGTTGCAGGTAGGTTTGAATCTTCTCGTTGCCAATGTTAGATCCGTGTATCTTGATGTTGTGTCCTTCAATAATTAGACAAGAGACTGCAGGGAACAATCAACAGGTGTTTACTGGATGAGGGTTACTCTAAAACCACCAGTACAGATCCCTACTCAGGGTTTATATACAGGTGTGGTCACTGCCGGTACTACAGTATACAGGAGCTGTAAAAAGTAGTTCTCCCCTTAAAGGTACATACATTACAAGATTAGGCTCCCTCAGCTTGCCCTTACACCACTGCAGTCTAAAGCCTTGAGCCATATTTGTCCCCCTTCTCTGATTCTTTTTCAATGCTTCTATCTGTTGTCATACTTACATTGGCCACCCCAAACACAGTCTTCTTTTTGTGATCAGACCAGTATGCTTCAGAGTGTTAGCATCACTTCTTAGAGCTGAAAATAACATTGTTAGATTCAACTGAACCAGCCAAGCTAATGGGGGAGTTCCAAGATGTGTCCGAGGTTTAAAATGATTACTTTGTATCAGCTTTCACTACTGAAGATGACGCTGAGTTATGAATACTACAGCATAGCATTGATCCTAAAATTGGATACATAGAAGTGATTATGGAAATAGCCCTGTCTAAAATTAGAGCTCTTAAAGCAGATTGGGCTGCTGGCTCTGATCGTATTCACTCTAAAGTGCTGAATGAAATTAGGGAACTCTGCTTTGCAAACTGCTGGTTCATATTTAGCAGCTTACTGCAGTCTGAGATTGATCCCATGTGCTGGAGAGATGCACATAAGAAGGGCAGTAAGTCGAAACAAGGAAACTATAGGTCCATTAGTTTAATTTCAGTTACAGACAAGTTGCTAAAATGTATAATGTGTTGTATGATCATCTTGAAAGAGAAAGGGCTATTAGGGAATTGCAGCCTGGCTTCTGGAAAAGGAGGTCCTATCTCACCAATTTGATTAAACTTTTTACGGGGTTTACTAAGTCAGTGGATGATGGAAGCCCAGGAGATATCATGAATCTAGATTTTCAAAAAACCTTTGATAAAGTGCTGCACAAATGGCTACTATGTAAGGTTGCATCTTGTTGGACTGGTGGGCAGATCTTGGGTTGCGTATAGAATTGGTTTCATTCATGTAGAGGGCAGTTATTAATGATAACCATTTTGGGTGGGGATCAGTCACTAGTGGAGTCTTGCAAGTGTCAGTATTAGGTCTTCTGATGAAAGGTCATCAACCTGAAAGGTTAACTCTGTTTCTCTCTCCACAGATGCTGCTCGACCTGCTGAGTATTTTCAGCATTTTCTCTCTTTATTGCAGTATTTTGCTTGTGTATTAGGTCTGTTGCTCTTCACCATTTTCATTAATGATCAGGATGAAGGCATCAGGGAAATGATTCATAAGTTTGCAGATGATACAAAGACACTTTTGGGTGCAAGGACCTTAGATGAAAAAGGTGGAGCTCGACATAGTGGGGGGGGGGGGGGAATGAACCTGTGTCCGACCAATTTCTTTCAACATAAACAAGAGCAGTGTGACACACTTGGGTGGATTAATGGTGAGTGGTAATATCAGTCACTGTGGTCCCCTGGAGCTTGCTTTGGGGTGGGAGAGGAATTTCCCAGTTAAGCGAATCTTTTCCTTCCCTGGAGTTACCAAGGGGATTGTCTGTCTGCACTGTTGTGGGGTGAGATAGGATTTATCATGCATTTAATGTTCACCATGCTGGAATGGTACAGGCCCAATGAACCAGCTGGCCTTTTCCTGCCATATTTTCATATGTTTATATGTTGCTAAGATTGGGACTATCCATTCAGCTGCCTCTGCCGCACCCCTCATCCCCTATGCTCACCAGGCTAAGCTTCCCCCTTGCCTACCAAGCCAAACTTCCCTCCTACCCAAGCCCAGAACCCACATCTTTCTCTAGTTTCTTTCCTATGTCCCCTCATGCCCACTTTGAGCTCATCTTGTCCATCAGACTCACTACCTACTCTCTCAACCTTATTTCGACTAAACTGCTGACAACCCTACTTCTCTTTCCATGACCCTGTAAATGGTTCACTCCTCTTGCAAACTAGTGCCCCATCTCCAACCTCCCTTTCCTCCCCAAAGTCCTTTAACGTGTTGCCTCCCAAAAACTGTGCCCACCTTTCCCCCAACTCCATGTTTCAACCTCTCCAGTCAGGTTTCCACCCCTGCCACAGCACTGTAACAGCCCTAATCAAAGTCATCCACTGTTACAGTGACCATTGTACACTATCCTCCTCATCTGTCTAGACCTGTCGGCTACCTTTAATATAGTTAACCATGCTCCTCCAACGCCTCCCCTACGCTGTCCAGCTGAGTGGGACTGCCCTCAACTGGTTCAACTCTTACCTACGCAGTTGTAGCCAGAGAATCTCCTGTAATGACTTCCCAACCCACCCACGCACCATTACACTGGAATCCCACAAGAATCTATCCTTGGACCCCTCCTATTTCTCATCTACAGGCTGCCCCTATGCGACATCATCCAGTGGTTCCTCGTGTACACTGATGACACCCAGCTCTACCTCACCACCACCTCTCTTGACCGTTCCACTGCATCCGTACTGTCAGACTGCTTGTCCGAGATCCAGTCCTGAATGAGCTGCAATTTCCTCCAATTAAACATTGGGAAGACCATAGCCATTGTCTTCGGCCCCTGCCACAAACTGCTCCCTGGCCACCAATTCCATCCCCCTCCCTGCCCACTGCCCCAGGTTAAACCAGACTGTTTGAAACATTGACATTCTATTTGACCCTGAGCTGAGATTCAACCCCATATCCTCTCCATCACAAAGATCGCCCACTTCCACCTCTTTAACATCGCCTGTCTCTGCCCCTACCTCAGCTTATCTGCTGTTGAAACCCTCATCCATGCTTTTGTTACCTCCAAACTCGACTATGCCAATGCTCCCCTAGCAGGCCTCCCATATTCCACCCTGCATAGACTTGAACTCATCCAAAACTCTGCTGCCCTTATCTTAACTCGCATCAAGTCCCACTCAACTATGCTTACTGGCTCCCAGTCCAACTCCTCGATTTTAATATTCTTATTTTCATGTTCAAACCCCTCCATGGTCTCACCCCCTCCCTATCTCTGTAACCTAACCTAGGTCTACATCCTTTTAAGAACTCTGCCTTCCTCCAACTCTGGCCTCTTGTGCATCCCCCACTTCTTGCGCCTGACCTTTGGCGGCCATGCCATTAGCTATCTCAGCCCTATGACCTGAAATTCCCTCTCTAAACCTCTCTATCTCTCCCTCCTCCTTTAAGACCATCTTTAAAACCTGCACCGTTGATGAAGCTTTTAGTCAACCCTTCTAACATCACCACGTTTGTCAATCTGCGAAGCACCTTGAGACGTTTTTGTACGTTAAAGGCGCTATATAAATGCAAGTGTTGTTTGCTCATAAGAGGGTTGAGCTGTGATTAGCTGAAAATAGCCATTTCTTGGTCTTGACTTTTTCTTGTGTCCTTAGATCAGCAAGCTGCAGTGAGGTGGAGTAATTGAGAGATCAGTTACTCTCGTAAAGAAGCCCTCCTTACTTCCCCTAAGTTAATGCAGTAACCATGGTGTGGAGATGCCGGAGTTGGACTGGGGTGGACAAATGTAAGAAATCACACAACACCAGGTTATAGTCCAACAGCTTTATTTGAAATCACAAGCTTTCGGAGCGCTCCTTGGAGCAGCGCTCCGAAAGCTTGTGATTTCAAATAAAGCTGTTGGACTATAACCTGGTGTTGTGTGATTTCTTACATTAATGCAGTAAATAAGGGTGTATGAGATGTTAAACTCTGAAGTAT
Source organism: Somniosus microcephalus (assembly GCF_052327205.1). Classification (NCBI taxonomy): domain Eukaryota; kingdom Metazoa; phylum Chordata; class Chondrichthyes; order Squaliformes; family Somniosidae; genus Somniosus; species Somniosus microcephalus. The sequence goes on along the minus strand of NC_140993.1, from coordinate 41,603,278 downwards.
TCATGGTCAGCTGAAGTTGGGACTGCAGTTAATGTGTTTCTCAGCAAAAGTTGGAAATTGAAGATAATTTTTGAAAGAACAGCAATCAGCTTGAGATAGTGAGAGGATATATTCCACCATCTAATGATAATTTGCAGTTTATAATGCGGGAAATGTTGTCAGATCATTATAATCTTTTCTTGATGGCTGCTTGCAGGGATATATTTAAGAATTGCTGACATTTATTCATAAAGGGATTTCGCATACACATTTCTAGTGCGTTATATATAAAAATAACCAATTATGTGTTTCAAGGCACATCAAGGAATTCACAAGACACAAGAGCATGTATTCAAAGCTGGTCAGCGAAATGGTAACAGTTTTCTAAATTTAAGATAATAAGAATTAAATGGGAGGCTGGAAATAAGTTCTTTACACAGTGTGGGGTCAGAATGTGGAACTGTTTGCCGCAAACTGTTGTCTGCTGCTTATTTTTTCTTTCATGCCGCAGCTGCTATATTGTCCCTGCTGGGTCCCAGAGCAGCTCTATTCATTTTATTGAGGGACCAGCTTAGACTGATCTGGAGCCACCAGACACAGGAAAATGTTTTTAATAGGGAACCACATAGTTGCTTGGAAAAAGAGAACTATTGGGGGGAGAAATTTGACTTGCACCCAAAACAGGTGCAAAGTTGACAGAGCGACAGCCAACCTGAAGCCTGAGCAAAATTAGGCTTCGGGGCTCATTTAAATATCGCCGGCATGGTGCCAAATGAGCAGTTTGCTGGTCGGGGAGGGCGAGAACTTTGCCAACTCCTATTATGGCAGGTCTGATCTGTGGAGTAGGGGGGGAGATAGAAACATAGAAAAGTAGCAGGAGTAGGCCATTCGGCCCTTCGAGCCTGCTCTGCCATTCAATATGAACCTCTACCGCAATACCATATTCCCGCTCTCTCCCCATACCCCTTGATGCCGTTTGCATCTAGAAATCTATCTATCTCCTTATATATATTCAGTGACTTGGCCTCCACAGCCTTCTGTGGTAGAGAATCCCACAGGTTCACCACCCTCTGAGTGAAGAAATTTCTCCTCATCTCAGTCCTAAATGTCCTACCCCGTATCCTGAGACTGTGACCCTCGCTCTAGACCTCCCCCCAGCCAGGGGAAACATCCTCCCTGTCTCACCCTGTCAGAATTTTATACGTTTCAATGAGATCCCCTCTCATTCTTCTAAACTCTAGTGAATACAGGCCTAGTCGACCCAATCTCTCCTCATACGACAGTCCTGCCATCCCAGGAATCAGTGAACGGGGACTGGAAATGGGCCGTTTTTTTTCCCTTGGCTCAGGAGGAGCGTTCACGCCATTCCTGGGTCCACAAAAGTAAAATGGAATATTTTCCGGGATTCTATTTTTTGAGCAGCCTCCAGTGGTCCCTTTAAGGATCGCTGGTTAGGCCCCTCAATGCCTGGTGCGACTGGATGGAGCATGCACAGCGCAATCTAATAAAAGCCCCTGTTACTGCAGTGTGAGTTATGGCAGCTTGAATCACTTGATGCAGTCAGGGAACATAGTGCTGATACAACCAACTTTCATGAAATATTAAGTACTTCGGTGTATATTGTACAATGGTTTTCAGTCTGTGTGGGTGACTCTGCAAATATTGACTCATTGCTGGTGACTTTCGATGACTTTCTCTCTCCTAACTTCCAACATAAACAGAAAAAAATCTATAAGTTCAGTATTGTTTTATTATTAGTGGTATAAAGATGTTCGATAGTCAATAAATGCAGAAAATTATACAATGCAGGGTTCCCGAAGCACTGCTCTTGTGACGCGTGACATGCCCAGCTGCAGCTCAGTTACAAATCTCATGATCTTGTTGACTGCTTGTATTCCTTGGAGACCCTCTAGACGCCATGGATGCCACTTTGAAAACCCGTGTTGTGCAGAATACTGGCCGTAGCCATCTGCTTCCTGGCAGCAGTGCACCTGAAGAGACAAATGCTGCGAATAAACGGTGCAAACTTTTCTCTCACAGTTTAGGACATTATCTAAACCATTCAACGTTATTAGTGTCACGCATCCTTGTCCAACTTTATGGAGGTAGATTTTCCCTATTGGAGCACGGCAGGATTTGTCCTCGCTGGAATGGAGGACGCTTGACCCTGCCAGGTCTTTTGGGGCCAGATCTATTTAAATATTTGTAGCAACCCCAGCAATTGGGAAAGAGGGGGGTCGAACAGGGAAATTGCATGTCAACAGCTCTTAAAGGGCTGCTGTTTAAGTTAAAGGGATCATAGAATGATGCAGCACAGAAGGAGGCCATTCGGCCCATAGTGCCTGTGCCGGCTCTTTGAAAGAGCTGTCCAGTTAGTCCCACTCCCCTGCTCTTTCCTCATACGGCCTGCAGTTTTTTTCCCCTTCAAGTATTTATCCAATTTCCTTTTAAAAGTTACTATTGAATCTGCTTCCATCACCCTTTCAGGCAGTGCAGTCCAGATCATAACAAATCGCTGCGTAAATTTTTTTTTCCTCATGCCGTCTTTAGTTAAAAACACTGGAATTTTTTTTCTTATTTGCCCTATGAAAACAGTTCATGATTTTGAACACCTCTATCAAATCTCCCCTTAACCTTCTCTGCTCTAAAGAGAACAATCCCAGTTTCTCCACATAACTGAAGTCTTTTACCCCTGGCACCATTCCAGTAAATCATCTCTACATCCTCTCTAAGGCCTTGATATCCTTCCTAAAGTGTAGTGCCCAGAATTGGACACAGTAGTCCAGCTGGGGCCCAACCAATGCTTTTTTTTTAGAGGTTTAGCCTAACTCCCTTGCTTTTGTACTCTCTGCCTATTTATAAAACCAAGGATCCTGTATGCCTTTTTAACAGCCTTCCCAACTTGCCCTGCCCACCTCAAAGACTTGTGTACTTGCACCCCCTTTAAAATTGTACCGGGATGACCTAATAGAGGTCTTTAAAATAATGAAAGGTTTTGACAGAGTAGATACAGAGAGAGCGTTTCCACTTGTGGGGAAGAGCAAAACTAGAGGCCATCAATATAAGACAGTCACCAAGAAATCTAACAGGGAATTCAGAAGAAACTTCTTTACCCAGAGAGTGGTGAGAATGTGGAACTCGCTACCACAGGGCATGGTTGAGGCAAATAGTATCGATGCATTTAAGGGGAGGCTAGACAAGCATATGAGGGAAAAAGGGAACTGTGGGTTATGCTGATAGAGTTAGATGAGGAAAGACGGGAGGAGGCTCGAGTGACGCATAAATGCCGGCATGGACTGGTTGGGCCGAATGGCCTATTTCTGTGCCGTATATCCTATGTAATCCTATGTAGATTGCCTCTCCTCATTCTTCCTACCAAAATGTATCACTTCACACTTCTCTACATTAAATTTTATCTGCCCATTTTACCGGTCTGTCTATGTCCTCCTGAGGTCTATTACTATCCTCCTCACTGTTTACTGCATTTTTGAATTTTGTGTCAACTGCAGACTTTGAAATTATGCCCTCTATACCCAGGTCCAGGTCATTAATATCTATCAAAAGGTGCGATGTGCCCACTGAAAGGCAAATAGATACATATATGACAACAAAAACAGTTTAACTCTTACAAAATTGATTTTACTTCCTGTAGAAAGGCTGTAAATATGTTAATTTTTTTTAAGCCTTTACAAAGATTTATGGGGCAAAAACCAGTGGCGGCCAAATAAATGTCAATGCCAGGAATGGAATCTGTTTCCTATTGAAGCAGGTTGGCACCTGGACATCCTGTTTAATGGATGAGAAGTGGGAGTGACCTATGAGGAGAGATTGTGTCGATTGGGCTTATACTCACTGGAGTTTAGAAGATTGAGAGGGGATCTCATCGAAACCTATAAAATTCTGTCAGGCCTGGACAGACTAGATGCAGGAAGGATGTTTATGATGGCCGGGGAGTCCAGAGCCAGGGGTCATAGTCTAAGGATAAGGGGTAAGCCATTTAGGACTGAAATGAGGAGGAATTTCTTCACCCAGAGAGTGGTGAACCTGTGGAATTCTCTGCCACAGAGGGCGGTGGAGGCCAGTTCATTAAATATATTCAAAAAAGAGTTGGATATATTTCTTAAGGCTAAAGGGATCAAGGGATATGGGGAGAAGGCAGGGACAGGGTACTGAATTTGGATGATCAGCCATGATCTCATTGAATGGCGGAGCAGGCTCGAAGGGCCGAATGGCCTACTCCTGCTCCTATCTTCTATGTTTCTATAAGATGCTGCGAGGAGGAGACTTGTGATGTCGGCCCATTCAGGGCAGCCTCCAAAGAAGACAGCAATGCACCATGCATGTTAAGAGCTGGTGACCACATTCAGTGCTGTGTACCTGCGAGACCTTGTCATTTGTGTGCCTAGGACAACACAGCCAGTAGCCCAGAACAAGAGGGCACCTCACAGCTCCGACGTATGCAAACAGTTCAGCACATTATGGTGGATTTGAGGAGGTAGCATCAACCGCGGAGGTGAGACTGAGCAATCGGTGATCCCAGAGAAGGTGCAGGGATCTCGTGCTCAGATGGCCACTTGGCTGCCATCAATAGCACCTCTCCTTTGTGAAATGCAGCAGTGCCGTGACATTGGGCAGCTGTGTGATGCTTCTGTTGCTAATCACTGGTGGGTGGCGGGGGGGAGATGAATATGCCTGCTACCTATTTGGCAGATGTACGGCCAGCACGTTGGCTGTTACCTAAAATGATAATCTGTTAACCTAGAAAGAGGTGGAGGAAGAGAATTTGTATCTTTATGTTGGAGGGTGGTTACAGAAATGACACCGATGATAACACAGTTGTGCATCTTTGAAACATGTAACATTCTGAGGGGACTTGACAGGGTAGATGCTGAGAGGATGTTTCCCCTCGTGGGGGAATCTAGATAAAGGGCCGCCCATTTAAGACGGCGATGAGGAGGAATTTCTTCTCTCAGAGGGTCGTGAATCTTTGGAATTCTCTACCCCAGAGAGCTGTGGAGGCGAAGTCATTGAATATATTCAAGGCTGAGATAGACCGATTTTTGAGCTACAGAGGAGTCGAGGGTTATGGGGAACTGGCAGGAAAATGGAGTTGAGGCCAAGATCAGATCAGCCAATATCTTATTGAACAGCGGAGCAGGCTCGAGGGGCCGAATGGCCTACTCCTGCTCCTATTTCTTATGTTCTTATCTGGCTTTGTGTTGACCCAGAGCCTCCAGAGACGATTCTTACCAGTCATTGGCAGCAAAGGGTATGAGGATACAGCTGGTAGCATAAGGGCAGGTGTGAGCAGTTCAGCCTGGTGCCTGCCGAAATCTTTCATTTCGTAAATGAACCATAAATGAATGCAATTGGGACACTTTCAAAGTAACCCCCATCATTACTTTTAAATTGACAACCTGGTACATCACTCCATAGCATACTTTAGATTGTTGTCACTCCTTAAGCTGGGTTTACATGGTAAGAGCCCCTGTCCACGTCCACTCTTCTTCTGCTGCAAGGCTTATAATTGTTTGCACAGAAACATTCCACGTTCTAGTGCCAAAATAAAATTTTACAGAAGAATCTTAACACCCAGGTTGAGCACATGGTGGGATGCCGTTGTGAATGAAGAGAAATTGTGTGCAGCAGAACACTCGCATTTACATGTATTAAGGTCTGGTTTAAATATCAAAATTGAAATGTCACACACAGTGTGAGAAATAATCCCGCCGGCTGGAAAACATAACTCAGGATGTGTCATGTGGAGTGAAGTTTCACCTCTGTTCAAACAATGCGACTAAAAGGAGAGCCACCATTCTAGGTTTGCTTACATTCAGCCCACCGACGGCAAGGAGCTACCGAGAACCTCTACTCGTTTTAATGGAGCCGTAATTTTAAACTGGCCATGGCATCAATCTAGACCCATTCAATCCTGGGCAAAGATGCTCCTTGGTTGACTGCTGCTGCATACTTTATTGATGGGTGTTTTCCCAGTGTCAGGTGGCCTCTAGATCAGTCTATCTCAGTCCATCGTAAAAAAAAGTTTTTAAATTCGTTTATGGGATATGGGCGTCGCTGGCAAGGCCGGCATTTATTGCCCATCCCTAATTGCCCTTCAGAAGGTGGTGGTGAGCCGCCTTCTTGAACCGCTGCAGTCCGCGTGGTGAAGGTACTCCCACAGTGCTGTTCGGGAGGGAGTTCCAGGATTTTAACCCAGCGACGATGAAGGATCGGCGATATATTTCCAAGTCAGGATGGTGTGTGACTTGGAGGGGAACTTGGCGGTGGTGGTGTTCCCATGCGCCTGCTGCCCTTGTCCTTCTAGGTGGAAGAGGTCGCAGGTTTGGGAGGTGCTGTCGAAGAAGCCTTGGCGAGTTGCTGCAGTGCATCTTGTAGATGGTGCACACTGCAGCCACGGTACGCCGGTGGTGGAGGGAGTGAATGTTTAAGGTGATGGATGGGGTTGCTCTGGGATCCAGCAGTGATGACAATAAAGCAGCTGTGGAGTGAAAGAGACCCTAAGTAGCAGGCTTCTGTTGGAGGAGAACAATTGATGTATTTGCTTGTAAGCATTAAGGAATGTGTATATACACACCTGACTATTTTGAAGAAAACCTACTCACATTAAACTTTCCTTATCTTTAATTAATAACTTTTGCTTATGTGCAGTACAATATTGTTGGAAACTCTTGTAAGCACCCATTGCTGACATTATGGGGGAGAAAGTTGGTTGGTTAGCGGCTCCAGGGTGATGGCGATAATGGGGGGCTAATGACTTATCGCCCGGGTGCAGCGATGTTACCGCCGCCCGTGAAATTCACCTGGCGGTTTGCGGCGTCGATAACCCCTAGCGCCATGATCTCCTGCACCCGGAGATCGAGACGTCATCTGGCTGTGCAGCGCCCTGGCCCCGAACTTCGGTTCCGCCCCCTGCAGCATCGCCGGGCGAAAACACCAGCTGCAGGAGGCGTTCACCGGGAGGCCGGGCGCTTCGGGGGCGATGCTTAAAGGCGAGGTGGGCGCGGAAAGTAAAGAAAATTCTGAAATGCTCTTTCTCTTTTTTTTTTCCTTTGTGTTCGCTGGCGAAGACGAAGGGAAAAAAAAATCAGCCCGGCACTCTGCTGCAGCTAAGGTAAGTTTTCCCCCTGCAGAGCCCGCAGCGATGGCCCGTCCCTTTAAGGGAGGGAAGGAGCCTTCCAACCTGGCTGCGCTGCACGGCCTATTGTACAGCGCTGCTCACCTACCGCCCTGCCTGCTGCCTGTTGCACTCCAGGAGGGAACTGGAGCACTTAATTTAGCTGTCGTATATTATGGCTTTTAAAATGACTTACAATCATCAAGCTGCAACTACAAGCAAGGACAAGGCTGAAGTGGGGAAAATAAAGGCAGTTAATGTTACCAACATAAAATAGACTGTTCTTCATGTATAATACCTTGAGATAGAGTGAGTAAATTTCTTCTCTGAGTGTTAGCCAAAACACTCAAAAAAAAGTTTTACTTAGTTCATGACAGTTTAGACAATCACAGTGCTTGAGGACTGCAGTGAGCAGTTTATTGCTGTTTAGGGGGCCGCACTCAGATTTTTTGCAAGCATTAAATTTTACTCGTAACCAGATGAACACTTTGGCAGACAATTTAAGGAATACGACTGTACATCGAGGAAGAGCAAATCCTTTGGTCAAACAACTGCACCGATAATAAAAAAAAACAGTAACACACTTTCAGATGTTTGAAGTGCTGAGTTAGAGGAAAGTACAGTACTGGAAGAGCACTGTTTATATTACTTTATTACTAAACATAGCAGATTATCTGTGGTGTTACTCACATTGTCAGATGTTATGCTGTTACAAGGAGGGAGGTGCACAATTCCATGGAAAGAATTTCCAAAGAAATTTGTAAGCGATGCCGCCCAAAAGTAGGGAAGTTTTGATGTAACTTTACAGGGCGCTGGTGAGACCGCACCTGGAGTACTGCGTACAGTTTTGGTCTCCATATTTAAGGAAGGATATACTTGCATCGGAGGCAGTGCAGAGAAGTTTCACTAGGTTGATTCCCGGGATGAAGGGGTTGACGTATGACGAAAGGTTGAGCAGGTTGGGCCTATACTCATTGGAGTTTAGAAGAATGAGAGGGGATCTTATTGAAACATATAAGATTCTGAGGGGGATTGACAGGGTAGACACTGAGAGGATGTTTCCCCTAGTGGGGGTATCTAGAACTAGGGGGCATAGTTTCAGAATAAGGGGTCGCCCATTTAAGACGGAGATGAGAAGGAATTTCTTCTCTCAGAGGGTCGTGAATCTTTGGAATTCTCTCCCCCGGAGAGCTGTGGAGGCGGAGTCATTGAATATATTCAAGGCGGAGATTAACACACATCAGAACTACAAGGGAGTCCAGGGATATGGGGAGAGAGCGGGAAAGTGGTGTTGAGGCCAGGATTGGATCAGTCATGATCTTATTGAATGGCGGAGCAGGCTCGAGGGGCCGATTGGCCTGCTCCTGCTCCCGTTTCTTATGTTCAGACACACTGCAGCAAATATTTTTTGCTTGATCCCTGGAAAATAAAGTGTTTTCCTTCATTACTCCAGGTAGCTAAATCAAAACCATACTTATATACACTTCTGCATGAATTACAGGGAAGTAGCTCATTGTATTTACATTTTTCTTTCTTTATCTCTGCAGCAGTATCTAGTGCTACCAAAATACTCCATTTCATAATGGGGCAGTAATTCCTCCCCAAACGCGTGAGTACGGAAGGGGTACTCACGCGTCTGGCCGGAGGAAAGGCCGGTTTTCAGCATGCACAGCGCATGCGCTGAAAACCGGCATTTCCTCTCCTCTAACCCAAGAGTTGAAGAGGCTAGCGCGTGCGCTGTAGGGGGCAGCGCGTGCGTCTTGGATTTCCTCTGTTTTGGGGGATTTGCGCATGTGTAAAGGCCTCCGGTCTTTACGCTTGTAAAAAGCACACGTAAGTATTTATTTTTACAGGTAAGTGGTGTTTTAGTGTAATTTAGAATTTTTTTCCCACAGGTTTATTATTTTAAAGAATCTACAATAAGGTAAGTTTAGTTTTAGACCCTTTTTATTAAAAATTTATTTTTTTCAAAAAAAAAAATTATTGTTTAAATTATTTTTTTAAACTTATTTATACTTAATTTAATGATTGGGATGTTTTTTAAATTTGTAGTTAAAGTTTAAATAGTGTTTTGGGCCCCTGTAGTTTTCATGAGTTTGACAGTTCTTACTCTCAAACTCATGAATGAACCTTCCCCTCCCCTGATTGGTTGTACAGTGCTCACCTGATCCCAGCCGGCACATCGCACTAACTACGCCGCTGGATCAGGTAAGCACTGCGCGCTGACATCTGAACCGGGCCTGTGACAGGAAATGCAAGCAGGCCCGGGCTTCAGATGTCAGCGCGCAGGGTGAGTGCAGATCGGGGGCTTGCACGGGCGGCAAGCCCTATACGTTTAAATCAGGACTTACAGTCACAACATCTGCCCAAACTTGAATAACGCTACAGTCCTTCCAGTGCTTGTTACTGTGAATATGTAAATGATTGTTTTTGAGTTCTCAGAATAAACAAGTAAGAGAAAGGCAGCTGTTCTAACAATTTGGAACACATGACAACATATAAAGACCCGCCTCTTCTTCACTTGGTAGCTTTCTCCTCAGTTGTATTTGTGTTCTTGCTGACTGTATTTGTGGGAGATCTATTCCCTAGTTTATACCATTTTCGCTTTTAAATTTACCTCAGAAAAAACCATGATTTACCGTGTTTGTGATGTTTTATACATAAAACAAATTAAGATGAACTTGACAACTAATAATGGCTTCCCAGTGTGTTTTCTTATTTCTTTGGATGCGAACGAGGATATGTTTATTGCCCATCCTAAGTTGTCATGAAAAGCGACGGTGAGTTTTCTGCTAGCTTGATGACAATTGTTTTTTCAACTGAGTGCCCTGTGAAGGCAACTTCAGGGAACATTAAGGGGCGAATTTTAACCCCAACAAACGGGTGGGTTGGGGTCGGGTGGGAGGTTAAAGAGTTGAAAATGTGAATCCCATCCACAACCGCCTCCAACCCACCCGCTTCCGGTTTTAACAGTGGCGGGATGGGGGGCGGGCAGCCAATCCGCTCGCAGGAGGCGGGTTGCCACTTCAAATATTGTGAGAAGGCCCTGTGCCTCATGGTGAGCCACCATTTTTAATTTAACTGTGGGCGGGTGGGTTTCCCAGGCCTCGGGAAACCCGCCAGCCAAAAGAAGGAGAAGACTGCTGGATCCATGAGGTAAGTGCCTTTCCACTTACCTGCTGGATCCAGCATTCCTACAGCACAATTGGACAGCACCCCGTCCCTTCCTATCTCTCCCCGACCTCCCCCCCCCACCCCCCCAGCCTCCCCGAAGCCTCCGAACCACTCCCTCCCCCACAGCGAGGCCTCAGATTCCCCCTCCGGCCTTCGATCCTCGTCCCCTGGCCCCCCAATTGCCACTCCAGCCCCCGACCTCCCCTCCGGTTTCCGATTGCCCTCCCCCCCCCCAGCCTGCCAACCTCCCAACTCCGGTCGCCGATCGCCTTCCAACCTGCCCCCTCCAGCCCCCGATCACCTTCCAACCTTCCCCCTCCGCCCCCTGATCCCTCTATGGCCTCCGAAACCGCCCCCCCACCCGATAACTCCCTCCCTCGCCCCCGATAACTTCTTCCCTCCTCTCTGTAGCCTGGTGCCGCAGGCCTACCCGCCCAACAAACTGCCAGCCGCCACTCGATCTGGCTGGCTACAGGTGGAAACAGTGATTTTAAATGCAAATCAGGCCCTGACGTCAAATTCGGCAGGGCCTGTAGGAAACCCCTTCTCCCAGGTTTCCTAACCGCTTTCCAGCCGAAGTGTCTTAACACGTAGGCTGGAAATTTCAGAGGTAAGAATGGGTGGGTTAGAGGCTTGGGGGAAAGTGAAAGTTGTGCAAATGCGGGACGGTGGGCGCGGGGGGCGCGGTGGCTGGGTGCTGGCAGCCAACCCGCTGTCAGGAGGCGATTTGTCAATTTAAATATTATAATGAGGCCTGAAGCCTCTACTTTAACCTGCTTTGCCGGTTTTACTACAGGCGGCCGGGGATCACAGGGCTCGGGGGTCCTGGTGGCTGCAACATGGCAGCCTCGACCTCAGGGAGCACTCCTTATGGGCCGGGAGGAGCAGGAGTGCATCCTCCCGGCCACCCACAAGCTCCCCCACCATCAGCTCGCATCCCCTGGGGTCGGGGCTCACACCCGCCCCCCCCCACCACCCCTCGGGGCCTGGAACACCCCCCCAGGATCATGACTCAGCCCCAGGGTCGGGGATTGGATCTCCCGCCCTCCCCGGGATCGCGACTCAGCCCTGAGGTCGAGGATCGTACCCTCCCTCCGGGGTCGGGGACCGGAAACCCCGAGGGATCGGACCCCCCCCCGGCCCTGAGCTTGGAAGCCCCTCCCCAACCATCCTGAGCCCAGCACATACCTGGTCCTGTTGCCTCCTTCTCTGCGCATGACTGGAAGCCAGCCCGTCAATCAGGCTGTCTTCCGGGCGGAGAACCCGCCCTTTCCGTTGATCCATCATGTAGTGTCTGAGTATCAATAATACATGGACTGCAGGAGAACAATAATAACAGGTATTTACTGAAGAGGGTAACTTAAGACTGAAGTATAGAAGCCTGCTATGGCTTTATATACAGGGGTGGTCACTGCCGGTACTGCAGTATAGAATCAATTCTTCTCTTAAAGGTACATACACAACTATTCCTCCCCTTTTAGATAAATAGTACATAACATTCATTTAACAACTAAATAATAACTCATTACAATTACAATTTTCGCTGTACTATATACATCAACTGAAATAATCATTTATAAGTTCAGTCTTTGAGGAGGCTTCCTGATCCTGACTGGATAGCGCCTTTCTCAAGTATCCTGTTCTTGCGGCGGAGTTGATTCTGGCTCATTGTCATTGGTTGGTTCGTCAGCTTCCAATACAACTGCTTCTGAGGCAGATGCAATCTGTCCTTCGGGTTTATTATCAGGTGCGCATGCTCGTGGTATGGGTTTGGCTTGTTCATGTGACTCTAGAATCTGGTCAGCATGGCGTCTCACGATGCTCTCTCCAACGTCCACTGTGTACATTAGTGGTCCCTGCTGTGTGCATATCGTTCCTGGCTGCCATTTTTCTGTTCGGTAGTCGCGGGCCAAGACTGGTTGCCCTATCTTGAAGCTCCTGGTTGGCCTCTCATTTATGTGCTGGAATTCCTTATCCTCAACATCTCGTCTTATGTTTGGTTTGAGCAAATCCAGGTGACATCTTATCCTTCGGTTGAAGAACATTGTGGCTGGAGCTTGGTTGGTGACTGCATGTGTCGCATTCCGGTAAGCAAACAAGAAATTATCCACCTTGTGTTGTAGTGGTATGTCGTCGTTATACATCGCCTTTATTGCCTTTTTAAAGGTCTGAACAAACCTCTCAGCCAATCCATTTGTGGCTGGATGATATGGGGCAGATGTGTAATGATTCACCCCATTATTCCTCAGAAACCTCCGGAAATCCTCAGGCACAAACTGTGGCCCATTGTCAGAGCAAATCTGTTCTGGCAAGCCATTCCTGGTGAAGACGGTCTGTAGGACTGCAGTAGTTTTCTCCGTGGTGGTGGAGGACATTTTGATGACCTCTGGCCATTTCGAATGGGCGTCCACGGCGATTAGGAACATCGAGTCCATAAATGGACCAGCAAAATCAATGTGTACCCGTTGCCATGGAGATGAGGGCCACTCCCATGGATGTAGCGGGGCCTGTGGTGGAGCGTTTTGGACCTTCTGGCATCCTGTGCATCTCTTGGTCATATCCTCGATTTCTTTATCAATTCCCGGCCACCACACAAACGCCCTGGCTAGGCTCTTCATTTTTACCCCTCCCAGATGACCCTCATGAAGCTCATTGAGCACTCTATATCTCAACTTGGGTGGAATTACCACTCGGGATCCACACATCAAGGTCCCCCGGCACACTGACAGCTGTTCTCTCCTTGGCGAGAATGCTGGCAACAGTGAGTTGCCATGTGCTGGCCATCCCTTCACTGTCAAATCATAGACCCGAGAGAGTGTCGGGTCATTTCGGGTTTCCTTCTCTATACTTGAGTTTGTAACAGGTAGACATTCGACTATGGTCGCATGGAATATCTCAACAGGGTCCACTGCAGGTGCTTCCTCTACCGTAGGCAACGGTAGGCGCGACAGCCCATCAGCATTTCCATGCTGTTTCGTACCCTTGTACTCTATGTCGTACTGATGTGCCCCTAGAAAAAGTGACCATCTTTGCAGCCGTTGCGCCGCCCATCTTTGGGTTAAAAATGGAGACCAGGGGCTGATGATCAGTCAGTAGGGTGAATTTCTGCCCGTGCAGATAGTGATTGAACTTCTTCACCCCCCACACCAGGCTGAGGGCCTCCCTGTCAATCTGGGCGTAGTTACGCTTGGCTGAGGTTAACGAGCGCGACGCAAAGGCTATTGGCCTCTCTGAGCCGTCAAGGAATTTGTGTGACAGCACCACTCCGATGCCGTAGGGAGACGCATCACATGCTAACCGAATCGGTAGTGTTGGATTGTAGTGGGCCAATACTTCTTTTGAAGTGATTAGGTATTTACATTTCTGAAAGGCACACTTACACTCATCACTCCATTTCCATGTTACTCCAGTTTGCAGCAGGGCGTTCAGTGGGTGCAGAATTGTTGATAAATTCGGCAAGAACTTATGGTAGTAGTTCACCAACCCGAGGAGCGACCTCAGTTGCGACACATTTTCCGGTGCTGGAGCCTTGACTACAGCCTCAATCTTGTCCGGCGACTTATGCAACCCTTCATCATCAATCATGTGGCCACAATAAGAGATTTGTCTCCTGAAGAACTCGCATTTGGGGCAGTTGGCTCGTCGCCCATATTCCTGTAATCTAATGAGCACCTGCTCCAGGTTGGCAAGGTGTTCACTGTCATTTTCGCCCGTAACCAGGATGTCGTCCAAATAACACTGGGTCCCCGGGATCCCCTGCAGGACTTGTTCCATCGCCCTCTGCCAAATAGCCGGGGCTGATGCTACCCCGAATACCAGTCGATTGTACTGGTAAAGGCCTAGTGTTTATCGTGAGGTATTTCCTAGATGCTTCTTCCACCTCCATTTGTAGATACGCTTGGGCCAGATCAATCTTTGTAAAGCGTTTCCCTCCAGATAGTGAGGCGAAAATATCTTCTATCCGTGGAAGTGGATATTGTACTGTGTGCAGGACTGGGTTCACAGTTAACTTGAAGTCCCCACAGATGCGAACCTTCTTCGGCTCCCCAGGCGTGCTGCTCAATGGTTTCTTCATTACAGGAACGATGGGTGTGGCCCACTCGCTCCAGTCCACCTTGGACAGCACACCCGAATGCTCCAGACTCTCCAGCTCTGCTTCAACAGCTGGGCGGATCGCGTAAGGTACCGGTCTGGCTTAAAAAAAATTTGGGTTTGCGTTATCTTCGATTTTTATCGCTGCCGTTACTCCTTTTAGCGTCCCAAGACCTTGTTGGAACACCTCTTTCGCGTCAGTTAGAATTTTTGACAGTCGTCCAGGTGTGACGTCATCGTCCTTTTTGTCAGTCACAGTTAGCGCCTGAATGGAATGCCAATCCAATTGTATTTTTCGGATCCATTCATGTCCCAATAATGGTGGTCCTACATCTTGTAGTATATATAGATACAGTTTCTGTGTTCCCTTGCCGTTGTATTTAACTGGCACCCTTATTTTTCCTCTGGGGTAGACTTTTTGCACCGTGTATGTCTTCAATACAGTGGACGTGTCCTTCAAGGGTATGTGTGAGAATAGCCGCTCATAGTCTCGTCGATTCATGACAGTTAGGGCTGATCCTGTGTCCAATTCCATCTTTACTGGGGACCCTGCTATCATGAGGGTGACCCAAATGGTTCGGTGATCCTCCTTTGCGATCACGTTGTGTAACTTTAGACAACTTAGTCTCCTGCTCCCGGAGCCATTCTCACTCTCCTGATCTTCCGAACTACTGTTTGTCAATTTCTTTACTTTCTTGTACTTTTCCTTAGTAGTTCTTGTAGTGTTGGTTTTCTTTCCTGACCTGCAGACTCTTGCTATGTGTCCCATTTTCCCACATTGCCTGCATACTTTGTCCTTAAACCAGCAGTCCTTCTGATCATGGGTTGTTCTGCTGCAGCGATAGCACTTTTCTGCTCCATACGCCATTTAGTTAGTGCTGTATTCTTGTGGTTTCTGTTGTATTTCCGCAGCTCCCCATGCTGCTGCTTCGTAGGATACTGCCACGCTGAAAGCCTGTTCGAGCATCAGGTCCTTTTCCGAAAGTAGTCGTTTCTGGGTTCCTTCACTCTGGAGCCCGCAGACAAACCTATCCCGTAAGGCGTCTGCCAGTCCTGCTCCGAACTGGCAGTGCTTCGATAACTTGCGTAGTTCCGTAAGATAGTCAGCATTGCTCTCATCTTTGTGCTGGTTTCTTTTATGGAACTTGAATCTTTCTGCTATCAGCAGCGGTGTAGAGTTTAGATGTTCCTGTAAGATATTGACAATCTCTTCAAAACTTTTCTCCATTGGTTTAGCTGGGGTAATTAAATTCCGCAATAGGCCGTACGTTCTCGCGCCCATCAAATTTAATAATACCGACGCCTTCTTTCCATCGGCCACCTCATTTGCCTTGCAGTACACTTCAATTCTTTCCACATACGTGGTCCAGTCTTCTACCTCATTGTCGAAAGCAGTGATACTGCCACTTTTCGGCATCTTGGGTGATTTAAAATGGCACCTCCGTGCTTTTTCTTCTTACCCAATGGATTTAAATGGTGCCTCCTGCGCTTTTCCTTCTTCCCCAATGGAATAAAATGGCGCCTCCCATGCTTTTCCTTCTTCCCCTTGCTGCCACGCTGCTCCTAGCGTTCTACAGGGTAATGGCGGCGACCCGCGGCTTCGGCGCGTCTCACTTTTCCTTCCCCTCGTTTATTTTCGCTACGCTGCCCGGTTCTTGAGCACCGACCGTGCCCTGTGCGCTCCACCCTCTCTCTCTTTTCCTCCCGACGACGCTGCATGGCCACTTTGCAGAGCCGCTCGATCGAGCACGAGCCTGCCGCAGTCCGGAAGGGTCAGCACACTACCTGCTACCAGCACGATTTGCTGTAACACCTTGACTGGGGAGCCAAGCCGAGCTCTCCACAGCCTCTCCTGCAACTCTCCGAACTCCGATGGATCCTTCGGCGGTAGCCCGCGGTCGACGCCCGTTGCTCTGACTTCGACCTCCAAGAAGCTTCTTCTCAGGGAAAGATCCCCGTGAGGTGATTGCAGTACTGCAGATGAGTTCGAACCTGATCGTCGCCAGTGTAGTGTCCGAGTATCAATAATACACGGACTGCAGGAGAACAATAATAACAGGCATTTACTGAAGTACAGAAGCCTGCTATGGCTTTATATACAGGGGTGGTCACTGCCGGTACTGCAGTATAGAATCAGTTCTTCTCTTAAAGGTACATACACAACACATCAGACATCTGAAATTTACTTTTTTACAATGTTTTTTCGGTCCTCACCACAAAAACGAATCAAACTCAAGAGAATGTCAGTGTTTGACAGCTTCACAGAGCTGTCAAACGCTGTCATTTCTTCTTTCAAGAAGTCTTGACAGATAGCACGTCTGACGTTGACGTGATCTATCAGTGACTTCTTCCCTAATTAGCCTGCTGAGCCCGCAGGGCAGGCCTAACAAGCTGAATCAGGGGAAAATCCCTCTGAATGGTCAGGCGAGGATGGAGGCGGGACATTTACATGACAAGCAGCAGTCCCGGCTCCGAGTCGCCTCCATTGACAAAATCCAGCCCATTGAATTCAAATCCACAACTTGCTATGGTGGGATTTGAACACTCGATTATAGGTGCTGCTAGTTTCATCTGTCGTCATTTTCCATCAAATCCAAAGAGTGCAGCAGGGGCTGGAGCTTACAAACAAGTGTTCAATGGCTAGTCTTGTTGTCAATCATCATATATTAAAAACAGTACTTCTATGAGTTCTACACGCAAATGCCTGCTGGGAGCTCCAGCCTCTCAGCTGAGCTTGATGCCTTTGGGAACCCCTATGAATTCCAGGCTGAAGTTTCTCACATAAGCATATGCCTCTAATGGAAACAATTTTTTCATAGACATTTCAAACACATATAACGCGATTGAATCTGCAATTGTAATTATTTTCTTGTGAAGCTTGTACTTTTGAAGTCTTTATTGTGTTAGAAGCCTTACTTGCAGTAGAAAGTCCTTGGCTTAGCTGAGAACCCAAGATAATAAGCTGAAAGGATTTTTAGAAAGTATTTGCAGCTCTTATTGACTGACTATTATTTGACCTGCTTGATTGCTGGTTTTCATCCCTGCTTGCTACTTACTGATATTTCCTGCTTACTCATTTCTAATTTGTTGCTGTCTTATCAATTCAATTCAATTCAGTTTGAGCCAATCAGGTACAAGTGTGATGCATACTTTGCATTGCCAATGTGATGCCTGTAATGTGACAGATAAAGGACATTATTCTAGCAGATCTGCTGTGGTTTTGCTCATGGGAGTCTTAGAGTGTGAAGCTGGAAGTGGGGTCAGGGTGTACTCCACTGTATGAATTTGCAAAACGTCAATGAAACAACTTTCTTCTTCTTCATTGGTTCCTTGAAAATTAATAGTGTTCCCTGAACCACTGCAGATACATAAATCAATACGGCAGTTACAGAATGCATTTAACGTATTTATATGAATGAATATATTAGCATACACGGCACGAGCTGTTGGTGCCGGTCGCGCTTCCGCAGGCAACTCGCCCAAGCGACGACCAATTTCGGGCCATCTGCCTTGCTAACAGTGGCACTCAGGTATGCCCCGGGAGGGGAGGGAGTGGGTGGCCATCACGACTCCTGTGGATTCGGAGGAGGACTCCTTCTCCTCAGGCTCCACGGTAGCGTTTAAAAAAAATAATTTTGGTTGAAGTCACTGGAGATTCCGACGCCTCCCCCGCTCATCGGAGAAAATTTCGATAAGTGGTCCTCAACAGGGTTGCATAAAAACGAGCACCGCGAATTTAGGAGTGGGGCTACCACCTGTGCAGATTGGGACACATGCTATCCCGCTGTTAAACTAGTATGCTTTGCGCCTATTTTCTGCCTGAAAAACAGGCACAATGCATTCCAATTTCTATCCCTATAATATTTAGTTTTGGATTATTTCTACACCTATGTTGATTCCACTCTCATTTCTACTGGTATTACCTTTACTTTTGCCAAATGAATGAATAGACATTTAATGGGTGCATTGAACTCTGAACTTCAATTTTAGAACAAAGAATGAAAAAGCCAGGTAGATGGTGTTCTCCTTTTCAGGGGCTTGATTGTTTGAATGCTGTGGTGCCTTTGGCAGTCATCCAAACCAGAAGAGATGAAGTTGTGTTTGAAGATGGTATTGATGTATGTCACCAGGCTGCAGACAATGTCAGTAATTTAGTGTCAATGTGATCTGGGCCAATTTCCTTGTTTGATGAAAGCTTCAGCAATTGTTGTCGGACAAAAGCAGGTGTTCCTAGGGTGAAAACTGAAGATCAGAACGGAGTCCCAAATTCACTTGGTTTTATATTGATATTACAAATTTTACAGCTCGTGAATTGCAACAATAGATCACTTCCTGCTCTTTTGAGAAATACTTGATCTCTCCATATAGCACTGCAAAGCTGGTGTAATAACTTTTTCAAATCATTGCTTTTGTGCTTTAAAACACTAACAGTTATCTCACCTACTCTTGGGAACTGCCAGATTTCAATTTTCTGGCAGCTTTTTCAATCTCTTCAACTGTCATATCTTCCAGATTTATATCAGAGAATTCTACATTAGTTAAACCTTTCTCTACAATGTTGTTCGGACCTTCTGTGTTTAATAGCTCACAAAAGTGTTGTGGTCCATCATTTCAACCTTGGCTTCATCCTTTGCAACATTTCTATTCTTCTGATGTTTTTGAGTGCTGCATATCCTTCGTATCAAATATCATTGGCTAAATCTACCCAGTTTTCTAAATGCTGCTAATTTACTAACTTTTTCAATTTACACTGTTCGATATTGCAAGTTAACATTTAAAATTTTTAATCATCATATAAACCCTGAAAAGTTATGAGCTATACTGAAGTTTTTTTTTACATACCGTGAATAGGATGGTGTCCACTTCACCAATTCACAATGGTACATCCCAGGGAGCTGAGATATGTAAATACTTCCGCTAATCTTTACAGCCGCAAACTCGAATCCCAGCAGAAGCCAGTAATACCAGCAGCCAACCACAATGCCATGATTATATCCAGTTGTTCTCCAATCTTAAGGATTTTTTTTCTTGATGGTATTCCTACCAAAGATCTATGGTCTGCTTTTCCTGCACTTACTATTCCTGTTTCATTGAGTCGCAATGCCAAGAAAACTTCTGCAGAAGGAATTAATGCTCAGGTCATACCTTACTGAATTATCAACTTTTCCATTTGACTTCTCTATAAAATAATATTATTTAATGTTCTCTTGCGTTGAGCAATCTTTCCACTTCTGAATTTGTGACCAATATGTTTTCCTTTACTTTTCAGTTATCTGTTGATGTAATTAAAATCATTTTCAATTTTGTCTTTTCCTGATATGCTCTCCAGCATTCTCCAAGACAAATGCTCACTATGATGAAGAGTTCTAATATATTGGGACACGAGTGTAAAAATTAGGAAGTTATGAGTAGGAAAGGATATCAGATGGAAATTTTTAACCCAAATCAAAGTAATGTTCTGGAATCGAACCATTAAGAATATGCCCCTTGTAGTGTATGTGCCTTTAAGAGCCCCATGTGTACTGTAATGCCGGTAATGGCCACTCAGGCTATATAAGCCTGTATATTGTGTTGTATTAGTTAGTTCCCCTCCAGACTTTGTTTAATAAACACCTATGAAACCAACTCCTGTCTTCAGTGTCTCTATCAACACACAGACACAACAGTGGCGACGAATTGGAAACGGACTTACCTGCAATTCGGCAGCACCTCAAGGACATCGATTCCTCTGGCGTCCAAAGTTGAAGAAAAATCAAGAAAAAGAAAAAGCTGTGGTTTCACCAGCTAGCCAAGCTGGTGGCAGGTACTGCAATAATCCTTTCTGGGCGTCGGGCTGGGGCTCCAGCGGCTGGCTCTACAGCTAGGCCAAGCAGCGAAAGCAGAGGCAAGCAGTAACAGGCGGGGAGGGAGCACTCATGAGACGGCCGGCGCTGCAAGCAGGTCGGCATTCAGACCTAGAGAGAGAGTCCGGTGGGAACGAGTCTCCAACTGTAAATAAATAAATAAAAAGAACGGAAACCGCGGGAAACAGCATTGTCATCGGCAGCAGCGGCGGGGAAGCGCCATATCTTTTCTGCAGAAAAGAAAGAAAAGCGCGCGAAGCGCAATTTTTTTTCTAGGATGCCCAAGTCTGGCAATATTGATGCTTTTGATAACGGGATAGAGGATTGAACCACATATGTGGAAAGAGTGGAGGTATATTGCACCGCAAATGGAATAGAAGATGAAAAAAAAGCTTCAGTACTGCTAAATCTAATGGGCGCAAAGACATACGGGCTGTTACGAAATTTAATCACTCCAGCCAAAACAAAGGACAAGAATGTTAAAGAAATTGTTGATACCCTACAGGAGCACTTAAACCCAACACCGCTGCTGATAGCGGAACGATTCAAATTCTTCAAGAGAAATCAACACAAGAATGAAAGTAACGCTGATTACCTCACCGAATTAAGAAAGCTATCAAAACACTGCCAATTCGGGGCAGGACTAGCAGATTATCTTCGAGGCAAATTCGTCTGCGGTCTCCTAAGTGAAGGAACACAGAAAAGGCTGCTTTCTGAAAAAGATTTAACACTGGACAAGGCTTTCAGTATGGCTGTATCATACGAAGCAGCCGCAAGGGGAGCTGCAGAGATACAACAAAAGACACAGGACTTCAGCACCCATGAAATGACACAGGGTTTCGAGAGATGTTATTGCTGCGGCAGATCCACCCATGACCAGAGGGACTGCTGGTTCAAGGGCAAAGCATGCAGGCAATGCGGAAAGATTGGACACAAAAAATCCACAGACAGGAAAAAAAAAATCAATAAAGAAAAGTACAGAAAGGTACAAATGATGACGGACAGTAGCTCCGAAGACCAGAAGAGCGATAGCGACTCCGAAAACAAGAGACTAAGCTGTCTCAAATTACATTATGTAATTGCCAAAGATGATTACCAGACCATTTGGGTTACCCTCACGATAGCAGGGTCCCTAGTTAAAATGGAGCTAGATACAGGATCAGCTCTGACCGTCATAAATCGACGGGATTACGAGCGGCTATTTCCGCATATACCTTTAAAAGACACATCCATTATCTTGAAAACATATACGGGGCAGAAAGTATACCCCAAAGGAAAAATAAGGGTGCCTGTTGTATACAACGGCAAGGAAATACAAAAGTTGTATTTATACATTCTACAAGATGGTGGTCCACCGCTGTTGGGACGTGAATGGATCAGGAAAATACGTTTAGACTGGCACTCCATTCAGGCACTGACGGTGACCAGTAAGAAAAAAAACGATGATGACGTCATACCTGAACGATTAAAAGACATCTTGGCCAACGCCAAAGAAGTGTTTCAAGAGAAACTAGGAACCTTGAAAGGCATCACCGCCTCAATAAAAGTGGAAGATGCAGCAATTCCCAAGTTTTTTAAGGCAAGACCGGTGCCATACGCAATTCGTCCAGCAGTCGAGGCAGAGCTGGAGAATTTGGAAAAGGCAGGCGTATTATCCAAAATAGATTGGAGCGAGTGGGCAACACCCATCGTTCCAGTCATGAAGAAAGCATTGAATAATGATAAATCTGAAGAACAGAGAAAAATTCGCATCTGTGGAGACTTCAAGGTGACTGTAAACCCGGTCCTTCACACAGTACAGTATCCTCTTCCGAGGATAGAAGATATTTTCGCCTCACTATCCGGAGGGAAACGTTTCACCAAAATTGACTTGGCACAGGCATATCTACAGATGGAGGTTGAAGAGGCCTCTAAAAAATATCTCACGATAAATACACACAAAGGTCTGTACCAGTACAATTGACTGGTTTTCGGAGTAGCATCCGCTCCAGCTATCTGGCAAAGAGCTATGGAGCAAGTCCTCCAAGGGATTCCGGGGACTCAATGCTACCTAGACGACATCCTTGTAACAGGAGAAAACGACAACGAGCACCTTGCCAATTTGGAGCAGGTGCTCACTAGGCTGAGAGAACTGGGCCTACGAGCAAATCGCCCCAAGTGCGAATTTTTCCAAAATCAAACATCATATTGTGGCCACATAATTAATAAGGAAGGGTTGCATAAGTCACCTGAAAAAATTGAAGGGTCATAAAAGCCCCAGCACCTGAAAATGTTTCACAATTAAGGTTGTTCCTGGGATTAATAAATTACTATCATAAATTTTTACCAAACTTATCAACTCTTCTACACCCTCTTAATGAACTGCTACAAACAGGAGTAATTTGGAAATGGAGCGAAGACTGTAAACGTGCCTTCCATAAATGCAAAGACTTAATCACGTCCAAAGAAGTTTTGGCTCATTACATAGAAACATAGAAACATAGAAACATAGAGATAGGAACAGGAGTAGGCCATTCGGCCCTTCGAGCCTGCTCCGCCATTCAATGAGATCATGGCTGATCTTCGTTTGAGATCATAGCTGATCTTACCAGTTCAGTACCCCGTCCCCGCCTTTTCTCCGTAACCCTTAATCCCCTTAGCCTTCAGAAATATATCCAATTCTCTCTTGAAAATATTTATTGAATTAGCCTTCGCAGCCCTCTGTGGCAGGGAATTCCACAGGCTCACCACTCTTTGAGTGAAGAAATTCTTCCTCATCTCTGTTTTAAATGATTTGCCCGCTATTTTTAGACTGTGGCCCCTGGTTCTGTGCTCCCCGGCCATTGGAAACATTCTCTCTGAATTCAGCCTGTCCAGGCCTGCCATAATTTTATATGTTTCGATGAGATCCCCTCTCAATCTTCTAAACTCCAGTGAGTACAAGCCCAAACTATTTAATCTCTCTTCGTAGGTCATTCCCGCCATTCCAGGTATCAGCCTGGTGAATCGCCGTTGCACTCTTTCCATGGCAAGAACATCCTTCCGCAGATGGGGCAACCAAAACTGTACACAATACTCCAGATGCGGTCTCACCAGCACCTTGTACAGCTGTAGTAAGGTATCCCTATTCCTATACTCGAACCCCCTTGATATGAAGGCCAACATACCATTTGCCTTCTTAATCGCCTGTTGCACCTGCATGCTCTCCTTCAGTGACTGGTGCACAAGAACACCCAGGTCCCTCTGCACTTCCCCATCTCCCAATCTATTGCCGTTTAGATAATAATCTACCCTCCTGTTTTTACCCCCAAAGTGGATAACCTCGCATTTATCCACATTATAGTGCATCTGCCACGTATCCGCCCATTCCCCCAACCTGTCCAAATCGCACTGTAGCCTCCTGACATCCTCATCAGAGCCCACCCCTCCTCCTAGTTTAGTGTCGTCAGCGAATTTGGAAATATTGCATCCAATTCCCTGATCCAGATCATTTATATATATTGTGAACAGCTGGGGTCCCAGGACAGATCCTTGCGGCACCCCGCTGGTCACTGCCTGCCACTCCGAAAACGAGCCGTTTATTCCAACTCTCTGTTTTCTATCCGCCAGCCAGTTCTCTATCCACGTTAATACTTTGCCCCCAATCCCATGAGCCTTAATTTTGCATGATAATCTTTTGTGTGGAACCTTATCGAAGGCTTTCTGGAAGTCAAGGTACACCACATCCACTGGCTCTCCCCCATCTATTTTACCAGTTACTTCCTCAAAAAATTCCAGCAGATTAGTCAAACACGATTTACCCTTTGTAAATCCATGTTGACTCTGTCCGATCCTTTCCCCATTTGTCAAGTGCTCCGCTATTTTATCCTTAATAATGGACTCTAGCATTCTGCCCACAACCGATGTAAGGCTTACTGGTCTATAATTCCCTGCTTTCTCTCTACCCCCCTTTTTAAATATTGGGGTAACATTAGCTACCCTCCAATCCACGGGTACTGTTCCCGAGTCAATGGAGTTCCGGAAGATGATCCTTAGAGCATCTGCTATCTCCAGGGCCACCTCCTTAAGTACCCTAGGATGTAGTTTATCAGGCCCCGGGGATTTGTCGGCCTTCAGTCCCCTCAACTTACCCAACACCATATCCCTAGAGATACTAATTTCTGTCAGCTCCTCCCTCTCATTAGTCCCTATGTTTGCCGATATTCCTGGGAGGTTATTTGTGTCCTCCTTTGTGAATACAGAACCAAAGTATGAGTTTAATTGGTCTGCCATTTCCTTATTCTCCCGAATCGGACTGCAAGGGACCGACTTGGGATTTTACCAGTCTTTTCCTCCTGATATACCGATAAAAGCTTTTGCAGTCTGTCTTTATGTTTGCTGCAAGTTTACTTTCGTATTCTATTTTCCCCTTCCTGATTAATCCCTTTGTCCTCTTTTGCTGTATCTTGTACTGCCCCCAATCTTCCGGTCTGGTGCTTTTTTTTGCCAGTTGATATGCCCTTTTTTTGATTTTATGCTGTCCCTAATTTCCCTCGTTATCCACGGTTGAGTCACCTTTTTAGGTTTATTTTTGTGCCAAACCGGTATAAACATGTTCTGGAATTCTTCCATTCTATCTTTGAATGCTTGCCATTGTCTCTCCACTGTCAATCCCCCCAGAAACACCACCCAATCAATCTTACCCAATTCCCGTCTCATACCCTCGTAATTCCCTTTATTTAAGTTCTGGACCTTAGTCTCTGATTCAATTTCCTCACTCTCCATCTCGACTGAGAGCTCGATCATATTATGATCGCTCTGACCCAAGGGGCCTCGTACAAGAAGATTGCTGATAAGTCCCTTCTCATTGCACAATACCCAGTCTAAAATGGCCTGATCTCGAGTCGGCTCCTCGACATATTGGTCCAGATAACCGTCCCGAAAACATTCCAGGAATTCCTCCTCCTCAGAATTTTTACTAATTTGGGTAGTCCAATCAATATGTAAATTAAAGTCACCCATGATGACAGCTGTGCTCTTATCGCACGCTTCTCTAATTTCCCTTTTTATGCCTTCCCTCACCTCCATATTACTATTTGGAGGCCTATATATCACACCCACTAACGTTTTCCTCCCCTTGCTATTTCTCATTTCTACCCATACAGATTCCGTTTCATCCGAGTTAATATCCTTCCTTTCCATTGCATTAATCCCCTCCTTTACCAGCAATGCTACCCCACCTCCCCTACCTTTTTGCCGATCCTTCCTAAATATTGTATATCCCTGGATGTTAAGTTCCCAGCCTTGCCCACCCTGCAGCCACGTTTCTGTAATCCCAATCAAATCATACTTGTTTACCTCTATTTCCACAACTAATTCATCCACCTTGTTCCTAATGCTTCTAGCATTAAGATACAAAGCCTTCAGGCTTGCTTTTTTCACACTCTCATTATGAATTAGTTTGGCCCTTTGTGTTTCTCTCCTTTGCTTATTGCTTCTCACCTTTCTACCATCTATTTCTGACTTCATATGACTTCCCTCTTTTCCACTACCTAGGTTCCCATCCCCCTGCCAAATTAGTTTAAATCCTCCCGAACCGCCCTAGAAAATATTACCCCGAGGACATCGGCTCCCTCACAGTTCAGGTGTAGACCGTCCCCTTGGTACAGGTCACTCCTCCCCAAGAACTGGTTCCAATGCCTCAAGAATTTAAATCCCTCTCCCTTGCACCACTGCTCAAGCCACGTATTTAGCTTATCTATCTTACTCTCTCTAAACTTATTTGCTCGTGGCACTGGTAGCAATCCAGAGATTACTACCTTTGAGGTCCTACTTTTCAATTTAGCTCCTAACTCCCTAAATTCAGCTTGTAGGACCTCCTCCCTCTTTTTACCTACATCGTTGGTACCTACATGTACCACGACAACTGGCTGATCCCCCTCCCCCTTCAGAATGCTCTGCACCCGCTCCGAGACATCCTTGACCCTTGCACCAGGGAGGCAACATACCATCTTGGAGTCTCGGTCTCGGCCACAGAAACTCCTGTCTATCCCCCTTACAATTGAATCCCCTATCACTATAGCCCTATCCCTCTTTTTCCCGCCCTTCTGTGCAGCAGAGCCAGTCATGGTGCCCTGAACCTGGCTGCTGGTGCCTTCCCCTGATAAGTCATCTCCCCCAACAGTACCCAAAACGGTAAACCTGTTTTGGAGGGAGATGACCGCAGGTGACTCCTGCACTACCTTCCTGCCTTTACCCTGCCTTTTGGTCACCCATTTACTGTCTGAGCTAGCCTTTACCTGCGGTGTGACCAACTCACTGAATGTGCTATCCACAAGATCCTCAGCATCGCGTATGCTCCAGAGTGAGTCCATTCGCAGCTCCAGCGCCGCCATGCGGTCCGCTAGGAGCTGCAGCTGGACACACTTCCTGCACACATAGTTGTCAGGGACAGTGTCCCTGATTTCCCACATGGCACAGGAGGAGCATGACACGGGTCTGAGCTGCCCTTCCATGACTTAACCCTTACAAGACCCTTTTATTTACTACGATTTAGCTTAATTATTGAATTCTACTTAGAATAAGTTTGTGAAAGTACTCACCAACCAGTCACCTACCTGTTTTCTGGTGTTGTATTTTCACTGCCGCCTCCTGTCCTGGAACCTTTTCCACCTAGGTTAGGCTCCTGAAATAAAATAAATTGAACCTACCTTTTCAACTTCCCCTAACCCCTAAAAGGTTAGAGGAGGTGGAAGGGTGGGAGACACTACACTGTAGTGTTTCGGGTTTAGCAACAGCTCCACTTATATAAGAGTTACTGGCCTCCTGCTCTCCTGACTGCACCAGCTGTGAAAGAAAAAGCCCGCGAAAGGTGAGCTTTTAAACTCACCAGTTACTGGCCTCCTGCTCTCCCGACTGCCCCAGCAGTTACTGGCCTCCTGCTCTCCCGACTGCACCAGCTCTCTCCTGGAACCTGGATTGGTCGGTGCCTCTGACTGCTCCCTCTCAAGCCTTTAAGCTCTCCCGCCTCGGGCTGCTCCCGCGCAGGTCCGCTGCTTCTCCGGTCTCGGGGCTGTGGGCCTCTCTGCTCTGCTGTTGATTTGGTCCCGCCTCTGCTGAACCCGCCGGTTTTAAGTGCCGCCGGTCGCGCTGCTGCTCTCCCACAGGTCCAAGCTCTCTGACCTCGCCTCTGCTGAACCCGCCGGTTTTAAGTGCCGCCGGTCGCGCTGCTGCTCTCCCACAGGTCCAAGCTCTCTGACCTCGCCTCTGCTGAACCCGCCGGTTTTAAGTGCCGCCGGTCGCGCTGCTGCTCTCCCACAGGTCCAAGCTCTCTGACCTCGCCTCTGCTGAACCCGCCGGTTTTAAGTGCCGCCGGTCGCGCTGCTGCTCTCCCACAGGTCCAAGCTCTCTGACCTCGCCTCTGCTGAACCCGCCGGTTTTAAGTGCCGCCGGTCGCGCTGCTGCTCTCCCACAGGTCCAAGCTCTCTGACCTCGCCTCTGCTGAACTCGCCGGTTTTAAGTGCCGCCGGTCGCGCTGCTGCTCTCCCACAGGTCCAAGCTCTCTGACCTCGCCTCTGCTGAACCCACCGGTTTTAAGTGCCGCCGGTTGCGCTGCTGCTCTCCCACAGGTCCAAGCTCTCTGACCTCGCCTCTGCTGAACCCGCCGGTTTTAAGTGCCGCCGGTCGCGCTGCTGCTCTCCCACAGGTCCAAGCTCTCTGACCTCGCCTCTGCTGAACCCGCCGGTTTTAAGTGCCGCCGGTCGCGCTGCTGCTCTCCCACAGGTCCAACCCATCACTGCCAATCAGACTGGCGTGCGATGCATCCCCTTACGGCGTAGGAGCAGTATTATCGCATAAATTCCCTGATGGCTCGGAACGGCCGATAGCTTTTGCGTCACGCTCATTGAACTCAGCTGAGCGTAACTATGCCCAAATCGACAGGGAAGCACTCAGCCTGGTATGGGGAGTGAAGAAATTCAACCATTACCTACACGGACAAAAATTTACCTTGTTGACTGACCATCAACCCCTCATCTCCATATTCAACCCTAAAAAGGGTGTTCCCATTATGACAGCGCAAAGGCTACAGAGGTGGTCCCTTTTTCTAGGGGCACACCAATACAACATAGAATACAAAGGATCAAAACAGCATGGGAATGCTGACGGGTTATCGCGCCTACCGTTGCCAACGGTAGAAGAAGCACCTACCGTAGACCCAGTGGAGATTTTGCACTCTACCATAGTCGAATGTCTACCAGTAACAAATTCTGCCATTGAAAGAGAAACTAGAAATGACCCAACTCTCTCACGAGTCTACGATTTAACAGTGAAGGGATGGCCAGCACATGGCGAACCACTGTTGCCAGCATTCTCGCAAAGAAGAGAACAGCTGTCAGTGTGCCGAGGAACCTTGACGTGTGGATCCAGAGTGGTGATTCCACCCAAACTCCAGGATAAAGTTCTAAAGGAGCTTCACGAGGGGCATCTGGGTGGAGTGAAAATGAAGAACCTAGCCAGGGCGTTTGTATGGTGGCCAGGTATGGATGGAGACATCGAAGAAATGACCAAGAGCTGCCTAGGATGCCAGAAGGTCCAAAACGCTCCACCCCAAGCCCCTCTACATCCATGGGAGTGGCCCTCATCCCCCTGGCAAAGGGTACACATCGACTTTGCTGGTCCATTTATGGGCTCAGTGTTCTTAATCGCGGTTGATGCTCACTCCAAGTGGCCGGAGGTAATAAAGATGTCCTCCACCACCACGGAAAAAACCATCACAGTATTAAGGACCATATTTGCCAGGAATGGGCTGCCGGAACAGATCTGTTCTGATAATGGACCGCAATTTGTGTCCGAAGAATTCAGGAAGTTCTTAAAAAAACAATGGGGTTAAGCACTACACGTCCGCCCCATACCATCCCGCCACCAATGGATTGGCTGAAAGGTTTGTCCAGACCTTCAAGAAGGCCATAAAGGCCATGGGTAATGAAGACATAAAACTTCAGCACAAGGCGGATAACTTCTTGTTCGCATACAGGAATGCAACACATATGGTTCCAAACCAAACTCCCGCCATGATGTTCTTCAATAGAAGCCTAAGATGCCGGCTGGATTTGATCAAGCCCAACATCAGAAGGGACGTGGAGAACCGGCAATTTCAAGGCATGAATGAAAGGCCAACTAGAACCTTCCAGATAGGTCAACAAGTTTTGGCCCGGGACTACCGTACCGAGAAATGGCAGCCTGGAACTATCTGCACACGACTAGGACCGCTGATGTATACCGTGGACATCGGAGAAAGCATAATAAGGCGCCATGCTGACCAAATCATAGAGTCATCCGAAAAGGGACAACCTACACCACAACTCTATACGCCTAACGATGAAGTAGAGATACCCATATCTACCTCCGATCCGGTGATACTGGAACCTGATGAACCCGACACTGGCATTCAAGCCGAATCAGCCTTGCCAAAAGAACCTACAACACCACCAGAAACTACTACACCACCGAGGCGTTATCCGGACCGAGTCAGGAAGCCTCCAGAGAGACTGACTTATAATTAATTAACTGCAGCAATGTGTAGATCATTTTTCTTGTAACATGTAATTAATAATTACTTAAAATATTATGTACTGGTTGGCTAAAAGGGGAGGAATTGTAGTGTATGTGCCTTTAAGAGCCCCATGTGTACTGTAATGCCGGTAATGGCCACTCGGGCTATATAAGCCTGTATATTGTGTTGTATCAGTTAGTTCCCCTCCAGACTTTGTTTAGTAAACACCTATGAAACCAACTCCTGTCTTCAGTGTCTCTATCAACACACAGACACAGCACCCCTTTGTTCTGGATTCCCCCACCAGAGGAAATCATTTCTCTGTATCAACCCTATCGAATGCCTTTATCATTTTAAAGATCTTGATTAGATCACCCCTCAACCTTCTAAACTCAAGGGAATACAAACCAAGTTAATGCAACCTGTCCTCATTATTTAACTCTTTAAGCCCGGATATCATTGTGGTGAATCTGTGCTGTACACCCGCCAAGGCCAATATATCTTTCCTGAAGTTTGATGCCCAAAACTGAACATAATGGCCCATAGTTTACGGCTCCTACAGGCGCGAACAAGGTGCCTACACGCCCGTAAGGACAGTCCAAGTTCCAGTTTTCACGCGTGAGGACCCGGAACTTGCGATCTGTCAAGAATTCTCTTGACAGATCCAACGCATTCCCGGGAAAAGGGCACCCGCTGGCAGAGAATTGGGTTATTTGCTATTCTGCCCAGCAAATGCCCGTGAAATTCTTACACCTGGTAAAAGCGTTTATACATTATACATTAAAAAACCTGTGCAATAAGGTAAGTTTATTTTTAGCCCCTTTAAAACATTTACATTTATTTTTCAAAAAATTTAATTTTTGTTTTAAATGTTTAATTAAATGGCATTTTAATTCATTTTGAATACGTAATATTTTTTTAAAATTTGATGTGTAGTTGTATTTTTGGGGGTATTCCCATTCATGCTTATGGGGTTTCCGTACATATGGAATCCCCATGAGCATGAATGGGGATCCCCTTCTTTTATTGGTTGGGTTGGACTACGTGATCCCAGGGGTGTTTGCGAATCGCCTGCACCCCTGGAGTACGTGGGCCTCTTCCTGCGGGTACCCGGGGAGCCCCAGGACCCCGAGTCTCCGTACCTCCCGGACCACCAGGTACGCGGGCATTTTATTTGCGGATCAGAGGCATTTCTCCGCGGGAAGCCTCCGCCCGCAAATTCAGGGCCAATATCTCAGATGGGGTCTGACCAAGGAAAGGCCAACATCCCATTAGCTTATTGATTACTTTTTGTATCAGTGCACTGAGTTTTAGTAATTTGTGTACATAGACTCAAAAGCTCTTTGCTCCTCCACAGTTCCAAGCCTCTCAACATGAAGAAACTATTTTGATTTGACAGATCCAAAGTGGATGACCTCACCCTTGCCCACATTGAAGTCCATCTTCCATAGTTTTGCTCACTCATTTAGTCTGTCTATGCCCATGTGTAATTTCCTGCTCCCATCTACACAGCTTACTGTGCATCTTAGTACTGTGTCAGCTGCTAATTTAGATATACAATTCTCTATTCCTTCATCCAAGTCATTAATATATAGATGAAAAGCTGATGTCCCAGTACTGAACTCAGGGAAACATCACTTGTCACATCCTGCCAAATAAACACCTCTTAAATAGATGAAACCATCATCCATGTTTTAGTTACCCTCCATAAACTGCTGCCCATATCCATCACATCTGTGTTTGCTAACCTACACCAAAACCTCCAATTTAAAATTCTCATAATTGTGTTCAAATCCTTCCATGGCCTTGCCCCTCCCCATCTCTGTAACCTCCTCCAAGCCTGCAACCCTATGCATTCATCCAACTTTGGACTCTTGTGCCTCTCCTACTTCCTTCATCCAACCACTGGCAGCTGTGCCTTCAGCTCCCTAGGCACTAAACTCTGGAATTCCCTCCCTAAACTTCTCTAGCTCTGCACCCCTCTCTCTTCCTTTAAAATGCTCCTTAAAACCCACCTTTTTGACCAAGCTTTTGCTCACCTATCCTAATATCTCCTTCTTTGGCACGGTGTCAATTTTTTCTCACTGCACTCCTGTGAAGCACCTTTGGACGTTATAGGTGCTATATAAATGCAAGTTATTGTTGGTATTTGTTATTTCTGGAAAGAGCAGTGGTGGTGGGATAGGTGATCGATGAAGAGGGGAATGGTTTACTGGGTCTCATGATGTTTCTCTGCTCCTACTCTAACTAGGAATAAAAATTCCAATTGGAGAAATTCATGTATGAATCATTAACATATTCATACTACAGGAAACTTTGTGTTATCCGGAGGCTAAATGTCCGGCAAGCTCGAGCCACCGGCAAAAATCAGGAGCCGTTTTGTTAGTTTTTTTTTCTTCTCGTGGCTTTTTTTTCCCAACAGTCAGGCTCTGCAAAGTCTCTGTAGCTTAGCAACAGCTTCAGAGAGACGCTTCCAAGGTACGGGCCGACTGTTTAGAAGCTGTTGCTAAGCAACAGTGTTTGTTGTCAGATACGCAGATGAAAAGCTCCGTATGCTTCAACATTAACGCTGGTGTGTCCGGCAGTTTTGAGGGAACGGCAACAGCTCGGTCCCGTCGGTGCCGGATAGCACAAAGTTTCCTGTATATCCTTTGTGCACTATTTTTAAATGGTGTTAACACATAAACAGATTAAGGCCTGCAAAAGTTAGCACAGGCAAGAATGTAGCACAAGTGCTTATTATTAGTAAACTAATAATTCATATGCAAGCATTGCCAATCAGAATTTCTATCCTATGCCATATAACCCAGTTATCATAACCTCCTGACAAAACCATTGCATCCTTCTCTTTTGCAAAAGGGAGAACAGAATGTTTTATACCCATGGCTGAACTTTGCATCTGTCTTCACAAAGGAAGTGGATGATGTGAAGGTTACACTAAAAGAGGAGAGGGAAGTTATGGACAGGGTAATAATAGATAGAGAAGACTTACTAAAAAGATCAGCATTACTGAAAGTTGGTAAGTTGTCTGGTCCGGATGGACTGCATCCTAGGTTGCTGAAAGAAGCAAAGCTAGAAATAGCAGAGGCATTGGTCACAATCTTTCAATCCTCATTGGATACAGGAGTAGTGCCAGAGGACTGGAGGTTTCCTTACGTTATACCACTAATCAAGAATTGGGAAAGGGTTAAACTAGGAAACTACAGACCAGTCAGCAGCGGTGCGAGGTTATTGGAAACCATTATCAGGGGCAAAATAAACTTTCATTTGGAAAGGCATCGGTTAATCACTTCACACATCTCTACATTGCTTCTTTGTTAAAGGCAAATCGTGTCTGACTAACTAGATTGAATTCCTTGATGAGGAAACTGAGAAGGTTAATCAAGGTAGTGCAGTAGATGTTATATATATGAATTTTTGGAAGGCATTCGACAAAGTGCCACACAGGATGCTTGTTAAGAAGATGAAAGCCCATGGAATTAAGAGGAAAGTGGTGGTATGGATACGGAATTGACTCAGTGACAGGAAGCAGAGGATATTGCTGGATGGATATTTTTCAGACTGGGAGATGGTTTGCAGTGGTGTTCCCCAAGGGTCAGTTTTGGGTCCATTACTCTTGTTAATTTTTATAAACGACCTAGACTCGGGTGTAGGGAGCAGCATTATGAAGTTTGCAGTTGGTACGAAACTTGGTAACGTAGTAGATAGTGATGAGGATAGTTGTAGACTTCAGGATGACATAGACAGGATGGTGAAATGGGCAGAAGCATGGCAAATGGAGCTCAATGCAGAGAGGTATGAGTGATGCACTTTGGGAGGACTAATATGGAAAGATAGTCTACTATAAATGGCACAATTTTGAAAAGTGTAGATGAGCAGGGAGACCATGGTGTCCATATAAACAAATCATTAAAGGTGGCAGGGCAAGTTGATAATGTGGTTAAAAAAACGTATGGGTTACTTGGGTTTATAAATAGAGGAATAGAATATAAAAGCAAAGTGATCATACTAGAACTGTATAAATCACTGGTTCGGCCTCAGCTGTAGTATTGTGGACAATTCTGGGCCCCACACTTCAGGGAAGATGTAAAAGCCTCAGAAAGGCTGCAGAGAAGATTTACCAGGAAGTTACCAGGGATGAGAGACTTCAGTTATGAGGAGAGGTTGGAACAGAGTAGGTTAAGAGGTGATCTAATAGAGGTTTTCAAGATGATGAGGGGTTTTGACAGCATAGATAGAGAAAGGCTGTTCTCTCTGGCGAGTGGGTCAATAACCAGAGGCCACAGATTTAAAATCATTGGCCAAAGATCTAGAGGGGAGATGAGGAGAATTTTTTCCACTCAGAGAGTTGGTGGGATCTACCCGAAAAGGTGGTAGAAGCTGATTCCATAAATAATTTTAAAAGGGAGTTGGACAGGTACTTCAAGATAAGGAACTTACGGGGTTACGGACAAAAAGTGGGGGTGTGGGACGAAGCACGGCTGTTCTTTCAAAGAGACAGCAATGGCACGACGGGCCGAATGTCTTCCTTCTGTGCTGTAAGTTTCTATGATTCTATGATTTGTTTGCCAGATATGGGCATGAAGACTTGCTAATGCAGCACAACTTAATTACTATTCATTACGTGAGCACATCAATTGGATCGCAGGATTGGCGGCAGTATTCTTATTGGAGTGTGACATTCTTCACGGCTGTTTACAGACATGACAATTTCAAAATATTGAGACTTGACAACGAAATGTGAAATTCAGTTACTGACGCATCTGCAATTTCATTGCCTAGTTCTGACAGGAATACTCAAGTGGTAAACTCAGATGAACGTGTTGTCGCCCTCAAATCCATGCCCATCTTTCCCCGAACTCCATGTTTGAATCTCTCCGATCCGATTTCCACCCATGCCACAGTACCGAAATGGTTCTCATCAAAGTCATTTGTGACTGTGACAAAGGTAAACTATCCCGCCTCGTCCTTCTCAACCAGTCTGCAGCCTTTGACCACTCCATCCTCCTTCAACGCCTCTCCATCATCGTCCAGCTGGGTGGGACTGAACTCGCCTGGTTCCATTCTTATCTAGCTAATCGTAGCCAGAAAATCACCTGCAGTAGCTTCTCTTCCCGCTCCCGCATCGTTACCTCTGAGGTCCACCCAAGGATCTATCGTAGACCCCCTTCTATTTCTCAACTATATGCTGCCCCTTGGCGACATCATCCAAAAACACAGTGTCAGTTTCCACATGTATGCTGACAACACCCAGCTCTACCTCACCACCACTTCTTTTCAAGGCCTCTAAATTGACACACTGCTTGTCTGACATCCAGTACTGGACGAGCAGAAATTTTCTCCAATTAAATATTGGGAAGACCGAAGTCATTGTCTTTGGGCCCTGCCACAAATTCTGTTCCCTAGCCACCGACTCCATCCCTCTCCCTAGCATCTGCCTGAGGCTGAACTAGACTGTTCGCAACCTTAGTGTCATATTTGACCCTGAAATAAGCTCCCAACAACATCAATGGCATAACTAAGACCGCCTATTTCCACCTCCATAACATTGCCCGTGTCCTAACTGACACCAAGTTTTGCTCACCCCTGTGCTCACTGACCTACATTGGCTCCCAGTTAAGCAACACCTCGATTTCAAAATTCTCATCCTTTTTTTCAAATCCCTCCATAGTCTCGCCCCTCCCTATCTCTGTAATCTCTTTCAGCCCCACAACCCCCCCGAGATTATCTGTGCTCCTCCAATTCTGCCCTTTTGAGCATCCCTGATTATAATCGTTCCACCACCTGCCCTAATTTCTTATGTGGCTTGGTGTCAATTTTTTGTCTTATAATATTCCTGTGAAGAGCCTTGGGACGTTTTACTACATTAAAGGTGCTATATAAATACAAGTTGTTGTTGTTGATGAGTGCTAGTGATGTGTAGTAATAATTAAGATGATTTTTACAGGCTGTTCAGTGGCATATTGTTTTAATATATTTTCTCTTGCACTGGCTCATTTGAAAGCCCATATATGCAGCAATGCTCGATTGAACATATATTGAAAAATACATAGCATAAGGCAACATATATGATTATGATGTGTAGTAATGCCCAATATAGTCACAAACACTCCCAGGCTTCTCTCCAATTGAGCTACTGGGTTTCAGATGCTCTCTGCATCAATAAGGCAATGGTTTAATTTAGATTAATTCATAAATTTTCTGCGCAGTGAGGAAACTAAGCCGTACAGATCAAAGAAGGGGGGATCTCTGCTGGGATGCCAATGGGGTACTACAATTTGCCCCAGTACCCCTGGGCTGTGGAGGGGAATATCACTCAGAGCATCTGCTCATGCTCACTATCCAGGGACTTCTGCTCAACGATCATGCTGGACATTTGGTGAGGACACGATTGGGTTTGGATGTGATCCCTCGATTGTTAAATAACCTGCCCACACTCATTGTCTAGCCGCACACATGAAGAATGATTTCTTCAGTAAGGTACCAGGGCCCATGCAGCCATGCTCCAGCATCAGTCAGCACCTTCAGGAGAGAATGGGAGGAGATTAGCGCGATAAAGCAGACATACAACTTGAAAAGTCTCTTGAATAAACAGTGCAAAGTTGAAATCCAGGTGAAACTTTCACGGGATCTTCCACAATAGCACATGATGAAAGATATTCAGACCAGCAGTCGATCCGCCGGCCACTCCTCAGTTGGTACCTGGTTTTCCAGTATCAACAACCATCTCTAGCTGAAGATTTCCTACTAACATTAACTTACACCGGATACTTTCTGGAATCAGAGAAATTTAACAGTCAAAAGCAGCCTGCAGTTCCCTGTTTTATCTGTCACACTTCATTGTGCAGGTATTACATGGCACCCAGCCACTGAGGCGTCCTTACATGAAAACCAGACTGATAGCCTGCCTGTCTCGACCAGTGACTGCACATTTGAGGCTTCTGGAAGTGTGAGAATGAAGAACAGGCCATGGAATAGTTTGTGACCAGGTTGAAACTGATTGGTGGTGCGGGAAGAGAATGCTCGAAGAAGCAGAATTCAGGCGATGGCCTGCAACTACAATAATTTCTTATCTTTACCAAAATACTTTTGTGAAACCACAAGGCAGAAAATTGCAATCTAGCTGGTCAGGATATTTTGTGAAGTCTTAATACCACACTGCACATTCCAATTTAGGTTCAGCACGGCAATACATGATTACCAGCAGCGAACTAAAAACTTTAGGTTTGTTAGTAATCAAACATTATATCCAATTAATTTAGTTAATCCAGTGTATCACGGTTCTCAAACAGCTAGAGCCAGGGATCACAATTGGACTAGATTTTATTGCTAGCTGCTGACAATACAATTAATGTCACTTTTTATATTCCTAACAGAATTTCCAATTAAAACGATTGTTCAAACTTTACTGATGTATTATGATGCACCGTGAAGCAACACGAATTATTTTTTTCCAACACTGTTGCTTAGCCCAATAGATGACATGAATCTCTTGCATCACTGCAGCATTCTGAATGAACACTTAAGAAAAGGTTATAATTGCAACATTTTTCTGTGGAGAAAGTCATTTGCTTCAATCAGCACAAACAATTCATGTACTTTCTATATGACTCTAGAATGCAGAACCCACAGGATAAAACACATTGGGGCTGCTCTTCATTATGTCTACCCTATCAAATGCTTTCATAATCTTAAAGACCTCTATCAAGTCTTCTCTTTTCTGGAGAAAAGAGCCCCAGCCTGTTCAATCTTTCCTGATAGTTAAAACTGCTCTGTTCTGGTATCATTCTAGTAAATCTTTTTTGCATCTTATCCAATGCCTCTACACCCTTTTTATAATATGGAGCCCAGAACTGTTCACAGTACTCCAAATGTTGTCCAACCAAAGATTTATATAAGTTCAATATAACTTCGATTTTCAATTCTTTCCATCTAGAAATGAACCCCAGTGCTTTGCTTGCTTTTTTATGGCCTTATTAACCTGTGTCGCTACTTTTAGTGATTTGTGTATCTGTACCCCCAGATCACTCTGTTCCTCTACCCCATTTAGACATTTATTTTCCAAGCAGCATGTGGCCTTCTTATTCTTCCTTCCAAAATGTACCACCTCACACTTATCTGTATTGAAGTTAATTTGCCAATCACACGGCCATTCTTCAAGTTTATTAATGTCTTCCTGCACTTTGCTGCCACCCTCCTCTGTATTAACTACACCCCCCAATTTGGTATTATCCACAAATTTTGAAATTGTACTTCTGATTCTCAAGTCCAAATTGTTTATATAAATGGTGAACAACAGTGGTCCCAGGACCAATCCTTGTGGAACACTACTTGCCACCTTTTGCCTGTTTGAGTAACTACCTTTAACCCCTACTCTCTCTTGTCTGCTTTATAGCCAGCTTGCTATCCATTCTGCTACTTGTCCCCTGACTCCACATATTCTAACCTTAGTCATGAGTCTACTATGTGGTACCTTATCGAAGGCCTTTTGAAAATTCAAATATATTACGTCTACTGTATCACCCTTATCTATCCTTTCTGTTACTTCTTCAAAGAATTTAATAAGGTTGGTTAAGCATGAACTTCCCTTTTGAAATCTGTGCTGACTACTCTTTGGTATATTTTCAGTTTCTAGATGTTTTTCTATTACATCTTTGAGTAAGGTTTCCATGATTTTTCCTACCACCGACATTAAGCTAATTGATCTATAGTTGCCTGGACTTGTTCTATCTCCCTTTTTAAATATAGGAATCACATTAGCTTGTCCACCAGTCATCTGGCACTATTTTTCCAATAAATTTTTATATATATGCAACATTGCCTCTGCTATCTCTTCCCTAACTTCTTTTAATATGAACGGATGCAATCCACCCGGACCAGGGGTTTTACCCTCTCTTCTGGCTTCCAATTGCTTGCATCATGTGGGCGGTGGGTTCACTCCACCTGACTCACAAGCATTGAAAGAAGTCGCTTCAATAATTGACCACACCATGGGGCCTGAATTTCTGATTGGAGGCTTCCTGTGGGTGAATGCCTCAGATCGGAAAAAATCTACGCACTTACCTGCTGGCGCCGTAGGTCCCGAGACTTCCGATCCTGGGTCTCTCCACTATGAAATGCGCAGAGGCCCAGATATCCCAGGAGTGTATGTGGTTCGCAAGTGTCCTTGGGATCACGCGGGCCATGGGGAACCAACCGAAGACGGGAAGATGTAACTGGTAAAATAGATAAGGGAGAACCAGTGGATGTGGTGTATTTGGACTTTCAGAAGGCTTTCAATAAGGTTCCGCATAAGAGATTAGCGTGTAAAGTTAAAGCACATGGGATTGGGGGTAAGGCACTGACTTGGATAGAGAACTGGTTGGCAGACAGGAAGGAAAGAGTTGGAATGAACGGGCCTTTTTCCGAGTGGCAGGCAGTGACTAGTGGGGTACCGCAGGGATCGATGCTAGGACCCCAGCTATTCACAATATATATTAATGATCTAGACAAGGGAACTAGATGTAATATCTCCAAGTTTGCAGACGACACAAAGCTGGGGGGGGGCATGTGTGCTGTGAGGAGGATGCAGAGAAACTCCAGTATGATTTGGACAGGTTGGGTGATTGGGCAGATGCATGGCAAATGCAGTATAATGTGGATAAATGCGAGGTTATCCACTTTGGTGGCAAAAACAGGAAGGCAGATTATTATCTGAACGGCAATAG
This sequence comes from Somniosus microcephalus, assembly GCF_052327205.1. NCBI lineage: Eukaryota > Metazoa > Chordata > Chondrichthyes > Squaliformes > Somniosidae > Somniosus > Somniosus microcephalus. Next base: position 41,563,837 of record NC_140993.1, on the reverse strand, counting down.
ATTGGGAAAAGGGGAAGTGCAACGAGACTTGGGTGTCCTTGTCCACCAGTCGCTGAAGTTAAGCAGGCGGTTAAGAAGGCAAATGATATTTTGGGCTTTATAGTGAGAGGAATCGAGTACAGGAGCAAGGATGTCTTGTGTGCAGTTTTGGTCATCTTATCTGAGGAAGGATGTTCTTGACATGGAGGGAGTGCAGTGAAGATTCACCAGACTGATACGTGGGATGGCAGGAATGATGTATGAAGAGAGATTGGGTTGATTGAGCTTGTATTCGCTCGAGTTTAGAAGAATGAGAGGGGATTTCATTGAAATCTATAAAATTCTAACAGGACTAGACAGACTAGATACAGGAAGGATGTTCCCAATGGTGGGGGAGTCCAGAACCACGGGTCACAGTCTAAGGATAAGGGGTAAGCCATTTAGGACTGAGATGAGGAGGAATTTCTTCACCCAGAGAGTGGTGAACCTGTGGAATTCTCTACCACAGAAGGCAGTTGAGGCCAATTCATTAAATATATTCAAGAAGAGTTAGATATATTTCTTAAGGTTAAGGGATATGGGGAGAAAACAGCGACAGGGTACTGAATTTGGATGATCAGCCATGATCTCATTGAATGGCGGAACAGGCTCGAGGGGCCGAATGGCCTACTCCTGCTCCTGTCTTCCATGTTTCTATGTTTCACACTTTTGACAGGTCTGTACACACAGATCTGTCAAAAGTATGAATGGGGATCACAGTTAAAAACAGTTAAACATTAACTAATTTTTTTTTTAAATCACATTTAAAATTAGTTAAAATTACATTAAATTAAATATTTTAAACAAAAATATAATTTTTTGAAAAAAATAATTAATGAGGGAAAAATTTGGTTGCTTTGCACCTCCCGTTAGTGCCCTAACAGGCCTTACGCCTGCTTTTACCAGATGTAAGACTGTTAAAGGCTTTCAGCAGGAGGAAGTTATGCAGAAAGAGCAACTCCCTGCCCGCGGAGGCGTGCGATTTGTCAAGAGGATTCTTGGCAGATCGCAAGTGCCGGTTTTCAGCGCATGCGCTTTGCATGTCTAAACCCGGCACTTGCGCGGCTCCTATGGGTGCGTACACAGCTCGTACACACCCGTGGGGGTCAGAAAATCTGGCCCCATATCTAGCAGAAGATTCCTGAAGGAGTGAGCTAAGTGAGAGGATAAACAAGCAACATAGTTTAGGCTTGAAATAACAACAGAAAACGCTGGAAAAACTCAGCAGGCCAGGCAGCATCCGTGAAGAGAGAAACAGAGTTAACCTTTCAGGTCGATGGCCCTTCGTCAGAACTGGAAACAAGCAGGAAAAGGAACAGATTTTAAAGCAAGTTTAGGGGCTGGGAAAGGGGGGAGGGGATGAAAGTACAAACGGGAAGGTCTGTGATAGGATGGAAGGCAGGAGAAGTAAAGAGGCATTAAGAGATATTCAAGGCAAGAGGAGATGGTAATGGGACAGGTTAAGAAACAAAGGATGGCTCTAGATGGAGTGTGAATTGCGCTGGCAGAATGAAAGACAGCTGCCATGTGGGGAAAAAAAAGGCACAAACAAAAAGTGTGGATAAAAAATATATATGTGATAGGGGCCGAGGTTATGATCTGAAATTGTTGAACTCTATGTTGAGTCCAGAGGGCTGTAAAGTGCCTAATCGAAAGATGAGTTGCTGTTCCTCGAGCTTACGCTGAGCTTCCGTGGAACAATGCAAGAGGGCACGGATGCTGCCTGGCCTGCTTAGTTTCTCCAGCATTTTCTGTTGTTATTTCAGATTTCCAGCATCCGCAGTATTTTGCTATTGTAATAGTTTAGGCTTGTATTTTTATGTACAATATATATATTGGAGGAAAAAAGACAACACTGGAAAAGATGATTAAAAATAGACCCTTTTAGTTTCAGAGGTAAATTTCAAAAAGCATACACATAGAAGTATGGTTCGCACCATTATAACTTAGGAAAATTAAAAACTATTACTGTGGGACAGATGATCCTGTTCCTGCACCTGGGACAATTGGACAACCCAGGAGCAGTGAATCAGGAATATCTGGCAGGGAGGAGCACACGACAATTTTCCATTCATTACTTGAAAGCTATTTTTCACAAACCCACTAGTCTGGGAAAAATAATTCTCTTAGACTTGCTTTGAGTTTTGTTGGTTTTCTTCTTCTGTCCCTTAATTCTCTATTTTGAAAGCCTCATTCATTTCCACTCTCAATCTTCATTTTTCTCCCTTTTCCCCTCTATACTTGTTCTTTAACCATGGCTGAAATTTTCAGGCACCCTGCACCCCTGGCAGCGGGCAACCTATTGGAAAATCATGAGTCCTTGCCTGCGATATTCCATTTGTCAATTTCAATGGATGAAATATCAGGGTCATGCCCTTATCATTTTTCAGCCGTTAGGTCCTAAGCTCTGAAATTCCCTCCCTAAACTTTTCCAACTCACTCTACCCTCCTTTAAGACCTGTCTTAAACCTGTTTGACCAAGCTTTCAGTCCTAATATCTCTTAATATCACCTTCTTTGGCTCGGTGTCTATATTTTGCCTGATTACGCTTCTGTGAAGCAGCTTGGGACGATTTTCTGCGATAAAGGTGCTATATAAATGCAAATTGTTGTTATTTATCCCAAATCCGTGCCGATCTTTCCCGCAACTCCATGTTTGAATCCCTCCAATCAGGTTTCCGCCCCTGCCACAGTACCGAAACAGCTCTCATCAAAGTCACAAATGACATCCTTTGTGACTGTGACAAAGGTAAACTATCCCTCCTCATCCTTCTTGACGTCTGCAGCCTTTGACACGGTTGACTACTCCATCCTTCTGCAATGCCTCTCCATCATCGTCCGGCTGGGTGGGACTGCACTCGCCTGGTTCCATTCTTATCTATCTAATCGTAGCCAGAGAATCACCTGCAATGGCTTCTCTTCCCACTTCTGCATTGTTACCTCTGGTGTCCCCCAAAGATCTATCCTTGGCCCCCTCCTATTTCTCATCTACATGCTGTCCCCTGGCGACATCATCTGAAAACACAGCGTCAGTTTCCACATGTATGCTGACATGTATGCTCTATCTCACCACCACTTCTCTCGACCCCTCCACGGTCTAAATTGTCAGACTGCTTGTCCGACATCCAGCTCTGGATGAGCAGAAATTTTCTCCACTTAACATAGAAACATAGAAGATAGGAGCAGGAGTAGGCCATTCGGCCCCTCGAGCTTGCTCCGCCATTTAATGAGATCATGGCTGATCATCCAAATTCAGTACCCTGTCCCTGCCTTCTCTCTATATCCCTTGATCCCTTTAGCCTTAAGAAATATATCTAACTCCTTCTTGAATATATTTAATGAATTGGCCTCAACTGCCTTCTGTGGTAGAGAATTCCACAGGTTCACCACTCTCTGGGTGAAGAAATTCCTCCTCATCTCTGTCCTAAATGGCTTACCCCTTATCTTTAGATTGTGACCCCTGGTTCTGGACTCCCCCGCCACCGGGAACATCCTTCCTGCATCTAGTCTGTCTAGTCCTGTTAGAATTTTGTAAGTTTCAAGAGATCCCCACCTCAGCATTACTGTTTGGGGGTCTGTATACAACTCCCACTAACGTTTTCTGCCCCATGGTATTTCTCCGCTCTACCCATACAGATTCCACATCATCAGAGCTAATATCCTTCCTTACTATTGTGTTGACCTCCTCTTTAACCAGCAATGCTACCCCACCTCCTTTTCCTTTTTGCCTGTCTTTCCTGAATATTGACTACCCCTGGATGTTGAATTCCCAGCCTTGGTTACCCTGGAGCCATGTCTCCGTAATCCCAATTATATCCCAATTAAATATTGGGAAGACCGAAGCCATTGTTTTCGGTCCCCGCCACAAACTCCATTCCTTAGCCACTGACTCCGTCCCTCCCCCTAACATCTGCCTGAGGCTGAACCACACTGTTTGCAACCTTGGTGTCATATTTGACCCTGAAACGAGCTTCCAACCACATATCTGCGGCATAACTAAGATCGCCTATTTCCACCTCCATAACATCACCTGTCTCTGCCCTTGCCTCAGATCATCCGCTGCTGAAACCCTCATCCATGCCTTTGTTACCTCTAGACTTGACTATTCCAATGCACTCCTGGCTGGCCTCCCACGTTCTACCCTACGTAAACTTGAGGTCATCCAAAACTCAGCTGCCCGTGTCCTAACTTGCACCAAGTCCCGTTCTCCCATCACCCCTGTGCTCGCTGACTACATTCGCTCCCGGTTAAGCAATGCCTCAATTTCAACATTCTCATCCTTGTTTTCAAATCCCTCCATGGCCTTGCCCCTCCCTATCTCTGTAATCTCCTTCAGCCCCACAACCCCCCGAAATATCTGCGCTCCTCCAATTCTGCCCTCTTGAGCATCCCTGATTATAATCGCTCAACCATTGGTGGCCATGCCTTCTGTGCCTAGGCCCTAAACTCTGGAATTCCCTGCCTAAAATGCAAGTCTCACACATGAGATTCTTGGGCCATTTACCAGGGAGGAGTATCTGAGGTAGTTTCCTGTTACCTTCCTCATGGTTTTTATCTTCAGAGTACAGTGAAGTTGTTTAACTGAACTTCCAGTCATTGTAATGTCCAGACTGCTTTTAACCAGGGAGGGACTTGTATTTGTATGGCTCCTTTCACGGCCTCCGGGCGCCCCGGGGCGCATTGCAGTCTCTGAAGTGCTGTTGGGGTGTGGTCGCTGCTGGGATGCGGGAATTGTTAGCGATTTGTGCACGACAGACTCCCACAGACAGCGGGGATGGCAACGAGATAGTTTGTTTTGGTGATGTTGGTTGAAGGGTAAATATCGGCCAGGGCGATTGAATATATTCAAGGCTGAGATCGATAGACTTTTGGGCTCTAGGGGAATCGAAGGTATATGGAGATCGGGCGGGAAAGTGGAGTTGAGGTCGATGATCAGCCATGATCTTACTGAATGGCGGAGCAGGCTCAAGGGGCCATATGGCCTACTCCTGCTCTTATTTCTTATGTTCTTATGTAAACCTCTCCGTCTCACTACCTCTCTTTCCTCCTTTAAGACGCTCCTTAAAACTACCTCTTTGACCACGTTTTTGGTCACCTGCCCTAACTTCTCCTTATTTGGCCCGGTGTCAAATTTTTTGTCTTATAATACTCCTGTGCAGCGCCTTGGGATGTTTTACTACATTAAAGGCGCTATATAAATACAAGTTGTTGTTATTCTGGTGCTTGTGGTCGAGAGGCTGCCTGCTACATCTGAGGACTTGCCAGTGGAGCCAGGACTCGGAAGATATCGGCCGAGGCCTCTTCACTTTGGTGAGAGGCATGGCTGGCCAACCAAAGATGTGTAAGAATGCCCCAGCAGGAATGGCCCTCAGATCTTACCTCCCTCCGCAAAGAACCAAACCTCCATTTGGTGTTTTTACTGAGACCTTGAAATCAACTTGTAGAAAACCAATAGCTTCTGGCATGGGATCTAACACCCTGTGACACTCTAAACATTTGTTTTTTAATTGACTGCCTTTCCAGCTGAGGGACCTGCCTCCGTGGCAGTGATGACATTGTAATTAATGGCAACTGCGGTCAAATGAGGCTCCCCAAAAACTTTTTTTTTTTTTTTAACATCCCTGAGTCTCTTGTTCATTAAACACTGCTGTCTTATGACACTTTTAGAAGATGCCATTAAAATCAAGTTTTATGGGCCATTTCTGAATATGAGCAAGTTGCACACATTTATGATAAACCATAAATTTTCATTACACACTGTCAGTGCACCAGAAATCTTGAGGGATCTGGTATTTTATTGTGTAAAGAGGCAATATACTTGAAATAAAGCAGGATCACAGCAGCATTAGGAGACCGAGCTATAAATCGCACATCACTACGTCTGTGCGCATGCTATTAATCTCAGTCCACAACATGTCGGTGCCCTCAAGGTAGCCACACACTTAAAATTTGAAAACCTTTGTGGTGCATTGGAACAGCAATCATAGATTACATGTACATTACTTGATATGATCTAAAAGACAGGGGAAGCTTGGCTGATCAGTCATCCAACCCAGCATCAATTTAACAGCAGTTTGCTCTCATCCTTCTCTTTATTATCACTTAGCCTGTGGTTTTAATTTTAATGACTACTGTGATTGAGACTTTTCAATATTTCCAGAAACTAAGCTCTTATTTTTAACAGTACCCTGACCCCATGCTACCTCGGAAAGATTGATTTTACTTTCTAGCCTGTGCGCGAAATGTTCGCTTGCCAATAGGAGATTGACTGAAGCTCTTGGTGTCAATTAAAAACAAGACCAGTCTTGTTTAAAAGATAAGAGATAACGTAATACAAAATATGAAAAATGTGTATTTTTGTGGATTTATGCCTTTGTCACAGTTTTAAATATGCCAATTTAGTGAAAACAAAGATCATTAGTGTCCTGGTGCTGCCCATTCACTCATATTATCATATGCAAACACCAACTTGTCACTACAAGGAGATACTTCATCTGTGTTTAGAGCTGTTGGCTTGCTGCACTCTATAGCTTCCTTGCCTCCCAATTTTCATCCTTCCAATTTTTGATACTTCAATTTTTATCCTTCCATTTATGAACATAGAAACATAGAAGATAGGAGCAGGAGTCGGCCATTCGGCCCCTCAAGCCTGCTCCGCCATTCAATGAGATCATGGCTGATCATCCAAATTCAGTAGCCAGTCCCTGCTTTCTCCCCATACCCCTTGATCCCTTTAGCCTTAAGAAATATATCCAACTCCTTCTTGAATATATTTAATGTATTGGCCTCTACTGCCTTCTGTGGTAGAGAATTCCACAGGTTCACCACTCTCTGGGTGAAGAAATTCCTCCTCATTTCTGTCCTAAATGGCCTACCCCTTATCCTTAGACTGTGACCCCCTGGTTCTGGACTCCCCGACCATTGGGAACATCCTTCCTGCATCGAGTCTGTCCAGTCCTGTCAGAATTTTATAAGTTTCAATGAGATCCCCTCTCATTCTTCTAAACTCCAGCGAGTACAAGCCCAATCGACCCAATCTCTCCTCATACGTCATTCCTGCCATCCCAGGTATCAGCCTGGTGAATCTTCGCTGAACTCCATGGCAAGAACATCCTTCCTCAGATAAGACGACCAAAACTGCACACAATACTCAAGATGTGGTCTCACCAAGGCCCTGTACAACTGCAGCAAGACATCCTTGCTCCTGTACTCGAACCCTCTTGCTACGAAGGCCAACATGCCATTTGCCTTCTTAACCACCTGCTGCACCTGCATGCTTACCTTCAGCGACTGGTGCACAAGGACACCCAGGTCTCGTTGCACTTCCCCTTCTCCCAATCTATTGCCATTCAGATAATAATCTGCCTTCCTGTTTTTGCCACCAAAGTGGATAACCTCGCATTTATCCACGTTATATTGCATCTGCCATGCTTTTGCCCAGTCACCCAACCTGTCCAAATCATCCTGGAGTTTCTCGGCATCCTCCTCACAGCACACACGCCCACCCAGCTTTGTGTCGCCTGCAAATTTGGAGATATTACATCTAGTTCCCTTGTCTAGATCATTAATATATATTGTGAATAGCTGGGGCCCAAGGACCGATCCCTGCGCTACCCCACTAGTCACTGTTTGCCACTCGGAAAAAGACCCATTTATTCCAACTCTTTGCTTTCTGTCTGCCAACCAGTTCTCTAGCCAAGTCAGTACCTTGCCCCCAATCCCATGTGCCTTAACTTTACACGCTAATCTCTTATGCGGGACCTTATCAACAGCCTTCTGAAAGTCCAAATACACCACATCCACTGGTTTTCCCTTATCTATTTTACCAGTTACATCCTCAAAAAATTCCAGTAGATTAGTCAGGCACGATTTACCTTCGAGCCTGCTCCGCCATTCAGTATGATCATGGCTGATCCTCTATCTCAATACCATATTCCCGCTCTCTCCCCATACCCCTTGATGCCTTTTGTGTCTAGAAATCTATCTACAGTATCTCCTTCTTAAATATATTCAGTGACTTGCCCTCCACAGCCTTCGGTGGTAGAGAATTCCACAGGTTCACCACCCTCTGAGTGAAGAAATTTCTCCTCATCTCAGTCCTAATTGTCCTACCCTGTATCCTGAGACTGTGACCCCTCGTTCTAGACCCACCAGCCAGGGGAAACATCCTCCCGACATCCAGTCTGTCTAGCTCTGTCAGAATTTTATACATTTCAATGAGATCCCCTCTCATTCTTCTAAACTCTAGTGAAGACACTTTAAAAAGAAAGAAAGACTTGCATTTCTACAGCGCCTTTCACAACCATCGCACGTCCCAAAATGCCTTACAGTCAATGAAGTACTTTTTTTTTTTAAGTGTAGTCACTGTTGTAATGTAGGGAAGGTGGCAGCCAATTTGTGCACAGCAAGCTCCCACAAACAGCAATGTGATAATGACCAGATAATCTGTTTTAATGATGATTATTGAAGGATAAATATCATCCAGGACACCGGGGATAACTCCCCTGCTCTTCCTCAAAATAGTGCCATGGGATCTTTTACATCCACCTGAGAGAGCAGACGGGGCCTCGGTTTAACATCTCATCTGAAAGATGGCATCTCCGGCAGTGCAGCATTCCCTCAACACTGCATTGGAATGTCAGCCTAGATTTTTGTGCTCAAGTCCCTGGAGTGGGACTCGAGCACAAAACAGTTTACAGCAGATACCTCCTCTAGTCGCATTTTCCTGTTCTTTTCTCATACACTTTAATATTTTTCTTTTTCAAGAATTTATCTAACTCCTTCTGAGTCGTTCTCAATAGCCACTTGTGCTAATCCGTTCTATACGCTTTGTATGAAAATGTCTATTCTAATCTTCCCCATCATTTTTTAAGTACTAATCCTAAATTTATGCTCCCAATTTACCAATTTCTGGAAATAATATTTCATTATTTACCCTCTCAAACCATTTTGTAATTTTGATCACTTCAGTTAGATTTCCCTTTATCCTCATACACCATTGGTCCATGCTAAAAAAAACTCTACACAGAAATAGAAATTTTTCATACACTATTTAATTTATTCAGAGGAAACACTTCTAATTTCACCTTTTAGAAATACAATTACTCCACGCGTAACATTTAACAGCTAACAGCTGTATATTAACAATAAACATACAGGTGATGAATTGATATTTCCATTCAGCTCACAATGCAAATAGGATGCAAGAACAGTTAATATACCAATCTCCAGCCGAGAGTAACAAGGCACCAAGGCCAGGAATTTGATAACGCCCAAAAACAGGTGGGGCCACCGCGGGGCGAGATTTGCTTGCGCCAGGATCAGAGGGAGGTCAGAGAGGGCCAGGATCGGAGGGAGGTCAGAGAGGGCCAGGATCGGAGGGAGGTCAGAGAGGGCCAGGATTGGTGGGAGGTCAGAGAGGGCCAGGATTGGAGGGAGGTCAGAGAGGGCCAGGATCGGAGGGAGGTCAGAGAGGGCCAGGATCGGAGGGAGGTCAGAGAGGGCCAGGATCGGAGGGAGGTCAGAGAGGGCCAGGATCGGAGGGAGGTCAGAGAGGGCCAGGATCGGAGGGAGGTCAGAGAGGGCCAGGATCGGAGGGAGGTCAGAGAGGGCCAGGATCGGAGGGAGGTCAGAGAGGGCCAGGATCGGAGGGAGGTCAGAGAGGGCCAGGATCGGAGGGAGGTCAGAGAGGGCCAGGATCGGAGGGAGGTCAGAGAGGGCCAGGATCGGAGGGAGGTCAGAGAGGGCCAGGATCGGAGGGAGGTCAGAGAGGGCCAGGATCGGAGGGAGGTCAGAGAGGGCCAGGATCGGAGGGAGGTCAGAGAGGGCCAGGATCGGAGGGAGGTCAGAGAGGGCCAGGATCGGTGGGAGGTCAGAGAGGGCCAGGATCGGAGGGAGGTCGGAGAGGGGCCAGGATCGGAGGGAGGTCAGAGAGGGCCAGGATCGGTGGGAGGTCAGAGAGGGCCAGGATCGGTGGGAGATCAGAGAGGGCCAGGATCGGAGGGAGGTCAGAGAGGGCCAGGATTGGGGGGAGATCGGAAAGGGCCAGGATCGGAGGGAGGTCAGAGAGGGCCAGGATCGGAGGGAGGTCAGAGAGGGCCAGGATCGGTGGGAGGTCAGAGAGGGCCAGGATCGGAGGGAGGTCAGAGAGGGCCAGGATCGGGGGGAGATCGGAAAGGGCCAGGATCGGAGGGAGGTCAGAGAGGGCCAGGATCGGAGGGAGGTCAGAGAGGGCCAGGATCGGTGAGAGGTCAGAGAGGGCCAGGATCGGAGGGAGGTCAGAGAGGGCCAGGATCGGAGGGAGGTCAGAGAGGGCCAGGATCGGAGGGAGGTCAGAGAGGGCCAGGATCGGTGGGAGGTCAGAGAGGGCCAGGATCGGTGGGAGGTCAGAGAGGGCCAGGATCGGAGGGAGGTCAGAGAGGGCCAGGATCGGAGGGAGGTCAGAGAGGGCCAGGATCGGTGGGAGGTCAGAGAGGGCCAGGATCGGAGGGAGATTAGAGAGGGCCAGGATCGGAGGGAGGTCGGAGAGGGCCAGGATCGGAGGGAGGTCGGAGAGGGCCAGGATCGGAGGGAGGTCGGAGAGGGCCAGGATCGGAGGGAGATCAGAGAGGGCCAGGATCGGAGGGAGGCCAGAGAGAACCAGGATCAGAGGAAGGTCAGAGAGGGCCAGGATCGGGGGGAGATCGGAGAGGGCCAGGATTGGGGGGAGATCGGAAAGGGCCAGGATCGGAGGGAGGTCAGAGAGGGCCAGGATCGGAGGGAGGTCAGAGAGGGCCAGGATCGGTGGGAGGTCAGAGAGGGCCAGGATCGGAGGGAGGTCGGAGAGGGCCAGGATCGGAGGGAGGTCAGAGAGGGCCAGGACCAGGGGGAGATCGGAGACGGCCTGGAGGTCGGAGTCAGGAGTGAGGTTGGAGCTGATATTGGAAGGTACTTATCTTTCTTAAATTTGGCACTACGTAGCGTTTGTTTGGCTGCCTCAGATGCAAGCCAAATTTGAAAGAGGTAGCAGAAGCAGGCATTAGGCCCCATATTTGAATATGTTAATGGCCTAATGCCTGCTTCAGATGAAGGTAAATGATGCCTCTTTTTTACCCTCACCAATATGGTGGAAGCCGGGCAGATGCCATTTTCTCCACAAAACCGGCCTTAACAGCCGGCGCTAAGGTGCCGAATTTCAGGCCCTAACTCTATCAATAGCATCTCACACCAAATTATGTAAGATTTAACAGTAAAAATAGAATCTACCTGGACTACAATGGGCAATTGACAGAACAACTGAAGGATTCAATCATACAGTCACACAATGCAAGAAGATTCAATCTTTGGTTTCAACCTACAGATCTACCTGCGTATACACAGTTTCGTTTTACGTGCAGATGATCATGCATTAATGAATGAAATACATATTCATGTCAACAGCTTGTGCTGCGATGCAGGTAACCGTTTTACTACCAAACAAATTAAGAAGACAAATATCCATTGACAACCCAGTTAGCGTCTCTTTCTGACTACACCAGTATTTTATGGTACGTACAGGTTAATTACCATTTCATGCTGTAGATTTTATCACAGTTTGACAAGGTTATAAGATGGAATCCATGTTCACATTGTATATTGCGAGTTTGGTGATGATGCATAGGTCACACAAAGCATAAATAGTTTTCATTGCTCAGCAAGCCTTATCAACCCAAATTTGTTTCAGTGCCACTGAAACGACAGTTTGCTTTCCCTTTTAATAAAATAATTGATAATAGAACTTTAATTCTTGAAGCTTTCTGACGTAGCCCAGGTTTAATGCTTTGCTGCTCAGGAAATCATTTAAAATGTGGCTGGCAGAAGCTGGGATCCCCAAATCCCGTAATTGGCCCGATTTAGTGAGCCAAAGGCAGGTGGCAAGTTGCAATTTTGTGGCTTGTTGAGAGACACTGATTGGAATCAATGACTTGGAGTAGGCTGGACGTGAAATTCCCCAGAAGGCCACAGCTTTTGTCAAGCTACCTGCTTGCAAATAAATCATGAAATAGAAACATAGAAACATAGAAGATAGGAGCAGGAGTAGGCCAGTCGGCCCTTCGAGCCTGCTCCGCCATTCAACGAGATCATGGCTGATCATCCAAACCCTAGCACCCGGTCCCTACACCGACAGCCATCCCACCCAAGCCCTATCCCCGTAACCCCACGTATTTAATCACCCCTAACACTAAGGGCCAATTTTTTATCATGGCCAATCAACCTAACCCGTACATCTTTGGACTGTGGGAGGAAACCGGAGCACCCGGAGGAAACCCACGCAAACACGGGGAGAATGTGCAAACTCCACACAGACAGTCACCCGAGGCCGGATTTGAACCCGGGTCCCTGGCGCTGTGAGGCAACAGTGCTAACCACTATGCCACCGTGATGCCAGGGAGGAAAAGATAGTGCAAGCTTGTCGTCATCTTTGAATCATCAGAGCTTTGAAATAATAAATAAAGAAGAATTTGCATTTATAAAGCACCTTTCCCAAAGTGCTTCACAGCCAATGAAGTGCTTTTCGAGAGTAATAATGTAAGCAATATAGCAGCCAAGTTGTGCCTAGCAGGGTCCCACAAGCAGCAGTGAGATAAATAAGTAGGTAATCATTGGTGCTGATGGTTGAGGGATAATTGTTGGCCAGGAAACTTCCCCTGCTCTTCTTCAAGTAGCGAGTCATGGGATCTTTTACATCCACCTGAGCAGACAGACAGGACCCTTAGTTTAGTGTCTCATCCAATAATGCAGCACTCCCTCAGTGCAGCACTGAGCTGGTAGCCTGTACCATGTGATCATGTCTCTGGGGTGGGGCTTGACCCAGAAGGAAGAGTGCTATTACTGGCCCATGGTTAATACTTCAGAAGTTGTACGTGAAGAACATTATGTTGAACACTTCAGAACATTATCGATTAAAAGGCTGCAGCGCGGTGCAGAGCATTCTAGTGACACACTATACCAATACAGTTCGCACGCTGCGCTAGTTACAAACTCACACCCACTATTTTTGCAAAATAATTCATTTCCAATGGCGACTGGGACGTCAGTAGAAATGAGCTGCATTCCTGGCAAGGGGGGGCAGCAGAAATTGGAGGATGAATTTGTTGAAGTGATTTTTGACATTGAGATCCTGACGACCGTTACATGTGGGCAGCGCTGGAAGCCTGTGAATGGACGACATATTAATTGCCATCTTGGTCAGAGAATGGTGCATGGAGCAGAGCTTCTAAAGAGGGCCAAGAAAATAACTAGAAATTACAGCTGGTGATAGTGAACGAGCGCTTAAAGCATTCATATCACATTCCACTATCTGTTATTTTAACACAAACATTAATGCCTCAATTAAAATAGTGCATCAGGAATATTATGCAAACATAATATGCATTCATCTGATATCTTGACAGTAATTTCGAGTCCTAAAAGTGCTGGACCAGGAATAATCATTTTTTTTTAAATAATTAATTATTACAGTGGTTATAACAAATTATTGCGTATGCTGGTGCAGTGACACCAGCTTAGCTGGTTTGAAGCTCTTCCCATAGTTATGCTGGCTCCCATTTCAAACACTAAAATAGCTCGTATTTATAGGGCAGTAAAAGATATTCGCACTTGTTCTGCACCGTCTTCATCACTGACCAATTATCCCGACTGCTGCTTTTGGAGATATTTAAACAAAAGAAAATTGGAACACAGTAAGTTTCAGTCGAGACTTAGAAAATAGAATAAAGGTCAGGAAACTGTGATAAGTATGTCCATATCAAAGGTTTATCTAATTTTTTGATCAGAAAAAAACTGATAAAAAAAACCTGGTAATACAGGATATCTAAAATAAAAACAAGAATACTGGAAATACACAGTGGGTCCATCATTATCTGTGAAGATAAAAGATTGGTACCAACCTTTTATCAAGAAACGTGTACTCGAGCTGTTAACTTCTCTTCACTTTTCAGAAGCTGTTAGACCTGCTGGGTGTTTCCAGAATTTTCAGTTTTTCTCTAGTTTTCTGCTCCCTTCACCTATAACCTTTTCTCCCAGAAAAGGAGACCAGTTTTATTATTTTACTGAACTCAACCGTCTCATTTACAGCTGAATAAAACGTACATGCCTGCTAAGGTTTCAGTTCTCTATCAGCTTGAGGTGAGTACAGTGCGTTTCACTTGCATGCCGTGGCCAGATAATCATGACTAAATTACAAGCTGACCAAGTTCTTGGTGGCTTTTCTGAATCTGTTTTTTTTCCAGTAATCATGTATCTGTATAATCAGTACCACAGTGAACACATTACAAACACACAACATTGCAACGTGACCTGTTGTCGACGAGTGTGCAATCAGTTACGATCAGCAATTAGCAGCATGCAGTGTGGGTTATGTGAAGTAAGCCTTTGTTGACCTTGATAACTGTGTGCATGCGCGTGAGTAAAGGATTTGCATCTAAATAATTACATTGTGTGTTCCTGCGCAATCAGCATTAAACTGCTATAGGTCAGGGCATTGGCAATCCACTGTAAACTCAAACCAGATATTCCTAGTCTGTGATACCTATTGTGGAAGATGTTTCAATTCCAAAAGCATTGGATAGCCTCACCTTTATGTGGTGGTTTGATATTTTCTTCTCATAAAGAGGGAGATAGAAACATAGAAGATAAGAGCAGGAGTAGGCCCTTCGAGCCTGCTCCGCCATTCAACGAGATCATGGCTGATCATCCAAACCCTAGCACCCGGTCCCTACACCGACAACCATCCCACCCAAGCCCTATCCCCACGTATTTAATCCCCCCTAACACTAAGGGCCAATTTTTATCATGGCCAATCAACCTAACACGCACATCTTTGGACTGTGGGAGGAAACCGGAGCACCCAGAGGAAACCCACGCAAACACGGGGAGAATGTGCAAACTCCACACAGACAGTCACCCGAGGCCGGATTTGAACCCGGGTCCCTGGCGCTGTGAGGCAACAGTGCTAACCACTATGCCACCGTGGAATCAGTACCACAAAATGTATTTCTCCTCTCTGTCTATGTCTTTGTACCATCCAGCATACCAAACACTTACACGTCTCCTCATAGGATCCCACTTGCTGTAACCTACATGGATACGGACCAAGTGCTGGAAAGTGGGATTAGGCTGGATAGCTCTTTGTCGGCCGGCACGGACAAGATGGGCCGAATGGCCTCGTTCTGTGCTGGAAATTTCCCTGATTCTATGATTTGTTCAGATCTGATTACCTGCTCCAGCTGTGCTGGCTCCTAACTCTCAATGCTGTAGGAAACCTCCAAATTGCTTTGCTCCATTGCCCTGTCTGGAGGTGTAGGGTTTTCCTGCATCATCGGGACTCCGGGCTGGTGTTCTGGAACCCTCATTGATATGGATGGTACTTGCATAATGTGAGCTGAACACTAGATGGCCCCCTGATGGGAGTAAGCACATTGTAGCAATGCAGTCCTGTGTCTACTCTTGTACTCCTTCATAATTCTTTGACAGAATGTTGAAGAGGGTCTGGAAATAAAACCAGATAGTTATTAGCACACAACTACCAGTGTTTCTTTGTGGATTACACAGTAAAATATCACAGTTAGGAGGCTGGCCTGCTAACATCGCTCTGCCGAGTGTAGCCTTGGAATATACAAGAGCAGATTGGAGTGACTTGCTGCCTGACCTTATCTAGCTTCACCACAATAACTAAGATCAGGAATTAACTGTGAGAAGAATCACAGTCGTGAACCCAGCAATCAGTGGACCGAAGTACCATACTACCTTTCACAACCCTTACAAATACTAATTAAATCACATCTATAGAGGTTTACAGAACAAGAGGAGGCTACTTGACCTATCACGTCTTTGCCGGCTCTTTAGTAGAACAATTTCAACCTCTGCCCTACTTTCTCCATGGAGGTTGATAGCATATCCGTTGTGATATGCTTCCCATTTCTGTTGATTTTTTGGGGGATTACTTTTATTTTAAAACTGGTTGAGAGGTAATATTGAGCCTCAAAACACAAGGGTGCTGAATACAAGTTGCCGGGTTGCGGCCCATTCTCAGCAGTCCGTAATAGTCACACACCCTAGAATAAGGGCTGTCTCTACTGTAGTTAATTCAGTTCCCTTCTTTCCATTTCTCCCTCATGAACACATCAGAAATTACCATTGAAACAAAAATATTCACAAAACAAAAGGTTATTAAGATCAATTATAAATCTTTGTAACTGTTTGGTTTATAAAAGCAGTGTTGCTCCTTTTTAAATTGCCCCTCACACTGCTGCCCCATCTCATCCAAGAAGATGGGATGAGCTCTCAACTTAAATTTTTTTTAAATTTGTTGTCGGGATGTTGGTGTCGCTGGCAAGGCAATCATTTATTGCCCATCCCTAATTGCCCTTGAGAAGGTGGTGGTGAGCCACCTTCTTGAACCGCTGCAGTCCGCGTAGTGAAGGTACTCCCATATTGCTGTTAGGGAGGGAGTTCCAGGATTTTGACCCAGCGACGATGAAGGAATGGCGATATACTTCTAAGTCAGGATGGTGTGTAACTTGGAGGTGGTGGTGTTCCCATGCACCTGCTGTCCTTGTCCTTCTAGGTGGAAGAAGTCGCGGGTTTGGGAGGTGCTGTCGAAGAAGCCTTGGCGTGTTGCTGTAGTGCATCTTGTAGATGGTACATACTGCAGCCACGGTACACCGGTGGTGGAGGGAGTGAATGTTTAAGGTGGTGGATGGGGTGCCAATCAAGCGGGCTGCTTTGTTCTGGATGGTGTCGAGCTTCATGAGTGTGTTGGAGCTGCACTCATCTAAGCAAGTACCATCAGTATTCCACAGTTTGGCTTTTCGTAGTGTTTCTCACAGTTTTGCCCGTTTGAAACCTCAGGCATACGCAGCAGTTGATTTGAAGCGAGTGGCATAGCTTTCACCCCTTCACCTGAATTTCCAGATGTTGTCACCCTCCGACTGTCCAACCCTGCAGTTACACCACAACCCAGCCACTGCTTTGCTCCAATCCTGCAGCCTTTTTCGACAGCACTGGTCATTTGCATACATGTCCTTCTCTGCTAAACACTTTACTAAACTCGTGTTGATGTTGCGGGATGCAACTTTCCACCATTTTTGCTGTGCCTGCAATTGATACCCCCTGCCTCATTCTTCTTGTCACTACTGTCATTTTTGTTTTAATTTTAGTAATCACTTGTGTGAGACCCTCTTGCTGTCTTTTATCACCTGTAAACCTGGGAGTGAAATCATATTTTGTTCCTTTGATGCCTGCCAATAAAAATTAGGGATGTAACATTTACACCATGGTAAACTGTTAGCACGTTTGCAGTGCTGTGCTTACTCTCCAGTTTTATGACCAGACTTCCCTCCCCACCCCCAACAAACTCCCGGGGGGAGAAATTCAGTAGGTTGCGCCACCCGTTAGCGCCTTAAGAGGGCGCTAAGTGGGTCACAAGCCAAGTGACGCCCGGGCGCGGCGCTGCCCACGCCTCCCGCTAAATTCCGCGGGACGTTGGTGGTGGCGCTAACCGTTAGCGCTGCACCGCTGCCGATGACATCATCGGTGTGCGCAGCGCCCTGGCCGCGATATTTGGCAGCGGCCCCTGATTTACCGCCGGACGCTATGTCCGACCGGTTCAGGGGGGCCTACCTGCGGCCGGGGAGGCGCAAATTAAAGACGAGGTGCGGGCCGGCCATTTTTGTTGTTGGCCGCCTGCCAGCACCTGCCTGCGCTCCCGTCCCCGGCCTCGTGAACCCGCCCCCCCCCTCCCGTGGAGTGCCGGCTGCGTTCCAAGAGGCCGGCACTTCTCTTCGGTGCCGGGCTCTTTTGCCTGCACTCCTGATCCTCGGGGGCCCAGCTGGGCCCCAGATCGCGCTGCACAAGGCCCCTCCCCTTTAAGAAGGGGAGGAAGGCCTGCAATACCGCAGCGCAACATGCCGCAGCATGTGGTGCTGCGGCACGTTGCGTCACGATATTCACTCGCAGCGCCCCAAGAGGGATGCGGGGTGCCTCCAGTAGCGCCGCGCTTCCCTTTGGGGCGCAACCACTCAATTTCCGGTGGGCGGGCGCAAATGTTTCCGGGGCGCTACTTTTAGCACCCTGGCGAGGCTGGCGTCCCAAACGGGACTATACTCAATTTCTCCCCCGCTAAGTTTCTACTAAAATCTAGCAGTGCTCGGCTTAGATTTGATAAGTAATTGGCTGTAGAAACTGAAGGCATGTAATGCAAAGAGGAATCATCACACTCTCGGGGAAGGAGAGTCCCCCTCAAAGAGCTCCATCTCATTTTGATTATGATGTCAGACAGAATCATAGAATCTTACAGCACTGAAGGAGGCCGTTCAGCCCATCGTGCCTGTGCCAGCTCTTTATAAAGAGCTATCCAATTAACCCACTCCCCTGCTCTTTCCTCATAGACCTGCAAATTTTTCCTGTTCAAGTATATATCTAATTCCCTTTTGAAAGTTACTATTGAATCTGCCTCCACCACCCTTTCAGGCCATGCATTCCAGATCATAACAACTCACTGCGTAAAATAAAAAATGTCCTCTTATCGCCTCTGGTTCTTTTGTAAGTTACTTTACAACAATACAATGTCATTTTTCAACAGGGATCACATTAAATAATGTCATTATAACGCATGTTTAGAAACACTTGGAGAAAGATTTTTTTGGGAGGTGATAATGGTCCTTTATCAGTAAGCACAAAATTCTAGGCTGACACTCCAGTACAGT
Source organism: Somniosus microcephalus (assembly GCF_052327205.1). NCBI lineage: Eukaryota > Metazoa > Chordata > Chondrichthyes > Squaliformes > Somniosidae > Somniosus > Somniosus microcephalus. The sequence continues at coordinate 41,545,095 of NC_140993.1, read as the reverse complement.
ACTGAGGGAGTGCTGTACAGTTGGAGGCTGCTTATTTCGGATGTGACGATAAACCGAGGCCCCGTCTGCTCTCAGGTGGACATAAAAGATCCCATGGCAATATTCGAAGAAGAGCAGGGGAGTTATCCCCGGTGTCCTGGCCAATATTTATCCCTCAATCAACATCACAAAATAAAACAGATGGGCCTAGAAATTCAGTTGGTTGCGCCAGCCGGTAACGCCATAAGAGGGGTATATTTCCAGCGCTAGGCACTTAGCGCCCGGGCGCAGACCGATCTGCGCCAACGCCCAAATTCAGTTGACATTTAGCGCCGGCGCAAAGTGTTTGCGCCCGCTCAGCTGCGCGCGCAGCTTATGACGTCATTTCGTCGTGCAACGCTGTTTGTGCGCCCCAAACCGGAAATTCAGTGGCGCCCGCCCAATGTGGGCATGGCGCTGCTAAGAACTGTGAAGTGGAATGCAACAGAGGCCCTGTGGGCCTCGGGGAGCGCTAATTAAAGGGCAGGAAGCAGCCACGATGCATTTATCCTGCGCCAGACTACTGTGGCTGACATGTTCGAGGCACAGCCTCCACCAAGGGGATGGCTTATCGGGGACAAGGGCTACCCTTTGTGTACATGGCTCATGACCCCGCTCCGCGCACCCAGGACCCCAGCGGAGGAGGCATACAACGAAAGCCATCAAGCCACAAGGAACATCATAGAGCAAACGATAGGCGTCCTCAAGCAACGGTTCCGCTGCCTGGATCGTTCCGGCGGATCTCTACAGTATTCGCCGGATAGAGTCTCCCAGTTCGTCGTCGTGTGCTGCATGCTGCACAACCTGGCTATCCGCAGGACTCAGGCACTGCCACCTGACATTGCACCACCACCTCAGGAGGACGAGCAGGAGGACCATGAGGAGGAGGAGGAGGAGTACCAGCCCAGGAGGGAGCCACAAGGTCCAAGGGCCGTCCGCCGGGGGCTTATTGATCGACACTTCTAGGCCCCCCGTCAGGGAATGGGCTGTGGCAATGAACGCACCTGAAGGCAGCCGTACCGCAAGCCCTCAGCCGGTTAACGCAACAACCACTTGAAACCTGAGACGTGGACATGCTGAATAAATAAAAAACTTTATTTCACAAACTCAGGGCCCTTCCCACATGAAACAGAAAAACAGACAAGACCCCCAAAAAACAGTCAAAAACATCTGTCACTCCCAAAACCTGGGGAGGACTAACAAAACTTGGCCATCCAAATGGCCTTCATCATCGGCCTTACAAAAATAAGCCCCCCCCTCCACAACACAAACACCCCCATAAAAACAAAAAATGCCTTGATCCTTGGACTTACCAAAATAATGCCCCCCCAGAACACAAGCCCCCCAATATAAAAAAAACCGCTATCACCACACTCCAATGGGTGTGCCGAGAGGGCGAGTCCTTAGACAGGCTTCTCTGGCCCCTGCCCGACCTGCTGCTCCGCCTCAACCTGGGCCCTGCGCGTGTGGCAAGGCTGGGGGAAGGCTCATGAGGGCCACAATGCGTGTCGGCAGATGCCCTTGGGGGTCGGCCTAGACGAGGCCCGGCCCGGGAGGGGCCGGCTGCTGACTGCTGCAGCTGTGGCTGTTTAGCATCAGTCTCAGCAGCAGCTCGTCGCACCTTGGCTGGGGGAGTGGCAGTGTCGGCTGCACCAATGGGGGCAAGCTGGCTGATGGCAGGCGCGCGCTGCTCGCCAGAGACACTGGCACTCGGCCGGGCTGGCAGTGCAGCAAGCGCAGCAATCTGGTGGAGGCCAGACCGCTGTGCTGCAGCAGGGCGGCGGGTGCCCTGGCGATGCTTCCGCGCCACAGCGAGTGTGGCAGAAGTGAGTGCCCGAACTGCCCTGGTATGTGCCCGCATCAGCTCTGCCAGTGTCTGGACGGCACCACTCATCTCGCGAGTCGCGTCCTGGGCTGCCGCGAGTTGCTGGACACCCCTGTCGTGCGCTGCCGCGAGTTGTTCGACCCCCCTGGCCTGTGATTCCCCGAAAGCGACCACACTATGAGCCAGGGACTCAATGGCCTGAGGCATCTGTTGCACAACCCCCATGAACTCCTGGTGGCGCCGCTCAGACGCCGCCGACATCTCATCGAGGAGGCGCACCTCCTGGGCGAGGACCGTCTCCGGACTGGAGGGCGGACTCTCCCTCTGGGGAGAAGGCCGCCGAGCTGGCCGACCCTTCCCGCGTGCCTCGAGCCCACTGGACCCAGGATCTGCCCTCCCCTGCAACACCTCCCCCCTCTGGGGAGAAGGCCGGCGTGCTGCCGGACCCTTCCCGCGTGCCTCGAGCCCACTGGGCCCAGGATCTGCCCTCCCCTGCAACACTTCCCCCTGGCTCTCCTGCAGGCCAGACGTCTCCCCTCCATTGCCATCCCCTGGCGCGGATGAGGGTTCCCCCGATGTGCCGCCTTCCTCCTGGTCCTCGTCGTCCTCCTCCTCCAAGGGCCTGGCACTCTGAGCTTCAGGGACCACCTCCTCCTCACCAGCTGAAAGCAGGAAGGCACAAGAGTAGCTTTAGAGTGAGGACAGGGCGTCAGCGAGGGAGGCCTGAGTGGTGGCATTATGCGCATTTGTCGGTCAGTGCGAAAGGATGTAGATCTGAAGCGCAAGGGCAACGACAGAGGTCCAACCGGTCATGTCCTTACCAGTGGGTCCCAGTACAGGGTCCGCATCTCCGATCGCAACAGGGCCAGTCACCCGGGCACGCATGAGTCGAGCCACGCTCTCCTCCATCTCACTGAGCGCCTGGTACTGGGGACGGCCTCCCCCGGCGGCAGACTGGCTCCTCAAATTCCGCGCCAGCTTGGCCTGCAAGAGAAAGGACGGCCTCTAAGTACAGTGTGGTGCCCTGTTGCTGTGTGCACTGCCTCCCATGGTCGAATAGCTTGGCCAGTGTGGTGCCCTGTTGCTGTGTGCACTGCCTCCCATGGTCGAATAGCTTGGCCAGTGTGGTGCCCTGTTGCTGTGTGCACTGCCTCCCATGGTCGAATAGCTTGGCCAGTGTGTTAAGTGCAGAAAGTGCTATTGATGATCATGGCAGTGCCATTGCTGCGGGAGGAGGGCTGCCCATTACTCCTTTGAGGTCCCTTTGCCCATAATGTGAGGTGCACATGCAAGGATGAGGAGGACACTGGAAAGGGTACTCACCTTCACCATCCGAGTGAGGTCGTTGTACTTCTTGCGGCATTGGTCCGCACTCCTGGGGACATCGCAGGTGGATGACACCCTGCGGGCGATTTTCCTCCAGGCTTTCCTGTACTGGCTCCTGGGAGCCTTCTTGCCACTGTCCGGGCACAAGATCTCTCTTTTGTTTTCAACACCATTAATCAGCACCCTCAGAGCATGCTCTGAGAAGCGCTGCGCTCGTTCACGGGCCCTCTCCATGGCTCCAGGCGCTATTTTGGCCCACCAGCAGTGTTGAGGCCTAGCTGCAGGGCTCCAGTATGCAGGGCGTGGCAGCAGTCAAAGTCGACCCGTCCCCCTTTAAGAGCTGGCCGGCGTCAGGGTGTCTGCTGTCAATCAAAACATGACCGCACCTGCGCTGCGCCCGGCCTCGGCGTTATCAGGCCGCATCGCCGGCTTAGCGCCTGAAGAGAGCATTGCAATGCCAGTTTCAGCGCTCGGCCAAACTCTTGGCCAACTCTACTGAATTTCGGCGATGTGGCCTACACTTTCCGGCGGGCGCTAACTTTAGCGAACGCCCGACTTTAGCGCCCCAAAAGTGTCCAGACTGAATTTCTAGGCCATGATCTGGTCATTATCGCGTTGCTGTTTGTGGGAGCTTGCTGTGCGCAAGTTGGCTGCTGTGTTTCCTACTAACAACAATGACTACATTCCAAAAGTACTTCATTGGCTGTAAAGCACTTTGGGATGTCCTGAGGTCGTGAATGGTGCTATGTAAATGCAAGTCTTTCTTTAAGCTTATTCTCGTAAATGCCATGGTAAAAAAATAGTAAATGCTGATGAACAGCTACAAAAATAAATGCTGACGCGCCCCCACCCCGCTCCCCACGAGAAAGCTGACAGCTGAAAAGAAGCCCTCAATACACCCCTTATGAAATCGCATGCAGATAAGGAGTTAGACTGGAAGTGCATTGGGAAAAGGCTTGTCATAACTTGAACACTAGGTACACCCTTAGTAGATTTAGACATTACTCAAAGGGGATAGAAGTGCTAAGAGCACAAATTTTTATTTCTAGGTGACAATGGGAACATCTCCCCACCCCAAGCCTGATTTTTGATAACTGCTTTGATGCATTTTCCAGCACTTAGAAGTGTAAGTCCGTGTAATTTAATTAAATAAAACTCATTACCACTCCAACTTCACTCAATTTTACTTACAAACCCTGGAAATTCCAAAAGTGCACTGACAGGAATTCTCATATAAAGCCAGTTAACACATCCGATTCTTATCTAAAAAAAGCGTAGGCAACCAGTCTTGAAAAATATAAACCTTCAAAAGGCAGTGTCAGCCGTGGTTTAGTTGGTAGCACTCTCGCCTCTTGAGTTTCACAACTCTGAAGGCTGTAGGTTCAAGTCCCACTCCAGAGACTTAAGCACACAAATCTAGGCTGACACTCCAGTCAGAGGTGCCGTCTTTCGGATGAGACATTAAACCGAGGCTCCGTCTGCTCTCTCAGGTGGACATAAAAGATCCCATGGCATTATTTTGAAGAAGAACAGGGGAGTTATCCCCGGTGTCCTGGCCAATATTTATTTCTCAATCAACATAACGCAAAACAGATTATCTGGGTATTATCGCATTGCTGTTTGTGGGAGCTTGCTGTGTAGACATTGGCTGCCAGGTCTGCTATATTACTAACAGTTATTACATTCAAAAGTTGGCTGTAAAGGAATTTGGGATGCCCTGAGGTCATGAAAGGTGTTATATAAATGTAAGTCTTCCTGCCTTTATATAAGACCACACTCAGAAAGTTCCTTTGAAAAGCATGAGAAGTTTTTGAAAGCTGCATTTAGCCACCTATTTGTTATATATTTAAACTCACTGGGAATTTCCTCAGGAGTTCTCCCGATTGGCCACCACAACTTCGGCGGATGATCAGCTGAAACCCCGGATAGACGTGTTCCACTGATGTTCTGGTGGCTGATCAGGAGAACAAACAACTGAGAGTTGAACATTGGAAAGCCATGTTCTTTATGGCTGTGCAGCTTTGTCATAGTCGTGTTGCTGTTCTTTTACCAAAAACCTAATTCAAGTGTCAGGCTGAACACAATTAGGAAATGTTTTCGAGGGGAAACCTATCCAGGATTTGAGTGCACACAGCCAAGGTCCCATGCAAACTTTTGAATATTTCCTCTTGAGATTCATAAATAAATAGACAGGGCTGGCAGCCTGTGATTTTTGATAAACGAGTGTGTTGCTAAGAAGCATCCTTGGCTCATGTAGCTGGTGTCACAAACAACTGTAAAGTCTTTCTACAAAAGCAAAATACTGCGGATGCTGGAAATCTGAAATAAAAACAGAAAATGCTGGAAATACTCAGCAGGTCAGGCAGCATCTGTGGAGAGAGAAACAGAGTCAACGTTAACTCTGTTTCTCTCTCCGCAGATGCTGCCTGACCTGCTGAGTATTTCCAGCATTTTCTGTTTTTATTGTAAAGTCTTAGGCCTAGAAATTCAGTTGGGCGCGGCAGCCGTTAGCGCCTTAGGAGGAGTAGATTTCGAGCGCTAGGCGCTTAGCGGCCGGGCGCAGCGCGATCTGCGCCTCGCCCCAACTTCAGTACACATTTAGCGCCGGCGCAAAGTCTTAGCGCGTGCCCTGCTGCGCACGCACATCATGACGTCATTTGCTAGTGCAACGCCTTTTGTGCGCCCCGAACCGGAACTTCACTCGCGCCGGCCCATTGTGCGCCGGGCGGCCCGAGCGACTGTGAAGTGGAACGGTATACAGCCCAGCCGGGCCGCGGGGAGCGCAAATTAAAGGGCACTTACCCAGCAGTATAAAGGCCAGCCATTTTGCAGCATTCACTCTTGTGCAACGGTTTTTTGGACAGAGACCAAGGAGGAGAGTTTACTGGTTTGGACCAACACTTGGACAGGTATTTTTGGCTCAGGCCAGAGCTTACCAATTATCTTTGCCTTCATTCAGAGCTCAGTGTTTGCCAGCATATAATGGGGGCTGCATTGGGTGGCAACGCTGATTTTCAGCCTTATGCCAGAAGGGCTTACAGACGCCGTGAGAGAGTGGCAGCCCTGGCTAGACGCAGAGGGGGCAACAGGCGTCGCCAACTGAGGCCTTACCCACGCAGGGTATACCGCCAGCAGACCTCCTATCTGACCATGTCTGCCACGTGTTAGGAGGCTGCGATTCCGAAGGGAGGTGGTTGCAGACATCTGCCGGCTGCTTCAGAGAGATCTGCAGCCACAGCTGATGCGCAGGACGTCTCTGTCGGTGGCAGTGAAGGTGACGGTGGCTCTCAACTTCTATGCCTCCGACTCCTTCCAATCCGCTACTGGGGACATCGCTAACATCTCCCAGTTCGCCGTGCATTGCTGCATCCGCCAGGTGACCGAAGCCCTTTTCAGAAGGAGACATCAATTCATCTCCTTCCCCATGACCCTGGACAAGCAGCAGCAGCGTGCAGTGGGGTTTGCAAGAATAGCGGGCTTCCCCATGGTGCAGGGCGCCATTGACTGCACGCATGTGGCTTTGCGGGCACCTCTTGAGCATGCCGAGGATTACCGCAACCGGAAGGGCTACCATTCCCTCAATGTACAGCTGGTGTGTGACCACAGGCAGCGCATCCTAGCTGTCAATGCCCGCTTTCCAGGCAGCAGCCACGATGCCTTTATCCTGCGACAGACAACTGTGGCTGACATGTTCCAGGCACAGCCTCCCCCAAGAGGATGGCTTATCGGGGACAAAGTCTATCCTTTGTGTACCTGGCTCATGACCCCGCTCCGCGCGCCCACGACCCCTGCTGAAGAGGCATACAACGAGCGCCATCAAGCGACGAGGAACCTCATAGAACAAACAATCGGCGTGCTCAAGCAACGGTTCCGCTGTCTCGATCGCTCCGGGGGAGCCCTCCAGTATTCACAGGATCGAGTCTCCCAATTCGTCGTCGTTTGCTGCATGCTGCACAACCTGGCTATCCGCAGGACTCGGGCACTGCCACCTCACGTTGGACCACCACCTCAGGAGGAGGAGCAGGAGGAGCATGAGGACGACGAGGACGAGGAGTACCAGCCCAGGAGGGAGGCACAAGGTCCAAGGGCCGCACGTCGGCGGCTTATTGAACGTCACTTCTAGGCCCCCTGTCAGGGAATGGCTTGTGCCAATGATAGAACATGATTGCAGCCGCTCCGCAAGCCCTCAGCCGGTTAAGGCAACAAACACTTCAAAGATCAAACATGGACAATGTGAATAAATAAAATGGTTTATTGTACAAACTCTGGGCCCTTCCCACATGAAAACCAAAAACAGACGAAACCCCCAAAAAACACTCAAACACATTACTCGCTCCCACAACCTGGAGAGGATTAACAAAATAGGGCAACTAAAATGGCCGTCATTCTCGGCCTTCGTCAGAAACAAACATCACATCATCGGCCTTCAAAAAACAAACATCCAATTCTCAGCCTCAAGAAACAAACACAAATGGCCACACATTCGACTATTTGGCCCGCTAGGGCGATGCCTTGGCCATCTTTGGGTGGCCCCTGCCCGCCCTGCTGCTCCGCCTCAAAGTAAGGCCATTGGCTGCTGCAAGGCTGGGGGCAGGCTCCTGAGGGGCACATGTCGTGACGGCAGATGCCCTTGGGGGTCGGCCTAGTCGAGGTCTGGCCGTCGAGCGGGCGGCTGTTGATTGCTGCAGCTGTGGCTGGCCAGCATCAGTCGCTCCAGCAGCTCCTGGCAGCTCCACTGGGGGACTGGGAGTGGCGGCTGGAGGAATGGCGGCAAGCTGGCGGATGGCAGGCGCTCGCCGGTCACCTGAGACACTGGCACTCGCCCGGGCCAGCACTGCAGCATGCGCACCAATCTGCCGAGGGACAGACCGCTGTGCTGCTGCAGTGCGCCGGGTGCCCTGGCGATGCCTGGCTGACACAGCGAGTGTGGCAGCAGTGAGTGCCCGTGTTGACCTGTTCACTGACCGCATCAGAGCAGCCAGTGACTGGACGGCACCACTGATCACCTGGCCAGTCGCTGACACAGCTGCCCCGAATTCCGCCTGACTCGCTGCCTGATCTGCCCGGTATTCCGCCCGACTGGTGGCCTCTGAGGGCCCGAACTCGGCCACACTCCGAGAGAGGGAATCGATGGACTCAGGCAACCGTGCCACTGCCGCCATGAGCTCCGTGTGCCGGCGCTCCGAGTCCACGGACAAGTCTTCGAGGCGTTCCATCTCCTCGGCGAAGAGCATCTCCTGACTGGAGGCCGGACTCTCCCTCTGGGGAGAAGGCCGCCGAGCTGGCCGACCCTTCCTGCGTTGCTGGAGGCCGCTGGGCCCAGCAATTGGACTCCCCTCCGCCGCTTCCCCCCTCTGGGGAGAAGGCCGCCAAGCTTCCACCCCCCTCCCGCCTTTCTGCAGCCCGCAGGTCCCAGGAGCTCCCCTCCCCTTCGACACTTCCGCCACGCTGCCCTCCAGGGAAGACGTGTCCCCTACATTGGCCTGGGTGGCCGCGGCTGAGGGTTCCCCTGATGGGCCGCCTTCCTCTTGCTCCTCCTCCTGCTCCTCTTCGGAGGGTCTGTCTCTGGCAAGTTCAGGGACCTCCTCTTCACCATCTGAAAGCAGGAAGGCACAAGAGTAGCTTTAGAGTGAGGAGAGGGCGTCAGTGCGGGATGCATGAGTGGTGGCATTCAGCGCATTGGTCGGACAGTGGCAAAGGATGTAGATCTGATGCGCAAGTGGGACGAGAGAGGTGCAAAAGGTGATGTCCTTACCATTGCTGCCCAGAACAGGGTCGGCATCTCCACATGCAACGGGCCCAATCACCCGGCCACCCATGAGGCGCTCCACGCGATGTTGCAGGTCGGTGAGTAGCTGGATATGGGGTCGGCCTCCCCCGGTCGCAGTCCGGCTCTTGCGATTATTCGCCAGCTTGGCCTGCAAGAGAAAGGACGGCCTCTAAGTACAGTGTGTCGCCGTGATCTTGTGTGCACTGCCTCCCATGGTGGAATAGCTTGGCCAGTGTGTCGCCATGATCTGGTGTGCACTGCCTCCCATGGTGGAATAGCCTGGCCAGTGTGTCGCCATGATCTGGTGTGCACTGCCTCCCATGGTGGAATAGCCTGGCCAGTGTGTCGCCATGATCTGGTGTGCACTGCCTCCCATGGTGGAATAGCCTGGCCAGTGTGTCGCCATGATCTGGTGTGCAATGCCTCCCATGGTGGAATAGCTTGGCCAGTGTGTTAAGTGCAGAATGTGCAATTGATGCTCATGCCTGTCCCATAGCTGCTGGATGAAGGCTGGCCATTAGAGCTTTCAGGTCCCTTTGCCCATAATGTGAGGTGCACATGCAAGGATGAGGAGGTCACTGGAAAGGGTACTCACCCTGACAATGCGTGTGAGGTCATTTAACTTTTTGCGGCATTGGGCACCGCTCCTGGGGACGTCGCTGTTGGCTGACAGCTTGGTGGCGACATGCCTCCAGGCTCTCCTGTAGACGCGGACCGTCGCCTTCTTGCCATTGTCCGGGTACAAAACATGGCGCCTCTTCTCCACAGCAGCAAGCAGCACATTCAGATCACGCTCTGAGAAGCGCTGCGCACGTTCACGGGCCTTCTCCATGTCTTCAGGCGCTATTTGGGTCCAGCAGCAGTGTTCAGGCCTAGCTGGAGGGCTCCACTATCCAGGGCGTGGCAGCAGACACAGTCGACCCTTCCCCCTTAAGAGCTGGCCAGCGCCAGGGTGTCTGCTGTCAATCACGAGATGGCCGCACCTGCGCTGCGCCCGGCCTCGGCGCTATCGATCACCACCTCCGGCTTAGCGCCCAAAGAGAGGTGTCCAGCAGCAGTTTTAGCGCTCGCTCGAACTCCTAGGGCGAAGCTAATGAATATCGGAGAAGTGGCATCGATTTGGCGGACGCCCCACTTTAGCGCCTCAAAAGTGGCGTCAATGAATTTCTAGGCCTTACTGTTTGATACCAGCTAGCTCAGATATGAAACCTTCTCTTGTTTCAGGCAAGATCCAAGCCCTTCTACAGATTAGCCCCCAGGTACCTGAAGATTTTCAATTTTCCACTCCAGTGAATCTTGCTGTCCCCTCCTTTTGCTCGACTTCCTTCAGTGCTTTGATTTACCTCTCCGAACATGCAATCTGATTTAAGTACCTCTCAGCTGCCCATTCTCATCCATTTAAGTGTCTTCCCTGCTGCAACTTCTTACGGTCAGATTAACAACCATTCAAAATAGTTGAAAAGAAAACAATTCCATTTTTCCAGTTAAGATGGTATATTCGACTTGTAAGGGGAATTTCCAAATGCATGCATTCCTTACTAGTCAATGCCTGAAAGGATTTTTACTGCGAACGGCCATTCTCGCATGAAGTCATTGCTTTTTAAAATTCTTTTCAGCCCGTGTTGCAAATTCTTATCTGCTGTAGATTTCTTCTTGGGTTCCCTGGAAATGGCCACTCGTGTGATTGGCCTGAACAGGGGTAATTCTAACCTAACTCACAGGGTGGGAAAACTAAGGGCTCAGGTAGAACGCTGGTTTTACATCCTGCCCAATATTGCACTCCATTAACTTCAATGGAAAGTAAAATCGGGCGATGTGTAAAATCGGTGTTACACCCGATCCCATCAGTTTTCCGATGGGTGCGTTAGGTTAAAATTGCCTCCGTTATTTCTGTGGGAGTTGCCGCACATTGCCCTATATCTACTTGCATGATAACGCAAACTAGGGTGTAACAATAGTACCCCCCTCAATCTCTCCGAAGGTGGACCGCGCAAACACTTAGCTGCCAGGGTCACATCCTAACTGCAAGTTGAGAGACTGGGTAAGTAAGCATCTCCCAGTTCTGCTCTGAATCAGTCACTAGGCACTGCACAAGAGGGGCCAGGGTCTATCTTTGCTGTGGAAAAGTATGCAGCTCTCTGTTGGGCACACATTCGGGTGACGAGGCTAAGATAGGACAGTATGTGAGGGAGGGCCAAACCCCACCGTTGTCATGGAGACAGGCGCTGGTGCTCGAATGTGCACAGCATCTCTATAAAGTCAAATGAAGTCACTGTCATTATTGACTGTTTTCTTGTTCAATTCTTTGAATTGATAGCAAATAGCCAACGATATGTTATTTTGACTTCATACGAACATATGAATTAAGAGCAGGAGTAGGCCACTCGGCCCCTCGAGCTGCTCTGCCATTCAATAAGATCATGGCTGATCTGATTACTCCACCTTCCCACCTACCCCCGATAACCTTTCACCCCCCTTGCTTATCAAGAATCTATCTACCTCTGCCGTAAAAATATTCAAAGACTCTGCTTCCGCCGCCCTCTGAGGAAGAGAGTTCCAAAGACTCACGACCCTCTGTGAGAAAAAATTTCTCCTCCTCTCCGTCTTAAATGGGCGACGCCTTATTTTTAAACTAGTCCTAGATTCTCCCACAAAAGGAAACATCCTCTCCACGTCCACCCTGTCCAGACCCCTCAGGATCTTATGTTTCAATCAAGTCGCCTCTTACTCTTCTAAACTCCAGCGGATACAAGCCTAGCCTGTCCAACCTTCAGGATCAGGTAACTTGTAGACATTGGCCAATATAATTAAACCATAAAACATGTTGATCAAAACCAAATACTGTTCATGTTTATTTGAATTATTTCAAATCATGGAAACTCATCACTGAACTGCTCAGCTGATACTATTTGCGTCATACATTAGACTTTCTGCCTTCGGCTACATGCCAGGGCATTTCCGTATTTAATTTGTCAGAGTTCCAACAAAACAAAAAAATTCCTACATGAAACATTGGTTGGAATAAAGACTTTCTTTTTATCCCCTAGTCAATTTGAATATAGACCTGCCATGATTAACTCAGTATAAAAGCAATTGATAGTATTAGGAGAAAAAACATAATTTTTAGGAGACGTCTGCACTTGGAGAATGAGCCAGGTTAACCACGGCTGAACTTGTGATGCTGATTGCCTGCCATTGGCGTGCAAAGCAGGGAGCCGCCCCCACAAAGTCTGCCGGGGTCATCGGCAGAGATTCCTGGCAGGCACATCCTGGCACTTATGCCAGGATGTGCCTCGCTGCAGCTTTTCAGTCCCAAAAGCTTCATAGCTTTTTGGTCTACATTGAAACTGTATGACGATGCTGCCAACCATAAAGGTTATCATTCCCTTGCCAGTTATCATAAAGGCTCTGCATAAAACATCCTATCCTTTCTCTTTCAGACACCGATGCACTAGCTGCATATTTCTAGCATTTCTAGTTTTATTAAAAATGTTCAGTTTTTGCAGACTTTTACTTTTTATATCAAATTACTCCGTGACATTTGGCTGACATAAGACTGCATTTCGCAGGAATTCATTGTATAAAGCACTTTGAGATGTTTTAATGGTGATAATGTTAGTACATTATTTATCATGTACACCTCTGAAGATACCTCCAAATTGTGCAACCTTGTACCACATTCAATAGAAGTACTTAGATTAAAAAACAGATAATGCTGGAAACACTCAGCAGGTCAGGCAGCATCTGTGGAGAGAGTAACAGAGTTAACGGTTCAGGTCGATGACCTTTCATCAGAACTGGAAGATGTCAGATGAACAGCTTTGAAACAAATTCAGAGCCAGGGAAAAGGGAGGCTGGGAAAGAACAAAAAGGTCAGAGGTCAGTGATAGGGTGGAGGGCAGGAGTGATTAAATGATAAAAGGGATGATGGTGCAAGGCAAAAGGGGGTGGTTATGGGACAAGCAGACCATAAAAGATGGGTCTAGAAGAGGTTACAGCAGAATAGCAGAGGGGGAGAGAAGCATTGGAAATCTAGCAAAGAGAGGAGAAGACTCCCATGACCCAGGAATATGACGGAAGAAAGGCAGGTAGATCACAGGGGTAGGGACCACCCCGCTGGCCGAGTATCAATAGGGAATCCCCACACCTCCTCTGGACCCATCAGTAAACATTGTTTAATAATAACCAAAGGATTGCAAATCTGGCTGTTTGCTACAGTTAATTAAAAAAATTGTTTCATTGAATAATAAATCACAATATTAAACCTTGGTGACTAACATGACAATTGGCAACTTTGTTAGATGAAAGTTGTTCGTAAACTGCATATGAATGATCTCTGGAGCATTTCATAGAATCATAGAAATTTACGGCACAGAAGGAGGCCCATCGTGTCTGTGCCGACCGACGAAGAGCTATCCAGCCTAATCTCACTTTCCAGCACTTGGTCCGTAGCCCTGTAGGTTACGGCACTTCAAATGCACACCCAAGTACTTTTTAAATATGATGAGGCTTTCTGCCTCTACCACCCTTTCAGGCAGTGAGTTCCAGACCCCCACCACCCTCTGGCTGAAAAAGATTCTGCTCACCTCCCCTCTAATCCTTCTACCAATTACTTTAAAGCTATGCCCCCTGGTTGTTGACCTCTCTGCTAAGGGAAATAGGTTCTTCCTATCCACCCTATCTAGGCCCCTCATAGTTTTATACACCTCAATTAAGTCTCCCCTCGTCCTCCTCTGTTCCAAAAAAAAACAACCTCAGTCTATCCGATCTTTCCTCATAGCTAACATTCTCCAGTCCTGGCAACATCCTCGGAAATCTCCTCTGTACCCACTTCTGCCCCTTTAAACCCTTTGTTGGATCTTCTGGTCCTGCAGCGATAGCGGGGGGTTCCCTGCTGACTCCTATCATTACTCGTCTTTAACGAGTCCCTCCCAGGAGGATGCGATCAGGGCTGGAGCAGACAGAAGTATTCTGACAAAACTCCACTCCAAAGAGGAAAATTCAGTCCCAAGTCTTGGGGGTGGCGGGGGAGAGGTGGGTGGAAAGAGGGGAAAAGAGACTTGAACCTACTGACTCAAAAGTTACAGTGCTACCACTGAGATAAGGCTGACACTTGAAGGATTCAGATGGTTTATATCCACAATGATAAGTGGGATTGATGACAAGGCTGTAATCTAATTGAGGAGTTCAAATCACTTATAGAGAGAATAGTTGATACCTGGGAACGATTACATGGCTGCAATAAAATTGAAGGAGTCAGGTAGTTTATATGGAGAAAAGTAGACAGCTGGGAGTGATTCCAGGTTCGTAATCTAATGCAAAGTTTGATGTGATGCCATCAACAGTGAGGGTGAAGCTAGAATCATTTATGACCATCGTATGAACCCTCTAGATTAGATTACTGCCTTGAAATCGCTCCTATGTATATGATAGTTTTTATCAGTCATGGTGAAATAAATCTCAGTATCACTTCTGATCAAGTCACTTTATAACTATGGGGGAGTCTGCCATTCATCTTTCAAATCCATGTACTGATGGCCTGTCCTGTACTGTGGAGCTGCTAAAACAAAGAAACCTATCAATCGGTGTGTATTACAAGGATGAGCACAGCCTGAATGTGTTGTGACACGGTACAAATCTCTCTCACTGCCTTATGGCACACACTAGCCTATTATCCCATGGAACATAATGCTGGTTTTAGGGAGGGAGGCGATTTCTTTTCCCACTAATTTCTCTTCCCTGCTTTCCTGAAGGGCCTGAGTCTTGCTGGGATTTGGTGCCACTGAACAGCAGACTTCTAGCTCTACGCCCTAGTGCCAGTCTTCATGTGAACCTTAACAGTAAGTGCCAGCAGGCTATTTGATTACGGAGGGCAACAAAGCTTAGCCAACCTGTCCTCCTTCCACGCATGCAGTTCATACATGTTACTGAATAGCGATCAAGAACAGGTAGCCCCAGCATATTTTCCCCTACATGGTTACCGAGAGCAACTGTAGCATTCCAGCTGATGCTCCATCTGGCCACTGTCTGAGGCTGAACCAGACCGTACACAACCTTGGCATCCTATTTGACCCTGAGCTGAGCTTCCGACCCCATATCCTCTCCATCACCAAGACTGTCTGTTTTCCACCTCTGTAACATCACCCGTCTCCGCCCGCCTCATCCCGTTTGCTGCTCAATCCCTCATCCGTGCCGTATTACCTCTAGACTAAACTATTCCAATGCTCTCCTGGTTACCCTCCCACCTTGCCCCCTCCTGATTACCCTCCCACCTTGAGCCCATCCAAAACTCTGCTGCCCGCAACCTAACTCGCACCAAGTCACGTTCATTCATCACTCCTGTGCTCACTGACCTACATTGGCTCCCGGTCCGGCAACGCTTCGATTTTAAAATCCTCATCCTTGTTTTCAAACCCATCCATGGTCTCGCCCCTCCCCAACTCTGTAACCTGCTCCAGCATTACAAGCTTCCGAGATCTCTGCGCTCCTCTAATTCTGGCCTCTTACGCATTCCTGATTTTAATCACTTCACCATTGGTGGCCATAACTTCAGTGGCCATACCTTCACCTGCCTAAGCCCTAAGCTTTGGATTTCCCTCCCTAAACCTTTCTGCCTCACTACCTCTCTACCTAACACAGTCCTTAAAATGCACCTCTTTGATCAAGCTTTTGGTCATCTGCCCTAATATCTCTTTATGCAGATGACAGAAAACTTGGAAGTGTAGTAAACAGTGAGGAAGATAGTAATAGACTTCAAGAGAACGTAGGCAGGCTGGTGGAATGGACGGACATGTGACAGGTGAAATTGAACACAGAAAAGTGTGAGATGATACATTTTGGTAGGAAGAATGAGGAGAGACGATACATGGTAAATGGTACAATTTTAAAGGGGGTGCAGGAAGAGAGAGGCCTGGGGGTGTTTGTGCACAAATCTTTAAAGGTGGCAGGACAGGTTAACAGAGCAGTTATTAAAGTATATCAGATCCTGGGCTTTGTAACTAGAGGCATGAGTACAAAAGCCTGGAGGTTATGCTAAATCTATTTTTTAAATATTTCGGCCCCAGCTGGAGTATTGTGTCCTATTCTGGGCACTGTACTGTAGGGAGGACATGAAGGGTTTGGAGAGGGTACAGAAGAGATTTACTAGAATGGTTCCAGGGATGAGGGATTACCGTTACGTGGGATAGACTGGAGAAGCTGTGCTTGTTCTTCTTACAGCAGGGAAGGCTAAGAGGAGATTTGATAGAGGTGTTTAAAATCATGAAGGGTTTAGATAGAGTAAATAAAGAGAAACTATTTCCAATGGCTGAAGGGTCGATAACCAGAGGGCACAGAGTTAAGGTGATTGGCAAAAGAACCAAAGGCGATGTGAGGAAAAACCTTTTTACGCAGCGAGTGGTTAGGATTTGGAATGCACTGCCTGAAAATGTGGTGGAAACAGATTCAATAGTAACATTCAAAAGGGAATTGGATAAATACTTGAAGGAGAACAAATTGCAGGGCTATGGGGAAAAAGCCGGGGAGTGGGACTAACAAGATTGTTGTTCGAAATTGCCCACGCAGACTCGATGGGCCAAATGGCCTCCTTCTGTGCTAGACTATTCTACGATTCTATGTGGCTCAGTGTCAAAGTTTGTTTGATAACGGTCCCGTGAAGTGCCTTGCGATGTGTTGCTATATAAATGCAAGCTGTTGTTGTAAGCTAACTCAGCACAGCTGAGAATGAACATGAGGCTTTTTGCTCTGTGTGACTGAGTATAACAATGGGCAGTTTTTTTTTAATTCGTTCCGGGATGTGGGCATTGCTGGCAAGGCCAGCATTTATTGCCCTTTCCTAATTGACTTTGAGAAGGTGGTGGTGAGCCGCCGCCTTAAACCGCTGCAGTCCTTGTGTTGAAGGTACTCTCACAGTGCTGTTAGGGAAGGAGTTCTAGGATTTTGACCCAGCGATGATGAAGGAACGACGATATAATTCCAAGTCAGGATGGTGCGTAACTTGGAGGGGAACTTGCAGGTTGATGGTGCGCTCTTGCGCCTGCTGCCCTTGTCCTTCTAGGTGGTAGAGGTCGCAGGTTTGGGAGGTGCTGCCGAAGAAGCCTTGGTGAGTTGCTGCAGTGCATCTTGTAGATGGTACACACTGCAGTCACGGTACGCCAGTGGTGGAGGGAGTGAATGTTTAAGGTGTTGGATGGGGTGCCAATCAAGCGGGCTGCTTTGTCCAGGTTGGTGTTGACCTTCTTGAGTGTTGTTGCAGCTGCACTCATCCTGGCAAGTGGAGAGTATTCCATCACACTCCTGATTTGTGCCTTGTAGATGGTGGAAAGGCTATGGGGAGTCAGGAGATGAGACACTCGCCGCAGAATACCTAGCCTCTGACCTGCTCTTATGTGGCTGCATTTATGTAGTATTTATGTGGCTGGTCCAGTTAAGTTTCTGGTCACTGGTGACCCCCCAGGATGTTGCTGGTGGGGGATTCGGCGATGGTAATGCCGTTGAATGTCAGGGGGCGGTGGTTAGACTCTCGCTTGTTGGAGATAGTCATTGCCTGGTACTTGTGTGGCACGAATGTTACTTGTCACTTATCAGCCCAAGCCTGAATGTCATCCGGGTCTTGCGGGCATTATCTGAGGAGTTGTGAATGGCACTGAACACTATGCAATCATCAGCAAACATCCCCACTTCTGACCTTATGATGGAGGGAAGGTCATTGATGAAGTAGCTGAAGATGGTTGGGCCTAGGACACTGCCCTGAGGAACTCCTGCATTGAAGTTAAGGCAATTTCAATTTGTTTTGAAATAAAAACAGGAAATGCTGGAAACACGAAGCATCTATGGAGAGAGAAACAAAGTTCACCTTTCAGCTCAATGACCTTTCCTCTGATGAAAGGTCATCGACCTGAAACGTTAACTTGGTTTCTCTCTCCACAGATGCTGCCTGACCTGTTGAGTGTTTCCAGCATTTTCTGTTTTAACTCAACAATAAAAACAACTTGGTGCAGAGTCGAGCAATATTACAGATATGGAAGTAGATGGTCCCGGTGATGGATCAGATATGGGGTTGGAAGCTCATCTCAGATTCAAATAGGACCCCAAGGTTGCGAATAGTCTGGTTCATCCTCAGATAGTGACCAGGGAGAGGGATGTAGTTGGTGTCTACGGGACAGTGTTTGTGGCGGGGACCGAAGACAATGGCCAGCATTTTCCGGGGTGGTAACGGGCGCGATCGGAAGCGGGTGGGGTGGGAAAGTTGTTACTTTTGGGAGTGGGTCAGGAACCCACTGTCATCCCGCTCCCACATGCCTTTCCCTCAGGCGCGTCTGTCAGCTCGGACCCGGCCCGACCGGCAGGGGTTGGCGACCCAGTTTAAATTATTAGTAGCTAGTTGTCAGACCCTTAAGTGTGGTTTTAATCTTACCGTTTAAATTTAACTGCATGGCCATGGAAAACACGCAGCTCGGGAACCACATTTGTCAACCTGAGGCGGGAGTTCAGTGGCCATTGCTCCAGCTGATTAGTTGACAGCATCAAACGTACAGTAAAAACTCTCACCTGACATGATCACTTTCCTCAGCAGAAGCTGTTTCTTACTGCATCCCCAGCACAGATTCTGCAGGCTGCAGTCTTTCCAGCAAAGTTTCAATCCAGTGTCACCTCATTGGAAGAACCTCTCTCACCATTGACAGATTGCTTCTGTCAACTCTACTTGACCTGCCATCTATTCCATCAACATGGGTGCTGTTTATACTGTCTCACCTTGCTTCTCAGAATCTGACCACGATCCGCCCCAACACCAGCAGCACCAGGCAAATCAGCAGCACCAACAACAACACCAATCCTCTCCGCAATCACCTGATGCTGCACAGGACAGAGTGCGTCAGCACCCGAGCACATTACTGCCCGGGAGGCCAGGGATTGCCTCATCATGGCCAGATTAACTTCACTTGATGCTGTATACCCATATGGCTGCCACATGATGTGCCAGGTTGGCACCACCCCACACCAACACCATAAAGCATCCCTGTAATGACCCTGCATTCCTTTCACATTCATCACCATTGCTGGAGGTACCGTTAGATCTCACCATTCACTGCAACTCACTGAGCCACTTACAAAGGTGCACACAAATCTGTCCAAGACCAGAAATGGTGAAAATAAAGATTTTTATGTTTGACAGCACATCAACGGAAACTTTACATAAACATTGGATAAAATACCCAAGTGGCCTCCTTGTGTGTTGTTAGTTGGTATGATTGCACTAGGATGAGGGTGAATGTGAGGGGTGGCTAGTGAGATGGGGTTTTGATAATGTAGATAGAGTGTGATGGGTGGAGGTGCAATGTATGTTGGTGTGAGTCAGGATGTGCAGGGGTATGGTTGGGAAGGCAGAGTGATGGGAATGTGATGAGAGGCACAGCAGGATGGGGTTGAGTGTGGTTTTGTACTAATGTTTCCTGATCTAATGAGATCATTGAAACTTTTGTGGCCCTGCACCCAGGTCCTCCTGCTGGTGACCTCCTCTGCAATCTCCAACCAGGCTGTTTTGGTGTCCTGGGGAGGTCCCTTCCACCCATTGACTCCCTTCCTAAGCATATGGAGGGAATCATCGGAGAACCCGGGTGCCTCTGTGCAGTCATTGTCAGTGTTTGCAGCACTCCAATACTTTAGTGCACTGACAGCACTATGTTACATTGACATTCAAATCCAATGTGGCCATGGCCCCTTTAAAGATCCCGGCTGAAAATACGTCATTGATCACGTCACCAGACTTGCACCATTTAGTTAGGCCGAGTAATGCACTAGGTGGGCTTAATAGGCCCGCTTAATAGGCCCTATTAAGGGAAAGTCATTTTCAGCAGCGGGGTCATGACCCGCCATGGCCACTGCCCACACTAGACCTGCCCAGGTAGGCAAAATTCTGGCCATTGACTTCGGTCTTCCCAATATTGAGTTGGAGGAAATTTCTGCTTATCCAGTACTGAATGTTGGACAAGCAGCGTGATAAATCAGAGGGGTCGTGAGAGGTGGTGGTGAGGCAGGTTTCCAGCATCCTCAGTGTTTTCACTTTGTTTTGAGTCTGGTTTAGGAGGAATAGTTGATGTCGGAGCAATGTCAACTGCCACTGCAACTTGTGTTGGTGCATGATGATGTTCAAAGTGCACGATTACTGATTGATCGTGTCTCATCATTCAGAGGATGTTAGTGTTGCTTCAATGTTCAAAAACTTCACTGAGAAACGCGGATGAGTTAAATCGCATCAAAATCCTGAATTCAATCGCAAATTCTAGAATTGAAAAAATTTGTTTGCATAAGGTTCTGTCAGCATTTTTATCGTTTTGGCACATAAAAATAGCATATCTAGGATAAAAACTTTAAAATAAAAGACATCCCACACCTCCACTTGGCAGCGTTGCTTCAGAGGTATATTCTCTGAAAGCAAAACAGACGGGAGTCTCCCCTGTTTCGAGATTGCAAACGGTGCCATGGTTTAATTTTCAATAGCCCCGGGGGTGAGGTGAGTGACAGCTGACAGCGTTGACCGCTTGGGCTCAAGGGGCTGCTCCTTTAGTCCAGACCGTGGAGCCTATGCTGTTTCTTATTAGTTGCGTGGTTTACACAGCAGGTCAGCCAAAGGTGGGATTTTCCACGGGAATGCGATCCAGAACTGCTGCGTTTGCATCTGAACTGTAGACTGTTCTGCATGCAGCAGACCGCATTCTTCAGGCATCGATTTTAAACCCGTCCATCTGCTACACTGAGCCGTGCAGGCTTGGCTAGTGACGGTGATAGAGGGCCCATGATGAGGAGCAGCAGTGCATGGAAAACCACACCATGCATTTGACATCAAATTAAATAATTCATGATTGCCTGAGGCCACACTGTATTCTTTCTTTCACCACTGCTTCAAAGGAGCATTTTATTTTATTATCTCAGGTGACCAGTTTCTCTAAATAGCAGGTTAAGGGTCACAGAATCCTTTTGCACTGTGGCACGAAGCAGCCTGAAGCAGGTTCAGGCTTTTAAGTGCCTGCCAGTGGAATACCACATACCATACCATTAATTCAGACTGACTCAGAGCTACTGCTTGGATTGTGCCGCACGACTTAATCTTTGAGGAGCAACGATGCTCAATCCTGTGCATCGCTGCGTGAGATTGTGCGGTCTGTTGTCTGCGAGTGATGAAGATTGGCGCGGTGGTGTGTTGGAATTTCAGTCGATATGATTGAAGCATGACATAAGCTGTCTTTTCATGGCTGCACCTATTTAAAGAGACAACAGCTTCCTGGAAAAGTGTTCGGCAAATTGCTTTTGGAGAGTCGCAACAAGGCGATATAAATTACTTCAATGTGTCGCCACATCGTGTACAAATGACGTCATCAATATGAAAATAACGGCCCAGAAATTCGGGTCGGAGGCTTCCCGCGGGTGCAAGCCTCCGACCTGCACTTACCTAGCGCGCCGGCTGTTGAGCTGTGGGCCCGCGTGGGATTCCGATCCTGGGCCTGCTCCAGCTGCCGGCGCGCAGTGCTTGCGTATCCCAGGGGCGCAGTTAGTTCGATGCGTTCCCTGGAGTCACGTGGGCCATGGAGAGCCAATGGTAGCAGGGAATGCCCATTCATAAAATTGACAGGAAGAGCTGTCAAACCTATAAATACTATAAGCCTCAGAACATCACTAAAACTTCAAATAAATATTTTTTAAAAATCACATTTTTAAAATAACTATAAATTACATAAAATAACTATTTTAAACAATAATTTAAATGTTTGAAAAAATTAATTACATTTTCTAACGGGGCTAAAAATAAACATACCTTTCTTTAAAGTATTTAAAAATAATAAACCTGTGGAAAAAATGTTTTAATTTTAATTAATTCACCACTTACCTTGTTAAAAGCAGGCCTTGCGACCCTGCTTTTTACATGTGTAACTCCTGGAGACTTACCCTCCTGGAGAAACCTGCAAAAAAACGTAAGTTCTATGTGCACGTGCTGCCTCTCCGGCATACACGTTCGACCTCTGAACCCTTTCCTTTAAGGGAACGGAAATGCCGGTTTCCCGCGCATGCGCAGTGCAGGCACGAAACCGGCACTTCCGTTGGGCCTACGGGTGAGTACCCCATGCGTACTCACCCGTGGAGACCCGAATTTCTGGGCCATAGTCTCTTCCCATGAAACAAGAACAATTCCACAATGTAAGAAAGAAAGACCAAACTTGCATTTACATGGCAGCTTTCACAACCTCAGGACGTCTCAAAGTGCTCCACAAGCCAATGTAGCACTTTTGAAGTGTCGTCACTGTGGTGATGTAAGGGTGTGTTGCAGCCACAAACAGCAATGAGATAAATGACCAGATCATCTGTTTTAGTGATGCTGGTTGAGGGATAAATGTTGGCCAGGACACTAAGGCCGAGAAATTCGGTTGTTTGCGCCAGCGGTTAGCGCCTAAAGAGACCGAGAATTGGGGCGTTACCCAATGTTGGGGCGGGCGCAATGAAGATAGCGACAACTCCCATATTGACTATACATTTAACGCCTGCGCTAAGTGTTTGCGCGCGCCCGCGAGCGCAAGCAGATCATGACGTCATTTCAGTGTGCAACGCCTTTTAGGGGCGCCTGAGCGGATATTGGGTGGCGCCCGGAGCCTTTACGCCTAGCGCTATTAGTGACAGTTCAAAGGAGCGTTAGCAGGCCCTTCTCGGAGTCGGGGGGCGCTATTTAAAGGGGACAGCTCTAATATAGAAGCTTCAGCCACTTGGCCTGTTCATTGCGATCGTTGGTGGAGAGAGTTGGTGAGCTACTGTGGAGCAGAGTTTTTGGAATTTAGCATTAGAGTACTTGGGACCCTCAAACCTGTCCGGAGCAGTTGGAGCACTAGACCTAACAGCCTTCTGACCAACTGGCATCGGAATGGGAGATGCTTTGGAAGGCGACGGCCTCATGGCCGAACACTATGAAGGGGCAGAGAGACGGCGGGAGAGAGGGCCGGGATTGGCCAGAAGGAGGAGGGGCAATGGAGGTCGGCCAATCCGAGGGTATGCTGCGAGGGTCTTTAGGCAGCAGGTGTCATACCTTGACATGTCGGAGGAGCAGTGTGTGCGAAGGCTCCGAATCGGGAGGGACGTTGTTACTGAGCTGTGCCACCTGCTTGCTGAGGATCTGCAGCCGCGTCTACGGTGCAGGACCTCTCTGTCGGTGGCCATTAAACTGACTGTTGCCCTCAATTTTTATGGCAACGGATCCTTTCAGTCAGCCATTGGGGACATTGCGAATATCTCTCAGGTTGCAGTGCACTGTTGCATCCGGCAAGTTACAGCTGCCCTTTATAGGCGAAGGCGTCAATTCATCACCTTCCCTCTGACCCTGGAGAAGCAGGCGGAGGAGGAGGAGGAGGAGCATGCGGACGAGGAGGAGGAGGAGGAAGATGGAAGGGCTCCTGAAAGTGGAAGGGCCATCCGTCAGAGGCTCATGAGGACTTGTATCGAGGCCCATCTGGCGGAATGATGAGTGTCTTTACTCCTGCGCACTTTGGATGTTTGAAAGCCTCTGAAGGCCAGCATCACTGTAATTAGTCACGTGCACCATAGCACATTAAAACTTCTCTTTATTGTCACAAAAGTCTTTCATTACAGCAAAACAACGTCATGTCAACAGAAACCATAACTAACAAAATAACAGTTAACTCTTTGGCAAAGCCGCAAAACTAAACAAACCATTTCCAACAATTACAACAGATGAGGGTGTCCTTGAATTTGGCCAAAGAAACGTCTCAGCACCTCCCTCTACTGCTGGCCCCTTGATGGAGAACGACTTCTCTTTCGCAGTCGGCCCCTTCCCTCCCTGCTGCTCCTATGTAATTGAACCCCAGTGGCGGGGTGAAGGCTGGGGGACGCATGCTGACTGTGTGGAAGCGCAGAAGCCCCTGAGGGACGGCCTGGCCGACCTCTGGGCTTGGAGGGTGCGGACGCAGGATGCTTGATCTGAGCATGGCTGGAAGCAGTGTGCCCTGCAGGTGGTGGCAGCTGCACTGCAGACGTACCAGCGCTGGCATGTGCAATGGTCACCTGCCGAGAGAGGACACCTGCACCATGGTCAGACGACACACTGGCTCTCTGAGGGGACCGGCTCGGCTCATCCGCCACAATCGCATGCTCCACTGATTCCTGGCCTTGTATGGGACTGGAAGGGCCCGGGGTGATCCTAGCTGATGCAGATAGGGTGGCTGCAGTGAGAGTTCGCGTTGCCTCAATCTGGGTGTGGACGAGGCCGGCAAGTGACTGCGTGGCAGCAGTGAGGACCTGTGAGCCAGGTGCCAGAGCTTCGGAGAAGCCCTGGACAGCTTTTTCCATTGCTTCGGACAAGGCCGGTGCCGACCGCTCCACTGCCTCGGACAAGCCCTGGACAGACCTTTCCAGGGATTGTCCGATGCCGTGAACAGTCCTTTCCATAGCGGCCTCGAAGCCCTGGACAGTCCTCTCCATTGTTGGCCCAAAGCCCTCGACAGTCCTCTCCATTGTTGCCCCAAAGCCCTGCAGAGTCCTGTCCATTGTTGCCCCGAAGCCCTGGAGAGTCCTGTCCATTGTTGCCCCGAAGCCCTGGAGAGGCATTGTTGCCCCTGTTAGATCCGTGATTCTGAGAGTATGATGTTTTTCAATAACCACACGGATGCTGTAACTTAACAATAAACAGGTATTTACTGGAGGAGGGTAGTCTCAAGACTGGGGGTACAGAGGCATGCGCAAGGCTTATATACAGGTGTGGTCACTGCCGGTACTACAGTATACAGGAGCTGTAAAAGTAGTTCTGTCTTAAAGGTACATACACTACAATTCCTCCCCTTTTAGATTAGTAGTACCCCTAATATTCCAATAACAATTAACACTTTAACATGTACATTAAACAACAATAGTCCATTTATAGATTCAGTCTTTGGGGCGGCTTCCTGACCCTTTCGGGATAGCGCCTTTCCTGAGGTTCTTGTTCTTGTTGCAGAGGCGATTCTGGCCCCTTTTCATCGGGTAGTTCATCGGGTTCCACTGCTACTGGTTCTGAGGTAGATGTTACCGGTATGTCGGGTTCATCCCCAGGTACTCGAGACATGGGGTTGACTCGTTCCTGTGACGCTAAGATCTGATCGACGTGGCATCTCACAATGTTCTCCCCGACATCCACTGTGTACATTAATGGCCCCTGCCGTGTGCATATCGTTCTGGGTTGCCATTTCTCTGTTCAGTAGTCACGGGCCAAGACTGGTTGTCCTACATTGAAGCTCCTTGTCGGCTTCTCATTGATGTGGTGGAATTGTTTGTCCTCAACATTTCTTTGCACATTTGGTCTGAGCAAGTCCAGACGAGATCTCAACCTTCGGTTAAAGAACATCATGGCCGGGGTCTGGTTGGTAACTGCATGTGTCGCGTTTCGGTAGGCTAATAAGAAATTGTCCACCTTATGCTGTAGTGGAATTTCATCATCGCACATGGCCTTTATCGCCTTCTTAAAGGTTTGTACGAACCTCTCAGCCAATCTATTTGTGGCTGGATGATACGGGGTGGATGTGTAATGCCTTACCCCATTCCTTCTCATAAATTTTTGAAACTCTTTGGACACAAACTGTGGTCCATTATCAGAGCAAATCTGCTCTGGCAAACCGTTTCTGGCAAATATGGTCCGTAGGACTGCAATCGTTTTCTCTGTAGTGGTTGAGGACATTTTTATCACCTCAGGCCACTTCGAATGAGCATCCACTGCTATTAAGAACATTGAGTCCATGAATGGACCAGCGAAATCAATATGCACCCGTTGCCATGGAGAGGAGGGCCACTCCCATGGGTGTAGAGGGGCATGTGGTGGTGCATTTTGGACCTTCTGGCATCCTGAGCAGCTCTTAGTTAGGTCTTCGATTTGTTGATCGATTCCCGGCCACCACACATAAGCCCTAGCAAGGCTTTTCATTTTCACTCCCCCCAGATGACCTTCATGTAGCTCATTTAGCACTCTCTCCCTTAACTTGGGTGGAATCACCACTCTGGATCCACACATCACTGTGCCCTGGCATACTGACAGCTGTTCTCTTCTGGATGAGAATGCTGGCAACAGTCAGTCGCCATGTGTTGGCCATCCCCTCACCGTCAAATCATATACCCGAGACAGCGTCGGATCATTGCGGGTCTCCTTCTCTATATCCGCGTTCGTTACTGGCAATCGTTCAATTATTGACGAATAAAATATCTCGATAGGGTCCACTGCTGGTGCTTCCTCCACAGTAGGCAGTGGCAGGCGCGATAGCCCATCAGCGTTCCCATGCTGTTTCGTGCCTTTATATTCTATATCATATTGATTCGCCCCTAGGAACAGGGACCATCTTTGTAACCGTTGTGCAGTCATCACTGGAACGCCCTTCTTAGGATTAAAGATGGAGACAAGTGGTTGGTGGTCAGTCAGCAAGGTGAACTTCTGCCCATGCAGATAGTGGTTGAATTTTTTTACTCCCCATACTAGGCTGAGGACGTCCCTGTCAATCTGGGCGTAGTTGCGCTCGGCTGAGGTTAGTGACCGAGACGCAAAGGCTACTGGCCTCTGCAACCCGTCTGGGAATTTGTGCGACAGCACCACTCCAATACCATAGGGTGATGCATCACATGCCAAACGAATTGGTAGTGCTGGGTTGAAATGGGCCAACACCTCTTTTGATATGACCAATTCTTTACACTTCTGGAAAGCTCGTCTACGTTCGTCATTCCACTTCCATGGTATACCTGTTTGCTGTAGGGTGTTCAGTGGGTGTAATACTGTAGACAAATTTGGTAAGAACTTGTGGTAGTAGTTCACCAGCCCAAGGAACGACCTCAGTTGTGACACATTTTCCGGTGCTGGCGCCTTGACTACTGCCTCAATCTTTTCAGGGGACTTATGTAACCCCTCTTCGTCGATGACGTGGCCACAATACGACATCTGTTTCTGGAAAAACTCGCACTTGTGGCGATTAGCTCGTAGCCCATACTCCTTTTAATCTGGTGAGCACCTTCTCCAAGTTGACGAGGTGATCACTGTCATTTTCGCCCGTGACCAGGATGTCGTCCAAATAACACTGGGTCCCTGGAATCCCTTGCAGGACTTGATCCATTGCCCTTTGCCAGATAGCCGGAGCCGAGGCTACCCCGAACACCAGCCGGTTGTATTGATAGAGACCTTTATGAGTGTTAATTGTAAGGTATTGTTTCGAAGCTTCTTCTACCTCCATTTGCAAGTACGCCTGGGCTAGATCAATTTTGGTGAAGCGTTTACCTCCAGATAGCGAGGCAAAAATATCCTCAATTTGTGGAAGCAGATATTGTACCGTGTGAAGTACTGGGTTCACTGTCACCTTAAAATCCCCACAGATGCGGACCTTCTTTGGTTCCCCAGGCGTATTACTCAACGACCTCTTCATTACAGGAACGATGGGTGTAGCCCACTCGCTCCAGTCCACTTTGGACAGTACTCCTGAACGTTCCAACCCTTCCAGCTCTGCTTCAACAGCTGGTCTGATCGCATAAGGCACTGGTCTGGCCTTAAGAAACTTTGGGCTTGCATTTTCCTCTATTTTGATCATCGCTGTTATGCCTTTTAGTGTTCCGAGTCCCTCCTGGAACACTTCTTTTGCGTCAGTTAGCATTTTTGACAGTCGGCCAGGTGTGACGTCGTCATCCTTTTTGGCCTCAACCTTCAGTGCCTGTATGGAATGCCAATCTAATTGTATCTTCCGGATCCATTCACGTCCTAGCAGTGGTGGTCCTCCATCTGGCAATACATATATATCCATTTTAGGTATTTCCTGGCCTTTATATATCACTTTCACCCTTATTTTTCCTTTGGGGTAGACTTTTTGCCCCGTGTACGTCTTCAAGACAATCTCTGTAGCTTTTAAGGGTATATGTGAAAATAGCCGCTTGTAGTCCCCTTGGTTTATGACTGTTAGGGCTGATCCTGTGTCCAATTCCATTTCCACTTGGACTCCGTCTATCTTGAGTGTAACCCAGATAGTCTGGTGATCCTCCATTTCGGTTACCTTATGTAGTTTCAGACAACCCAGCTCCTTGCTTCCGGAGTCTGTGTTACTTTTCTGTTCATCTGAACCACTGTCCATCACCTGGTGTACCTTTTTGTACTTCTCCTGTGGAGATTTCTTACTGTTGGTTTTCTTCCCAGACCTGCAGATTCTTGCTATGTGTCCTGCTTTTCCACACTGTCTGCACACTTGGTCCTTGAACCAACAATCCTTCTGGTCATGTGTTGTTCTGCCGCAGCGATAGCACTTCCCTGTTCCATAGGACATTTCATTGGTGCCATATTCTTGCGGTCTCCGTTGTATCTCTGCAGCGCCCCTTGCGGCTGCTTCGTGTGATACTGCCATACTGAAAGCCTTGTCCAGCGTAAGATCCTTTTCTGATAGAAGCCGTTTCTGGGTTCCTTCACTTTGTAGCCCACACTAGGGTTGCAAAGGGGTGGAAAGTTTCCGGTAAATTTCCGGAAATTTTCCACGGGAAGTTTAGTTTGGGAATTTTGGGAATTTTGCCCAAAAAAGCACATGCTAGCATAATATTGTTTTTTTTGTATTTCTTTCTTTTTTTTCCAACGGTCCTCTCTTAAAATTACTAACAGAGATGGAATCTTAATTATTGAGGAATTTCTTAATCAATATATGTTTATCTTCTTACTTGGCTTGTTTTAATAATTACAAGTTTTGTGAGTGACTGTGAACAAATGTGCCCTGATTGGTTGGATGAGTGGATGAGCGATTAGCTCCCTCTATTTGTAATATTTGCATATCGAATTGTGATTGGCCTGCAGGCATCTGTAAGACTGCTATGGTTTTTTTAAGATCCAGGTTAGGGGTCCTGAGGGAAGTCATTTTGTTTTCTGCTGATGTTGTGATGATGCAGTAAGTAAATCAGACTTTATACCAAATAAACCAGTTACTTGTTGAACTCTGTTGTCCTTCAATTTAAAATATACAAAATAATACACTATTGGTGATGTAGCGTCGTGTGTGTACAGGTCATGCTTCCATCACATGGAGCATCAGCAAAAATGTACTCACCCTGTTGCAATCGTGCTGATCGACCGCAGTTCGACACAGAGATGAATGCCCTTTATTTCTCTGCATAGAACAATGCCACGTTTACCGTCGGATGTGTGGAAGCATTTTACCGCAGGCATTAAAGATGGAAAGACTGTGTACATGTGCAAACACTGTAGAAAGCCATATGTAAAGAATGCCACAAAGATGCAGCAGCATTTATCCAAATGCAACAACTTCACTCAAAGCTCACAGCAGTCAGCCCAGAGTTCCTCTGCTTCCATTCAAGAAGATGATGGTTCTCATTCAGCATCAGGCTCCTTATCATCAGCAACTCCTGGCCCACTTGGAAGGTTCTTTGATACAATGGATAACCATAGCCAGAAGAATGCAGATGAGTGCCTTGCTCGAGCTGTATATGCAACAGGCTCACACCTCATGTTCACAGCCAATGTGTACTGGAAGAGATTTTTCAATGTTATTCGCCCTGCATACTGTCCTCCCACCAGACATGCTTTGTCTACTTATTTGCTGGAGGCTGAGTATAACAGAGTCCAAGGAAAGCTCAAAGAAACGATAGCGATGGCAGACTGTGGTGCAGTTATCTCAGATGGGTGGTCAAATGTACGAGGGGAGGGCATCATAAACTACATCGTCTCCACTCCTCTCCCAGTGTTCTTCAAGAGCACAGACACGAAGGACAACAGACACACAGGCACATACATTGCTGATGAGCTGAAAGCGGTCATCAATGATCTTGGATCACAAAAGGTCTTTGCAGTAGTTACTGACAATGCTGCGAATATGAAGGCTGCTTGGGCTCAAGTGGAGGAGGCCTACCCTCATATTACGTCTATTGGGTGCGCAGCTCATGGGCTTAACCTGCTCCTCAAGGACATCATGGGTTTGAGAACCATGGAAGCACTGTACAAGAGAGCCAAGCAAGTTGTTAAGTATGTCAGGGGAAAACAGGTAGTTGCAGCAACCTACAACTCCAAGCAAATGACAAAGAACAAGAACACCACACTGAAGCTGCCCAACAACACTAGATGGGGTGGTGGTGTCATAATGTACAACAGCCTTCTGGAGGGTAAGGAGTCGCTGCAAGAAATGGCAATATCCCAGTCTGGGGATATGGAAACCACCATCAAGAAAATATTGCTGGATGATGTGTTTTGGGAGAGAGTGGTTAGCAGCCTTAAACTACTCTCACCAGTAGCATCTGCAATTGCTCAGATTGAAGGAGATGACGCTGTCTTGTCAGATGTTCTCAGGCTTTTTACTGATTTAAAAGAACAAATCAGCATTGCCCTACCCACATCCCTGCTGCTCAAAGCAGAGGAGAAGGCAATTGTTCAATTCATACAGACGCGTCAAGAATTTTGTGTCAAGCCGATTCATGCTGCAGCATACATGCTGGACCCAAAGCATGTTGGGAGACCAATACTTTCTGGAGAACAGATCAACAGTGCTTACAGTGTGATTTCTACCCTCTCACACCATCTCAATCTGGATGTGGGCAAAGTTCTGGGAAGTCTGGCAAAGTTCTCTACCAAGCAAGGTCTTTGGAATGGGGATGGGATATGGGAATCATGCAAGCATCTCAGTGCACATACCTGGTGGAAGGGACTTTGTGCATCTGAGGCCCTGTCACCTATTGCATCGGTGATACTCCAAATCCCACCTTCATCAGCGGCCTCTGAACGAAACTGGTCACTTTTTGGGAATACGCATACAAAGGTGCGCAACAGGCTGACTAACAAGAGAGTGGAGAAACTGGTGGCTATCCGGACGAACCTACAACTTATTGAGCCAGATACAGAAGTGTCCACCACACAGCTAGACACTGACACAGAGCAGGAAATGGACACGTCAGAGCCAGAGTCAGAGAATCAGGAGGAGCAATGAGGAGTAGAAGACTCAGAAGACTCATGAGTAGAAGACTCAAAGGAACAAAATAAGGACAAATTACAGGCTAAATAAGCTGACGCTCTTTTTATTTTATTTTAGATGGGTCTTTTTTGTGGGGGTTCAATAAAGTTCAAAATTATAACCTAAATAAAGTTTTGAAAGCCTGTTTTTATTTGTATGGAACAGTATGTCTATTTTGACGACAAAGATAATATAAGGGTCAGAGACAAAAACCATCAGTGTGCAAAAAAACTCAAAATTCCCATAAATTCCCCAAATTCCCATAAATTCCCGAAAATTCCCATGGAAAGTTTCCTCTTTTAAAAATTCCCAGAATTTTGCAACCCTTGCCCACACACAAACTTGTCCCTTAACGTATCTGCTAGTCCCGCTCCAAACTGGCAGTGTTTCAATAGCTTGCGCAGTTCCGTTAGGTACTCAGCATTTTTTTCGTCTTTGTGTTGGTTCCTTTTATGGAACTTAAATCGTTCTGCTATCAGCAGCGGTGTGGGGTTTAAATGGTCCTGTAGGATTTCTACCATGCTTTCAAAATTCTTGTTCACCGGCTTCTCTGGGGTTATTAGATTTCGCAGTAACCCATAAGTTTTTGCACCCATGGAATTTAACAAAACCAGTGCTTTCCTAGCATCTGGCACTTCATTCGCCCTGCAGTACACCTCAATACGTTCCACATATGGCGCCCAATCTTCGACTTCATTGTCGAACATAGAGATACTGCCACTCTTCGGCATCCCTGGGTGTGATTTAACTGTCAAAAATGGCATCTCCCGCGCTTCCCCTTTTTCTCCGCTGGCACAAAATGGCGTCTCCCGCGCTTTTCCTTCTTCTCCGTGGCTCAATGGCGTCTCCCGCGCTCTCCCTTCTTCTCCCCGCGGACACTGTTCAGCCCTTGAGCCCTGGCTGTGCTCTGCGCGTTTTAAAAAAAAATTTTCTCGACGCCGCTCGGTCCTGAACCCAGCTGTTGCTTTACCCTCTCTCTCTCTCCAGTATTTTTTTTTTCTCTTGACGCCGCTCGGTTTTCAACCTCCGGCTGCGCCGCGTGCACTTCACCCTCTGTCTTACCCTGTCGACGCTGCTCGGCTTTCTCTCCGCCGTCGGTAGGCTCCAGCCGCCGCTGTCCGGGAAGGGTCTGCGCTGGACCTGTCGTCAGTCTCTTGCAGATCGTCGTGGCTGGGGAACCAAGCCCGGCTCTCCACAGCCTCCCCTGCGATGTTCACTCTCTGCCGGACGACGGGGCGGTTGCTTGTGGTCGACGCCCGTGTTCTTGGCCTCGACTTTCTTACACCGCCCTCCCGGAGCGAATCCTCGAAGGGAAATGCAGAGTTGCAGGTAGATTCGAATCGACACTCGTCGCCACTGTTAGATCCGTGATTCTGAGAGTCTGATGTTTTTCAATAACCACACTGATGCTGTAACTTAACAATAAACAGGTATTTACTGGAGGAGGGTAGTCTCAAGACTGGGGGTACAGAGGCATGCGCAAGGCTTATATACAGGTGTGGTCACTGCCGGTACTACAGTATACAGGAGCTGTAAAAGTAGTTCTGTCTTAAAGGTACATACGCTACAGCCCCGAAGTCCAACACACTCTTTGCCAGTGTATCTATTGACTGAGGCATCCTCCCCACTGCAGCCATCAGCTCAGTGTGCCTGAGCCGGGCCTGGTTGCTCATTTCAGCCAGGCGACGCACCTCCTCTGCAGTCTGTGCAGCAGTCATCACTTACCTGCCTTGCCCTCCGGGGAGACGGTGGCCGAACTTTCCTACCCCCCTTGCATTGCTGCATGCCGCTTGTTCCGGCAACTGGCTGATCCTCAGAGCACCCCCCCCTCCCCTCCAGGGCACTACTATCCCCAGTCTGTAGATGTGTATGCTCCCCTGAGATTGGAACGGATGGTCCGGCTTCCTCCTGATCCTCGCCTCCGGAGGCACTGGCACTGGCAGCTTCAGGGCGTTGAGCCCGAGTTGGTGATGCATTATCTGAAAGCAGGGAGGTGGAAGAGTGGCTTTAGCAAAAGGACAGATTGGCGGAAAGGCATGCCAGATTGCGGCAAGGCTCTGACATGGCTGCACACTGAGGAAGCATGCTGGCGGGGGGACCAAGTGGAAGGAGACAGCTGAAAAAGGTGAGAGCCTTACCCTCGCTGTCGAGAATGGGGTCGGCTGCTGCAGTGGTAACAGGACCAGACAGACGTCCTCCAAGAATCTGGTGCACTCTCCTCGAGATCTGTGAGAGTGACCAATTGTGGAGGTCCGCCACCAGTTCGACGCTGGTCCTTTCGGATCGTCACCAGCTTGGACTGCAGGGGAAAGAAGGGGAAGTTCTGTAACATGATGCCTTGAGAGATAATCTCATGCCCCCCATGGTTTAGAGCCCTTACATGATGCCTTGAGAGATCATCTCATGCCCCCCATGGTGCAAGAGCCCTTAAATGAGGCCTTGAGAGATCATCGCATGCCGCCCATGGTGCAAGAGCCCTTACATGAGGCCTTGAGAGATCATCGCATGCCCCCCATGGTGCAAGAGCCCTTACATGATGCCTTGAGAGATCATCTCATGCCCCCCATGGTGCAAGGGCCCTTACATGTGGCCTTGAGTTAAATGTCCATGTGTGTGCCCAGAAAGGGCCATGGGTGCTTGCTGACAGATGGCCATTGGGGCATCATGGCAACAGGGTCCACGAAGTCAGGTGCAGATGGAGGGAATCAGAAGTTTGCATAACCAACACTCACCCTAACGACCCGAGTGAGGTCGTTGAATTTCTTTCTGCAATGAACAGGGGTCCTGGTCGCCATGCTGCTGGAGTTGACCCTCAGAGAAACCTCCCTCCAAGATCGCCGGTAAGCCTTTTGATTCAGCCTCTTGCCATTGTCAGGATACAGAACTTCTCGACGGCGCTCCACTGCGGACACCAACTGGCCCAGAGCCTCAGTGCTGAAGCGCTCTGCTCTCTGTCTTACCTTCTCCATCCTTGGTGTGGAGATGCTGGAGTTGGACTGGGGTGGACAAATGTAAGAAGTCACACAACACCAGGTTATAGTCCTGGTGTTGTGTGACTTCTTACACTTCTCCATCCTGACCAAGTTTCTTGCGCCAAAGAAGGGCGAGCACCGATTCTGAGGCCTACAGGGCATTGAGTGTGGCAGCTCAGGCTGACTGACCCACCCCTTTAAGAGTCGGCTGGCGCCTGGAAGTCTCGTGGTTTCCAGTAATTGAGATCACCTGCGCTGCGCCCGTCCGCGCCAATATTGGGTAGCGCCTGAACTTTTGCGCCTTAGGAGCCCCGTGCAATGTCTGATTTCGCGCCTCAATCCCCTTTGGGGGCGATGCAACCCAATATCTCGGCAGGCAGCGATAAGTTTCGTCTGGCTATAAACTTTGTGCAGCGCCAGTTCTAACGCCTCAAGCGGGGCTATACCCAATTTCTAGGCCTAAGAGAATTAGTGAGAGGATGACAAAAGGGAATGCAAAGAGGCTAGGAAAGAAGTCAAAATAACAATTAGGAAGGCGAAGAGGAACTATGAAATAAAATGATCAACGAATGGAAAAATAGTGAAGTATTCTATGGACACATAAATAACAAAAGAAAAATCAGGATCGGGATAGTGCCACTAAGGGATGCACACGATAAACTTACAGGTTATGACAGCGAAATGGCAGAAATATTGAACAGTTACTCTGCCTCAGTATTTACCAGGAGACTAGGTGGGTATGACATTAGAAAAAGAGATCAAAAAGGATATCAAGACATTTAAGACATAATTGGTAAATTAGACAAACTTAGAGAGGATATAACCCTGGGCCCGGATGGATTGCATCCACACATTCTCGAAGCTAAGGAAGAGATAGTAGCAGTACTATATATAGATATATAAAATCAATAGAAAAAGGAATAGTACCAGAGGACTGACGGACAACTAATGTCATTCCTATATTCAAAAAGGGAGATAGAATACATCTATTTACCTCAACTATTTACCATCTACATTAATGACTTGGATGAAGGGACCGAGTGTAACGTAGCCAAGTTTGCGGATGATACAAAGATGGGTGGGAAAGCAAGTTGTGCAGAGGACTCAAAGAATCTGCAAAGGGATATAGACAGGCTAAGTGAATGGGCAAACATTTGGCAGATGGAGTATAAAGTGGGAAAGTGTGAGGTTATCCACTTTGGCAGGAAAAATAAAAAAGCAAATTAATATTTAAATGGAGAGAGATTACAAAATGCTACATTTCAGAGGGACCTGGGGGTCCTTGTGCATGTAACACAAAAAGTTAGCATGCAGGTACAGCAAGTAATCAAAAAGGCAAATGGAATGTTGGCCTTTATTTCAAGGGGGTTGGAGTATAAAAGCAGGGAAGTCCTGCTACAACAATACAGGGTATTGGTGAGACCACACCTTGAGTACTGCATACAGTTTTGGTCTCCTTATTTAAGGAGGGATATACTTGCATTGGAGGCAGTTCAGAGACGATTCACTAGGTTAATTCCAGAGATGAGGGGGTTGACTTATGAAGAAAGGTTGAGCAGGTTGGGCCTATACTCATTGAATTTAGAAGAATGAGATGTGATCTTATTGAAACATATAAGATACTGAGGGGGCTTGACAAGGTCGATGCAGAGAGGATGTTTCCCCTCATGGGGAAATCTAGAACTCGGGGGAATAGTTTCAGAATAAAGGGTCGCCCTTTTAGAACTGAGATGAGGAGGAATTTCTTCTCTCAGATGGTCGTAAATCTGTGGAATTCTCTGCCCCAGAGAGCTGTGGAGGCTGGGTCATTAAATACATTTAAGGTGGAGATACGACACAAAGCTAGGTGGGCGTGTGTGCTGTGAGGAGGATGCCGAGAAACTCCAGTATGATTTTGGACAGGTTGGGTGATTGGGCAGATGCAGTATAATGTGGATAAATGCGAGGTTATCCACTTTGGAGGCAAAAACAGGATGGCAGATTATTATCTGAACGGCAATAGATTGGGAGAATTCGAAGTGCAACGAGACCTGGGTGTCCTTGTGCACAGTCGCTGAAGGTAAGCATGCAGGTGCAGCAGGCGGCTAAGAAGGCAAATGGTATGCTGGCCTTCGTAGCTAGTGGGTTCGAGTACAGGAACAAGGATGTGTTGCTGCAGTTGTACAGGGCCTTGGTGAGACCACACCTTGAGTATTGTGTGCAGTTTTGGTCGCCTTATCTGAGGAAGGATGATCTTGCCATGGAGGGAGTGCAGCGAAGATTCACCAGGCTGATACCTGGGATGGCAGGAATGACATATGAGGAGAGATTGGGTCGATTGGGCTTATATTCGCTGGAGTTTAGAAGAATGAGAGGGGATCTCATTGAAACTTATAAAATTCTAACAGGACTAGACAGACTAGATGCAGGAAGGATGTTCCCGATGGTGGGGGAGTCCAGAACCAGGGGTCACAGTCTAAGGATAAGGGGTAAGAGATGAGGAGGAATTTCTTCACCCAGAGAGTGGTGAACCTGTGGAATTCTCTACCACAGAAGGCAGTAGAGGCCAATTCATTAAATATATTCAAGAAGGAGTTAGATATATTTCTTAAGGCTAAAGGGATCAAGGGATATGGGGAGAAGACAGGGACAGGGTACTGAGTTTGGATGATCAGCCATGATCTTATTGAATGGCAGAGTAGGCTCGAGGGGCTGAATGGCTTACTCCTGCTCCTATCTTCTATGTTTCTATGTTAGATAGATAGATTTTTGCAAGATAAGGGAGTGAAGAGTTATGGGGAGCGGGCAGGGAAGTGGCTTTGAGCCCAAGATCAGCCGTGATCTTATTGAATGACGAAGCAGGCTCGAGGGGATAAGTGGCCTATTCCTGCCCCTATTTCTTATGTTCTTATCTGGGGAACTATAGACAGGTTAGCTTAATGATAGGAGAGATATTGGAATCGTTACTCAAATAGGTAATAGAAAATCATCTAGAAACTGAGCATACAATAAAGAATAATCAGGAC
Organism: Somniosus microcephalus; assembly: GCF_052327205.1. Lineage (NCBI taxonomy): Eukaryota > Metazoa > Chordata > Chondrichthyes > Squaliformes > Somniosidae > Somniosus > Somniosus microcephalus. The sequence goes on along the minus strand of NC_140993.1, from coordinate 41,508,193 downwards.
GGATTTCAAAAGGGAAGGTCATGCTTGACCAACCTTATTGAATTCCTTGAAGAAGTATCAGAAAGAGTAGACAAGGGTAATGCATTGTAAGTAATATACTATGGGGGAGAAATTCATTATCCCCCCATTTGGGGCGCTAAATTTTGAAATCTTGAAAAATTAGCGGCAGGCGCTAATGAATCTGAGGTTCCCCTAAATTGGCGGTTAGCGCTCCAGGAGAGAGCTGGAGTGCTAAGTCCAGCGCCAATGACCTCATTAGGGCGTTACAGTGGTGCTAGCAGCAGATCGATAATGAATTTCAGGTGCTATGCAATCGGGAATGATCCTTCACACTGGCTCCTTCCAGCTCTTAAAGGGGATTGTGCAGATCCTCATTATCAGCAGTGCTTGCTGTGAAGGCGACCTGCTAACAACTCAATCCCCGATCGTGATGGCTAATCTCACTCCCAGGGAGAGAGCTCGTTGTTGCACGGGTGAGGCATTGGAGGCATTGGTCGCGGGAGTGGAGCGAAGGAGGGCAGTGCTGTTCCTGGACACTGGAAAGATACCATTGCCCCAGGTCTTCAGGGCAATGTGGAGAGAAGTGGCCCAGGAGGTCTCGGCCAGTAGTGTGGTCGTACACAGCCTGACACAGTGCTGGAAAAAATTCAACGACCACACTCGGGTGGTCAAGGTGAGTACAGGTTTCAACAGGTCTACATACCAGCATCTGAACCTCAGTCTGTACACACTGAACAAACCACCACACCCCCAACACTCACCCACCAAGCATCTGCAGCTACTTAAGCTCACATCCACACCTCACGCCTTGCCTACAGTCACAGCTATTCAACTACGGCAGGCATATCTCCCAAACACACAGCTGGACTCTGACTCACACACATTCGTTTCTCTTGCAGGCTAAGATGGCCCACAATAGGAGGGAGCAGCAGAGAACAGGCGGGGGTGATGCGCAGCTCCAGCAGCTTTCAGACCTTGAGGAGCGAGTGCTGTGACTCATTGGGTGCCAGGTGGTGGGCGCCGTGGCCGTCAGCAACGTCGACCCCATTGGGGGCAACAACGGTATCTTCATCCCCTCTCCTTCTCTCATCCCACTTTCCCCTCACACCACAAGCTTTTCCCACTTTCCAGCTCCTGATGCTGTCTGCATTCCTTGTTCCCTTCCTGCCTCCCTGCCTCCCTGCCCTCACCTTAGCACCAGCCTTGTGTCTTTATGCTTTCAGATAATCAGCAACCTGATGACCAGCCTGTCCCTCAGCCTCCCAGTGAGAGTGAGGAAGGAGAAGAGGAGGAGGAGCAAAGCACCGCGTCACTGCATCTCTCACCCACAGGCACCACCTCAGATACTGGCACTACGCGATCTTTAGAGGCAAGTTTAGTAGAGGGGTCTGCACTGGGTGATGCACTGGGGATGAGCAGGCTGCAGCAAGGCCAGGGGGAAAGGGTAGCTGGGGAGCCAGCTCCCTGGAAGGTGAGTTCGTACGTGAGTTCTGCTGCACAGGACTCAAATGAGGACCTTGATGGGGAGGCGTTCACAAGAAGGGTGATGCTCATGCACACCGAGATGATAGGTGCAATGGCAAGGGTGCCTGAGAGCCTGTCGGCAATGGTACGAAGCATGGAGGAGTCCGCCTCCAACATTGCACAGAGCTCTGTGCACAACATGGAGCCCATCATTGGCTGTCTGCAAAGGATGGTGGACTCCCTGAGAAACATAGAAACATAGAAGATAGGAGCAGGAGTAGGCCATTTGGCCCTTCGAGCCTGCTCCACCATTCAATGAGATCATGGCTGATCATCCAAATTCAGTACCCTGTCCCTGCCTTCTCCCCATATCCCTTGATCCCTTTAGCCTTAAGAAATATATCCAACTCTTTCTTGAATATATTTAATGAACTGGCCTCCACCGCCCTCTGTGGCAGAGAATTCCACAGGTTCACCACTCTCTGGGTGAAGAAATTCCTCCTCATTTCAGTCCTAAATGGCTTACCCCTTATCCTTAGACTATGACCCCTGGTTCTGGACTCCCCGGCCATCAGAAACATCCTTCCTGCATTTAGTCTGTCCAGGCCTGACAGAATTTTATAGGTTTCGATGAGATTCCCTCTCAATCTTCTAAACTCCAGTGAGTATAAGCCCAATCGACACAATCTCTCCTCATACGTCATTCCTGCCATCCCAGGTATTAGCCTGGTGAATCTTCGCTGCACTCCTTCCATGGCAAGAACGTCCTTCCTCAGGTAAGGTGACCAAAACTGCACACAATACTCAAGGTGCGGTCTCACCAAGGCCCTGTACAACTGTAGCAAGACATCCTTGTTCCTGTACTCGAACCCTCTTGCTACGAAGGCCAACATACCATTTGCCTTCTTAACCGCCTGCTGCACCTGCATGCTTACCTTCAGCGACTGGTGCACAAGAACACCCAGGTCTCTTTGCACTTCCCCTTCTCCCAATCTATTGCCATTCAAATAATAATCTGCCCTCCTGTTCTTGCCACCAAAGTGGATAACCTCACATTTATCCACATTATAGTGCATTTGCCATGTTTCTGCCCAATCACCCAACCTATCCAAATCGTACTGGAGTTTCACGACATCCTCCTCACAGCTTACCCTCCCACCCAGCTTTGTGTCGTCTGCAAATTTGGAGATATTACATCCAATTCCCTCGTCCAGATCATTAATATAAATTGTGAACAGCTGGGGTCCTAGGACCGACCCTTGCGGTACCCCACTAGTCACTGCCAGCCACTCGGAAAACGACCCGTTTATTCCAACTCTTTGCTCTCTGTCCGCCAACCAGTTCTCTATCCAAGTCAATACCTTGCCCCCATGTGCCTTAATTTTGCACACTAATCTCTTATGTGGGACCTTATCGAAAGCTTTCTGAAAGTCCAAATACACCACATCCACTGGTTCTCCCTTATCTATTTTACCAGTTACATCCTCAAAAAATTCCAGTAGATTAGTCAAGCATGATTTACCTTTTGTAAATCCATGTTGACTTTGTCCGATCCTGTCACTGCTTTCCAAGTGCTCTGCTATTACATCTTTTATAATAGGCTCTAGCATTTTCCCCACTACCGATGTCAGGCTTACTGGTCTATAATTCCCCATTTTTTCTCTACCACCTTTTTTGAATAGTGGGGTAACATTAGCTACCCTCCAATCCATGGGTACTGTTCCAGAGTCTGTCGAGTTCTGGAAGATGACCAGCAATGCATCTACCATTTCCAGGGCCACTTCCTTAAGTATCCTGGGATGTAGATTATCAGGCCCTGGGGATTTATCGGCCTTCAGTCCCATCAATTTTCCTAACACCATTTCCCTACAAATACTGATTTCTTTCAGTTCCACCCTTTCATCAGACCCTATGTTCCCCGGTATCTCTGGGAGGTTATTTGTGTCCTCCTTTGTGAAGACAGAACCAAAGTATGAATTTAGTTGGTCTGCCATTTCTTTGTTTCCCATTATAAATTCCCCTGATTCTGACTGCAAGGGACCTACGCTTGACTTCACCAATCTTTTTCTCTTTACATATCTATAAAGCTTTTACAGTCAGTTTTTATGTTCTCTGCTAGCTTACTCTCATATTCTATTTTCCCTTTCTTAAGTAATCCCTTTGTCCTCCTTTGTTGAATCCTAAACTGCTACCAATCCTCAGGATTATTGCTTTTTCTGGCCAATTTATATGTCGTCTCCTTGGATCTTATGCTATCCCTAATTTCCCTTGTTAGCCACGGTTGAGTCACCTTTTTTGTTTTATTTTTATGCCAAACTGGGATTAACAAATTCTGTAGCTCATCCATTCGGTCTTTGAATGTTTGCCATTGCCTATCCACCGTCAACCCTTTGAGCGCCATTCCCCACTCAATCCTACCCAACTTGCTCCTCAGACCATCGTAGTTTCCTTTATTTAAATTGAGGACCCTAGTCTCTGAGTCAACTACTTCAGTCTCCATCTTAATGAAGAATTCGATCATATTATGATCGCTCCGACTCCTCGTACAACAAGATTGCTAATTAATCCTTTCTCGTTACATAATACCCAGTCTAAGATGGCCTGATCACTGGTTGGTTCCTCGACATATTGGTCCAGGAAACCATCCCGTAAACACTCCAGGAATTCCTCCTCCACAGTATTGTTACTAATTTGGTTGGCCCAATCTATATGTAGATTAAAGTCACCCATGATGACTGCTGTGCCCTTACTGCACGCTTCTTTAATTTCCCTTTTAATGCCATCCCCAACCTCCGCCTTACTGTTTGGAGGTCTATATACCACTCCCACTAATGTTTTTTTCCTCTTAGTATTTCTCAATTCTACCCATACAGATTCCACATCATCAGAGCTAATATCCTTCATTACAATTGTATTAATCCCTTCTTTAACCAGTAATGCTACCCCACCTCCCTTTCCTTTTTGCCTATCTTTCCTGAATATCGAATACCCCTGGATGTTGAGTTCCCAGTCTTGGCCATCCTTGAGCCACGTTTCCGTAATCCCAACCAAATCATATTCGTTTACCTCTATTTGCGCAGCCAATTCTTCCACCTTATTACAAATGCTCCTCGCATTAAGACACAAAGCCTTCTGGCTTGTTTTTTTAACGCTCTTAGACCTATTAGAATTATTATTTACTGTGGCCACGTTTGATTTAAACCGTTGATTTCTCTGACTGCCACTTTTGTTTTTCTCCTTCCTATCTTTTGCTTTTATCCCTGTTTCCCTTTCCTTTGTCTCCCTGCTCAGGTTCCCAACCCCCTGCCATTGTAGTTTAAACCCCCCCGAACAGTGCTAGCAAACCTCCCCGCAAGGATATTTGTCCCACTCTGGTTCAGGTGCAACCCGTCCGATTTGTACAAGTCCCACCTTCCCCAGAAGCAGGCCCAGTGATCCAGGAAACTAAAGCCCTCCCTCCTGCACCAACTCTTTAGCCACGCATTCATCTGCTCTATCCTCCTATTCCTATACTCACTAGCACATGGCACCGGGAGTAATCCAGAGATTACAACCTTTGAGGTCCTGCTCTTTAATCTGCTACCTAGCTCCCTAAATTCTTGCTGCAGGACCTCATCCCTTTTCCTACCCATGTCATTGGTCCCAATGTGAACCACGACCTCTGACTGTTCACCCTCCCCCTTCAGAATGCCCTGCAGCCGTTCAGTGACATCCTTGACCCTGGCACCAGGGAGGCAACAAACCATCCTGGAGTCACGTCTACGGCCACAGAAACGCCTATCTGTTCCCCTTACGATAGAATCCCCTACCACTATTGCGCTCCCACTCTTTTTACTCCCTTCCTGAGCAGCAGAAGCACCCCTGGTGCCAGGAAGTTGGCTGCTGCTGCCTTCCTCTGGTAAGTCATCCCCCTCAACAGTATCCAAATCGGTATACCTGTTTGAGAGCAGGATGGCCACAGGGGTCCCCTGCACTACCTGCCTGCCTCTACTGCTCTGCCTGATGGTCACCCATTTCCCTTCTGCCTGTGCAGCCCTTACCTGCGGTGTGACCACCTCACTAAACGTGTTATCCACGACCCTCTCAGCATCGTGAATGCTCCAAAGCCCATCCATCCGCAGCTCCAGCGCCGCAATGCGGTCTACTAGTAGCTGCAGCTGGATGCATTTCTGGCACACATGTTCGTCAGGGACACAGGCAGCGTCCCTGAATTCCCACATAGAGCAAGAGGAGCATAACACGGGGCTGGGCTGTCCTGACATGAGTTACCCTTTAATTAATTTAAATTAATTCACTATCACCAATTAAAGATAAACTCTAAGGCGCTTGTATGGTTTACCAAGAGTCCCCGCTACACCAGAAAAGACCTTAGCAATTATAAACCACAGAGTTAAAGTTTAAAAAAGAGAAATACTCACCAACCAATCACTTACCTGCTCCCTGGTGACGTCACACTCTGATGGCATAGCACGGTGGCATAGTGGTTAGCACTGTTGCCTCACAGCACCAGGGACCCGGGTTCAAATCCAGCCTTGGGTGACTGTCTGTGTGGAGTTTGCACATTCTCCCCGTGTTTGCGTGGGTTTCCTCCGGGTGCTCCGGTTTCCTCCCACAGTCCAAAGATGTGCGGGTTAGGTTGATTGGCCATGATAAAAATTGGCCCTTAGTGTTAGGGGGATTAAATACGTGGGTTACGGGGATAGGGCTTGGGTGGGATGGTTGTCGGTGTAGGGACCGGGTGCTAGGGTTTGGATGATCAGCCATGATCTCGTTGAATGGCGGAGCAGGCTCGAAGGGCCGAATGGCCTACTCCTGCTCCTATCTTCTATGTTTCTATGTTTCTATGATTACTTTTTACCTCTCTCCCCGCTGCTGAGTTGGTAAGCCTCACTGCTCCCTGGAACTGGTCAGGCCTCGGTGCTCGCGCCGGTTTTTAATACCGGGCTCCTCCTCGCCTCACTGCTCCCTGGAACTGGTCGGGCCTCGGTGCTCGCGCCGGTTTGTATACCGGGCTCCTCCTCGTCTCACTGCTCCCTGGAACTGGTCGGGCCTCGGTGCTCACGCCGGTTTTTATACCGGGCTCCTCCTCGCCTCACTGCTCCCTGGAACTGTTCGGGCCTCGGTGCTCGCGCCGGTTTTTATACCGGGCTCCTCCTCTCCTCACTGCTCCCTGGAACTGTGGGGACCCAGACCTCATGCCACGTGTCATGGGCGATGTGGCAGCATCCATTACAGCACAGGCAGAAGCCACGCAACGTCTTAGTGCTGTAATGCAGTCTATGGTTGCTGCCATTGCGTCTCAGACTGCTCTCATGCAGTCTCAGCTTGATGCCATGAAAGCTCTGACTGCTGCCATCGTTGCTGGGACCACCACAGTCCACTGGGGATCTCACGGTGTCGCAGCAGCCCAGCAATCTGTGCTCCGGCAGATTGGTAGGGATGCTGAGGTGCTGCCCCAGGGGAGTGGCAGTGTGTCAATGGAGCAGGAACCTGCTGTTCTCTCTCAGGATGACAGCATTCCTGTTGCCACTCTGCCATTGCCCTTTCCGTTGCCTGTGATCCAGCCAGCCCAGACTGCCGCCGCACAGCCTGAGGTGGCGCAGTGTACAGCTGGGCCTTCCAGGCCCAGAGCTGGTCAAGGGTGTCCTGCAAGGCCATCTGTAGTCTCTGGCACTGACACTCAGCAGCCTTCCACCAGCCCTGCTGCAGCCACTGGGGAGACACTACATAGGAGCACTAGATTAGGAAAGGGGACTGTAAAGAGGGGAAGTAAGGGTTTGCGCAAGGGTCATTAGCTAATATTGTTGTATATATGTGGTTACTGATTGTGTACAAATTTATTCTTGGAATCTTGCAGAAATGGTGCTGTGTCTCATTTCAGCTTTAGGGTGTGGTATGGAATGAGAAATTGATGGAATGATGGGGACGGGCAAAGCAACCAGGAAGTGGCCTCGAATTCATTGGAACCGCAGTCTGATGAGGCGGTCACGGACTGTACGTCGACAAGGCTGATGGAGTGGCTGGATCCTCCGTCAATGCTGTTCATGCTCCTGCTCCTCCTCCTCCTCCTCCTCCTCCTCCTGAGGTGGTGCGGCTATGCCTAGTGGCAATGGCTGCACCCTCATGATGGCCAAGTTGGGCAGCATGCAGCAGATGACGACGAAAAGGGACACCCGCTCAACCGAGTACTGGAGGGCTCCTTCCGAATGGTCAAAGCAGCGGAACCGTTGCTTGAGCACTCCGATGGTCTGCTCAAAGATGTTCCTGGTGGCAGCATGGCTCTCATTGTATGAGTGCTGGGGTTGCGGAGGGGAGTCATGAGCCAGGCGGGGAGCGGATAGCCCTTGTCTCCCAGCAGCCGGCCGCTAGCTTGATGTGGTGGCTGGAACAGAGCTGGTACAGGATGAAGGTATCGTGGCTGCTGCCAGGATAGCAGGCATTGACGGTGAGGATGCGCTGTGTATGGTCGCACACCAACTGGACATTAAGTGAGTGGTAGCCTTTGCGGTTACCGAATACCTCAGGATTGTTATGAGGTTCCCCCAAAGCGACGTGGGTCCAGTCAATGGCACCCTGCCTTGGGGAAGCCCGCTATCCTGGCAAAGCCACCTGCATGCTCGTACTACTTCTCTCTGTGATGGGGAAGGAAATATAGTCCCTTCTGTAGAGAGCATCTGTGACCTCACGGATGCAGCAATGGATGGCGAACTGCAATATGTTAGATATGTCTCCTGTTGGACACTGGAAGGATCCGCTGGTGTAGAAATTGAGGGCAACGGTGACCTTGACTGCCACTGAGAGAGACGTGGTGCTCCTGATGTGAGGCTCGAGGTCTGGCTGCAGCAGGCGGCAGAGGTCTGTGACCACATCCTTGGTGAAGCGGAGCCTTCTAAGGCACTGCCCCTCAGTGAGATTGATGTAGGAGAAATGCTGCTGGAACACAGTGGGAGGGTAAGGCCTCCTGTTGAGAACCCTGTTGGCTCTCCTCCCTCTGGCCACATTTTGCAATCTTTCTCTCTGCCTCCGCTGCCTCCGACTGTGACGCTGGAGGGAGAGGTCCAGTGCCAGTACAGCCCCCATTAAGTGATAGAAATGTTGCACTATCAAATGTATCCCAAATGAAAGTGATACATTTTTCTCAGCCAGAATACTCCTTCAAGCTGAGAACGCTCAAAACGCCAGTTTACTTTTGTCAAACTGACAAGGCAGCATTCTTTGCAGACTAAAAGAAAAGGAAGTTGACGCCTTTACATCGTGCTCCTTCAGTGCTCATCCGACTGCATACCGCCTCCTCTACCTGTCATTGCTAACGGGGGCAAGAGTGAATTTCAGAGCCGGGGCGCTGCGCAGCTGGATGACGTCACGATCTCCGGGTGCAAGAGATCGTGGCGCTAGTGGTTACCGCCGCCGCAAACGTCCACCTCAATTTCGCGGGTGTCGGTACTGTCGCTGCGCCCGGTCGCAAAGTCGTTAGCGCCAACGGGAGGCACTAAGTGCCCAATTTCTCTCCCATGGACTTTCAGAAGACCTTCAATAAGGCATCGCAGTAAACTCATGTGGCGTCAGCCGACAAGTAGCAGAATGGATAGCAAATTGGCTATAAAAGAGAAAACAGAAAGCAGGGGTTAAAGGTAGTTACTCCGACTGGCGGAAGGTGGGAAGTGGTGTTCCACAGGGATCGGTGCTGGGGCCATTTATATAAATGATTAGGACTTGGGAATCAGAAGTACAATATCAAAATTTGTGGATGACACTAAATTGAAGGGTCAAGATAACACTGAGGGAGACTGCGACAAAATGCAAGAAGACATTAACAAACTTGCAGAATGGGTGTGTAAATGGCAAATGAATTTCAATATAGGTAAGTGTGTGGTGGTACATTTTGGTAGGAGGAATAAGGAGGCCACCTACTCCATGGAAAATAGCCTAAATGGGGTAGAGGTGCAAAGGAATCTAGGGGTACAGATTCACAAATCATTAAAAGTAGCAACGCAGGTTAACAAGGCCATAAAAAGTGCAAACAAAGCACTGGGTTTCATTTCTAGAGGAATGGAATTCTACAGCAGAGAAGTTATGTTAAACCAGTCTAGAACCTCGGTTTGGCCACACTTAGAGTACTGTGCACAGTTCTGGTCTCAATATTACAAAAAATGATAGAGAAGCACTGTTGACAGTGCAAAAAAAAATTACAAGGATCATGCTGACCGCTTGAGTTACAGTCTGCACCCAGATTTTCCAGTTTATATCTGGGGTCTTCTCTGTGTATATGAGCTGTCAGTGCCCTTCTATTGTTGGTTTGTGTGTGCACACTTTCTTATTCTAGGGAATAGGCCTATATTCACGAGAATTTAGAAGAATGAGAGGTGATCTCACAAAAACATATAAAATTCTTACAGGGCTTGACAAGGTAGATGCTGGGAGGATGTTTCCCCTGGCTGGGGAGTCTAGAACCAGGGGTCACAGTCTCAGAATAAGAGGTCAGCCATTTAGGACTGAGATGAGGAGAAATTTCTTCACTCAGAGGGTGGTGAATCTCTGGAATTCCCTACCCAGGGGGCTGTGGATGGTCAGCCAATAAGTATATTCAAGGCAGAGATCGATAGATTTTTGGATATTAAGGAATATGGGGATAGTGCGAGAAGGTGGAGTTGAGGTAGAAGCTCAGCCATGATCTTATTGAATGGCGGTGCAGGCTCGAAGGGCTGAATGACCTACTCCTGCTCCTATTTCTTATGTTCTTATTGGTCTTGAATTTGCGGTCGAAGGCTTCCCACGAGGAAATGCCTCTGATCTGCAAATAAAATCTGCGCCTACCTGGTGGTCCGGGAGATACGGAGACTCGCGCTCCTTGGCCTTTACGGGTACCCGTGGGAAGAGGCCCATGTGTCTCAGGAGATCAGGCGGTTCACAAGCTGGGCCAACGAATGACAGAAGGGAATCCCCATTCATGTTTATGGGGATTCCATATGTACGGAAACCCCATAAGTATGAATGGGAATAGCCCAAAAAATACCTCTACACTTCAAATTAAAAAAAAACCATTACATATTTAAAATTAATTAAAATGGCACTTAATTAAATATTTAAACAAAATTTTAATTTTTTGAAAAATAAATTTACATGTTTTACAGGGCCTAAAAATAAACTTACCTTATTTCACAGGTTTTTTAAATGTATAAATCATTGATAACATTTTATTTTTTTGTTTTTTAAAACTCTTACGCCAACTTTTACCGGGCGTAAGAATTTCACGGGCATATAGCCCAGCGCTCCGCCTGCGGAGGCCCTTTTCCCGGGGATGCGGATGACAGATCGCAAGTTCCGGGTTTTAGCGCATGCCTAAACCCGGAGCTTGCGCGGCCCTTATGGGCGCGTTCACACCTCCTACGCACCCGTAGGGGCCGCAAATTACAGCCCATTATGTAAGGACCTAATGGAACTGTTTACTGTGTGGCAGCTCACTACAAGTGACTTGACATAAAAAAGCAATTTTGCTGTCAAAATGAATGGCACGTTAACTAGAATGTTGTGGGTTCTTTTTGAGCCCTAAAGGCAAAGAAACAAATAAAAAAGAGAAGCTCCTGCAGGGAACACACTGGCCGATATGAGATTCTCTCAGCCTGTTTTGTGACATTTATTTTAACTGCACTCTCTGCATTTTACCAGTGACAGAATTAACAAGGGAAGAATGCAACAGAAAGCTGCACCTTTATTGCTGACGGGTCTCTTAAGGGTCAGTTCTGTATGTTATAGATCATCTTAGCAAGTAATGGCAGCAGCTCCGGTGTAAAATGAACTTTTAATGGGCAAATTTATCATGCTTTTTGTAATGTATGTACCTTTAAGAGAGGAACTATCTTTTACAGCCCCTGTATACTGCAGTACCAGTAGTGACCACACCTGTATATAACACCGTGTAGTAATTTGTACAGTTAGTTCCAGCATACCCTCTGTTCAGTAAACACCTGTTATTACCGTTCTCCTGCAGTCCGTGTGTTATTTATACGCGGACACTACACTTTTCTACTCGCAACCTGCTTGTGATGGCTAACTGCTAATAGTTAGGTCAGTGTTCAGCTTTAAATCCTTAGACTGTAAGCAGGTTCAGGGAAACTGTTTTCTCTGGCTGGTTTTGTTTCTTTTGGAGTTCTGACTCTATGGTTGGGGTCGGGTGGAGGTTAAAGTGTTAAAAATCTGAATCCCGACCACAACCTGCCTCCAACCCGCCCACTTCCGATTTTAACGGAGGCGGGACAGGGGGCGAGCAGCCAACCCTCACCCAGGAGGCGGGTTGACACTTCATCAAATATTATAATGAGGCTGAAAGCCTCGGATTTAATATGCTGTGCAGGTTTAACTGTGGCCGCCCGGGGATCGGAGGACCTTCTCGGGGGAGCAATCCTTGTGGGCCGGGAGGAGCAGGAGTGCTTCCACCCAGCCATCCAAGCTCCACCACCATCAGCACCCACCCCAACCCTGGGATCGCCCCCCTCCCCCCTGGATTGATTGGAACCCCCATCCCCCCGGGTCGAGGATCGGACCACCCTTGGGGTTGGACCAACCGGGTTGGTGATCGGACCTCCCCCAGCCCCGGAGTCGGTGATTGGAATCTCCCCCCCCGGCACACTGCCATGTGTTTGTCCTATTGGCCTCATCTTCCTACTTCCTCTCTCTATTTGTAACCTTTAATTACTGGTGTAATTTTATGAACTTGTGCTCCTGTTTAGGAGCATGTTCCCCGCAATTTTCTGTCTATTAACTGTGCCCAAATCCCTGAGATATACTCCCTGGAGATCAGAAGCACAGCCTTGTAAAATTACCCTAAATATAAGATAGTCTAATTATTTTAACACATTAAATTTTTTTTTTAACTTTAAAGCTTTCTTTAACCTTTATCCTTCTGCCAGTCTGCTCCATTAACCACTGTGGAGATGGGTGGGGAAGTATTCTTTTATTACAAAAAGAGGTTGTCATTCGCTAGAATTATCCCAGCCAACCCAGGACCCACGATGTGAAGGCTGGCCTGCAGAACGTTGCAGCTGGGCAACTTTTGGCACTTGACATTTCTTTCAGAGACCAAATAATGGGCTGTTAGATGCAAACAAAATTATGGCTGAATGTGCCGTCTAGTATTTTGTTGAGGGTTTTTAGTGTAGCACCAGCATTAGTCAATGCAGAACAGCAATCCAGCCAGTGAGACTATCGGCAGCTGCAAGGAAGGAAAGAAAGATAGACTTGCATTTATATAGCACCTTTCACAACCTCAGGACGCCCCAAAGCGCTTTACAGCCAATGAAGTACTTTTTGAAGTGTAGTCACTGTTGTAATGTAGGAAATGCAGCAGCCAATTTGTGCACAGCAAGCTCCCACAATCAGCAATGTGTTAATGACCAGATAATCTGTTTCGTACTGATTTTGATTGAGGGATAAATATTGGCCAGGACACCAGGGATAACTCCCCTGCTCTTCTTCAAAATAGTGCCATGGGATCTTTTATGTCCACCTGAGAGCACAGATGGGGCCTCAGTTTAACATCTCATCCGAAAGATGCTACCTCCGACAGTGCAGCATTCCCTCAGCACTGCATTGGAATGTCAGCCTAGATTTTTGTGCTTAAGTCCCTGGAGTGGGACTTGAACCCACAACCTTGTAACTCAGAGGTGAGAGTGCTACCCACTGAGCCACGGCTGACACCAAAGAGCAGGGCAGCATATTCATATGGTGGTGTATGTTCTGCTTTTTAAACTGGTAGCTGCTGGAACCATCAGTCAGGAGAATTGTGTACCTAATGACTTCAAGGTGGACAATGACATTCTGTCGCTGGTATTTGGCATTTGTGCAAAAGGGGAATCATTTGCATGTGGAGAAAGATAATGTTGAGAAAAGAATCTTCCTCCCACTTGCTCACTTCCACCTTTGATGCCCCTTAGCCCCAGCAAAACATTTGGGGAGAGAAATTCAGTTGCTTTGCGTCTCCCGTTAGCGCGGGGCGCAAAACAACTGGCACCCGGGCGCGGTGCTGTTTGCGCCGCTAGCGAAATTGACCAGACATTTTGGGGCAGCGCTAAACACTACCGCCATGATCTCCTGCGCCCGCAGATCGTGACGTCAGTCGAGCATGCAACACCCCGGTAGCACCCCAGACCAGATATTGAGTGGCACCCCCTGCCTTACCGCCTGCCGCTAGCAACGACAGGTTGAGGGGAGCGTTTTGCAGTCGGGAAGGGACTGGGGGAGCGCTATTTAAAGGCGACTGCTTCCTGCCTTTTTTTGTCGGCGACATTTTTGTACCACTCATTCTGAGAGAGGGAGAGAGAGAGACTTCTGGAGAGATTCAACGCTGTGTGAAGGAGTTTTGGGTACTGAGCAGCACTTTGCAGGTTCATTTTGATTTGACCTTCCTTGCATCGATTTAGAAGAGACTTTGGGGGCTGCACTCTGAGTTCTTTCCCTGGGTCTCTCCATTGTTCTTTTCCAACAGATTTGATGTACAGGTCTCTCCAGGCTGAGATTCAAGGCTGCAATGAGCAGGGTGTGGATGGAGAGCAAAATCGACCCTCCCCTTTAAGAACTGGCCGGCGCCAGTGTGTCTGTGTTCCATTGCTGACTGACATCACATGAGCTTCGCCAGCGCTCTGAGGTAGCGCCTCGCTCCTCAGCGTTAGCGCCTTAAGAGAGGTGTGTAGTGCCTGATTTAGCGCTCCAATCACCTCCGGGGCGATAGAAGCAAAGTTTGCAATCGGAGGCGATAATTAGCGCCAGGTGCTAAACTTTGCGCCCGGCCAATAATTGCGCCCCAAACAGCGCGATACCGAATTTCTCCCCCTTGATCTCTCCTGTCTTGATCGCCCCTCCTGGTGTGGCTGCCATCTCCTATCCCTCAAGTCCAAGGGGCACAGACTTGAGCATGTCTGGCGCACAACTGGTTTAGCGCTCCATCACCAGATCTGGCTGCACCACATCAAGCACTTATTGGGTCTCACTCTCCTCTTCCAAAACCATCCACTACTCCAGGATCATCCTGGAGATCAAAATTAACTCCCAGATTCTTTGCTCCACTACAAACTGTCTTTTTAAATCTCTCTGCCCTGCCCCATACACAGTCTGTACGGTACCATAGGGAAGAGAATCGTTCCCTTTTACCTGCTGTGTACTGTACATGCACAGGAGTTGACATGGAGACACACACGGTCTGTACAGGACCAGACGGGGGTGAATCGTTCTCTACTACAAACCTAGGTGGGAATGTAAGTTGTGAGGAGGATGCAAAGAGGCTTCAAGGCTAAGTGAGTGGGCAAGAACATGGCAAATGGAATATTATTTTGGAGAAATGTGAAGTTATCCACTTTGGTAGGGAAAAATAGAAAAGCAGGGTATTTTTTAAATGGTGAGAGATTGGAAAATGTTGGAATTCAGAGGGACCTGGGTGACCTTGTACACAAATCACTGAAAGTTAACATGCAGGTACAGCAAGCAATTAGGAAAGCAAATGGTATGTTGGCCTTTATTACAAGAGAATTTGAGTAACTGAGTAAAGACATCTTACTGCAATTATATAGGGCCCTGCTGAGACCACCTGGAGTAAAGTGTACAGTTTTGGTCTCCTTACCTAAGGAAGGATATACTTGCCATAGAGGGAGTGCAACGAAGGTTCACCAGACTGATTCCTGGAATGGCGGGATTGTCCTATGAGGAGAGATTGAGTAGACTAGGCCTATATTCTCTAGAGTTTAGAATGAGAGGTGATCTCATTGAAACATACAAAATTCTTACAGGGCTTGACAGGGTAGATGCAGGGAGGATGTTTCCCCTGGCTGGGGAGTCTAGAAACAGGCAGGGGTCACAGTCTCAGAATAAGGGTCGGCCATTTAGAACTGAGATGAGGAGACATTTTTTCACTCAGAGATGGTGAATCTTTGTAATTCTCTACCCCAGAGGGCTGTGGAGGCTCAGTCGTAAAGTATATTCAAGATAGAGATCGATTGATTTTTGGATATTAAGGGAATCAAGGGATATGGGGATAGTGCAGGAAAGTGGAGTTGAGGTAGAAGATCTGCCATGATCTTATTGAATGGCGCAGCAGGCTCGAGGGGCTGAATGGCCTACTCCTGCTCCGATTTCTTATGTTCTTATGCCTCCTCCACACTCAACTCCAACAATAATTGCGAGGAACTCATGGACTTCTTTGTCACTAAGGTTGGCATCGTCTGTTCAGCTGCCTCTGCTACTTTCACGCCAATCCAAACCTTCCCCCAGTCTCCGCCCCACTTTAATGCAGAACCACTCTCGCTCTCTCTAGTTTCTCTCCTATTATGCCCCCTCCAAGCTCATCTTGTCTATGTGACCCACCTTTTGCTCCTTTGACCCCATTCCCACCCAATGTCCCTTCCTGGCTGTCATGCTAGCTGACATTGTAAATGGTTCTCTCTCCTCAGGTACTGTTTCCTTCTCTTGCAAAACCACCATTATCACCCGCTCCTCAAAAAACCCATCCTCAATCCCTCTCTTCTTGCAAACTACCATATCATCTCCAATCAAGCTCTTCTCTCCAAGTCCTTGAACGTGTTGTTAGCTCCCAAATCTGTGCCCATCTTTCCTGCAACTCCATGGTTGAACCTCTCCAATTAGGTTTCCGCCCTGCACAGCACTGATCAAAGTCTGTGACTGTGACTGTGGTGCACTATCCTTCCTTATCCTCCTTCCCTCTCCGCAGCCTTCACATCACCTCCAAAAATGCCTATTCTCCATTGCTCAATGGGACTGTCCTCACTTGGTTCTACTCTTGCCTAACCAATCATAGCCAGAGCATCTCCATCAGTGGCATTCCTTCCTGCCCCTGCACTGTTATATCTGCAAACCCTCTAGGATTTTCCTTAGCCCTCACCTCTTCCTCATCGACACGCTGCCCTTTGGCAACATCATCCACAGATCAGCTTCCACATGTACGCTAGCTCTACCTCTCACCACCTCTCTTGACCAGGCCACTGCCTCTGTGATGTTAGACTTCTGACATCCAATTTTGGATGAGCTGCAATTTCTTTCAGTTAAACATTTGTAAGACCAAAGCCATCAGCTGTAGCCCCCGCAATCTGTACTCACAAGGTTAATGCTACATTATTATTAGCTTTTAAATTTTGTTTTAAACATTTGCAAGGATTTTTTTTAATGCTTTGAAAATTGGCATCTCTTAAAGGTTATAACAGGCTGAGTAAGCCTTTTCAATGTGGACACAATCTTCTTTTCAATCACTGAACTAAATCCCCAAATAAAATAGCTAACCGCAATTTAACAAAAAAATACTGCTAGTAAAGGATTGCCTTGTTAAAAGTTTTAATATTCAGAGATTACATCTTCAGCTTTATTATCAAATTAATGTTACCCCTCCTGTTCTCAATAAGCTCTCTGCTAATACAACCCAGGATTTCATTTTGCTACAAGAATATAGACATCTTAGAGTGTCTTTACTATATTTCATATATCCGCTGGCATAAATCTTACAGTATAAGCTCAATTGTACAAACATGAGTATCGTATTCAGGAATCTCTTGTGTGCTGACCTCTTGTTATAAAAGTTACTTTCAGGAAGTCCTTAAGGGAACATTTTAATTGCTTGTTTGAACTATTAACAGCTAGGGCTTTAATTGACTGGAGCACTCGATAATTGAAGGAAATATTCCGACACACTTTTACCAGAATCATGCTTTGTATTTTCCCCCGTTGAGGTAAATAACATCCCAAACAGTTCATTGATTACAGACTGTTAAGTAGTGATGAATAGGCCTTTGATGAATGCACTGCAGCAACTCGCCAAGGCTTCTTCGATAGCACCTCCCAAACCTGCGACCTCTGCCACCTAGAAGGACAAGGGCAGCAGACGCATGGGAACGCCATCACCTCCAAGTTCCCCTCCAAGTCACACAGCATCCTGACTTGGAAATATATTGCCGTTCTTTCATCGTCGCTGGGTCAAAATCCTGGAGCTCCCTCCCTAGCAGCACACTGGGAGTACCTTCACCACATGGACTGCAGCGGTTCAGGAAGCTGGCTCACCACAACCTTCTCAGGGGCAACTAGGAATGGGCAATAAATGCTGGCCTTGCCAGCGACGCCCACATTCGATGAACAAATAAATTTAAAAAACATTCCTCTTCGAATCAACACTTACCAAGAAAGAACAGTTCTGATGTGTATTTTACGTGCATATTGCGTAACTGAACACATGAGGGTCCATTGATGGAAGCAACATACTGCAGCAAAAACACTTCAAGATCTCTTCTTACAGTGTATGTTGTATCTAAAGAGAATGTTCTAGAGAGTCTAAAATAAAAACATCCTTTACATGACCACACCAATTTGAGTGATTACTAGACATAACGGCCCAGAAATTCGGGTCTCCATGGGTGAGTACGCACGGGGTATTCACCCGTAGGCCCAATGGAAGTGCCGGTTTCCTGCATGCACTGCGCATGCGCGGGAAACCGGCACTTCTGTTCCCCTGAACGAAGGGGTTCAGAGTTCGAAGGCGTACACAGGAGAGGCTGCGTGTGCGCATCGAACGTAGGTTTTTTTTGCAGGTTTTCCCAGGAGGGTAAGTCTCCAGAATTTACACATTTAAAAAGCAGGCGTAAGGCCTGCTTTTTACAAGGTAAGTGGTGAATTAATTAATATTAAAACATTTTTTCCACAGGTTTATTATTTTTAAATACTTTAAAGCAAGGTAAGTTTATTTTTAGCCCCATTAGAAAATAAAATTATTTTTTTCAAAAATTTAAATTATTGTTTAAAAAAGTTATTTCATGTATTTTATAGTTTATTTAAAAAATGTGATTAAAAGAAAAATTATTTGAAGATTTAGTGATGTTTTGGAGCTCGTAGTATTTATAAGTTGGGCATTCCCTGCTCCGATTGGCTTTCCATGGCCCACGTGATCCCAGGGGACGCATCGAACTAACTGCGCCCCTGGGATACGCAAGCACTGAGCGCCGGCAGTTGGAGCAGGCCCAGGATCGGAATTCCACGGGGGCCCACAGCTCAACGGCCGGCATGCAAGGTAAGTGCAGGTCGGGGGCTTACACCTGCGGGAAGCCCCCGACCCGAATTTCTGGGCCAACGAATCATAGTATTATAAAATGGTGACAGCACAGAAGGAGGCCATTCGGCCTGTCGAGGCCATGCCTGCTCTCTGCAAGAGCACTGTAGCCAGTCTCGCTCCCCCGCCCTTTCCCCATAGCCCTGCAAATTTATTTCCTTCAGGTACTTATCCAATTCTCTTTGGAAAGCCACGATTGAATCTGCCTCCACCACCCTTTCAGGTGGTAAATTCCAGATGCTAACCACTCGCTGCATCAAAAAGGTTTTCCTCATGTCATTTTTAGTTCTTTTGCCAATCATCTTAAATCTGTGCCCTCTGGTTCTCGACACTTCTGCCAATGGGAACAGTTTCTCTCTATCTACTCTGTCTAGACCCCACATGATTTTGAATACCTCTATCAAATCTCCTCTCAACCTTCTCTGCTCTAATGAGAACAACCCCAGCTTCCCCAGTCTATCCACGTAACTGAAGTCCCTCATCCCTGGAACCATTCTTGTAAATCTTTTCTGCACGTTCTCTAAGGCCTTCACATCCTTCCTAAAGTGCAGGGCCCAGAATTGGACACAATGCTCCAGTTGAGGCCGAACCAGTGTTTTATAAAAGTGCATCATAACCTCCTTGCTTTTGTACTCTATGCCTCTATTTATGAAGCCCAGGATCCCGTATGCTTTTTTAACCGCTTTCTCAACCTGCCCTGTGTAACCGGTTTCTGCGGTGGTCAATTTCCTATAGGCCCTGCTGCAATCGCCAATTATTGTAAGTGGTTTCGCCCCACCCGTAGCGAGCACGCAAACCCCCTTATAACAAGTTCTGGACGATAGGGATTACTGAGGACAGATTTGAACGCGGACAGCGTTTTCAGGCTCACCCGTACAGTGTTTATTAAGGTTGACAAAACCACTCCACTTGCATACAGTACGAGCGGTGTGCACACAACAGTACAGTTTAAAACAGTACAACCCTGACTTGTTCAACAAGCCCCTGCCGCGCTGACTTACCACGGCCTAAAAACACCCTCCCGTGAACTAAACGATCACAGTGTGGTGGAGCCACCAGGGGGACTCTGATCTAATGTACATAATTATCTCTAACAAATTATTAGCTACAGAATGAATCTGTATCTTTGTTCATATCATTGCATGTACATAGCGCGGTCCCTTTAAGAATGAGACCAAACGCGATGACGTCATTACGTTGATCACGTGATCCTCCAGCGGTGGGAAAACGTGATGACGTCAGGCTGGGGAGCCGTCCTAGCCAGTCCTCGTGGAGCCAGCAAAGAGTACAGACCTGTAATGTAGTTCTCTTGTGTTTTCGTTTTAAACTCTGTTGATTAGTATTAAACATCATTTGTTTGATAGACTGACTCGACCTCAGTCCTTTAGTTAGGAATCTAGCCATTCCTACAACAGGACCTTTCCAACGCTAAACCTCCTCTGGTTTGGTAGGAACATACAGGCATCCCCTCACACAGCTAAGTGATCTTGTGGGTGTGCAGGCTTGGCAATGCTCACCTAGATTGCCCTCGATCTTGCTTGCAGCTTCCTCCCGTACGTCTCGGCTACCTGGTTCCGTACCGGCCTTGCAGCATGCGAGTCCCAGTCTGAGTCGAATTCTGTCTCAGTTGGAAGAGCAAGGCTCAGCTCCTCTTGACGTTCCATTGTGTGGAGGGCAGGAGAGAGAGAGAGAGCTATCCAAACTGCTCTCTGATATACCCCTCCAATACACAGACCGCTGTCTGTGGTTTTAATGGACACATGGCCTCAGGGAAATGATTTCCAGGCCTCCTCCCAAGTTTGGATGGTTTAGATTTCGTTTCGATCTCCCAGCCGATTAACTTAACGAGCTCATCTTCTCCAGAAACAATGAGTCGCCAGCCTTGTTATTCATGACTTGGGAGTGGGCCTCTTGGGCCATTGTTCCCAAGGATAGTCCGTTACCATATGAATGCAACCTGGTTACGTCAGCCACCTTCAGCTTGAGTGGTTTTCACTGCTTCCCCCCAAACAGCCTGTCCAGTTTTTAATAAGTGCATATGTTCATAATCTAAAAAATCCACGGAGTCTGCGCCGACAGCTACACCTGCCACCTTCAGTGATTTGTGCAGATATACCCCCAGGTCTCTCTGTTCATGCACCCCCTTTAGAATTGTACTCTTTATTTTATATTGCCTCTTCTTGTTCTTCCTACCAAAATGTATCACTTCGCGTTAAATTTCATCTGCCACATGTCCGCCCATTCCACCAGCCTGTCTATGTCCTCTTGAAGTCTATCACTGCCCTCCTCACTGTTCACTATACTTCCAAGTTTTGTGTATCTGCAAATTTTGAAATTGTGCCCTGTACACCCAAGTCTAAGTCGTTAATATATATCAAGAAAAGCAGTGGTCCTAGAACCGACGCCTGGGGAACACCACTGTGAACCTTCCTCCAGTCTGAAAAACAACCGTTCACCACAATTCTCTATTTTCTGTCACTTAGCCAATTTCGTATCCATGCTGCCACTGTCCCTTTTATTCCATGGGCTTCACCTTTGCTGGCAAGCCTATTATGCGGCACTTTATCAAACGCCTTTTGGAAGTTGATGTACACCATATCAGCCGCATTGTCCTCATCAACCCTCTTGGTTACCTCATCAAAAAACTCAATCAAGTTAGTTAAACATGATTTGCCTTTAACAAATCCATACTGGCTTTCCTTAGTTAATGCATACTTGTCCAAGTGACTGTTAATTTTGTCCCAGATTATCATTTCTAAAAGCTTCCCCACTACCGAGTTGCCGGGTTTATCCTTTTATGAACAAGGGTGTAACATTTGCAATTCTCCAGTCCTCTGGCAGCACCCACCATATCCAAGGAGGATTAGAAGATTATGGCCTGTACCTCCGCAATTTCCACCTTTACTTTCCTCAGCATCCTAGGATGCATCCCATCTGGTCCTGGTGATTTATCTACTTTAAGCACAGCCAGCCTTTCTAGTACCTCCTGCTTTTCAATCCAGTATCTCAACTACCTCCTCTTTCACTATGGCTTTGGCAGCATCTTCTTCCTTGGTAAAGACAGATGCAAAGTACTCATTTAGTACCTTAGCCATGCCCTCTGCCTCCTTGTGTAGGTCTCCATTTTGGTCCCTAATCGGCCCCACCCCTCCTCTTACTACTCATTTACTATTTATATGCCTATAGAAGACTTCTGGATTCCCTTTTATGTTAGCTGCCAATCTATTCTCATACTCTCTCTTTGCCCCTCTTATTTCCTTTTTCACTTCCCCTCTGAACTTTCTATATTCAGCCTGGTTCTCACTTGTATTCTCAACCTGACATCTGTCAGATGCCCCCTTTTTCTGCTTCATCTTACTCTCTATCTCTTTCGTCATCCAGGGAGCTCTGGCTTTGGTTGCCCTACCTTTCCCCCTCGTGGGAACGTAGCGCGACTGTACCAGAATCATCACCTCTGTTTGATTACAATTTTGCCTCACAAAAGGCAGTCTCTACCACAAAAGGCAGTTGAGGCCAATTCATTAAATATATTCAAGAAGGAGTTCGATATATTTCTTAAGGCTAAAGGGATCAAGGGATATGGGGAGAAAGCAGGGACAGAGTACTGAATTTGGATGATCAGCCATGATCTTATTAAATGGCAGAGCAGGCTCAAGGGGCCGAATGGCCTACTCCTGCTCCTATCTTCTATGTTGCCAGCCAATATTTGATTGCATTTTACTCGAGCCAGATCCATTCTCAACCCACTGAAATTGGCTTTCTTCCAATTAAGTATTTTTACTCTAGCTTGCTCCCTGTCCTTTTCCATAGCTAGTCTAAACCTTATGATACTGTGATCACTGTTCGCTAAATGTTCCCCATTTTACACTTGCTCTACTTGACCCACCTCATTCCCCAGAGCCAGATCCAGCAATGCCTCCTTCCTTGTTGGGCCGGAAACATACTGATCAAGAAAGTTCTCCTGAACACACTTCAGAAGTTCTTCCCCTCTCTGCCCTTTACACTATTACTATCCCAGTCTATATTAGGATAATTGAAGTCCCCCATTATCACTACTCTATAGTTCTTGCATCTCTCTGTAATTTCCCTGCAAATTTGCTCCTCTATATCCTTCCCACTAGTTGGCGGCCTATAGAATACACCTAGCAGTGTAATGGCACCTATATTAACCAAATAGATTCTGTCCTTGACCCTTCCAGGACATCCTCTCTCTCCAGCACTGTAATATTCTCCTTAATCAATGCTGCCACCGCACCTCCTTTCTTTCCTTACCTATCTTTCCTGAACACCTTATATCCAGGAATATTTAGTGTACAATCCTGCCCTTTTTTGAGCCAGGTCGCCATTATCGCCATGATATCATATTCCCATGTGTCTGTTTGCGCCTGCAGCTCACCAACCTTGTTTACCACACGAGTTCAGAGGAAAAAGATAACGAGCCTGTGAGACATCAGTCATACAAAAGTTCTAATTATGAAAAGTTTTTAAACTATGAAGGTTGAAAAAAAGTTTCTGTTATGCCTTTGCAGCAAGGGAAGGTCTGAGTGGAAAGAAGTGAAACTGTCATAAATGTTCATTTTAAATAGTAATTATTATGTCCGTGTATGATTGAGACACGGACAGCAGGAGTTGAACAAAACAAGTCTTTACTGAAAGGAGTCAATCGGGAAACTGAAACTACAGAGGCTTACTAGAGCCTTTTATACAGGGGTGGTCACTGCCGGTACTGCAGTCTGAGACCAGTTATTCTCTTAAAGGTACATACACAACAATTCCTCCCCTTTTAGATAAACAGTACATAACATTCATTTAACAACTAAATGATAACTAATTACAATCACAATTACGGTTGCTAGATACATTGGTTAAGTTTAAGCAATTATAAGTTCAGTCTTTGAGGAGGCTTCCTGATTCTGTCTGGATAACGCCTCTTTGGGGTATCAGGTTCCTCTGGCAAGGTTGAGTCGGGATCAATGTCGTTCTTTGGTTCATCTGCTTCCAATATCACCGATTCTGCGGTAGCTGCAATTGGTACGTCGATTTCATTGCCAGGTGTATCAGATCGTGGTGTGGAGTTGACGTTTTCCAGTGACTCTAGAATCTGGTCAGCATGGCGTCTTACAATGCTCTCTCCAACGTCCGCGGTATACATGAGAGGTCCTTGCCGTGTACAAATCGTTCCTGGCTGCCATTTCTCAGTGCGGTAGTCCCGGGCCAAAACTAGTTGACCTATCTTAAAACTCCTGGTCGGCCTTTCATTCATATTCTGAAACTGCCTGTTCTCCACATCTCTTCGGACGTTTGGCTTAACCAAATCCAAGCGGCATCGTAGTCTTCGATTGAAGAACATCATGGCTGGAGTTTGGTTGGTAACCGCATGTGTCGCATTCCGGTAGGCAAACAAGAAGTTGTCCACCTTGTGTTGTAGGGGTATATCTTCATTACACATTGCCTTGATAGCCTTCTTGAATGTTTGAACAAACCTCTCGGCCAATCCATTAGTGGCTGGATGATATGGGGCAGATGTGTAAAATGCTTAACACCATTGTTCTTTAAGAACCTCCGGAACTCTTCAGACACAAACTGTGGTCCATTGTCAGAGCAAATCTGTTCAGGCAGCCCATTCCTGGCGAATATGGTTCGTAAAACTGTGATAGTTTTTTCCGTGGTGGTTGAGGACATTTTTATTACCTCTGGCCACTTTGAATGTGCATCCACCGCAATTAAAAACATCAAGTCCATGAAGGGACCAGCAAAATCAATGTGCACCCTTTGCCATGGAGATGAGGGCCACTCCCATGGATGTAGAGGAGCTTGTGGTGGGGTGTTTTGGACCTTCTGGCATCCTGCACAGCTCTTGGTCATCTCTTCGATTTCTCTATCAATTCCCGGTCACCACACAAACGCTCTGGCTAAGTTCTTCATTTTTACCCCACCCAGATGACCCTCATGAAGCTCATTGAGCACTCTATCCTTCAATTTGGGTGGAATTACTACGCTGGATCCACACATCAAGGTTCCTCTGCACACTGACAGCTGTTCTCTTCTCGGCGAGAATGCTGGCAGCAGTGGTTCGCCATGTGCTGGCCATCCCTTCACCGTTAAATCATAGACCCGTGATAGTGTCGGGTCATTCCGTGTTTCCTTTTCTATGTTTGCAGTCATCACAGGGGGACATTCGACTATGGTCGAGTGGGATAACTCCATTGGATCCACTGCAAGGTCTTCTTCTTCCACCGTCGGCAATGGTAGGCGTGACAATCCATCAGCATTTCCATGCTGTTTAGTTCCTTTGTACTCGATGTCATATTGGTGTGCCCCTAGGAAAAGGGTTCACCTCTGCAGCCGTTGCACTGTCATTATCGGTACGCCCTTCTGAGGGTTGAAAATGGAGACAAGAGGTTGATGATCAGTTAGTAGAGTAAATTTTTGACCGTGCAGGTAGTGATTGAACTTCTTCACCCCCCACACTAGGCTGAGGACCTCTCTGTCAATCTGGGCGTAGTTACGCTCGGCAGAAATTAACGAGCGTGACGCAAAAGCTATCGGCCTCTCTAAACCATCAAGGAATTTATGTGGCAGTACCGCCCCAATGCCGTAGGGAGACGCATCACACGCCAGTCTGATTGGCAGTGCTGGGTTGTAGTGAGCCAATACTTCTCTTGAAGTGATTAAGTCCTTACTCTTCTGAAAGGCCCGCTTACAGTCATTGCTCCATTTCCATGCTACTCCCGTTCGTAGACGGGCGTTCAGTGGGTGCAGGATTGTCGACAAATTCGGCAAAAACTTATGGTAGTAATTCACCAATCCGAGGAATGACCTCAGTTGCGACACATTTTCAGGCGCTGGGGCCTTAACAACCGCTTCAATTTTGTCAGGGGACTTATGTAACCCCTCTTCATCAATCACGTGGCCACAATACGATATCTGTTTCTTAAAAAACTCGCACTTGGGGCAGTTGGCTCGTAGCCCATGTTCCCGTAGTTTAGTGAGCACCTGTTCTAGGTTGTTAAGGTGTTCACTGTCATCTTCACCTGTCACAAGGATGTCGTCCAAGTAACACTGAGTCCCCGGAATCCCTTGCAGGACTTGTTCCATCGCTCTTTGCCATATCGCCGGAGCCGATGCTACTCCGAATACCAATCGATGATACTGGTAAAGACCTTTGTGAGTGTTTATCGTGAGATAATTCCTGGAGGATTCTTCAACCTCCATCTGCAAATATGCTTGTGCTAGGTCAATTTTTGTAAAACGCTTCCCTCCAGACAGTGAGGCGAAGATGTCTTCTATCCTTGGAAGAGGATATTGTACTGTGTGAAGGACTGGGTTCGCCGTCACCTTGAAATCCCCACAGATGCGAACCTTCCTTGGCTCCTCAGACTTATTGCTTAACGTTTTCTTCATGACAGGAACGATGGGTGTCGCCCACTCGCTCCAGTCGACCTTAGACAACACGCCTGCCTTCTCCAGATTCTCCAACTCTGCCTCGACAGCTGGGCGAATTGCATATGGTACCGGTCTTGCTTTGAAAAACTTGGGAATTGCATTCTCTTCTATTTTTATCGAGGCGGGTACACCTTTAAGAGTGCCCAGTTCTTGTTGAAATACCTCTTTGGCGTTAGCTAAGATTGTTGACAATCGTCCAGGAGTGATGTCTTCATCTTTTTTACCATCCACCTTCATTGCATGAATGGAATGCCAATCTAAGCTTATCTTCCTGATCCATTCACATCCCAATAACGGTGGTCCACCATTTTGCAGTGTGTAGAGATACAATTTCCGTATTTTCTTGCCGTTGTATTCGACAGGCACCCTTATTTTTCCTCTGGGGTATACTTTTTGCCCCGTATACGTCGTCAAGATGATGGATGTCTCTCTCAAGGGTATGTGTGAGAATAGCTGCTCGTAGTCTCGTCGATTCATGACGGTTAGCGCTGATCCTGTATCCAATTCCATTTTAACTTGGGACCCTGCTATCGTGAGGGTGACCCAAATGGTTCGGTGATCCTCTTTTGCGATTACATTGTGAAGTTTGAGACAGCTTAGTCTCCTGTTCCCGGATTCACTATCGCTCATCTGGTCTTCGGAACTACTGTCCATCATCTTTTGTACTTTCTTGTACGGTTCCTTAGTAGCCTTTTTGTTGTCGCTGGTCTTCTTCCCAGACCTGCAAACTCGTGCAGTGTGTCCCATCTTTCCGCATTGCCTGCATATTTTGTCCTTGGACCAGCAGTCCTTCTGGTCATGGTTAGTTCTGCCGCAGCGATAACATTTTGCAAATCCCCGTGTCATTTCGTGGGTGCCGTATTCCTGTGGCTTTTGTTGAATTTCCGCAGCTCCCCAGCTGCTGCTTCGTATGATACTGCCACGCTGAAAGCCTTATCTAGCGTCAGCTCTTTCTCTGAGAGTAACTTCTTCTGTGTTCCTTCACTCAGGAGTCCACAGACAAATTTGTCCCGTAGTGTATCTGCCAGTCCTGCTTCGAACTGGCAGTGCTTTGATAGCTTGCGTAGTTGCGTAAGGTACTCAGCATTGCTCTCATCTTTATGCTGTGTTCTCCTGTGGAATTTAAATCTTTCTGCTATCAACAGCGGTGCCGGGTTTAGGTGTTCCTGTCGGACAGCAACAATTTCGTTAAAACGCTTCGCCTTCGGTTTGGCTGGAGTAATCAGGTCCCGCAATAGGCCGTACGTTCTAGCGCCCATTAAGTTTAGCAATACCGATGCCTTTTTCTCATCGGCTATTTCGTTTGCCTCGCAATATACCTCGACTCTTTCCACATACGTGGTCCAGTCCTCTATTGTATTATCAAAGGCAGTGATACAGCCAGTCTTCGGCATCTTGAAAATCTAAAATGGCGCCTCCCGCGCTTTGCCTTCTTCCCCGATTTAACAAAATGGTGCCTCCCGCGCTTTGCCTTCTTCCCCGCTGATTAAGATGGCACCTCCTGCGCTTTGCCTTCTTCCCCGCTGTTGCTAGCACTGCTTTCCGCGGTTTCCATTGCAACCTGCAGCTCCTCGCGGTTTCCTGCACGTTTAATATTTCTTTTTTAAAATTATTTTCCCGTCGTGGAACAACCCTGTGGGACTCTTGCCTCCCTCTTCTCGGGTCTATACGCAGCCCGGCTTCGTAGCACCGGCCGCGCCCTGTGTGCTCCACCCTCTTGCTCTCCTCTTCCCAACAACGCTGCTCGGCCCCGTTGCAAGCCACCCGCTCGAGTTCGCGACCGCCGCAGCCCAGGAAGGATCAGTGTACTACCTGCCACCAGCCCGATTAGCTGAATCACCGTCGACAGGAACTAGGCCCCGCTTTCGACAGCTTCTCCAGCAATCTTCAACTCCGCTAACACAGGGGCGGATGCCCACGGTCGACGCCCGTTTCTACTGCTTCTTTCTTCCTTCTGGCCTCGACCTCTGCTCACTTCGCTGCAGGAATGGATCCCAGGAGGTGGTGCAGACTGTAGGTAAGTTCGTATCTGCTCGTCGCCAGTATTATGTCCGTGTATGATTGAGACACGGACAGCAGGAGTTGAACAAAACAAGTCTTTACTGAAAGGAGTCAATCGGGAAACTGAAACTACAGAGGCTTACTAGCGCCTTTTATACAGGGGTGGTCACTGCCGGTACTGCAGTCCGAGACCAGTTATTCTCTTAAAGGTACATACACAACAGTAATAATTCATAAACTAAAACATGAGGCTATTGTCATTCATAGGGATAGCATAATACGTGACTGAGACCAAAATTGCATCTTCCAATTTTGTTAATTGGATAATAAACATTCCACAAAAACTTTAAAGACAGCATATAGTTCTTAGCTACATGATAATGAAGCAGTCCATGCCCGAATGCAGCAAGACCTGGATGACATTCAGACTTGGGCTGATAAGTGGCAAGTAACATTTGCGCCACACAAGTGCCAGGGAATGACTATTTCCCGCAAGCGAGAATGTAATCACCACCCCTTGACATTCAACAGCGTTACCATTGCCGAATCCCCCACCATCAACACCCTGGGGATCATCATTGACCAGAAACTTAACTGGAACAGCCACATAAATACAGTGGTTGCAAGAGCAGGTCAGAGGCTGGGTATTCTGTGGCGAGTGTCTCACCTCCTGACTCCCCAAAGCCTTTCCACCATCTACAAGGCACAAGTCAGGAGTGTGATGGAATACCCTCCACTTGCCTGGATGAGTGCAGCTCCAACAACACTCAAGAAGTTTGACACCATCCAGGACAAAGCAGCCCACTTGATTGGCACCCCATCCACCACCTTAAACATTCACTCTCTGCACCACCGGCATACCGTGGCTGCAGTGTGTACCATCTACAAGATGCACTGCAGCAACTCGCCAAAGCTCCTTCGGCAGCAGCTCCCAAACCCGCGACCTCTTCCACCTAGAAGGACAAGGGCAGCAGGCGGATGGGAACACCACCACCTCCAAGTTCCCCTCCAAGTCACACACCATCCTGACTTGGAAATATATCGCCGATCCTTCATCGTCGCTGGGTCAAAACCCTGGAACTCCCTCCCTAACAGCACTGTGGGAGTACCTTCAACACAAGGACTGCAGCGGTTCAAGGCGACGGCTCACCACCACCTTCTCAAGGGCAATTAGGGACGCCCACATCCCAGGAAGGAATAAAACAAAAAGCTTTGAGGCTTTAGTTGTTATTTTGAAACTGCGGATGTGTTTTGCAGTATTCTGATTAGAACTAATTTGCACAGGCAATATTTGTTTGGAAATAGGACCTACCCAAATAATAAGCGTTAGAGACAATAACATTCCTCTAATTAACAAGAGAAATGCCTGTTCCCCATAATTAACATCCCACCACCAAGATTACATTCTCTGAAATGCTATATGCGATTTAATGAAAGGGTCATAAATTACTGTGATAAACAAGCTATCTCCAGCTTTCATTAGTAAAGGAGTTTCACCCCCAAGTATCTAATACACAGCCCTTGTAATATTTCTTTTCTTTTTACTGTTTTTAATATAGGCAATGTTGCTTAGATGATGCAACTTAAGGATAAAGTGTATGAATCTGTATTAACCTTACAATTGTGTTGTCAACCAACTAAACCATAAGGCAAATAAGGCAGCAGAATCAAGAATGCAATGAGCAAGTAGCTTTCCCCAGTGCTTGCAAAGGTAACGGAGCCCGAGCAGCAGTGTAAAAGCTTGGATCAAGCATCAATAGCATCTAAAAAAAAGTCCAGTAATGAACCTTCAGTCACACAGTGGGTTCTAATTGAAAACAGGAGTTTGATAACAAATGTAGGTGTAGAAATTCCGGCTGGAAGGATTAGCAGCTGCACGCTTGATGTGCTTGTACGACAATCATTTGCTATTTTAGGAGAGGCTCTAACCCATTTAAAATAAACAGGTGAATACTTGAGTTAAAGTAAGAGAGAGAGGACTATCCCTTCAATGTGTTGAGCATTCATCCATTTCTAACCTGGAGTTTGTGGCCCCAACATTCAAAATGCATAAATGTTTCCATTTAAAAACAAAGGGGGCAAAATTGAGTTGTGACCCCTTTGGGGTGCTAACTTCCCCCAAAAAAATTAGTGCCCTCGCGGCCGAAATTCATTGGTAGCGCCCCAAGAGGGAAGCTACTGGAAGCGCCCCGCCTCCCTCTTTGGGCGATGTGAGGGAATATCGCGGCACTGCGGCACATCACGCCGCGGTACTGCAGGCCTTCCTCCCCTTCTTAAAGGGGAGGGGCCTTGCGCAGCACGACCTGGGGGCCAGTTGGGCCACCGGGATCGGAGTGCTGGCAAACGAGCCCAGCACTCAAGAGAAGTGCCGGGCTCATGGAGTGCAGCCAGCACTCTGCGGGGCGGGTGGGGGGTGGGTGCTCAGGAGGCTGGGGACGGCAGCGGAGGCAAGTGCTGGCAGGCGGCCAGCAACAAAAATGGTCGCCCGGCACTGCGCCTTTAATTAGCGCCGCCCCGGCCGCAGGTAGGCCCCCCATACCCTGTCAGACATAGTGTCCGGCAGTAAGTCAGGGGGCGATACCGAAGATTGCGAGCGGGGCGCTACACACAGCAATGACGTCCTCACCCGCAGCGCCGCGGGGCGCTAACAGTTACCGCCGCTGCTAACTTCCCGCTGAATTTTGCGGGAGGCGTTGGTGGCACCGCACCAGGACGCTCGTTGCTTTGTGCCCCATTAGCGCCCTCTTAGGGTGTTAACGGGAAGCACAAAGTAATCGAATTTCTCCCCCAAAGTCTTTCTCCTTTATCCACCAACTTCTCCTCTCGCCTCTCCTGAAAGCCTTAACTAGTTGCTAGGTTACATTTTTTAGGCAGTAGTGACCCTCCAGCACCTCATCCCAATAGCTACTTTTCATGTGTGTTTCTAGACAGTGAAGCCTGGATGTTCTGCTGCTGGCCTGCCCGTCATGGCAGCACTGATGGGGCCGCCAATAGCAAAAGATGGACAGAAGCTTTGTCCCGCTGGAATTCAGCTCACTTTGTGCTGTGGGGGAGGATAGGGTGGGGTGAACAGGGACGTAGGAAGCACCCACCTCAAACAGGCAGGAGTTTCATTAACATGCGTTTGGGGGCAGGGATTTCCTGTACACCATTTCCCAACATTTGGGCATCTGGGCAAGTCTAAAGGATTTCCATTTAAACCAGGTGTCGCAAGTTGCTAGACCACATCCCACCGCTCCCCCGTGCCCCCCACCCCCCAGCCCCTGCCCAATCAAGACACCAGCCCTGCCACCATTTTTTTTAATTCTCAGGATATTCTCCTTAGAGCAGAGAAGGCTAAGAGGAGATTTGATAGAGGTGTTTAAAATCATGAAGGGTTTAGATAGAGTAAATAAAGATAAATTGTTTCCAATGGCTGAAGGGTCGATAACCAGAGGGCACAGATTTATGGCGATTGACAAAAGAACCAGAGGCGACTTGAGGAAAAACTTTTTTACACGCGTGGATAGGATTTGTAATGCATTGCCTGATAGGGTGGTGGATACAGATTCAATAGTAGCCTTCAAAAGGGAATTGGATAAATACTTGAAGGAGAAAAATTTACAGGGATATGGGGAAAGAGTGTGGGAGTAGGACTAACTGGATTGCTCTTAGATAGAGCAGCCTCGATGGGCTGAATGGCCTCCTTCAGTGCTATATTATTCCATGATTCTGTGATATGGACGTTGCTAGCAAGGCCAGGATTTATTGCCCATCCCTAGCTGCCTTGAGAAGGTGGTGGTGAAACTTCTTGAGGTTACAAATTGGGTAGCGCCCCGAAAAAGTTAGCGCCCCCGTGGCCGATTTTCCCATGTAGCACCACGAGAGGGATGAGGGGCACTACTGGAAGCGCCCCACGTCCCTATTGGGGCGCTGCGAGCCAATATCGCAGTGCTACATGCCGCAGTGTCATGCGCTGCAGCATGTTGTGCCACGGTACTGCAGGCCTTCCTCCTCTTATTAAAGGGGAGGGGCCTGGCGCAGTACACCCCTGCGCCCAGCTGAGTCACCAGGGATCAGGAGTGCCGTCAAATGAGCCCGGCACTCAAGAGGAGTGCCGGGCTCACGGAGAGCAGCCAGCACCCCGCGGGGGGGCTTCACGGGAGCCGGGAACAGCAACGGGGGCAGGTGCTGGCAACGGCCAGCAACAAAAATGGCCACCCACCACCTCTCCTTTAACTAGTGTCGCCCTGGCCGCAGGTAGGCCCCCCTGACCCCGGCGGACATACTGTCCGGTGGTAAGTCGGGGGGCGCCACTCAATATTACAGCCGGGGCACTGCGCATGGCGATGACGTCATCGCCGGTGGCGCAGCACCGCACGGCGCTAACGGTTAGCACCGCCGCTAACCTCCCGCTGAATTTTGCGGGAGGCGTTAGCGGCGACGCGGCCAGGCGCTAGTTGATTTGCGTCCCGTTAGCGCCTTCTTATGGGCACAAATCAACCGAATTTAGCCCCCTTGAACCGCTGCAGTCCATGTAGTGAAGGCACTCCCATAGTGCTGTTAGGTAGCGAGTTCCAGGAGTTTGATCCAGTGATGGTGAAGGAACGGTGATATATGTCCAAATTGGGATGGTGTGTGCCTTGGAGGGGAACTTGGAGGTGATGGTGTACCCATGTACCTGCTGCCCTTGTCCTTCTAGGAGGTAGAGGTCTCGGGTTTGGGAGGTGTGATCAAAGATCAAAATTACCCCATCTGTCTGCACTTTCTATTAAAAGAAAGAGTCTGTCATGTCATAGGTTACCTTCCTCAGTTATAACAATACCATACTCCTGCACGTCCATTGTTGCTTAATTAGAACCCGCAGCATAGCGAGGAGATTTTTCTTCATTATTTTTTAAAACTGAAAGCTGAAACTTGTTTTTAATCTAGTCTTCTTAAAAATATCTGATAATTTTATTTATTTTTTGCTTAGCAAGAAATGAGTGTTTAGAAATTGGAGATTTTTGTTTACATAATATTTTCAACCAGAGGGTAGCTTCAAACACTCTTAGATGAGATGGAGCCCTGGTTCGATGCAAGGGCAAAGCTTCCTTGCTTTAATCCTCAGCCTTAGAAAAGCACTTCCTCCTACACCAATGGAACAATTTTGTTTCCCCACAATAGCCATCCTGTGAGGTTGCCAATTAGCGCTGCATTACGTGCTTTGGACTAGGAACTAAAGGGTAACTTTTGTGAGGCTTTGCGCTGCTGGCAGGACCTCGCATACAGCCAGCGCATGTCAGAAAATCGCGGCGCCCTGCCTGCAATGTTTCGATGTGGACTGACTGCATGTGAGACCACACAGGCGGTATGGGGAGTCACAAAACTGACCTCTTGGATGATACCCCCAATCCTCATTTCATTGAGGAGCCTTACATATATCAAGGAGAGGCGGTATCTCCAAACCACAGACAGATGGGTTGAGGCAATGCCAACTGAAATACAGCAGCACTTACCATTCAAGGCTCATAAGGTTTGAACGCAATGGTGCTTTCATACAATTCATGCATTGTAGCCAGGATATTTCCCAGATAAAATGTTCATTCTAATGCAAACACTGGGCAGCAGCTTCAATTGCTGCCTTGCTTCTCCTTTGCTGTCAATTTTGGCTTCAAATCAAAGCATAGTTGTATCCTCCTGTTTGTTCCTCGGTGTTTACTCAGTATGACAGACAGCTCCTACCTTTCATTGCTGTTGGTGGCCCTGGCTGTCATCTGATTTTTAACAGCCCCTGTGAACCATAGTGGTGGATACCCACGCATTGCTACACTTGGCTCGGATTCCAAGTTTTAGATTAATACATCAGCGTTGGCAGGACCACTCAACTGGAGAGCTGCTTTTTGTCATCCATGGTCGATGCAGCTCGTCTGCGACAGCTGCAAACCCCAGCAAGCGCGTCCCAACCTAGCCCTCTTTTCCTCAGGTTTGCATCATGTGGTAATGAGATATTTGGTGACATTCATTTATGTACGGTGGTGTAAGCCCTCTGTAATTTGCAGATCATTTATGTCGTCGCGCTGCCCTTAAAACTCGGCTTGAATTCGAGCCAAGAAAACAAGGAAAGCTGGCTTTCAGAAGTATTATTCAGATATAAGCATTCATGAATAACCTGGTCATTGTCTGGTTTCAAAAAGACTGAAATGCTGCTGTCAACTCATTTGCATTGTAAATAAATTAGGTGACAATACTGTGTGGAAGTGGACAAGATGAGCTCACAAGCAAGAGTGTCATGATAAGTGCATATTGAAGCCATACAGCTGTGTTGCCATATCCTTTCCCATATCATGCAAATCAAGGTATATAATAGGAATGGACACAAAAAGTGTAGGTTTGAAATAAGTTTTTTGTCTGTGAAAGTTTCATTAACAGTGTGGCACCTGTTCTGTAATAATGGAGACCTGGTGTGGGACCTTTCTGTGTTAATGTTGTCACTAATTATTTATGCCTAAATTTCCCTGCATGAGCTGGTAAAGGATCATTCCAGGACAGTGGCCTACAATGGCCTAATCCTGAAGTATTTTGCAAAAGATACTTCCCTATATTATTAAGGAAGCTGTCAGAGAGCCATGGTTGAAAGAATGGAGCACAACCATAGTTTTTTTTAAAAACAGGAGAGAAGATGAGGTAAATCAAGAAGCAATGGTCAGGTTGCATCAAAGCCTGGGTTTGAAAAGGCTCTAAATTATAGGTTGAGCAGGAGAACTGATATATAGACCTAAACATTAAAATAATTACAACAGACGTTGACCTCCCAAACTAGACCTTCATCCTTTAGGCTTCCTCAGCCCTAGCTCTTTAAACCTTTTGATAGTGAGATTTTAGTGGAGCAGTAAAAGATGCATTTGATGGAAAAGAAATTGAGCAATTCAGCTAGTTTGAGTTCAATTTTTCATCCAAACAGGGATCCACTTATTTGGTGCTCTTTGCCTCCAGCCGCATGCTCAGGCAGAAGTATATGTTCCTGAGATTGACCCAGCTCCCAATGTTCTCCTAGCCTGGCCTGAAGTGATAGTCCCAATTAAAGAAAGATTAGACTTGCATTTATATAGCGCCTTTCACGACCTCAGGATGTCCCAAAGCACTTTACAGCCAATGAAGTACTTTTGAAGTGCAGTCACTGTTGTAATGTATGAAACGAGACAGTCAATTTGCGCACAGCAAGGTCCCACAAACAGCAGTGTGATAATGACCAGATAATCTGTTTTAATGATGTTAGTTGAGAGATAAATATTGGCCAGGACACCGGGGAGAATTCCCCTGCTCTTCTTCAAAATAGTGCCACGGGATCATTTACCTCTGCCTGAGTGGGAAGACGGGGCCTCATCCGAAAGACGGTACCTCCGGCAGTGCCGCACTCCCTCAGTAATGAACTGAAGTGTCAGCCTAGATTTTGGGTTCAGGTCTCTGGAGCGGAGCTTGAACCCATGACTTTCTAACTCAGAGGCGAGTACAATCAATGGAGCAACTCAGGGATGACACTGGAGCCTAGAGTGAGGAAAAATCATTGCAATTACAGATGGGTAACGACCAAGCAGACAAAAGATATATACACCCAGTGAATCGTAGCCAGAGAAAAAAGGAGAACAGAAAATAGAGGAACTATGCCAAGAGCGAAAGTTGGACATATCAGGATACAAAAGCATATGGAAGCACAATCAGGGAAGCTGCGGGTTGTGTGACTTACAATGGTCACGGGTTAGTTTGCTGGACTTCTCCCCCACTGAGCAGCCAGACATTAGATTCTGGACAACAGACTTGACGCTAAACTGCTCTTAGTGTGTGTCAGGTGTTCTCGAAGAATTTGTAGCTGTTCAGAGAATCGAGTGAGAAAACAGTCAAACGAGGCAGAACGATATCAGGGTTGAAGAGAAAACATTGCATTCTCCATCTCTCTCAACAAAATCTGGAGGATTAACAATAATGACTGTGCTTGGGTACTGCCTGTAGATGGATAATATACAGGGCATCAATATGCTGTGCCATGTGTGGTCGGGCAAGGCTATTCCCTATGTCAGGAGTTAATGCCAGATTCACCACCTGTCCTCAAGTCCAGATCCCAACAGGGTGCAGCAGTGGGACCATGGCATGATTTCCGAAGTCTGGTATGCTGCCAGTAAAAATTCATTGAAAACCTTTTAATCTTAACAACAAATGTCTCTGTATCATAAGTAAGCATGATACTGGGCAAATCAATTCACATTTTACAAGATTCCACACTGCAAGCTTAAAACTGGACAGTCTGCTTCAAACATTGACCAATAGCAACCCTGGCATTTGATCCGAGCCAAGCCATAGTGTGGAGGTTGCTACCTGCCTGGTGTTAACTGGCAACATAATGGGCATCTTTTAAAATTCAACAAAGTGTGGGCAAGCATTTTGATTTTAGATATGGCGATATTCCAATTAAATTGGTTCAAACAAATAGACAACATGCTCCTGCTAATAAAAACAGAAAATGCTGGAAATGCTCAGCAGGCCAGGCAGCCTCTGTGGAGAGAGAAACAGAGTTAACGGGCTCGATTTTGCCATTGGGGGCGGGCTGGGGGCGTGTCAGGTGGTCATCATGTCAGGATATTGACTCCGATGTGAAGTGGGACAAAAGTGCGATTTTGCCCTAATTGGGCACTTGATTTCCAGTGTGTAGAAACCCCTGGCCCAATGAGCCATTTTATATAGGAAGTCACCTCCGATGACGTCATCAATGCTGTTGGATTTAAGGCCTGCAAGCAGCCTTGCTTCTTTTTCAGCCTTTAAACTTTATGCCCATTGTTCTGAGTGCTTCCTTCAGCAATTATGTCCACCAGTAGACCAAAGTGTGCTCCAAGATTCGATGAGGCCTCCCTCCAAGCTCTGGTGGAGGGAGCAAGAGCAAATAAGGAGGTGCTCTTCCCTTCCTCAGGGAGGAAAAAGCCTCCCCAGCAGACTAAAGCTGTGTGGTTGCAAGAGGCCCAAGAGATAAAAACAATTTCTATGTGCAGCAGAACCTGGCTGCAGTGCAGGAAGCGGTTTCATGACCTTCTCCGCACAGGAAAAGTGAGTATGACATTCCCATCAGCCTCAATCTGATCCCCATCACCTCTCAACACCAGCACTCTGCTTTGCCAACCTCTTCCTCCAAATCCCACTTGACACTTACATCCCTGCACCCTTACCCATTCCCTCACTCTCTATGGTCACATTCACTTAACTACTCAACCTGCAGCCCTCACACTCCCCATCACTGTGATGCAATGACAACAACTTACAACACACAGGGAGGGTCCTTTGTCTCCTTCTAAGCATCTATGCTATGGATTCTCTCCACTCACTTCTTCATTCTCACTCAAACTCCACTTGTGTCCCTCATTGCAGGAAAAGAGAGCCCACAATAAGAGGGAAAGAGCAAGGACAGGAGGAGGGCCACCCTCAGTAGCCCAGCTCACCACTTCGGAGGAGGCGGTCCTGGAGATCGAGTGGAGGATGATTCGCAAGTGGGGGACGGACAGACGGGCGCATCACAGCAAGCTGGTGACAGAATAGTTTAGCATCTCTCTCAGTGACATTGCATGAGTGACTGATAATGATTCTGATGCTGTAACAGATTGACTTATGATCATCTGCACAATTCAATGTGCATGCAACCTTTACCTCACATCTCTAACTCTTTCCTTTACTCTCCCACAGGACCATCGAGAGCCCCCGTCCCCACTGTCCAGGAGGAAGAGCCTGAGCTTCCAGACTCCTCAGAGGAAGCTGCAACCTCTGAGGGCACAGCGTCAGCAGAATTCAGCGCACCCAGCACCAGCGCAGACACTCACACCTCGGTGGGACATTCGCGACATAGAGTAGTGTTGTCACCTGGTGTATCACAGCTCACAAGTGAGCATCAGCAGATGGAGACAGGGACAGCAGCGGAGAGTCCTCGTCGGAGGGTGCGGGACTCTGCCAGCTTGGCTCAGCTGCATGTGCCTCAGGGTCCATCCAGTAGGAGAGCGGTGCTGGAACTCCAGGAACAGGTGCAGGTGTCTCTGGCAGGTTTTGTCTCCAGGGTCGCTGCGAGTGTGGAGCGAATGGAGGAGTCCAACGCTAACATGAGCAGAGCCTTTGTGGAGGCATTGGTGCATGAACGCATCACCACGGAAAGGATGGCAACCTCCGCGGAAAGGAGGGCTACCTCTGTGGTAAGGCTGGCTACTGTAGAGGAGAGGATGGCTATGGCCATGAAGGAGCTTAGTCGCCAGGGTATTGAAAACATGGTCATTGTTCAGAATAGACTGACATCTCTTGAGGAGCGATGGTCAGCTATTGAGCATAGAAACCAGACCTTCATGGAAGTCCTCTGGAGTAGGACTTCCAGTGCAGAAACGGGTCCTCATGGCCCCCCTGAAGTGCAGCAAGGTGCTGTCAAGCCACTTGCTAGCTCTGAAGTGGGGCTGACCCATGAGAGGGATGTTGGTGGCAGACAACAAGGAAGTGGGGGCTCCTCCCCGAGCGCTCACACGACCATGCTACTGCAAAGCCCTCGGTCAGAGCCCCACCAGAGTACTCACCCTACTGAGATGGGCGTCTCAGCCCCCGCACAGCCGCAGGAGCAGCAGACTGTTGCCGAACCCTCACAGGTTCACAACCCCAGAGGACGCCCGCCAAAGGCGTCGAGAGAGGAGCAGCAAGAAAGTGAACAAGGGGCCTCCACATCTGCTGAAGCCACAGGGGAAGCACCACATAGGAGCAAATGTAAGAGGAAGATAAAGCACAAGTAGTCACAAGGATAGTCACTGGGTATTCTGTTGTATTGATTTTTGACAAGCCATCCTTGAATTGTTATGATAAACAGATTTGATGGCAAACTGTTGAAGTTGTGGCCTGTGTCATTTCGCAAATGGGACTTTCACATTGAGGGCTTAGGGCGACTTGCAATTGTCAGTATGGTGGTCAGAGTGATTGGAATCCGCAGGTTCTTGTCCATTTTCAATGCTCTGGTAAGAAGGTGCGAGGCAAAAGTGTTTGATTGTGCAGGCTAAGCAAATCTGGCCAACATGAGTGAGTCCCTTGCATCCCGGGCAGCAATTTGGTCGCACGCTGGCACCTTCTGGCCTGTGCAGCTTCAGGTGGGTGAGCAGCAGCTTGGCGCTCCTGTTGATGCTCCTGCTGTTGGTGCTGCTGTTGTTCATGGTTCTGCTGCTGCCGCGGCTGGTCTTTGTCTGAATTTGATGTCCAGGAGGAAAGGAATTAAATGGTCACCATGCTACTGGTATATACCTCAGTTGAGGAAGCTCTCAGTCAAGGTGGGAAAAGGGGTTTCCTAGGAGGTCTCACTGAAAATGGGTGTCAGGCTCCAAACTTCCACAACAATGAGTAGGCCTGCTAAAAGTTCCCCCAGACCTGAGACAACAAAGTTCTGCCACCTGCAAATGATGATTGGTGAATACTCCTTTTTAATGGTGGAGCTGCAGCTGTTAGTAAGCAATCCACTTGTGAGGCCACCAGGATTAACTGGCGTGTTCCAGAGGAAACATGCAGGACGGGGGAAATGTGTTAAAATCAGAAAGGTCTCTCAAAATGGGATTATAGAGTCAATTAACTGGTTGTTAAGGGCCTTAAGGGCCTATCCCGCCTCTTGGAGGCAGGATGGAAAAGGGGTCTGAAACCACGAATGTGGGAAAATTGTTCGGAGGCGGGCTGGGGACGGGATCGGACCCACCTGCCATTTTTTGCGATTTTTGACAACTCACACGCCTCCAAACCCACCTCCTCGGGCCTAGTAAAATCAAGCCCAACGTTTCCGGTCAATGACCTTTCGTCAGAGATCATGCTAATCATTGTTTTGGGCGGGCTGAGAGAAGTAGGTACGCACATAACATACCAATGCGTGGCTGGCCTTATTCTTCAGCTGGGATGATGCGCGTACTGTGTGGTTGGGAGAGATGGGCTGCTGAAGTGGAGCTAGCCAGTTGAGGGACTGAGTGGGTGTTGAGGGTATAAAAACATTACGCTTTTCTGGAAGTTGTGTCAGACATACAGTTACTGACGTTGGGAAGACTAAATAAATTTGACACTCGTGGCTTTGAAAAGATAGAAAAAAATTAAAGGGCCTGGCATAGAGAATGGGCAAAGACCATTTTGATCTATCCGGCTGGTACCAGATTTCAAAGACATACAAATTGATGACAACCTAACAGAGTTAGAACACCCCTGAGGAGATTTGCTCAGCTAATTCTTTAAATTCCAGAAACTTTAGGGGAGATTTTAACCCTCCCCGCCTTGGTGTGCGGGCAGCCAAAATTGCCACTGGGACTCATCCGCCAATGCCCCCTACCAATCCCCCAGACTGCAACTTATCTTGCTCTTCTAAGCAGGACATCCCCCAGGAACTGAAAGGGCTCTTCTTTAAATAAGAAAGTCGGACTCCGATGACATGAATCAGGGCTCGATTGTTATTTTAACCATGGGTCTGAGCGAGGAAAGTGATTGTGGCTTTCCCGTCAGGCCAGCCTAGCGGGAAGAGGAATCAGAGCCAGAAGGAGGCCAACATTTTTTCTAATTTACTTGTGGAGCTAGAATGAGGAGGAGTCCTCCTCCAGGCCCCAGAAGGAAAGGTTAGGCCAATTCCTGTCCCTCAATTAAGTTGTCTGAGTGCCGGGGGCCTGTTTCTTTGGTCGCCAGCAATTTGGACTCCTGCTGATTGACATTGCGCCGGGTTCGGGCGGAAAACTGACCACAGTCCTGCAGCTGAGGCAAAACTCCCGGGCCTCAACACTATCGAGGTCGGGTCAGTTTGCCACCCCTCTTGGCTCTCGCCTGCCGGACTCCCATCCTGAGTTAAAATCAGGGCTTTTGTACAAGGTGAAGATGGGAAAGAACTAACTAAAAGGAAAGAAAATGCAAAATCTTTGGCGGGGGAGGAGTAACAGCCACTCCCTGGGCCCACACCTTTTGGGACTGTTTTCTCCATTACAGAAGGCGGCTTCCCTGTCCGAGTGGAGGCCAGGAGTTTCCACACAAGGCACCAGCCAGTAGCTGTTTATAGAGAGGCATTGGCAGAGACAAAGGAGCAGCTTGCCAGCCTGTCCTCCAGGCTCGCGATGATGCACGCTGCAGGAAGACCGAGAGGCAGAAGGGCAGAAAATAATAATACTGCGGCTGATATCCGCAATCCAGCGTTCCCAGCGGGAGTGGGGCGGGGGTGGTGCTCACGGGG
Source organism: Somniosus microcephalus (assembly GCF_052327205.1). NCBI lineage: Eukaryota > Metazoa > Chordata > Chondrichthyes > Squaliformes > Somniosidae > Somniosus > Somniosus microcephalus. The sequence continues at coordinate 41,466,995 of NC_140993.1, read as the reverse complement.
AGTAAATCCTGGGGAATCATGGGATAAAGCCTGTGGATTTTCCGTGCCTTAAAATTAGTGGATGGAAACTCCCCATCTGACACAAATAAATTTCTGCATTTATTGTGTTGGACTTTGGCAAATTTCCCACTGGGTTTGCTTGATCATCGAACCAAACGTTTTATTTTTAAAATATTCTTAAAAGAGCAGTAGTACACTGCCATTATAGTGAAATCCGATATAGTGATTTGGGCAGGTCCCAAATGACCATTATAGGCGAACAATTACTGTACCAGGCAGTGGGCAGTAGGATTGCCACCTTCTGGCATCGTTTTAGAGGAGCGGCGAACAGTGGTGTTGAACAGCTGAGCATCGCTCGCTAGCACTTTGAACAGCTAATAGTAAATTGTACAACAGCCCTGGCGCATTGCCCGCCTCTCCTGGCTGATGCCCTGCCATGTTTGTCCATGTTGTTCGGAAGCTGAATTAGAAGGTGGCAATGGGATGGAAACTACATCAGAATGTGGGAAACAGTGGAGGAGGAGTCTGGAACAAAAACTGGGCAGCGCAACAGATGAGAGATGCACAATTAATTCATTATGCAAGTGTGATTTTGTACTTTTTTTTAATTCATTCACGGGATGTGAGCATTGCTTGCAAGGCCAGCATTTATTGCCCATCCCTAATCCGAATGATCACTACAAGCAGTGATTACTGGAAGCATTTTCCATTCCTATTGAAATATAATTCCCCCACCCCAGTGTACAATAGGAGCAGAGGAGGCGGACATGTTGTAAAACTATTCATAAGATTGTAGAATTACACAGCACAGAAGGAGGCCATTCGGCCCATAGTGCCAGTGCCGCCTTCCTACATCTACCAGCAAGAAATATATTTAACGTGTGGCAGCAAACGTCAGTGGTTTGCATGCTTTATGCTGCTGACTTCTGCTTTTCCCATAAGAGACCCAAGCCCCAATTTTAACTCAAGGCAGGAGCCCGGTGGGCATGAGCCGTCCCAAGCTCAGCAGCTTGTGGCCTGGGAGATTTTAACTTAACATGTAAAGACAAGGGGGGGAGAAATTCATTCTAGCCCTGTTTGGGGCGCTAAAACTTCGAAAGCTGAAAAATTAGCACCAGGCGCTAATGTTGATAGGCTCCCGCAAAATTCAGTTGTAGCGCTCCAAGAGGGAAGTGGAGCGCTAAATCAAGCGCTAACCACTTCTCTTAGGGCGCTAAAGTCGGAGAGCGGGGTGGTACCGGCAGAGCGCGAGACAATTTGCAGCGCCTTCCAGACAGCGCTCTTCAATCACAGAGGCTGCTTCCCTCGCTTAAAGGGAAGGGCCAATACTCACCAGAAGCTATTTTTCGGCACTGTAGTCTTGCAAGGCGACTGCCAATACAGCCCCAAACACTGTCACCAAGTGGAGGGCTTGGACATCCTGCAACAATGAAAGAGTGAAAACTTTGCGCAGGCACCAGGCTGGTGCAAATAATAACAGTTCAGCTATCTGAAAAGCATTCCCTTTAATTACCGCTCCCGGAGCGGCCATCCAACTTCGCAATGCCTCCTCTTGCTGCTGTTGTCAGCGCGAGGCGATAATGCAAGTCAATTTCGCGTCCCGGGGCGGTAATGGGGCGCTGCGCACTTGATGACGTCGTGCTCTACGGGGCGCTAGAGACCGAGGCGGTAAGTGTTAGTGTCAGCGCAAAAACCGCCAGGGAAGTTCGCGGGCGTCGCTGATTTTGCCGCGCCCGGTCAGTAATCCCTTAGCGACCCGTTACCGCCCCCGCAGGCACTAACAGGAGGCACAAAGCAGCCGAATTTCTAGCCCATCATATGCAGTTTTATGAGCTTTGTAACTCAAGCTGTACGTCCTACATTTCTTCGTTTATGTTAAAGAACAAAATAACAGAAGTACATTAAAATCTGAGTGGTGGTGGTGTGTGGGGTGGGGGGGTGGGGGGGTTGGCCATCCAGATATTGAAGCTATAAAGTGATGCATTTCTAGGTGGAGCTGGGGGAATACTTGCTTGGAAACTTTGGAATTTTTGCATTGAAAATTATGCATTCCGGTTACATTTAAGCAATTTTACATTCTGTAATTTATACATTTTTAATCTTAAAAGAATGAAAAGTAAAGTGGCTTTTGGATCTTCAACAGAGCAACTAGAGCATCACTTTCTCAAAAGTTATCGCTAATTACTCTCCCACATCTAACTCACGCCCCCCTCCCTCCCCGCTCCTAATACAATTTCATAAAGGCCCTCTACCCCACACTTTGAGAGATACAAAGTCCTCCTCCAACACTTCTAGTTTATGCTGTCACTTATTTGCCTCTCACCCCTCCCCCAATTCAACCTGGCAGTGTTCCCCTCCACCCCTCAATTCAATCTGTTCTCCCTCCCCCACTCAAGTCTTCCATCCCCAGTTTGTGAAACACTCTTTTTCCTCACTATCTTTAATTCCACCTGGCACTCTTCTAGCGCACTAACCCAGTTCAAGTTGGCCCTATTCTTTCACCCCCTATTAAAATGGAGCTATTCCTCCTCCCTTTCCCATTCAAACTGGCACTCTTCATTCCTTCCCAGCTCAAATCGGCACTCTTTACATCTCCAACCCTCTCAGTTCATGTCAAACTCTTCCCTCCACACCCCACCCCACCCCAGTTCATGCTGCTACTCTTCCTCTCTCAGTTAATGCTTGAACTCTCCTTCCTCACCCACCCCGAAGCAATACTCCCAGCTTCTCCTCTCTTCCCCTCCAAAGGTCCTGGCTTCTGCCCCCTTACACCTCCATTCAGTGCTAACCATTTACCCCTTCCCTCTCCCCTTCATATCCAACCCTTTGCCCTCCCTTCCTCTCCCCTCCACCAGCTTCCATCCTCAGTGTTGTTCCTACCCAACTTCTGCTGCAAAGTGCGTTTGGTTGCTGCATACTATAAGCAAAGAACTATTTTCACAAGAATTCCCTTCTACATTTTACAGAGCTTAGAAAGAAAGACTTGCATTTATATAGCGCCTTTCACGACCACAGGACGTCTCAAAGTGCTTTACAGCCAATGAAGAACTTTTGAAGTGGAATCACTGTTGTGCTGTGGGAAATGCAGCAGCCAACTTCCGCACAACAATGTGCTAATGACCAGATAATCTGTTTTAGTGATGTTGATTGAGGGATAAATATTAGCCAGGACACTGGGGATAACTCCCCCACTCTTCTTCAAAATAGTGCCATGGGATCTTTTACGTCCACCCGAGAGAGCAGCCGGTTTAAAGTCTCATCCAAAATGATGGCACCTCTGATAATGCAGCACTCCCTTGGAGTGTCAGCCTAGCTTTATGTGATATAAGTCCCTGTAGTGGGACTTGAACCCACAACCTTCTAGACTCAGAGGCGAGTGTATTAGGGATGGGTTTCTTGAGCAGTATGTAACTGAACCGACCAGGGGGCAAGCAACCTTAGATTTGGTCCTGTGTAATGAGACAGGATTAATTAAAAATGTCCTAGTAAAGGATCCCCTTGGAATGAGTGACCATAACATGGTTGAGTTCCATATTCAATTAGAGGGTGAGAAGGTTGGATCTCAAACAAGCGTGCTGAGCTTGAATAAAGGAGACTATGAAGGTATGAGAGCGGAATTAATGAGAGTGGACTGGGAAAATAGATTAAAGGGTAAGACGGTACATGACCAGTGGTGTACATTTAAGGAGTTATTTTACAACTTCCAAAAAAAATATATTCCACTGAGGAAAAAAGGGTGTAAAAGAAAAGATAGCCATCCGTGGCTAAGTAAAGTAATTAAGGATAGTATCCGACTAAAAACAAGGGCATATAAGGTAGCCAAATCTAGTGGGAGGATGGAAGATTGGGAAGTCTTTAAAAGACAGCAAAAAATAACAAAAAGATTGATTAAGAAAGGGAAGATAGATTATGAAAGTAAATTAGCAAAAAATATAAAAACAGACAGTAAAAGTTTCTATAGTTATATAAAAAGAAAAAGGGTGGCTAAAGTAAATGTTGGTCCCTTAGAGGATGAGACCGGGAAATTAATGGTGGGAAACATGGAGATGGCAAAAACACTGAACAATTATTTTGTATCAGTCTTTACAGTAGAGGACACTAAGAATATCCCAACACTGGACAAACAGGGGGCTCTAGGGGGGTTGGAACTAAATACAATTAAAATCACTAAGGAAGTGGTACTTGGTAAAATAATGGGACTCAAGGCGGATAAATCCCCTGGACCTGATGGCTTGCATCCCAGGGTCTTGAGGGAAGTAGCGGTAGGGATTGTGGATGCATTGGTAATAATTTTCCAAAACTCACTGGACTCAGCAAAGGTCCCGGCAGATTGGAAAACTGCTAATGTAACACCATTATTTAAAAAGGGTAGTAGGCAGAAGGCTGGAAACTATAGACCTGTTAGCCTAACATCTGTGGTTGGTAAAATGTTAGAGTCCATTATTAAGGAGACAGTAACGGGACATTTGGATAAACACAATTTAATAGGGCAAACTCAGCATGGTTTCATGAAGGGGAAGTCATGTTTAACAAATTTGCTTGAGTTTTTTGAGGAAGTAACATACAGGGTGGATAAAGGGGAACCAGTGGACGTAGTGTATTTAGACTTCCAAAAGGCATTTGACAAGGTGCCACACAAAAGATTATTGCTCAAGATAAAAAATCACGGGATTGGGGGTAATATTCTGGCATGGGTGGAGGATTGGCTCTCTAACAGAAAGCAGAGAGTTGGGATAAATGGTTCGTTCTCAGATTGGCAACCAGTAACTAGTGGTGTTCCGCAGGGGTCAGTGCTGGGTCCCCAACTCTTTACAATCTATATTAACGATTTGGAGGAGGGGACCGAGTGTAACATATCAAAGTTTGCAGATGATACAAAGATGGGACGGAAAGTAGTGAGTGAGGAGGACATAAAAAACCTGCAAAGGGACATAGACAGGCTAAGTAAGTGGGCAGAGATTTGGCAGATGGAATACAATACTGGAAAGTGTGAAGTTATGCACTTTGGCAGGAAAAATCATAGAGCAAGTTATTATCTTAATGGCAAGAAACTGGAAAGTACTGAAGTACAAAGGGATCTGGGGGTCCTGGTGCACGAAACTCAAAAAGTTAGTATGCAGGTGCAGCAAGTGATCAAGAAGGCCAATGGAATGTTGGCTTTTATTGCTAGGGGGTTGGAATATAAAAACAGGGAGGTATTGCTGCAGTTGTACAAGGTATTGGTGAGGCCGCACCTGGAATACTGCATACAGTTTTGGTGTCCATACTTAAGAAAAGACATACTTGCTCTCGAGTCAGTACAAAGAAGGTTCACTCGGTTAATCCCGGGGATGAGGGGGTGGTCATATGAGGAGAGGTTGAGTAGATTGGGACTCTACTCATTGGAGTTCAGAAGAATGAGAGGCGATCTTATTGAAACATATAAGATTGTGAAGGGGCTTGATCGGGTGGATGCGGTGAGGATGTTCCCAATGATGGGTGAAACTAGAACTAGGGGGCATAATCTTAAAATAAGGGGCTGCTCATTCAAAACTGAGATGAGGAGAAACTTCTTCACTCAGAGGTTTGTGGAATTTGCTGCCCCAGAAAGCTGTGGAAGCTACATCATTAAATAAATTTAAAACAGAAATAGATAGTTTCCTAGAAGTAAAGGGAATAAAGGGTTACGGGGAGCGGGCAGGAAATTGGACATGAGTCTGGGTTCGGAATGGTCATGGCCCTGTGGGTAGTGGAGCGGGCCCAGGGGCCGTGTAGCCTTGTTCTGCTCCTACTGTGTTCTAATTCTGTTAGATTTCAGGAGATGGTTTTATTCCTGTTCCTGGCTGGGGTGGAGATCGCCTTTACAGAAGGTAAGTACTGTAGAAAATATAGGGACAGAGTGATCTCCTGGAAGAATTTCGATCGCCTAGATGGGTCGGAGAGGAATTTCCCAGATTTTTTTCGCCCAAATTGGCCATTGGGTCTTTATCTGGTTTTTCGCCTCTCCCGGGAGATCACATGGGTTCGGGTGGATGCAGAGTGATAGAAGATTTGAGGTTAGGATCAGATCAGCCATGATCTTATTGAATGGTGGAGCAGGCTCGAGGGGCCGATTGGCCTACTCCTGCTCCTATTTCTTATGTTCTTATGTTCTTATGAGCCACAGCTGGCACAAGCTTTGAATCACTTCACAATAAGACTCGGTAGGAGTCACTTCATTTGTAAGTTGCTTACCCAAACTGAGAGGCTCGCACAAATTCTGCTGCCATTTTGTTCAAGTGATCTTGTGCAAACTAAATTTGCAGATCTTCAGGAGACTTCCCACTCCCATTTTATTGTTCAGCTGGAGAATATTTAAGGCATACAACACACGTTTCAAGCCTCAAGAATGCGACCACAGAATGTTGGTTAAGCATCTCCTCCTCTGTGTTCACGTCACACCAAAAGCGCATTATCTGGGCTGACTCTTAGAAAGTTCTAATCATACAAATGGTATTATTCCTCCTGAAAGGGTGCAGAGAAGAGCAACAAATACGATTCCAGCTAGCCGGGTTTTATTTATGAGGTAAGGCGGTCATTGCTTCCTTTAGAATGAAGGCTCTGAGGCAACCTCATTCAGACTTTCAAGATTGCTGAAGGAATTGACAAACCGGCAAAGGAAAATAATATCATGGAATAATTTATTAGGGGAGACCTTGAAGAGCACAGTATGAATGGGTTCGAGAGGTCATTAGTTGTGTTTCTGGAAAGAGAAGGCATTGAAGAATATGGAGAGAATGTAGATAGGTGGGGTTAATCTATCGAAAAGGGACAGGCTTGGCTTTTTAAATGCGTTTATGGGATGTGGGCGTCACTGGCAAGGCCAGCATTTATTGCCCATCCCTAATTGCCCTTGAGAAGGTGGTGGTGAGCCGCCTTCTTGAACTGTTGGGTCCAGGGCCTGTTCCTGTTCTTAAAATACTTATTTTCTGCCACCAACAAATTCAAAATGCATTGAGATTCTTTCTTGTAACACCCCCCTGAGGACAGGTTTAACACTTCAGATGCAAGGCTGCAGAGCAACTTCAATTAAAAGCTTTTGAAATCACATTTTGAGTCTGATGCTTGCCAACTTATTTGTAAAAATACGCTAGAGGTATTGTCGTGTTTTTCCTGTGTCATTTTTATGTGTAGCTGTATCAAGAAGTGAAAGGTTCAGATTGACTTGTCAGGATTCTGTCAGCCCAAACATTTTGATTGAGCTCGGGATCTTTTTTGATTTACATCACTGTGAAGCCACAATTACCGGACCAAAATGAAGGCTGTGCAGCAGCTTGCAAAAATGCCTCGACTTCTCTTTGTCTTTCTGCCCCTTCACCCGCTGCAGTCCCCCCGCCCCCATTATAAGAAAACTTAAATGAAACCAACTTGTTTAGAAAAAAACATCTACATGGATTTTGAAGCTCACAGTCTGATATGAATCTTGAATGTTTACACTGATGCCATTCTCCCAGTGGGAGCTGGGCTAGGTGGGAGAACTCGTCAGAAAATGGGCACTATGTTTTATAAATATATTAAGAATAAGAGGATAACTAAAGTGAGGGTAGGGCCTATTAGAAATCATGAGGGTAATCTGTGTGTGGAGGCGGGAGACGTCGGTAGGGTTCTTAATGAATACTTTGCGTCTGTTTTCACAAAGGAGAGGGGCGAGGCAGACATTGCTATCGGGGGGGAGGAGTGTGAAATATTAGATGAAATAAAGATAGTGAGAGAGGAAGTATTAAGGGGTTAAGCAGCTTTAAAAGTGGATAAATCCCCAGGCCCGGATGAAATGTATCCCAGGCTGTTAAGCGAAGCAAAAGAGGAAATAACAGAGGCCCTGACCATCATTTTTCAATCCTCTCTGGCTTCAGGTGTGGTGCTGGAGGACTGCTAATGTGGTGCCCTTGTTTAAAAAGGGAGAAAAGGATAGACTGAGTAATTACAGGCCAGTCAGCCTAAGCTCGGTGGTGGGAAAATTATTCGAAAAAATTCTGAAGGACAGGATAAATCTTCATTTAGAAAGACACAGATTAATCAAGGATAGTCAGCATGGATTTGTTAAGGGAAGGTCGTGTCTGACAAACTTGATTGAATTTTTTGAGGAGGTAACAAGGAGGGTAGATGAGGATAGTGCGTTTGATGTAGTGTATATGGACTTTAGCAAGGCTTTTGATAAGTTTCCACATGGCAGACTGGTCATGAAGTTACAAGCCCATGGGATCCAGGGCAAAGTGTCAAATTGGATTCAAAACTGGCTCGGAGACAGGAAGCAGAGGGTAATGATTGATGTGTGTTTTTGTGGCTGGAAGGCTGTTTCCAGTGGGGTTCCGCAGGGCTCAGTACTAGGTCCCTTGCTTTTTGTGGTATATATCAACGATCTAGACTTGAATATAAGGGGTATGATTAAGAAGTTTGCAGATGATACTAAAATCGGCTGTGTGGTTGATACTGAAGAAGGAAGCTGTAGACTGCAGGAAGATATCAATAAATTGGTCAGGTGGGCAGAACAGTGGCAAATGAAATTCAATCCGGAGAAGTGTGAGGTAATGCATTTGGGGAGGGCTAACAAGGAAAGGGAATACATATTAAATGGTAGGACACTGAGTAGTATAGAGGAACAAAGGGATCTTGGAGTGCATGTCCACAGATCCCTGAAGGTAGCAGGCCAGGTAGATAAGGTGGTCAAGAAGGCATACGGAATGCTTGCCTTTATTAGCCGTGGCATAGAATACAAGAGCAGGGGGGATTATGCTTCAACTGTATAAAACACTAGTTAGGCCTCAACTAGAGTACTGCGTGCAGTTCTGGTCACCACATTACAGGAAAGATGTGATTGCACTAGAGAGGGTACAGAGGAGATTTACAAGGATCTTGCCGGGAGTAGAGAATCTTAGCTATGAGGAAAGACTGGATAGGCTGGGTCTGTTTTCCTTGGAACAGAGGAGGCTGAGGGGAGACCTTATTGAGGTGTATAAAATTATGAGGGGCCTAGATAAAGTGGATAGAAAAGACCTATTTCCCTCAGCAGAGGGGTCAAAAACCAGGGGGCACAGATTTAAAGTAATTGGGGGAAGGTTTAGAGGGGATTTGAGGGGAAATTTCTTCACCCAGAGGGTTGTGAGGGTCTGGAACTCACTGCCTGAAAGGGTGGTAGAGGCAGGAACCCTAACCACATTTAAAAAGTACTTGGATGTGCACTTGGGATGCTCTAACCTGCAGGGCTACGGACCAAGAGCTGGGAAGTGGGATTAGGTTGGATAGCTCTTTGTTGGCCAGCGCGGACACGATGGGCCGAAATGGCCTCCTTCCGTGCTGTAACTTTCTATGATTCTAGAACATTGTAGCTCTACCTCCGACCCATGCTTCCTCCATGCGTGGCTTTTCACAGGGAGCAAGGGATGGTGGAATTGCCTCTGTTGCATGATCAAAGGGTTGCGAAGGGCAAGAGAAATCAGTGAGCATTAATACAAATGAGATGCAATATATTAAGCTAAGTCTGAAAATAGGCAAGTTAAGAACTAAGTGCTGCGGAAGTAACTCAGCTTAAAGGGAAAAATGCAGTTGTTAGATTTTCAAAGAATCATAGAATCATTTTGTAGCCTATTTAAGATAAAGATTACAAATTCTTCAGAGGATGGTGTGTTCACAACAGGCTTTGCTGGGATAAAGATCTCAAGGCAGTTCAGAAAGAGTCTGGCAAGAAACGAGTGTCAGAAGTAACAGCGCTGTGGATGGAGTGAAAGCCTCACTGCTTTGATGTGATGTCCTGCCGCTGCGATGAAAAAAAAATCCTTTTGTGAGCCTATTTAAAAATGAAAGCAGCGAGCAAACATGAAAGAGTGTTTTAGCAGTGTGAAAGGCAGTTTAAGCTCACTTTGAATGCAGACGTCGAACATATCCATGGATGTATTTAGCTGGTATCACCTGACATGTGTTTTTAATAGATCAGAGCTTTATTTTCTAAAGAAATTAAATGGCAAGCCAGCAAAATGTTATTTTATACCTTTTCCCTCCGCTGAATGGCTACTGAGGTTCGGAGGCACAGCACGTTGTGTGGATGGGAGCAGGATGTTACAAAGGGATACAGACAGGGTATAAGAGTGGGAAAAACTGTGACAAACAGAGTTAAATTTGGGGATGTGTAACTTTGAATCCAAGAAAGTCAAATCGGAATATTTTCTAAATGGAGAGAGACTAGGAGCTGTGGAGGAGCAAAAGGATTTGGGTGTCCATGTACAGAAATCCCTAAAAGCCAGTGCACCGATGCAAAATGTAATTAAAAAGACTAATGTCTTATATCTCAAGGGGATACAAAGTGGAGGAAGTTATGCTTCAGTTGCACAGTTCAATTTTGGGCACCACACCTCAGGAACGATATATTGGCCTTGGAGGGGGTATAGAGCAGATTCACCAGAACAATGCCAGAGCTTAAAGTGGACAGGTTGCATAAACTTGGGTTGTATTCCCATGAGTTTAGAAAGTTGAGGGGTGACCTATTGAGGTGTTTAAAATGATAAAAGGATTCAACAGCGTAGATACAGAGATACTATTTCCTCTGTAATGGGGGAGTCCAGTACAAGGGGGCACAATCTTACAATTAAAGCTAGGCCATTTATGAGCAAAATCAGGAAGCACTTTTTCATGCGAAGGGTAGTGGAAATCTGGAATCCCCTACCCCAAAGGCCATAGATGCTGGGTCAATTAATAGTTTCGAGACTGAGATTGACATATTTTTATTAGGTAAGGTTATCAAGGGATATGGATCAAAAGCAGGTAAATGGTTTCAAGGTACAGATCAGCCATGACCTATCTGACAGACTCGATGGGCGGAATGGCCTACTCCTCTTTCTATATTCCTCACTGGAAGGAACACAGCTGAGAAAGAAATGGCAGACGGAATCTTCCTAAAGGCCCTTTGAGGGCTTTAATTGATACTTGTTTTTTTTAAATTACGTCTGTGAAGCACCTTGAGACATTTTTCAATGCTAAAGGCACTATATAAATGAAAATTGTTGTTGTTCAATGGTTAAAGTATTAAAAAGGAAAATAAAGGATGGGTAACAGCTTCAGTACAAAGTACAGCCCCTCCTCTCTCTCAAACAGGACTCCCATATCTGATTGCAGTCCAGTGACCACTGCTCGAAACCATGCATGTGAGCACAGTACCTGAGGAAAGGTTCATGCTTGGTTGTGACTGAATAACCTGCTAAAACTCATTGGGGGAAAAATTGGTTGGTTGCACCTCCCATTAGCGCCTTAAGAGGGTGCCAAGTGGGACGCAAAGCAACTAGCGCCCGGGCGCGGCGATATCTGCGCCTCTCGCGAAATTAACTAGACATTTTGTGGCGGCACTAAACACTACCGCCACAATCTCCTGCACCGGCAGATCGTGACATCAGTCGAGTGCGCAACGCCCCGGTAGCGCCCCAGACCGGATATTGAGTGGCGCCCCCTGCCTTACCGCCTGCCGCTAGCAACGACAGGTTGAGGGGTGTGTTTTGCAGTCAGAAAGGGACTGGGGGAGCGCTATTTAAAGGCGACCACTTCCTGCCTTTTTTTGTTGGTAACATTTTTGCACCACGCATTCTGAGAGAGAGAGAGAAAGACTTCTGGAGAGATTCAACGTTGTGTGAAAGAGTTTTGGGTACTGAGCAGCACTTTGCAGGTTCATTTTGATTTGCCCTTGTATCGATTTAGAAGAGACTGTGGGGGCTGCACTGTGAGCTCTTTCCCTGGGTCACTCCATTGTTCTTTCCAGCAGATTTGATCTACAAGTCTCTCCAGGCCGAGATTCAAGGCTGCAATGAGCAGGATATGGATGGAGAGCAAGATCAACCCACCCCTTTAAGAATTGGCCGGTGCCATTGTGTCTGTGTTCCATTGCTGACTGACATCACATGAGCTTCGCCCGCCCTCTGAGGTAGCGCCTCGCTCCTCGGCCTTAGCACCTTAAGAGAGGTGTGTAGCGCCTGATTTAGCGCTCCAATCACCTCCAGGGGTGATAAAAGCCAAGTTTGCTGTCGGAGGCGATAATTAGCGCCAGGCGCTAAACTTTGCGCACCGCCAATAATGGCGCCCCAAATGGGGTGATACCGAATTTTTCCCCCATTAACTTATTAAGAATAGCTGGGGGGAGCCCGGCTTTGCCAGGGCTGTTTTGGGCCGGGCGGTTTAAATCGAGTGCCAGGCTTTGGGCCCTGTCTGTGTCCCTCTGTGAATCTGCTGCCGGGCAACATTTCTATCTTTTAATACCTTGAAAGATGAAAGTGAAAGTACTTATAAAATGTTTTTGGTAAATCTTATGTTATTTTTAAAAGAGATACTGACTTTTTCAAAGTAGTTTGAGCTGGAAGCTGAAGTCATGGCAGTGAAACAATGGCTGCCGGATCCCCGAGATGAAAACGATTAGTCCCGCCCACACACACACACACCGATTGGCCAACCATCAGGGGACCGTACTGTAGGATTGGTCAATCGTGACGGCACAGGATTGGTCGAACCTTGACGTCAGTCAATCAATGCTAGCAGATCCTGGCCTAGAAATTGAGTTTTGGCTTAGCCAGGGCTTTAGCGCCGGAAGTTAGTGCCGGCGCTAAGTCCCCCTGCGCGCGCCAAAAATTCAGCAGGGCCGCGCCCAAACGGCTGCCGGCGCTACTGAAGGGTCTTTGCGGCGGTAAATCGGCGCTAACTGCCGTTTTGCGCCGCAATTCCGGCGCTGCGGCACCCGATGCGGTGCGGCAGGCTCGGGAAGTGCAGGCCTCCTCCTTCCCTTAAGGAGGAGCTGCCTGCACCCGATCGCGGCCCGCGAAAATCTTTTAAAAAATGAGCCCGGCACCTCGGACAAGTGCCGGGCTTGCTTCTGTTCCGGGGGGGGGGGGGGGGAAGTCCGGGGAGGGAGCTGCGGCCAGGCGGCCGGCGGGAAAGCGGCCGGCCGCCGCGGGGCCTTTAATGCGCCGGCGCAAAGACTCGTAAGACTCTGTTGCCAGAGTCTTAGTTGCGGCTGTCACGGGCGAGGCGGCCGCAACTGAATTTCGGCGCTGGGGCCCGTCGGCATGGCAACCGGGACGCTGCGCACACCGATGACGTCATCGGTGCCGGCGCAGCGCTACCGGTCTACCGCGCAGCGCTACCGGTCTACCGCGGCGTAAGGGCCCCAGGCAATTTCGGCGCCGGCGCCAAATGCAGCGCTAGGCCCTCTAGCGCCGCAAAATCGGCGCTAAGGGCACTCAATTTCTAGGCCAATGAGTTTAATTTTGAAGGTTTTTTGCATAAGGCGCGAACAATTTTTGTCCGACCGAAAAGTAAATACGCTTATGAGCATCCCGGAAGCGTAAGCTTTCTTCGGAGGTAACGCGCGCGTAGGTACGCCGTATAACTTTCGAGCGCATAGCCGGACAGACGCACACCCGAGGACAGACAGAAGGACAGACAGAAGGACAGACAGAAGGACAGACAGATCGAATCCTTTATTATATATATAGATAGGCAACGGGACAAACTACTGAAGGGCTGCGGGTGTTATTGGAGCCAATAGTCCTTGTCTTCAGGAGAGTAGAAAAAGTAACTTCTAAATTTAATATACCCTGTATTCATAGAATCATAGACTCCTAGAATGGGTACAGCACAGAGGGAGGCCATTCAGCCCATTGAGCTCCTGCTGGCTCTCTGCAAGAGCACTTCAGCTAATCCCACTCCCAACCCTTTCCCCGTAGCCCTGTGATTTTTTTTTCCTTCAGGTACTTACCCAACTCCCTTTGTACTGTTCATAAGAAAAAGAAATAGACAGAGTTTAGGCATGTTTAATTATGTATTTTCTCTGCTGTGGAAACCTACTATTTCAGGTCTTCAATCACATCGGGCATCCACTGAAATTACATAGTATTCAGGGCAACCAATGTACCACCTGCAGTGATATCATTCGTCAGCACAAAGGTTGGTCTGAAGACCAGTTTGGGTGCATTTGACGTAGGGAAAAACCTGTACTCACAGGGACAGTTTGAATAATCTATGTAGGGAATATTATGCACGCTTGGGTTTTCGTTCTCCGTTAAACGACCCTTGCCACCTGGATGGACTCAGTTTCTAGAATACCATGTGACCTCTCTGCTACAATTCAGCTGAGGCAATGAAGTCAGACCACAGGTGCTGTGGCATCTATTGCAATGCATGCATTGACTTTGTAAATGTTGGCTTTGAGCTGCAGTTTTGAAGATCATTTTAAAAATCCACATTTCACATGCATTTCCCTTGTTGCATCAGTGTATAATCTTCCATTTACAGACCCAATACTTACTGATCAAGATATTTTACCAGGATAATGTTCTGTCAGCAGGAATTTAATGCAATTGCCATACAACGAACATACTTGACCTTAAAGTAAAAGGAAGCTCTAGTGGAAGTGTTTTCTGTTTCAAGTATTCCTTTCCCACCTTGTCTATGTTAAAAAATGCATGAGAAAATCATTCTGAAAGAACCTTTCTTCTTGCTGCACAAGAGGATTCTGCTATTTTTGGTTCTCCTACTGTTCAGAGATACTTCGGTAATGTCACTGATGGGCTTCAACTTTGGACTGTTCTGACTGCTGATCTGGCTCTGCCTGGCCCTGAGATAGCATGCGAGCAGCAGAGGAATCAGTTGTACCCAGTTAGTGCAGTAGCATGTTTTCATCTCTGGTTTGACTCTGATCAGACTTGTTGTTAAATCAGGCTGAATCTCAAGAGCAGCCCATACTTACTGGTATTCACTTTCTAAGATAGTATTGCCATTGCAATGATGATTGCATAGTGCTGTTAAGTACACTGCACTTGCTGGCATTTCAGAAAAGCAGTAGCATCATTGCAGAACACTGAACATTCACATAAAGTATTGTGTGCATCAAGTCAGTTCAGTATTCTTTTAGTTGCCTTGATTTTACATTCTATGGAAGTGAGCTTGTTTTGTTTAGAAAAGAGAACACTCAAGATGATACAATTGAAGGGAAATGACAATATTGATTATTCACTGTGATGAACAGTTCAAATACCAGGGGCACAACATAAAAGGTAGAAATCTGGGAGCAAGAACGGAAGGCAGGTGAAACTTCTGCACCCAAATGATAACAGACTTGTGGAATAAGGTAGGAGGAAAGTGGATTGAAATGCAAATATATTCAAGAGGCAACTACATGCATTTTGAAGGAGAAGGGGTTGAAAAAGCAGTAGATGGGGTATATTTATTAAAAAGTGTCAGGCTAATGACCTTTTCCCTTTTCCTTAACATTTTCCACCTTTTTCAGTGTCAGCCAGTGGCTCAGTTGGTAGCACCCTTGCCTCTGAGTCAGAAGGTTGTGGGTTTTAAGTCCCACTCCAGGGACTTGAGCACAAAAATCTAGGCTGACACTCCAGTGAATTACTGAGGGAGTGTAATGAGATGTTAAACCGAGGCCCCATCTGTTCTCTCAGGTGGACGTAAAAGATCCCATGGCAATATTTCAAGGAAGAGCAGGGGAGATATCTCCCGTGTCCTGGGCAATATTTATCACTCAATCAACTTAACAAAAAACAGATTATTTGGTCATTATCACATTGCTGTTTGTGAGAGCTTGCTGTGCGCAAATTGGCTGCGTATTTTCTACATTACAAGTGACTACACTTCAAAAGGTACTTCATTGGTTGTAAAGTACTTTGGGACGTCCGGTGGCCATGAAAGGAGCTATATAAATGCCAATCTTTCTTTCTTTGGAATTTCTATAGGATTTTTAAAAATTCATTCCCAGGATGTGGGCGTCGCTGGCAACGTCATCATTTATTGCCCATCCCTAATTGATAAAGAGGAGATACTAGAAAGTCTGGCTGTACTTAAAGTAGATAAGTCACCAGGACCAGGTGGGATGCATCCTAGGATGCTGAGGGAAGTGAAGCAAGAAATCACGGAGGTACTGGCCATAATCTTCCAATCCTCCTTAGAAAAGGGGGTGGTGCCAGAGGACTGGAGACTTGCAAATGTTACACCCTTATTCAAAAAAGGGTGTAAAGATAAACCCAGCAACTGCAGGCCAGTCAGTTTAACCTCGGTAGTGGGGAAGCTTTTAGAAACAATAATCAGGGACAAAATTAACAGTCACTTGGACAAGTGTGGAATAATTAAGGAAAGCCAGCATGGATTTGTTAAAGGCAAATCGTGTTTCACCAACTTGATCGAATTTTTTGATGAGGTAACAGAGAGGGTTGATGAGGGCAATGCAGTTGACATGGATTTCCAAAAGGCGTTCGACAAAGTGCCACATAATAGGCTTGCCAGCAAAGTTAAACTTATGGAATAAAAGGGACAGTGGCAGCATGGATACGAAGTTGGCTAAGTGACAGGAAACAGAGAATAGTGGTGAATGGTTGTTTTTCGGACTGGAGGAAGATGTGCAGTGGTGTTCCCCAGGGGTCGGTTCTAGGACCACTGCTTTTCTTGATATGAAAATGACTTGGACGTGGGTGTACAGGGCACAATTTCAAAATTTGCAGATGACACAAAACTTGGAAGCATAGTGAACAGTGAGGAGGATAGTGATTGACTTCAAGAGGACATAGACAGGCTGGTGGAATGAGCATACATGTGGCAGATGAAATTTAATGCAGGAAATTGCAAAGCGATACATTTTGGTAGAAAGAATGAAGAGAGGAATTATAAACTAAAGGGTACAATCCTAAAGTGGGTGCATGTACATAAATTGTTGAAGGTGGCAGGGCAAGTTGAGAAAGCAGTTAAAAAAGCTTACGGAATCCTGGGCTTCATGAATAGTGGTATAGAGTACAAAAGTGTGGAAATTATGATGAATCTGTATAAAACACTGGTTCCACCCCAACTGGAGTATTGTGTCCAATCCTGGGCACCACACTTTAGGAAGGATGTGAAGGCCTTAGCGAGGGCACAGAAAAAATTTACGAGAATGATTCAAGGAATGAGGGACTTCAGTTACGTGGATACACTGGAGAAGCTTGGGTTGTTCTTCTTAGAACAGAGAAGATTGAGAGGCGATTTGATAGAGGTGTTCAAAATCATGAGGGGTCTAGACAGAGTAGATAGAGAGAAACTGTTCCCATTGGCAGAAGGGTCGAGCTCCAGAGGACACAGATTTAAGGAGGTTGGCAGAAGAACCAAAGACGACATGAGGAAAAACTTTTTTTACTCAGTGAGTAGTTAGCATCTGGAATTCACTGCCTGAAAGGGTGGTGGAGTCAGACTCAAACACCGCTTTCAAAAGGGAGTTGGATAAGTACCTGAAGGAAAACAATTTGCAGGGCTACGGGGAAAGGGCAGGGGAGTGGGACTAGCTGAAGTACTCTTGCAGAGAGCCGGCACGGGTTCGACGAGCCGAATGGCGTTCTTCCGTGCTGTAACCATTCTATAATTGCCCTTGAGAAGGTGGTGGTGAGCTGTCTTATTGAACCATCTTCCAACCTCCCACTGTAACTTCGGCAAACACGCTAAGCAAATGGTGTAAATTGCCATTTATGCCATTTCTCCGGCATTTCCGCTGTAGTTATGGTGGGAGATCGGAAGACCCCCCCCCACGGATATTGTACCCCTTTATGCTCATATGTTGCTGAGGAAGGTTCACTGCAGTGTTGTCACTTGGTGTGTTTAGCATATTGGTACCTACGAACTATAGGAAAATAAAATATATTCTAATTTTATTTATTAACAACCACAATTGCATTAATATAGTGCCTTTAACATAGTAAAACATCCCAGGGCGCTTCACAGGATCATCAAACAAAATTTGACACCGAGCCACATAAGGAGATATTAGGACAGGTGACCAAAAACATGGTCAAAGGGCTAAGTTTTCAGGAGTGACTTAAAGGAATAGAGCGAGGTACAGATGTTTAGGGAGGGCATTCTAGAGTTTAGGGCCTAGGTCGCTGAAGGCACGGCTGCCAATGGTGGAGCGATTAAAATCGGGGATGCCCAAGACACCAGAATTGGAGGAGCGAAGCGATGTCAGAGGGTTGAAGGGCTGGAGGAGGTTACAGAGATAGGGAGGGACGAGGCCACGGAAGGATTTGAAAACAAGGTTGAGAATTTTAAAATTGAGGTGTTGTGATTACTTTCACCACAACGACACTCAGTGATCGACCTGAAAACTGAGTACTTTATGCTAATATCTTAATCTGTATATTCATATTATAAATGCTATTTATCTGTAATTTCTTCCAGTTCTGATGAAGGGTCTACACCTGAAATGTTAAGCTGCCTGTTCTCTCCACAGACAGTGACTGACTTGCAGATGTTTCCAGAATTTTCTGGTTTTTGACCTTATACTTAATGCTATTTGTTGCGTAGCTGAAAAAAAAATGGCCTCTCCAAACAAAAGTTTGGAAGGACAAAATCTGTAATCATGTTGTTGTGCATTTTCCACAGTTTAAGTGGATGACAACTTCACACACTCATCGTTCAGCTTCACTGAAATCCTAGTGAAAAAATCCCTACAGTGCAGCTGCAAAAAAAAAGTCGCACTTCTGTCACTGCCATCTTAGTGAAATCACTGTGCTGAAGTCATTCCGCCAACTCGAGGAATTTATCACACCTCTGCTCAATGTGGGAGCCAAGTTGTACTGTCCAATATCACACAGTGCAATTTTATACCTTATATGGTCTTAATAATTAACTAGCGAACCTCTTCTGAGCTACATTATATTTCAAAATCCCTAAATAAACACAGAGTAGCAGCACACGATCTGCAGGCAGGACTGTAAGTGGCTAATTGGGGGGAGTATCGATTTAATGACTACATCAACTATGGCTAATTTTCCAGAAAAGGGGTAGAAGCGATAGGAAACTTTTAGCAACATACAATTAGAACAAAATAGTATTGAAACAAAAGCAGTGACAATACGGGGGACAAAATTCGATAGCCCCCGATTGGCCTACTACTGCTCCTATTTCTTATGTTTTCTTATGAAAACAGGAGCGGGGATTGCGATGAGAGGACTCAGATGAGCACTTCGATGGGGCGGGCCACAGAAGAAGTGTGATGGGTATGCACGATGAAATGCTTGGTGCATTGGCAGGCCTGTCAGAAAGCCTGCGTGCAACGTCAAGGAGCATGGAGAAGTCCAGCACCAACTCGGCACAGGGCTTTTCGCAGAGGTTGGAGCCCATCCTTTCCAACATGGAAGCGGTGGTCAACTCCATTAGCACACTTGATGCAGTGCCTGATGGCCGAAGTCTCAGCTTCCATTGCAGCACAAGCAGAAGCCACACAACTTTTGGGTGCAGCAGTGAAGCTCAGACTTCTGTCATACAAGGTCAGCTTGCTGTCATGCAAGCTCAGATTGCTGCCAGCATGGCTGCGGATACCAGTGTTCAAAGGGGCTTGCAGGGTGCCACAGCAGCCCAGCAATCTGTCTTACAACAGATTACTGGGATTGCTGAGGCACCACCCCGGGGGAGTGGCAGTGGCTCCGTGGAGTACGAGCCAGCTGTCCTCTCTTAGGATGACAGCATTCGTCTTCCCACCACTGCCACTCCACCAGTACCCTTACTGTTACCTGTCACCCAGCCGGCCCAAACTGCTGCCGCCCATGCCGAAATGGTGCAGTCCGAAGCCGGGCCTTCTGGGCCCAGAGCGGCTCAAGGTCATCCTCTAAGGCCATCTTCAGTCTCCCCCAACAAAAGTCAGCAGCCCTCCACCATCCATGCTTCAGCCACTAGGGTAGCACTGCATATGAGCACTAGGACAGGCAAAGGCACACAGAAGACAGGCACCAAGGGAATGCACAAGGGTGATTAGTTGACGTTTGTATGCAATATGGCATGCTTCGATTTATAAATTTGCTTTGGAATGTTTATTTTTTGTTGGCTTCTATTTTTGCATTGTGGCCAAGCAGACGCTGTGATGGTTAGTAACAGAGGGAAGGTCAGGTGTGGGACTATTAGTGAATGGGAAATTGGGGTTGTGTTTACTGGTATCGCAGTTGGATGCACCGTTCGTGGACAGCTCGGCCAGAAAGGGACTGTCTGGGTTGCCTCCCATCCTGCTCCTCAGCTGGTCATTATATAGCTGGTGACAAGGGCTGTGCCCTCATGATGACAAGGTTGTGCAGCATGCAGCAGACCACCACAAAGCTCGACACTCACTCTGCTGAGTACTGCATGGCTCCTCCAGAGCGGTTCTGGCAGCTAAAGTGTTGATTCAGCATGCCAATGGTGTGCTCTATCACATTTCGCGTGGCAGCATGGCTTTCACTGTATGCATGTTGCCCACGTGTGCGTGGGTTATGCAACAGAGTCATGGAACAGCTGCCAGGATACCGGGCATTGACCTGCATGATTCGCTGAGTATGGTCGCACACCAGCTGGACATTGAGGGGGTGGAATCACTTTCGGGTGCGGTACATCTCAAGAGTTGAAATGTGGCACCCGCAAAGCAACATCCGTGCAATCAATGGCACACTGCATCATGAGGAAGCCTGTAATCCTTGCAAAACCGTGTGCTTGCTCCGCCTGCTGCTCTCTGGAAAGAGAGAATGAAATGTGTTTAGCTCTATTGGAATACAGAGCCTCAGTGACCTCCCTTATGCAACAGTGGACGGCAAACTGGGAGATGTTGCAAATATCGCCTGCTCCAGCCTGGAAGTATCCCTGTGCATAAAAATTCATTGCCACGCTCACCTTCACAGCCACTGGCAATGCAGCCCTCACCCTGCTCTGAGGTTGCAGTTGTGACTGCAGTAGGTGGCAGATTTCAGTGAGGACGTCCTTACTGAAGCGCAGATGTCTCACACACTGTTCCTTGCTGAGGTTCAAGCAGGTGAATTGCTCCCTGAACAACTTGGGCGGATATGGCCTCCTGTTGAAAGATTTTCTCCCCCTCCTCTTCCGCCTTCTGCCAGCAGCTTGTCCTGCTCTGTGTTGTCTCTGCTCATTCTCCCTGTCATGCTGTAGTCCAAGGGGAATGCCTACTAGTGCACCCATGTCTGGGAGCAAGCGGTTTATGGGCAGAATCCTTGAAGTCAGGACTATGTACTTCAGCACGTGCCACACCACACCCTGTAGACTTTAACAACTTTAAGCAACTCTAGAAACCACCAAACACTTCTACAATCGCAGCAAGAGCCAGTAGCAATCAATCAGCAACTAACCTGCAAGTAGTTGATGATCCCTTTAAATAGCGCTGGTGGGGGGTCCTTCCTGCTACTGAGCACGTGTTCAGCTGTGCGTGTTTAAGAGCGGGCATTAGTTGGAGCTTTCAGATCTAAAATGGCAGCGCTGGTGTCAAATCAGCGTGATACATTGACTGATGTCACGACGTGCCTACTCTGCACACTTCCAGCGCATGCGCTAATGCCCTACCCAAGATGGCGTCCGGTGTGGTTCACACCAGAAGTGTTTGCACGTGCTGTGGACGCCAATTTGGAGCCAAAACAGCACCCATAGCAGCGAAAAATGGGCGTTAAGGGGCTGAATTTTGCGGCCATATTTTCTTCTCAAATAGATTTAATGTAAATATTTACTATTTTTTTATTCGTTCATGGGAAGTGGGCAGCGCTGGCAAGGCCAGCATTTATTGTCCATCCCTAATTGCCCTTGAGAAGGAGGTGGTGAGCCACCTTCTTGAACCGCTGCAGTCCTTGTGGTGAAGGTGCTCCCACAGTGCAGTTTGGGAGGGAGTTCCAGGATTTTGACCCAGCGATGAGGAAGGAACAGCGACATATTTCCAAGTCAAGATGGTGTGTATCTTGGAGGGGAGCTTGCAGATGGTGGTGTTCCCATGCACCTACTGCCCTTGTCCTTCTAGGTGGTAGAGGTCGTGGGCTTGGGAGGTGCTGTCAAAGAAAGGAGCTTAATCAGTAAAGGTGCATACTGCTTGTTTGCTGCTGTTTCTTAACCAATATAATGCTGCAAATTAAATATCAGTAATCTGCAAGTAAAATTACTGATCTTGACAATAATATTTGTGATTAACTTTCAATAGTGATTAAACACCATGTAGTCAAGGATTCAATAATGCAGCACCCTTTCACCTCTGGAACCTGGGTTTGAATCTAACCGATAGCAAAATACTGCAGATGCTGGAAATCCGAAATAACAACAGAAATTGCTGGAAAAACTCAGCAGGTCAGGCAACATCCGTGGAGAGAAATTTGAGTTGACGTTTCGGGTCGAAACCCTTCTTCAAAACTGGAAAGAACATAAAATAGATCGAAGGCAGGGCTGCGATCGACCAAAAGAAGTAAAAGAGACAATAAAAGGTATTCAAAACCAGACGAGATGGTAATAGGACAGTGGAGACAAAAGACAGCTGAGATTAGATGTGAAGTGTACTGGCAGGATAGGAGACAGCTGCCAGGTGGGAGAGAGAAACAAAAGGAAAGGCGGGGGGGGGTGGGGAAGGACGACCCAAAACAAAGGGGTGGAAAAAATTGTAAGTAAAAAAGTAATAGGGGCCGAGGTTATGATCTGAAATTGTTGAACTCGATATTGAGTCCGGAAGGCTGCAAAGTGCCTAATCGGAAGATGAGGTGCTGTTCCTCGAGTTTACGTTGAGCTTCCGTGGAACAATACAAGAGGCCGAGGACGGTGAGGTCCGAGTGGGAATGGAGCGGTGAATTAAAATGACAGGCGACCGAAAGCTCGTGGTCACCCTTACGGACGGAACGGAGGTGTTCCGCAAAGCGTTCACCCAATCTGCGTTTGGTCTCCCCAATGTAGAGGAGAACGCATCGTGAGCAGCGAATACAGTATACTAGATTGCAAGAAGTACAAGTAAATCTCTGTTTCACCTGGAAGGGGTGTTTGGGGCCCTGGACAGTGGGAAGGGGGAGGTATAGGGGCAGGTGTTACATCTCCTGCGCTTGCACGGGAAGGTGCCAGGCGAAGGGGAAGGGCTGTTTGGGGTGATAGAGGAGTGGACTAGGGTGTCTCGGAGGGAGCGGTCCCTGCGGAATGCTGAAAGGGGAGGGGAGGGGAGGGGAAGATGCGTTTGGTGGTGGGATCACTTTGGAGGTAGCGGAAATGGCGGAGGATGATCCGTTGAATGTGGAGGCTGGTGGGGTGAACGGTGAGGACAAGGGGAACCTTATTGTTGTTCTGGGAGGGAGGGGCAGGGGTGAGGGCAGAAGTGCGGGAGATAGAACGTACACGGTTGAGGGCCGTGTCAACCACGGTAGAGGGGAATCCTCGGTTGCGGAAAAAGGAAGACATGTCAGAAGCACTGGTGTGGAAGGTGGCATCGTCGGAGCAGATACGGCGGAGACGGAGAAACTGGGAGAATGGAATAGAGTCCTCATGTCTTCCTTTTTCCACAACCGAGGATTCCCCTCTACCGTGGTTGACACGGCCCTCGACCGTGTCCATTCTATCTCCTGCACCTCTGCCCTCACCCCTGCCCCTCCCTCCCGGAACAACGATAGGGTTCCCCTTGTCCTCACCTTTCACCCCACCAGCCTCCACATTCAACGGATCATCCTCCGCCATTTCCGCTACCTCCAAAGTGATGCCACCACCAAACGCATCTTCCCCTCCCCTTTCAGCATTCCGTAGGGACCTCTCCCTCCGAGACACCCTAGTCCACTCCTCTTTCACCCCAAACAGCCCTTCCCCTTCGCCTGGCACCTTCCCGTGCAAGCGCAGGAGATGTAACACCTGCCCCTATACCTCCCCCCTTCCCACTGTCCAGGGCCCCTGTGGTAAACCACTTTTATCGTTCACTATCGTTACACTATGGTTATCACTGTTTATATCGTTATACTATGGTTATCACTGTTTACACTGTTGTATCACTACACAAGGTCACCTCTTGCCACGCTGTTATACCTGGGCTGACCACAGCTGACTCCGCCCATGGCTCCGCCTGCTTGCCCAGGTATAAAGGTGGTCGACTGGCTGGTATTCCTCCTTGTTGGATCCGATCACCCACGAGGGTGGGCTCTGTTATTTAGCCAATAAAAACCTATAGTTACTAACTTAACTCGTCGCTTTTCATGAACTGAATTGATAGGTATATCAATTTTATTGGCTAAATTTTGAAATGTCTACAACGGAGCAGCCAAACGATCAGTCAGACGTACAGCCCCAGCCAAACGGCCATCTACAACAGCCCCAGCAGCCGGCCTGGCTACGAGCCCTCTGGCCGCCGTACCTGGATCTAAACCCACAGGCTGCAAATTCAGCCCTCGACTTCGAACACTGGCTGAGCTGCTTCGAAGCCTACCTGGGAGAATCCGGCGTGCCTCCGGCATCCAAACTAAGAGTTCTGACCGCTCAGGTGAGCCCTAAAGTATTTGCACTCATCCGGGACATTGCCACATACGAGGACGCCCTCAACCTGCTAAAAGAACAGTATCGGAGCCCTGTAAACTCAATGTACGCCAGGCATCTCCTAAGATCCCGCTCGCAACAGCCAGGAGAGTCGGTTGATGATTTCTTACGGACGCTGCAAATACTCGGCAGGGACTGTGACTTTAAAGCCGTAACAGCTGCAGAACATACAGATGGAAACATCCGAGATGCCTTCGTGAAAGGCCTTCGGTCAGACTACTCACGGCAAAGACTGCTGGAATCAACGGACCTCGACCTGAAAACAGCTGCTATCCTCGCTCGCTCCTTGGAAGTGGCCCATCGGGACCTCGAGGCGTACTCCAGGTACTGTGCTGCGCGACCCTGGGACTCGGGCCCGACCCCGGCCGCAATACCCCTCGCACCGCCGCCTCTGGGACCTACCACAGCGTCGGTGTCCCGGAACCGATCGGGACCGCCACCCCCGGTACCGGCTGCGACATCGGAGCCCCGCGATCGGGCCGCCGGCTGCTTCTTCTGTGGCCAGGCGAAACACCCGAGGGCGCGCTGCCCTGCAAGAAACGCGACCTGCTCCGACTGCCACAAGAAAGGCCACTTCGCGAAGGCCTGCAGGGGGAAAGCCACAGACGCCAGCAGTGCCTCATGCGAGTTGTGGGGGCAGCCATCTTTCATCAAGGCCACAGATGCCAGTATCCCCTCGTGTGAGTCATGGGGCGGCCATCTTTGATCAAGGCCACCGACGCCGGCAGTGCCTCATGTGAGTTGTGGGGGCGGCCATCTTCTCCACCATTTTATTCAACGTCGTGGGCGCCGCCATTTTGTTCACCACACTTGACCGCCACCTTGTCTCCAGACCTGACCACCGCCTCACCCGCAGACTACAGCAGCTCGCTCAGCCATACACTAGCCTCCATCACACTTGACCAAGCTCGCCCGCATCACCTGTCCAAGTCCATGATGGACATCAAAGTAAACGGCCACGCCACGACCTGCCTGTTCGACAGCGGAAGCACGGAGAGTTTCATCCATCCAGACATGGTGAGCCACTACTCCCTCACTGTCCGGCCAACGCGCAACCGGATCTCGATGGCGTCGAGGTCCCATTCTACAGACATCAGCGGCTACTGTGTTGTGACCCTGTCGGTTAGGGGCACGGAGTATAAAAATTTTAAACTTCTCGTCCTGCCCCAGCTCTGCGCTGCCGTCCTACGAGGGCTGGATTTCCAATCCCACCTTCAAAGTGTCACTTTGGCATACGGTGGACCCCTCCCCCCACTCACAGTCTACAACCAGCAGCTTTTAAACCGCCCACCGCGTACCACCTGCGGCCTATCCACCCTCAAGGTCCCGCCCCCCTCCCTGTTCGCTAACCTCACCAGCGACTGTAAACCCGTCGCTACCAAGAGCAGGCGGTACAGCGCCGGGGACAGAGCTTTTATTAGCTCCGAGGTGCAGCGACTCCTGAAGGAGGGCATCATCGAGGGAAGCACCAGCCCCTGGCGTGCCCAGGTCGTAGTCGTTAAGACCGGCGATAAACACCGCCTGGTCATCGACTACAGCCAAACCATAAACCGGTACACCCAGCTGGACGCATACCCCCTTCCCCGCATATCTGATATGGTCAATCAGATTGCACAGTACCGGGTATTCTCTACCATCGACCTTAAGTCGGCCTATCACCAACTCCCTATCCGCCCTGAGGACCGCCAGTATACCGCCTTTGAGGCGAATGGCCACCTCTACCACTTCCTTAGGGTTCCCTTCGGCGTCACCAACGGGGTTTCGGTCTTCCAAAGGGAGATGGACCGGATGGTTGACCAGAACGGGCTGCATGCCACGTTCCCTTATCTAGATAACGTCACCATCTGCGGCCGCGACCGGCAGGACCATGATGTTAATCTGGAGAGATTCCTCCGTACGGCCCAACGGCTGAACCTCACCTACAATAAGGAGAAATGTGTGTTTAACACCTCGCGCCTTGCCATCCTCGGCTGCGTAGTAGAGAACGGAGTCATCGGCCCCGACCCCGAAAGAATGCGCCCCCTCATGGAGCTTCCCCTCCCCCACTGTCCAAAGGCGCTGAAGAGAACCTTGGGGCTCTTCGCCTACTATGCCCAATGGGTGCCCAATTATGCGGACAAAGCCAGACCCCTCATGAAGTCCACCTCCTTCCCCCTGACGGCAGAAGCATGCGCAGCCTTCTCCCTCATAAAGGGAGACATTGCTAAGGCCACAATGCACGCGGTGGATGAGTCTATCCCTTTCCAAGTGGAGAGCGATGCATCCGACTTCGCCCTAGCTGCAACCCTTAACCAGGCGGGGAGACCTGTGGCCTTCTTCTCAAGGACCCTCCAGGGCCCTGAGATCCGACACTCTTCGGTCGAGAAGGAGGCCCAGGCGATCGTGGAGGCAGTACGACGCTGGAGGCATTACCTGGCAGGCAAACGATTTACCCTCCTCACCGACCAGCGCTCGGTCGCTTTTATGTTTAATAACAAGCTGAGGGGCAAAATCAGGGGCCTGGTAAACTGAACGAACCCCCAGATGCTCTATCACGAAGTACATGCGCCAACGCGCAAATTGATAGACTGCAGACCCTCCACAACGACCTCTGCCACCCCGGGGTCACCAGACTTTATCACTTCATTAAGGCCCGCAACCTGCCCTACTCCATCGAGGAGGTCAGGACCATGACCAGGAACTGCCAAACCTGTGCCGAATGCAAACCGCATTTCTTCAGGCCGGACAGAGCAAGCCTGATCAAGGCCACCCGCCCCTTCGAGCGCTTGAGCATCGATTTTAAGGGGCCCCTCCCGTCCTCTGACTGTAATGTGTACTTCCTCAACATTATTGATGAGTACTCCCGTTTCCCCTTTGCCTTCCCCTGCCCAGACATGACCAGTACCACGGTCATCAAATGCCTGAACGACCTCTTCGCCTTGTTCGGGTTCCCGAACTATATACATAGCGACCGGGGCTCATCCTTCATGAGCGAGGAACTTCGCCAGTTCCTACTAGCGAGAGGTATTGCTGCAAGCAGGACCGACAGCTACAACCCCCGAGGGAATGGCCAGGTGGAAAGAGAGAACGCGACTGCCTGGAAGGCCGTTCTCTTAGCCTTAAAGTCTAAGGGCCTCCCAACCTCTCGCTGGCAGGAAGTCCTCCCGGCAGCGCTGCATTCCATCCGGTCACTGCTTTGCACTGCCATTAACGCCACCCCCCATGAACGAATGTTTGTTTTCCCCAGGAAGTCGACTACGGGAACCTCACTACCAACATGGCTGACTTCTCCGGGGCCCGTCTTGCTGCGAAAGCACGTGAGGGCCCATAAAACGGACCCCCTGGTCGAGAGGGTGAACCTCCTGCACGCCAACCCCCAGTACGCCTATGTGGCATACCCAGACGGGCGGGAGGACACAGTCTCCTTACGAGACCTCGCACCCTCGGGCACCCCTGAGACACCACCGTTACCCCCCACCACCCCCCCAAATCCAGCCCAGGTAGACGGCATGCCGGAACCCCACGAGCCTTCGCCGACCACGCAGACACCAGCATTAACATCGGATACTGCACCACCGCCGACGCTGCTGCACCGATCAGAAAGGCTTACGAGGCCTCCGGACAGACTGACATACCCGAACTGGTAGTACACTTCACCCCGCCGGACTCAAATTTAAACAAGGGGTGAATGTGGTAAACCACTTTTATCGTTCACTATCGTTACACTATGGTTATCACTGTTTATATCGTTACACTATGGTTATCACTGTTTACACTGTTGTATCACTACACAAGGTCACCTCTTGCCACGCTGTTATACCTGGGCTGACCACAGCTGACTCCGCCCATGGCTCCGCCTGCTTGCCCAGGTATAAAGGTGGTCGACTGGCTGGTATTCCTCCTTGTTGGATCCGATCACCCACGAGGGTGGGCTCTGTTATTTAGCCAATAAAAACCTATAGTTACTAACTTAACTCGTCGCTTTTCATGAACTGAATTGATAGGTATATCAGCCCCAAACACCCCTTCCAGGTGAAACAGCGATTTACTTGTACTTCTTGCAATCTAGTATACTGTATTTGCTGCTCACAATGCGGTCTCCTCTACATTGGGGAGACCAAACGCACATTGGGTGACCGCTTTGCAGAACACCTCCGTTCAGTCCGTAAGGATGACCCCGAGCTTCCGGTCGCCTGTCATTTTAATTCACCGCTCCATTCCCACTCGGACCTCACCGTCCTTGGCCTCTTGTATTGTTCCACGGAAGCTCAACGTAAACTCGAGGAACAGCACCTCATCTTCCGATTAGGCACTTTGCAGCCTTCCGGACTAAATATCGAGTTCAACAATTTCAGATCATAACCTCGGCCCCTATTACTTTTTTACTCATAATTTTTTCCACCCCTTTGTTTTTATCTTCCTTTCCCCCCCCTTTTCTTTTGTTTCTCCATCCCACCTGGCAGCTGTCTCCTATCCTGCCAGTACACTTCACACCTAATCTCAGCTGTCTTTTGTCTCCACTGGTCTATTACCATCTCGTCTGGTTTCGAATACCTTTTATTGTCTCTTTTACTTCTGTTGTTCGATCGCAGCCCTGCCTTTGATCTATTTTCTTATCTTTCCAGTTTTGAAGAAGGGTTTCAACCCGAAACGTCAACTCAAATTTCTCTCCACGGATGTTGCCTGACCTGCTGAGTTTTTCCAGCAATTTCTGTTGTTATTTCGGATTTCCAGCATCTGCAGTATTTTGCTATCGGTTAGATTCAAACCCAGGTTCCAGAGGTGAAACGGTGCTGCATTATTGAATCCTTGACTACATGGTGTTTAATCACTATTGAAAGTTAATCACAAATATTATTGTCAAGATCAGTAATTTTACTTGCAGATTACTGATATTTAATTTGCAGCATTATATTGGTTAAGAAACAGCAGCAAACAAGCAGTATGCACCTTTACTGATTAAGCTCCTTTCTTTGACAGCACCTCCCAAGCCCACGACCTCTACCACCTAGAAGGACAAGGGCAGTAGGTGCATGGGAACACCACCATCTGCAAGTTCCCCTCCAAGATACACACCATCCTGACTTGGAAATATGTCGCTGTTCCTTCCTCATCGCTGGGTCAAAATCCTGGAACTCCCTCCCAAACAGCACTGTGGGAGCACCTTCACCACAAGGACTGCAGCGGTTCAAGAAGGTGGCTCACCACCTCCTTCTCAAGGGCAATTAGGGATGGACAATAAATGCTGGCCTTGCCAGCGCTGCCCACTTCCCATGAACGAATAAAAAAATAGTAAATATTTACATTAAATCTATTTGAGAAGAAAATATGGCTGCAAAATTCAGCCCCTTAACGCCCATTTTTCGCTGCTATGGGTGCTGTCTTGGCTCCAAATTGGCATCCACAGCACGCGCGAACACTTCTGGTGTGAACCACACCGGACGCCATCTTGGGTAGGGCATTAGCGCATGCGCTGGAAGTGTGCAGAGTAGGCACGTCGTGACATCAGTCAATGTATCACGCTGATTTGACACCAGCGCTGCCATTTTAGATCTGAAAGCTCCAACTAATGCCCGCTCTTAAACACGCACAGCTGAACATGTGCTCAGTAGCAGGAAGGACCCCCCACCAGCGCTATTTAAAGGGATCATCAACTACTTGCAGGTTAGTTGCTGATTGATTGCTACTGGCTCTTGCTGCGATTGTAGAAGTGTTTGGTGGTTTCTAGAGTTGCTTAAAGTTGTTAAAGTCTACAGGGTGTGGTGTGGCACGTGCTGAAGGACGTAGTCCTGACTTCAAGGATTCTGCCCATAAACCGCTTGCTCCCAGACATGGGTGCACTAGTAGGCATTCCCTTTGGACTACAGCATGACAGGGAGAATGAGCGGAGATGACACAGAGCAGGACAAGTTGCTGGCAGAAGGCGGAAGAGGAGGGGGAGAAAATCTTTCAACAGGAGGCCATATCCGCCCAAGTTGTTCAGGGAGCAATTCACCTGCTTGAACCTCAGCAAGGAAAAGTGTGTGAGACATCTGCGCTTCAATAAGGACGTCCTCACTGAAATCTGCCACCTGCTACAGTCACAACTGCAACCTCAGAGCAGGGTGAGGGCTGCATTGCCAGTGGCTGTGAAGGTGAGCGTGGCAATGAATTTTTATGCACAGGGATACTTCCAGGCTGGAGCAGGCGATATTTGCAACATCTCCCAGTTTGCCGTCCACTGTTGCATAAGGGAGGTCACTGAGGCTCTGTATTCCAATAGAGCTAAACACATTTCATTCTCTCTTGCCAGAGAGCAGCAGGCGGAGCAAGCACACGGTTTTGCAAGGATTACAGGCTTCCTCATGATGCAGTGTGCCATTGATTGCACGGATGTTGCTTTGCGGGTGCCACATTTCAACTCTTGAGATGTACCGCACCCGAAAGTGATTCCACCCCCTCAATGTCCAGCTGGTGTGCGACCATACTCAGCGAATCATGCAGGTCAATGCCCGGTATCCTGGCAGCTGTTCCATGACTCTGTTGCATAACCCACGCACACGTGGGCAACATGCATACAGTGAAAGCCATGCTGCCACATGAAATGTGATAGAGCACACCATTGGCATGCTGAATCAACACTTTCGCTGCCAGAACCGCTCTGGAGGAGCCATGCAGTACTCGGCAGAGTGAGTGTCGAGCTTCGTGGTGGTCTGCTGCATGCTGCACAACCTTGTCATCATGAGGGCACAGCCCTTGTCACCAGCTATATAATGACCAGCTGAGGAGCAGGATGGGAGGCAACCCAGACAGTCCCTTTATGGCCGGGCTGTCCACGAACGGTGCATCCAACTGCGATACCAATAAACACAACCCCAATTTCCCATTCACCAATAGTCCCACACCTGACCTTCCCTCTGTTACTAACCATCACAGCGTCTGCTTGGCCACAATGCAAAAATAGAAGCCAACAAAAAATAAACATTCCAAAGCAAATTTATAAATCGAAGCGTGCCATATTGCATACAAACGTCAACTAATCACCCTTGTGCATTCCCTTGGTGCCTGTCTTCTGTGTGCCTTTGCCTGTCCTAGTGCTCATATGCAGTAGTACCCCAGGAACTATTTGCTTGATTCCAATAGGATGGAATGAGTCCATTTGGAAAATGTGAAAGTCCTACATGGCCCACTTTCTTTCTTATGCTGAAGAAATCGAGTGAATTCAGTTGGTAGCACTCTCGCCTCTGAGTCAGAAGTTTCTGGGTTCAAGTCCCACTCCAAAGATTTGAGCACAGAGCACTACGCTGACATTCCAGTGCAGTGCTGAGGGAGTACTGTACTGTCAGAGGTGCCATCTTTCAGATGAGCCATTAAACTGGAACCCCGTCTACTCTCTCAGGTGGATGTAAAAGATCCCACGGCACGATTTCGAAGAAGAGCAGGTGAGGTATCCCCGGTGGCCTGGCCAATATTTATCCCTCAATCAACATCACATAAACAGATTATCTTGTCATTATCACAGTGCTATGCATGGGAGCTTGCTGTGCGCAAATTGGCTGCTGCGTTTCCCACATTACAACAGTGACTACTCCTCAAATAAAAAGGACTTAATTGGTTGTAAAACACTGGGACATCCTGAGGTCATGAAAGGTGCTATATAAATGCAAGTCTTTATTTTTGAATTTCATGGTAGTGGGTGAAAAGAGCCTGCAAGAGAAAAAGATCACGTCAATACATTATATTGTAAATCATGCCCTTAAATTGTCAGTGAAGTGACTTCCATTTTCCCTCTTCCTTCAGCCCACCACCACCCTTTTAGAGGCATCAGTATCTGGAGGCTTTGTTACGATTTCTAAAATGGAAGCTTTGAAATTTTAAATCATTTTGTATCCATGTTATGAATGCCTCAGTGCAGCAAGGTGATGGTTTGAATAGACGAAGTGAGATTGAGCTAGTGCCAGTGTAATAATGAGGTGCAAGACATTCATTTGCCTTTTTTATATCAGTGTGCACTGCCACAATGACATACTCTGCATTTGGAACATGAGGGATAGCATGTGAACCCATCAAGCCTGCTCTTTCCACAGACAATGTACTAACTACACCATCATTTCCTCCACTGTGAAGCACAATATCTGTACCTTGTCAAGATTGGAGAAGAAATGAAAATATCAAAGGACGTTTTCTTTAAGTAATAGGCATCAAATTTACCCTGAAAGAAGAAGCCTCACTATTAGACGAGCACCATTCATTGACCAGTTATTGCAAATTCTGGGCCATTTAGTGATGTATTTAAGAGTGTTAAATTTTATTTATTTTATTTTATTAATGCAGCTGAAAATGTGTATATCACCAAAAAAAATTTTTTTTTAATAGGATGTCCAGTCCTCCACCTGTGAATAACCTGATTTAAAATCACTGCAAACGACTTAAAAAAAACTACAGGAAATACTCAGCAGGTCAGGCAGCATCTGTGGAGAGAGAAACAGAGTTAATATTGGCCCAGAAATTCGGGTCCCAAAGCGTGAGTACGCACGGGGTACTCACGCGTCGGCCCAACAAAAGTGCCGGTTTCGTGCATGCACTGCGCATGCGCGGGAAACCGGAACTTCCATTCCCCTGAACGCGTGCACCGGAGAGGCAGCGCGTGCGCATTGAACTTATGTTTTTTTTGCAGGTTTCCCCGGGAGGGTAAGTCTCCAGCAGTTACACTTTTAAAAAGCAGGCGCAATGTGATTTTTAAAAATTTATTTGAGGTTTTAGTGATGTTTTGGGGCTTATAGGGGGAAAAATTCGGTATCGCCCCATTTGGAGCGCTGTTATCGGCTGTGCGCAAAGTTAAGCGCCTGGCGCTAATTATCGCCTCCGACAGCAAACTTGGCTTTTATCACCCCATGAGGTGATTGG
Organism: Somniosus microcephalus; assembly: GCF_052327205.1. Lineage (NCBI taxonomy): Eukaryota > Metazoa > Chordata > Chondrichthyes > Squaliformes > Somniosidae > Somniosus > Somniosus microcephalus. Next base: position 41,433,836 of record NC_140993.1, on the reverse strand, counting down.
AGTGCTAAATCAGGCGCATCACACCTGTCTTAAGGCGCAAACGCCGAGGAGTGAGGCGCTACCTCAGAGTGCTGGCGAAGCAAGGAAGGGCAAATCAAAAAAAACCTGCAAAGTGCTGCTCAGTACTCAAAACTCCTTCACACAGCGTTGAATCTCTCCAGAAGTCTCTCTCTCTCTCTCTCTCAGACTGCGTGGTGCAAAAATGTCACCAACAAAAAAAGGCAGGAAGCGGTCGCCTTTAAATAGCGCTCCCCTAGTCCCTTTCTGACAGCATAACGGTCCCCTCAACCTGTCGTTGCTAGCGGCAGGCGGTAAGGCAGGGGGCGCCACTCAATATCCGGTCCGGGGCGTTGCGCACTCGACTGACGTCACGACCTGCCGGCGCAGGAGATGATGGCGGTAGTGTTTAGCGCCGCCGCAAAATGTCTAGTTAATTTCGCGAGCGGCGCAAACATCGCCGCGCCCGGCCTCTAGTTGCTTTGTGCCCCAATTGGCGCCCTCTTAAGGCGCTAATGGGAGGCGCAAACAACTGAATTTTTCCCCCATAGTATTTGTAGGTTTGACAACTCTTCCTGTCAAACTTATGAATGAAGCATTCCCTGCTACCATTGGCTCTCCATGGCCCACGTGATCCCAGGGGACGCATCGAACTAACTGCGCCCCTGGGATATGCAAGCACTGCGCGCCGGCAGTTGGAGGAGGCCCAGGATCGGAATCGCACGCGCGCCCGCAACTCAACGGCTGGCGCGCTAGGTAAGTGCAGGTCGGGGGTTTGCACCCGTGGCAAGCCCCCGACCCGAATTTCTGGAATGTTTCAGGTCGATGACCCTTCGAAAGGTCATCAACCTGAAACGTTAACTCAGTTTCTCTCTCCACAGATGTTGCCTGACCTGCTGAGTATTTCCAGCATTTTCTGTTTTTATTTCAGATTTCCAGCATCCGCATTATTTTGCTTTTGTATTTTAAAAAAACTATACTGCTCCATTTGCAATTCTCATTGGTGCACCTTGGTCAGTTTCTTCGTAAATATTTTTTGATATGAAAAACTTTAAAAACATGCCGGTGCCTAGGAGCGCACAATTTCACGAGACTCCCCGAACCCGCATAAGCAGCGGAATCTCGAATGTCAACACGGAGGTGTGGCTAGTTTTATGGGCGGGGCCTGATCCGGCAAGTTGAATCTTAAACCAGCGGAAAATACGAACGCAAGTGGTTTTGGGTGTAACTCGCGTTTAGAATGCCCTGATCTTTTGCGCTGATTCGGCCAATTGCGCCCGAATTGCGCTGATGTAACTGACGCAATAGAGCGGAAACTCTACCCCGTGATTTATAATTCATTTTGACAGCCTTTCATTTTCTGTTGATTTTCTGAAATCTAGTGTTGATGAGAGCAGTGGGAAAATCTCATTAGGAAAGGGTGGCTGAACCTGACCATGCTGGAGATGAACTCCCAGACACACTCACATGACTGAAGCAGCACAGGCTAATAACTATATCTTGACTGATGATTAAAGGGGAAAGAGGTCTGTGAGCCATTGCTTTTAGTGTGGTGCAATCAAGATGATTACAAATCGCCTGTTTGCGTACTTGCTGAAATAGACGCTAGAAGTCAGCATCTAATCAGGAAACAGGAACAGAAAAGGATGTTAATTCGCCCATTCTGTGAATCGGGTACTTGTTCATTTAAATAATCCCTGAATACACATTGGGATGTCTATCGGTTTCAAATCATTAGGAATCCCAGCAATAAACCAGGGTGGCTCCTGTTCGGAATTTTTTTGATTAATTATATGGTTGTGGTGAAAATGTATTTTACACTAAAAGTGCTTCCTTTTAATTCAGCTCCCTTGTACTTTCAGCTTAGGAATTATATTTCATTTGCCCGATATCACGAGCACTCACTGTTTAAAAAAAAATCACACTGCATTGATTGATTGTTTCCAATTTCCTTGTTCTCCTTTCCTGAATGAGGCACTTTCCAGTGGGGTATGTAAGACGTGTGGCAATAACCCCTCGCACCGTCCAACCATTTATAGAGTTCAGACCCGTGGAACAGACAACACAAAACTCAGTGAATGGGTGAAAAATTTCTTTTACTTAAAATCAGCAAGAAATGACAAGTACGTTCACACAAAACTGTTGCGTGTAACAACTCCTGATTTATACTTAAGCACACACAGGTTTATTCCCTTACTTTAAAATCAAGTGATAGTAAGCCAACACTACATAGGTACTAACACCAGCGAGTGGTCGGTTCGGCGATGACGAGACATACGACTTTAACTGGCAGCTGACCAAGTTGCCCCCGACTGCAGCAGCCCCCGAGTGTCTTTTCACAACATCTTTTATACCTTCAAAGTTGGCAACCCTCCCACCACACACGTGTCCCCAGCTGTGTGAATAATGGTCAGTAGTTGTTTTTCACTTGTTCTTATTAGTGGTCAGTCAGTCAGTCAGTGGGCCGCGAGGCTGGTTATATTCCAAAGTCTGAAAATGTTCCTGTTTTTGCAATGGCTCAGCAGTTCAATGGCTTCTTCTCCACAGAACTCTCTAGATCTGTTTTCCAGATCTGTTACAAGGCAGCTGGCAGCCTTTACATCTTACAACCGCAGCAGCCTGTTTTACATTTCAGCAGAAAGTCTCTGTTCCTGTCCAAGGTCTTCTTCATCTGTTTTCGTACAAAGAGGGAAAAATTCGGCATCGACCATTTTAGGGCACTAACATCGCCTGGGCGCAAACTTTAGCTCCCGGCGCTGATTAGCGCCGGTGGCCACGAAATTCAGTTTTAGCGCCCCAAGAGAGAGTGGAGCACTAAATCAAGCGCTCCACTTCCTTCTTGGAGCGCTAATCCTGAATATCGGGGCGGAGACATCAGCAGCTGGGCCGTGCACCGCTGCCGCGTTCATAGGCTCCTTACCTCCCTTAAAGGGAAGGGCCATCGCTGCAGGCTCTGCAATGGAAACATTTCCTACCTGGACCACCAAGGCAGTCGCGATCCAGTGCGATCAGCCCGGCGCTCAAGCGAAAAAAACACCAACAGGAAAGATAAGTTTTTTATTACTTACCTCGGCCACCTCACCTTTAATTATCACCCCCGAAGCGGCCAGCCACCCGATGCACACCTCCTGCAGCTATCGGTGTTTTCTACAAGCGCTGCTGCAGGGGGAAAAAGTCAATTTCAGGTCTGGGGCGATGCGCACGGCGATGATGTCACGATCTCCGGGTGAAGGAGATCGGGGTGCAATACCGTAGTGCCGCCGCGAAACGCCCGCCAAATATGGCAGGAGTCGATGTCAGTGCTGCGCCCGGTCGCAAAGTCATTTGCGCCCCGTTAGTGCCCCCTGGCAGTGCTAACGAGAGTCGCGAAGGCACCCAATTTCTCCCCCATAGTTCTCACAGGAATCAGCATCTGGATGCATGCTGGTATATTAAATTTGGTCAAATTTTTAAGTTTGGTCAAGTTACAGCAGAAGTTACAGCAAATGGCTTATTCGTACAAATACAGCTCTCTGGTGCAACACCCAAATGGTTGTTCTTCATGTGTGAGCCAGACAGTGAGAGGGAGAAATTTGGGGGGGTCAGCAGGCACGTTTGGTGGCGGAGTGGGTGGGAAATGTTTTTTGACAGCGGGTAGGGAACCCGCTGTCAACCCGCTGCCACGCGACTTTCCCAGATGTCGGGTCTGTCAACACTGAACAGACTCGACAAGCAGCTGCGGGGAAGGCAATTTAGGTCATTATGATCTTGTTAAGAGCCACTTAAAAAGTATTTTGAGCTCACCTTTAAATTTTATGAGGTCGCCCATGGGTTCCACACTGTTCGGTCAGGGATCACATCAGGTAAGTAGGTCGGGAGTTGTGTTACCATGAAATCATCTCTTTACTTGACAGCTGCAAATGTGCTATAAAAGCTCCCATCTCACAGCTGTTCACTTTCCAAGCTCAGAAGCTGTTGCTTACTGCATTTGGAAGACAGGTTGAGCTTTATGCAGCTTGCAAGTGTTTAGAGTAAATTCTGTATCCAGTGTTACCTCATTGGAGCAACCTCCCTCACCATTGACAGATCACTTCTGTCATCTCAAGGTCACCTGCCATCTATTACATCAGCATCAGTGCTCTTGAAACTATCTTGCCTTGGTCCTCAGAATCCCATCATGACCAGCCCCAACACCAGCAGCTCCAGGCACACCAACAGCACCAACAACAACAGCAACCTTCTCTGCAATCAACTGATGCTGCACAGGTCACAGGGCATCAGCACCTGCCTAGGAGGCCAGGAATGGTCTCACCATGGCCAGATTTACTTCATTTGATGCTGTACACCCTGACTGCCACATGATGTGCCAGGTTGGCACCTGTAGGATTCGCAAAATTGAACATTGTCCTATAAGGGTCTATTGGCAGAAAAGGCCTTAATTTTAAAGACTGTTTTAAAAGAAGCCCAGGAAAAGGGGCACACAAAATGGCCACCAGACCCCGTGACCAGCTTTTTGGGACATTTAAAAATGGTTTCTGCAGTCCACAGACAGCTTTTGTGGATTCAGCCCACAGTAAGTTCTGGAATGCAATTTCAGAGTATGTGAAACCAGACAGAACCCCATACATATGGATTGGATGCAGATCCAATCAGATCGGCCTGTAGATAAAGGCCATCAAAATGTTTACCCAGACAAAGGGAAACAGCCTCAAGTTCAAAGGGGGACATCAAGACCCATTAAAGACAATACAAGGTCATTCCAGACCAGAGATGGCAGTTACCGGTCATCCCGAAAGTACTTTAAACACAATGACTACCCCCTGTGCTACAAGCCGCCAAAATTTAAACAAAGACTAACCTTGATATGGCGGGAGATAAGGGCCTCCATGAGAAGTATAACTGGAGACCTGGGGTAGCCATTAGGAGTTCGAGTTTGGAGACAGAGCAGTGCGGAAGAGCAAGAAGAGCATTGTAGAGATCATTTTCGAGAGATCGTTCGGGGGTCCGAAGAAGGTGCAGTTCGGTTAGGAGTTCGGGTTCGGTAGAGAGGCCGCTCAGACTCGGAAGAAGAAGACGATTCGGTAGACGATTGGGATCGGAGACGTTTTGAAGACTCAGAGTAGCCATTGGTGGTTCAGGTTGAGTCAGCGTCCAGACCCGGGGTAGCTATCGGGAGATCGTCGAGAAACCCCGGGCCATTGACGAGAAGACGACGACCCTCCAAGAGGAAACCTTATGAACATGGTCAAACAGATGGGCTCTCTCCACGCCAACGTCCAGGCCTGCTAACATCCAGCCTGCCTGTGTCCGTTACCTCGAGGGAGAAAAGAGTGTGTCGCAGCCCGCTGCGTTCCGCTGACCACGTGGAGACAGGACGCCTGAGAGGACCAAAACGCAGACTTCAAAAACCTCTATTTTCTAACTGGGACTGGTGAGCATGTTTCTGGCCCCTCTTAATCTGATTTAGCTAGGTTTAGGGGGTGGGCATTTTAGGGGATAATTAACAATGAGTTGTTGTCCCTCGATGTTCCGTGTGTTTCCCTATTTCATGGTGAACCATGTAAAGTACAATATGCCTGTAGATACATTGGTTAGTACTGTATTATGATTTGTTTTTCCCTCCCATGTACCTTATTTTGGCTTACATTCAATTTTTCCTTTATGCAATAAAATTTCACTTTGTTTTATTAAACTTGGTCTACAGAGTATTCTCTGCATTGTCGTTCCTGCCTCAAAGTCCAGTGTACAGAACCAAAGGGGTGAGTGGGTCGAACCACTCAGTAAATTACTGTGCAAAAGAGAGAGGTCTCACCAGAGAGAGAGACCAAGCAGAAAACCCCTTACACACCACCCCACACCAACACCATAAAGCATCCGTACAATGCCCAAGCCATTCCTTTCACACTCGTCACCATTGCAGGGGGTACCGTTATGTGTTACCATTCACTCGCTAAGCCACTTCCAAAGGTGCACACAAATCTGCCCAAGAACGCAAAGTGTTGAAAATAAAGATTTCAATGTTTAACAGCACATTAACAAAAAACTTCACATGAGCATTGGCTAAAACACACAAGTGCCTATCCTTATGTGTTGTTAGTTGTTATGATTCCACTAGGATGAGTGTGAGGGGTGGCTAGTGAGATGGGGAAGTGATAATGTAGATAGAGAGCGATGGGTGGAGGTGTAAGGTAAGTTGGTGTGAATAAGGATGTGCAGGAGTAGGGTAGGGAAGGCAGAGTGATGGGGATGTGATGAGTGGCACAGCAGGATGAGGTTGAGTGTGGCTTTGCAGTAACATTTCGTGATCTACTAAGATCATTGAAAGGTTTGTGCCACTGCAGCCTGGTCCTCCTGACAATATCCCTGCTTGTGTCCTCCTGTGCAATGTGCAACTAGGCTGTGTTGCTCTCCTGGGGAGGTATCTTCTGCTCATGGGAAGGGAAGAGAACCTCCCTGCATGCTGTGACTCCCTCCATAAACATATGGAGGGAATCATGGGAGAGCCTGGGTGCAGCTTTACACCTCTGTGCAGTGCTTGTCAGTGTTTGCTGCATCTCAATGCTGTAGAACACTGACAGCTCAACTGTCAAAATAAATTTGCGCCTGGAAATCGGCTGATGATGGGTCATCAAGTGATTTCATCAGACTCGCTTCCTTCAATTGGCCAGCAAACGTGCTGGGCAGGCTTAACAAGCCCAATCTGTGTAAGATCACTTTGGACAGCGGGCTGGAGCCAGCAGTGGGGTTAGGACCCGCCACCAACCCTAGCCACACGGGTCCTGCTGAGGCTGGGGAAATCGCAGCCTGGGTGTCAGGGAGTTTTACAATAATGAGGAGCCACTGCTGCTCAACCTAATCCTTGCCTCACCCAACATCTAACAAAATCACACTCTTTGATATTTAAAACCAGGTCAAATTCTTTTATTGTTTAATGAAAAAGGGAAAAAAATCAGCTAATAAAAGGAAACAGGGGCTTTGAAACATGCAAGGTATAAATGTGATTTTGTTAATTATAGACAAAAGCAGGCTGCACAAAATAGGCATCACCCCCTGAAGTGCAGTTCATGATTCAAGTAACATTAGCTCATATCCATGTGTGTAGTAAAGAGTTTTTAAATCAGGCTACATTACTGCTTTAGGTTCCTGTAGCCAATGGCTTGGTAGCTGTTTATTTAAATGGGCTAATGCCTTCATTCAAATAGGGAATAAAGGAATGTCTTCTGAATAGATTAATCAATTTGTTAATAATAACAGTGCAATTTCAAATGCAAAATGTGTGTTAATCTCAACCTCAAAATACATCTTGCACTGAATCATTCCCATTTCCCACCCCAGTCAATCATGTGATCCAACCACCAGATTCAATATAAGATGCTTGTCCTTGTTATTAGTTTATTTTCAGCTACACTCATCTACATAACATGCATTAATAAATAATAAATACAACAATTTACATTTCTATAACATTTGTCAATTATGGAAAGACATCTTATGAGCCTGGGGCAATAAAGGAATGGGATCAATGTTCATTGTATGATCACCTATTGTAACTCTTTCTTTTCCAGGACCTTATAGCAGCTAAAATCCTTCTCCCTTAGACTTTCCTTCCTTCTACTATCTCCACATTTTTAAAGCCAAGTTTGGCTTTGCCCAATCAGGATTTGTTAATTTACATTGGCCCGGAATTTGCAGGGAATATAACGTTGCATTTAATGCGCACGCCATTATTAGTGTGGAAATAACCCTGCAATTTATGGCGAGGAAGAGATAACCTGTGAGTTGCGAATCACCACAAATTGCTGGATGATTTGCGCTGCTCTGCCGTTAGCCTCACGAAAACAGCAGCTCATCCTGAACTTCCCTGTAAGTTTCAAGAAATTGCTGCATTTGCGCAGTAAATACAAATTAAACTCACCGCAGAAAGTTCGGGCTTATACTTAACAGCGAGCATAAGGACCTTTTTAATGATCAGATTTATGTTCCTGCAATGCCCCTCAACCTCTCCGGCCCAGAAAGGGAACAATTAAAACTGTGAAGTCTCATTCCTGCAGGTAGTAAATTATCCTTAGAATTTTTTAAAATATAAATTTATTTTTTTTCTTAATTTTCCTTTCTCTCATTTTTAGTCCAATCTTTCTTTTCCTCTCTTTATTTCTCTTTCAGTACCTAATTTGACTTTAATTTACTATTTCCTCACCGTCATTCCTCTGTGTTTTTCTTTATCCTTAAACCTCATTGGTTAAGGAGATAGACTGTTGGTCCCATTGTTCACAAAGATCCCAGATGCTCCGTTATCAACTCGCACTTCCAGCAAATTGCAGGGCAAAATTTCTTTGAGAAAGGGTGAGGAAAACTCTGGGCCATTGTCTTATCTCCTGCTCTTTTCAGTGATGGTGATGTGCTGCACCTTGCTTTCTCAGTGACATAATATATTATTCAAGTGGGGAGAGTACCTGTACTGCAAATCTCGCATGCATCTTAAACAATCCCACTGACACAACCTGATGGGATGGCAGGAAGATGGATTAAACATATTAAATCCCAGCTTTTGTTTGCATCTATACCATACAATAACAAACAGTGACTATGTTTGCTGACAGTTGAGACGATTTATAGAACTGATCGCTTTCTGTTTCTTTTTCTTAACCCTGGATGTTCCACTCAGTATTCACCCTTTCTCTCCTAGTTCAGCAGCCAACCCTTGCCAACCATTTCTATTTCCTACCAGTGACACACAAACATGCCTGGAAGTCTAATTGCCAGCCTGTCAGAAAAAAATTACCGCAAGATAAAGACATTTCAGTAATACTTTAATGGCTGTTGGTGAAAGTAATCCTAATTTTATAAAATGCAATTTGTGAGAATCGGATCCTGATGTTGATAGAATAGGCAACAGCCCCAACTCCACAGCACTGTTGAAATTCCCACACACAGCACAAGAGAAAAAGATGTGGTAAAAACAGATGCACATTATTTTTCACCAATTTCATATCATAACCTCGGCCCCTATCATATATATATATATTTTATCCACACTCTTTGTCTGTCTTTTTTTCCTTCTCCCCCATATGGCAGCTGTCTTTCATTCTGCCAGCGCAATTTACACTTCATCTAGAGCCATCCTTTGTTTCTTAACCTGTCCCATTACCATCTCCTTTTGCCTTGAATATCTCTTAATGTCTCTTAACCTCTTCCGCCTTCTATCCTATCACAGACCTTCCCTTTTGTTCTTTCATCCCCTCCCCCCTTTCACAGCCCCTACACTTGCTTAAAAATCTGTTCCATTTCCTGCTTTTTTCCAGTTCTGACGAAAGGTCATCGACCTGAAACGTTAACTCTGTTTCTCTCTTCACAGATGCTGCCTGACCTGCTGAGTTTCTCCACCATTTTCCGTTTTTATTGCACATTTTTTTTTGCCTCAATTTTTACCTTCCCTTCCCTGAAGATAGTGTTTCAGGCTGTGGTATTAACCCATAAATTCTGGCCACCTTCTACTATCTCTTTTGCAAGCCCAGAGGGTGTTGACAGCCTGCTTGACTGTTAGGGGACATTTAAATCAAGACAAATCTCCAAACTCACCCAATATTTACTTTCCAGCGGGGCTGATTGGATTGTGATCAGTGACTGATTGTTCCCCCTCTCTCTTCCAGAAATGCTAAATCCAATTGTAGACCCCCACTTACTACACCTAGTTCAGATCAACTGCCTCGGCACAGACTACAGGTCAAAGTGTTGACCTTCTGATCTTTATGACTCAGTCCCGCACTGCAAACTGCATTTATACCTCGAGCTATTGGCTCATCAGATCCGACTAAAGTTCTGTTTACATGCATTGGTCATAGTCCCTACAGGCAGAATATTACTGTAACAACTGAAAAGATTTATTAACAGTGGCATGGGTTGTCAGAAGTTATCATGGGATAAGAAAATAGAATTTTCAATACAGTGTGAGTTTTTTTTTAACTTCTCTTTGTAGCAGGTACATAGTAGATCATACATTCTGGAGACAGCAGTTCTTTGGCACGGCATACAAAGAATTTAAATTTCCATCTCTTTTTTTCTCTCTACGTTTTCTTTTGAACTTGCTATACAGCAGAAATTTCTATCAATTAACATGCTAAATAGAAAAAAAAATTATTTATGAATCTTACAGAGGGAGGATTAGTCAAAGCTGTTGAGCACATTCTCTATGTAAATTAACTTTATCCCAGCTCCTGTGGAAAAATGATACAGCAGGTCTTAAAGGTTAGTCAAGGGGGCTGCTGCCGTAGAAAGCAGTGGATCTGACCTGCCATCCTTTAAATATTTTTGCCTGCTTTAATCCTGATTCTGATAGTGCCTGGGCGAGCAAGCCTTCTTGCACTGCGACTATTTGCTACTGAGTTGCCTGGGGCTGCAGCTACCAGATAAGTGAAGCATTATTTCTCTCTGCGCTTTGCATGGTTGACTTCTCTCGTTAAGCATTAACTGACCTGCAGCTTTGATTACCTTGCCTCTCGGCTTTTTTGCAAAACAAGCATTCCTAGTTATAAGAAAGAAAGACTTGCATTTATATAATGTCTTTCACGCCCACCGGACGTCTCAAAGCGCTTTACAGCCAATTAAGTACTTATTGAAGTGGAGCCACTGTTGTAATGTGGGAAACGCAGCAGCCAATTTGTGCACAGCAAGGTCCCACAAACAGCAATGTGATAATGACCAGATAATTTGTTTTTGTTATGTTGGTTGAGGGATAAATATTGGCCAGGACACCAGGGATAACTCCCCTGCTCTTCTTTGAAAAAGTGCCAGGGGATCTTTTACATCCACCTGAGAGAGCAGGTTTAACGTTTCGTCTGAAAGACGGTACCTCCGACAGTGCAGCGCTCCCTCAGTACTGCACTAGAGTGTCAGCCTAGCTTTATGTGCTCAAGTCCCTGGAGTGGGACTTGAACCCACAACCTTCTGACTCAGAGGTGAGTGTGCTACCTACTTTTTTTTTAATGATACTTTATTGAACATTAAGAACATTTACAACATCGTGATCATTACATTGTATGATACAAATCAATTCCACTGCCCTGCACAGCCATTCCGCCACCACATTTTAACATCAAAACCTGAAGTTTAATTTATCACCTGTAACATATATTAATCGATTGTACTTTAAAAATTGGTTGTAAAATACTGTCCTTAAATTCCTTTCTGAATAAAACATCCACAGAGCCTTATAATGATCTTTTCGCTTATATTTAAAATACTCTTTTAGATTGATTCTCCTCCCCTTAAAAAACAGGGCATTCCTTCTTTGCACAATCACGAATCTAGCCAAACTGAACATTAAATTAATTGCCGCTCCGCTAGACTCTCCTGCAATCCCCATCTCAAAATTGAGTCCCACGGGATTCCCATTCTCGCTGTTCGGTCCCCACCCAGCAAAAAAGCTTCACACAACTGTCGAACATAGTACTTAAAGTCATTTAACTGCGGACATAACACCAGTAAATGGGACAGAGTCTCATCCTGTGTCCCACACATTGGGCAAGTTGCCGCCTCCACTCGTCCAATCTTGCACAAGACCGTCATGGTAAAAATCCGGTTATGAGCCAATTTGAAATCCAGTTCAATCCATTCTGGGCATTTAAAATTCGTCCACACTCCCTTCCAAATCCTGTTGAAGTCCAGCTGTGGGTATATACTCTGCCAAAACTCCTGACAAGCAGGTGTCTTGAATCTCCATTCTCTGAATACCTCATAGAAATCTCGAGTATTACAGATGTCGAATTGGACTAACTCTCCCCCTTTCTCCAGTACAAAGCTTGGAAAAGCAGGACGCATTTTACTTCCTTTGGAGATTTCCGCATTTATTTCTTCCATCCAATCCTGTGGCATTGCCCTCACAATCTTCTCATACATGATTCCTATTGCTTTTCCTTCTACCTCCTGATCCTCCTCCCACACCATGTCCCTCACTATCGCTTCCGGCAACCAACCTGGAATCACCTTGTATAATACATCTTTCACCCAGCTTTTATAAAAGCTTGATTAAATAAAACCTCTCCTTCGATGTTGACCCACCTATTCAAAAATAAGGGCTGTTCTAAAAATTCCTCAGCCCCCTTGGGCGTAAACTGCACACTTTAAAAAAATTGAGCCCAAGTCTCTACAACCCCCTTATAAAACCTAGGGAGAAGGTTAATCGAGTTCAAAAACATATTATTGTATTCCATATACAATATCCCCTGCCCTCCTATCCCACTTCGTTTTAAAAAATGCTCAAAACAACTCTTCCAAAAACTTGAATTTGACTTCTGAAGAAATCTCTTTACCCATTTGATTCTAAAGGATTTTTTCTTCAAATCAATATCTAGGAAATTGAGTCCTCCCTGATTTCTCCGTCCAATGATGGTATTGTAAGCCACCAAGGCTGATTTCCCTTCCCATAAAAACCTCACACAAGCCTCTCGGATGGACTTTTCTGCCCACTCAGGAATATCCTCCACCGTCAATAAGTACCATAGCTTAGATAGCAGGAGAGCAGACACCACTGTCGCTCTTCCTTGCACTTTCAACCACCTTCTTTCCCATCTTCCCAAAATCTTTTTAATTTTCATAACCTTCGGTTCCCAATTTAATCGATCCACTTCTTCCCTGTCTTTCTTGCACCCCATATGCACCCCAGAACCTCCAAAACCTCCACCACCTTAAAGGGACATACCCCCAACCATTCCCCCCTACCCCTCCCTGCAACCAGGCATTGGGACTTACTATAATTCACTCTGGCTCCTGAAGCTCTACAATATTCCTCCACTACATCCATAGCTTTCTTCACTGACTCCCCATTTCTCAATGTTAAGGTTGTGTCATCTGCATATTGGTGTATCACCGACACCAGCCCAGAACTGGGGACCACAATCCCAACTACACCTTGTTTCTTTCGCATCATGTAACCTAATGGTTCTGCTACCAATGTGTACAGCAGTGGGGACAGGGGACAACCCGTCTCACTGATCTCTGTAACGGAAAATACTTGGATAAAAAACCATTACATTTAACACAGCTAAATATGTTTGAATAAAAAATCCTTATCCACTGAATGAAATTTTCCTTGAAACCAAATGCTTCCAAAACCTTCAATAAAAACTCATGAGAGACCCTATCAAAGGCTTTCTCTTGATCTATCTTTAATACATAAGCCTCCCTCCCACTCTCTTCCATGATCTCTATCGCATCTCGGATTGAGACCACAGAGTCTGCGATGTCCCGGCCTATGACTCCATAGGACTGAGAGGGCCAAACTATCTCCGGTAACACCTCCTTCAAACGATTTGCCATAACCCTCGCCAAGATCTTATAATCCACATTTAATAGTGTGATGGGCCTCCAATACTCCAGATCCCATCTATCCCCTTTATTTTTATAAGCTAAGCTCTCCTCATAGATGGGGCCAGGCTTCCCTCAATTTTAATTTCCTTAAAAACTCCTAAGAGCAATGGACTTAAAATCTCAAAAAATTCCTTATAAAATTCTGCACTTAGTCCATCAGACCCTGGGCTTTCCCCCCCCCTTCATTCCACTTATTGCTATTTTTATTTCTGCTAATCCTACTTCTTTATCACACATGCTTCTCTCATCCTCCTTTAAACCCTTTTCAATAAAAGCAGTAACCTTCTCCATCCCCAAATTGGAAATGTCTTCTTTTGTATATAGCTCTTGATAAAAGCTGCTAGCCGCCTCCAAAATCTCCTCACTTTCATTAATGATCTTCTCCCCAACCTTCAACTCCTCAATTAACGATAATCTCTGTCGCAGCTTCTCTTGCTCTAGAAAATATCTAGTGCATCTTTCGCCCTCCAATGCATCTCTAGCCTTTGCACGGAGAATGGCCCCCTTGCATTTTTCAGCTTGCAATAATTCCCACTCTTCCTTTAGCACCCGGAACTTAGTCTCAGCTCCCTTATCCCCTCCGTCAACTGCTTTACAGACATCTGTAAACCTTTTGTTTATATTCTCTTCTCAATGCCGGTTAGCTGCCGCCCTCTTTTTCCCATAACGTACCGAAAAACTTCTACCTCATATTTGAAATTGTCCTACCAAACTCTTCTTTCTTTCAAGAACAAAAGTTCCTTCCGAGCATTCTTTATTATTTTTATAATCCCTTCTTTATAAGCACTTTCCTTCAGGTATTGATTGTTTAAAATCCACACCCCTGAACCGATCTTAACTCTGCTGTTCCTAATTCTAAGAACCAAAGCCGAGTGATCACTAAAAAATACTTTTTTATAATAAATCTCCATCACCTCCGAACTTAACCCTTCCCGCATTAACACAAAATCTATTCGGCCCTGTTTTAAAACATCATCCACACAACCTGCTCTGGAGAACTCCCTTTTTATGGGGTTCCGGTCCCTCCATAAGTCTCTCAAATTTAAATTTGCCATCATTTTTATAATCATCCCTCTGGAGTTATCCTCTTTAAAGGTCATCTGGGCTGAAATGTCCATCCAAGATAAAAATACATTAAAATCCCCCACTATACAAGGATTTTCCACCTCTGCCACTTCAGTGAATAACCCCCGAAAAAACTCGCGACGCTTGCAATGGTCGTTCGGTGCATAGATATTAAAAAGATCACAATTAAATCCCTCCAATTTTACCCTTAGCCATAAAAATCTCCCCTCAGTGTCCTTGTCCACCAAGGCAACGTTCTCTTCTATGGACAGACTCACCAAAACAGCAACCCCTCTACGGTTATTGTTTGCACAACTTGCAAACACCTCTCCCTTCCAAACCTTCTGAACTCTTTCTAGAATATCCTCATCCCAAAAGGTTTCTTGTAGACACAACAAGTCCGAACCTTTAAAACCCTGCAACAACTACTGCAATTTCTTCTCACCCCTCAGTCCGTTCACATTGATCGAGATCAATGTAATCATGGCTCCAAAGAAGGGAAGTATGCCCAATAATCTCCCCATCATTTAATCTCAGGCTCTTCCCTCCTCTCATGCTCCTTCTCAACTTTTCGGGCAGCTGTTGCTTTTTCCTGCAGCCTCCGGCTCTTTTTCCCCTCCTGTTTGACCCCTCCCTGCTGTTTCAGCCTCTTCCTTGCCTTAAGTTTGGACCCAGGAGCTGCCCTTTCTCCTTCCTTCTGCCCCTCACTAACCTTTCCCTTTCCACATGATGCCACCCCATCCCCAACTTCCATGTCTCTGTCCCTCTCTAATTCCTCACACTCAAGCTCTTCTGCAACCCCCTGTGCCTGCTCCCCGTCCGATACATAATCCTGCTCCCCGTCAGATACTTCATCTCCCACAGAGAGTCTTCCTGCTATCGCAGTTTCTCCCACTGTGCTCCCCCCTTCGACCACGTCTCTACTTCTGACCCTTGCACCTCGTTCCCTCACTCCATGGGACAATGGCGCACCTAAATTGTTCCCTTCTGACGTCTCTATCTCGCCGATCCCATTCTGCTGTCCCTTTAAGCACCCTCTTGCACCCTCTCCCCGCCCTGCCCCCTCCCGCTCACCAAAATATCCGACTCCCCGCCTCTCCCCGGAGCACTCACTTCCACCACACACCCCGCTCCTGCCTCCTCTCCCCCCACAGACACCAGACTCCCCAAGGGGAGCTGAACTGCACTAAGGCTCGAGTCTGCACTCGACCCTTGCTGCCCGCTGCTGTCTTTGTTCCCCTCCATAGCACTCGCCATGTTTTCCACCATCTCCATCTCGATCTCCGCTCTGCCAACCTCTGCCTCTTCCTGTGCACCTTTTTCCTTCATTTTACCGGTTGTGTCCTCCGACTGCACCGCACCTCCGGCCGTTCCACACTCCTCTCCTGCTCCTTCTCCCATCTCATCACTCATTTCGCTCCCTTCTGCCACACACTCACAGCGGGTGGGGCCTTTACAACACACCCCACAGCTCTCCACCTTGCAGCTCCATGCAATATGTCCCGACTCACCACAATTGTAACAATACAAATCTGGACAGTTTCTTACGAGATGGTCATGTCCCAGACAATAGTAACACACCTTTACTTGGTTATCGTGCAGCACACAAAAGTACTGTACTCCTTCCAGTGTCTCGAACTTCATACTGTAAGGCAAAGACCTCACCCCCTCTGGGAACCGCACCTTTACATACCGGGTTCCGTCTGCTACCCGTATTCCCGGATAGTACCTCCACTTTATTTCGGAACAGATTTTAATGTCCCACGACTCCAACTTTTTGCTCAGCACTTCGTCCTCGATGTACACAGGCAAGTTCAAAAATGAAACCACCACCTCCTCTGAATATAGCAGAGTCACCTCCAAAAATTCCTCCCCAACTTTCAGGCTAAGCATCAGTTTTTCCACCTCCTCACGGCCACTGACTCTCACCTCAAATCCCACATTTGGTTTTGGTCGGCAGGCAAAACAGCTTCCCTCACCACAGTCCTCATGAACCGCCTGGATTATATCCCAGGCTCAAATCTTCATATCTTCACATTGCACCACCACCGTATTTTCTTCACCAAACCTCCTGAGGTCCCAGCCCAAATCTTTGGGCCTTTTTTTTCCCCTTCCCACCACAGTTTCTTCCCTAATAAAATTCCTCTCTGGAATATTGTCCTCTGAGGGGCCCGGCACTCCAGACCCCTCAGCAGCCATCTGGCTGTTTTTTGTGGGCCAAAAAGGCCCTAAAACCTGAAAACAACACCCCAAAACCCTCCACCAACTTTTTACAAAACTTCCTCCAACACCCAGTCACTCCTAGCCCCTCCCACCTAGAGAGTGTTACCCACTGAGCCACAGCTGACACATGGTAATATGGTAATAAGCAGTGCGTGGTTAAGAAGGCAAGTGAGTTTAACAACATGTCACTTGGTAAGCAGGCTGCACCAGAAATAATTGGTTGAGGACAGAATAAACTTGGACCCTGATTACACCTGGATGAGCAAACTCATCATTGACATGAGAAGGGGGAAAAAAAGCCTAATGGGAAGAGTTTGTTGCAAGTAATTAAATCAGGACCAAGATAATGCTTATCTTTTTTTTCGTGACATGCACCATTCCACTCACCAAGTAGATGGCCAGCTTACATCCTGCACCCAAGTCTTTTGCCCATGCCAATACAATACAATACAATACAAATCGCTTTATTGGCATGATAAGGTACATCTTATGTTGCCAAAGCATCAAAATACATTTATGGTTGAACACATAAACGCGGTTCCATTCATACAGTGTATAAACAGGTATATCCCTGAGTTTATAAATATATTTTCGCCTTGTTTATATATACTCTTGTCTTAGTTTACTGGTTGTCCCTCTGTTCATGGAAAGCTGTAACATAGTGTGCCGCCAGTGTTACACAGCTTCTCTCCTCCCCCAGTAGGAATGGGAGTTTTTGGTTGTCAGTCAGATTTCTGAATTCAGGGCATATTTGTGAGAATTTTTGATAGAAATTCTCTCTGATGCCCTGATATTTTCCACAGGCTGTGAGGAAGTGCATCTCTGTCTCAACTACTCCCTGACTGCAGTGAGAGCATATCCTGTCTTCTCTTGGCAGCCTGGTCTGCCTGTGTCTGCCTTTTTCGATCGCTAGGCTATGTTCGCTACTCTTGAGCTGACAGCTGAGCGCTTGCAGGAGCAGATTGGCTTGGCTTTTCCCTTGATCCTCTTGCAGGGATGCACTTAATTTCTGCTAACCACTCATCCCAACTGCCAGGGCAGTGGAGAACGTTTGTTAGGGAGACACACTATTCTGTCATAACCATGAGCTGAAGCATATGATTGTTGGAATTTCTAACAAACAATGATGTTTGGAAATGTTACGATAATGTGTTTTTAAAAGTAACTTGTGCAATTGCTAATACTTGAGAACAATTGCCCGACAGAACTTCAACATTCATTGACTGTCATTTGTTGGCATAATCAGTGTGACTATAATCATTGAATCATAGAACAGTACAACACAGAAGGAGGCCATTCAACCTATCGAGTCTGCCTCGGCTCTTTCGAAGAGCAATCCAGTTAGTCCCACTCCCCTGATAGCATGACAATTGGTGAATAAGATTCAAGTAATTTGAATGTGAGTCAATGTCATTTTGTTTTCTTTCACTTACTTTTTAACAAGCTTTTTAAAAATTTGCCCAATAGCCTTCAGGAAAAGGAGGTCAGAAAGGTCGATGGCAAAAGTCAACCATCAGAAATTAAAGGAACTAATAGTTGCACAAGACATTGCAAGCTTTTGTTTGCAAATTGGTAAAGTATGGAAGCATTTGTTTGAAACATGACATCTTCAGAAATTTTTGAACTATGAATATTAAGTAAAAGGTCTCACCATCAATCACCCTACCATCACTCCCTTTATTAAGTAAAAAATGTTGGTGATATTTTTCTCCTGCTCATCCATCTAAAAACCATCAGCATTGGGTGACAAATAAATAAAAAAGGCTTCTATATGATGCCCTATTATCCCTCTCAGAAACATCTCAATAAATTACTTTCAATTGCATTGATTCTAGTATCGGCCAACACAGTCGCCAGTTTGTGCACAATAGGATGAAACAAAGCACAATGAGATGAATGGCTGATCTGTTTTGCTGGGGTTGGTTGAGGGAAGAATATTGTCCAGGATACCAGGAGAACTCCCTGTTCCTCTTTGAACAGTGCCTTTGGATCTTCAACTTCCACCTGAGAATTCAGAATGCTCCTCACTTTAATAATCAAAAGTTTAGAAGAATGAGAGGTGATCTCATTGAAACATAGAAGATTCTGGAGGGGATTGACAGGGTAGATGCTGTGAGGTTTTTCTCCCTGGCTGGAGTGTCTAGAACTAGGGGGCATAAGGGGTAGGCCATTTAAGACTGAGATGAGGGGGAATTTCTTCACTCAGAGGGTTGTGAATCTTTGGAATTCCTGCCCCAGAGGACTGTGAATGCAGAGTCTTTGAGTGTATTCAAGGCTGAGATAGATAGATTTTTGGACTCTAGGGGAATCAAGGGAGATGGAGATTGGGCGGGAAAGTGGAGTTGAGGCCGATGATCAGTCACGAGCTTCTTGAATGGTGGAGCAGGCTCGAGGGGCTGTATGGCCTACTCATGCTCTTATTTCTTATGTTCTTATGAAAGGACAGTGTACTGGCTCCTCCAGTGACACAGTGTCGTAACAACACTTTGTAGAAGCAGTGAGAACAGAAGCTCAACCCTATAGGGGCTGAATTTCCACGGGGGTTCTCCTGATCGTACGCTGTACCATCAGCAAAAGAGCCAAAAAAAACGCTGACTTTCAAAATTAAATACAGCTTCAAGAATATTGCATCAATGTGGGGCTGCTCTTTCAAAACTGAGATGAGGAGGAACTACTTCACTCAGAGGGTGGTAGGTCCATGGAATATGCTGCCCCAAAAAGCTGTAGAAGCTACATCATTACATAAATTTAAAACAGAAATAGACAGTTTCCTAGAAGTAAAGGGAATTAAGGGTTACGGGGAGCGGGCAGGAATTTGGACATGAGTCTAGGTTCGGATCGGTCATGGCCCTGTGGGTAGCGGAGCGGGCCCAGGGGCCGTGTAGCCTGATCCTGCTCCTATTTCGTGTGTCTAATTCTGTTAGATTCAGGAGATGGTTCTGTGATAGTAGATTGGCGGTTAGGATCAGATCAGCCATGATCTTATTGAATGGCGGAGCAGGCTCGAGGGGCCGATTGGCCTACTCCTGCTCCTAATTCTTATGTTCTTTTGTTCTTATGAAAGAGTGGGACTAATTGGAAAGCTCTTTCAAAGAGAGTGGGCACAGGCACGATGGTTCGGTACAGTGTTAGACAGAGGTGAAATCGATGGGTAAGTCCGTGCTGGCAGCGGCCCACAGTACTTTTTGCTCCTTCTGGATCCACAGAAATAATAACTTTTAAAAAGATTTGTGGCCTTTGTCTAAGCAGCCTCCAGTGGTCCCTTTAAGGGCTGTCAGTTAGGCCGCTCATGACCTGGTAAAAAAGGGCACAGATTGTACGATACAAGCTCCAGCCTGAATTGCTGCACCGGTGTCCTACAACTGGCGTAGGTCCTCTATTTACATAGAGGAGCAGCCGCAAGCCTGTTTCAGGAGGGCAGGCTGCTCGTCCATTTACAGGCCTGCCTGAATATGGCATCAGGTGAGCCTTGGCCATCAGTGGGGAGTCTGAGGTGCAAAAGGGATGACCATGAGTTGAATTTCTCCCCTGCGGCCTTTACTGCTACTACAGAAGAAGAGAATTACTTCAAGAGCTGGTACTCAACTGCTCCTCTACCGGAGGTACCGCTATCACTGGTTGCCTGTGTCACTATTTACAGTCACAGGCAATCTGAATGCTCACTCCACCCATAAAGTTTGCCAACGGGCTTTCCGCACTACCCGCCTGAATAGACTGGCCCCAGCAATCTGGAAAAATCGGCAGGCTGAAATGAAGGTTGCATTTGTGATTTTTTTCAACAGACACTAAGGACATCAGGGTTGATTTTCCGCAGGGATTCTCCCGATCATCTAGGCCGTTTATCCAGGGTGTCTGTGTCTCTTCCACCGCAGTTACGGTGGACAAATGGGAGAAACCCTGCTCTTCCCCAATGTAGATAGGGTGGATTCCACGGCCTGGTAAGCCCGTAAGATGTACCGCTTCTTCTGCCTAAAGTAGTTCTGTAGTATTAAAGGATCATGAAATAGCAATATTTTCAATTGTTGAGATTTATCTACTGATGTTAATTCAAGTCCATCTCTGCCAGACTAATGCTCCCCGTTCACCATCACCTTACAGCACAAAAAATATCAAAAGGTCATTGAAGGTAATCGAAATTCTAGTGAAGGGTTTGATATTTGGACGATGTTCTAATGGTCAGACTCCTTCTTTCACATTTCGATATATAAATAATTGCTTTTCCTTTTCGATATTATCCCCTCGCTATATTATGATAACATGACATTTCCAGAGTTAAAAATCCAAACTTGAAACTTGAATCGTCAGCTTAAGGAGATGCGATTCCACTTGAGTTATTCTTATAATAATAATAATAATAATAATAATAAAAAATAATAATAATCAACTTTATTGTCATTGTTAGTGCACAAGTGCAGTACAACGAAATGTAGGCTTGCGGCTCCCGAGAGTGTACATTTAGATTAAGACATTTAAACATTCAACATTCATTTGGCTTGTAATACATTAACATAAACATAAAGCGCATTGGCAGATGTGCAGGCTTTAGAGTTTATTTGTGGAGTTCAGTAGGATGACAGCCCTGGGAAAGAAGCTGTTCCTAAATCTGGTCGTTCAGGTGCGAATGCATCTGTAGCATCTCCCAGATGGCAGGAGGGTGAACAGACTGTGGCTGGGGTGGGTAGGGTCTTTGATGATGGTCCGTGACCTCCGTAAACAGCGTTCCTGGTATATGTGCTCTATGGTCGGTAGCCGGGTGCCGGTAATGCGTTGGGCAGTTTTGACTACCCGCTGCAGGGCTTTCCGGTCATAGTAGCTACAGCTGCCATACCATACTGTGATACAGTTCGTCAGGATGCTCTCTATTGTGCAGCGGTAAAAGTTAGAGAGGATCAGGGGTGACAGGTTACATCCCTTCAGCCTCCTTAGGAAATATAGGCGCTGCTGGGCCTTCTTCACCAGAGAGGAGGTATTGAGGGACCAGGAGAGGTCTTCCGTGATGTGGACTCTGAGGAACTTAAAGCTGTCCACCCTTTCCACCACAGCCCCATGGATGTGGATGGGGGTGTGACTTCCGCCTTTAGACTTCCTGAAGTCCACAATGATTTCTTTGGTTTTCTTGATGTTGAGGGCCAGGTTGTTATCGGCGCACCACTTCACGAGATGCTGGACCTCCTCCCTGTAGGCTGACTCATCGTTGTTGGTGATCTGGCCTACCACCGTGGCATCATCCGCAAACTTGATGATGGTGTTGGAACCATGAACTATCTGAATATTTCATGGCATTAAGTGCAATTGGAATGAAGGAATTAACCTTAAAACTATCAGTATTTATAAAACCTTCAGAGATTGTTTGCTGTGGCTTTGCTCTGAATTGGATTAGATTGATAATGACTCGGTTGCACTTAGACAAAGATACTCTAGTATTTGAGATCCAAACAGATGGACCAGAAACACATGGAGGTGAAATGTGAAGTGGCTGGAGTTTATCGGCGGGGATATAACAAGAAACTATACAAAGCGTGGAAGAATTGCTCAGGTTGCTATCTGTAGTAACATCATAAATCCATTTAAATCTGAGTCTGAATGTTTCATGCAGTCTTTTGAGTGTGCGCCTGAAAAGGAAGCCTGGCAGGTTAAACTATAGACCACCATGGAGAGTGTGGCCACTCCAGGGCTCTTTGACGTGAAGCCACCAATGACAAAGGGCCTCAGAGCAGGCACAGTCTCTCTAATGAACGCTCCGACTGGGGCAGTAGACACCCTGGGCTCAGCAGAGTCTGTTGTCTGATTCCAACGTGCTGGGAATTCAAATTGAGCAAGCAATAGCACAGGGCTTCAATAACCTGCGAGCGCTCGGCAGAAGAGAAGAGGCCAGAGCTGGCAGGGATAGTGAGCTGTCTCTCAGGGTGACACCCTATCTGTTCCAGCCAGCCAGCCTGCTGAAATGACTCACGGTGTGTGGCAGATAAGCCGGCTGGGCTAGGCCGCCACCACAATATGATGTGGCGGCAGAAGTTGCAGGGCCAACTCATCATCCAGCACAAAGGAGGCACTGGGCCATCCCAAGAGACATGCACTTCCACTCAACAGCCAGTTACCACAGATCTTCCTCCCATTGATGGGGCACTAGATTAGGGAGCACCATACACTTTAACTAAGCAAAAACACCAGAGTAAGAGCACAGATGCACCTCACAATATTAGGGAGACTAAAGGAGGGGTTTTACTTGAACTGTGCACCGAGAGGTCACTTGGAGTAAGCAGCAGCAGAGTAAAGGATTGGAATCTATTATAACTGATGTAAAGCAGAGGGTAATGGTGAGTTTGGTGTTTTGGTCCATTTTACTGGTCACACATAGATATGACTGTCCATTGGGTGGAACAGGAATTCATCATTTAAGACTCTTCCTGTCTGCAATTGGGGTCCAGCAGGCATGTCTTCAGGCTTTCCGATGGTATATGTGTAGTGTATGTACCTTTAAGAGAGAACTACTTTTACAGCTCCTGTATACTGTAGTACCGGCAGTGACCACACCTGTATATAAGCCTTGAGCATGCCTCTGTACTGTTAGTCTTTAGACTACCCTCCTCTTGTAAACACCTGTTGATTGTTAAGTTACAGCCTCCGTCTAGTTATTGGAAAACATCATACTTTAAGAATCACGGATTCAAAAGTGGCGACGAGGTCGATTCGAATCTACCTGCAACTCTGCATTTCCCTTCAAGGATTCGCTCCGGGAGGGCGGTGGAAGAAAGTCGAGGCCAGAAGCACGGGCGTCGACCACGAGCAACCGCCGAGTCATCCGGCAGAGAGTGAATATCGCAGGGGAGGCTCTTGAGAGCCGGGCTTGGTTCCCCAGCCACGACGATCCAGCAACAGACTGGCAACAGGTACAGCGCAGACCCTTCCCGGACAGCGGTGGCTGGAGCCGACCGATGGCACAGAAAAAGCCGAGCAGCGTCGACGGGGTAAGTGAGAGGGTGAAGCGCACAGGGCGCAGCCGGGGGTTGAAAACCGAGCGGCGTCGAGGAAAAACAAAAAAAAAGAGAGAGAGAGGGTAAAGCAGCAGCCGGGTTCAGGACCGAGCGACGGCAATGGGAGAGGCGCACAGGAGAATGCGCAGAGCACAGCCAGGGCTCAAGGGCTGAACAGCGTCCGCGGGGGAAAGAAAGGAAGCGCGGGAGACACCATTGAGCCGCGGAGAAGAAGGGAGAGCGCGGGAGACGCCATTTTAGAAGCCGCAGCGGAGAAGAAGGGCGAGCGCGGGAAGAAAGGAAAGCATGGGAGACGCCATTTTGTGCCAGCAGAGAAGAAGGGAGAGCGCGGGAGACGCCATTTTAGACAGTTAAATCACACCCAGGGATGCCGAAGAGTGGCAGTATCACTGCGTTCGACAATGAAGTCGAAGATTGGGCGACATATGTGGAACGCATTGAGGTGTACTGCAGGGCGAATGAAGTGCCAGATGCTAGGAAAGCACTGGTTTTGTTAAATTCCATGGGTGCAAAAACTTATGGCTTACTGCGAAACCTAATAACGCCAGAGAAGCCAGTGGATAAGAATTTCGAAAGCATAGTGGAAATCCTGCAGGACCACTTAAACCCCACACCGCTGCTGATAGCAGAAAGATTTAAGTTCCACAAAAGGAACCAGCATAAAGACGAAAGTAATGCTGAGTACTTAACGGAACTGTGCAAGCTATCGAAACACTGCCAGTTTGGAATGGGACTAGCAGATACGTTAAGGGACAAGTTTGTGTGTGGGCTTCAAAGTGAAGGAACCCAGAAAAGGCTTCTATCAGAAAAGGATCTTACGCTGGACAAGGCTTTCAGCATGGCGGAATCACACGAAGCAGCTGCAAGGGGCGCTGCAGATATACAATGGAGACCGCAAGAATATGGCACAAATGAAATGTCATATGGAGCAGGGAAGTGTTATTGCTGCGGCAGAACAACACACGACCAGAAGGATTGTTGGTTCAAGGACCAAGTGTGCAAACAGTGTGGAAAAGCAGGACACATAGCAAGAGTCTGCAGGTCAGGGAAGAAAACCAGCAGCAAGAAATCTCCACAGGAGAAGTACAAAAAGGTACATAAGGTGATGGACAGTAGTTCAGACGAACAGAAAAGTGATACAGACTCCGGAAGCAAGGAGCTGGATTGTCTGAAACTACATAAGGTAATCAAAATGGAGGATCACCAGACTATCTGGGTCACACTCAAGATAGACGGAGTCCAAGTGAAAATGGAATTGGACACAGGATCAGCCCTAACAGTCATAAACCAAAGGGACTACAAGCGGCTATTTTCACATATACCCTTGAAAGCGACAGAGATTGTCTTGAAGACGTACACGGGGCAAAAAGTCTACCCCAAAGGAAAAATAAGGGTGAAAGTGATATACAAAGGCCAGGAAATACCTAAAATGGACCTATATGTATTGCCAGATGGAGGACCACCACTATTAGGACGTGAATGGATCCGGAAGATACAATTAGATTGGCATTCCATACAGGCACTGAAGGTTGAGGCCAAAAGGATGATGACGTCACACCTGGACGACTGTCAAAAATGCTAACTGACGGACAAGAAGTGTTCCAGGAGGGACTCGGAACACTAAAAGGCATAACAGCAACGATTAAAATAGAGGAAAATGCAAGCCCAAAGTTTTTTAAGGCCAGATCCGACCAGCCGTCGAAGCAGAGCTGCAAGGGTTGGAATATTCAGGGGTACTGTCCAAAGTAGACTGCAGCGAGTGGGCTACACCCATCGTTCCTGTAATGAAGAGGTCGTTGAGCAATACGCCTGGGGAACCAAAGAAGGTCCGCATCTGTGGGGATTTTAAGGTGACGGTGAACCCAGTCCTTCACACGGTACAATATCCGCTTCCACGGATTGAGGATATTTTCGCCTGGAGGTAAATGCATCACCAAAATTGATCTGGCCCAGGCGTACTTGCAAGTGGAGGTAGAAGAAGCCTCGAAACAATACCTCACGATCAACACTCATAAAGGTCTCTACCAATACAACCGGCTGGTGTTCGGGGTAGCATCGGCTCCGGCTATTTGGCAAAGGGCAAGGGATCAAGTCCTGCAAGGGATTCCAGGGACCCAGTGTTATTTGGACGACATCCTGGTCACGGGCAAAAATGACAGTGATCACCTCGCCAACCTGGAGAAGGTGCTCACTAGATTAAAGGAATATGGGCTACGAGCTTATCGCCACAAGTGCGAGTTTTTCCAGAAGCAGATCTCATATTGTGGCCACGTTATTGATGAAGAGGGGTTACATAAGTAACCTGAAAAGATTGAGGCAGTAGTCAAGGCTCCAGCACCAGAAAATGTGTCACAACTGAGGTCGTTCCTCGGGCTGGTAAACTACTACCATAAGTTCTTAACAAATTTGTCTACAGTATTGCACCCACTGAACACCCTACTGCAAACGGGGGTACCATGGAAGTGGAATGATGAATGTAAACGAGCTTTCCAGAAGTGCAAAGAATTGATCGCATCAAAAGAGGTGTTGGCCCATTTCAACCCAGCACTAACAATTCGGTTGGCATGTGATGCATCACCCTATGGTATTGGAGCGGTGCTGTCGCACAAATTCCCAGACGGGTTGGAGAGGCCAGTAGCCTTTGCGTCTCGGTCACTAACCTCAGCCGAGCGCAACTACACCCAGATCGACAGGGAGGCCCTCAGCCTAGTATGGGGAGTAAAAAAATTCAACCACTATCTGCATGGGCAGAAGTTCACCTTGCTGACTGACCACCAACCACTTGTCTCCATCTTTAATCCAAAGAAGGGCGTTCCGGTGATGACTCCACAATGGCTACAAAGATGGTCCCTTTTTCTAGGGGCGAACCAATATGAAATAGAGTATAAAGGCACGAAACAGCATGGAAACGCTGATGGGCTATCACGCCTGCCACTGCCTACTGTGGAGGAAGCACCAGCAGTGGACCCTATCGTAATATTTTATTCGTCGATAATTGAACGATTGCCAGTAACTAACGTGGATATAGAGAAGGAGACCCGCAATGATCCGACACTGTCTCGGGTGTATGATTTGACGGTGAGGGGATGGCGAACACATGGCGACTCACTGTTGCCAGCATTCTCATCCAGAAGAGAACAGCTGTCAGTATGCCAGGGGACAGTGATGTGTGGGTCCCGAGTGGTAATTCCAGCCAAGTTAAGGGAGAGAGTGCTCAATGAGCTTCACGAAGGTCATCTGGGAGGGGTGAAAATGAAAAGCCTTGCTAGGGCTTATGTGTGGTGGCCGGGGATCGATCAACAAATCGAGGACCTAACCAAGAGCTGCTCAGGATGCCAGAAGGTCCAAAATGCACCACCACATGCCCCTCTACACCCATGGGAGTGGCCCTTCTCTCCATGGCAATGGGTGCATATTGATTTTGCTGGTCCATTCATGGACTCAATGTTCTTAATAGCAGTGGATGCGCACTCGAAATGGCCTGAAGTAATAAAAATGTCCTCAACCACTACAGAGAAAACGATTGCAGTCCTACGGACCATATTTGCCAGGAACGGCTTGCCAGAGCAGATTTGCTCTGATAATGGACCACAGTTTGTGTCCGAAGAGTTTCGGAAATTTATGAGAAGGAATGGGGTAAGGCATTACACATCCGCCCCGTATCATCCAGCCACAAATGGATTGGCTGAGAGGTTCGTACAAACCTTTAAAAAGGCGATAAAGGCCATGCGCGATGATGAAATTCCACTACAGCATAAGGTGGACAATTTCCTGCTAGCCTACAGAAATGCGACACATGCAGTTACCAACCAGATCCCGGCCATGATGTTCTTTAACCGAAGGTTGAGATCTCGTCTGGATTTGCTCAGACCAAATGTGCGAAGAAATGTTGAGGATAAGCAAATCCAGCACATCAATGAGAAGCCAACAAGGAGCTTCAATGTAGGACAACCAGTCTTGGCCCGTGACTACCGAACAGAGAAATGGCAGCCTGGAACGATATGCACACGGCAGGGGCCATTAATGTACACAGTGGATGTCGGGGAGAACATTGTGAGACGCCACGTCGACCAGATCCTAGCGTCACAGGAACGAGTCAACCCCATGTCTCGCGTACCTGGGGATGAACCCGACATACCTGTAGCATCTACCTCAGAAACAGTAGCAGCGGAAACTGATGAACTAACCGACGAAAGGGGGCCAGAATCGCCTCCGCACCAAGAACAAGAACCTCAGGAAAGGCGCTATCCAGAGAGGATCAGGAAGCCGCCCCAAAGACTGAATCTATAAATGGACTATTTCAGTTTAATGTGCATGTTAAAGTGTTAACTGTTATTTGAAAGTTATGGGTACTGCTAATCTAAAAGGGGAGGAATTGTAGTGTGTGTACCTTTAAGAGAGAACTACTTTTACAGCTCCTGTATACTGTAGTACCGGCAGTGACCACACCTGTATATAAGCCTTGAGCATGCCTCTGTACTGTTAGTCTTTAGACTACCCTCCTCCAGTAAACACCTGTTGATTGTTAAGTTACAGCCTCCGTCTAGTTATTGGAAAACATCATACTTTAAGAATCACGGATTCAACAATATGCATCCATGATCCTGGTTCGGCTCTTGTTCATGGCTATCTCAAGAGGTCATGAGCCAAGGCTGAGTGTAATGTCCGTGTGTAATTGAGACACGGACTGCAGAAGTTGGTTATAACAGGTGTTTACTGAATGGGGACAAAACTGGAACTACTATACAAAGTTACTACACCGGCTTATATACAGGGGTGGTCACTACTGGTACTGCAGTATACAGGGGCTGCAGAATATAGTTCCTTCTTCAAGGTACATACACTACAATTCCTCCCCTTTTAGCTAAACAGTACATAACATTCGATTAATAATTAAATAACATATTTACAATTACAGTTGCTATATACATTAGCTGAAGTTAATCAATTATAAATTCAGTCTTTGAGGAGGCTTCCTGATTCTGTCCGGATAACGCCTCTTTGGGGTATCAGGTTCTTCTGGCAAAGTTGATTCGGGATCAATGTCGTTGTTTGGTTCGTCTGCTTCCAATATCACCGATTCTGAGGTAGATGCAATTGGTACTTCGGTTTCATCACCAGGTGTATAGGATCGTGGTGTAGATTTGACGTTTTCCAGTGACTCTAGAATCTGGTCAGCATGGCGTCTTACAATGCTCTCTCCAACGTCCACGGTATACATTAGAGGTCCTTGTCGTGTGCAGATCGTTCCTGGCTGCCATTTCTCTGTGCGGTCGTCCCGGGCCAAATCTGGTTGACCTATCTTGAAACTCCTGGTTGGCCTTTCATTCATATTCTGAAACTGCCTGTTCTCCACATCTCTTCTGATGTTTGGCTTAACCAAATCCAAGCGGCATCTTAGTCTTCGATTGAAGAACATCATGGCTGGAGTTTGGTTGGTAACCGCATGTGTCGCATTCCGGTAGGCAAACAAGAAGTTATCCACCTTGTGTTGCAGGGGTATGTCTTCATTACACATTGCCTTGATAGCCTTCTTGAATGTTTGAACGAACCTCTCAGCCAATCCATTGGTGGCTGGATGATATGGGGTGGATGTGTAATGCTTAACACCATTGTTCTTTAAGAACCTCCGGAACTCTTCAGACACAAACTGTGGTCCATTGTCGGAGCAAATCTGTTCAGGCAGCCCTTTTCTGGCGAATATGGTTTGTAAGACTGTGATAGTTTTTTCTGTGGTGGTTGAGGACATTTTTATTACCTCTGGCCACTTTGAATGTGCATCCACCGCAATTAAAAACATCGAGTCCATAAATGGACCAGCAAAATCAATGTGTACCCTTTGCCATGGAGTTGAGGGCCACTCCCATGGATGTAGAGGGGCTTGTGGTGGGGCGTTTTGGACCTTCTGGCATCCTGTACAGCTCTTGGTCATCTCTTCGATTTCTCTATCGATTCCCGGCCACCACACAAACGCTCTGCCTAAGTTCTTCACTTTTTACCCCTCCCAGATGACCCTCATGAAGCTCATTGAGCACTCTATCCTTCAATTTGGGTGGAATTACTACTCTGGATCCACACATCAAGGTTCCTCGGCACACTGACAGCTGTTCTCTTCTCGGCGAGAATGCTGGCAACAGTGGTTCGCCATGTGCTGGCCATCCCTTCACCGTTAAATCATAGACCCTGGAGAGTGTTGGGTCATTTCGTGTTTCCTTTTCTATGTTTGCATTCGTCACAGGTAGACATTCGACTATGGTCGAGTGGAATATCTCCACAGGATCCACTGCAGGTGCTTCTTCCACCATCGGCAACGGTAGGCACGACAATCCATCAGCATTCCCATGCTGTTTAGTTCCTTTGTACTCGATGTCATATTGGTGTGCCCCTAGGAAAAGGGACCACCTCTGTAGCCGTTGTGCTGTCATTATCGGGACGCCCTTCTTAGGGTTGAAAATGGAGACAAGAGGTTGATGATCAGTTAGTAGAGTAAATTTCTGTCCGTGCAGGTAGTGATTGAACTTCTTCACCCCCCACACCAGGCTGAGGATCTCTCTGTCAATCTGGGCGTAGTTACGCTCGGCTGCAGTTAACGAGCGTGACGCAAAAGCTATCGGTCTCTCTGAACCATCAAGGGATTTATGTGACAGTACCGCTCCAACGCCGTAGGGAGACGCATCACACGCCAGTCTTATCGGTAGTGATGGGTTGTAGTGAGCCAATACTTCTCTTGAAGTGATCAGGCCTTTACACTTCTGAAAGGCCCGCTCACATTCATCGCTCCATTTCCATGCTACTCCAGTTTGTAGCAGGGCATTCAGTGGGTGCAGAATTGTTGACAAATTCGGCAAAAACTTATGGTAGTAATTCACCAATCCGAGGAATGACCTCAGTTGCGACAGATTTTCAGGCGCTGGAGCCTTAACTACCGCTTCAATTTTGTCAGGGGACTTATGTAACCCCTCTTCATCAATCACGTGGCCACAATACGATATTTGTTTCTTAAAAAACTCCCACTTGGGGCGATTGGCTCGTAGCCCATGTTCTCTTAGTCTAGTGAGCACCTGCTCTAGGTTGGCAAGGTGTTCACTGTCATTTTCGCCTGTCACTAGGATGTCGTCCAAGTAACACTGAGTCCCCGGAATCCCTTGCAGGACTTGTTCCATCGCTCTTTGCCATATAGCCGGAGCTGATGCAACTCCGAATACCAGTCGATTATACTGGTAAAGACCTTTGTGAGTGTTTATCGTGAGATATTTCCTAGAGGATTCTTCAACCTCCATCTGCAAATATGCTTGTGCTAGGTCAATTTTTGTAAAACGTTTCCCTCCAGATAGTGAGGCGAAAATATCTTCTATCCTCGGAAGAGGATACTGTTCTGTGTGAAGGACTGGGTTCACAGTCACCTTGAAGTCCCCACAGATGCGAACCTTCCTTGGCTCCTCAGACTTATTGTTTAACGTTTTCTTCATGACAGGAATGATGGGTGTCGCCCACTTGCTCCAGTCTACCTTAGTTAACATGCCTGCATTCTCCAGATTCTCCAGCTCTGCCTCGACGGCTGGGCGAATTGCATACGGTACCGGTCTTGCTTTGAAAAACTTGGGAATTGCATTCTCTTCTATTTTTATCGAGGCGGTTACGCCTTTAAGAGTTCCCAGTTCTTGTTGAAATACCTCTTTAGAGTTAGCCAAGATTTTTGACAATCGTCCAGGTGTGACGTCGCCATCCTTTTTACCAGCCACAGTCAGTGCCTGAATGGAGTGCCAGTCTAAACTTATCTTTCTGATCCATTCACGTCCCAATAACAGTGGTCCACCATCTTGCAGTGTGTACAGATACAATTTCTGTATTTCCTTGCCGTTGTATTCGACAGGCACCCTTATTTTCCCTCTGGGGTATACTTTCTGCCCCGTATATGTCTTCAAGACAATGGATGTGTCTTTCAAGGGTATGTGTGAGAATAGCCGCTCGTAGTCTCGTCGATTCATGACGGTCAGGGCTGATCCTGTATCCAATTCCATTTTGACTTGGGACCCTGCTATCGTGAGGGTGACCCAAATGGTTCGGTGATCCTCTTTTGTGATTACGTTGTGTAGTTTGAGACAGCTTAGTCTCTTGTTCCCGGATTCACTATCGCTCTTCTGGTCTTCGGAACTACTGTCCGTCATCTTTTGTACTTTCCTGTACTTTTCCTTAGTAGTCTTTTTGTTGTTGTTAGTCTTCTTCCCGGACCTGCAAACTCGTGCAATGTGTCCCATCTTTCCACATTGCCTGCATGTTTTGTCCTTAGACCAGCAGTCCTTCTGGTCATGGGTTGTTCTGCCGCAGCGATAACATTTTTCAAATCCCTGTGTCATTTCATGGGTGCCGTATTCCTGTGGCTTTTGCTGTATTTCCGCAGCTCCCCTTGCTGCTGCTTCGTACGATACTGCCACGCTGAAAGCCTTATCTAGCGTCAGCTCTTTCTCTGAGAGTAACCTCTTCTGGGTTCCTTCACTCAGGAGTCCACAGACAAATTTGTCCCGTAGGGTATCTGCCAGTCCTGCTCCGAACTGGCAGTGCTTTGATAGCTTGCGTAGTTCCGTAAGGTAATCAGCATTGCTCTCATCTTTATGCTGATTTCTCTTGTGGAATTTAAATCTTTCTGCTATCAGCAGCGGTGTAGGATGTAGGTGTTCCTGTAGGATATGAACAATTTCGTTAAAACTCTTCTCAACCGGTTTGACTGGAGTGATCAGGTTCCGCAATAGGCCGTACGTTCTTGCGCCCATTAAGTTTAGTAGTACCGATGCCTTTTTCTCATCGGCTACTTCATTTGCCTTGCAATATACTTCGACTCTTTCCACATACGTGGTCCAGTCTTCTATTGCATTATCGAAGGCAGTGATATTGCCAGTCTTTTGTATCTTGGAGATCTAAGATGGCGCCTCCCGCGCTCTGCCTTCTTCCCCGATTGAACAAAATGGCACCTCCCGCGCTTTGCCTTCTTCCCCGCTGGATTAAGATGGCACCTCCCGCGCTTTCTGTCTTTTCCGCTGCTGCCAGCGCTGTTGCTGGCGTTTTTATGCCTTGATGGCGATGCCCTATGGTCTTCGCGTGCTTCCCCCCGCGCTGCTGCCAACTCCGCTCTCCGCGGTCCCCGTGGCAAACTGCAGCTCCTTGCGGCTTTCTGCGCTTCTAATTTCTTTTTCTTTTATTTTAATTACTGTTCCCGTCATCAGAGCAGACCCTATGGGACACTTCCCTCCCTCTTCTCGGGGCTGTACGCTGCCTGGCTTTGTAGCACCAGCGCCCTGTGTGCTCCACCCTCTCTCTCTCTCTCCTCTTCCCGACAACGCTGCTCGGCCCCGTTGAAAAGCCACCCGATCAAGCTCTAGCCCGCCGCAGCCCAGGAAGGATCAGTGTACTACCTGCCACCAGCCCGATTAGCTGGAACACCATAGCCTGGATAACCAAGCCCAGCTCTCGACAGCCTCTCCTGCAAATCTTCGAATTCGATGAATCAGAGAGCGGTTGCCCACGGTCGACGCCCGTTTCTTCTGTTTGTTTGTTTTTTTTTTCTTTTTTTTTCTTTTTGTATTTCTTCCTTCTGGCCTCGACCTCTAACAACTTTGCTTCAGGGATGGATCCCCGTGAGGTGGTGCAGAACTGTAGGTAAGTCCGGATCTGTTCGTCGCCAGTGTAACGTCCGTGTGTAATTGAGACACAGACTGCAGAAGTTGGTTATAACAGGTGTTTACTGAATGGAGACAAAACTGGAACTACTATACAAAGTTACTACACCGGCTTATATACAGGGGTGGTCACTACTGGTACTGCAGTATACAGGGGCTGCAGAATATAGTTCCTTCTTCAAGGTACATACACTACACTGAGGAGCAAACCATCCAGTTTTAATTGAATCATGATAGATTGCTGTAAAACAAAGGTATTAAAACTGCTATCAGGGTAACGGACATTCACATCCATAATTTTGTGTCTATAATCACAAACCAAATAAGCATATTAATAAAGTGGAAGCCTTTTCTGTTCATGAAGCTTGTAGGATCGGGGCTGGAGCTCAAATGGCCAAATGTGTGGTGTGAATAATGTGCGGTACTTTGGGGAAACCTATGACCTGGAAAAAGTGCAGCAATCTTTTTGAATGGATTTGACTACAGCCTTTAACATCCATGCTGCTTTCCATAGGAAAAGGGAAGAAAGGGCCAACAAGGCATCTATCACCTGCTTTATCTATTGCTATTCACCTGTTGTCAAAATTTGGTTGTTTTAAGGATCCAGTAGCATGGACGTTAGCGGCTGTCGTCATTAGCAGAACTGACCCTGTCCTGGAACTTGCCTCAAGGTCTGGCTTTAAGGAGACTGCTTATTTCTGTGGCTGCTTTCCTAGTGAAGCATAAGAGGTGAAGGCAGATCTCGTCAGATATGTCTAAGTAGGTGTATCCTGTTCTTGGACAAGTGTGGTTGGGTAAGAATGGGTGCCAGAAGACCAACTAGTTGTCAGTGCACCTCCCACTCAAGACTCCTCAGATCCTCTTCCAAAACCAAAAAACAGAGAGGAATTTTCAGCAGGAGGCCCATCTTCCTAATTAAAATTGTGGCATCTGAAATTGTACTTGGTAACAAACCATAGATCAAAGATAAGAAGTTAAAACAAAAAAATACAAAACATAAAACGACTGGGTCACATCCAAAACCAAATGCAAATGCCATCAAAACATTGCAAAAATATTAAATGAGCAGAAAGTAGTGCAGCAAAATCAATAATGGCCCAGAAATTCGGGTCGGGGGCTTCCTGCGGGTGCAAGCCCCCGACCTACACTTACATATCGCGCTGACATTTGAAGACTGGGCCTGCGTGGATTTCCTGTCAGTGGCCCGGTTCAGCTCCCAGCGCGCTGTGCGTGCGTGATCCAGCGGCGTACTTAGTGCGATGAGCCGGCTGGGATCACGTGAGCACTGGGCAACCAATGGGAGTTTTCAAAAGTCCACTCATGAGTTAGACATAAGACCTGTCAAACTCATGAAAACTCCGGGCGCCCAAAACACTAATTAAACTTTAAATAAAAGTTAAAAAAAACATTCCAATAATTAAATTAACTATTAATAACTTTAAAAAACTATTTTAAACAATTATTCAAATTTCTGCCAATTTTTTTTTCCAGAAATCAGGTCCAAAAATACACTTACCTTACTGTAAATTCTTTAAAAATAATAAACCTGTGGAAAAAAATTTCTAACTTTAATTATTAGGCCACTTACCTTTTAAAACTAAGTCCTTACGTCTGCTTTTTACATTCGTAAAAAGTGGAGGCCTTCATGCACGGACAAACCTGTCAAAGAAACCGAAGTTCAACGCGTACGCGCTGCCTCAAACGTCGCACGGGAACCGCCTCTTAACCCCTTGGTTCAGAGGAGAGGAAATGCCGGTTTTCCACGCATGCGCTGTGCATGCTGAAATCTGGCACTTCCAACGGGCCCACGCGTGAGTACCCCGTCCGTACTCACGCGTTGGGACCAGAATTACTGGGCCAATAGCATTCCTCTTTAAGAGTGTAAGCTCCAAAATGGCCAAAAGAGCTTTCAAAGCAGTGCTGTTTAAATTAGGTGCTCAATAACTTCAACATATTCCCTTTCTTGAACATGGGAAATGGAACCAACAGATTGTTATTGTAATGTATTATCACATGGTTTATCACATGATTTGGTATGAGCATGCTCAGTTCCCTCTGGCCTAGTAAAGCAAGCACCTGGACTAGGAACTCATCCTGTCTCTGTCCTTGATTTATTCTACCCACATATATTGCATTTTTGGCGATGAGAGTGACATTCCAAAGCTATTTTTAGGGATCATGGAAGGACATAGTGTTCAACCAAGTTCCCCTCCAAGTCACACACCATTCTGACTTGGAAATATATCGCCGATCCTTCCTCATCGCTGGGTCAAAATCCTGGAACTCCCTGCTTAATAGCACTGTGGGAGTACCTTCACCACACGGACTGCAGCGGTTCAAGAAGGAGGCTCACCACCACCTTCTCAAGGGCAATTAGGGATTGGCAATAAATGCTGGCCTTGCCAGTGACGCCCACATCCCATAAACGAACAATAAAAACCTTTGAGTGGAAAAGTTTAAGGTGAATTTGTGATACCTAAACTGAATTTTTTGCGATGTTTTACTGTTAATGCTGATGCAGAATTGTCTGTGCTTCGCCTTCGCGTGTATGTATACACAGCAACAGTGACATTGATTCTCACAGGTACACAGGTAGCATGCTGAGTCACTGTTCAACGGGATCGGGACATTCATGGCTGTGCCTATGGCATTCATCGGAAGCCTCGGCATGTATGACCGAGCTCACGAATGATTCAGTTCTTACATTGAGTGGATGTTTTTTATTAAGGCCAATAACATTATTGAGACCAAGGGTGCAGCTGAGAATGTTCAAGCTCAAAATAAAGTAATTCATGAACGGAAGAAAGCAATTTTTCTAACTGAGATCGGGCCAGATGTTTACGGAACGTTGACAAACCTACTCGCGCCAGGGAAAGCGAAGGATGTGTCTTTTGAAGACATTGTCGAGAAACTCGAGGACCATTTTGACCCAAAGGCATTAGAAATAGCAGAGGGCTATAAGTTTGGTACCAGAATCCAAAAACAAAATGAAACCATCAGTGAGTACATTGTAGCTCTTAAAAACCTGTCTTTGCATCGTAACTTCGGCGCATTGTTGGATCGTGCGTTGCGAGATAAGTTTGTGTGTGGACTGGTGGATGAGCGCACACAGTCCAAGTTACTGAACACTCCGAACCTAACGTTTGACATAGCATGCAAAATTGCCCTAACTATGGAGATGACGTCTAAGATAGCTAGGGAGCCCCATACAACTCAAGTGACTAGTACAGCTGAGGTCTACAGTCACAAAGCCACCGCCAAATCCAAAGTTGTGAGACCAAGTCAAAAGCATGTTGGTGAGAGCAGTTCAGGAATTGTTATCGCTGCAATGGAAATCACTCACGACAGTCCTGCCAATACAGAAATGCAAAGTGTTTTTACTGCCAGAAGCAAGGCCAGATTTCAACAGCTTGCAGAGCTAGATCTAAAGCAGGAAGTAAGAACCATTCTAGTGGCAATGCAAAGCAGCGACAACAAAAGGGAGTTCACAATATTGAAGTGAACACACCTGATGCTGAAGAACTAGGCATCTACAGTATCTATGCCACTAACGGCAATGCAAGCAGTCGTGAGAAAGACTTCCGTACAAAACTTTTGGTCAACGAGCAATATATTGATATGTGTATCGACACAGCGACGGACTGCTCCATCATGAGTAAGGACACATATGAGAGTAAGTTTAATCAAATACCACTTACAAAGAGTACCATAGAGTTAAAAACCTACTCCGGAGAAATCCTAGAGACATGGACAAATGGAATGTACAGAACAACAGAATGGCCAGTTAGTAAAGCTGCCTATTATTGTAGTGAACAACAACAGCAGGCCAACTCTCATGGGCAAAGACTGGTTGCGAAAGTTAAAACTAGACTGGAAAAACATCTTCAGTGTAGATGCTTCAAAGAAGTGACTCGACACAATGCTGAAGAAGTACAAAAGTAATTTCGCAGACAGTTATGAGGGCATCACTGGGTATGACACGCATATCCGCATCAAGTCCAACGCGAAGCCTGTCTATTGTAAGGCAAAGCCGGTCCCCTATGTGTTGAAAAGTCAGGTGATGGAAGAGCTAGAGAAGCTCAGAGAGAACGGAGTGCTCGTAAAAACTGACAAAACTGAATGGGCTGCCCCGATCGTGGTAGTGCCCAAAGCAGACAAAACTGTACGCTATTGCGGTGACTACAAAGTTACTATCAATCAAGCAGTTGACGATGAGCAGTACCCGTTACCTACATCGCAGGATTTGTATGCAGCCCTCTCTGGGTCAAAGGCTTTCTCCAAGCTTGACCTGTTGCATGCTTACGCTCAGCTGAATGTTGACAAAGGGAGTCAACAGTATCTCACTATCAACACATACAAGGGACTGTACTCATACACCAAGCTGCCGTATGGTGTAAAGCCTTCCCCCAAAATCTTCCAGGCTACGATGGGTAAGATTTTGCAAGGAATTCCAAATTGTTTATGCAATCAAGACAATGTGCTAATCGCAACATGCAGCGAGGAAGAAAATCTAGAAGTGTTAGATTTAGTGCTTCAAAGGTTGAATTTCCACAATGTCAAATTGAAAAGGAGCAAATGTACTTTTGTGCAGCCCGAGGTGGTATACCTTGGTCTGAAAATTTATGCAAATGGCTTGCAACCAGTGAAGGAAAAGGTTGATGCTGTCATCAATGTTCCAAAGCCACAGAACGTGTCTGAGTTAAGATCTTTCCTTGGAATGGCCCAGTACTACACATGTTTCTTACCTTAGTTAGCGACCATGTTAGCTCCATTGCATGAGCTCCTCAAGAAGGATGTCCAGTGGAAGCGGACAAAAGCAGAACAGGAAGCTTACGATGCTTGTAAGAGAAGTCTCTCTAGCGATGCTGTATTTGTGCACTATGACACAGAGCATGAGCTTAAGTTAGCGTGTGATGCTTCTAGCTATGGTGTGGAAGCTGTCATAAGCCTTGTAATGGATAACGGTCAAGAGAAACCAATCGCGTTCGCAAACTACGCGCAAGTTGAAAAGGAAGCACCCGCCATAATGTTTGGAATCAAGAAATTCCAACAGTTCCTGATCAGCAGAAAGTTTACCCTGATAACCGATCACAAACCGTTCCTAGCAATATTGGGGCCCAAATCTGCTATCCCTGCAATGGCAGCCTCAAGAATGCAACGTTGGGCAATATTGTTATCATAATATGACTACACGATTGAATATCGCACTTCAAAGCAAAACGCAATCACAGATGCCTTGTCCAGGTTGCCACATGAGGTCTCGTGTTTGGAGGTGAGATTTTCATGCTAGGTGCAGTTGACAAAGACTTTCCAATGAATGCAATTGAGATTGCAGATGAGACTCGAAAGGACCCGGCACTGAAAAGAGTGTACGAAAACACCTTGAATGGATGGACTGATCAGTGTCTGAACACACAGTTGAAACCATTTCATAACCATCTACTGAATTGTCTGGTGAGCAAGGTTGTATCAAGTGGGGAACCAGAGTGGTGGTACCTACATCTTTGAGTTCGGAACCAGAACAAAACAGGCCGAAAATTGGTTCAACACCAAAACCTTTTGTAAGGAGATCAGGAAGGCTCCACAAACCTGTTATTAAACTGGATTTGTAGTTCATTTGTAGGATTTGTAGTTGATTTAAAAGAAAAAAAGCCAGGAGTTTTTGTTATGTGGTACATGTAATGCTGGGAAAAGTTGGACCATAGTTTTGTTATATTTGAGAGGAGAATACATACTTTTTCTTAAGGGGAAAGTAGTGTTATGTATTATCACATGGTTTATCACATGGTTTGGTATGAGCATGCTAACGTTCGCTCTGGCCTAGTAAACAAGCACATGGACTAGCAACTCATCCTGTCTCTGTCCTTCATTTGTTCTACCCACATATATTACAATTATCATAATTTTCAAAACTTAATGAAGGTACTGCACAAAAGGTACATTCAGCTTCAGTCTGAACTGTGCTTCATTTGTTTTTCTCCAATCCCACATTTCTCAATCAGATGTACAATTAAATGACAAATTTATTGTCATTTAATTGTACACATCTGGATTTTTTGCATCAAAATACGATAATGCGTTAATCCACCTGATGGAAAAGTATGAAAAAAGATCCGAATTCAATTAAAAACCAGAAAGAATTTATATAGCACCTTTCATGACCTCAGGATGTGCCAAAGTGCTTTACAGACAATGAGTTACTTTTTTGAAGCAGTCACTGTTGCAATGCAGGAAACGCAGCAGCCAATTTGCGCACAGCAAGCTCCTGCAAACAGCGATGTGGTAATGACCAGATAATCTGTTTTTTAGAATTCATTCATCCCCCCAACTCCTGGAACTCTGCCTCCTGCAATAGTCTCTGGAACATTTTAGAATTCAAATATGCCAATCGGACGTTTCGACAACTGGACAGGAT
Source organism: Somniosus microcephalus (assembly GCF_052327205.1). NCBI lineage: Eukaryota > Metazoa > Chordata > Chondrichthyes > Squaliformes > Somniosidae > Somniosus > Somniosus microcephalus. Next base: position 41,394,123 of record NC_140993.1, on the reverse strand, counting down.
TGAGATTGTAACCCATCAAAGCCTTTTACTGAAATCTTAACCTGCAGTTCTCTTTCAGGTGCTGACTGACCTGCCATGTATATTCAGCATTTACTGCTTTTTATATCGGATTTTCAGCCTTTAATTTTTCTTGTTATCTCTGTAGAGCTGATTTTATGAATTCTTGTTTGCGGTGGGAACAAGCACGGTGGCATAGTGGTTAGCACTGTTGCCTCACAGCGCCAGGGACCCGGGTTCGAATCCAGCCTCGGGTGACTGTCTGTGTGGAGTTTGCACATTCTCCCCGTGTTTGCGTGGGTTTCCTCCGGGTGCTCCGGTTTCCTCCCACAGTCCAAAGATGTGCGGGTTAGGATGATTGGCTATGATAAATTGACCCTTAGTGTTAGGGGGATTAAATACGTGGGGTTACGGGGATCGGGTGGGATATGTGTCGGTGCAGGCTCGATGGGCCGAAATGGCCTCTATCTGCACTGTGGGGTTTAAAAAAAATGCCTCACTTGCTGGGAGCAGAATAGCCAGTTTTCCCTCCATTAATTTTAATGGACAGAAACAATCACTGGGAGCGTGCCTGTAATTTCCCGCTAAACGTTTCCGGCAGGTGTAGCTTCCAGCCAGAGGCAGGAGTTCATAAAACTGGCCTGAACATGTATGAACTTTGAGACTCTTTTGTCGGTTATCTATTATCCATCTCTTGTGTTCGTTTAAAATGGCAAAATATCTGTCAGTAAAGTGCTTTGTCTTTTTTTTTATTTTGCAGATGGACCACATTTTAGTCATCCTCATAAAAACAAGACAAGTGGAAGTAAAACAGCCAAGTGGACATGAATCATTGTCAGCTAAATCCAATATGGACTGCTTTATTGCACTTCAGAGGCACAGGGGACACAACAAAGTGGAAAGAAGTTCTGACATTAAATTAATACTGGGAGAAACTATCTTCAAACACAAAATTGGTATTTTGGCACGTTACCACCTCCCTTGCTAATTCTTCGACGTTTCTGCACAAAATCTTAAGAAATAGCACATGCATCTATTTAACCTTTGCACCAGAGTGCATGGGTGTGATGGAATATACTAAAAGGCAGCGGAATCGTCGGAAAAGTAATCCCGCATGTAGAAAATGCTTGCTGGCTATGGTCCAATTTCAGATAGGACTGCCACCTATCCCGTTTTGAATCAGACAATTGAAAACCGTATGAATTTCATAATCCGTCCAGAAGGACACCAGATCACCTGCTCCAGTTATTTAATGTTCCAACTCCCATTGTGGCAGCCAGATCTCCTTGCTGCCTTCCTTCAGTGCCTTGCCTGGAGCAGTGCAGTCGGGAGATCCGCCTTTGTCAGGAGCTGGTATTTTTGAGTCTGCATATTCATAAGATGCGAACTGGACAAGCAAGCCCTATATTTCCTCTATCCTATAATGTTGGTTACTGTTTTTCAATATTGTTTTATTATCAGCGGAGCAACCAACTGTAATCCCACCCACTGCTCAACCACAACCCTGCCTCCTGTCTGCTTTTAGACTTGGCAAAAGATGGCAACCCTATCGTCAAAATGTTTTAATGTCTTTTGAAGTTCATATAATTACCTCAGTTCACACACTGCAACAGTCAGCACTGCTCTAGCAAGCTAGGTTAAGTTTATCGCACATCCCAGCCCTGCACCTCGGATTGCGACTCGTTACTCATTCTCTGCCCCACCTTCAGTAGTTAATCTTTGAGCCACCATGTGCTTGCCTTTGGAACCCTCTCTCAAATCTACTTCGCCATGCCACCTCTCTCCTTTCCTTCAAAGGCCTCTTAAAAATATCAATTGACTGTGCTTTTAATTCACCCGCCTGGAATCCTTTCCCATCTCTGTCTCAATGTTCTTCTCCCTGCACTCAACTTGTAAACCACTGAGACTTTATCAAATGCCAGAAGGCGATTGATAAAGTTCCACATAATAGGCTTACCAGCAAAGTTGAAGTCCATGGAATAAAAAGGGACAGTGACAGCATAGATATGAAATTGACAAAGTGACAGGAAACAGAGAGTAGCGGTGAACGGTTGTTTTTCAGACTGGAGGAAGGTATACATTGGGGTTCCCCAGGGGTCGGTACGAGGACCACTACTTTTCTTGATATATATTAATGACTTGGACTTGGGTGTACAGGGCACAATTTCAAAATCTGCAGATGAAACAAAACTTGGAAATATAGTGAACAGTGAGCAGGAGAGTGTTAGACTTCAGGAAAACATAGACAGGCTGGTGGAATGGGTGGACACGTGGCAGATTAAATTTACTGCAGAAAAGTGCGAAGTGATACATTTTGGTAGAAAGAATGAAGAGAGGAAATATAAACTAAAGGGTACAATCCTGAAGTGGGTGCATGAACAGAGAGACCTGGGGGTATATGTGCACAAATCATTGAAGGCGGCAGGGCAGGTTGAGAAAGTGGTTAAAAAAGCACAAGGGATACTGGGCTTTACAAATAGAGGCATAGAGTACAAAAGCAAGGAAGTTATGATGAACCTTTATAAAACACTGGTTCGGCCTCAACTGGAGTACTGTGTCCAATTCTGGGCACCACACTTTAGAAGGATGTGAAGGCCTTAGAGAATGTGCAGAAAAGATTTATGAGAATGATTCCCGGAATGAGGGACTTCGGTTACGTGGATAGACTGGAGAAGCTGGGGTTGTTTTCCTTAGAGCAGAGAAGGTTGAGAGGAGATTTGATAGAGGTGTTCAAAATCATGAGGGGTCTAGACAGAGTAGATAGAGAGAAACTGTTCCCATCGGCGGAAGGGTCGAGAACTAGAGGACACAGCTTCAAGGTGATTGGCAAAAGAACCAAAGGCAACATGACGAAAAAAAATTTACGCAGCGAGTGGTTAGGATCTGGAATGCACTGCCTGAAAGGGTGGTGGAGGCAGATTCAATCATGGCTTTCAAAAGGGAATTGGATAAGTACCTGAAGGAAAAAGATTTGCAGGGCTACGGAGAAAGGGCGGACGAGTGGGACTAGCTGAAGTGCTCTTGCTGGCACGGGCTCGATGGGCCAAATGGCTTCCTTCTGTGCTGTAACTATTCTATGATTTTATGATTCTACGTGAAGGTCACAAGAAAAAGGAAAGATGTTTTTCAGTTTTTAATGGCTTTGAACATTTGGATAAAAAGTTGTGATTAAACCGCGGGGATAACTCTTGGGAAAGCTCATCCCGTGATCAAGTTGTCACTGAAAATGTAATTTCTGATGACAGAAATGAACACAAAAATGTGTGATTACTGTGACTATCAACATTGCATGTCCATGATTGGCATAAGATGAAGCCCAGTGCTGCAGCAAATCATGCCGTTGCATATTTTGCAAAGCATATATCTTGGACCTCACTGACACCGTTAGATTATACACGAATTAATGTTTTAATGTGATCTTCTGTGGTTCTCTCAATTTCCAAACAGCAGGAGCACTGAGATGTGGAGTAATCAAAAGACTAGAAATTGGTACCAAGCTCAGTTTAACAGTTCACTGCCAATCACAACACTTACGATCTTATATTTGCTCAATTTCTTTGAGGATGTAACATACAGGGTGGATAAAGGGGAACCAGTGGATGTAGTGTATTTGGACTTCCAAAAGGCATTTGACAAGGTTCCACACAAAAGATTACTGATCAAGATAAAAAATCACGGGATTGGGGGTAATATACTGGCATAGGTGGAAGATTGGCTATCTAACAGAAAACAAAGAGTTGGGATAAATGGTTCGTTCTCGGGCTGGCAATCAGTAACTAGTGGTGTCCCACAGGGATCAGTGCTGGGACCCCAACTCTTTACAATCTATATTAACGATTTGGAGGAAGGGACCGAGGGCGACATATCCAAATTTGCCGACGATACAAAGATGGGAGGGAAAGCAGTGAGTGAGGAGGACATAAAAAACCTGCAAAAGGACATAGACAGGCTAAGTGAGTGGGCAGAAATTTGGCAGATGCAATATAATGTTGGAAAGTGTGAGGTTATGCACTTTGGCAGAAAAAATCAGTGCTACAGTACAAAGGGATCTGGGGGTACTGGTACATGAAACACAAAAAGTTAGTATGCAGGTGCAGCAGGTGATCAGGAAGGCCAATGGAATCTTGGCTTTTATTGCAAGGGGGATGGAGTATAAAAACAGGGGAGTCTTGCTGCAGTTATACAGGGTATTGGTGAGGCCACACCTGGAATACTGCGTGCAGTTTTGGTTTCCATATTTAAGAAAAGATATACTTGCTCTCGAGGCAGCTCAGAGAAGGTTCACTCGGTTGATTCCAGAGATGAGGGGGTTGACGTATGAGGAAAGGTTGAATAGGTTGGGACTCTACTCATTGGAGTTCAGAAGAATGAGAGGCGATCTTATCGAAACATATAAGATTGTGAGGGGGCTTGATCGGGTGGATGCGGGGAGGATGTTTCCACTGATGGGTGAGACTAGAACTAGGGGGCATAATCTTAGAATAAGGGGCTGCCCTTTCAAAACTGAGATGAGGAGAAACTTCTTCACTCAGAGGGTAGTAAACCTATGGAATTTGCTACCCCAGAGAGCTGTGGAAGCTGCAACATTAAATACATTTAAAATGGAGATAGACATTGTCCTAGCAGATAAGGGAATTAGGGGTTACGGGGAGAGGGCAGGGAAGTGGAAGTGAGTCTAGATTCAGATCAGCCATGATCCTATTGAATGGCGAAGCAGGCCCGAGGGGCCGTATGGCCTACTCCTGCTCCTATTTCTTATGTTCTTATAACCATATGATAACAAAGGTGAGAAAAGACCATCAGGCCCAAGATGCCGGCCTGGCCATTCAATGCTCCGACCTCGCACGCTGTTCATCCACACTCCCCCAATTCTGGGAGAGGCAAAGAACATGTGGCTACTTCAAAAAGAAAAATGGCAGCAGCGGGGCTACAAAAGGCTCCAGAGACCCAGGTAGGCCTCAGTGCATCGGCGGGAATTTCATTTCAGCGGCAGCAGCGGGGTATAAAAGGCTCCAGAGACCCAGGTAGGCTTACCAGTCTTCGAACTCGGAACTCAGAGGGAAGGAGAGAAGTAAAAAGTAATCGAGGTGTGACGTCACCAGAAAGCAGGTAAGTGATTGGTTGGTGAGTATTTCTCTCTTTTTAAACTTTAACTCTGTGGTTTATAGTTTCTAAAGTCTCTGTGGTGTAGCGGGGACTGTTTATAAACCAGGGCCCTTAAATATACTATTTAACTGTAGTGTAATTGGTGGGATTGATTTGATTTATTTTAATTTGTTGGTAAATTTTATAAGTTGGTAAGTTCAATTAAATGGAGGTGTGATATTCATCATCTAGAATCGGGGCAGAGGGTATTTAAAAATAATATTAATAAATGTAATTAATTACATAGAATGGGAGAGCAGGTGATGTGTTACTACTGCAATATGTGGGAGCTGGTGGACACCATTGATGCTCACGGTGATCACATTTGCAGTAAGTGCTGGCTGCTCGAGGAACTCTGGCTCCGTGTTGAAGAGCTGGAGTCCGAGCTTCAAATGCTGCAGCACATCAGGGAGGGGGAGAGTTACCTGGAATCTGTGTTCCAGGAAGTAGTCACACCAATTAGATTAACTAATTCAGATGTATTCCGTGGTCAGGGACAGGAGGGTGTGACTATGAGTGAGGCAGGCACGGGGATCCAGGAGGTAGTGTTAGAGGGGCTGCAGCCCTTGCTCTTGTCCAACAGGTTCGAGGCTCTTACTCCCTGTGAGGACAGGAACGGGGACTGCAGGGAGGATGAGCAACCTGGCCACAGCACCGTGGAACGAGGGGCCATTCAAGTGGGGGGAGTAAAAAGAAATGTTGTAGTGGTAGGGGATAGTATCATAAGGGGGATAGATAGGGTTCTTTGCAGCTGAGAGCGAGAGTCCCGAAGGTTGTGTTGCCTGCCCGGTGCCAGGGTTAAGGACATCTCCTCTGGGCTGGAGAGAAACTTGGAGTGGGAGGGGGAGGATCCAGTTGTCGTGGTCCATGTTGGTACCAACGACATAGATAGGACAAGGAAAGAGGTTCTGCTGAAGGAGTATGAGCAGCTAGGGGCCAAATTAAAAAGCAGAACCACAAGGGTAATAATCTCTGGATTACTACCTGAGCCACGAGCAAATTTGGCTAGGGTAAATAAAATCAGAGAGCTAAATGCGTAGCTCAAAGACTGGTGTGGGAGAAATGGGTTTTGCTTCTTGGGACACTGGCACCAGTATTGGGACAGGAGAGAGCTGTTCCGCTGGGACGGACTTCACTTGGCCAGTGCTGGGACTAGAATCCTGGCGAATTGAATAACTAGGGCTGTAGAGAGGGCTTTAAACTAATTAGTAGGGGGGAGGTTTCAAGAGAGCGAAAAATAAAAATGTCAGCGGAGAAGGCAATAGAGCAAAGTAGCAGTGGGGAAATTAAAAACCAGAGCATGTCAGGAAGGGACAGAATATATAAAGATAAAGGTAAAGTAGTAAAGGGGGTAAAAGCAGGAATAAATTGTCACAAAACATATTTAAAAGTTCTTTATCTGAATGCACGCAGCATTCGTAACAAAATAGACGAGTTGACGGTACAAATAACTGCACATGGGTATGATCTGGTGGCCATTGCAGAAACATGGCTGCGAGGTGACCATGACTGGGAACTAAACATCCAGGGGTATTTGACTATTAGGAAGGACAGACAGGAAGGAAAGGGAGGTGGGGTGGCTATGTTAATAAAGGATGGAATCACTGCAGTAGTGAGAAATGATATTGGGTCAAAGGATCAGGATAGTGAATAGTGAAACAGTTTGGGTGGAGATAAGGAATAATAAGGGGAAAAAGTCACTAGTGGGTGTAGTCTATAGGCCTCCTAACAGTTGCAACTCTATTGGTCGGAGTATAAATCAGGAAATAGTTGGGGCTTGTAATAAGGGAACAGCTATAATCATGGGAGATTTTAACTTTCATATTGACTGGACAAATCAAATTGGGCAGGGCAGCCTTGAGGAAGAGTTCATAGAGTGCATTAGGGATGGGTTCCTTGAGCAGTATGTTACTGAACCAACCAGGGGGCAGGCAATCTTAGATCTGGTCCTATGTAACGAGACAGGATTAATAAAAAATGTCCTAGTAAAGGATCCCCTTGGAATGAGTGACCATAATATGGTTGAATTCCAAATTCAGTTGGAGGGTGAGAGAGTTGGATCTCAAACCAGCGTACTAAGCTTAAATAAAGGAGACTATGAAGGTATGAGAGCAGAGTTGACTAAAGTGGACTGGGAAAATAGATTAAGGTGTAAGACGGTACATGAGCAATGGTGTACATTCAAGGAGATATTTCACAACTTTCAAGAAAAATATATTCCACTGAGGAAAAAGGGGCGTAAAAGAAAAGACAGCCATCCATGGCTAAGTAAAGTAATAAAGGATAGTATCCGACTGAAAATAAAGGTATATAAAGTAGCCAAATCTAGTGGGAGGATAGAAGATTGGGAAGCATTTAAAAGTCAGCAAAGAATAACTAAAAGATTAATTAAGAAAGGGAAGATAGATTATGAAAGTAATCTAGCAAAAAATATAAAAACAGATAGCAAGAGTTTCTACAGTTATGTAAAAAGAAAAAGGGTGGCTAAAGTGAATGTTGGTCCCTTAGAGGATGAGACCAGGAAATTAGTGGTGGGGAACATGGAGATGGCAAATACGCTGAACAAATATTTTGTATCAGTCTTTACAGTAGAGGACACTAAAAATATCCCAACACTGGACAAACAGGGGGCTATAGCGGGGGAGGAGCTAAACACGATTAAAATCACTAAGGAGATGGTACTCGGTAAGGTAATGGGACTCAAGGCAGATAAATCCCCTGGACCTGATGGCTTACATCCTAGGGTCTTGAGAGAAGTAGCGGTAGGGATTGCGGATGCATTGGTGGTAATTTTCCAAAACTCCCTGGATTCAGGAAAGGTCCCAGCAGATTGGAAAACTGCTAATGTAACGCCCTTATTTAAAAAGGGAGGTAGGCAAAAGGCTGGAAACTATAGACCAGTTAGCTTAACATCTGTGGTTGGTAAAATGTTGGAGTCCATTATTAAGGAAGCAGTAACAGGACATTTGGATAAGCATAATTTAATCGGACAGAGTCAGCATGGTTTTATGAAGGGGAAGTCATGTTTGACAAATTTGCTTGAATTCTTTGAGGACGTAACAAAAGGGTGGATAAAGGGGAACCAGTGGATGTGGTGTATTTGGACTTCCAAAAGGCATTTGACAAGGTGCCACACAAAAAATTACTGCACAAGATGAAAAATCACAGGATTGGGGGTAATATACTGGCATGGGTGGAAGATTGGCTATCTAACAGAAAACAGAGAGTGGAGATAAATGGTTCATTCTCGGGTTGGCAATCAGTAACTAGTGGTGTTCCGCAGGGGTCAGTGCTGGGACCCCAACTCTTTACAATCTATATTAACGATTTGGAGGAGAGGACCAAGTGCAACGTATCCAAGTTTGCCGACGATACAAAGATGGGAGGGAAAGCAGTGAGTGAGGAGGACATAAAAAATCTGCAAAAGGACATAGACAGGCTAAGTGAGTGGGTAGAAATTTGGCAGATGGAATATAATGTTGGAAAGTGTGAGGTTATGCACTTTGACAGAAAAAATCAAAGAGCAAGTTATTACCTAAATGGAAAGAAACTGCAAAGTGCTACAGTACAAAGGGATCTGGGGTTCCTGGTGCATGAAACACAGAAGGTTAGTATGCAGGTACAGCAGGTGATCAGGAAGGCCAATGGAATCTTGGCTTTTATTGCAAGGGGGATGGAGTATAAAAGCAGGGAAGTCTTGCTTCAGTTATACAAGGTACTGGTGAGGCCACACCTGGAATACTGTGTACAGTTTTGGTTTCCATATTTAAGAAAAGATATACTTGCTCTCGAGGCAGTTCAGAGAAGGTTCACTCAGTTGATTCCGGAGATGAGGGGGTTGACTTATGAGGAAAAGTTGAGTAGGTTGGGCCTCTACTCATTGGAATTCAGAAGAATGAGAGGCGATCTTATCGAAACATATAAGATTGTGAGGGGGCTTGATCGGGTGGATACGGGGAGGATGTTTCCACTGATGGGTGAGACTAGAACTAGGGGGCATAATCTTAGAATAAGGGGCTGCCGTTTCAAAACTGAGATGAGGAGAAACTTCTTCACTCAGAGGGTAGTAAATCTATGGAATTTACTACCTCAGAGAGCTGTGGAAGCTGCGACATTAAATAAATTTAAAACCGAGATAGACAGTTTCCTAGCTGATAAGGGAATTAGGGGTTACGGGGAGCGGGCAGGGAAGTGGAAGTGAGTCTAGGTTCGGATCAGCCATGATCCTGTTGAATGGCGGAGCAGGCCCGAGGGGCCGTATGGCCAACTCCTGCTCCTACTTCTTATGTTATGTTATGTTAAAACTCCAAATTCCTCTCAGACTCCAGGAGGCCACAGTTGCCAGTGACTCATCATAACTACAACTAACTAACAATTTACTCTCTCTAACTGGAAATAACCTCTTCTGTTAGGCACTTGTCTGTAGTGTATGTACCCATCTACCTTTAAGAGAACTATTGTATGTAACCGTTCACCTTTAAGAGAACTATTTTAGGTGTGGCACTACTTTGTTTGGCTTCTGTATACGGTAATACCGATGGTGACCACACCAGTATATAAGTTTTGTGCCAGGAGTTATTGGGCAGATTCGCCCTGACCTTCGAATAGTAAAGTCCTGTTTTAAGTTACTCTTGGAGTCTGTGTATTAATTAACTAAACAACCCACAGACTTTACAGTGGCGACGAGTCCGATCGTACCCTGCGGCAACAATAATTCCGAAGCAGTTAACGAGCGTCGAGAAGAGGCAACCGCCCTCGTCATTCTGCTGGGAGAAAACTCGAGTCTGCAGAGCTGGAAAGGAGGAAGAATTCAGAGACAAAGACTTCCATCAGCAACAGGCACTGACTGTCCCTTCTGCCATGGTGAGGAGTGAGCCGATCAGCACGAGAAGCAAAGCGGCCACGGAGACTGTGAGTAAGGGAAAAGTAAAAAGAATAACCGGAGGATAAGGGCGGTGCACTCGACCACGGTCGAGGGGGAAAGGAGCCGGACAGAAGTCGGGCCCAGAGGCGCTGAGACTGGGGCAGCGTGGAGCAAGGAAGCCGCAGTACAGACAGGCTGGGGACGCAACGGCGTCGTGAGACAGCTAGACCACGACCGGCGAAAAAGGCCGGGCAGCGACCGAAGCCACGAAGCGCTGCGACCGGGAGCGTAGGCGCGGGAAGATATAAAAACTCAGCCGCAGCCGGGGAGGGAAGCACCGGACTGCGAGACGGCTGGGAGAGGCGTTTGGGAGCCGAGCGAGCGGGAGAGGCAGAGCCGACCAAGGGAGACTGCGCGAGAGCCAGTCCAGCGGCTGAAACTGTTCTCCGTCAACGGGGTGTACCCAGCGCCGGTAGAGCCGAGAGAGCGGGAGAGAGACCGAGCCCGAGCAAGGGGAACTGAGCGAGAGCCAGCCCAGCGGCTGAACCTGTTCGCCGTCAACGGGGTGTACCCAGCGCCGGTTGTCTTGCCGAGAAAAGGGAAAGCACTGAAGCCGACGCGCAGGCTGTGAATCTGAAAGCCAGCGGCCGTCGCCTGTGGGGGAAAGTGTACCCCTCCCGCTAGGGAAGAAACGCAGGAAGCCGCCATTATGCGGGGAAGAAGACAGAAGTGGGAAACCGCCATTGAAGTGGGCGGGGAGAGAAGATAAGCGCGGGAAACCGCCATTTTCGCGGGAAAACCGCCATCTTAGAGAAAAAAAATAAGTTAAAGAAATAATTCGGGGTGTTATCAGAAAGAGAGGAAGATGCCTAAGCGTGATAACATCAACGATTTTAATGCCGAGGTAGAAGACTGGGCCACGTACGTGGAACGCATCGAGATCTATTGTGAGGCCAATAAAATAGAAGAAGATGACAAAGCTATAACCTTGCTAAACTCGATGGGCGCGAAGACATACGGGCTCTTGAAGCATCTACTATCACCAGCTAAACCGGCGGATCAGACTTTCGATGATATTGTGGCTGTTCTGAAGGATCACTTGAACCCCACACCGTTGATGTTGGCGGAACAATTCAAATTCTATGCGAGAACGCAACGGAAAGACGAAAGCAACGCAGAATACTTGGTCGAACTGCGTAGACTAGCGAAATACTGCCAGTTTGGAGGGAATCTGACAGAGGCATTGCGAGACAAGTTTGTGTGCGGGTTGGCAAAGGAAGGAACGCAAAAGCGACTACTCGAAGAGAACGACCTTACACTTGACAGGGCTGTCCTTATTGCAGCATCGCACGAAGCCGCAGCGAAGGGAACTGCGGAAATGCAGCTAAAGACAGCAGCACTAAGTGTGGATCAAATTACCTCGACAACAACAAAATGCTATCGTTGTGGGAAGACAACACACCACCAGAACCAATGCTGGTTTAAGAACCAGGAATGTAGGAAATGTGGCAAACTGGGTCACATAGCTAAGGTATGCCGGTCAAGGAAAAAGACCAACAACCAAAGGACCAACAACCAAAGGAAGCCATCACAGGAAAAGTACAACAAGGTACACAAGGTGGCTGAGAAGAGTTCAGACGAACAGAATTCAGACTCAGACCCAAACGGCCAGGAGCTGGGTAGTCTGAGAATTCACAATGTGAGTAAGGAAGCTGACCTACAAACTATCTGGGTCATGCTAAAAATAGCTGGAATCCAAGTGAAAATGGAGTTGGACACTGGATCAGCTCTATCAGTCATAAATCGAAGGGATTACCACCGGCTATTCTCACATATACCCTTAAGAGATACCAAGTTCGTATTGCAGACATACACGGGGCATAAAGTATACCCCATGGGAAAGATAAGAGTCAAAGTGAGAGATAGGGGTAAAGAACACCCAAGAATGAACTTATACGTACTACATGAGGGAGGACCACCACTTCTAGGACGGGAGTGGATCAAGAAAATAGACATGGAATGGCACTATCTAAAAGCCATAACGAGTGAGGACTCGGTGCAGACAATCAGCTCAGATTCTGAAACGGATGACGATAAGACCAACCCAAATATGAAAGACAAGGCTGAAATGGACTTGCCGACGAAGGTTGGAAAAACGAAGGCATGCATAAAGGCTTATGCTCCAGAGAAGAACAAAGTTTCAGAGCAGAACTCCACCGAACAACGACAACCTAGTTTGACAGAAAATTCTGAGCCTGTTCAAGTTACGGACATATCCATGACGGAAGAACACCGAGCTCGGACTCAAACTTATTTCAAATTACGACAACAATTAGAACAATTGAGTTACCGTCTCGTACAAGAGATGAAAACAATGAAAAAGTTCTATGACACCGAATGGGAGAATCTGGAAAGACAACAGAAGCAGCTAGCTCAAGCAGAGAGCGACCATAGAGCCATCGTGACCAATTACCGATCACATCTCCCTTATGCTGTTCAGGAGTTAGAATATTTGCAGGAAGAAGCAAATGAAGAGGAATCTTCAGGAAGCCAGGATTTTATTCCAGTTCTTCTCTATGACTCCTTACAAGCAGAGTGTGAGAAGTTGAAAGAACAGTATGAACAGGCCCAGGCTACAATTCTGGAAGGGGTTAACTCGGCAATCTCTGAAAAGCTAGTTTCAGTGGAAGCATATGAGCAACTGAAGGTTGAACATGCGCAAGAAGTCCAAAGGCTGCAGGAAATTCTTGATGAGCTCAAGGCCAAGACAGACTCATCGGTAGAAGTTCCATCCATAGATGAGAAATTAGAGGTGAAAGACATGGCAGAACATGAAAGACAAGATGTACAAGAACTCATAAAAATATTAAAGGAAACCCAAGACAAATATGGGGCGGCAATGACCGAGGTTCAACAACTTGAAGAACAGATTCAACTGGGAATCCGTTCAGTGGAAGAAAAGGGAACTGTAAGAAACACAGAGACTGTAAGAATGGCCTCTGAACATGAGCTAGAGAGCATCAAGGCGCAACTTCTCCGAGCGCTGGAAGCCAAAGTACAAGAGGAAAAGAAGGTGAAAGCATTGGAGGAAAAGGTGGATGAAATGGAGAAGACTCTGACCCACAGTGTTCCCGTGGAAGAGTTAACAGTCAGCCAACTCCTTCATATGCTGAAGGACAAGACTCTACAATGGGAACAATCTGAACACGAGCTTCAATCTTCAAAGGGAAGGAGTTCGGAGCTCTCAAAAGTTATGGAAATAGCTGAGGTTGCAACACAGATTTTACAGGGATGCCAAAAGTACGCTGAATCACGTCAATGGGAACAGCAGAATGTTGAAACAGCTGCTCCAGTAGAAGGATTGAATAGCCTGATCAATCAATCCCCGAGGGAAGGGGAAGTATTGAAATCACAAATTAGGTCATTAGTGAAGGATTTGCAGGAAACCCAGGAAGAGCGGGATGAATATGAACGCATGAAGAAGTCTCTTCAGGAAAGATGTCTAGGGAGGGAACAACAGTCGGCTAACGTCCAGTTGGGTACGGAAGAAGTAGCAGGCCCTCTCGCTAGACTAGCTCAGGACGACACCGAATATTACCATGACCTGTTGAGTGACACGGAATATTACGATGACTTGGTCTGCCCAGCTTGTGATGAAAACTCCCAAAGTGCAGAAATCAGGATGAAGCACTTAAAGTCTAAGGAACATAGGGAGATGGTGGTGCTACAGCTGGCAGCGGATAAGGGAGCCCCGAGAGTCTCCAAGAAGCAGAAAAGAAAAAGACGAAGCAGAAGACGATAACCATCTAAATCATTATCACTTCTATCAGATCATGCACGTGGGCCCCACGAAGGGGGCCAAATCAGTTGGAAAGTAGGAAAAATTACCAAGGCAGTCCAGCTGTTTGTAAAAGTCAGCACTGCTGGTTCAGCAGGACGGAAGTTCAAGCTGTTAAGCCAAGGGAAAGACTATTGGATGAGTCACGCTAGAAATGTGAACCGGCTACACCACAGAGATGTTGTTCGGACCGAGTCAAGACCAGAGACTGAATCTGTGAACTGTTTCCCGCAGAGACTATATCTGTGAATTGTTTTACATGAAGTTGATTATATGTTATGTTTAATGGGGAATAAGTATGTTGTAAGCTAAAAAGGGAGGATTGTAGTGTATGTACCCATCTACCTTTAAGAGAACTATTGTATGTAACCGTTCACCTTTAAGAGAACTATTTTAGGTGTGGCACTACTTTGTTTGGCTTCTGTATACGGTAATACCGACGGTGACCACACCAGTATATAAGTGTTGTGCCAGGAGTTATTGGGCAGATTCGCCCTGACCTTCGAATAGTAAAGTCCTGTTTTAAGTTACTCTTGGAGTCTGTGTATTAATTAACTAAACAACCCACAGACTTAACATTGTCGAGTTTCCTTTTAAAGCACTTGAGAGATTCCACACTCACCACATGTCCTGGCAATTTATTATAAAGGGCGCTGGCACTTTGCAAAAGGAATTTGTTGCTGACAGCTATCCTAATACTTTACCTACAGATTTTATAAGTATAATCCCGACCCATGTCAAATAACTTATGTAGCAGGAATGTATCCAAACCCTTCATCATTTTGAAAACATCTATGATTCCCTTCGAAGCCTGCATTTCTCCAAAGTAAATAACCCCAATTCTTTAAAAATCCTTAACTATATGCAGAACTCAAAACTGGACAGAGTGCAACTGTACCAGAGCCTTATTCAACCTATAGTGTCCTTCATTTTTTATTTGATTGTCCTAGCAACACAGCCTAAAACTCCTATTTGCTTTCCCTGTAGTCACCTCACACTATCTGTGCACTTCCGATGAGTGATTGACTATTACCCAGGTCTCTTTCTTGCTCCATTGGCTTTAATGGTAGCATAGTGGTTATGTTACTGGACTAGTAATCCAGAGGCCTGGCCTAATGATCTGGAGATGTGGGTTCACAATCCCATCGCGGCAGCTGCGGAATTTAAATTCAGTTAATTAAATAAATCTGGAATTAAAAGCTAGTATCAGTAATGGTGACCATGAAACTACTGGGTTGTCAGGAAAAACCCATCTGGTTCAATAATGTCCTTTAGGGAAGGAAATCTGCCGTCCTTACCCGGTCTGGCCTAAATGTGACTCCAGACCCACAGCAATGTGATTGACTCTGGAACTGCCCTCTGAAATTTGAAATACAAACAGAAAATGCTGGAAATACTCAGCAGAGTTCTGACAGAGGGTCATCGATCTGAAACGTTAACTCTGTTTCTCTCTCCACAGATGCTGCCTGACCTGCTGAGTATTTCCAGCATTTTCTGTTTTTATTTCAGATTTCCAGCATCCGCAGTGTTTTGCTTTTGCCCTCTGAAATTGCCTAGCAAGCCATTTAGTTGTCTCTGAAGGGCAATTAGGGATGGGCAATAAATGCTGGCCTTGTGACGCCCACATCCCAGGAATGAAGAAAAAGAAAACAAGCATCCCTTAGTGAGCCAAACATGTGTAGAGTTATCCAACTCCAAGTGCATGACACTGTGTTTGTACACATTAAATAAAATCTGCCATGCATAGGCCCATTCACCCGACTTATCGAAACTGTCCTACAACCTATTGACTTCCTTTTTCTTACCCATAACCCAGTGAACAGTTACTTTCAGATCCGGAATAAGTTGCATGCTGCCTCATTGAACCGGTTCACAATAAGTCAACTCATGCCAACAAATTTTCTGTCCACGAGTTTTGGTGTTTTAACACTTTTTTGTGTGTTGTGATGGCAGAGGCTGGCTTAATTATTCAATCAGCAAAGAGTGATTTAGTAATCCTTTTGAGACATCATCAAATGTAAGGGGAAGTTTTCCTGCGTATACTGTATGCCACTAAGTCATAACCTGTTCTTTTTTTAAACAGGTTTTCGATTTTGTAACACAATGGAAATATCCTTGTACTCAGTAAACTAATTGCAAACTTGGATTCGAGGGATTATTCAGTGTTGGGCTTTTATTACTTTGCTAATGCGCTGGGTGTGATTTTCTGAATACGTGACAATGACACATAGTGGAAGACTGCAAGCCTGTTGCTCGTGATTTTTCCGATATGTTTTGGCTACAGGCCAAGATTCTCCAACAGCTGCATGTATTCAGCAAATTAGCCCCCAGACGAATTCATCGACATTTTGAGATTTGATTGTGCAACATAAACGTCTAATCATGTAATTGGGCTAGAATATTGATTTTAAACAATGTACAATTATCAACCAGATTAAGTTTAGTTAAACTAAAGAGTTGACATTATCGGCTAATCAGATTCGATGTCTGTGCTTGGAGGCTGCAGTTTGCAGTTGTTTGTCCTGAAGTTCAGCCTGCATTCTGTATCTTATCTGAGGGAAGACCTCTCACCAAAATACATCCGTGTCGAACCGCATCAGAGTCTCATCCACAAAAAAAAACAGGGTAGTACCTTTTATGCCAACAGTATGATATTTGTAATGATAGACTAAGGCTGCAGTCATTGTCTATGTACCAGAAATGAGAGTTCTAGATGGAGGAGTCAAACATGTACAATTTATTAAAGGTTAAAGGAAATACTCACAGTCAGCATGTGGTGATGCTTTGCTGTAGAAGATACACGTTATGGTCATTGAGCCCAACTTTCTGGATCTCTTCCTTCTGCCTCATCTTTTTGTTCTTCATCTATCTTCTGACTATGATCATGCTCTTTTTATAATACAAAATACTGCGGACGCTGGAAACCTGAAATAACAACAGAAAACGCTGGAAAAACTCAGCAGGCCAGGCAGCATCTGTGGAGAGGGAAACAGAGTTAACGTTTCAGCTCGAAGACCTTTCGTCAGAACTGGAAAAAAGCAGGAAAAGGAATGCTCTTTTTATACCCTTTTCTAACCATTAATCCGTCTACTGTACCTTCCATAACCTATACACACAATGTACCAGCTCATACCAGTCTTTATCAACTTTCAGGCTCACCAAACATCTATCGCCCTGGACTTTCTTTCTAATGTCTGTGGTCTCGAAGGCTAGAACTGCTGGTGTTTATGGTTAGCAAGGTTGCTCTGGAAGGCTAACAAGGTATAGAAGGCATTATCATGACAACAATTACAAATACATTAGTCTCAAGGCATGCAAAAACAGTGATAAAGTCTAGGTTTATATGTAATCATTGTGTAATTTGACCTCAAGATCAGACTGCTTGTGACCTCAGTGAAGACTGCAAAGTTCTTCAGGCTTTTAATGCTAGGGCTTAGTATAAAACTGAGTATTTACCAACAAAATGGATTCCTTTACGAGCTCTTGTTCTCCATACAATTTGTTAAAGATCATCATTGAAAATTACACAGGTCCTTTCTTCACATTTAATTTGGAGAGGAGATTGCAGCACTGAAAGGTGGTGTTTAACTACTATGCATATTGAGGGTCCATTGCAGTTTTCAAACAATACACGTTTTCTGCCATTGTAACATTTTTTGTTAAATAAGTTCTTCTAAGTTTCCAACACTGGTTACTAGAATCAAAGAAAGATACTTGGTGGTTTTAGAAAAGTGTCTGTGCAATATCAGGTTTGATCCTGCATTAGTTACATCTCCCTTGTGCACTCATGCCTCTAATTGGGAGAGTGTCTGTGTCTGATGCGCAGTGTACAATTGGTTAATACATGTCCATAATTTTTTTCTTGCTTCTTAAATACATATGAAGAGGAGTACATGGGGCAGGTCCTGTTGAAACTACACGAAGAGTTGGAGGGATTGCAGGGAGGCAGCCAGTCTGGTGCCTGCATGTTAAAATGTCAAAGCAAATGAGCAGTCTACATATTTCCAATCTGGAGAATTTGGAAAATTGAATGCCACTAAAAATGTGGACTCTGTTCATTCAAAATACTAAAGATTTGCTTCATTTAAAAAGGCAATCAGGAGCCAAATCACCTTTAGTTATGAGGAGAAACTAGAGAAACTGGGGCTCTTTGCGTTAGAACAAAGAAGGTTAAGAGGAGATCTGATCATTATGAGCGGTTTTGGTAAGGTAAATCAGAAAATCTATTTCCACAGGTTGGTGAGTCAGTAACTGAAGGGCATGAAAAATAGCCTAATTCTTACCCAAGACCTAGAAATTGTGGAACTCTTCACCTCCTTCACTCTTGCTTGCCTAGGGTGCTAGGCAAGCAAGAGTGAAGGAGGTGAAGAGTTCCACCCTGCTAGACAGGGAAAGGCTGTTCCCACTAATTGATGGTACAAGGACTAGGGGACACAGATTTAAGGTTTTGAGCAAGAGGTATAGGGGGGTTGTGAGGATTTTTTTTTTTACGCAGCCAGTGGTGAGGACCTAGAACTCGCTGCCAATGAAAGTGGTGGAAGCGGAAACACTCAATGTTTTTAAGGGGAGACAGAATAGGCACTTGAGGGAAATAAACTTGCAGGGCTACGGGGATAGAGCGGGGGAATGGGACTGACTGGATTGCTCTACAGAGAACCGGCATGGACTCGATGGCCTCCTTCTGTGCCGTTATGACTCTATGGCCTAGAAATTCAGTATAGCCACTTTTGGGGCGTTAAAGTCGGGCGGGCGCTAAAGTTTGCGCCCGCCGGAAAGTGGAGGCCACTTTGCCGATATTCAGTAGCTTTGGCCAAGGAGTTTGCTCGAGCGCTAAAACTGGCGTTGCACGCCTATCTTTAGGCGCTAAGCCGGCGGTGCAGACTGATACCGCCGAGGCCGGGCGCAGCGCAGGTGCTGTCATGTTTTGATTGACAGCAGACACCCTGGCGCCGGCCAGCTCTTAAAGGGGGAAGGGTCGACTTGGTCTGCTGCCACGCCCTGGATACTGCAGCCCTCCAGCTAGGCCTAAACACTGCTGCTGGAGAGAAATAGCGCCAGCAAGGATGCAGAGGGCCCGTGAGCGAGTGCAGCGCTTCTCTGCCCATGATTTAAAGGTGCTGGTTAGGGCTTTGGAGAGGAGAAGCCATATTTTGTTCCCGGACAGTGGCAAGAAGCCTCCCAAGAGGGTGTACAGGAGAGCCTGGAGGGAAATCACCCAGAGGGTCACAGCCAACAGCGATGTCCCCAGGACTGCTGACCAATGCCGGAAAAAGTTTAACGACCTCACTCGGGTTGTCAGGGTGAGTACCCTTTCCAGTGTCCTCCTCATCCTTGCATGTGCACCTCACATTATGGGCAAAGGGACCTCAAAGGCCTAATGGCCAGCCCTCATCCAGCAGCTATGGCACTGGCATGAACATCAATTGCACTTTCTGCACTTTACACACTGGCCAAGCTATTCGACCATGGGAGGCAGTGCACACAACAACAGGGCACCACACTGGCCAAGCTATTCGACCATGGGAGGCAGTGCACACAACAGGGCACCACACTGGCCAAGCTATTCGACCATGGGAGGCAGAGCACACAACAACAGGG
This sequence comes from Somniosus microcephalus, assembly GCF_052327205.1. Lineage (NCBI taxonomy): Eukaryota > Metazoa > Chordata > Chondrichthyes > Squaliformes > Somniosidae > Somniosus > Somniosus microcephalus. The sequence goes on along the minus strand of NC_140993.1, from coordinate 41,374,681 downwards.
CACCACACTGGCCAAGCTATCCGACCCTGGGAGGCAGTGCACACAACAACAGGGCACCACACTGGCCAAGCTATTTGACCATGGGAGGCAGTGCACACAACAACAGGGCACCACACTGTACTTAGAGGCCGTCCTTTCTCTTGCAGGCCAAGCTGGCCCAGAATCTGAAGAGCCGGACTGACACCGGGGGAGGCCGTGCCCAGTTCCAGCAGCTCAGTGACCTGGAGGAGCGCGTCGGTCGACTCATGGGTGCCCGGGTGATTGGCCCCGTTGCAATTGGAGATGCCGACCCTGTGCTGGGCCCCAATGGTAAGGACATGACCGTTTGGACCTCTCTCGTTCCCCTTGCGCTTCAGATCTACATCCTTTGCCACTGTCCGACCAATGCGCAGAATGCCACCACTCATGCCTCCCTCGCTGACGCCCTGTCCTCACTCTAAAGCTACTCTTGTGCCTTCCTGCTTTCAGCTGGTGAGGAGGAGGTCCCTGAAGTTGCGAGTGTCAGTCCCTCGGAAGAGGAGGACGAGGAGGAGCAAGAGGAAGGCGGCACATCGGGGGAACCCTCATCCGCGCCAGGGGATGGCAATGGAGGGGACACGTCTTCCCTGGAGGAGAGCCAGGGGGAAGTGTTGCAGGGGGGTGTAGCTCCTGTGCCCAGTGGCGTCCAGCCACGCGGGAAGGGTCGGGCAGCTCGGCTGCCTTCTCCCCAGAGGGGGGAAGTGTTGCAGGGGAGTGTAGCTCCTGGGCCCAGTGGCGTGCAACCACGCGGGAAGGGTCGGCCAGCTCGGCGGCCTTCTCCCCAGAGGGAGAGTCCGGCCTCCAGTCCGGAGACGGTCCTCGCCCAGGAGGTGCGCCTCCTTGATCAAATGTCCGCGGACTCAGATCGTCGGCACACCGAGTTCATGGGGGTTGTGGGACGGTTGCCTGAGGCCATTGAGTCCCTGGCTCATAGTGTGGCCGATTTCGGGGCCTCACAGGCCAGGGGTTTCGAACAACTCGCGGCAGCACAGGCCAGGGGTCTCGAACAATTCGGGGCATCACAGGACGCGAGTCGGGCACAATTCGGGGCATCACAGGACGCGAGTCGGGCCGAATTCAGGGCATCACAGGACGCGAGTTGGGCCGAATTCAGGGCAGCACAGGACGCGAGTCGGGACGACTTCAGGGCAGCACAGGCAGCGAGTGGAGAGTTGATCAGTGGTGCCGTGCAGTCACTGGCTGGTCTGATGCGGGCACAGACCAGGGCAGTACGGGCACTCACTGCTGCCACACTCGCTGTGTCACGCACGCATCGCCAGGGCACCCGCCGCGCTGCTGCAGCACAGCGGTCTGGCCTTCACCAGATTGCTGCGCTTGCTGCAGTGCCAGCCCGGCCGAGTGCCAGTGTCTCTGGCGACCAGTGAGCGCCTGGCATCAGCCAGCTTGCCCCCATTGCTGCAGCCGCCACTGCCACTCCCCCAGCAAAGCTGCGACGAGCTGCTGGAGAGACTGATGCTGCCCAGCCACAGCTGCAGCAGTCAGCAGCCGGCCCCTCGAGGGCCGGAGCTCGTCTAGGCCAACCCCCAGGGGCATCTGCCGTCACGCAATGTGCCCCTCAGGAGCCTTCCCCCAGCCTTGCAACACCCACAGGGCCCAGGTTGAGGCGGAGCAGCAGGTCGGCCAGGGGCCGGAAAAGCCTGGACAAGGACTCGCCCTCTCGGCACACAAAGTAGAGTGTGTTGCCAAATGTTTTTTTATCTGGGGGTGTTTGTGTTCCCTATGGGGGGGGTTTATTTTGGTAAGGCCGAGGGTGAAGGCAAATGTTTTTTTATATGGGGGTGTTTGTGTTCTCTATGGGGGGGTTTATCTTGGTAAGGCCGAGGATGAAGGCCATTGTTTTTTTATATGGGGGTGGTTGTGTTCTCTATGGGGGGGGGGTTCTTTTGGTAAGGCCGAGGATGAAGGCCATTTGGATGGACAAGTTTTGTTATTCCTCCCCAGGTTGTGGGAGTGAGATATGTTTTTGACTGTTTTTTGGGGGTGTTGTCTGTTTTTGGGTTTCATGTGGGAAGGGCCCTGAGTTTGTTCAATAAAGCTTTTTATTTATTCAGCTTGTCCATGTGTGATGTTTCAAGTGGTTGTTGCGTTAACCGGCTGAGGGCTTGCGGAGCGGCTGCATTCATGTGCCTTCATTGCCGCAAGCCATTCCCTGACAGGGGGCCTAGAAGTGTCGTTCAATAAGCCGCCGGCGGACGGCCCTTGGACCTTGTGGCTCCCTCCTGGGCTGGTACTCCTCCTCCTCCTCCTCCTCCTCATGGTCCTCCTGCTCGTCCTCCTGAGGTGGTGGTCCAACGTGAGGTGGCAGTGCCTGAGTCCTGCGGATAGCCAGGTTGTGCAGCATGCAGCAAACGACGACGAACTGGGAGACTCTATCCGGCGAATACTGGAGAGATCCGCCGGAGCGATCCAGGCAGCGGAACCGTTGCTTGAGGACGCCAATCGTTTGCTCTATGATGTTCCTTGTGGCTTGATGGCTTTCGTTGTATGCCTCCTCAGCAGGGGTCCTGGGCGCGCGGAGCGGGGTCATGAGCCATGTACACAAAGGATAGCCTTTGTCCCCGATAAGCCATCCTCTTGGGGGAGGCTGTGCCTGGAACATGTCAGCCACAGTAGTCTGGCGCAGGATAAATGCATCGTGGCTGCTGCCTGGAAAGCGGGCATTGACAGCTAGGATGCGCTGCCTGTGGTCACACACCAGCTGTACATTGAGGGATTGGTAGCCCTTCCGGCTGCGGTAATCCTCGGCATTGTCGATAGGTGCCCGCATAGCCACATGCGTGCAGTCAATGGCACCCTGCACCATGGGGAAGTCGGCGATCCTCGCAAATCCGACTGCACGCTGCTCCTGCCTCTCTAGGGTCATGGGGAAGGAGATGAATTGGTGTCTCCTTGTGAAAAGGGCATCGGTGACCTGCCGGATGCAGCGATGCACGGCGAACTGGGAGATGTTCGCTATGTCCCCAGCAGCGGCTTGGAAGGAGCCGCTTGCATAAAAGTTCAGAGCCACCGTGACCTTCACTTCCACCGACAGAGACGTCCTGCACATCAGCTGTGGACGCAGATCTCTGTGAAGCAGCTGGCAGATCTCTGCAACCACCTCCCTTCTGAAGTGCAGCCTCTTAACACAATGCGCGGCAGTCATGGTGAGATAGGACACCTGCTGGCGGTATTCCCTGAGTGGGTAAGGCCTACGTTGCCGACGCCTGATGGCCCCTCTGCGTCTAGGCATGGCTGCCCCTCTCACACAGTGTCTGCGAGCCCTTCGCACATAATGCTGGAACTGAGGGTTGGAACCCCATGCAGCCCCCATAATATACTTGCAAACAGTGAAATCACAATGAGTCAAATTTCCAAGCTCTGGCCAGAAGCCAAAAATACCTCTCCCATGTTGGCCCAAATCAGTAAGGTCTCTTCCTTGGTCTCTGTCCAGAAATCCGTAGCACTAAAGTCATTGCAGCAAAATGGCAACCCTTTATAGTTCAGTCTAAGTGCCCTTTAATTAGCACTCCCCGAGGCCCGCAGGCCCTCTGCTGCGTTCCACCTCACAGTTCTTAACAGCGCCACGCCCACATTGGGCGGGCGCCACTGAAGTTCCGGTTTGGGGCGCACAAACGGCGTTGCACGACGAAATGACGTCATAAGTTGCGCGCGCAGCTGAGCGCGCGCAAACACTTTGCGCCGGCGCTAAATGTCAACTGAAGTTGGGCGTAGGCGCAGATCGTTCTGCGCCCGGCCGCTAAGTGCCTAGCACTCGAGATCTACTCCTCTTATGGCGCTAACGGCTGGCGAACGCAACTGAATTTCTAGGCCTATGACTCTACAATCTACAAGCTTTAAACACCAAGCTTCGCATCGTGTAACCACAACTTGTTGATTTATCTCATCTTTTCTCCTGAATTTATCAACCTCGGTGTTTCCGTGCCTTGGCCTGCCACTAAGCTTTCTCAGACAAGTTGTGCTTTTATGACCAAATATATCACCCTTTAAAACCACTTGCATTTGCTGATTAATCTTTTGTTGTCATGAGCAATGAGAAAGCCTTCTTTTGCCATCAAATCAGCTGAACTTCAGTGAAACAGAAAGCACAAAGAGACAGGAATATATTGTGCAAAAGGCAAAATACTGCAGATGCTGGAAATCTGAAATATAAACAGATCTGCTGGAAACACACAGCAGGCTAGGCAGTATCTGTGGAGAGAGACACAGAGTTAATGGGCTGAACCTTAACTCCAAAAACGGGTAGGTTGGGGTTGTGTCAGAGGTTAAAATGCAAAAAATCTGAAACAGGAGCCCAACCCGCCTTGAACCAGCCCACTTCCAGTTTTAATGGATGTGGGATGAGGTGTGGGTGACGAATCCGCTCGCGGGAAGCAGGTTGGTCATTTAAATATTATAATGAGGCTGCCTGCCTTAACTTTAACAGTCATTCTATTTTTAACTCATTTCGGCTGGGTTTCCCGGGTCGAGGGAAACCCGGCAGGTGCAAGGATGTGAGAAGGGCTGGATCCATGAGGTAAGTGCCTTTACAGCACTGCTTGTGGGCCAGGAGGAGCAGGAGTGTTTTCTCTAGGCCCAACAAGCTACCCAGTAAACTCCCCACGATCTGTCTGTTCCCCCCGACCACCGTCGACCCCGCCCTCCCCCCCCACTGCGATCGGGACCCTCCCTGACCACCATTGAACCCACCCGACCACCCTCTGTTCATGCCCAACCAAAATCGGACCACCCCCTCCTGCAATCGGGACCACCCTGACCACCGTCGACCCCCCACCCCAACCGCGTGATCGGGACCCCCCCACAATCTCTTTCACTCCCCCCTGCTCTCGTAGGCTACGACCTTGTGGAGCAGGCTTTCTGCCTGAAAGGCCTCCAGCCTGTCAATCAGTCTGCCTGTGTGCGGGAACCCGACAGAAATTTTTTTAAAGGAGTCCCGCAGTTTGAAACCCGTTCTTCCGACCTCACTACAGCTCCCCCTGCATGGAATTCACCTCCAACCTAAATTCCAGGCCAATGTTTCAGGTCGCTGACCTTCCATCAGAAGTGGAATATATTGTAACTGGCAGGCATTTGGTGTGGCTCGAATCAAGGTAGACTCCATGCTGTGCCTGCAAGAGGGCCACTGTTTCAGGGCTGGTGCTTTAGGTGTGCACAGAAGGATTGGCACATTGAGCGTTTTATTTTGTGGAAGTGTGTATTGATTGGCAACGCTAACTTTCCTTTCTTCAAACTGATTGCATCTAAGTTGTACATCACCAGGTTTAAATTCTGCAGAACAAATCTGTTTGACATCGTATTTTCTTCATCAGCGAAGTAAAGGTCAAGTTATACCGATTATCCTCTTTACCATGAAGATGTTGAGGCGTCTGCACTTTGTGACATTGCTATAAAACTCTCACCACGATAATTCTTGTTATCGCATAATTATCAGGAACTTTAAGATGTGTTTTTGCATTCTGTTTGCCCAAAGTGATGCTTTTGAGAGTTGATGTTTGTATATTGTCTGAGCTATTCAAAAGAGCTGATGGAAATAAATATTAATAGGACCCCTTGGGCTCCATTAATATTTATAAGATTATCACTGCCGATACTGATAGGATTGCAGAACAGACAGCTACAGAATACTCATTAACAATTACATTGCTTATTTTAGTTAGAGAAAAATTTACAGAGAGGTAATTTACAATACCATAAGGTTTAGTTCCTTTAGAAAGACGGAAGATAATGGGGTAGAAAGTGGTATGCGTTTCGTCTGTTTTCCAGGTGTAACCCAAACACAGCTTATGCAGATTTCTGAGCGTGAGGTCCTGTGTCCGATCTGCGCCGGAAGCATGGCTGCCACCACAATTTTCTTCAGTGTTTTTAGACATACCTGGAGGCGGACCAAAATCGGCATTGTATCAATTTAAATACATAATAAAGTTGAGTCTTGCACCTGTTTCAGGACCCTTCTGCAAGATTCGTGAGAAGCATGTGCCGTGCAAGCTCTGACTAGTTTTTTCCCAGTTTGACAGCAATCGTTAAAGAGGCTGCTGGAGACAGCCAAAGAAATGGTAGGGAACGTTTCCTTTGCCTCCTCCTACAGTGAAGCCAGGAGGAGCAGCAGCGCTCCTCCCGTCCCCACGGCCACTGCTGTGGGCCACTGCCAGTCTGCGTTTTCCTCCGCGCCCCCTCCCAGGACTTACCTGAGGCCCACTGTCGGCGAGGCAACAGGCCCAAATTCGATCCCCAATGTCAGGTGAGCTGCCTCGGGAGGTGTGATAGGCGCCGGCCGCTCACCTCTATTACTAAAACGGGGCCCAATCTTGGGTGAGCCTCTGGCCTCTGGCCTCTGACAAGCACTTGCAGCACATCGCCTATTTTGGGTCTGAAAACAGGCCGAAACCGGTTTCAACAAGAATCTCTTCTTTTTGTTGTTTGCAGTTTTGTAGAAATTTCTGCCTTATTATTTGATATTTGCTTTTTGTGCCTCAATCTATTTTCTGCCGCTGTTAAAGGTGCTGACTCATGCTGGGAAACAGTTTTAGAGACACAAGCCACCCTCCCCAAGTGATGACTTTAAGTGCCACCTTACAGTATCCACTCAAAAGCCTGCAGGAATGGTAATAACTGCCCACTGCAGGGCCTTCTGCCTTCTGTCCAAGAACAACATCGAGATGGCTTTCAACACCAAAGATCTTCCTCACTAACCTGCAAAATAAAAAGGACCTTCTTGTGGACTTCAGTAGGTAGAACCCAAGTCCATCTCAAATCCTCCGGTTCGGGGCTGGGGGTTGGGCGATGGACACCATCAGACGTTTTAAGTGGAAAATGAAGCAGGAGTTCCTGTTAGGCCCCTCTTCCCTCATTTCCACCCTATGACAATGCTTTACCTACTGCAGTTACAGGTGCTTCACACTCCCTCCCCTAAAAAGCCCGGAGCAATGAAAGGTTTGTGGGCTTCTGCCCATTTCTCCTTTCCTTTGCACCTGGGAACTGAGTGTCACCAGGCACACAGAGGTGTATCGGGGCCAGAATGTTGGCAGAACTTTTGACTGTGGAGGAATCAGAACTAAGCCTCATCCTGTCCGTATGCACATTTTCCAGCAAGAGTCACTGGGTAGTGATCAGGATCAGGAATCCAGGTTGATTTTCCTTTCTCAGCCCAGGGGTATCGACACAAACTGGAGCACCATTGCTGCAGTGCTGGTTAAGTCAGATTTTTCTACTCAACATAACGGAATACCTTCGTAACCTCCTGCCGCCCGCTATAGATTGCTGACGTGATGTTAATTCACCGGGGGAGAGTTCCCCTACCTCCTAGGCTTTGTTTTGCTGTCCATAGTTTGAGGTATATGTATCAGAGCTGGATACTGACAATGATATTATCTTTTGGCATACATCTTTTTGAAAGAGTCCAGGTATGCACCAAAGAAATAGAAGAATTCTTTTTTTTAACTGCCAAAGTCCATGACGTGAAATTAAGTGAGAGTATGTTTGAAAATATTTTGTGTAAAGTGATTTTCTTTTTTTCTTTGTCTGGGGTATGTGGCAGTTGCGAATTTCATCCATGTGATAGATATTTGGGATGTGCGATTTAATGCACTCTTGACCAAATCAGTTGTCAAGCAGTGCCTTCGGTGTGAAACTACAGTGTATGTCTGTGGCAGTGTCTGTACTATCTATGAAATAAATGTGCTTGTGCTTTGAAACCAATAGTGCATTCCATTGTTGTCATTCCTGCGAGGAAAGAAGGGGCTAGAAATTCATCGCGGGCAGTGGCGTAAAGCAGGCGGTATCGGATCGGCCGCCCGTTATACGCAGCACCTGATAGTCAGTTCCATGGACTGCGTTTTGCCCCACCCGCCCAAGATGAATTTCTACCCAAAACTATTTCTCCAATTTCCTGCCCTCCTTTCCTGACTCGTACTGGGATAGTGTTCAGTGATGTCTCCCAGCATCTCATGCAAATGGTCAGTCTTAATAGGGGGGAATTTTAACTCCAGCCGATTGAGCGCATGGACCTGACAACTGGGAGGGGCTGCAAGAGGCTCAGTCCATTTTAAAGACCAGGCCTCATTGACATAGATGCGGCAAGCTGCCGGTCCGAAATGAACATTAAGGCAGCTCGCAGATGAATATTGGGCTGTCCAGAGTCTACCCAGCTGGCAGCAACAATAATTTGCATTTATATAACGCAATTAATGTAGTAAAACGTCCCAAGGCGCTTCACAGGAGTGTTATCAAACAACATTTGACACCGAGCCAGATAAGCAGATTTTTGGACAGGTGACCAAAAGCTTTGTCAAAGAGATAGGTTTTAAGGAGCGACTTAAAGGATGAGAGAGAGGCGGAGAGGTTTAGCACTCAGGTAAGACATCGGTGAGTGGAGATCTGGTTGGGGTTGGGGAGCAATGGTAAGACATCGGTGAGTGGAGATCTGGTTGGGGTTGGGGAGCAGTGGTAAGACATCAGTGAGTGGAGATCTGGTTGGGGTTGGGGAGCAGTGGTAAGCAAATTTTCTTACTGAGACCCAGGGGAGCACTCCTGCTCCTCCTGACCCCACACCAAAATAGATTTTTACACTTGCCTATAAAGGCCTTCGTTTCATGCCCACCAGGTTTTACAGGGTGGAGCATCTGCAGCAGATGCTCTGGTTAGTTGGGCGTTTAAAATGCTTTGGGGTCCTATGTATGCAAAGGACCCCGATTTACATGTATTCATGAGGCTTCTGCCTGAATTAGACGGATGTCTTAATCGACTAAGAAAACAGCAGCATTAAAATGACCACAGGGCGGTAAAAGAGCACTTGGATTTTAATCTCCGTTCACCTAGCTGCAGAATGTTACAAGGATAGGAAGAGGTCAGTCCATGAAGGGATTTGAACATGAGGATGAGAAATTTAAATTTGAGACACTTGGGGACTGGGCACCAGGGTAGCTCAGTGTGTACAGGGGTGGTGGGTAAGTGGGATTTGGTGCGGGATAGGTTATGGGCAGAAGAGGTTTGGTTGAGCTGAAGTTTACAAGGGTGAAAGATGGGAGCACAGCCAGGAGAGTATTAGAATAGTTGAGTCTGGAGATAACAAAGGCAACTATGAGAATTTCCGCAGCAGACGAACTACGCTAGAAGGAGGCAGGCGATGTTATGGACCTGGGAATAGGCAGTCTTTGTAATAGAGAGAATATGGGTTTGAAAGCTCAGTTCAGGTTCAAATACGATGCTGTGGCCGTGAAAAGTCTGGTTTAGCTTAAGATGGTGGCCAAGTAGAATGGAGTTGGTGGCAAGGGTTTGAAGTTTGTGGCAGGGTCTGAAGATGATTTTTTTAAATATTTATTTGTTCAAGGGATGTGGGTGTCACTGGCAAGGCCAGCATTTATTGCCCATTCCTAATTGCCCTAGAGAAGGTGGTGGTGAGCCGCCTTTTACAACTGAGAGGCTTGCTAGGCCATTTCAGAGGGCAGTTAAGAGTCAACCACATATAGGCCAGACCAGGTAAGGATGGGTTTTTACGACAATCCGGTAGTTTCATGGTCACCATTACTGATACTAGCTTTCTGTTCCAGATTTTTAAAAAATTTAATTAACTGAATTTAAATTCCACAGCTGCCATGGTGGAATTATGAACTCATGTTCCACCAGATCATTAGTCCAGGCCTCTGGCTTACTAGTCCAGTAACATAACCACTATGCTACCATTCCCATTGATTCGGCATTCGCAGTACTTATCTGAAGGAATTTGTGACAAACAGTATGACAAACGAAAGTAGAGAAGGGGTGGAGAGTTACAGAGTTAGAATCAATGGAAGGCGACCCCATGTCTATGGATGATGTTGTCAAGGGCAGCACGTAGATGAGGAAGAGAAGGGGCTAAGGATAGATCCTTGGTGGACTCCAGAGGTAATATTATGGGGGCAGGACGAGAAACCATTGCTGGAGATGCTCTCACTACAACTAGCAAAGAGTGGAACGACGTGAGGGCAGTTCCATTGAGCTGGACAACGGAGGAAAGACATTGGAGGAGGATGGTGTGATTGATTGTCTCAAAGGCTGCAGAAAGGTTGAGGGGGATGAGAAGGAATCGTGGACTACAGGCACAGTCAAATGACATCATTTATGACTTTGAGTTGTGCTATTTCAGTGCTGTGGCAGGGGCAGAAACCTCATTGTAAAAATTCAAACATGGAGCTGGAGGAAAGGTGGGTGCAGATTTGGGAAGTGACAACATATTCAAGGCCACTGAAGAGGAAAGGGTGTAGGGGCAGTAGTTTGCATGTGAAGGAATGAGCCATATTCAGAAAAATACATCATTCTCTGAAAAAATTCTAGCCTTATTAAAACATGATAAACTGGGTTTGGAAACCTGGCAGCCTCAACAATCTAAAGCTGTAAACAGCACACAGGCTATTGAGATAAGATAAGTTGTTGACACTGAATCAATAGCCTTATTGAAACAGGAGGTTGGAGGCTCCTGAAGTCTGCAGCCTTGGAAAGAATACAGTAGTACACCCTGTTAAGGTGTCTTAAATTACACTTCGGAAAGAAACATAAGAACATAAGAAATAGGAGCAGGAGTAGGCCAATCGGCCCCTCGAGCCTGCTCCGCCATTCAATAAGATCATGGCTGATCTGATCCTAACCGCCAATCTACTATCACTGAACCATCTCCTGAATCTAACAGAATTAGACACACAAAATAGGAGCAGGATCAGGCTACATGGCCCCTGGGCCCGCTCCGCTACCCACAGGGCCATGACCGATCCGAACCTAGACTCATGTCCAAATTCCTGCCCGTTCCCCATAACCCTTTATTCCCTTTACTTCTAGGAAACTGTCTATTTCTGTTTTAAATTTATGTAATGATGTAGCTTCTACAGCTTTTTGGGGCAGCATATTCCATGGACCTACCACCCTCTGAGTGAAGTAGTTCCTCCTCATCTCAGTTTTGAAAGAGCAGCCCCTTATTCTAAGACTATGCCCCCTAGTTCTAGTTTCACCCATCATCGGGAACATCCTCCCCGCATCCACCCGATCCAACCCCTTCACAATCTTATATGTTTCAATAAGATCGCCTCTCATTCTTCTGAACTCCGATGAGTAGAGTCCCAATCTACTCAACCTCTCCTCATATGTCCATCCCCTCATCCCCGGGATTAACCAAGTGAACCTTCTTTGTACTGACTCGAGAGCAAGTATGTCTTTTCTTAAGTATGGACACCAAAACTGTATGCAGTATTCCAGGTGCGGTCTCACCAATACCTTGTACAACTGAAGCAATACCTCCCTATTTTTATATTCTATCCCCCTAGCAATGAAAGCCAACATTCCATTGGCCTTCTTAATCACTTGCTGCACCTGCATACTAACCTTTTGAGTTTCGTGCACCAGGACCCCCAGATCCCTTTGTACTTCAGTACTTTACAGCTTCTTGCCATTAAGATAATAACTTGCTCTACGATTTTTCCTGCCAAAGTGCATAACCTCACACTTTCCAGTATTGTATTCCATCTGCCAAATCTCTGCCCACTTACTTAGCCTGTCTATGTCCCCTTGCAGGTTTTTTATGTCCTCCTCACTCACTACTTTCCCTCCCATCTTAGTATCATCTGCAAACTTTGATATGTTACACTCGGTCCCCTCCTCCAAATTGTTAATATAGATTGTAAAGAGTTGGGGACCCAGCACTGACCCCTGCGGAACACCACTAGTTACTGATTGCCAGTCCGAGAATGAACCATTTATGCCAACTCTCTGCTTTCTGTTAGATAGCCAATCCTCTATCCATGCCAGAATATTACCCCCAATCCCGTGATTTTTTATCTTAAGCAATAATCTTTTGTGTGGCACCTTGTCAAATGCCTTTTGGAAGTCTAAATACACTACATCCACTGGTTCCCCTTTATCCACCCTACATGTTACTTCCTCAAAGAACTCCAGCAAATTTGTCAAACATGACTTCCCCTTCATAAAACCATGCTGACTTTGTCCTATTAAATTATGATTATCCAAATGTCCTGTTACTGTCTCCTTAATAATGGACTCCAATATTTTACCTACCACAGATGTTAGGCTAACCGGTCTATAGTTTCCAGCCTTCTGTCTACTGCCCTTTTTAAATAAGGGCGTTACATTAGCAGTTTTTCAGTCTGCCGGGACCTTTGCTGATTCCAGGGAGTTTTGGAAAATTATTACCAATGCATCCACAATCCCTACTGTTAAGTCTGTGTGTTCTAGTTGTAATTACTAACACAGACTACAAGATTAAAGTTCAACAGGTCTTTACTGGTTGGAGGTCAGGACTACTACTAAATACAATATTACTACACAGTGCTTATATACCGGTGGTCACCACCGGTATTACGTATACAGCAGCCAGAGAAAGTAGTACATCTCTTAAGGTGGAACAGGCTTAAGTTCTCTTAAGGTGGAACAGGTTACATACACCACAATCCTCCCTTTTTAGCTTAACAGTCATATCCCCATTTAACATAACATAATAACATATATAACTTCAGGTATAAACAGTTCAAAGGTTCAGTCTCTCAGGAGGCCTTCTGATTCGGTTTGGATAACGCCTTTCAGTGGTCTCTAATTCCTGTTGCTGAGGTGACTCCTCTAGTTGGTCTCCCATGCATTGGGTGTTATCATCATCAGGTACATTCCCTGCCGAGGTAGATGCTTCAGGTTCATTAACGTCTTCCACAGTTGTCTCTGTCACAACCATGGGTTCGACCCTTGCTCTCGATTCTACCAGTTGATCCGCATGACGCCTTATCACATTGTTACCAATATCTACTGTGTACATCAGAGGTCCTTGTCTGGCCCGAATTGTTCCGGACTGCCATTTTTCATTTCCATAGCCCTTTGCCAACACTGGTTGTCCTACGTCGAAACTTCGAGTGGTCTTGTTATTAATATGCCGGAACTGTTTGTTTTCCACTTCCCTCCGCACATTTGGTTTTAACAAGTCCAACCTGGACCGCAACCTCCTGTTATAAAACATCATGGCAGGACTTTGGTTAGTCACTGCATGAGCGGCGTTTCGATATGCCATTAGGAAATTGTCCACCTTGTGCTGTAGCGGAATCTGATCATCGTTCATGGCCTTTATTGCCTTTTTGAATGTTTGGACAAATCTCTCGGCCAACCCGTTTGTCGCCAGATGATATGGGGCAGAGGTATAATGTTTCACCCCATTCTTCTTTAAGAATTTTTGGAATTCTTCCGACACGAACTGTGGTCCGTTGTCCGAACAGATCTATTCTGGCAATCTGTTCCTTGCGAATATTGTTCTTAACACCGCAATTGTCTTTTCTGAAGTAGCGGTATTCATCTTGATCACTTCTGGCCATTTGGAATGTGCATCCACTGCAATTAGGAACATGGAGTCCATGAATGGACCAGCAAAGTCAATATGTACGCGTTGCCATGGGGCTGAAGGCCATTCCCATGGGTGTAGTGGTGCGATCGGAGGTGCATTTTGCACTTTTTGGCACCCAGCGCAGCTTTTCGTCAACTCCTCTATCTGTTGGTCAATACCCGGCCACCATACATAAGCCCTAGCAAGACTTTTCATCTTAACTCCCCCCAGATGACCTTCATGCAGTTCTTTTAGAACTCTTTCCCTTAACTTGGGAGGAATAATCACTCTTGTCCCGTACATCAAAGTACCATGGCAGACGGACAGCTGGTCTCGTCTTGCCGAGAATGCCGGTAACAGAGGATCACCACGTGTTGGCCATCCTTTCACTGTCACCTCGTAGACTCTGGACAGTGTCGGGTCATTCCTGGTTTCTCTTTCAATACTTGCATTGGTGACTGGTAAACACTCGATGATGGTCGAATGAAATAACTCAACAGGGTCAACTTTCGTCGTTTCTTCTTCTTCAGGTAGTGGCAGGCACGACAGCCCATCAGCATTGCCATGCTGCTTCGTACCTTTGAATTCTATTTGATATTGATGTGCCCCTAGGAAAAGGGATCATCTCTGGAGACGCTGTGCTGTCATCACTGAAACACCCTTCTTAGGGTTAAAAATGGATACCAACGGCTGATGGTCTGTCAGAAGTGTGAATTTTTGGCCCTGCAGGTAATGATTAAACTTCTTCACTCCCCATACAAGGCTGAGAGCCTCCCTATCGATCTGCGCATAGTTGCGCTCAGCGGAGGTCAATGATCTGGATGCAAACGCGACTGGCCTTTCCGTGCCATTTGGCAACTTGTGTGAGAGTACTGCCCCAATACCATGTGGAGAAGCATCACAAGCCAACCGAATAGGCAGTGTCGGGTTGAAGTGAGCCAACACTTCCTCTGAGGTGATCAATTCTTTGCTTTTGCGAAATGCCTTCTTACAGTTTTCGCTCCATTCCCATGGTACCCCCTTCTGTAAAAGAGCGTTTAGCGGGTGCAGTACCGTGGATAGATTTGGTAGAAATTTATGGTAATAGTTAATCAATCCTAGAAACGACCTCAACTGAGAGACATTATCCGGAGCGGGAGCCTTTACAACTGCCTCTATCTTGTCAGGAGACTTATGAAGCCCCTCCCGGTCAATGACATGACCACAGTACGAGATCCGCTTCTGGAAGAACTCACATTTCTGCCGATTAACTCTAAGTCCATACTCCTTCAGTCTGTTGAGCACCAGTTCCAAGTTTGCGAGGTGTTCTTCATCACCATCACCTGTAATCAGAATATCGTCCAGGTAACATTGTGTGCCTGGAATTCCCTGTAATACCTGCTCCATGGCCCTCTGCCAAATTGCTGGAGCCGATGCCACTCCAAAAACCAGCCTATTGTACCGGTACAAACCTTGATGCGTGTTGATCATGAGGTATTGGCGTGACTCTTCTTCAACCTCCATCTGCAAGTACGCCTGCGCCAGGTCTATCTTGGTGAAGTGTTTCCCGCCAGACAACGAAGCAAAAATATCCTCAATCCGCGGAAGCGGATACTGCACCGTGTGAAGCACCGGATTAACGGTGATTTTGAAATCTCCACAGATGCGAACCTTCCCTGGTTCTCCTGGCTTGTTGCTCGAAGGACGTTTCATAACGGGAACAATGGGCGTAGCCCACTCACTCCAATCTACCTTAGACAGTACACCTGAACGTTCTAGCGCTTCCAGTTCCGCTTCTACAGTAGGTCGTATTGCATAGGGTACCGGTCTGGCTTTAAAAAATTTTGGGTGTGCATGTTCATCAATCTTGATCGTTGCCGTAATTCCTCTCAGTGTTCCCAGTCCCTGCTGGAACACCTCTTTAGCATCATCCAATATTTTGGACAATCGTTTAGGTTTGACATCTGTTTCCCCGGAATCTACCGTTAGTGCCTTCAAGGAGTGCCAGTCCATATTCATTTTCCTAATCCACTCCCGTCCCAGTAGTGGTGGACCTCCTTCAGGTAGCACATATAAGTCCATTACTTGGCTTTCTTCACCCTTGTGGAACACTTTTACCTCTATCTTTCCGATGGGGTACACTCTTTGCCCCGTGTATGTTTTCAATATAATCTCCGTATCCCGTAGGGGAATGTGTTGGAATAACCTTTTGTAATCTTTCTTATTCATGACCGTCAATGCCGATCCAGTGTCCAATTCCATCTTTACTTGGACTCCTGCTATCTGAAGGGTGACCCAAATTGTCTGGAGATCTGCATCCTTACCAACGTTGTGTACTCTTAAGCTACCCAGTTCATTACTGCTAGCGTCTGAATCTGACTTCTGTTCGGTCGAACTGTTCTTTGTCACCTTGTGTACCTTTATGTATTTTCCTTGCGGTGACTTTTTGTTGCTGGTCTTCTTTCCTGACCGGCATACTTTAGCTATGTGGCCAAGCCTGCCACACGTTCTGCATTCTTGGTTTTTAAACCAACACTGGTTCTGATCGTGCGTTGTCTTTCCGCAACGATAACATTTTACAGTACTCAAACTCAATTTATTTGTACTGAGTTCCGGTGACCGTAGCTGCATTACTGCCGTGCCTCTCGCTGCGGCTTCGTGTGCTGCTGCCATAGTGACCGCTTTCTCAAGCGTCAGCTCATTCTCCTCGAGCAGTCGCTTTTGTGTATCTTCTTTTAATAAACCACACACAAATTTATCTCGTAGCGCCTCTGTCAGTCTCATTCCAAACTGACAGTACTTTGCTAGCTTACGCAATTCCATTAAATATTCAGCATTGCTTTCATCCTTCAGCTGCCTTCTGCTGTCAAATTTAAATCGTTCCGCTAGCATCAGCGGTGTGGGGTTTAGATGATTTTTCAGGACAGTAACAATCTCCTCGAACGTCTTATCCGCCGGTTCATCTGGTGATAAAAGGTGTTTCAATTGCCCGTATGTCTTCGCACCCATTAAGTTTAATAATGTTAGTGCTTTCTCTTCATCTGGGATTTTATTTGCTTTACAATAATTTTGTATGCGTTCTACATACATGGCCCAATCTTCGATGTCGCTATCAAAGGTATTAATGTTCCCATGTTTAGGCATCGTTGCAATTTAATTAATTTTAATTTTTATCCAAGATGGCGGCTTCCCGCTCTTGTCTTCGTCCTCCGCCTACAAAATGGCGGTTTTCCCGCGCTTGGCGGTCTTCACCCGTCCCCCGATGCTGTCTCTGCTTCACCGCGGCTCTCGCGCCTTCAGTTGCCCCAGACGCTGCGCCTTTTTAGCCCGAATGCGGCCCGGCCTTTATCACCAGCCGCGATCGATGTCCCCGCGCTGCGCCTTTCGGCCCGAATGCGGCCCGGCCCTTATCTCCGGTCACAATTGATCTCACCGCCCTTATTCCTCCGTCTTCCCTCCCCGTCTGTCCAGCCAACGCGGCCGACTTTCTGGTCGCGTCGCTGCCCGGCTTACCCACCACCGAGGTAGAAAGAAGATAGCTGACAGCCGCTGATGGAGGCTTCGAGTTCAGGATGTCTTCTGCACTCTGGTTTCTCGATGTCTGCCGCGCGACGTGTCTTCCAGCAGGGTGGTGAGGGTGGAAGCCTCTCTTCGACGTCCGTTCTGTGGACGAAGCCGCCGTGGATATAAACTGCCGCAGGGTAAGAATCGGACTCGTCGCCACTGTTAAGTCTGTGTGTTCTAGTTGTAATTACTAACACAGACTACAAGATTAAAGTTCAACAGGTCTTTACTGGTTGGAGGTCAGGACTACTACTAAATACAATATTACTACACAGTGCTTATATACCGGTGGTCACCACCGGTATTACGTATACAGCAGCCAGAGAAAGTAGTACATCTCTTAAGGTGGAACAGGCTTAAGTTCTCTTAAGGTGGAACAGGTTACATACACCACACCTACCGCCACTTCCCTCAAGACCCTAGGATGTAAGCCATCAGGTCCAGGTGATTTATCCGCCTTGAGTCCCATTATTTTACCGAGTACCACTTCCTTAGTGATTTTGATCGTGTTTAGCTCCTGCCCCCCTATAGCCCCCTGTTTGTCCAGTGTTGGGATATTCTTAGTGTCTTCTACTGTAAAGACTGATACAAAATATTCATTCAGTGTTTTTGCCATCTCCATATTTCCCACCATTAATTTCCCGGTCTCATCCTCTAAGGGACCAACATTTACTTTAGCCACCCTTTTTCTTTTTATATAGCTATAAAAACTCTTACTATCTGTTTTTATATTTTTTGCTAATTTACTTTCATAATCTATCTTCCCTTTCTTAATCAATGTTTTTGTTACTTTTTGCTGTCTTTTAAAGTTTTCCCAATCCTCTATCCTCCCACTAGATTTGGCTACCTTATATGCCCTTGTTTTTAGTTGAATACTATCCTTAATTTCTTTACTTAGCCACGGATGGCTGTCTTTTCTTTTACACCCTTTTCTTCTCAGTGGAATATATATTTTTTGGAAGTTGTAAAATAACTCCTTAAATGTACACCACTGATCATGTATCGTCTTACCCTTTAATCTATTTTCCCAATCCACTCTACTGAATTCCGCTCTCATACCTTCATAGTCTCCTTTATTCAAGCTTAGCACGCTTGTTTGAGATCCAACCTTCCCTCCCTCTAATTGAATATGGAGTTCAACCATGTTATGGTCACTCATTCCAAGGGGATCCTTTACTAGGACATTTTTAATTAATCCTGTCTCGTTACACAGGACCAGATCTAAGGTTGCTTGCCCCCTGGTCGGTTCAGTTACATACTGCTCAAGAAACCCATCCCTAATACACTCAATGAACTCATCCTCAAGGCAGCCCTGCCCAATTCGATTTGTCCAATTAATATGATAGTTAAAATCCCCCATAATTATAGATGTTCCCTTATTACAAGCCTCAACTATTTCATGATTGATACTCCGTCCAACAGAGTTGCAACTGTTCGGAGGCCTATAGACTACGCCCACTAGAGTTTTTTCCCCCTTATTATTCCTTACCTCCACCCAAACTGTTTCATTATCCTGATCTTTTGACCCAATATCATTTCTCGGTATTACAGTGATTCCTTCCTTTATTAACATAGCCACCCCACCTCCCCTTCCTTCCTGCCTGTCCTTCCTGATCGTTAAATAACCTGGTATGTTTAATTCCCAGGCATTGTCACCCTGCAGCCATGTTTCTGTAATGGCCACAAGATCATACCCATATGTAGTTATTTGTGCCATTAACTCGTCTATTTTGTTACGAATGCTACGTGCATTCAGATAGAGAACTTTCAAATATGTTTTGTGACACTTAGTTCCTGCTTTTGCCCTTTTTATTACTTTACCTTTTACTCCATACCTTCTGCCCCTTCCTGACACACTCTGGTTTTTAATTTTCCCACTGCTACCTAAGTCTATGACCTTCTTTGTTGTCATTTTTATTATTTGCTCTCTAGGAACCTCCCCCCCACTAGTTAGTTTAAAGCCCTCTCTACAGCCCTGGTTGTATGATCCGCCAGGACTCTAAGCCCCAGCACTGGCCAAGGGAAGCCCATCCCAACGGAACAGCTCCCTCCTGCCCCAGTACTGGTGCCAGTGTCCCAGGAAGCAAAACCCATTTCTCCCACACCAGTCTTTGAGCCACGCATTTAACTCTCTAATTTTATTTGTCCTAGCCAAATTCGCTCGTGGCTCAGGAGATTATTACCCTTGAGGTTCTGTTTTTTAATTTGACCCCTAGCTGCTCATACTCCTTTAACAGAACCGGCTTCCTAGTCCTATCTACGTCGTTTGTACCAACATGGACCACGGCAACTGGATCCACCCCCTCCCACTGCAAGTTTCTTTCCAGCCCAGAGGAGATGTCCTTAACCCTGGCACCGGGTAGGCAACACAGCCTTCGGGACACTCGCTCTCGGCTGCAGAGAACTCTATCTATCCCCCTAATAATACTATCCCCTACCACTACAACATTTCTATTTACTCCGCCCTCTTGAATGGCCCCCCGTTCCATGGTGCTGTGGCCAGGTTGCTCATCCTCCCTGCAGTCCCTGCTCCTGTCCCCACAGGGAGTAAGAACCTCGAACCTGTTGGTCAAGTGCAAGGGCTGCGGCTCCTCCAGCTCTACCTCCTGGATCCCCGTACCTGCCTCACTCGTAGTCACACCGTCCTGTCCTTGACCATGGGCTACATCTGAATTCCTTAACTTCATAGGTGTGACCACCTCCTGATACACAGAGTCCAGGTACTTCTCCTCCTCCCTGATGTGTCGCAGTGTCTGAAGCTCAGACTCCAGCTCATCAACACGGAGCTGGAGTTCCTGTAGCAGCAGACACTTGTCACAGACGTAATCACCGTGAGCCTCAATGGGGTTCACCGGCTCCCACATCTCGCAACAGTAACACATCACCTGCTCCATTCTATTTAATTAATTACATTTTTTATTGTTAGTTATGGACACCCTCTGCCCGATTTTAGATGTTAGTATCCCCTTTAATTAATTGGATTTAAATTAAATCAATCCCTCTAGTTACACCAGTTAAATGGTTTACCAACCGTCACTCTGCAGCAGAAAGGCCTTGGTACACCACAGCAACCGTAAAAACTATAAACCACAGACTTAAAGTTTTAAAATGAGAGAAATACTCCAACCAATCACCTACCTGTTTTGTGGTGACGTCACACCTTGAATACTTTTTACCTCTCTCCTTGCCTGAGATTGGAGATTGGTGAGGCCTACCTGAGCCTCTGGGGCCTCTTGTAGTCGCTCTGCCGCGCTGCTCCGCCTCCACCCGCTGCCGATGCCACACTGAGGCCTACCTGAGCCTCTGGGGCCTCTTGTAGTCACTCTGCCGTGCTGCTCCGCCTCCCACCATTGCCGATGCCGCACTGAGCCCTATCTGAGCCTCTGGGGCCTCTTGTAGTCGCTCTGCTGCACTGCTCCGCCTCCACCCGCTGCCGATGCCGCACTGAGGCCTACCTGAGCCTCTGGGGCCTCTTGTAGTCACTCTGCCGCTCTGCTCCGCCTCCACCCGCTGCCGATGCCGCACAGAAAATTAAGAAACATATGCCTTCGTAAAAATGACATCAAATGACACACAGGAGACACGATTGTGTTGTGTTGCAACCAGCTGAGGTAACTAAGAATAGCATAGATCACCCTGGTTGAGGAGTTTTAATGTACACGTTGTAAAAAGACACAAACAGAAAACCTTGGTAAGAATGACATCAAATAGATGCACCTGCTAGTTACACCGTTATTTATGATAAGTTTTGAACACCTAGGGTAGAGACATAATTCTTAATGCTACCAGCTGATCTAACTATAAGAATTGCAGAAGTCAGCAGAAAAATGACTAGAGATAATTAGCTTACATCAGCAGAAAACTTCAAAGGAAATACCACTGAGGAAGAATATAAATATTGAACTTTCAAATGTGATGATAGATTTGCTGTAAAGGGGCAAAGCGATTCTCAGCTTCAGAGGCAGGCTCTGTAAGTCTACACCTCTTTGTACCTTGGGTATCAAAGGTATTTGATTTTGGTGGATATCCTGGAATAAACTAAGAACTGTAAAACTAGCAAAGTTAAAATCTGATAATAAGAATTGTAAGCTTTCTGTTTTTGGAACTGTTAATGTTGCAATTGAAACACCTACTGTAATTACATGTTGGTTCTTTAAATAAATCTATATATTTTTAGAATTGTCTCACATAATACTTCTGTATCAAACTTGCGAACTCAATCTCTGTACACTCTTTGGTGAGGAGTTGCAGAATTCTGGGGGAGTTTTCCGGACCCTCATAATATCTGGAACGTTACAGTCTAGCTAAACTTATTAAAAGTACTATCTTCAGGTTGTTCCTTTCCTTTAGGGAGAGATGGTCCGGACCTTTAGACCCAATTAAGCATCTTTAGGATTCGGCTACCTCTAACTTTAGTTGAAAGTTAACGTCTGGGGAATACGCCTGATCTGGGGTAGGGGCTAGGACTAGTAATAATCCTTTCATGCAGGCGGTGGTTCAAGAGCTGCAGCTCTTAAAGGCTACAACTGGTGTTTAAAGGAGCTACTTAATTGTTGCTATGGAAGTCGCTGTTCAATGATGCAGAACACCATCATTCTCAGTTGCTCCTTTGGAGATACTTGTGCAGGAAATGCAGCAAAAAGGCTTGCCCTATTTGAAACATCAGTATACCTGCCTCCAAGAGATAAATACACTCTGCTTGGCTCGAAGTGGCAGACAGAGTGAATCAAGCGGCCAAAAGATATGGGAACAGAAACAAAAAATGTTGAGTGTCTGGAAGTCTGCCAAGGTAAGGCTAGCCAATACTTAACTCTATCATCTAGATGTATGAATTATACATGTCATAAGGAATTTTCTGTCACCCTGTTATACCCTGACTGAGGCTCTGTGCTAAGACTTTCTGATCTTCAATGTATGCCTATATTTCAGTAGAAGAGACTTTGTTTGCTTTTAAAATTCATCTTTTAAAAAAATAAATCAAATTGAAGTTTGTTGTCTTACTTTAATTAGATTTTTTTAGATGAATTTTAAAAGCAAACAAAGTCTCTGAAGGAAGAAAATAGGAAGGGAGTGTAGGAGGGAAACAGCTTGAGGGTGAGGAGCCTCTGTTCCCTCGACACTGCCTTTGGGGGAGTGAGTTGGGAGGAGAGGTGGATGGAGGATTAAAGGTAAGTTGAGTAACAGTGGAGAAAGGAAAGGAGGGAAAAGGGTCAAGTGGGTTGGTCAAAGGGGAAGAGGTAGTGGTAGTGATTGGGGTGAGGGGTGGGAGAAAGGGTGAAGTGGTAAGTTGAAGGGGTAGGTGAAACAATGGGAGGAAGGGGATGTGAGGTAGCATGAGCAATTGGAGAGGGGATGGGAAGGGAACTGCTGGGGGCCACATTTCCTTGCAATCTCCACCCTAAATACAGTCTGGAGCCATTTATGGCTCCTATTCACACCACTCCATACCGTCCATCACCTCCAAATCTAAAGGAAAGGAAAGAAGAAGGGAAAGACAAAAGGCCTGATTTTCATGTCCTTCCCAGATGGGAGTGGGGTGGCAGCACTCTGGAAATTGCAGTGCTAAAATTACAGTCCCATTCCCACTCCAGACCCATCCTCTGCTCTTTCTGACCTGTTGTAGAAATGGGCGGCAAACCACGCACTCCCTGTTTCAGATGGGTGCCTACTTGTAATATGCAAACTGTGGGACACCAATGCAATTTTCAGGTACCAATTCAGGCAGAGTGCACGCCATCCATTGTTATCAAGGCAAAGAGTGGCATAACCATGCTCCTCCTGGCTCCACAAAAAAATCTGCACACCCGCTGCTGGCCAGCCTCTGCTCCCACCCCGCCCCCCGTGATTAACTCCTCCCCCTTTAACTCCGAACTTCCAGCTCAGTTCCGTGGAGGCACGGGCAGATTTCCTGCCCTCACCCCGAATTCGAAGATCGCCGACATCATGTAGGTGAGGCCCAGCCCTCAAAAAGGCGCAGGCCTCTCACCAAGGACATCGGGTGGGTGGTGCGATCTCACCATCTGCTGCCCACCTGATACTCCTCCACAATGAAAATCCCCTTCAGGGAGAGAAACAGGGGAGGACAGACAGAGAGAGAAAGCAAAAGCAACATGTAAAGAGAGGGAAGATGCAGAAACAGAAATGAAGAGATAGTGAGAAAAAGCAACATGAGCTTGAATCCCAATG
This sequence comes from Somniosus microcephalus, assembly GCF_052327205.1. NCBI lineage: Eukaryota > Metazoa > Chordata > Chondrichthyes > Squaliformes > Somniosidae > Somniosus > Somniosus microcephalus. Next base: position 41,351,577 of record NC_140993.1, on the reverse strand, counting down.
GTTGTGTTGTCTGCCCGGTGCCAGGGTTAAGGACATCTCCTCGGGGCTGGAGAGGAACTTGAAGTGGAAGGAGGAGGATCCAGTTGTTGTGGCCCATGTAGGAACCAACGACATAGGTAGGACTAAGAAAGAGGTTCTGCTGAGTGAGTTTGAGGAGCTAGGATCCAAATTAAAAAGCAGAACCACAAAGGTAATAATCTCTGGATTACTACGTGAGCCACGAGAAAATTGGCATAGGGTCAATAAGATCAGAAAGTTGATTGGTGTGGAAGAAATGGGTTTTAATTCATGGGGCACTGACACCAGTACTGGGGAAAGAGGGAGCTGTTCCGTTGGGATGGGCTTCACTTGAACAACGCTGGGACCAGTGTCCTGGTGAATTGAATAACCAGGGCAGTAGATAGGGCTTTAAACTAAATAGTGGTGGGAGGGTTCAGGTGAAGGGGAATTTAGAAAGTCAAAGAGAAAGAAGGCAGCAAGAGTGCAGGGTAGCGATAGGGGTAATGAGAAGCAGAGTGTGACAGGAAGAGACAGAGCGTACAAACTTAGTGCACCAGCAAATAGAGTCAGAGTAGTGAAAAATTAAATTAAGACAAAATTAAAGGCTCTTTATCTGAATGCATGCAGCATTCGTAACAAGATAGATGGGTTGACGGCACAAATAAAAATAAATGGGTATGATCTGATAGCCATTACAGAGACATGGTTGCAAGGTGACTAAGGCTGGGAACTGAATATTCAGAGGTATTTGACATTTCAGAAGGATAGGCAGAAAGGAAAGGAGGTGGGGTAGCTCTATTAATAAAGGATGAGATTAGTGCAGTGGTGAGAAATGATATTGGCTCAGAAGATTAAGATGTAGAATCAGTTTGGGTGTGGATAAGAAATAGGGAAAGAAGTCACTGGTGGGAGTAGTCTATAGGCCCCCTAACAGTAGCCGCACTGTAGGACAAAATATAAATCAAGAAATAATGGGCGCTTGTAAGAAAGGTACTGCAATAATCATGGGTGATTTTAATCTTCATATAGATTGGGCAAATCAAATCGGCAAAGGTATCCTTGAGGACGAGTTCATAGAATATATTCGGGATGGTTTCTTAGAACAATACATTGTGGAACCAACCAGGGAGCAGGCTATTTTAGATCTGGTAATGTGTAATGAGACAGGATTAATTAATGATCTCATTGTAAAGGATCCTCTAGGGAAGAGTGATCATAGCATGGTTGAATTTCAAATTCAGTTTGAGGGTGAGAAACTTGTATCTGAAACTAGTGTCCTAAACTAGATAAAGGCAATTACAAAGGTATGATGACAGAATTGGCTAAAGTGGACTGGGAAAATAGATTAAAAGATAGGACGGTAGAAAAGCAATGGCAGACATTTAAGGAGATATTTCATAACTCTCAGCAAAGGTTTATTCCAGTGAGAAGGAAAGACTCTACGAGAAGGATGAACTGTTCATGGCTAAGGATGGTATCAAATTGAAGGAAAAGGCATGCAATGTTGCAAAGATTAGTGGTAGGCCAGAGGATTGGGAATTTTTTAGAAACTAGCAAAGGATGACTAAAAAAATAATTAAGAGGGAGATGTAAGATTATGAGAGTAAACTAACAAAAAATATAGAAACAGAAAGTAAGAGCTTCTACAGGTAGATAAAAAGGAAGAGAGTAGCTAAAGTAAACATTGGTTCCTTAGGGAATGAGACTGGGGAATTAATAATGGGATAAAGGGAAATGGCAGATACTTTGGACAAATGTTTTGTATCAGTCCTCACAGTAGAAGACATTAAAAGCATCCCAATAATAATTGATAATCATAGGACTATAGGGAGGGAGGAATCACTATCACAAGAGAAAAAGTACTAGGCAAACTAATGGGACTAAAGGCTGACAAGTCCCCTGGACCCGATGGTCTGCATCCTAGGGTTTTAAAAGAAGTGGCTGCAGAGATAGTGGATGTGTTGGTTGTAATCTACCAAAATTCCTTAGATTCTGGAGAGGTCCAAGTGGATTGGAAAACTGCAAATGTAACTCTCCTATTCAAGAAAGGAGGGAGACAGAAAGCAGGAAACTATAGGCCAGTTTGCCTAACATCTGTATTTGGGAAAATGCTGGAATCCATTATTAAGGAAGTAATAGCAGGACATTTAGAAAATAATAATACAATCAAGCAGGGTTTTATGAAAGGGAAATTGTGTTTGACAAATTTTCTAGAGTTCTTTGAGGATGTAAAGAGCAGGGTGGATAAAGGGGAACAAGTAGATGTAATGTATTTGGATTTCCAGAAGGCATTCTATAAGGTGCTACATAAATGGTTACTGCACAAGATAAGAGCTCATGGGGGTTGGTGGGGGGGGGGGGGAGAGGTAATATATTAGCATGGATAGAGGATTGGCTAACTAACAGAAAACAGACAGTCAGGATAAATGGGTCACTTTCAGGTTGGCAAAATGTAACTAGTGAGGTGCCACAGGGATCAGTGCTGGAACCACAACTATTTACAATCTATATTAATGACTTGAATAAAGGGACCGAGTGTACTGTTGCCAAATTTGCTGACGATAAAAAGATAGGTGGGAAAGCAAGTTGTGAGAAGTGCACAAAGGGCAGGATTTTCATTGGGCCGTGGAGGCGGGATTGGAGGCGTGTGGGGGGTTAAAATCTCAAAATCGGGGGAAATGAAACCATCCCACCCCCAACCCGCCTCCATGCCAGTTTCAAAGGAGGCGGGTACCCGACCTGCACTGGGACCCATGTCCCCGAGGCAGGAAGGGGATTAGTGCCAATTAACTGCCTGTTAGTTAACAGGCAGTTTTTAGCCTAATCCCTATTTTCATTGGTGAAATGTGGGATTCCTGACAGCTCCAAACCACGCCAAGTTAGCGAGGCGGGCCGTCGGGATGAAGGGCTTGGAGGTGTCGAGATGTCCGGTGTTCAGGTGAATGATGGGTGCATGAGTGCAAAGGTAAGTGTGTTTGGTGTGTGTAAAGTGTTTAAAGAAGTTTTACTTACATGTACTTACCTTTACAGCCTTCCTTCCTTCAGGTCTCGAGAATCCCTCATCTCACCGGCACAGAAAGCAGAATGGCCGCGAGCTGTCAAAAGTTCCAGCATTCAGCTTTCTGTTCCGGGGAGATCTCTAAATCATCCTGAGAGGAAGGAATTAACCTGGAGTACAGATTGTCAGTGTTTGACAGCTTCAAACAGCTGTGAAACGCTGACATTTCATCTGTCAACAGCTCTTGACAGATGAAATGTCAATCTGTGATGTCACCTGTTGCCGGGTGGCCCTTAATTGGCCTGCTGTGCCTGCTGGGCGGGCTCAACAAGGTCAATCAAGTCAAAATCGTGTGGGTTGGCTAGAACTCAATGGAGGCGGGACTACAACCCCAAAAGTTGTAGTCCCGCCTCCTACCCACCTCCTCAATGATAATCCAGCCCAAAGAGTCTGCAAAGGGATATAGATAGGTTAAGTGAGTGGGCAAAAATTGGGCAGATGGAGTATAATGTGGGAAAATGTGAGGTTATCCACTTTGGTAGGAAGAATAAAAAAGCAAAATATTATTTAAATGGAGAGAGACTACAGAATGCTGCGGTACAGAGGGATCTGGGTGTTCTCGTACATGAAACACAAAAAGTTAGCATGCAGGTACAGCAACTAATTAGGAAGGCAAATGAAATATTGGCCTTTATTGCAAGGGGGATGGAGTCATAGTCATAGAGTTGTACAGCACAGAAAGAGGCCCTTCGGCCCATCATGTCCGCACCATCAAGCCATCAAGCCCTATCTATTCTAATCCCATTTTCCAGCACTTGGTCCGTAGCCTTGTATGCTATGGCATTTCAAGTGCTCATCTAAATGCTTCTTGAATGTTGTGAGGGTTCCTGCCTCTACCACCCTTTCAGGCAGTGAGTTCCAGTTTCGAACCACCCTCTGGGTGAAATTTCTTTTCCTCAAATCCCCTCTAAACCTCCTGCCCCTTACCCTGGTTATTGACCCCTCTACTAAGGGGAAAAGTTCCTTTCTATCTACCCTATCTATGCCCCTCATAATTTTGTACGCCACAATCAGGTCCCCCCTTAGCCTTCTCTGCTCTAAGGAAAATAACCCCAGCTTGTTCAGTCTCTCTTCATAGCTGAAGCTCTCCAGCCCAGGTAACATCCTGGTGAATCTCCTCTGCACCCTCTCCAATGCAATCACATCCCTCCTATAGTGTGGCGACCAGAACTGCACACAGTGTTCCAGCTGTGGCCTAATTAGTGTTTTGTACAGCTCCATCATAACCTCCCTGCTCTTATATTCTATGCCTCGGCTAATGAAGGCAAGTATCCTTTATGCCTTTTTAACCACCTTATCTACCTGTCCTGCTGCCTTCAGGGATCTATGTACATGCACATCAAGGTCCCTCTGATCCTCTGTCCTTCCTAGGGGCCTACCATTCATTGGCCTAGAAATTGGGTTGGGGCGCCAAAGTGGCGCAAAAGTCGCCTGAGCGCAGGTTTTAGCGCAGCGATCGGAGTGATACCGATCGCCAGAAATTCAGTTTCAGTGCCCCTCGAGGGAGACGGGGCGAGGCTCGAGGCGCTCCACGTCCCTCTTAGGGCGCTGAAACTGATTATCGCAGCGCAACATGCCGCAGCACCACATGCTGCGGCACGGCACGCTGCGGTACTGCAGGCCTTCCTCCCACTGTTAAGGGGGAAGTGCCTGCAACAGCGCAAACCTCGATCGCGAGTGCCGGCAAATGAGCCCGGCACCAAGGAGAAGTGCCGGGCTCTCGGGAAACAGCCGGTAATGCTGCGGGGGGGGTGGTGTGGTTAGGAGGCTGGGGACGGAGGTGCTGGCAGGCGGCCGCCGAAAAAGCGGCCGCCCCGCACCACCACCTTAACTTGCGCCGCTGCCGGCACAGTAAGGCCCTGTGAACCGGGCGCGGGTAGCGAGCGGCGCAACTGCGGCGTTCGCTACCAAATATCGTGAACGGGGCACGAATGGGGCGCTGTGCACACAGATGACGTCATCGGTGGCGGTGCAGCGCAAATGCCTAACGCCACCATTAGCGCCCCTACTGAATATCGCCGGAGACACAGCCAGTGGCCCTACAGCCACTGACTGCCTCTTTAGGCGCTAACAGGTGGCGCTACTCACCCAATTTCTCCCCCATTGTGTATAAAAGTAGGGAAGTTTTGCTGCAACTGTACAGGGCGCTGGTGAGACCACACCTGGAGCACTGCATATAGTTTTGGTCTCCTTATTTAAGGAAGGATATACTTGCATTGGAGGCAGTTCAGAGAAGGTTCACTCGGTTGATTCCTGAGTTGAAGGGGTTGTCTTATGAGGAAAGGTTGAGCAGTTTGGGCCTATACTCATTGGAGTTCAGAAGAATGAGAGATGATCTTATTGAAACATATAAGATTCTGAGGGGGCTTGGCAGGGTGGATGCAGGGAGGATGTTTCCCCTCGTGATGCAATCTAGAACTAGGGGGCATAGCTTCAGAATAAGGGGTCGCCCATTTAAAACAGAGATGAGGAGGAATTTCTTCTCTCAGAGGGTCGTGAATCTTTGGAATTCTCTACCCCAGCGAGCTGTGGAGGCGGAGTCATTGAATATATTCAAGGTGAGATCGACAGATTTTTGAAAAACAGGGGAGTCAAGGGTTATGGGGAGCGGGCAGGAAAGTGGAGTTGAGGCCAAGATCAGATCAGCCATGATCTTATTGAATGGCGGAGCAGGCTCGAGGGGCCGAATGGCCTACTCCTGCTCCTATTTCTTATGTTCTTATAAGATATCAGAGACAGAAAAGAAGATGACCGTATTCTCTGCCTTATATCAAATATATCTCATACACTTATCCCAGGACTGAGTTAAACATTGTGTACATTAAACAGTGAACCTGTGAAAATGTTCATTGAAGGACTTTTCTAATTATTTTTGTTCTCTTAAAAGCTGAATTTTAAAAGACTTGACATCAATCCTTCTTTAATTAGTGTAGTAATCAGAATGTTTCAGTGTTAAATGTGGATGTAATCGGAATTTATTTTCCTTTTATTCATTAATTTTATCTGTAAATTTAAGCATGCTTTCTTAGTGAAGTAGGACATCAAAGGAATCTCTATGGGTTCTGCTCGATTTAACATGTCGCCCTGCCAAATTTTGCGCTACTGTATGAAAATGAAAAAGCTTATCTCATCTGCTTTGAAATTTGACAAAAATTAAAAAACAAATTAAAAAAGCGAGCAATTCCACAGATTAGCATCCAACACTTTGAGTACCCAAAGATGTCATCAGCTCTCGAATCACATTCCTCTATGCTTTTAGATAAGAACAGGGGAAAAAAATCTTTTTTATTTAATATAAAACAGAACTGGAGACATGTACAGAATAGAATTTTAATTCAGATTATTCTTTCTATTTGTTTAGAAATACTTTTTCAATAGCTTTTTAAAAAGAATTTTCTCCTCCCCCGATGTGCTGTCTCCTGCTATGGTTCCGCAGGCTGTGCTCAGGCTCTGATACTGCTTGCGCATTGTATATGCTGTTTAAACATTCTAAAACATGCTTGTGAATCCATGGGCAGTGTGGGGCCTGTCAAAAATTTACGCTTAAGTGTTGATCCATTAAAATTGAATTGGTGCCATTTTAAGGCCAAGTTTATTTCAGAAATTGTTTTTGAATTAAATTTGAAAAAAAACGTGAGGAGCTGACGCCCCATGATGTTTGCAATCTAATTTACTTTTCCGCAGACCTGGAAGGGGTATTGGTGTAAAATAAATACAGAAAATGGAAAAGAAAAATCACTTGAGATTGTGCAGGAAAGTTGAATGCGGCTGCGATATGAGTGACATTAAAAACATGATTTGATCACGCATATTAATTAGAGATTATTTGAAACTATTGCTGAATGTGTATGGGGAAATCAAACAAATGTAGGCAAAACCAGTTTGTTCACAATTATAAATCACTGCAATTTTATTGCTGTGTTCATAACAAGTTGGATTAGAAGGATGAATATGTCAGACTCTGCTTTGAGTGTCTGAGCCATTAGTGCTACATACTAATTATAAAGTCTAAAGAGGTAATGAATATCTTATTTCAATATGGGAAGAGTTCCAATTCCATTCATGAATTGACATTCCGGCAGTTTGGATTAGATTATATAATGATTGCAGATATGTAACCCTTGGTTTACCCAAAAACAGTCTGAACTGGCTGGGAGCTCCCAAAGGAAGGGACTGAAAATTTTGGATGGACATGAGTTAATGCAGAGAAATAGTTTTTTCATAAAATCAGAATCAGATACTATGAAGTAAAATGATGTACATATATTTTCAAAGTAATGTAGATCATTAGCAAAATGAATTTCAAGATGAAGGAGTACAGTTTTATGACTTTGGAAACTTCAAGAAAAAATTGCATTATGACAGAATTTTCATAATTTAGAGCGTTATTTGAATATTAAGGCCGTATTTTCTTCCTTTAGAAATAATTCGTAAAGATAATCGATTTTGTGCAGTCAGCTGGTTTAAGTTTTAGGTCTTAGGTTTCCTGCTGTTGGATTCGACCCCCGTGAGTTTCATCTTCTCACCCAGCGGAAATTGGTCAACCAATACTGATGGTCAGTTTCACACTTCTGTAACGCACTGTTTAACTATTTGTAAATCCAGTGTTTTGCACAAAGCAAAGTTATAAATACGGTAATAATAGGGAATATTCACACACAGGTTTCTCCTCAAGATATATTTACTCTGGCCAGTGCCTGGTGGCAATCTTCAACCAACCCCTGCTGCCACTACATGGATCTCCCCTGCGTAGTCATCCCTCAGCTTTCCCCTGCCGCCCTGGCCCTCATGTGTCATGCCCTATGTCTCTTTTAAGTGGACTAGGTTCCCATAAAATGTTTGTTTCAGTTATATGATTAACATTTATGCCCTATTTATGGATGTCCATTCTATTTAAGAATGACTGACATTTTGGCTTTCAGTTCATGAAGTGATTGGTCATTCCAAATAAGGAGAGCCGTTAAGTTTGTGCAAAGTATTACTTTCGGAAATTTATGACTGACATGATAGTAATGACTCATTCACAGAAATGACCTGAGTTACAGCTTACTTGCTGATCATTTATGTCAACGTGTGGGCTGTCATTGGGGGGGAGGGTCGCTGAGCTTGGAGCCCTTGGAGTTGGCGTAGCCTGATACTCCTGAGGTGTGCAATGGTTGAGGAATGTTTAGGCCTGATACTGCAGGGGGAAAGCTATGTGGATCCAATTGAAGGTTACTAACAGGGGTTGAGTGAAAACTCTCAGTGATGTCTGAAAGGGTTATGTGAATAAAACTGACAGTTATTCAGCATTTAGGGTTAGGGTTAGTGTTAGGATTCTGTCAATTTCAGTATAACATTAACAGTTGACCAGGTTGTGCTGAAGCTAACCGAAGCTGGTGAGACTTGAACAGCTTGACCTCCATTTATAAATTTACAGTAGGCTGAATACATGAGAATCTCATCCTCTTCAAATCATGTCTGTGTTAAGGATCTCACCATTACAATGGAAATATGCAACAAGTACAGTTCGGGCACTAAGGGCTCGATTTTGCCAAGCACGAGGAGGCGGGTTTGGAGGCGTGTGAGGTGGTAAAATCACAAAAAAATGGCGAGCGGGCCTGATCCCGCCTCCATCCCGCCTCCGAGCAATTTCCCCACATGCGTGTTTTCTGACACCGTTTCCATCCCGCCTCTAAGAGGCAGGCTAGGCCCTTAAGGCCCTTAACAACCACTTAATTGCCTTTATTATCCCATTTTGAGAGGCCTTTCTGATTTTTAGACATTTCCCCCATCCTACACACTTCCTCTGGAACACGTCAGTTAATCCTGGCGGCCTCACAATTGGATTGCTTACTAACAGCTGCAGCTCCACCATTACAAAGGAGATTTCACCCATGATCATTTGCAGGTGGCAGAACTTTGTTGTCTCAGGTCTGGACGAACTTTTAGCAGGCCTGCTCATTGTTGTGGAAGTTTGGAGCCTGACACCCATCTCCAGTGTGACATCTTGGGAAACCCCTCTCCCGACCTTGACTGAGCGCTTCCTCAACTGAGGCATATACCAAAAGCATGGCGACCATTTCATTCCTTTCCTCCTGGACATCCGATTCGGACAAAGACCAGCCGCGGCAGCAGCAGAACCATGAACAACAGGAGCACCAAGCTGCTGGACACCCACCTGAAGCTGCACAGGCCAGAAGGCAACAGCGCACAACAACATTGCTGTCTGGGATGCAAGGGATGCACTCATCTTGACCAGATTTGGTTAGCCTGCACAATCAAACACTTTTGTCTCACACCTTCTTATCAGAGCATCGACAATGGACAAGAATAGTTTGCCAACAAATCTATTTATTATACAATGACAATGATGGCTGGTCCAAATAAAAAACATCACAGCACCCAAGTGACTACCCCTGTGACTATTTGTGCTTTATCTTACTCTTAAGCGTGCTCCTATGTGGTGCTTCCCCTGTGGCTTCAGCAGATGTGGAGGCCCCTTGTTCACTTTCTTGCTGCTCCTGTCTCGACGCCTTCGGCGGCCGTCCTCTGGGGTGGCGAACCTGTGCGGGCTCACCAACAGTCTGCTGCTCCTGCAGCTGTGCAGGGGCTGAGACGCGCATCTCAGTTGGGTGAGGACTCTGGTGGGGCTCTGACCGAGGGCTCTGCAGTGGCATGGTTGTGTGAGCGCTCGGAGAGGAGCCCCCACTTCCTTGTTGTCTGCACCAACATCCCTCTCATGGGTCAGCCCCACTTCAGAGTTAGCAAGTGGCTTGAGCACCTTGCTGCACTTCATGGGGGCGATGAGGACCCGTTTCTGCACTGGAATTCCTACTCCAGAGGGCTTCCATGAAGGTCTGGTTTGTATGCTCAATAGCTGACCATCGCTCCTCAAGAGATGTCATTCTATTCTGAACAATTACCATGTTTTCCATACTCTGGCGACTAAGCTCCTCCATGGCTGTAGCCATCCTCTCCACTACCGTAGCCATCCTCTCCTCTATGGTAGCCAGCCTTACCATGGGGTTAGCCATCCTTTCCACGGAGGTTGCCATCCTTTCCGCGGTGATGCGTTCATGCGCCAATGCCTTCACAAAGGCTCTGCTCATGTTCGCGATGGACTCCTCCATGCGCTCCACACTCGCAGCGACCCTGGAGACAAAACCTGCCAGAGACTCCTGCACCTGTTCCTGGAGTTCCAGCACTGCTCTCCTACTGGATGAACCCGGAGGCACAGGGTGGACATGCAGCTGAGCTGAGCTGCCAGAGTCTTGCGCCCTCCGATGAGGACTCTCCACTGCTGACCCTGTCTCCACCATCTGCTGATGCTCACTTGTGAGCTGTGATACACCAGGTGCCAACACTACTCTATCTCACGAAGGTCCTACCGAGGTGTGAGTGTCTGCGCTGGTGCAGGGTGCACTGAATTCTGCTGAAGCTGTGCCCTCAGATGTTGCAGCTTCCTCTGAGGAGTCTGGAAGCTGAGGCTCTTCCTCCTGGACAGTGGGGAAGGGGGCTTTCGATGGTCCTGTGGGGGAGTAAAGGAAAGTTAGAGATGTGAGGTCAAGGTTACATGCACATTGAATAGTGCAGATGATCATAAGTCCATCTGTTAGAGCATCAGATATCAGTGACTCTTGCAATGTCAATGAGAGAGATGCCAAACTATTCTGTCACCAGCTTCCTGTGATGTGCCCATCTGTCCGTCTCCCACTTGGGAATCCTCCTCGATCTCAGCGATTTCCAGGGCCGCCTCCTCCCAGGTGGTGAGCTGGGCTACTGAGGGTGGCCCTCCTCCTGTCATGGCTCTTTTCCTCTTATTGTGGGCTCTCTTTTCCTGCAATGAGGGACACAAGTGGAGTTTGAGTGAGAATGGAGGAGTGAGTGTCGATAATCCATAGCATAGATGCTTAGAAGAAAACAAAGGGCCCTCCCTGTGTGTTGTAAGTTGTTGTCATTGCATCACAGTGATAGGGAGTGTGAGGGCTGCAAGGTCGAATAGTCAAGTGAATGTGACCATAGAGAGAGAGGGAATGGGTAAGGGCGCAGGCATGTAAGTGTCAAGTGGGATGTGGAGGAAGAGGTTGGCAAAGTAGAGTGCTGGTGAGGAAAGGCGTTGGGGATCAGATTGAGGGTGATGGGAAAGTCATACTCACTTTTCCTGTGCGGAGAAGGTCATGAAACCTCTTCCTGCATTGCAGCCAGGTTCTGCGGCTGATTGATATGGAGTTGACCCCCTGGGCCACTTGCAGCCACACAGCTTTAGTCTGCTGGGGTGGCTTTTTTCTCCCTGAGGAAGGGAAGAGCACCTCCTTATTAGATCTTGCTCCCTGCACTAGAGCTTGGAGGGAGGGCTCATCAAAGCGAGGTGCACACTTTTGCTTGATCGTGGACATGGTCAGTAAATGAAGTCCTCCATACAATTTGCAGAGTCTTGACAGTCTCCAGAAGAAGCAAGGCTGCTTGCAGGCCTTAAATCCAGCAGCATTGCTGATGTCATCGGAGGCGACTTTCTGTATGAAAAGGCTCATTGGGCCAGGAGTTCCCACACGCTGGAAATCAATTGCCTAATTAGGGGAAAATCACAATTTTTCAACACTTCACTTCGGAGTCAGGGTCCTGACACGATTCCCACCTGACACGCTGCAGCCCGGCCACACTGGTGAAATCGAGCCCTAACTATCAATTAAAAAGCCCTTAACAAGTAACTTTCAATCTTCTTTTGTTATTTATAGATCAATTGTTTTTAAATTGGAGGAAATAATTTATGTATGCAGTTTTAAGTCAGTTTGTGAAAATATTTCCTCACCAGTTTACAAACTGTACCTGTTTTGTAATGGTTTACACCATGAAGAAAATATATGGCCCAAAACATTATTGTAAAGCTGTACTATTATTTTGAAAGAACGAAGAACATTCATTATATGACATTCTTTCACATTTGTAAGATGTCTCAAAGCAATTCACAGACAATTAAGTATTTTTGAAATGTTGTAATGTAGGCAAACACAGCAACCAATTTGCACACAACAAAATCCAACGAGATAACTGACCAGAATTTCTGGGCTTCCAGAAATTCGTGGCATTAGCGCCACTCTGCAGCCCCATTAAATGCTGCCAAAATGGCAGCCGCCCCTCTTTTGCCAGCTGCTAGCATTTCCCACGGCGGCTGCTGTTTTCGTCTGTACTGTTGTGTCAGCGCCATGCTGGACAAAATGACGGCATTGTGACATAAATTAGCATGCAATGCTGACTTTACACCACAAGCGCAAACTTTGACCCCAACGTTGCAATGTCCTAAGCATGCAAGGTTAACCTGTGGCGATGTCTGCACCTCTTAAAGGAACACGCACATTGTTCAGGTAAGTTTGGATTTAAAGTTTTGGACCAAGTCATGGCTTGCTGCAATAGATGTGAAATGTTTTTTTTTAAAGTCTGTAGGGAGTGCTGCTGATCACTTGCAAGGGCTCGGATGGTAAATGATGGCCTTTGAGAAGGCAGAACATGCTACAAATACTCAGCAGGTCATGCAACATCCAAGGCGTGAAAAACAGAGTTCATGTCTCAGGTCGAGATGCTGCTGGACCAGCTGAGTATTTCCAGCATTTTATGCTGGCACTTCACATTTTTAGCATCCGCTTGCAGAGGGAAGAGGAAGACACAGAAGAGGAGGAATCAGATGGATGGATGCATCCTAGACAGCTCCTTTACATAGGATTACATAGGATATATGGCACAGAAACAGGCTATTTGGCCCAACCAGTCCATGCCTGCATTTATGCTTCACTCGAGCCTCCTCCCGCCTTAACTCATCTAACTATCAGCATAACCCTCTATTCCCTTCTCCCTCATATGCTTGTCCAGCCTCCCCTTAAATGCACCTATACTTTTCACTTCAACCACTCCCTGTGGTAGCGAGTTCCACATTCTCACCACTCTCTGGGTAAAGAAGTTTATTCTGAAATCCCTATTGGATTTCTTGCTGTCTATCTTATATTGATGGCCTCTAGTTATGCTCTTCCCCACAAGTGGAAACACTCTCTCTGTATCCACACTATCAAAATCTTTCATAATTTTAAAGACCTCTATTAGGTCACCCATCAGACTTCTTTTATCAAGAGAAAAGAGACCCAGCCTGTTCATCCTTTCCTGATATGTATACCCTTGCATTTCTGGTATCATCCTTGTAAATCTTTTCTGCACCCTCTACAGTGCCTCTATATCCTTTTTATAATATAGCGACCAGAACTGTATGCAGTACTCTAAGTGTAGTCTAACCAAAGTTCGATACAGGTTTAGCATAACTTCCCTACCTTTCAATTCTATCCCTCTAGAAAGAAACCCTAGTGCTTGGTTTGCTTTTCTTATGGCCTTGCTAACCTGTGTTGCAACTTTTAATGATTTGTGTATTTGTACTACGAGATCTCTTTGTTCCTCTACCCCACCTAGACTCACTCCCGCCAAGTAATAAGTGGCCTCCCTATTCTTCCTACCAAAATGTAATACCTCACATTTATCTGTGTTGAATTTCATTTGCCAATTATATGCCCATTCTGCAAGTTTATTAATGCCCTCCTGTATTTTGTTGCAGTCCTCCTCAGTATTGACTTTCCCCCCAATTTGGTGTCATCCACAAATTTAGAAATTGTGTTTTGATTCCAAAGTCTAAATCATTAATGTAAAATGTGAACAACAGTGGTCCCAGCACTGATCCTTGTGGAACACCACTACCCACCTTCTGCCACTGTGAATAGCTACCCTTTACACCTACTCTCTGCTTTCTGTCTTGAAGCCAGCTAGCTATCCATTCTGCTACTTGTCCCCTGACTCCGCATTCTCTGACCTTCTCATCAATCTACTATGGGGTACTTTATCGAAGGCCTTTTGAAAATCTAGATAAATCACATCTACTGCATCACTATTGTCTACTCTCTCTGTAACCTCTTCAACAAAATTCAATGAGGTTGGTCAAGCAAGACTTTCCCTCTTAAATCCATGCTGACTATTCATTACTATATTTTTGATTTCCAGATGTTCTTCTATTTTCTCCTTTTGATTCCAAATTGTGGCCGGGATATCTGAATGGAATCATCCCAATGACCACAACCCTAATTCCCCTTTCATTATTATTCCCACACCTTACCTTCCGTCTGTTACTGACCATCGCAACGTCCTCTTGGCCACGATGCTGAAATAAAGGCCATCACAAAGCCAACCTTCCAATCCACCTATATACATCTATCCATCCAATGTGACATCAAGAAATCAACTCATTCTCTTAGTGAGTGTCTTGTGTGTGCTTTTGTCTATCCTACTGATGTCACGCAGTGCTACTCCAGTGGCTGCCGCATAGCTGGTGGAAGGCTTCTGACTTTCAGTGGGGGACACTGCAAAAGTCCTTGCTGGTTGACCGTGCTGGCCAGCTGGTCAGTTAAGAGCTGGTGGCTGGGAGTGTCAAATCAATCATCTTCTACTTGTTCTTCTTCTTCTTCACTCGCCTTTCCCTCTTCTTTGTCAACTGCTGGCTGGGCAGTCTGCATTTCTTGGGTGTGTGAAATAAGGAAGGCACAAGGGTGGAGTTGTGGTGACGGGAGGGCGGGAAAGCATGAAGTGCATGCCAGAAGGAGGAAAATGCATGATGTAAGGGGGTGGCCTGCGGTGGTGGCGCGTGCGCCCAGTCAGTTATGCCCCTGACTGTTTGTGCGCGGTTCGAATCACCCCCACGCCCCTGGGTTCTAGACACCAGACTTAGGTACAGGCAGCGATACAGAAAACTCGAGTAGACAGGTGGTTTGGATTTCAAATAAAGCTGTTGGACTATAACCTGGTGTTGTGTGACTTCTTACATTTGTCCACCCCAGTCCAACTCCGGCATCTCCACACCAAGATTTTATTGAACAGGAAAAATTAATACAGTCTTAAAAGAAGTTACCACTATAACATTACAGGCAAATGCACTTATACGGAGAATGGGGAACATACGGCACATTGAGGGAAAACAACTATCTTAACAATCCCCTTATCCTTATCCCACCCCCTATACCTAACTAGATTAAGCTATGAGGGGTCAGAATCTATGCTCACCAATCAAAAACGGGGTTTGCTCAATTCAAAACAGCAGTGGGGTTCGGGGTTCGCTCTTGGTGCTCTCTGGAGCCTGCTGTTGCCACGTGGTCTCCGGGTGCTGCAAGGGCGTTGTCCAGGTTCGAGTACCCCAAAGTCAAAGTCTCTGTTTGGGTACTTTACCTTGCAGGGATGATTCTTCGCCGACAGCTGCCAGTTTGAGTTAGTGTGCAGATATTCAAAGGTCGGCCGAGGCTGAAGGCCCGATGATTCGAAGCCTCCTCTCGTTTGGTCTCCTCCAGCCGGTCTGCCCCTCGGTGGTTTTCCCTTCTCCCCTTGTCGCGTCCCTCCTCGCCTGGCCTGAATCTGTCCGTGTCCGCCCGACCCGGTGCCGGGGCAGTTCCAGATGCAGTGGGAAAAGGGCACGGGCAAAGGCCAGGAGAAAAGCGCGGGACGGGGAAAGAGCAGCAGCCACGAGGGCGAGGGGCCCGAGGAGCAGCACCAACCAACGAACTCTATGGACCTCCTCCGAACGAACGAACTAGCTGCCCTAACTCAATGCTACCCGGGGCCTTCAATTATACCTTCGTCGAAAACCCTTATCTTCGCGCCAAATCAGGTTAGTTCTTTGTCTTAACCTTGGCGGGCTAGTTTAAAATAATGGTAGCAATTCATACTAACGGTTTTTAGATGGCCAGTAATCGCATCTACCGGCCCGATAATTGACTTGTATTGTCCTGAAAGTTCCTTGATGGGCTTGTCCAACCTCGATGGCTGTGTTAAACTGTTTCCGATAATGTATGCAGACTGTTTGATGGCCTTAACTATAGGCCTAAACTGCAATTAGATCCATGTCCAATTCAGTCTAATGCATAATTCAGAGTCCTGTCTTGTTCCAAAACACAAAGTTTCTCTTCACAGAAAGCCTGCAGCCTTAGTTTCGATTTCTCCCAAGCTGTCTGCGCTGCAGAATCCATTTTGGAATCCCACAGGCTTTCTGCCACGAGGCACGGACGCCATCTTGGGTACCCTTTTTAATTTAAAATGTCCATGCAGGGTCCCTTTTATTAATAATAACCTTCGGGGAGATGCAGAAATTTTGCAAATCTTACAATGAGGATACCAGCTTCTTGTATCCTTTCAGCCCCGCCGCTGGCCAACTGCTTCTGCCAACAATGGCCTGCACCATCTCCTCCAAGGAGGTGAGGTGAGGCTAGGAATGGGAGATATGTCTCGTGATTGGTGCAGATTGTTGTTAGGTGAGTGATTGGGGGTGGGAGTCATGCAGTTTGTGAGGCAGTCGGTAGGAGACGGCCTTTGAAGATGCATTCACTGATCCTGACCAGTGGTCCCACATTGGGACCAACGACATAGGTAGGAAGGGGGATGAGGTCCTGTATCAAGAATTTAGGCAGCTAGGTAACAGATTAAAGAGCAGGACCTCAAAGGTTGTAATCTCTGGATTACTCCCAGTGCCACGTGCTAGTGAGTATAGGAATAGGAGGATAGAGCAGATGAATGCGTGGCTAAAGAGTTGGTGTAGGGGGGAGGGTTTTACTTTCCTGGATCACTGGGCCTGCTTCTGGGGAAGGTGGGACTTGTACAAGTCGGACGGGTTGCACCTGAACCAGAGTGGGACAAATATCCTTGCGGGGAGGTTTGCTAGCACTGTTGGGGGGGGTTTAAACTAACTTGGCAGGGGGATGGGATACAGAGGGGAGCTGAAATAGGGGGTGATGTGCTGCCAATTATACAGAAAAAAACAAGTCAGCTTGGTAGACAGGGCAAATATACAAGGGCAAGGCTGGATGGCATCTATTTTAATGCAAGGAGTCTTGCAAATAAGGTGGATGAACTGAAGGTGTTGATAAACACATGGGAGTATGATATTGTTGCTATCACGGAGACATGGTTGAGGGAGGGGCAAGACTGGCAGCTCAATATTCCGGGGTACAGAATCTTCAGGCGAGACAGAGGGGGGGGTATAAGAGGAGGGGGTGTCGCAATATTAATTAAGGAGTCAATTACTGCAGTAAGGAGGGATGACATATTAGCAGGTTCCTCTAATGAGGCCATATGGGTGGAGCTTAAAAACAGGAAGGGGGCAAGCACTTTGCTGGGAGTGTACTATAGGCCTCCAAACAGTCAGGGGGAGATAGAGGAACAGATATGTAGGCAAATCTCAGAGAAATGTGCAAATAATAGGGTAATAATAATGGGGGATTTCAACTTCCCCAATATTAACTGGGATAGTCAGAGTGTGAAAGGCACAGAGGGTGTAGAATTCTTAAAGTGCATCCAGGAGAGCTTTTTGAGCCAGCATGTAGAAGGTCCTACAAGAGAGGGGGCGGTACTGGACCTAATTCTAGGGAATGTGGCCGGCCAAGTGGAAGAAGTGCTAGTAGGTGAGCACGTTGGTGACAGTGACCATAATATGGTGAGATTTAAGGTGGTCATGGAAAAGGACAGGGATGGGCCGGAAATAAAGGTTCTAAATTGGGGGAAGGCCGATTTTAATAGGATAAGGCAGGATCTGGCCAAAATGGACTGGGATCAGCTACTTGTAGGAAAATCCGCATCGGAGCAATGGGAGGCTTTCAGAAGGGAGATTGAGATCATACAATGGCAACATGTTCCCGTAAAGGTCAAGGGTGGTTCCAAAAACCACAGGGAACCTTGGATGTCAGGGGATATACGAGAATGGATTAGAAAAAAAAGGAGGGCTCTTGGTAGATACAAAAGGCTAAAGACGGAGGAAGCCCTAGAGGAGTACAAAAAGTGCAGGGGGATACTTAAAAAAGAAATTAGGAGATCAAGGAGGGGCCATGAAATAACACTGGCGAGCAAAATAAAGGAAAATCCTAAGATGTTTTATAAGTATATTAAGGGTAAGAGGATAACTAGGGAAAAAATAGGGCCCATTAGGGACAAAAGTGGCAATCTGTGTGTGGAGCCGGAAGATGTAGGAGGGGTTCTAAATGAATTTTTTGCATCTGTTTTCACTATGGAGAGGGACGATGTAGACATAGAAATAGGGCAGGGGGACTGTGATATGCTCGAACACATTAACATCGAGAGGGAGGAGGTATTGGCGGTTTTAGCAGGCCTAAAAATGGATAAATCCCCAGGCCCGGACGAAATGTATCCCAGGCTGCTGTGTGAGGCAAAGGAAGAGATTGCGGGGGCTCTAACACACATATTCAGAACCTCTCTGGCCACAGGGGATGTGCCAGAGGACTGGAGAAGCGCTAATGTAGTTCCATTATTCAAGAAGGGGAGTAGGGAAAAACCGGGGAACTACAGGCCAGTGAGCCTAACATCAGTGGTGGGAAAATTATTGGAAAAAATTCTGAGGGACAAAATTAGTCTCCACTTGGCGAGGCAAGGATTAATCAGGGATAGTCAACATGGCTTTGTCAAGGGAAGATCATGTCTGACTAATTTGATTGAATTTTTTGAGGGGGTGACTAGGTGTGTGGATGAGGGTAACACAGTGGATGTGGTATACATGGATTTCAGTAAGGCCTTCGATAAAGTCCCACACAGGAGACTGGTCAAGAAGGTAAGAGCCCATGGAATCCAGGGCGCCTTGGCACGTTGGACACAAAACTGGCTTAGTGGCAGAAGGCAGAGGGTGATGGTCGAAGGTTGTTTTTGTGACTGGAAGCCTGTGGCCAGTGGGGTACCACAGGGATCGGTGCTGGGTCCCTTGCTGTTTGTGGTCTACATTAATGACTTGGATATGAATGTAAAAGGTATGATCAGTAAGTTCGCGGATGATGCAAAAATTGGTAGGGTGGTAAATAGCGAGGAGGGTAGTCTCAGTCTGCAGGACGATATCGATGGGTTGGTCAGATGGGCGGAACAGTGGCAAATGGAATTTAACCCGGAAAAGTGCGAGGTGATGCACTTTGGGGGGACTAACAAGGCAAGGGAATACACAATGAATGGTAAGACCCTAGGCAAGACGGAGGGTCAGAGGGATCTGGGTGTGCAAGTACACAGATCCCTGAAGGCGGCGGAACAGGTGGATAAGGTGGTAAAAAGGCATATGGGATACTTGCCTTCATTAGCCGAGGCATAGAATATAAGAGCAAGGAGGTTATGATGGAGCTGTATAAAACACTGGTTAGGCCACAGCTGGAATACTGTGTGCAGTTCTGGTCGCCACACTACAGGAAGGATGTGATAGCTTTGGAGAGGGTGCAGAGGAGATTCACCAGGATGCTACCAGGGCTGGAACGCTTCAGCTATGAAGAGAGACTGGGCAGATTGGGTTTGTTTTCCTTGGAGCAGAGGAGGCTGAGGGGGGACATGATTGAGGTGTCCAAAATTATGAGGGGCATCGATAGGATGGATACTAAGGAGCTTTTTCCCTCAGTAGAAGGGTCAATAACTAGGGGGCATAGATTCAAGGTAAAGGGCGGGAGGTTTAGAGGGGATTTGAGAAAGAACTTTTTCACCCAGAGGGTGGTTGGAGTCTGGAACTCACTGCCTGAAAGGGTTGTGGAGGCTGGAACCCTCACAACATTCAAGAAGCATTTGGATGAGCACTTGAAATGCCATAGCATACAAGGCTACGGACCAAATGCTGGAATATGGGATTAGATTAGACAGGGCGTGATGGCCGGCGCGGACATGATGGGCCGAAGGGCCTCTATCCGTGCTGTATAACTCTATGACTCTATGACTCTATGAAGTTTCTTTGGGTACTGGAGCCAAGTGTTGGGGGTGACACTGCTGGCAGTGACGGTCTCGGTGAGGTACCCCCACATCGTTCTTTCTGGAGGGCCTCCTGGCCCTTGTGAGTAGAGGACCTGTCTTGCAGTGTTGACCCCTTGCACAAGGCTGGAGTCCCTTCCCTAGCTTGCTGAGCCATTTGTGTTAGTGCTGAGGTATTTTTCCCATTTGATGAGGTTAGGAAGGTAATTCAGATTTTAAGAGCTGAACATTCACATTTAGGACTTCTTTTTAATGATAAATGTTTTTAAAAGGCAGGAAGGGCATTGCTTCACTTCATTTTATTTTGTATTGCTTCAGTGTGCATGGCTCCTTTAATTCTCAGACCACTTCATTACCCACAATTCCTTGCGAGCTCCACATCATCGTTGCTGGGTCAAAATCCTGGAACTCCCTCCCTAACAGCACTGTGGGAGTACCTTCACCACATGGACTGCAGCGGTTCAAGAAGGCAGCTTGTAAAGGAAATAGCCATATTCCAAGAGATACACCATCCTATGAACAGATTTCTGATATTATTATAATATGAAAACTGGGTTTAACAATCTAAAAACCTCAATGACACAGGCTGTCAATACAGGCTTCTGAGATAAAATGAAGTGTTAACACAAAAGTTGTAAACACCACACAAGCTTTTGAAATGGGAATTGATTGTTAATACTAAGACAATGGCCCTATTGAAACAGCAGGCTGGAGGTTCCTCTATGTCTGAACATTGGAACCAACACAATAGCTATGCCCAAGTAAAGTGATAAAAACTAACACTTCAAACAGGAACAAAGAATATTAAAAAACATGGGGGAAAAATTCAGTTGGTAGCACCTTCTGTTAGCTCCTTAAGAGGGTGCCAAGTGGGGCGCAAAGCAACTGGTGCCCGGGTGTGGCGATATCTGCGCCTCTCGCGAAATTGACCGGACATTTTGCGGCGGCGCTAAACAATACCGCCCAATCGCCTGCGCTCGCAGATCTTGACGTCATTCGAGAGTGCAATGCCCTTGTGACGCCCCGGACCGGAAATTGAGTGGTGCCCCCGTCCTTTCCGCCTGGTGCAACCAACGACAGGTTAACTGGAATGCTTCCCAGTCGCTGTGGGGCTGGGGGGGGCGCTATTTAAAGGGGGCCTTTTCCTGGCTTTTGTGTGGTAGCCATTTTTGCACCACTCGTTCTGAGAGAGAGAGAGAGATTTTGAGAGAGACAAAGAGAGAAAGAGAGACTTCTGCATTGAGCCAATGCTGTCTGAGGTAGTTTTGGCTTCTGACCATAACTTTGCAGATACTTTGCTTTTTGACCTTCATAACTTTGATTGCCTAGATACTATGGGGGAACGTTGTCCTTCTCCATCACATTCGGAGGGCACAGAGACGCAGAGAGAGAGTGGCAATCATGGCCAGACGGAAGAGGGCCAACAGGCCTCTGTACAGGAAACCTTACCCTCCCAGGGTTTTTCGCCAACACTTCTCCTACATTAATATGTCTGAGGAGCAGTATTTGCGAAGGCTGCGCTTCAGCAAGGAGGTGGTCACTGAGCTCTGCCACCTGCTTCAGCCAGATCTGCAGCCTCAACTGAGGAGCAGGACATCTCTGTCGGTGGCAGTGAAGATAACAGTGGCTCTCAACTTTTATGCCACCGGCTCCTTTCAATCAGCCATTGGGGACATCGCCAATATCTCCCAGTTCGCGGTGCATTGCTGCATCCGTCAGGTCACAAATGCCCTCTTTAAAAGGAGACGAGAGTACATCTCTTTCCCCATGATCCTGGACAAGCAAGAACGCGCAACAGGCTTTGTGATGAAAGCGGGCTTCCCCATGGTGCAGGGTGCCATTGACTGCATGCATGTGGCTTGTCGTGTGCCGCAAGAGAATGCCGAGGATTTCCGCAACCAAAAGGGTTTCCATTCCTTAAACGTTCAATTGGTCTGTGACCACAGACAGCTGATACTCGCTGTCAATGCCCACTTTCCAGGCAGCAGCCACGATGCCTTCATCTTGTGCCAGACTTCTGTGGCAGACCTTTTCCAGGCACCACATCACCCAGGAGGTTGGCTTCTCGGGGACAATGGATATCCTCTGTGCACCTGGCTGACGACACCGCTCCGTACGCCCAGCACCCCTGCTGAGCTATGATACAACGAGAGCCATCAAGCTACCAGGAACATCGTTGAGCACACAATCGGCGTGCTCAAGCAATGGTTCCGCTGTCTAGACCATTCTGGAGGAGCCCTTCAGTACTCGCCTGAGCGAGTCTCCCACTTCGTTGTTGTGTGCTGCATGCTGCATAACCTTGCAATCCTCAGGACCCAGCCAATGCCACCAGGCATTGGAGCACCAGCAGAGGAGGAGGAGGAAGAGGAGGAGGAAGATGAGGAGGAAGATGAGGAGGATGATTATCAGCAGCACCAAGGCGGGAAGGAGGCACAAAGTGGAAGGGCCGTCCATCAAAGGTTCATAGCAAGTCGCTTCTAGGCCCCCTCTGAGGAAATGGCTTCTGCCATTCAAACAACCTGAATGAAACCATCCCGCAACCCCTAAGCCAGTCAAGGCAACAATGATTGCAAAGACCAAACATGTACATTTTGAATACAGACACTTCTTTATTTGACAAACTCAGT
This sequence comes from Somniosus microcephalus, assembly GCF_052327205.1. NCBI lineage: Eukaryota > Metazoa > Chordata > Chondrichthyes > Squaliformes > Somniosidae > Somniosus > Somniosus microcephalus. Next base: position 41,329,125 of record NC_140993.1, on the reverse strand, counting down.
GTGTCTCATTTCCGCATGACAAACTAACAGAAAGGAACACAAAAAAACAGTCATTAACATAATGTCTCTCACAACCTGGAGATAATGTCCAAAACATTTACAAAAATTTGACCACGAAACTCGGCCTTTAATAAAACAATGAAAAACATTTTGTCACACCTCCTACTTTTTGCCCTTCAAGGGTGATCTCCTTCCCTTGCGAAATTCCCCCCTTCCCACCCTGCAGCTCCTCCATAATGGGACCCCAGTGGCTGGAGCAAGGCTGGGGAAAGGCTGCTGATTGTCACAAACTGAGACTGCAGATGCCCTTGAAGGACGGCCTGGACCAGCTCTGGGCCTGGAGGGCTCGGCTGCTGACTGCACCAACTCTGCATGGGCGGCAGCAGTCTATCCTACAGCTGGTGGCAACTGCAGTGGAGAAAGTAGGAGGGCATCTATTAACTGGTTTACGGTAATTTGCCTGGTCAGGCAGCTTTGCCTGCACTCTGACCAATTCCAACCTTTTACCTGGTTTACGGTAATTTACCTGGTCAGCAGCCTTTGCCTGCTACCCTTAAACCAATTTAAACAGTGGTTTCGAATCGCTACCCCACCTTCCAGTTCTGACTGAAGGACTTATAATTAATGATATATTAAAAACGGACAACTGGTCTGGGTGTGAGAAAGTCAAACTTTATTAAACTAAAGAAACTGTAATCAAATTTTAAACTATACCACACAAACACAGTAATTACAGTAAATTGCTTAACAGGGGAAGGCAGACGGCAAAAATGAGGGATAAATGTCTACAATGTTGATTAAACAATCTTAGCAATATCCCCTAAATTACCACCCCCTAACTTCTTACTAGGTTGCCTTGTTGAGGAGTCAGAAAACCTGCTCACCTGGGGTCCAGCGAAGTAAGAGAGAGATAGCTTCTCAGGAGCTATCTTTATATCCTGCCAACTCCTGTTTGGCGCTGAAAAAGGTCTGTGTGCAAAACTCGCACCCAAAAGTTCCAATACACAAAAGAAAGCCATGATTGGCTGATTCAAATTGGTTGGGGTGATTTTAATGTGTCTGCACTCTGGGGGCGAAATGTTCCTGCCCACATCCGGAGTTTACCTGGGCTAAAACAAAAGGGAATCCAACTGCCCTATTGTTCAGAATTGGGTGATTCAAACCCATCCATTCCTAAATGTTGCATATCAAAAGTCCTTTCCACAGTTTCAATGTGCCTCATTGTGTGTGTAGGGAGTTTGAATGGGTTTGGATTTCTGTGTAAACAGAGCCGATTGTTCTGCGGTTAGTCTCAAGTGGGTTAATCCCTTAAGTAAATAAACATCCTGCAGTTTTGTGTAAACAAACCTTGCCTCTCCACAAAGGGGAAACTCCCTGGTTTGATTGACAGGTCAGACTGCCACTGTATCCTCCCACTTTTTCACAGACATACTCCACGAGCTGCTAGCTGCTTTGTCTTTTGGCCATGCTTTCTGACGGCCATTTTTAAAACCTTTTGTGATTGACCAGGCTCAAGGGCACAAATTCAAATCAAATGTACTGTCTTAATGTGTGCGAATATTTCCACAGAACTCCTCGATTCCGGTGTTGTCCACGTGCTGTCCATCTCAGAGCAGTCTTTCGTGGTTCTGAGTATGCTTTAAAAACATTGACCCAACCCAGAGGCAATTCAAAACACATAATTCTTTATCCACGATGCGGACCAATATTTCCCAATCTTCAGGGAAAATAGGGGAATTTTGCGAACCCCTACATTCCTCCCTTTTGATACTCCCAACTTGATTGAAGTATCCACTCGAAGGAGTGAGCAAAATGTTCTGACCCCCCGACAAACAACCATCCCCTGTATTTACCTAACAGCTACCTACCACTGATCCCCGTCCCGTCCATTCCCCTCAAATTCGAGAAAAAACCATGGTACGGTAGGCATCTTACAGATACATCAATTTACAATAAGGGTCTCATACCCCTGCGTCACTTGTTACATTATACAATGCATCAAAATTTACAAACACTTGTTACATTATAACTTATTACAAAATGTTGCAATCTTAGTTATACAATGTAATCAAAATGATCCCAAGCACGGAGAGGGTCCTACGCCTCTGCTCAACTTGGGTTGTCACAAAATGATCCCAAGCACGGAGAGGATCCTTCGCCTCTGCTCAACTTGGGGCTGTAACACAAAATACAAAAAATCTTGAACAACATGCTTAAACAAACCCCGACCATCATGTGCCAATGATGGGTTGCGAAATTTGAGTGGGTATTGCTCCTCCCACCCGGGCAGTAAATGTACTTTCCACCCCCCTTTGATTGTCTTAAGCTTTAAAACAGACAGAATGGATTTACAGGCCAGCCTGTTCCGCTAGCCCCGAGCCGTTCCCTTGTCCCTTTGTGGAGGCGGGGTACCCCTCATATTTAAAATTACCTTGGCACAGTCCGAGACCGGGGAGTAAGGGATTGCAACTCCCAGTCCCTCCCCCTCCCATCTTCCCTCGACTGGCTGCAGAAAATGATGGGTGCCTGTGTGGCGGCTCTCCCTGGCCCCACACTCAAACTTGGATCCCAGATCCGGCCACCCATTCATCCTCCCCAGCCACACTTACACTCACTTTACCCGTGGGCCCCCGGGTGAGTTCCTCCCTCCCCCGAATGCACCCATGGAACTCTTGGGCCTCCCCCTCCCCTTTACAATCTTTCCCGGGCCATCACCACCCAATCCCGGGGAACGCATCCCTATCTGACAAGGCACCCGCGCTTCCCTACCATGACTCTTCAACAGCAAGGTCTCCCGCATGTGAACTTCGGTCAGGATAGTGCTGGGTTGGGGGCCGTGGCCCACCCAGCTGGGGGCATCTCTTCCACATAGGAGGAGTAGGCAAGTTCCTCCGGACCCTGTGTGGTTTCTCCTGAAGGTCGCTGCGGGGTTTCCCTCTGGATTCGTCCAGTGACGAGGTGATCCCCAACATTCTGTATCCATATCTTCATTCGATGCCCAGCTCGGGCTGGGCAAATAGGGCTGCTTCATCTTCCACTCTCCTGCAAAACTGAAAAGGACATACAGCCAGGTCTCACTGACCTGCTGCCTTAGGTGGAGACATGGTCGGGTCCCTCGACCTCGGACCAAAATACAAACATTTGGCACACTTATAAACTTAAACGTAAACTACAACAGTTAATTCTAAACTTACAATTTACAACTTAAAGCAAGCTATATACACACATAGCTATAATACAAATGCCGCCCATCTCCGGATGGCTAGGCTAATCTCTGGCACCGTCGCAGATTACTGCTGGCTGCAGCGAAGCTGGACTGCCTCTTGCCTCCGGTCCCTCGCAGCTTATGGCTGCTGGTTGGGGACCTCTGTTCTTTGGCTTCTCCCTGGTTTGGGAGACCACCTTACTCCACTGTAAAGTGGGTGACCATCTTGTCTCGGGCTTGCGGACCCGCTGAGACCTTCTGAGGGGTGTCTCTGTGGGGGAAACTTTGGCTGTTGGACCCTGTGCCTGGGTTACAGCCCTAGCTGGCTGGGAACCTTCTCCCCCTGGTGCCAACAGCCTGCACTGTATAAGATACCTGGCAGCCTGCTGGTACAAGTCTCCCTCTCCCGATCCAAAACCTGGTGTCAGCTCCCTCCCTATGCCTCCTGCAAGAGGGATTGATATCCCTGCCTCCCCAGGGTCCCACATCATGGGGGGGACCACTCTGGAAGCAGGCTGGGAAGCTGGTCCCTTTAAATAGGCCACTGCGCCTGCATGGATCTCCACTCCAGAGTCCTGCGGCAGAGGCTGTGAAATCTCTGGCTTCAAACAGGCGATTGCGCCTGCGCGGGAAAAGTTAGAAAGAGCCGCTGGGGTCCCGCAGGCAACTGCGCCTGTGCGTCTGATTTCGTTAAAGGGCTGGGGAACTGCTACACTAGCACAGGCAACCACGCCTGCACGTTCGGTTTGTTTGCAAAAGATAGGAAGAACCGCTGGGTCTTCCAAGCAGGCCACTGCGCCTGCGCGTATGGATCGGGACGCGGGGCATTTAAACGGCCGACTGCGCCTGTATGCTCGGCCTCACAGTGAGCAAGAGCTGCTCGGGGATCCGAGTCCACGACTGCGCCTGCGCGAACCCGGTGTTGCGAAACCTCTCCTCTCAGGCGCGCAGCTGCGCCTGCGTGAACCTCCTGTTGGCAAAACTCTCCCCTCAGGCGCACGACCGCGCCTGCTTGGGAAAACTGAGGAAGAGCCGCTTGGGGTACAGGCTGGGGAACCGCGCCTGCGCAAGCAGTTTCTGTGAATGGATGGGCAGCAGCCTGCTGATTTCTAATCCCAGGCTGCTGTTTCTCTGTTTCTGATCCACCTATCTTTTTCAAATTTAAACTTTGGTTCGAATTTAAGCTTTGGCCAAATTTTAGGTCCCACTGGGGCAGGGAAGTTTCCCAATTTGTGGGCTGGACAACTTTTCCCTGGGAACAAGCCACAGTGCCTGTCTTTACAGGCTGTGAACTTGAACTTGTTTGGGCAGATTTATACAATTTTCCTAAATTTCTTTGTGTTCCATCCCTGCCTGTAATCACCGCCACTGGCCCGGACCCATGTGGGTCCCAGAAAGTGCCTGCACGTGCACCCTCCTTGACCAGCATATCGGCCAGTCATTGTGGGGAGGCAGAGGTGGGCGAGGGGGCTGCAGCACCATTGATGGCTACCACCTTTCCCTGGTAGGTCAGGAGAGACCGCATTGCCTCCAGTAGCGACTCGACTGAGGCGGGGGAAATTCCTGTCTCTACCCTCTGAGCTGGGGCTGCGGGGGTCCTGGCTTTATCCTCTCTCCCAGGCTTTTTACAATCCCTGTGCCAGTGGCCATCCTCCCCGCACCTGTAACAAGTGACCTTGTTCTGGGAGGGACGGCTCCCCTCCTGGCGCCACTCTTCCTGATAGTGAGCCCCAGGTTTAACCTTGTGGACTTTACCCTTTTGCTGGGGGGTCTCACTATTCCTCCCGTTTCTATATGCTACCATGAGCTGCCAGATTACAGTCTTTTTGGTTACTAGGGGGTCTCGGGAGTCAAACCAGGTATCAGCTTTTACCTTTATCTGGGGCAGGTAATTGGACACCAGGCAACAAAGCCATTGGGTCTGCTGCCGCTGGTTCAGTCATGCCCTATCTTGTCCTCCTGCACAGGCACGGTTGTAGACTGGCCACAGCCTGTCTGCAAATGCCTGTGGGGTCTCCCCTTCCTTCTGCTGGGTTTTCCCTACGTGATCGAATGGATTGCCGTCGTTCGCACCCATGGCTTCCAGTATTTCCTCCTTCAGGTCCTCAAAACGCTTCTGCCTGCTCTTGGCCTCATCCGAAAGGGTCTGATAGAGCTTGCTATCCACAGAGAAAAGCAACATTCTAGCTTTCTCTTCATCATCACAGCCATTAACGCCAGCTGCCTGGTCTACTTGTTGGAAGTGCATTGAGGGGTCTCCCTTTTCAGAGAGCATGGGAATATGGTTCACCAGGCCTCTGAGCTGTGGGGTATCATAGGGCACCATATAGGTATGCTGAACAGCCCCTGGGTTATTATCGTTCACGGGCGGACCGTATCTCCATTGTCGGAGGGGGTACACTGGTCCTGGTCCCCGCCTGCCTAGCGGTACCTGCTGGCGGTCTCCCACCACCCCATTGTCCACCCCTCCTTGCTGCCAGAGCTCCTCAAGACTCGGAGCTGTGGGCTGCGGTCTTGGGATCGCTAGTTCCCAATCCAGCACTGCTCTGGATGCTGCCTGTGGGGCGGGCTGGTTTGGGCGGTCAGTAAAATCCGGCTGACCTGCCCTCAGTCTGATCACACAAATTGTCTCCTTTGCTGCTTTTAAAGCCATGTTAAGGCTTTCTATCTCTGCCCTACAGGGGCCATGATCTGCTTCACTAAACCTTTGGGCGCAGGCCAGCTTATAAGCTGTCTTTACTTCCCTAACCCTTTCCTCCTGCTCTGCTACTTCTGAGGTGAGGCGGGCATTCTCTTCCCGCAGTCTCATCTCGCTATCTCTGGCCTCAGTGACTTCCTGCACCAGGCGCTCTATCTCTGCCTGGCATTGTTCCAACTCTGACTCCCGATTCTTGGCCTCTTTAACCTCGCCACCTATACTATAATAGGCCAGCTTACACACTGCCACTACCTTCCGCAGGACTGCCCACAGACTAAAAGCAAGAAAAGCAAGAGCTGATGCTTTCTCCAGATCCAGACCACTTATCATATCAAGAACTGCCTCCAGTCCTGTCATGGTCGCCATTTGTAGGGGGCATCTATTAACTGGTTTACGGTAATTTGCCTGGTCAGGCAGCTTTGCCTGCACTCTGACCAATTCCATCCTTTTACCTGGTTTACGGTAATTTACCTGGTCAGCAGCCTTTGCCTGCTACCCTTAAACCAATTTAAACAGCGGTTTTGAATCGCTAGCCCACCTTCCAGTTCTGATTGAAGGACTTATAATTAATGATATATTAAAAACGGACAACTGGTCTGGGTGTGAGAAAGTCAAACTTTATTAAACTAAAGAAACTGTAATCAAATTTTAAACTATACCACACGAACACAGTAATTACAGTAAATTGCTTAACAGGGGAAGGCAGACGGCAAAAATGAGGGATAAATGTCTACAATGTTGATTAAACAGTCTTAGCAATATCCCCTAAATTACCACCCTCTAACTCCTTACTCGGTTGCCTTGCTGAGGAGTCAGAAAACCTGCTCACCTGGGGTCCAGCAAAGTAAGAGAGAGATAGCTTCTCAGGAGCTATCTTTATATCCTGCCAACTCCTGTTTGGCGCTGAAAAAGGTCTGTGTGCAAAACTCGCACCCAAAAGTTCCAATACACAAAAGAAAGCCATGATTGGCTGATTCAAATTGGTTGGGGTGATTTTAATGTGTCTGCACTCTGGGGGCGAAATGTTCCTGCCCACATCCGGAGTTTACCTGGGCTAAAACAAAAGGGAATCCAACTGCCCTATTGTTCAGAATTGGGTGATTCAAACCCATCCATTCCTAAATGTTGCATATCAAAAGTCCTTTCCACAGTTTCAATGTGCCTCATTGTGTGTGTAGGGAGTTTGAATGGGTTTGGATTTCTGTGTAAACAGAGCCGATTGTTCTGCGGTTAGTCTCAAGTGGGTTAATCCCTTAAGTAAATAAACATCCTGCAGTTTTGTGTAAACAAACCTTGCCTCTCCACAAAGGGGAAACTCCCTGGTTTGATTGACAGGTCAGACTGCCACTGTATCCTCCCACTTTTTCACAGACATACTCCACGAGCTGCTAGCTGCTTTGTCTTTTGGCCATGCTTTCTGACGGCCATTTTTAAAACCTTTTGTGATTGACCAGGCTCAAGGGCACAAATTCAAATCAAATGTACTGTCTTAATGTGTGCGAATATTTCCACAGAACTCCTCGATTCCGGTGTTGTCCACGTGCTGTCCATCTCAGAGCAGTCTTTCGTGGTTCTGAGTATGCTTTAAAAACATTGACCCAACCCAGAGGCAATTCAAAACACATAATTCTTTATCCACGATGCGGACCAATATTTCCCAATCTTCAGGGAAAATAGGGGAATTTTGCGAACCCCTACATTCCTCCCTTTTGATACTCCCAACTTGATTGAAGTATCCACTCGAAGGAGTGAGCAAAATGTTCTGACCCCCCGACAAACAACCATCCCCTGTATTTACCTAACAGCTACCTACCACTGATCCCCGTCCCGTCCATTCCCCTCAAATTCGAGAAAAAACCATGGTACGGTAGGCATCTTACAGATACATCAATTTACAATAAGGGTCTCATACCCCTGCGTCACTTGTTACATTATACAATGCATCAAAATTTACAAACACTTGTTACATTATAACTTATTACAAAATGTTGCAATCTTAGTTATACAATGTAATCAAAATGATCCCAAGCACGGAGAGGGTCCTACGCCTCTGCTCAACTTGGGTTGTCACAAAATGATCCCAAGCACGGAGAGGATCCTTCGCCTCTGCTCAACTTGGGGCTGTAACACAAAATACAAAAAATCTTGAACAACATGCTTAAACAAACCCCGACCATCATGTGCCAATGATGGGTTGCGAAATTTGAGTGGGTATTGCTCCTCCCACCCGGGCAGTAAATGTACTTTCCACCCCCCTTTGATTGTCTTAAGCTTTAAAACAGACAGAATGGATTTACAGGCCAGCCTGTTCCGCTAGCCCCGAGCCGTTCCCTTGTCCCTTTGTGGAGGCGGGGTACCCCTCATATTTAAAATTACCTTGGCACAGTCCGAGACCGGGGAGTAAGGGATTGCAACTCCCAGTCCCTCCCCCTCCCATCTTCCCTCGACTGGCTGCAGAAAATGATGGGTGCCTGTGTGGCGGCTCTCCCTGGCCCCACACTCAAACTTGGATCCCAGATCCGGCCACCCATTCATCCTCCCCAGCCACACTTACACTCACTTTACCCGTGGGCCCCCGGGTGAGTTCCTCCCTCCCCCGAATGCACCCATGGAACTCTTGGGCCTCCCCCTCCCCTTTACAATCTTTCCCGGGCCATCACCACCCAATCCCGGGGAACGCATCCCTATCTGACAAGGCACCCGCGCTTCCCTACCATGACTCTTCAACAGCAAGGTCTCCCGCATGTGAACTTCGGTCAGGATAGTGCTGGGTTGGGGGCCGTGGCCCACCCAGCTGGGGGCATCTCTTCCACATAGGAGGAGTAGGCAAGTTCCTCCGGACCCTGTGTGGTTTCTCCTGAAGGTCGCTGCGGGGTTTCCCTCTGGATTCGTCCAGTGACGAGGTGATCCCCAACATTCTGTATCCATATCTTCATTCGATGCCCAGCTCGGGCTGGGCAAATAGGGCTGCTTCATCTTCCACTCTCCTGCAAAACTGAAAAGGACATACAGCCAGGTCTCACTGACCTGCTGCCTTAGGTGGAGACATGGTCGGGTCCCTCGACCTCGGACCAAAATACAAACATTTGGCACACTTATAAACTTAAACGTAAACTACAACAGTTAATTCTAAACTTACAATTTACAACTTAAAGCAAGCTATATACACACATAGCTATAATACAAATGCCGCCCATCTCCGGATGGCTAGGCTAATCTCTGGCACCGTCGCAGATTACTGCTGGCTGCAGCGAAGCTGGACTGCCTCTTGCCTCCGGTCCCTCGCAGCTTATGGCTGCTGGTTGGGGACCTCTGTTCTTTGGCTTCTCCCTGGTTTGGGAGACCACCTTACTCCACTGTAAAGTGGGTGACCATCTTGTCTCGGGCTTGCGGACCCGCTGAGACCTTCTGAGGGGTGTCTCTGTGGGGGAAACTTTGGCTGATGGACCCTGTGCCTGGGTTACAGCCCTAGCTGGCTGGGAACCTTCTCCCCCTGGTGCCAACAGCCTGCACTGTATAAGATACCTGGCAGCCTGCTGGTACAAGTCTCCCTCTCCCGATCCAAAACCTGGTGTCAGCTCCCTCCCTATGCCTCCTGCAAGAGGGATTGATATCCCTGCCTCCCCAGGGTCCCACATCATGGGGGGGACCACTCTGGAAGCAGGCTGGGAAGCTGGTCCCTTTAAATAGGCCACTGCGCCTGCATGGATCTCCACTCCAGAGTCCTGCGGCAGAGGCTGTGAAATCTCTGGCTTCAAACAGGCGATTGCGCCTGCGCGGGAAAAGTTAGAAAGAGCCGCTGGGGTCCCGCAGGCAACTGCGCCTGTGCGTCTGATTTCGTTAAAGGGCTGGGGAACTGCTACACTAGCACAGGCAACCACGCCTGCACGTTCGGTTTGTTTGCAAAAGATAGGAAGAACCGCTGGGTCTTCCAAGCAGGCCACTGCGCCTGCGCGTATGGATCGGGACGCGGGGCATTTAAACGGCCGACTGCGCCTGTATGCTCGGCCTCACAGTGAGCAAGAGCTGCTCGGGGATCCGAGTCCACGACTGCGCCTGCGCGAACCCGGTGTTGCGAAACCTCTCCTCTCAGGCGCGCAGCTGCGCCTGCGTGAACCTCCTGTTGGCAAAACTCTCCCCTCAGGCGCACGACCGCGCCTGCTTGGGAAAACTGAGGAAGAGCCGCTTGGGGTACAGGCTGGGGAACCGCGCCTGCGCAAGCAGTTTCTGTGAATGGATGGGCAGCAGCCTGCTGATTTCTAATCCCAGGCTGCTGTTTCTCTGTTTCTGATCCACCTATCTTTTTCAAATTTAAACTTTGGTTCGAATTTAAGCTTTGGCCAAATTTTAGGTCCCACTGGGGCAGGGAAGTTTCCCAATTTGTGGGCTGGACAACTTTTCCCTGGGAACAAGCCACAGTGCCTGTCTTTACAGGCTGTGAACTTGAACTTGTTTGGGCAGATTTATACAATTTTCCTAAATTTCTTTGTGTTCCATCCCTGCCTGTAATCACCGCCACTGGCCCGGACCCATGTGGGTCCCAGAAAGTGCCTGCACGTGCACCCTCCTTGACCAGCATATCGGCCAGTCATTGTGGGGAGGCAGAGGTGGGCGAGGGGGCTGCAGCACCATTGATGGCTACCACCTTTCCCTGGTAGGTCAGGAGAGACCGCATTGCCTCCAGTAGCGACTCGACTGAGGCGGGGGAAATTCCTGTCTCTACCCTCTGAGCTGGGGCTGCGGGGGTCCTGGCTTTATCCTCTCTCCCAGGCTTTTTACAATCCCTGTGCCAGTGGCCATCCTCCCCGCACCTGTAACAAGTGACCTTGTTCTGGGAGGGACGGCTCCCCTCCTGGCGCCACTCTTCCTGATAGTGAGCCCCAGGTTTAACCTTGTGGACTTTACCCTTTTGCTGGGGGGTCTCACTATTCCTCCCGTTTCTATATGCTACCATGAGCTGCCAGATTACAGTCTTTTTGGTTACTAGGGGGTCTCGGGAGTCAAACCAGGTATCAGCTTTTACCTTTATCTGGGGCAGGTAATTGGACACCAGGCAACAAAGCCATTGGGTCTGCTGCCGCTGGTTCAGTCATGCCCTATCTTGTCCTCCTGCACAGGCACGGTTGTAGACTGGCCACAGCCTGTCTGCAAATGCCTGTGGGGTCTCCCCTTCCTTCTGCTGGGTTTTCCCTACGTGATCGAATGGATTGCCGTCGTTCGCACCCATGGCTTCCAGTATTTCCTCCTTCAGGTCCTCAAAACGCTTCTGCCTGCTCTTGGCCTCATCCGAAAGGGTCTGATAGAGCTTGCTATCCACAGAGAAAAGCAACATTCTAGCTTTCTCTTCATCATCACAGCCATTAACGCCAGCTGCCTGGTCTACTTGTTGGAAGTGCATTGAGGGGTCTCCCTTTTCAGAGAGCATGGGAATATGGTTCACCAGGCCTCTGAGCTGTGGGGTATCATAGGGCACCATATAGGTATGCTGAACAGCCCCTGGGTTATTATCGTTCACGGGCGGACCGTATCTCCATTGTCGGAGGGGGTACACTGGTCCTGGTCCCCGCCTGCCTAGCGGTACCTGCTGGCGGTCTCCCACCACCCCATTGTCCACCCCTCCTTGCTGCCAGAGCTCCTCAAGACTCGGAGCTGTGGGCTGCGGTCTTGGGATCGCTAGTTCCCAATCCAGCACTGCTCTGGATGCTGCCTGTGGGGCGGGCTGGTTTGGGCGGTCAGTAAAATCCGGCTGACCTGCCCTCAGTCTGATCACACAAATTGTCTCCTTTGCTGCTTTTAAAGCCATGTTAAGGCTTTCTATCTCTGCCCTACAGGGGCCATGATCTGCTTCACTAAACCTTTGGGCGCAGGCCAGCTTATAAGCTGTCTTTACTTCCCTAACCCTTTCCTCCTGCTCTGCTACTTCTGAGGTGAGGCGGGCATTCTCTTCCCGCAGTCTCATCTCGCTATCTCTGGCCTCAGTGACTTCCTGCACCAGGCGCTCTATCTCTGCCTGGCATTGTTCCAACTCTGACTCCCGATTCTTGGCCTCTTTAACCTCGCCACCTATACTATAATAGGCCAGCTTACACACTGCCACTACCTTCCGCAGGACTGCCCACAGACTAAAAGCAAGAAAAGCAAGAGCTGATGCTTTCTCCAGATCCAGACCACTTATCATATCAAGAACTGCCTCCAGTCCTGTCATGGTCGCCATTTGTAGGGGGCATCTATTAACTGGTTTACGGTAATTTGCCTGGTCAGGCAGCTTTGCCTGCACTCTGACCAATTCCATCCTTTTACCTGGTTTACGGTAATTTACCTGGTCAGCAGCCTTTGCCTGCTACCCTTAAACCAATTTAAACAGCGGTTTTGAATCGCTAGCCCACCTTCCAGTTCTGATTGAAGGACTTATAATTAATGATATATTAAAAACGGACAACTGGTCTGGGTGTGAGAAAGTCAAACTTTATTAAACTAAAGAAACTGTAATCAAATTTTAAACTATACCACACGAACACAGTAATTACAGTAAATTGCTTAACAGGGGAAGGCAGACGGCAAAAATGAGGGATAAATGTCTACAATGTTGATTAAACAGTCTTAGCAATATCCCCTAAATTACCACCCTCTAACTCCTTACTCGGTTGCCTTGCTGAGGAGTCAGAAAACCTGCTCACCTGGGGTCCAGCGAAGTAAGAGAGAGATAGCTTCTCAGGAGCTATCTTTATATCCTGCCAACTCCTGCTGTTTGGCGCTGAAAAAGGTCTGTGTGCAAAACTCGCACCCAAAAGTTCCAATACACAAAAGAAAGCCATGATTGGCTGATTCAAATTGGTTGGGGTGGTTTTAATGTGTCTGCACTCTGGGGGCGAAATGTTCCCGCACACATCCGGAGTTTACCTGGGCTAAAACAAAAGGGAATCCAACTGCCCTATTGTTCAGAATTGGGCGATTCAAACCCATCCATTCCTAAACTGTTGCATATCAAAAGTCCTTTTCACAGTTTCAATGTGCCTCATTGTGTGTGTAGGGAGTTTGAATGGGTTTGGATTTCTGTGTAAACAGAGCCGATTGTTCTGCAGTTAGTCTCAAGTGGGTTAATCCCTTAAGTAAATAAACATCCTGCAGTTTCGTGTAAACAAACCTTGCCTCTCCACAAAGGGGACACTCCCTGGTTTGATTGACAGCCACTGTATCTGAGGAAATCTACATATTATAAGGGGTTAATTTCAGGTGCTTGCTAGGTAAAAGTTTTCAGACTTGACACCGGTCAAGAGTCGATGTGTAACTAAAGCTATTGCACGTACTTGGATTACAGCCAAGAACAGATGTCTGCCCACCTAATGAGAATGTAGAAGTGAAACAATGGGTTTCATTTGAAGTACCCAGTGACTTAATAACTTGTACATGATTAAGATTAAGGAGGACCTCCGGTTACACGATTGATATCCTGTTATATCTTAACCGTTGACTTATGTGTCCAGTATCCTTCTGTCAATATGTCATTAATACCTGATGATTAATCTAAAATGTATCCTGATAGAGGAACAAAGGAATGTCAATTAAACTTGTTTGTTACACTGTATAAATATGGAACGCTTACGCTGTATCATTGGAATAGTAGCCTCACCCCTTGAGTAGAGGTGCTGATTCCCCTTGCAAGAGAAAATAAAAGGCCTGTCCATCTGACGAATCCAAGAGTGTATTGAGTCATTACCCAGAGCTAAGAAGTAAGGCACTTCAACAATTTGGAGGTCCCACCGAGATGGCTTGCTGTACCAATTGGTGAGTTAACAGACGCCGAGTATGTTGCTCGGTTGGGAAAATCCCATCGGCCGAAGGTGGTGTTTTGCCACATTTTTGGGACTTTCCCTGCCAGAAGCATAGCTGCGCATAGTCTGTTTATTCCATTGGACAGTACTGCCATCGGGTAATTGACTCACAAGGTTCGGAGGTTAAACTGCCGTTGTGACTGCTTCCCTTTCAGAAACGGAACAGAGGACCAGCCATGAGGCGCTGACGCCCCGCGAACAGGATCGTGCAGAAAAGGACTGTATAAAGGTACCAGAGAGAGAAGGTTAAGTCAGGAATTTGATTAATTAAGGAGCTAGCGATTTATTGGAAATTGAACTAGCAAGGTTCCAGCTTGCTGAGAGAGAAGGTTAAGTCAGGAATTTGATTAACTAAGGAGCTAGCGATTTACTGGAAATTGAACTAGCAAGGTTCCAGCTTGAAGTTAGTTGGGACAAATTGAAGGCCCTTTTTTTGCCAAAGATTTGGCTAAAGGGAGTAGGGTAGAGGGAGAGCGAGTGGGTGAAGTTAGCTGGGACAAATTGAAGGCCTTTTTGCTAAGGATTTGGCTAAAGGGAATAGGGTAAAAGGAGAGAAGAGTGGGCGGTTGTCTGAAACACAGTGTCAATGTTTAATGTTTATGAGAGTGAGTATTTAACTACTTGTTATTATCAATCAACTTTGCAACTTTGTCCAGTAAGGCTGCATAGGTTGGGGATTTACTAACACTTTGGTTATTGTTTAACAAGTGTATTGTTTATTGTTTATTGTTATATGTATTAATGTTTAGTCATGTCTGATCTGTAGAGGCGTCCCACGCAGATCATAGAGTGTTACGGAATTGTTGTATGTTTTAACTAAAATATTTAAGCTGAAAAAAAAACTGCAGAAGGGGTTGGAAAAGACCCAAGCCGGGGAAGTGAGTCCCGCGGCGGAATGTATGGTTGAGAAAATAGTGATGTCTTTTACATGATCCACTAAGCTATTGTGGATTCAGTATTTTCCCCAGTTAGAAATACCTTCCACGAGGGTTGAGAACCCTCGAGTTTTAAAGCATAAGGATATGTCTTAATGTGTTGTAAATATTTAAAAAAAAACCTTGTTGCAGTCAGTTGACTAAATTCAGTTGGGAAGTGCTGAGTTTCAGTCGCCTAGCCTCAGGCCGGTTATTAAGAGGGCAAATACCCCACATGAAGGCTGGGACCATAAAGTAGGCGCCGAAACTCTAAAGGCACTCGGAGTGACAAATGGTCAAGGACTTTGTGACACTGATTTGAAGTAAAGACCAAGAAGATTGGATGTGACTGTAATTTTGATACGTATGTATAGTTTATTAATCTGATCTGTAGGGGCATACAACGCAGATCACAGATTGTCACGGGAGTTTAGATTGTTTTAAGTGAACCATTTAAGCTGCTGAAATGGGTGCTATCACCAGTAAGCCACCCGAGAAAGGCACGCCAGCAGCCTTTATGTTAAAGAACTGTGGTCAATCATCCATTGATCACCTACCGAACTGGTCCAAATGGACTGTAAATAAGACTAGACCCTTTCCCTCAGATGGTTCATTTAACATAGAAAGAATTACTTGCCTCGAGGAATGTTTAACGGACAAGAGAGAAATAGAGAACAGCCAGATAAAAAGACTGCCTCTATGTTTGTTGAGTCAGAAGAAAAAAAAAATTACCCCGAAGAAACACCTCTCTCCTCTATTATGGTAGGATAATAAGGTAACTATAGAAGGATGAATAGAGGGGAATATAGAGGAAGACGTGGTAGAGTAAGAGGGTATGGACGATCTGGTAATTGTTACAATTGCGGACAACCCGGACATTGGGCAAACCAATGCCCTGCGAAAAATCGTCAGAACTAAACCTCCAATAATGGACCTCCGTTAGAGAATAAAGGTCCTAATTGCACTGTCCATAACCCTTTTTCGGACCAGTCAGGAGGTTACCCTACAAACGGACAGGGATTTAGGAGAAATAGAGATCAGAATTACTGACTGACACCAGCAGCCCCAGGCGCCACAGACCACCAAATGCCCGTTGTTTCATTTTAGTAGATACAGGAGCAACCTTTTCGGTGTTAGGGAAAGGATATTCTGAAGGAATGCCTATTAATGGGAAAAAGACCCCGATAGCTGGATTGGCTGGAATACTACAACGCTTGAATCAATCGACTCCCCGCACAGTAAATGTAGAAGAATTTGAGGAAGAACACTCCTTTCTGTTATCAGGAGATGTCTCTATGAATTTATGTGGCAGTCTGTAAATATCTATACTGACTCTCGATATGCTTTTGGAGTAGCTCACGATTGTGGACAAATGGGCCATTGGAAAGCCCAATGCCCAAATAAGGAAACGGGAGGTGGAATACAGAATCCCGACTTTACCACTTCCAATCCTTTCGCTACAAGAGGTACTCAAGGACAGAGCCAGTGACAGTT
This sequence comes from Somniosus microcephalus, assembly GCF_052327205.1. Lineage (NCBI taxonomy): Eukaryota > Metazoa > Chordata > Chondrichthyes > Squaliformes > Somniosidae > Somniosus > Somniosus microcephalus. The sequence continues at coordinate 41,312,982 of NC_140993.1, read as the reverse complement.
AGAACCAGGTGCACCAGAAACCCAAATGCCCGTAGTTTCCAAAGATGCCCGAAGTGAACCAGAAATAGAGATTGAAGTGGCAGGTCAGCCAACCACTTTTTTGGTAGATACAGGAGCTACCTTTTCCATGATAGGAAGAGACTTGGCCAAGAAAATCCCAGCAAGTGGAACAAAGGTTTCCATAATAGGAGTGACTGGGATTCCCCAAAGTTTAAAAAGATCAGCGCCAATAACAATACAATTCGATCAATATGAACAAGGACATACGTTCTTACTATCTGAAGATTCCGGTATGAATTTATGTGGGAGAGATTTGCTGTGCAAAATGAATGCTACAATCATTTGCTCCCCATCAGGAGTAACGGTAGAAATCCAAGTAGATAAGGCATATGCGTACCCGGTAACAGAAATAAAACACCCTGTTCTTTACGCATGGGAAATTGCCGACCCAAGTTTGAGTCCCAAACTTGTCAGTCTGTTAGGAGCGTGGGGATTCGTTACAAGCTCCATAAAACAATACCAGGAATCCCTGAAACTAGGGAAATGGCATTCAAAATTGCACTGCACGGCCTGCTATGACAAAACAGGACAAGATTATCAGCCGTTTTTAAATTTAAAATACCTCCTAACTATTAGACTGCACAGCCCTATAAAGTTACAATTAATCCAGCTGCACCATTACCCAAAAGGTCACAATATCCATTGTCAGAGAAAGCAGAAAAAGGAATTGAGCCAGTGATGGAATCATTGTTAAAACAGGGAGTTAATGCCGGATAGAATAAAGGTCGTTTGCAACACATCGTTGCCAAAAACTAAAAGAGAAATTAAGCATTTTCTAGGAATGACTGGCTATTGTAGACAATGGATATTGAACTATTCAGAAATAACCAGACCACTGGACATGAGCATGACAAATTTGGAAAATTCGCGGTTACCTGACTTCCTCGGGAACCCAGATTAAAAATGCACAAGAAGTGCAAAATCTTTTACTAGCTATTCAGAGACGTAAATAGATTGCAATTATTAAGTGCCAAGCGCACACAGGGCATTTGGATGAGGTTGCACTAGGAAATGCAGCAGCAGATCAAGCTGCTAAAACCATAGCCTTATCACAGATAGGATCACAGGTTAAGACTTGTCCAGTTAAAGAAAGTATAGATCAACAACAAACCCCATCCCTGAATGATGTGCTAGCCCATCAAGAAAAGGCTAGCCCTGAAGAAATAGCGGAGTGGGATGTTAATCATTGTTTTAAAAACACTGACGGCTTATGGATTCATCATGACGGCCGCATGGTGGCACCCAAATCATTACTATCACCAATTGCCCGATGTGTTCATAAATTCACCCATGCGGGCAAAGGGGGGATAGTGGACTATATCCTCAAGACCTGGTATGCACCAGGAATCTCAAAATTGGCAAAACAAATTTGTGAAAATTGTATTATCTGCCAGACCATGAATGCAGGGAAAATAAATAAGGTACAGCCCGCATCCCACCCAAACCCCATGGGCCCTTTTGTACACTTGCAAATGGATTTTATTGAACTACCTGTGTGTATGAGCTTTAAATATGTATTAGTTATTGTTGATATGTTTTCAAGATGGATTGAAGCGTTTCCTTGTAGAAAGAGTGACGCCACTACTGTTGCTAAATGTTTATTGAAGGACATTGTACCTCGCTTTGGGATACCAGCAAAACTGTCAAGTGACAATGGGTCCCATTTTACGGGAACAGTGATTAAGGAACTATGCAAAGCCTTACAGATTAATCAGCACCTCCATTGCAGTTATCATCCACAGTCGGCTGGACTAGTGGAAAGATATAACGGGATGCTGAAAAACAAGCTTGCAAAACTGTGTAAAGAAACTGGACTTAAATGGGTTGATTTGTTACCCATAGCTTTAATGACAATGCAGTCTGCTACCAACAGAACTACAGGATTGTCGCCTCACGAGATCGTCATGGGAAGACTACAAAGATTGCCCTTTTCGGCACCTTTAACAGCTAAACAAATGGACATTCATAAAATGGAGGAAGATATGTTGAGTTATTGCATTGCACTAACCAAATGCATTTCTAGTTTCCATCAACAGGTGAAGGAAGCCCAGGTCGATCCCGCTGAAGGAAAGTGCCATACTTTCGAGCCAGGAGATAACGTCTACATAAAAATCTTCAAGTGAAAGAATGGCCTTCAACCCAGATTTGAGGGACCCTTCCAAGTACTCCTGACCATAAAAGTAAAGGAGCGACCAACATGGATACATGCGTCCCATTGTAAGAAGGCATCAGTTGAAGACGATACACTGCCAAGATGAACTGGATTTGGACTCTAATAAGACTGTTCCCTTTGTTAACGATAATTGAAACTGCCATATTGATTTACCCAGATCCCCTGAAGGGCAAACCATACATAGAAGAATGTGTACTTTTAAACAGTGATTTCTTTTATATTATATGCTATAACGAGACTATGAAGGTTCAGCTTCAGGATAACACTATGCAGGTACCCCCGTATCAACCCCTGAGTCTTAGGATTAGGCAGAATAAGATAGTGGAAGAAGATAGTGGACAGAAGCTTGATAAGCTATGGGTTATATGCCCCGATACTGTGTCACCAAGTGAAAGAATTGCGAATGAAGGAGTTATCTGTAGTGGTAATCCAAAGGGAGGACTGGCCCTGACGGCCAGGCCAATGTTTTGTGACAATCCAGTTACAGAGCCCTTTATTTCAACATTAGCCACTCAGAAAAGAAAACTTAATAAGACAGATCCAGAACAACTAGAAGATGAGTGGAAGGGAGCAGGATATAACCTAACGAAATTCGAAGGATGGTTTCATCCCCAATATGATAATCGAAGGAATCCAGAGAGTCTATTAGTGACGTCAATGGGCACCGTAAATAAAACAAAAGGAGAAGTCTGTCTGGTAAACGACAATGGAGAAGGATTGATGGTTGGATGGAGTGAGTGCAAATGTAACTACACTTTGACTAAAACTACTACTAAACCACCGGGTGCAGTCGAATGGCCCTATTGGGGATGGTGGAACCTGTCCACAGTACAAAATTTGACTAGTAAAAAAATCTGGAAAGGAGAACACGGAATAGGAATGATGCATCAGATATGGAACAAATTTGAAGCCTATAATAACACCTATTTCATCTGTGGGCATAGAGCATACCCTTGGTTACCACAAAATTGGACTGGGTCATGTTGCTTGGGATATTTAGTGCCCTATATACATCATATTTCATCTTTGGATAGCCACCCTGGGACACGAGCAAAACGAGCCATTACAGAAACTGAAAGGTTCTTTGCTATAGCATTTCCCTGGTATGGAACAGGGAAGTTAGCAAGAGAATCTATAAACATGGCAGCAGTGTTGGAACAAATAGCCAATGATACTGCTGATGCTCTTAATGATGTAAACGCAGAAATGGTGGCTTTGCGCACTGTTGCCTTACAAAACCGCATGGCTCTGGACTATTTGTTGGCAAAAGAAGGGGGCACATGTGCAATCATAAAAACCGAATGTTGCACCTACATCCCAGATAGCTCAGAGAATATCACCAACCTGGTAAACCACATAAAGGAGGCTGTAGAGAAACTACGTCAACCTGAACCGTGGTCCATGTGGGATTGGATTTCAGGATGGGGAGGAGCATTAGGAAAGCAAATTTTGGAAGTCTTAATTGCAATTGTGATGATTATAATTTTAATTAGTTTATTGATTGGTTGTTTAAAATTATTGTGTACAAAAGCCCTTTCCTCATTAACGTCAACTCCTCCAGTACCAATGATGTCTGACTATGAGGATATTAAGGGTGAGACCTTTGATGTAGAATTTCTTAAACTTAGCGAAATAGATTGTCCTTAGAAAGGACAAAAGGGGGGGTGAGGAAATCTACATATTATAAGGGGTTAATTTCAGGTGCTTGCTAGGTAAAAGTTTTCAGACTTGACACCGGTCAAGAGTCGATGTGTAACTAGAGCTATTGCACGTACTTGGATTACAGCCAAGAACAGATGTCTGCCCACCTAATGAGAATGTAGAAGTGAAACAATGGGTTTCATTTGAAGTACCCAGTGACTTAATAACTTGTACATGATTAAGATTAAGGAGGACCTCCGGTTACACGATTCATATCCTGTTATATCTTACCCGTTGACTTATGTGTCCAGGATCCTTCTGTCAATATGTCATTAATACCTGATGATTAATCTAAAATGTATCCTGATAGAGGAACAAAGGAATGTCAATTAAACTTGTTTGTTACACTGTATAAATATGGAACGCTTACGCTGTATCATTGGAATAGTAGCCTCACCCCTTGAGTAGAGGTGCTGATTCCCCTTGCAAGAGAAAATAAAAGGCCTGTCCGTCTGACGAATCCAAGAGTGTATTGAGTCATTACCCAGAGCTAAGAAGTAAGGCACTTCAACATATCCTCCCACTTTTTCACAGACATACTCCACGAGCTGCTAGCTGCTTTGTCTTTTGGCCATGCTTTCTGACGGCCATTTTTAAAACCTTTTGTGATTGAACAGGCTCAAGGGCACAAATTCAAATCAAATGTACTGTCTTAATGTGTGTGAATATTTCCACAGAACTCCTCGATTCCGGTGTTGTCCACGTGCTGTCCATCTCAGAGCAGTCTTTTGTGGCTCTGAGTATGCTTTAATAACATTGATCCAACCCAGAGGCAATTCAAAACACATAATTCTTCATCCACGATGTGGACCAATATTTCCCAATCTTCAGGGAAAATAGGGGAATTTTGCGAACCCCTACAAGAAGTGCCATTGGTGGCAGCAGGAATGCTGTCATCTTGAGAGAGGGCAGCAAATCCCTGCTCAACCAACACACTGGCACTCCCATGGGGCAGCACTTCAGCATCCGATTGCTAGCCTGCTGTGGCGCGGTGAGAGCCCGGGGAAATGTGCCCGATCCAACGAGGGTGGCAGCAGTCAGTGCTCGCGTGGCCTCAATCTGCATCTGCATGGGACCAGCCACTGACTGCATTGCAGCACTAAGCATTTGCGTGGCATCCGCCTGTGCTACACCGAAGTGCTGCACACTCCTTGCCCGTGATTCAATGGATTCGGGCACCCTTGCCACTGAAGCCATGAGCTCAGTGTGCCTGTGCTCTGCCTGGGCGCTCATTTCAGCGAGGACCCGCTCCTCCTCTGCGTCCAGTGCAGCAGGACTCGAAGCCATACTCTCCCTTCGGGGAGAATGCCCCCAAGCTTCCCTACCCACATCGCGTTGCTGCAACCTGCTGGGTCCTGGAGCTTCACCCTCATTAGACCATTCCCCCCTGCTCCCCTCCAGGGAAGGCGTGTCCCCAGTGTGGGCATGGGCTGCCTCGGTAGAGGGTGGCGCTGATGCTCCAGCTTCATCTTCCTCCTCGCCTTCAGATTCACTCTCACTGGCAGCTTGAGGGCCCATCTCCTCACCTGATGAATCACCGTCTGAAAGCAGGGAGGTTCAAGAGTGGCTTTAGTGTGAGGACAGGGTGGCAGCAAGGGAGGCATGAGTGCAGCAATTTAGTGATTTGGATTGAAAGTGTCAAAGCCTGGTGTTGTGAGCAACAAGTGGCAGGAGAGAGGACAAAAAGGTGATGACCTTACCATTGCTGTCCAGAACGGGGTCGGCGTCTCCAATGGTGACAGCACCAATCACCCGGCTTGCCACAATCCTGTGGACGCGCTCCTCAAGATCGCTGAGGGGTTGCAGCTGAGGCCGCCCTCCACTGGTCCATTGCTGCTTTCTCCTATTATGAGACAGCATGGCCTGCAAGAAAAAGGAAGGCCTCTGAGTAAATATGCAGCCATGGTCTTGCCTGAAATGCCTCCCATAGTTGAATAGCCCTTACTGTATGCAGCCATGGTCTTGCCTGAAATGCCTTCCATGGTTGAATAGCCCTTACTGTATGCAGCCATGGTCTTGCCTGAAATGCCTCCCATGGTTCAATAGCCCTTACTGTATGCAGCCATGGTCTTGCCTGAAATGCCTCCCATAGTTGAATAGCCCTTACTGTATGCAAAGTGTGGAATGTGCATGTGTGTTTGATGAAAGGGCCATAGGTGTTGGATGAGTGTTGGGCATTGCGGCTTTTAACACTCTCTGGCCATAAAGTGAGGTTGAGATGGAGGGATGGAGAGGTTTTGAAAAAAAGGCACTCACCCTGACGACCCGAGTGAGGTCGTTGAACTTTTTCCTACATTGGATATGGGTCCTAGACACCATGCTGCTTGAGGAGACTCTCTGAGCCACCTCCCTCCACACTCTTCTGTACTCGCGTGGCAAATGCCTCCTGCCACTCTCTGGGTACAGAATGGATCTTCTGCGCTCCACCGCGCCAACCAGAGCCTTCAAGGCCCACTCGCAGAAGCGCTGTGCTCGCTCCCTGGCCCTCTCCATACTGTTTGGCTGCTAGATTTAGCCACAGGTCTGCCCAGGCCGAGATTCAAGGCTCCAATGAGCAGGGTGTGGCTGCAGAGCAAGATCGACCCTCCCCTTTAAGAATTGACTGGCGCCAGTGTGTCTGTGTTCAATCGCTAACTGACAGCACCTGCGCTGCGCCCGCTCTCTGAGGTACCGCCTCGCTCCTCGGCCTTAGCACCTTAAGAGAGGTGTATAGCGCCTGATTTAGCACTCCAATCACCTCCAGGGGCGATAAAAGCCAAGTTTACTGTCGGAGGCGATAATTAGCACCAGGCGCTAAACTTTGCGCTCCGCCAAAAATGGCGCCCCATATGGGGCGATACCGAATGTTTCCCCCCATGTGCCTTCGTAAAAGTAACATCAAATGAGAAACAGGAAACACGATTATATATGCAACCAATTGAAGTAGCTAAGAAATGCATGGAGCACCCTGGTTGAAGTGGTTTTGATTTACATAAGAACATAAGAAATAGGAGCAGGAGTAGGCCAATCGGCCCCTTGAGCCTGCTCCGCCATTCAATAAGATCATGGCTGATCTGATCCTAACCGCCAATCTACTATCACAGTACCATCTCCTGAATCTAACAGAATTAGACACACGAAATAGGAGCAGGATCAGGCTACACGGCCCCTGGGCCCGCTCCGCTACCCACAGGGCCATGACCGATCCGAACCTAGACTCATGTCCAAATTCCTGCCCGCTCCCCGTAACCCTTAATTCCCTTTACTTCTAGGAAACTGTCTATTTCTGTTTTAAATTTATGTAATGATGTAGCTTCTACAGCTTTTTGGGGCAGCATATTCCATGGACCTACCACCCTCTGAGTGAAGTAGTTCCTCCTCATCTCAGTTTTGAAAGAGCAGCCCCTTATTCTAAGACTATGCCCCCTAGTTCTAGTTTCACCCATCATCGGGAACATCTTCCCCGCATCCACCCGATCCAACCCCTTCACAATCTTATATGTTTCAATAAGATCGCCTCTCATTCTTCTGAACTCCAATGAGTAGAGTCCCAATCTACTCAACCTCTCCTCATATGTCCATCCCCTCATCCCCGGGATTAACCAAGTGAACCTTCTTTGTACTGACTCGAGAGCAAGTATGTCCTTTCTTAAGTATGGACACCAAAACTGTACGCAGTATTCCAGGTGCGGTCTCACCAATACCTTGTACAACTGAAGCAATGCCTCCCTATTTTTATATTCTATCCACCTAGCAATGAAATCCAACATTCCATTGGCCTTCTTAATCACTTGCTGCACCTGCATACTAACCTTTTGAGTTTCGTGCACCAGGACCCCCAGATCCCTTTGTACTTCAGTACTTTCCAGTTTCTTGCCATTAAGATAATAACTTGCTCTACGATTTTTCCTGCCAAAGTGCATAACCTCACACTTTCCAGTATTGTATTCCATCTGCCAAATCTCTGCCCACTTACTTAGCCTGTCGATGTCCCCTTGCAGGTTTTTTATGTCCTCCTCACTCACTACTTTCCCTCCCATCTTAGTATCATCTGCAATGTTACACTCGGTCCCCTCCTCCAAATCGTTAATATAGATTGTAAAGAGTTGGGGACCCAGCACTGACCCCTGTGGAACACCACTAGTTACTGATTGCCAGTCTGAGAATGAACCATTTATCCCAACTCTCTGCCTTCTGTTAGATAGCCAATCCTCTATCCATGTATTGTAAAATGTACACAAACAGAAGACTTTGTAGATATGACTTCAGTAGATGCACCAAGCAATCATATTGTGTTTGTATTGAACTTGGAACACATAGGAGTCATGACGTCTGCTTCCAAACAGCAGAGGTGATTTTAGAATTGAATGGAAGTCCTTCGATAAGAATGACATCAAATAAATACTACTGTCATATTGTTTTTTATGATGAGTTTTGAAACATCTATACAGCAGCCAGGATTCTAAAAGCTAACAGTTGAAAAGCTAACAGCTAACAGAAGAATAGAAAAGAATTCAACAAAGAATGAATAGAGATAATTAGCTTACATCAGTAGAAATCTTCAAAGGTTAAACCACAAAAAAAAGGTATAAAAATAGAGCTTTTCAGATAGAAAGTCCGAAGTCGCTGGGAAGGGCAAGCGATTCTAATCTTCAGAGGCACGCTCTGTAAGTTTTTAATTCTTTGAGTCTCGGGGATCAAAAAGGTACTCTTATTTGATTTTGGTGGATATTCTGGATTAAGAATAATAGAAATGTAAAAATGTATGAAGTTAAGATTTGAGAATAAGGATCTCTGAGAATACGAAATGTAAGCTATTTGTATTTTGAACTGATAAAGTTGTGATTGACTCAACAGCTGTTAACTGTATGTCGGCTCTTAAATAAATCTATATATTTTTAGAATTGTCTCAAGTAGTATTTCTGTATCAAACTCGCAAACTCAATTTCTGTACACTCTTTTGTAAGGAGTTGCAGGATTCTGGGGGAGTATTCCGGACCCTCATAATATCCGGAAGGTTACAGTCTAGTTAAACTTATTAAAGTGCTATCCGGAGGACAGTTACATCTTCAATTTGTTCCTTCCCTTTAAGAAGAGATAGTCTGGAACTTTAGACCCAGTTCAGCGTTTTATAAAATTTGGCTATCTCTAACTTTAGTTGAAGGTGAACGTCTGGGGAATATGCCTGATCTGGGGTAGTCTGAAAAGGGCCAGGACTAGTAATTATCCCTTCAAGCTCACCAGCACCTTCTCAGGAGTAATTCGGGATGGGCAATAAATGCTGGCCCTGCCAGTGATGCCCACATCCCATAAATTAATTTTAATAAAAGCCTCGTTCCCAGAGGCTGTACGAAACTCCAATCCTAACTCCTGCACTGGAACTTGGTCTCGGATGACTCCAGCAATGTCACCAGGATGGCGTTGCATGGCAGGTTAGCACTGTGCTACCAATCTCCATCCCCCCAGACAAAATTTGCTCCATTAGCATCGCCCACATTTTCGGCGGTGGTTAGCTTTGTCACCAGCAACTTTGCTGTCGAACACAAATTTTTCCCCGTCATCTCTTTCTGATATGTCACCTAAGTGACTCTGGTGCTGCTCTTATTTTGAACTTGTTTTAGGCTTCTTTGTAATCCAAAGTTTAATGTGAAAGGAATACTTTTATTAAGGTTTAAAGCAGCATTCAGCAGTTCATCTTCTGCTAACAAACATTATTTTCAGTGCCTTTTGGCTAATGTAAGCTGGTTCAAATGGATTGCCCAATTGATTCATTGCCAGTTACTGATGAACATAAGAAATAGGAGCAGGAGTCGGCCATATGACCCCTCGAGCCTGCTCCGCCATTCAATAAGATTATGGCTGATCTTCGACCTCAACTCTACTTTCCTGCCCTAGCCCCATATTCCTTAATTCCCCATCAGTCCAAAAATCTATTTATCTCAGCCTTGAATATACACAACGACTGAGCATCCACAGCACCTTGGGGCAGGGAATTCCAAAAATTCACAACCCTCTGAGTGAGGAAATTCCTCCTCATCTCAGATTTAAAAGGCCAGCCCCTTATCCTGAGGCTATGTCCCCCAGTTTTAGACTCTGCAGCCAGGGGAAACAATCTCTCAGCATCTGCCCTATCAATCCCCCACAGAATCTTATGGGGGAGAAATTCGTGTGGCCACATGTTAGTGCCAGGAGATGGTGCTAAAGTGCCGTTGACAGCGGTAACAACAACTGATGCCAGTTCCCATGCCTCACATCATATTGGTGTTGCCGGTAACACTGCCGGTAACCTCGATCACCAGGGGGCTCACCATGATGGAGATTGTGACGTCAGTGCATGTGCAATGCTCACTGGATGCCCAATCTCCCAACTTAATTTTAGCCAAAGTACTTACCGGCTGGAGAAAGCAACGACAGGTTGAGGTGGCGTGCAGCAGCAGGAAGCCGGCTGCAGTGACGCTATTTAAAGGGATCCTCATCAATCACTCGTACCTGTCAGGGTTTTTGCAGTTTGAGTGGCTGTGTGCTACTTACTGCTACTGGAAGCATTTTCCTTTATCCATTTCAAGCTTCTTTGGTATCAGGGAGTGTTCTGGCAAGTACAAAACTCCCTCATTATTTCTGAAAGGCTTCAAAGTAGAACACTTGCTAAAAATCACTCACTCACTTAACGTGCAGTTGATGTGCGACCACACACAGCAAATCCTCAATGTCAATGCTCGCTATCCTGGTAGCAGTCATGATGACTTCCTCCTGCGCTAGACCGGTGTGCCAGCACTCTTCTCACCACCACATCAAGCTCGAGAGTGGCTGCTCGGAGACAAGGGCTATCCGCTCTCCACCTGGCTCAGGACTCCCCTCCGCAACCCCAACACTCCTATAATGAGAGCCATGCTGCCACTAGGGACATCATCGAGCAGACCATCAGTTTATTGAAGCAACGGTCCCGCTGCCTTGACTGCTCTGGAGGAGCCCTCCAGTACTCGCCAGAGTGGGTGTCCCATTTTGTGGTTGTCTGCTGCATGCTGTACAACTTGGCCATCATGAGGGCGCAGCCCTTGCCAGCAGGGATTCCGGGACCACCTCAGGAGGATGATGAGGCAGAGGAGGATGAGGAGGTGGACGAGGAGGAGGAGGAACAGGAGGGAGGGAGGAGGCAGAGAGACAATCGGCCTTCCAGTCAGGCTGTCCGTGACCGGCTCATCAGACTGTAATTCGAATGAATGAAACCCTAGAGATTTCTATTGGTCACTACATTCCCATTATACCATCCCTGCCTCATGCCATATCACAGCGTTCTTCTGGGCGCAAAGGTGAAATGAGAGAGACCACAAAATATTCCAAACACATAAATGTATCTATACACATATCAAATGAATTCTAATAACTAATGATCCTTGCACCTGCAATAGTTGGAAACCTGTCAATTTGTGCAAGGTGTGAGATGTGGGTGTGAGTGTTGCGAGGTAGAGATTGTTGGTGGGTGAGTGCTGGGGGTGTGATACATTGAGTAGTGTGTGAAGCTTGTGGTACAGATGGTGGTAAGTTACATTTGTTGAAGCCTTCACTCACCCTGACCACCCATGAGAGCTCGTTAAACTTCCTCTTGCACTGGGTGTGGGACCTGGAGACCACAGTGCTGCCCGTAACATGGTATGCCACCTCCCTCCACATAGTCCGACAGACTTGTGGCAAGGGCCTGCTGCCAGTTGGTACAGGACCGCCCGTCTTCTCTCCACTGCTAAAACCAAAGCCTCCAAAGCTTCCTCGGAAAACCTCCAGGTTATCTCCCTTGGGCGGCGATCTGCCATCAGCATTTGTAAATAAGTGCTTCTTCTCTTTGTTCTTCTTATGGTTGTTGAGGCAGCTGTACACCCAACAATGCTGAGAAAGAGGTGCTGCAGCATCAATGAACCTCCCTTTTAGGTAGTGAAAAAAGCTTGTGCAATCATTACTTGCATTTAGACTGCACTCAATATTGGTCCATCTTTTCAGTGTAAGGCCAATGAGCTTGGGTTTTTTGACGAGAAACATGACTGCAATCATTTAATGAGGAGTGAGGACGAATTTTGCGTGCAGTCTAGACAATTTTCAACTGGTGCTACTTAACCATTTTTAGTCTAAACACTGCCCATTCCTTGGCTATAACAAATTTCTAGCCCTATTATATATTCAAGAAGGAGTTAGATATATTTCTTAAGGCTAAAGGGATCAAGGGATATGGAGAGAAGGCAGGGACAGGGTACTGAATTTGGATGATCAGCCATGGTCGCATTGAATGGTGGAGCAGGCTCGAGGGGCCGAATGGCCTACTCCTGCTCCTATCTTCTATGTTTCTATGTTTCAGTGAGATAGGGAAATATCTCCAAATATCTCCAAATTACATATTCAAAACGATATCAAACTTTGACAATGAAATGAAGCAACAACTATAAATGTTGATGCACATGAACTTGAATAATTTACAGTAGGAGTCACGTGATATTGATTAGCATGCTGGTTTTTACCCTTCCTAGCCCACATATACTGAAGCCGATATTGTCAATTTTCCAGGGCTGCTTGGAAGCAGAATTATATTCTGGAAAGAGAGGAAGAACAGATGATCTGGTTAAGGGATTTGGTTGTGTCTGTTAAATAAAGAAGAAATGGTTGCTTCCAATTCAAAGTATTGTATCATAATTTGCACATGAGGAACTCTTTCCAAATTATAGCAAAAGTCCCACAGTCCCAAAGCAATCTTGTGTTTATAGCCTCCAAAATATGCAGATATTTGAATAACTCAGATTTTGAGTGTTTGATGGGCATCAGAGAAGCAGGGAGACTGAATAACTAGAATGAATGCCATTCAATGGTAAGAGATTTGGATGAGAGTTGATGAACAAGATTTTCCTTATCTCGGCGGGTCTGGGGCGGCAACTTCGGTGGTGGGTCCCGACCCCACTGCTGGCTCCATCCCACTCTGGAAAATGATTTTCCATTGATAGGGCTTGTTAAGCCCGCCCAGTGCATTTCCCGGACCAATTAGAGGAAGCGGGTCTGGTGACGTCATTCATGACACATCATCAGCCGATTTCCTTAAAGGAACCATGGCCAACTTTCTTTTAACATTTGTGCTGTCGGTGTTCTACCGCATTGAAGTGCTACAAACACTGACAACGACTGCACAGAGGTGCAGGGCTGCACCCAGGTTCTCTCATGACTCCCTCCATATGCTTATGGAGGGAGTCACAGCACACAGGGAGGTTTTCTTCCCTTCCGATGGGCGGAAGACACCTCCCCAGGAGACCAACACAGGCCTGATTGCACATTGCCGAGGAGGTCACAAGCAGGGATGTCATCAGGAGGATCTGGGTGCAGTGGCACAAACCTTTCAGTGATCTCAGTAGATCACAAAACGTTAGTACAAAGACATACTCACCTTCATCCTGCTGTGCCTTTCATCACATCCCCATCACACTGCCTTCCCTACCCTACTCCTGCACATCTTTACTCACACCAACTTACCTTGCACCTCCTCCCATCCCTCTCTCTCTATCTACATTATCACTTCTCCATCTCACTAGCCACCTCTCACGCTCACCCTCATCCTAGTGCCATCATACCAACTAATAACACACAAGGGTAGGCACTTGGGTCTTTTATCCAATGTTCAAGTAAAGTTTCTATTAATGTGCTGTCAAAAGTTTAAACCTTTATTTTCAACACTTTGTGTTCTTGGATAAATTTGTGTGAACCTTTGGAAGTGGCTTAGTGAGTTGCAGTGAATGGTAAGGCATAACAGTACCCCCCGCAATGGTGGTGAGTGTGAAAGGAATAGCTTGGACACTGTAGGGATGCGTTATTATGTTGGTGTGGGGTGGTACCAACCTGGCGCATCATGTGTCAGCCAGGATGTATAGTGTCAGTGAAGCAAATCTTCCCTGGCATCCACGGCCTCCCGGCAGCAATGCACTCAGCTGCTGATGCCCTGTGTCCTGTGCAGCATCAAGTTACTGCGGCGAAGGTTGGTGTTGTTGTTGGTGTTGCTGGTGTGCCTGGTGCTGCTGGTATTGGGGCTCATCGTGGTGGGATTCTGAGGACCAAGGTGAGACAGTATAAAGGGCACCCATGTTGATGGAAGAGATGGCAGGTGAAGTAGAGTTGACAGAAGCATTCTGTCAATGGTGAGAGACTTCTTCCAATGAGGTGAGAGTGGATGGAGCGTGGAAAGTGGAAAGCCTGCAGAATCTGTGCTGGAAATAGACTGAGAAACAGCTTGTGGCTGAGGAAATTGATGATCTGTCAGGTGGGAGCTTTTACTGTACGTTTGAAGCTGTCAAGTAATCAGCTGGAGCAATGGTCACTGAACTCCTGCCTCAGGATGACAGCCGTGGTCCCCGAACAGCATGGTTCCCGTGGCCATGAAGTTGAAGTGAAAAGGTTAAGTTAAAAAATCCTGTTAATGATCTGTCAACTAGATGCTAATGAATTTAATTGGGTTGCCTGCCACTGCCTGTCAGTTCTGCTCACTGCTGACAGACCCGACATTGGGAAAGACGCGTTGCGGTGGGTTGACAGCGGGGTCCCGACCTGCTGTCAAAAAAAATCAAATTTCCCACCCGACCCACCATCGATCCTGCCTGCTGATCCCCCGAAAAAGTCTGGTCAATGTTGCAGGGAAAGAGGTTTGAATTTGGTAATGCAATTTAAAATGATACATAAATATTGTAAGACTCTTGCCTTAATGCTAATGCTGCCAGCTGGATATAATATGTAAAAAGGGACCCCTAGTACACATGTTCAGAGTGCTATGAGACACACTAGATTTTAGTAGCAGATGCAGCTTCATATTATAATATTCTTTATTACACATAATTCTTACAAAAGGTTCATTTAAAAAAAAAATTATTTTCATTTTTTGTGTAAGTTTCCCCTCCTTTACTTTTAATCCCTTTTTTTCCCTCCATTGGTCCTCCCGGCCTCATGCAGCTGAAAGAACTGGAGACTGTTGCTTAGAATCACCTCTGACCTTGCCTGTCTGCTCTGCTGGGAGATGCTGCTCTCTGCGTTCCCTCCCAACCCTACCCAGTTTAACAACTAACTAACTAGAGGAACAAGGATGTGAGTACAGGAACAAGGATGTCTTGCTGCAGCTGTACAAGGCCTTGGTGAGACCACACCTTGAGTATTGTGTGCAGTTTTGGTCACCTTATCTGAGGAAGGATGGTCTTGCCATGGAGGGAGTGCAGCGAAGATTCACCAGACTGATACCTGGGATGGCAGGAATGACATATGAGGAGAGATTGGGTCGATTGGGCTTAAGTTGCTGAAGTTTAGAAGAATGAGAGGGGATCTCATTGAAACTTATAAAATTCTAACAGGACTAGACAGACTAGATGCAGGAAGGATGTTCCCGATGGCGGGGGAGTCCAGAACCAGGGGTCACAGTCTAAAGATAAGGGGTAAGTCATTTAGGACAGAGATGAGAAGGAATTTCTTCACCCAGAGAGTGGTGAACCTGTGGAATTCTCTACCACAGAAGACAGTTGAGGCCAATTCATTAAATATATTCAAGAAGGAGTTAGATATATTTCTTAAGGCTAAAGGGATCAAGGGATATGGGGAGAAGGCAGGGACAGGGTATTGCGTTTGGGTGATCAGCCATGATCTCATTGAATGGCGGAGCAGGCGCGAGGGGCCAAATGGCCTACTCCTGCTCCTATCTTCTATGTTTCTACGTTTCTATCTTTCTATGTTAAGCCTGTGCCCAACAAACCTGGACACAAACCCATGCCACTCCCTGCTCCATAGCACCGAGCAAATACAAAGCACCACTACAGATAACTACACATGGGTATGGTCTGGTGGCGATTACAGAAACATGGCTGCGAGGTGACCATGACTGGGAACTAAACATCCAGGGGTATTTGACTATTAGGAAGGACAGACAGGAAGGAAAGGGAGGTGGGATGGCTATTTTAATAAAGGATGAAATCACTGCAATAGTGAGAAATGATATTGGGTCAAAGGATCAGGATAGTGAAACAGTTTGGGTGGAGATAAGGAATAACAAGGGGAAAAAGTCACTAGTGGGCGTAGTCTATAGACCTCCTAATAGTTGCAACTTTATTGGTCGGAGTTTAACTCAGGAAATAGTTGGGGCTTGTAATAAGGGAACAGCTATAATCATGGGAGATTTTAACTTTCATATTGACTGGACAAATCAAATTGGGCAGGGCAGCCTTGAGGAAGAGTTCATAGAGTGCATTAGGGATGGGTTCCTTGAGCAGTATGTTACTGAACCAACCAGGGGGCAGGCAATCTTAGATCTGGTCCTGTGTAATGAGACAGGATTAATAAAAAATGTCCTAGTAAAGGATCCCCTTGGAATGAGTGACCATAACATGGTTGAATTCCAAATTCAGTTGGAGGGTGAGAGAGTTGGTTCTCAAACCAGCGTACTAAGCTTAAATAAAGGAGACTATGAAGGTATGAGAGCAGAGTTGACTAAAGTGGACTGGGAAAATAGATTAAGGTGTAAGACGGTACAGGAGCAGTGGTGTGCATTCAAGGAGATATTTCACAACTTTCAAGAAAAGAAATATATTCCACTGAGGAAAAAGGGGCGTAAAAGAAAAGACAGCCATCCGTGGCTAAGTAATGTAATAAAGGATAGTATCCAACTGAAAACAAGGGCATATAAAGTAGCCAAATCTAGTGGGAGGATAGAAGATTGGGAAGCATTTAAAAGCCAGCAAAGAATAACTAAAAGATTACTTAAGAAAGGGAAGATAGATTATGAAAGTAAACTAGCAAAAAATATAAAAACAGATAGCAAGAGTTTCTACAGTTATATAAAAAGAAAAAGGGTGGCTAAAGTGAATGTTGGTCCCTTAGAGGACGATGTTGTATCCGTATGTTAATGAAGACCCGGAAGCAGGAGTTGATTCAACAAGTGTTTACTGAACAAAGTCTGGAGGTGAACTAAACTATACAAGACGCTATACAGGCTTATATACCCGAGTGGTCACTACCGGTACTACAGTACACAGGAGCTTCAAAAAAACATAGTTCCTCTTAAAGGTACATACACCACAATTCCTCCCCTTTTAGATAAATAGTACATAATATTTTAAGTAATCATTAATTAACATTTTTACAAGAACAATAATCTACACATTTGCTGAAGTTAATTAATTACAAATTCAGTCTCTCTGGAGGCTTCCTGACTCGGTCCGGATAACGCCTCGGTGGTGTAGTAGGTTTCGGTGGTGTAGTAGGTTCTTTTGGCAAGGTCGATTCGGCTTGAATGCCAGTGTCGGGTTCATCTGGTTCCAGTATCACCGGATCGGGGGTAGATACTATGGGTATCTCTGCTTCATCATTAGGCGTATAGAGTTGTGGTGTAGGTTGTCCCTTTTCGGATGACTCTATGATCTGGTCAGCATGGCGCCTTATTATGCTTTCTCCAATGTCCACGGTATACATCAGTGGTCCTAGTCATGTGCAAATAGTTCCAGGCTGCCATTTCTCGGTACGGTAGTCCCGGGCCAAAACTTGTTGACCTATCTGGAAGGTTCTAGTTGGCCTTTCATTCATGCCTTGAAATTGTCGGTTCTCTACGTCCCTTCTGATGTTTGGCTTGATCAAATCCAGCCGGCATCTTAGTCTTCTATTGAAAAACATCATGGCGGGGGTTTGGTTTGTAACCACATGTGTTGCATTCCTGTATGCAAACAAGAAGTTATCTACCTTATGTTGTAGATTTATGTCTTCATTACCCATGGCCTTTATGGCCTTCTTGAAGGTCTGGACAAACCTTTCAGCTAATCCATTGGTGGCGGGATGGTATGGGGCGGACGTGTAGTGCTTAACCCCATTGTTTTTTAAGAACTTCCTGAATTCTTCGGATAAAAATTGTGGTCCATTATCAGAACAGATCTGTTCAGGCAGCCAATTCCTGGCGAATATTGTCCTTAATACTGTGATGGTTTTTTCCGCGGTGGTGGAGGACATCTTTATTACCTCCGGCCAGTTGGAGTGTGCATCAACCGCGATTAAGAACATTGAGTCCATAAATGGACCAGCAAAGTCGATATGTACCCTTTGCCAGGGAGATGAGGGCCACTCCCATGGATGTAGAGGGGCTTGTGGTGGGGCGTTTTGGACCTTCTGGCATCCTAGACAGCTCTTGGTCATTTCTTCGATGTCTCCATCGATACCTGGCCACCACACAAACGCTCTGGCTAAGTTCTTCATTTTCACTCCACCCAGATGCCCCTCGTGAAGCTCCTTTAGCACTTTATCCTGGAGTTTGGGTGGAATCGCCACTCTGGATCCACACATCAAGGTTCCTCGACACACTGACAGCTGTTCTCTTCTTTGCGAGAATGCTGGCAACAGTGGTTCGCCATGTGCTGGCCATCCCTTCACCGTTAAATCGTAGACTCGTGAGAGAGTCGGGTCATTTCTCGTTTCCTTTTCAATGGTAGAATTTGTCACTGGTAGACATTCAACTATGGTCGAGTGGAACATCTCCACTGGGTCCACTGTAGGTGCCTCTTCTACCATTGGCAACGGTAGGCACGATAAACCGTCAGCATTCCCATGCTGTTTTGTTCCTTTGTATTCTATGTCATATTGGTGTGCCCCTAGGAAAAGGGACCACCTCTGTAGCCTTTGCGCTGTCATAATGGGAACGCCCTTTTTAGGGTTGAATATGGAGACGAGGGGTTGATGGTCAGTCAACAAGGTAAATTTTTGTCCGTGTAGGTAATGGTTGAATTTCTTCACCCCCAACACCAGGCTGAGTGCCTCCCTGTCGATCTGGGCATAGTTATGCTCAGCTGAGTTCAATGAGCGTGACGCAAAAGCTATCGGCCGCTCCGAGCCATCAGGGAATATTATGCGGTAATACTGCTCCCACGCCGTAAGGGGATGCATCGCACGCCAGCCTGATTGGCAGTGATGGGTTGTAATGAGCCAACACTTCCTTGGACGTGATCAAGCCTTTGCATTTATGGAAGGCACGTTTACAGTCTTCGCTCCATTTCCAAATTACTCCCGTTTGTAGCAGTGCGTTAAGAGGGTGCAGAACCATTGACAAGTTCGTTAAAAATTTATGATAGTAATTTATTAATCCCAGGAACGACCTTAATTGTGAGACATTTTCAGGCGCAGGGGCTTTTACGACCGCTTCAATTTTTCAGGTGATTTATGCAACCCTTCTTCGTTAATGACATGGCCACAATATGATATTTGTTTCTGGAAGAATTCGCACTTGGGGCGATTTGCTCGTAGGCCCTGTTCACTCAGCCTCGTGAGCACCTGCTCCAAATTGGCAAGGTGCTCGTTGTCATTTTCTCCTGTTACAAGGATGTCGTCTAGCATTGAGTCCCCGGAATCCCTTGCAGTACTTGCTCCATAGCTCTTTGCCAGATAGCTGGAGCTGATGCTGCTCCGAAAACTAGCCGATTGTACTGGTACAGGCCTTTGTGTGTGTTTATCGTGAGATACTTTTTAGAGGTCTCCTCAACCTCCATCTGTAGATATGCCTGTGCCAAGTCAATTTTGGTGAAACGTTTCCCTCCGGATAGTGAGGCGAAAATATCTTCTATCCTCGGAAGAGGATACTGTACCGTATGAAGAACTGGGTTTACAGTCACCTTGAAGTCCCCACAGATGCGAATTTTTCTCTGTTCTTCATTTTCACTCCACCCAGATGCCCCTCGTGAAGCTCCTTTAGCACTTTATCCTGGAGTTTGGGTGGAATCACCACTCTGGATTCACACATCAAGGTTCCTCGACACACTGACAGCTGTTCTCTTCTTTGCGAGAATGCTGGCAACAGTGGTTCGCCATGTGCTGTCCATCCCTACATACACCACAGACGAGACCAGGAAATTAGTAGTGGGGAACATGAGATGGCAAAATACGCTGAACAAATATGTTGTATCAGTCTTTACAGTAGAGGACACTAAAAATATCCCAACACTGGACAAACAGGGGGCTATGGGGGGGGAGGAGCTAAACCCGATTAAAATCAGTAAGGAGATGGTACTCGGTAAGATAATGGGACTTAAGGCAGATAAATCCCCTGGACCTGATGGCTTACATCCTAGGGTCTTGAGAGAAGTAGCGGTAGGGATTGCAGATGCATTGGTGGTAATTTTCCAAAACTCCCTGGATTCAGGAAAGGTCCCAGCAGATTGGAAAACTGCTAATGTAACGCCCTTATTTGAAAAGGGAGGTAGACAAAAGGCTGGAAACTATAGATCAGTTAGCCTAACATCTGTGGTTGGTAAAATGTTGGAGTCCATTATTAAGGAAGCAGTAACAGGACATTTGGATAAGCATAATTTAATCGGACAGAGTCAGCATGGTTTTACGAAGGGGAAATCATGCTTGACAAATTTGCTCGAATTCTTTGAGGACGTAACAAACAGGGTGGATAAAGGGGAACCAGTGGATGTGGTGTATTTGGACTTCCAAAAGGCATTTGACAAGGTGCCACACAAATGATTACTGCACAAGATAAAAAATCACGGGATTGGGGGTAATATACTGGCATGGGTGGAAGATTGGCTATCTAACAGAAAACAGAGAGTTGGGATAAATGGTTCATTCTCGGTTTGGCAATCAGTAACGAGTGGTGTTCCGCAGGGGTCAGTGTTGGGACCCCAACTCTTTACAATCTATATTAATGATTTGGAGGAGGGGACCAAGTGCAATGTATCCAAGTTTGCTGACGATACAAAGATGGGAGGGAAAGCAGTGAGTGAGGAGGACATAAAAAACCTGCAAAAGGACATAGACAGGCTAAGTGAGTGGGCAGAAATTTGGCAGATGGAATATAATGTTGGAAAGTGTGAGGTTATGCACTTTGGCAGAAAAAATCAAAGAGCAAGTCATTATCTAAATGGAAAGAAACTGCAAAGTGCTACAGTACAAAGGGATCTGGGGGTCCTGGTACATGAAACACAGAAGGTTAGTATGCAGGTACAGCAGGTGTTCAGGAAGGCCAATGGAATCTTGGCTTTTATTGCAAGGGGGTGGAGTATAAAAGCAGGGAAGTCTTGCTTCAGTTATACAGGGTACTGGTGAGGCCACACCTGGAATACTGCGTGCAGTTTTGGTTTCCATATTTAAGAAAAGATATACTTGCTCTCGAGGCAGTTCAGAGAAGGTTCACTCGGTTGATTCCGGAGCTGAGGGGGTTGACTTATGAGGAAAGGTTGAGTAGGTTGGGCCTCTACTCATTGGAATTCAGAAGAATGAGAGGCGATCTTATCGAAACATATAAGATTGTGAGGGGGCTTGATCGGGTGGATGCAGGGAGGATGTTTCCACTGATGGGTGAGACTAGAACTAGGGGGCATAATCTTAGAATAAGGGGCTGCCCTTTCAAAACTGAGATGAGGAGAAACTTCTTCACTCAGAGGGTAGTAAATCTATGGAATTTGCTACCTCAGAGAGCTGTCGAAGCTGCGACATTATATAAATTTAAAACGGAGATAGACAATTTCCTAGCTGATAAGGGAATTAAGGGTTATGGGGAGCGGGCAGGGAAGTGGACGTGAGTCTAGGTTCGGATCAGCCATGATCCTATTGAATGGTGGAGCAGGCCCGAGGGGCCGTATGGCCTACTCCTGCTCCTACTTCTTATGTTCTTATGTACAGTGACCAAAGGGTAAGATTTTATGCTACCTATTTTGACAATTATGGCACAAATGAAAGAATTTTGTTCAGTGCCTTAGTGATTGATGTGCTGCTAGGTGAATATAAATACTAGCTTTATATATACTTCAATTGCACATTTGTAGCACAACAGTGACGGAGGAATGGGCAGAACTCCTGTTAATAATTAAAGGGGCCGCCTGATCACAAGTGAAAATGAGGATTGTGAATTATAGAAATGTCAGATGAGGATAACTAACATGAATACTAATAACCATGATAGAAACTACAGAGAAATAGCAGGCTGGAGTGCTGAAGCAGAATATTATCCCTTCCATCTGAGAGATATATGAGCTGGTTAAAGAAATGGAAAAGTTCGAGAGTGGGACAAGGGAACACGGGTTTAGCTAATGAAAGGCAAATTTAAAACTGATGCCGGGAAGTTCTTCTTCATGCACAGAGTGATCAACACATGAAATGAACTTCCAGATAGATTGGTGGAGACAGATCTCCTGGAATCATTTAAGAAACAATATTGATGCTGAAATGGGCTGGGGGGAGGCGGAGGCGCTAGGTACTTTCTGGATGGGCTGAATGGTCTACCTCATCCATAATTATCATGTGATCTTGTAAAATGTTTAAAGGACGCATATTCCAGGATACATACTGGAATGTTCAAGGAAAAAAGTGAGACAAATATTTTTACGAGCTCCATAAATATAAAGGCTGTACCCGAGGACGATAGGATTCACTTCATCACAATATTCAAAAAAATGAGTCAGGCATGGAGGGAATTAAAGACCAGTTAATGCAGCATTAGTAGTGGCAAATATTCTGAGATCATTTTATGGGATACTATTAATGTTCATCCAAATAGCACAGTGCAATAGATCTGGGCTCATAAATCTACCAGTTTTCTTTGAGGTGTAACTGAATTAATGGATGAGAGATAAGTAGCAAACGTGATGTACTTAGATTTTCAGAAGGAATTTAATAAACTATTATACATCTGAATTTTTTAAAAGAAAATAAAAGCAGGTGGAATTATTTAACTGGGATAGAAATTGGTTTGATAACAGAAAGCAGGAGATGATAATGAATGGGCAAACCATTGTCTGAGCTCAATATGAATGTTTTCTGGGTCTTGTACTGTTAACATGGAGGAGGAATGGAGGTAATATAATCAATCCTGTGTATAATGAACACCGGTTTGCCACGCTAAAACCTAATTATGTACTAGTGCTCAATCTTTGCTTCCTTTACCAACCAGATGTTTGCGCCGCTCATGAAGTTGAGTAGACATTTTGCGGCGGTACTAAACACTACTGCCATGATCTCCTGCGCCCGGAGATCGTGATGTCAGTCGAGCGTGCAATGCCCCGGTAGCACCCTGGACCGGATATTGAGTGGCGCCCCCTGTCTTACCGCCTGCCGCTAGCAATGACAGGTTGAGGGGAGCATTTTGCCGTCGGGAAGGGACTGGGGAAGCGCTATTTAAAGGCGACCGCTTCCTGCCTTTTTTTGTCGGCGAAATGTTTGCACCATGCATTCTGCGTGAGAGAGAGAGACTGCAGGAGATATTCAAAGCTGTGTTGAGGAGTTTTGGGTACTGAGCAGCAATTTGCAGGTTCTTTTTGATTTGATCTTCCTTGCATCGATTTAGAAGAGATTATGGGAGCTCTTTCCCTGGGCCTCTCCATTGTTCTTTCCAACAGATTTGATGTACAGGTCTCCCCAGGCCTAGATTCAAGGCTGCAATGAGCAGGGTGTGGATGAAGAGCAAGATCGATCCTCCCCTTTAAGAACTGACTGGCGCCAGTGTGTCTGTGTTCCATTGCTGACTGACATCACATGAGCTTCGCCAGCGCTCTGAGTTAGCGCCTCGCTCCTCGGCCTTTGCGCCTTAAGACAGGTGTACAGTGCCTGATTTAGCGCTCCAATCACCTCCAGGGGTGATAAAAGCCAAGTTTGCAGTCGGAGGCGATAATTAGCGCCAGGCGCTAAACTTTGCGCCCGGCCGATAATCACGCCCCAAACGGGGCGATACTGAATTTCTCCCCCCTGTATACCTTAGAGTTTGGTGAGTAAGGGAGTTTGGGGAGGGAGGTGCTCCTTTCTTCTTTTTCTATCTTTGTCAGCCTCCAGGAGTTAAAAAGCTGCACGAGAGGGGACAGAGAACCAGCGGGAGTTCGGCTCTGTGACACCCCCAACTGCATTCGGAGAAAAATAAAAGGTGACATCACGGGGAAAAGGGTAAGTGATTAGTTGGTTGGTGAGTATTTTGCTCACTTCTCGTATCTTTTAAAGCCCAGGAAATTTTGGAAATGCTTGGATATCTTTGCTGCAGTACAATGAGCAGAATTGTACACTGTACTCCAGGTATGGCAGTACCTGTATCAGCATTGTGTACAGACTCAGGATTATCTTCTGGGATTTGTGCTCTTATTCTTTGACTGCACATCTCAAGATCTGCTTAGCTTTTCTTATTGCTACTGTTGGTTTTGATGAGCTACGCCATGAATACCCAGAGGTCCCACTCCAGTGCCGTGCTGAGGGAGTGCTGCACTGTCGGAGGTGCTGTCTTTCGGATGAGACGTTAAACCGAGGCCCCGTCTGCTCTCCCAGGTGGACGTAAAAAAACCCATGGCATTACTTCAAAGAAGAGCAGGGGAGTTATCCCCGGTGTCCTGGCCAATATTTATCCCTCAACCAACATAACAAAAACATTATCACATTGCTGTTTGTGGGAGCTTGCAGTGTGCAAATTGGCTGCTGCGTTTCCCACATTACAACAGTGACTCCACTTCAAAAAGTACTTCATTGGCTGTAAAGCGCTTTGAGATGTCCGGTGGTCGTGAAAGGCGCTATATAAATGCAAGTCTTTCTTTCTTTCCTGTGCTGTGCCCAGTAGCCGAGAGTCATTTAGTTTATATTACCAATGTTTGTTTATCTTTCCTTGTCTCACTGCCTTATATTCGTCCACATTAAATGCTGATAGTCTAACCAGATCCCTTTGTGTTTGGTTTGTCTGTTGCTAATTCTTGAAACACCTCCCATTTCATGTTATCTGCAAAGTTAGACAGCTTTATTTTGGTTCCCAGCTCCAAATCATAGAAACTCATTGCAAGCCTCAAAGTCCCAGCACTGATCCCTGTGGCACCCCACTAATAAATCCTTTTGATATTGATGTAGCTCCATTCACAGCCACCCTTACTGGCTGTCTTTGTTTCAGCCAATTTTCAGTCCACCTCAGAAACTTGCCCCTATTCCCTTGCCTTCTTACCTTATGGACTAATAGCCTGTGTGACACAATATTAAATGCCTTGATTAAATGTAAATACTGTATATCGTCTCCTCAGAATTTCCATTGTCAACAAGGTCTGTCATTTCATTGAAGAATTGCAGTAAATATGTTAGCCAAGAGCTCCCTGCCGTTAATCTGTGCTGATTCCATCTTACCATAACCTACCTATCTTGATGTTTCATTATTCCTTCTTTCAGGTTGTCTTCTCACACTTGACAAACAACAGATGTTAGGCCAATAGTTCCCTGGGTCATTACAATATCTCTGTTTAAATTGATGTTATGTGAGAAACTTTCCACACAACTTTCCAACTACTTTTCTTTCTAATAATGCCTTAATGATGTGACCAATTTCACTGGCCACTTATTTAAGTACTGTTGTATGAAATCCATCTGGGCCTAATTGTCGTCTTTGAACTTCCTCAGCCTATCAATGGCAGTCCAGTCTTAAATGAATTTCATGGTAATACCATTCACGTATAATGTTGTAAGCATGCTCAGGCTGACTTTGTGAATGCTTTGATGGATGGAAAATCACGTGCATCACACTCTCAAATTACTGATTTGAACCGTCAAGTCTCTGTTTTTGTAAAATTGACCCTGTAATCCGGGTCACAAATATGCTCAGCGCTTGGGATCGATTGCCGACATATTGGGGTGTGCAAGGACAAGTGAGGGAAAAAATGGGGCAGCGACTGGTAGCACTGGGTCTCTGCCATAAATAAATTGACATGGGGGTGGGAGGGCTGGGTGCAGGGGGTGGCGGGGTTACACCATCCACCCTTTGTGGCCTGATATAGTAAAGAGAGGTGGAACTGGTGGAATGAAGTCACCCTGTAAGGGGTGGTGCGTGTGGTCAGCTTTGCCTCTGACTCCCTGAGCGGTTCAAATCGCTCCCACTCCCTTGGTTCTAGACTTTGGACTTATTTGGGGGTTGTAATGAAAGTGCAACAGACACCTGAGTTGGTCAAAAGAATTGAGATTTTTATTTTTGAGACAGGAAAATATACAATACAATAAATCTTATACTCTAAAAGGGGGAACACTTCGGAATATGTGAGGGAGAATGACAATAGACAAAAATACCTTACCCTCCCAATCCCACTACACTAACTAGGTTGAAATCCAGAGGACCAGGAAATGCTCACCAAACGACTTTCTTGACAGATTGTAGAGGTTCGCGATTTCAGGGTTCTCTTTAGTTGTGGTGGTTGGGGCCTGCCGTACCCCGGACGTGGTGGAAGACTGCACCTGCATTGGGTTTTCAGTCTTCACCTGTCAGCTGATGCGGTTGGATGCATAGTTGGATTTATTGGGTAAGTACCCAATTTCCTTTGGTTAGGTATAGTTTTTAGAGTCCTTTGTGTCAAATCTTACCCAGGGGTAAGCCAGGCTAGCTTGTAGAGTGGAAACAAACTTGCGAATTTTTGACTTCTTGTTGGTTTCTTGTTGGTCGCGGTGGCCCAATATTACCTAGTTGGTGGTAATATTGTTAGTTGTTGGTTTCTTGAGGCCTTTGGTTGCTGCGATTTCCTTTTCCTTCCATTTCGTTCTTCTTTCCTCAAGTCTCCGATCCTCCGACTAAGTACGGTGATGATGATAATGAGTAGTACTCTTTCTGAACTGTACTTTCTCTCTCCTGTACTGAACTTGAACTTTCTCTTGAGCTGTGTCGTCAACTGACTCTCTCAACTCGAACTGTCCGTCAACTGTCTGTAGTACTGAACAAGCAGGCCACAATTATACTGTGTTGAGGCCTGGCTTATCTGACCGCCAAATCTCCTCTGGTCCATTGTTAATTTTGGCGGGCTCGTTAATTTTAATAGTTTTAAATTCTCATCGAGTTTCGGGGCTGTTCCCATCTATTTTTAATTGATTTTTTAACTGGTTTTGGGATTCCTTCGAAATCAGTTTTAAGTGTGCAAAGTGTTTTTGGAAATCTTTCTGAGTGGTTTAAACTGTTGTTTGAGTGCCTTCTCCTGCTGGGACCAGGGTCTCTTTTGTCGACTAGTGGCATGTATTGTATTCACCAAAGCATACGAGAGCATGGGCCTTACACTAAACATCCGTAAGACAAAGGTCCTCTACCAACCTGCCCCCGCCACACAGTACTGCCCCCCGATTATCAAAATCCACGACAAGGCCTTGGACAATGTGGCCCACTTTCCATACCTCGGGAGCCTACTGTCAACAAGGGCAGACAACGATGACGAAGTCCAACACCGCCTTCGGTGTGCCAGTGCAGCCTTCGGTCGCCTGAGGAAGAGAGTGTTTGAAGACCAGGACCTCAAACCCGGCACTAAGCTCATGGTCTACAGGGCAGCAGTGATACCTGCCCTGCTGTATGCCTCAGCGACATGGACCATGTACAGCAGGCACCTCAAAACACTGGAGAGGTACCACCAACGCTGCCTCCGCAAGATCCTGCAAATCCATTGGCAGGATAGACGCACCAACGTCAGTGTTCTTGCTCAGGCCAACATCCCCAGCATCGAAGCTCTGACCACGCTCAATCAGCTCCGATGGACGGGTCACATTGTCCGCATGCCCGATACGAGACTCCCAAAACAAGCGCTCTACTCGGAGCTCCGGCACAGCAAGAGAGCCCCAGGTGGGCAGAGGAAATGCTTCAAGGACACCCTCAAAGCCTCCTTGAAAAAGTGTAACATCCCCACCGGCACCTGGGAATCCCTAGCCCAAGACCGCACAAAGTGGGGGAGAAGCATCCGGGAAGGCGCCGAACACCTCAAGTCTCTTCGCCGGGAGCAAGCGGAAGCGAAGCGCAGGCAGTGCAAGGAGTGTACGTCAACCCAAGCACCCCACCCACCCGCCCCTTCAACCACTGTCTGCCCCACCTGTGACAGAGACTGTAGGTCCCGCATTGGACTCATCAGTCACCTGCAAACTCATTTTTAATGTGGAAGCAAGTCATCCTCGGTTCCGAGGGGCTGCCTAAGAAGAAGAAGAAGTATTGTATTATTCATGTCCTTGATGGCCCTGTAGGTTTCGGCGGGAACAGTCTTTTCCGTGGGCTTATTGTCTTTATGTAGAATGGCTGGACTGGCCCAGAACATTCTCAGACAATCTGGCCTTTTCCAATACTCAAACTGTCTGTCCCACAGTGTCCAACCCATTCCTTTTGTTGCAGCTTTTCCACAGGCCTGAACATGCCTTTTAAACAAGCAGAAATCCTGGGGTTTTGATTTTAAGTCCCTTTTGGCCCAATATTTCCTTCAAACAGTCCAAAACCTCTTCTTTTCTTACTTTGGGGGAATCTGTAGAATTTTGCGAGCCTTACACACCACCAGAATTCTCATTTGGACAAACTCCTGTGCCCCCAGTGTACTGTACTGAGGCAAGATACTGGCGTAAAGTAGCATTGGTGGCTGTGGGGCCACAAGTGTTTTCTAGGCCAGGTACACGGGCAGGAAAATGTGCTCTTCTGACCCCAACAAAATTGGCTGATTTCAACTTTTCAAATAATTGTGCTGCTGGAGCAGCCACTTCCTCACACGAGCAGCTAGCCATATTTCCCTCACCCCTGCCATCTCCCCCACTCCCTGTTTTTATATCCTACGAAGAGTAGTATGGAGAAACAGTACATGCAAGTCAGGACATTTAAATCTGTGCACTGCAGACAGGGATTTGCACAGACCAGCTATTCATTAAGCAAGGTCTATATGTATCATGAGATGTGCTAATATTACCAAGGTTATTAGCACATTGAAACAGGAAACATGACACATGCATATGATGAAGGAACGTCTATTGTGGTTGATCATGTTGATCATTGATTATATTCAGTCAATGTTAGCCTCGTATCAACAAGGCTGCTCGTGCCCTGAGGTGCACATCAAAGACATTTGACAATAAATCGAAACAAATGATTGAAGCCTTTATTGGAATATGGGAGTAAGTTTTACAATTTCTGTTCCTGGTAAACCATAACATTATAACGAATCAAAAATTGCGCTAGTTGTGTATCGTGCACATTGGTCTCCGCAGGGGGAAGCTCTGTACCGGGATCACGAAATTGTTTGATTTCCCCCGATGCTGTGCAATTTTGGGCACCTACCTTCTTCAAGACATTGATGCAATGAAAAGGTTGATTCTAGAACTGAGTTCTGAAGAAAGACTCAACTTGTTTTTGACAACAGTAATAACTTGCAATTTTATGATGCTTTTAATACAATAAAGTGTTCCAAAGAGCTTCACAAAAACACAACCAGGCACCAAGTAGTGATGGGAGAAGAGTAGGGGAGGGGAGGTGGCCTCAAAGAAGTAGGTTATGAGGAAACTTTTGAAGAAGGAGAAAGAGATAACAAGGCAGTGGGATTTAATGAGGGCATTCAAGGGTGTGGGGCAAGATGACTAATGAAGAGGGACAATTGGTGCACTGGGACATGGTGGGCAGGATTTTCATTGGGCCGCGGAGACGGGATTGGAGGCGTGTGGGGGGTTAAAATCCCGAAATCGGGGGTCCCGACACCATCCCGCCCCCAACCCACCTCCATGCCAGTTTCAAAGGAGGCGGGTACCCGCCCCGCACTGGGACCCGCCTCCCCGAGCCGGAAAGGGGATTAGTGCCAATTAACTGCCTGTCAACAGGTAGTTAACAGGCAGTTTTTAGCCGAATCCCTATTTTTAATGTTGAAGTGTGGGATTCCCGACGGCTCCAAACCACGCTAAGTTAGAGGAGGTGGACCGTCAGGATGAATGGCTTGGAGGGGTCGAGATGTCCGGTGTTCAGGTGAGTGATGGGTGCATGAGTGCAAAGGTAAGTGTGTTTGGTGTTTGTAAATTGTTTAAAGAAGTTTTACATACCTTTACATACCTTTACAGCCTTCCTTCCTTCAGGTCTCGGGAGACCCTCATCTCACCGGCACAGAAAGCAGAATGGCTGCGAGCTGTCAAAAATTGCAGCATTCAGCTTTCTGTTCCGGGGAGATCTCTAAATCATCCTGACAGGAAGGAATTAACTTGGAGTACAGATTGTCAGTGAAACAGCTGTGAGACGCTGATATTTCATCTGTCAAAAGGTCTTGACAGATGAAATGTCAATCTGTGATGTCACCTGTTGCCGGGTGGCCCTTAGTTGGCCTGCTGAGCTCGCTGGGCGGGCTCAACAAGGTCAATCAAATCAAAATCGCGTGGGTTGGCTAGAACTCGATGGAGGCGGGACTACAACCCCGAAAGTTGTAGTCCCGCCTCTTCAATGAAAATCCAGCCCAGTGAGTCAATGGAGGTTGATGAGACATGGGAAGAGTACAGCATAGAGTGCAGGCAATGGAGTTTTGGATTTGTAGTTTCTACAAATGAGATCAGAGTTGGAAATTGCGCGTGGAAGAGGTTGCAGTGGCAGTGATGGGCAAGACCATAAAGG
Organism: Somniosus microcephalus; assembly: GCF_052327205.1. Classification (NCBI taxonomy): domain Eukaryota; kingdom Metazoa; phylum Chordata; class Chondrichthyes; order Squaliformes; family Somniosidae; genus Somniosus; species Somniosus microcephalus. Next base: position 41,282,731 of record NC_140993.1, on the reverse strand, counting down.
GACATATAGACCAGGACACATTTTGAATTCGATGCATTGGGGAATGCGGAGCCATTTGAGGTTGGCAAGGACAGGAGAGAGGGACTTGATGCAGGATAAGATGCAGGTGGCGGAGTTTTGGTGGGGTAGTGCAGTATAGGGTAAATTCACTGATTGCACACATCCAACGTAGAGACCCGCTTCAAAGGAGCATGAGTCAGCAAATCAGCATTACAGTGTTGCAGCCCAATCTCTGATCCATGCTACCTTTGAGCAGGTTCCCTGCCAGGAGCACAGAATTTTCCTTGATGCTGGTGGTGATGGAGGATCTCAGGCATAATTTTGAGCCAGATGGAAACCAGACTGGATGGATTTGAACAAGGAGAACAAGGATGAGAGATGTGGGTGAGGAGAGGGTGACCAACACTTTCAAGCGGAAAGAAAAATTCATTGCAGAAAAGAAGATTTGGAGGAGGCACGATCCCAGGTATTTAAAATGCGAGAAGTGATGGACAATATAGATGTAAGCAAATTATTTAATTTAGACTGCAAGCCGAGAACCGGAGGGCAGGATCATCAAATTAACAAGCCCTAATTAATAGTTGAGATCAGGAGTTTTTAATCAGAGAGTAATGGGTAGCCAGAACAGAAGCCCAGCTTAATAATGCAGTTGATGATGTGTCAATTAGCACCTTCAACAAAAGCTGATGATTATCTGACTAGCAATAGCACATGACAGGTCAAGGATGAGCACAGCACAGACAGAAATTGTTGTGTGGCTCCTGAGCTGTTGGGATATTGGAAATATCATGACAGGGAAGGCAATAGGTCAAGGATGAATAATTAAAGATGTAAAGTTTGATTATTATTATGCCATTTTGCTTGATTTATCTTTGGGAATAGAAAGAAACTTTATAACGTGGAGCTGTGACTCTTGAAATCTTTATAGCCTCAATGTTAGCCCCCCCGAATGGATAAAAAAATCAGAAGAGGCCCAGCAAGGTAAGAAACATAGAAACATAGAAGATAGGAGCAGGAGTAGGCCATTTGGCCCCTCGAGCCTGCTCCACCATTCAATGAGATCATGGCTGATCATCCAAATTCAGTACCCGGTCCCTGCTTTCTCCCCATACCCCTTGATCCCTTTAGCCTTAAGAAATATATCCAACTCCTTCTTGAATATATTTAATGAATAGGCCTCTACTGCCAATTTTTAAAAACTTTTAATGGTTTTCTTGTGGGCCAAGAGGATCTGGAGCAGGACCACGCAAGGAAACATTGGGCCTCCCCTGCCCCGGGCTTCCTCACCCCCTCCCCTCCCTGGACCAAGTTCGCCTCCCAACCCTCCCCTGACAACTGCCCTCCATGACAGGACAACTTCCCTCCATGCCAGGTAAGTTGGGCAATGCATGGCAGCCTCCTGCTGCCCATAACCCTGCTCCTGCCGCTGGTCTCCTTGTCATTCCTGCTGGGTTCAAGCAGGAGTTCATTGTTGAATAAGATGACGAGGTTCGGGGGTTAATGTGGTCCCCACCCCTTGCCGGCACGGCTATATGAGCCTGTTGCTCGCCCCACCCCCTCCCCACACCGCACTCCTGCCCCGAGTTAAAATCAGGGCTAATGTCTAAATTTAGTGATGAAGTTAAGTGATAACCAGTCACCAATCTTTAATCAACATGAAAGATAGAAAGACTTACATTTCTATAGTGCCTTTCATGACCGCCGGGTATCTCAAAGTGCTTTACAGCCAATTAAGTACTTTTGGAGTGTAGTCACTGTTGTAATGTGGGAAACGCAGCAGCCAATTTATGCACAGCAATCTCCCACAAACAGCAATGTGCTAATGACCAGATAATCTGTTTTTGTTATGTTGATTGAGGGATAAATATTGGCCAGGACACCGGGGAGAACTCCCTGCTCTTCATCGAAATAGTGCCTTGGGATCTTTTACGTCCACCTGAGAGAGCAGACAGGGCCTCGGTTTAACGTCTCATCTGAAAGACGGCACCTCCGACAGTGCAGCACTCCCTCAGCACTGCACTGGAGTGTCAGCCTAGATTTATGTGCTCAAGTCCCTGGAGAACAACCTTCTGGCTCAGAGGCAAGAGTGCTACCAACTGAGCCACAGCTGACACTGTTAGAACTAAGAGCCAGGCTAGGTGATAGGCCAGTGTGATGATGAAAATGGCAAGAGATGTGGTTTGAAATGATAAGATCACCTCGCCTTGCTTTCCACTGAATTAGTTAGCCCCTTCTAGCCTTGTGCTTTGTGCGTTACATTTAAGGGGTAATTTTCTGTCTTCATAGTTTGGGCAGGGAGCCTCACATACCAGGACATGCGCTACATGCAATTCATTGAAATGGACAGAAACTCATGCTCAGTCTGTGCCTGATTTGCACCTCCAGCATGGAAGGCTCTCTGTTTCAATTATGTGCTGGTAGTTTCAACTTTGGTGGGGAGCGTAAATCACAAGTTGCACAATGGAAAAGAAAAAAGGGCGGGATGTACAACAGGCAGCCGATTACGCCCACTGCCAAAATTGAAAGGTCGGCCTCTGAAGTCAGAAAATTACTCCTTTTATGGTCAGAAGATTTCGAAATCGGCATTAACTCCAGATTGGACGCTATCTGTTGATGAATTCATTACTGCCAGAAATTTTTAATTGATAAACACGCACAGATGAAAAAGACTTATCTCATCACCACCAGATGGTAGCATGATGTGGTGCTAATCTGTGCTTCAATTGCTGACAGTCAGGAATGCCCAAAGACAGCACTTGTGCCAGTCTGGCAAGCACTGCGCACAGTTTCCTGCACTTCCCCATGATCTTCAGATGTGGTACTCATTTTATTCGTCATTACAAGGCTAAGTGCACCCTCGTAGAATTCAAACCAAATAAGCTTCCTGGAGCTTGATAACGCAAGTCCAAATTCTACATTAGTTGACTTCGCCACTTGTTGTTCACAATTTATGCTTTAACATTGCATTTGCAATAGTTGTATGGGTGACATAAAATTATTCCTTTTATTACAGTCACTGAAACTCTTGTTTAACTGTGCCACGCTAAACGAGCAAATCATTTATTTTCAAATAAAGTGGACTTTATCCAACTTGTGTTATGATGACAGCTCTTGTACCATTGTTTTTAAAATTCCCTGGGAGTCACACCAAACCATTAACTTACCTTTTCAGATACTGATCGACAATTCCTATTGTACAATTGCAATATTTTCAAATTTTATAACAAATGACCATTTCTATCTTTAAAAAAAAGACAAGCGACACAAAGGAGGCAGGCATTATTTAGGGTTGAATATAAAATCTAGTGACACAGTTAAAAAAGACAATGGCCTGGCACAGACACTATTAGCGGAGAAAGTAGAATCCTTTTGCTATTTAAGCATGAACCTGTTTATATTATGTAACAGTTATTTTTATAGGTTATTTCCAAGACCTAATTCTTACCAGTCTGTAAGTTGTTCATCTGATTTGCCAAGTATGGGCTTCTGTCGGGGAACCAAGCTCACTTTTGCACTGCCCCTGTTGTCCGATATGTCAGGCCAGTGGATTAGACTCCTCACTGGCAGCAAGTGCACAGGAGATTGGTTGTTATATTTAAAGGATGGTATTCTGAGAAATTAATTTGGGTCGTCTCAGTTTAGTTGGCAGTAGACAGAGACGCCCACAACACAAAATTGCCCCCAATTTGTTCAGGACTACATCCTTGGACCAATCCTGCTCATCTTTCTTGCAGCTATCGTACAGAAACATGGGGTCAACTTCTTTATGTACGCTGATGACACCCAGCTCTATCTCTCTGCTTCCCTCATCAAATCCATTCAGAAGTAAGACCTGGATAAGCAAAAGGTTCTCCCTCATTGGCAGCCACACTGAAGTCAAACTCTTCGGCCGTAATTTTTTGGGGTCCTTGCTGGCGCGATCGGAGGTGGGTTGGGTGGGAAATTTGAAAAAAGTCGGAGTGGGTCGGGAACCCGCTGTTATCCTGACCCCACGCGCCGTTCCCTCGGGTGCGTTTGCCGGTGCGGCTGTGACTTGACCAGCAGAGGCGAGTGACCTAATTGAAATCATTATCAGCTTGTTGTCAGACACTTAAGAGCCTTTTTCCCCTTACCTTTCAAATTTCCCTGCATGGTCACGGGATTCACGCAGCTCGGGAACCACGTCTGTCAACCTGAGGCGGGAGTTGAGCGGCCATTGATTGCTTGACAGCATCAAATGTACTATAAAAGCTCCAACCTCACAGCTGATCACTTTCCTCAGGCAGAAGCTGTTGCTGACTACATTGCCTGCACAGATTTAGCTTTCTGCAGGCTGCAAGTGTTTCAGCAAAGTCTCCATCCAGTGTCACCTCATTGGAAGAACCTCTCTCACCATTGACAGATGGCTTCTGTCAACTCTACTTGAACTGCCATCTATTCTATCAGCACGGGTGTCGGTTATACTGTTTCACCTTGGTCCTCAGAGTTTGACTACAATGAGCCCCAACACCAGCAGCACCAGGCACACAAGGAGCACCAACAACAACAACACCACCAACCTTATCCGCAATCACCTGATGCTGTACAGGACAGAGGGCATCAGAACCTGAGCACATTGCTGCCGGGAGGCCAGGGATGATCTCATCATGTCCAGATTTACTTAATTTTACACAGTACACCCATATGGCTGCCACATGCTGCGCCAGGTTGGCATCACCCCACAGCAACACCATAAAGGATCCCTACAATAACCAAGCCATTCCTTTCACACTGACCACCATTGCTGGAGGTTCCGTTATGTCTCACCATTCACTGCAACTCCCTAAGCCAGTTCTAAAGGTGCACACAAATGTGTCCAAGACGGCAAAGTGGTGAAAATAAAGATTTTAATGGTTGACAATACATTAACGGAAACTTGCCATTAACATTGACTAAAACACCCAAGTGACTACCCTTGCGAATCTACTTGTGTGTCATCTTTCTCTTCCGCATGCTTCTACGAGGTGCTACCCCTGTGGCTTTAGCAGAGGTAGAGGCAGGCTGCTTATTTCCCTGCTGGGACTGCTTAGACACTCTTGGCGGACGTCCTCTGGGTTTTGGAGCCTGTGAAGGCCCTGCCAAAGTCTGCTCCTCCTGCGACTGTGCAGAGGCAGACTCAGTCATCACTGTCCGAGGAGGCATGTGGGGCCCTGTCTGAGGGTGGGGCAATGGGGGAGAAGTGTAAGCATTTTGAGAGGAGTCCACGCTTCCCTCTCCCCTCTCACCATCATCCCTCTCATGGGCCACCCATACTTCCCCGCTAGCAAGGAGCTGGAGAGCACCTTGTTGCACATCAGTGGGGCCATGAGGACCCATGTCTATGCCGACATCCCTCCTAGACAGGAGGTTGCCATCTATGCTCCATAGATAGCCATCTGTACTGGCCTCGCTAGACGTGCTCCTATCTAGTTATCCAGCAAGTTAAACACTTATTCAAAATAATTCCTCATGAAGCCGTTTCGCTGTTTGAAGCCTTTACTTGAACAATTTTGTGAAACTGTAAACAAAGACAAAGTATGTTTTGTACATAAACTGAGTACTATACATTCGATATTACATAAGATATAAACATATTTACAACAGTAGAATAGACTAATTGTATAACTAACTAACATTTGGACTCACTTCTGTAACTATCAAATATTAACCTTTTATAAACATATTATTGTCAAAATACTACTCTGACAACGTTGCTATTATGCTAACAAACAAAGATACTCACAGATATTGCACTTGGCCTAATATAGAACATCAGATTACATTGGATTGTGAATCCCTTATGGAATCCTCCATTACTGCCAGGTTCTTCCTGGAATTCTACTTCCTGGGATTCTACTTCCTGAGTCACACAGGAAGAAAGGTACGAAGGTCAAATGACCTCTCACAGGAAGAAAGGAACAAAGGTCAAATGACCTTTGCTGCATACAAACTGCTAACACAATAACCACCACCAGAGGGTGCTATCTGCATGTAAAAATGTCCAGAATGTCACTGCTATACGATAGCTACCACCAGAGGGTCTAGAACACCATCTATTCTCCATCAAGACCATGTGCTCCTGTCAGAGCCTCCTGCACTTCTTGCTGCACCTCCTGGATCGCCCTCTTTCTGGATGGCCCCCGAGTCTCAGTGTCTGAACAGAGCTGGGAGCATCCTGCGCCCTCCGGTGAGGAGTCTCCATTGCTGTCCCTGTCTCTACAATCTGCTCTTGCTCACTTGTGACTTGTGACAAACCTGGTGACAACACTACTCTATCTCGCATTGGACCCACCGAGGTGTGCGTCCCTGGCTGGTGCTGGGTGTGCTCATGTCTGGTGAAACTGCGCCCTCAGATAGAGGCTGGAGGCTCCTCTGAGGAATCGTCTTCCTCTTCTTCCTCTTCCTCCTGGACAGTGAGGGGGGGGGGGTGCTCCTGATGGACCTGTGGGAGAGTAAAGAGATGAGTTAGATATGCCATATGAAGAATGGGTACAGATACCATTATACACATGATGACCATTCCGTGGATGATGACATCAGTCCCCGTATGAGTGACTGATGTATGCCATGTAGCTGTGTGATATGTAATTCTGTCACCAGGTTGCTGAAATGTCCCCCTTTCTCCATCTCCCACCTCCAACTGCTCGGCACTCTCAAGACTTCCAACGCAGCCTTCTCTGCTGTTGTGAGGGTCGGAAATGATGGAAGCCCACCTCCAATTCTCTCCTTCTCCCTCTTACCATGCGCTTTCTTCGCCTGCAAGGAGGGAAAGAAGAGAAGGTTGCGTGAGAGTGATGCAATGAGTGTAAGGAATGGATGGGTTACATCTTTATAGGGAGACTATGACGGCTTAGGGTGGCAATGTTAAGTGGGCTCCTTGCATGTTGTCAATTGGTATGATTGCATTAGGAAGAGGCCGAGTGTGAGGGGTGGCTAGTGAGATGGGGATGTGATAATGTAGATAGAGAGGGATGGGTGGACATACAAGGTAAGTTGGTGTGAGTAAGGATGTGCAGGGGTAGGGTTGGGAAGGCAGAGTGATGGGGATGTGATGAGAGGCACAGCAGTATGACGTTGAGTGTGGCTTTGTACTCACTGTTCCAGATCTAATGAGATAATTGAAACGTTTGCGGCACTGCACCCAGGTCCTCTTGACCATCTCCCTGCTGTTGACCTCCTCTGCAATTTGGAGCCAGGCTCTTTTTGTCTCCTGGGGAGGTCTCTTCTGCCTATCGGAAGGGAAGAGGACCTCCCTGCGTGCTCTGACTCCCTCCACAAGCATATGGAGGGAGTCATGAGAGAACCTGGGTGCAGCCCTGCACCTCTGTGCAGCCATCTCTCCAACTGTTTGGTGCAATGAAAACCTCCAGTGTGAAATGAACCTTCAAATGCAATGTGGCCGTGGCTCCCTTAAATATACTGGCTGAAAACGCGTCATGGATGACATAATCAGACCTGCACCATTTAATTGGTCCGGGTATCGCGCTCGGCGGGCTTAGTAGGCCCCATTGACGCAAAGTCGATTTCTGCAGCGGGATGGAAGCAGCAATGGGTTCGCGACCCGCCACGCCGAACGCCCGCCCCCGACCCGTCCAGGTACAGAAAAATCCGGCCTTCATCTTCAGCCAACATCTACATACCTCTGCACTTGACTTCATTAACTTCTTCCATCTCAGACTGAGCCAGAAGATATGGAATCATGATATACTTTAACTCCATGGTGGATTTTAATTAAAGAAAAAATTATTATGGATTAGATCAGTAAGCAAAAATGCATGAACCATTTGTTTTCTTTTATTTCCTATACTCCAATTACTATTTGAAAGAAAATGAGATGAACTGTTAAGTGATATTAAATCCTGCCTTAAATATAAACCATTGATTGAAAGTTGAAGTCAAATAATGCTTCTGAATCAATCCTTACTTATTATTCGATTAACAAAGTCTGTCTGTAAGATGATGGAACCTGAGCTGAACTTCCTCCTCCACATCTGCTTTTTACCAACATTTCTTAGCTCGTCCTTCACCCCTTTCCCACCACTGAAATCCTAATCCATGCCTTCAACACTTCATTGCCCAACTTCTTAATGCTCTCCTCGCCAGCCTCCCTTCTTCAAATCAAAGGAAAGCATTAGATAAGTTAGTTAAGCTAAAGGAGGTCAAAGTACAGGGTTCTGATGAGGTACATCCAAGGATACTGAGGGAAATAGTGGTGGCCCGAGTAATTATATTTCAGGGTTCTATTGAGAGTGGATGCATACTGGAGGACTGGCCAAGGTAATACCAATTTTCAAAAAAAGGAGCTAGACCTAATCCAGAAATTACAGGGTAGTTAGTTTAACATCTGTGATAAGGAAAATCTTGGAATTTTTAAATAAAGATGAAATTACTAAACATTTACACAGAGGGTTGTGAGGCTGTGCAATCCACTGCCATAGTCAGTAACCGAACAACAACAACTTGCATTCATATCATGCCTTTAATGTAGTAAATCATCTCAAGACACTACACAGAAGCGATTATCAATTTGACACCAAGCCACATAAGGAGATATTACAACAGGTGACCAAAAGCTTGGTCAAAGAGATAAGTTTTATGGAGGGGAGAGAGAGGAAGAGAGGCGGAGAGGTTGAGGGAGGGAATTCCTAAGCTTAGGGCCTAGGCAGCTGAAGACAGGGCCGCCAATTTCAATTATTAAAGGTAGGTTAGATAGGTCATTGGAGAAAACGGGAATAAAGGGAGGTGGGAGCAAGGTGGACACGTGGGATTAGGATGACTGCTCATATATGGAGGATAAACACCATTGCAGACTGATTGGGCTTAATGGCTTGTTTCTGTGTTGTCATTTCTACGTAACCCTGCACAAGTTACAATTCATTGAGCTCCATTGGGATTCATCCTTCAAATTGACTTCAAAATTCTCATCCCCGCTTTCTAACCTCCCCATCCTACCTTTGGGTTCTCCTCCACTCTTGTGTGCCCATTGCTCATCCAACACTGGACCACTCCTTATTTCCTGCTACCTTCCCTCCACCATTGGCTGCTGCTTGTTCAGCCACTACCCTCTTGTCACCTGAAGTTACCCTCACTAGGTCTCTCTGCATGTCACCTTCCTCCCTGCTTTCGAAAACTTCTTTAAAACCCTTTTCCTCTGGTCATGCCTTCAGTTACCTCCCTCCCCACAACCCTCAACCCTAATCCTCTCTATTTTCCATTTCTTTTTTCTCTCCTTCTTGGCCTTCCTTGTTTTTCTCTCCTTAATGCAAAGCACTTTGAGATGTCTTCTTGTGCAAGGCGTGCTATCAAAATGTTGTAAATTGGCACTCTCGCTCAGAAAGTCTAGAGGACAGCTGGTGTAGGAAATGGAAAAAAGTTGTACGTATGGCGTGTTTTTCCTCAGTTGTGACACAAATACATTCTTAAGGCAGTGTAAAGGGAACTTTACTTTGCACCTAATTCTATAGTACTTGACTTGGGAGTGCTTGATGCCGACATTGGGAAAATGTTCCGTTAATCAGAAGTAACTTCTTTCACCTTAATAAACACATAACTAACACGCAAAAATAAATCTGCCTGTAGCTGTAGCTTACGCATCAGCTTTCATGGTAGCACAAAAAAAAACTACCAACTTCCGGAGCCTTGACAATGAGTAAAAGAAAATCAGAAACCTATTAATAGCAATTGCCACCATTAAAAATCATACCACATTACTCTGACCTCAGGATTAAATTTCCCCTCCAAGTTGCGACTGAAGCAACTTTACTTCATAGTAATTAGTGTTCCTCATGTTTTGTTTGCCGCGGTGCAGCAGATGCAGCATCGCCTGACATCCCCCTGTTACTTATTGCTATTTATTTCTTAGACTTGACTTCTTCCTGATGGTCGCAGTGAAACCAAGCATAGCCAATTGTAGGCCCTCATTCACAATGGAGATGTTCATAAATAAATCAACGCAATGTGGAAGCTAGCCTCAAGCGCTGCCTGAGGGAACTCTTGCATTGATGCTCTGTGTGCGAATGATTTCGAATGGAGGAGTTTTGAGTGCAAGGACAAAAGGAGAATGCCCTCCTCTTCTTCAAATAGCTTCATGGAATCTTCAGCATCCACCTAAACCACAAGAACATGCGGACAAGATCTCATTTTAACGTTTCACCTGATGGAGTCCCTGAAAGTTAACTGAGATGATAGAAATTTGGCCCTTTAATGCTTACTACATACAGCACAGATCAATTCATGTATCTAGGGTTCTGAGGGTCCATAATAGTTAGTTCCTCTGCCAGCAGCCTGGCCATTGGTTGCGAACCTGAACTTCAGAGTTAGTTTCAGTCACACAGCGAGCTAGTTTTTAGGAGTTGCTCCCACCCCTATATGGACTGTGGGAAGAACCCAAGTGAGGAGAGCACTTTAAATTTCATTTTTTTAAGAGTCAGAATGGAAATATTCGATTAGATAGGATGAAGATGAAATGGAAATTAAATATTAACAGTTGATTGTGGAATCTGGTGTTCCCAGCATGGAATGATGCTTGCTGGGAGTGCATTTCGGGAAGTTCTGGGCACGCAGCACGCTATTTTTCCATTGATTCCGGATGAGGAAAGAGAAATAGTGAGGTTAAATATAGGGAATATATAAAACCAAAGGGTATTGTTTATTATTACAACAACATTTGGTTTTGAGCGTGTATTTTGTATCTTCAAATTAATTTGTTGTCAGGTTGAAGGGACCTGCGGTTTCCTGGGCCAACCCATTTAATTTGTTTGAGTTTGTGCTGTAATGCTCAAAAATATTACAGCAATAAAATTACTTAAACATTAGGAATAGCTTTCTTGATATCACTCTCCTGATATTAACCCTAAACTACTACATTGAACATAAAAATGTTAACACTTTACCATGCTTGTTTTGCTGTTACAATCCTTCATTTTCTCTCTGTCCATTTGTACCGTAACTTCAACTGTACCCTTTTCTCAAATGTCATACTCTTTTCTGTCTATTCTAGTCTTTATTTCTATTTTTAAAGTTTAAAAGATTGTTTTAACTTCCTGTTCCTCTTGTGATCTCTGTGCCCAATGTCCATGTTGGAAGTTGGAGCAAGATTTATTTTTTGGTGGCAAAAAACAAGCTTTCAAGATAACTTTTTCCACCCATTAAAAGGCCAGATTCCGTAGACGGACACAATGCAACCAGGTCATTATTTTAATGCATAAACATAGCCAAACTCGAAATGGTTAATGCTGATGAGTATATCAACAAATAAAAACAGGAAATACTCAGCAGGTGTAAGGTTCGCAAATTTCGGCAGCCCCCGAAGATTATTTTTATTAAAGAAAACTTGGTTGGAATGTACCTTAAAAACCCAGGACATCAAAGATGGCTGTCAGGCCTCGTGGCAATAGAGAAAGACAGCCTGTCTGAATATCTCCCATCACTGGCTGACAAAGGATTGAAAATAATACCAGCCTCTGAGTACTTGAAACTGTCAATCAACTGCGGTTTAGGAAGTTTTCAACACGGAACAAAGGATTGTTTGTTTACAAGCCCTCAGCAGTGTTGACTCAAGGGCTTAAGCACTTGAAGCTGTCAATCAATTGTGGTTGGGCGGTGACCACAGGACAAAGGATTGTTTACACGAACACTTGAGTACTGTTTACCGAACACTTAAGGTTTGTTTGCCCAGCACTTAAGAAATCAGTGGGACATCTCAAACTGGTCAGCTTCATTCACAAACCTGTCAAATGAATGGGAAATGCATTCAAACCCATTACAGTCAATGGGGACAGATTGGTCCCTTTTGTGTGACTCAAATACGTCCAGATTTGGGCGCGAAGATAAGGGCTCCTAATGGGGTATAAAGATAGCCCCTCAGGAAGCCATTCTCTCTCTCTCTACCGCCTCACCTCCGGTGCCCTGCCTTTAAGAGGACCGTCACAGCCCACCCAAAGAAGTGGAATACCAGCAGTTACTTTTGAATCACTGGGGTATCTCCACTTTGGGCGGTGAAAAATCCAAGGCAGACCGCAGGGGCACGGAGCAGGCGTTTACTGGTGAGCATAAACTTTCTGGCCCATTACAAGGCAACCTAGATAGGTATAAGGGGTGGGAATTAAGGGGAATTTTGTTAAATTGTAATTTTAGTCAATTTTCCCTCGATGTGTCCATTTCTCCTCCCCGTTAAGTAAAAGTGTGCTGTATTCATAATTATTCTCACTGTATAGCAATTTATTCTTTATTTCACTGTATAGCAATTCATTCTTCATTTCAATAAAACATTGGCTTTCTTTGCACCAAACCACTGGTCTCATTTTGTCTATATCGCTACTGAAATAAGTCCGGCGGTCAGAAATAAAGGGGAAGCGATTCGAACCGCACGGGGCTGGAACAGCTCAGACACACGGCTGACTGACCAGGCAAAAACCCCAAAACCAACCAAAAATCCCCTTACACAGGCCAGCCAGTATCTGTGGAGAGAGAAACAGAGTTAACATTTCAGGTCACTATCAACAAGCCTGGTTTGGTAAGTAACCAAAGGGAGGCTTGCATTGTAAAAATTCAAATAAATTGGTAGAAAGCAGAGGTATAGAGAAAGTTCCCTCTTGAGCAAGAAGAAATCATGACTGCTCCTTAGAATGGGAAGGTGGTTGATTCTTGTTAATGTTCCATTCAGTTTGTCAGAAACTGCAGTAACGAGCATGAAGTGACAACTGGGTTCCACTCCAATATCTGATGTCGATTTCTTTGGAGAAACATTCAAGCTAAGGCACATTGGAATTAAATGGCTATTATACATAAGTTAGTCACCTTTTGCAGCTGTGACCATTTGATTCTTGACTGACAATACCAGAAATTTTTATGTATTAAAAAAAAATGTCAGCAGTTGGGAACTGACAAGAAAAAGTGACATTACATGACAGAGCAGATTCATTGTAAAGAACTGAGGCTGTCACATGAGAGAGAACAGTCAGAGAACTCAACTATATGTGAGGGAAGCGATTGTCAGGAAGGCAAATAAACCTTTATTCTTTTGCTCTTCATCTCTCTGTAACTTCCCTCATGTAGGGGAAGCATTGTTCTAGCAACATGGCATCATGACCAGAGCAATTCTTCCCCCACTGAGAGTCGTGCAATAGGGGAAGACATGGAGCAGAGGTGAACTGTTCCCCAAATAGCAAGGCGGGTCAGGGAACATAGGAACAGGAGTAGGCCATTCAGCCCCTCGAGCCTATCCCACCATTTCATTAGATAATGGCTGATCTGTATCTTAACTCAATCTACCCGCCTTGGTTCCGTAACACTTAATACCTAACACAAATCTATGAATCTCTGTATTGAAATTTTCAATTGACCAATCCTCAATAGCTTTTTGAAGGCTGGGGGGGTGGGGGGAAATTAAGGGTCTAGAGGAACTGATTCTTGTTAAGTGTTTCTCACATTCAACTGTATCCTCTGGTGTTCTCTCTCATCCTCATTTCTTTTGAATAAATACAAGCTTGTAATGTTGCTTATTTTTTGACAATTCGCAACTACTCAGATGAAGATTTCTCTGTACCACCAAACCTTATCATTTTCTTGTCATTGTCATTCAAGAATCGAGTGGCCACAGCTACTTCTAAATAGACCATGTAATCAATATCTCCATCAGAGAGGAGCAGTCACTGCAAAAGGTGACTGACTTAAGCTGCTTTTATATTGGGCTTCGCGGGTGTTAGTGTCACTGGTTCCCGACATGCAAGTCTCCCTCCCGCAGCTGACAGCAAGACTGCTGCTTTTGCTGAGGGAGGGTGGCTGCCAGGAAGATCTGTTTTTTTTTTAACCGCAGCTCGCCAACCACTGGCCACAGTCAATCTGGTAAACTTCTGGCCTTCGTCCAGTGTTAATGCACTCGGCCTTCAGCAAGACTCAAGAAAGGCACGTGTGAAAGGTGTGAGCACCTGACCCAGAACACAAGCGGGTGCTAATGGTTACACCCAGGTTATGCTCTTATTTAAGTCGATATAAAAAGAAAGGTTTGCGTTTAGACAGTGCCTTTCAGGATGTCTCAAAGCACTTCACAACCAAAGACGTACTTTTGAAGTGTAGTCACTGTAATGTAGGTAACACGGCAGCCAATTTGCACACAGGAATGTCCCATAAACAGCAATGTGGTAATGACCAGATAATCTGCATTTTTAGAGATGTTGGTTGAGGGATAAATATTGGTCATGACATCGGGGAGAATTCCCCTGCTCTTCTTTGAAATAGTGCCATGGGATCTTTTACATCCACCTGAGAGGGCAGAATTGACAAAAATAAGCAACATTACAAGATTGTATTTATTGAAAAGAAATGGGGATGAAAGAGAATTCGGTTTAATGATTCATCTGAATGATGGCAGCTCCAACAGCGCAACACTCCCTCAGCACTGCACTAGAGCGACAGCTTGGATTTTGTGCTCCAGTCTCTGGAGTGGGACTTGAACCCACAACCTTCTGCCTCAGAGGCGAGAGAGAACTATCACTGAGCCATGGTTGACATCTAAATAAGTACATATAGGGCAGTGTAAGTTAACTCCCATCAAAATAAGACGGTCAGACCTCTTAAGTGAGTGGCTGATGCCACTGAACCCAAGAAGGTATCTACGGCAAACATAAATTCATAACAGCACCTTGCTACTTGCATAGCATCATAGTACACTTGGACATAGGCACTAATATCCATTTTCACTATGAAATGAACCATATAATCGGGTCCCACCTCAACTGCTTCCTCTATGTGCCCAGATTATGACATTTTTATGTTGAAAACCCAAAGTAAATTCAGGGCCATTTTTTCCTCATTTCTGTTCTGTCAATGCGCTCTTTGTCAGCCCACTCCCCAGACCAAATGACAGCAAAGCACGCTGCTGTTAGACCCCTTTATATTATGCTTCATAAATGGCTGCTCAGAGCCACTGGGATAGTCAGAGTGTGAAAGGCTCAGAGGGTGTAGAATTCTTAAGGTGCACCCAGGAGAGCTTTTTGAGCCAGCATGTAGAAAGTCCTACAAGAGAGGGGGCGGTACTGGACCTAATTCTAGGGAATGTGGCCGGCCAAGTGGAAAAAGTGTTAGTAGGTGAGCACTTTGGTGACAGTGACCATAATATGGTAAGATTTAAGGTGGTCATGGAAAAGGACAGGGATGGGCCGGAAATAAAGGTTCTAAATTGAGGGAAGGCCGATTTTAATAGGATAAGGCAGGACCTGGCCAAAATGGACTGGGATCAGCTACTTGTAGGAAAATCCGCATCAGAGCAATGGGAGGCTTTCAGAAGGGAGATTGGGATCATACAATGGCAACATGTTCCCGTAAAGGTCAAGGGTGGTTCCAAAAACCACAGGGAACCTTGGATGTCAGGGGATATACGAGAATGGATTAGGAAAAAAAGGAGGGCTTTTGGCAGATACAAAAGGCTAAAGACGGAGGAAGCCCTAGAGGAGTACAAAAAGTGCAGGGGGATATTAAAAAAGAAATTAGGAGATCAAGGAGGGGCCATGAAATAACACTGGCGAGCAAAATAAAGGAAAATCCTAAGATGTTTTATAAGTATATTAAGGGTAAGAGGATAACTAGGGAAAAAATAGGGCCCATTAGGGACAAAAGTGGCAATCTGTGTGTGGAGCCGGAAGATGTAGGAGGGGTTATAAATGAATTTTTTGCATCTGTTTTCACTATGGAGAAGGACGATGTAGACATAGAAATAGGGCGGGGGGACTGTGATATGCTCGAACATATTCACATCGAGAGGGAGGAGGTATTGGCGGTTTTAGCTGGCCTAAAAATGGATAAATCCCCAGGCCCGGATGAAATGTATCCCAGGCTGCTGTGTGAGGCAAAGGAAGAGATTGCGGGGGCTCTAACACATATATTCAGGACCTCTCTGGCCACAGGGGATGTGCCAGAGGACTGGAGAACTGCTAATGTAGTACCATTATTCAAGAAGGGAAGTAGGGAAAAACCGGGGAACTACAGGCCAGTGAGCCTAACATCAGTGGTAGGAAAATTATTGGAAAAAATTGTGAGGGACAAAATTTGTCTCCACTTGGAGAGGCAAGGATTAATCAGGGATAGTCAACATGGCTTTGTCAAGGGAAGATCATGTCTGACTAATTTGATTGAATTTTTTGAGGGGGTGACTAGGTGTGTGGATGAGGGTAACGCAGTGGATGTGGTATATATGGATTTCAGTAAGGCCTTCGATAAAGTCCCGCACAGGAGACTGGTCAAGAAGGTAAGAGCCCATGGAATCCAGGGTGCCTTGACACATTGGATACAAAACTGGCTTAGTGACAGAAGGCAGAGGGTGATGGTCGAAGGTTGTTTTTGTGACTGGAAGCCTGTGGCCAGTGGGGTACCACAGGGATCGGTGCTGGGTCCCTTGCTGTTTGTGGTCTACATTAATGACTTGGATATGAATGTAAAAGGTGATATACCTATCAATTCATCCAATGAAAAGCGACGAGTTAAGAAAGTAACTATAGGTTTTTATTGGCTAAATAACAGAGCCCACCCTCGTGGGTGATCGGATCCAACAAGGAGGAATAGCAGCCAGTCGACCACCTTTATACCTGGGCAAGTAGGCGGAGCTATGGGCGGAGTCAGCAGTGGTCAGCCCAGGTATAACAGCGTGGCAAGAGGCGACCTCGTGTAGTGATACAACAGTGTAAACAGTGATAACCATAGTGTAATGATATAACAGTGATAACCATAGTGTAACGGTAGTGAACGATAAAAGTGGTTTACCACATTCACCCCTTGTTTAGATTTGAGTCCGGCGGGGTGAAGTGTACTACCAGTTCGGGTATGTCAGTCTGTCCGGAGGCCTCGTAAGTCTTTCTGATCGGCGCAGCAGCGGCGGCGGTGTTGCAGTCTCCGGTGTTAATGCTGGTGTCTGCGTGGTTGACGAAGGCTCGTGGGGTTCCAGCATGCCGTCTACCTGGGCTGGATTTGGGGGGGTGGTGGGGGGTAACGGTGGTGTCTCAGGGGTGCCCGAGGGTGCAAGGTCTCGTAAGGAGACTGTGTCCTCCCGCCCGTCTGGGTATGCCACGTAGGCGTACTGGGGGTTGGCGTGCAGGAGGACCACCCTCTCGACCAGGGCGTCCATTTTATGGGCCCTCACATGCTTTCGCAGTAAGACGGGCCCCGGAGAAGTCAGCCAAGTTGGCAGCGTGGTTCCCGTAGTCGATTTCCTGGGGAAAACAAACATTCGTTCATGGGGGGTGGCATTAATGGCAGTGCAAAGCAGTGACCGGATGGAATGCAGCGCTGCCGGGAGGACTTCCTGCCAGCGAGAGGTTGGGAGGCCCTTAGACTTTAAGGCTAAGAGAATGGCCTTCCAGACAGTCGCGTTCTCTCTTTCCACCTGGCCGTTCCCTCGGGGGTTGTAGCTGGTGGTCCTGCTTGCAGTGATACCTCTCGCTAATAGGAACTGGCGAAGTTCCTCGCTCATGAAGGAGGAGCCCCGGTCGCTATGTATATAGTTCGGGAACCCGAACAAGGCGAAGAGGTCGTTCAGGCATTTGATGACCGTGGTGCTGGTCATGTCTGGGCAGGGGAAGGCAAAGGGGAAACGGGAGTACTCATCAATGATGTTGAGGAAGTACACATTACGGTCAGAGGACGGGAGGGGCCCCTTAAAATCGATGCTCAAGCGCTCGAAGGGGCGGGTGGCCTTGATCAGGCTTGCTCTGTCCGGCCTAAAGAAATGCGGTTTGCATTCGGCACAGGTTTGGCAGTTCCTGGTCATGGTCCTGACCTCCTCGATGGAGTATGGCAGGTTGCGGGCCTTAATGAAGTGGTAAAGTCTGGTGACCCCGGGGTGGCAGAGGTCGTTGTGGAGGGTCTGCAGTCTATCAGTTTGCATGTTGGCGCATGTACTTCGTGATAGAGCATCTGGGGGTTCGTTCAGTTTACCAGGCCGGTACAAGATATCATAATCATAGGTGGAGAGCTCGATTCTCCACCTCAAGATCTTGTCGTTCTTGATTTTGCCCCTCAGCTTGTTATTAAACATAAAAGCGACCGAACGCTGGTCGGTGAGGAGGGTAAATCGTTTGCCTGCCAGGTAATGCCTCCAGCGTCGTACAGCCTCCACGATCGCCTGGGCCTCCTTCTCGACTGAAGGGTGTCGGATCTCAGGGCCCTGGAGGGTCCTTGAGCAGAAGGCCACCGGTCTCCCCTCCTGGTTGAGGGTTGTGGCTAGGGCGAAGTCGGATGCATCGCTCTCCACTTGGAAAGGGATAGACTCATCCACCGCGTGCATTGTGGCCTTAGCAATGTCTCCCTTAATGAGGGAGAAGGCTGCGCACGCTTCTGCCGTCAGGGGGAAGGAGGAGGACTTCATGAGGGGTCTGGCTTTGTCCGCATAATTTGGCACCCATTGGGCATAGTAGGCGAAGAGCCCCAGGGTTCTCTTCAGCGCCTTTGGACAGTGGGGGAGGGGAAGCTCCATGAGGGGGCGCATTCTTTCGGGGTCGGGGCCGATGACTCCGTTCTCTACTACGCAGCCGAGGATGGCAAGGCGCGAGGTGTTAAACACACATTTCTCCTTATTGTAGGTGAGGTTCAGCCGTTGGGCCGTACGGAGGAATCTTTCCAGATTAACATCGTGGTCCTGCCGGTCGCGGCCGCAGATGGTGACGTTATCTAGATAGGGGAACGTGGCATGCAGCCCGTTCTGGTCAACCATCCGGTCCATCTCCCTTTGGAAGACCGAAACCCCGTTGGTGACGCCGAAGGGAACCCTAAGGAAGTGGTAGAGGCGGCTGTAGTCTGCGGGTGAGGCGGTGGTCGGGTCTGGCGACAAGGTGGCGGTCGACTGTGGTGGACAAAGTGGCGGCGCCCACGAGGTTGAATAAGATGGCTGCCCCCACAACTCACATGAGGCATCCAGCTGGGTGTACCGGTTTATGGTTTGGCTGTAGTCGATGACTAGGCGGTTTTTATCGCCGGTCTTAACGACTACGACCTGGGCACGCCAGGGGCTGTTGCTCCTCTCGATGATGCCCTCCTTCAGGAGACGCTGCACCTCACAGCTAATAAAAGCTCTGTCCCCGGCGCTGTACCGCCTGCTCTTGGTGGCGATGGGTTTACAGTCGCGGGTGAGGTTAGCGAACAGGGAGGGGGGCGGGACCTTGAGGGTGGCTAGGCCGCAGGTGGTATGCAGTGGGCGGTTTAAAGGCTGCTGGTTGTCAACTGTGAGTGGGGGGAGGGTCCACCGTATGCCAAAGTGACACTTTGCAGGTGGGATTGGAAGTCCAGCCCTAGTAGGACGGCAGCGCAGAGCTGGGGCAGGACGAGGAGTTAAAATTTTTTATACTCCGTGCCCCTAACCGACAGGGTCACAATACAGTAGCTGCTGATGTCTGTAGAATGGGACCTCGATGCCATCGAGATCCGGTTGCGCGTTGGCCGGACAGTGAGGGAGTAGTGGCTCACCGTGTCTGGATGTATGAAACTCTCCGTGCTTCCGCTGTCGAACAGGCAGGTCGTGGCGTGGCCGTTTACTTTGATGTCCATCATGGACTTGGACAGGTGATGCGGGCGAGCTTGGTCCAGTGTGATGGAGGCTAGTGTATGGCTGAGCGAGCTGCTGTAGTCTGCGGGTGAGGCGGTGGTCGGGTCTGGCGACAAGGTGGCGGTCGACTGTGGTGGACAAAATGGCGGCGCCCACGAGGTTGAATAAGATGGCTGCCCCCACAACTCACATGAGGCATTGCTGGTGTCGGTTGCCTTGATCAAAGATGGCCGCCCCACGACTCACACGAGGGGATACTGGCATCTGTGGCCTGGATGAAAGATGGCCGCCCCCACAATTCGCATGAGGCACTGCTGGCGTCTGTGGCTCTCCCCCTGCAGGCCTTAGCGAAGTGGCCTTTCTTCTGGCAATGGGAGCAAGTCGCGTTTCTCGCAGGGCAGCGCGTCCTCGGGTGTTTCGCCTGGCCACAGAAGAAGCAGCCGGCGGCCCGATCGCGGGGGTCCGATGTTGCAGCCGGTACCGGGGGTGGCGGTCCCGATCGGTTCTGGGATGCCGACGCTGAGGTAGGTCCCGGAGGCGGCGTTGCGAGGGGTATTGCGGCCGGGGTCGGGCCGGAGTCCCAGGGTCGCGCAGTACAGTACCTGGAATATGCCTCGAGGTCCCGATGGGCCACTTCCAGGGAGCGGGCGAGGGCTGCAGCTGTGTTCAGGTCGAGGCCCTTTGATTCTAGCAGTCTTTGCCGTGAGTAGTCGGACCGAAGGCCTTTCACGAAGGCATCGCGGATATTCTCTTCAGTATTTTCTGCAGCCGTTACCGCTTTAAAGTCACAGTCCCTGCCGAGTGTTTGTAGCGCCCGTAAAAATTCATCTACAGACTCTCCTGGCTGTTGCGGGCGGGATCTTAGGAGGTGTCTGGCATATATAGAATTTACCGGGCTCCGGTACTGCTGTTTCAGCAGGTTGATGGCGGCCTCGTATGTAGCAAGGTCCTGTATGAGTGCGAATACTTTAGGGCTCACTTGGGCGGTCAGCACTCTTAGTTTGGATCTCTGAGGCACGCCGGATTCTCCCAGGTCGGATTCGAAACAGCTCAGCCAGTGTTTGAAGTCGAGGGCTGAGTTTGCTGCCTGTGGGTTTAGATCCAGGTACGGCGGTCGAAGGGCTCGCAGCCAGGCCGGCTGCTGTGGCTGTTGTAGCTGGGCGTCTGACTGGTCTGACAGTTCGTTAGACATTTTTAAAATTTAGCCAATAAAATTGATATACCTATCAATTCATCCAATGAAAAGCGACGAGTTAAGAAAGTAACTATAGGTTTTTATTGGCTAAATAACAGAGCCCACCCTCGTGGGTGATCAGATCCAACAAGGAGGAATACCAGCCAGTCGACCACCTTTATACCTGGGCAAGTAGGCGGAGCTATGGGCGGAGTCAGCAGTGGTCAGCCCAGGTATAACAGCGTGGCAAGAGGCGACCTCGTGTAGTGATACAACAGTGTAAACAGTGATAACCATAGTGTAACGATATAACAGTGATAACCATAGTGTAACGGTAGTGAACGATAAAAGTGGTTTACCACAAAAGGTATGGTCAGTAAGTTCGTGGATGATACTAAAATTGGTAGGGTGGTAAATAGCGAGGAGGGTAGCCTCAGTCTGCAGGACGATATAGATGGGTTGGTCAGATGGGCGGAACAGTGGCAAATGGAATTTAACCCGGAAAAGTGCGAGGTGATGCACTTTGGGGGGACTAACAAGGCAAGGGAATACACAATGAATGGTAAGACCCTAGGCAAGACGGAGGGTCAGAGGGATCTGGGTGTGCAAGTACACAGATCCCTGAAGGCGGCGGAACAGGTGGATAAGGTGGTAAAAAAGGCATATGGGATACTTGCCTTCATTAGCCGAGGCATTGAATATAAGAGCAAGGAGGTTATGATGGAACTGTATAAAACACTGGTTAGGCCACAGCTGGAATACTGTGTGCAGTTCTGGTCGCCACACTACAGGAAGGGTGTGATCGCGTTGGAGAGGGTGCAGAGGAGGTTCTCCAGGATGTTACCGGGGCTGGAGCGCTTCAGCTATGAAGAGAGACTGGGCAGATTGGGTTTGTTTTCCTTGGAGCAGAGGAGGCTGAGGGGGGACATGATTGAGGTGTACAAAATTATGAGGGGCATAGATAGGATGGATGCTGAGGAGCTTTTTCCTTTAGTAGAGGGGTCAATAACTAGGGGGCATAGATTCAAGGTAAAGGGCGGGAGGTTTAGAGGGGATTTGAGGAAGAACTTTTTCACCCAGAGGGTGGTTGGAGTCTGGAACTCACTGCCTGAAAGGGTGGTAGAGGCAGGAACCCTCACAACATTTAAGAAGCATTTGGATGAGCACTTGAAATGCCATAGCACACAAGGCTACGGACCAAATGCTGGAATATGGGATTAGATCAGACTGGGCTTGATGGCCGGCGTGGACACGATGGGCCGAAGGGCCTCTATCCGTGCTGTATAACTCTATGACTCTATGACTCTAGGAGTGAGATGGGTGATTGTCCTTGCTAAATTTTTGTGGGGAAGTACGTGGCCGTTGATTGACTCCAATTGCCTTCTCCCTGTGGCAGTATGACAACTTTATAGAGTGATTGTAGGCAGGAACCTATGCCTCACCCACTGCTGTATAATTAGTTAAGATTGTGATTGGGGACAAGTTTGATGTCCCACACACTATAACAGTGACATGCTGTCAAGCAGGAGACAGGAGATTCCTCACCGAGACAACCAGAAAATTAGATGCACCGTTGTGAGTGGGCAGCTCATGGGCACTTGTTACAGAGTAGTGCTAATTGAGCTGTTGGAAGTGGCCACCCCTTTGACGGGTATGGTAGCATAGTGGGTGTGTTACTGGATTAGTATTCCAAAGGCCTGGATTAATGATCCAGAGACCACAGTAGCTAGGGAATTTAAATTCAATTAAATAAATCTGGAATAAAAGGCTAATATCAGTAATGGTGACCATCAAACTGCCAGATTGTTGTAAAAACCCATCTGGTTCACTAAGGAAGTAAATCTGCCGTCCTTACCTGGTCTGGCCTATAGGTGACTCCAGACCCACAGCAATGTGGTTGACTCATAACTGCCCTCTGAAATGGCCGAGCAAGACACTCAGTTGTATTCAGGAAGACGGCTCATCACCACCTTCTCGAGGGCAATTAGGGATGGGCAATAAATGCTGGACTGGCCGGCGACGCCCACATCCCATGAATGAAAAAAAAATGGATAGTACACAAACACAGAGAGAAAGTGGAGGGGAGTGAAATTCTTTTTACAAAGCACCATAAAAGCTGTTTCACTAAAGGTGTCTGTTCATTTTATCCATGAAATATTGTTGAGCAGATAGGCAATAAAGCTCAGTATTAACTATCTTCTGTTCATTTTTATTCTTTCTCATAGCTTTGATGGTTTTGGCAACTCGTAAATCTGATATTCCATTTTTTACACATGTTAACAATTAGTACAAAATAAAGCGATTTAACCTGTCTTGACTTTTGTCTCTCAGTAACTGGCCACCAGAAGCTATGCAAATCAGGTTGACTCAGCTCTGATTTATCTTCCCTGCACCTCTCTCTGTGAAGAAACCATTTGTTTCCATGCCCATCCTCATGATAGCCTAACTAAGATCAGGAACTCACTCTTTTTAGGGAATTGCAGACAAGAACACTGTCTTACCACTCTGTGGTTGTAGTTACACTGCTGTATCCACATTGCTGCAAAACAGTTTTGAATGTGCATCAATCTGAACATAGCAGTACAACTGTTAGGGAATGGATGGTCTTGCTTATAAGTTTATAAATTATTCCACAAAATAAAAGGGTTCAAAGGCAAGTATGGCTTTCATATGAATTAAGCAGACAATGACAACGATTATTACAAAGAGTTACACATATACAATGATAACCATTACCAATAATAATTACACATATACTTGAGACACTTATGGTACAAGGTACTGGAGAATTCACTGCATCATTGGTTTCGAGCTCAAGAGGGACGGCTGGCTAAGCCTTGTCGATTTATATGAAGTATCTATTCCAACAGCTCTCGAACTGCTGTTTCCATTTACAACGCCTCTAGATCCATCTTTTGTTTCTTTACTTGTCCCATTACCATCCCATTTTTGCCTTGCGCCATCATCCCTTTTGTCATTTAATCTCTCCTGGCTTCCAACCTATCACAGACCTTCCCTTTGGTTCTTTCCTCCCCTCCCCATTTCCCTGCCTCTGTCGTTGCTTAAAACCTGTTACATCTCTAACATTTTCCTGTTTTGACGGAAGGTCATCGACCAGAAATTTTAACTCAATGTTTATCTGCTGAGTATTTCCAGCATTTTCTGCTGGTTTACAGTGGATTGCACACATTGGGCTGGATTTTGATACTGGGGCGGGCTGGGGTTGTGTAATCCGCATTTCGTGTTAGCCACCCGATTCTAAATCGATGTGGGAGAATGATGCGATTTTAACTTAATTGGCCAATTGGGTTCCAACGTGTGGGAACCCATGGCCAATGAGTTTTTCCAGTCTGAAAGTCGCCTCCGATGACGTCATCATTGCTGCTGCATTTAAGGTCTGCAACAAGCCTTGCTTCTTCTGCAGACTGCCAACCTTTTGGCCTTTGCAGTGAGAGGCACCTGCAAGAAGAATGGCCAGCCAGAGACCTAGGTCTGCACCCCGCTTCGATGACGTTGCCCAGCAGGCATTAGTGGAGGGAGCAAGAGCACATAAAGAGGTGCACTTCCCTTCTTCAGGGAGGAAGAAGCCTCCCCAGCAAACCAAGGCTGTGTGGATCCAGGTGGCAGAGGAGGTCAACTCTTTGTCAGTAACCCGCAGAACCTGGCTTCAATGCAGGAAGAGTTTTCATGACCTTCTGCGCACTGGAAAAGTGAGTATGAATTTCCCATCACCCTCAATCTGATCCCCATTGCCTCTCCTCACCAGCACTCAGCTTTAGCAATCTCTTCCTCCACATTCCACTTGACACTGACATCCATGCACCCTTACCCATTCCCTCTCTCTCTATGGTCACATTCACTTAACTATTCGACTATGCAGCCCTCACACTCCCTATCACTGTGATGCTATGAAAACAACTGACAACACACAGAGAGGGCCCTTGGTCTTGCCACCTCACTCCATCTTTGTCTCCTTCTAAGCATCTATGCTATGGGTTCTCTACACTCACTCCTTCATTCTCACTCAACCTCCACTTGTCTCCATCATTGCAGGAAAAGAGAGCTCACAATAAGCGAGAAAGAGCGAGGACAGGAGGAGGGCCACCCTCAGTAGCCCACCTCACCCCCTCGGAGGATGCGGTCCTGGAGATCGTGGGAGTGGAGGACGATGCACAAGTGGGGGATGGACAGACGGGTGCATCACAGCAAGCTGGTGACAGAATAGTTTTCCATCTCTCTCAATGACATTGCATGAGTCGCTGATAATGATTCTGAAGCTCTAACAGATGGACTTATGATCATCTGCAATATGCAATGTGCATGTAACCTTGGCATCACATGTCTGACTCTTTCCTTTACTCCCCCACAGGACCATCGCAAGCACCCGTCCCCAATAGCCAGGAGGAAGAGCCTGAGCATCCAGACTCCTCAGAGGAAGCTGAAACCTCTGAGGGCGCAGCGTCTGCAGAATTCAGCGCACCCAGCACCAGCGCAGACACTCACACCTCGGTGGGACCATCGCGAGATAGAGTAGTGTTGTTACCTGATGTATCACAGCTCACAAGTGAGCATCAGCAGATTGTGGAGACAAGGACAGCAGTGGAGAGTCATAGTGGAGGGCGCAGGACTCTGCCAGCTCAGCTCAGCTGCATGTCGACCCTCTGCCTCTGGGTGCTGGAACTCCAGGAACAGATGCAGGAGTCTCTGGCAGGTTTTGTCTCCAGGGTCGCTGCGAATGTGGAGCGAATGGAGGAGTCCATTGTGAACATGAGCAGAGCCTTTGTGGAGTCATTGGTGCATGAACGCATCACCATGGAAAGGATGGCAACCTCCATGGAGGTGATAAGTCGCCAGAGTGCAGAAAACATGGTGAGTGTTCTGAATAGAATGACATCTCTGGAGGAGCGGTGGTCATCTATTGAACAGAGAAACCAGACCTTCATGGAAGCCCTTCTGAGTAGGACTGCCAGTGCAGATACGGGTCTCCATGGCTCCCCTGATGTGCAGCAAGGTGCTCGCAAGCCACTTGCAAGCGTTGAGGGGGACCTGACCCATGAGAGGGAAGTTGGTGGCAGACATCAAGGAAGTGGGGGCTCCTCTCCAAGCGCTCACACAACCATGCCACTGCAGAGCCCTTGGTCAGAGCCCCACCAGAGTCCACACCCATCTGAGATCGGCGTCTCAACCCCAGCACAGCCGCAGGAGCAGCAGACTGTTGATGAGCCCTCACAGGTTCGCAACCCCAGAGGACGCCCGCCAAAGGTGTTGAGACAGGAGCAGCAGGAAAGTGAGCAATGGGCCTCCACATCAGCCGAAACCACAGGGGAAGCATCACGTAGGAGCACGCGTAAGAGAAAGATACTGCACAAATAGTCACAAGGGTAGTCGCTTGGGTGAAATTTGATGTTTTATGTTAAAAAGCCATCAGATGATTACTATAAATCAAAAAATTTGATGGATACTGCTGCAGTTGTGGTGTGTGTCATTTCACGAATGGGACTTCCACATTGAGGGCTTAGGATTACTTGGTATATGCCTCAGTTGAGGAAGCGCTCAGTGAAGGTGGCGAGAGGGGTTTCCCAGGAGGTCACACTGGAGATGGGTGTCAGGCTCCAAACTTCCACAGCTGTGGTTTTGCCTTCTAATAGTTCCCCCAGACCTGAGACAACAAAGTCCTGCCACCTGCAAATGATGGCTGATCAAATCTCCTATTTAATGGTTGAGCTGCCAGGTTTCACCGTCGTGTTTCAGAACAGGCGTGCATCACGTCAAAAAAGTATTAAAATCACCAAGGCCTATCAAAATGGCATTATAGAGGCAATTTAATGATTGTTAAGGGCCTTAACGGCCTATCCCGTCTCTTGGAGGCGGGACGGAGACGGGACCAGTAGACACGATTTAATAAAAATTGCTTGGAGGTGGGATGGAGGCGGGGTTGGGCCCACCTGCCAGTTTTTGCAATTTTAACCCCCCACACGCCTCCAATCCTGCCTCAACGGCCCGATGAAAATTGAGCCCATTGTCTTGCTAATTCTAAATAAGTCTCAACTGAAAATTAGTCCAAGCCAATTGCTCATGGCTGCTAGATCACTGAGGTGCTTTGTTCCTCAGAGTGCTGCATGTTCCTTTGAAACTTTCATGTCCCCTTTATCTCGGTCCCATAACATCTGCAAAAATGATTCTTGTGCACTTTCCCAGATCATAGAATTATAGAAGTTCACGGCACAGAAGGAGGCCATTTGGCCCATCGTATCTGTGCTGGCCAAAAAAGAATTGTCCAGCCTAATCCCACTTTCCAGCTCTTGGCCCGTAGCCTTGCAGGTTACCGCACTTCAGGTGCATATCGAAGTACTTTTTAAATGCGATGAGAGGTTTCTGTCTCTACCACCCTTTCAGGCAGTGAGTTCCAGATGCCCACCACCCTCTGGGTGAAAAAAATTCTCCTCAACTCCCCTCCTTCAGATGGAAGGTAACAGGGCAGAATTAGGAAATGTGCAGGAATATAAGGGACTTTGGTGCTAGGGGATTTTTCTACTTTATCTCATAATAAACAGATATTCATGTGTTCCTAATCTTAGGGGAAAAGTCAGCACCAGTAAAGAATGGTGGAATGTCAGAATGAAAGTGCAACTGAACAATTCTTCTATGTTTAGTGCTGCTCTGTGCATTCCTACCCTTCCAAAAAGAGGATAAAAAAAGGCCTGCGAAAAAGAAGCTAAGACATCAATTTTAAGCATTAAGGCCTCATTAAGGGCCACGAATGATGAACTAGTGCAGCATTCCTGTGGCTGCATTGGAAGGTGAACATTTTAGTCAGACTGGGTCTTACTGAGCTTAATGAAGGGGAAGATTTTAAAGTATCACAGCAGCTGTGAGACAAATGAATGGTACATAAGAACACAAGAAATAGGAGCTGGAGTAGGCCATTTGGCCCTTCGAGCCTGCTCCACCATTCAGTAAGATCATGGCTGATCTTCTACCTCATCTCGACTTCCCTGAACTATCCCCATATCCCTTGATTCCCTTAATATTCAAAAATCTATCGCTCTCTGTCTTGAATATACTCAACGATTGAGCCTCCACAGCCCTCTGGGGTAGAGAATTCCAAAGATTCACCGCCCTCTGAGTAAAGAAATTTCTCCTCATCTAAGTCCTAAATGGCCGACCCCTTATTCTGAGACTGTGTCTCTGGTTCTAGACTCCCCAGCCAGGGGAAACATCCTCCCTGCATCAACCCGTTCAAACCCTGTAAGAACTTTGTATGTTTCAATGAGATCACCTTGCATTCTTCTAAACTCTAGAGAATATAGGCCTGGTCTACACAATCTATCCTCAGAGGACAATCCCCCTGACATGAATCAGTCATTCATGAAAGAAAGACTTATGAAATAATACTGAGCGGCCTACAGGTGGCACTGTCCAGGGAGAGTATAAATACTCAGGCACGGGCCCAGCTTGCGTAGGACATTCTTAACAGGAACTAGTGAAGGACACAACTAGACCTCTATGTTGTAAAACAGTTGATTAAAGCTTTGTTTAACGCTTAGACCAAGTGCCTAGTAGTTTTCTTATGTCACCCCCCATCCCAGGAACCAGTCTGTGAACCTTCGTTGCACTCCCACTGTGGCAAGTATATCCTTCCTTACGTAAGGAGACCAAAACTGAACACAATACTCCAAGTGTGGTTGTTATGTCCGTGTATCTTAATGTTGTGTCCTTCAATAATCAGACAACAGACTGCAGGGAACGATTCAACAGGTGTTTACTGAATGAGGGTTACTCTAGAACTAACTGTAGAGATCACTACTCAGGGTTTATATACAGGTGTGGTCACTGCCGGTACTACAGTATACAGGAGCTGTAAAAAGTAGTTCTCTCCCTTAAGGTATATATACATTACATACATTACAATTCCTCCCCTTTTAGATTAACAGTACCATAATACTCATTTAACAATTAACATTTTTAATATACAATGTTATATGAAAATAGTCCATTCATATATTCAGTCTCTGGGGAGGCTTCCTGATTCTTTCTGGATAACGCCTTTCCCGAGTGTCTCGCTCTTGGTGCGGAGGCGATTCTAGCACCCTGTCGTCAGTTGATTCATCAGCTTCCAATGCTATTGTTTCTGAGGTAGATGCGACCTGTACGTCGGGTTCCTCGCCAGGTACGTATGGCTGAGACATGGGGTTGACTCGTTTCTGTGACTCTAGGATCTGGTCAGCATGGCGTCTCACAATGTTCTCCCCAACATCCACTGTGTACATTAGTGGCCCCTGCCGTGTGCATATCGTTCCTGGTTGCCATTTCTCTGTTCGGTAGTCGCGGGCCAAGACCGGTTGCCCTACATTGAAGCTCCTTGTCGGCTTCTCATTGATGTGCTGGAATTGCTTACTCTCAACATCTCTTCGTACATTTGGTCTGAGCAAATCCAGACGAGATCTCAACCTTCGGTTAAAGAACATCATGGCCGGGGCCTGGTTGGTGACTGCATGTGTCGCATTTCTGTAGGCTAACAGGAAATTGTCCACCTTATGCTGCAGTGGAATGTCGTCATCGCACATGGCCTTTATTGCTTTTTTAAAGTTTTGTACGAACCTCTCAGCCAATCCATTTGTGGCTGGATGATATGGGGCGGAAGTGTAATGCCTTACCCCATTCCTTTTCATAAATCTTCGAAACGCTTCGGACACAAACTGTGGTCCGTTATCAGAGCAAATCTGCTCTGGCAAGCCGTTCCTGGCAAAAATGGTCTGTAGGACTACAATAGTTTTCTCTGTGGTGGTGGAGGACATTTTGATCACCTCAGGCCATTTCGAGTGTGCATCCACGGCTATTAAAAACATTGAGTCCATGAATGGACCAGCAAAATCAATATGCACCCGTTGCCATGGAGATGAGGGCCACTCCCATGGGTGTAGAGGGGCATGTGGTGGTGCATTTTGGACCTTCTGGCATCCTGAGCTGCTCTTTGTCAGGTCCTCGATTTGCTGATCGATCCCCGGCCACCACACATAAGCCCTAGCAAGGCTTTTCATTTTCACACCTCCCAGATGACCTTCGTGAAGCTCATTGAGCACTCTCTCCCTTAACTTGGGTGGAATTACCACTCGGGATCCACACATCAAGGTCCCCTGGCATACTGACAGCTGTTCTCTTCTGGATGAGAATGCTGGCAACAGTGAGTCGCCATGTGCTGGCCATCCCTTCACCGTCAAATCATATACCCGAGACAGTGTCGGGTCATTTCGGGTCTCCTTCTCTATATCAGCGTTAGTTACTGGCAAGCATTCAATTATAGTCGAATGAAATATTTCGAAAGGATCCACTGCTGGTGCTTCCTCCGCAGCAGGTAGTGGCAGGCGTGATAGCCCATCAGCGTTTCCATACTGTTTCGTGCCCTTATACTCTATTTCATATTGGTGCGCCCCTAGAAAAAGGGACCATCTTTGTAGCCGTTGCGCAGTCATCACCGGAACGCCCTTCTTTCGATTAAAGATGGAGACAAGTGGTTGGTGGTCCGTCAGCAAAGTGAACTTCTGCCCGTGCAGATAGTGATTGAACTTTTTCACTCCCCACACTAGGCTGAGGGCCTCCCTGTCAATCTGGGCGTAGTTACGCTTGGCTGAGGTTAGTGACCGAGACGCAAAGGCTACTGGCCTCTCTGAGCCGTCCAGGAATTTGTGCGACAGCACCGCTCCAATACCATAGGGTGATGCATCACACGCCAACCGAATTGGTAGTGCTGGGTTGAAATGAGCCAACACCTCTTTTGATGTGATCAATGCTTTGCTCTTCTGGAAAGCTCGTTTACATTCGTCACTCCACTTCCATGGTACCCCCGTTTGCAGTAGGGTGTTCAGTGGGTGTAGTACGGTAGACAAATTCGGCAAGAACTTATGGTAGTAGTTCACCAGCCCGAGGAACGACCTCAGTTGTGACACATTTTCCGGTGCTGGAGCCTTGACTTCTGCCTCAATCTTTTCAGGGGACTTATGTAACCCCTCTTTATCAATAACGTGTCCAGAATACGAGATCTGCTTCTGGAAAAACTCGCATTTATGGTGATTAGCTCGGAGCCCATATTCCTTCAATCTAGTGAGCACCTGCTCCAGGTTGGCGAGGTGATCACTGTCATTTTCGCCTGTGACCAGGATGTCGTCCAAATAACACTGGGTCCCTGGAATCCCTTGCAGGACTTGTTCCATTGCCCTTTGCCAAATAGCCGGAGCTGATGCTACCCCGAACACCAGCCGGTTGTATTGGTAGAGCCCTTTATGAGTGTTGATCATGAGGTACTGTTTCGAGGCTTCTTCTACCTCCATTTGCAGGTACACCTGGGCCAGATGAATCTTAGTGAAGCGTTTCCCTCCAGATCGCGAGGCGAAAATATCTTCAATCCGCGGAAGTGGATATTGTACAGTGAGAAGGACTGGGTTCACTGTCACCTTAAAGTCCCCACAGATGCGAACCTTCTTTGGTTCCCCAGGCATATTACTCAATGACCTCTTCATTACAGGAACGATGGGCATAGCCCACTCGCTCCAGTCCACTTTGGACAGTACTCCTGAACGTTCCAAACCTTCCAGCTCTGCTTCGACGACTGGGCGGATCGCATAAGGTACCGGTCTGGCCTTAAAAAACTTTGGGCTTGCATTTTCCTCTATTTTGATCGTCGCTGTTATGCCTTTTAGTGTTCCGAGTCCCTGCTGGAACACTTCTTGTGCGTCAGTTAGCATTTTTGACAGTCGGCCAGGTGTGACGTCGTCATCCTTTTTGGCATCTACAGTCAGTGCTTGTATGGAATGCCTATCTAGCTGTATCTTCCGGATCCATTCACGTCCTAGTAGTGGTGGTCCTCCATCTGGCAATACATATTGGTCCATTTTTGGTGTTTCCTTGCCGTTATATATAACGTTCACCCTTATTTTTCCTTTTGGGTAGACTTATTGCCCCATGTACGTCTTCAAGACAATTTTTGTATCTCTCAAGGGTATATGTGAGAATAGCCGCTTGTAGTCCCTTCGGTTTATGACTGTTAGGGCTGATCCTGTGTCCAATTCCATTTTCACTTGGACTCCTGCTATCTTGAGCGTGACCCAGATAGTTTGGTGATCCTCCATTTTGATCACATTATGTAGATTCAGACAACCCAGCTCCTTGCTTCCGGAGTCTGTATCACTCTTCTGTTCGTCTGAACTACTCTCTGTCACCTTATGTACCTTCTTGTACTTCTCCTGTGGAGATTTCTTGCTGCTGGTTTTCTTTCCCGACCTGCAGACTCTTGCTATGTGTCCTACTTTTCCACACTGTCTGCACACTTTGTCCTTGAACCAGCAATCATTATGGTCATGTGTTGTTCTGCCGCAGCGATAGCACTTCACTGTTCTGTGTGACATTTCATTTGTGCTATATTGTTGCGGTCTCCGTTGTATCTCTGCAGCGCCCCGTGCTGCTGCTTCATGTGATACTGCAATGCTGAAAGCCTTGTCCAGCATAAGGTCCTTTACTGATAGAAGCCGTTTCTGGGTTCCTTCACTTTGAAGCCCACACACAAACTTCTCCCTTAAAGTATCTGCTAGCCCCGTTCCAAACTGGCAGCGTTTCGATAGCTTGCGCAGTTCCGTTAAATACTCAGCATTACTTTCATCTTTATGCTGGTTCCTTTTGTGAAACTTAAATCTTTCTGCTATCAGCAGCGGTGTGGGGTTTAAGTGGTCCTGTAGGATTGACACTATGTTTTCAAAATCCTTTTCTACTGGCTTCCCTGGGGTTACTAGGTTTTGTAGTAAGACATACGTTTTTGCACCCATTGAATTCAACAATACCAGCGCTTTCTTGTCATGTGGCACTTCATTCGCCTTGCAGTATACTTCTATGCGTTCGACATATGTCGTCCAATCTTCGACTTCATTGTCGAACGCTGTGATACTGCCACTCTTCGGCATTTTTGGGTGTGGTTAGACTGGCTTAAAATGGCGTCTCCCGCGCTTTCCTTTCTTCCCTGCTGTGGCTTAAAATGGCGTCTCCTGCGCTTTCCTTTCTTCCCCGCTGCGGCTTAAAATGGCGTCACCCCCGCTGCTGCCAACGCCGCTCTTGGCGGTCCTCGTGGCAAATGGCAACGTCCTGTGGGTTTCATGCGCTGCTCCTGCGCTGCTGCCAATGCCGCTCTCTGCGGTCCTCGTGGCAATGGCAGTGCCTCGCATTTTCCTGCGCGCCTCTCTCCCCCGTTGACGCTGCTCGGCCCTTGACCACCGGCTGCGCCCTGCTCTCTCTCATCTCTCTCCCCCGTTGACGCCGCTCGGTCCTGAACACCGGCTGCACACTGTGCGCTCTGCCCTCTCTCTCTCCCCCGTTGACGCTGCTCGGCCTTTTTCTGTGCCACTCGGTCGGGCTCTAGCCCACCGCTGTCTGGGAAGGGTCTGCGCAGTACCTGTTGCCAGCTCGTTTCGCTGGACCACCGTGACTTGAAAGCCAAGCCTGGCTCTCGACAGCCTCCCCTGCGATGCTCAAATCTCTGTTGGAAGACTGGGCGGTTGCCCGTGGTCAACGCCCGTGCTTCTGGACTCGACCTCCTTCCACTGTTCTCCAGGAGCGAATCCCTGGGAGATGGTGCAGAGTTGCAGGTATGTTCGAATCTGCGTCGTCGCCAATGTTATGTCCGTGTATCTTAATGTTGCGTCCTTCAATAATCAGACAACAGACTGCAGGGAACGATTCAACAGGTGTTTACTGAATGAGGGTTACTCTAGAACTAATTGTACAGATCCCTACTCAGGGTTTATATACAGGTGTGGTCACTGCCGGTACTACAGTATACAGGAGCTGTAAAAAGTAGTTCTCTCCCTTAAGGTATATAGGCCTAGAAATTCAGTATAGCCACTTTTGGGGCGGTAAAGTCGGGCGGCCGCTAAAGTTTGTGCCTGGCGCAAAGTCGAGGCCACTTCGCCGATATTCAGTAGCTTCGCCCTAAGAGTTTGCTCGAGCGCTAAAACTGGCGATGCACGACTATCTTTAGGCGCTAAGCCGGCGGCGCTGAGCGATACCGCCGAGGCCGGGCGCAGCGCAGGTGCGGTCATTTCTTGATTGACAGCAGACACCCTGGCGCCGGCCAGCTCTTAAGGGGGAAGGGTCGAGTTGGTCTGCTGCCACGCCCTGGACACTGCAGCCCTCCAGCTAGGCCTGAACACTGCTGCTGGACCCAAATAGCGCCTGAAAGGATAGAGAAGGCCCGTGAACGAGCGCAGTGCTTCTCAGAGCATGATCTGAGGGTGCTGGTTGGCGCTGTGGAGAAGAGACGCCATATCTTGTTTCCGGACAATGGGAAGAAGCCGGCGGCCCGCGTCTACCAGAAAGCCTGGAGGGATGTCGCCACCAGGGTGACATCCAACAGTGAGGTCCCCAGGAGCTCTGTACAATGCCGCAAAAAGCTAAATGACCTCACCAGGATTGTCAGGGTGAGTACCCTTTCCAGTGTCCTCCTCATCCTTGCATGTGCACCTCACATTATGGGCAAAGGGACCTGAAAGCCCTAATGGCCAGCCCTCATGCAGCAGCTATGGGACAGTCATGAACATC
This sequence comes from Somniosus microcephalus, assembly GCF_052327205.1. Taxonomy (NCBI): domain Eukaryota; kingdom Metazoa; phylum Chordata; class Chondrichthyes; order Squaliformes; family Somniosidae; genus Somniosus; species Somniosus microcephalus. The sequence goes on along the minus strand of NC_140993.1, from coordinate 41,248,451 downwards.
AATTGCACATTCTGCACTTAACACACTGGCCAAGCTATTCGACCATGGGAGGCAGTGCACACAAGATCAGGGCTACACACTGGCCAGGCTATTCGACCATGGGAGGCAGTGCACACAAGATCAGGGCTACACACTGGCCAGGCTATTCCACCATGGGAGGCAGTGCACACAAGATCAGGGCTACACACTGGCCAGGCTATTCCACCATGGGAGGCAGTGCACACAAGATCAGGGCTACACACTGGCCAGGCTATTCCACCATGGGAGGCAGTGCACACAAGATCAGGGCTACACACTGTACTTAGAGGCCGTCCTTTCTCTTGCAGGCCAAGCTGGCCAATAATAAGAGGAGCCGGACTGAGACCGGGGGAGGCGGACCCCAGATCCAGCAGCTCACCGAGCTGCAACAGCGCGTGGAGCGCATCATGGGTGCCCGGGTGATTGGTCCCGTTGCATCTGGAGATGCCGACCCTGTTCTGGGCACCATTGGTAAGGACATCACCTTTTGGACCTCTCTCGTCCCACTTGCGCATCAGATCTACATCCTTTGCCACTGTCCGACCAATGCGCTGAATGCCACCACTCATGCATCCTTCGCTGACGCCCTCTCCTCACTCTAAAGCTACTCTTGTGCCTTCCTGCTTTCAGATGGTGAGGAGGAGGCCCCTGAAGCTGCCAGTGACAGCCCCTCAGAAGAGGAGGAGGAGGAGGAGGAAGAGGAAGGCGGCCCATCAGGGGAACCCTCAGCCGCGGCAAGCCATGCCAATGTAGGGGACACGTCTTCCCTGGAGGGGAGCCTGGGGGAAGTGTCGGAGGGGAGTGTAGCTCCTGGGACCAGCGGCCTGCAGCAACGCGGGAGGGGGTTGGAAGCTCAGCGGCCTTCTCCCCAGAGGGGGGAAGGGTTGGCGGGGAGTCCAATTGCTGGGCCCAGCGGCGTCCAGCAACGCAGGAAGGGTCGGGCAGCTCGGCGGCCTTCTCCCCAGAGGGAGAGTCCGGCCTCCAGTCCGGAGACGGTCACCGCCGAGGAGCTGCGCCTCCTCGAGGACATGTCCATGGACTCGGAGCGCCGGCATACGGAGCTCATGGGGGTAGTGGCACGGATGCCTGAGGCCATCGAGTCCCTGTCTCGGAGTGTGACCGAATTCGGGGCCTCACAGGCCACGAGTTTGGCGGAATTCGGGGCAGATCAGGCAGCGAGTCGGGCGGAATTCAGGGCAGCTCAGGCAGCGAGTGGCCAGGTGATCAGTGGTGCCGTGCAGTCACTGGCTGCTCTGATGCGGTCACAGAACAGGGCAACACGGGCACTCACTGCTGCCACACTCGCTGCGTCAGCCAGGCATCGCCAGGGCACCCGCCGCGCTGCAGCAGCACAGCGGTCTGTCCCTCGGCAGATTGCTGCGCATGCTGCCGTGCTGGCCCGGGCGAGTGCCAGTGTCTCAGGCGACCAGCGAGCGCCTGCCATCCGCCAGCTTGCCCCCATTCCTCCAGCCGCCACTGCCACTCCCCCAGTGGAGCTGCCATGAGCTGCTGCAGCGACTGATGCTGCCCAGCCACAGCTGCAGCATTCACCAGCCGGCCCCTCGAGGGCCAGACCTCGTCTAGGCCGACCCCCAAGGGCATCTGCCGTCACGACATGTGCCCCTCAGGAGCCTTCGCCCAGCCTTGCAGCAGCCACTGGGCTCACTTTGAGGAGGAGCAGCAGGGCGTGCAGGGGCCGCAAAAGTTTGCAGAAGGCATCGCCCTCGCGGGCCACAAAGTAGAGGGTGTGCCCAAATGTTTTGTTTTTTGGAATGGGTGTTTTGTGAAGGCCGAGGATGAAGGCCATTTTTGTTTACATCTTTTGTTAATCCTCCCCAGGTTGTGGGAGTGAGTCATGTGTGTGAGTGTTTTTTGGGGGTTTCGTCTGTTTTTGGTTTTCATGTGGGAAGGGCCCTGAGTTTGTACAATAAACCATTTTCTTTATTCAGATTGTCCATGTTTGATCTTTGAAGTGTTTGTTGCCTTAACCGGCTGAGGGCTTGCGGAGCGGCTGCAATCATATTCTTTCATTGGCACAAGCCATTCCCTGACAGGGGGCCTAGAAGTGATGTTCAATAAGCCGCCGACAGGCGGCCCTTGGACCTTCTGCCTCCCTCCTGGGCTGGTACTCCTCCTCCTCCTCCTCGTCCTCATGCTCCTCCTGTTCCTCCTCCTGAGGTGGTGGTCCAACGTGAGGTGGCAGTGCCTGAGTCCTGCGGATAGCCAGTTTGTGCAGCATGCAGCAAACGACGACGAATTGGGAGACTCGCTCCTGCGAATACTGGAGGGCTCCACCGGAGCGATCCAGACAGCGGAACCATTGCTTCAGGACGCCGATTGTTTGTTCGATGATGTTCCTGGTCGCTTGATGGCTCTCGTTGTATGCCTCTTCAGCAGGGGTCCCGGGCGCGCGGAGCGGGGTCATGAGCCAGGTACACAAAGGATAGCCTTTGTCCCCGATAAGCCATCCTCTTGGGTGAGGCTGTGCCTGGAACATGACAGCCACAGTTGTCTGTCGCAGGATAAAGGCATCGTGGCTGCTGCCTGGAAAGCGGGCATTGACAGCTAGGATGCGCTGCCTGTGGTCACACACCAGCTGTACGTTGAGGGAATGGTAGCCCTTCCGGTTGCGGTAATCCTCGGCATGCTCAAGAGGTGCCCGCAAAGCCACATGCGTGCAGTCAATGGCGCCCTGCACCATGGGGAAGCCCGCTATTCTTGCAAATCCCACTGCACGCTGCTGCTGCTTGTCCAGGGTCATGGGGAAGGAGATGAATTGACGTCTCCTTCTGAAAAGGGCATTGGTCACCTGGCGGATGCAGCAATGCACGGTGAACTGGGAGATGCTAGCGATGTCCCCAGCAGCGGATTGGAAGGAGCCGGTGGCATAGAAGTTCAGAGCCACCGTCACCTTCACTGCCACCGACAGAGACGTCCTGCGCCTCGGCTGTGGACGCAGATCTCTGTGATGCAGCTGGCAGATCTCTGCAACCACCTCCCTTCTGAATCGCAGCCTCCTAACACACTGCGCGGCAGACATGTTGAGATAGGAGAACTGCTGGCGGTATTCCCTGAGTGGGTAAGGCCTCCGTTGCCGATGCCTGTTGCCCCCTCTGCATCTAGCCAGGGCTGCCACTCTCTCACGGCGCCTGTGAGCCCTTCGGACATAATGCTGAACCTCAGCGTCAGCACCCAATGCAGCCCCCATAATATGCTGGCAAACACTGAGATCTCAATGAAGGCAAAGAGAATTGCAAAGCTCTGGCCTGAAGCCAAAAATACCTGTCCTAGTGTTGGACCAAAGCAGTAAGCTCTCTTCCTTGGTCTCTCTCCAAAAATCCGTTGCACAAGAGTGAGTGCTGCAAAATGGCTGCCCTTTATAGTGCAGGGTAAGTGCCCTTTAATTTGCGCTCCCCGCGGCCCGCCTCGGCTGTGAACCGTTCCACTTCACAGTCGTTCGGGCCGCCAGGCGCACAATGGGGCGGCGCGAGTGAAGTTCCGGTTCCGGGCGCACAAAGGGCGTTGCACGACGAAATGACGTCATGATCTGCGCGCGCAGATGAGCGCGTGCAATGACTTTGCGCCGGCGCTAAATGTCTACTGAAGTTGGGGCGAGGCGCAGATCGCGCTGCGCCCGGGCGCTAAGCGCCTAGCGCTCGAGATCTACTCCTCCTAAGGCGCTAACGGCTGACGCAGCCAACTGAATTTCTAGGCCATATATATTACATACATTACAGTGGTCTCACCAGGGCCCTATATAATTGCAGTAAGATGTCTTTACTCTTATACACAAATCCTCTTGTAATAAAGGCCAACACACCATTTGCTTTCCTAATTGCTTGTACAGACAGGTTTCCATCCCGGGTGCATGGGCATAACACTATTGGCATAGTGGAGCACAAGGAGCGGGGAAGGGCAGTCCCAGAGCAGAGAGAGGATAGAAGACATGTGACAGGCCCGTCCCCAGTCAGCGGGGCAAGTACCACCTCATGTGGCAAAGTCAGCTGGCATGGTGGAGGAGCAGTGGACAAGCAGACTCGTGCTCAACAAGGAGGGATTGACTGACCTGGAACAACCGATCCACCAAGATCTGCGGTCAAGCGTTGACGTGCATCGCCGCGGGTAGCAATGTCATTACTGTCCACAACCTTTATGCTACAGAGGCCTTCCAGACCATCTTAGGTGACAGCCATTTTATCCTCTACAGCTCTGTAAAGAAGACAACTAAAGCCCTGTACCACGATGCACCCTGCGCTATAACTTCAGCAGCCAACAGCAGCAGCGACTGTAGTGGCATCAACAATTTTTTCCAAATGGCTGCCTGCCCTAAGATAGAGGACATCACTGATATATAAGAAGGGTTATTACTCCATGAATATGCAAATGGCATGCAACCACCATAAGAAAATAATACACATGATCACTGGGATAAACATATGGGCCTAGAAATTCGGTTGGCTTTGCGCCCAGTTTTCGCCCAAAGAGGGCTTTTGCGCCAGTTGCTAAACTTCCCCCGATATTCAGCGGTGCGGTAATGGCGGCGTTAGCCAGTAGCGCTGCGCCACCACCAATGACATCATCGGTGTGCGCAGTGCCCCGCTACCGGCCCGCTACCGGCCCGACCGCCATATTGAGTTGCGGCCGCCTCTTCCGCGGCGGCCGCAAACAGCGACCAGAAAACGGGGCCTACCTGATGCGGTAGTGGGGCGAGTTAAGGCGGATGTGCGGCCGGCCGCTTTTTCGGCGGCTGCCTGCCCGCACCTCCTTCCCGGCCTCCTCCACCCCCCCCCGCGGCATTGCTGGCTGTTTTCCGGGAGCCCGGCACTTCTCCGTGGTGCCGGGCTCATTTGCCGGCACTAGCGAGCGGCGATCGCGCTGTTGCAGGCACCTCCCCCTTAAGAGAGGGAGGAAGGCCTGCAGTACCGCAGCCTGCCGCTCCACAGCGGGTGGCGCTGCGGCACTTAGCGCGCCGATATTCAGTTTCAGTTCCCCAAGCGGGGGCGCCGAAACCCTTGATTTGCGGCCGGCTTCGACTTGGGGCGCTGAAACTGAATATCCGGCGGGCGCAAGTGGCTCCGCGCGCAGCGGTAATTTCTGAGCGCAAGCGAGCTGGCTGCCCCAAAGTCAATTTCTAGCCCATGATGCTTTCATTCTGAGGTGATCCAATGTAACACAGCACTTTACAAAAGATGGAAGGATGGAGGCCGGTTCCTCAGAAATATGGGCCTAGAAATTTGAAGTGTTTTGCACTGGCTGTTAAGGCCTGTTTTGGGGGAATAATTTGCGGCTGCCACACTTTCGCTCGCTGCTGGCGGGTCCCGCAGCGGCTGCCAGTTTCGGCAGGTCGGCAGCGCTGCCATTGCCTGCGCTCGCTGAAAGTATTGTAATTAGTCGGAGTGTGATGTCAATTGGCGTGCAATGCCTATTGACGCCTGCTCATCCATTTTGGATATCACTGCTCCTTTTGCTGCCCCCTCCAAAGCACGCCTGTGCATGCAGCCGCTAAAAGTGCTTCAGCAGCGTAAACAGCCATGAGGATGCTTCAAGTGACAAATGTAAGACAGCCAGGACTATTATCTCCTTGTAGCAGTGTTTATATTAATCGCAAGCTAGCTAACCCTTGGGATTTGTAGATAAAGTTTAATTTTTTTCCCCGGTGATTTGTTTATTTGAAACTGTCCTGCCTGAGATTTAATACTGAATGTAACAAATGGGAAGATGCAGAATCTTGCAAGTGATTACTTCTGAGTGACTAGAAGAATAAACTCGAGGTTTGGATTAGGAATCACCTGTGGATGTTCAGTGTTTCGATCTTTGAAATCTGAAGTGTGAATTAAAAATTTTTAAGTTAGCAGATTTAAATGTTCTGTCCTCGCCATGGAATAGTAGAAAGCCCTCAGTTGTCAGACCCTCCTAAGCCAGTGACTAAAGTGACCCAGCCTATCAATGAAATGATGACTAAATTTGAAAAGCATTTAAAATAAAGAGCTTTGCTTATTCCTTTAGAACGAGATGTGTGGGTAAAGTGATGGGGAGAGTCGAAATAACAACAGAAAACACTGGAAAAACTCAGCAGGCCAGGCAACATCCGTGGAGCGAGAAACAGAGTTAACGTTTCAGGTCGAAGGGTCTGCTGAGTTTTTCCAGCGTTTTCTGTTGTTTTTTCGGATTTCCAGCATCCGCAGTATTTTGCTATCGTGATAGGGGAGAATGCTTGAAAGCATTAAATGGGCCATCTTGGCTCAATGTCAAAAAAAATGAACTGTGTTCCCTTTGAACAACACTGAACGCTGCGTGCCTTCTTCAGTGCAATGAGAGGTACAGACTTCCGAGAATTAATTTGCCCTGTTGCATGCCCATGCCCTCCCCACTTCTCCTCCGATCCCATAAATCCCGAAGTCCGATCGAACCACACACTTTCCCAGCGCAGTTGGCAGACTCCCCACAAATGATTTGCCGAATCGTTGATCCATCTGCCGAAACGTTGAGAGCCGGAGCCTGAGCTGATTTAAAAGATGACTTCCACAGATAGGTTTGCTTGTGTCACTTTGCTGTACTTTAAACAAGAGGGAGCTTTCTCCACAAAAGCTGAATGCAATGCTGTAGCATTGGTGAGCGGGTGGCAGGCAAATTGTTGTAACAAATACGGCAACTGTTCTGCACATGGCCTAGAGGGTCACTCGTTTCTTCCTCATTCTCCTCAACTGCAAGTGGGGCACAGATGCGCCCTTCGGCCTCCTGTGAGTGCGCGTTACACTACAAATTCTCTGCACCACTGATGTTAATTTGCAGGCAGCAAGAACATACCAGTTCTGCCTCCGTTCTCTCTGCGGGCAGCGGTTAGCCTTGGCCGACGCTGTTCCTGGCAGGTTTCCGGCCTACTCGAATTTCTAGGCCATGGTGAGCAGTCATTGTCAATAATTGCTCCGCATAATACCTTTAGTGTGTGAGGGTTTTGTTGCCCGGTTCTGCCAGTGAACTCTGCAGTTGGGCACAATTACTGTCTATTGGACACATTTACAGTTAGTTTTCAGTGGCCTGAACAACAAAACAAATAACAGTAGGAAATAGATACAATAAAGCATATAAAAGAAAGACTTGCATTTACATAGCGTCTTTCACGACTACTAGACGTCCCAAAGCATTTTACAGCCAATGAAGTACTTTTGAAGTGTAGTCACTGTTGTAATGTAGGAAATGTGGCAGTCAATTTTGCACACAGCAAGGTCCCACAAACAGCAATGTGATAATGACCAGATAATCTGTTTTGTTAAGTTGGTTGAGGGATAAATATTGGCCAGGACACCAGAGAAATTCTTTGAAATAGGGCCATAGGATCGTTTGCGTCCACCTGAAAGGGCAGACGGGGCCTTGGTTTAATGTCTCATCTGAAAGACGGCACCTCCGAAGCAGGGTGAAGCAGGGCCCTCATTGAGTAGAAGCGCCAGGCAATGACTATCTCCAACAAGCGAGAGTCTAACCGCCCCTTGGCATTCAACGGCATTACCATTGTCAAATCCCCCACCATCAACATCCTGGGGGGTCACCATTGACCAGAAACTTAACTGGACCAGCCACATAAATACTGTGGCAGCAATAGCAGGTCAGAGGTTAGGTATTCTGTGGTGAGTGTCTCACCTCCTGACTCCCCAAAGCCTTTCCACCATCCACAAGGCACAAGTAAGGAGTGTGATGGAATACTCTCCACTTGTTTGGATGAGTGCAGCTCCAACAAGCTTCAAGACGCTCGACACCATCCAGGACAAGGCAGCCCGCTTGATTGGCAACCCATCCACCACCTTAAACATTCACTCCCTCCACCACGGGCATACTGTGGCTGCAGTGTGTACCATCTACAAGATGCACTGCAGCAACTCGCCAAGGCTCCTTCGGCAGCACCTCCCAAACTCGCGACCTCTTCCACCTAGAAGAACAAGGGCAGCAGGCGCATGGGAACACCACCACCTCCAAGTTTCCCTCCAAGTCACACACCATCCTGACTTGGAAGTATATTGCCGATCCTTCATCGTTGCTGGGTCAAAATCCTGGAACACCCTCCCTAACAGCACTGTGGGAGTACCCTCACCACACTGACTGCAGCGGTTCAAGAAGGTGGCTCACTACCACCTTCTCAAGGGCAATTAGGGATGGGCAATAAATGCTGGCCTTGCCAGCGACGCCCACATCCCATGAGCGAATATTGAAAAAAAAGGGGATGCAAAGGACTGAACCCAAGAAACCTGCATGTGACTCCCTCTTTAGGCTGTAAGGGGTTTCGTCCTCGGGAGGTTTCCCTGAGGTTTCTCTCTCTAGAGGCCTCTCTCTCTTGCACAGTAAAACCTTGAGTGGTTCGACCCACTCACCCCTTAGATTCTATACTCTGGACTTAGGCGCAGGAACTACAATGTAGAGAAGGCTCTTGTAGACCAAGTTTGATGAATCAAAATGAAATTTTATTGCAAATGGAAAAATACCAAATCAAATGCAACACAGATAAGAGAGTACATGGGAGGGAAAAACAAACACAAACAAGTCATAACGACATTATACTAACTAAGGCAAATACAGGCATCTTATACTCTACAAAGATCATCATGAAATAAGGAAACACACGGAACATCGAGGGACAACAACTCATGTTAATTGTACCCTTAAATCCACCCCCTTATTAAACCTATCTAGATCTGGTGTGGAGATGCCGGTGTTGGACTGGGGTGGACAAATGTAAGAAATCACACAACACCAGGTTATAGTCCAACAGCTTTATTTGAAATCACAAGCTTTCGGAGCGCTGCTCCTTCGTCAGGTGAAGTGGAGAGATGCATAAAAACACAGCTTATATAGTCAGAGAATAATGTCAGATGTTTACAGGTAATCTTTCTAACTGCCATTTATCACACCTCGGCAGAGAGATAATCACAGCAATCAAAGGTGTAAGTGGTGTCCAAACAGGTCAGTCAGGAAAACATTACATCAAAGAGCAATGAGGTGGGGTCACAAGGGGTCAAATGTTGCAGATGCTGGGGTCTGTATGAAAAACAAAAAAACAGACAAGAAACATTTTTTTTGCTGGAAATCACAGCAGGTCCGGCCGCATCTGTGTGGAGAGAACAAGCCAACGATGACTCGAGTCTGGATGACCCTACATCAGGTGGGGTTACATGTAGCGTGACATGAACCCAAGATCCCGGTTCAGGCCGTCCTGCAACATTTGCATCTGCAACATTTGACCCCTTGTGACCCCACATCATTGCTCTTTGATGTAATGTTTTCCTGACTGACCTGTTTGGACACCATTTACACCTTTGATTGCTGTGATTATCTCTCTGCCAAGGTGTGATAAATGGCAGTTAGAAAGATTACCTGTAAACATCTGACATTATTCTCTGACTATATAAGCTGTGTTTTTATGCATCTCTCCACTTCACCTGATGAAGGAGCAGCGCTCCGAAAGCTTGTGATTTCAAATAAAGCTGTTGGACTATAACCTGGTGTTGTGTGATTTCTTACATCTATCTAGATCTGATTGTGAAGGGCCAGAAACATGCTCACCAGTCCCACTAGGGAGTGCAAGGTTTTGAAATCGAGTCTGTGTTTGGTCCTTTCAGGCGTTTCGTCTCCACGTGGATCGTGGAGTCCCCTGCGAGCTGTGCCACACCTCTCTCCTGAGGTGGGGGTCGGGGGCGGCTGGACACCGGCGGGCCTGGATGTCAGTGGGGTCGAGGATCGTTGGCTCGACCCTGGTCAGGGGAGCCTTGGGCTGGTATGGCCCCTTTGCTTTTGGCTACGGCCCAGGGATGGTCGATGATCTACCGATGGTTTTCCCCGGGGCGGGACGCTGGTTTCGAGCAACTTTCTTTATACAGTCATAATTATCTTTCTCCTCCGACGGTGGAGAGGAGTCCGCTGATCTTTCCCCAAGCCAGCTCCTCTTTGCCCAACTCAAAAGCTGGACCGGCTGCTGGGGCTGCAACGACTGTCCGACTGTAAACTGTCTTTTAGCTCGACTCTCCTTGTGACTGTTCAAGCTTGCATTGCCTGAAGCTCACCTCGTGTCTTCTCGTCCCTTCGTGTCCAGAAGCTACTGCCATCTCCTCCAAGCTTATCGAGTGCTTGCGTGTAGCTCCGATCTACTGCTGTATCAACTGCCGAAAGGTCTCGCCAGATATACCTTTCTTCCAGAGGCTTCACTTCCCGCCCAAAATCAGGTTAGTCTTTGTTTTAATTTTGGCGGGCTGCGAGCACAGTGGGGTAGTTATTATATTTAAAATGTCTTAAACGGCTGGTAACAGGCCCATCTCTGGTCTGGAATTACCTTCATTGTTTTTAATGTCCTGCTGATCTCGTTATTTAGTCCTGGGTGCTGTCCTCATGAATATGAAATTGTCCCCTTTTGTCTGGGGCAGCATTTTGATGACCTCTGTCTCCAGGCCGATCTTGACTAGATCGGCATCTAATCCATATGCATCCCTGTGGGTCTGGTTTCGTTCTCTCAGGAACGGCTTCCAGAACTCACTGTGGGTTGAATCCACAAAACTGTCTGAGGTTGCGCAGGAACCATTTTAAAGTGTACCAATAAGTTGGTCACATGGTATGGCGGCCATTTTGTATGCCCCTTTTTTTTCTGGGCTTCTTTTAAAACAGTCTTTAAAATCATGGTCTCTTCTGCCATTTGACCCTTATTAATACAAAGTCCAATTTTGCGGATCCTACAAGGCCATTGGCAGCCCCAATTTTTTTTTAAAGGTGCAACATTACCGTAAATCATATCAAAGAAATTCTCGGCATCTAGGCTTGAATCGTTAATGTTTCCCTGAGTCATCTGAACAGGCGGGTGGGCAGGCAGGTGGTATCTTTCTTTGATGTCTGTGCTGAAGGATGGCACCTTCTCTACTGCACTAGAGTCTCAGCCTAGAGTATGTGCTGAAAGAAGAGAGATGTGATTAATTTTGGTTGTGAGCAAAGCCACAGGAGATGAACTGCATTTAAATATATATACACGGTGCATTTACATGGTATAACACTCCTGTCATTACAACATAGTGTACTCTCTGACTCAACATGAGCAATACCATAGGTACCTCACTAGTGTATTATCAAAAACAGGGAGCGCCATGTGTTTTAAATAAACATGTCAAGGTGAATTCATTGATAACCGACTCTCAGTCGGGAGCTGTACTCGAACGGAGCATGGGTCAGCGATAGAACTACAATTGGTTTACATCTTTAAGCTTTAACTGTTATCTTCTTTGACTCCTTTCTCCCCCTTCCCTCCACCCTCCACAATCTAAATATTCAATTGATCACTGTTAATGAGGCGATTCTGCTGTGATCTGGACCTCTTTTTACCACCCTCCCCACCCCGCCCCCCCCCCCCCGCCCCCTGCCCCCAAAAACGGCTGTGGATGCTGGGTCGATTGAAGCTTTTAAGACTGAGATTGATAGACTTTTGTTGGGTAAGGGTGCTAAAGGATATGGAACAATGGCGGGTAAATGGGGTTGAGGTACAGTTCAGCCATGATCTAATTGAATGGCGGAACAGGCTCGAGGGGTTGAATGGCCTACTCCTGTTCCTATGATACGTGTTACAACACTGCAGCGCTGATTCCCCATCCTGGGCTCTCCTTGAGCCTGAATTTACTCGAGTCTTCCTTCAGAGTAGTGAATATCAACTAACCCAGACTTGCGCCTGAAATTATGCAGTGGATTACTGCAAAAATGCATGAATCTGAAATTCTTTCCTTCTCTAGTCTAGCAGAGGCATTAACATAAATGGGTTAAATAACACAGGAAATGAATTTCAGACAAGTATGCTAAGCATTCGTACACTAATATCCCATGGCATGATTTCATGGCCTATGGGTTTTTTAGCATAATTTATCAATTGCAATTGTTAGTATTTAGGATTTCTCTGTGAAGATCAGTTAGTGGCAAGCAATGATAAAACACTGCTAATGATCTTTCCATGCCAGCGAATGGCAGCTCTCAGTAACACAAAACGTTGAAGCTTCATCTTGCTGCGCAAGGTGAAATTATGTCAAAACAATTGGTGCAAAGGGACCAGATGTCAAAGGAGTGTCCTATGTACTTGTGAAGAGTTTGGAGTTTTCCTCAGCTCTTGTGATCTTCAAGATGGAGATAAGTCAATATCCTTAAAAGCCTAAACTCCCCTTCAACTGTAGTACCCGTTCTTGTGTCAACCAATTATGACAAACATAGGCAGTGGTAGTATCTGGGCTCTGTGAAAGTAATTCTAAACAAGCTAAAGGCAAAAGAGTGACACCTGCAGAACAGAAGTGGCTTTTGACATTGGACAGCTCTTGATTACATTGAATGGTGCAAAATGCAGGAATTACTAGGATTCCAGGAGTTTAGACCCAAGAGCAAGATTCCGAAAAGGCCACGGAGCTTTATTGTCAAACGCCGGGAATTTCCTCAGGGCTTCTGCCACTCCACCACCAAAACTTTGGTGGAAGTTCGACGGAAACCCCGGGCGATCAACACCCTACTCTTGAAATTATGCTGTGGGATAAAACACTTTCATCTGAAATTCCTCCTCACTGCTTTTATTTTTGCAGAGGTTTTAACCCGTTGATTTTAAGAAGGTTGGTAGATGCACTAAAATAGAGGTAGAGGGACTTCAGATGTATTAAGCTTTGAAACATTAAGATCACACAATGCCATTTCAAGGTCCCGGCAATCAGCTAAAGTGTAATATGCAGCAGTTGATCTGCAATTTATTCTTGTCAAAAGAATTGCTCAAAAATGTCATTGCAGCAAATCAACAAAAAACTTTGTAGGTATCAGCCTGTATTTGCCTTAGGATGTTAGTGCAGCCATGCACTGCCCCACTATGTATCCTAAACCCAATAATACAATGTTAATACTTTTAAAGTACTGTAATACGGAAGAAAAATAAGCTCTCAGCTGGAAGGAAAGCGATAATATGTGATGGAGGAATAAAGAGAAATATTCCACTTAACGGCTCTGCAGGGTTTCTTATCAAACTGCCTGGAAGGCAGAAATAAGGGAACTAGCAGTTCTGTTTACAATGTTCACATTCCAAATCAGATCTCAAATAGCAGGAGGGATTTGAACCCCAAGTGTTACAAGAACTAAACCAGGCTCAAGCCTCCGCATTAGACACAGCACCTTCATAAAATAGTTGTTACCGTTCGCCAAGTCCAAAACCAGACAGGGACGCAAGATAGGTCGGGGGGGTCATGACTTGACCTCTGACATTTGCTTTGCTGATAATACAAATTCATCAGAAGGCTTGACAACCTCTATAATTAATGCATCCATATCAAGAGACATGGATGCATTAATTATAGAGGTTATTAAGTCTTATTGCTGAGGGAACGTTATATTGTCAGGGATGCTGCCTTTCAGATCAGGTCTGCCTGCTCAGTGGGTATAAACGCTCCCATGGAACTGTTTTGAAGAATATCCGAGCATTCTTGGCTCAAATCTATACCTCAACCATCACCACCAAAGTAGATTAACTTTTTCCAGTTCTGACGGAAGGTCATCGACCTGAAACATCGACCTCGCTCCACAAATGCTTCCCTGACCTGCTGAGTATTTTCAGCATTTTCTGTTTTTATTTCAGATTAACTGGTTATTCGTCTCACTCCTGTTTGTGGATCCTTGCTGTATGCAAAATGGCTGTCACGTTTTCCTACATAACAAAGTGACCGTACTGCAAAATAGTTAATTGGTTGTGAAGCATTTGGGGTGTCCCGAGGGCACGAAAGGTGCCATATAAATGCAAGTTCTTTCTGCAGGTGAGGTGGAGAAAGGACTGAGGGTGGGGATTGGAGTGGAGCAGAGCAAGTCAGGAAGGGGGAAGTTAGGGACATGGAGGAGTTTGGATCCAGAGCAACAGATATTTGCATACACAGGTGGAACAAGAGGAAATAAGAAAAGTAAGCTTATAAAATGGGTAATGATTGTGAGGGAAGTAAAGAGAGGATGAAATTGGTCATCGGCAAAACAGATGATAGCAAATCGACAACCCTTTTAAACTGCATGTGATTTTCTTTTCCATTGAAGTACATGGAAAAGAAAATGGCACGAGGTGGAAACCGGGCTGTTGATCGCTATCACCTGTTTCGCGCTTCACCACAAACCAATTTCAAGCCTAAGTAGTGTTGGTTAAGCAGTGGCCTCCAGCAATTGATAAGATCATGTGCAGCACTCACTGAAACCTTATTATCCACCTTTGTTCATAGAATTACATAGGGGAAAAAATTCGGTATTGACCATTTTGGCGCCCGGCGCTAATTAGCGCAGGCGACTGCGAAATTCAGTTTTAGCGCCCCAAGAGGGAAATGGAGCGCTAAATCAAGTGCTCCACTTCCTTCTTAGCGCGCTAACCCTGAATATCGGGGCAGTGCGTTCTGCAGCGCAACGCACTGGGCCACGTAGCGCTGCCGCATGGAAGGGCTCTTCTCCTCATTAAAGGGGAGGGCCCAAGCCCACAACTCTGTGGGGCCCTACCTGGACCATCAGGGAGTGGGGTACCATGCCAGCAGCCTGGCACACAAGAGGAGTGCCGGGCTGCCAGATCGCGGCACAGACCCTGCGTTCAAAGAGGCAATGGGCCGCGACAAGTAAGTTGGACGATTTTTTTTTCCCTGCCCGCCACCTCCCCTTTACTTGCCGGCCCACAAGCCTCCTGCCACTCCGTTCCCGCCCCTTGAATCGGTCACTGTCATCGCCCGGCGCAGATTCAGGGGGCACGGGTCATTTTTGCAGGCGGGGTGAAAATGGGGGGCTGCGCACGGTGATGACGTCACCACCGTGCGCAGTGGAGAAGGGCGCTACAGGTTATCGCCACCGCTAAACACCCGCAGAATTTAGCGGGAGCCGTTAGCGGTGCCGCGCCCGGCCGAAAAATCATTTGTGCCCCATTAGCGCCCCCAGAGGTGCAACTGGATATAGAGTTCACTTCCAATATCATACTAGCAAGATCCCTGCTCGCATTTCTCTGGGTCATTGCAGCCATTTTTACATATATCTTTAAAAACTATTTTCCTTCATCTCTATACTTCAGCATAATATTTCTGGGTTACCTCAGTTTTTTAAATTCAGGCAATGGTTTCTGGACTTCCTTCTTAAGAAATGCTGCCTTTCTGTTAAGCTAGTTGCCTCCTTTGCATCTTTTCTGAAGTTGTCCTCTTCGCCATTACAACAGCAACAAGTGCCTCTAGGGCCTAGACTTTAAAATGGCTCTCGAGTCGGGTTGCCAACTTGGAGGTTTCATCACATGACATAAGAAATAGGAGCTGGAGTAGGCCATTTAGCTCTTCGAGCCTGCTCCACCATTCAATAAGATCATGGCTGATCTTCTACCTCATCTCCACTTTCCTGCACTATCCCCATATCTCTTGATCCCTTAATATTCAAAAATCTATCGTTCTCTGTCTTGAATATACTCATCGACTGAGCCTCCACAGCCCTCTGGGGTAGAGAATTCCAAAGACTCGCCACCCTCTGAGTAAAGAAATTTCTCCTCATCTCAGTCCTAAATGGCCGACCCCTTATTCTGAGACTGTGACCCCTGGTTCTAGACTCCCCAGCCAGGGGAAACATCCTCCCTGCATCTACCCTGTCAAGCCCTGTAAGAATTTTGTATGTTTCAATGAGATCACCTCTCATTCTTCTAAACTCTAGAGAATATAGGCCTAGTCTACTCAATCTATCCTCAGAGGACAATCCCCCCCATCCCAGGAATCAGTCTGGTGAACCTTCGTTGCACTCCCTCTATGGCAAGTATATCCTTCCCAAGGTCAGGAGACCAAAACTGTACACAATACCCCAGGTGTGGACCTCCCACCTCCAACCGCCCCACCCAGTCAAACAGCTTTATTCCCATTTTCAATATTTTTATGACTAATAAAGTGAAGTCTTCAAAGAAGATGGTAAAAAAACACAATTTATTTTATTGCCTCTATGATTTTTCTCCTGGGCTTGCTGGCAGCAGTGTCTGTGAAATTAACCTTTAATTCCCGAAAACTCCAGGGCAATCCTGGCGGGGTGGCCACCCTAACCTCGAGACTTTCCTCACAGAAATTACACACCATGTGCGGCTCAATGAACTTTTTTGTTAGGTGTACTGGTTAAGTGCCTGGTTAACTGCTTGAGCAATGTTAAAGGATCATTATTACATTTGATGTGATCAGCTGGGGTACTTTTTCAGCGCAGTTGACAAAATTGCATTCTCAGGAACGTGCAAGTTTCAACGTCTTTCGGATGAGACATTAAACCGAGGCCCTGTCTGCTCTCTCGGGTGGGCGTCAAAGATCCCATGGCACTATTTCAAAGAAGAGCAGGGGGAGTTATCCCCGGTGTCCGGGCCAATATTTATCCCTCAATCAACGGCACTAAAAACGGATGATCTGGCCATTATCACATTGCTGTTTATGGGAGCTTGTTGTGCGCAAATCGGCTGCCGCGTTTCCTACATTACAACAGTGACTACACTCCAAAAGCACTCAATGGCTGAAAAGCGCTTTGGGATGTCCATGAAAGGTGCTATATCAATGCAAGTCAGTCTTTCATTTTCTTCCATTTTTCTCCAACGTTAAAAATGGGATTAGTAGGGATGGGCATAGACGGAAACGATCAAACGCATCGCAGTGCACAATAGTTCCTGTGTTGCCAAGATGGGCAGGGGAGGGGAATGTTTGCGCAGTAAAAAGCAACGCCTTTCCATCTGGGCTTGTTGTTTCTGATATATCTGTTATTTATTCATGAACTGCATCTGTCAGCTTTACTGCCGAGTTTCAGCTTGGACTAAGAAAAAGAGCTGCTTGCTTTAAAAAGTCAAAGTGCGTTTGCAGAGCAAGGAGAAGGAAGTGGCCATAAAACCAGTTTAACAAAGTTCTGACGAAAGGTCAGCGACCTGAAACGTTAACTCTGTTTCTCTCTCCACAGATGCTGCCTGATCTGCTGAGTGTTTTCAGCATTTTCTGTTTTTAAACCAATGATTGCCTCAGAAACCACAGAGAGAGTAAGGGACAAAGAGAGAGAGAGAGAGGTTGGAGGGAAATCAATGGAGAAATAAACCCTTCGTAATTTTTTTTTTACTTGTGCATACAGCTTGTACAATCTTGGTTCAATAATTATATTTCTCTAATTGATGTTTTCATTTTTATTCTCTTTTTCAAATTTTCTGTGCTGATTTTCTCCCCTCCCCTCCCCTCCCCTTTTCTCGTGAAGCTGTTGACTCATTTCAGGAGAACGTATTTTATGGGCGCCATTCATGCTCTGGCACCTCGTTCAGTTTTCATAAGCAAGAGAGGGAGTGTTGGTAGGCTATTCAACCACAGGATGCACCATAGCTGAGCTCAATTCCGTCCTTACCCATTGACAGCATGAGCACAACCATTTTAAGCAGGGGTAGCCAGTTGGCAATCAAGAGCGAGAATCCTGGTTGATTTTTCTCTCACTAACCCAAAGTACTGAGGCCAATTTTACCATCCCTGTTGCGGGCCAGGGGGCTAGGGGGCATAATCTAAAAATTAGAGCCAGACCTTTCAGGAGTGAAATTAGGCAACATTTCTATGCACAAAGGGTGGTAGAAGTTTGAAACTCTCTTCTGCAAATGGCGATTGATGCTAGATCAATTGTAATTTTAAATCGGATTAAAAAGGATATTAGGAAAGCAAAGAGAGAGCATGAAAAAATTATTGGCAAGTAAAATCAAGGAAAACCCAAACACGATTTATAAATATATTAAGAGTAAGAGGATAACTAAAGAAAGGGTAGGGCCTATTAGAGATCATGAGGGTAATCTGTGTGTGGAGGCGGGAGACGTCGGTAGGGTTCTTAATGAAAACTTTACGTCTGTTTTCACAAAGGTGAGGGGCAAAGCAGACATTGCTATCGGGGGGGAGGAGTGTGAAATAAAGATAGTGAGAGAGGAAGTATTAAGAGATTTAGCAACTTTAAAAGTGGACAAATCCCCAGGCCCAGATGAAATGTATCCCAGGCTGTTAAGCGAAGCAAAAGAGGAAATAACAGAGGCCCTGACCATCATTTTTCAATCCTCTCTGGCTTCAGGTGTGGTGCCAGAGGACTAGAGGACTGCTGATGTGGTACCATTGTTTAAAAAGGGAGAAAAGGATAGACCGAGTAATTACAGGCCAGTCAGCCTAACCTCGGTGGTGGGAAAATTAATGGAAAGAATTCTGAAGGACAAGATAAATCTTCATTTAGAAAGACATGGATTAATCAAGGATAGTCAGCACGGATTTGTTAAGGGAAGGTCGTGTCTGACAAACTTGATTGAATTTTTTGAGGAGGCAACAAGGAGGGTAGATGAGGGTAGTGCGTTTGATGTACTGTATATGGACTTTAGCAAGGCTTTTGATAAGGTTTCACATGGCAGACTGGTCATGAAGTTAAAAGCCCATGGGATCCAGGACAAAGTGTCAAGTTGGATTCAAAACTGGCTCGGAGACAGGAAGCAGAGGGTAATGGTTGATGGGTGTTTTTGTGACTGGAAGGCTGTTTCCAGTGGGGTTCCGCAGGGCTCAGTACTAGGTCCCTTGCTTTTTGTGGTATATATCAATAATCTAGACTTGAATATAGGGGGTATGATTAAGAAGTTTGCAGATGATACTAAAATCGGCTGTGTGGTTGATACTGAAGAAGGAAGCTGTAGACTGCAGGAAGATATCAATAAATTGGTCAGGTGGGCAGAACAGTGGCAAATGGAATTCAATCCAGAGAAGTGTGAGTTAATGCATTTGGGGAGGGCTAACAAGGAAAGGTAATACACCTTAAATGGTAGGATACTGAATAGCGTAGAGGAACAACAGGACCTTGGAGTGCATGTCCACAGATCCCTGAAGTAGCAGGCCAGGTAGATAAGGTGGTTAAGAAGGCATACGGAATGCTTGCCTTTATTAGCCGTGGCATAGAATACAAGAGCAGGGGGGTTAATGCTTGAATTGTATAAAACACTAGTTAGGCCTCAGCTAGGGTACTGCATGCAGTTCTGGTCACCACATTACAGGAAATATGTGATTGCACTAGAGAGGGTACAGAGGAGATTTACAAGGATGTTGCTGGGAGTAGAGAATCTTAGCTATGAGGAAAGACTGGATAGGCTGGGTCTGTTTACCTTGGAACAGAGGAGGCTGAGGGGAGACCTTATTGAGGTATGTAAAATGATGAGGGGCATAGATAAAGTGGATAGAAAGGACCTATTTCCCTTAGCAGAGGGGTCAAAAACCAGGGGGCACAGATTTAAAGTAATTGGGGGAAGGTTTAGAGGGGATTTGAGGGGGGAGATTCTTCACCCAGAGGGTTGTGGGGGTCTGGAACTCACTGCCTGAAAGGGTGGTAGAGGCAGGAACCCTAACCACATTAAAAAAGTACTTGGATGTGCACTCGGGATACTCTAACCTGCAGGGCTACGGACTGGGAAGTGGGATTAGGCTGGATAGCTCTTTGTTGGCCGGTGCGGACACGATGGGCCGAAATGGCCTCCTTCCGTGCTGTAACTTTCTATGATTTTATGATAGCTTTTTGTTAACCAAAGGTATTAAGGGATCTGTGCCAAAGGCAGGGATATTGAGTTAGATCGCAGATCAGTCATGATCTCATTGAATGGCGGAACAGGCTCGAGGGGTTAAATGGCGGGTCCACTGTCAAAATCGGAAAGATTGACAGTCGGTCGGTATCCCACTGTAAACTGGCCTCCATGTAAGTTTCCAAAATGTCGGGTCTGCGATTTCAGTACAGACCTGACACCAAGCAGCGGGGGAGGCATTTAAGATAGTTAAATGCTTGTTAAACTCTTGTTAACTACTATTTTGACAGCCTTTTTCTATTTTATCACTTTTTAACGAGGTTCCCATCGTTCAGAGATCCTGTCAGGTAAGTAGGTCGGGTTCTCTGTCTCCCCATTGTAAGTAAGTCGGGTTCTCTATGTCTCCCCATTGCTGTGACTAGTTGACAGCTGCAAAAGTGGTATGAAAGCTACCATTTCACAGCTGGTCACTTTTCAATGCAGAAGCTTGAGCCTTCAGCACTTGGAAGACGCTTTTGAGCTGTATGCAGTTTGGAAGTGTTTGGAATAAATGCTCTATCCAGTGTCACCTCCTTGGAGCAAGCTCTCTCACCATTAACAGATCGCTTCCGTCATCTTTACTTCAGCTGCCATCTATTTCAGCAACATTGGTGCCTTTGAAAACATCTCACCTTGGTCCTCTGATTCTTTCCACGATTAGCCCCAACACCAACATCACCAGGCACACCAACAAAAACACCAGCCTTCTCCGCAATCACCTGATGCTGCACAGGACACAGGGCATCAGCACCCGGCAACACTGCTGCCCAGGAGGCCATCGATAGCATCACCGTGGCCAGGTTTACTTCACTTGATGCTGTACACCTTGGCTGCCACATGATGCGCCAGGTTGGCACCACCCCACAACAACACCATAAAACATCCCTACAATGTCCAAGCCATTCCTTTCACACTCATCAAAATTGGGGGCGGGGGGGGGGCGGCTGGTGAGTGGGGGGTGAAAGTTATGCCTCAACATTCACTGCAACTCACTAAGACACTTCCAAAGGTGAGCACAGATCTGTCCAATAAGGTAAAGTTTTGAAATTTTGGATTTCAATGTTTGACAACACATGAACAGAAAATTTACATGAACATTGCATAAAACATTGCATAAAAAAGTTGGTGTGAGTAAGGATGTGCAGGATTACTGTAGGGGAGGCAATGTGATGGGGATGTGATGAGTGGCACAGCAGGATGAGGTTGGGTGTGGATTTGCAGTGACGTTTCGTGATCTACTGTGATCATTGAAAGGTTTGCGCCACTGCAGCCAGGTCCTCCTGACAATATCGCTGCTTGCGTCCTCCTGTGCAATGTGCAACCAGGCTGCGTTGGTCTCCTGGGGAGGTCTCTTCCGCCCTTGGAAACGAAGAGAACCTCCCTGTGTGCTGTGACTCCCTCCATAAGCATATGGAGGGAGTCATGTGAGAGCCTGGGTGCAGCCGTGTACCTTTGTGCAGTGCTTGTCAGTGTTTGCAACACCTCAATGCTGCAGAACGCTGACGGAACAACTGTCAAAATGAATGCGGCCATGGTTCCTTTAAGGTAACCGGCTGATGACACGCCATCAAATAATGTCATCAGACCCGCTTCCTTTTAATTGGCCGGGAACCTCGCAGGGCGGGCTTAACAAGCCCAATCAGGGGAAAATCCTTTTCACAGAGCGGCTGGAGCCAGGAGCGGGACCGGGACCTGCCAATTACCTCTCCTGCCGCAATTCCACCTCCGATGGCAAAATCGCGGCCTATGTTCCTATGGCCACCCGTGGTCAGTTAACTCCGCACCATGGACCTTGCATGGCTGAGCGATTCACTGTATAAACTCAATGATGCATCGACGGAGCTCTTTCCAATTTTTGTTTTAATTGAATACAGACATTATGCTTCAGATTTGCTACCCGTTTGAAAACTTACAACCATCTGCTACAACTAAGTCTTTGCTGAATTTGATGAAATTTTAACTGGGTTTGTGTAATCCTCTGGAGAATCTAACTACTCAGAAGAGTTGCACAAAGCCCCTCGAAGACATTTGTTTTAAATTGGATAGTGTTGGCTTTAAGTAGTCCAATTAAATGTAAGTCATGGTTCTTTTACAAGGGCCATTCTTAAACACCAGGAAGATCAGACTGATCGACAGGGAGGGAAATAAGATAACATAAACACAATTTATCTGTCAATGTACTGTCTCTCCAAGGATTGCTCAGCAGATGGTTTGGCCAAACTGTTAATGTACTCAAAATGGTTATTGATTTATTGTTTATGACTTGTAACCTTTGAATTGTAAGTGCACAGATGAGATACTGTGCTGGGTCTGTGAAGCTGATAGTTGTATTTTTAAAGAGACAAATGGTTTACCTAGAAATGTGGATTTAAACAAACCAAACCAAACCTCTGGGTTCTCTTTAATACTGCGAGGCATAAGAGACAAGCCTCACATTGCATGTTTATTTTCCACAAACATATCTGGCACACACATTGTGCTGAACATTTCACGTCATATGAACATAAAAGATAGACAACTGTTGTGTATGTACCTTTAAGGGGAGAACTACTTTTTACAGCTCCTGTATACTGTAGTACCGGCAGTGACCACACCTGTATATAAACCCTGAGTAGGGATCTGTACTGTTTAGTTTTTAGAGTAACCCTCATCCAGTAAACACCTGTTGATTGTTCCTCTGCAGTCTCTGTCGATTTATTGAAGGACACCATACATCAAGATTCACGGATTTAACAACAACCTGACACATCCTTTTGTTTACTGAGAAGAATTTTACTGGCAATATTCACCATTTCTCTTTCTAGTTCTGAATGTTCAGCTTTTCTAAAAGGTGTGCCTGCATGGAAAAAGTTTTTTTAATTTTTGGTCAGCTGACATCTGGCACATACACCAACCAAGCTTCATCCTCCCCAAACCGGGTTATACTGAGCTTCTATTTGAGGGCACACGCTCTTCCTGGAGGGACACACCCCACTGAAACCTAGAGAGCTCAGGTGTGGGTTGGAAACAACCCAATAGATGCAGGGGTAGTGCTGGAGTTTAAGTAGGTGATGACTACATGGAGCCACAGCAGCCATCATTCCCAAATAAAAACAGAAAATGCTGGAAATACTCAGCAGGTCAGGCAGCAACTGTGGAGAGAGAAACAGAGTTAACGGGCTCGATTTTGCCAAGCACGAGGAGGCAGATTTGGAGACGTGTGAGGTGGTAAAATTGCAAAAAATGGCGGGCGGGCCCAATCTCACCTCCATCCCGCCTCCGAACAATTTTCCCAAATGCGTGTTTTCAGACCCCCTTTCCTCCAAGAGGTGAGATAGGCCCTTAACAGCCCCTTAATTGCCTCTATTATCCCATTTTGAGAGGCCTTTCTGATTTTTAGACATTTCCCCCATCCTACACACCACCTCTGGAACATGCCAGGTAATCCCTCACAATTGGACTGCTTACTAACAGCTGCCGCTTCCCCATTACAAAGGAGTTTTCACCGATGATCATTTGCAGGTGGCAGAACTTTGTTGTCTCAGGTCTGGGCGAACTTTTAGCAGGCCTACTCATTGTTGTGGAAGTTTGGAGCCTGACACCCATCTCCAGTGTGACCTCCTGGGAAACCCCTCTCCCCACCTTGACTGAGAGCTTCCTCAACTGAGGCATATACCAGAAGCATGGCGACCATTTCATTCCTTCCTCCTGAACATCAGATTTGGACGAAGACCAGCCGCAGCAGCAGCAGAACCATGAACAACAGCAGCACCAACAGCAGGAGCATTAACAGGAGCGCCAAGCTGCTAGTCACCCACCTGAAGCTGCACAGGTCAGAAGGTGCCGGCGCACGACAACATTGCTGCCCGGGATGCAAGGGATGCACTCATTTTGGCCAGATTTGGTGAGCCTGCACAAACATTTTTGTCTCGCACCTTCTTACCAGAGCATCCACAATGGACAAGAACCTGCGGATTCCCATCACTCTGATCACCATATTGACAATTGCAAGGTGCCCTAAGCCCTCAATGTGATAGTCCCATTTGTGAAATGACACAGGCCACAACTTCAACAGTTTGCCATCAAATCTATTTATAATACAATGACAATGATGGCTGGTCCAAATACAAAACATCACAGCACCTAAGTGACTACCCTTGTGACTACTTGTGCTTTATCTTCCTCTTTTGCGTGCTCCTACGTGGTGCTTCCCCTGTGGCTCCAGCAGATGTGGAGGCCCCTTGCTCACTTTCTTGCTGCTCCAGTCTTGACACCTTTGGTGGCTGTCCTCTGGGGTTGCGAACCTGTGCGGGCTTGCCAACAGTCTGCTGCTCCTGCGGCTGTGCAGCGGCTGAGACGTCCATCTCAGTTGGGTGAGGACTCTGGTGGGGCTCTGACCGAGGGCTCTGCAATGGCATGGTCATATGAGCGCTTGGAGAGGAGCCCCCACTTCCTTGTTCTCTGCCACCAACATCCCTCTCATGGGTCAGCCCCACTTCAGAGCTAGCAAGTGACTTGACAGCACCTTTCTGCACTTCAGGTGGGTCATGAGGACCCGTTTCTGCACTGGAAGTCCTACTCCAGAGGTCTACCATGAAGGTCTGATATGTATGCTCAATAGCTGACCAAGAGATGTCATTCTAATCCGAACAATTACCATGTTTTTCATACCCTGGCGACTAAGCTCCTCCATGGCCGTAGCCATCCTCTCCTCTACCATAGCCAGCCTTACCACAGAGTTAGCCATCTTTCCAAGGAGGTTGCCATCCTTTCTGCGGTGATGCATTCATGCACTAATGCCTCCACAAAGGTTCTGCTCATGTTCGCGATGGACTCCTCCATTTGCTCCACATTTGCAGCGACCCTGGAGACAAAACCTGCCAGAGACTCCTGCACCTGTTCCTGGAGTTCCAGCACTGCTCTCCTTCTGGATGGACCCGGAGGCACAGGGTCGACATGCAGCTGAGCTGAGCTGAAAGAGTCATGCGCCCTCCGACGAGGACTCTCCACTGCTGACCCTGTCACCACCATCTGCTGATGCTCACTTGTGATCTGTGATACACCAGGTGACAACACTGCTCTATCTCGCGAAGGTCCCACCGAGGTGTGAGTGTCTGCGCTGGTGCTGGGTGCGCTGAATTCTGCTGAAGCTGCGCCCTCAGATGTTGCAGCTTCCTCTGAGGAGTCTTGAAGCTTAGGCTGTTCCTCCTGGATAGTGGGGGCAGGGTCTCTTGATGGTCCTGTGGGGGAGTAAAGGAAAGAGTTAGAGATGTGAGGTCAAGGTTACATGCACATTGAATAGTGCAGATGATCATAAGTCAATCTGTTAGAGCATCAGATTCATTATCAGTGACTCATGCAATGTCAATGAGAGAGATGCCAAACTATTCTGTCACCAGCCTGCAGTGATGCGTCCATCTGTCCGTCCCCCACTTGGGAATCATCCTCGATCCCAGCGATTTCCAGGGCCACCTCCCCCCAGGGCGTGAGCTGCGCTACTGAGGGTGGCCCTCCTCCTGTCATGGCTCTTTCCCTCTTATTGTGGGCTCTCTTTTCCTGCGATGAGGGACACAAGTGGAGTTTGAGTGAGAATGAAGGAGTGAGTGTAGAGAATCCATAGCATAGATGCTTAGAAGGACCCTCCCTGTGTTGTAAGTTGTTGTTGTCATTGCATCACAGTGATAGGGAGTGTGAGGGCTGCATGGTCGAATAGTTAAGTGAATGTGACCATAGAGAGAGAGGGAAGTGTTAAGGGTGCAGTGATGTCAGTGTCAAGTGGGATGTGGAGGAAGAGGTTGGCAAAGCAGAGTGTTGGTGAGGAGAGGTGATGGGGATCAGATTGAGGGTGATGGGAAAGTCATACTCACTTTTCCTGTGCGGAGAAGGTCATGAAACCTCTTCCTGCATTGCAGCCAGGTTCTGCGGCTCATTGATATGGAGTTGACCCCCTGGGCCACTTGCAGCCACACAGCTTTAGTCTGCTGGGCTGGCTTTTTTCTCCCTGAGGAAGGGAACAGCACCTTCTTATTACATCTGGCTCCATGCACCAGAGCTTGGAGGGAGGTCTCATCAAATCGAGGTGCACACTTTTGCTTGATCGTGGACATTGTCGGGAAATCAACTCCTTCATACAATTTGCAAAGCGTTTGCAGCCTCCAGAAGATTCAAGGCTGCTTGCAGGCCTTAAATCCAGCAGCATTGATGACGTCATCGGAGGCGACTTTCTGTATGAAAAGACTCATTGGACCAGGGGTTCCCACACGGAGGGAATCAATTATCCAGTTAGGGGAAAATCCCACTTTTTCAACACTTCACTTAGGAGTCGGGGTCCTGACATGGTTTCCACCTGACACATAGAAACATAGAAGATAGGAGCAGGAGTAGGCCATTCGGCCCCTCGAGCCTGCTCCGCCATTCAATGAGATCATGACTGATCATCCAAATTCAGTGCCACGTTCCTGCCTTCTCCCCATATCCCTTGATCCCTTTAGCCTTAAGAAATATATCCAACTCCTTCTTGAATATATTTAATGAATTAGCCGCCTCTGCCTTCTGTGGTAGAGAATTCAATAGGTTCACCACTCTCTGGGTGAAGATATTCCTCCTCATCTCAGTCCTAAATGGCTTACCCATTATCCTTAGACTCTGACCCCTAGTTCTGGACTCCCCGGCCATCGGGAACATCCTTCCTGCATCTAGTCTGTCCAGGCCTGACAGAATTTTATAGGTTTCGATGGGATCCCCTCTCAATCTTCTAAACTCCAGTGAGTACAAGCCCAATCAACCCAATCTCTCCCTGTACGTCATTCCTGCCATCCCACGTATTAGCCTGGTGAATCTTCGCTGCACTCCTTCCATGGTAAGAACGTCCTTCCTCAGATAAGGTGACCAAAACTGCACACAATACTCAAGGTGTGGTCTCACCAAGGCCCTGTACAACTGCAGCAAGATATCCTTGTTCCTGTACTCGAACCCTCTTGCTACGAAGGCCAACATACCATTTGCCTTCTTAACCGCCTGCTGCACCTGCATGCTTACCTTCAGCGACTGGTGCACAAGAACACCCAGGTCTCTTTGCACTTCCCCTTCTCCCAATCTATTGCCATTCAAATAATAATCTGCCTTCCTGTTTTTGCCACCAAAGTGGATAACCTCACATTTATCCACATTATAGTGCATTTGCCATGTTTCTGCCCAATCACCCAACCTGTCCAAATCGTACTGGAGTTTCACAACATCCTCCTCACAGCATACCCTCCCACCCAGCTTTGAGTCGTCTGCAAATTTGGAGATACTACATCCAATTCCCTCATCCAGATCATTAATATATATTGTGAACAGCTTGGGTCCTAGGACCGATCCTTGCAGTACCCCACTAGTCACTGCCTGCCACTCGGAAAATGACCCGTTTATTCCAACTCTTTGCTTTCTATCTGCCAACCAGTTCTCTATCCAAGTCAATATCTTGCCCCCAATCCCATGTGCCTTAATTTTGCACGCTAATCTCTTATGCGGGACCTTATCGAAAGCCTTCTGAATGTCCAAATACACCACATCCACTGGTTCTCCCTTATCTAATTTACCAGTTACATCCTCAAAAAATTCCAGTAGATTAGTCAAGCATGATTTACCTTTTGTAAATCCATGTTGACTTTGTCCTATCCTGGCACTGCTTTCCAAATGCTCTGCTATTACATCTTTTATAATAGGCTCTAGCATTTTCCCCACTACCGATGTCAGGCTTACCGGTCTATAATTCCCCGCTTTTTCTCTACCACCTGGGACACGCCCCAGCCCGCACCAACTGGCAAAATCCAGCCCAACGTTTCTGGTCGATGACCTTTGGTCAGAACCATCATTCCCAGTCAGTTTGTATTGATACAATCTTTAACTTTACTTACCACCTTCTTTTGAAATCATTGAAGCTGTGTTCAATTGTAAAGTCTTTGGTCTTTGTGTGATTAGGGAGGAAGAAGAACAACGAGAGCTGTGCACTGCCTCTGGCATGATGCTGCTGTCACCTACAGGTAATATGATCAGATGTTTTGATATGATTTACACTTCATTATGTGTTTGCGGACAAACCAAAATACAATCTAGAATGACAGGTCACTGTCTCAGGATAAGGGATTGGCCATTTAGTACTGACACGAGGAGAAATTTGTTCATTCATAGGGTTGTGAATCTTTGGAATTCTCTACACCAGAAGGCTGTGGAGGTTCAGACATTGAATATATTCAAGAATGAAATCTGTAGTGTATGTACCTTTAAGAGAGAACTACTTTTACAGCTCCTGTATACTGTAGTACCGGCAATGACCACACCTGTATATAAGCCCTGAGCAGGCATCTGTACTGATAGTTTTTTTAGACTAATCTCATCCAGTAAACACCTGTTGATTGTTGATCTGCAGTCTCCGTCTATTTATTGAAGAACACCATACCTTAAGATTCACGGATTTAATAGTGGCGACGAGGTCGATTCGAACCTACCTGCAACTCTGCATTTCCTCTCAAGGATTCGCTCGTGGAGGACAGTGGAAGAAAGTCAAGGCCAGAAGCACGGGCGTCGACCACGAGCCCAGTCATCCGGCAGAGAGTGAGCATCGCAGGGGAGGCTGTTGAGAGCTGGGCTTGGTTCTCCAGCCACGACGATCCAGCAACAGGCTGGCAACAGGTACAGCACAGACCCTTCCCAGACAGCGGCGGCTGGAGCCGACCGACGGCACAGAAAAGGCCGAGCAGCGTCGACGGGGTAAGAGAGAGGGTAAAGCGCACAGGGCGCAGCCGGGGGTTGAAGACCGAGCGGTGTCGACGGAAAACAAAAAGAGACAGAGGGTAAAGCACAGCCGGGGTTCAGGACCGAGCGGCGACAACGAGAGAGGCACACAGGAAAACGCGCAGAGCGCAGCCAGGGCTCAAGGGCTGAGCAGCATACGTGGGGGAAGAACGGAAGCGCGGGAGACGCCATTTGAGCTGCGGAGAAGAAGTGCGAGTGCGGGAGACGCCATTTTTGAAGCCGCAGCGGAGAAGAAGGGCGAGCGCGGGAAGAAAGGAAAGCGCGGGAGTCACCATTTGGAGCCAGCGGAGAAGAAAGGAGAGCGCGGGAGACGCCATTTTAGCCAGTCTAACCACACCCAGGGATGCCGAAGAGTGGCAGTGTCACAGCGTTCGACAATGAATTCGAAGATTGGGCGACATATGTGGAACGCATTGAGGTGTACTGCAAGGCGAATGAAGTGCCAGATGCCAGGAAAGCACTGGTTTTGTTGAATTCCATGGGTGCAAAAACATATGGCTTACTGCGAAACCTAATAACCCCAGAGAAGCCAGTGGATAAGGATTTCGGAAACATAGTGGAAATCCTACAGGACCACTTAAACCCCACACCGCTGCTGATAGCAGAAAGATTTAAGTTTCACAAAAGGAACGAGCATAAAGACGAAAGTAATGCTGAGTATTTAACGGAACTGCGCAAGCTATCGATACACTGCCAGTTTGGAATGGGACTAGCAGATACGTTAAGGGACAAGTTTGTGTGTGGGCTTCCAAGTGAAGGAACCCAGAAACGGCTTCTATCAGAAAAGGATCTTATGCTGGACAAGGCTTTCAGCATGGCAGTATCACATGAAGCAGCCGCACGGGGTGCTGCAGAGATACAACGGAGACCGCAAGAATATGGCACCAATGAAATGTCATATGGAGCAGGGAAGTGTTATCGCTGCGGCAGAACAACACACGACCAGAAGGATTGTTGGTTCAAGGACCAAGTGTGCAGACAGTGTGGAAAAGCAGGACACATAGCAAGAGTCTGCAGGTCGGGGAAGAAAACCAGCAGCAAGAAATCTCCACAAGAGAAGTACAAAAAGGTACATAAGGTGACGGAGAGTAGTTCAGACGAACAGAAAAGTGATACAGACTCCGGAAGCAAGGAGCTGGGTTGTCTGAAACTACATAATGTAATCAAAATGGAGGATCACCAGACTATCTGGGTCACGCTCAAGATAGACGGAGTCCAAGTGAAAATGGAATTGGACACAGGATCAGCCGTAACAGTCATAAACCGAAGGGACTACAAGCGGCTATTCTCACATATACTCTTGAAAGCTACAGAGATTGTCTTGAAGATGTACACGGGGCAAAAAGTCTACCCCAAAGGAAAAATAAGGGTGAACGTGATATACAACGGCCAGGAAACACCAAAAATGGACCTATATGTATTGCCAGATGGAGGACCACCACTACTAGGACGTGAATGGATCCGGAAGATACAATTGGATTAGCATTCCATGCAGGCACTGACGGTAGAGGCCAAAAAGGATGACGATGTCACACCTGGACGACTGTCAAAAATGCTAACTGATGCACAAGAAGTGTTCCAGGAGGGACTCGGAACACTAAAAGGCATAACAGCGACGATTAAAATAGAGGAAAATGCAAGCCCAAAGTTTTTTAAGGCCTTATGCGATCCACCCAGCCGTCGAAGCAGAGCTGGAAGGTTTGGAACATTCAGGAGTGCTGTCCAAAGTGGACTGGAGCGAGTGGGCTACACCCATCATTCCTGTAATGAAGAGGTCATTGAGTAATACGCCTGGGGAACCAAAGAAGGTTCGCATCTGTGGGGACTTTAAGGTGACAGTGAACCCAGTCCTTCACACGGTACAATATCGGCTTCCACGGATTGAAGATATTTTTGCCTCGGTATCTGGAGGAAAACGCTTCACTAAGATTGATCTGGCCCAGGCATACCTGCAAATGGAAGTAGAAGAAGCCTCGAAACAATACCTCACGATCAACACTCACAAAGGCCTCTACCAATACAATCGGCTGGTGTTCGGGGTAGCATTGGCTCCGGCTATTTGGCAAAGGGCAATGGATCAAGTCCTGCAAGGGATTCCAGGGACCCAGTGTTATTTGGACGACATCCTGGTCACGGGCAAAAATGACAGTGATTACCTCGCCAACCTGGAGCAGGTGCTCATTAGATTGAAGGAATATGGGCTACGAGCTAATCGCCACAAATGCGAATTTTTCCAGAAGCAGATCTCGTATTGTGGCCACGTTATTGATGAAGAGGGGTTACATAAGTCCCCTGAGAAGATTGAGGCTGTAGTCAAGGCTCCAGCACCGGAAAATGTGTCCCAACTGAGGTCGTTCTTCGGGCTGGTGAACTACTACCATAAGTTCTTACCAAATTTGTCTACAGTATTACACCCACTGAACACCCTACTGCAGACGGGGGTACCATGGAAGTGGAATGACGAATGTAAACGAGCTTTCCAGAAGTGCAAAGAATTGATCACATCAAAAGAGGTGTTGGCCTATTTCAACCCAGCACTACCAATTCGGTTGGCATGTGATGCATCACCCTATGGTATTGGAGCGGTGCTGTCGCACAAATTCCCAGACGGGTTGGAGAGGCCAGTAGCCTTTGCGTCTCGGTCACTAACCTCAGCCGAGAGCAACTACGCCCAGATTGACAGGGAGGCCCTCAGCCTAGTATGGGGAGTAAAAAATGTTCAACCACTATCTGCACGGGCAGAAGTTCACCTTGCTGACTGACCACCAACCACTTGTCTCCATCTTTAATCCAAAGAAGGGCGTTCCGGTGATGACTGCGCAACGGCTACAAAGATGGTCCCTTTTTCTAGGGGCGAACCAATATGAAATAGAATATAAGGGCACGAAACAGCATGGAAACGCTGATGGGCTATCACGCCTGCCACTGCCTACTGCGGAGGAAGCACCAGCAGTGGACCCTGTCGAAATATTTTATTCGTCGATAATTGAACGCTTGCCAGTAACTAATGCGGATATAGAGAAGGAGACCCGAAATGATCCGACACTGTCTCCTGTATATGATTTGACGGTGAAGGGATGGCCAACACATGGCGACTCACTGTTGCCAGCATTCTCTTCCAGAAGAGAACAGCTGTCAGTATGCCAGGGGACAGTGATGTGTGGACCCCGAGTGGTAATTCCACCCAAGTTAAGGGAGAGAGTGCTAAATGAGCTTCACGAAGGCCATCTGGGAGGGGTGAAAATGAAAAGCCTTGCTAGGGCCTATGTGTGGTGGCCGGGAATCGATCAACAAATCGAGGACCTAACAAAGAGCTGCTCAGGAGGCCAGAAGGTCCAAAATGCACCACCACATGCCCCTCTACACCCATGGGAGTGGCCCTCCTTTCCATGGCAACGGGTGCATATTGATTTTGCTGGTCCATTCATGGACTCAATGTTCTTAATAGCAGTGGATGCGCACTCGAAATGGCCTGAGGTGATCAAAATGTCCTCCACCACTACGGAGAAAACGATTGCAGTCCTACGGACCATATTTGCCAGGAACGGCTTGCCAGAGCAGATTTGCTCTGATAACGGACCACAGTTTGTGTCTGAAGAGTTTTGAAAATTTATGAGAAGGAATGGGATAAGGCATTACACATCCGCCCCGTATCATCCAGCCACAAATGGATTGGCTGAGAGGTTCGTACAAACCTTTATAAAGGCAGTAAGGGCCATGTGCGATGACGACATTCCACTACAGCATAAGGTGGACAATTTCCTGTTAGCCTTCAGAAATGCGACACATGCAGTTACCAACCAGACCCCGGCCATGATGTTCTTTAACCGAAGGTTGAGGCCTCGTCTGGATTTGCTCAGACCAAATGTGCGAAGAAATATTGAGAATAAGCAATTCCAGCACATCAATGAGAAGCCGACAAGGAGCTTCAATGTAGGACAACCAGTCTTGGCCCGCGACTACCGAACAGAGAAATGGCAACCCGGAACGATATGCACACGGCAAGGGCCACTAATTTACACAGTGGATGTTGGGGAGAACATTGTGAGACGCCATGTCGACCAGATCCTAGCGTCACAGGAACGAGTCAACCCCATGTCTAGCGTACCTGGTGATGAACCCGACATACATCTACCCCAGAAACAGTAGCATCGGAAACTGATGAACTAACCGACGACAGGGGGCCAGAATCAGCTCCGCACCAAGAACAAGACACTCAGGAAAGGCGCTATCCAGAGACGATCAGGAAGCCGCCCCAAAGACTGAATCTATAAATGGCCTATTTCAGTTACTGTGCATGTTAAAAGTGTTCACTGTTATTTGAATGTTATGGTACTGTTAATCTAAAAGGGGAGGAATTGTAGTGTATGTACCTTTAAGAGAGAACTACTTTTACAGCTCCTGTATACTGTAGTACCGGCAGTAACCACACCTGTATATAAGCCTTGAGTAGGCATCTGTAGTTAGTTTTTTTAGACTACACTCATCCAGTAAACACCTGTTGATTGTTGATCTGCAGTCTCCGTCTATTTATTGAAGAACACCATACCTTAAGATTCACGGATTTAATAAAATTGATAGATTTTTGGACACTAAGGGAATCAAGGGATATGGGGATAGTGCAGGAAAGTGGAGTTGAGGTAGGAGATCAGCCATGATCTTATTGAGTGGCGGAGCAGGCTCAAGGGGCCATATGGCCTACTCCTGCTCCTATTTCTTATGTTCATAACCAAAATATATTTGCCAATCACAAAGGCAATGTAGCAGCTGTGGCTCAATGGGTAGCTCTCTCACCTCTGAGCCAGAAGGTTGTGGGTTTAAGTCCCACTCCAGAGACTTGTGCACAAAAATCTAGGCTGACACTGCAGTGCAGTGCTGAGGGAGTACTACACTGTCAGAGGTGCTATCTTTTGGCTGAGATGTTGATCTGAGGCCCCGTCTGCTCTCTCAGGTGAATGTAAAAAGTCCCATGGCACTATTTCAAAGAAGAGCAGGGGAGTTATCCCCAGTGTCCTGGCCAATATTTATCCCTCAATCAACAAAAACAGATTTTCTGGTCATTATCACATTGCTGTTTGTGGGAGCTTGCTGTGTGCAACTGGGTGCCGCGTTTCCTACATTATAACAGTGGCTCCACTTCAAAAGTATTTCATTGGCTGTAAAGCGCTTTGTGACATCCTGAGATTGTGAAAGGCGCTATATAAATGCAAGTCTTTTCTTAAGGCCAGAGAATTCGGGAAATGAAGTGAAAGTTAGCATGTGAAAGAGAAAGATGTTAGCGTTTTATTAGGGCAGGGCGGTGAGAGCACTCTTAACAGATTTTTCAAACGCTAATGCTTACACAATTCAAGCATCTCACTTTGGATTTCCAAATCTTATCGTTTTATACAAATTACTAACTTGGACAAGGGTTTAATAATCAAAATCTCCAGGTCAGCAAAGGTAGGGCAACTAATGGGGAGCAATGCATCCAGGATGAGCCTTTAGATCTTTTAAGTAACAAGGCCAATAGGTGGCAGATTAATGCATATAAGTATAACATAATTTTTATTGCAACAAGGAACAGAGGGAGTAGCCTGGAAATTACTGTTGGCGTGCTCATCAAGGCTTAATTCAGCATCATTTTATGTTTTCAAATGAGACAGAAGAAGCTGGTTAACACCTCATTTTACTGATTTTAGTAGGAGTTGCTAAAATGTGCTTTAACACCCACACAGTGGACCAGCCAATGAGGAGGCCTATTAATTAACGCAGAGTAGCACTTGTTAAGTGCACTAAGCATCCATTTAAACCCTTGAGATAACATTTTAGCTCTTGCAATAGTAGAAGGTTGAGTACGACAGCTGTTAGTGCAGTAATGTTGCCTTTCAGATAGAGAAAAGCAAAGCAGAGGTGGACACCCTGTTGCTAACTCACATTTCTTTTGTCAGCTTGTAAATGCAGATTTTCAATGTTCAATTGCTACTGATTGTAGTTACCAAACACTGCAAAGTAGGACAGCAATTGTTCCTACATTACAACAGTGATTACACTTCAAAAGTGCTGTGTTGGCTGTGAAGCACTTGGGACATCCTGAGGTTGTGAAAGGCACGACAGAAATCCCAGTTCATTTTTTCCTCTTTCAAGTGAGGAAGGATAACAATATAAATGACTCCAAAAAAAAAGTTCCATATCCAAAATATGTTGATTTGCATTGTGGGAATTTAGTGCATACATGTGTGAATTTGGAGTTTGCTGATCCCCAATTTCAAGAGACCCATCTCAAGCTGGAAGATGAGCAGTAACAGGAGATTCGATAGATGCAGCAGTGGCAGAAAAGAAGCAGAGCAAGGAATGCTTTATATGAATAGGGACACTTAGAATGTGTCTGATCTACTAAATTATGTTGCGTACACAGCAACGCTTTTTAAAGGCTTCACAAGGAATATTAATCTTCCACCTACAGTTGATAGAGCAATCTCCTGTTCAGGAGTTCAAATCCCATCAGTAGCAAGTTGTGCAATTGAACGACATAAATCTAGCACTGGGGGTGGGGGAAATGATCCAACTAGTTTGCTGATGTGCTTTAGGGATAGGAACGTTTCCCCTCCATCTGACTCCATTACTGCACCATGTGGGTGGCCCTTAATGACTTGGCTGTAAAACAATCAATTATTGATGGGCTATAAAATCTGGCCTGACTCCTAAGACGTTTTTAAGAGAAATGTCTGTGCAGCTTTGGAACATTGTCACTGCTCTGTGTATAATCCAATATCTGCAAACAACATTTATAAGCTACTGACCCCTTTCAATTGATGTTATTCCTGAGAGAGCACTGAAAGAGTGGAGCACGGTGAATCTGGAAGCTTTCCTAAGCTTATGCTAGTCTCGTGACCGGTAAGGTTATTGAGTGATACAGGCATGCACGCACTCAACTTGAGTAACATCACAGAGGGTATCTTGTAATTAAAGTATTGCTTGGAGGTGGTTACTTCTGATGCCATTTTGTCTCCCTTTAAAAAAAAAGAAATGGAGGACCAGACTCCTGCTGTTACCAGTACATCAGTCAAGCTAGCACCTCGCAGCAACTTGCATTCCTATCAACACTTCTGCCAAGCACCAGCACGGCTACTCCCACTGTGGAGAAAATAAAGCAGTGAGACTGAGGAAGCAGCATAAGATGAGTCACATTGCAGGGGTGAGAAGGAGATAATGACGGCTGGTGCTAAAGGCCAAGCATCTGCTAGTGGGAGATCCAGAATGGTTCTTGACTCTGCTTACAGGGTTAGTGATTCAAGCTTTACAGTGCAGGCTTATAAATGGAGATTGGTGTCTAAAGAGGATCATCTAGCATGGGACCCAGGAAGGGAAGTTGGGTGGGCAGCAGTTTCATGGGAATGGGGTCCAGGGAACAGGAAGTGGGTCTCAAGAATGAAATAAGCTGAGAGAGAGCATATGGGGAGATAGGAGAGAACCTAGAGACAGATGTGAGTTCAAGACTCAGGTGGGGGAGCCTGGGGGGCAGGTTTGGCTTGGTGGGCAAGAGAATAGGGGTTGCGGGGGGTGGGGGAGTAGCAAATATAGCTTTGAAGTCCATTTCACGCCTTGCTGTGGTGGGCTTTAAACACTCTGGCCACAAAATTCCCCCACTTAGCGCTGGCATTTAAGGCCGGTTTCAGCAGAAAAATGGCAGCCTCTTCACTCCGGCCACTTCCGGTGTGGGCCACGATGGTCGGCATTTTGCCCAAGTCGGCAGCGCGGCCGTTGCCTGCATTCATCAGAAGAATGCGAATGAGGCAGATCGTGGTACGCTGATTTGACGCATGACCTGCTATTTTGGATGTTGCCGCTCGACTGCACGCCCTCTCCAAAGCACTCAGCTGAACATGTGTTCAGCTGCACGAGGGACCCCCCCTAACAGCAGTACTTAAAGGGGTCATCAACAACTTTCAGGTAACTTGCTTTTTGATTTCTACTGGCTGTGTGCAACTTTGTGCAACTGTTTGGAGCTTTCTACAGTCATTTGATGTTGGTGAGGTGACAGGGAGTGGTGCTGCAAGTGAAGAAGGCCTTGCTTCTGAATTCAAGGGTTTTGCTCAGACCACTGGCTCCCACTCATGGGGGCCCTACTTGCAGTAGTCCTCATAAGAACATAAGAACATAAGAAATAGGAGCAGGAGTAGGCCAATCGGCCCCTCGAGCCTGCTCCGCCATTCAATAAGATCATGGCTGATCTGATCCTAACCGCCAATCCACTATCACAGAACCATCTCCTGAATCTAACAGAATTAGACACATGAAATAGGAGCAGGATCAGGCTACACGGCCCCTGGGCCCGCTCCGCTACCCACAGGGCCATGACCGATCCGAACCTAGACTCATGTCCAAATTCCTGCCCGCTCCCCGTAACCCTTAATTTCCTTTACTTCTAGGAAACTGTCTATTTCTGTTTTAAATTTATGTAATGATGTAGCATGACAGGGAGATGGAGCAGAGGCAGTAAAGGAGAGGACAAGCTGCTCTCAAAGGGAGCACATCGTGATGGTGAATGCCCGGTATCCTGGCAGCAGTCATGGTGCCTTCATCCTGCACCAGGTCGGTGTGCCAGCAATCTTCCAGCCAGCACGTCGAACCCGAGGGTGGCTGCTCGGAGATCAGGGCTATCCGCTCTACCCCTGGTTGATCACTCGCCTCCACAACCCCATCACTTGTGGCCAGCAGTCATATAATGACAGCCATGCTGCCACGAAGAACCTCATCGCGCACACCATCAGGGGTGGTAAAGCAACAGTTCCGCTGTCTTGACCGCTCTGGAGGTGCCCTCCAGTACACGCTGGAGTGGGTGTCCCTATTCGTGGTGGTCTGCTGCATCCTCCACAACTTGGTCATCATGCGGACGCAGCCCTTGCTACCACTGGTTCCGCGACCACCTCAGGAGGGGGAAGAGGAGGAGCAGGAAGAAGGGAGGAGGCAGGCAGCAGATTCCCATTCTGGACAGGCTGTCCTTGAGCACCTCATCAGGTGCTAGTTCCAATGAATGAAGCCCCAGATCCTTGTTGCTCACCACTTCCCCACTTAATCATAGCTGGCACCTAAACTACCCTTTTTCCCTGGCCTGGCTGCAGTCCCCCCATTTTTGGTGCCTTGCCACGTATAGATCTTGCCTCTATACGCCCCTCTAAAGTTCACATAGTGCCATTTTCTGAGCTGGTGCCTGGGAGTGTCAGATCGCGTGACGGTGCCTCTTCTCCATCTCCTCCTCTACTTGGTCAGAGACTGTCTGGGCTGCTGTCAGTTCTTGGGTATCTGAATGGAGAAAGGCACAAGGGTCAGTTTGTGGTGAGTGGAGGGGGGGTGGGAAGAAAGATATGCATGATTACACCGTCAGCAGCTTGTAAGTGAGAAGAGATTGTGCGACGAGGGGGAATTGGGATGTGGGGAGGATTCGGTATGAGCATACCGTCATCAGCAATGCTTTCAACTTCGCCGCTTACCACGGTCTCAGTGACGGCCCCTCCAATATCTCCAACGCAGTCTCCTCCAGTGCAGTAAGGTTCTACATACGTGCTTCATCCCAGCCTGTCTGCTGCTGCTCACACTGGTTGTGAACCTCCTCGGCCTGCAAGAGAAAGAGAAGTGTGCCAGTGAGTGTGGTGCAATGTGTTTGGATGATGTGCCTGTCATGGTTGAATAGCTGACATTATGTGCAAGATGTGAATGTGAGGCTTGCAACAGTGATAAGTTTGTGAGGGTGAGGAGAAGCTATGATTGTGAGGTATGAGTGGCGATAGGTAGAGATTGTTGGTAGGTGAATGATGGGGGTGTGGTGCATTGAGCAGTGTGAGAGGTTAGTGGTGCAGTTGGTGGGATATGGCCTTTGAAGATGAAGTCACTGACTTTGACCACTTGTGAGGTCATTAAACTTCTTGTGGCACTGGATCCAGGTCCTGGCGGCAACACTGGTGGCACTGACGGCTTGGGCTATCTCCTCTCACTGCCTTCTGGCATTCTGTCTGGACGGCCTCCTGCCCCGTGCAGTTGGAGGACCTTCTGTGTACCCCCTGGACCAAGGCCTCCAGTGCTGCACCTGAGAAGCCCCAAGACATTTCTCTTCTCTGTTGCGACATGGCTGCATCCACAGTGACAATGAGCTGCTTCTGCAACAAAGCACCTCGCCTTTAAGAAGTGCAGAGAGCGTAGGCAAAATTTTATTGGCGAATAGACTGCAACCGATATTGGGCCCCTTTCTTGAGCGCTGAGCCAAGCAGCAGCGCATTTAGCGCTGAGCTCGGTGCTCCAATCATTTTAATGAGCAGGCAGCACAAATTTTGCGGGCTGCCTGCACCACTTTGAACGGGCGCGCGCCCGTTTTCGAGCCTAATCCAACTTCACCCCCTCTGGGTTTCTAGTCTATTACCATAACCATTACACTAACACACCGTTGAAAATTATTTTCTACTCCCTAAATTAAATGATTTCCTAACTCTGGATTCTCTGCGATGGAAGGGTTGTTCCCTAGCTACCTTACTAATTTACTTATTTATTTTAAACAGCTCAATCAGATCACCCCTTAACCTCATCTCCAGGAACTATAACCCAAGTTTACCCGTTTCAAGGAAGGAGATAGAATATTGAGGATAATTCTGCAGAATCAGTACTGACGTCGTATGTTTCTGCCTTTGCCCTGATTCTGCAGGATTCTCTTAAGGCTTACAATAGAGAGTAACAATGCTTCATTAATAACTGAACTCTTTGTCATAACATTTGTTATGTAACATATTACAAAACGATGGTTCCAGAAAGTCAACAATAAGTATCATTCCCTCGAGTATTTATGAGATGAACAATGAGGATCTTTTATCTGTTTTGATACCTTTATACTCCAATATTATATCAACATTAACTCAGATTTAAATATGTATTTACTGAAATCTGAATGCACTTAACTAAATTATTTGTTCAATGTCCTTTAGCGGGTTATGGGAAGCTTGTAAGTAATCTTCACAAAACAAACCTAATAGTTCAGTACTAATCCTGAAAAATTCTTTTTAGTATTCTGCATCAAGCATCCTGTAATTGGGTAATTGTGCCTCTGTTAAATTAGTGACCTTATCTACTTTTCAATGTAGATCTTAAATTAGAAATCTGAACCGCTATGTTTGCTAAATCTGAAATGTCTTTAATTGCATTAAAAGAAATGAAAGAACTTTCGGTTATAGTGCCTTTTTACATCCTCTGGACATTGCAGAGTGCTTCACAGCCAATAAGTTATTTGCAAAGTCCATTTACAGTTATGTAGACAAACACACAGCAGCCAATTAATGTACAGCAAGATCCCAGAATTAGCCATAAGCGAAATGACCAGCTGATCTGTTTCTGATGGTGCCGCTTGAGGGTGGAATATTGGCAGGACACCAGGACAGCGCTCTCCTCTTCTTCAAATAGTGCCATGGGATCTTTTACATACAGTCGAACAGGCAGTTAGGGCCACGGTTTAACATCTCATCCGAAAGACAGCCGGTTGATTTTTGTCCCACGACCACCCTCAGTTTCAGTCTGAACGGGTGAGACCACGCTTTTGTTTTCACTGACCTGCCACCCGGGGCCTGCCTGATTGTGATTTTCCGCCACCCTTGATTTAGACGGCCAGTGCTCCCACCTGTTTCACGCAAGGGCAGTAATGATTAATATTACTCATTCGTATAATTAGATCAGGGTCCAAAAGCATTTAGCACTCCAAAGTAATTTTGTTGCTGCGTGCCTTTCGCCCAATAGAACTCAACATAGAGTAGCCAAATTAATGGTCCTTAAGTCCACAGTGTCAGCTGTGGCTCAGTAGGTAGCACACATGCCTCTGAGTCAGAAGGTTGTGGGTTCAAAGTCCCACTCCAGGGACTTGAGCACAAAAATCTAGGCTGACACTCCAGTACAGTGCTGAGGGAGTGCTGCACTGTTGGAGGTGCCATCTTTCGGATGAGACGTTAAACCAAAGCCCCGCTTACTCGCTCAGGTGGACGTAAAAGAACCCATGGCACTATTTTGAAGAAGAGCAGGGAAGTTATCCCCGGTGTCCTGGCCAATATTTATCCCTCAATCAACATCACAAAAACAGATTATCTGGTCATTATCACATTGCTGTTTGTGGGAGCTTGGTATATGTGAATTGGCTGCTGCGTTTCCCACATTACAACAGTGACTACTGTGATGAAATATTTCCATTCATCACTGCCTGTGACTGAGATCGGTTTCAGTGTCATTTCCCTTCCCCCAGACCTCATTGTATTGTGTACTGGAATGTGCTGTATTGTATACTGGAATGTGCTGGAATGTGCTGTGTGTAGGGCTCCGCCCATACCTGGCCCCGTTTGTAAGCTAGCTTCAGTCTAGCCCCAATCTCCAGAAGGACGACATCTCTCTCGCTTACGTGTTTCGTTCTAAGTTAATAAAAGCCTTGTTTTGTTCTGCTACCTTCGAGTCTCGGAATTATTGAGGCACATCAATTTTATTAACTTATTTTTTCAACACTATGGATCAACTCCTGAAACCCGAACGTTTGGATTTGGATCAACATGCTCCGGACGCATCAGCACGCTTCGGACACTGGTTTGAGTGTATGGAATTCTTCCTGGACAATTCCGCAGCCGTCAAAGACGCTATGGACGCTGCAAGGATGAGACTCGGAATTCTGCGGAATTGGGTAAGCCACCGGGTTTACCCCCTCATCCAAGATGCCGAGATGTACCTTGCTGCCTGCGACATCTTAAAGGCGCATTACCAGCAGCCTACGAATGAGGTGTATGCTAGGCACCTGCTCGCCACCCGCGCACAGCGACCTGGGGAATCGGTGGAGGAGTTCCTAAGCACCCTGAAAATGCTTGGCAAAGACTGCAAGTGCCGAGGTGTAAAAGCCGCGGTGTACACTGACGAGCTTGTTCGCGATGCCTTCATCACAGGCCTCAGCTCCACTTACATCCGGCAAAGACTGCTGGAAAAAACGGGGTTGGACCTGAAACAGGCTGCGGACACCGCGCGATCCCTGGATGTGGCCCAGAGAAACTCGGACGCCTACTCTTCAGCCCGCGCCGTCCACGCCGCCACGTGTGCACCGAGGGCGCCGCCATCTTGGAAGGCATCTTCCCCGCCCGACAGCCCGACACCGGCTGGGCCCCGCTCTCCCCCCAGAAGCCCTACGACAGCCGCGACGCGTCAGGGACCCAACTGCTACTTCTGCGGGCAGCCAAAGCACACCAGAAACCTGTGCCCGGCGAAAGGCACCACCTGCTTTAAGTGCGGTAAGAAGGGGCACTTCGGGAAGGTGTGCAGAGGGAACCCCGCCGGAAAACCCGCCACCGCCGCGTGTGCGCCGTGGGAGCGGCCATCTTGGACGCCATCTTGCCCGACCTCGTGGGGTCCGCCATCTTGTGAGCAGACAGCGTGGACGCCATCTT
This sequence comes from Somniosus microcephalus, assembly GCF_052327205.1. NCBI lineage: Eukaryota > Metazoa > Chordata > Chondrichthyes > Squaliformes > Somniosidae > Somniosus > Somniosus microcephalus. The sequence continues at coordinate 41,206,643 of NC_140993.1, read as the reverse complement.
GTATCGATCAGGGCCCTACAGTGGCATCGGTCACAGTGGACCAGACCAGGCCGCACCCGCTATCCAGATCAATGGTGGACATCGAGGTAAACGGGTGCCGGGTTAAATGCTTAATTGACAGTGGAAGCACGGAGAGCTTTATCCACCCAGAACTGGCACAACAACTCTCCCTAAAGGTGGTCCCTACTCAGGGTACCATCTCTATGGCTGACAAAACCCAGACATTGACCATTCTGGGTTACTGCACGGTACAATTGTGCGTTAACGGAACTGTATATGATAATTTTAAAGTATTAATCATGAAGACCCTATGTGCGAGCGTGATCTTGGGCCTGGATTTCCAGTGCAACCACCAAAGCATCACGCTCAAGTACGGTGGGTCCCAGCCGCCCCTCACAGTGTGCGGTCTGGCTACCCTGAAGGTAAAGCCGCCTTCGCTATTCGCGAACCTTACCCCTAACTGCCGGCCAATAGCGACCAAAAGCAGGAGGTACAGCTGGGAGGACAGGCGGTTTATTGCGACCGAGGTAGACAGGCTCCTGAAAGAGCGCATTATTGAACGCAGCAACAGCCCGTGGCACGCCCAAGTGGTAGTGGTAAGGGGTAGCAAGAAGAAACGGATGGTGATCGACTATAGTCAAACGATCAACAGGTGCACCCTACTAGACGCCTACCCGCTACCCCGCATATCAGAAATGGTGAACCAAATCGCCCAATACCGGGTGTTCTCCACCATCGACCTCAAGTCAGCGTACCACCAGCTCCCTATCAGACCAGAGGACCGCCCGTACACCGCCTTCGAGGCGAACGGACGCCTCTACCAATTCCTCAGAGTCCCCTTTGGGGTGACGAATGGGGTCTCGGTCTTCCAGAGGGAGATGGACCGCATGGTCGATGACCACCACTTGCAGGCAACCTTCCCCTACCTCGACAACGTCACCATCTGCGGTCACAACCAGCAGGATCACGACTCGAACCTCGAGAGGTTCCTGAAAACCGCACAAAAACTCAACCTCACCTACAACGAGGACAAGTGCGTTTACAACACCACGCGCCTCTGCATACTAGGCAGCGTGGTGGAGAATGGGGATATCGGACCAGACCCCGACCGATTGCGCCCCCTACGGGAGCTGCCCCTGCCCAACACTCCCAAAGCCCTGAAAAGATGCCTGGGGTTATTTTCCTATTATTCCCAATGGGTCCCCAACTACTCCGACAAAGCCCGCCCCCTCTTGAAAGCATCCTCTTTCCCGCTCTCTGCTGAGGCCCACGCCGCCTTCAAAAGCATTAAGCAGGATATTGAGCGGGCCACGCTACAGGCAGTGGACGAGAACACTCCATTTCAAGTAGAAAGTGATGCGTCTGACTTCGCCTTGGCGGCCACCCTCAACCAGGCGGGGCGGCCCGTAGCTTTCTTCTTGAGGACCCTCCAAGGGCCCGAGATCAGACACTCCTCCGTGGAAAAGGAGGCCCAAGCCATCGTGGAGGCAGTGCGCCACTGGCGCCACTACCTAGCCGGCAAACGCTTCACCCTACTTACCGACCAGCGGTCGGTAGCGTTTATGTTCAATAATAAACAGAGGGGGAAGATTAAAAATGATAAGATTCTTAGGTGGCGGATCGAGCTCTCCACCTTCGAGTACGACATCATTTACCGGCCAGGGGCCCTTAACGAATCCCCTGACGCCCTCTCACGAGGGATGTGTGCCAGCGCCACCGGGGATCGGCTACAGACCCTCCACAACGACCTCTGCCACCCAGGGGTCATGCGGCTGTTCCACTTCATAAAGTCCCGTAACTTACCCTACTCGATTGAGGAAGTTCGGTCCCTGACCAGGAACTGCCGCACTTGCGCTGAGTGCAAGCCTCGGTTCTACCGCCCAGATAGAGCCCACTTAATCAAAGCTACACGGCCCTTTGAGCGGCTCAGCTTAGATTTCAAGGGCCCCCTCCCGTCCGTCGACCGCAATGTTTACTTCCTGAACATTGTGGACGAATACTCCCGGTTCCCATTCGCCTTCCCCTGCCCAGACATGACCAGCGCCACGGTCATTAAATGCCTCAACAACCTGTTCTGCCTGTTCGGTATGCCGAGCTACATCCATACGGATAGGGGGGCGTCCTTCATGAGTGAAGAGCTACGCCAGTACATGCTGTCCAGGGGGATCGCCACGAGCCGTACCACCAGCTACAACCCCCGGGGTAACGGCCAAGTGGAGCGAGAGAACGGGACAGTATGGAAAGCAGTCACTCTAGCTCTAAGGACCAAGGGCCTCCCTATCTCCCGCTGGCAGGAAGTCCTCTCGGATGTGCTCCATTCGATACGGTCGCTATTGTGTACGGCCACCAATACCACGCCTCATGAACGAATGTTTGTCTTTCCCCGGAAATCCACCTCAGGCGTATCCATGCCGTCATGGCTCTCCACCCCAGGTCCGGTACTCGTGCGAAGGCATGTGAGGGGCCACAAGACGGACCCTCTCGTGGAGCCAGTACACCTACTCCACGCCAACCCCCAATACGCATATGTCCGGCATGCCGACGGAAGGGAGGACACCGTGTCCATAAAAGACATCGCCCCAGCCGGCATCGACAACAACCACAGCAATAGCGGCAACGACGATCACAGCAACTCTTACCCACCCACTACTCTTTCATCACCCCCGGAAGAACACCGACCAACGGCACCCCCACCAACTACCCCTTCAACAACCCTGGCGGCACCCCCGGCAGAGACCCAGGAGGCTACCGGGGACACCCAGCCGACACCCCCGGCACCGCAACAGCCACATCGGTCGCAGAGGACTATCAAACCCCCGAACAGACTAAATCTATAGAAGGGGTGAATGTGATGAAATACTTCCATTCATCACTGCCTGTGACTGAGATCGGTTTCAGCGTCATTTCCCTTCCCCCAGACCTCATTGTATTGTGTACTGGAATGTGCTGTATTGTATACTGGAATGTGCTGGAATGTGCTGTGTGTAGGGCTCCGCCCATACCTGGCCCCGTTTGTAAGCTAGCTTCAGTCTAGCCCCAATCTCCAGAAGGGCGACATCTCTCTCGCTTACGTGTTTCGTTCTAAGTTAATAAAAGCCTTGTTTTGTTCTGCTACCTTCGAGTCTCAGAATTATTGAGGCACATCAACTACACTCCAAAAGTACTTCATTGACTGTTGGGAGCAGCAGCAGGAGCGCACTGACCTGCGAGGGAGCAGGTGAAGGAGGAGCGAGGAAATAAAGCCTGAGGCTCGAGGCCCAGACCGAGCTATTGGGAGCAGCAGTGGGAGCGGACCGACCTGTGAGGGTGCAGGCGATTTAAAGAACAACAAAACAACAAGGAGTGACATCACAGGAAAGCAGGGAAGTGATTGGTTGGTCAGTATTATTCTGTTTTCTTGGGCATTGGTTTAAATTAAGAGCTGGGATTAAAAACTAAACGTTCAAAACTTAAGCACATAATTAATTAAATACATTAGAGATGGCAGGGCAGGCGATGTGCTACTGCTGCAACAATGTGGACACCATTGAGGTCCAAGGCAACCACATTTGTAGTAAGTGTTGGTTGCTCGAGGAACTTCGGCTCCGTGTTGATGAGCTGGAGTCCAAGCTTTTAACACTGCGACACATCAGGGAGGGGGAGAGTTACCTGGATGCTGTGTTCCAGGATAGAGTCACACCCCTTAGATTAATTAATTCAAATTTGGTCCATGGTCAGTGTAGTGTATGTACCTTTAAGGGGAGAACTACTTTTTACAGCTCCTGTATACTGTAGTAGCGGCAGTGACCACACCTGTATATAAACCCTGAGCAGGGATCTGTACGTTTAGTTTTAGAGTAACCCTCATCCAGTAAACACCTGTTGATTGTTCCGTGCAGTCTCGTGTCTAGTTATTGAAGGACACACAACATCATGATACACGCATCTAACATTGGCGACGAGAAGATTCAAACCTACCTGCAACTCTGCATCACCTCCCAGGGATTCGCTCCTGGAGAAAAGTGAAAGAAGAAGGCCGAGTCTAGAAGCACGGGTGTCGACCATCCAGCGGAGACTTGAGCATCGCAGGGGAGGCTGTTGAAAGCTGGGCTTGGTTCTCCAGTCACGGTGGTCCAGCGAAACGGGCTGGCAACAGGTACGGCGCAGACCCTTCCCGGACAGCGGCGGCTAGAGCCGACCGATGGCACAGAAAAAGGCCGAGCAGCGTCGACGGGAGAAGAGAGAGGGTAGAGCGCACAGGGCGCAGCCGGTGTTCAGGACCGAGCGGCGGTGACGGGAGAAGAGAGAGGGTAGAGCGCACAGGGCACAGCCGGTGTTCAGGACCGAGCAGCGTCAACGAGAGAGAGAGGCGCAAAGGAAAACGCGCAGAGTGCAGCCGGTGTTCAAGGGCCGAGCAGCGTCAATGAGAGAGAGAGAGGCGCGCAGGAAAATGCACAGAGCACAACTGGTATTCAAGAGCCGAGCAGCGTCAGCGGGGAAGAAAGGAAAGCACGGGAGACGCCATTTTGAGCCGCAGCGGAGAAGAAGGGAGAGCGTGGGAAAACGCCATTTTGAGCCGCAGCGGAGAAGAAGGGAGAGCGCGGCAAAACGCCATTTTGAGCCACAGTGGAGAAGAAGGGAGAGCGCGGGAAAACGCCATTTTGAGCCAGTCTAACCACACCCAGGGATGCCGAAGAGTGGCGGTATCACAGCGTTCGACAATGAAGTCGAAGATTGGACGACATATGTCGAACGCATAGAAGTGTACTGCAAGGCGAATGAAGTGCCAGATGAGAGGAAAGCGCTGGTATTGTTGAATTCAATGGGTGCAAAAACGTATGGCTTACTGCGAAACCTAGTAACCCCAGAGAAGCCAGTGGAAAAGGATTTTGGAAACATAGTGTCAATCCTACAGGACCACTTAAACCCCACACCGCTGCTGATAGCAGAAAGCTTTAAGTTTCACAAAAGGAACCAGCATAAAGATGAAAGTAATGCTGAGTATTTAACGGAACTGCGCAAGCTATCTAAACACTGCCAGTTTGGAACGGGACTAGCAGATACTTTAAGGGACAAGTTTGTGTGTGGGCTTCAAAGTGAAGGAACCCAGAAACGGCTTCTATCAGAAAAGGATCTTACGCTGGACAAGGTTTTCAGCATGGCAGTATCACATGAAGCAGCCGCACGGGGTGCTGCAGAGATACAACGGAGACCGCAACAATATAGCACAAATGAAATGTCATACAGAACAGTGAAGTGCTATCGCTGCGGCAGAACAACACACGACCATAATGATTGCTGATTCAAGGATAAAGTGTGCAGACAGTGTGGAAAAGTAGGACACATAGCAAGAGTCTGCAGGTCAGGAAAGAAAACCAGCAGCAAGAAACCTCCACAGGAGAAGTACATGAAGGTACATAAGGTGACGGAGAGTAGTTCAGACAAACAGAAAAGTGATACAGACTCCGGAAGCAAGGAGCTGGGTTGTCTGAAACTACATAAGGTTATCAAAATGGAGGATCACCAAACTATCTGGGTCACGCTCAAGATAGCCGGAGTCCAAGTGAAAATGGAATTGGACACAGGATCAGCCCTAACAGTCATAAACTGAAGGGACTACAAGTGGCTATTCTCACATATACCCTTGAGAGATACAGAGATTGTCTTGAAGACGTACACGGGGCATAAAAGTCTACCCCAAAGGAAAAATAAGGGTGAACGTTCTATATAACGGCAAGGAAACACCAAAAATGGACCTATATGTATTGCCAGATGGAGGACCACCACTACTAGGACGTGAATGGATCCGGAAGATACAGCTAGATTGGCATTCCATACAAGCACTGGCTGTAGATGCCAAAAAGGATGACGACGTCACACCTGGACGACTGTCAAAAATGCTAACTGACGCACAAGAAGTGTTCCAGGAGGGACTCGGAACACTAAAAGGCATAACAGTGACGATCAAAATAGAGGAAAATGCAAGCCCAAAGTTTTTAAGGCCAGAGCGATGCCTTATGCGATCCGCCCAGCCGTCGAAACAGAGCTGGAAGGTTTGGAACGTTCAGGAGTACTGTCCAAAGTGGACTGGAGCGAGTGGGCTACACCCATCGTTCCTGTAATGAAGAGGTCGTTGAGTAATACGCCTGGGGAACCAAAGAAGGTTCGCATCTGTGGGGACTTTAAGGTGACAGTGAACCCAGTCCTTCACACGGTACAATATCCGCTTCCGCGGATTGAAGATATTTTCGCCTCGCTATTGTAGTGTATGTACCTTTAAGAGGAGAACTACTTTTACAGCTCCTATATAATGTAGTACCGGCAGTGACCACACCTGTATATAAACCCTGTGTAGGGATCTGTACTGTTAGTTTTTAGACTACCCTCATCCAGTAAACACCTGTTGATTGTTAATCTGCAGTCTCCGTCTATTTATTGAAGAACACCATACCTTAAGATTCACGGGTTCAACAGTGGTGACGAGGTCGATTCGAACCTACCTGCAACTCTGCATTTCCTCCCAGGGATTCCCTCCTGGAGGGCAGTGGAAGAAAGTTGAGGCCAGAAGCACGGGCGTCGACCACGAGCAACCGCCCAGTCATCCGGCAGAGAGTGAGCATCGCAGGGGAGGCTGTTGAGGGCTGGGCTTGGTTCTCCAGCCACGACGATCCAGCAACAGGCTGGCAACAGGTACAGCGCAGACCCTTCCCGGACAGCGGCGGCTGGAGCTGACCGACGGCACAGAAAAGGCTGAGCAGCGTTGACGGGGTAAGAGAGAGGGTAAAGCGCACAGGGCGCAGCCGGGGGTTGAAGACCGAGCGGCGTCGACGGAAAAAAAAAGAGAGAGAGGGTAAAGCACAGCCGGGGTTCAGGACCGAGCGGCGGCAACGAGAGAGGTGCACAGGAGAACGCGTAGAGCGTAGCCAGGGCTCAAGGGCTGAGCAGCGTCCGCGGGGGAAGAAAGGAAGCGCGGGAGACGCCATTTTGAGCTAGCAGAGAAGAAGGGAGAGCGCGGGAGACGCCATTTTAGCCAGTCTAACCACACCCAGGGATGCCGAAGAGTGGCAGTGTCACAGCGTTCGACAATGAAGTCGAAGATTGGGCGACATATGTGAAACGCATTGAGGTGTACTGCAAGGCGAATGAAGTGCCAGATGCCAGGAAAGCACTGGTTTTGTTGAATTCCATTGGTGCAAAAATGTATGGCTTACTGCGAAACCTAGTAACCCCAGAGAAGCCAGTGGATAAGGATTTCGAAAGCATAGTGGAAATCCTACAGGACCACTTAAACCCCACACCGCTGCTGATAGCAGAAAGATTTAAGTTTCACAAAAGGAACCAGCATAAAGACGAAAGTAATGCTGAGCATTTAACAGAACTGCGCAAGCCATCGAAACACTGCCAGTTTGGAATGGGACTAGCAGATACATTAAGGGACAAGTTTGTGTGTGAGCTTCAAAGTGAAGGAACCCAGAAACGGCTTCTATCAGAAAAGGATCTTACGCTGGACAAGGCTTTCAGCATGGCAGTATCACATGAAGCAGCTGCACGGGGCGCTGCAGAGATACAACGGAGACCGCAAGAATATGGCACAAATGAAATGTCATATGGAGCAGGGAAGTGTTATCGCTGCGGCAGAACAACACATGACCAGAAGGATTGTTGGTTCAAGGACCAAGTGTGCAGACAGTGTGGAAAATCAGGACACATAGCAAGAGTCTGCAGGTCGGGGAAGAAAACCAGCAGCATGAAATCTCCACAGGAGAAGTACAAAAAGGCACATAAGGTGACGGAGAGTAGTTCAGACGAACAGAAAAGTGATACAGACTCCGGAAGTAAGGAGCTGGGTTGTCTGAAACTACATAATGTAATCAAAATGGAGGATCACCAAACTATCTGGGTCACGCTCAAGATAGATGGAGTCCAAGTGAAAATGGAATTGGACACAGGAACAGCCCTAACAATCATAAACCGAAGGGACTACAAGCGGCTATTCTCACATATACCCTTGAGCGATACAGAGATTGTCTTGAAGACGTACACGGGACATAAAGTCTACCCCAAAGCAAAAATAAGGGTGAACGTGATATACAACGGCAAGGAAACACCAAAAATGGACCTATATGTATTGCCAGATGGAGGACCACCACTACTAGGATGTGAATGGATCCGGAAGATACAGTTAGATTGGCATTCCATGGAGGCACTGACGGTAGAGGCCAAAAAGGATGACGACGTCACACCTGGACGACTGTCAAAAATGCTAACTGACGCACAAGAAGTGTTCCAGGAGGGACTCGGAACACTAAAAGGCATAACAGCGACGATTAAAATAGAGGAAAATGCAAGCCCAAAGTTTTTTAAGGCCAGGCCGATGCCTTATGCGATCCACCCAGCCGTCGAAGCAGAGCTGGAAGGTTTGGAACGTTCAGGAGCACTGTCCAAAGTGGACTGAAGTGAGTGGGCTACACCCATCGTTCCTGTAGTGAAGAGGTCGTTGAGTAATATGCCTGGAGAACCAAAGAAGGTTCGCATCTGTGGGGACTTTAAGGTGACAGTGAACCCAGTCGTTCACACGGTACAATATCCGCTTCCGCGGACTGAAGATATTTTTGCCTCGCTATCTGGAGGAAAATGCTTCACTAAGATTGATCTGGCCCAGGCGTACCTGCAAATGGAGGTAGAAGAAGCCTCGAAACAGTACCTCACGATCAACACTCATAAAGGTCTCTACCAATACAACCGGCTGGTGTTCGGGGTAGCATCAGCTCCGGCTATTTGGCAAAGGGCAATGGATCAAGTCCTGCAAGGGATTCCAGGGACCCAGTGTTGTCATAGAGTCATAACAGCACAGAAGGAGGCCATTTGGCCCATCGAGTCCATGCCGGCTCCCTGTGGAGCAATCCAGTCAGTCCCATTCCCCCGCTCTATCCCCTAAGCCCTGCAAGTTTATTTCCCTCAAGTGCCTATCCAGTCTCCCCTTGAAAACATCGAGGGCCGTATATTCCGATCCCTATGGGCGTGTACGCGCTGTGTACACACCCGTAGGGACATCGGAAATGCCGGTTTCAGGCATGCCAAGTGCATGCACTGAAAAACAGCATTTCTGATCTGTCAAGAATGCTTTTGACAGATCGGACGCCTGCCCTGGAGAAGGGCCTCTGTGGGCAGATAGTTCCACTTCCTGGAGAACCTCCGCCCACAGAAAACCCTTAGAAATCTTACACCTGGTAAAAGCAGGCGTACAGCCTGCTTTTACCAGCATAAGATTTGAAAAAAAAGTTTTAAATTTTTTTCTACTCATTTATCATTTAAAAATACTTCAAAAAAAGCAAAGTTTATTTTTAGCCCCGTAAAAAACTAATTACTTTTCAAAAAATTAAATTTTTGTTTAAAATATTTAATTTATTGTAATTTCAACTAATTTTAAAAATGTGATTTTTTTTTTAGTTTATTTAATGTTTTACAGTGTTTTTGGAGTGATCTCCATTCATACATTTGACAGGTCTGTCTGTCAAGTGTATGAAGGGAGATTCCCTTGCTTGATTGGCTCCCCATGGCCCACGTGATCCCAGGGACGCCTGTGAACTGCATGCGCCTCTGGGATACATGGGCCCTGCACATTTCGAGTTGGAGAGGCCCAGGAGCAGAAGTGTCCGGACCTCGGGAGCCCTCAGGTAAGTCTGTAGATTTTTCCAGATCAGAGGCCTCCACACGTAGGAAGCTTCCGATCGGAAAATACGGCCCCGAGTGTCTCCGTTTCCACCACTTCCGTCGGCAGCATGTTCCAGGTCCTCAACATTCGTTGCATAAAAAAGTTTTTCCTCAGATCCTCCCTGTATCTCTTGCCCAAAACCTTAAATCTGTGTCTCCTAGTCCTTGTACCATCAACTAGTAGGAACAGTCTTTCCCCGTCTAGCCTCTCCAAACCAGTCATAATCTTGTACACCTCTATCAAATCACCCCTCAACCTCCTTTGCTCTAATGAAAACAAATCCAGCTTCTCCAACCTGTCCTTGTAGCTAAGATCCCCCATCCCTGGAACCATTCTGGTAAATCTCCTCTGCACCCTCTCAAGGGCCTTCACGTCCTTACTAAAGTGTGGTGACCAGAACTGGACGCAATACTCCAGTTGTGGCCTAACCAGCGCTTTATAAAGCTTCAGCATAACTTCTCTACTTTTGTACTCAATACCTCTATTTATGAAGCCCAAGATCCCATATGCTTTGCTAACCACTCTCTCAATATGTCCTGCCACCTTCAGGGACCTATGCACATTAACTCCCAGGTCCCTCTGTCCCTGCACATTCTTTAAAACTGTGCCATTAAGTGTGTATTGCCTCTCCCTGTTCTTTCTGCCAAAATGCATCACCTCACACTTGTCTGTATTAAATTCTATGTACCACTTGTCTGCCCAATCTGCTAGCATTTCTATGTCCTGTTGCAGTCGATTGGTATCATCCTCACTGTTTGCCACACCCCCAAGTTTTGGCGTCATCGGCAAATTTTGAAATTCTACTCTGTATTCCATATCCAGGTCATTTATCAAAAAAAGCAGTGGTCCCAGCACTGACCCTTGTGGAACACCACTGTCTACCATCCTCTAGTCTGAAAAACAGCCATTTACCACGACTCGCTGTTGTCTATCCTTAAGCCAATTCCTTATCCAAGCTGATACTGACCCACCTATTCCATGAGCCTCAATTTTGTTAACCATCCTTCTATGTGGTACTTTGCCAAACGCCTTCCTAAAATCGATGTAGACAACATCCATTGCATTCCCTTCATCAATCCTCCGTTACTTCGTCAAAAAATTCAATTAGATTAGTCAAACACGATTGGCCTTTTACAAATCCATGTTGGCTCTCCTTTATTAGCTTAAACCTCTCCAAGTGCCCGTTAATTTTTTTCCTTGATTATTGTTTCTAAAACTTTACCCACCACTGATGTTAAACTGAAATAAAAACAGAAAATGCTGGAGATACTCAGCAGGTCAGGCAGCATTTGTGAAGAGAGAAACCGAGTTAACATTTCAGGTCGATGACCTTTCGTCTGAACTGGCCTACTGTTTACATGCCGGTAGAAGATTTTTGGATTCCCTTTTATGTTAACTGCCATTCTACTCTCATATTCTCTCTTTGCCAATCTTATTTTCATCTTCACATCCCCTCTCAACTTATTGTATTTGGTCTGGTTCTCCCTTGAAGAATTCACCTGACATGCATCATACACCCTCGTTTTTTGTTTCATCATCTTCTCTATCTCCCTCATCATCCAAGGAGCCCTTGCTTTGGTTCCCTTACCCTTCCCTCTTATTGGAATGTACCTAGCCTGTACTTGGAACATCTCCTCCTTAAAGATCACCCATTGTTCCATTACAGTTTTTCCTGTCAGTCTTTGGTTCCATTTTACCCTGGCTAGATCCTTTCACATCCCATTGAATTTAGCCCGATTGCAGTTTAGAAGATATCCTGGTCATGGGTGAAAATGACAGTGATCACCTTGCCAACCTGGAGCAGGTGCTCACTAGATTGAAGGAATATGGGCTCCGAGCAAATCGCCACAAATCGAGTTTTTCCAGAAGCAGATCTCGTATTGTGGCCACGTTATTGATGAAGAGGGGTTACATATGTCCCCTGAAAAGATTGAGGCAGTAGTCAAGGCTCCAGCACCGGAAAATGTGTCACAACTGAGGTCGTTCCTCGGGCTGGTGAACTACTAGCATAAGTTCTTGCCGAATTTGTCTACAGTACTACACCCACTGAACACCCTACTGCAAACGGGGGTACCATGGAAGTGGAATGATGAATGTAAACGAGCTTTCCAGAAGTGCAAAGAATTGATCACATCAAAAGAGGTGTTGGCTCATTTCAACCCAGCACTACCAATTTGGTTGGCGTGTGATGCATCACCCTATGGCATTGGAGTGGTGCTGTCGCACAAGTTCCCGGACGGCTCGGAGAGGCCGGTAGCCTTTGCGTCTCGGTCACTAACCTCAGCCAAGCGTAACTACGCCCAGATTGACAGGGAGGCCCTCAGCCTAGTGTGGGGAGTGAAAAAGTTCAATCACTATCTGCACGGGCAGAAGTTCACCTTGCTGACTGACCACCAACCACTTGTTTCCATCTTTAATCCAAAGAAGGGCGTTCCGGTGATGACTGCGCAACGGCTACAAAGATGGTCCCTTTTTCTAGGGGTGAACCAATATGAAATCGAGTATAAGGGCACGAAACAGCATGGAAACGCTGATGGGCTATCACGCCTGCCACTGCCTACTGCGGAGGAAGCACCAGCAGTGGACCCTGTCGAAATATTTTATTTGACTACAATTGAATGCTTGCCAGTAACTAACGCTGATATAGAGAAGGAGACCCGAAATGACCCGACACTGTCTCGGGTATATGACTTGATGGTGAAGGGATGGCCAACACATGGCGACTCACTGTTGCCAGCATTCTCATCCAGAAGAGAACAGCTGTCAGTATGCCAGGGGACCTTGATGTGTGGATCCCGAGTGGTAATTCCACCCAAGTTAAGGGAGAGAGTGCTAAATGAGCTTCACGAAGGCCATCTGGGAGGGGTGAAAATGAAAAGCCTTGCTAGGGCTTATGTGTGGTGGCCGGGGATCGATCAGCAAATCGAGGACCTGACAAAGAGCTGCTCAGGATGCCAGAAGGTCCAAAATGCACCACCACATGCCCCTCTACACCCATGGGAGTGGCCCTCATCTCCATGGCAACGGGTGCATATTGATTTTGCTGGTCCATTCATGGACTCAATGTTTTTAATAGCCGTGGATGCGCACTCGAAATGGCCTGAGGTAATCAAAATGTCGTCCACCACCACGGAGAAAACTATTGCAGTCCTACGGACCATATTTGCCAGAGCAGATTTGCTCTGATAACGGACCACAGTTTGTGTCCGAAGAGTTTCGAAGATTCATGACAAGGAATGGGGTAAGGCATTACACATCCGCCCCGTATCATCCAGCCACAAATGGATTGGCTGAGAGGTTCGTACAAACCTTTAAGAAAGCAGTAAGGGCCATGTGCGATGACGACGTTCCACTGCAGCATAAGGTGGACAATTTCCTGTTAGCCTACAGAAATGTGACACATGCAGTCACCAACCAAACCCCGGCCATGATGTTCTTTAATCGAAGGTTGAGATCTCGTCTGGATTTGCTCAGACCAAATGTACGAAGAGATGTTGAGAATAAGCAATTCCAGCACATCAATGAGAAGCCGACAAGGAGCTTCAATGTAGGGCAACCAGTCTTGGCCCGCGACTACCGAACAGAGAAATGGCAACCAGGAACGATATGCACACGGCAGGGGCCACTAATGTACACTGTGGATGTTGGGGAGAACATTGTGAGACGCCATGTCGACCAGATCCTAGAGTCACAGGAACGAGTCAACCCCATGTCTCGCGTACCTGGTGATGAACCCGACATACAGGTAGCATCTACCCCAGAAACAGTAGCATCGGAAGCTGATGAACCAACTGACGACAGGGGGCCTCCGCACCAAGAGCAAGACACTCAGGAAAGGCGCTATCCAGGAAGGATCAGGAAGCCGCCCCAAAGACTGAATTTATAAATGGACTATTTTCAGTTAATGTGCATGTTAAAAGTGTTAATTGTTAAATGAATGTTATGGTACTGTTAATCTAAAAGGGGAGGAATTATAGTGTATGTACCTTTAAGGGGAGAACTACTTTTTACAGCTCCTGTATACTGTAGTACCGGCAGTGACCACACCTGTATATAAACCCTGAGTAGGGATCTGTACGTTTAGTTTTAGAGTAACCCTCATCCAGTAAACACCTGTTAATTGTTCCCTGCAGTCTCGTGTCTAGTTATTGAAGGACACACAACATCAAGATACACGAATCTAACAGTCAGGGACAGGTGGGTGTGACTGCAAGCGAGGCAGGCATGGGGAACCAGGGGGTATTGGTGGAGGAGCCTCAGCCCTTGCTCTTGTCCAATAGGTACGAGGTTCTTAATCCCTATGTGGGCGAGAGCAGGGACTGCAGGGAGGATGAGCAAACTGACCACAGCACCGTGGTACAGGGAGCCATTCAACAGGGGGGAGCAAAAAGAAATGTGGTAGTGATAGAGGACAGCATAGTTAGGGGGATAGACACTGTTCTCTGCAGCCAAGAGCGTTAGTCCCGAAGGCTGTGTTGCTAGGGTAAAGGACATCTCCTCCGGGCTGGAGAAGAACTTGGAGTGGGAGGGGAAGGATCCAGTTGTCGTGGTCCACGTAGGTACCAACGACATAGGTAGGACAAAGAATGAGGTTTTGCTGAGAAAGTTTAATCAGCTAGGGACTAAATTAAAAAGCAGAACCACACAGGTAATAATCTCTGGGTTATTACCTGAGCCAAGAGCAAATTGGCATAGGGTCAATAGGATCAGGGAGATGAATGCGGAGCTCAAAAATTGGTGTGGGAGAAGTGGGTTTCGATTCGTGGGGCACTGGCACCAGTACTGGGGAAAGGGAGAGCTGTTCCGTTGGGACGGACTATACCTGAACCATGCTGGGACCAGAGTTCTAACAAATCAAATAACTAGGGAGGTAGATGGGGCTTTAAACTAAATAAGTGGGGGGGGAGGGTCCCATTTGGAGAGAAATCTGAATGCTAAAGAGAAAAGACAAGGAAGCAGTGCAAGAAAGTGATTGGGGTAAGGATAACCAGACTGTGTCAGGAAGGGACAGAGTGTACAAACAAGAGTGCACTAACAAATAGAGTCCGGGTAAGAAAAAATGTAATAAGACAAATAAGGCCATAGTACAGAAAAAATGTTAAGACGTCTAAAAATGTTAAAAAGACAAATCTAAAGGCACTGTATCTGAATGCACGAAGCATTCGTAATAAGGTAGACGAATTAATGGCGCAAATAGATGTAAATGGATACGATATAATTGCAATTACGGAGACATGGCTGCAGGGTGACCAAGGCTGGGAGCTGAGTATCCAAGGATATTCAATATTTAGGAAGGACAGGCAAAAAGGAAAAGGAGGTGGGGTGGCGTTGTTAGTAACAGATGAAATCAGAGCAATAGTGAGAAAGGATATCGGCTCAGAAAATCAAGATGTAGAATTAGTCTGGATGAAGCTAAGAAGCACCAAGGGGCAGAAAACATTGGTGGGAGTTGTCTATAGGCCTCCAAACAGTAGTGGTAATGTAGGGGACGGCATCAAACAGGAAATTAGAGATGCATATTGTTGAGTCTGAGTGTTCCAGATATGCTTATTCTAAATCACTGGACACAGACAACAAGAATAACTTAAACAGGTCTTTACTAATCGAAGGTCAGGGCTGAACTGCTTAGCAAATTACTACACAGAGTTTATATACCGGTGTGGTCACCACCGGTACTACAATATACAGTAGCCAAGAGAAAGTAGTCCATCTCTTAAGGTAGTCTCTTAAGGTGGTACAGGTTACATACACCACAATTCCTCCCTTTTTAGCTTAACAGTGTACATCCCAATTTAAACATAACATGGATAACATATATACAACTTCATGCAAAACTGTTCAAAGATTCAGTCTCTGAGGAGGCCTCCTGATCCGAGTTGGATAACGCCTTTCAGGGGTCTCTGATTCTCGTTGCTGGGGTGACTCATCTAGTTGATCTCTTATGGATTGGATATCATCAGGTACATTGGCGTCTGAGGTAGATGCTTCAGGTTCACTAACTTCTTCCACTGGTGTCTCTGTCATAGTCATGGGTTCGACCCTTGTTCTCGATTCTACAAGTTGGTCAGCATGACGTCGTATTACGTTTTCACCAATATCCACCGTGTACATCAGGGGTCCTTGTCTGGCACGAATTGTTCCAGATTGCCATTTCTCATTCTTATAGTCCCGGGCTAACACTGGTTGTCCTATTTCGAAACTCCGAGTGGTCTTGTTATTTATATGCTGGAACTGTTTGTTTTCGACTTCCCTCCGCACATTTGGTTTTAACAAGTCCAACCTGGACCGCAACCTCCTGTTATAGAACATCATGGCAGGGCTTTGATTTGTCACTGCATGAGTGGCGTTTCGATATGCCATTAGGAAATTGTCCACCTTGTGTTGTAGTGGAATCTGATCTTCGCTCATGGCCTTTATCGCCTTTTTGAACGTTTGTACAAATCTCTCGGCCAACCCATTTGTAGCCGGATGATATGGGGCAGAGGTATAATGTTTCACCCCATTCTTCTTCATGAATTTCTGGAATTCTTCTGACATGAACTGCGGCCCGTTGTCTGAACATATTTGTTCTGGCAATCCATTTCTTGCGAATATCGTTCTTAGAACTGCGATCGTCTTTTCCGAGGTAGTGGTCGCCATCTTAATCACTTCTGGCCATTTAGAATGTGCGTCTACCGCAATTAAAAACATGGAGTCCATGAATGGACCTGCGAAGTCAATATGTACACGTTGCCATGGGGTTGAAGGCCATTCCCATGGATGCAGCGGTGCAATTGGAGGTGCATTTTGAACTTTTTGGCACCCTGAGCAGCTTTTAGTCAGATCCTCTATTTGTTGGTCGATACCTGGCCACCACACATAAGCCCTAGCAAGGCTTTTCATCTTGACTCCCCCCAGATGACCTTCATGCAGTTCCTTTAGAACTCTCTCCCTTAATTTAGGAGGAGTAATCACCCTTGTTCCATACATCAATGTTCCTTGACAGACGGACAGCTGTTCTCGTCTGGCTGAGAATGCCGGTAACAGTGGTTCACCATGAGCTGGCCATCCCTTCACTGTCAATTCGTAGACCCGAGACAGTGTCGGGTCGTTCCTGGTTTCTCTCTCGATACTTGCATTGGTGACTGGTAAACATTCGATGATGGTCGAGTGAAATAACTCAACAGGGTCAACTGTCGGTGCCTCTTCCGCTGTAGGTAGTGGCAGGCGCGACAGCCCATCAGCATTACCATGTTGCTTTGTACCTTTGAATTCGATCTGATATTGATGTGCCCCTAGGAAAAGGGACCATCTCTGGAGCCTCTGTGCTGTCATCACCGAAACATCCTTCTTAGGGTTAAAAATGGAAACCAACGGCTGGTGGTCTGTCAGCAGCGTAAACTTTTGCCCTTGCAGGTAATGATTAAATTTTTTTACTCCCCACACAAGGCTGAGAGCCTCCCTATCTATCTGAGCATAGTTGCGCTCAGCGGAGGTGAATGATCTGGATGCGAACGCGACTGGTCTTTCCAAGCCATTTGGCAACTTATGTGAGAGCACTGCCCCAATATCATATGGAGAAGCATCACAAGCTAAACGAATAGGCAGCGTTGGGTTAAAGTGAGCCAACACTTCCTTAGAGGTGATCAATGCCTTGCTTTTGTGAAAAGCCCGCTTACAGTCCTCGCTCCACTTCCATGGCACTCCCTTCTGCAAAAGAGCGTTCAGCGGGTGTAGCACCATGGATAAATTTGGCAGAAACTTATGGTAATAGTTAATCAACCCTAGGAACGACCTCAACTGGGATACATTTTCCGGAGCGGGAGCCTTCACAACAGCTTCGATCTTGTCAGGTGACTTGTGAAGCCCCTCCTGGTCAATGACGTGACCACAGTACGAGATTTGCTTCTGAAAGAACTCACATTTCTGGCGATTAACTCGAAGTCCATATTCTTTCAATCTGGTGAGCACCTGTTCCAAATTTGTAAGGTGTTCCTCATCATCATCTCCTGTAATCAGAATGTCGTCCAGGTAGCATTGTGTGCCTGGAATTCCCTGTAATACCTGCTCCATGGCCCTTTGCCAAATCGCTGGAGCCGATGCCACTCCAAAAACCAGTCTATTATACCGATATAAGCCCTTATGCGTGTTGATCGTGAGATACTGGCGTGACGCTTCATCAACTTCCATCTGTAAGTACGCCTGTGCCAGGTCTATCTTGGTGAAGTGTTTCCCGCCAGACAATGAAGCGAAGATATCCTCAATCCGTGGAAGCGGATATTGCACCGTGTGAAGCACCGGATTAACAGTGATCTTGAAATCGCCACAGATGCGAACCTTCCCCGGTTCCCCCGGCTTGTTACTCGATGAATGCTTCATGACGGGAACAATGGGCGTAGCCCATTCACTCCAGTCCACCTTTGACAGTACTCCGGAACATTCTAGTCCCTCCAGCTCAGCTTCCACAGCAGGTCGTATCGCATAAGGTACCGGTCTAGCTTTGAAAAATTTCGGGTTTGCATGTTCTTCAACCTTGATGTTTTCCGTAATTCCTTTCAGTGTTCCCAGTCCCTGCTGGAACACCTCTTTAGCATCGTCCAATATTCTGGACAGTCGTTTAGGTTTGACATCGTCCTTTTTACCGGAATCTACAGTTAGTGCTTTTAAGGAATGCCAGTCCATATTTATTCTCCTGATCCATTCCCGTCCCAGTAGTGGTGGACCTCCCTCAGGTAACACATATAAGTCCATTCCTCGGCTTTCTTTACCCTTGTGGACCACCTTTACCTTTATCTTTCCGATGGGGTATACTCTTTGCCCCGTGTATGTTTTCAATACAATCTCCGTATCCCTTAGGGGAATGTGTGGAAATAACTTTTTGTAATCTTGCTTATTCATGACCGTCAATGCCGATCCAGTGTCCAATTCCATCTTCGCTTGGACTCCTGCTATCTGAAGTGTGACCCAGATAGTTTGGTGGTCTGCTGTGTTACCCACATTATGTATTCTTAGACAACCCAGTTCCTTACTGCTGGAGTCTGAATCCGTCTTCTGTTCATCCGAACTGTTCTCTGTCACCTTGTGTACCTTTTTGCACTTTTCCTGCGGTGACTTTTTGTTGCTGGTCTTCTTTCCTGACCGGCATACTTTAGCTATGTGACCTAGCCTGCCACATTTTCTGCATTCCTGATTTTTGAACCAGCACTGGTTCTGATCGTGCGTTGTCCTTCCGCAACGATAACACTTTACTGCACCCAATGCCATTCGATTGGTGCTGAGTTCCGATGACCTTAGCTGCATTTCCGCGGTGCCTCTTGCTGCGGCCTCGTGCGATGCTACAATGGTGACAGCTTTATCAAGCGTAAGGTCCTTTTCCTCTAGCAGTCGCTTTTGAGTTCCTTCTTTTAGTAATCCACACACGAATTTATCTCTCAGAGCGTCTGCTAGTCCTGTACCAAACTGACAGTACTTTGATAGCTTGCGCAGTTCAATTAAGAATTCAGCGTTGCTTTCCTCTTTCAGCTGCGTTCTTCTGTAAAATTTAAATCGTTCCACTATCAGCAGTGGCGTGGGGTTTAAATGTTCTTGCAGGATAGTAACAATATTCGCGAAAGTCTGATCCGCCGATTTATCTGGTGTTACAAGGTGCCTCAATAACCCGTACATCTTCGCACCCATTGAGTTTAATAAGGTTATTGCTTTCTTATCATCTGGTACCTCATTTGCTGTACAATAAACTCCAATGCGTTCTACATATGTGGCCCAATCTTCAACATCGCTATCAAAAGCAGTGATGTTACCGTGTTTAGGCATCCTTGAGAGTTTCTTTAAATATTTTATTTTCCCAAAATGGCGGCTTCCCGCGCTTGGTGGCTTTTCCCGCGCTTGTCTTCTTCCCCCGCCGACTACAATGGCGGCTTCCCGCGCTTGGCGGCTTTTCCCGCGCTTGTCTTCTTCCCCCGCCGACTACAATGGCGGCTTCCCGTGCTTGTCTTCTTCCCCCGCTGGCTACAATGGCGATGACCGTGCTGTTGCCGTTCTCGCCTCCCAGCAGTTCTTAATTTCCCCGACGCTGCTTTTGCTCCCCCGCGGTTCTCGTGGGCATTAACGCTTCCCTCGTTGCTGCGCCTCTCAGCCCCGATTGCAGCCCGGCCCTTTACACCGGCTGCGGTCGAGTTCTCCGCGGTTCTCGTGGTCTTAACGCTGCCCTTGTCGCTGCGCCTCTCGGCCCCGATTGCAGCCCGGCCCTTTTCACCGGCTGCGGTCGAGTTCTCTGCCCTTTTTCCTCCGGTTTCCCTCCCCTTCTCCACTGACAACGCAGCCGACTTTCTGCCCGTGTCGCTAGATCGGCTTACCCACCACCGTGGTAGAAGGATGATCACTGCCTGTCGCTGATGGAGGACGTCGTGGTCAGTAATTTCAACCCGGGTTCTCGATGCCTCCCGTGCGATGCGGTGCTCAGCAGGATGATGAGGGCGGATGCCTCTTCTCGACGCCCGTTCTGAGGACGAAGCTGCCTTGGATGCAAAACTGCCGCAGGATAAGATCGGACTCGTCGCCACTGTTGAGTCTGAGTGTTCCAGATATGCTTATTCTAAATCACTGGACACAGACAACAAGAATAACTTAAACAGGTCTTTACTAATCGAAGGTCAGGGCTGAACTGCTTAGCAAATTACTACACAGAGTTTATATACCGGTGTGGTCACCACCGGTACTACAATATACAGTAGCCAAGAGAAAGTAGTCCATCTCTTAAGGTAGTCTCTTAAGGTGGTACAGGTTACATACACCACACATATAACAAGGGTACTACAGCAATCATGGGATACTTTAATTTACATATAGACTGGCCAAACCAAATTAGCAATAATACTATGGAGGATGAATTCCTGGAGTGTGTACGAGATGTTTTTTTAGACCAGTACGTTGAGGAGCCAACTAGGGAACAGGCTATCCTAGATTGGGTATTGTGCAATGAGAAGGGGTTAATTAATAATCTTCTTGTGCAGGGTCCTTTAGGGAAGAGTGACCATAACATGATAGAATTCTTCATTAAGATGAAAAATGAAGAAGTCCAATCTGAAACTAGGGTCCTAAATCTAAACAAAGGAAACTACGATGGTATGAGGAATGAGTTGGCTATGATAAATTGGGGAGCTTAATTAAAAGGCATGACGGTGGATAGGCAATGGCTAACATTTAAGGAACGAATGCATGAATTGCAACAGTTATACATTCCTTTCTGCCGCAAAAACACAAAAGGAAAAGCGGCCCAACCATGGCTAACAAAAGAAATTAAGGATAGTATTAGATCCAAAGAGGAGTCATATAAAGTTGCCAGAAAAAGTAGCAAGCCTGAGGATTGGGAGCAGTTTAGAGTTCAGCAAAAAAGGACATAGAGATTGATTAAGAGGGGAAAAATAGAGTATGAGAGTAAACTTGCAAGGAACATAAAAGTGGGCTGTAAAAGCTTCTACAAGTATGTAAAAAGAAAAAGATTAGACAAATGTAGGTCCCTTACAGTCAGTAATGGGACAATTTATAATGGAGAACAAGGAAATGGCAGAGCAATTCTGTCTTCACGGAAGAGGACACAAATAACTTCCCAGAAATGCGAGGGAACCAAGGGTTTAGTGAAAAGGTGGAATTAAAGGAAATTAGTATTAGTAAAAAAATAGTGCTGGAGAAATTAATGGGACTGAAAGCTAATAAATCCCCAGGGCCTGATAATCTGCACCCCAGAGTACTAAAAGAGGTATCCATGGAAATAATGGATGTATTGGCTGTCATCTTCCAAAATTCTATAGATTATGGAACAGTTGCAGCAGATTGGAGGGTGGCAAATGTAACCCCATTATTTAAAAAAGGAGGGAGAGAGAAAACCAGGAACTACAGACCGGTTAGCATAACATCAGTAGTAGGGAAAATGCTAGAGTATATTATAAAGGATGTGATAACAGGACACTCAGAAAATATCAACAGGATTAGACAAAGTCAACATGGATTTATGAAAGGGAAATCGTGTTTGACAAACCTACTGGAGTTTTTTGAGGATGTAACTGGTAGAATAGATAATGGAGAACCAGTGCGATAGCAAAATACTGCGGATGCTGGAAATCCGAAATAACAACAGAAAATGCTGGAAAAACTCAGCAGGCCAGGCAACATCTGTGGAGAGAGAAAAAGAATTAACGTTTCAGGTCGAAGACCCTTCGTCAGAACTGGAAAAAAACAGAAAAGGGGATACATTTTAAAGCAAGTAGGGGCTGGGAAAAGGGGGAGGGGATGAAAGAACAAAAGGGAAGGTCAGCGACAGGATAGAAAGCAGGAGAGATTAAGAGACATTGAGAGACATTAAGAGATATTCAAGGAACAAAGGACGGCTCTAGATGAAGTGTGAATGGCCCTGGCAGAATGAAGGACAGCTGCCATGTGGGAGGGAAGAAAAATGTCCAGACGAAATGGTGGACTAAAAAAAAGAGAGCATTCCATAGAGACCGCTCCCTCCGCGACACCCTAGTCCACTCCTCTACCACCCCCAGCACCCCTTCCCCTTCGCCCGGCACCTTCCCGTGCAAGCGCAGGTGATGCAACACATGCCCCTTTACCTCCCCCCTTCCCACTGTACAGGGCCCCAAACACCCCTTCCAGGTGAAACAGTGATTTACTTGTACTTCCTGCAATCTAGTATACTGTATTCGCTGCTCATGATGTGGTCTCCTCTACATTGGGGAGACCAAACGCAGATTGGGTGACTGCTTTGCGGAACACCTCTGTTCAGTCCGTAAGATGGACCTCGAGCTCCCGGTGGCCTGTCACTTTAATTCACCGCCCCATTCCCACTCAGACCTCACCATCCTCGAGCTCTTGCATTGTTCCACAGAAGCTCAGCGTAAGCTCGAGGAATAGCACCTCTGTTATGTCTGACATTTGGTGATAGGTACTCGATTGCCTTGGCCTGAGCACATGGAGTTTGATAGTGCTGTGATCATTGTATTGTGTATAGGTATTCGATTGCTTGTGCCTGGAAGTGTGTGTGTGTGGCAGCCATATTAAAAGCAGCATGAACTGAACTCACTGACGGTCTCTGGATTATCTTTGCAAACGCAACATTTGGCGACAAGGATGGCTGAAATCTCTCTTCCACCACCTCCTCCCTTCCTTGCACTACCCGGTGAGCCCCCGATCCCATGGGTTCGCTGGTTACAGTCCTTTGAAACCTACCTCATTGCTCTTGGACTAGAAACTGTGAGTACGGCTCGGAGAAAGGCACTGTTATCCCATTGCTTGGGAGCGGAGGGCCAGCGTGTTCTTGGGACATTATGCACAGCAGACTCAATCCAAACATATGATGAGGCTGTGGCTCTGTTAAGCACACACTTCTCTGCCCCACAAAGTGCCTTCCTGGATGACATCGTCGTGCATGGGCCCTCGGCCTCCACTCACGACGAACGCCTTCACAGAGTTTTCACAGCTCTAGCAAAACACAAGCTCACACTGAATGTGGAAAAGTGTGTCTTTGCTGTTTCAGAGATCGAATTTGTGGGGTTTCGGTTGTCGGCTGACAGTATATCCCCACTCCAGTCAAACGTGGATGCCATTCACAGCATCCCAGAACCCAGCTCTGCAGCACAGGTTGCCTCCTTCCTTGGCATGACTGGGTTCTACCTGAAGTTTTTGCCCCAGTACTCAGCCACCACAGCCCCACTGCACCAGCTCCTGCGAAAGGATGAGCCCTGGGTGTGGTCACAAGCCTGTATGGAAGCTGTTCGCCTCCTCAAATCGCAGCTCACGTCGCCTCCAGTGTTGGCTCACTTTGACATCGCCAGCCCCACCCTCGTCACCTGTGACGCGTCCGCTGCAGCTGTGGGGGCGGTGTTATCGCAGATACAGAATGGAGTGGAGAAACCAATCGCCTTTGCCTCCCGAGCCCTTAGCCCCACCGAACAGAAGTACACAGTAGGCGAGCGTGAGGCGCTGGCGTGCGTCTGGGCATGTGAGCGGTGGCACCTGTACACGTATGGCCGTGCCTTCACCCTGCGAACTGATCACCAGGCTCTCACTGCCCTGCTGTCGACATCCAGCACGGGCCACAGACCACTGCGTCTACACCGCTGGTCTGACCGCCTCCGCCAATACAATTTCAGTCTCTAGTTCACACCAGGATGTGACAATGTTGTTGCAGATCTGCTCTCCCGCACTGTCTCTGCCCCAGCCCCACTCGTCCGGTCTGAAGAAGTGGAACAGGATATCGTCCAGATGCTGCACACGCCTCTCCAAATCACAGTCTCTCTCCAGGAGCTCAAAGATGCCTCTGAACAGGATCCGGCCCTCTCCCAGCTGTGCACCTTCATCAGAGATGGCTGGCCTCGCAAGGTGCCTGAGGAACTGTCTGCCTACTCCAGAGTTAAAGAGGAGCTCTCCTGCTGGAATGACTCCTGTGTTGCACGTGGGCTCTGCACTGTGGTCCCAAGTGCCCTTCGTGCGCGTGTTTTATCCATGGCACATGAGGGCCACTTGGGCATAGTGAAGCTCAAACAACGATGCCGAGACCTAGTGTGGTGGCCGGGTATCGACAGGGAAATCGAGGCCCTGGTCAAGGACTGTGCAGTCTGCCTTGTAAGTGGCAAGACTGGCCACCAAGCTCCCCCACCCCTACAACCCCTTGCCTGGCCCTCTCAGCCCTGGGAGCACCTGCAGCTGGACGTCTGCGGGGAGATCCATGGTGTCCCTCACCATCAACGGTTCCTAGTGGTGACCTATGACCTGCACTCAAAATGGCCAGAGGTCACTGCCGTGGGCTCCGTCACCTCTCGGGTCATCATTGATACCCTTGAGTCCCTCTTCTCCCGCTGGGGGCATCCAAAGGCCATCACCACAGACAATGGCCCCCAAATGGTCTCTTCGGAACTCTCCTCTTACCTTGAGAGCAAGGGCATCCGTCACATTCGCACAGCGTACTACCACCCCGAGTCAAATGGGGGGGTGGAGCGTTTTAACCAGACACTGAAAAATGGCCTCAGAGCACACCTATCCCGGGGTGTGCGTTTGACAAGGCCCTTCTCCACACACTGCTGCACTACAGAGCCTCCCAGCATTCCACTACAGGGGTCTCACCCGCATCCCTCATGCTAGGCCGTGAGATCATGCTGCCCCTTGGCAGGCTCCGCCCCTCGCTAGCTCAGAGCCCTGCTCCACCGGCTCAAGCCACAGTCGCTAGACAGCAGGAGAAGATGAAACTCCGCTTCGACCAGTCGAAGAGGGCCAAGGCGCCCAACATCTCAGTCTCCGATTGGGTCAGAGTCCGCAGGCCTCACCGCAATAATAAGATGGCGTCATTCTGGTCCTCTCCTCTCCAAATCAGCCGCCAACTTGGACCAGCCACTTTCTGCCTCACTGACAGCTCTCGGTGGCATGCCAGCCGCCTTCGGAAGGTGCCAGCACCCCCTGATGCGGGATTATACAGACCTAATCCCCAAGCCTTACCCCCAGAGTGGTGGGATGCACATGTGGTTCAGCCAGCCAACCCTCAAGCAGATGTTGTGCCTCAGCCTGCTCCTCACCAGTCCACACCTTGGCCTGTTCGTACACGTTCTCGCCCTGGCCACCTACAGGACTTTGTCACTACATTTCATGTTGGAAATTCTGTGAGGGGGGAGGAAATGTTATGCCTGACATTTGGTGATAGGTACTCGATTGCCTTGACCTGAGCACATGGAGTTTGATAGTGCTGTGATCATTGTATTGTGTATAGGTATTCGATTGCTTGTGCCTGGAAGTGTGTGTGTGTGGCAGCCATATTAAAAGCAGCATGAACTGAACTCACTGACGGTCTCTGGATTATCTTTGCAAACGCAACAACCTCATCTTTCGATTAGGCACTCTACAGCCCTCTGGACTCAACATAGAGTTTAACAATTTCAGATCATAACCACGGCCCCTATCACACATATATATTATATATATATATATATATATTTTCTCTTTTTTTTAATCCACACTTTCGTCTGGGCTTTTTTCTTCCCTCCCACATGGCAGCTGTCCTTCATTCTGCCAGAGCCATTCACACTTCATCTAGAGCCATCCTTTATTCCTTGAATATCTCTCAATGTCTCTTAATCTCTCCTGCTTTCCATCCTGTCGCTGACCTTCTCTTTTGTTCTTTCATCCCCTCCCCCTTTTCCCAGCCCCTACTTGCTTTAAAATCTATCCCCTTTTCTGTTTCTTTCCAGTTCTGACGAAGGGTCTTCGACCTGAAACGTTGACTCCGTTTCTCTCTCCACGGATGTTGCCTGGCCTGCTGAGTTTTTCCAGCGTTTTCTGTTGTTATTAGGGAGAACCAGTGGATGTGGTGTATTTGGATTTTCAGAAGGCCTTTGATAAAGTCCCACATAAGAGGTTAGTGTGCAAAATTAAAGTACATGGAATTGGAGGTAATATACTGGCATGGATTGAAAATTGATTAACAGACAGGAAACAGAGAGTAGGAATAAATGGGTCTTTTTCGGGGTGGCAGGTGGTGACTAGTGGGGTACCGCAGGGATCAGTGCTTGGGCCCCAGCTATTCACAATATATATCAATGATTTGAATGAGGGAACCAAATGTAATATTTCCAAGTTTACTGACGACACAAAACTTGGTGGGATTGTGAGTTGTGAGGAGGATGCAAAGTGGCTTCAAGGCGGTTTAGACAAGTTGAGTGAGTTGGCAAATACATGGCAGATGCAGTATAACATGGATAAATGTGAAGTTATCTACTTTGGTAGGAAAAACAGAAAGGTAGAGTATTATTTAAATGGTGATAGATTGGGAAATGCTGATGTAAAAAGGGACCTGGGTGTCCTTGTACACCAGTCACAGCAAGCAAACATGCAGGTGCAGCAAACAGTTAGGAAGGCAAATGGTATGTTGGGCTTCATTGCAAGAGGATTTGAGTACAGGAGCAAAGTTGTCTTACTACAGTTGTACAGGGCCTTGGTGAGACCACACCTGGAGTACAGTGTGCAGTTTTGGTCTCCTTACCTAAGAAAGGATATACTTGCCATAGAGGGAGTGCAGCAAAGATTCACCAGACTGATTCCTGATGGCAGGACTGTCGTATGAGGAGAGATTGGGTCGACTAGGCCTATATTTACTAGAGTTTAGAAGAATGTGAGGGGATCTCATTGAAACGTATAAAATTCTGACAGGGCTAGACAGACTGGATGCAGGGAGGATGTAACATAGAAACATAGAAGATAAGAGCAAGGGTAGGCCATTCGGCCCCTCGAGCCTGCTCTGCCATTTAATGAGATCATGGCTGATCATCCAAATTCAGTACCCTGTCCCTGCTTTCTCCCCATATCCCTTGATCCCTTTAGCCTTAAGAAATATATCTAACTCTTTCTTGAACATATTTAATGAATTGGCCTCAACTGCCTTCTGTGGTAGAGAATTCCACAGGTTCACCACTCTCTGGGTGAAGAAATACCTCCTCATCTCTGTCCTAAATGGCTTACCCCTTATCTTTAGACTGTGACCTCTGGTTCTGGACTCCCCTGCCATCGGGCACATCCTTCTTGCATCTAGTCTGTCTAGTCCTGTTAGAATTTTATAAGTTTCAATGAGATCCCTTCTCATTCTTCTAAACTCCAGCGAATATAAGGCCAATCGACCCAATCTCTCCTCATACGTCATTCCTGCCATCCCAGGTATCAGTCTGGTGAATCTTCACTGCACTCCCTCCATGGCAAGAACATCCTTCCTCAGATAAGGTGACCAAAACTGCACACAATACTCAAGATGTGGTCTCACCAAGGCCCTGTACAACTGCAGCAAGACATCCTTGATCCTGTACTCGAATCCTCTCACTATAAAGGCCAACATACCATTTATCTTCTTAACCACCTGCTGCACCTGCATGCTTACCTTCAGCGACTGGTGCACAAGGACACCCAGGTCTGGTTGCACTTCCCCTTCTCCCAATCTATTGCCGTTCAGATAATAATCTGCCTTCCTGTTTTTGCCACCGAAGTGGCTAACCTTGCATTTATCCACATTATACTGCATCTGCCATGTATCCGCCCAATCAGCCAACCTGTCCAAATCATACTGGAGTTTCTCTGCATCCTCCTCACAGCACACACGCCCACCCAGCTTTGTGTCATCTGCAAACATGGAGATATTACATCTAGTCCCTCGTCTAAATCATTAATATATATTGTGAATAGCTGGGGTCCTATATCTGATCCCTGCGGTACCCCACGAGTCATTGCCTGCCACTCGGAAAAAGACCCGTTTATTCCAACTCTTTGCTTCCTGTCTGCCAATCAGTTCTCTATCCAAGTCAGTGCCTTACCCCCAATCCCGTGTGCTTTAACTTTACATGCCAATCTCTTATGCGGGACCCTATTGAAAGCCTTCTGAAAGTCCAAATACACCACATCCACTGGTTCTTCCTTATCTATTCTACCAGTTACATCCTCAAAAAATTCCAGTAGATTAGTCAACCACGATTTACCTTTTGTAAATTCATGTTTACTTTGTCTGATCCTGTCACTGTTTTCCAAGTACACTGCTATTACACCTTTTATAATGGACTCTAGCATTTTCCCCACTATCGATGTCAGGCTTACCGGTCTATAATTCCCCGTTTTCTCTCTACCACCTTTTTTGAATAATCTTCTTCTTAGGCAGTCCCTCGGACCGAGGATGACTTGCTTCCACATTAAAAATGAGTTTGCAGGTGACTGATGAGCCCAATGCGGGACCTACAGTCTCTGACACAGGTGGGGCAGACGGTGGTTGAAGGGGCGGGTGGGTGGGGTGCTTAGGTTGAAGTGCGCTCCTTGCGCTGCCTGCGCTTGGCTTCCGCTTGCTCCTGGCGAAGAGACTCGAGGTGTTCGGCCCCTTCCCGGATGCTTCTCCTCCACTTTGTATCATATTGGGCAAGGGATTCCCAGGTGTCGATGGGGATGTTACACTTTTTCAAGGAGGCTTTGAGGGTGTCCTTGAAGCATTTCCTCTGCCCACCTGGGGCTCTCTTGCCATGCCGGAGCTGGGAGTGGGGTTACATTAGCTACTCTCCAATCTATGGGAACTGTTCCAGAGTCTATAGAATTTTGCAAGATGACCAGCAATGCATCCAATATTTCAAGGGCCACTTCCTTAAGTACCCTAGGATGTAGATTATCAGGCCCTGGGGTTTTATCGGCCTTTAGTCCCGTCCATTTCCCTAACACCATTTCCCTACAAATACTGATTTCATTCAGTTCCTCCCTTTCATCAGACCCTATGTTCCCCGACATCTCTGGGAGGTTATTTGTGACCTCCTTTGTGAAGACAGAACCAAAGTATGTATTTAATTGTTCTGCCATTTCTTTGTTCCCCATTATAAATTCCCCTGATTCTGACTGCAAGGGACCTACGCTTGACTTCACCAATCTTTTTCTCTTCACATATCTATAAAAGCTTTTACAGTCAGTTTTTATGTTCCCTGAAAGCTTACTCTCATACTCTATTTTCCCCTCTTAATTAATCCCGTTGTCCTCCTTTGCTGAACCCTAAACTGCTCCCAATCCTCAGGTTTGCTGCTTTTTCTGACCAATTTATATGTCCTCTCCTTGGATCTTATGCTATCCCTAATTTCCCTTGTTAGCCACGGTTGAGTTACCTTTTTTGTTTTATTTTTATGCCAAACAGGGATGAACAAATTCTGTAGTTCATCCATGCGATATTTAAATGTTTGCCATTGCCTATCCACCATCAACCCTTTAAGTAACGTTCCCCAATCCATCCTAACCAACACGTGCCTCATACCATCGTAGTTTCCTTTATTTAAATGCAGGACCCTAGTCTCTGAGTCAACTAATTCACTCTCCATCTTAATGAAGAATTCTATCTTATTATGATTGCTCTGCCCCAAGGGGCCTCGCACAACAAGTATTGCTAATTAATCCTTTCTCATTACATAATACCCAGTCTAAGATGGCCTGATCTCTAATTGGTTCCTCGACATATTGGTCCAGGAAACCATCCCGTATACACTCCAGGAATTCCTCCTCCACAGTATTATTACTAATTTGGTTAGCCCAATCTATATGTAGATTAAAGTCACCCATGATAACTGCTGTGCCCTTATTGCATGCATCTCTAATTTCCCATTTAATGCCATCCCCAACCTTAGCATTACTGTTTGGGGGTCTGTATACAACTCCCACTAACATTTTCTGCCCCTTGATATTTCTCAGCTCTACCCATACAGATTCCACATCATCAGAGCTAATATCCTTCCTTACTATTGTGTTAATCTCTTTAACCACCCCACCTGAGTTTTTACCCCACCTCCTTTTTCCTTTTGCCTGTCTTTCCTGAATATTGATTACCCCTGGATGTTGAATTCCCAGCCTTGGTCACCCTGGAGCCATGTAAACCCAATTATATCATATCCATTTACATCTATTTGCGCAGCTAATTCATCCACCTTATTACGAATGCTCCTCGCGTTAAGGCACAAAGCCTTCAGGGTTGTTTTTTTTAACACTCTTAGACCTTTTTGAATTATTATTTACTGTGGCCATGTTTGATTTAAACCCTTGATTCCTCTGACTGCCGCTTTTGCTTTTCTCCTTCCTTTCTTTTGCTTCTATCCTTGCTTCCCTTTCCTCTGTCTCCTTGCACAGGTTCCCAACCCCCTGCCATTTTAGTTTAAACCCTCCCCAACAACACCGGTCCTGCCCATGTGCAAACAGTCCAGTTTGTACTGGTCCCACCTCCCGCAGAACCAGTTTCAATGTCCCAGGAATTTGAATCCCTCCCCCTTGCACCATTCCTCTAGCCACGTATTCATCTGAAATATCCTTCAATTTCTACTCTGACTAGCATGTGGCACTGGTAGCAATCCTGAGATTACTACCTTTGAGGTCCTATTTTTTAATTTACCTCCCAACTCCCTATATTCAGCTTTTAGGACCTTGTCCCGGTTTTTACCTATATCCTTGGTACCTTTATGCACCACGACAACTGGCTGTTCACCCTCCCCCTCCAGAATGCCCTGCAGCCGCTCCGTGACATCCTTGACCCTTGCACCAGGGAGGCAACACACCATCCTGGAGTCTCGTTTGCGGCCGCAGAAACGCCTATCTATTCCCCTTACAATAGAATCCCCTATCACTATAGCTCTCCCGCTCTTTTACCTCCCATCCTGTGCAGCTGTAGGGGGGTGGTGGTTGGGTGTGGCACGTGCGCCCAGTCAGTTATGCCTCTGACTGTTTGTGAGCGGTTCGAATCGCTCCCACGCCTCTGGGTTCTAGACACCGGACTTAGGTACAGGCGGCGATACAGAAAAGACTCGAGTAGACAGGTGGTTTGGATGTAAGAAAACCAAGATTTTATTAAAAATAGAAATTAACACAATCTTATGAGAAGTTACTTGTATAAAATTACAGGCAAATACAAAATAACTATGCTTATACAGGGAATGTGGAATACATGGCACGTCGAGGGAAAACAACTATCTTAACAATTCCCTTATCTTTAGCCCACCCCTATACCTAACTAGATTAAGCTATGAGGGGCCAGAATTCATGCTCACCAATCCACAATAAAACCAACTGTTAACGAGTGTGAGTTTTGAAGTCTGGTTTCTGGTCCTTCTAGGTACCCCATCGCCATGTGGTCTTCAGGGGCGTGGTGCTGGGTCTGCTACTGCGACACACCTTCTCCCCTCTGCTGCCGTCATCGTCTCGTCGCAATGGGTTCTCCTCTTCTTCTCCCTCGGGCGGTCGTCGGTGGCACTGTTGTGCCTACAGGGCAGTTGGCAGTTTTAACTGCCTAGATTTTCCTACCCAAGCTTAAGAACGCCAGTCTATTCGTCGTGGCGTGGCCACCTGCGTTATCGCAGTGTTCAATGAGATACGTGTCTTCCCAAGCGCCAGCTTATAACTAGGCGCTTGGTTTTCTTATCGATACGTTTTTCGCTGCCCTGCTCTGCCCTTATCGAGTTATTATCGTCTTCTTCTTCTCCACTCATCTCGTCTCGCCGGACTACTATACAAGTCCTGGGCTACCTGCTCGACTTCGTCTCGCCCCTTTGTGCGGCCTGGGCGTCCTGGGTGGCTACGGACTTGGGTCTCGTTCCCCTCCCCTGCATTTGGTATGGTGTAACTGGCTACTGAAAATCTGCTACAGGAGAGAACCCGCCACGAGGCCAGGGCACAAGTATGAGTGGCAGCCCAAGAGGCTGAAGCCACGAGAGCAGAGCAAGAGCCAAGAGCAAGAGAGCAAGAGAGAGATTGCTACCCGGGGCCTTCAGTTATGCTCCTCACGAAAACCCTTATCTGTGCGCCAAATCAGGTTAGTTCATTGTTCCAATCTTGGCGGGCTAGTTTAAATAATTGTAGCAATCTAAACTAACTGTTTTTAGATGGCCATTTATCACACCTAATGGCCTGATGTCTGAGCTTTATTGTTATTAATGCATCTTAATCGGCCTGTCCGGCCTCGATGGCTTCCTTAAGCTGTTTCCGATTATAGATGCAAATAACTTGATGGCCTCAAGTATAGGCCTAACTGGTTTTGGTCTGTCTATGATTTGGCTTAATGCATATACAAAGTTCTGTCTGCTTTCCAAAATACAAAGTCCTTCTTCACAGAAACTGCATTTTAGGTTTCGATTTCCCCAAAAGCTGCTTTTGCTGCCACAGTCCAAGCTTTTAAAAATCTTGCAGGCTCTTGGTCACGAGGTGTGGATGCCATCTTTTTGGGTACCCTTTTTAAAATGTCCATACAGGGTCCCTTTTATTAATAACTTTGGGGGAAATGTGGAAATTTTGCAAATCCTATACAGCAGAACCACCCACGGTGCCAGGAAGTTGGCTGCTGCTGCCTTCCCCTGATAAGCCATCTCCCTCAACAATATCTAAATTGGTATATCTGTTTGAGAGGGGGATGGCCACAGGGGACCCCTTCACTACCTGCCTGCACCTACTACTCTGCCTGGTGGTCACCCATTCCCTTCCTGCCTGTGCAGCCTTTACCTGCAGTGTGACCAACTGATTAAACGTGATATCCACGACGTCCTCAGCATCGCAAATGCTCCAGTATGTATCCATTCGCAGCTCCAGCGCCACAATGCGGTCTGCCAGTAGCTGCAGCTGGATACACTTTCCGCACACATGGTCATCAGGGACACAGGAAGTGTCCCTGATTTCCCACATAGTGCAGGAAGAGCATGCCACGGGGCCGAGCTGTGCTGTCATGACTTACCCTTCAATTAATTTAAATTAAATCAAATCAATACCACCACTACACTACAATTAAATGATGTACTCAAGGGCCCTTGGTTACTAGCACTACCTGATACACAACAGAGTCCTTAGAAACTATAACCACAAAATTTAAGACCTTATAAACTTTATAAACTATTAACCTTAACTGTCAAACTATAGAGTAGTATAAATACCCACCTGGCTGTACTCACCCAATCAGCTGCTTCCTCTTGTCCGTGTCACTTTTTGAATCGTGGCTTGGCTCTGGAATGCCACCGCTGGTCTGCAAGATTGGCCGGCCTTTGAGAAAAAGCCTGCAAAAGTGAGTTTAAATACTCACTACTCTCCTGCTGCTCCTGACACCAGCCTCTTCCTACAGGGTGAAAAGTTAGGAAAAATAAAGGTGAAGCAAGGGAGCTCCTCCTTCCACTCCTCACCTAATTCTGACTCACCCTGGGGTCTAGAACGAGGAGTCACAGTCTCAGGATATGAGGTAGGACATTTAGGACTGAGATGTGGAGGAATTTCTTCACTCAGAGGGTCATAGAGTCATAGAGTCATAGAGTTATACAGCACAGAAAGAGGCCCTTCGGCGCATCGCGTCCGTGCCGGCCATCAGGCCCTGTCTAATCTAATCCCATTTTCCAGCATTTGGTCCGTAGCCTTGTATGCTATGGCATTTCAAGTGCTCATCCAAATGCTTCTTGAATGTTGTGAGGGTTCCTGCCTCTACCACCCTTTCAGGCAGTGAGTTCCAGATTCCAACCACCCTCTGGGTGAAAAAGTTCTTCCTCAAATCCCCTCTAAACCTCCTGCCCCTTACCTTGAATCTATGCCCCCTTGTTATTGACCCCTCTACTAAGGGAAAAAGTTCCTTTCTACCTACCCTATCTATGCCCCTCATAATTCTGTACCCCTCAATCAGGTTCCCCCTCAGCTTTCTCTGCTCCAAGGAAAACAACCCCAGCCTGTCCAGTGTTTCTTCATAGCTGAAGCACTCCAGCCCAGATAACATCCTGGTGAATCTCCTCTGCACCCTCTCCAAAGCAATCACATCCTTCCTATAGTGTGGCGACCAGAACTGCACACAGTATTCCAGCTGTGGCCTAACCAGCGTTTTGTACAGCTCCATCATAACCTCCCTGGTCTTATATTCTATGCCTCGGCTAATGAAGGCAAATATCCCATATGCCTTTTTAACCACCTTATCCACCTGTTCTGCTGCCTTCAGGGATCTATGTACATGCACACCAAGGTCCCTCTGATCCTCTGTCTTTCCTAGGGTCTTACCATTCATTGTGTATTCCCTTGCCTTGTTAGTCCCTCCAAAATGCATCACCTCACACTTTTCAGTGTTAAATTCCATTTGCCAGTTCCGCCCATCTGACCAACCCATCTATATTGTCCTGCAGACTGAGGCTACCCTCCTTGCTATTTACCACCCCACCAATTTTCGTGTCATCTGCGAACTTACTGATCATACCTTTTACATTCACATCCAAATCATTAATGTAGACCACAAACAGCAAGGGACCCAGCACCGATCCCTGCGGTATCCAACTGGACACAGGCTTCCAGTCACAAAAACAACCTTCAACCATCACCCTCTGCCTTCTGCCACTAAGCCAGTTTTGGATCCAATGTGCCAAGGCACCCTGGATCCCATGGGCACTTACCTTCTTGACCAGTCTCCTATGCGGGACTTTGTCGAAAGCCTTACTGAAATCCATGTATACCACATCCACTGCACTACCCTCATCCACACACCTAGTCACCCCCTCGAAAAATTCAATCAAATTAGTCAGACATGATCTTCCCTCGACAAAGCCATGCTGACTATCCCTGATTAATCCTTGCCTCTCCAAGTGGAGACTAATTCTGTCCCTCAGAATTTTTTCCAATAATTTCCCTACCACTGATGTTAGGCTCACTGGCCTGTAATTCCCTGGTTTATCCCTACTACCCTTCTTGAATAATGATACTACGTTAGCTGTTCTCCAGTCCTCTGGAACATCCCCTGTGGCCAGAGAGGTTCTGAAAATTTGTGTCAGAGCCCCTGCAATCTCCTCCTTTGCCTCACACAGCAGCCTGGGATACATCTCGTCCGGGCCTGGGGATTTATCCACTTTTAAGCCTGCTAAAACCGTTAGTACCTCCTCCCTCTCGATGCTAATATGTTCAAGTATATCACAGTCCCCCTGCCCGATTTCTATGTCTACATCGTCCTTCTCCATAGTGAACACAGATGCAAAAAATTCATTTAAAACCCCACCTACATCTTCTGGCTCCACACACAGATTGCCAATTTGGTCCCTAATGGGTGTTACTCTTTCCCTAGTTATCCTCTTGCCCTTAATCTATCTATCTATTATCTACTATCTATCTATTATCTATCTATTATCTATCTATATATATATAAAAGGATGGTGGTGTCTGTCTGTCTGTCTGTCTGTCTGTCTCTCTGCCTGTCTGTCTCTCTGTCTGTATGTATGTCCGCGCTTAACTCAAAAGTTATAGAGCGTATTTACACATATGTTATAGCAAAAGAAAGCTTATGATTAGGGGAGTGTCATAGGTGTATTTATTTTTTGGTCAGACAAAAATTGTTCGGACACTATACAAAAAACGTTAAAAAAACGGACAAAATCCGCTCATTAGCGGCTGACCAATCCTACGGCTCATTAGCGTTGAGTGATGTGAAGGTTGACCAATCCTATGGGGGTAGCGCGCTGCGTCACGGGGAGCGTTTCATGGCATGTGTGGGCGGAGCCTAATCCTACAGCCTACCGTTAGTGCGGGAGCACGAAAAACCAGAGACCGGAGCAGCAGGGGTCCATCGGGCCGGGCCTGAGGCGCTCTTTCCCCCCCTCTCTCTCCAGGCTAATCCCAAAATAAATCCAGCAGCGGAGCGGTGTCGGAGGCCCGCAGCGGGAGCTCATCAGGGCTCACTCGGGCCGGGCCTGAGGCGCTAGGCCGCGCACGGGGGCTCGGGCCGGAGCGGGAGCTCAGCTGAGGTGAGTCGGGCCGGGCTTGAAGCGCTAGGCCATGCACGGGGGCTCAGGTCGGAGCGGGAGCTCAGCTGAGGTCAGTCGGGCCGGGCCTGAGGCGCTAGGCCGCGCACGGGGGCTCGGGCCGGAGCGGGAGCTCAGCTGAGGTGAGTCGGGCTGGGCCTCAGGCCCTAGGGAGGGAGAGGGGAGGGAGGGAGAGAGAGGAAAGGAGGGAGAGAGAGGGAGAGGGGGAGGGAGAGAGAGAGGGGGAGGGAGAGACAGGGGGAGGGAGAGAGAGAGGGAGGGAGAGGAGCGGGGGAGAGGGAGAGAGAGGGGAGGGAGGGAGAGAGAGCGGGGAGGGAGGGGGAGAGGGGAGAGAGAGGGAGAGGGGAGGGAGGGAGAGAGAGGGAGGGAGAGAGAGCGGGGAGGGAGGGGGAGAGAGAGAGGGGAGAGAGAGTGGGGGAGGGAGAGAGAGGGTGAGGGAGGGAAAGAGTGAGTGGGTGGGAGAGGGAGGGAGAGAAGGAGCACGGGGAGTGAGTCTCCGTCTCCTCACACAACACACACACAGCCTGAGTGATGAGAACCTCTGGCTTCACCTACACCTCCTCTCTCTGGATCCTTAAAAAAAAAATTTAAACCCACAATCTCGCCTTCTTCCTTCCTTCCTTCGGCCGCCGCGATTCAACTTCCCGCTGACCTCACAAAATGGCAGCCGCCCTTCTTCACCCGCCGGGCTCTGAGTCCAGCCCCTTCCCTGGGATGTCTTCCTCTCTTCTCTATCTCCTTCCCTCACTCTCTCCTTCCCCCTCTCTCTCTCTCCTTCCCCCTCTCTCTCTCTCACCTTCCCCCTCTCTCTCCTTCTCTCCTAACCACACTTGGAGTTGCAGAGGTTTCTTCATTTCCCTCGGCAATGCCGGGTACTCCAGCTAGTATATTTATAAAACACCTTAGGATTTTCCTTTATTTTGCTCGCCAGTGTTATTTCATGGCCCCTCCTCGCTCTCCTAATTTCTTTTTTAAGTATCCCCCTGCACTTTTTATACTCCTCTAGGGCTTCCTCTGTCTTTAGTCCTTTGTATCTGCCAAAAGCCCCCCTTTTTTTCCTAATCCATTCTCGTATACCCCTTGACATCCAAGGTTCCCTGGGCTTGTTGGTCCCACCCTTGACCTTTACCGGAACATGTTGCCATTGTACTCTCTCAATTTCCTTTCTGAAAGACTCCCATTGCTCCGATGTGGATTTTCCTACAAGTAGCTGATCCCAGTCCACTTTGGCCAGATCCTGCCTTATCATATTAAAATCGGCCTTCCCCCAATTTAGAACCTTTATTTCCAGTCCATTTCTGTCCTTTTCCATGACTACCTTAAATCTCACCGAGTTATGGTCACTGTCACCAAAGTGCTTACCTACTAACACTTCTACCACTTGCCCGGCCACATTCCCTAGAATTAGGTCCAGTACCGCCCCCTCTCTTGTAGGACTTTCTACATGCTGGCTCAAAAAGCTCTCCTGGATGCACTTTAAGAATTCTGCACCCTCTAAGCCTTTCACACTCTGACTATCCCAGTGAATATTGGGGAAGTTGAAATCCCCCACTATTATTACCCTATTATTTGCACATTTCTCTGAGATTTGCCTACATATCTGTTCCTCTATCTCCCTCTGACTGTTTGGGGGCCTATAGTACACTCCCAGCAAAGTGCTTGCCCCCTTTTTGTTTTTAAGTTCTACCCATATGGCCTCATTAGAGGAACCTGTTAATATATCATCCCTCCTTACAGCAGTAATTGACTCCTTACTTAATATTGCGACACCCACTCCTCTTTTACCCCCCCCCTGTCTCGCCTGAAGATTCTATACCCCGGGTGGTGAACCTGTGGAATTCTCTACCACAGAAGGCTGTGGAGGCCAAGTCACTGAATATATTTAAGAAAGAGATAGATAGATTTCTAGACACAAAAGGCATCAAGGGGTATGGGGAGAGAGCGGGAATATGGTATTGAGATAGAGGATCAGCCATGATCATATTGAATGGCGGAGCAGGCTCGAAGGGCCGAATGGCCTACTCCTGCTCCTATTTTTCTATGTTTCTGAAGCACTTTGAGACATCCGGTGGTCGTTAAAGGCACTATAGAAATGCAAGTCTTTCTTTCTTAAAGGAACCACTATTGGCCACTTGGAAAACATTGACGATAAGTTTTTTTAAGCCATTTTTGTGGGTCCAGAAGGAACATGAATGCTTCTCCTGGACCAATAATAATCATTCTGACCACTGCCATTCACTACGCAGCGTCTCCCCCCTCCCCAGCTTAAGGTGTCTCCGCTGGCTCAGCTTTGTGGAGGATGCACCAAATTTGCCCCTCCCCCCTACCCCCACCCTGTCGGCAAGCTGCTTGTCAGCACCCACTTTGTGCTGGCAGCTCACCAACTTTATTATAATGAAGCCTGATTTCCTAAATTGATTGGGCCTCCCAGCAGCAACATTGGGCAGTGGTGCAATTGTCCCGTCCATCCAATACCCACCCGAATCAGAAATCGCCCCAGCTCCTCCGACAATGCACTGCTCCCTCTAGTACTACACTGCACTGACGTCTCAGCCTCGATTGATGTTTCCATAGGTTATTGGACTAATACTGATTTATCATCACTTTATTAATGTCAATAAATATCAATTTCTCCACCGTCATCAGACTCCATTGTTGCACATTTTCAATGTGGTCTCTCCTTCCAGTTGCTGAAGCAGAAATAGCATTGTGGTTTTATTTAATTATTGTGAATTTCCCCTTTCTATTTTTGTCTTGGGAGTTTCTTCTGCCAAAGTTATTTTTTCTCATCAGAGTGACATCTACTCTTGAATCAAGTAAAGCTTTGTAATTCTGAGGAGATTCACAATAGTCCTTGATTTGTCTTGTAGGACCTTCCATGTTAAATCTCTCCGATACAGTCAACTAATAACCAATAGGGCTCTTTCTCATCCA
The DNA here is from genome assembly GCF_052327205.1 of Somniosus microcephalus. NCBI lineage: Eukaryota > Metazoa > Chordata > Chondrichthyes > Squaliformes > Somniosidae > Somniosus > Somniosus microcephalus. The sequence goes on along the minus strand of NC_140993.1, from coordinate 41,167,754 downwards.
GCATTCACTTTTCTACAAAGCACATTTATTAAATGTCACCTCTCCATGGGCCTTGTTAATGTTCTTGTCTGTTTAAGAGAAGAAGCTTAAAAAATTACCGTTGACTAATCAACACATGAATGCCGAACATGCTCATATAACGTTCCTCTGTCCTATTTTAAGAAGCATTAGCCCATTTAAGAGGGTTCACATTTGCATTAAAATAACAAATCGAGGAATGTCATATAAGCATATTAAGCATTCTCTGCTGATTTCGCCAACAGTAATTTGCAGACTATAGTTGGATTTGCAAACTATAGCTGGCACAGGCATGAGGGGCTGAATGGCCTCCTTCTTTGATGTAACATTCTATGATAAGAACATAAGAACATAAGAACCAGGAGCAGGAGCAGGAGTAGGAGTAGGCCAGTCGGCCCCTCGAGCCTGCTCCGCCATTCAATAAGATCATGGCTGATCCAATCTTGGCCTCAACATCACTTTCCCGCTCTCTCCCCACACCCCTTGAGTTTAAATGTCTGTCAATTTGGGTGCCTTTTCTCACTTAAACTAAATTTTCCATTGCTTCAATTATATCTCTGCTGATTCACACAAATTACAGCAGAGAGGGAGGCCGTTTAGACTATTGTGCCTGTTCCGATGCTAATGTTTCAACTGCAGCTATTAACTCTCGTTGCATTTCCTTGCCCATTGCAAATCACTATTTATAATTCCACTGATGTAATTAAGTTAAGCTTTTTCCATCACCTTATAGAATTGAAATCTTTCATATACAGAACAGCTAGCTCAATAGATTACCCATTTGGACTAGGCTATGCAGACCTAGTCGTGCACTTAGTGTTCCAGTTTTGCTCCTGAAGAGGTTACTGTTCCACAATGTAACTCCCCTTCTACTCATATTTTCATGCACTTGGATTCTGCTACAATCCTTCTAATTTTATTCATTCTTCCATTTCTCTCCATAAATCTTGGTTCTGTTGTCCAATTGCCCTTATTGGTTCTGATAACCAGGGACTTTTGAACCTCTGGCCTATGTGTTTGTCTCTTTGTGGAATGTAACTTCTGTTTTCCAATGAACCCCTAGTTCCAAAATTCATGTTGCAATAAGTCTTATTTCCCCATGTATCTTGGCTACTAGAAGCTCTGCCACAGACAGCAACCTGCTATTTTGGCTGGTTTGTTGTGTTACCAAATGCAGCAAGTATCTATGGGCCCCGCCAACATCCCGGCTATCACGCTGAAGACTTGTGCTCCTCCAGAGCTAGCCACGCCTCTAGCCAAGCTGTTCCAGTACAGCTACAACACTGGCATCTATCCGACAATGTGGAAAACTGCCCATGTATGTCCTGTCCACAAAAAGCAGGACAAATCCAATCTGGCCAATTACTGCCCCATCAGTCTACTCTCAATCATCAGCAAAGTGATGGAAGGTGTCATCGACAATGCTATAAAGCGGCACTTACTCACCAATAACCTGCTCACTGATGCCCAGTTTGGGTTCCGCCAAGACCACTCAGCTCCTGACCTCATTACAGCCTTGGTCCAAACATGGACAAAGGAGCTGAGTTCCAGAGGTGAGGTGAGAGTGACTGCCCTTGACATCAAGGCAGCATTTGACCGAGTGTGACATCAAGGCACCTTAGTAAAATTGAAGTCAATGGGAATCGGGGGGGGAAAACGCTCCACTGGCTGGAGTCATACCTAGCACAAAGGAAGATGGTTGTGGTGGTTGAAGGTCAATCATCATAGCCCCAGGACATCGCTGCAGGAGTTCCTCAGGGCAGTGTCCTAGGCCCAACCATCTTCAGCTGCTTCATCAATGACCTTCCCTCCAACATAAGGTTCGCTGATGAATGCACAGTGTTCAGCGCCATTCACAACTCCTCAGATAATGAAGCAGTCCATGCCCGCATGGAACAAGACCTGGATGACGTTCAGGCTTGCGCTGATAAATGGCAGGTAACATTCGCGCCACAGAAGTGCCAGCCAATGACTATCTCCAACAAGCAAGAGTCTAACCACCTCCCCTTGACATTCAATGGCATTACCATCACCGAATCCCCCACCATGAAAACCCTGGGGGTCACCGTTGACCAGAAACTTAACTGAACCATCCACATAAATACTGTGGCGACAAGAGGAGGTCAGAGGCTAAGTATTCTGCAGCGAGTGTCTCACCTCCTCACTACCCAATGCCTTCCCACCATCTACAAGGCACAAGTAAGGAGTGTGATGGAATAATCTTCACTTGCCTGGATGAGTGCAGCTCCAACAACACTCAAGAAGCTCGACACCATCCAGGACAAAGCCACCCGTTTGATTGGCACCCCATCCACCACCTTAAACATTCACTCCCTCCACCACTGATGTACTGTGGCTGCAGTGTGTACCATCTACAAGATGCACTGCAGCAACTCGCCAAGGCTCCTTCGAGGTGACCTCTTCCACCTAGAAGGACAAGGGCAGCAGGCGCATGGGAACACCACCACCTCCAAGTTCCCCTCCAAGTTACACACCATCCTGACTTAAAAGTATATCGCCGATCCTTCATCGTTGCTGGGTCAAAATCCGTGAACTCTCTACCTAACAGCACTGTGGGAGTACCTTCACCACATGGACTGCAGTGGTTCAAGAAGGTGGCTCACCACCACCTCCTCAAGGACAACTAGGGATGGGCAATAAATGCTGGCCTTGCCAGCGACGCCCAGATCCCATAATCGAATAATAAAAATAAATTATCTTCATTTGACTTTTAGTGGCGAAGGTTTTAGTGCCTCTCTGCCTTCTAATGATGAAGGTGTAGTGATAATATGCATTTATTCAAATGTTCTCTAAATTTCTTTTCATTGAAATGGAAAATAAGTCTCTCCATAAGCTGTGGTTGCAGATTTTAGTAAAGTCCTATTGTAACAAACTGTAAGGTAATGTGACTTTATCTATAAGACATGGGCCCAAATGGCCTAAGTATCCTCCATCCAAAATAAGTTCACAATCCATCACTTTAGCGTCTATACGACACCAAAGACACTTCACTGAAATGTTAAGGATCCATCTTCTCAAAAGATCCATGGTTTTTATTTCAGTCATTTGATCCTGTTCAGAGGTTTTGTTGCTATCATAATTTAAGTGCTTTGACCACTTGCAAATAATACTCAACCCTCATTCAGGTTCCAAAGAGCTGATTTTAACCCTGCCCATAGGGAACGGGGTAGGTTAAAATGGCAGTCCGGCACTTCCTGCTACGCTTCCTGCACGTTGCTGCCTGCGGCCATGGGAGAGGTGGCCACCACAGGCAGGCAAGGGCTCCATTGAAATATAAAAGTCATGCTCCGATGTCCCTGAAGTGTGGAGGCCAGAATTTGCATGGCAGCTGTTAGAGCTTCCACCAAAGCTGCCAAGCGTATGAACATGGACTCCTGTTGACCACACTCTCCAAAGTAAACTACAGAGTGCTAATGCCATGCAAGATGGCACCACACGAGCTGGAATCGGACTCCTCCACACTTTCAGCCATAGTGGTGAAACTCCTTGGCAGACCTTCCACTGCCTCATGAAGCTCCTTGTGTGATGCCAGAAGTTTGCTTTTCATGGCTGTGTCCCGGAAGCCCTCATCTCTGTCTGCCTTAGCAGAGCTGGAAGAGGACTTTGCCCTCCAGCAAGCTGTCTCCTGTGGTATCCCCGCCACCAGTACCTGCAGCTGCTCAATGGTGCTGGGTGTTTCAATACATGCAGACTCCTCTGGCTCACTATCTAACCAGCACGGAGTGTCACTATCTGATCTGGTGTCTGGGAGGAAAGCAGCACGTGACAGTGTATCCGCAGGAGGATTGTCCACCACCTTGAAAGAGAAAAGGGACAAGAGTTAGGATAGCAGCTAGAAACTGGATGTTTGCAGCTGATTGTCTTGGGAATACAACTTGAACTTCATTTTCTGAGATGAATGAAGGATTACAAGTAATATGCACACACCCTGCTCTGGTAAGTCTTATCTTCCCTGATGCTCTGCTTGGGTCACTGATCACCAGGGCGTCTTACTCTGCTGAGGTTAGACAAAAGAACTTGTCTTTATATAGCACCTTTCACAACCTCAGGACTTCCCAAAGTGCTTTGCATCCAATTAGGTACTTTTTGAAGTGCAGTCACTGTTATAACTTGGAAACGTAGCAGCCAATTTTCATGCAGCAAGGTCTCGCAATCTTTTCCAGCGTTCTTGCAGCAAAAATCAACATTGGGAATGCAACCAGGCCTCAAGAGGTGCAACCTCGCTTTAAATAGGCCTCGGGAGTCGCAGCGAAAGTTGTGCGAGGCAGGTGGGCGGGCTGCCACGATTCTCTACGTGATCGGGAGGACAGGCCAGCATTGAAATAGTAATAAGGCCCGGGAGTGAAACTCACAATGACAACGTCATGGGGACTTCCACTCCATCCTGCCCCTCCGCCCTATTTGAACCCGAGTTTAAAATCGAGCCTTGTATCTTATTTGTTTGATTTCTGCAACTATTTGACTAAGTGCCTCTACTAATTGTTGTGTCTGCTACCTTATTCTTTAATATTCTAACTTATTTTGTTAGTTGAGATTTATACTCTGCTTTTCCATTTAGAACTACAGCAGCGATGGAATAGAGGACATAAGATCTAATTTACTGGCTTACTTTTTCCTTTTTACCAGCTTGTTGACAGCTTCTAGTTGTTCACACATAAATTTCCTACAGTCTTTATTTATGTCTTGCAAACTGTCAACCCACTCTCTGTGGGGTTTCTGTAGGTCTGCTAATCCTGCAGCAGTGACAAGCAGCACTTGACAGAGTCTTGGAGACAGAGATTTAACTTCAAAACTTGTCAGCTATTATGGCTATATCAACTCAAGCCGGGTTTAAACACTGCCAGGGAAGTACATTTAACTTTTCAGACAAATTACTTTTGGGCCGATGAATGAGCAGTCTCTTTATAGCACAGTTTTTTTGCAGTAAATTACATAAGAACATAAGAAATGGGAGCAGGAGTAGGCCATTTGGCCCTTCGAGCCTGCTCCGCCATTTAATAAGATCATGGCTGATCTTCTACCTCATCTGAACAACAACAACAACTTGTATTTATATAGCACCTTTAAAGTAGTAAAACGTCCCAAGGCACTGCACAGGAGTATTGCAAGACAAAAAAATTGACACTGAGCCACATAAGGATATATTAGGACAGGTGACCAAAAGCTTGGTCAAAGAGGTAGGTTTTAAAGAGCGTCTTAAAGGAGCAAAGAGAAATAGCGAGGCGGAGAGGTTTAGGCAGGGAATTCCAGAGCTTAGCGCCAAGGCAACAGAAGGCACAGCCACCAATGGTTGAGCGATTATAATCAGGGATGCTCAAGAGGGCAGAATTAGAGGAATGCAGGTATCTCGGGGTGGGGGGGCGGTTGTGGGGCTGAAGGAGATATAAGAGATAGGAAGGGGTGAGGCCATGGAGGGATTTGAAAACAAGGATGTAAAAGAAGGATCTCGATGTAAATTGTTTGGCTCCACCCTTAAATCAGTCAAAGGGAAGCTGCTAATTAACCTGCATGAAGTTGTGCATGACCTAAGAACGTGACATCTTAAATTCTAATGCCTTGTACCAAGAATCTGTACTTTTTAAAGATGGCACACCACCAACAGGAAAATAACTTTTGGGAACTGGAACTCCAGATTAGCAATTAATTTCAAATTTGTAAGATGGATATAGATAAGGAAGACCATTGGACCAATCTTAGCTCCTGAATCCAGAAAGACCCTATGATCACCTATCACAATATCCCACTGTTTCTTCAATAATTCTAAGGTTTTTGCCTCCACCATCCTATTCAGAAGTCGATACCATATGCTGATCACTGTTTGTGTGAAGAACTTTGACATCGGTCCTTAATTTGCCTTTTATTAGTTTGAGCCCATGTCCCCTTGTCACACTGACCAGGTTTAGTTTGAAATAGTTTATACAATTTACTCTCTTTTGTGCATCTCTATGAGGTCACCTCTGAGGCACCTCCTTGGAAGGCTGCAGTTTCTTCAGTCTTTCTTCACAATTCAGTCCTCTAATGCCATTGATCAGCCTCATGGATCTTCTCTGGACCGCCTCCAGTTCTACTTGAATGCAATTTTGTGTCTCAGTGACGAAAAATGGAGACAGAACACAAGGGGGGTAATTTTGACTTTGGGCGATAGTGTAAAAGGGGAGATAGGGAATCGGCAGTCCATTTTACTGCTCTCCTGCTTTTCATTTTGAATTGACTTTAGTGGAAATAAAAATCAGGAGAGTTGTAAAACGGGCTGCCGATTTGCTAGCACAATTTGCTATCGCCTGTTTTACGTTATCGCCCAAAGTCAAAATTACATCCAAGGTGTACGCTGACTAGAGATCTATATTTTGAGCATGACTTCCCTTGATTTGGACTCTTTTTTTTGCCTATATAGTTCTGTATTTATTTGCATTGTTGATTGCTGCTCCTCCATGATTGAACGTATTCGATTCACTCCACGTGATATCAAGAAATGGCTGAGCGCACTGGATACAGCAAAGGCTACGGGCCCCGACAACATCCCGGCTATCGTGTTGAAGACTTGTGCTCCAGAACTAGCCGCGCCTCTAGCCAAGCTGTTCCAGTACAGCTACAACACTGGCATCTATCCGACAATGTGGAAAACTGCCCAGGTATATCCTGTCCACAAAAAGCAGGACAAATCCAACCCGGCCAATTACAGCCCCATCAGTCTACACTCAATCATCAGCAAAGTGATGGAAAGTGTCATCGACAGTGCTATCAAGTGGCACTTACTCACCAATAACCTGCTCACTGATGCCCAGTTTGGGTTCTGCCAAGACCACTTGGCTCCCGATCTCATTACAGCCTTGGTCCAAACATGGACAAAGGAGCTGAACTCCAGAGGTGAGGTGAGAGTGACTGCCCTTGACATCAAGGCAGCATTTGACCGAGTCTGGCATCATGAAATCAATGGGAATCAGGGGGATAACGCTCCACTGGCTGGAGTCATACCTAGCACAAAGGAAGATGGTTGTGGTGGTTGAAGGTCAATCATCACAGCCCCAGGACATCGCTGCAGGAGCTCCTCAGGGCAGTGTCCTAGGCCCAACCATCTTCAGCTGCTTCATCAATGACCTTCCCTCCAACTTAAGGTCAGAAATGGGGATGTTCGCTGATGACTGCAGAGTGTTCAGCGCCATTCACAACTTCTCAGATAATGAAGCAGTCCATGCCCGCATATAACAAGACCTGGACGACGTTCAGGCTTGCGCTGATAAATGGCAGGTAACATTCACGCCACAGAAGTGTCAGGCAATGACTATCTCCAACAAGTGAGAGTCTAAACACCGCCCCTTGACATTCAATGGCATTACCCTCACCGAATCTCCCACCAGCAACATCCTGGGGGTCACCATTGACCAGAAACTTAACTGGACCAGCCACATAAATACTGTGGCAACAAGAGCAGGTCAGAGGCTAGGTATTCTGCAGTGGGTGTCTCAGTACCTGACTCCCCAAAGCCTTTTCACCATCTACAAGGCACAAGTAAGGAGTGTGATGGAATACGCTACACTTGCCTGGATGAGTGCAGCTCCAACAACACTAAAGAAGCTCGACACCATCCAGGACAAAGCAGCCCGCTTGATTGGTGTAAAGTCTGTGGGTTGTGCAGTAAATAAATACACAGACTTTTGAAGTACAAACAAACAGGTCTTTACTATTCAGAGGTCAGGGCGAATCTGCCCTAGTTATCCTGTAACATCACTTATATACTGGTGTGGTCACTGTCGGTATTACCGTATACAGAAGCCAATCAAATAGTGCCACACCTAAAGTAGTTCTCTTAAAGGTGAACGGTTACACTCAATCGTTCCCTTAAAGGTAGACGGGTACATACACTACAATCCTCCCTTTTTAGCTTATTACTTACAGGGTCCCCGTTAAACATACATATCTTCAACTTCACATAACAATTTACAGAGATAATTCCGGTGGAGTCAACGTCATATAAAACAGTTTACGGATATACTTTCGGTGGGAACAGTTCACAGGTTCAGTCTCTGATCTTGACTCATTCCGAACAGCATCTCTTTGGTGTAGCCGGTTCACATGGCTAGCGTGACTCCTCCATAGCCTTTTTCTTAACGTAACAGCTTGACCTTCCGTCCTGTTGAACCAGCAGTGCGGACTTTTACAACCAACTGGCTGTCTTGATAATTTTCGGGTTTTCAACTAATTTAGCTCCTTTCATGGTGTCCCGCCTGAGATGATAGTATTTTAGACAGTTATTATCTCCTGCTTCTTCTTTTTCTTTTCTGCCTTTTTGAAACTCTCGGAGCTCCTTTCTCTGCGGCCATCTGTAGCGCCACCAACTCTCTATGTTCATTAGACCTTAAGTGCTTCATGCGGATTTCTGTACTTTGGGAGTTTTCATCACAAACTGGGCAGACCAGATCCTCGTAATATTCAGTGTCACTCAATAGGTCAGAATAGTATTCGGGGTCGTCCTGAGTTAGGCCAGTGAGGGGCCCTTCTACTTCCTTCTTATCCAACTGGACGTTAGCCGACGGTGGTTCCTTCTCTGACCATCTTTCTTGAAAAGACTTCTTCAAGCATTCATATTCATCCCGCTCTTCCTGGGATGTCTGCCATTCCTTCACGCCTGGCCTCATTTGTGAGTTCAATACCTTCCCTTCCATCGGGGATTCCGTTATCAGGCTATTTAATCCTTCTACTGAAGTAGCTGTTTCCGCATTCTTCTGTTCCCCTTGACGTAATTCAGCATACTTTTGACATCCATGTGCAAGCTGTGTTGCCCCCTCAGCTCTCTCCGTGACTTTTGGAAGCTCCGAATTCTTTCCCTTTGAAACCTGAAACTCGTGTTCCCATTTTGGAGTCTTGTCCCTCAGCGTGTATAAGAGTTGGCTGGCCGTTAACTCTTCTACGGGGACACTGTGGATTAGCGCCTTCTCCATTTCATCCACCTTTCCCTCCAATGTTTTCACCTTCCTTTCCTCCGGTCCTTTGGTTTTAAGCGCTCGAAGAAATTGCGCCTTGGTGTTCTCTAGCTCCTGATCAGGGGCCATTCCTACAGTCTCTGTGTTCCTTCCATTGGCCTTTCCTTCCACTGCCTGGATTCCTAGTTGAATATGTTCTTCAAGTTGTTGGACCTCTGCCATTGCCGCCTCATATTTGTCTTGGGTTTCCTTCAATAATTTAACGAGTTCTTGGACATCTTGAATTTCACGTTCTGCTATGTCTTCCACCTCTAATTTTCCATCTACGGATGGAATCTCTACCGATGAGTCTGTCTTGGCCTGGAGCTCGTCAAACATTTCCTGCAGCCTTTGTAATTCTCGCTCATGTTCAAACTTTAGTTGTTCATATGCTTTCACTAAAACTAGCTTTTCGGAGGTTGCCGAGTTAATCCCCTCCAGAATTGTAGCCTGGGCCTGTTCATACTGTTCTTTCCACTTCTCACACTCTGCTTGTAAGGAGTCGTAGAGAAGAACTGGAATAAAATCCCGGCTTCCTGAAGATTCCTCTTCATTTGCTTCTTTCGCAATTTCCTGTTGGAGTTCAGCCAAGGCTGCTATGCTATCTGCCTCTTGAAGTCTCACTGCCATCAAATCTTCTTTATTCTTGCAGTCTATCTCAGTCATTTTCCCTTTATTTTCATTTAACTGAGTGATAAGCTCCTCTTGCAACATGGCCACATTATTCACATCAGGTAAAGAAGCGTTTCTCTTTTCCATGTCCAAGACTTTTTTCTGCATCTCTTTAAGTGCACACTGCGATTCAGCTTCTCTTAACCTTGCCTGCACTAGCTCCGTCTCCAATTGCAGAACAAAATCCTCAGTGTAGCGTGGTTTGCCTTTATGCTGTATCTCTAGATCATGCAAATATTCTAACTCCTGAACATCATAAGGGAGGTGTGATCGGTAATTGGTCACGATGGCTCTATGGTCGCTCTCTGCTTGAGCCAGCAGGTTCTGTTGTCTTTCCAGACTCTCCCATTCGGTGTCATAGAACTTTTTCATTGTTTTCATCTCTTGTACGAGACGGTAACTTAATTGTTCGAATTGTTGTCGTACTTTGAAATAACGTTGAGTTCGAGCTCGGTGTTCCTCCGTAATGCATATGTCTGTGACTTGAACAGACTCAGAATTCTCTGTCTTTATGCACGCCATCGTTTTTCCAACCTTAGTCAGTGAGTTCATGTTAACTTTGTTTTTCATACGTGGGCTGGAGTTATCGTCTTCCGGCTCAGAGTCTGAGCTGCTTGTCTGCACCGAGTCCTCACTCGTCATTGCTTGTAGGTAGTGCCATTCCATGTCTATTTTCTTGATCCACTCCCGTCCTAGAAGTGGTGGTCCTCCCTCATGTAGTACATACAAGTTCATTCTTGGGTGTTCTTTACCCCTATCTCTCACCTTGACTCTTATTTTTCCCATGGGGTATACTTTATGCCCCGTGTATGTCTGCAATACGAACTTGGTATCTCTTAAGGGTATGTGTGAGAATAGCCGGTGGTAATCCCCTCGATTTATGACTGATACAACTGATCCAGTGTCCAACTCCATTTTCACTTGGACTCCAGCTATTTTTAGCATGACCCAGATAGTTTGTAGGTCAGCTTCCTTACTTACATGGTGGATACTCAGACTACCCAGCTCCTGGCCGTTTGGATCTGAGTCTGGATTCTGTTCGTCTGAACTCTTCTCAGCCCCCTTGTATACCTTGTTGTACTTTTCTTGTGATGGCTTCCTTTGGTTGTTGGTCTTCTTCCCTGACCGGCATACCTTAGCGATGTGACCCAGTTTGCCACATTTCCTACATTCTTGGTTCTTAAACCAGCATTGATTCTGGTCGTGTGTTGTCTTCCCACAACGATAGCATTTTGTTGTACTCGAGGTAATTTGGTCCACCCCGAGCGCCGCCGCCTTTAGTTGCATTTCCACCGTTCCTTTCGCTGCGGCTTCGTGTGATGCGGCTATAAGGACAGCCCTGTCAAGTGTAAGGTCGTTCTCTTCGAGTAGGCGCTTTTGCGTCCCTTCCTTGGACAATCCGCCTACGAACTTGTCTCGCAGTGCCTCTGTCAGATTCCCTCCGAACTGGCAGTATTTCGCTAGCCTACGCAGTTCGACCAAGTATTCTGCGTTGTTTTCGTCTTTCCGTTGCGTTCTTGCATAGAATTTGAATCGTTCAGCCAACATCAACAGTGTGGGGTTCAAGTGGTCCTTCAGAACAACCACAATCTCTTCGAAAGACTGATCCGCCGGTTTAGCTGGTGCTAGTAAATCCTTCAAGAGCCCGTATGTCTTTGCGCCCATCGAGTTTAACAATGTTATCGCCTTGTCGTCTTCCTCTATTTTGTTGGCTTCACAATAGATCTTGATGCGTTCCACGTACGTGGCCCAGTCTTCTATTTCAGAATTAAAGTCGTTAATATTCCCTCGCTTAGGCATTTTTCTTCCCTTGGGAGCAGCACCAGTATTTCTTTAAGTATTATTTATTATCTTCTTTTTTTCTAAAATGGCGGTTTTCCTGCGAAAATGGCGGTTTCCCGCTCTTCCCTTCTCTCTCTCTCTCTCTCTCTCTCTGCCCACTTCAATGGCAGTTAAGATGGCGGTTCTTTTCCCGCAAAAATGGCGGTTTCCCGCTCTTCCTTTCTCTCCCCGCCCACTTCAATGGCGGTTTCCCGCCTCTGTCGTCTTCTCCGCCTAATGGCGGCTTTCCGCGTTTCTCCCTGGTGTAAGGGGTACGCTTTCCCCACAGCGGACAGGTTCAGCCGCTGGGCTGGCTCTCGCACAGCTCCCCTTACTCGGCTCTGTCTTTTCCTCCCGCCCGCACGGCTCTACCGGCGCTGGGTACACCCCGTTAACGGAGGACAGTTCAGCCGCTGGACTGGCTCTCGCGCAGTCTCTCTCTCCCCGTGCTCGGCTCTGTCTCTCCCTCTCCCGCACGTTCGGTTCTACCGGCTCTGGGTACACCCCGTTAACGGAGGACAGTTCAGCCGCTGGACTGGCTCCTCGCAGTCTCTCACTCCGCACCCGGCTCTCACCCGCACGGTTCCCGTTCGCCTCCCCAGCCCTCTCGCAGACCGGTGTTTCCCTCCCCGGCTGCGGCTGGGTTTCTCCTCCCGCGCCTACTCGCAGGCTCAGCGCTTCGTGGCTGCGGTCGCTGCCCGGATTTTTCCCGCCGATCGCGGTCCGGCTGTCACCCGACGCCGTTGGACCCGACTTTTGGCCGGTACAGCTCCCCCTCGACCGAGGTCGAGTGCTCTGCCCTTCTCCTCCGGATACTTCTACCCCTTCCCCTACTCACAGTCTCTTCGGCCGCCTTGTTTCTTGCTGGTCGGCTCACTCCACACCGTGGTAGCAGGGTAATCAGTGCCTGTTGCTGATGAAGCTTTTGTTGCTAGTCTTCCAGCTTCTGTAAAGTACCACACTTTCTGTTGTTGTAGCCTCGTGTTTTCTTTTGGTAGCACGACGAGGGCGGTTGCCTCTCTTCGACGCTCTTTGTTACTTTGCTATTCTTGCCGCAGGGTACGATCGGACTCGTCGCCACTGTAAAGTCTGTGGGTTGTGCAGTAAATAAATACACAGACTTTTGAAGTACAAACAAACAGGTCTTTACTATTCAGAGGTCAGGGTGAATCTGCCCTAGTTATCCTGTAACATCACTTATATACTGGTGTGGTCACTGTCGGTATTACCGTATACAGAAGCCAATCAAATAGTGCCACACCTAAAGTAGTTCTCTTAAAGGTGAACGGTTACACTCAATCGTTCCCTTAAAGGTAGACGGGTACATACACTACAATTGGCACCCCATCCACCACCTTAAACATTCACTCCCTCCACCACCAGCGTACCGTGGCTGCAGTGTGTACCATCTACAAGATGCACTGCAACAGCTCTCCAAGGCTTCTTCGGCAGCACCTCCCAAACCTGCGACCTCTTCCAGCTAGAAGAACGAGGGCAGCAGGCGCATGGGAACACCACCGCCTCCAAGTTCCCCTCCAAGTTACACACCATCCTGACTTAGAAGTATATCACCGATCCTTCATCGTCGCTGGGTCAAAATCCTGGAACTCCCTACCTAACAGCACTGTGGGAGTAGCATCACCACACGGACTGCAGCGGTTCAAGAAGGCGGCTCACCACCACCTTCTCAAGGGCAACTAGGGATGGGCAATAAATGCTGGCCTTGCCAGCGATGCCCAGATCCCATAAACAAATTAAAAAAAAAAAATATTCAGTGAGTCATAAAACCTGCTAGATCTCTCAAGTTAAGGACATTGGGTTTGTTTGTTTTTTCTTTTAAAAAGGAGACTTTAAGGTGATCTAATAAAGTTTGAGAATATGAAACAAATTGGCAAAATCAATTGAGCCTTATATAAATGAGATATCCCAACATTCGTAGTGGTAGAATGGATTTGTTAAGGGCAAATCATGTTTGACTAACTTGATTAAATTTTTTGATGAGGTAATAGAGAGGGTGGATGAGGGCAGTGCAGTTGATATTGTGTATATGGACTTACAAATGGTTTTTGATAAAGTACCACATATTAGGCTTGTTAGTAAAATTGAGCCCGTAGGATAACAGGGGCAGTAGCAGCATGGATACAAAATTGGCTAAAGGATAGAAAACAGAGTTGTGGTGAATGGCTGTTTTTTGGACTGGAGGGATGTATGCTGGGTTCACTACTAGGACCACTACTGTTTTCGATATACATTAATGACTTGGACTTGGTACAGGACACAAATTTTTAATTTGCAGATGACGTGAAACTTGGAAGCATAGTAAACAGTGAGAAAGATAGTCATAGACTTCAAAAGGACATAGACAGGCTGGTGGAATGATTGGACACTTGGCAGATGAAATTCAGCACAGAAAAGTGTGAGGTGATACATTTTGGTAGGAAGAATGAGGTGAGACAATCCATGCTAAATGGTACAATATTAAAGGGTGTGCAAGAACACAGAGACTTGGGGGTGATTTGAAGGACAGGTCAACAAAGTTGTTAATAAAGCGTATGGGATCCTGGGCTTTATAAAAAGAGGCATAGAGTAAAAAAAAGCCAGGCAGCTATGCTGAACCTATATAAAACACTAATTCGGTCCCAGTTAGAGTATTGTGCAACACACTTTAGGAGGGACGTGAAGGCTTTGGAGAGGGTACAGAAGAGATTTACTAGAACGGTTCCAGGGATGATGGAATACAGTTACATGGATAGACTGGAGAAGCTAGGGTTGTTCTCCTTAGAACAGAGAAGGCTGAGTGGAGATATGATAGAGGTGTTTAAAATCATTGAAGGGTTTAGATAGAGTAAATATAGATAAACTGTTTCCAATGGCTGAAGGGTTGATAACCAGAGGGCACAGATTTAAGTGATTGGCAAAAGAACCTGAGGCGACACGAGGAAAAACTTTTTTATGCAACAAGTGGTTAGGGTTTGGAATGCACTGCCTGATAGGGTAGTGGACACAGATTCAACAGTAGCCTTCAAAAGGGAATTGGATAAATAGTTGAAGGAGAAAAAAGAGCGGGGGAGTGGGACTAACTGGATTGCTCTTCGAAAGAGCCGGCACAGACTCGATGGGTTGAATGGTCTCTTCTGTGCTGCACTAATCTATGATTTTATGATTCTACTGAAGATTCTCTGTTACAAATATATCCCTTCTTTCCTCCATCACTGTCCTTTGCTATCTCTTACTTTCTAGCCAGGGAAAGGAACAGAAATCACTTTGAAATCTAACAGCAGGCAAGTTGTAAAGAAAGAATTTTAATTTATAAAGCACCTTTCCTGTCCTCATGATGCCTCAAAGTGCTTTACAACCAATAAGTATAGTCACTGTAGTATTGTAGGGAAACATAGCGGCCAATTTGCACACAGCTAGAACCCACAAACAGCAATGTGATAAATGACCAGATAGTGGCCTAGAAATTCAGTTGCGTTCGCCAGCCGTTAGCGCCATAAGAGGGGTAGATTTCGAGCGCTAGGCACTTAGCGCCCGGGCGCAGACCGATCTGCGCCTACGCCCAACTTCAGTTGACATTTAGCGCCGGCGCAAAGTGTTTGCGCGCGCTCAGCTGCGCGCGCAGCTTATGACGTCATTTCGTCGTGCAACGCCGTTTGTGCGCCCCAAACCGGAACTTCAGTGGCGCCCGCCCAATGTGGGCATGGCGCTGTTAAGAACTGTGAAGTGGAACGCAGCAGAGGCCCTGCGGGCCTCGGGGAGCGCTAATTAAAGGGCACTTAGACTGAACTATAAAGGGCTGCCATTTTGCTGCAATGACTTTAGTGCTATGGATTTCTGGACAGAGACCAAGGAAGAGACCTTACTGAATAGGGCCAACATAGGAGAGGTATTTTTGGCTTCTGGCCAGAGCTTGCAAATTTGTCTCATTGTGATTTCACTGTTTGCAAGTATATTATGGGGGCTGCATGGGGTTCCAACCCTCAGTTCCAGCATTAAGTGCGAAGGGCTCGCAGACGCTGTGTGAGAGGGGCAGCCATGCCTAGACGCAGAGGGGCCATCAGGCGTCGGCAACGTAGGCCTTACCCACTCAGGGAATACCGCCAGCAGGTGTCCTATCTCACCATGACTGCTGCGCATTGTGTTAAGAGGCTGCGCTTCAGAAGGGAGGTGGTTGCAGAGATCTGCCAGCTGCTTCACAGAGATCTGCATCCACAGCTGATGTGCAGGACGTCTCTGTCGGTGGAAGTGAAGGTCATGATGGCTCTGAACTTTTATGCAAGCGGCTCCTTCCAAGCCGCTGCTGGGGACAGAGCGAACATCTCCCAGTTCGCCGTGCATTGCTGCATCCGGCAGGTCACCGATGCCCTTTTAGCAAGGAGACACCAATTCATCTCCTTCCCCATGACCCTAGAGAGGCAGGAGCAGCGTGCAGTCGGATTTGCGAGGATCGCCGACTTCCCCATGGTGCAGGGCGCCATTGACTGCACGCATGTGGCTATGCGGGCACCTATCGACAATGCCGAGGATTACCGCAACCGGAAGGGCTACCATTCCCTCAATGTACAGCTGGTGTGTGACCACAGGCAGCGCATCCTAGCGGTCAATGCCCGCTTTCCAGGCAGCAGCCACGATGCATTTATCCTGTGCCAGACTACTGTGGCTGACATGTTCCAGGCACAGCCTCCCCCAAGAGGA
This sequence comes from Somniosus microcephalus, assembly GCF_052327205.1. Lineage (NCBI taxonomy): Eukaryota > Metazoa > Chordata > Chondrichthyes > Squaliformes > Somniosidae > Somniosus > Somniosus microcephalus. Next base: position 41,151,567 of record NC_140993.1, on the reverse strand, counting down.
TGGCTTATCGGGGACAAAGGCTATCCTTTGTGTACCTGGCTCATGACCCCGCTCCGCGCGCCCAGGGCCCCTGCTGAGGAGGCATACAACGAAAGCCATCAAGCCACAAGGAACATCATAGAGCAAATGATTGGCATCCTCAAGCAACGGTTCCGCTGCCTGGATCGTTCCGGCGGATCTCTACAGTATTCGCCGGATAGAGTCTCCCAGTTCGTCGTCGTTTGCTGCATGCTGCACAACCTGGCTATCCGCAGGACTCAGGCACTGCCACCTCACGTTGGACCACCACCTCAGGAGGACGAGCAGGAGGACCATGAGGAGGAGGAGGAGGAGGAGGAGGAGTACCAGCCTAGGAGGGAGCCACAAGGTCCAAGGGCCGTCCGTCGGCGGCTTATTGAACGACACTTCTAGGCCCCCTGTCAGGGAATGGCTTGCGGCAATGAAGGCACATGAATGCAGCCGCTCCGCAAACCCTCAGCCGGTTAACGCAACAACCACTTGAAACATCACACATGGACAAGCTGAATAAATAAAAAGCTTTATTGAACAAACTCAGGGCCCTTCCCACATGAAACCTAAAAACAGACAACACCCCCAAAAAACAGTCAAAAACATATCTCACTCCCACAACCTGGGGAGGAATAACAAAACTTGTCCATCCAAATGGCCTTCATCCTCGGCCTTACCAAAAGAACACCCCCCCATAGAGAACACAACCACCCCCATATAAAAAAACAATGGCCTTCATCCTCGGCCTTACCAAGATAAACCCCCCCATAGAGAACACAAACACCCCCATATAAAAAAACATTTGGCAACACACTCTACTTTGTGTGCCGAGAGGGCGAGTACTTGTCCAGGCTTTTCCGGCCCCTGGCCGACCAGCTGCTCCACCTCAACCTGGGCCCTGTGGGTGTTGCAAGGCTGGGGGAAGGCTCCTGAGGGGCACATTGCGTGACGGCAGATGCCCTTGGGGGTCGGCCTAGACGAGCTCCGGCCCTCGAGGGGCCGGCTGCTGACTGCTGCAGCTGTGGCTGGGCAGCATCAGTCTCTCCAGCAGCTCGTCGCAGCTTTGCTGGGGGAGTGGCAGTGGCGGCTGCAGCAATGGGGGCAAGCTGGCTGATGCCAGGCGCTCGCTGGTCGCCAGAGACACTGGCACTCGGCCGGGCTGGCACTGCAGCAAGCGCAGCAATCTGGTGAAGGCCAGACCGCTGTGCTGCAGCAGCGCGGCGGGTGCCCTGGCGATGCGTGCGTGACACAGCGAGTGTGGCAGCAGTGAGTGCCCGTACTGCCCTGGTCTGTGTCCGCATCAGACCAGCCAGTGACTGCACGGCACCACTGATCAACTCTCCACTCGCTGCCTGTGCTGCCCTGAAGTCGTCCCGACTCGCGTCCTGTGCTGCCCTGAATTCGTCCCGACTCGCGTCCTGTGATGCCCTGAATTCGGCCCGACTCGTGTCCTGTGATGCCCCGAATTGTGCCCGACTCGCGTCCTGTGATGCCCCGAATTGTTCGAGACCCCTGGCCTGTGAGGCCCCAAAATCGGCCACACTATGAGCCAGGGACTCAATGGCCTCAGGCAACCGTCCCACAACCCCCATGAACTCAGTGTGCCGACGATCCGAGTCCGCGGACATTTGATCAAGGAGGCGCACCTCCTGGGCGAGGACCATCTCCGGACTGGAGGCCGGACTCTCCCTCTGGGGAGAAGGCCGCCGAGCTGGCCGACCCTTCCCGCGTGGCTGCACGCCACTGGGCCCAGGAGCTACACTCCCCTGCAACACTTCCCCCCTCTGGGGAGAAGGCCGCCGAGCTGCCCGACCCTTCCCGCGTGGCTGGACGCCACTGGGCACAGGAGCTACACTTCCCTGCAACACTTCCCCCCTCTGGGGAGAAGGCAGCCGAGCTGCCCGACCCTTCCCGCGTGGCTGGACGCCACTGGGCACAGGAGCTACAACCCCCTGCAACACTTCCCCCTGGCTCTCCTCCAGGGAAGACGTGTCCCCTCCATTGCCATCCCCTGGCGCGGATGAGGGTTCCCCCGATGTGCCGCCTTCCTCTTGCTCCTCCTCGTCCTCCTCTTCCGAGGGACTGACACTCGCAGCTTCAGGGACCTCCTCCTCACCAGCTGAAAGCAGGAAGGCACAAGAGTAGCTTTAGAGTGAGGACAGGGCGTCAGCGAGGGAGGCATGAGTGGTGGCATTCTGCGCATTGGTCGGACAGTGGCAAAGGATGTAGATCTGAAGCGCAAGGGGAACGAGAGAGGTCCAAACGGTCATGTCCTTACCATTGGGGCCCAGCACAGGGTCGGCATCTCCAATTGCAACGGGGCCAATCACCCGGGCACCCATGAGTCGACCCACGCACTCCTCCAGATCACTGAGCTGCTGGAACTGGGCACGGCCTCCCCCGGTGTCAGTCCGGCTCTTCAGATTCTGGGCCAGCTTGGCCTGCAAGAGAAAGGACGGCCTCTAAGTACAGTGTGGTGCCCTGTTGTTGTGTGCACTGCCTCCCATGGTCGATTAGCTTGGCCAGTGTGGTGCCCTGTTGTTGTGTGCACTGCCTCCCATGGTCGAATAGCTTGGCCAGTGTGTAAAGTGCAGAAAGTGCAATTGATGTTCATGCCAGTGCCATAGCTGCTGGATGAGGGCTGGCCATTAGGCCTTTGAGGTCCCTTTGCCCATAATGTGAGGTGCACATGCAAGGATGAGGAGGACACTGGAAAGGGTACGCACTCTGACAACCCGAGTGAGGTCGTTAAACTTTTTCCGGCATTGGTCAGCAGTCCTGGGGACATCGCTGTTGGCTGTGACCCTCTGGGCGATTTCCCTCCAGGCTCTCCTGTACACCCTCTTGGGAGGCTTCTTGCCACTGTCCGGGAACAAGATATGGCTTCTCCTCTCCAAAGCCCTAACCAGCACCTTTAAATCATGGGCAGAGAAGCGCTGCGCTCGCTCACGGGCCCTCTGCATCCTTGCTGGCGCTATTTCTCTCCAGCAGCAGTGTTTAGGCCTAGCTGGAGGGCTGCAGTATCCAGGGCGTGGCAGCAGACCAATTCGACCCTTCCCCCTTTAAGAGCTGGCCGGCGCCAGGGTGTCCGCTGTCAATCAAAACATGACCGCACCTGCGCTGCGCCCGGCCTCGGCGGTATCAGTCTGCACCGCCGGCTTAGCGCCTAAAGATAGGCGTGCAACGCCAGTTTTAGCGCTCGAGCAAACTCCTTGGCCAAAGCTACTGAATATCGGTGAAGTGGCCTCCACTTTCCGGCGGGTGCAAACTTTAGCGCCCGCCCGACTTTAATGCCCCAAAAGTGGCTATACTGAATTTCTAGGCCCATGTCTCTACCCTAGGTGTTCGGAGCTTATCATAAAAAATGGTGTAAAAGCAGGTGCATTTCACTTGATGTCATCTTTACGAAGGCATATGTTTCTGCTTCTTTTATGTGCCTGTTTATGAAGTGTACTTTAGAACACCTTAACCAGGATGTATCATTGTCTGCCCCCAAAGATTCAGACGTCAGGAGCCTTCAACCTCCTGTTTCAATAAGGTTATTGATTCAGTGTCAACAACTCATCTTATCTCTATTACCAGAATGCTGTAACAGTTTTAGATTGTTGAGGCTTTCAGATTTCCAGACCTAGTTTATCATGTTTTAATAAGGCCGGAATTATTTCATAGAATGGTGTATTTTTCTGAATAGGTATATTGCTTATTCCTTCACAACAGCACCTCTCACCCCTCTCATACTGCACTGAAGTGTCAGCATAGATTACTTGCTCAAATATCTGTAGGCAGCTGGAGCCCACACCTTGCAACTCAGTGGTGAGACTGCTACCACTGAGCCAAGATTGACACTTGGAAAAAGGGATGGAACAGAGAAAAGTAGAAAGGCAAGGCAAAGAAGATAAGAACTAAAACATGCATGTATTATACTTGGCAACCACTTGGAGCCAAGGTGACATATGCAATTTGCTGCTTTTAGCCATTTTTGATTTTGACATGTGTCAGCTATACGGATAATGCCTAAAAATCTCGTGCCTACAAATTGGCCAATGTTGACAGGTGTGCTGTACTGAATTACAGCTGTGCACTGAGGGGAAACCTTCTTTCCCAGGAACTCAATCAGCTGATTTTCTTGGTATCCGTCTCAGTCCAATACTTCATTAGAACTTGGTAAACCAGATCAGAATCTAGACCTGCCCTTAACCACTTGGAGATTGAGTTAGTCTGATCATAGCAGGATGTCATAGAGAGAAAAAGGAGAAGACCCAAAAGGTGGAAATCTAATATTCAGACAGTTCATCTTTCCGGGTGCGAGCTTTCATCAGAACCCTAATGTAGTCTATAGTATAATATGTGCTCTCTGATTTACCTTCTTTCCATTTTTTACATACTGTTGAATTCTTAATTCAGAATATTTAATCATTTGATCTATTTTAAAAACATTCACTGTTGTAATTATCAGTCACGGATAAATCATCTTTCCGACTATCATTTAAGTCTCAATTATCAATTATTTTTGCATTTTAAAAGAATAGGTCTGTATGTGATTCATTGTACAGAAATTATAAACTCTGACAAAAATAGCCCTCTCTGTCTCTTATGGGATCACACTGTAGCTATTTTAAACTCTTTGAGACTGCTGAAGCCAAATGAAGCATGAATGCAACTTGAGCAGTGAAGCACACATTTAGTTCAGATTCAAACTCCTAATGTGATGAAGTGTTATTCTGCTCATTTTAGCTCTCATACATTTGAGCTTTATTGCAACTAGGTTCAGTGGGCTGTGTAATATGTTGGAACTATGCCCTTTTCTCTCTTAATTGAACATAAGAGGTAAGGAAAGAGGGACTCTTCTCTGGAGCGCTGCATATGATATGGTCTGAAATAAAAACAGAAAATGCTGGAGACACTCAGCAGGTCAGGTAGCGTCTGTGAAGCGAGAAACAGAGTTATCGTTTCAGGTCGATGAAATTTGCTGGTCTCTAATGTTCCAACTGTACCATAAACCAGAGCTCTCTCCACAGATGCTGCCTGACCTGCTGAGTGTCTCCAGCATTTTCTGTTTTTATTTCAGATTTCCAGCATCTGCAGTATTTTCTTTTTGTATTGTGTGGTATGATCTGAGACTGACTTTCAGTTATTTAAAAAAAAATATTAATACCCATTTGGTAGGTAATATATCTGTGTACATCATGGTACATATAAGGTCATATTGAGTTGGAGTCCCAGATAAATAAGGATGAGGAAGACCAGTTTGTCGATCTTGGCTCATCCATCTAGAAAAATTAGAATTTCCTACCAATCCAACAAATTTGTTCCTAAGTGATTCCACTTCTTTTTCTCTCTGATACTCAACGCAGTAAACAATTCCAAGAATGCTGAGAAAGCAGGATAAATACATTCCCAAAATCCAACAAGGCCAGACTGAAAAGAAATGATGCTGACTAGATTAGTAAACAGATTAATGGTGAAATAAAAAGGAAAAATTGCCCGTACAAGTCCTAAAGGGAGAAAGGAGCAGAGGCTCAATGGGATGAATACAAGAAAATGCAGAAATGCATTGAAAGAATGATTGGAGCGACAACGAGAATCTTGGTGAAAAAGCATAGCAGCTGAGGCTAAGCATTTGGTGAAAACAGCCACAACAGCGAGAGATTGAGCATAAAATACTAAATATTCTGACTAAGCACTTCCTCCAAGTATTCACAAGAGAATACATGAGCAACATGCTCTCTCCAAACAGATGATTTTGTTATAAATGAGATGGAATTTCTGGGCTAATCAGGCTCAAACAAATGAATCTCCAAGGATAGATGGTATTTACCCCAGAGGGCTGAGAGACTAGGGAAGAGATCTGTGAGGCACTGAAATTGGACACTGTAGAGACACCAGAAGATTGGAAACAGGCTAAGGTGGTGCAGATATTCAAAAAAAAAGACAGAACGTATACAGGCAACAACAGATCCATTTTTCTTGCTTCTATTCCATGTAAAATAATGGAATTGGTTATCAGAAGTAAAATTAAGGATTAGCTGTACATCCAAGATGAATAAACAGCAGTCAACATGGATTTGAAAGGAAGAGATCCTGCCTGATGAACCTTTCTACTTCTTTGAGGAAGTGACACCCCAAGTGGATTATTGGAAGTCCTGTGACATTGTACACCTAGACTTCCTAAAAGCGTTTGACAAAGTTCTACTTGAAAGGCTATTAATTAAGAAAGTGGTGAGAATATGGAACTCGCTACCGTGTGGCGTGGTTGAGGCGAATAGCATGGATGCAATTAAAAGCTAGCTCGATAAGTACATGAGGGAGAAAGGAATAGAAGGATATGTTGAAAGGGTGAGATGAAGTAAGGTGGGAGGAGGCTCGTGTGGAGCATAAACACTGGCATAGACCTATTGGGCTGAATGGCCTGGTTCTGAGCTGTAAAATTCTATATCATTCTATGTAAATTCAAAGCCGTGGTGATAAACCTGGGGAGTGGAGAAGAAACTGGCTGAAGGTTAGAAAATACATCCTCATTAGAGGAGTTGTGTTGGAGTGTGGGGAAACTACTGAGTGAGCTGACCTAGGGTTTGGTGTTGGGACCACTACAATGGTAAGGGAGTCAAGGGTTATGGGGAACGGGCAGGGAAGTGGAGTTGAGGCCAAGATCAGATCAGCCATGATCTTATTGAATGGTGGAGCAGGCCCGAGGGGCCAAATGACCTACTCCTGCTCCTACATCTTATGGTCTTATGTCTTATGTTCTTATGTTCTCCCTCTAAATATTGCCGCCTGATTATTTAAATGCACGGTACCTGTAAATTTACAGCATGGCCGCACGCGCAGTATCTTTAACGGGACAGCTTGTGAACGGCCTGCGCGGTCCCTTCACATATTGCTGCCCGCCTGCGCATCTTACAGGGAACATTGGACCACTACTGTTTCTAATTTACAAAAATGACCTGGATTCAGATGCTCAATGCAAAGTGGTCAAATTTGCAGGGTCCAAAACAGATGAGGCAGTGAAATGGGAGGAGGCAGCTTGGAAATTACAGAATGAGTTTGATGAGATATGTAAGTGGGCAGATAAATGGCAGGTGATATTTAATGCACACAAATATAACAGCCGGAATTTGCAGTTGGAGGCTTTCCGCGGGGAAATGCTTCCGATCCGCAAAGAAGATCCGTGCCTACCTGGGGCCTCGAGGTCCACGGTGACTCATGCTCCTGGGCCTCTATGCGTAGACATGTGTAGATGCTCACGCATCCCAGGGTGCAGGCAGTTCGCAAGTGCCCCTGGGATCACGTGGGCCGACCCAATGAATGAAAGAAGGGGAAACCCCATTCATAATTATGGGAATTCCGTCTGTACAGAAACCTCCTAAGCATGAATGGGAATACCCCAAAAAATACATCTATGCATCAAATACATTAAAAAAAAATTACGTATTTAAAATGGATTAAAATGCCATTTAATTAAATAATTAAAACAAAAATTTAGTTTTTTGAAAAATAAATTTTAATGTTTTAAAGGGGCTAAAAACAACCTTACCTTATTGCTCAGGTTTTTTTAATATTTAAATGATTGAAAAAAATTTCTTTTTATATTCATTTAAACTCTTACGCGTAAGAATTTCACGGGCATTCGCTGGGCAGAATAGCCCAACTCTCCGCCCGCGGATGCATTGGATCTGTCAGGAAGATTCTTAACGGATCGCAAGTTCCGGGTTTTTGTGTATGCGCTTTGTGTGTGAAAACCCGGAACTTGCGCGGCCCTTACGGGCGTGTATGCACTCATAGGGGCCGCAAAATACGGGCCATTGTAACGCACGCAAGGAAAGGAAACGGCACTTGTACTGGAGCAGAAAGAGACGTAAGAGTCTTGGTGGACCCGATGCTCCGGATTGATTTATTGATGGCTGCTGAACATATCCAAATCCAATAAGATGGTGAACTGGATAGCCAAAATAGTAAAAGCAAGTCCAAGGAAGTCGTGACCAAACTTTGAGTGCTGTATCCAATTCTGATCACTGAGGTGCAAGGAAGACATTCAAGTGCTAAAGAGAGTGTAGAGAAAAGCCACAAAGATGATCCCAAGGGTATAAGTTATGGAGAAACTTGGGCTTTTTAACCTGGCAAGGAGGCATCTGAGAGGTGACCTTGTAGATATATTACATAGGATTACATAGGATATACGGCACAGAAACAGGCCATTTGGCCCAACCAGTCCATGCCAGCATTTATGCTCCACACGAGCCTCCTCCCGTCTTTCCTCATCTAAATCTATCAGCATAACCCTCTATTCCCTTTTCCCTCATATGCTTGTCCAGCCTCCCCTTAAATGCATCTATACTATTCACTTCAACCACTCCCTGTGGTAGCGAGTTCCACATTCTCACCATTCTCTGGGTAAAGAAGTTTCTTCTGAAATCCCTATTGGATTTCTTGGTGACTATCTTATATTGATGGCCTTTAGCTATGCTCGTCCCCACAAATGGAAACATTCTCTCTGTATCCACTCTCAAAACCTTTCATAATTTTAAAGATATCTAAGTAGGTCACCTCTCAGCCTTCTTTTTTCAAGAGAAAAAAGATCCAGCCTGTTCTTCATCCTTTTCTGATATATATACCCTCACATTTCTGGTATCATCCTTGTAAATCTTCTCTGCACCCTCTCCAGTGCCTTTATATCCTTTTTATAATATGGCAACCAGAACTGTACACAGTAATCTAAGTGTGGTCTAACCAAGGTTCGATACAAATTTAGCATAACTTCCCTCCTTTTCAATTCTATCCCTCTAGAAATAAACCCTAGTGCTTGGTTTGCTTTTTTTTATGGCCATGCTAACCTGTGTCGCAACTTTTAGTGATTTGTGTACTTGTACCCTGAGATCTCTTTGTTCCTTTACCCCACCTAGACTTGCACTCTGCAATACTAAGTGACCTCCCTATTCTTCCTACCAAAATGTAATACCTCACATTTAGCTGTGTTGAATTTCATTTGCCAATTATATGCCCATTCTGCAAGTTATTAATGTCCTCCTGCAATTTCTTGCAGTCCTCCTCAGTATTGACTATCTCCCCAATTTGGTGTCATCTGCAAATTTCCAAAGTCTAAATTGTTAATGTAAATTGTGAACAACAGTGATCCCAACACCACTATCCACCTTCTGCCACTGTGAATGGCTATCTTTTGCCCCTACTCTCTACTTTCTGTCTTGAAGCCAGCTAACTATCCATTCTGCTACTTGTCCTCTGACTCCGCATTCTCTGAACTTGTTCATCAGTCTATTATGGGGTAGCTTATCGAAGGCCTTTTGAAATTCTAGATAAATTACATTTACTGCATTACCATTGTCCACTCTCTCTTTTACCTTTTCAAAAAATTCAATGAGGTTGGTCAAGCAAGACTTTCCCTTTTGAAATCCATTTCTTATTATATTTTTGCTTTCTAGATGTTCTTCTATTTTCTCCTTTAGTAGGGATTCCATTATTTTTCCTACCACCAATGTTAAGCTGACTGGTCTATAATTCCCTGGATATGTTCTATCCCCCTTCTTGAATATAGATATTAAATTAGCTTTCCTCCTGTCTTCTGGCACTACACCTTTTTCTAATGAATTATTAAATATATATAGTAATGCCTCTGCTATCTCCTTCGTTGATTCTTTTTAAATGCGTGGATGCAATCCATCCGGAGCAGGGGATTTCTCCTCTTTGAGTTTGATTACTTTATTTAATATATCCCCTCTTTTTTATTTTAAATATACTTATCTCATTACTAATCTCATCATCCAATGTCATGTCCACCTGTTAGAAGATAGGAGCAGGAGTAGGCCATTTGGCCCCTCGAGCATGTTCCGCCATTTAATGAGATCATAGCTGATCATCCAAATTCAGTACCCTGTCCCTGCTTTCTCCCCATATCCCTTGGTCTCTTTAGCCTTAAGAAATATATCTAACTCCTTCTTGAATATATTTAATAAGTTGGCCTCAACTGCCTTCTGTGGTAGAGAATTCCACAGGTTCACCACTCTCTGGGTGAAGAAATTCCTCCTCATCTCTGTCCTAAATGGCTTACCTCTTATCCTTGGACTATGACCCCTGGTTCTAGACTCCCCCGCCATCGGAAAAATCCTTCCTGCATCTAGTCGGTTTAGTCCTGTTAGAATGTTATAAGTTTCAATGAGATCCCCTCTCATTCTTCTAAACTCTAGCGAATATAAGCCTAATCGACTCAATCTCTCTTCATACGTCATTCTTGCCATCCCAGGTATCAGTCTGGTGAATCTTCGCTGAACTCCCTCCATGGCAAGAACATCCTTCCTCAGATAAGGTGACCAAAACTGCACACAATACTCAAGGTGTGGTCTCACCAAGGCTCTGTACAACTGCAGCAAGACATCCTTGCTCCTGTACTCGAAACCTCTCACTATGAAGCCCAACATATCATTTGCCTTCTTAACCGCCTGCTGCACCTGCATGCTTACCTTTTGTGACTGGTGTACAAGGACAGCCGGGTCTCATTGCACTTCCCCTTTTCCCAATCTATTGCTGTTCTATAATCTGTCTTCCTGTTTTTGCCAGCAAAGTGGATAACCTCACATTTATCCGCATTTTACTGCATCTGCCATGCATCTACCCAATCACCCAACCTGTCCAAATCATAATGGAGTTTCTCTGCATCCTCCTCACAGCACACATGCCCACCCAGCTTTGTGTCATCTGCAAACTTGGAGATAGTACATCTAGTTCCCTCATCTAGATCACTAATATATATTGTGAATAGCTGGGGTCCTAGCACCGATCCCTGTGGTACCCCACTAGTCACTGCCTGCCACTCGGAAAAAGACCCGCTTATTCCAACTCTTTGCTTCCTGTCTGCCAACCAGTTCTCTATCCAAGTCAGTACCTTACCCCCAATCCCATGTGCTTTAACTTTGCACGCCAATCTCTTATGCGGGACCTTATTGAAAGCCTTCTGAAAGTCCAAATACACCACATCCACTGGTTCTCCCTTATCTATTCTACCAGTTACATCCTCAAAAAATTCCAGTAGATTAGTCAAGCATGATTTACCTTTTGTAAATCCACGTTGACTTTGTCCGATCCTGTCACTGTTTTCCAAGTGCTCTGCTATTACATTGTTTATAATGGGCTCCAGCATTTTCCCCACTACTGATGTCAGGCTTACCGGTCTATTATTCCTCGTTTTCTCTCTATCACCATTTTTAAATAGAGGGGTTACATTAGCTACCCTCCAATCCATGGGAACTATTCCAGAATCTATAGAATTTTGGAAGATGACCAGCAATGCATCTGCTATTTCTAGGGACACTTCTGTAAGTACCCTAGGATGCAGATTATCAGGCCCTGAGGATTTATTGGCCTTTAATCCCATCAATTTCCCTAACACCATTTCCCTACAAATACTGATTTTATTCAATTCCTCCCTCTCATTTGACCCTATGTTCCCCAAAATCTCTGGAAGGTTATTTGTGTCCTCCTTTGTGAAGACAGGGCCAAAGTATGTATTTAATTGGTCTGCCATTTCTTTGTTCCCCATTATAAATTCCCCTGATTCTGACTGCAAGGGACCTACACTTGATTTCACCAATCTTTTTCTCTTCACGTATCTATAGAAGCTTTTACAGTCAGTTTTTATGTTCCCTGAAAGCTTACTCTCATATTCTATTTTCCCCTCTTAATTAATCCCTTTGTCCGCCTTTGCTGAATCCTAAACTGCTCCCTATCCTCAGTTTTGCTGCTTTTTCTGGCCAATTTATATGTCCTCTCCTTAGATCTTATGCTATCCCTAATTTCCCTTGTTAGCCACGGTTGAGTCACCTTTTTTGTTTTAGTTTTATGCCAAACAAATTCGATAGTTCACCCATGCGATCTTTAAATGTTTGCCATTGCCTATCCACCGTCAACCCTTTAAGTAACATTCCCCAATCCATCCTAGCCAACTCGCGCCTCATACCATCGTAGTTTCCTTTATTTAAATTCAGGACCCTAGTCTCTGACTCAACTACTTCACTCTCCATCTTAATGAAGAATTCTATCATATTATGATCGCTCCTCCCCAAGGGGCCTCGCACAACAAGATTGCTAATTAATCCTTTCTCATTACATTATACCCAGCCTAAGATGGCCTGATCTCTAGTTGGTTCCTCGACATATTCCTCAACATGTCCTATCGCCCTGGTAAATACTGAAGCAAAATAATTATTAATATTTCTGCCATCTCTATTATTACCTGTATTATTATTCTGTCTATCCCTTAATGGCCCGATTCCCATCCCAACCTTCCTTTTTTCATTGAGGTGGCTGCAGAATATTTAACTATTTCTTATCCATTTAATCATAACCAGAGAATCACCTGCAACGGTTTCTCTTCCCGCTCCCGCATCATTACCTCTGGTGTCCCCCAAGGATCTATCCTTGGCCCCCTCCTATTTCTTATCTACATGTTGCCCCTTGGCGACATCATCTGAAAACACAGTGTCGGTTTTCACATGTACGCTGACAACACCCAGCACTACCTCACTATCTCTTCTCTCGGCTCCTCCACTGTGCCTAAGTTGCCAGACTGCTTGTCCGACATCCAGTTCTGGATGAGCAAAAATTTTCACCCAATTAAATATTGGGAAGACCGAAGCCATTATTTTCGGTCCCCGCCACGAACTCCATTCCCTAGCCACTGACTCCATCCCTCTCCCTATCATCTGTCTGAGGCTGAACCACACTGTTCACAACCTTGGTGTCATATTTGACCCTGAAATGAGCTTCCAACCACATATCTGCAGCATAACAAAGACTGCCTTCTTCCACCTCCATAACATCGCTCGTCTCCGCCTTTGCCTCAGCTCATCCGCTATTGACACCCTCATCCATGCCTTTGTTACCTCTAGACTTGACTTATTCAATGCACTCCTGGCTGGACTCCCACATTCCACCCTACGTAAACTTGAGGTCATCCAAAACTCGGCTGCCCATGTCCTAACTCGCACCAAGTCCCATTCGCCCATCTCCCCTGTGCTCGCTAACCAACATTGGCTCCCAGTTAAGCAGCGCCTTGATTTCAAAATTCTCATCCTTGTTTTCAAGTTCCTCCATGGCCTCGACCCTTCCTATCTCTGTAATCTCCTTCAGCCCACAACCCCCCGAGATATCTGCGCTCCCCTAATTTTGCCCTCTTGAGCATCCCTGATTATAATTGCTCAACCTTTGATGGCCATGTCTTCTGTTGCCTAGGCCCTAAGCTCTGGAATTCCCTGCCTAAACCTCTCCTCCTCACACCCTACCTCTCTTTCCTCCTTTAAGACGCTCCTTAAAACCTAGCTCTTTGACCAAGCTTTTGGTCACGTGCCCTAATTTATCCTTATGTGGTTCTGTGTCAAATTTTTATCTTAAAATACTACTGTGCAGTGCCTTTGGACGATTCATTATGTTAAAGGCGCTATATAAATACAAGTTTTTGTTTTGTTATTTTGTTTTAAGTTCCTTGATAATTGAATTTCATAGTTCCTCTTTGCCTTCCTAATTATTTTATTGACTTCTCTCCTAATCTCTTTGTATTCTCCCTTACCATGCTGTCCATGTACTTATTGTATGCCTCTTTCCTTACCCTCAATTGTTCCCTTATGGCTTTATTCATCCATGGAGTCTCATTAGTGTTTAGTTTGTTCTTTCCTTTTAGTAGAAAATATTGTTCCTTCACTCTGTTGAACACTGTTTTAAATGATTCCCATTGCTGTTCTACATTGTTGTTTGCCAATATTGTTTCCCATTTTATTTTCCAAAGTTCTATTCTCAGCCCCTCTAAATCAGCTTTTCTCCAATCTATTAACCTGGTTTTCATCATACTTATGTCCTTCTCAATTATCATCTTCAAGCGTATTATATTATGCTCACTATTGCTTAGATGTTCCCCTACTTTTACTTCTCTTATCTGCTCTGGCTCATTCCCCATTACTAGATCCAATAGCGAATCCTCCCTTGTTGGGCTTTTTACATATTGGGTTAGAAAAAAGTCCTGTACACATTGTAGGAACTCCATTCCCTTATCTCCTTTACCTACCTCTTCTGTCCAATTAATATCGGGGTAGTTGAAATCCTCCATGATTATTATTCTATGTTTTTTACTCATTTCCCTAATTTGTCTGCATATTTCTTCCTCCATCTCCCTTCCACTATTAGGTGGTCTGTAGACTACACCTATTAGTGTGATTGATCCTTTATTATCTTTTATCTTTGTCCATATGGATTCTATTTTTGTCTTGCTGATAGCTGCGTCACTTTTTTTCTACTGCCGTTATGTTAACACTAATAAGTAAAGTTGCTTCACCTCCCCATCTTTCCTCTCTATCTTTTCTAAGATAGTTAAGGGAATGAGAAAATTAAATCCAAAATATTACTTTAAGTTAAATAGCAAGTGTAGAACAAGAGGGCATAGACTCAAACTAGTAAAAGGTAAATTTAGGATTGATATCGGGAAATTCTTCTTCACAAAGAGTGATCAATGTATGGAGTGGACTTCCAGGAAGTGTAGTGGAGGTGAACACTCTGGAATCTTTAAGAAACCATTGGATGCTCAAATGGAGGCTTTAGCATCTTCCTGTTTGGATAAATTAAGGTGGGCCAAATATCCTTCCTTAATCTGTAAGTATCTTGTGACTCTCTTGTCCATGAGTTTACTGGCATAATAGTGCAGTTGGAAGCTAGTTTTTGTTTACAATATGACCGGAGCAATGGAAATGTCAAGCTACCAAGATATTGCAGATATACTGTCAAAGCTGAGAATGTGGGATAAATTTACGAATTTTCACTCCCACTGCAGAGCATCATAAAATCCTGTGGCGTCTATTGAGCTCAACACAAAGTTCCCAATAGATGCTCCCTCCAGCACCCCAAATTTTTAAAATGTATCTTTACCTGCCTGTCTCTTTTGCTTTTTTTCCCCTTTATTGCTTCTTTTTCCCCTTTATTGCTTCTTTTTCCCCTTTATTGTTTTTTCCCCCTTTATTGCTTCTTTTTCCCCTTTATTGTTTTTTTCCCCTTTATTGCTGTGAGGTTTTAGAAGTAAATAGCCACTGCAATTTTTTTTTGCTATCCAGTGGTACTTTAAGCTTTACAATCAGAAAATCTAATCAAAGGACATTTGAATATACACAGATTTTATAAGTTCAAATAAGCCATGGCATATGTCGTGTCATGCAGCAGTTACACATGTGTAGGGACAGGTATGCAGTTAGCTGTGCACCATTAGTAATACATCAAACTGGGTTAAGATTTTAAAAGCAAAATACTGCAGATGCTGGAAATTTAAAATAAAAACAGAAAATGCTGGAAACACTCAGCAGGTCAGGGAGCATCCATGGAGAGAGAAACACAGTAGCGCTAAGGTAGAGAATTTTTAGGCCATGGAATTTCACATTGAGGAACTTCTCATTTTAGGCCACACTTCCCACCTCTAAAATCCTAATCATCTATTATGCCCCCAGGCTCTTCATAGCCTTTCTTACCAAAATGTTTCACTCATTCTTTGTCTTCATCTTTGGAAGCTTTAAACTACACCTGAACATACACTGTCCACTCTCCTGATAGCTTTGCCTTCCTCCCTTCCCTCAACCTCACCATCCACAAAGATTATCTCATCCACACACAACCAACTTGCTATCATATGCGACCATGCCAGCTTGATCACTAGAAGAGCTATTTCCAATTAGTTCGTTACCCCTCTGATCTTTCTCATCCCCTCCACCCTTTTTTCCAAACCTGGAAAAAACACTTTCCGCAATACTCTCTAATGCCCTCCAACTCCAAGTTCCCTCTCCTTTGGCCTGACATTTTCATCAATTTGGCTTGCTCTTGTCCCCTTCAGATCCTAGATGGTCTTCTACCCATGGTGCAATCATCTCCTCCACAGACTCAAGTGCACAGCCCACAGACAAGGTAGCTAATGGCATATTATCAGCCTGGCACTTCACTAACCTGGCTCCCCCTGCCAGCCATGGCTCAGTGGGTAGCACTCTCACCTCTGAGTCAGAAGGTTATGAGTTCAAGTCCCACTCCAGAGACTTGAGCACAAAATCTGGGCCGACGATGTAGTCCTGTCTTTCATATGAGATGTTAAACCAAGGCCCTGTCTGCTCACTCAGATGGATGTGAAAGATCCCGTGGTACTATTGCGCAGAAGAGCAGTGGTCAATATTTATCCCTCAATCAACATTACTAAAAAACAGATTATCTGGTCATCATCGCATTGCTGTTTGTGGGAGCTTGCAGTGTGCAAATTGGCTTCCGCGTTTCCTACATTACAACAGTGGCTACACTTCAAAAGTACTTCATTGGCTGCAAAGTGCTTTAGGACGTCCTGAGGTTGTGAAAGGCACTATATAAATGCAAGTCTTTCTTTTTGACCATCTCATGCACTCCCGCTCTACAGCCAAATCCTGCCTTTAATCCAGGGCCATCCAGGAAAGCAACAGCAACTCTAAACTTGACCGCAGTCTCCTCCAATCCCCTGCCCTCCATCCTCTATCACATCTCATTGCTAGGCTATCTTTTGAAAGAATATTTCTGGTATTTCTTTTTATATATAGAGAGGAAAAATAAAATGGCATAAGTTTCAAATTTAGTGGCGGGGTGTCACAAATGGCCCCAGAAGCCCTGGGCTAGGAAGGGGAGGAAAGGAGGAAAAATAAATCCATCATACCTCCTGCTCCTGAACTGCAAGCTTGGTGACGTCTGCTGATAAATGTGTCTGTGAGGAAATCAGATGAAAACAGGATTGAGCTTGGCTCGGATATCTCCTCAGTGGAATAGTCTGCCTGAAGCTCACTGGCCTCACCCATTTTACACAAGATTGCATACGGTGAAATGGTGTTCATGAAAGCATGTGACAACAAGAGTGGAAGTCTTCAGGAGAGGAGGTGAGAAATGTATCCATATAAAATATACACAAAGCACCACAGCATGATAGATGCTTAGGATTTTAGAGGTGGAAAGTGTGGCCTAAAATGAGAAATTCCTCAAATGGTCAAGGTCAGTGAATGCATCTTCAAAAGCCGTCTCTTCCCACCTGGCCTAAAAATTCCCTACCTTAGCGCTACCCGTTTGTTGTCGTCGTCTTCATCTTTGTCCTCGTCCTCCTCCTCCTTTTCTTGGGTGTGTGAAATGAGGAAGGCACATGGGTGGTTAGGGGAGGGCGGGAAAGCAAGAGGTGCATGCCAGAAGGAGGATAACGTAGGAGGATACCAGTAACTTTTATCCTTTCAGCCCCGCTACTGGCCAAGGGTTCAGCCATGCCTCAGCTGAGAATGGACAGCACCGTCTCCTCCAAGGAGGTGAGTTGAAGCTAGGAATGGGAGGTGGGCCTCATGTTTGGTACAGGTTGTTGGTAGCTGAGTGCTTTGGGTGGGTGGGAGGGGAGTCGTGCATTGAGCAGGTGAGAGGAAACGGCTTTTGAAGGTGCATTCACTGACCTTGACCAGTGGTCTGAGGCCATGAAGCTTCTTTGGGCACTGGAGCCAGGTGGTGTGGGGCTACCTGGTCCCCTGTCCTTCTTTCTGGAGGGCCTCCTGGCACCTGTGGGTAGAGGACCTCTCTTGCAGTGTTGACCCCCTGCACAAAGCTGGAGTGCTGCATGTGAGATTCTGGGTGCCCCTTTCCTGGTTTAATGACCATTTATGTTGGTGCTGAAGCACTTTTCCCTTTTTCTTTCAGGTGCAGAAGGCAGCTCAGCTTTAAGGGCTGAAGACTCCCATTTGGGAATTCTTTTTAATTTTAATTTTTTTTCAGAAGCTAGTTGAGCTTTAAGGGCTAAAAACTGCCTATTTTTACATGATTTTTACTTTTTTCATTTCAGAAGGCAGTTCCCCTTTAAGAAACCAAACTGCTTTCTGAAATGACAGCCTCGCTTTAAGAGCTGCAATGACGCCACAGCCATGCTACACTGGGGCCTCTAGCTGGGACGAATGCCACCGGAATGGCATTGCACGGTACATTTAGTTAAGTAGCCACCAGCGCCAATTTACCGGTCCTGCCAGTGCCACCATCGGCGACTATTAACACAGGCCTGCGGTGGCACCGGCAGGTTTTTAGCATTGTCGAATTTTAGCCCCATATGTTTTTTTACTGGGAGAAACCTTTCACCTCTTTGACATTAGTGCTAATGCTGGAAAACGAGCTAGCCGTGGTTTCACGGCATATGTATTAACAGCAACACTAAACCCAGCGCAACGTGTGCGATACTTTGGCCATGCATGAGGATAGGCAGGTTAACTTTTCAGGTTGACACTGCTGACAGACCTGTAGTTTAGTTTTAGCACTTTAGTTTGCTGCATTTGTAATTTGTTAATTTTATAAAGAGGCTTCTCTAGCCTGACCATGCCAGTTCTTATGAAGGGTCTCACACAAAACAGTGACTTATCTTTCTTCAGATGCTGACTGACTTGCATTTTCTGCTTTAATTTTAGATTTTCTGTTTTTTTTCTGTCAAAACCTGTTGTGGAAAGGATCTGGCTTCAACATTATGTTCAGTACAGCACTATCATTGCTGCAGGGCCTAATTCAAAGGCAGCCTACACAGATGGATGAAAAGCTTTTCCTGACATCTGTTGAGGGTCCAAAATGAAATATCTGGACAGCCTTAATCTGAGTCACTGTGGACCTGAGCCTGAATGTGTTTGGATTTAAAGCAGCACAGGCATAGCTTGCATGTTTCTGAAATATACAGCATAAAGCCCATTTCCAACTTGCCCAAGATATCAATGTTTTTTTTATTCATTCACGGGATGTGGGCGTTGCTGACAAGGCCAGCATTTATTGCCCATCCCTAACTGCCCTCGAGAAGGTGGTGGTGAGCCGCCTTCTTGAACCGCTGCAGCCCGTGTGGTGAAGGTACTCCCACACTGCTGTTAGGGAGGGAGTTCCAGGATTTTGACCTAGCGACTCATGGAAAGCCATGAATATTGATTAATTTCTTAAAATTCCTTGTTTACTTCCTATACTTTTATCTGAGAGTTAGCCTTTCGATTTGTCCTAATCCCTACCAGTTGAAATAACATAAAATTGCACCAGCACACCTTTTTTTTGCTCTGGTACAGTCTAGTATTAAAATACCTACTTTACATGCTTAGAAATAAAGTCTTTCTTGTGAGTCATCATTGATTTAGTTAGAGGGTTTGTCATGAGTGCAGTACTTTGATTCAGAATCACAAAAGGCATTATAAACACACCTGCTGCAAGTCTTGATATTATCTTGTTAATCACCGTCTCTTTTTCTCTCTCATTCAAAGAGCGAGATATTTTTCGATCATCACTTACATTCATGTCATTCACTTCAGTTAGGCATTGTCCTTGCTTGTTTTCTAACAGTCTTCACAGACAGGGATCAAGTAAGAAAAAGTTGAAGCATTGCTGGAAGTAAAGCAACTCTCTGAAATAAGGTCATTGCATATCTCCAAATATGGATTATGGTTCATTGCATTCTTTTTGTGCAGTCACCACACAAAAGGGGCAAAGCCTCAAAGTTCCATGATTTATGAATGGATACTTTTGATTAAAGGACACAAGGTGGCAAGATTAGATAGGGTTCTTCTACAAAGTGATCACCTGAATTTATTTCTATTGCCACTGCATGTTTCTGCGATACCCTTATCTGAAACCTTCTTTCTGCAGGCGTAATGTTATGTTGGGTTACTACTGGGGACAAAGAAGAACTTAGGCTGCTTAAAGATCATTGCACTGGAACTTTTCCAATAGATGCATTGTAGTGCAGAATCTTTTAATTCTCAGCTGGTGCTGCGTAGATCAGAGGAAGAATACAAGAAAGCCTTGATTCTTTGCTAACAATCCATCTAATTAACATATTGAAATTGGGTTTAACAAGCTTATTTGGGGGAAAAATTCGGTTGGTTAGCGCCTCCGGGGGGCGCTAGCAACTTAGCGCCCAAGTGCGGCGATTTTAGCGCCGCTCGTGCAACTGACCTGTCGTTTTGCGCTGGCGCTAAACACTACCGCACGATCTCCTGCGCCCGTAGATTGTGACGTCATGCAAGCGTGCAACGCCCCGGTAGCACCCCGGACTGAGAAGTGAGTTGCGCACCCTGCCTTAACACCTGCTGCGAGGAATGACAGGTAGAGGGGAACATTTTCAAGTTGGGAAGGGGCTGGGGGAGCTCTATTTAAAGGTGGACACTTCCTGCCTTTTCTTGTCGGCGACATTTTTGGTGCACACAAGTTGAGAGGGAGAGAGACGTCTGGAAAGATTTAACGCTGTCCTAAGGAGCTTTGGCCCTCAGCACCACTTTTGAGGTTCCTAAGCGCCGAGCTCTTTCCCTGGGCCTATCCATTAGTGCTTCCAGCACAATTTCTTTAGAGGTCTCTCCAGGCCGAGATTCAAGACTGCAATGAGCAGGGTGTGGCTGGCCAGCAAGATGGCCCCTCCCCTTTAAGAACTGGATGGCGCCAGTCTGTTTGGCTTCCATGGTAACTGACATCGCCTGAGCTTCGGTAGCGTTCTGAGGTAGCGCCTCGCTCCCCGGCGTTTGCGCCTTAAGAGAGGTGTGTAGCGCCTGATTTAGCGCTCAAATCACCTCCAGGGGAGATAGAGGCGAATTTTGCAATTGGAGGCGATAATTAGTGCCAAGCGCTAAACTTTGCGCTCGGCTGATATTAGCGCCCCAAAATGGGCGATATCCAATTTTTCCCCCAAGTTATGATTAAATTTTTAGTTGTACCGTGTCCATACATGCAATACATTTATATTATGTACAGACACTTAACAGTCAGACCCTTTGTCCGAGCTGTCTGCATTTGTGGCTTAAAATTAATGGGAATTCAAATTTTCCACACTTCAACAAGGTCGTCCTTTGGGCCACTGTAACTCAGTTCATCTCCACATACGCAACATGTTTCTCATGCATGAGGGAACAGATCAGGCAAGAGAAAGAGAGAACCAGTTCGAGCCGATGCATCCATTCATTAAAGTACAGCCAAAGGCAAAATGATACATTCACCATTACGCTGTGTTGAATGCTTTCTCGCCATATAACAATAGGGTCCTGATAAAAATAACCAGATATGTCTCTTCAAATCAAATAGACTTCTGCAAGGATAATGTAGGTCCTACCAGTAAGCTCCAGACCCAGGCGGATGCTGGAGGGCATGTTAACACTAATGGAGACAAAATGGTCAACATTACGGAACTGTGAAGAGTACCATTTCTGGGCAGCAAGAGTGATACAGGTTGTAAATCCATTTAAATCCAGTGCATGGAGCTACATCTAAAAGCCTGAAGTGGCACGCATCAAAATAGCTTACATTCTTAAACTGATATAAGTGATTTTCAATCCTAACGAGTGACATTCAGCAGATCTGTAGTGAACATGGTCATACCCAGAGAATGCCAATATGTCTCACCTCACTCAGCATGCTATCCTCTACTGATATGCTGGCACCTGGAGTGGGAGTAGTTGCTCTGAGTGTGGACATACCCTGCCCCTGGCTTTGTCCCCTTGCCATCATTTGTCTGTTAAGGGGCGGATGGAGGTTTCGCCCCTTGCAAGGAAACACTTGTAGGGGGGCATCTTTTACCTGGTTTATGGTAATTTACCTTCCTTTACCTGGTTTATGGTAATTTACCTTCCTTTACCTGGTTTACGGTAATTTACCTGGTCAAGCAGCCTTTGCCTTTAGCTGTGACCAATTCCAATCAGCGGTTTCGAATCGCCAAACCACCCCTTCCAGTTCTGACTGGAGGAACTTATAATTAATGATATATTAAAAACGGACAAATGGTCTGGATGCAAGAGAGTCAAACTTTATTAACTAAATAAACTACACCACACGATCAATGTAATCATGGTAAAATTGCTTAACAGGGGAAGGCAGACGGCAAAAACGAGGGATAAATGGCTACAATGTTAACCTTACAATCTTAGCAACATTTCCCTTAAATTACCACCTCTTTTACTTCTCACTAGGTTGCCTTGTGGAAGGCCAGAAAAATATATGCTCACCACTGCAATGCCAGCTCCGCACTGCACGAGATCTTCACTATCCTGAAGTAAAGAAACACCCCAGTGTTTTAAAAGTTAACTGCTGGTGTTCTTACTTCTTCAGTCAGACTTCCACCCTGTAGAAGGCACACGGAGGCAGGCGAGAGAGAATGAGATGCTTCTCAGAAACTATCTTTATATACCCCAACTTTGGGGCTGAGATGTTCCTGCCCAAATCCAAGTTCATCTGGCTAAAACAAAAGGGATCCAACTGCCCTATTGTCTGGGATGGGTTTCGAATAAAGCTTGGGGTGGTTTGAATGTGTCTTCATTCTGGGGCCGAAATGTTCCCGCCCACATCCGGAGTTTTCTGGGCTAACAAAAGGGATACAACTGCCCCATTGGCGAGTAATGGGCGATTCAAACACATTCATTCTTAAACTGTTCCCTTCCTCAGTTTGAGTGTCTTTTTCAAAAGTCTGTGCTGAGCCTTCGAACCATCTCCATTCACCCTGATGGGTTTTGAATGGAGTTGTATCACTATGTAAACAGAAACCCATTGTGGTCACTGAAACTGCAGTCTCAAGTGGTTTAATCCCTTATGTCAACAAGGTAGCAGTTTCCTGTAAACAAACATCGATTGTCTCTGGAGGGAGGGGAAACTCCCTTTTGATTGACAGAATTTGATTGCCATGGCTTCACAGACACAGAAAGCAGCTTCCAGGCCCCTTTGTCCTTGGCCATGCTTTCTGACGGCCATTTTAAAATGTACTGTCTTAAGGTGTGCGAAATTTCTTTTACAAAGTTCTTTGATTCCGGTGTTGCCCAAGTGCTGCCTAGCTCAACACAGCCTTTTGTGGTTCTGGGCATGTTTTAAAAACATTGTCCAACCCAGAGACAATTCAAATCACGCAAAGTGTTCGTCCACGATGTAGATTAATATTTCCCGATCTTCGGGGACTGAGGGGATTTTGTGAACCCCTACACTCTTAGAAACAGTGGAGTGGTGCAGCTCGGTCTCTGCTGTTTTACAGGGGGTTCTGCCAGTATCCTGCCAGAGTTGCAACAGAAGACGACACTCTTCTGGGAGCGATCGGGTACGAGCGCTCACGACCTAAAATCTGCCCCTCCAACCTGAAATTTTCAGCCCAGAAAAACGGTGAAAGGGTGTTGAATTTCTTCCCTATTGGGTAAAGCAGAATCATATAATTTAAAATGATACTTGCAAATGCAGCATTAACTATAGCAGATTCAGGCATTTGCAGTTGACAATTGTGCATCTAATTAGGTTGCCGGAAACCTGAAAAGAAGATT
Organism: Somniosus microcephalus; assembly: GCF_052327205.1. Classification (NCBI taxonomy): domain Eukaryota; kingdom Metazoa; phylum Chordata; class Chondrichthyes; order Squaliformes; family Somniosidae; genus Somniosus; species Somniosus microcephalus. The sequence goes on along the minus strand of NC_140993.1, from coordinate 41,128,255 downwards.
TAATAAAGTTTAGGAATATTTCAAGAGGGTTTTTCAGGGAGTAAGAGGTTAGGGAATAACATACAACTATGTGGGTATTGTTAGACCGGCATTAATGAAAAAGGAAAATTGACACTGAGCCAGACGGACAGGTGAAGATCAATCCCCAGAGCCTGGAATCAACACACCGCAGAGGAGTTTAAAGCTGATTCCCTATCGCTGTTAGAATGCTAATCGAAGAAAAAGGGTCATGTATTTTTAGACTAACATTTACCCAAGTGACATACTTAATGCTGGAAGCCTGTTTTGTCATTGTAAACTACAAAAGTCAGCCTTGACAGTGCACACAATAATCTGGGAAATTGAATGTTAATCTTACACTGAGGTAAACAGAACCCAGCTAAGACTGTGACACTTTGATTCTGTTATACTCTATTAATTGAACCCAGCTAATGCTGTGCTTTTATTCTGAGAATCGAGTTTGTTGCTGTGCTCGTAATCATTTAGCTTTTATTGATTATGCTAAGTATCATTCACCTCTTTGGAACGATGTTATGTACAATTCCGAACCTTGTGATGGGACCAATTGCAATACGGTAGGTGTAGTTAAATAAATGTAGTTATTAGCTCACTGTGTTTCATCGGTCCTGATATTTCTGCAATTAAGTATTGTGGCGTACCGATCACAGAACGGACACAATCCGCTTTCCGGTCCGTAGACTATAAATCAGGCATCATGCCTTTAAGAAGCATCACACCTTTAAGAAACTCGGTCTGCATATAGTTAAGCCCAGAGCGGGGGAGGAGGAGTCGAAGCTGTGCACTGAGGAAAGGCAGTTGTACTTTGTGTGGTCTCGGACTCCATTTTGTGTTCAGCATGCAGCCTCAACAATTAAACCTTTTCTGTTGAACCTCTCCGAGTTCAGTATTTTTTGCTAGGCGTACGTAGACTCCTACATTGGTGACCCCGACGCTCAGGACGACTCCTAAGTGTAACCATGGCTGACACAAACGCAGTTTCTGTGAAGCTGCCGGAGTTCTGGGAGAACCTGGCCGCCACCTGGTTCCTTCAAGCTGAATCGCAATTCCGACTCCGCGGCATCACCGCCGACACAACGATGTACGACTACCTCCTCACCTCCCTGGGCAGCTCCACAATCACGAAAGTCTGGACAACACTACAAAACCCTCCGGAGGAAGGCAAGTATGCACATCTCAAGGCCGCGCTCATTAAAAAATTCACAGTCTACCAATTCTTGCGCAACTGCCACCTCCTCGACCTCCCGGGCCTCGGTGACTCCACGCTGTCAGACTTGCTCTCACACATGCTTGCTCTGACCGACGAGAAACCGCCCGGCTCCCTCTTCCGCACGCTCTTTATCTGCCAACTACCTCCCAGCATCCGCCCAGTGATCGTGGCGTCCAGCCTCACGGACCTCGAGGCCCTGGCCGACGAAGCCGATAAGCTCCTGTCCGCCAGCTCCAACCATGCCGTCACCCCCGACCTGGCCTCCGCAGCGTCGGTGCGCGCTCCACCCTTTATCGCGCGGCCACACAGCTAGGCCACGAGGCCCCCCAGGCCCCCACATCCCCCAAGCCCTCTGACCCAGGGCTACTGCTACTTCCATACCCGGTTCGGCTCATGGGCACGCCGCTGCAGCCATCCCTGCACGTTTCCAACCGCCCCCACACCGGCCTACACGATGGCCATGGGGCAAGCAGGTGCGCTGCTGTACGTTACGGACAGCGCCTCCGGACGCCGTTTCCTATGCAACACGGGCGCGCAGCGCAGCATCATCCCCGTGTCCGCCCTCGAGATCCAGCGAGGCAGCCGCGGCCCCATGCTGGCTGCCGCCAACGGCACGACATCCGGACGTACGGCACCCACACCATCACCATCGACCTCGCAGGCCGCCGCTACCACTGGGAGTTTATCACCGCCAAGTTGCTCTCCCTGCTCCTCGGTGCGGATTTCCTGTGCGCTCACGGCCTGTTGGTCGACATGCCTCGGCGCCGCCTCGTGGACATGAACACCATGTCATCTGTCCTGGGCGCCATGGCCCCCCCCAACCCGCCGAAATGGCGTGGCAGTGCCGCGCCCGCTCAACGGACGACTACTCAGCACTCCTGGCTGAGTTTCCCAGCCCTCACCAACCCGACCTTATCCGCGAAGGTTGCTAAACACGGGGTAGAACACTTCATCCCCACCACAGGCCTACCGGTGTATGCCCACGCCCGCAGGCTGGACCCGGCCAAGCTGGAGATCGCGCGTGCCGAGTTCGACACAATGGAACCGCTCAGCATCATCCGCCGCCCCAACAACCCCTGGGCCTCCCCACTCCACATCGTCACTAAATCCGACGGGGGATGGCGCCCCTGCGGGGACTACCGGCGCCTAAACGACGCCACCACGCCGGATCGGTACCCCACACTGCACATTCAGGACTTCTCGGCTAGACTGGCTGGCCGCTCAGTCTTCTCCAAAGTCGACCTGGTGCGCGGTTACCATCAGGTGCCAGTCCACCCCACGGACGTTCCCAAGACGGCCATAATCACCCCTTTTGGGCTATTCGAGTTCCTCCGAATGCCCGTCGGCCTCAAAAACGCGGCCCAGGCCTTCCAGCGGCTCATGGACTCGGTCCTCCGGGACCTGAAGTTCCTCTTTGTCTACCTGGATGACATCCTGGTAGCTAGTTCCTCCAAGCAGGAACACATCGAGCACCTCCGCACCCTGTTCCAGCGGCTCAGTGAGCATGGGCTCATCATCAGCCCAGCCAAGTGCTAATTTGGCCTCAGCAGGATCGAATTCCTCGGTCACCACATCACTCAGGACGGAGCCATTCCCCTGCCCGCCAAGGTGCAAGCCGTCCAGCAGTTCCCCCGGCCTACCACCATCAAAGGCCTCCAGGAGTTCTTGGGGATGATCAACTTTTACAACCGCTTCATTCCCGGAGCGGCCTCCCTCATGTGGCCCCTATACGAAGCCCTCCGTGGTAAGAAAGACAGAATGGCGATCGAGTGGTCGGCGGACATGTTGACCGCTTTCGACGCGACCAAAAAGGCGCTCGCCGACGCCACCATGCTCGCTCACCCACAGCCCAACACCAGGGTGGCCCTCACCACGGATGCCTCTGACCATGCGGTCGGCGCCGTGTACGAACAGTGGGTCGACGGGGCCTGGCAACCGCTGGCCTTTTTCAGCCGCCAACTGCGCCCCCCGGAGGCCAAATACAGCGCCTTTGACCGCGAGCTCCTTGCACTGTACCTGGCAGTCCGCCATTTTAGATTCCTTCTGGAGGGCCGCCCCTTCACCGCGTTTGTCGACCACAAACCCGACATTCGCGATGGCGAAATCTGCGTACCCGTGGTCAGCCAGGCAACAACGCCAGCTTGCCGCGGTGTCCGAATTCACCACGGACATCCGGCACGTCTCCGGTCGAGACAACGTGGTGGCCGACTGCCTATCCCGCCCCGCCGTCCACAGCACCCAACTGGCAGCGGAGCAACGCACAGACCCCGATCTGCTCTCTGCACCCACAACCCTCCCAGGGCTGCGACTGACCGATGTCGCCTGCGGCCCGTCCACCGTCACAGTCAAATGCGACACCTCCTTGGCGCAACCCCGCCCCGTAGTCCCGGCGTCCTGGCGAAAACGGGTGTTCAACATCGTCCACGGCCTCTCACACCCCGGCACCCGCGCGTCCATTAGACTGGTGGCCAACCGATTTGTCTGGCGCGGCCTGCGCAAAGATGTGCGCGCCTGGGCCAGCTCCTGCATAGCTTGCCAGCATGCCAAAATCCACCAGCACGTCAAAGCCCCACTCGAGGAGTTCACCGTGCCAGAAAGGAGGTTCGACCACGTCCACATCGACCTCGTCGGCCCCCTGCCGCCATCACAAGGTCACACTCACCTGCTGACAATCGTGGACCGTACCACGCGCTGGCCCGAGGCCATTCCACTGATGTCCACCACCACCGCCGACATCGCGAGGGCGTTCATCGGTAGCTGGGTCGCTCGGTTCGGCATCCCCTCCGACATGACGTCGGATAGAGGCCCGCAGTTCACCTATGATCTGTGGGCCGCCATTGCCCGAAACCTCGGGGTGGCTGTTCACCGCACCACGGCTTACCACCGCCAAGCCAACGGACTATTCGAGCGATTCCACAGGTCCATGAAGGCGTCCCTCCGCACCAGCCTCGAGGACGAGGCTTGGATCGACTGCCTCCCATGGGTGCTACTCGGCCTACACTCCGCGGTCAAGGAAGACCTGCAAGCCTCGGCGGCGGAACTTGTGTACGGCCAGCCGCTGCGCGTACCTGGAGAGTTCCTGCCCACCGCCACGACCCCCTGGTCGGCTGACCAGCAACGCCGTGCTTTCGCCAACCGAGCACAACAGTTCGCTCCGGTACCCACCGGCCGGCACGGTGAACCAGCAACCCGCGTACCACCTAGCCTGCACATGGCCAAATTTGTTTTCGTGCACCATGACGCCCACCGAGGACCTCTACGGCCCCCATACGACAGAGGTACTCCAGACGCGGAACAAGTTCTTCCTCCTCGAAGTGGGCGGCAGAACTAACAAGGTGTTGGTCGACCGGCTCAAGCTGGCGCACCTAGAGCCCGACGAACCCGTTCAAGTGGGCCAACCCCCAACGCGGGGCAGACCGCCTAAGAGCCCGATGTGTCCGACCGCCCCGCTCCCGACACCAACCGCCAAGAGCCGTTCCGGCCGTGCCATCAAGCCGCCACGCCGGTTCGTACACTCCCTACTAGCGGATTCTGGGGGGAGCTGTGTGGCGTACCGATCACAGAATGGACACAATCCGCTTTCCGGTCCGTAGACTATAAATCAGGCGTCATGCCTTTAAGAAGCATCACACCTTTAAGAAACTCGGTCTGCATATAGTTAAGCCCAGAGCGGGGGAGGAGTAGTCGAAGCTGTGCACTGAGGAAAGGCAGTTGTACTTTGTGTGGTCTCGGACTCCATTTTGTGTTCAGCATGCAGCCTCAACAATTAAACCTTTTCTGTTGAACCTCTCCGAGTTCAGTATTTTTTGCTAGGAGTACGTAGACTCCTACAGGCTGTTGCAGCGTGAGCAGAAAGGTCAATAGCTTCCCAACCAATAGCGGAATCAAAGCTCGTGTGCAGTTGAGTAGGATCAGGATCAGGGTTAGAGGCAAGGCACGCAGTTTGTACATTTTTTTTATGGAGCAGGTCACCCACCAAAAAAGTAAACCCCCAAAATTGTGAAGTACACGTATATTTTGGACAGCACAGAGCCAGGGGGCGAGCACTGCAGGTTAAGGTAGGAAAGCCAGGATAGGGAAAAAGTACATTCTTGGGAACACAGCAAGGCCATAGTGTGGGAAACTGTAAGTTATAAACAGAGAAAAAGAAAGACCCAGGGAGTTAAATCACTGGGAGCCAGAAGAAAGGCAACCCCTCAGAAAAGGGGGTGAGAGCATGGAAATCACGGAACCATGCAGCACAGAAAGGAGGCCATTCAGAGTTCTGTTGCTGCCTGACCTGCTGAGTATTTCCAGCATTTTCGGTTTCTGTTTCAATAAAAATTTAATTTTTTGATAATAATTTCACACATCATTAAAACTGTAATCTGGGCCAATATTTGCAAAAACCTATTTAATAAAGCGTATGTGCATCATTTTGGATATGTAAGTGTTTAATTTAAGCCTTAGATATCCACTTGCATCACCCGTAAGACTTATGTGGGCTATTTGCTGGCCAGTCACTGGCCAAATAGCTCAACTCTGCACCAGCGATTGCTTCTTTGGAGCCTCCACGGGTGACCGGTCAACACGTACATTGACAGGCTGCAAGTTGCGGATTTTGCACATGCGCAAGTGCGAAGGGATTATGACGGCGTACCCTGTGAGTACGCTGTCACAGACTCCACAAATTCAGGGCCATTATGTCTGAGAGACCCGAGGTGGGGAATTTTAACCTAAAAATATACGGGTGGGTTTGGGTCAGGTGGGAAGTTAAAGTATTAAAAATCTGAATCCTGACCAGAACCTGCCCACTTCTGCATTTGACAGAGGTGGGATGGGGGCGGATAACCAACCCGCTGCTAGGAGACGGGTCGTCCATTTAAATATTATAATGAGGCTGGAGGCATCTGATTTAACCTCCATTTTGATGTTAACTTTAGCTGGTCGGGCTATGCAGGCCTTGTAAAACCCGCCAGCTTTTACACTTGCCTTCTAGATCCAGTGTCCCTACCTAACCCACCTCTGCAATCGGAGAGCCCCTCATGAGGCCTCCTCCCCCTACCGCCCCCCACTGCTCCTCCTGGTCCCCTGTGCTCCGTCCCCCGATCTGGCATTCCAGCCCCTGATCATTGCTTCCCTGCCCCCCTGCTCCTCTGACTCTTCCCAAAACCCTTCCCCCTCCACCCCACCAACCTTGCTCCTCCAGTTGCTGATCGTTCCCTAACCCTCCCCCGCACCCACGCTGCCCCCCCCGGCCCCCGATTGTTCCCAACCCCGCCCAGCACCACCCCCGTGCTGCTCCTGGCCACCCCACCGGCCCCCATGCGATCCCTACCCACCTCCTCCCTGCGGCCTAGTGCCACCGGCCCCCATGCGATCCCTCCCCACTCCTCTCTGTGGCCTAGTGTCACAAGCCCCCATGCGATCCCTCCCCCTGTCCTCTCTGTGGCCTAGTGCCACCGGCCCCCATGCGATCCCTCCCCCCGTTCTCTCTGCGGCCTAGTGTCACCGGCCCCCATGCGATCCCTCCCCCCGTCTTCTCTGTGGCCTAGTGCCACCGGCCCCCATGCGATCCCTCCCCCCCTCCTCTCTGCAGCCTAGTGTCACTGGCCCCCATGCGATCCCTCCCCCCCTCCTCTCTGTGGCCTAGTGTCACAGGCCCCCATGCGATCCCTCCCCCCGTCCTCTCTGCAGCCTAGTGTCACCGGCCCCCATGCGATCCCTCCCCCCCTCCTCTCTGCAGCCTAGTGTCACAGGCCCCCATGCGATCCCTCCCCCCCTCCTCTCTGTGGCCTAGTGTCACTGGCCCCATGCGATCCCTCCCTCCCTCCTCTCTGCGGCCTAGTGTCACCGGCCCCAATGCGATCCCTCCCCCCCTCCTCTCTGTGGCCTAGTGTCACTGGCCCCCATGCAATCCCTCCCCACTCCTCTCTGCAGCCTAGTGTCACTGGCCCCCATGCGATCCCTCCCTCCCTCCTCTCTGCGGCCTAGTGTCACCGGTCCCCATGCGATCCCTCCCCCCCTCCTCTCTGTGGCCTAGTGTCACTGGCCCCCATGCGATCCCTCCCTCCCTCCTCTCTGTGGCCTAGTGCCACCGGCCCCCATGCGATCCCTCCCCCCCTCCTCTCTGTGGCCTAGTGTCACAGGCCCCCATGCGATCCCTCCCCCCCTCCTCTCTGTGGCCTAGTGCCACCGGCCCCCATGCGATCCCTCCCCCCCTCCTCTCTGTGGCCTAGTGTCACTGGCCCCCATGCGATCCCTCCCTCCCTCCTCTCTGCGACCTAGTGTCACCGGCCCCCATGCGATCCCTCCCTCCCTCCTCTCTGCGGCCTAGTGTCACCGGCCCACATGCGATCCCTCCCCCCCTCCTCTCTGTGGCCTAGTGCCACCGGCCCCCATGCGATCCCTCCCCCCTCCTCTCTGTGGCCTAGTGTCACCGGCCCCCATGCGATCCCTCCCCCTCCTCTCTGCAGCCTAGTGTCACCGGCCCCCATGCGATCCCTCCCCCCCTCCTCTCTGTGGCCTAGTGTCACTGGCCCCCATGCGATCCCTCCCCCCTCCTCTCTGTGGCCTAGTGCCACCGGCCCCCATGCGATCCCTCCCTCCCTCCTCTCTGCGGCCTAGTGTCACTGGCCCCATGCGATCCCTCCCCCCCTCCTCTCTGTGGCCTAGTGCCACCGGCCCCCATGCGATCCCTCCCTCCCTCCTCTCTGCGGCCTAGTGTCACCGGCCTACCTACCCATAGCCAGCCAGTCTCTCAATCTGGTTGGTTGCGGGTGGGAAACTGAGGCTTCCAATGCAAATCAGACCCTGTCGTTAAATTCAGTTGGGCCTGCGGGAAACCCTTACTCCTGGGTTTCCTGACTGAATCGGAGACCTACTCTGCTTACAGCTCTTTGAAGTTCATCCTTAGCAATTTTAATGCTATTCACAATGAACATCTGTCCCCTATTTTTGGCAAAAAAGCAGAGGCGACATGAGGGGAAAAAAATTACACAGCGAATTGTTATGATCTGGAATGCAATGCCTGAAAAGCTGGTGGAAGCAGATTCAACAAAAACTTTTGAATGGGAATTGGATAAATTCTGGAAAAGGAAAAATTTGCTGGGTTATGGGGAAAAAGCCGAGGAGTGGGACTAATTGAATAGTTCTTTCAAAGAGCCAGCACAAGCGTGATGGACAGAATGGCCTCCTTCTGTGCTGTATTATTCCATGTGTAGTAACTGACACTTGTCGATATTATATTTCATGTGTCATTGTTCTTCGCCGGGGCCAACTTGCCTTGCAATGACTGAGCATTTTACTGTATCGTACAAATGTTTAACAGACTCTCAACAATTTCCTCTCTCTGCTATTTAACAGAGGCATTAACTCCTGAGAGGCATAATAAGGTACTAAATAAATGCAAATTATTTTTCTACACTGAAAATACACCATTCTACACAGGCTTCCTCCACCTGCATCCTCATTATATTGAAATCAAGACTCATCCCAAAGTCTGACTCTAAGGGGTCGATTTTCATTGACCCGTGGAGTTGGGATTGGAGGCGTGCAGGGGGTTAAAGTCCCGAATTCAGGGGTCCCGACACCATCCCGCCCCCAACCCGCCTCCATGTAAATTTCAAAGGAGGCGGGTACCCGCCCCACACTGGGACCCGCCTACCCGAGGCGGGAAGGGATTAGTGCCAATTAACTGCCTGTTAACAGGTAATTAACAGGCAGTTTTTAGCCTAATCCTTATTTTAAAGCTTGAAGTGTGGGATTCCCGATGGCGCCAAACCACGCCAAGTTAAAGGAGTCGGGCCGTCGGGTTGAAGGATTTGGAGGGGTCGAGATGTCGGTGTTTAGGTGAGTGATGGGTGCATGAGTGCAAAGGTAAGCGTGTTTGGTGTGTCTAAAGTGTGTAAAGAAGTTTAAATTTTCTGTATTTACCTTTGCAGCCTTCCTTCCTTTAGATTCGGGGAGTCCCTCATCTCGCCGGCACAGAAAGCAGAACGGCTGCGAACTGTCAAAAGTGACAGCCTGCAGCTTTCTGTGCCGGTGAGATTTCTAACTGAGTCTGTGTAGAAGGACTCAGGTTAGAAGTAAGACTGTCAGTGTTTGACAGCTTCAAACAGCTGTGAAACACTGATATTTCATCTGTCAAAACGTCTTGACAGATGAAATTTCAGCCTATGATGTCACCTGTTGCCGGTTGGCCCTTAATTGGCCTGCTGAGCCCGCTGGGTGGGCTCAACAAGGTCAATCAAATTAAAATCGCGTGGATTGGCCGCATCTCGATGAAGGCGGGACTACAACCCCGAAAGTTGTAGTCCCGCCTCCTTCCCGACTTCTGAATGAAAATCACCCCCATGACATTCTTTCTCATAGCCTCAAAGGTGTGAAAATCCTTATCTCCCTCAGTTTTCCCTACACCCTACAGGCTTTTAAAGCTCAAGAGTGGCCTTATCTGATATAATCTTACTCCCAACCTTTTCAACTTTGTTAATGTTCTGCTATGGACCTTTGTCATTCATAAGTTCCTCACTTAATTACATGCCTGGTTCAGTGCTGTTAGGCCCTCTGGTGCCAATAATATTGCTGTGGCAATGATTTGTTTTCCGTAGCACACACAGAGCTACCCTTAATCAGGCCTGCTGGGCCTCAACTGAGTTGCAATGGGAAGTATGCAGACCAGCACTTTGACCAGTGCCACTGAGTACAGGATATAGCAATCAATTTGCAATAATGAAATTTCACAGCAGTGATCCTGTTGAACGATTTAAGGAACATTTAACATTACTGGAATATTAACTGAGATGTAGGATTGGCAGATGAGGAAAAATGGGATTGACCTACGTGAAGCTCAAAAAATGTCAGTTAATCGCTGTTTTTTAATCCAATCATTTTAGTCATTTACACGTTTTAGTTTTTTTCCTTTTTAGAAGTCACTTTTCTTTAGCTGCTTTCATGGTTTGGCCAAAATAATCAAGGAGAAACTGTTGCATGGCCATGCAAGCTGGCTATTGGGAGCAAAGAATAAGTAAGGCAGGGAAATGCTTTTATAAGGCATGATGATGATGGAATTGAACCTGAAATCTGGATGGTTTAATCGTGGTCACTGAGTGTCTAAGTTCTGTGAAAATCGAAGCAAACCATGTCCCTCAGGAGGTCCCAAAGTGCTTCATGTACAATGAGTTACTTTGGTGTGCAGTCATGTTGTATGTGAACAAAGCAGTCTGCTTGATCGGCATTCCATCCACCAACTTAAACATCCATTCCCTCCATTACCAATGTACCATGGCTGCAGTGTGTACTATCTACAGGATACACTGCAGCAAGTTGCCAAGGATTCTTCAGCAGCATCTCCCAAACGCGTTCGCTCCACCACCTAGAAAGACAAGGACAGCAGGCGCATGGGAGCAACATTACCTCCAAGTTCTCCAAGTCACGCACCATTTTAACTGGGATGTATATTGCTGTTTCTTCATCATCGCTGGATCCTAATCCTAGAACTCCCTACCTAACAGCATTGTGGGAGTACCTTCACCACATGGACTGCAGCTTTCAAGAGGAAGGCCAACAACAACCTTCTCAAGGGCAACTAGAGATGGACAATAAATGCCAGCTTTGCCAACGATGCATCATATCCTGAGAATTAATTAAAACAATGTTGTCTGGGTCCTGATTAACTTTGAGTTTCGATCCACTTGGCAAATTTAGGCCATTTGGTATCCCAAAAGAGCATTCAATCGAGCAAAATTTTCTAATGCTTAATATAATTGGAGGGTTTGTGGTGGGGACTCTGTAGTGTATGTACCTTGAAGAAGGAACTATATTCTGCAGCCCCTGTATACTGCAGTACCAGTAGTGACCACCCCTGTATATAAGCCTGTGTAGTAACTTTGTATAATAGTTCCAGTTTTGTCTCCATTCAGTAAACACCTGTTATAACCAACTTCTGCAGTCTGTGTCTCAATTACACACGGACATTACATTGGCGACGAACAGATCCGAACTTACCTACAGTTCTGCACCACCTCATGGGGATCCATCCCTGAAGCAAAGTTATTAGAGGTCGAAGCCAGAAGGAAGAAAAAAAAACAAACAGAAGAAAGGGGCGTCGACCGTGGGCAACCGCCCTCTGATTCATCGAATTCGAAGATTTGCAGGAGAGGCTGTCGAGAGCTGGGCTTGGTTATCCAGTCTATGGTGTTCCAGCTAATCGGGCTGGTGGCAGGTAGTACACTGATCCTTCCTGGGCTGCGGCGGGCTAGAGCTTGATCGGGTGGCTTTTCAACGGGGCCGAGCAGCGTTGTCGGGAAGAGGAGAGAGAGACAGAGGGTAGAGCACACAGGGCGCGGCCGGTGCTACGAAGCCGGGCAGCGTACAGACCCGAGAAGAGGGAGGGGAGTGACCCATAGGGTCTGCTCTGACGACAGGAACAGTAATTAAAATAAAAGAAAAAGAAATTAGAAGCGCAGAAAGCCGCGAGGAGCTGCAGTTTGCCACGGGGACCGCGGAGAGCGGTGTTGGCAGCAGCGTGGGGGGAAACGCGCGAAGACCATAGGGCGTCGCCATCAAGGCATAAAAACGCCAGCAACAGCACTGGCAGCAGCGGAAAAGGCAGAAAGCGCGTGAGGCGCCATCTTAATCCAGCGGGGAAGAAGGCAAAGCGCGGGAGGCGCCATTTTGTTCAATCAGGGAAGAAAGCAAAGCACGGGAGGCACCATCTTAGATCTCCAAGATGCCGAAGACTGGCAATATCACTGCCTTCGATAATGCAATAGAAGACTGGATCACGTATGTGGAAAGAGTCGAAGTATATTGCAAGGCAAATGAAGTAGCCGATGAGAAAAAGGCATCAGTACTACTAAACTTAATGGGCGCAAGAACGTACGGCCTATTGCGGAACCTGATCACTCCAGTCAAACCGATGGCGAAGAGTTTTAACGAAATTGTTGATATCCTACAGGAACAACTAAATCCTACACCGCTGCTGATAGCAGAAAGATTTAAATTCCACAAGAGAAATCAGCATAAAGATGAGAGCAATGCTGATTACCTTACGGAACTACGCAAGCTATCAAAGCACTGCCAGTTTGGAGTAGGACTGGCAGATACCCTACGGGACAAATTTGTCTGTGGACTCCTGAGTGAAGGAACCCAGAAGAGGTTACTCTCAGAGAAAGAGCTGACGCTAGATAAGGCTTTCAGCGTGGCAGTGTTGTACAAAGCAGCAGCAAGGGGAGCTGCGGAAATACAGCAAAAGCCACAGGAATACGGCACCCATGAAATGACACGGGGATTTGAAAAATGTTATCGCTGCGGCAGAACAACCCATGACCAGAAGGACTGCTGGTTCAAGGACAAAACATGCAGGCAATGCGGAAAGATGGGACACATTGCACGAGTTTGCAGGTCCGGGAAGAAGACTAACGACAACAAAAAGACTACTAAGGAACAGTACAGGAAAGTACAAAAGATGACGGACAGTAGTTCCGAAGACCAGAAGAGCGATAATGAATCCGGGAACAAGAGTCTAAGCTGTCTCAAACTACACAGCGTAATCGCAAAAGAGGATCACCGAACCATTTGGGTCACCCTCACGATAGCAGGGTCCCAAGTCAAAATGGAATTGGATACAGGATCAGCCCTGGCTGTCATGAATCGATGAGACTACGAGCGGCTATTCTCACACATACCCTTGAAAGACACATCCATTGTCTTGAAGACATATACGGGGCAGAAAGTATACCCCAGAGGGAAAATAAGGGTGCCTGTCGAATACAACGGCAAGGAAATACAGAAATTGTATCTGTACATACTGCAAGATGGTGGACCACCGTTATTGGGACGTGAATGGATCAGAAAGATAAGTTTAGACTGGCACTCCATTCAGGCACTGACTGTGGCTGGTAAAAAGGATGACGACGTCACACCTGGTCGATTGTCAAAAATCTTAGCTAACTCTAAAGAGGTATTTCAACAAGGACTGGGAACTCTTAAAGGCGTAACCACCTCAATAAAAATAGAAGAGAATGCAATTCCCAAGTTTTTCAAAGCAAGACCGGTACCGTATGCAATTCGCCCAGCCGTCGAGGCAGAGCTGGAGAATCTGGAGAATGCAGGCGTGTTATCTAAGGTAGACTGGAGCGAGTGGGCGACACCCATCGTTCCTGTCATGAAGAAAACGTTAAACAATAAGTCTGAGGAGCCAAGGAAGGTTCGCATCTGTGGGGACTTCAAGGTGACTGTGAACCCAGTCCTTCACACAGTACAGTATCCTCTTCCGAGGATAGAAGATATTTTTGCTTCACTATCTGGAGGGAAACGTTTTACAAAAATTGACCTAGCGCAAGCATATTTGCAGATGGAAGTTGAAGAATCTTCTCGGAAATATCTCACGATAAACACTCACAAAGGTCTTTACCAGTATAATCGACTGGTATTCAGAGTAGCATCAGCTCCGGCTATATGGCAAAGAGCGATGGAAAAAGTCCTGCAAGGGATTCCGGGGATTCAGTGTTACTTGGACGACATCCTAGTGACAGGTGAAAATGACAGTGAACACCTTGCCAACCTAGAGCAGGTGCTCACTAGACTAAGAGAACATGGGCTACGAGCCAATCGCCCCAAGTGTGAGTTTTTAAAGAAACAAATATCGTATTGTGGCCACGTGATTGACGAAGAGGGGTTACATAAGTCCCCTGACAAAATTGAAGCGGTAGTTAAGGCTCCAGCGCCTGAAAATGTGTCGCAACTGAGGTCATTCCTCGGATTGGTGAATTACTACCAAACGTTTTTGCCGAATTTGTCCACAACTCTGCACCCACTGAATGCCTTGCTACAAACTGGAGTAGCATGGAAATGGAGCGATGAATGTAAGCGGGCCTTTCAGAAGTGTAAAGGCCTGATCACTTCAAGAGAAGTATTGGCTCACTACAACCCATCACTACCGATAAGACTGGCGTGTGATGCGTCTCCCTACCGCATTGGAGCGGTACTGTCACATAAATCCCTTGATGGTTCAGAGAGGCCGATAGCTTTTGTGTCATGCTCATTAACTGCAGCCGAGCGTAACTACGCCCAGATTGACAGAGAGGCCCTCAGCCTGGTGTGGGGGGTGAAGAAGTTCAATCACTACCTGCACGGACAGAAATTTACTCTACTAACTGATCATCAACCTCTTGTCTCCATTTTCAACCCTAAGAAGGGCGTCCCGATAATGACAGCACAACGGCTACAGAGGTGGTCCCTTTTCCTAGGGGCACACCAATATGACATCGAGTACAAAGGAACTAAACAGCATGGGAATGCTGATGGATTGTCGCGCCTACCGTTGCCGACGGTGGAAGAAGCACCTGCAGTGGATCCAGTGGAGATATTCCACTCGACCATAGTCGAATGTCTACCTGTGACGAATGCAAACATAGAAAAGGAAACACAAAATGACCCGACACTCTCCAGGGTCTATGATTTAACGGTGAAGGGATGGCCAGCACATGGCAAACCACTGTTGCCAGCATTCTCGCCGAGAAGAGAACAGCTGTCAGTGTGCCGAGGAACCTTGATGTGTGGGTCCAGAGTAGTAATTCCACCCAAATTGAAGGATAGAGTGCTCAATCAGCTTCATGAGGGTCATCTGGGAGGAGTAAAAATGAAGAACTTAGCCAGAGCGTTTGTGTGGTGGCCGGGAATCGATAGAGAAATCGAAGAGACGACCAAGGGCTGTACAGGATGCCAGAAGGTCCAAAACGCCCCACCACAAGCCCCTTTACATCCATGGGAGTGGCCCTCATCCCCATGGCAAAGGGTACACATTGATTTTGCTGGTCCATTTATGGACTCGATGTTTTTAATTGCGGTGGATGCACATTCAAAGTGGCCAGAGGTAAGAAAAATGTCCTCAACCACCACAGAAAAAACTATCACAGTCTTACGAACCATATTCGCCAGAAATGGGCTGCCTGAACAGATTTGCTCTGACAATGGACCACAGTTTGTGTCTGAAGAGTTCCGGAGGTTCTTAAAGAACAATGGTGTTAAGCATTACACATCCGCCCCATATCATCCAGCCACCAATGGATTGGCTGAGAGGTTCGTTCAAACATTCAAGAAGGCTATCAAGGCAATGTGTAATGAAGACATACCCCTGCAACACAAGGTGGATAACTTCTTGTTTGCCTACCGGAATGCGACACATGCGGTTACCAACCAAACTCCAGCCATGATGTTCTTCAATCGAAGACTAAGATGCCGCTTGGATTTGGTTAAGCCAAACATCAGAAGAGATGTGGAGAACAGGCAGTTTCAGAATATGAATGAAAGACCAACCAGGAGTTTCAAGATAGGTCAACCAGTTTTGGCCCGGGACTACCGCACAGAGAAATGGCAGCCAGGAACGATCTGCACACGGCAAGGACCTCTAATGTATACCGTGGACGTTGGAGAGAGCATTGTAAGACGTCATGCTGACCAGATTCTAGAGTCACTGGAAACCGTCAAATCTACACCACGATCCTATACACCTGGTGATGAAACCAAAGTACCAATTGCATCTACCTCAGAATCGGTGATATTGGAAGCAGACGAACCAAACAACGACGTTGATCCTGAATCAACTTTGCCAGAAGAACCTGATACCCCAAAGAGGCGTTATCCGGACAGAATCAGGAAGCCTCCTCAAAGACTGAATTTATAATTGCTTAACTTCAGCTAATGTATATAGCAACTGTAATTGTAAATATGTTATTTAATTGTTAATCGAATGTTATGTATTGTTTAGCTAAAAGGGGAGGAATTGTAGTGTATGTACCTTGAAGAAGGAACTATATTCTGCAGCCCCTGTATACTGCAGTACCAGTAGTGACCACCCCTGTATATAAGCCTGTGCAGTAACTTTGTATAGTAGTTCCAGTTTTGTCTCCATTCAGTAAACACCTGTTATAGCCAACTTCTGCAGTCCGTGTCTCAATTACACACGGACATTACAGACTCCTTACGAAACAACAGTGTGTAATAAAAGAACGGCAACTAGCTGCGTTGCGCTTTAGCATTGCCTAATTGAAATGAATTCAACGTGCACTTCAAGAACAAAAGAGTAAATTGCATGAACCGAGCCTCCCAGCAGGGAAGCCACATTTGAAGGGAGGGCAAGTCAAAGATAGGGCTGCAAGGCTGTAATTGTGATTCCAGCAGGGCGCCACGCTCACAGGAAGCATGGGATTGTGGGATCACTCCCTACCATCGCAGCTCCAGCTTGGACACTCTTCAGCCCCCTGGTCTGAAAATGTCTCTTCGATTGTCTGCTGGATACTTCTGTTCCCAATCTGTTGCATCCTTCTCTATTTTGGAACCATTCACCTCTTTTTGTCCTTTCTAATGCCTTGTCACATGCCTGACTGTAATGACCTCTCTATGTATAAATTCAGATACAATTGCAGCACTTGCTGTTTTAATTCAGATTTCCAACATTTCTTGTCTTTTTTTTATCACATCAACTAACTCCAAATTGCTAAAGTATTCCTGAGGCATGTTAGAAGTAAATGGCCCAAAGCAGATTAACACAGATCCAAATTATCAGGGAAGTGATGAAAGTATTTTTTTAAAGGCGAAACAAGGCAGCGAATGGTTTTATCCCTGGTCTATGCTGCATGAATTGATCTCAGTTGGGGTGATAATAGAGGCACTACGGCTGGTGTCAGCACTTCAGGTTTTGTGATGAAGGAATAAAATAACTCAGTGTCCCCACTCCTGACTGCTATCTGGCAGCTCCTGCTGGAAGTGGGGATGGCAGATCAGCATAGGATCAGGGTAGGAACAGGAGTAGGCCATTCAACCCCTCGAACCTGTTAGAATCATAGAATGGTTACAGCACAGAAGGAGGCCATTCGGCCCGTCCCAGCTCTCTGCAAGAGCACTCCAGCTAGTCCCACTCCCCCGCCCTTTCCCCGTAGCCCTGCACATTTTTTTCCTTCAGGTACTTATCCAACTCCCTTTTGAAAGCCACGATTGAATCTGCCTCCACCGTACTCTCTGGCAGTGTATTCCAGATCCTAACCACTTGCTGCTTAAAAATAGTTTTCCTCATGTTCCGCCATTCAATGAAATCCTGGCTGGTCTGTATCTTAACCCCATCTACCCACCTTGGTTCCGTAACCCTTAATACCCTTGCCTAACTATAATCTGTCAATTTCAGTTTTGAAATTTATAACTGACCGAGCCTCAACAGCTTTTTGGGGGAGATAATTCCAGATTTTCACTACCTTTTGTTTCCTGACATCGCCGCCTGAATGGCCTGCTTCTAATTTTGAGGTTATGCTCCCTACAGATCAGCTGTGATCCTTCGAGGTCTCAAAAGCCAGAATTTATAAACTTAGGCAACTGCACGAAAAGTAGCCACTTGAACAAGGTACAAGCAGGCGCCCAGTGCATGGAACTATAAAAAAAGAAAGACTGTAAGGGGTTTTAGATCGCAGAGGTTTCTCTCTCTCGAGGCCTCTCTCTCTTGCACAGTAAAACCTTGAGTGGTTCGACCCTCTCGCCCCTTAGATTCTATACTCTGGACTTTGGGGCAGGAACTACAATGTAGAGAAAACACTTATAGACCAAGTTTGATGAAACGAAATGAAATTTTATTGCATATGGAAACACAAATCAAATGCAAGCAAATAAGAGAGTACATGGGAGGGAAAAACACAAACAAATCATAACGACACAATACTAACTAAGGCAAATACAGGCATATTATACTCTACAAAAATCATCATGAAATAGGGAAACACACGGAACATCGAGGGATAACAACTCATGTTAATTATACCCTTAAATATCCACCCCCTTAAACCTATCTAGATCTGATTATGGAGGGCCAGAAACATGCTCACCAATCCAACTAGGAAGTGCAAGGTTTTGAACCAGTCTGTGTTTGGTCCTTTCAGGCATCCCGTCTCCACGTGGATCGTGGAGCCCCAGCGAGCTGCGCCTCACCTCTCCCCTGAGGTGGGGGTCGGGGGCGGCTGGACACCGGCTGGCCTGGATGTCGGCGGGGTCGGGGATCGTCGGCTCGACCCCGGCCAGGTTCTTTCTGTAGTTTGATTTTGTCTCTTCTCCTGAGCCGGAGCGGGTCGATGGCCTCTCGTTTCGTCAACGGCCCGGGGTTGGTCGATGATCTCCCGATGTTTGACCCCGGGGCGGGACGCCGGCTCGAACGGTCTTCTTGATGGCGGTTTGGTCTTCTTCTCCTTCCTCTCCGTCGATGGAGAGGAGTCCCGTTGATCTTCTCCCGAAGCGACTCCTCTTTTCCCAGCTCAAAAGCTGGACAGCCTGCAAGCTGGAAAGCTGACGAGCGTGCCTCCTGTGTCTCCTGTCTCGGTCCCTACCCGTGTGTTCTCACAATTATACTTCTTTTCCAGAAGCCCTTATCTCGCACCAAATCAGGTTAGTCTTTGTTTAACTTTTTGGCGGGCCTGTTGCACAACGGGGTAGTTATTATATTTTAAACTGTTCTTGGATGGCCGGTAATGGCCCATCTCTGGTCTGGAATGACCTTCATTGTTTTTAATGTCCTGGTGATGTCCTTAACGGGCCCTTGATGCTCTTCTCATGAATATGAAACTGTTCCCTTTTGTCTGGGTCAACATTTAGATGGCCTTTATCTACAGGCCAATCTCAACTGGAACTGTATCCAATCTATATGTATATGTGGGTGTCTGGTTTCGTTCTCTCAGAAACGGCTTCCAGAACTTACTTTGGGCTGAATCCACAAAGCTGTCTGAGGATTTTCAGGAACCATTTTAAAATGTCCCAATAAGCCGGTCACGTGGTATGGTGGCCATTTTGTATGCCCCTTTTTCTGGGCTTCTTTTAAAACAGTCTTTAAAATCACGGCCTCTTCTGCCATTTGACCCTTTATAATATAAAAAGTTCAATTTTGCGAATCCTACAAGACTTGCATTTATATAGTGCCTTTCACAACCACCAGACATCTCAAAGCGCTTTACAGCCAATGAAGTACCTTTTTTTGAAGTGGATACTGTTGTAAGCATAGCAGCCAATTTGCACACAGCAAGGTCCCACAAACAACAACATGATAATGACCAGATAATCTCTTTTTGTTATGTTGGTTGAGGGATAAATATTGGCCAGGACACTGGGGATAACTCCCCTGCTCTTCTTCGAAATAGTGCCATGGGATCTTTTACTTCCACCTGAGAGAGCAGATGGGGCCTGGGTTCAATGTCTCATCCAAAAGACGGCATCTGTGACAGTGCAGCACTCCCTTGGTGTGTCAGCCTAGCTTTACGTGCTTAGGTCCCTGGGGTGGGATTTGAACCCAGAACTTTCAGTAACTCCGAGGCAAGTGTGTTACCAACTGAGCCACAGCTGACGCTGTATAACCAGCAACAAAAGCTTCAGGAGATGAGGGAGAAAATTGAGGCACAAAGCAGGACTTCTTTAACTCGGGAGGTGTGGCGACACGCCACCACTGGACATAATCCGCTCACGGCGGCACGGACAGTTTAAGCAGACACCCCCAGCCGAGGGCCCTTTCCTCCAGCAACTTGTTTCCCGCAGGGACAGGCTGCCGGGAGCACTTCCTGTCTGGGGAGTATTTAAGTGGATGCGCGGGCTTTTCCAGTTCCTCTTTGCCATGAGGTAGAATAAAAGCAGTTGTGTTTTACTAGCTCTGGTCTCTACTCCCACGTTTGCCGTGGTATCTCAACACTGGTGACCCCGACGCTCAGGACGAATCCTAAGCTAGCATGGCGGATACAAACGCAGCCACGGTTAAACTACCGGACTTTTGGGAGAACCTGGCCGAAGCCTGGTTTGTTCAAGCTGAGTCCAGATTCCAGCTGAAACACATTACAGTCGACGCCACAAAGTACGACTACCTTGTCTCCTCTCTCACCTATGCCACAGTCCCCAAGGTTTGGGCAGCGCTGCAGGATCCACCACCGGAAGGCAAGTACGAACATCTGAAGGCTGCACTCCTTAAAAAATTTCAAACGTCCTCTTACCAGCGCAACTGCCAACTCCTTGACCTCCCCGGCCTTGGTGACGCTTCACCCTCGGATCTGCTTTCCCACATGCTGTCCCTCTCGGACGACAAAAACACCGGCGCCCTCTTTCGCACGCTTTTCATTCGGCAGCTCCCCACCAGCATCCGCCCGCTCATTGTGGAGTCTGGCTCCACGGACCTGAATGACATAGCCGAAAAGGCCGACCGGCTGCTCTCTGCACAGTCCGCTCGCGACGTCATGCCTGACCTCACGGCAACGACCACGCGGTCTTCCCGGCCCACTAGGCCCGACCGCCCTACCACTCCGGGTCACTGCTACTACCACACCCGTTTTGGCACTAGGGCCCAACACTGCACACCACCGTGTACCTTCAAACCCCACCCCCGCACCGGCCCCCGCGATGGCCGCGGGGCAAAAGGGACCTCTAATGTATGTCACCGACGACAGAACCAACCGCCGATTTCTGTGCGACACAGGGGCCCAGCACAGCATCACCCCCGCCTCCGCCCTCGAAATCCAACGTGGCACACGGGGTATCATGCTGGCCGCAGCCAATGGCTCTGACATCCGCACATATGGCACCCGCATGGTCACGCTCGACCTCGCGGGCCGCCGCTACCGCTGGGAGTTCCTCACAGCCAAGGTCCTCTGCCCACTCATCGGCGCCGACTTCCTACGCGCCCACGGCCTCCTCGTCGACATTCCGAGGCACCGCCTCGTCGACATCAACACTATGGCCCCCATCCCCGGCGCATTCACCCCGGCCCGTTCGGCCGGCCTGACGACCTACTGCCTCGCCAGAGCCACGGACGACTACTCGGCACTCCTAGCCGAGTTTCCCGCCCTCACTAACCCGACCTTTTCAGCCAAAGCCGCCAAACACGGTGTGGAGCACTATATCCCCACCACCGGCCCCCCAGTTTCTGCCCACGCCCGCAGACTCAACCCGGCCAAGCTGGAAATTGCGCGGGCCGAGTTCACCACCATGGAACAACTCGGCATCATCCGCCGCTCCAGCAGCCCTTGGGCCTCGCCCCTCCACATCACCCCCAAGCCCGGCGGAGGCTGGCGCCCTTGCGGGGACTACCGCCGCCTCAACGACGCCACCACCCCCGACCGATACCCGGTGCCACACATCCAGGACTTCTCGGCCCGACTGGCCGGATGAACCGTCTTTTCCAAGGTCGACCTGGTGCGCGGTTACCACCAAGTCCCCGTACACCCCGCGGACATCCCCAAAACGGCCGTCATCACCCCATTCGGCCTGTTCGAGTTCCTGAGGATGCCCTTCGGCCTCAAGAATGCAGCCCAGGCTTTCCAGCGCCTTATGGACTCAGTCCTCCGGGACCTGAACTTCCTATTTGTCTATCTAGACGACATTCTCGTGGCTAGCTCCTCCAAACAGGAACACCTCGAACACCTTCGCACCCTGTTCGGGCGCCTAGCCCAACACGGGCTCATCCTCAGCCCGGCGAAGTGCCAATTCGGCCTAACCGAGATCGATTTTCTCGGTCACCACATCACCCCTGCTGGGGCCGTCCCCCTGCCCACCAAGGTGCAGGCCGTCCAGCAATTCCCCCGCCCCACAACCATCAAGGGCCTCCAGGAGTTCCTCGGGATGGTGAACTTCTACAACAGGTTCATCCCCAGAGCTGCAGCCCTCATGAAGCCCCTATATGACTCCCTCCGAGGTAAATCCGGCAAGATGGACGTAGCCTGGACCACTGACACGTCAGCCGCCTTCGACGCCACCAAAAACGCGCTCGCCGACGCCACCCTGCTCGCGCACCCGAGGGCCGATGCCCGGGTCGCGCTCACCACCGACGCCTCCGACCACGCGGTCGGCGCCGTGTTCGAGCAGTGGGTCAATGGCGCGTGGCAGCCACTTGCCTTCTACAGCCACCAACTGCGCCCCCCGGAGGTCAAATACTCCACTTTCGACCGCGAGCTCCTCGCGCTCCACCTGTCGGTCCGCCATTTCAGGTTCCTCCTGGAAGGCTGCCCCTTCACCGCGTATGTGGACCACAAGCCGCTCACATACGCGATGGCCAAGCACATCGAACCCTGGTCCGCTAGGCAGCAACGCCAGCTCGCGGCCGTGTCCGAGTTTACTGCGGACATCCAGCACATCTCCGGTAGAGACAACGTTGTCGCCGACTGCCTTTCCCATCCCGCCATCTGCGCGAATCACCTCGCGGTCGACTACGCGCAACTAGCAGCGGCCCAGCTCACGGACCCAGACCTCCTCTCAGCGGCTACCACCCTGCCAGGGCTACGCCTAGCCAAGGTCGCACACGGGCCCGAAGCCACGGCAGTCACTTGCGACGTCTCACTCGGCCAACCCAGGCCGGTCGTTCCTGCATCCTGGCGCCGCCGCATCTTCGACGCGCTCCACGGGCTCTCCCACCCGGGTTCCCGCGCATCCGTCAAACTCCTCTCCCAGCGCTTTGTCTGGCGCGGCCTCAGCAGAGATGTTCGGACTTGGGCCACCTCCTGCCTCGCCTGCCAACAGGCTAAGGTACAGCTGCACACAAAAGCACCCCTGGGAGACTTCGAGGTACCCAGCCGCCGCTTCGACCACGTACACGTCAACATCGTCGGTCCTCTGCCGCCATCGCAAGGCCAAACTTATCTCCTCACGATGGTCGACCGCTACACATGCTGGCCTGAGGCAGTGCCGCTGACCTCCACCACCACAGCCGACATCGCCAGGGCGTTCATTAACACCTGGGTTGTGAGGTTCGGCGTACCGGCCGACATAACCTCCGACAGAGGCGCCCAGTTCACCTCCAAACTCTGAACGGCCACAGCACGCAACCTCGGGGTGACGCTCCACCGAACCACGGCGTACCACCCGCAGGCCAGCGGGCTTTGTGAACGCTTCCACAGGTCACTCAAGGCCTCACTCCGCACCGGCCTGCAGGACAGTACCTGGACTGACCGCCTACCATGGGTGCTACTAGGCCTACGCACCGCGGTAAAGGAAGACCTCCAGTCCTCGGCAGCGGAGTTAGTCTACGGACAACCGCTGCGCGTCCCAGGCGAATTCCTTCCAGAGGCTACCACGCCTTGGTCGGCCGAACAGCAGCGGCTCAACTCTTTCTCTTCCGCTCAGCAGTTCGCCCCACTTCCGGTCAACCGACACGGCGAACTCGCACCTCATGTCCCGCCAAATTTACAGCAGGCGTGCTTCGTCTTCGTGCGACACGACGCGCACCACGGACCCCTGCGACCCCCGTACGACGGACCGTACGAGGTACTACAAACCGGGGACAAGGTCTTCAAGCTGCGACTCGGCGACAGGGTCGACACAGTCTCCATCGACCGGCTCAAACCAGCACACACAGAACCAGGGGAACAGGTCCCCGTGGCCCGGCCTCCAACTAGAGGCCGTCCCGCCAGCAAGCCAGCACAGCCGGCGGCGAACCATCCGGCCCCACCAACTAGACTGGTGACCACTCAGAGCCGCTGCGGCAGAACCATCAGACCACTGTCACGGCTTGTCCCCTCCTCCTAAGCGGATTCTGGAGGGAGCTCTGTGGCAACACGCCACCACTGGACATAATCCGCTCACGGCGGCACGGGCAGTTTAAGAAGACGCCCCCAGCCGGGGGCCCTTTCCTCCAGCAACTTGTTTCCCGCAGGGACAGGCTGCCGGGAGCACTTCCTGTCTGGGGAGTATTTAAGTGGATGCGCGGGCTTTTCCAGTTCCTCTTTGCCATGAGGTAGAATAAAAGCAGTTGTGTTTTACTAGCTCTGGTCTCGACTCCCACGTTTGCCGCGGTATCTCAACAGAGGTATAGTTAGCAATGTTCTCACCAGACGTGACATCGACAGAGCCAATGCATTTCGGCCGCCAAATGTTGACGTCTGACCTTTTGAGTCTTTCTGTAAAATAATAGTGGTCCTCGTCTGTGCCCAATAAAGTCACACCAGGTGGTTAAAGTTGTTGATATCCAGAGACAATTTTCTGCATTGACGTGCAGCTCGGCACTTCCAATTCATCAAAATGCCCTCGGCAAAAACCAACACACCTGCTCGTACAAGTGTTGTCCAGCCACTAACTGAATCTATGAGTTGCGTCCTGGTATGTAAAAAAAAAATTACCGTCCTTGCATAGTTGCAAATGATCTTGTGATTGCTGTGCACAGACATTTAAATAAATAAGATCTCGCCGTATTGCTCATGTCAAGAGGTGGTTGGTTTTCCTTCTGTCTCACCGAGATTAAGCACATACATCAGCAAATGATACCAGGGATTACTTTTAGCTGAGAATTCATTCTCCTGTAATGTGTTTGCTTTGCAGATGCTGAGGGAGGGCTCAGTCACCTTGCGGCATAAATTATGCAGCCAGCACCTTTCATTTATTTGACACACATCATCTGTTTAATCCGGGTGACATCATTTAATCAGCTACAAATAGCCCGTGTAGCTTGCTGTTCACTTTCAGGGACTAAAGCCCTGGGTATGCTGCACAGCTCATTTTGCGATTTATTTCATTTAATGGCTATGCCAGTGTGTGTGTGTATGCCCGCACTTGACCCAAACTGTCAGAAAATCCTCTAACAAATCGCAACAGGATAAAGTCCAACAGGTCTGTGTTGTAAAATTCTTGTTTAAAAAAAGTAAAGAAAAATAAACAAACACACCACAAAGCAGAACAAAAATGGAATCGCACCAAATACCTGTCATCTTAATTGGAGATTAAGTTGGAGATTGAAGGTCGTTAGTGAATGAAATTGCCTAACCGGACCGAAATGGACAAGATCTGAATATGAACAGGAATATTCCGCACTATAAAGCTGCCAATTTGAACTTGCAATCGCTGAGTTTTCTCGGAGTTATGCAGATTTAAAACACCCCATTGATGCAAGAGGAGATATAAAATACATCTGGTTCCCACCCTATTGTTAAAGCCCGTGGGGAACAGTGAGCATGGGTTCACCGCAAAGGGGGTCGTTGTTCTAACCAATGAGTAGCCAGCTGGCTAAAACGCTAAAGAAAATGAAATGGGAAAGTTACTGTAATCCAGCCGGTTTAATCCGAGGTACGGAGAAACAATAAAGGTCACAGTGTATGGACTCTTAGGCAGCTGAATTAATTATCTCAAAGATGAACTTTGTGCAGGGCTAAAGACTGCATGTGTGGGCTTTAAAAATAATGAATGCCAAAACAAGCAAATGTTTGAAACGATAACCAAACTGAAGGAAGCAATGTCCAACAAAGTTGTAATAGCTCATAACATAAAAGTGGTCAGCTCTGTGAACACTGCAGAGAGGAGGCCTCCAGTGACAGAACATAAGAACATAAGAAATAGGAGCAGGAGTAGGCCAATCAGCCCCTCGAGCCTGCTCCACCATTCAATAAGATCATGGCTGATCTGATCCTAACCTCAAATCTTCTATCACTCTGCATCCACCCGAACCCATGTGATCTCCCGGGAGAGGCGAAAAACCAGATAAAGACCCAATGGCCAATTTGGGAGAAAAAAATCTGGGAAATTCCTCTCCGACCCATCTAGGCGATCGAAATTCTTCCAGGAGATCACTCTGTCCCTATATTTTCTACAGTACTTACCTTCTGTAAAGGCGAACTCCACCCCAGCCAGGAACAGGAATAAAACCATCTCCTGAAATCTAACACAGAATTAGAACACAGTAGGAGCAGAACCAGGCTACACGGCCCCTGGGCCCACTCCACTACCCACAGGGCCATGACCATTCTAAACCTAGACTCATGTCCAATTTCCTGCCCGCTCCCCGTAACCCTTAATTCCCTTTACTTCTAGGAAACTATCTATTTCTGTTTTAAATTTATTTAATGATGTAGCTTCCACAGCTTTCTGGGGCAGCAAATTCCACAAACCTACCACCCTCTGAGTGAAGAAGTTTCTCCTCATCTCAGTTTTGAAAGAGCAGCCCCTTATTTTAAGATTATGCCCCCTAGTTCTAGTTTCACCCATCATTGGGAACATCCTCACCGCATCCACCCGATCAAGCCCCTTCACAATCTTATATGTTTCAATAAGATCGCCTTTCATTCTTCTGAACTCCAATGAGTAGAGTCCCAATCTACTCAACCTCTCCTCATATGACCACCCCCTCATCCCCAGGATTAACCGAGTGAACCTTCTTTGTACTGACTCGAGAGCAAGTATGTCTTTTCTTAAGCATGGACAGCAAAACTGTATGCAGTATTCCAGGTGCGGTCTCACCAATACCTTGTACAACTGCAGCAATACCTCCCTGTTTTTATATTCCATCCCCCTAGCAATAAAAGCCAACATTCCATTGGCCTTCTTGATCACTTGCTGCACCTGCATACTAACTTTTTGAGTTTCGTGCACCAGGACCCCCAGATCCCTTTGTACTACAGTACTTTCCAGTTTCTTGCCATTAAGATAATAACTTGCTCTATGATTTTTCCTGCCAAAGTGCATAACCTCACACTTTCCAGTATTGTATTCCATCTGCCAAATCTCTGCCCACTTACTTAGCCTGTCGATGTCCCTTTGCAGGTTTTTTATGTCCTCCTCACTCACTACTTTCCGTCCCATCTTTGTATCATCTGCAAACTTTGATATGTTACACTCGGTCCCCTCCTCCAAATCGTTAATATAGATTGTAAAGAGTTGGGGACCCAGCACTGACCCCTGCGGAACACCACTAGTTACTGGTTGCCAATCTGAGAACGAACCATTTATCCCAACTCTCTGCTTTCTGTTAGAGAGCCAATCCTCCACCCACGCCAGAATACTACCCCCAATCCCGTGATTTTTTACCTTGAGCAACAATCTTTTGTGTGGCACCTTGTCAAATGCCTTTTGGAAGTCTAAATACACTACGTCCACTGGTTCCCCTTTATCCACCCTGTATGTTACTTCCTCAAAAAACTCCAGCAAATTTGTCAAACATGACTTCCCCTTCATGAAACCATGCTGAGTTTGTCCTATTAAATTATGTTTATCCAAATGTCCCGTTACTGTCTCCTTAATAATGGGCTCTAACATTTTACCAACCACAGATGTTAGGCTAACACGTCTATAGTTTCCAGCCTTCTGCCTACTACCCTTTTTAAATAAGGGTGTTACATTAGCAGTTTTCCAATCTGCCGGGACCTTTGCTGAGTCCAGTGAGTTTTGGAAAATTATTACCAATGCATCCACAATCCCTGCCGCTACTTCCCTCAAGACCCTAGGATGCAAGCCATGAGGTCCAGGGGATTTATCCGCCTTGAGTCCCATTATTTTACCAAGTACCACTTCCTTAGTGATTTTAATCGTATTTAGTTCCTCCCCCCCTAGAGTTTGTCCAGTGTTGGGATATTCTTAGTGTCCTCTACTGTAAAGACTGATACAAAATAATTGTTCAGTGTTTTTGCCATCTCCATGTTTCCCACCATTAATTTCCTGGCCTCATCCTCTAAGGGACCAACATTTACTTTAGCCACCCTTTTTCTTTTTATATAACTATAGAAACTTTTACTGTCTGTTTTTATATTTTTTGCTAATTTACTTTCATAATCTATCTTCCCTTCCTTAATCAATCTTTTAGTTATTTTTTGCTGTCTTTTAAAGACTTCCCAATCTTCCATCCTCCCACTAGATTTGGCTACCTTATATGCCCTTGTTTTTAGTCGGATACTATCCTTAATTACTTTACTTAGCCACGGATGGCTATCTTTTCTTTTACACCCTTTTTTCCTCAGTGGAATATATTTTTTTTGGAAGTTGTAAAATAACTCCTTAAATGTACACCACTGATCATGTACCATCTTACCCTTTAATCTATTTTCCCAGTCCACTCTAATCAATTCCGCTCTCATACCTTCATAGTCTCCTTTATTCAAGCTCAGCACGCTTGTTTGAGATCCAACCTTCTCACCCTCTAATTGAATATGGAACTCAACCATGTTATGGTCACTCATTCCAAGGGGATCCTTTACTAGGACATTTTTAATTAATCCTGTCTCATTACACAGGACCAAATCTAAGGTTGCTTGCCCCCTGGTCGGTTCAGTTACATACTGCTCAAGAAACCCATCCCTAATACACTCAATGAACTCATCCTCAAGGCTGCTCTGCCCAATTTGATTTGTCCAGTTAATATGATAATTAAAATCCCCCATAATTATAGCTGTTCCCTTATTACAAGCCTCAACTATTTCCTGATTAATACTCCGTCCAACAGAGTTGCAACTGTTCGGAGGCCTATAGACTACACCCACTAGTGTTTTTTTCCCCTTATTATTCCTTATCTCCACCCAAACTGTTTCACTATCCTGCTCCTTTGACCCAATATCATTTCTCTGTATTATAGTGATTCCTTCCTGCCTGTCCTTCCCGATTGTTAAATAACCTGGTATGCTTAATTCCCAGTCATGGTCACCCTGCAGCCATGTTTCTGTAATGGCCACAAGATCATACCCATATGTCGTTATTTGTGCCGTTAACTCATTCATTTTGTTACGAATGCTACGTGCATTCAGATAAAGAACTTTCAAATATGTTTTGTAACACTTATTTCCTGTTTTTTCCCTTTTTAGTACTTTACTTTTTGCTCCATACCTTCTGTCCCTTCCTGACACATTCTGTTTTTTAATTCCCCCACTGCTACCTAAGTCTATGACCTTCTCTGTTGTCATTTCTATTATTTGCTCTCTAGAAACCTCCCCCCCACTAGTTAGTTTAAAGCCCTCTCTACAGCCCTAGTTATATGATCCGCCAGGACTCTAGTCCCAGCACTGGCCAAGTGGAGTCCGTCCCAACGGAACAGCTCCCTCCTGTCCCAGTATTGGTGCCAGTGTCCCAAGAAGCAAAACCCATTTCTCCCACACCAGTCTTTGAGCCACGCATTTAACTCTTTAATTTTATTTATCCTAGCCATATTCGCTCGTGGCACAGGTAATAACCCAGAGATTATTACCCTTGAGGTTCTGTTTTTTAATTTGACCCCTAGCTGCTCATACTCCTTTAACAGAACCGTCTTCCTTGTCCTATCTACGTTGTTTGTACCAACATGGACCACGACAACTGGATCCTCCCCCTCCCACTCCAAGTTTCTTTCCAGCCCAGAAGAGATGTCCTTAACCCTGGCACCGGGCAGGCAACACAGCCTTCGGGGCTCCCGCTCTTGACTGCAGAGAACCCTATCTATCCCCCTAATGATACTATCCCCTACCACTACAACATTTCTTTTTACTCCCTCCACTTGAATGGCCCCCTGTACCACGGTGCTGTGGCCAGGTTGCTCATCCTCCCTGCAGTCCCCGCTCCCGCCCTCACAGGGAGTAAGAACCTCAATCCTGCTGGACAAGAACAAGGGCTGCATCTCCTTCAACACTACATCCTGGATCCCTGTACCTTCCTCACTCGTAGTCACACCGTCCTGTCCCTGACCACGGACTACATCTGCAGTAATTAACTTCATAGGTGTGACCATCTCCTGAAACATAGAGTCCAGGAACTTCTCACCCTCCCTGATGTGTCGCAGTGTCTGAAGCTCAGTCTCAAGCTCCATAACATGGAACTTGAGTTCCTCTAGCAGCAAACACTTGTCGCAGATGTAATCACCGTGAGCCTCAATGGGGACCACCGGCTCCCACATCTCGCAACAGTAACACATCACCTGCTCCATTCTATATAATTAATTAAATTTCTTATTATTAGTTATGAAGACCCTGCCCGGATATAGATGATAATGTCACACTACTATTCAATAGGACTTACCAACTTAAAGGTATAACAGAGAAGAGAAGGAAGAAAACCAACCAACCAGCTGATCACCAACCTCCTCCTTGAATACTGTCTGTGGGGCCTGTTTGGTTGACTCGTCTCACTGCTCCGCCTCTGCAGTGCTGTCTAAGCCTGGGAGTGGGGAACAAAACAGAGCAAAAAACACACCCTCACCTCCCACTTGTCCGAACTCTCCCACTTAGCAAAACTCCAGCAGCACTCAATGCACAAAGTACTCCGTGCACTGCACTAGCCCCTCCCCTTTTATACCCGGATTCTACTTCCAGTTTAAACTGCCCAAGAGTTTAAAAAACCCTTAAAAAATTAAACTTACTTCAAATAATTGACTTCTTAACACACTAAAATTCACAAAATACACTTAAATGATTTTTCTCCCATTTAGCAAAACTCCAGCAGCACTCAATGCACAAAGCACTCCGTGCACTGCACTAGCCCCTCCCCTTTTATACCCGGATTCTACTTCCAGTTTAAACTGCCCAAGAGTTTAAAAAATCCTTAAAAAATTAAACTTACTTCAAATAATTGACTTCTTAACACACTAAAATTCACAAAATACACTTAAATGATTTTTCTCCCATTTAGCAAAACTCCAGCAGCACTCAATGCACAAAGCACTCCGTGCACTGCACTAGCCCCTCCCCTTTTATACCCGGATTCTACTTCCAGTTTAAACTGCCCAAGAGTTTAAAAAACCCTTAAAAAATTAAACTTACTTCAAATAATTGACTTCTTAACACACTAAAATTCACAAAATACACTTAAATGATTTTTCTCCCACTTAGCAAAACTCCAGCAGCACTCAATGCACAAAGCACTCCGTGCACTGCACTAGCCCCTCCCCTTTTATACCCGGATTCTACTTCCAGTTTAAACTGCCCAAGAGTTTAAAAAACCCTTAAAAAATTAAACTTACTTCAATTAATTGACTTCTTAACACACTAAAATTCACAAAATACACTTAAATGATTTTTCTCCCACTTAGCAAAACTCCAGCAGCACTCAATGCACAAAGCACTCCGTGCACTGCACTAGCCCCTCCCCTTTTATACCCTGATTCTACTTCCAGTTTAAACTGCCCAAGAGTTTAAAAAACCCTTAAAAAATTAAACTTACTTCAAATAATTGACTTCTTAACACACTAAAATTCACAAAATACACTTAAATGATTTTTCTCCCACTTAGCAAAACTCCAGCAGCACTCAATGCACAAAGCTAACAGCTTTGCTGGGAACTCAGACTGCTGGCATCTCCTCTGGCTTTAAAGCTATGAGGGAGTCTATGGAAAGAGGCTTTGAGAGCCTCGTGTCACTCAGTTCACGGGGAGGGGGGAGAGGGGGAGGGAAGGGGGAGGGAAGGGGAGGGAAGGGGGGAGAGGGGGAGGGAAGGGGGGAGAGGGGGAGGGAAGGGGGAGAGGAGAGGGGGAGGGGGAGGGGAGAGGGGGAGGGGAGGGGGGAGGGGAGGAGGGGGGGGGGGAGGGGAGGAGGGGGAGGGGAGGGGAGGGGGAGGGGGAGGGAAGAGGGGGGGAGGAGAGGGGGGAGGGAGGGGAGAGGGGGAGGGGAGAGGGGGCGGAGGGGGGAGGGGAGAGGGGGAGGGGAGAGAGGGGGGGAGGGGGGGAGGGGAGGGAGGGGAGAGGGGGAGGGAGGGGGGGAGAGGGAGGGGAGAGGGGGAGGGGAGGAGGAGGGGAGGGGAGGAGGAGGAGGGGAGGGGGAGGAGGAGGAGGGGAGGGGGAGGAGGAGGAGGGGAGGGGGAGAGGAGGAGGAGGGGAGGGGGAGAGGAGGAGGAGGAGGGGAGGGGGAGGGGAGGGGGGGGAGGGGAGGAGGGGGGAGGGGAGGAGGGGAGGGGGAGGGGGAGGGGAGGAGGAGAGGGGAGAGGGGGGGAGGAGAGGGGGAGGGGGAGGAGGAGAGGGGGGAGGAGAGGGGGAGGGGGGAGGAGGAGAGGGGGAGAGGGGGGGAGGGGGAGGGGGAGAGGAGAGGGGGGAGGGAGAGGGGGGCAGGGGGAGGGGGAGAGGGGAGGAGGGGGAAGGGGGGAGGAGGAGGGGGAGGGGGAGGAGGAGAGGGGGGAGGGGGAGGAGGAGAGGGGGGAGGAGGAGAGGGGGGAGGGGGGAGGAGGAGAGGGGGGAGGAGGAGAGGGGGGAGGGGGGAGGAGGAGAGGGGGGAGGAGAGGGGGAGGGGGGAGGAGGAGAGGGGGAGAGGGGGGAGGGGGAGGGGGAGAGGAGAGGGGGGAGGGAGAGGGGGGCAGGGGAGGGGGAGAGGGGAGGAGGGGGAAGGGGGGAGGAGGAGGGGGAGGGGAAGGGGGGAGGAGGAGGGGGGAGAGGGGGGGAGTGAGAGGGGGGGAGAGGGGGGAGTGAGAGGGGGGGAGAGGGGGGAGTGAGAGGGGGGGAGAGGGGGGAGTGAGAGGGGGAGGGGGCAGTGAGAGGGGGGGAGGGGGAGGGGGAGGAGGAGGGGAAGGGGGAGAGGAGGAGGGGAGGGAAGGAGGAGGGGAGGAGAGGAGGAGGGGAGGGAAGGAGGAGCGGGGAAGAGGAGGGGAGGAGGAGGGGAGGGGGGAGGAGGAGGGGAGGGGGGAGAGGGGGAGGAGAGGGAGGGAGAGGGAGGAGAGGGGAGGAGAGGGGTGGAGAGAGGAGGGGAGAGGGGACAGGGGGAGGAGAGGGAGGGAGAGGGGAGGAGAGGGGAGGAGAGAGGGGGGAGAGGGAGGAGAGGGGGAGGAGGGAGGGGAGGGGGGAGAGGGGGAGGAGAGGGAGGGAGGAGAGGGGAGGAGAGAGGGGGAGAGAGGGGGGAGAGGGAGGGGAGGGGGGAGGGGAGAGGGGAGGAGAGAGGGGGGAGGGGGTGGAGGTGCTGATGCTCAGCCCCATGAAAGTAGCAGTGGCACAATGGGGGGGAGGCACATGTAAAGAAAATAAAGCCAGGCCCAAGGAATTTGATACAGACATGTTTAAGGAGCAAAGCTTTCCTCCACCACGGAAAGCACTCAATGATTTCTCTCGACACGAGGTGTGCGATAGAAATATAAGTTGCTCCATGGGACTTAGCTCCATGCCGCTGATATTTAGCATAAAAAGAGCACCTGACCCTCGCTGTTGTGTGCCTTCCCCTCTACTGATCTCACTTGCTGAAAAGACTAAGTGGCATTACACAAAGAAACGTTTTTCAGACCTCTGCTCCTTACATTGGAAATGTCAGGCTTTGTACTATCGTGAATATTTCCTTTATCTTTCCTTCAAAGAGGCTGTAAAACTTTGTCTGAGCCAGTTTCAGACTTAACTGTTAGTCAGAAGGTTGTGGGTTCAAGCTCCACTCCAGAGAACTTGAGCACATTATCGAGGCTGACACATCAGTCAGCGTAATGCTGAGAGAGTGCTGTGCTGCGGGAGGTGTCAGTGTTTTGCACGAGAAGTTAAACAAAGGCCCTCTCTGCCCCCCTCGAATGGATGCAAAAAGATCCCCATGACACCTTTCAAAGAGTAAGGGAGTTCTCCCACTGTTCTGGGCAACGTTTATTCCTCAACCAACATCACCATAAAACACATCATCTGGCATTTATCTCATTGCTGTTTCTGAGATTATGCTTACTGGATGCTGGGTTTCCCTATGGTACTATAGCGACTATATGAAGTGAATATATTTCAAAAATACTTCATTGACTGTGAAATAAAAACAGAAAATGCTGGAAATACTCAGCAGGTCAGGCACCATCGGTGGAGAGAGAAACAGAGTTAACGTTTCAGGTCGATGACCTTTCATTGACTGTGAATTGCTTTGTGATATCCTAAGGTTATGAACGCCACTATATAAGAACATAAGAACATATGAGTTAGGAGCAGGAGTGGGCCATACGGCCCCTCGAGCCTGCTCCGCCATTCAATAAGATCATGGCTGATCTTCGACCTCACCTCCATTTTCCCGCCCGATCCCCATATCCCTAGATTCCCATAGAATCCAAAATAAATGCAAGTTTTTCTTTCTCTTTCTTCTGTGTTTCTCTCTTAAATTATTTTCAAATAAATGTTGGGAATGAACTTATGTAGACTTGCTTGTGATGTTTCCTAGCTCTGTTTCTTCTTCCTTTCTCAATGCTCGATCTTCACTTCTTTTGTTGTTGCTTTCCGTGTCTTTTATTCCCCTGCTCCTTCTCTCCATGGTCTTTTGCAACCTCTTTTGGTGCTCTCAATTCTTTTGCTTAATTTTAGAGCGAGTCTCTTTTTCACCCTGTGAATAGTATGTTTCTAGAGGTGGTCACCCCGCAGCTTAAGAGTGCGCAGGCAGAGAGCGAATGGGTGACCGCCAGACAGAAGAGAAGGGCCAGGCAGGTAGTGCAGGAGTCCCCGGAGTGCATCGCGCTCTCCAACCAGTATTCTGTTCTGAGTACTTGCGAGGGCAATGATTCCTCTGGGGAGTGCAGCCAGAGTCAAGTCCACGGCACCACGGATGGCTCATCTGCACAGTGGGGGAGGAAAAAGAGTGGAAGAGCAATAGTTGCAGGGGGTTTGATACTTAGGGGGCGCAGACAGGTGTTTCTGCGGCCATAGACGTGACTCCAGGATGGTATGTTGCCTCCCCGGTGCCAGGGTCAAGGATGTCACTGAGTGGCTGCAGGACACTCTGAGGGGGGAGGGTGAACAGCCAGAGGTAATTGTCTATACGGTACCAACGACATAGGCAGAAAGAGGGATGAGATCCTGCAGGCAGAGTT
Organism: Somniosus microcephalus; assembly: GCF_052327205.1. Lineage (NCBI taxonomy): Eukaryota > Metazoa > Chordata > Chondrichthyes > Squaliformes > Somniosidae > Somniosus > Somniosus microcephalus. Next base: position 41,093,598 of record NC_140993.1, on the reverse strand, counting down.
TAGGGAGCTAGGAGAGAGATTAAAAAGCAGGACCTCAAAGGTAGTAATCTCTGGATTAGTCCCGGTGCCACGTGCTAGTGAATACAGGAATAGGAGGATAGAACAGATGAATGCGTGGCTGGAGAGATGGTGAAGGAGGGAGAGCTTTAGATTCCTGAGGCATTGGGACCATTTCTGGGGAAGGTGAGACCTGTACATTCGATGGAACCTGGAACAGTACCCATGGATTGGAGGGTAGCTAATGTTACCCCACTATTCAAAAAAGGTGGTAGAGAGAAAACGGGGAATTACAGCCTGACATCGGTAGTGGGGAAAATGCTAGAGTCCATTATAAAAGATGTAATAGCAGAGCACTTGGAAAACAGTGACAGGATCGGACAAAGTCAACATGGATTTACAAAAGGTAAATCGTGCTTGACTAATCTATTGGAATTTTTTGAGGATGTAACTTGTAAAATAGATAAGGGAGAACCAGTGGATGTGGTGTATTTGGACTTTCAAAAGGCTTTCGATAAGGTCCCACAGAAGAGATTAGCATGTAAAGTTAAGGCATATGGGATTGGGGGCAAGGTATTGACTTGGATAGAGAACTGGTTGGCAGAAAGAAAGCAAAGAGTTGGAATAAACGAGTGTTTTTCTGACTGGCAGGCAGTGACTAGTGGGGTACCGCAGGGATCGGTCCTTGGACCCCAGCTATTCACAATATATATTAATGATCTAGACAAGGGAACTAGATGTAATATCTCCAAGTTTGCAGATGACACAAAGCTGGGTGGACATGTGTGCCGAGAAAATCCAGGATGATTTGGACAGGTTGGATGATTGGGCAGATGCATGGCAGATGCAATATAATGTGGAGAAATGCGAGGTGTCAAAACTTTGGTGTCAAAAACAGGAAGGCAGATTATTATCTGAATGGCAATAGATTGGGAGAAAGGGAAGTGCAACGAGACCTGGGTGTCCTTGTGCACCAGTCGCTGAAGGTAAGCATGCAGGTGCAGCAGGCGGTTAAGAAGGCAAATGGTCTTCGTAGTGAGAAGGTTTGAGTACAGGAACAAGGATGTCTTGCTGCAGTTGTACAGGGCCTTGGTGAGACCACATCTTGAGTATTGTGTGCAGTTTTGGTCGCCTTATCTGAGGAAGGATGTTCTTGCCATGGAGGGAGTTCAGCGAAGATTCACCAGGCTGATACCTGGGATGGCAGGAATGACGTATGAGGAGAGATTGGGTCGAATGGGCTTGTACTCGCTGGAGTTTAGAAGAATGAGAGGGGATCTCATTGAAACTTATAAAATTCTGACAGGACTGGACAGACTAGGTGCAGGAAGGATGTTCCCGATGGTCGGGGAGTCCAGAACCAGGGGTCACAGTCTAAGGATAAGGGGTAAGCCATTTAGGACAGAAATGAGGAGGAATTTCTTCACCCAGAGAGTGGTGAACCTGTGGAATTCTCTACCACAGAAGGCAGTAGAGGCCAATTCATTAAATGTATTCAAGAAGGAGTTGGATATATTTCTTAAGGCTAAAGGGATCAAGGGATATGGGGAGAAAGCAGGGACAGGGTACTGAATTTGGATGATCAGCCATGATCTCATTGAATGGCGGAGCAAACTCGAGGGGCCGAATGGCCTACTCCTGCTCCTATCTTCTATGTTTCTATGTTTCTATGTACAAGCCGGACGGGTTACACCTCAACAGAGCCAGGACCAATATCCTTGCGGGGAGGTTTGCCGTTGGGGAGGGTTTAAACTCACTTGGCAGGGGGGTGGGCACCAGCATATAGGAGAAGAAAAGAGAAATAAGGTGCATAAAAAAGTGAGTGTGTTGGATAGTACTAGGGAAGATAGTACTAGAGACGGAAGTAGTACCATATTAGATAGGAGGAGATTAAGAAAGACTACGAAAAATTCAAAAATGGGTTTAGAAGCTTTTCTTGATATATATGTAAATGACCTGGATATTGGAATACAGGGTAGAATTTCTAAATTTGCCAATGACACCAAACTTGGGGGTGTGGCAAACAGTGATGATGATATCAATTGACTGCAACAGGACATAGAAAGGCTAGCAGAATGGGCAGACAAGTGGCAGATGGAATTTAATACAGAGAAGCGTGAGGTGATGCATTTTGGCAGAAGGAACAGGGAGAGGCAATATACACTTAATGGCACAGTTTTAAAGAGTGTGCAGGGACAGAGGGACCTGGGAGTTAATGTGCATAGGTCCCTGAAGGTGGCAGGACATATTGAGAGAATGGTTAACAATGCATATGGGATCTTGGGCTTCATAAATAGAGGTGAGTACAAAAGTAGAGAAGTTATGCTGAAACTTTATAAAGCGCTGATTAGGCCACAACTGGAGTATTGCGTCCAGTTCTGGTCACCACACTTTAGGAAGGATGTGAAGGCCCTTGAGAGGGTGCAGAGGATATTTACCAGAATGGTTCCGGGAATGGGGGATCTTATCTACAAGGACAGGTTGGAGAAGCTGGATTTGTTTTCATTAGAGCAAAGGAGGTTGAGGGGTGATTTGATAGAGGTGTACAAGATTATGATGGGTTTGGATAGGCTAGACGGGGAAGGCTGTTCCCATTAGTTGATGGTACAAGGACTAGGGAACACAGATTTAAGGTTTTGGGCAAGAGATACGGGGGGATGGGAGGAAAAACTTTTCTATGCAGCAAGTGGTCATTGTGGTGTATGTAACCGTTCCACCTTTAAGAGAACTATTTTAAGAGATGCACTATTTTATCTTGGCTGCTGTATACTGTAATACCGGTGGTGACCACACCGGTATATAAGTGCTGTGTAATGATTTATTGGGTAGTGCAGCCCTGACCTTCGACTAGTAAAGACCTGTTAAAATTTACTCTTGTGGTCTGTGTAGTAATTCTCACTATAACACACAGACTTAACAGTGGCGACGAGTACAATCTTACCCTGCGGCAGAGATACATCCAAGGCAGGTTGACGGGCGTTGAGAGGAGGCATCCGCCCTCATCATCCTACTGAGAAAAGACGCGGGTCTGAAGAGCAAAGGAAGAATCCTGACACGAAGCCTTCCATCAGCAACAGGCAGTGATCATCCCTTCTATCACGGTGGTGGGTAAGCCGATCAGCGACGAGCAGCAAGTCGGCCACGTTGGCTGTGAAGTAGGGGAGGGAAAAACGGAGGATATAAGGGCGGAGAACTCGACCACGGCCGGGGAAAAGAGCCGGTCAGAAGTCGGGGCCAGAGGCGCTGAGACTGGGGCAGCGTAAGGCACGGGAGCTGCGGTGAATGCAAACGCAGCCGGTGTAAAAGACCGGGCTGCAAGCGGGCTGGGAGACGCAACAGCGTCGAGAGAGAGCTCGACCGCGACCGGTGAAAAAGGCCGGGCAGCTACTGAGGCCGCGAGGTGCAGCGACCGGGACAGCGTAAGGCGCGGGAGAAAATTAAAAAAAACCGCGGAGAACTCAGCCGCAGCCGGGGGAAAGGTCCGGACTGCAAGAGGGGCTGGGAGGCACGATTCGAGAACCGCTGGGGAGGGCGAATGCAGCAATATGGCAATCGCCATTACAGCCAGCGGGGGAGAAAGGCAAACGCGGGAAGCCGCCATTTTCGTAGGCGGGGGAAGAAGACAAGCGCGGGAAACCGCCATTTTGAAAAAAAAAAATAAAAGAAAAATTTCTTTTTGTTTCTCAAGAAGATTGCGAGGATGCCTAAGCGTGGTAACACCAACGATTTCGATCCCGATGTTGAAGATTGGGCCACATATGTAGAATGCATAGAGATTTATTGTAAGGCAAATAAAATATCAGATGAAGATAAAGCACTAACCTTACTAAACTCAATGGGTGCGAAGACATACGGGCTATTGAAGCATCTTCTATCACCAGCTAAACCGGTGGATCAGGCTTTCGCTAAGATTGTTGCTGTCCTGAGAAATCATTTGAACCCCACACCGCTGATGTTAGCGGAACGATTTAAATTTTATGCGAGAACGCAACTGAAAGAGGAAAGCAACGCGGAGTATTTAATTGAACTGCGTAAGCTAGCGAAATACTGTCAGTTTGGGGAAGGACTGACAGAGGCACTGAGAGACAAATTCGTGTGTGGATTGTCGAAAGAAGGAACACAAAAGCGGCTGCTTGAAGAGAATGGTCTTACTCTTGATAAGGCTGTCACGATTGCAGCATCGCACGAAGCCGCAGCGAGAGGCACTGCGGAAATGCAGCTGAAGGCAGCGGTACTCAGCGTAGATCAAATGGCTTTGGGTACAACGAAATGTTATCGTTGTGGAAAGACAACACACGATCAGAACCAATGCTGGTTTAAAAACCAGGAATGTAGAAAATGTGGCAAGCTTGGTCACATAGCTAAAGTATGCCGGTCAGGAAAGAAGACCAGCAACAAAAAGTCACCGCAGGAAAAGTGCAGAAAGGTACACAAGGTGGCTGAGAAGAGTTCGGAGGAACAGAACTCGGATTCAGACTCCAACAGCAAGGAACTGGGTAGTCTGAGAATTCACAATGTGAGTAAGGAAGCTGACCTACAAACTATCTGGGTCACACTTCAGATAGCAGGAGTCCAAGTGAAGATGGAATTGGACACCGGATCGGCGTTGACGGTCATGAATAAGCAAGATTACAAAAGGTTATTCACACATATTCCCCTACGGGATACGGAGATAGTATTGCAGACATACACGGGGCAAAGAGTATACCCCATCGGAAAGATAAAAGTCAAGGTGGTACACAAGGGCAAAGAACACCAAGGAATGGACTTATATGTACTACCTGAGGGAGGTCCACCACTTCTGGGACGGGAGTGGATCAGGAAAATAAATATGGACTGGCACTCCCTAAAAGCAATAACGGTAGATTCCGGAAAAAAAGATGTCAAACCTGAACGATTGTCCAGTATATTGGATGAGGCTAAAGAGGTGTTCCAACAGGGACTGGGAACACTGAGAGGAATTAAGGCAAAAATCAAGATTGCAGAACATGCAAACCCAAAATTTTTCAAAGCCAGACCGGTACCTTATGCGATACGACCTGCTGCGAAAGTTGAGCTGGAAGGGCTTGACCGTTCAGGAGTACTGTCTAAGGTGGACTGGAGTGAGTGGGCCACGCCCATTGTTCCCGTCATGAAGCGTTCATCGAGTAACAAGCCAGGGGAACCGGGGAAGGTCCGCATCTGTGGAGACTTCAAGATCACAGTTAATCCGGTGCTTCACACGGTGCAATATCCACTTCCGCGGATTGAGGATATCTTTGCTTCATTGTCTGGCGGGAAACACTTCACCAAGATAGACCTGATGCAAGCGTACTTACAGATGGAAGTTGAGGAAGAGTCGCGCCAGTATCTCACAATCAACACGTACAGAGGCTTGTATCGATATAATAGACTGGTTTTTGGAGTGGCTTCGGCTCCAGCAATTTGGCAGAGGGCCATGGAGCAGGTATTACAGGGAATTCCAAGCACTCAATGTTACTTGGACGATATCCTGATTACAGGAGAGGACGATGAGGAACACCTTGCAAATTTGAAACTGGTGCTCACCAGGTTGAAGGAATATGGCCTTCGAATTAATCGCCAGAAATGTGAGTTCTTTCAGAAACGGATCTCGTACTGTGGTCATGTCATTGACCAGGAGGGGCTGCACAAGTCACCTGACAAGATCGAAGCTGTTGTGAAGGCTCCCGCTCCGGAAAATGTATCCCAGTTGAGGTCGTTCCTAGGGTTGATTAACTATTACCATAAGTTTCTGCCAAATCTATCCACGGTGCTGCACCCGCTGAATGCTCTTTTGCAGAAAGAAGTACCATGGAAGTGGAGCGAGGACTGTAAGAAGGCCTTTCGCAAAAGCAAGGCATTGATCACCTCAGAGGAAGTGTTGGCCCACTTCAACCCAACGTTACCTATTCGTTTAGCTTGTGATGCTTCTCCTTATGGTATTGGAGCAGTACTCTCACACAAGTTGCCAAATGGCTCGGAAAGGCCAGTCGCATTTGCATCCAGATCATTGACCTCCGCTGAGCGCAACTACGCTCAGATAGATAGGGAGGCTCTCAGCCTTGTGTGGGGAGTAAAGAAGTTTAATCATTACCTGCAGGGCAAGAAGCTTACACTGCTGACAGACCACCAGCCGTTGGTATCCATATTCAACCCTAAAAAGGGCGTTTCCATTATGACAGCGCAAAGGCTACAGAGGTGGTCCCTTTTCCTAGGGGCACACCAATATGACATAGAATACAAAGGATCAAAACAGCATGGGAGTGCTGACGGTTTATCGCGCCTACCGTTGCCAACGGTAGAAGAGGCGCCTACAGTGGACCCAGTGGAGATGTTCCACTCAACCATAGTGGAATGTCTACCAGTAACAAATTCTACCATTGAAAAGGAAACGAGAAATGACCCGACTCTCTCACGAGTCTACGATTTAACGGTGAAGGGATGGCCAGCACATGGCGAACCACTGTTGCCAGCATTCTCGCAAAGAAGAGAACAGCTGTCAGTGTGCCGAGGAACCTTGATGTGTGGATCCAGAGTGGTGATTCCACCCAAACTCCAGTATAAAGTGCTAAAGGAGCTTCACGAGGGGCATCTGGGTGGAGTGAAAATGAAGAACCTAGCCAGAGCGTTTGTGTGGTGGCCAGGTATCGATGGAGACATCGAAGAAATGACCAAGAGCTGTCTAGGATGCCAGAAGGTCCAAAACGCCCCACCACAAGCCCCTCTACATCCATGGGAGTGGCCCTCACCTCCATGGCAAAGGGTACATATCGACTTTGCTGGTCCATTTATGGACTCAATGTTCTTAATCGCGGTGGATGCACACTCCAAGTGGCCGGAGGTAATAAAGATGTCCTCCACCACCATGGAAAAAACCATCACAGTATTAAGGACCATATTTGCCAGGAATGGGCTGCCGGAACAGATCTGTTCTGATAATGGACCGCAATTTGTGTCCGAAGAATTCAGGAAGTTCTTAAAAAACAATGGGGTTGAGCACTACACGTCTGCCCCATACCATCCCACCACCAATGGATTAGCTGAAAGGTTTGTCCAGACCTTCAAGAAGGCCATAAAGGCCATGGGTAATGAAGACATAAATCTACAACATAAGGTAGATAACTTCTTGTTTGCGTACAGGAATGCAACACATGCGGTCACAAACCAAACTCCCGCCATGATGTTTTTCAATAGAAGACTAAGATGCCGGCTGGGTTTGATCAAGCCAAACATCAGAAGGGATGTAGAGAACCGGCAAATTCAAGGCATGAATGAAAGGCCAACTAGAACCTTCCAGATAGGTCAACAAGTTTTGGCCCGGGACTACCGTACCGAGAAATGGCAGCCTGGAACTATTTGCACACGACTAGGACCGCTGATGTATACCGTGGACATTGGTGAAAGCATAATAAGGCACCATGCTGACCAGATCATAGAGTCATCCGAAAAGGGACAACCTACACCACAACTCTATACACCTAATGATGAAGCAGAGATACCCATAGTATCTACCTCCGATCCGGTGATACTGGAACCAGATGAACCCGACACTGGCATTCAAGCCGAGTCGACCTTGCCAAAAGAACCTACTACACCACCGAAAACTACTACACCACCGAGGCGTTATCCGGACCGAGTCAGGAAGCCTCCAGAGAGACTGAATCTGTGAACTGCTTTTACATGAAGTTGTGTATATATGTTATTATGTTATGTTAATGGGGAATATATACTGTTAAGCTAAAAAGGGAGGATTGTGGTGTATGTAACCGTTCCACCTTTAAGAGAACTATTTTAAGAGATGCACTACTTTATCTTGGCTGCTGTATACTGTAATACCGGTGGTGACCACACCGGTATATAAGTGCTGTGTAATGATTTATTGGGTAGTGCAGCCCTGACCTTCGACTAGTAAAGACCTGTTAAAATTTACTCTTGTGGTCTGTGTAGTAATTCTCACTATAACACACAGACTTAACAGTCATGGCCTGGAATTCACTGCCGACAGATGTGGTGGAAGTGGAGACACTCAGGCCTAAAAATTCGGTTGCTTTGCACCTCTCATTAGCGCCCTAAGGGGGCACTAATGGGGCGCAAAGCAACTAGCGCCCGGGCGCGGCACCGCCAATGCAGCAAATTCAGTGCAAATTCAGCAGTAACTGTTAGCGCCCCGTGGCACTGCGCTGCAGGCGATTACATCATCGCCATGCGCAGCGCCCCACTCGCGCCCCGGCCACAACCTTCGGTAGCGCCTCCTGAATTATCGCCGGACGCTATGTCCGACGGGGTCAGGGGTGGGCCTACCTGCGGCTGGGGCGGCGCAAATTAAAGGGGAGGTGCCGGGCGGCCATTTTTGTTGCTGGCTGCCTGCCAGCACCTGACCCCTCTGCCGTCCCCGGCCTCCTCTGAAGCCCCCCCCCACACGCGGAGTGCTGGCTGTGCTCCGTGAGCCCAGCACTTCTCTTGAGTGCCAGGCTCTTTTGCCGGCACTCCGATCCCTGGTGGCCCAGCTGGGCCCCGGGTTGTGCTGCGCAAGGCCCCTCCCCTGTAAGTCGTTGTCTGCTGCATGTTGCATAACCTCGCCATCCTACGCACACAGCCAATGCCACCAGACTTGGAAGCACCAGCGGAGGAGGAGGAGGAGGAGGAGGAGGAGGAGCAAGATGGGAGGGAGGAACAAACTGGAAGGGCCGTCCGTCAGAGGCTGATAACAGGCTGCTTCTAGGCCCCTCTGATGGACTGCTTGGTGCCATTCGAGGAGCACGAATGGAACTGGTCGGATAACCCAAAGACTATGAAGGGCAGTATGAATGTAAATAGCAGACATCGGCGATGTAAATAAAAAAAGTTGTTTATTTGGCAAAATGTGCTTCCTTCCAACATGACAAAGCAATGGCTACAGAAAGCAAAAGTAACACATTAACACATAAGTAATCACACACCCGGGAGACTATCCAAAACAGAACTAACATTCAGACCAGGTGACTCGCACACCTGGGAGACTATCCATAACAGAACTAACATTCAGACCAGCATCCACGGCCTTGATTTCTACAAATAAGACGTCTCAGCAGCACCTTCTACTCTTTCCCCCTTGATGGTGATCTACTTCTCTTGCGAGATCGGCCCCTTCCCTCCCTGCAGCTCCTCCGTAACGTGAGCCCAGTGGCTGCATCAAGGCTGGGGGAGGCCTGCTGGCTGTCCGAAAGCGCAGATGCCCTGAGGGACGTCCTGGATGACCTCTGGCCTTGGAGGGCCCGGATGCTGACTGCTCCAACTGTGCATGGGTGGAAGCAGTCTGTCCTGCAGGTGGTGGCAGCTGCAGTGGAGACGTGCCAGTGGTGGCATCAGGAATGCTGACATCCTGAGAGCGGACAGCAGCTCCCTGGTCGACCAACACACTGACACTCTGACGGGGCAGCACCGCAGCATGCGGACCAATCGGCTGGTCCACAGATTGATGCTCTGCGGTGGTGCTGCATGGGCCCCGGGTAATACCGCCTGATCCATCGAGGGTGGCAGCAGTCATTGGTCGCATGGCATCAATATGCGTCTGCATGAGACCAGCGAGTGACTGCGTGGCAGCACTCAGCACTTGCGTGGCAGGTGCAAGTGCTTCGGTGAAGCCCTGGACAGTCCTTTCCAGTGATGACCCGATGCCCTGGACAGTCCTTTCCAGTGCTGCCCCAAAGTCCTGCGCACTCCTTGCCTGTGCTGCCCCGAAGTCCTGCGCACTACTTGCCTGTACTGCTCCGAAGTCTTGGACACTCCTTGCCAGTGTCTCGATGGAGTCAGGCATCTTTGCCACTGCAGCCATGAGCTCAGTGTGCCTGAGCCGAGCCTGGGCACTCATTTCTGCGAGGGAACGCACCTCTTCTGCGCTCTGCAGCAGTACTCGCGGCCTGACTCGCCCTCCGGGGAGATGGCCCCCGAGCTTCCCTACCCCCCTTGCGTTGCTGCAGCCTGCTGGTTCCTGCAACTGGTTCCTCCTCAGAGCATTCCCCCCCGCTCCCCTCCAGGGAAGTAGTCTCCCCAGTCTGCAGAGGGGCTGGCTCGCCTGAGCGTGGCAGGGATGGTCCGGCTTCTTCCTGCTCATCACCTCTGGAGTCAGTGGCAGTGGCAGCTTGAGGGCCCGGCTCCCGAGCTGGTGATGCAGCATCTGAAAGCAGGGAGGTTGAAGAGTGGCTTTAGTGAAAGGACAGGGTGGCAGCAAGGGATGCGTGAGTGCTGCAATGCACTGACTTGGGTCCAGAGTGAAAAAGCATGCTGGTGGGGGGAACAAGTGGAAGGAGAGAGTTCCAAAAGGTGATGACCTTACCATCGCTGTGCACAATGGGGTCGGCAGTTCCAGTGGTGACAGGACCAGTCATCCGGCCTCCAACAATCTGGTGGACTCGTTCCTCCAGGGCCGTCAGTGTCAGCAGCTGAGGAGGGCCTCCACCGGTACGATGCTGCTTCCTCCAGTTCCTGGCCAGCTTGGCCTGCAGGAGAAAGGACGGGAAGTGATGAAACATGCTGGCCTGAGCTGACATCACATGCCCATTATGCATTGAGCAGAATGTGCGTGTGTATTTCCAGAAAGGGCCATGGGTGCTGGCTGACAGATGGCCATTGGGGCTTCGAGCACCCTCTGGCCATAATGTCAGGTGCAGATGGAGAGATGAAGAAGATGGCGAAAAAGGCACTCACCCTAACGACCCGAGTGAGGTCATTGAACTTCTTCCTGCATTGCACAGGAGTCCTGGCCACCACGCTGCTTGAGGTGACTCTTTGACAAACTTCCCTCCAAGCTCTGCGGTACTCGCTCTGATGAGGCCTCCTGCCATTGTCGGGGTACAGCACAGCTCGCCAGCGCTCCACTTCGCCAACCAAAGCATCCAATGCCCCATCGGTAAAGCGCTCCACTCTCTGCCTCACCCTCTCCAGATCCTCAAAGTTTGTTACGCCACAGAAAGCACAGTGCCGATTTTGAGGCCTATAAGGTGCAGAGTGTGTCTGCTGATCCTAATTGAACTGCCCCTTTAAGAGCTGGCCGGCGCCAGCATGTCTCGGGGTAATCGATTATTGACAGCACCTGCGCTGCGCCCGGACACCGCCATATTGAGTAGCGCCGCCGGGTTAGCGCTTTAAGACTCCCGTGCAGCGCCTGAATCAACGCCGCAATCACCTTCAGGGGCGCAGCAACCTAATATCGCTCGAGGTGGCGATAAGTTGCGCCTGGCGATAAAACTTGCGCATCGCCAATTCTATCGCCCCGAGCGGGGCTATACCCAATTTCTCCCCACCTGAATGTGGAGCCGGGAGGTGTAGGAGTGTTCCACCCGGCTCCACATTCAAACTGCATGGGATACATGCTGCCCGTTACAACTCTCACCCTCTATCACGACTTCAAACCCTCTCCCTAATTGCTGTTGCTGCCCCCCTTACTGATCCCCTTTCAGGACTTACCTGAGGGTCACTGCTGGCGTTGCAGTGGCCTGATCTTCAAGTCCTCTTCTCCGGTGAGCTGCCTGGGGACACCCATTAGGTGTCCACAGCTTGCCAGCTCGATGATGATAAGGCTCAAGGCCCAATATTACGTGTGCCTCAGGCCTATCCGTTCAGGTGCGGGAATCGTTCCTCGCACCTGTTGTGCATTCATTTTTGGGCACGCTTGAATTTCTAGGCCATGGTTTTTACCATCTAAACAGACTGTAGAGATGTGAGTAGCGCTAGGGGATGCTGTGGTCAACTCTATGCAAAGCTCATTGGACATAAAGGTGATACTAGAAAATTGCATAGTTAAGCGGAAATCTGGAACTCTTTCTCCCAAAAGGCTGTGGATGCACAGGCCCAGAAGAAGTCCAGTAAGGCAGGTTCCCTGCCCTGGGTTTCCCAACCCCCCAACCCCCCGTGACTGTGTTTTTAACTTCCCAGAACACTTGCCTTGTGCCAGGGACCTTTCCCCAATTTTAAAATCGGGTGAGCCTCCCCACTTCTGGGCATGTTAGCCACTCACTTCCCTCGTTAAAATCGAGCCCTAGGTTTGCCTAGTGAAAAACCACCCAGTTCCCTGAGCGTGTCCTGATAGTGGGACCAAAACTGGGTACAGCACTTGAAATGGATCTATACCAAGTTTGTTATGAAGGGCAAGTGTTTTATTTCTGATTTTGTATTTCACTGAGCTAACTATACATCTTAACCCTCTATTTTCTTTCTCTGCAGCCCCGCAACACTGATCTGGATCTTCCCTGTTTCACGGGCAATGGCGCCCAGGTCTCTCCTGCTCTGCAGCCTTGAAAACGTGACCCTGCACACTACACACATGCTTGGAATTACCGTGAGCTAAATGCAATCATCAATAATATCCGCAAATATTTCAGCCCTGCCCTCCTCATTACATGACTGTCCTCTATCAGGCCATGGAATAGCTGGGCAATTAAAATCCTGCATGGTCCTATTACTGTATACACTTAGAAAGAAGTTAAATTAGACTATCAGGCTACCATTCTTTTGCATTTTATTGATACCATTTCTGCTACTTTTTAAAAATAAACAAAAGAACCCTTCTCATTATCTATTGAGTGCGGATCATCTTGCTGGCACTGGGAACTGGTCAGGAGGAGTTACAATGCCTGATATTGGGAGAGACCTGAACATAGTCACAATGACAATCAGGCGGGGTAGCAGTGGAAATGGGGTGGCAAGACTGACTGCCATCTCTCCGCCCAGCCACGATTTTACTCTCCCCGCTGGGTTTGTTGCTGGCCGCCCTTCCACACTAGCTGCCTGCAAATAGGGACAAGGAAGGGGAAGAACAGCCTCAAAAAGTCTTAGCTGGATGGAAGGCAGCGATTCCAAGTAGCTGGTGAGTATCAAGAGCTCTTGAAACACCAGTGTAAGTCCCAGCATCTGAGCGAAACAAAAGCTCACCAGCTGATAAGCAAGTAAGCCCACCTCCCCTGTTACCTAGACCCCACCGCCCCCCCACCCTTCCCCCATGCTCAGCAGGAATTATGGACCCACCCCCACTGAGCAGCAAGTCAAGAATTGAGTTAATTCCCCCCTCCCCACCCTCCTACACTGGCTCAATCCCCATGTGTTCACTGCTGACTGCAATTTACCTACCAACTGCCCCCCCCCACCCTCGACAAACCCCGCCAACCGCTCCCTTGTTGGCTGAATTTCCTGTTTCAACCCACCCGCTGGCTGCCAATGTCTTTCTCCCCGCCCCAATCCCCCACTGGCTGCAGTTCACCCTCGCAGGCTATCCCTACCCAGCTTCATTTCCCGTTTAACAGCACCCCTCTCGCTCACCCCACTGGCTACATTTGACCTCCTCTGATGGCCCGCTGTTTCGTGCCTCAATCCTTCTATCTGTGTTGATCTGAATTCCCCTTTCTCAGCATTCCCTTAGTCTCCCCTCTTCCATCATCCCCAGCCTCCCTTTTGCCTTCCTCTCCCCCACCACTCCTCTGTTCCCCTCACCTCCCGCTCCCTGTCCCCTTTCCCCCTCCTCTGCCACTCTCCTTCCTTGCCTCCACCTCTCCCTCATCCTATTTGTTTCTTCATCCCTCTCCACTGCAGTCATGGCAGTGGTAGGTGAGGTCTGTTTGTGAGTATTTATTCTAGAGGTTTTCCCAATGAAACTCTACAACCCACCACCTTGACTGCTTCGCTCTCAGCAACAACTAGCAATGCAGGCATTCAAGTTTGCACTGGAGTTTCAGGCAGAAGGGATCCTGGCTGAGACGGAGAAGACTGCAGTGCTGCCAGTAGGGAGGAGGCAGGCAACCTTGTCCCAACTGTACTGACTCCAAGGTGGTAGAAAACTGCACCAGCTAGCTATGAATCACAGCTGGGAGTGCTCAGAGATAAGTAAACAGCAATGCCACCTACGTTGGAGGACGAAATTGGAGGTCTTGATCAGAAGTAATTCGAATGAATAGGTAATGAGAGGGCTGTCCTATGAAGAGAGCTTGAGTAGAATGGGCCTATAATCTTTGGATTTTTGAAGAATAAGAGGTGATCTCATTGAAACATACAAGATTCTGAGGGGGATTGACAGGGTAGATACTGAGAGGCTGTTTCCCCTGGCTGGAGAGTCTAGAACTAGGGGTGATAGTCTCAGGATAAGGGGTCAGCCAGTCAGAGGACTGAGATGAGGAGAAATTTCTTCACTCAGAGGGTTGTGAATCATTGGAATTCTCTACACCAGAGATCTGTGGAGGCTCAGTCGTTGAGTACATTCAAGACTGAGATCGAGAGATTTTTAGACACTAAAGGAATCAAGGGATATGGCAATAGGGCGGGAAAGTGGAGTTGAGGTAGAAGATCAACCATGATCTTATTGAATGGCAGAGCAGGCTCAAGGGGCCGTATGGCCTAATCCTGCTCCTATTTCTTATGTTCTTAAGTAAATTTAGTTGTGACAAGTGCATAGCAGACAGATGCGACAGAAATAGGCATAACAATAATTGGGAAATTATTGACGGCAGATGTGGCATCATAGCCAAGCCCAACCCAGTCTTTAGTCGACATCCACACATGCACACTATCCAACGCACTATCCCGTAGAAGCCACTGGATAATGGCCAGGAGTAGGAATCATGACTGATCAATTCCCCTCCCTGGCACTGGGCTCAACTGTAGCTCTTTTACTACTGGCTAGTTTAGATCAGCTAACTCAGCATAGACTGGGGGTGGAACCTGGGACCTTCCTGTTCTTCAAGGCTCAGTATAGCACTATAGGTGGCAATGGTACTATCGGAGCTTCACAGAAAAAAATGGGTAATAAAAAATAATAATGGAAAAAATAAAATAATATCAAACAGGCATTTAGTATCTGCTAGATATTGATGGCACTTGCCATAAGCATGGAGGAGAGAATCTCATTCCCAGTATTTCAATATTACAAGGAGCTGTCTTCTCACTGTCTGACATCCTTTATTTGCTTGGGGCACAGAGGGGAGGAAACTGTTTGACTGTTTTGTTCATTTCAGGAAATAGCTGTGGCTCAACAAGCAGAGACGGTGGTGCCAGACTGGCTCTGTTGATAGAATTGGATTGCTGTGAACTTTGAAGAACTACGATTACTTGCCAAATGCGATGTTATCCTGTAATTTCAGAAATAGCCTCATTTGTCTTACTTATTGACAGATGGGCATGTTGCCAAACATAAAACAGCCACCTGTCTCTTCAAACGATACTACAGTTAGAAACAAGATTTCTCACCTGCGCCAGTCAGACTTGCTAAGTGATTTTTAACGTGGTTTTCTTTCCACAGAATTCAATTTTGTTTCACCAAGATAAGTCTGATTGTTTAACTTCAGAACATGATAGTCAACAGGAAAGCATTTCAAGTGCAAAATACTGAGCTCCTGCTGTTTCCCCTCCCGCCCCTCCTTTGTCTATTTGTCATATATTGCATAGAACTCTAGGGAAGAAATTCATTATAGCCCAGGAATGGACGGTAACTTTTGAAAAGTTTGAGAATTAGTGCCAGGCGCTAATGCTTCAGACTGCATGCAAAACTAAGTCTCATTGCACAAAGAAAGGATTGGAGTGCTAAATCAAGTGCTAATGGCCTAGCTCAGTGGCGTTAAACTGACCAATATCAGGTGCAGTCTAATCACAAGTCATCATTGCCACAGACTCTTCCCAGTTCTTAAAGGGGAGGTTCATTGATGCTGCAGAACCTACTTCTCATCATTGCTGGCTGTGCAGCCATCTCAGCAGCAGCAGCAGCAGGTCAAGGAGAAGGAGCTGGACGACTCAAGCGGCTGTAATTATGGCAGATCCACACCCCAGGGAGAGAGTCCGCAGATTCTGTGACCATGCATTGGAGGTGTTGGTGTTCGCAGTAGAAAGACGGAGGGCGGTGCTCTACCCGACAAGTGGCAGGAGGCCCTCGCCGCAAGTCTTCCACGCCATGTGGAATGAGGTAGCCCAGCACGTCTCGGGCAGCACTGTGGACCCCAGGACCCACACACACTGCAGGAAGAAATTTAATGACCTCACTCAGGTGGTCAGGGTGAGTCAATGCTTCAACAAATGCTACATACCACCATCTGAACCACAGTCTGCAGAAACTGCCCAAAGCAGCAGACTGCCAGCACTCACCCATCAGCAATCTCAACCTACCAACACTCACACCCACATCTCACACCTTGCACAGAATCACAGCTATTCAACTTTGGCAGGCACATCCCTCTCGCCACATTTCTCACTTCCATAGATCCTGGAGGGTGAGGTCGACTGCCAGTAGAGCCGCCATTAATGTAACCAAGTCTACCACTTCGATATGTTGTGAGAATAAATGGAATCTGGAACAGTACCCATGGATTGGAGGGTAGCTAATGTTACCCCACTATTCAAAAAAGGTGGTAGAGAGAAAATGGAGAATTACAGACCGGTAAGCCTGACATCGGTAGTGGGGAAAATGCTAGAGTCCATTATAAAAGATGTAATAGCAGAGCACTTGGAAAACAGTGACAGGATCGGACAAAGTCAACATGGCTTGAGGGGCCGAATGGCCTACTCCTGCTCCTATCTTCTATGTTTCTATGTTTCTATGTAACTAATTGTTAGTAGCCACAACACTCCTGATCCTAAACCATCTTTAAATTACTGTGCAGCAGTTTAATTCAATCTCAAACTGACAAGGAAGCAGTGAAACAGCATTAACATGACAGCTGTGACTCATTACTCAGAATCCCTTTAAATAGCGTCCATGGAGCCGGCACCCACCTGTTTGATGCCTTGCTTCCTTGTTGCTGTCGGGGCGAGGCGCTAAGGCAGGGGGCGACAATGAATCTTGCAGATTGGGCGCCCAGTGAGCGTTGTACGCTCACTGATGTCACAATCTGCTTGGCACTGAGGTCCCCGGCGGTAACTCATAGCGGCAGCGCTATGGTAGGGCCGGATTTGGCGTGTGTCACTGGATTCGCCTCATGCTGGTGCTACTGCATCAGCGCCCCATTAGCGCCCCCGCCAGGTGCTAACTGAAGGCGTTAACCAACTGAATTCCGCCCCCCCCCGCCCTAGTGTTTTATGCATTTTTCACGTATTTATCTTACTCAGCTTCTGAACAAATAATAGATTCAGATTTTGCAGCAGGAACACTGAAATGCCGGCATGTCAAGGTGAAACTTTCAGGTGAGATCCTCATCAGATCATAACAAAGACTGGAGAAAAATGAAAAAGGGCCATCTGCTTCTCAAGCCTGCTCCACCCAGAGTCCATGTATGATTAATCTATCATGGACTACCACCCAACCCCTCAACTTTGTTGATCCACTACTTTAAAGCATAGGTTTTCAAACTGAGGTCCTCAGACCCGAGAGCATCTACAAAGGGATTCTGGAGATCCACGAGGTCATCCAAATTCTGCCATGTGCATTTGTTAATTTACAAAGAGATTAATTCTGATGCTGTTTACGAATATAAAATACCCAACATTGTTTTTCAGAAGCACTACTGAAAACACTTCTTGCAATTTAGTATACTGTATGCACTGCTCACGATGCGGTCTCCTCTACATTAGGAAGACCAAACGCAGATTGGGTGACCGCTTTGCGGAACACCTCTGTTCAGTCCGTAAGGGTAACCCCGAGCTTCCAGTCGCCTGTCACTTTAATTCTCCGCTCCACTCCCACTCTGACCTCTCAATCCTCGGCCTCCTACACTGTTCCAATGAAGCTCAGCGTAAGCTCGAGGAACAGCACCTCATCTTTCGACTAGGCACTTTACAGCCTTCTGCACACAACATCGAGTTCAACAATTTCAGTCCGAAACGTTTGCCTTATTTTTTTCACATGGCAGCTGTTGATGATTCTGCCATCACCATTTACACCTCTTCTAGACTCATCTTTTGTTTCTTAACTTGTCCCATTACCATCTCCTTTTGCCTTGCACCATCATCCCTTTTGTCATTTAATCTCTCCTGCCTTCCACCCTATCACAGACCTTCCCTTTTGTTCTTTCCTCCCCTACCCCCTCTCCCTGCCCCTACACTTCCTTAAAATCTGTTACATCTCTAACTTTTTCCAGTTCTGACGAAGGGTCATCAACCTGAAACACTAACTCTGTTTCTCGCTCCACAGCTGCTGCCTGACCTGCTGAGTATTTCCAGAATTTTCTGTTTTACAGAAGTTAGGCTGGGGGAGGGGCTCCCCAGGAAAGTTTGATGATTTCTAGAGGCTCCTTTGGATGTGTCAATACTGGCACGGTCCTGTTGAGAAATGTTAAGGTGCCCGTGCTGATGCTGAAAATCTGAAATAAAAACAGAAAATTCTGCAAACACTTTGCAGGCCCGGTAGCATCTGTGGACAGAGTAACAGGGTTAGTGTTTCAGGTCGACGACCTTTCATCAGAACTGGAAGATGTTAGAGATGAACAGTTTTTAAACAAGTACAGAGCCAGGGAAACGTGGGGCAGAGAGATTGGGTTGACTAGGCCTGTATTCACTAGAGTTTAGAAGAATGAGAGGGGATCTCATTGAAACGTATAAAATTCTGACAGGGCTAGACAGGCTGGATGCAGGGAGGATGTTTCCCCTGGCTGGGGGGTCTAGAACGAGGGGTCACAGTCTCAGGATACGGGGTAGAACATTTAGGACTGAGATGAGAGAAATTTATTTTCCAAGAAGGTGGTGAACCTGTGGAATTCTCTACCATAGAAGGCTGTGGAGGCTATTGCATCTTGACCGAACAGTAATGAATAGAGGAGACGGAATGTACCTTTTACTATTTACTGAGTAAATGGGTGGACATTACAGCACATTGTCTGCATGGCAGAACCCGAAACTGAAAGTGAAAGACAAAGTAAAATCGAGCCCCCCAGCACCCCCTTCAGGTAACACCCGGGAACTGGGACAAACTTAATTGAAGCAAAACTCAAAACACAACACTCTTTTCCCCCAGATAAAACCCCTTAGTCCTCCATGCGTCTGGGACGGAATCTAACCTGACTTGAGCGCCGCTGGACAGGCATAGTCGGGGTGCCACTGCTAGCCGCAGGAAAACCTTCCTCCGTGGTCCGTGACGCCTTCTGTCGATGTGGCTTCCGTCGTTGTTGCAGGAAGCAGGCCGTCACTGCCTGGCAGAGGTGGCGGAGACAATGGCCTAGCCTGTGACGTCTCTGTTACTCTCACCGGAGTACGACCCCGTAGCTGGTCTACGTGGCGTCTGTGTAGCTGGCCATCAGGTGTACGGACGCTGTACGACAGGGGACCCGTGGCCTGCTCCACCACGGCAGGCATCCATTTGTCTCCTCCTGCATAGCAATGGGCAAACACAGTCTCTGATGGCTCGAACTGTCTGGCGGTGCCTTGGTGCTTCTTAGCCAGCTCTTCTTGCTTTGTGTGCATCTCATCCCTGTAGTCCGGGTGTAGCCAGTCCAGTGCAGTCGCCAGCCGGCGACCCATCAGCATCTCGGCAGGACTCCTCCCCGTTGCTGAGTTTGGTGTGGTATGCTGTGATAACAGGAACCTGGCCAATCTGGTTTACCAGCCCCCCACCGATATCCTCACAAGTGCCTCTTTTGTGGTTTGCACCATCCTCTCTGCCTGCCCGTTAGAGGAGGGGTGATAGGGCGCTGTGGTCACGTGGCGGATCCAATTTCTGCCTGCAAAAGCCCTGAACTCCGCTGACGTGAAGGCTGCTCCATTGTCCGAAACCAGCACGTCGGGGACCCCATGTGTGGCAAACAGCAAACGCAACGCATTGATCACTGCACTGGATGTCATGGAGCTCATGATAGCCACCTCCAGCCATTTCGAATGAGAATCCACCACTATCAAAAAGACCTTCCCCTGAAATGGCCCTGCAAAGTCAATGTGGAGTCTTGACCATTTACGAGTGGTCCACTCCCAGGGGTGAAGGGGAGCCTTGGATGGACTATGGCGAGTCAGCTGACATGTCTCACAGCTCTTTACCACCTCCTCCACGTCTCGGTCCAACCCCGGCCACCAGACGTAGCTTCTCGCCAACGCCTTCATGTGCACAATCCCAGGATGTGAGTCATGCAGCATTTTCAGCACCTCCTCTCTTGTGGCAGCAGGAACCACCACACGGCTTCCCCAGAGCACGCAGTTCTTGTGTGCAGACATTTCATGGCGCCTCTGAACGAAGGGCTTGAAATGCTCCTCCTGGACCTCGGAGGGCCAGCCATGCAGCAGCCAGCGTAGCACCCGTGATAAGACTGGATCTTTCTGTGTGAGGCTGCCAATCCGTTGGGCATGGAGTGGGGCCTCCGGAACCTCCTCCAGTAGCAGCACCTCCAGGGGTGGTGGCGTCTCAGCCATCGGCCGGTTCAAAGGCAAGCGACTCAGAGCATCAGCATTTGCCAGCATCTTCCCAGGCCTGTAGCAAAGTTCATAACTGTAGGCCCCCAACATCAGACTCCACTGAAGCATACGCGGTGATATGATCTGGGGCATGGGCTTGGAGTGATGCAGGAGCCCCAAGAGTGGCTTGTGGTCTGTGTAGATGATGAACTGTCTCCCTAACAGGTACTGGCTGAACTTCTTTACCCCAAATATGATGGCTAGGGCCTCCTTGTCAATCTGGGCGTAATTACGTTCTGTTGTTGAGAGTGTTCTTGAGGCAAAACTGATAGGCACTTCCCGGCCATCTGGCTCTATGTGACCCAACAGAGCTCCCAGCCCGTATGGTGAGGCATCACACACCAACACCAATGGCTTGTTTTCATCATAGTGTGCCAGAACCTTATCTGCTTGTAGCAGTTCCTTTGCCTGTCTGTAGGCTGTTTCATGAGCTAAGGTCCAGTTCCACACTGTTGCTTGGTCTAACAGCCTGTGCAGTGGCTCTAAGATTGTGCTTTGCCCTTGAGAAAACAACTGTAGAAGCTTAACAGTCCGAGGAATGCCTGCAGTTCGATCTTGTTCTTGGGGGCGGGAGCACTCCTGATAGCCTCCACCTTCTCCGTAGTCGGATGCACACCGTCTTTGTCCACTCAGAATCCCAAGAACACCACCCCATTGGCAGCAAACACACATTTCTCCTTCTGAAGGCGTAGTCCTACCTCAGCCAGCCGGCGTAGTACTTCCTGCAGCCGCTCATCATGGGCTTCCTGTGTCTTGCCTGTAATCAGTATGTCATCCAAGTAAGGCTGAACTCCTGGAACACCAGCCAACAGGGTGTCCATGAACCTCTGAAAGATTGCCACAGCCATAGACACCCCAAACTGCAGCCTTGTGGCTCGGAAAAGTCCTCTGTGGGTGTTGATTGTCAACAGCTCGGCTGACTCTTCATCCAGGACCAATTGCTGGTATGCTTGCTTGAGATCCAGCTTGGTGAACAGAGTGCCTCCAGCCAGTGTTGAAAACAGCTCTGTAACTGTTGGTGAGGGATCCACATCTGGTAACACAGCAGTATTAACCGTACATCTGTAATCTCCACAGATTCGCAGGCCCCCATCCTTCTTTGCAATGGGCACGATAGGGGTGGCCCAACGGGAGTTCTTCACTGGTAAGAGAACCCCTTGGTCCACCAGCTTATCCCGGGCCTCATCCACCTTACTGCGCAACGCAAAAGGAACTGGTCGCGCCTTGAAGAACTTAGGCGCTACCCCTGGGTCCACTTCGATTGAGACTGGCGGTCCCCGACAGGCCCCGAACTCACCAAAAACCTCTTCATAGTTCTCCAACATAGGCATTATGGGCTGTCGCTGTACCGTGTGTACTCCTGTCACTTCAATACCGAGGGGCTCAAACCAATCTCTGCCCAGCAGGCTTGTGCCCTGCCCCGCCACCACATAAAGTGGAAGTGTGTCCTTGACTGCCTGATACTTAACTTCCACATGAATCATACCCAGCACCTGGAGTTGAGCTTGGGACCACTGCCGTAGCACGCCACTGACCTGAGCCATCGCCGGGGGTTCACTTGGTCACAGCCTATTGTAAGTCTCTTCACTTATCAACGAACACGCTGAGCCTGAATCCACCTCCATGCAGAGTGGTGCCCCATTCATGATCACATTTGCCGTGTATCCCCACCGTCTGTGGGGTAGCTGCTCAGCTTCCGTGGTATACACTGTGTACTCATCGTTGTCCTCCAGTGTCAGGGTGTGTGTCTGTGATGCTTGTGTTGGCTCTGCTGCAGCAGCTTGAGCTTTCTTCATGCAGACACGAGCTATGTGTCCTCTTTTCTTACAGAAATGACAGACCTCTGACACAAATTTGCATGTAGTGGAATCGTGGAGAGCCCCACAGCGGAAACATTTTCTTCCTGTCTCTTTAGTAGTTGCCTCCTTGTCTCTCGCAGCAGCAGCTGCATGTGTGGTCTTGTGCACCTCCTCGGCGGCCTGAGATGGTGCTGCCTCTGTACGGAGCATATGTGTGTTCATCGATGCAGCCTCTGCTGCTAAAGCCTTCTCCTCGGCCAGCTGGAACATCAGGGCCTTCTCCGCTAACAGCTGTCTCTGCAATGCCGAGTCCAGCACTCCACACACAATCCGATCATGGAGCATATTGTCTAACTGGTCACCAAAATTACAATGTAATGAGCCTTTCCTCAACTCAGCAATGTAACTTGAAATAGATTGTCCAGGCTGTTGTTTACAATTGTGAAAATGGAAACGCTGCACAATCTCTGAGGGTTTTGGGTTAAAATGTTTCTGCAGCTTCTCAATCAAATCAGCATAATCCACCTCACTAGGTTTACGAGGAGCCACCAATGAACGCAAGACAGAGTAAGTAGCAGCTCCGCATACACTTAGCAACACTGAGCGCTTCTTCTCTTCTTTGTCAATATTATTGGCCTCAAAGAAACACCCCAGTCTTTCTGCGTATTCCTCCCATGAACTGTCCTTATCCCCAGAGAACTCTTCAATACGCCCCAAGGTCATCATAGTTTTAATGTGCACTGTCCCTTTAAGATCCACGGACTTTTTTCTTTTTTTAAAAATTCTTTTTCTCCTCCGGCCTGAGTTACGGTAACTACACTCACGGTAGTTGCCTGGCCTGCACAATACTCTGTCCGCCGTCTACATCGCAGCTAGCCAACTATCAAAATGCCGTTGATGTTGCTAGCTGAGTGGCCCGCTCATCGCAATTTCCAATATCACGGCTATAGGTTCGCATGTCTATCTCCGTCCTTCTAGAGAGTTCAACAGCCGCCTCGTCGCCAGTATTGCATCTTGACCGAACAGTAATGAATAGAGGAGACGGAATGTACCTTTTACTATTTACTGAGTAAATGGGTGGACATTACAGCACATTGTCTGCATGGCAGAACCCGAAACTGAAAGTGAAAGGCAAAGTAAAACCGAGCCCCCCAGCACCCCCTTCAGGTAACACCCGGGAACTGGGACAAACTTAATTGAAGCAAAACTCAAAACACAACAGAGGCCAAGTCACTGAATATATTTAAGAAGGAGATAGATAGATTTCAAGACACAAAAGGCATCAAGGGGTATGGGGAGAGAGCGGGAATATGGTATTGAGATAGAGGATCAGCCATGATCATATTGAATGGTGGAGCAGGCTCGAAGGGCCGAATGGTCTACTCCTGCTCCTATTTTTCTATGTTTCTATGGAAGGAAAGAACAAAGGGATAGGCAGGAGTGATAAAATGACAAAAGGGCTGATGGTGCAAGGCAAAAGGGGGAGGAGGTAATGGGATAAGTAAAGAAACAGAAGATGAGTCCAAAGGAGGCGTAAATGTTTACAGCAGAATATCAAAGGGGGCAGGGAAGCATGGCAAAAGAGAAAGATCCCGTGTCCTGGGAATGTTGCAGAGAAAGTTGAGTAGACTCCAGGGGTGCGGATCACTCCGTCGGCTATGTACCGACAAGGAATTCTCACCTGAAGTACCAGCCCACATTTCCTCCATGCTCAGTAGCTCTGGTGCAGCCATCCTCCATTACCAGCACCTTCTGTCCTAGAAAATGGAAGTGGTGGTTAAGATCTAAAGTTGTTGAACTCGATTTTAAGGCCAGAAGACTGCAAAGTGCCCAACAGGAAGATGAGGTGCTGTTTCTCGAGTTTGCACTGAAACAGTGTAGGAGACCAAGGACAGAGAGATCAGTGCTGGAACTAGATGAATTCAAGTGACTAGTGACCGAATGCACAGAGTCACATTTGTTGACTGAACTGAGATGTTCAGCAAAGCAATCAACCAATCTGTGATTAAAGCTAGATAGGGGTGCACAGACATAACTGAGTCCCCATGTTAAAGTTATACATTTTGTCCTTATTTTACACCCTTGTGCAAAAAAGAGTGTAAGGATAAACCCAGCAACAATCCAGGACAAAGCAGCCTGCTTGATTGGCACCCCATCCACCACCTTAAACATTCACTCCCTCCACCACCGGTGTACAGTGGCTGCAGTGTGTACCATCTACAAGATGCACTGCAGCAACTCGCCAAGGCTTCTTCGGCAGCACCTCCCAAACCCGTGAGCTCTTCCACCTAGAAGGACAAGGGCAGCAGGTGCATGGGAACACCATCACCTCCAAGTTCCCCTCCAAGTCACACACCATCCTGACTTGGAAATATATCACCATTCCTTCATTGTCACTGGGTCAATATCCTGGAACTCCCTACCTAACAGCACTGTTGGAGTACCTTCACCGCATGGACTGCAGCGGTTCAAGGCGGCGGCTCACCACCAGCTTCTCAATGGCAATTAGTGATGGGCAATAAATGTTGGCTTTGCCAGCGACGCCCACATCCTATAAACAAATAAAAAAAACTACAGGTCAGTCAGTTTAACCTCGGTAGTGGGAAAGCTTTTAGAAACGATAATTAAGGACAAAATTAACAATCACTTGGACAAGTGTGAATTAATTAAGGAAAGCCAGCACGGAATTGTTAAAGGCAAATCGTGTTTAACTTACTTGATTGAGTGTTTTGATGAAGTAACAGAGAGGGTTGATGAGGGCAATGCGGTTGATGTGGCGTACATGGACTTCCAAAAGGCATTTGATAAAGTGCCACATAATAGGCTTGCCATCAAAGTTGAAGTCTATGGAATAAAAGGGACAGTGGCAGCATGGATACGAAATTGGCTAAGTGACAGGAAACAGAGAGTAGTGGTGAATGGTTGTTTTTCGGACTGGAGCAAGGTATACAGTGGTGTTCCTCAGGGTTCAGCACTAGGGCTACTGCTTTTCTTGATATTTATTAATGACTTGGACTTGGGTATACAGGGCACAATTTCAAAATTTGCAGATGAAACAAAACTTGGAAGTATAGTGAACAGTGAGAAGGAGAGGGATAGATTTCCAGAAGACAGACAGGCTGGTGGAATGGGCTGACACGTGGCAGATGAAATTTAACGCAGAAAAGTGTGAAGTGATGCATTTTGGTAGGAAGAACGAGGAGAGGCAATATAAACTAAAGGGTACAATCCTAAAGGTGGTGCATGAACAGAGAGACCTGGGGGTATATGTGCACATGTGGCGACACGCCACCACTGGACATAATCCGCTCACGGCGGCACAGACAGTCTAAGCAGAAGCCCCCCAGCCGGGGGCCCTTTCCTCCAGCAACTTGTTTCCCGCAGGGACAGGCTGCCGGGAGCACTTCCTGTCTGGGAAGTATTTAAGTGGATGCGCGGGCTTTTCTAGTTCCTGTTTGTCATGTGGTTGGAATAAAGCAGTTGTGTCTTCAATAGCTCTGGTCTCGACTCCCACGTTTGCCGCGGTATCTCAACACTGGTGACCCCGACGCTCAGGACGAATCCTAAGCTAGCATGGCGGATACAAACGCAGTCACGGTTAAATTACCAGACTTTTGGGAGAACCTCGCCGAAGCCTGGTTCGTTCAAGCTGAGTCCAGATTCCGGCTGAAAGGCATTACAGTCGACGCCACGAAGTACGACTACCTCGTCGCCTCGCTCACCTACGCTACAGTCCCCAAGGTTTGGGCAGCGCTGCAGAATCCACCAACGGATGGCAAGTACGGACATCTGAAGGCTGTGCTACTTAAAAAATTTCAAACGTCCTCTTACCAGCGCCACTGCCAACTCCTGGACCTCCCCGGCCTTGGTGACGCTTCACCATCAGACCTGCTTTCCCACATGCTGTTCCTCTCAGACGACAAAAATCCCGGTGCCCTTTATCGCACGCTTTTCATTCGGCAGCTCCCCGCCAGCATCTGCCCGCTCATTGTGGAGCCTGACTCCACGGACCTGAATGATATAGCCGAAAAGGCCGACCGGCTGCTCTCTGCACAGGCCGCTCGCGACGTCGCGCCCGACCTCACGGCAACGACCACGCGGTCTTCCCGGGCCGCTAGGCCCGACCGCCCTACCACTCCGGGTCACTGCTACTACCACACCCGTTTTGGCGCTAGGGCTCAACGCTGCACGCCACCGTGTACCTTCAAACCCCCCCCCCCGCACCGGCCCCCGCAATGGCCGCGGGGCAGAAGGAGCCCCTACTGTACGTCACTGACGACAGAACCAACCGCCGATTTCTGTGCGACACAGGGGCCCAGCACAGCATCACCCCCGCCTCCGCCCTCGAGATCCAACGCGGCACACGGGGTATCACACTGGCTGCAGCCAACAGCTCTGAAATCCGCACATATGGCACCCGCATGGTCACGCTCGACCTCGCGGGCCGCCGCTACCGCTGGGAGTTCCTCACAGCCAAGGTCCTCTGCCCACTCATCGGCGCCGACTTCCTACGCGCCCACGGCCTCCTTGTCGACATTCCGAGGCACCGCCTCGTCGACATCAACACTATGGCCCCCATCCCCGGCGCCTTTACCCCGGCCCGTTTGGCCGGCCTGACGACCTACTGCCTCGCCAGAGCCACGGACGACTACTCGGCACTCCTAGCTGAGTTTCCCGCCCTCACTAACCCGATCTTTTCGGCCAAAGCCGCCAAACACGGTGTGGAACACTATATCCCCACCACCGGCCCCCCAGTTTCTGCCCACGCCCGCAGACTCAACCCGGCCAAGCTGGAAATCGCGCGGGCCGAGTTCACCACCATGGAACAACTCGGCATCATCCGCCGCTCCAGCAGCCCTTGGGCCTCGCCCCTCCACATCGCCCCCAAGCCCGGCGGAGGCTGGCGCCCTTGCGGGGACTACTGCCGCCTCAACGACGCCACCACCCCCGATCGATACCCGGTGCCACACATCCAGGACTTCTCGGCCCGACTGGCCGGACGAACCGTCTTTTCCAAAGTCGACCTGGTGCGCGGTTACCACCAAGTCCCCGTACACCCCGCGGACATCCCCAAAACGGCCGTCATCACCCCATTCGGCCTGTTCGAGTTCCTGAGGATGCCCTTCGGCCTCAAGAATGCAGCACAGGCTTTCCAGCGCCTCATGGACTCAGTCCTCCGGGACCTGAACTTCCTATTCGTCTATCTAGACGACATTCTCGTGGCCAGCTCCTCCAAACAGGAACACCTCGAACACCTTCGCATCCTGTTCGGGCGCCTAGCCCAACACGGGCTCATCCTCAGCCCGGCGAAGTGCCAATTCGGCCTAACCGAGATCGATTTTCTCGGTCACCACATCATTCCTGCTGGGGCCGTCACCCTGCCCAACAAGGTGCAGGCCGTCCAGCAATTCCCCCGCCCCACAACCATCAAGGGCCTCCAGGAGTTCCTCGGGATGGTGAACTTCTACAACAGGTTCATCCCCAGAGCCGCAGCCCTCATGAAGCCCCTATACGACTCCCTCCGAGGAAAATCCGGCAAGATGGACGTAGCCTGGACCACTGACACGGCAGCCGCCTTCGACACCACCAAAAACGCGCTCGCCGACGCCACTCTGCTCGCGCACCCGAGGGCCGATGCCCGGGTTGCGCTCACCACCGACGCCTCCGACTACGCGGTCGGGGCCGTGTTCGAGCAGTGGGTCAATGGCGCGTGGCAGCCACTTGCCTTCTACAGCCGCCAACTGCGCCCCCCGGAGGTCAAATACTCCATTTTCGACCGCGAGCTTCTCGCACTCTACCTGTCGGTCCGCCATTTCAGGTTCCTCCTGGAAGGCCGCCCCTTCACCGCGTATGTGGACCACAAGCCACTCACATACGCGATGGCCAAGCACACCGAACCCTGGTCCACTAGGCAGCAACGCCAGCTCGCGGCCGTCTCCGAATTTACTACGGACATTCAGCACGTCTCCGGTAGAGACAACGTGGTCGCCGACTGCCTTTCCCGTCCCGCCGTCTGTGCGAATCACCTCGCGGTCGACTACGCACAACTAGCAGCGGCCCAGCTCACGGACCCAGACCTCCTCTCGGCGGCTACCAGCCTGCCAGGGCTACGCCTAGCCAAGGTCGCGCACCGGCCCGAAGCCACGGCAGTCACGTGCGACATCTCACTCGGCCAACCCAGGCCGGTCGTCCCTGAGACCTGGCGCCGCCGCGTCTTCGACGCGCTCCACGGGCTCTCTCACCCGGGTTCCCGCGCATCTGTCAAACTCCTCTCCAAGCGCTTCGTCTGGCGCGGCCTCAGCAGAGATGTTCGGACTTGGGCCACCTCCTGCCTCGCCTGCCAACGGGCTAAGGTACAGCTGCACACCAAAGCACCCCTGGGAGACTTCGAGGTACCCAGCCGCCGCTTCGACCACGTACACGTCGACATCATCGGTCCCCTGCCGCCATCGCAAGGCCAAACTTATCTCCTCACGATGGTCGACCGCTACACACGCTGGCCTGAGGCAGTGCAGCTGACCTCCACCACCACAGCCGACATCGCCAGGGCGTTCGTTAACACCTGGGTTGCGAGGTTCGTCGTACCGGCCGACATAACCTCCGACAGAGGCGCCCAGTTCACCTCCGAACTCTGGACGGCCACAGCACGCAACCTCGGGGTGACGCTCCACCGCACCACGGCGTACCACCCGCAGGCCAACGGACTTTGTGAACGCTTCCACAGGTCACTCAAGGCCTCACTCCGCGCCGGCCTGCAGGACAGTACCTGGACTGACCGCCTGCCATGGGTGCTACTCGGCCTACGCACCGCGGTCAAGGAAGACCTCCAGTCCTCGGCAGCGGAGTTAGTCTACGGACAACCGCTGCGCGTCCCAGGCAAATTCCTTCCGGAGCCTACCAAGCCTTGGTCGGCCGAACAGCAGCGGCTCGACTCTTTCTCTTCCGCTCAGCAGTTCGCCCCACTTTCGGTCAACCGACACGGCGAACTCGCACCTCACGTCCCGCCAAATTTACAGCAGGCGCGCTTCATCTTCGTGCGACACGACGCGCATCGCGGGCCCCTGCGACCCCCGTACGACGGTCTGTACGAGGTACTACAAACCGGGGACAAGGTCTTCAAGCTGCGACTCGGCGACAGGGTCGAGACAGTCTCCATCGACCGGCTCAAACCAGCACACACAGAACCAGGGGAACAGGTCCCCGTGGCCCAGCCTCCAACTAGAGGCCGTCCCCCCGGCAAGCCAGCACAGCCGGCGGCGAACCGCCCGACCCAACCAACCAGACCGGCGACCACTCAGAGCCGCTGCGGCAGAACCATTAGACCACCGTCACGACTCGTCCACTCCTCCTAAGCGGATTCTGGGGGGAGCTCTGTGGCGACACGCCACCACTGGACATAATCCGCTCACGGCGGCACAGACAGTCTAAGCAGAAGCCCCCAGCCGGGGGCCCTTTCCTCCAGCAACTTGTTTCCCGCAGGGACAGGCTGCCGGGAGCACTTCCTGTCTGGGAAGTATTTAAGTGGATGCGCGGGCTTTTCTAGTTCCTGTTTGTCATGTGGTTGGAATAAAGCAGTTGTGTCTTCAATAGCTCTGGTCTCGACTCCCACGTTTGCCGCGGTATCTCAACACACAAATCATTGAAGGCGGCAGAGCAGGTTGAGAAAGTGGTTAAAAAAGCACACAGGATCCTGGGCTTCATAAATAGAGGCATAGAGTACAAAAGCAAGGAAAGTATGATGAACCTTTATAAAACACTGGTTCGGCCACAACTGGAATATTGTGTCCAATTCTGGGCACCGCACTTTAGGAATGATGTGAAGGCCTTAGATAGGGTGCAGAAAAGATTTACAAGAATGGTTCCAGGGATGAGGGACTTCAGTTACATGGATAGACTGGGGAAGCTGGGGTTTGATCAGGGGTTCAAAATCATGTTTGGTCTAGACAGAGTAGACAGAGAGAAAGTGTTCCCAATGGAGGAAGGGTCGAGAGCCAGAGGACACAGATTTAAGGTGATTGGCAAAAGAACCAAAGGCGACATGAGGATAACTTTTTTAAGCAGTGAGCAGTTAGGATTTGGAATGCACTGCCTGAAAAGGTGGTGGGGGCAGATTCAACCGTGACTTTCAAAAGGGAATTGGATAAGTACCTGAAGGAAAAAAAATTGCAGGCTACGGGGAAAGGGCAGGGAAGTGGGACTAGCTGAAGTGCTCTTGCAGAGAGCCGGCATGGGCTCAATGGGCTGAATGGCCTCCTACTGTGCTGTAACCATTCTATGATTCTATGACTTTTATATTCCTATTATAAATTCCCATGTCAACATTTCTAACGCAAACATCTATGCAAACTTGTTACCCTCCCTTCAATGGAGGCATTGCAGTGACACCACTGGTAGGAATTATAGAATCATTGAATCTGAGAAATTTACAGCACAGAAGGAGGCCATTCAGCCCATCATGTCTGTGCTGGCCAAAAAAGAGCTATCCAGCCTAATCCCACTTTCCAGCTCTTGGCCCATAGCCTTGTAGGTTATGCACTTCGAATGCATATCCATGTACTTTTTAAATGCAATGAGGGTTTCTGCCTCTACCACCCTTTCAGGCAGTGAGTTCCAGACCCCCACCTGCCTCTGGGTGAAAAGATTTCTCCTCAATTCTCCTCTAATCCTTCTACCAATTACTTTAAATCTATGCCCCCTGGTTATTGACCTCTCTGCTAAGGAAAATAGATCATTCCTATCCACTCTATCGAGGCCCCTCATAATGTTATACACCTCAATTAAGTCTCTCCTCAGCCTCCTCTGTTCCAAACAAAACAACCCCAGCCTATCCAATCGCTCCTCATAGCTAAAATTCTCCAGTCCTGGCAACATACTTGTAAATCTCCTCTGCACCCTCTCCAGTGCAATCACATCTTTCCTGTAATGTGATGACCAGAACTGTAAACTGAATGGCCTCCTTCTGTACTAAGAATTTCTATGATTCCCACCAATTATAACACTACAATGCCTCCATTGAAGGGAAGGTGTAATTACAGTATGTCAAGTTTACAGAGGCAGTTTCCATTTGAAATATGGACATAGGAATTTATAATGGGAAAATTTGGCAGGGAGTATGCGCAGATAGATTACGAGTCGATCTCCTATGGGATTGTGCATAGTAAGTTGTAGAATATAGTTTCTCTGTCTTGCCTGTCTGTGCTGTATTTGTGTTGCTGTTTCTCTCTGCTCCTCCGGTTCTGGTATTCACTTTTTCTTCTCTTCCGCTTCTCTCCCTTCAACTCTTTTGCTTCTCTCTCTGTCTGTCTTTTTCTTTCCTTTTATGTGGGAGGTGGTGGGATAGTGTTGTAGGGTTTTGAGGAAAGGAGTCACCAGAAGCTGGGAGCTGTTATTACACCTCCCTCTTCCACCCACACCCCCGTGCATTTGGAGTGAGGACTGCGGGATGTGTCAGCCAGTGGTTCAGTTGGTAGCACCCTTGCCTGTGAGTCAGAAGGTTGTGGGTTCAAGTCCCGCTCCAAAGACTCGAGCACAAAAATCTTGGCTGACACTCTAGTGCAGTGCTGAGGGAGTGCTGTACTGTTGGAGGTGCCGTCTTTCAGATGAGATGTTAAACCAAAGCCCTGTCTGCTCTCTCAGGTGGACGTAAAAGATCCCATGGCACTATTTCAAAGCAGAGCAGGGGAGTTATCCCCGGTGTCCTGGCCAATATTTATCCCGCAATCAACATCACTTAAAACTAATGACCTGGTCATCATCACATTGCTGTTTGTGGGAGCTTGCTGAGCGCTAATTGGCTGCCGCATTTCCTACATTACAACATTGACTACACTTTAAAAAAAAAAGTACTTCATTGGCTGTAAAGCGCTTTGGGACGTCTGGTGGTCGTGAAAGGTGCCATATAAATGCAAGTCTTTCTTTTCTTTTATGTACAGCCCTCAGTGATTCCCTTCCTATTGCCTTGCTCAATCACTCGGGCTTGACCCCATCCCTTGTTCCATTCATGTCCCTAACCCCTTAATCTTGTCACTGCCCATTCCCTTTCCTACCACACCCTCACTCCCATGACAACCACTACCTCTTCCCTTACCTACCTGCTCAACCCCTTTATCCCTTCCCCTTGCTCCGCTATCACTCACCTCAACATTACGTGCCCATTACTCCTCCTATTCTCCCTCACTCCTCCCAAGGGCAGGTGCTGAGATGGCAGACACCCCCTCACCCTCAAGCTCCCTCCTCCCCTCACCCTTCTACCTTCCCTTCCAATCTGTTTCCCCCCCCAAGACATTTTGTTTGCTTTCAACTTGAATTAAAAAAAAAAATCGATTTATAATGAGGCCAATAAGCTGCCTGTCTGCCATTCTCTCTATTTCTATTCTCTTTGTTTCTCTACTGCTCTGTCCCAATTTGAACCTCGGTATCACAGGTGTAAGCCATTAGCAATGGCCTTTGCTAACTGCCAATAAAACACAGGGGCGATACTTGGTTAGCTTCCAAATTCAAATGTTTTCATTCTATGAAAATCAAAGCAATATTAAATGAAGAAAGATACATCTTTCTCCCTTCAACTATTTCCCACTCTCTCGTCTCTACTTGACCCCTGACCTCAGCCTTTATCTTTCTCTCTCTCTCACTTTCTAAAGTTTATAGAATACAAAATTCAGGCTACAACAGCGTGCAAACAGAAAACTATCATGTTTTCTCTCTCTAACAAATAGACATACAAATATACACATAGCCGCTCTGTTTAAAACACTAAATCTGAATTTTACCTCGGTAAAGCTTTGGAAATTGAACTCCAGCTTTTCTTCAAATAAGTTTGAAATTTTTTTAAGGAGAAACTGCTGGAAGCTAAAGACAAAAGATCCCTCAGTATAGCTGATGGAGCAGTACTGCTGCGGCCTGGGAAATTTGGCACACGACACACGCTCAGACTGCATAATCCTAATTCAGCTCGCAGCATCCCAGCTCGTCAAAAATATCCACTTTAACCCTAGGCATTGGAGAGAGGTCAAAACGTCATGTAAAAACTTGTGACTAGATAATCAGTTTTAGTGATGTTGATTGAGGGATAAATATTGGCCAGGACACCGGGGAGAACTGCCCCCTGCTCTTCTTCAGATCTTTTTCGTCCGCCTGAGAGGGCAGACGGGGCCTCGATTCAATGAAGGTATTAACCAGGTAGTAAACTTTATTAAAGTACACACAGGATTTGATGCAAATATAAGTGAACAATAATATATGTTAACCAGTGTATTAAACCATAACAATTACAAAAGACTAAAGACGGAAGAAGCCCTAGAGGAGTATAAAAAGTGCAGGGGCATACTTAAAAAAGAAATTAGGAGGGCGAGGAGGGGCCATGAAATAACACTGGCGAGCAAAATACAGGAAAATCCTAAGATGTTTTATAAGTATATTAAGGGCAAGAGGATAACCAGGGAAAGGGTAGGGCCCATTAGGGACCAAAGTGGCAATCTGTGTGTAGAGCCAGAGGATGTAGGCGGGGTTTTAAATGAATTTTTTGCATCTGTGTTCACTATGGAGAAAGACGATGCAGACATAGAAATCGGGCAAGGGGACTGTGATATACTTGAACATATTAGCATCGAGAGGGAGGAGGTGCTAGCGGTTTTAGCAGGCCAAAAAGTGGATAAATCCCCAGGCCCGGACGAGATGTATCCCAGGCTGCTGTGGGAGGCAAAGGAGGAGATTGCAGGGGCTCTGACACAAATTTTCAGAACCTCTCTGGCCACAGGGGATGTACCAGAGGACTGGAGAACAGCTAATGTAGTACCATTATTCAAGAAGGGTAGCAGGGATAAACCAGGGAATTACAGGCCAGTGAGTCTAACATCTGTGGTGGGGAAATTATTGGAAAAAGTTCTGAGGGACAAAATTAATCTCCACTTGGAGAGGCAAGGATTAATCGGGGATAGTCAGCATGGCTTTGTCAAGGGTAAATCATGTCTGACAAATCTGATTGAATTTTTCGAGGGGGTGACTACGGGGGTGGATGAGGGAAATGCTGTGGATGTGGTTTACATGGACTTCAGTAAAGCTTTTGACAAAGTCCCGCATAGGAGACTGGTCAAGAAGGTAAGAGCCCATGGGATCCAGGGTGCCTTGGCGCGTTGGATCCTAAACTGGCTGAGTGGCAGGAGGCAGAGGGTGATGGTCGAAGGTTGCTTTTGTGACTGGAAGCCTGTGTCCAGTGGGGTACCTCAGGGATCGGTGCTGGGTCCCTTGTTGTTTGTGATCTACATAAATGATTTGGATGAGAATGTAAAAGGTATGATCAGTAAGTTCGCAGATGACACGAAAATTGGTGGGGTGGTAAATTGCGAGGAGGAAAGCCTCAGGCTACAGGACGATATAAACGGGTTGGTCAGATGGGCGGAAAAGTGGCAAATGGAATTTAACCCTGAAAAGTGCGAGGTGATGCATTTTGGACGGACAAATAAGGCAAGGGAATACACAATGAGTGGTAGGACCCTAGGAAGTACAGAGGGTCAGAGGGACCTTGGTGTACATGTACATAGATCCCTGAAGGCAGCGGAGCAGGTAGATAAGGTGGTTAAAAAGGCATATGGGATACTTGCCTTCATTAGCCGAGGCATAGAATATAACAGCAGGGAGGTTATGATGGAGCTGTACAAAACGCTGGTGAGGCCACAGCTGGAGTACTGTGTGCAGTTCTGGTCGCCTCACTATAGGAAGGATGTGATTGCTTTGGAGAGGGTGCAGAGAAGATTCACCAGGATGTTACCTGGGATGGAGCGCCTCAGCTATGAAGAGAGGCTGGACAGGCTGGGGTTGTTTTCCTTGGAGCAGAGAAGGCTGAGGGGGGACCTGATTGAGGTGTACAAAATGATGAGGGGCATAGATAGGGTAGATAAAGAGGAACTTTTCCCCTTAGTGGGGGGGTCAATAACAAGGGGGCATAGATTCAGGGTAAGGGGCAGGAGATTTAGAGGGGATTTGAGGAGGAACTTTTTCACCCAGAGGGTGGTTGGAATGTGGAATTCAATGCCTGAAAGGGTGGTAGAGGCAGGAACCCTCACAACATTCAAGAAGCATTTGGATGAGCACTTGAAATGCCATTGCATACAAGGCTATGGACCAAATGCTGGAAAATGGGATTAGACTGGACAGGGATGGATGGGCGGCGCAGGCACGATGGGCCGAAGGGCCTCTTTCTGTGCTGTAAAACTCTATGACTCTGTGACTCTAATGTGGCAGAGCCACTAAGGTACTTGGATCAACTGTATATAATTTCCT
This sequence comes from Somniosus microcephalus, assembly GCF_052327205.1. Classification (NCBI taxonomy): domain Eukaryota; kingdom Metazoa; phylum Chordata; class Chondrichthyes; order Squaliformes; family Somniosidae; genus Somniosus; species Somniosus microcephalus. The sequence continues at coordinate 41,058,202 of NC_140993.1, read as the reverse complement.
TTAACAATGTGTTAGCTACAGCCTGAATCTGTATCTTTGTATATACTGTTTGCATGTACAGAGCGCGGCCCCTTTAAGAGTGCGGGCAAATGCAATGACGTCACGCCATTCATCACGTGATCCCCAACGGCGGGAAAAATGTGATGACGTCATGACACCGGCCACGGGACCACCCAAGCAGTCCTCGTGGAGCCTCCGAACTGACTAGACCTGTATTCGTAGTTCTCGTGCTTTTGTTTGTTAAAATCAGTTAGTTTTACATTAAACATCTTTTGATTGATCGCCTGAGTTGACCTCAGTCTTTTGATAGGAATTAGACATTCCTACAACAAAATCTAAACAGTGCACTAAAAAAAATGCATAGAGAAATCCCAGCCTTCAAGAAAACTGAAGTACTATTGTAAACAGTATGATTCCGCCTATGCTTTCTACCTACCACCATTGCTACCTACACTGTTGGGCCAATCTACACTGTCACTAAGGTGAAGTGTTTGAATTCAAGGGAGTGCCAGGATAAGAAAGAGTAGTCTTGTTGTCAGGGATGATCACTGGAGCAGACAGTATAAGTGGGTTCCACGGGTAACTGGTGCATCTAGAGAGAGAGAAGGCATTGAGAGATATAGTGAGAAGACAGGTAGATGGTGTTAAGATATGAATACGGAATACATTTATTGTCTGCAATGGCTTATTCCTCTTCATTTAATGCAGCAAGATGACTTTTTCAGCATCTAATAAAGTTATACATGAAAAATGCATAATGACTGAGTTTTTATTCTGAATATATCAGTGCATGGTCAGACCTTAAAACCATGAATACTGAACAATGCAAATCTTTCCCCAAGCATTAAAATTCCAGTCCCATTATACAGCCATTCTACTGAAAGTGTTATCTTGATGAGATCATGCAATTTCTTGGAAAATTATTGTAACTGTACAGTCTTTCCACAAAAGAATTCCAATGGATGAGCACACTTGATTCCTGGTGAATGAACAAATTAGCCATGCTCAAGTTGGGTTTATGCTGGAATTAAAAAGTAATTTCAATAATTGTAATATGTTGTTTTATGGTTGCTGTTTCCACTTAAAGGACATCAAGTGAAGTAATTTTTGATATGGAAATAGTCCACTTGCTGTATAAACGAGCTGGCCTTGTGCCAGTTTCTTTTTGGAAAGTTGAATCTGTTTGCTGAGACTTGATTTAAAAAAAAAAATTGTTCTTTGAATGTGGGCGACACTGGTGCGGTCACATTGATTGCACATCCCAAGTTAGCCTGAGAAGGTGATGGTGGGTCTCCTTCCTGAACCACTGCAGTCCTTGTGGTGCTGGTGCTCCCACAATGATGTTAGGTGAGGAATTCCAGGATTTTGACGCAGCAACAATGAAGGAAATGAAGGAAATGCCCAAGTCAGGATGGTCTGTGTCTTGGAGGGGATCCTGCAGGTGATGTTGTTGTGTATGTACCTTTAAGGGAATAACTGGTCTCAGACTGCAGTACCGGCAGTGACCACCCCTGTATAAAAGACGCTAGCAAGCCTCTGTAGTTTCAGTTTCCCGATTGACTCCATTCAGTAAAGACTTGTTTAAATCAACTCCTGCTGTCCGTGTCTCAATTATACACGGACATAATATTGGCGACGAGCAGATACGAACTTACCTACAGTCTACACCACCTCCTGGGATCCATTCCTGAAGCGAAGTGAGCAGAGGTCGAGGCCAGAAGGAAGAAAGAAGCAGTAGAAACGGGCGCCGACCGTGGGCATCTGCCCCTGAGTCAGCGGAGTTGAAGATTGCTGGAGAAGCTGTCGAGAGTGGGGCCTCGTTCCTGTCGACGGTGCTTCAGCTAATCGGGCTGGTGGCAGGTAGTACACTGATCCTTCCTGGGCTGCGGCGGTCGTGAACTCGAGCGGGTGGCTTGCAACGGGGCTGAGCAGCGTTGTCGGGAAGAGGAGAGAGAGAGAGGGTGGAGCACACAGGGCGCGGCCGGTGCTACGAAGCCGGGTAGCGTACGGACCCGAGAAGAGGGAGGCAAGAGTCCCACAGGGTTGTTCCACGACGGGAATATAATAAAAAAAAAGGAATATTAAACACGCAGGAAACCGCGAGGAGCTGCAGGGTGCAATGGAAACCGCGGAAAGCAGTGCTAGCAACAGCGGGGAAGAAGGCAAAGCACGGGAGGCGCCATCTTAATCAGCGGGGAAGAAGGCAAAGCGCGGGAGGCGCCATTTTGTTAAATCGGGGAAGAAGGCAAAGCGTGGGAGGCGCCATTTCAGATTTTCAAGATGCCGAAGACTGGCTGTATCACTGCCTTTGATAATACAATAGAGGACTGAACCACGTATGTGGAAAGAGTCGAGGTATATTGCGCGGCAAACGAAATAGCCGATGAGAAAAAGGCATCGGTATTGTTAAACTTAATGGGCGCTAGAACGTACGGCCTATTGCGTGACCTGATTACTCCAGCCAAACCGAAGGCGAAGAGTTTTAATGAAATTGTTGCTGTCCTACAGGAACACCTAAACCCTGCACCGCTGCTGATAGCAGAAAGATTTAAATTCCACAGGAGAACTCAGCATAAAGATGAGAGCAATGCTGAGTACCTTACGGAACTACGCAAGCTATCAAAGCACTGCCAGTTCGGAGCAGGACTGGCACATACCCTACGGGACAAATTTGTCTGTGGACTCCTGAGTGAAGGAACACAGAAGAAGTTACTCTCAGAGAAAGAGCTAACGCTAGATAAGGCTTTCAGCGTGGCAGTATCGTATGAAGCAGCAGCCAGGGGAGCTGCGGAAATACAACAAAAGCCACAGGAATATGGCACCCACGAAATGACACGGGGATTTGCAAAATGTTATCGCTGCGGCAGAACTAACCATGACCAGAAGGACTGCTGGTCCAAGGACAAAATATGCAGGCAATGCAGAAAGATGGGACACATTGCACGAGTTTGCAGGTCTGGGAAGAAGACCAGCGACAACAAAAAGGCTACTAAGGAACCGTACAAGAAAGTACAAAAGATGACAGACAGTAGTTCCGAAGACCAGATGAGCGATAGTGAATCCGGGAACAAGAGACTAAGCTGTCTCAAACTTCACAATGTAATCGCAAAAGAGGATCACCGAACCATTTGGGTCACCCTCACGATAGCAGGGTCCCAAGTTAAAATGGAATTGGATACAGGATCAGCGCTAACCGTCATGAATCGACGAGACTACGAGCGGCTATTCTCACACATACCCTTGAGGGAGACATCCATTGTCTTGACGACGTATACGGGGCAAAAAGTATACCCCAGAGGAAAAATAAGGGTGCCTGTCGAATACAACGGCAAGAAAATACGGAAATTGTATCTCTACATACTGCAAAATGGTGGACCACCGTTATTGGGACGTGAATGGATCAGGAAGATAAGCTTAGATTGGCACTCCATTCATGCAATGACGGTGGATGGTAAAAAAGATGAAGACGTCACTCCTGGACGATTGTCAACAATCTTAGCTAACGCCAAAGAGGTATTTCAACAAGAACTGGGCACTCTTAAAGGCGTAACCGCCTCGATAAAAATAGAAGAGAATGCAATTCCCAAGTATTTCAAAGCAAGACCGGTACCATATGCAATTCGCCAAGCCGTCGAGGCAGAGCTGGAGAATCTGGAGAAGGCAGGTGTGTTGTCTAAGGTCGACTGGAGAGAGTGGGTGACACCCATCGTTCCTGTCATGAAGAAAACGTTAAGCAATAAGTCTGAGGAGCCAAGGAAGGTTCGCATCTGTGGGGACTTCAAGGTGATGGTGAGCCCAGTCCTTCACACAGTACAATATCCTCTTCCAAGGATAGAAGATATCTTCGCCTCACTATCTGGAGGGAAGCGTTTTACAAAAATTGACCTAGCACAAGCATATTTGCAGATGGAGGTTGAAGAATCCTCTAGGAAGTATCTCACGATAAACACTCACAAAGGTCTTTACCAGTATCATCGATTGGTATTCGGAGTAGCATCGGCTCCGGCGATATGGCAAAGAGCGATGGAACAAGACCTGCAAGGGATTCCGGGGACTCAGTGTTACTTGGACGACATCCTTGTGACAGGTGAAGATGACAGTGAACACCTTAACAACCTAGAACAGGTGCTCACTAGACTACGGGAACATGGGCTACGAGCCAACCGCCCCAAGTGTGAGTTTTATAAGAAACAGATATCGTATTGTGGCCACGTGATTGATGAAGAGGGGTTACATAAGTCCCCTGACAAAATTGAAGCGGTTGTTAAGGCCCCAGCGCCTGAAAATGTGTCGCAACTGAGGTCATTCCTCGGATTGGTGAATTACTACCATAAGTTTTTACCGAATTTGTCCACAATTCTGCACCCACTGAACGCCCTACTACGAATGGGAGTAGCATGGAAATGGAGCAATGGCTGTAAGCGGGCCTTTCAGAAGAGTAAGGACTTAATCACTTCAAGAGAAGTATTGGCTCACTACAACCCAGCACTGCCGATCAGACTGGCGTGTGATGCGTCTCCCTACGGCATTGGGGCGGTACTGTCACATAAATTCCTTGATGGTTTAGAGAGGCCGATAGCTTTTGCGTCACGCTCGTTAACTTTTGCCGAGCATAACTACGCCCAGATTGACAGAGAGGCTCTCAGCCTAGTGTGGGGGGTGAAGAAGTTCAATCACTACCTGCACGGTCAAAAATTTACTCTACTAACTGATCATCAACCTCTTGTCTCCATTTTCAACACTCAGAAGGGCGTACCGATAATGACAGCGCAACGGCTGCAGAGGTGGTCCCTTTTCCTAGGGGCACACCAATATGACATCGAGTACAAAGGAACTAAACAGCATGGGAATGCTGATGGATTGTCGCGCCTACCATTGCCGACGGTGGAAGAAGACCTTGCAGTGGATCCAATGGAGACATTCCACTCGACCATAGTCGAATGTCTCCCTGTGACGAATGCAAATATATAAAAGGAAACACGAAATGACCCTACACTATCCCGGGTCTATGATTTAACGGTGAAGGGATGGCCAGCACATGGCGAACCACTGCTGCCAGCATTCTCGCCGAGAAGAGAACAGCTGTCAGTGTGCAGGGGAACCTTGATGTGTGGATCCAGAGTAGTAATTCCACCCAAATTGCAGGATAGAGTGCTCAATGAGCTTCATGAGGGTCATCTGGGAGTGGTAAAAATGAAGAACTTAGCCAGAACGTTTGTGTGGTGGCCGGGAATCGATAGAGAAATCGAAGAGATGACCAAGAGCTGCACAGGATGCCAGAAGGTCCAAAACACCCCACCACAAGCTCCTCTACATCCATGGGAGTGGCTCTCATTTTCATGGCAAAGGGTGCACATTGATTTTGCTGGTCCCTTCATGGACTCGATGTTTTTAATTGCGGTGGATGCACATTCAAAGTGGCCAGAGGTAATAAAAATGTCCTCAACCACCACAGAAAAAACTATCATAGTTTTACGAACCATATTCGCCAGGAATGGGCTGCCTGAACAGATTTGTTCTGACAATGGACCACAGTTTGTGTCTGAAGAGTGACGGAGGTTCTTAAAGAACAATGGTGTTAAGCATTACACATCTGCCCCATATCATCCAGCCACTAATGGATTGGCCGAGAGGTTTGTTCAAACATTCAAGAAGGCTATCAAGGCAATGTGTAATGAAGATATACCCCTACAACACAAGGTGGACAACTTCTTGTTTGCCTACCGGAATGCGACACATGCGGTTACCAACCAAACTCCAGCCATGACGTTCTTCAATCGAAGACTACGATGCCGCTTGGATTTGGTTAAGCCAAACGTCAGAAGAGATGTGGAGAACAGGCAGTTTCAGAATATGAATGAAAGGCCGACCAGGAGTTTTAAGATAGGTCAACCAGTTTTGGCCCGGGACTACCGCACTGAGAAATGGCAGTCAGGAACGATTTGTACACGGCAAGGACCTCTCATGTATACCGTGGACGTTGGAGAGAGCATTGTAAGACGCCATGCTAACCAGATTCTAGAGTCACTGGAAAACGTCAACTCCACACCACGATCTGGTACACCTGGCAATGAAATCGACGTACCAATTGCAGCTACCGCAGAATCGGTGATATTGGAAGCAGATGAACCAAACAACGACATGGATCCAGACTCAACCTTGCCAGAAGAACCTGGTACTCCAAAGAGGCGTTATCCAGACAGAATCAGGAAGCCTCCTCAAAGACTGAACTTATAATTGCTTAACCTCAACCAATGTATCTAGCAACCGTAATTGTGATTGTAATTAGTTATCATTTAGTTTGTTAAATGAATGTTATGTACTGTTTATCTAAAAGGGGAGGAATTGTTGTGTATGTACCTTTAAGGGAATAACTGGTCTCAGACTGCAGTACCGGCAGTGACCACCCCTGTATAAAAGGCGCTAGCAAGCCTCTGTAGTTTCAGTTTCCCGATTGACTCCATTCAGTAAAGACTTGTTTAAATCAACTCCTGCTGTCCATGTCTCAATTATACACGGACATAATAGATGTTGTCTCTTATTGTTGCTGATATGCTGACACAATAAGCTAGTTGCATTTCTACACAAGTAACCGTATCATTGGCTGTGTCTCCCAGCATGTAGTTTCCTTTTCAATCTGGTTTGGATATTTCAGACACCAAAATAAAATGGGTGATACAAGTATTCAAGTTTAGTTTGATATTTTGTGACATTAGAATTCGTTGAAATTTTACTTCATTTTATATTTGAGTGTGAAAGGAAGATTGTTTTCAGGATTAGCCGTGCATGTATAAATTAGTCAACTAAGTGGGTGTGTATATGAGGCACTGGAACAGGTCATCTACTTTTCACAACTGATGCCCACTGTTCTCTGAAAGCAGAGAACCCTGGTTATCTATGAGTGCTCTGAATCTCACCTTTATAATTGCCCCCTGCCACCACTAACAATGGTAGTGATGTTTAGTATCCATAGCAGCATCATAAGCTTTCATAAGACGTGCTTCTGCTGTGCCCGTGGCCTGTGTACGCTGCCTCTGCAGATACTGCAGCTGGTGGCACTTAGCTCTATTGCAGTGCAGAAAACTGTTGAATCACATCAGTCGTATGTGAGATAGCAGTAAGCGCTGAGACACAAAGATCATCGTCCAACATTGCTAGTATAAAACCGAGGGAGTGCAGCAAAGATTCACCAGACTGATACCTGGGATTGCAGGAATGACGTATGAGGAGAGATTGGATCGGTTGGGCTTATACTCGCTGGAGTTTAGAAGAATGAGAGGGGATCTCATTGAAACTTATAAAATTCTAACAGGACTAGACAGACTAGATGCAAGAAGGATGTTCCCGATGGAGGGGGAGTCCAGAACCAGGGGTCACAGTCTAAAGATAAGGGGTAAGCCATTTAGGACAGAGATGAGGAGGAATTTCTTCACTCAGAGAGTGGTGAACCTGTGGAATTCTCTACCACAGAAGGCAGTTGAGGCCAATTCATTAAATATATTCAAGAAGGAGTTAGATATATTTCTTACGGCTAAAGGGATCAAGGGATATGGGGAGAAGGCAGGGACAGGGTACTGAATTTGGATTATCAGCCATGATCTCATTGAATGGTGGAGCAGGCTCGAGGGGCCGAATGGCCTACTCCTGCTCCTATCTTTTATGTTTCTATGAGTGACTCACCAACAGCTGGCGCATGTTACGGTATCCTCTGATTAAAAACTGGGTCCGTGACGTTTGCATCTATACATAGCTGAGGAGTGGCACTCAGCAGGCTGGGCCTCCACTCAGAATCTGACACACCTTCCAAACTTGCAGTGGGATGTCTTTCTCGTGAACACCTGATCCTTCACCTGGTGATTCCTCCTCTTCAGAACTAACTGAGAATTCTGGAGTGCCAGTGTCTGTGCTGGTGCTTGGCGTCAGAGAGGGCGATGAGTGTTGCTATGGTTGAATAGCTGAACTCTGGGATGTGCTGGCTCTCCTTCATCCGTAACGAAAGCTAATGGTATTTTTGGGGAAGTCTAATCTATTTTTCTTGTTCGAAGTGAAAAAGCAAATCCATAAGTTTGCTCCACTTATACGATCTTCGCCATTTTAAAAAGATCTGTTTCAATTGTGCATTCATTCACAGTACTTTTCCACACAAAGACATGGGGACAAAATTATGAGTTGTAACAGCATCTTTTCTATACATGGGTACATAGATAGCTTATGCAAATTGTTGGCTATTTTCCAGAGAAATTGCAAAAACACATAAAGATTCTGTATCAACTCTACATTAATTTAAAAAAATGCATTTCCTTTCCATATCATAGAATCATAGAATGATACAGCATAGTCCTGTACATTTTTCCCTTCAAATATTTATCCAATTCCCTTTTGAAGTTATTATCGAATCTACTTCCACCAGCCTTTCAGGCAGTGCATTCCAAATCACAAGTCTGTGCGTAATTTTTTTCCCCTCATGTCACCTCTGGTTCTTTTGCCAATCACCTTAAATCTGTGTCCTCTGGTTACTGACCCTTCTGCCACTGGAAACAGTTTCTCCTTATTTACCCTGTCAAAACCATTCATGATTTTAAACACCTCTATCAAATCTCCTCTTAACCTTCTCTGCTCTAAGGAGGACAACCTCAGCTTCTCTAGTCTGTCCACATAACTGAAGTCCCTCATCTCTGGTACCATTCTAGTAAATCTCCTCTGCACCATCTCTAAGGCCTTGACATCCTTTCTAAAGTGTGGTGCCCAGAATTGACACAATACCCCAGCTGAGGCCTAACCAGCGTTTTATAAACTTTTAGCACAGCTTCCTTGCTTTTTATGCCTCTATTTATAAAGCCAATGATCCCATAGGCCTTTTTAAGAGCCTTCTCAACTTATCCTGCCACCTTCAAAGATTTGTGTGCATACACCCCCAGGTCTCTCTGTTCCTGCACCCCCTTTAAAATTGTACCGTTTAGTTTATATTGCCACCCCCATCCTCTCCATGTCTGACTTCTGAAGCTAGCTTAGTGTGATACGGTTATGCTCCTTCCAGTTCAGGACCGCCTTCCCATTCTATGCCACATGGAGAACTGGTCTTTGACATTTTGCAATGTAATTTCTCCATATTGTCAGGGTTGTTGTTCTTGTGCAGCACCAAATAGGTAATTCTGTACAAAATCAATTACCTTTGGCATTGCTTATACCAGTTAAGTGGCTGTTAATCAATTAGAGAAGTGAGAAATGAGCATTTTTACAGGTATATTGAGTTTGTATTAGTTTCCAGTGGTATCCCTGACAAACACATTTCCTGAAATCATGGAAAGAATAATGAAGATGATGAGGCATCATTTTAATTTGTTGCTGTTTAATTGTACAAACAATGAGGAGACTAACATCTTGTTTTCCAAAAGTATAAATTATACCCAATGTAAAAAAAATTTTGATTAAAAAAACATTGTTGCTAAACCTGCTAATCCTTCAGTGTACTCAATCTCTCCCAGTGTGTATTTGCCACTCTAAGAAGCTTTGTTTGATAATGGTTTTGTGAGTGAATTGCATACATAATTTATAAATCCCATCTGACATTCTGAATAATCGTTCCATGCTATCTGATCTTCAAGGAGGCTAAATCCTAATAGCCTCTGTTTAGTGAACTGTTCTACTTGGGTGGAATGCGGCTTTATTTAATAAGACATAAACAATGGGAAGATGCAAGCCTTCAAGGTCTCTATAGATAAAACACCATTACAAAGGGTCACTTATTATTTCGGGACAGTTATAATGAGACAGTAATTTTTTTTTAACTTACTTATTTCAGCTTTAATTTAGACATCTATTCAAGCTCTGTCCTTCTAATGATCCCAGCCCATCAAGCTTCTATTGTGATGAATGGAATGCTTGTCACTAAAGTAGCTAATTCAGTAATAGTCTGCTTTAAGGAGACATCCAGTTGAAGGCCAATTGACAGGTGGGGGAAAGTATATCTCTGAACCTGTAATGTGCAGCAAGGGTAGAATTTAAGTTGGTGTTTGGTGCAGGCCTGTGGTTTTCTGTAGAATGGAAAATCAAGAATTTTACATGTTAGAGAGCCACTGTAACTATTATCAGTAGTTCAATGTCTGGATTAAAATATATTGGCCCAGTAATTCGGGTCCCAACGCGTGAGTAAGCACCAGAGGTGGAACGCGTGCGCGCAGGAGTCTGCGCGTGCGCGCTGAAATTCCTTTTTTTTTACAGGGTTGCCCGTGCGATAAGGCCTCCAGTTTTTACGTGAGAAAAAAGCAGACGTAAGTACTTAGTTTTAAAAGGTAAGTGGTCTATTAATTAAAGTTAGAATTTTTTTTCCACAGGTTTATTATTTTTAAAGACTTTACAGTAAGGTAAGTGTATTTTTAGACCCGATTTTTTAAAAAATTACTTTTTTCAAAAATTGGAATAATTGTTTAAATTAGTTTTTTAGAGTTATTAATAGTTCATTTAATTAGTGGGATTTTTAAAAACTTTTATTTGAAGTTTAAGTACTGTTTTGGGCACCCGGAGTTTTCATGAGTTTGACAGTTCTTACTATCAAACTCATGAATGAACTTTTGCAAGTTGGGTTGCCCAGTGCTCACGTGATCCCAGCCGGCTCATCGAACTAACTACGCCGCTGGATCATGCAAGCACAGCGCGCCGGGAGCTGAACCGGGCCACTGACAGGAAATCCACGCAGGGCCAGGCTTCAACTGTCGGCGCGCTATGTAAGTGTAGGTCGGGGGCTTGCACCCGCAGGAAGCCCCCGACACCAATTTCTGGGCCAATAGTTGAAACCTATTCTTAACTAGTGTTGAAGCTCTGTTGCAAAACAAAGAATTTACATTCAAGATATCTTTCGAGTGGACTTGCTGAGCAGTAAGACAGTTAAAGATTTAAGCACATTGCACATGGAAGAGATTTTCAGCACTGTTTCCTCATCACCTGTTATTGATATGTACTTCAGACCTAGTTCAGTAATAGCACAGTACTGCTATATGATCAAAAAGAAAAAAGAAAGACTTGCATTTATATAGCACCTTTCACAATCTCAGGACGTCCCAAAGCGCTTTACAGCCAAGGAAGTACTTTTGAACTGTAACCACTGTTGTAATGTAGGGAACACGGAAATCAATTTGCACACAGCCAGGTCCCACAAACAGCAATGAGATAATGACCAGATAATCTGTTTTCATGATGCTTCTAAAATCACTTCACAGGGCTGAAGATGAATATCGAGTCGTGGTGAAAAGTTAGAGAAGGTGACAGGGAGCAGAGTCAAATGGTCGGGTTTGACATTGCTTTTGAGGCAGAGAGGTGCAGCAAAGCAAATGGGTTTAAGAAGCGCATTCCAAAAATGTGGAACCAAGACAACTGACGGGTCTGTCACTGAAGGTGGAACAGAGAGAATAAGCTGGAGTTGAAACAATGCTTGCATGTTCCTTGGCTTGAGGAATTTGCAGAAATAGCAAGGGGAGAGGAGGCCATGGTGGGACACATAGATGAAGAAAATGGTTTTAGAATTCATCGGGGCAAGATTTCCAATAGAGATTGGCAAGGACAGGTGTGATAAGGAAGCAAGACTTACTGTTGGATAGGGTGAAGGCAGCAGAGTTTTATATAAGTTGCAATTAATGTAGGTTGGATCTTGGGAGCACAATAAGAAGAGCTTTGGAATAAGTCGAGCCTGGAGGTGATGAAGTTGTGAATGTGGTTTCATTGGCAGTGGGTATAAGGTGGGGGTGGAGTGGGTGATGTCATAGAGGTAGAATTAGGTAGTCTTTGATGGTGGTTACAAGGTGGGGATCGAAGCTCAGTTCAGGATCAAACAGGGCACAGAGGTTGCACACTGTTGAGATCAGCCTGACTGAGCAGCCAGTAAGGGGGATGGATTCAGGCATGTGGGGGATCTCTCCCTATGCCCAGTTTGTGCCAGCAGGCCATGCCAATAAATTTCTAGGCCAAACGGTTCTTCCAACCAAACCATGAAACATGTTCATTTACTCTCACAAATGCTAGAATGCAGCATGGGCATTTAAGCATCACTGTCTTTGTTCTTCCAGTGTCTAAAGACTACTTCTCTCCTTGCAGGACAGAGTGGCTCATAACATAAGAAAGCAGACCAGAATGCGAGGAGGGTGCCAACATTTTAAGTCCTTGAGCACAGGGTGATCAGAACCAGTGGGACTAAGGATGTAGAGAGTGGGGGAGGATAAAGTCAGCACCTGTCCCCAAACTCAAGGCTAGTACCATCCTGCTTTAGTTATTTCTTTTCCCCCTTAGACATACACTCAAGCACAAACATTGGCTCACAGTATATTTCTAAGAAAGTACAATTTGAAGGGAAGTTTCTCAGGTCGTCTAAGAGGCAGTGGTTTGTAGACTTTCTGTGATGGGTTCATCTTCTAGCCCTGGCTATTATGAATGTGAAGTGCCAACTTAAGGTTCTTTTTTCCCTCTTTTCTCCCCTACTCTCCCAAATCTGTATTCATCTGAGGTCCACAGACATGCATTTTCTTGTCACAATTAGCAATCATGAGTGGGAAACCCAGCTCGTTTATTTCCCTCCCTAGCCCAGACATGCTCCCTAGTCAGGTGAGTGGGATTAATTGGATAGCTCTTTCAAAGGCACGATGGGCCAAATGGCCTCCTTCTGTGCTGTATGATTCTATGCTGAGGCACCCTGGCTAAGATCAGCACTGCCCAGGATTCAATCTGGTGTTCTTCTGCACATGGCCCAAGTCTACACTGGACAGTGCATTTACCTACTATGCCATTGGAGGAACACCTGTAACTTCGGTTCCAAATTCTTGAGCAGGGTAAAAATTTGTCGTCAGACAGCAATCTTTGGTGTACAATTGCTACATGTAGTGCAGTAAGACTTATTTTTAACTAGTTGATGTTTTTGAGGAGGTAATTAACGTGGCCATTAAGGGAGTGTCTATGGATGTTATTTATATGGACTTCCAGAAGACATTCAACAAGTTTCCACACAAGAGATTGTTAACAAAAATGAGAGCACATGGAATTGGAGGCAATCTATTGGCTTGGATAGGGAATTGGTTAAGAGATGGAGACAGAGAGTAGGGATGATGGGCATGTACTCAAATTGGCAGGATGTGACTAATGGTGTCCTGCAGGGATCTGCACTGGGGCCTCAGCTTTTCACAGCAAAGGGACATTGATAGACTAAGTGGGCTGGATTTTACCAGTCCTGAGGAGATGGGTCTGGAGGTGGGACTGCTGGGAAAATCCTAAAAAATGGGAGCGGGTCCCAAAACTGAAGTCAATGGGAATCAAGGGGAAAACTCTCCATTGGTTGGAGTCATACCTAGCACAAAGGAAGTTGGCTGTGGTTGTTGGAGGTCATTCATCTCAATCACATGACATCACTGCAGGAGTTCCTCAGGGCAGTGTCCTAGGCCCAACCATCTTCAGCTGTTTCATCAATGACCTTCCCTCCATCATAAGGTCAGAAGTGGGGATGTTCACTGATGATTGCACACAGTTCAGCACCATTCGAGACTCGTCAGATACTGACGCAGTCCGTGTCCATATGCAACAAGACCTGGACAACATTCAGACTTGGGCTGACAAGTGGCAAGGAACATTTGCACCACACAAGTGCCAGGCAATGACCATCTCCAACAAGCGAGACCCTACCCATCTCCCCTTGACATTCAATGGCATTACCAACGCTGAATCCCCCACCATCAACATCCTGGGGGTTACCGTTGATCAGAAACTAAACTGGACCAGCCATATAAATACTGTGGCTACAAGAGCAGGCCAGAGACTGGGAATTTTGTGGCGAGTGTCTCACCTCCTGACTCCCCAAAGCCTTTCCACCATCTACAAGGCACAAGTCAGGAGTGTGATGGAATACTCTCCACTTGCCTGGATGAGTGCTGCTCCAACAACACTCAAGAAGCTCGACACCATTCAGGATAAAGCAGCCCGCTTGATTGGCACTCCATCCACCACCTTCAACATTCACTCCCTCCACCACCGGCGCACTGTGGCTGCAGTGTGTACCATCTACAAGATGCACTGCAGCAACTCGCCAAAGCTCCTTCAACAGCACCTTCCAAACCCGCGACCTCTACCACTTAGAAGGACAAGGGCAGCAGACGCATGGGAACATCACCACCTACAAGTTCCCCTCCAAACCACACACCATCCTGACTTGGACCTGTATCGCCGTTCCTTCACTGTTGCTGGGCCAAAATCCTGGAACTCCCTTCCTAACAGCATTGTGGGTGTACCTACATCATATGGACTGCAGCAGTTCAAGAAGGCGGCTCACCACCATCTTCTCAAGGGCAATTAGGGATGGGCACTAAATGCAGGCCTAGCCAGCGATGCCCACATCCCATCAATGAATTAAAAAAAAAAACCCGCCTCCAACCAATCTTCCCGGGAGTCAGGTCCCCGATTTGCGCAGGGTCCCAACTCCTAGAGGCGGGAAGAGGATTACAGTCACTTAACTACTTGTTAACAGGTAGTTAACAGGCAGTTAAGAGGCTTTTTCCAATTTTTCGACTGCTGCTGCAGGCTTCCCGACATTGGGGAATCCCGCCAGGGTAAGTGAGGCGTGATGTGGGTCTATTGTAATTTTTGTGCATAGATGACAGCTACAGAAGTGGTTTAAAGGATTCAATGGGACACTGGTGAGTTGCAGAGGTAAGGAAAAGTTATGAAAGTAATTTTTAATGTGTTTAGATGTTTCTGCAGGTGACAAGCTGTGAAGTGTTTGTGTAGCCTCATCTCATCGGAAGAAGTGACTGATGGCTTCTGCAATCTCAGCAGCAGCTGCCATCTGTTTTATCCTAAGGAGAGAGTAATTGGAGAGCCTGGGTACAAGGGCTCACCTTTGGACAGTGATTATCAGTGTTTGACAGCACCTCAGTGCTGTCAAATACTGTCAAATCATCTGTCAAACAAGTGTGGTGCATATGCCTTTAAGAAAACCGGCAGATGAAGCATCATCAACTGACGTCATCTGACACCGGCTTTCCCTTAATTGGCTGGCAAGCCCGCAGGGCAGGCTTAACAAGGCCTATCAGGGGAAAATAGTGTCAGCTCATCAGACGCCGCTGGGGGCAGGAGTGGAACCCGAAAACCAGCAGTCCCGCCTCGAACTCAGCCTTCTAGACAAGATTCCGCCCAGTGAGTGGGCAAAACTGCGGCAGATGGTGCTCAATGTGGGAAAGTGTGAGGTCATCCAATTTGGACCTAAGAAAATATTCAATGACCCTGATTCTGTGCTGTAAATTCTATGCAATTCTATTTAATATACTCAGATACAGAAATTACAACAGAGTTACTGTGGCTCAGACCTAGTTTCTTCAAGGGTTACATTAGTTGCCATGACAGCTGAGCAACAAGCCTTCACAGTTCAAAATGGACCAGGAACATAGGAACAGGAGTAGGATCAGAGTATTTTCTAAATGGTGAGAAGTTAGGAACTGGGGATGAGCAGAGAGATTTAGGGATCCAAATAGAGAAATCACTAAAAGCTATGATATAAATTAAAAGGCTAATGGAATGTTGGCCTTTATCTTAGGAGGGCTGGAATACAAAGGGATGAAAGTTATGTTAAAGCTGTACAGAGCCTTGGTTAGCTCCCATCTGGAGCACTGCATTCAGTTCTGGGCACTGCATTCAGTTCTGGGCACTGCACCTCAGGAAGGATACACTGGCCTTGAAGAGGGTGCAGCACAGATTCACCTGAATGATCCCAGGGCTAAAATGGTTAAATTATGAGGACAGGTTGCATAGACTAGGCTTGTATTCCCTTGAATAGAGAAGATTAATGGGTGATCTAATTAAAGTGTTTAAGATGATTAAAGGATTTGATAGGGTAGATAGAGAAAAACTATTTCCTCTGGTGGGTGAGCCCAGCACTTTCAAAAGGCTTTCGATAAGGTCCCACATAAGAGATTAGCGTGTAAAGTTAAGGCACATGGGATTGGGGGCAAGGTATTGACTTGGATAGAGAACTGGTTGGCGGGCAGAAAGCAGAGAGTAGGAATTAACGGGTCTTTTTCCGAGTCCAGGCAGTGACTAGTGGGGTACCGCAGGGATCGGTCCTTGGACCCCAGCTATTCACAATATATATTAATGATCTAGATGAGGGAACTAGATGTAATATCTCCAAGTTTGCAGACGACACAAAGCTGGGTGGGCATGTGTGCTGCGAGGAGGATGCTGAGAAACTCCAGGATGATTTGGACAGGTTGGGTAATTGGGCAGAAGCGTGGCAGATGCAATATAACGTGGATAAATGCGAGGTTATCCACTTTGGTGTCAAAAACAGGAAGGCAGACTATTATCTGAATGGCAATAGATTGGGAGAAGGGGAAGTGCAACGAGACCTGGGTGTCCTTGTGCACCAGTCGCTGAAGGTAAGCATGCAGGTGCAGCAGGCGGTGAAGAAGGCAAATGGTATGTTGGCCTTCATAGCGAAAGGGTTTGAGTACAGGAGTAAGGATGTCCTGCTGCAGTTGTACAGGGCCTTGGTGAGACCACACCTTGAGTACTGTGTGCAGTTTTGGTCGCCTTATCTGAGGAAGGATGTTCTTGCCATGGAAGGAGTTCAGTGAAGATTCACAAGGCTGATCCCTGGGATGGCAGGAATGACGTATGAGGAGAGATTGGGTCAATTGGGCTTATACTCGCTGGAGTTTAGAAGAATGAGAGGGGATCTCATCGATACTTATAAAATTCTAACAGGTCTGGACAAACTAGATGCAGGGAGAATGTTCCCGATGGTCAGAGAGTCCAGAACCAGGGGTCATAGTCTAAGGATAAGGGGTAAGCCATTTAGGACAGAGACGAGGAAGAATTTCTTCACCCAGAGAGTGGTGAACCTGTGGAATTCTCTACCACAGAAGGCGGTTGAGGCCAAGTCTTTAAATATATTCAAGAAGGAGTTAGATATATTTCTTAGAGTTAAAGGTATCAAGGGATATGGGGAGAAGGCAGGTACGGGGTACTGAGTTTGGGTGATCAGCCATGATCTCATCGAATGGCGGAGCAGGCTCGAGGGGCCGAATGGCCTACTCCTGCTCCTATCTTCTATGTTTCTATGTTTCTATAATTAGAACTAGCCTGTTCACGGGTGATGTCTGAAATCACTTCTTCACACCAAAGGTAGTGGAAATCTGGAACTCTCTGCCACAATAAGCTGTTGAGGCTAGGTCAATTGAAAATTTCAAAACTGTACTTGTTAGATTTTTCTTGGCAAGGGTATTAAGTGTTACGAAACCAAGGAGGGTAATGGAGTAAGGATACAGATCAGCCATGATCTCATTGAATGGGGGAACAGCATCGAGGGGCTGAATGGCCTACTCCTGTTCCTATGTTCCTGGTCCATTTTGAACTGTGAAGGCTTGTTGCTCAGCTGTCACAGCAACTAATGTAACCCTTGAAGAAACTAGGTCTGAGCCACAGTAACTCTGTTGTAATTTCTGTATCTGAGTATATTAAATAGAATTGCATAGAATTTACAGCACAGAATCAGGGTCATTGAATATATTTAAGGTGGAGATAGACAGATTTTTGAATGATAAGGGAGTCAATGTTATGGGGAGCGGGCATGGAAGTAGAGTTAGTCATAGAGTTATGCAGCACAGAAAGAGGCCCTTTGGCCCATCGCGTCCACGCCGGCCATCAATCCCTGTCTAATCTAATCCCATTTTCCAGCATTTGGTCCGTAGCCTTGTATGCTATGGCATTTCAAGTGCTCATCCAAATGCTTCTTGAATGTTGTGAGGGTTCCTGCCTCGACCACCCTTTCAGGCAGTGAGTTCCAGATTCCAACAACCCTCTGGGTGAAAAAGTTCTTCCTCAAATCCCCTCTAAACCTCCTGCACCTTACCTTGAATCTATGCCCCCTTGTTATTGACCCCTCTACTAAGGGAAAAAGTTCCTTTCTATCTACCCTATCTATGCCCCTCATAATTTTGTACACCTCAATCAGGTCCCCCCTCAGCCTTCTCTGCTCCAAGGAAAACAACCCCAGCCTGTCCAGTCTTTCTTCACAGCTGAAGCACTCCAGCCCAGGTAACATCCTGGTGAATCTCCTCTGCACCCTCTCCAAAGTAATCACATCCTTCCTATAGTGTGACGACCAGAACTGCACACATTATTCCAGCTGTGGCCTAACCAGCGTTTTGTACAGCTCCATCATAACCTCCCTGCTCTTATATTCTATGCCTCGGCTAATGAAGGCAAGTATCCCATATGCCTTTTTAACCACCTTATCCACCTGTTCTGCTGCCTTCAGGGATCTATGTATATGCACACCAAGGTCAAGATCAGATCAGCCATGATCTTATTGAGTGGCGGAGCAGGCTCGAGGGGCCAAATGACCTACTCCTGCTCCTGCATCTTATATTTTTATCTAGGCCATTCAGTCCAACTGGTCTGTGCCAGTGTTTATGCTCCACACAAGCCTCCTCCCACCCTACTTCATGTAACCCTATCTGCAAATCCTTCTATTCCTTTCTCCTTCCCTAGCTTCCCCTTAAAGGCATCTATGAAATCAGATGGTGCATATCTCTGTGGGACTATTTCATGAGTAGATATAACCTTGAGGACCGAAGTCATGAATGAGTTACTCAGTTGTTCATGTGTAAAATAATTTCTGTGTATGTTATGTCCGTTTCAATAATGATCAATTTACTGTTTTGAATAAGTGATTATTGTAAGAGTAAAATCTGTTTTCATTTGGTACCTACTTGTGCAAGTCTAAAGATTGCAGTGTGATATCATGTGCGTCCCAGCTCGGGATCCACTGGTTGGAGTGGCAGTGGCTATTGCCAGGGGAACATTGTGCCACAGAGCAGGAGAAGCATTGACTTGCCATGGTGGAGAGAGCAGGATGTTAATAAAGAAGTGTGGAGCAGCTGCCTCAAACTTTTGCAGCTTTTTAACGTAGGAAGTAGTTCACTATATTGGTTCTCTCTGTATGTGATTTACAGACATAGCGTTAAAAAGAAGGCCTAGAAATTTGACCACGCAGTCACTGTATTTCGGGCGCTAAAAGGCCACTACATCTCCAATATGGTGGGGAAGGAGCGTCCACTCATTACGAGCCAGAAGCACACAGCCCGCCATATTTGTGTAGGCACAAAAAGTGGCATCCAGGGCCCACGATTGAAACAGGCACTTAGGCCTTTTGCATATTCAAATAAGGGGCACAACGATGTTTGAAGCCGCCCTCTGCAATATTGGGTTGCTCTAAATGCAGCTGGCACCAGGTCAACTGCGTTCAAAGAAAATCAGGTCAACATGAGGCCTAACAGGTAGTCAGTCCTTAAAGGGATCGCTGCAGGCTGCAACCAACAAGGTAAGTGTTTAAAATATACTGAATGCGGAGCCGGGAGGAGCAGGAGTGTCCTCCAAACCTCATGTTCAAGCCACACAGGCTGCTGCCGGCCAACGCACCTCCCCCCTCCATCACGATCACTGCTGCTACCCAACCATTCCAATCATCGCTAACCATGCCCTCCCGGCCACCGCAACCATCCTAATTTGATCGCCTCCCTCTCGACCAGGTTGCTGCTACTTTCCGATCACCCTCCCTCTTTAAAGATTTACCTGAGGGCCGGCACTGGCATTCCAGTGACCCCGATCTTCAATTCCTCTTCAGTAGCGAGCTGCCTGGTGATGCCTATTAAGCCATTTCTGGGCGTGCTCGAATTTCTAGGCCACAGATTTCTAAAGGATACACTTTCTCAACACATATACAGTAAAATATTGGCAATATTTTTTTACCAGTAAATTGATTAATTCACAAGCAATACACTGACAAACCACTTAAATCGTACGATTTAGAATTGGTGCACTAGCAGTGATTTTACTTTGAATGTATAATTCAGCTGTAGCACAGTGTTCCTCTAGTCTTTCTTATACAGTGTTAGAGCAATATCTTAATGACCAGAACTTCATTTCTATGCAGGTTGGCCACATAATTGGTCTCATTGGCCCCGAGGTTAGGGAAGGACAAACTGGCCGGGATTTCCCATTGCGCGTTGCTATACAACAACCCTTGGTTGAAGTGCACAAGGGTGAAGAAAGAGCGAGAACAGGTTTGCGTTCGCTTGTGCTGTCAGTTAGAGTCAGATGGCCTGCTGACAAAGCTCATACACGAATAACGGTGACCATCGTTATATTTCAGTAAAAAAGCCAACATCTTTCGGAGAGGAGCAGAAGGGAGAATATTAAAGAGGGAAATTTATCTCTTTGTAGCCTCCTTGATGTAATTCCACTGCCCTGAGCCATACAGACCATGGAGGTACCAGGGTCCATTCCCAGCCAGTAGTGAATTAGTTGATTTTAGCTGGCTCAACAGTTCAAGTGTTACGATGTGGATTGGTGTCCCTGGTCTAGAGCGGAGAAAAAGCAGGAAGGCTTCCTTCTCCAAATCACTATTTAATGGCTCCTGCAGATTTCACGTGTATGAAGGTCAGGTGAGGCCAGGATTTGACCCTGTTGTGATGTCCTCCGTGAACATGTAGCCTACTGAGTCATTGTAAACAAAGAGCGGCACATCCATCCCGAGTGAACTGTATGTATGATCTATGGGACGCACTGCAGCAACTCACCAAGGTTACTTCAACAATGCCTTCCAGACCTGCACCCTATACCGGTGAGAAGGGCTAGGTTAGAAATTATCTGGGAGCACCATCACTTCCAGGTTCACCTCCCAATCACACACCACCATGACTTGGACACATATCGTCATTCCTTTGTTATTCTGGGGCAATATCTCAGAGTTCCATACCTAATGCCATTGTGGAAGTGCCATTACTATGCTGATTACAGTGGTTAAAGGAGAAGGCCCACCAACACCATCTCAAGGTAACTAGGGAATACCAAAAATGCGGCCTAGCAAATATCGCCCACATCCTGTGGACATATTTTTAGAAATGTAGGCGAGGTACTGGAAGGCTGTTGTAACCTAGAGCATCATACTCCAGCAAATAAATAGCACCTTCAGGTGAACAATGGAGAAAACTGAAAAAAGAAGAGACTGAAAAGAAAGACCCTATTCCATTAAACCCTAACAACTCGATGAATCAGTAAAATAAGAGTGAATTTCAGTAGAATAGATAAATAGTCCTATAGTACTGCAGAATGACAGGAGGAATGAGAGAGGAACATGTTGTCTTTTTAATTTTAACTCATGAGTACATGTAGCCAAGGATAATATTGCACTGAAATGACACATTTCACTGTCGCAAAGAGTAACCAGACTGTCAGCAGTGTCTGAATGTGGCATTTCACTTTCACAGGCAATATGATTCAGTAGACAGTGCAGGACTGGTACAATTACCTGCTCTGCTTTGCATTATGAGTAATTTCTTCAGTCCTGATCAACCAGGAGGGCCATTTTATGATGTTAGAAAAAGCTCATTGGCCAAGAGGTGCACATATCCCAAAGCTGGATGTGTCACATTTCCATGGCAATCGTCTGACTCAATGTTCAGCACTTGAGAATGTTTTTAAAACATTACATTGGGGTCATTCCACTGCTCAATCTACCATCTACCATCTACGGGGAGTCCAGAACCAGGGGTCATAGTCTTGTAAGAATTCGCAATAATTTACAGTTCTGAAGATTCATTTTTTTTGATTAAAGAATCCCTGGGCGATGTGCTTTTAAATTTCCAGGGGTAAAAATGGCTGTCACCACATGGCCGAAGACAAAGGACAATGCTTTGTTTACAAAGCAATTGAATGCTATTAGCATTTGTTTATATATCGAGTGGATACATCTAAACTGCAGAAGAGCCTTTTGTACCTTGAATGGGAAACGTTTAACATTTGAATGGGTTTTAAATCACCCAGCACTGGACAATAGAGCAGTTGTATCTCCCTTTTGTTTCAGCCCAGGGAGCTCCGGAAGACACATTAACCCAGTCTAACCACTTTGAGTTAGCCAATCGCAGCTTTCTCTTGTGTATTGGACCCTTTTGGGTGGGGAATTTTGCACACAGCCCTTGCAAGGCAGAACGGCAGGACCTCACCAGGTATAAAGATAACGGCTGAGAAGCTATCTCTCTCTCTCTCTCTTACTTCGCTGGACCACAGGTGAGCAGGGTGTTCTGACTCCTCAGCAAAGCAACCTAGTTAAGGAGTTTGGGGGATGGTGATTTAAGGGAATTGCTAAGATTGTTTAAATAACATTGTAGCCATTGTATCCCTCGTTTTCGCCATCTGCAATCCCCTGTTATATAGTTTTACAATTTTACGGTGTTCGTGTGGGATAGTTTGATATTTTGATTATAGTTTCTTTTAGTTAATAAAACTTGATTTTTTTCTCTCATCCAAACTACGTGTCTGTTTTAATATCAATAATTATAAGCCCTGCAGTCAGAACTGGAAGGTGGGGTAGCGATTCGAAACCGCTGTTTTAAAATTGGTTTTATTGGAATTGGTCTGATGTGCAGGCAAAGGCTGTAAGACCAGGAAAATTACTTTAAACCAGTTTAAAGAAGCCCCCAAACCCTTACAGTCTAAGGATAAGGGGTAGGACATTTAGGACTGAAATGAGGAGGAATTTCTTCACCCAGAAAGTGGTGAACCTGTGGAATTCTCTGCCACAGAGGGCGGTGGAGGCCAGTTCATTAAATATATTCAAGAAAGAGTTGGATATATTTCTTAAGGCTAAAGGGATCAAGGGATATGGGGAGAAGGCAGGGACAGGGTACTGAATTTGAATGATCAGCCATGATCTCATTGAATGGCGGAGCAGGCTCGAAGGGCTGAATGGCCTACTCCTGCTCCTATCTTCTATGTTTCTATGTATTATACATGACACTTATTAACCCACATATAAGCCTAGAAATGACCCCTGGTGATATTGCAGACAAACACTTAGGCCTCAACTTTACCCCCCTCCCAACAGACGGGAGAGGGTCGGGAGGGAGGGTTAAAATATCCGGATCGGGCAACCCGACTTCATTCCCACCCCTTTAAATTTTAAAGTGCAGAATCCAGGCTAAGGTAGACAGGGGCCTAATTAACATACCAAAGTTGCGGCCTGATGACATCATCGGCGCTGCAACTTAAATTTAACAGAAAGCAGTATTGCCAACCCCACTGCCTCATAAATCAGGAGGAAACTCTTAAAAATCATGAGATTTGGTACAGAAATCATGAGTTGATTTTTGTTTCAAACATAAACAGTTGGTTTATAAACCTCACTGGTGTCTTTATTAATCTCTAACAGTTCACAGCTCTTTACAAAAACTGTATTACTGCATCTGAAAATGCTTTACAAAAACCTTCCCATTCCCAAACCAATCCAAGCCCCCTCCTAGGACTTGCCTGAGGGTTGGTGCTGGCATTGATGTCTTCGCTCGAGCAAGCTGCCCGTGGAGGCACGATCAGTGTTGGCAGCTCGCCTCCCAAGTATGCATATGTGGCCCGAGCACTGTTTTCTCTCGCTCCTCGGGCCTCTTGCTTTCGAGGCCCCACCTCACATGTTATAAAAAATTTGGGGACCCCACCGAGTATAAAAGTTGGTTATACAATTAAGTATATATATTTATTATTTTTGTTTTCCTTACTTAATGTAAGAGCAGGAAGGTGCCTGGGTTCGATCCCTGGCCTATGCTGAGTGACCAGATCTGAGCTAGGGTGGCAGTAACATCACTGATTATCATGCCCCCAACTCAGGTTTCAAGAAGTTCTAACTCCCTCTGTTTTATTTAATAGTTACAAGCAGTGGGTGGGCTGAACGCAGAAGCAATCAAAAAAAAACTTACCGAGATAAATCCGTACAAGCCAGTGAACTCACCCAACCATGCTGCAATAAATGGTGTCCAACAGAACAGCGAGAACTACGCACGCACAGGCTGAGACTATTCCAAATCGTCTCAATACACGGGGGAGCAGGGGAGACTACTGATGGGAAAAGCAGACTAGTAATGGGACAAACCAACTCGCGGACCCTCTGAAATCTTCCTGCGGACATCTAGGGGGCCGTGGACCGCCCCCCTCCCCCGGCCTGACCTAACCCACGTGTCCCAGAACATCCAATCACCAGCAGGCATAATGAAGATTAATTAAGTAGGAAAAAAAATCATGACTTTTCACAGTGGAATCATGAGATCGCGAGTTGGGGTAAATTTTCATTAAAATTGCGTGTTTTGCGATTAATTCGTGAAAGTTGGCAATACTGAGAAAGTGAGGGAAAGGCCTGAGCTATGGAATTTCCAGAGCTGAACCGAGGCGTGAGCTGCTGGTTCCCCAAGATAAGTGGCTCTTTTACTGCTTCTTTTAGGCCAGGAGTAGCAGGAGTGCTCCACCCAGGTCCCTCAAGGAAGCCTTCGACCTCCTCCAGCCCCAATCTCCAACCTTCCACCCCTCTGCTCCAATCTTCAGCCTCCCTCCCCAGCCCCTATCTCCAGGCTCCTTCCCCCAGCCCCGATCTTCGGCCTCCTCCTCCAGCCGTCCCGATCTCCAGCGTCCTTCCCCTCAGCCCTCTTGATCCCAGGTCTCCTGCTCCCAGCCCTTCTGATCGCGGGCCTCTGCCCCCCAGCCCTCCCGATCTCGGGCATACCCCCCCAACCATCCCATTCTTCAGCCTACTTCCCCTAGCCATCCTGATCTCCAGCCTCCTTCCCCCCAGCCCTCCTGATCTCGGGCCTCCTCCCCCCCCAGCCCCTATCTCCAGGCTTCTTCCCCTCATCCCTCCTGATCCCAGGTCTCCGCCCCCCAGCCTTCTTGATCCCAGGTCTCCTCTACCCAGGCCTCCTGATTGTGGGCCTCCTCAGCTCCTGTTCATCCGCCCGCAGGCCAAGCTGTTCATTTGGATATCTGCCTGGCTGGAGATGGCCCTACAAGGTGCAATTGGGGAACTGTGATTAAGATCGGCAGGGCTTCCACATCCCTGGCCTTGCCGGGTTCTTCGGACGATTTCGACCTCACCCGCATCCTCCCCAAATCCCTGTAAATATCAGGGCCTTACTGTTGTTATGATATTCTTCTGTCGTCTACTTTAACACACGCAATAACCCATTATTTTATATGGGTTAACACCCATACTTAATAGCATGTCATCACTGCATTAACAGTTCATCCAGTTATTTCAAGGCTGTTGCCTCTGCTGTTGCTAAACTGCTTTCTCTTGCACTGCTTGTTCAACTGGTTAAGGCAGTGTGTAGCTCATTGTGATATTGTGGCCCCGATTTTCCCTGAGCCGTTGGGCGGGGTTTCAGGCGTGTGGGGGGGGGGGGGCGAAATTCCAAATTTGGGGGTCCTGACACAATCCCGCCCAAAACCCCGCCCCACGCAACTTTCAGGGGCGGCGGGTACCTGCCCCGCACTGGGACCTGCCGAAACCAGGCAAAAGTGATTAATGCCAATTAACTGCCTGTTAACAGGTAGTTATGAAGTAAGATATTAAAATTGGACATAACAGGGCAAGACAACCAGGATTCAATTGCAACGCCAATGTACAAGGTGGAGGTAATGGGTTAATTCATACTCTGAGTTAAACGACATAGAGGTCTGTATATTGCATTTACCCAGCTAAGTTTTAAAAACATGATTAGGTGACTTCAACTGCTGAGAGATTAAACTGCAGAGCAACTCGTGGAAAGATTAGAGAGGATGTCTGGTCAGCCAGGCGAGGCGGCACATATACAAGATAACACAGGAAGAAGTCGTTTGTTATAAATTACAACAGGGTTGCATTCCTCAAAGTATGGTGGGACTAATTAGGATGTGCTTGCTTTGCAGGATTAACCCGAGACGAGGCCAAAATCTATGCTTTGCATGCCTTAACAAGGACTGTTATCTTAAGGAAACATGTAACGAACAACACCACCTGGCTATGGGCAATTAGATGGTTGTAAAGCAATTAAAATGAGGCCCATAGTCACAGGATGTGATGGGACCAATTGATAACTGGAATGTGGGATTTGGGGGCGGCAGGAAGAAGAAATGTCACGGTTTTATCATTGCAATTTAACTATAACTCTGTATATGCTGATAAGCTTACCCCCGCCCCTAGGGCAGGGCCTTAATTTTTGTATAATTGTGTGGACTTTGAGAGGCTCGTTGGAGTTTTGGTCTTGTGTAGGGATGCAACAAGTTCTCCCCAGGCCTGAATAAACCATTTTGACTTCAATTATTGGGTCTGTCTTTCTTTCAACAAGCCGGTGACGTCGACTTTGTATATCACTTGGTCCGCACTTTGGGGGCTTACATCAATTGGCGACGAGGATGGGATCCGCGATCTGAACAAGACTCTCGGACAATGATAACTTAAGACGGGTGAGTATGTTTTAATTAAAATTAGAGGTTAATCACTGGCGAGACGTCAAGTAAGAATCGATGTACAAAAGAACTACAAAAAGAAAGACACCTTTAATTGAAGGTGGTTAAAAAGTAAATCGACAGGGGCGGAAAGTCCCCTAACCCGGGAGGTGGGAAATCCTTTTAGCCGAGAGTGGGCAAAACCGACAGGGGCGGAAAGTCCCCTAACCCGGGAGGCGGGCAATCCTTTTAGCCGAGAGTGGGCAAAACTGACAGGGGCGGAAAGTCCCCTAACCCGGGAGGTGGGAAATCCTTTTAGCTGAGAGATGGCGAAACCAACAGGGGCGGGAAGTCCCCTAACCCGCGAGGCGGGAAATCCTTTTAGCCGAGAGACGGCGAAACCGACAGGGGCGGGAAGTCCCCTAACCCGGGAGGCAGGAAATCCTTTAAGCCGAGAGACAGTGAAACCTCAACAAACGAATGAATGGGTGCACCATAGCGAGTAAATGAAATAAAACTCAAGTCACAAAGAGGTTAAAACTCAAAACCTCGTGACTAAAGTGTTGGTGTGTGTGTGGAACAAAACAGAGTGATTGACAGGAAGTAAAGAAGGAAATCTGAGAAGAGATATATAACGTGAGACGAGTGAATTTAGAATCATGAAAAAAAAAGGAGATGGAAAGGAGGATTCCCCACTGTGGGGGGACCTGGATTCTATAACCCGATTCCTGGTAGATAAAAAAATAAAAATGACAGTGCAGAGAGTCAAAAGGCTTAGTGGGGGGGAGAAACCAAAGATAAAGAGGGAATGGTAATCTGAGCTTGTCACCAGAAACAATGTAAGGAATCGAAACAGAAGGCAGAGATAAAGAAGGAAAAAGATCTCATTTGCAGGCGAACCAATTTGAAAACCCAGCAAAGGGAAGAAAAAAAAAGAAACAAACAGGGATTTGGAAAGCTAAGGAAAGCTGCTGAGTCGCCAATTTAAAAGGGAAGAAAAAGATAAACTTAAAGCTTTACCAACATGGAAGTTATTAGCATCTGTACCGAGACAAGTAAAATACAAGATTTGCTGAGTGAAAGGAACCTTAAAAGTATGCTGGAATTTCAGGCTGTATAAAATTGTGTGTTAAAGTGTGAATGTTTTCCTGACTAGGAATGTTTAAAACAATATTCCTTTGTCTGAAAGTCTGTCCTTTAAAAAAAAAGAAATGTCTGCTTTGTATGTTTTAGCTCCACCCACTTCTCTGTGTTAAGAAAAAGCATTTAACCCTTCTGTCTTGTCTTGGATTTTGGAAGTTTTAAGAATGTGCGAATAAGATTGTGCCCTCAGAATGGAAAAAAATCTATTACAATTTAAGTTAAGCTGGAGTGCAAAAACTGAGAAGAGCAACAAAAAGTTTGTTTAACAAAAGATTAAGTTTCAGTCTAAGATTTAACCTTGAAGTTATGAGGTAAATTAACTTGTTAAAACCAAACTTTCATTGTGGCCACAGTGAAATTCTGGTTGGTGTAAATTGGTGTAGTCCGAATTGAATAAGATAACTCCACTCTGCAAGAATATCCGATAGTGGCAGGTCCCTCTACAATATTTAATTGACGATGGTACTGGGAGCCCTATAGAATGTGGGACTAGAGTTAAACCTTATAAAGGTACAGGTAGGGAAGGATGAAGTAATTTACCTAGGATACATAGTAACACAAGGGGAGAGACAAATGCCCGAAGACAGAAAGGTGGGTTAATAAAGAACAGTACCTTGAGAGCCAGGTGATAACTAATCAGAATCAGTGTGACGTGTGGCCATTGAAGGAAGCAGATTAAAGACTTAGGGCTACTCGATCAGGAGTTTGTGATTCTGTGTAATATGGAGGATTTAAGGAAAATGTCCAGTACTATGAATAAGTTGGGGCTAGGAGGGGATCCTTTTAAAAGCTATAGCAGACGTAGAGCAAATGAGACTCCGGCAGCATATGCCGACAGACTGTGGCCCACATGGGAGGGGCACTAGGACCAAGAGGACAGCTGGCAGAGCTGCACGCAATCACTGGCTGCGTGCTTTGATTTATCAGTCCAATACTTACAAGCAGCTATGGTCAGATTTTGATCCAGAAGATGGGGTAAATACAAAGGCTAAAGTTGTGAGGAAAATGACCCTACGCTTTGAGGTGCGCCATACAGATAAAAGGAATATCGGGGTAATGAATAAGCCAAAGGGCAAGGTTTGTGAAATGAAAAGGGGAAGCCCTCAGAGATGGCAGCAGGAAGGGACCGCGCCAGAGAGGGGAGGGAGTCAGGCAGGTACTAGGCCTATTTAATTATTGCCGGAACTTTATCCCAGAACATGCAGAAATGGCCCAGCCTATACAGGATTTGATCAAAGGGGGAAACCATCCCAGGAGCTGGTGGACCATGAAACAGCTTTTGTAAAGTGAAACAAGCCCTGAGGTTAGCCAAAGGAAAAAGTGTAAACATATACAGATAGTCGGTATGCCTTTGGGGTGGTGTCTGATTACATGGTAGCCTGGAGTAGGTGAGGATATATGACACCAGGAGGAGGACCCATAAGACACAAGAATATAATCAAGGAATTAGTAGGAGTCTCTCGCCTACCCAAAGAGTGTGCAATAATAAATTAAAGCACACAAGAGGATTACTGACCGACACCAACAGGGCAAAGCGAGCAGCTGAGAAAGGGAATCTGACCAGTGAAGCCCAAGTGTTCATGTTTAGTTAAAGTGTGAAACCACAACTGTCTTTCAGTCAGGTATGTTTTTTAAGTTACGTGAAGTGACGCAATAATGTTTTGCTCCACCTTCAAAAGCCTGCAAAGGAGTTAACCCTTTCCACTGACAGCTGTTTAAGTTCACCAAGCAACAACTTCAGTATTACTGAAAAGAATTTAAAGATATTGGACATTATTAAATTTAAGTTTCTTAATGTTAAGTTAATATTTCCCCACAGTGATAGAAGGAAAATTATGATTTGATAAATGGAAGTTATCTTATACACTAATTGCAGTACTGTCTCAAATGGCTGGAAGGCTGCTTGGGAGGCTGTCCTGTTACCCAAAGATAAATCGAGACAGATAGTTAAAGACATGAGGCCAAAGACCAACAGATTATACGGGACCTAGAACAGGATACACGGGATGACCAGAAGGAGGTCCCAGTAATAGGTAGCAAGATGATGGCAGAAATAATACCAGCCAAACCAGGGCTAGCACCCAGATGGTCAGGACCTTATGAAGTATTAATGAACAGTGACACATGCGCTTGTATAGATGGGTCCGGAATAGGTAAAGGAAGGTGGAAGCATTGGACTCAGTTAAAAATATATAACAAAGACAATGAGTAAGCCAGAGATGGTGCCCTTTTTGAGCAGAGTGAGGAGTATACTAGAAGATATAAAGAATGGGAAGGGGAGTTACTACATATATCAATAGTAGGGCTGTGTATGATGATAATGTTAAATGCCATAGTTTGCATCTTCAGGTATGTCTGGAGACAGAGCCACAGACTAAGAAATGAACAAGATATACAGCAGTTTGAACTGATAGAATGGATAAGAATAGAATAATTCTAATTGGCTGGTGACGACCAGCCCCCTTTTTGTAATTACAGGAACACTGGATGTCCGGAATGAGGTGGAGCATCCTCACCTTGATCCTAGGGATGAACATAAGTATTGCCATTGTCGAGGGGGATTAGTAATAAGGAGAACACAGGATGAGGTGTATTTTAGTGTGGCACATAGAGTTATTAAGCTTGCCATAAATATGAGTACTTTTGAGATACAAAACAAATATGGAACTCCCTGTGGGTAAAACAATTAGAGGGTCCACAGGGAAAATCTATCTTACAAAGATGTAAGAAACGGGGAGTATTGGAAATGGCTGGAGCAGGGTATGTGGCCAGGTTAGCAACAGTTAATAGCTTGGACATAGAAGGAGTAAACAAAGGAGTAGAAGAACTACGAGCAAAAATAGAGAAGTTACTAAAACAAGCTACCGGAAATAGCCAGCAATTGACACTGGCAGGGAAACAAACAATAATGCAATTGTTGGGGGTGGAAGAGATAGTAGCCCCCATGCAGAAACAATCAATACAATTATTGATCGACTTGATAATGCTTCTCGCCAAACCGATAAGGAACTAATATGTGCCATGTATGGCTCATGGCTATTGTCGAATGCTCAGCATAACATGAGGCAAATAAATAATGGACAGATGCCTGATTGGATTACTAATGAGGATCTGGAACCTTGGATAGACACAAATAAAAGCCTATGCAAGGGGCGTAAAATGGGACAAGTATACCGGGCAGGCAATTGTCTGACCCCATGGACTAAGATGATTGGCTTTGTACTGGCCATCCCACAACTCCCAGAAGAGGGACAGCCCCTATACAACGTGATTAATATAGGAGAGGTACAAAGGGAGAGTTGGGTTAAATATCATGATGTCCCTACCCAGGCACTTTGGGAAAGGGATGAAGATAATAAACAGAAGAATGGAACCTTAAGGGGGGTGGTAATGGACAGGTGCCACCACAAGGGAAGGACATGGGTACACACACACTCCCCCCACCGAGGGAGACAC
The DNA here is from genome assembly GCF_052327205.1 of Somniosus microcephalus. Taxonomy (NCBI): domain Eukaryota; kingdom Metazoa; phylum Chordata; class Chondrichthyes; order Squaliformes; family Somniosidae; genus Somniosus; species Somniosus microcephalus. Next base: position 41,027,329 of record NC_140993.1, on the reverse strand, counting down.
ATCCGAGTGCGGATTTACAGAAATCACCAATTGCACCCTCGAGGTACACCCAAGGGGGATACACCAGACATGGGTAACACCAAGGAACAACGGGGCATTTTGTGTCACCACAATTGAACAGAAATATGAATATCAAGATATGACTTGTCCCATTCCCCAACCAAACCTTTGTTTTGGTCTAAAGATACCTACACAGATAGGAAAACCTGGTCACTTGATAATATGGGACTTAATAAAAAGGTTGACACTTATGTCATACCAGAGCCCAAGGCAATTCCTAAGTTAGAGGAAGAGGAAGCTTGGAAGAAATTACGGCAGGAAACGAAGGAAATTTTAAAGTATTATCATAAAATAGAAGAAGACTTAAAGAAACAACAAAAAGACATTAGTACAACATTAGAGGAAACTCCCCCACCTCTTCCTATTTTGATAATTGGGGATTAGGATGGTCGGGGGCGTTGGACGCCTCAGTGATACAAGGCATAATGATATTCCTCATGATTGTTATTATGACATATTGTGTATTTTTGCTGCTCCAGTGCCTCTGCACCAGAATGAGTAAAGCCGAAATTGGTGCCGTGAAAGAAGTCAAACCTAAGGAGAGGCAGGTAGAGAAGTTAAGTATGGAAAACTCCCCCGCCTCTCCAAGGCAAATGGTGTAAGACGTGATAGGAAGCCCTGAAATTACAAGGGATTAATTGGGCATGGTAATTTATGACCGGGCCAGCCAACCGTAAGACGGGGGTGGCAGAAGGAGGGTGGTAGAAGGAGGGTGGTGAATGAGGATTGGTGAGTGATGACAGTCTCGAATTGGCACGTCACACACCCAACACGGGAATGAGAGACAAGCTTGAGCGGAAAGCCTAAACCATTAATGCAGGGTCTAAGGGGCCCCGGGAATGGTTACACCGGAAGGAATGCAGAAAGGAAAGACCACCATAAAGGAAAGACCACCATACCGTGTGGGGGGAAGTCGCCCTCCAGATTGATAGGATATATACACATGTATAACCTAGACTGGTAGAAGGCCAGGGAGTGCACGCTCTGGCAGACACCAGGAAGTGGAAATACATGTTGACGTATATTGGAACAATTGTCCAAAAGGTCAAAAGGGGGGACTGAAATAAGATATTAAAATTGGACATAACAGGGCAAGACAACCAGGATTCAATTACAACACCAATGTACAAGGTGGAGGTAATGGGTTAATTCATACTCTGAGTTAAACGATATAGAGGTCTGTATATTGCATTTACCCAACTAAGTTTTAAAAACATGATTAGGTGACTTCAACTGCTGAGAGATTAAACTGCAGAGCAACTCGTGGAAAGATTAGAGAGGATGTCTGGTCAGCCAGGCGAGGCGGCAGATACACAAGATAACACAGGAAGAAGTCGTTTGTTATAAATTACAACAGGGTTGCATTCCTCAAAGTATGGTGGGACTAATTAGGATGTGCTTGCTTTGCAGGAGTAACCCGAGACGAGGCCAAAATCTGTGCTTTGCATGCCTTAACAAGGACTGTTATCTTAAGGAAACATGTAACGAACAACACCACCTGGCTACGGGCAATTAGATGGTTGTAAAGCAATTAAAATGAGGCCCATAGTCACAGGACATGATGGGGCCAATTGATAACTGGAATGTGGGATTTGGGGGTGGCAGGAAGAAGAAATGTCACGGTTTTATAATTGCAATTTAGCTATAACTCTGTATATGCTGATAAGCTTACCCCCGCCCCTAGGGCAGGGCCTTAATTTTTGTATAATTGTGTGGACTTTGAGAGGCTCATTGGAGTTTTGGTCTTGCGTAGGGATGCAACAAGTTCTCCCCAGGCCTGAATAAACCATTTTGACTTCAATTATTGGGTCTGTCTTTCTTTCAACAAGCCGGAGATGTCGACCTTGTATATCACTTGGTCCGCACTTTGGGGGCTTACTCAGTTAACAGGCAGTTTTTAGCCTAATCCCTATTTTGAGGGGTTTCGTGTGGGATTCCCGACAGCTCCAAACCATGCCAGGTTGAGCAGGTGGGCCGTCAGGTTGAAGGAGTTGGAGGGATCGCGATGTCAGTGCTCAGGTGAGTGATGGGTGAGTGCAAAGGTAAGTGTGTTTGGTGTGTCGAAAGTGTGCAAAGAACTTTTACTTACCTGTACTTACCTTAACAGCCTTTCTTCCTGTAGCCGTCGGGAGCCCATCACTCAGCCAGAACTTAAAGCTGAACGGCTGCGATCTGTGAAAAGTGACAGCCTTCAGCTTTGAGTGCTGCTGAGAGTTCTATCTGAGTCTGTGCAGAAGGACTCATGTTAGAACTCAAACTGTCAGTGTTTCACAGCTTCAAACAGCTGTGAAGCACTGATATTTCATCTGTCAAGAAATCTTGACAGATGAAATTGCAGTCTGTGACGTCACCTGTTGCCAGGTGGCCCTTAATTGGCCTGCTGAGCCCACTGGACGGGCTCAACAAGGTCAATCAAGGGAACGTTGCGTGGATTGGCCGGACGTCGATGTAGGCGGGTCAAAAACCCGAAAGTTGAAGTCCCGCCTTCTTCCCGACAGGTTCGGGAAAATCTACCCCTGTATCTTCACAATCTTCCCTGCCACAACGCCACACATGCCTTGCCATTATCATTGTATATGGCTAGGTCATTAGCATTACAGGACACAGATAGAAGTTGTCAGTGGAGTAGATGGTCCATAGTTGCTGGCTTATTACCAAGTCATACATCACCGAGTTTCTGCCATTGTAAACCCACTGTTAGGGCCAGTATCGACAATGTAAGGATTTCACAATAATTTCAAAATTTCCTACAGTTCCAAAGATTGAATTTTGATTAAAGAATACTTGGGAATTATACCTTTAAAATCCAGGGATCAAAATGGCCATCAGACCTCGTGGCAGAAGACAAAAGACATTGAAAAGGCAGCTTGTGTGTGTCTGTGAAAAAGGGGTAATCAAAGATGGCTGCCCGACCTTGTGTCAGGACACAGACTGTGGACATATGAAAAGGGAAGGTCAAAGATGGCTGACTAAACTGCCAATCAAAGGCAGTTCAGGGAGTTCCCCTCCCTGCAGAGACAATTGACAGAAATGGCTACTTGGGCGGGAAGGTTTCGGCCCCAATTGTGGTATAAGATAGCTTCTCAAGAAGCCATCTCTCTCTCTCTCTCTGCTGCCTCGCCTCCGTGCTCTGCCTACAGAAGAACAGCTCAGAAGCCTGCCTAAAGGAGTGGAATACCAGCAGTTTACTTTTAAATACTGGGGTATTTTCTACTTCAGGGCAATGAAGATCATAAACCGCAAGGGCACGGGTCAGGCGTACATTGGTGAGCATATAATTTTCTGGCCCATTACAAGGCAACTTAGAATAGGTATGGGGTGGGAATTAAGGGGAATTTTGTTAGAACTGTCATTTTAGTCAATTTTCCCTCGTTGTGTCCGTTTTCTCCTCCCCTATTTAAATAACAGTGTTGCACTAGCAGAGAAGTGCTGTAGTGAACACTGAGTTCTGTATTAAAAGTGCTGTATTCAAATAAAAGTGTTGCACTAAGCAGGGAAGTGCTGTAGTGAACATTAAGTGATTTGTAAGAAGTAAAGTGCTGTATTTAAATAGAAGTGTTGCACTAAGCAGGGAAGTGCTGTAGTGAACATCAAGTGATTTGTAAGAAGTAAAGTGCTGTATTTGAGTAACAGTGTTGCACTAGCAGAGACGTGCTGTAGTGAACACTGAGTTCTGAATTAAAAGTGCTGTATTTAAATAGAAGTGTTGCACTAAGCAGGGAAGTGCTGTAGTGAACATTAAGTGATTTGTAAGAAGTAAAGTGCTGTATTTGAGTAACAGTGTTGCGCTAAGCAGAAAGGTGCTTCAGTGGACACTAAGCAGCTGTATTAAAGTGCCGTATTTAAGTAAAAGCCACTAAGCAGAGGTGCTGTAGTGAGCAAAGTGTACTGTATTAAAGGTGTGTTGCACTAGTTAAAGGTGCTGTATTTAAGTAAAGCCACTAAGCAAAAGAGTGCTGCGGTAAACGATAAATGAACTGTGTTAAGCAAAAGTGCTGTACCAAGCATAGGTGTGTTGTATCGATTATTTTTAAGTTGTTTCTTTCTTTTGTTTCAATAAATACTGGTCTGTGTTGCACCCGAACCGCGAGTCATGTTTTTCTGTCTACATCGCTACCGAATAAGTCCGGCGGTCAGAACCAGGAATAGGGGAGCGCTTCGAAACCGCACGGGGGCCCCTGGAGCAGCTCAGAGGCTTCTGACTGGCCAGAGACAATAACCATAACCCCAACCCCGCTTGTTTAATTCCTACAACAACAATCTCTGCCAATGTCAAGGGACTTTTGACTATTAAACAGCAGATAATTGCAATGTGTAAGCTGAAGCATACAGACTTGCAAATTTCCAGGTTTGATCCCTGGTCTGTTCAACCAGACTTGTAGTATTGGCACTACAATAGGCTCAGTTCTCCTAGATTAGGGAGGGGTGGTCTGGCCAAGGTTACTGCTTCTGATAGCTATTCAGCAAGCCTGCTGATGAAGTTCTGACGAAGGGTCATCGACCTGAAACTTTAACTCTGTTTCTCTCTCTACAGATGCTGCCTGACCTGCTGAGTGTTTCCAGCATTTTCTGTTTTTATTTCAAAATTCCAGCATCCGCAGTATTTTGCTTTTGTATCTGCTGCAAGTACATGTGTGTGGCTATTGGGTGAGGACAGGAATGAGCTTGGCTGTGACTACATAGAATTGTATAGAAATTATAGCAATATTCCATTAATCCCCTTTCCTTCAACCACTTACCTTTAATGTTGACATGGTCACTAACTCTGATAGTGAATTTCACCGCCTCAGAACCCCTTGGGAAAAAAAATTCTCTTACTCTCTATCCTAAATCTTTTACATTTAATCTTATATCTATTTTGCCTTGATAACCTTCTGTTGATCTGTCAAGGCTCAATCACAAATAATGGGCAAGGTATCAAGGGGTACGTGCCACCTGTGGAACTGCACCCCCGCACGCAGGCAGTACTTTCAATAGAGTTAATTCTGGAGTCATTCAAGAGGAAGTTAGATACTGTGATCAGGGGAAATCATAGGTTACTAGACAGGCTGAGTGGCCTTCCTCATTTGTATTTATCCTTATCAGGCCAGGAGAGGAAATTATTCTGAAGAAAAAACACTTTACCAAACAAAGAATGATTTCTGAAAATGTCATAATCATACAGAGGTGCTTGCAATTATGCAGAGAGTGCTTTCTCTGGACTCCTTCCTGCACTTAAGAATTAATATTTCAATGGAAGAATACAAAGGAAAGTCTCCAGTAAGCACCATCAGCAGCAATATATGTGCCTAAGTGTACTGTCATAAATGGCAATGCATAGGACTGCTCATTGTAAGTAAACTGCATCATGAAAATTACCTTTTGTACTCATTTGTGCAGTGTTTTCTGCTTTTCCAACAAGTGACCTTGCAAATTTTACCCTATGGACTAAGATGATCAAATGTTCCTCAGGGCAGGATGATCCTCTGCCACTGAGGCTGGAGATAGAGTATTGTCTATGAGAGACAGTAGGCTAGGGTTGATGTGAGCATGGGAGAATGTTCTGGAGTTACCTTTGGTAATCACGGAATATTTACAACAAAAACATCATTTTGGGAGATTAAACAGGAGGGGAACGGCCCATGATGGGGAACTGTGGAAGGGATGGGCTTGATGGTTCAACTCCCAGGTTTGATCTCCCATCTGTGCTGAGCTAGTTGGCCTCAGCTGAGGTGGTAGTTAGACACAACAATTGACCACTACACTAGAGAGGGCCAAAAACAGCCAGGGTATGTGTTCCTTATTGCTATCCAATGATCCATGCTGGAGAATGCGCATGTGTGGACATTGGGTGAGCACAGGGTCAGATTTGACTGTGATACCCTTCACACATGAATAGCCTGTTGACACTCAATGCTATCAAGATTCTCACATGTAGAATTGCCCTGTGGGTGAAGCCTTGGATGGCAGTGGCATCTGTGGAACTGTACTACAGAATGAGTCATCACTTTCAGAGCAGGAGGAGAGTGGAAGCTTGGGAGGTAAGTGGGAGATTACAGAAATTCACTGTTACTTAAAATTTGGAGAGTTGTTTTGTTTTTAAAAACAATTTGCATTTATATACAATCTTTAACATAGTAAATGTCCTAATGTGCTTTACAGAGGAGGAAGGAAAATATCAAAGGAACAGACAACAACCATTACATCAGCATGGCCACGCTTCAACTCCCAGAGTAAGCATTTGTATTCTTTTACATGATCTTGTTGAATGGCGGAGCAGGCCCGAAGGGCCAATTGGCCTACTCCTGCTCCTATTTCTTATGTTCTTATGAGGTGCTGCAGCTATGCCTGGTGGCAATGGCTGGGCCCTCATGATGGCCAAGTTGTGCAGCATGCAGCAGATGACGACAAAAAGGGACACCCGCTCAGCCGAGTACTGGAGGGCTCCTCCCGAACGGTCAAGGCAGTGGAACCATTGCTTGAGCACTCCGATGGTCTGCTCAATGATGTTCCTGGTGGCAGCATGTCTCTCATTGTATGAGTGTTGGGCACGAGTGCTGGGGTTGCGGAGGGGAGTCATGAGCCAGGTGGAAAGTGGATAGCCCTTGTCTCCCAGCAGCCATCCATTAGCTTGATATGGGGGCTAGAACAGAGCTGGCACACCAGCCTGGTGCAGGGTGAAGGCATTGTGGCTGCTGCCAGAATAGCGGGCATTGATGGTGAGGATGCGCTTTGTGTGGTCACACACCAACTGCACATTAAGTGAGTGGCAGCCTTTTTGGTTACGGAATACCTCAGGATTGTTATGAGGTGTCTGCAAAGCGATGTGGGTGCAGTCAATGGCGCCCTCCACCATGGGGAAGCCTGCTATCCTGGCAAAGCCACATGCATGTTTGCGCTGCTTCTCTCTGTGATGGGGAAGGAAATGTAGTCCCTTCTCCTTCCGTAGAGAGCATCTGTGACCTCACAGATGCAGCAATGGACGGTGAACTGCGAGATGTTAGATACATCTCCTGTTGCACAATGGAAGGATCCACTGGCGTAGAAATTGAGGGCGACGGTGACCTTGACTGCCACTGAGAGAGACATGGTGCTCCTGATGTGAGGCTCGAGGTCTGGCTGCAGGAGGTCGCAGAGATCTGTGACCACATCCTTGGTGAAGCGGAGCCTTCTAAGACACTGTTCCTCAGTGAGATTGATGTAGGAGAAATGCTGCCAGAATACCCTGGGAGGGTAAGGCCTCCTGTTGAGAGACCTGTTGGCCCTCCTGCCTCTGGCCACATTTTGCAATCTTTCTCTCTGCCTCCGCTGTCTCTGACTGTGATGCTGGAGGGTGAGGTCCAGTGCCAGTACAGCCCCCATTAAATGATGGAAATGTTGCACTATCAAATGTAACCCAAATGAAAATGATAAAGTTTTCTCAGCCAGAATATTCCTTCAGGTTGAGAATGCTCAAATCGCTCAAAACGCCTGTTTGCTTTTGTCAAACTGACAAGGCAGCATTCTTTGCCAACTAAAATATCCCCCAAAATTGACACCTTTATATAGCGCTCCTCCAGCGCTCATCTGACTGCATACCACCTCCTCTGCCTGTTGTTGCTAATGGCAGGCGCTCAGGCAAGAATTCAGTGAATTTCTGAGCTCGGGCGCTACCGGTGCGCTGTGCACCCGGATGACATCACGATCTCCGGGCGCAAGAGATTGTGGTGCTAGTGGTTACCGCCGCCGCAAACTTCCACCTCAATTTCGCGGGCACCGGTACTATCGCTGAACCCGGTCGCAAAGCCGGTAGTGCCAATGGGAGGTGCTAACGGGAGGCGCGAAGATGCCCAATTTCTCCCCACTATCCCTTAATAGTTCCTCACCTGCAAAAGGAATACTGGTTCCCTTTTCCTAGAAAATTGAATTTCAACTTTTCATTTTAAATATTTCTGTTTGTCATTGACAGGGTAGTTAGGTTGCATGCACATTTCACTACAGAGAAAGGAAAACATTTGCAGGGCTATGGCGAGAGAGCGGGGGAGTGGGACGAATTGGATAGCTCTTTCAAAGAGGCGAGGTGGGCCAAATGGCCTCCTTCTGTGCTGTAAGATTCTATGAAAAGTCCATTGTCACAAAGACACAAGGTGGAAGGGATGCCATCAACAGGCACACACTCAACTGGCAGAGATTAACACTGACCAGGAATTTGAGGGTGGTCACACTGATGTTATGGTTGGCACTTTTGTTGGTGCTACTTATCTTGTTTATAAATATTTCATTTAAAACCCTTGGGCCTTCACTGGGCCATTGGAACTACTCAAAGCTGGAAGTGAAACGTGGCTGCTTTGAAGCTATGTTTGAAGCTTGCTGCAACATAGGAATGCTTTGACCTTTTTTGTGAATATTGTGCCGATCAAGCAGAATGTTCCAATTCATGCAAAAGAAATGTCAGCATCAAACATTCCCAGGTCAAGAATAGCAAGTTTAGATAGAGAAGAAATCTTCCCCCCAACTCTGCCCAACAATGTGCGGCAGCTCCGATTTCAGAGCAACGCCTCCAGTGAACCAGTGATTTTTTTTTTTACCATTTTCTCCACCAGCTAATCTGCTTCAGATTTATAATTTAATTTCAACTAGATGCCCATGAAAATTGAGGGTGCCAAAACGTAGGATTGTTATAGCCAGTGAGATTTTCATTTTATCAGCCTTGGCTGGATTTAAATCCACATCGCAGAGGTGATAGCAAAGCGAAAATAACTGCATGGTTGGAGAGATGGCTAGAGCGACAGAAAACAAAGAGTAGGACGAAACCGGATTATTTTTGGATTGCGGGTAGTGTGGTGCTTCAGGGATCTGTGCTAGAAGCTTTTCTGTTTTCCATTTATACGAATATTTGGACAGATGGCGCAAGGAGAATGATATTGAAGTTTGCTGATGACTCCAAATCAGGAGCCATGACAGACTTCAAGTAATAATGCAGGAGGACATTGACAGGCTAGTGGTGCGGGCAGTCATCAGGGAAGGTATGGTGGATTGGCAAATGATGCAAGTGTCACGGCAGGGTAGTGGGCATTCACATGCAGAATAAAGTGATTGGGGTCACACACCTGCTGCACATTAATAGAATGAAATCCTTTCCCTTTCACAAAATTGAAAGAACTCTCTTATGAGACTTTGCATGCTACATGCAGCCCATCAACTGCCCCTTGAATCTATGGGAAACTTGCCAGTCTCTCAGCCCCTCCACAGTCTCTGATTTGTCACACTGCTTGTCTGACATCCTGTGCCGGATGAGCAGAAATTTCCTCCTATTAAATATTGGGAACACGGAAGCCATTGTCTTCGGTCCCCGCCACAAACTCTGTTCCCTCACCACCAATTCCATCCTTCTCCCTGGCAACTGTCTGAGGCTGAACCAGACTGTTTGCAACCTTGGTGTCGTATTTGATCATGAGATGAGTTTCCAACCACATATCCGCTCCATCACCAAGACCGCCTACTTCCATCTCTGTAACACCGCCCGACTCTGCCCCTGCCTCAGCTCATCTGCTGCTGAAACCCTCATCCATGCCTTTGTTACCTCTAGACTTGATTATTCCAATGCTCTCCTAATCAGGTTCCCATCTTCCACTCTCCATAAAATTAAGGAATCCTATACTCTCTTGCCCATATCCTAACTCGCACCAAGTCCCATTCACCCACCACCCCTGTGCTCAGTAATCTAGTCCGGCAACACCTCGATTTTAAAATTCTCATCCTTATTTACAAATCCCTCCATGCCCTCACCACTCCCTATCTCCGTAACCTCCTCCCTTCCTACAACCCATCAAGATCTCTGTGCTCTTCCAATTCTAGGCTCTTGCGCAACCCCAATTTTAATCACTCCACTATTGGCTCCTGTGGTGTATGTAACCTGTTCCACCTTAAGAGAACTACCTTAAGAGATGTACTACTTTCTCTTGGCTACTGTATACTGTAGTACCGGTGGTGACCACACCGGTATATAAGCGTTGTGTAGTGATTTACTGGGCAGTTCAGCCCTGACCTCCGAATAGTAAAGACCTGTTAAAGTTATTCTTGTGGTCTGTGTCCAGTGATTTATAATAAGCATAACTGGGACACACAGACTTAACAGCTCCGGAATTACCTCCCTAAACTTCTCGGCCTCTCTATGGGGGGAATTTTAACCAAAAAAAAAAGGTGTGTTTGGAGCGTGGGGGGGAATAAATCGGATTCCTGACCTGAACCCGCCTCCAATCCAGCCACTTCCAGTTTTAACAGAGGTGGGACGGGGGTGGTGGCGGGACGGGGGGCCGGTGACCAACACATTGCTAGGGGGGGCGGGACATCAATTTAAATATTATAATGAGGCTGAAAACCTCTTTTTTTAACCTCAATTTTGTTTTTATCCGCATGTGGATGGGTTTTACACAATTCGTGAAACCCGGCAGTTACAGCAAGGAAGGGACTGCTGGTTCCAGGAGGTAAGTGCCTTTATACCTACCTGCTGGATCCAGGGTCCCCACTTAACCCATCCCCGTAATCGGAGACCTCCCTCCCCCCAGGCATTCCACCCCTCCACCCCAGCAACGATGCAGAGACATTTTAAAAATCAGTTACTGGTGATTTGAATAGAGGACACTGAAAAAATGACGATGTCTTACAAGGCACTGATGCCATTGAATTGGAGTCCAGCAGTGAGTGTTGTTGGCTGGGGGAGGTTGGTTTTGGCAGCCTCAGCTAAGGACAATATTGGAGAAAGGGGAGCAGCAACAGTTTGAGAAGGCAGCATCATCAGAGAGGGGCAGGATACGATGAAGAACGTGATGTGAAAATGCATCAGAAAATATTTCAGTCTGATTTGATTAGCATTGACTTTTTCCCTAGTTTTAGCAGGGATTATATAATGGCTGGCAAAGTATTAATTACCACTTTGCAAATTACAGGGTCAGTTTGAACCAAATCTCAAACCCATGTATTAACATAGCAATGCGATAGCAGTGGGTAAACACTCCACTAATTTCAAATTAAGGCTGAAAAGCCTTATTTAAAGAACAAAACAATCTGCTTCATCAGTGAAGATACCAATTCATTAAATCACTGCAATTGTATTTAACCTATTTGGCAATCCTTACTCAAAAACATAGCACATTGTGGGTTGCTAACTGTGAGCTACAGGTGTTTCCTTCACAAGTGAAAGAAACATTCTATTTGTACAATTTGTGTGTTTGTGTTATTTTGTTATTTTTTTCAAATAAACTTAATAATGCAGTTTAGTGTTGTAAAGAGGTTATTTTTCTTGGCTCGTGTAGAGAGCTGTGAAACACCTGCACCTTTGAGAAGCTTGCTTCAGCTATGCAAATGATCCCCGAATTTGGGATGAAGACTTTGATCTTGAGCCAGGATGGGTGAGCGTTCTGCTCCAGCGCACTTACACCAGTAGAGCGGGGCCCCAGGAATTTCTAAGCCAACTTGTTTAAATCAAGTAAGATGACCGACTGAGGTGAGAAACCATGGCATGTTCTGTATTTTGTACCATTATGTGAATTGAGGTTGTATTACTTAAACAAAGTGAATCTGCTGGTAACTATTGCTCTGTATGTTCACTCATTATGAAATAAACCAGCTTAAAGATACTTATCAAGCCTCACCTCGCCAAGTATTTGCTTGGTTGCCTTCAGAGAGATCAAAGAATTACACGAGTGAAAGACATTAATGGCCCAGAAATTAGGTTCGGGGGCTTGCCGCGTGTGCAAGCCCCCAATGTGCACTCACCCGGCGCGCCGACATCTGAAGCCTGGGCCTGCTTAGAATTCCTGTCACTGGCCCAGTTCAGATGTCGGCGCGATGTGCTTGCCTGATCCAGCGGCATAGTTAGTGCGATATGCCGGCTGGGATCAGGTGAGCACTGTGCAGCCAATCAGGGGAGGGGAAACTTCATTCATGAGTTTGATAGTAAGAACTGTCAAACTCATGAAAAGTACGGGCGCCCAAAAGACTAGTTTAACTTTAAATAAAATTTTAAAAAACAACCCAATAATTAAATAAACTATAAATAACTTAAAAAAACTATTTTAAACAATTAATCAAATTTTTGAAAAAAATAATTTAAAAAAAAATCGGGTCTAAAACTACACTTGCCTTACTGTAAAGTCCTTAAAAACAATAAAGCTGTGGAAAAAATGTTATAATTTTAAGTAATAAACCACTTACCTTAAAGAATGAAGTCTTTACGTCTCCTTTTTACATTTGTAAAAAGGAGAGGCCCTTACACACGCGCAAACCTGTGGAAAAAAAGGAATTTCAGCGCGCACACGCAGACTCCTGCACGCACGCATTCGTCCTCTGAACCCCTTGGTTCAGAGGACAGGAAATGCCGGTTTCCCGCGCATGCGCTGTGCATGCTGAAATCCGGCACTTCCAACGGGCCGACGCGTGAGTACCCCGTCCGTACTCACGCGTTGGGACCGGAATTACTGGCCCAATATCTAGTCGAGGTCAAAAGAGGGTCCTATTATTACAGCCCCTGGTTACGCTATCATAGAGATAGATATAGGGCAGTGTGAGCCAACTCTCATATAATGAGGTGCTCAGACTGCTTATAGGACTGACTGATGTCACCAAACCCAAGAAGGTATCTATGGCAGAACCCAATTTGCAACTCACACTCAGGTAATTTTTCAGTTCAAGATATTAAGCACTAAAGTACAAAGACAGATGAATAACTTAATAGTGAGTTGTTCCAAAGCTCCTTAATTTTAAAAAAAAATCTCCACAAAGCTAAGAACTTCACAAAGGGACTGAAAATCCAATACCTAAAAATCCAATGAAATTTTAAGAGCTGTGATGGTCTTTTTTTGTGTGCAGCGTAATGATAGTTTAAAAGATGGATGCATTTGACCGTTGACCTCCACGATGCACCACTAGCACAGGTGAATGTCCATTAAGTTAATTTTTTGCAGTAATTTTTGTTTGATGATTGTTCAAGATTTAAAATCGGACTGACTGCCAATCATAATGGACAAAGTCCTTGTTTTTTTGTAAAGTGAAACATGTTGTGAGCTCTGGTGTCATTGTGAGTGACAGCACCACTTTCTTTTGCTTGATTTTTCTGAATCAAAATAACTTGCTGCAGCAACGATATTTATAATCCATCAACATTGATGGATCTTTATAAACAGACACTTTTTACATGGGTGTCACACTGACTATTTTGAAAAAGATTACAAAGTCTCTGGGGGCATGGTAGCTCTCACACAAAATCAAATAATGCTTAAAAACTTGCTGTGTTCATTGTACTGAATAGCGCATGAAATAAATATATAAACCTGAGTAATTTGCTCATATCTAGTAATGTATGGCTCACGTGTGTATCACTGACAACCCTTGTACATGTTCAGTGCTAAATGTATTGTATGTCCATCATCTTCTTGTAGCTGATGTTTGAGAACACTTGGTAACATTTATTCCTTTTCCTTTATAGGAACAGGGCTCACAATTGAATAATGTATGTTTCGTGTACAAATAGCTTTAAGGGTCTCTCCAGTGCCTCAGTTGGGAAGTGCACTGTCCAGTGTAGACCTCAGCAATACAGTCCAGAAGAAGATCACAGGTTCAGTTACTGGTCTGTGAGGAGACAGCTGTTCTCAATAAAGGAATTACTAGGATACTCCAATGAGTGTCAGTGCCTATGAATTAAAATCAACAAGGGTACCCGAGTATCCTAATCCTTGGACGTTCAGGATCGGCTGTGACAACTCCTTCCCCTCCCTTACATGGACCAGTAACTTGTTGACTGATTACCTAAGCGCATGTCAGACAAGTGGCCACTTGGATGAGGCACCCCAGGACGTGGCATCTGTGGTACCTCAGCAGACCTCAGTGCCTTCAGGAGGCAAGAGAAATGAAAGAAAGCTCCCAGTCTTCTTCTTTCGTATGGTAGTCGCAAAGCAAATCTAATATCAATATCTAAGTCAGATATCCAGGCCAAAGCTTCTGGTGTAACAGCGTGGGTATCTTGTAGGCTGCCTGCGAATTTCCTCTGAGGGCAGTGCTCAATGATGTGCTCCAGGGTCTGATCAGGAGCTCCACAGTCGCATAATGGGGATGCTTTAATCTTCCATCTATGGAGAAGGTGGCAGCATCTACCATGACCAGTTCTGAGGCGGTTGATGGTTGTCCACTCTTTGCGAGGTAGGTTTGATCCTTCAGGCTGTACCGTGGGGTCCTCTATAAGGAATCCTTTCCGTATGTCGCAGTTCTTCCAAGCATTTCGCCATCAGTCAGCAAGGCTGAGGGGAGATCGCCAAAGGGCTTCGGCGACATTGCAGCTCCCAGTTACCAGCTTTTACATATTCTGTGCTGAATTTTGGGGGATTAAATCCAGGGCTGTAACAGTTTGATGAGAAAAGGGAGAAGATAGTAGTGTGAGGTACTTAAAGTGCTCTGTAGTGATCCGCAGACTGACAGATCTGGGATTTCTTACATGGCTACTCTATCCTGAATGCTCACTTGAAGAGGTATCATATGAATTAATTCCCAGAAGTGGGTTGTGGGCACTGCATCAGATCAGTCTCTGCATCTTGCAAATAGTTTGCAGGTTGTGAGGAAATCTGTGTCATTGTGGAATGGAGAATACTCAAGCCTAGATATTAGTAGACGAAGTTGTAAGACCAGCCATATAAATACTGTAGCTACTACATCAGGCGAGAGGCTTGATATTCTGCGGTGAGTGTCTCACCTCTTACTCCCCAAAGCCTTTCCACACCTACAAGGTACAAGTTAGGATTGTGATGGAATACTCTCTACTTGTCAGGATGGGCGCAGCTCTATCAACACTCAAGAAGCTCGACACCATCCAGGACAATGTAATCTGCTTGATTGGTACCTCATCCACTGGCTTAATTATCCACTCCCTCCACCATCAGCATAGCATGGCTGCATTGTGCACCATCTACAGGATTCACTACAGCAACTCACCAAGGCTTCTTCGACAGCACCTCCCAAATCCACAACGTCCACCCCCATAGAAGGACAAGGGCAGTAGATGCATGGGAACACCATCATCTCCAAATTCCCCTGCAAGTTATGCACCATACTGAAATATATTGCCGTTCCTTCATCGTTGCTGGGTCAAAATCCTGGGACTCCCTCCCTAACAGCACTGTGGGAGCACCTTCACCACACGGACTGCAGCGGTTCAAGAAGAAGGCCCACTACCACCTTCTCAAGGGCAGTTACGGATGGGCAATAAATGCTGGCCTTGCCAGCGACACCCACATCTCAAGAATTAATTAAAAAAGCAAGCGAGGACAAACAAGTAATGTTGAAACAGTAACATGAACAGGAATGGAGGCAGACACTGCCATCATGGAAAAGGGTTTCCGTTTTAATTTGAGCAGAAACCAGTTGTGCATACACACTGTGCATCATACAAATTTGCACAAAATCTGAGTTATATTCTCACACACTCACACTGGTCGCTAATATTCTGTGAAAACTGCATGTTTTGTAACTTTATGTTATAATCTTAAGTTTCTAATGTCACGTTTCCAGAAATGTAATTAAAAGAAGAGTATTAAAACCTCATAAGAGCCCAAGGTGACCTGCTTGTCCAATCCTAATTTTCCCTAGTACTATTATTTGACATACAGAAGAAAGTCAATGCATTTTAGCTAAAATCTTGTTTAACTTCCTTGATTTTCAGTGTGCTCGCAAAGGGAATTAAAAGCTTTAAACTGTAATTAATTATTTAAACGTACACTTCACTCTTAATTATGCAGAGCAGTGATACGTTAACTAATAGGCAACTTTTTTGCCTACACCTTTTATGTTTCCTTGCAGATGCTAATGACAGCCCTGGGAAATTAGGGCTATTAAGAATTAAGTGTTCAGACATTCACTGTATGAATAGTTTACCAGAACAGAGCTTATCCTTGGATGAAATTAAACTATGAGATGATGCGCAATGCGTCTTCTGCAATCTACTTGTCATATAATCTTTATTTGAAGATAGGAGGCAAAGTGCAGTTTGGAACGATGACAACTATTAATTAGAAAACACAAATTGCTTGTGTGCAGGGCAAACACCAATGCAGACTGGTTGGCTTGAATAGCCTGTTTCCATGTTGCAATTTCTATGTATTTCTATGTAAAAGGGACAGGAAGCGATAGGCCAGAGGTTCAGCTCCAGGCCACCTTTGCTTGCTGAGTTCTGGGATTGGCGCCATCAGGAATTCCTATAAAAGAATGTCATTTTCTGGGCACTGTCAGTTGAGAGTGTCCAAAACACCCTGCAAGACAGCCAGCATCTGTGCAGTAATGGCTTCAAAGAACTGCAATCCACCCTTGAACAGCTTTCCTTAACAGAATTCCTGTGCACAGCTGTGGGTTCTCTGGGGAATTTGATGCTTGATGCAATAGAGACCTCGAACTCCAGCGTCCATGAGTTGGTTCGGTCTGAATTTACTGTGTTGGGGAATTGTCTACCCTAATACAGTACTTCAATGTCTTCATATGTGGAAATTGACATTATACTTAGCATGCTGGGTAGAATAAAATGGCCAAGTAAAAGAACAAACTTGCTTAGGTTGTAGCTAAAGCAAGAAAAAGTAAATGTGTCACAACGTGTCCAGGACCAAGAGATCTTTCATAATACCCACCCACATTGAGGATGTGATAACAGCTATAATTGACTCACTAGCACAAGGGAGGCATAAGGCTATAGAATAGATAAACTATTAATGATTGTCGCTAGACAAAGAAGCAAAACTATTGAGTAAGCTAATCATCTTGGTAACAAGATGATCAGACATGAGTAAGTAAACCATTTTGGTAACAAGATTCAGACAGAAACTCCTGATAGAATATATGATTAACTAACCTTGTCTGGAGATATTTCTGTCCTGCTGACCTTTTGATTGTCCTTGTGCAAACTCTTAATGTGTTTAAAATGATACAATACCATTACACATGATTTATGGAACGCTTGCTTGTTTGAGTGTATAAATATGCTGCATTCACTGATGTTCGGTGGAGATGTTGGCCTAGCCCTTGTCCAGGCAGCTCTCCCCTTGTACAAGTAAAAATTAAACTAACAATCTGACGGTACTGCTTGTGTTTTAGAGTCTTACTCGGAGTCGAGATTTCGACAGTAAAACTTGGAGGTTCCACCGAGATCACTTACTACCTACCAGTGAGTAAACAGACAAAAACACGATGACTCTTTAAGAACGGACCCTAACTGGCCAGTTATCAGTGGTGCTTAGTCACCAAAGGGGTTCCTCCTTGGACAAGTACAGTAGTGTAGTCTGTTTGTCTCGGCGGGAGTACTGCGATCTGTTAAGACTCATTTCAGGGTTGAGTTGGAAATTTTTGTTATCACTTCCTCTTTCAGCTTGACAGAAAAGGGAGACAGATTCCGAAAACCTGAACCCTGAAAACAGGCCGGGCAGATTGTTGAAAGGAAGGTAAGAACAGACGTCTGTAGAGGTCCCTGTTTCTTGAAGGAAGGAAACGATTACCCTTGAAAGAAAGGGAGAGATATCCTTGAACTAGAGGAAAAGTAAAAAAAAGGGACGCTTATCCTTGAAAGACAGGATTTTAAACTAATAAGTTTTACTGTTAAGGACTCAGTCTGTAGGGGCGTACAACGCAGACCGAGAATTGGCTATTTGTTTAGTTAGAGTATAAGAATTTTGATCTGTATACCCCTCTGGGTTTTTGCAATTTTTGTCATCGCTGTAATATTTTTTTAGCTTTGTATTATTGTGCTACTATTGTCTGTGAGCTCTTGGAAAAAACATAACAGGGGATTCAACAGGGGAGGTTGGGTCTTAGAAACACTTAAATTGGTAAAGAGTAAAAAGTGATCAGGGGATCGCAACCAATAAAAATGGGAGCCAGAGCAAGTAAAACACCAGAAAAAGGCACACCTGCCTGTTACATGCTCCAGAATTGTGGTCAGACATCAATAGATGACTTACCCAAATGGGTAAAATGGACCAAAAAGGGGAAAAGGCCATTCCCACCGGATGGTACATTTAATCTAGACCGAATAACGTGTCTCGAGGGGTGTCTCTTAGAAAGGGACCCAGGGAGAAGTGGTAGAAAGAAAGTCAAAACTGGCAATTACAACAAATTGGGGGACAAGGTAATGAATTTACCCAGGGAAACGGTTCTACCCAAGCGCAGGCTCACACCCGCCCTCAAGCAAATTTTTCAGTCCACAACCAGTGGGGAGCACAAAATGCTACCCAGAATCAAAGTGGACAAAGTTTAAATTTACCCTATTCAACATGACGCCTGGGACCTGACCTGCAGATTGGCCTAAAGCAATTGCCCCGAGTACGATTGCCTGCAGTTTCAACCAATATGACAAAAGAGCCAACCTTAATAATAAATATGGAGGGAAAAGAAATTCCTTTTCTGGTAGATACGGGAGCCACCAATTCAGTGTTGACAAAACAATATGCAGAAGGAATTCCGTGTACAGCCAGTAGTGCCAGTTGCGTCGGATTGTCAGGAGTTACTCAGACCATGACTTGGTCAGAACCCCTCAATGTGCAAGTAGATAATTACAGGAATCAACATACCTTTTTACTGTCTCAAGAAGTACCAGTGAATTTATTAGGAAGAGACTTATTATGCAAAATGAAGGCAAGGATTGTTTGCTCTGAAAAAAGACTTGAAGTCCATGTTCCCGTAGACAGATGTGGTATGCGCCCACTACAGATCAAATTGTCCCCGGTCCTATACGCATGGCAGATTTGTGAAGATGGTCTTAACAAAACATTGTCAACTATTATAGGCTCCCTCCAATTTGTCCTTAGATCGGTGTCCGAATACCAGAAAGAATTGCATTTGGGCCATTGGCATACAGAGCCCCACTGCACAGCCTTTTATGATGAGACAGGAATGGACAAATACCACAAAAGATATTATAAGCCTGTTCTGCAACACAGATATTTGCTGAAAATTCGGAAAATTTTAATTGGTCCCAAAGGCATAACCGACACTGTTCTTTTACCCATGGAAGCATGGGACCTGTTTGAAGAAAAAGACAGTAAACCACATTGCACCCTAGCGGTGGCACAAGGACATGCACCAAGGGACTTGGGACCAATGGTTAAAAGAATGGGAGGACTAGGAATAGAAAAAGAGTGGCAAGTGCCTCAGGGTACCTTGGTCCAGTATGAAGAAAAGCAGGGATAAGGGGTGGAATTGCAGACAAGCCTGCTGTTCAAAGGCAAATTTGAGGCAAGGGTGTTGGTCATCCATAACTTCCCGCTCCTACCAGAAGTAGAGAAACTTCTGAGTCAAATCCCCAAGCAAGTATGGCCTAGCCATCCCAATGAGGTCGGAAAGATGTTAACTGCACAACCCTACAAGGTTACCCTCAATCCTGCAGTCCCACTCCCAAGAAAGGCACAATATCCTCTCTCCCAAGCAGCAGAACAAGGCATTGAACCAGTAATCAAGTCCTTACTTGACCAGGGCATTATAATACCAACAAGAAGTCGGTCTGCCGGGATGCTTGCCTGCACTCGCCGTCGCTTACTATGCTGTACAACAAGCACAAACCATGACTCTAAATTATCATACAGTACTACATGTCCCACACTCTGTCGAGGTGCTGTTAACCAAATATGCCACTCAACACCTAACATCAGCACGTACTGTTACGTCCGTGAATAATTGAGACATGGACAGCAGGAGTGAACAAAATAAGTCTTTACTGGTGGAAGTCTATAGTGAAACTAAAAACACAGAGGCTCAATAGCGCCTTTTATACAGGGGTGGTCACTGCCGGTACTGCAGTCTAAGACCAGTTATTCTCTTAAAGGTACATACACAACAATTCCTCCCCTTTTAGATAAACAGTACATAACATTCATTTAACAACTAAATGATAACTAATTACAATCACAATTACTGTTGCTAGATACATTGGTTAAGTTTAAGCAATTATAAGTTCAGTCTTTGAGGAGGCTTCCTGATTCTGTCTGGATAACGCCTCTTTGGGGTATCAGGTTCTTCTGGCAATGTTGAGTCAGGATCAATGTCGTTGTTTGGTTCATCTGCTTCCAATATTACCGGTTCTGCGGTAGCTGCAATTGGAACGTCGATTTCATTACCAGGTGTATCAGATCGTGGTGTGGAGTTGACATTTCCCAGTGACTCTAGAATCTGGTCAGCATGGCGTCTTACAATGCTCTCCCCAACGTCCATGGTATACATGAGAGGTCCTTGTCGTGTACAAATCGTTCCTGGCTGCCATTTCTCAGTGCGGTAGTCCCGGGCCAAGACTGGTTGACCTATCTTAAAACTCCTGGTTGGCCTTTCATTCATATTCTGAAACTGCCTGTTCGCCACATCTCTTCGGACGTTTGGCTGAACCAAATCCAAGTGGCATCGTAGTCTTCGATTGAAGAACATCATGGCTGAAGTTTGGTTGGTAACCGCATGTGTCGCATTCCGGTAGGCAAACAAGAAGTTGTCCACCTTGTGTTGTAGAGGTATATCTTCATTACACATTGCCTTGATAGCCTTCTTGAATGTTTGGACAAACCTCTCGGCCAATCCATTAGTGGCTGGATGATATGGGGCAGATGTGTAATGCTTAACACCATTGTTCTTTAAGAACCTCCGGAACTCTTCAGACACAAACTGTGGTCCATTGTCAGAGCAAATCTGTTCAGGCAGCCCATTCCTGGCGAATATGGTTCGTAAAACTGTGATAGTTTTTTCTGTGGTGGTTGAGGACATTTTTATTACCTCTGGCCACTTTGAATGTGCATCCACCGCAATTAAAAACATCGAGTCCATGAAGGGACCAGCAAAATCAATGTGCATCCTTAGCCATGGAGATGAGGGCCACTCCCATGGATGCAGAGGAGCTTGTGGTGGGGCGTTTTGGACCTTCTGGCATCCTGCACAGCTCTTGGTCATCTCTTCGATTTCTCTATCGATTCCCGGCCACCACACAAACGCTCTGGCTAAGTTCTTCATTTTTACCCCACCCAGATGACCCTCATGAAGCTCATTGAGCAATCTATCCGTCAACTTAGGTGGAATTACTACTCTGGATCCACACATCAAGGTTCCTCTGCACACTGACAGCTGTTCTCCTCTCGGCGAGAATGCTGGCAGCAGTGGTTCGCCATGTGCTGGCCATCCCTTCACCGTTAAATCATAGACCCGTGATAGTGTCGGGTCATTCCGTGTTTCCTTTTCTATGTTTGCATTCGTCACAGGGAGACATTCGAGTATGGTCGAGTGGAATAACTCCATTGGATCCACTGCAAGGTCTTCTTCTTCCACCGTCGGCAACGGTAGACGTGACAATCCATCAGCATTTCCATGCTGTTTAGTTCCTTTGTACTCGATGTCATATTGGTGTGCCCCTAGGAAAAGGGACCATCTCTGCAGCCGTTGTGCTGTCATTATCGGTACGCCCTTCTGAGGGTTGAAAATGGAGACAAGAGGTTGATGATCGGTTAGTAGAGTAAATTTTTGACCGTGCAGGTAGTGATTGAACTTCTTCACCCCCCACACTAGGCCGAGGGCCTCTCTGTCAATCTGGGTGTAGTTACGCTCGGCAGAAGTTAACGAGCGTGACGCAAAAGCTATCGGCCTCTCTAAACCATCAAGGAATTTATGTGACAGTACTGCCCCAATGCCGTAGGGAGACGCATCACACGCCAGCCTGATTGGCAGTGCTGGGTTGTAGTGAGCCAATACTTCCCTTGAAGTGATTAAGTCCTTACTTTTCTGAAAAGCACGCTTACAATCATTGCTCCATTTCCATGCTACCCCCGTTCGTAGCAGGGCATTCAGCGGGTGCAGAATTGTCGACAAATTCGGCAAAAACTTATGACAGTAATTCACCAATCTGAGGAATGACCTCAGTTGCGACACATTTTCAGGCACTGGGGCCTTAACAACCGCTTCAATTTTGTCAGGGGACTTATGTAACCTCTCTTCTTCAATCACGTGGCCACAATACGATATCTGTTTCTTAAAAAATTCGCACTTGGGGCGGTTGGCTCGCAGCCCATGTTCCCGTAGTCTAGTGAGCACCTGTTCTAGGTTGTTAAGGTGTTCACTGTCATCTTCACCTGTTACAAGGATGTCGTCCAAGTAACACTGAGTCCCCGGAATCCCTTGCAGGACTTGTTCCATCGCTCTTTGCCATATCGCCGGAGCCGATGCTACTCCGAATACCAATCGATGATACTGGTAAAGACCTTTGTGATTGTTTATCGTGAGATACTTCCTAGAGGACTCTTCAACCTCCATCTGTAAATATGCTTGTGCTAGGTCAATTTTTGTAAAATGCTTCCCTCCAGACAGTGAGGCGAAGATGTCTTCTATCCTTGGAAGAGGATATTGTACTGTGTGAAGGACTGGGTTCACCGTTACCTTGAAATCCCCACAGATGCGAATCTTCCTTGGCTCTCCGGACTTATTGCTTAACATTTTCTTCATGACCGGAACGATGGGTGTCGCCCACTCGCTCCAGTCGACCTTAGACAACACGCCCGCCTTCTCCAGATTCTCCAGCTCTGCCTCGACGGCTGGGCGAATTGCATTTGGTACCGGTCTTGTTTGAAAAACTTGGGAACTGCATTCTCTTCTATTTTTATCGAGGCGGTTACGCCTTTAAGCGTGCCCAGTTCTTGTTGAAATACCTCTTTGGCGTTAGCTAAGATTGTTGACAATCGTCCAGGAGTGACGTCTTCATCTTTTTTACCATCCACCGTCATTGCATGAATGGAATGCCAATCTAAGTTTATCTTCCTGATCCATTCCCGTCCCAATAACGGTGGTCCACCATTTGGCAGTATGTAGAGATACAATTTCCGTATTTTCTTGCCGTTGTATTCGACAGGCACCCTTATTTTTCCTCTGGGGTATACCTTTTGCCCCGTATACGTCGTCAAGACGATGGATGTCTCTCTCAAGGGTATGTGTGAAAATAGCCGCTCGTAGTCTCGTCGATTCATGACGGTTAGCGCTGATCCTGTATCCAATTCCATTTTAACTTGGGACCCTGCTATCGTGAGGGTGACCCAAATGGTTCGGTGATCCTCTTTTGCGATTACATTGTAAAGTTTGAGACAGCTTAGTCTCCTGTTCCCGGTTTCACTATCGCTCATCTGGTCTTTGGAACTACTGTCCGTCATCTTTTGTACTTTCTTGTACGGTTCCTTAGTAGCCTTTTTGTTGTCGCTGGTCTTCTTCCCAGACCTGCAAACTCATGCAATGTGTCCCATCTTCCCGCATTGCCTGCATATTTTGTCTTTGGACCAGCAGTCCTTCTGGTCATGGTTAGTTTTGCCGCAGCGATAACATTTTGCAAATCCCCGTGTCATTTCGTGGGTGCCGTATTCCTGTGGTTTTTGTTGAATTTCTGCAGCTCCCCTGGCTGCTGCTTCATACGATACTGCCACGCTGAAAGCCTTATCTCGCGTCAGCTCTTTCTCTGAGAGTAACTTCTTCTGTGTTCCTTCACTCAGGAGTCCACAGACAAATTTGTCCCGTAGGGTATCTGCCAGTCCTGCTCCGAACTGGCAGTGCTTTGATAGCTTGCGTAGTTCTGTAAGATACTCAGCATTGCTCTCATCTTTGTGCTGAGTTCTCCTGTGGAATTTAAATGTTTCTGCTATCAACAGCGGTGCAGGGTTTAAGTGTTCCTGTAGGACAGCAACAATTTCGTTAAAACTCTTCGCCTTCGGTTTGGCTGGAGTAATCAGGTCCCGCAATAGGCCGTACGTTCTAGCGCCCATTAAGTTTAGCAATATCGATGCCTTTTTCCCCTCCGCTATTTCGTTTGCCTCAAAATATACCTCGACTCTTTCCACATACGTGGTCCAGTCCTCTATTGTATTATCAAAAGCAGTGATACAGCCAGTCTTTGGCATCTTGCAAATATAAAATGGCTCCTCCCGCGCTTTGCCTTCTTCCCCGATTTAACAAAATGGCGCCTCCCGTGCTTTGCCTTCTTCCCCGCTGTTGTTAGCACTGCTTTCCACGGTTTCTTGCGCGTTTAATATTGATGTTTTTCTTTTATTATTTTCCCGTTGTGGAGCGGACCCGCTGGGACACTTCCCTCCCTCTTCTTAGGTCCGAACGCTGCCCGGCTTCGAAGCACCGGCCACGCACTGTGTGCTCCACCCTCTCTCTCTCTCTTTGCTTCCCGACTCGCTGCCCGGCCCCGTTGAAAAGCCACCCGATCGAGCTCTAGCCCGCCGCAGCCCAGGAAGGATCAGTGCACTACCTGCCACCAGCCCGATTAGCTGGGAACCCACAGACCGAGGAACCAAGCCTGGCTCTAGACAGTCTCTCCTGCAAGTTTTTAATCCGACGATTTGGAGGGCGGTTGCCCACGGTCGATGCCCGTTTCTCGAGTTTCTTTGGATTTTTTTTTTCTTTCTTCTGGCTTCGACCTTCGATAACGTCATCTGAGGTGCTGCCGAGTTGCAGGTAAGTTCATTTCTTACTCGTCGCCAGTGTTACGTCCGTGAATAATTGAGACATGGACAGCAGGAGTGAACAAAATAAGTCTTTACTGGTGGAAGTCTATAGTGAAACTAAAAACACAGAGGCTCAATAGCGCCTTTTATACAGGGGTGGTCACTGCCGGTACTGCAGTCTGAGACCAGTTATTCTCTTAAAGGTGCATACACAACACGTACCATTAGGTACAAGGTAGAATTACTGTCCAATTCAAACTTGACCATAAAGCGATGCACAACCCTAAATCCAGCTACGCTCCTCCCGACCATTGAGGATGGCACACCCCACTGCTGTGAGACGGTAACCCAGCTGGTCACCAAACCCCGAGTGGACTTAAGTGAAACACAGCTAGAAAATCCAGATTTAATATATTTCGTCGACGGCTCAGCCCTCCGAGATGACAAAGGTACTTCCCGCACTGGCTACGCCATCACGATGGACAATTCAACTGTAGAGGCAGTGTCGTTACCAAACTCCTTTTCAGCACAACAAGCAGAACTATTCGCGCTCACAAGAGCATGTATCTTGGCCACAGACAAAACTGTTAATATTTATACAGATTCAAGGTATGCCTTTGGAGTTGCCCATGATTATGGACAGATCTGGAAATTTAGGGGTTACTTGACCTCCGCAGGCTCAACGATCAAGAATGCAGAACAAGTTGACAATCTTTTACGTGCTGTCCAGTGTCCACGTAAAATTGCTATTATTAAATGTCAAGCACACACAGGCAATCAGGACCAAATTGCATTGGGCAATGACAGGGCTGACAGGGCTGCAAAAGGTGCTGCTTTGTCAGATACAGGTACCCAGGTGTCAGCCTATGTTCTTAAAAACACAAAACCCATTGATTTGCCGCCCACAATGGATGATGTATTGGCCTTCCAGTCACAGGCCAGTACTGAGGAGGTGTTAGCCTGGGCACAAGATCAATGCGATAAAACACCTAAGGGAGCAGCGAGGAGGAGCCCGGCTTAAAAACCGGCGGCAGTTGCGAGGCCCGACCACTCGGAGCAGCAGAGAGCAGCGAGGAGGAGCCCGGCTTAAAAACCGGCGGCAGTTGCGAGGCGTACCAAATCAACAGCAGAGGAGAGGGGTAAATAGTAATCAGTGTGTGGCGTCACCAGGGAGCAGCTGGTGCAGTCGGGAGAGCAGGAGGCCAGTAACTCTTATATAGGTGGAGCTGTTGCTAAACCCGAAACACTACAGTGTAGTGTCTCCCACCCTTCCACCTCCTCTAACCTTTTAGGGGTTAGGGGAAGTTGAAAAGGTAGGTTCAATTTATTTTATTTCAGGAGCCTAACCTAGGTGGAAAAGGTTCCAGGACAGGAGGCGGCAGTGAAAATACAACACCAGAAAACAGGTAGGTGACTGGTTGGTGAGTACTTTCACAAACTTATTCTAAGTAGAATTCAATAATTAAGCTAAATCGTAGTAAATAAAAAGGTATTGTAAGGGTTAAGTCATGGAAGGGCAGCTCAGACCCGTGTCATGCTCCTCCTGTGCCATGTGGGAAATCAGGGACACTGTCCCTGACAACTATGTGTGCAGGAAGTGTGTCCAGCTGCAGCTCCTAGTGGACCGCATGGCGGCGCTGGAGCTGCGAATGGACTCACTCTGGAGCATACGCGATGCTGAGGATGTTGTGGATAGCACATTCAGTGAGTTGGTCACACCGCAGGTAAAGGCTAGCTCAGACAGTAAATGGGTGACCAAAAGGCAGGGTAAAGGCAGGAAGGTAGTGCAGGAGTCACCTGCGGTCATCTCCCTCCAAAACAGGTTTACCGTTTTGGGTACTGTTGGGGGAGATGACTTATCAGGGGAAGGCACCAGCAGCCAGGTTCAGGGCACCATGACTGGCTCTGCTGCACAGAAGGGCGGGAAAAAGAGGGATAGGGCTATAGTGATAGGGGATTCAATTGTAAGGGGGATAGATAGGAGTTTCTGTGGCCGAGACCGAGACTCCAAGATGGTATGTTGCCTCCCTGGTGCAAGGGTCAAGGATGTCTCGGAGCGGGTGCAGAGCATTCTGAAGGGGGAGGGGGATCAGCCAGTTGTCGTGGTACATGTAGGTACCAACGATGTAGGTAAAAAGAGGGAGGAGGTCCTACAAGCTGAATTTAGGGAGTTAGGAGCTAAATTGAAAAGTAGGACCTCAAAGGTAGTAATCTCTGGATTGCTACCAGTGCCACGAGCAAATAAGTTTAGAGAGAGTAAGATAGATAAGCTAAATACGTGGCTTGAGCAGTGGTGCAAGGGAGAGGGATTTAAATTCTTGAGGCATTGGAACCAGTTCTTGGGGAGGAGTGACCTGTACCAAGGGGACGGTCTACACCTGAACTGTGAGGGAGCCGATGTCCTCGGGGTAATATTTTCTAGGGCGGTTCGGGAGGATTTAAACTAATTTGGCAGGGGGATGGGAACCTAGGTAGTGGAAAAGAGGGAAGTCATATGAAGTCAGAAATAGATGGTAGAAAGGTGAGAAGCAATAAGCAAAGGAGAGAAACACAAAGGGCCAAACTAATTCATAATGAGAGTGTGAAAAAAGCAAGCCTGAAGGCTTTGTATCTTAATGCTAGAAGCATTAGGAACAAGGTGGATGAATTAGTTGTGGAAATAGAGGTAAACAAGTATGATTTGATTGGGATTACAGAAACGTGGCTGCAGGGTGGGCAAGGCTGGGAACTTAACATCCAGGGATATACAATATTTAGGAAGGATCGGCAAAAAGGTAGGGGAGGTGGGGTAGCATTGCTGGTAAAGGAGGGGATTAATGCAATGGAAAGGAAGGATATTAACTCGGATGAAACGGAATCTGTATGGGTAGAAATGAGAAATAGCAAGGGGAGGAAAACGTTAGTGGGTGTGATATATAGGCCTCCAAATAGTAATATGGAGGTGAGGGAAGGCATAAAAAGGGAAATTAGAGAAGCGTGTGATAAGAGCACAGCTGTCATCATGGGTGACTTTAATTTACATATTGATTGGACTACCCAAATTAGTAAAAATTCTGAGGAGGAGGAATTCCTGGAATGTTTTCGGGACGGTTATCTGGACCAATATGTCGAGGAGCCGACTCGAGATCAGGCCATTTTAGACTGGGTATTGTGCAATGAGAAGGGACTTATCAGCAATCTTCTTGTACGAGGCCCCTTGGGTCAGAGCGATCATAATATGATCGAGCTCTCAGTCGAGATGGAGAGTGAGGAAATTGAATCAGAGACTAAGGTCCAGAACTTAAATAAAGGGAATTACGAGGGTATGAGACGGGAATTGGGTAAGATTGATTGGGTGGTGTTTCTGGGGGGATTGACAGTGGAGAGACAATGGCAAGCATTCAAAGATAGAATGGAAGAATTCCAGAACATGTTTATACCGGTTTGGCATAAAAATAAACCTAAAAAGGTGACTCAACCGTGGATAACGAGGGAAATTAGGGACAGCATAAAATAAAAAAAAAGGGCATATCAACTGGCAAAAAAAAGCACCAGACCGGAAGATTGGGGGCAGTACAGGATACAGCAAAAGAGGACAAAGGGATTAATCAGGAAGGGGAAAATAGAATACGAAAGTAAACTTGCAGCAAACATAAAGACAGACTGCAAAAGCTTTTATCGGTATATCAGGAGGAAAAGACTGGTAAAATCCCAAGTCGGTCCCTTGCAGTCCGATTCGGGAGAATATATAATGGAGAATAAGGAAATGGCAGACCAATTAAACTCATACTTTGGTTCTGTATTCACAAAGGAGGACACAAATAACCTCCCAGGAATATCGGCAAACATAGGGACTAATGAGAGGGAGGAGCTGACAGAAATTAGTATCTCTAGGGATATGGTGTTGGGTAAGTTGAGGGGACTGAAGGCCGACAAATCCCCGGGGCCTGATAAACTACATCCTAGGGTACTTAAGGAGGTGGCCCTGGAGATAGCAGATGCTCTAAGGATCATCTTCCGGAACTCCATTGACTCGGGAACAGTACCCGTGGATTGGAGGGTAGCTAATGTTACCCCAATATTTAAAAAGGGGGGTAGAGAGAAAGCAGGGAATTATAGACCAGTAAGCCTTACATCGGTTGTGGGCAAAATGCTAGAGTCCATTATTAAGGATAAAATAGCGGAGCACTTGACAAATGGGGAAAGGATCGGACAGAGTCAACATGGATTTACAAAGGGGAAATCGTGTTTGACTAATCTGCTGGAATTTTTTGAGGAAGTAACTGGTAAAATAGATGGGGGAGAGCCAGTGGATGTGGTGTACCTTGACTTCCAGAAAGCCTTCGATAAGGTTCCACACAAAAGATTATCATGCAAAATTAAGGCTCATGGAATTGGGGGCAAAGTATTAACGTGGATAGAGAACTGGCTGGCGGATAGAAAACAGAGAGTTGGAATAAACGGCTCGTTTTCGGAGTGGCAGGCAGTGACCAGCGGGGTGCCGCAAGGATCTGTCCTGGGACCCCAGCTGTTCACAATATATATAAATGATCTGGATCAGGGAATTGGATGCAATATTTCCAAATTCGCTGACGACACTAAACTAGGAGGAGGGGTGGGCTCTGATGAGGATGTCAGGAGGCTACAGTGCGATTTGGACAGGTTGGGGGAATGGGCGGATACGTGGCAGATGCACTATAATGTGGATAAATGCGAGGTTATCCACTTTGGGGGTAAAAACAGGAGGGTAGATTATTATCTAAATGGCAATAGATTGGGAGATGGGGAAGTGCAGAGGGACCTGGGTGTTCTTGTGCACCAGTCACTGAAGGAGAACATGCAGGTGCAACAGGCGATTAAGAAGGCAAATGGTATGTTGGCCTTCATATCAAGGGGGTTCGAGTATAGGAATAGGGATACCTTACTACAGCTGTACAAGGTGCTGGTGAGACCGCATCTGGAGTATTGTGTACAGTTTTGGTCGCCCCATCTGCGGAAGGATGTTCTTGCCATGGAAAGAGTGCAACGGCGATTCACCAGGCTGATACCTGGAATGGCGGGAATGACCTACGAAGAGAGATTAAATAGTTTGGGCTTGTACTCACTGGAGTTTAGAAGATTGAGAGGGGATCTCATCGAAACATATAAAATTATGGCAGGCCTGGACAGGCTGAATTCAGAGAGAATGTTTCCAATGGCCGGGGAGCACAGAACCAGGGGCCACAGTCTAAAAATAGCGGGCAAATCATTTAAAACAGAGATGAGGAAGAATTTCTTCACTCAAAGAGTGGTGAGCCTGTGGAATTCCCTGCCACAGAGGGCTGTGAAGGCTAATTCAATAAATATTTTCAAGAGAGAATTGGATATATTTCTGAAGGCTAAGGGGATTAAGGGTTACGGAGAAAAGGCGGGGACCGGGTACTGAACTGGTAAGATCAGCTATGATCTCAGACGAAGATCAGCCATGATCTCATTGAATGGCGGAGCAGGCTCGAAGGGCCGAATGGCCTACTCCTGTTCCTATCTCTATGTTCACCATGACGGCCGTGTGGTGGCACCCAGATCTTTGCTCCCATGGATTGCCCGCTGTGTTCATACTTTCACACATGCGGGCAAAGGGGGGATGGCAGACTATATCGCACAGACATGGTACGCACCGGGTATTTCGGCAATTGCAAAACAAATTAGTGAAAAGTGTACTACCTGTCAGACGATGAATCTGGGAAAAACGGAGAAGGTACAGTCTGCCTCCCACCCAAATCCAACAGGATCTTTTGTGAATTTGCAAATGGATTTTATTGAATTACCCGCATGTATGGGTTTTAAGTATGTATTAGTTATTATAGATGTGTTTTCTAAATGGGTTGCAGCTTTTCCATGTAAAAAGAATGACGCTGTTACCATCGCTAAACATTTCTTAAAGGAAATTGTACCACGATTCGGTATACCTGTACAACTCTCGAGTGACAATGGGTCACATTTTACTGGGATGATTACATAGAAACATAGAAGATAGGAGCAGGAGTAGGCCATTCAGCCCTTCAAGCCTGCTCCGCCATTCAATGAGATCATGGCTGATCATTCAAATTCAGTACCCTGTCCCTGCCTTCTCCCCATATCCCTTGATACCTTTAGCCTCAGGAAATATATCCAACTCTTTCTTGGATATATTTAATGAACTGGCCTCCACCGCCCTCTGTGGCAGAGATTTCCACAGGTTCACCACACTCTGGGTGTAGAAATTCCTCCTCATTTCAGTCCTAAATGGCTTACCCCTTATCCTTAGACTATGACCCCTGGTTCTGGACATCCTTTCTGCATCTAGTCTGTCCAGACCTGACAGAATTTTATAGGTTTCGATGAGATCCCCTCTCAATCTTCCAAACTCCAGTGAGTATAAGCCCAATTGACACAATCTCTCCTCGTACGTCATTCCTGCCATCCCAGGTATCAGCCTGGTGAATCTTTGCTGCAATCCTTCCATGGCAAGAACGTCCTTCCTCAGGTAAGGTGACCAAAACTGCACACAATACTCATGGTGCGGTCTCACCAAGGCCCTGTACAACTGCAGCAAGACATCCTTGTTCTTGTACTCGAACCCTCTTGCTACGAAGGCCAACATACCATTTGCCTTCTTAACTGCCTGCTGCACCTGCATGCTTACCTTCAGCGACTGGTGCACAAGAACACCCAGGTCTCTTTGCACTTCCCCTTCTCCCAATCTATTGCCATTCAAATAATAATCTGCCTTCCTGTTTTTGCCACCAAAGTGGATAACCTCACATTTATCCACATTATAGTGCATTGGCCATGTTTCTGTCCAAACACCCAACCTGTCCAAATCGTACTGGAGTTTCATGACATCCTCCTCACAGCATACCCTCCCACCCAGCTTTGTGTCGTCTGCAAATTTGGAGATATTACATCCAATTCCCTCATCCAGATCATTAATATATATTGTGAACAGCTGGGGTCCTAGGACCGATCCTTGCGGTACCCCACTAGTCACTGCCTGCCACTTGGAAAATGACCCATTTATTCCAACTCTTTGCTTTCTGTCCGCCAACCAGTTCTCTATCCAAGTCAATACGTTGCCCCCAATCCCATGTGCCTTAATTTTGCACGCTAACCTCTTATGCGGGACCTTATCAAAAGCTTTCTGAAAGTCAAAATACACCACATCCAGTGGTTCTCCCTGATCTATTTTACCAGTTACATCCTCAAAAAATTCCAGTAGATTAGTCAAACATGATTTACCTTTTGTAAATCCATGTTGACTTTGTCCAATCCTGTCACTGCTTTCCAAGTCCTCTGCTATTACATCTTTTATAATGGACTCTAGCATTTTCCCCACTACCAATGTCAGGCTTACCGGTCTATAATTCCCCGCTTTTTCTCTGCCACCTTTTTTGAATAGTGGGGTAACATTAGCTACCCTCCAATCCATGGGTACTGTTCCAGAGTCTATTCAGTTCTGGAAGATGACCAGCAATGCATCTACTATTTCTAGGGCCACTTCCTTAAGTACCCTGGGGTGTAGATTATCAGGCCCTGGGGATTTATCGGCCTTCAGTCCCATCAATTTTCCTAACACCATTTCCCTACAAATACTGATTTCTTTCAGTTACACCCTTTCATCAGAACCTATGTTCCGCGGTATTTCTGGGAGGTTATTTGTGTCCTCCTTTGTGAAGACAGACCCAAAATATGTATTTAGTTGGTCTGCCATTTCTTTGCTCCTCATTATAAATTCCCCTGATTCTGACTGCAAGGGACCTACGCTTGACTTCACCAATCTTTTTCTCTTTACATATCTATAAAAGCGTTTACAGTCAGTTTTTATGTTCCCTGCAAGCTTACTCTCATATTCTATTTTCCCTTTCTTAATTAATCCCTTTGTCCTCCTTTGTTGAATCCTAAACTGCTCCCAATCCTCAGGATTATTGCTTTTTCTGGCCAATTTGTATGTCCTCTCCTTGGATCTTATGCTATCCCTAATTTCCCTTCTTATCCACGGTTGAGTCACATTTTTTGTTTTATTTTTATGCCAAACTGGGGTGAACAACTTCTGTAGCTCATCCATTCGGTCTTTGAATGTTTGCCATTGCCTATCCACCGTCAACCCTTTGAGTGCCATTCCCCAATCAATCCTACCCAACTCGCTCCTCAGACCATCGTAGCTTCCTTTATTTAAATTGAGGACCCTAGTTTCTGAGTCAACGACTTCATTCTCCATCTTAATGAAGAATTCGATCATATTATGATCGCTCCGACCCAAGGGGCCTCGTACAACAAGATTGCTAATTAATCCTTTCTTGTTACATAATACCCAGTGTAAGATGGCCTGATCTCTGGTTGGTTTCTCGACATATTGGTCCAGGAAACCATCCCGTAAACACTCCGGGAATTCTTCCTCCACAGTATTGTTACTAATTTGGTTAGCCCAATCTATATGTAGATTAAAGTCACCCATGATGACTGCTGTGCCCTTATTGCACGCTTCTTTAATTTCCCTTTTAATGCCATCCCCAACCTCCGCCTTACTGTTTGGAGGTCTATATACCACTCCCACTAATGTTTTTTTCCCCTTCGTATTTCTCAATTCTGCCCATACAGATTCCACATCATCAGAGCTAATATCCTTCATTACAATTGTGTTAATCCCTTCTTTAACCAGTAATGCTACCCGTCCTCCCTTTCCTTTTTGCCTATCTTTCCTGAATATCGAATACCCCTGGATGTTGAGTTCCCAGTCTTGGCCATCCTTGAGTCACGTTTCCGTAATCCCAACCAAATCACATTTGTTTACCTCTATTTGCGCAGCCAATTCATCCACCTTATTACAAATGCTCCTTGCATTAAGCCACAAAGCCTTCAGGCTTGTTTTTTTAATGCCCTTAAACCTATTAGAATTATTATTTACTGTGGCCACGTTTGATTTCAACCATTGATTTCTCTGACTGCCACTTCTGTTTTTCTCCTTCCTATCTTTTGCTTTTATCCTTGTTTCCCTTTCCTCTGTCTCCCTGCTCAGGTTCCCAACCCCCTTCCATTTTAGTTTAAACCCTCCCCCACAGCACTAGCAAACACTCCCCCTAGGACATCGGTTCCAGTCCTGCCCAGGTGCAGACCGTCCGGTTTGAACTGGTCCCACCTCCCCCAGAACCGGTTCCAATGTCCCAGGAACTTGAATCCCTCCCCCTGGCACCATTCCTCTAGCCACGTATTCATCTGCTCTATCCTTCTATTTCTACTCTGACTAGCACGTGGCACTGGTAGGAATCCTGAGATTACTACCTTTGAGGTCCTGTTTTTTAATTTACCTCCTAACTCCCTATATTCCGCTTTTAGGACCTCATCCCGTTTTTCACCTATATCATTGGTGCCTATATGCACCACGACAACTGGCTGTTCACCCTCCCCTTCCAAGATGTTCTGCAGCCACTCGGAGACATCCTTGACCCTTGCACCAGGGAGGCAACACACCATCCTGGAGTCTCGTTTGCGGCCGCAGAAACGCCTATCTATTCCCCTTACAATTGAATCCCCTATTACTATAGCTCTACCACTCTTTTTCCTCCCATTCTGTGCAGCAGAGCCACCCCTGGTGCCAGGAAGTTGGCTGCTGCTGCCTTCCTCTGATAAGCCATCCCCCCCAACAGTACTCAAAGTGGTATATCTGTTGGAGAGGGGGATGGCCACAGGGGACCCCTGCACTACCTGCCTGCGCCTAGTACTCTGCCTGTTGGTCACCCGTTCCCTTTCTTCCTGTCCAACCTCTACCTGTGGTGTGTCCAACTCCCTAAACATGCTATTCACGATGTCCCGAGCATCGTGAATGCTCCAGTATGCATCCAATCGCAGCTCCAGTGCCGCAATGCGGTCTGTCAGTAGCTGCAGCTGGGTGCACTTCCTGCACACGTAGTTGTCAGGGACACAGGAAGTGTCCCTGAGTTCCCACATTTCGCAGTAGGAGCAGATCACAGGGCCGGGCTGTCCTGCCTTGACTTACCCTTTAATTAATTGAGTTTAAATTAAATCAATCAATCCCACTAATTACACTACAGTTAAATAGTTTACCAACAGTCCCCGCTACACCAGAGAGACCTTAGAAACTATGAAACAGATTTAAAGTTTAAAAAAGAGAGAAATACTCATCAACCAATCACTTACCTGCTTCCTGCTGACGTCACACTTGGATTACTTTTTACCTCTCTCCCGGAACCTGGATTGGTCGGGCCTCTGGTGCTCCCTCGCAGGTCTGCTGCCTCTCCGGTCTCGGGGCTCTGGGCCTCGCTGCCTCGGGCTACTCTTTAAGTAGCTCCGCCGCCTCTGGTGCTCCCTCGCAGGTCCACTGCCTCTCCGGTCTTGGGGCAAGAGATGTGTAAGGCTTTGCAAATCAATCAGCATTTTCACTGCAGCTATCATCCACAGTCAGCTGGGCTGGTGGAGCGATATAATGGAATGTTGAAAAGTAAGTTAGCTATGCTATGTGATGAGACTGGACTCAAATGGGTCAAACTGTTACCCCTAGCATTGATGGTAATGCAGTCAGCAACAAACAGAACAACAGGATTATCACCACATGAAATCATCATGGGACGTCCCCAATGATTGCCTTTTTCTGCACCGTTTACTGCTAAACAAATGGACATTCACAAAATGGAAGAAAATACGCTAAACTATGGCATTGCTCTAACAAAATGTATTTCTAGTTTCCATTCGCAGGTAAAAGAAGCCCAAGTTGACCCTGCCGAAGGAAGATGCCATAGCTTGGTGCCCGGCGAGTTCATCTACGTAAAGGTGTTCAAGAGAAAGAGTAGCCTTCACCCAAGATTTGAGGGTCCATCCCAGATCCTGTTAACCACCAACACTGCTGTAAAGGTGAAAGAGAGACCAACATGGATCCATGCCTCGCACTGCAAAAGAGCCCCAGAACCCGAGGAAGAGGAATCGCCAACCCCATCAGTAAATGGAAATCGACATTAGGACTATGTTTCCTTGTGACACTTATAATACCTGTAATGCCGGAATTGCATGTAAACACCTTTTTGTATATGTCTTACACTTATGCTAGGGGAACTAATGCCTCCAGTTGTTGGGTATGCACACAGGTGCCCATCCATACAAAGGGAGGAATTCCATTAAGACCTGTCCCCTTTAATTCCAATGAAATGGCATATTGGCTGTTTCAACAAAATTCAGAAAAGGCAGAAGCCATGGAGTTAGAAAGGCTCTGAAGAATCCAGATCTGATTAGATTATTGTCCTAGTTAGGACAAAAGGGGGGAATGTGGAAATTGACATTATACTTAGCATGCTGGGTAGAATAAAATGGCCAAGTAAAAGAACAAACTTGCTTAGGTTGTAGCTAAAGCAA
The DNA here is from genome assembly GCF_052327205.1 of Somniosus microcephalus. NCBI lineage: Eukaryota > Metazoa > Chordata > Chondrichthyes > Squaliformes > Somniosidae > Somniosus > Somniosus microcephalus. The sequence continues at coordinate 40,991,474 of NC_140993.1, read as the reverse complement.
GAAAAGGTAAATGTGTCACAACGTGTCCAGGACCAAGAGATCTTTCATAATACCCACCCACATTGAGGATGTGATAACAGCTATAATTGACTCACTAGCACAAGGGAGGCATAAGGCTATAGAATAGATAAACTATTAATGATTGTCGCTAGACAAAGAAGCAAAACTATTGAGTAAGCTAATCATCTTGGTAACAATATGATCAGACATGAGTAAGTAAATCATTTTGGCAACAAGATTCAGACAGAACCTCCTGACAGAATATATGATTAACTAACCTTGTCTGGAGATATTTCTGTCCTGCTGACCTTTTGATTGTCCTTGTGCAAACTCTTAATGTGTTTAAAATGATACAATACCATTACACGTGATTTATGGAACGCTTGCTTGTTTGAGTGTGTAAATATGCTGCATTCACTGATGTTCGGTGGAGATGTTGGCCTAGCCTTTGTCCAGGCAGCTCTCCCCTTGTACAAGTTAAAATTAAACTAACAATCTGAAGGTACTGCTTGTGTTTTAGAGTCTTACTCGGAGTCGAGATTTCGACACATGACAGTCTGTCTCCATGCAGCTTGCACTGCCCAGCAACTCAGGGGAGTGCCCAGCAACAGGAGTACACCAAGAGTCGGCATGGATGAGAGAGCTGTCTGTCAGGGTGACTCTCCATCCTCAAAATAACCCACCCACAGCTAGAAAACCTGAAAGCCACCACAGTATCAGTCATGGTGCCTGCAGAGGCAGGGCCACCTTATCACCTTGCAGAAGGAGGTACAGAGCCACCACAATCCCAGGAAGCCCCTCAGGACATCCAGCAGCCAACCACCTTATTTCCTTCTCTACAAGGAGAGCACTAACTTAAGTAGTAGAGGACATTCACCACACACAATTACTAACGGGAAGCACTAGAACAAAAATCACAGGTAGATTTTCAACGTGCCACTCGGGTGTAAAGCTGGCATTGGAAATCAGTCGGGCTGTTATAGAAACTGTTCACTTTTCATATTCACTGAGGGTTGATTGTTTACATCTTCTTCAGGCCCTTCCTGAATATCTAGGCTAGCTCTTCAGTGCAGTACTGAGGAGTTGCTGCACTGCTGGAGGTGCCGTCTTCTGGATTAGACGTCTGCCCCTTCAGGCGGACGTAAAAGATCCATTTTGACATCAAGGCCGGCACTTTTTTGAAGAAGAGCAGAGGAGTTCTACCGGTGACCTGGCCAATATTTATCCCTCAACCAACATAGGCGGTTATCTCATTGCTGTGAGCAAATTAGCTGCAGCATTTCGCTACATTACAACATTGACTACACTTCAAAAGTACTGCATTGGCTGTAAAGCGCTTTGGTAAGTCCTGAGGTTGTTAAAAGTGCTGTATAAATGCAAGTACTTTCTTTCTTTATATATTCTACCCTGATAGTATAATAAGGCAGCAGATAGCATGCCCTTATCATTTAAGAGATCTTTCTGGGCTGTACTGTAGGACTGACTCAGACCTATCCAGAGAGTGGAATCTTTGTTTTGGCATGTCTGTTGAATACTGGGTGGGCGGGGGGGGATTTCTACGGGGTGTCTCCCAATCGTCCACTGTACCTTCGGCAGAAAAGCCACAGAAACCCCCAAAAACAGCGTAAGTTCTCTTTATACCTTTTTTTTGGGATGTCCACGGCACATCTGTCAAAGTTAGGGTGGATAAGCAGGAGCAACCCTGCGGAAATTTACCCCCTACATTTATACCCTTGTGAATTTGTGTGCCTTATTGGATATTTTTTCTGCTGCATATCGTGGATTCTGCACTGGTATCATCAGCTACGGCTGATCAGCTCTGATCAGCTACACCTGGTTATCAAAGAGGCCTTCATCCAGGGCAGAAATGCCTTAAAATAATAATGAGACTGTAGACGGACTTTGAATAAATGCAGCACTGCAGCTTCCAGGGTAACTAGTATCTACCTACATTATGATCCAATATAACGTGGATAAATGCGAGGTTATTGTAGTGGGTGGCGTGTGCCCAGTCAGCTCTGCCCCTGACTGTCTCTGAGCGGTTCGAATCGCTCCCACACCCCTGGGTTCTAGACACCAGACTTAGGTACAGGCGGTGATACAGAAAATAGAGTAGACAACTGGTTTGGTACAAGAAAACCGTAATTTTTATTAAAGACACAATAAAGTTACAACACTGAAAATTACTAGGATAATTACAGGCATATAAAATTACACTTATTTGGGAATGGGGAACACACGGCACATCGAGGGAACAAACACATTAAAAATCCCCCTACCCTTGTCCCACCCCCAATACCTATCTAGATTAAGCTACGAGGGGTCAGGGATTTATGCTCACCAATGGGGTTGCCTTAACAGTTCAAAACCTGTCGATTAAGCCGGTTGTGGTTTTGGGGTTCGCTCTTGCTGTCCTTTGGGGCCGGCCGTCGTCACGTGGTCACAGGGCACGGCGGTGGAGTCGTCTGTGCAAAGTACCCTCCTTTTTCCTCCGTTAGAGATATGGGCCTAGAAATTCAGTATAGCCACGTTTGGGGTGCTACAGCTGGGCGTTCGCTAAATTTAGCACCCGGCGCAACTTAGCACCACCTTCGCCGATATTCAGTTGCATCACCCCAAGAGGTTGCTGCTGTGCTAAAGCAGGCAATGCACGACTATCATAAGGCGCTAAGCCGGCGTGCCGAGGCGCTAACACCGAGGGCGGGCGCAGTGCAGGTGTGGCGAGTTGCTGATTGAAGGCAGACACGCTGGCGCCAGTCAGCTCTTAAAGGGGGAGGGTCGATTTGTTTGGCTGACACGCCCTGCACACTGCAGCCTTGAAGCAAGGCCTGACCATTGTTGGTTCATCAGTGCTACGCCCAGGACCATGCAGAAGCCCGCTATTCTTCCAAATCCCATTGCACGCTCTTGCTGCTTGTCCAGGGTCATGGGGAAGGAGATGTACTGACGTCTCCTTCTGAAAAGGGCATTGGTCACCTGGCGGATGCAGCAATGTACCGTGAACTGGGAGATGTTGGCAATGTCCCCAGTAGCGGATTGGAAGGAACCGGTGGCATAGAAGTTGAGAGCCACCGTCACCTTCACTGCCACCGACAGGGATTTGAAAGGGCCTGCCTTTTGCAGGGCCTTGCTTTAAAAATCCTGCAGGCCTTGGTCACGAGGTTTCAGAAGCCACTTTGGGTACCCTTTTAATAACTTGTCCATTCAGGGTCCCTTTATCCATAACTTTCGGGGAATGTGGGAATTTTGAGAACCCTACAGTTATCCACTTTGGTGTCAAAAACATGAAGGCAGATTATTATCTGAATGGCAATAGATTGGGAGAAGGGGAAGTGCAACGAGACCTGGGTGTCCTTGTGCACCAGTGGCTGAAGGTAAGCATGCAGGTGCAGCAGGCGGTTAAGAAGGCAAATGGTATGTTGGCCTTCGTAGTGAGAGGGTTTGAGTACAGGAACAAGGATGTCTTGCTGCAGTTGTACAGGGCCTTGGTGAGGCCACATCTTGAGTATTGTGTGCAGCTTTGGTCACCTTATCTGAGGAAGGACGTTCTTGCCATGGAAGGAGTGCAGTGAAGATTCACCAGACTGATACCTGGGATGGCAGGAATGATGTATGAGGAGAGATTGGGTCGATTGGGCTTGTACTCGCTGGAGTTTAGAAGAATGAGAGGGATCTCATTGAAACTTATAAAATTCTAACAGGACTGGACAGGCTCGATGCAGGAAGGATGTTCCCGATGGCAGGAGAGTCCAGAACCAGGGGTCACTGTCTAAGGATAAGGGGTAAGCCATTTAGGACAGAGATGAGGAGGAATTTCTTCACCCAGAGAGTGGTGAACCTGTGGAATTCTCTACCACAGGAGGCAGTAGAGGCCAATTCATTAAATATATTCAAGAAGGAGTTGGATATATTTCTTAAGGCTAAAGGGATCAAGGGATATAGGTAGAAGGCAGGGACAGGGTACTGAATTTGGATGATCGGCCATGATCGCATTGAATGGCGGAGCAGGCTCGAGGGGCCGAATGGCCTACTCCATCTCCTATCTTCTATGTATCTATGTTTCTATGTTTCTATGTTCTGATGGTTACATAAAACCTGGACGTGAATAGAAGGCAAGCCCGGTATAATGATATCAGCAAATAGAGATAGTATTTGCCTGTTCGATTATGATGCCTTAATTGCATGTATTGATTGCTTGTGCCTGACCAGCAGAGGTCATGTGACCGAGACAAGCAAGGCAGTTCAGTTTAGTTTCAGTTTCATTCTAGATGGATTACTAGCATCGTGTCTCCTGTAAATGCTGTTAACAAGAGTTGAATAGACTTTAGATTAAAACTCATTCTCTTTCATAAATGTCTCGTCATTGAGCCCACAAAGAAATCAATACACCCGGCCTGTCCATAGATGCCATAGCATTGGTGGGAGAAGCCCATGGATTCCATGGATGAGGCCCTGCACTCTGAAAGAGTGAAGAGCCTTCTATTGCTGTTGGCCATTATCCATAGGAAAACTAATTAACTCACTGGCAAACAATGCAGCATTGTTCTGATATATGCAGCACTGGCTTGCAGAGTGTCTGATCTGACAGACCTCCCGTGAGCCAGCATGAAAGGAGTCATTATAGAGAAGTATAAAGCAGTTATACCTTTCACCGCTGTGCGCAAAGCCATCCCAGCAGGAAGTACGAACATATAAACAATGATGGACAGGAAAAGATCCAATGTTCCATCCAGCCTGCCCCATACAATTGCGATGCCTTGTGCATCACATTATATACCACCCAAAACCATGTGATCTCCTAGGAGAGACGAAAAAACAAATAAAATCTAAGAAATTCCATTCTGACCTCTTTAGGGCATCAAAAGTAGTCCAGTAGATCACTCTGGCCCTGTTAATGCCACATGGTACCTGCCTTTTGTATGACAGGTACAGACACAGATCCAGCTCTTGCTTGAATGAATTAAGCCTGAAAGTCTGGAGGTTTATTTTTTATTTGTTTATGGGATGTGGGCGTCACTGGCAAGGCCAGCATTTATTGCCCATCCCTAATTGCCCTTGAGAAGGTGGTGGTGAGCCGCCTTCTTGAACCACTGCAGTCCATGTGGTGAAGGCACTTCCACAATACTGTTAGGGAGGGAGTTCCAGGAATTTGGCCCAGCGACGATGAAGGATCATCGATATACTTCTAAATCGGGATGGTGTGTGACTTGGAAGGGAACTTGAAGGTGGTGGTGTTCCCATGCGCCTGCTGCCCTTGTCCTTCTGGGTGGAAGAGGTCGCGGGTTTGGGAGTTGCTGCCAAAGAAGCCTTGGCGAGTTGCTGCAGTGCATCTTGTAGATGGTACACACTGCAACCATGGTACGCCAGAGGTGGAGAGAGTGAATGTTTAAGGTGGTGGATGGAGTGCCAATCAAGCGGGCTGCTTTTTCCTGGATGGTGCCGAACTTCTTGAGTGTTGTTGAAGCTGCACTCATCCAGGCAAGTGGAGAGTATTCCATCACACTCCTTACTTGTGCCTTGTAGATGGTGGAAAGGCTTTGGGGAGTCAGGAGGTGAGACACTTGCCTCAGAATACCTAGCCTCAGACCTGCTCTTGTTGCCACAGTATTTATGTGGCTGGTCCAGTTAAGTTTCTCGTCAATGGTGACCCCCTGGATGTTGATGGTGAGGGATTTGGTGATGGTAATACCGTTGAGTGTCAATGGGAGGTGGTTAGACTCTCGCTTGTTGGAGATAGTCATTGATTAGCACTTCTGTGGCGCGAATGTTACCTGCCACTTATCAGCCCAAGCCTCAATGTCGTCCAGGTCTTGTTGCATGCTGGCATGGACTGCTTCATTATCTGAGGAGTTATGAATGGTGCTGAACACTGTGCAGTCATCAGCAAACATCCCCATTTCTGACCTTATGTTGGAGGGAAGATCATTGATGAAGCAGCTGAAGATGGTTGGGCCTAGGACACTACCCTGAGGAACTCCTGCAGCGATGTCCTGGGGATGTGATGATTGAACTTCAGCCACCACAACCATTTTCCTTTGTGCTAGGTATGACTCCAGCCAGTGGAGCGTTTTCCCCCCGATTCCCATTGACTTCAATTTTACTAGGGCTCCTTGATGCCACACTTGGTCAAATGCTGCTTTGAAGTCAAGGGCAGTCACTCTCACCTCACCTCTGGAATTCAGCTCCTTAGTCCATGTTTGGACCAAGGCTGTAATGAGGTCGGGAGCCGAGTGGTCTTGGCGGAACCCAAACTGGGCATCAGTGAGCAGGTTATTGGTGAGTAAGTGCAGCTTGATTGCACAGTCGATGACACCTTCCATCACTTTGCTGATGATTGAGAGTAGACTGATTGGGCGGTAATTGGCTGGGTTGGATTTGCCCTGCTTTTTTTTGTGGACAGGGCATACCTGGGCAGTTTTCCACATTGTCGGATAGATGCCAGTGTTGTAGCTGTAGTGGAACAGCTTGGCTAGAGGTGCGGCTAGTTCTGGAGCACAAGTCTTCAGCACGATAGCCGGGATGTTGTCAGGGCCCATAGCCTTTGCTGTATCCAGTGCGCTCAGCCGTTTCTTGATATCACGTGGAGCGAATCGAATTGGCTGAAGACGGGCTTCTATGATGGTGGGGACCTCAGGAGGAGGCCGATATGGCTCATCCACTCGGCACTTCTGAATGAAGATGGTTGCAAATGCTTCAGCCTTGTCTTTTGCACTCACGTGCTGGGCTCCACTATCATTGAGGATGGGGATATTCATGGAGCCCCCTCCTCCTGTTAGTTGTTTAATGGTCCACCACCATTCACGACCTCATGTGGCAGGACTGCAGAGCTTTGATCTGATCCGTTGATTGTGGGATCGCTTAGCCCTGTCTATAGCATGCTGCTTCCACTTTTTAGCATGCATGTAGTCCTGTGTTGCAGGTTCCCCAGGATGGCACCTCTTAAAAAAATTTTAATTTATTTTTAAGTACGCCTGGTGCTGCTCCTGGCATGCTCTTCTACGCTCCTTATTGAACCAGGTCTGGCTGGAAGACATGTTAAAGTTCCAAGACGGCCTCCCAGGTAAAGCGTAAGCAGTGTAGACAGAGCTCCTTAGACATTCCAAATAACAGTGGCATTGTCTATACATCTACCAGCGTGGGTCTCTCAAATAGGAATTTTCAAAGGGCTGCTCATACTATGTAGAGGCCAACTCTCCAAAACAGCAGGTGCAAAAATGGAAAATAACCGAAATAATCAGGATTCAAATCAGAATTGGCCTAAAATCCAAGGAAAAGTTCAGATAGACAACAGTAAATAACTGAAAAGTACAAAAAATAGTGTACTCCTTTGTCTCTTACAATAACACGGGACATTACAGCTTTAGGGAGTTGTTACCTACAGTCCAGGAGGTCAGGATGTAAACATGTCTCATTTATACAGCTGCACTGCAATAACATTGTGCTACTGAAACAAGCCAATGGAAAATGGAGAGTAGGGAAGCCTTGCCTTCATTTCATTCAGTTTTGCAATTAAAATGAGGTTCATGCACTGGAGCAGCATAAGCCCCACGCTCCCCCAATACTTCTCTGCATGTTGTTGGCACGTTTCTGGCATGAAGAGGCTGAACCCGAGTTGCCCCTCTCCCCACCAAAAAATTGCTTTTATTGTTTCTGCCTTCATAGCAATTCCAAATGCATTTGAAACATTTTTCATTCATTGCGTCAATGCCTATTAACATTGGGAATTGATCTCCTTACTCAGGCTAGATGCCCTGCCCTTCAAAATTGTTGTTATCGTTGCCCCCCCATCAATAAGCTGACCCTTAACCTCGTTGTCCTCGCTAATTACCATCCTATCTCTAACCGCTCCCTTTCCTCTCCAAGCTCCTCAAGTGTTTGTAAACTAGGTGTGTTGCTGCCACCTAGTTTACAAAACATTGTATAGAATTCAACCTTATGCCATAGTAGAACTTATACTTTTATCAAGAAAAGCCGTACACTTGTAGAAGAATGGAATTACATACAGTAAGAGGGCACCTGGTCTAGTTTACATTGTTGTGTTTGGCAAAACTTGAGTTAAGACAATTACTTTCTGACACATCACACTTGCTTCATTAGCTGCTATGTTTTGCTGATACAAAAATGCTCGAGCTCGTACTTGGCTCCTCAATATAATTATTGGACTGTAAACAATCTCTGAGACACAACAGCAATCCTCAAGTGCATTATCGATAAAATCTCTGCAACACATGGAATAGTTTGAATAAATAACATCAATGTGTTGCTTCAAGACTTGCAATTCAAGTTGTCAAACATTTATTTAGCTGAATAACTCCCTGATCAATACCTGTCACTCATAAACACATTAGCAAGCCTGTATAACCCAATAAGAGCAGGCTGACAACAGACAAAGTGGGTAAAGCAGCCTTGAGGAGTAGTTCTATAATTTTGGTTATTGTCACTGGGAACAAATTGTATTTTAAATAATTCAACATACTTGATAGCATCAAACACACATAGAAGTGCAAGGTCTGAAGGACGACAACCAAAATCAATTGGGTTACAAGACTTCTGCTGAATATATGAATAATTAAATCCCCATTTTTGGAGTTGGATTATTTAAGCACTGCAGGGATACTGCAAACCAACACTTTAAGGGGGAGAAATTTACCTCCTTTGCGCCTCCCTTGGGGGGCGCTAATGGAACTCAAAGGCCTATTTGTCCGGCCACGGCACTGAGCGTTCCTCCCGCCAAATTCCGCGGGAGGTTAGCGGTGGCGCTACCGGGTTGCCGCCCTGATCTCATGCATCCGGAGATCATGATGTCATCTCTGGGCACATCACCTCGGTAGCGCCCGACAGAAAATTTCCCCTTTGCCCCCCTGCAGCAGCGCCGGGCGATGGCAGCGACTGCTGCAGGGGATGCGAGCAGGACGGCCGGCTGCTAGCGGGGCAGAAGTTAAAGGTGAAGTGGCCGGCCGCCCTGAAAACAATGTCGGCTTTTTTGAAAAATGCATTTTTTGCTCCGGACGTGGGGTCTGTGCTTGAGTGTCGGGCTGGTTGCGCGGCATCCCCGCTCCCCGGTGCTGCAGGTAAGTTATAAAAAGAACTGCAGAGTTTGCAGTGTGGGGCCCTTCCCTTTAATTCAAGGAAGAACCCCTGCTACGCATCGGCGCCACGCGGCCCAGTGCGTGACACTGCTGAGCCCTGCGCCCCAGGTCGTGAACTTCCCCCCCTCTTGCGCTCTAAGAAGGAAGTGGAGTGCTTGATTTAACGCTCCACTTCGCTCTTATAAAGTGGGAATTTTAGAAAGGCTGGAAGAGGTTAGCGCCTGGCGCTAACTTTTCTAGCTTTTCTGAATTAGCGCCCCAAATGGGGCTCGAGGGGAATTTCTAGCCCTTGATCAAATAGCCTGCAAAAAGTGCTAACTATTCAAGAAATTACCAGACCATTCTTAACTTCTTTTTTCACAGTCTTCCATTTGCAATCATGATGCAAGGGAATTTCGTTATCCATTATCCAGAACTCATTAGCATGTGATTTCCTATTTGTGTAACTTTGGTCAAAATCTTTCTCCCCCTTTCAGTGGTAGTTCAACTGATGCAAACGTTTTCAACTCACCTGAGCAATACCATTAATGACAGAAACAACACCCCCAATTCATATTGCCAATCACATGGAAGACTGGCTAGCCTGAGTAATGGTGAATCAACACGTGGTGATGAGAATATTGCAGCTTAGATAACATCCATGGCATTCCATTGTGTAATGAAGGCATGTTTTCACCCACTAGTAATAACACTAGACCATTACAATAGATCAGTCATCCAGGAGCAATGGCCCAAGCAACTAGAAAAATTGGGTACCTTATTACTAATGGAGAGACAGGGCAGAGAGAGCAGTTTATCCCTCTTCCCCTGCAATGGATCTAGAGAATATGCAGTACTGAGCTGTCTTGGATAAGTTGGCAGGTTATCAAATGGTTCAAACCTTTTTTACCATTGGATGCCATTTACCTAGGGACTCCAAAAGTTGTGGTACTGCTGAATGGGACAAAGTATGAGAAAGACTGATAAGGAGTATGTTCATTATATGAATGTCCATCTTCTGAAATGTAATCATATTTAAAGGATACGCAATTTTATAATTTAGGTAAAAATTTATATTAACACAAACTAATTGAATATGAATTTATGCAGGCTAAACAAGAGGCAATTATTTAAATCCCAATAATTCAGTGCCATGTTTAATGATTTATAAATATATGCTAGATATTCTACTAGTGTAGCTTTAGAGTGCATCTTTGGGGTGGCAGGACTGCTGCTTGCCACCATGATTTTGGCAGGGTTCTCAGGAAATCCTGACATTAAAGGACCAATTTTAACTCTGCCCACCCAGTGGGAATGGTGCGGGCAGGGTGCTTAATATGGCGGTAGGGTCATACTGGGTTCCCGACATGTTCCTGACCCTTGCCATCTTAACTCACCTCAGAACAGGCACCCAAGGGTAATCCTCCCCAGGCTGGTGGGGGTATAGTTTACATTCAAAAGTCATTGCCCAATGATGTCTATTCCTTTTATTATTTTAAGCGCCTCTATCAGTGAATAAAGCATTGTTGTGCCTTTTCTTGTAACTCAGTCTCATCATCCCTATACCATCCTAGAAAATCTGCATTGCACTTTCTCTAGGGCTATTTTATCCCTCCTATAAGGAAGAGCCCAAAACTGCACATATATTCCAAAGTCTGCTGCCCATATCCTATCCTGTACCACGTCCTGCTCACCCATCAACCCTGTGCTCGCTGACCTATCAAATTAAAAATTCTTATCCTCTTGTTTAAATCCCTTAATGACCTCGGCGCTTCCCTATCTCTGGAACCTTCTCCAGCCCTACAACTCTCCAAGAACATTGCATCGGAAATTATTAGGTGCTATATAAATGCAAATTCTTTCTTTTTATCTATGTGAGGGCCGATTTGAACACTTTCTGCTCCACCAGTGGGTAGGGTCCTGAGATGGGCGGCCCGAGCACCCAGCAGTTTCAGGCAGGAAGCTACTTCTAATATGCAAATAGGGGTTCTATGGCCTTCTTTGGAGCCCGATTACAACTCTGAAGTACAAATGGGCAGAGCATGTGCTGGGCATGCTCTCCCCCGTTTGGACTAGATGGTGAGCTGCCTCGCCAGTGATCCTTAAAGGATCCGCTCAAGACCATTCACAAAATGGCCCAGGATAGGTTCAAAAAAAAATTGTTGGTGGTGTCAGGAGGAGGAGAAGCAGGTTTCCCACCCAGTGGGGTGCCTGCTTGGTGCCCATTGCTGGCTGGCAGAATGCAAATGAGGCCTGGTCCTTACAACGGCTGGGGCTTCACGCCGACCTGAATGGGTGGGCAGCGAGCGAGCTCCACCCGCCACCTGCCTGCTCCCCACCGATAGTTAATAGCAGCCCTGTAGTTCTTTGGATAATGCATCATATCTGTCCATGCACATCAATAGCATTGGCAGCATCATCATTGTTTTAAAATAGTCGAGCCGATGAGTAAACTCACCGGGATTGCAGAGAATATTACATCAATCATTGACCATTTTACAATGAAGAAGCAAAAAAATACAGTGTGAAAGACTACAACAGAGTGAGGCAAAAAGCAAATACTGCAGAAGCTAGAAATCTAAAACAGAAAATGCTGGACTCACTCAGCCAGTCAGGCAGCATCTGTGGAGAGAACAAAGAAGTTAACTCTTCATCAGAGCAATATAATTGGGATTGGGTCACAGAAAATTCAAATCAAAACCCTAATTTAAGCGAATCATATCATTTTGTCAAATGTCATTTCAATACATTTCTGGCAGATCAGGATCAGTTTGACTGTCCTTAAAACTTCAGATGTGATTTTTTCATTGGCGAAGATTTCAAATAAAAATCCACATTTTTTAAATGTATTAATGGGATGAAATTTCATTATGCGATACTGGAGTATAAACGTTTACTGCCTTCATCTGAACTTCCTGTGTCTGCTATTTTAACAGAGGTGTTAACCTGTTTAAAATAAATGGGTTAATTCCTCTGATTAAAAAAAACAATCAAGGAAATTCATGCAAGCATGTTATGGGTTTGTGCTGTAATATCCAGCGATTTCGCTTCCTAGAAATACTGAGAACTCAAAATGCAAAGAGATATCGCCCAAAAAAAGGCCCTGCGGATACTGGTGGCACAGGCTGGAACCCAGTGTTTTCTGAGTTCCAGGCAAATTTGCGGGCCTTTCACTACACTCCCTTTTGCCGAGGTGTCTGTGGAGGAGCAAAGAGATCTGGGTGTCCGTGCACACAAATCACTAAAAGCCAGTGCACAGATACAAAGAGTAATCAGAAGGCTAATGGAATGTTGGCCTTTAGCACAAGGAAATTGTAATGCAAAGGTGAGGAAGTAATGCCCCAGTTGTAGAGAGTCTTGGTCAGACCCCATTTTGAGTACTGTGTTCATTTTGGCTCTTCACCATTGGCGGCCGTACTTTCAGCTACCGAGGCCCTGAGCTCTGGAATTCCCTCCCTAAATCTCTCCTCCTCTCTACCTCTTTTTCCTTCTTTAAGTCGCAAACACCTACCTCTTTGACCAACTTTTGGCACCTGTCCTAATATCTCTTTATTTGGCTCAGTGGCAAAATTGTGTCTGATAACGCTCCTGTGAAGCACCTTGGAGCATTTTTATTACATTAAATGCGCTATATAAATGCCAGTTGTTGTTGGGTACCGCACTTTAGGGAGGATACATTGGCCTTGGAGAGGGGACAACACAGATTCTCCAGAATTACACAATGGCTTAAAGGGTTATATTATGAGGCTAGGTTGCACAAACTTGGCTTGTGTTCCCTCAGTTTTAGATGGTTGAGGGGTGATCTAATTGAGGTATTTAAAATGATGAAAGGGTTTGATCGGGTAGATACAGAGAAGCTGTTTCCTCTGGTGGGGAAATCCAGAACAAGGGGGCACAATCTCAAAATTCAAGCTAGGCCATTCAGGATTGAAATCAGGAAGACATTTTTCCACACAAAGGGTAGTAGAAATCTGGAACCCTGTCCCCAAAAAGCCTGTGGATGCTGGGGCAGTTGAAATTTTCAAAACTGAGATCGACAGCTTTTTTATTAGGCAAGGGATAGGGATCAAAGGCGGGTAAATGGACGTCAGGTACAGATCGACTAATTGAATGGTGGAACATGCTTGAGGGGGTTGAATGGAATACTCCTGTTCCTTTGTCTCAGAATCTTCTCCTGTTCTCCAACTAGGCATGTGATCGATTTCTGAACCACCCGGACCATCCAGGACAAAGCAGCCCATTTGATTGGCACCCCATCCACCACCTTAAACATTCACTCCCTCCACCACCGGCGTACCGTGGCTGCAGTGTGTACCATCTACAAGATGCATTGCAGAAACTCACCAAGGCTTCTTCAGCAACACCTCCCAACCCCGCAACTTCTTCCACCTAGAAGGACAAGGGCAGCAGGTGCATGGGAACACCACCACCTCCAAGCTCCCCTCCAAGTCACACACCATCCTGACTTGGAAGTATATCGCCGTTCTTTCATCGTCGCTGGGTCAAAATCCTGGAACTCCCTGCCTAACAGCATTGTGGGAGTACCTTCACCACACGGACTGCAGCAGTTCAAGAAGGTGGCTCACCACCACCTTCTCAAGGGCAACTAGGGATGGGCAATAAATGCTGGCCTTGCCAGCGACGCCCAGATCCCATAAGCGAATTTAAAAAAAAATCTGCTGGGTTTTTACCCTACTGAAACATCAGAATTTCGGTGCCTAGACCCTGCTGAGTCTTTAAAAGCATTTGAAATTATAAAAACAATTTTAACGCATACAATATAGAGGGAAAAAGAAATATGTCTGCAATTGTTTTATTTTGGTGAACATTTCCACAGCTACATATAGTAGTAATGCTGGATATCCATGAAAACTTTCATTTTTATATATATTCAAAAGGCAGTGATTGATTAATACAAGCACTTCCATGTAAAATACCAATTTTCTACTTGAGTGCTAATATTCAGACATAAAATCAGACCTAGGGTCTCCCAGGTAATAAACAATCACAGATATTCAAATGTAACTGATACGGACAATTTGAATGTCCAATTATTAGCATCAGCATATCCTTATATTATGAAACCCATTAACGCACATAATCAGATTTTTACTATTACCACTCATATTCCCAATAGCTGGAAATATTTGAAAGCAATTCCATTGTCTGGATCTAGAAATATACAAGGCATTAATAATTATTACACAATATTAATTTTTCTTATTTGCTCAATATTGAAAATAATGGCTGAACAGATGACTGCATTCTTGAATGCTAAAATTAGGACACCAATCACGATTAAATTGCTCCGCTCAGCTTGACTGTGATAATAGATTTCATGATACTGTTTGTTTAGCATTTGTTAAGATAATGTACGGATCCATATTCTTAGTTATTCTAAGACCTTTCTAATACTGAATCTTCGGTATTACAAAAATAAAACACCTAGTTGCACTGCACTGGGGAAATTAGAAATGAGTTGGGTTGACAAATGAAACCATTGTCAGCCATGGCTCAGTGGGCAGCACACTCGCCTCTTAGGTTGCGGGTTCAAGTCCCAATCCAGAGCTCAAAAATCTAGGCTGACGTTCTAGAGGAGTGCTGTGCTGTCGGCAGGTGCTGTCTTTTGGATGAAATGTTAAACCGAGGCCCCGTCTGCTCTCTCAGGTGGAAGTAAAAGATCCCATGATACTATTTCGAAGAAGAGCAGGCAAGTTATCCCTAGTGTCCTGGCCAATATTTAGACCTCAGTTCAACATAACAAAAACAGATTATCTGGTCAGTATCACAATGCTGTGTGTGGGAGCTTGCCGTGTGCAAATTGGCTGCTATGTTTCCTAAATTACAACAGTGACTACATTTCAAAAGTACTTCATTGGCTGTAAAGCGCTTTGTGAGGTCCAGTGGTCATGAAAGGGCCATATAAATGCTAGTCTTTCTTTCTTTCTATCCAAAGACACCACCTTCAACAATGCGGAATTCCTTCAGTTTTACACTGATGTGTTAGTGTAATTCATCTGTTGGATCCACAATCTTCTAACTCAAAGGCAACAGTGCTACCAACTAAGCCAAACTGATTCTGGCAGAAGGCTGCAAAGAGGAGTTCAATCAAGAAGTTGTGCTAGGAGACCTCAGGCAGAACAAGAGAAAAATGTTGAGAAGAACAATTGAAAATGTATCTGTTTAAAAGCATAGTGTTCCTTAGAGTATGAGATAAACAGGTGGGGTTGGGGGAGACCACCGCAGAATAATCATTTTGATAAGTTTGCCGATCTGCCGGCATCTGTCGTGCCTCCACAGGCAGCTCACCCATTTCAGCTCTTTGAATTTTAGCCCTCTTCCTCTCCATCTCCTTTTTCATCTTCCTGCTCCACTTCTTCCTCCTCAGGAAGCTCCATGGTAACTCTTGTTTGTATTGCAAAATTATGGAGCCTGCAGCAAATAATTATGAATCTTCACATTCGCTCTGGGCTGTACTGAATGACTCCTCTCGAGCTGCCTGTTATGTTCATTAATAACTAGACATTCTTATTATGAACAGCTAGCTTCTAGCTAGACATTTACTCAGTACACGTTCTCTAGGTACAGCATCTGTAGAGATTCCGCATGTGTGCTTCTGTGTGCAGGCTTCCATCTTGACTGCTGCCTCCTGGGTAGCCTAGTGCATCGTGGGTAGTGTAGTCTTAAACACATACAACTAAATATACAGCTCTACGGCTCCATCTAGTGTACCACTCCAGAATGACATGTTATTGATCATTACATCCCCCTTTCTTTGAGGTTAACAAAATCAATATCAATCAACTTTCAAGAAAAACGATAAAGATGATATCAGTAACACTTTTGTTAGTGCTCTATAAACATAAACATTTTCACAACAGTCAATACATTTTCAATATTGTTTTTCTTTGTACTCAAAGATTAAGTCTATCAGGCTTTTTTACTACACGTGTGGGTCTTCTCAGCATGGGTAAGTCTGATGTGTTTTCATGAGATTGTTCTGGTGGTGAATGACAAGATTCAGTTGCGGCATTGTCATCAATCACCTCTTGGATAGTTTCTTGTGTTTTCAGGAGGGAACGGCAGTTCCTCCTGAGAATCTGTCCTTCCTCAGTTCTAACAGTGTATGACCTTGGTCGTACTTCCTCAAGAACTGTAGCTTTCCTGTTCCATGCATCTGGATCCTCAATCCTGACAACATCATCCCTTGTCAATGGTTTTAGAGTTTTGGATGATTGTCATAGTATGATTTCTGTTTCAGCTTTAACAGTTGAGGTCTCTGTCTCAGTTCCTTACTTTGCTGTTCTTTTGCACAGCAGGGTAGCGTGGTGCGCAACTTGCGGCCCATTAGTAGTTCAGCAGGTGAAGAACCACAGTCTAAAGGTGAGGCTCGGTAACTCAGCAGGGCGAGGTAAGGATCAGACTTGCTTACTGTCGCTTTCTTCAGTAGCTGCTTGAGAACTTGAACACCTTTCTCTGCCTTACCATTTGATTGCGCATACAAAGGACTGGATGTGATGTGCTGAAAGTCATACTGTGCTGCAAACTGTTGCCACTCCTTGCAGTTGAAGCACGGACCATTGTCGCTAACGGCAATCCTGGGAATTCCATGTCTGGCGAAGATGGATTTCACATGAATTATGACACTGCTTGCTGATGTGCTTGAGAGCAGCGCCATCTTAGGATAGTTAGAATAGTAGTCAATCACTATTAGATATTCTTTACCATTTAAATGAAAGAGGTCCATACCAACCTTTTGCCATGGTGCTGTTGGTAAGTCAGCTACTATCATTGGTTCCTTTGTTTGTTTGTTTTGGTGTTTCTGACATGTCTCACATTTGCCTATCATGTTCTCAATATCCTTATTTATGCCAGGCCAATAAACAGTGTCTCTTGCTCTCCTTTTGCATTTTTCAATTCTGAGGTGTCTCTCATGAATCCTTTTGAGCATGTCTTGACGTAGAGCCTGTGGAATGACTATTCTGATCTGTTTTAGTAATAGTCCACTTGCGACACTCAATTCTGACCTTATGTGAAAATATTTTGGACAGGAACCTTTTGGCCAACCATGATGAATGTTCTCTATTACTGTTTGTAATACTGTACCATTTACTGTTTCTTCTGCTATTTGCTTTGATTTTGTGTCTGACACGGGCAGCGCAGCAGTGACCATACTCACATGAACATCCACGTCTTCTTCAGTAGAGCTCACATGACTCATTGTGGGTGCTCGGGATAGTGCATCTGCTAACACTATGTATTTGCCTGGTGTGTAGATCAGTTCAAAGTCATATCTTTGCAGCTTCATCATGAGTCGTTGAATCCTTGGAGACATCTCATTCAGATTTTTTTTAATGATGGCAACCAGTGGGCTGTGGTCTGTCTCAACTGTGAAGGTGGGAAGTCCATATATGTAGCCATGAAATTTTCTAGTCCAACTACCAAGCCTAGACATTCCTTTTCGATCTGGGCGTATCGACACTCAGTATCAGTCATAGACCTGGAGGCATAGGCAACAGGCTTCCAATCTTCACCCTCTGCTTGTAGCAAGACCGCGCCTAGGCCATCTTTTGATGCATCCGTTGACACTTTGATTCTCTTTGTCGGGTCAAAGAAAGTGAGTACAGGTGTGGTTGTCAGCACTGTTTTGAGGTTCATCCACTCTTGTTCATGTCTTTCTGTCCATGCAAACTCATTTGTTTTATGTAGCAGGTCTCGCAGACAGGTTGTCTTGGCTGACAAGTTAGGAATTAACTTTCCAATGAAGTTTATCATCCCCATGATGCATAGTACTCCTTTTTTGTCAGTGGGTCGGGGCATTTTGAGTATGGCATTTACTTTTTCCATATCTGGCTCTATTCCTTTACCAGATAGAATATCTCCTAGGAAAGTGACTTCCTGCACGCCAAGCTGACACTTGGCTTTGTTGAGCTTCAGTCCATTCCGGCGTATGCTCTGTAGCACTTTAGTCAGTCGCTCATTGTGTCCTTTCAGTGTGGAGCCCCAGATGATGATGTCATCAACATAGACCTGGACTCCTTCCAGACCTTCAATTATGTGTTCCATCGCTCTATGAAAGATTTCAGATGCAGATATTATCCCGAAAGGCATTCTGAGGAAACAATACCTGCCAAATGGTATGTTGAAGGTACAGTATTTGGTGCTCTCTTCATCCAGTTTTAGTTGCCAAAATCCTTGTGAGGCATCGAGCTTTAAAAGTATCTGGCACCTAACATTTCACTGGTGATTTCTTCTCGCTTGGGAATCTGGTAGTGTTCACGTTTTATGTTTGCATTTAAGTCCTTTGCCTCCATGCATATTCTTAGATCATTGTTCTTTTTCTTTACACATACCATGTGTTGTGTATATGCTTTTAAGAGAAGAACGGATTCTATACTGCAGTACCGGCAGTGACCACCCCTGTATATAAAGCCATAGCAGGCTTCTGTATTTCAGTCTTGAATTACTCCCTGTTCAGTAAATACCTGTTTTATTGTTCTCCTGCAGTCTGAGTATTATTGATCCTCGGACACTACACTGGCGACAGGCAGGTTTGAACTCACCTGCACTACTGCATCACCTCACGGGGATCTTTTCACTGAAGAGAAGCTTCTTGGAGGTCGAAGTCAGAACAGCGGGCGTCGACCACGGGCAACTGCCCAGGGATCCATCGGAGAGTTGCAGGGGAGGCTGTGGAGAGCTGGGCCTGGCTCCACAGTCGAGGTGTTCCAGCAAGTCGTGCTGGTAGCAGGTAGTGCGCTGACCCTTCCGGACTGCGGCGGGCTCAGGCTCGATCGAGCGGCTCTGCAAAGGGGCCGTGCAGCGTCGTCGGGAGGAAAAGAGAGAGAGAGAGGGTGGAGCGCACAGGGCGTGGTCGGTGCTCAAGAACAGGGCAGCGTAGAGAGGATAGAACGCGGGGAAGGAAAAGTGAGATGCGCCGAAGCCGCGGGTCGCCACCATTACCCTGTAGTATGCTAGGAGCAGCGTGGTAGCAAGGGGAAGAAGAAAAAGCGTGGGAGGCGCCATTTTATTCCATTGGGGAAGAAGGAAAAGCGCGGGAGGCGCCATTTTAATTCATTGGTGAAGAAGAAAAAGCGCGGGAGGCACCATTTTAAATCACCCAAGATGCCGAAAAGTGGCAGTATCACTACTTTCGACAACGAGGTAGAAGACTGGACCACGTATGTGGAAAGAATTGAAGTGTACTGCGAGGCAAATGAGGTGGCCAATGGAAAGAAGGCGTCGGTATTATTAAATTTGATGGGCGCGAGAACGTAAGGCCTATTGCGGAATTTAATTACCCCAGCTAAACCAATGGAGAAAAGTTTTGAGGAGATTGTTAATATCTTACAGGAACACCTAAACCCTACACCGCTGCTGATAGCAGAAAGATTCAAGTTCCATAAAAGAAACCAGCACAAAGATGAGAGCAATGCTGACTATCTTACGGAACTACGCAAGTTATCGAAGCACTGCCAGTTCGGAGCAGGACTGGCAGACACCTTGCGGGATAAGTTTATCTGTGGGCTCCAGAGTGAAGGAACCCAGAAACGACTACTTTCGGAAAAGGACCTGATGCTAGAACAGGCTTTCAGTGTGGCAGTATCCTACGAAGCAGCAGCACGGGGAGCTGCGGAAATACAACAGAAACCACAGGAATACAGCGCTAACGAAATGGCGTATGGAGCAGAAAAGTGCTATCGCTGCAGCAGAATAACCCATGATCAGAAGGACTGCTGGGTTAAGGACAAAGTATGCAGGCAATGTGGGAAAATGGGACACATAGCAAGAGTCTGCAGGTCGGGAAAGAAAACCAACACTACAAGAACTACTAAGGAAAAGTAAAAGAAAGTAATGAAATTGACAGACAGTAGTTCGGAAGATCAGGAGAGTGATAAGGACTCCGTGAGCAGGAGACTAAGTTGTCTAAAGTTACACAACGTGATCGCAAAGGAGGATCACCAAACCATTTGGTTCACCCTCATGATAGCAGGGTCCCCAGTAAAGATGGAATTGGACACAGGATCAGCCCTAACTGTCATGAATCGACGAGACTATGAGCGGCTATTCTCACACATACCCTTGAAGGACACGTCCATTGTATTGAAGACATACACGGGGCAAAAAGTCTACCCCAGAGGAAAAATAAGGGTGCCAGTTGAATACAACGGCAAGGAAACACAGAAACTGTATCTATATATACTACCAGATGGAGGACCACCATTATTGGGACGTGAATGGATCCGAAAAATACAATTGGATTGGCATTCCATTCAGGCGCTTACTGTGACTGATAAAAAGGATGATGACGTCACACCTGGATGACTGTCAAAAATCCTAACTGACGCGAAAGAGGTGTTCCAACAAGGACTTGGGACTCTAAAAGGAGTAACGGCAATGATAAAAATCGACGATACCGCAAACCCAAAATTTTTTAAGGCCAGACTGGTACCTTACGCGATCCGCCCAGCCATTGAAGCAGAGCTGGAGAGTCTGGAGCATTCGGGTGTGCTGTCCAAGGTCGACTGGAGTGAGTGGGCCACACCCATCGTTCCTGTAATGAAGAAATCATTGAGCAGCACGCCTGGGGAACCGAAGAAGGTTCGCATCTGTGGGGACTTCAAGGTAACTGTGAACCCAGTCCTGCACACAGTACAATATCCACTTCCACGGATAGAAGATATTTTCGCCTCACTATCTGGAGGGAAACGCTTTACAAAGATTGATCTGGCCCAAGCGTATCTACAAATGGAGGTGGAAGAAGCGTTTAGGAAATACCTCACGATTCTGAGAGGGGTGTGGATAGCACATTTAGTGAGTTGGTCACACCGCAGGTTAAGGCCAGCGTAGACAGTACATGGGTGACCAAAAGGCAGAGCAAGGGCAGGAAGGTAGTGCAGAAATCCCCTGGGGTGGTCTCCCTTAGCAACAGGTTCACCGTCTTAGGTACTGTTGTCGGGGGGGGTGACGCATCGGGGGAAGGCACCAGCAGCCAGGCTCATGGCACCATGACTGGCTCTGTTGCAAAGAAGGGAGGGAAAAAGAGTGGCAGGGCTATAGTAATAGGGGATTCGATTGTAAGGGGAATAGATAGGGGTTTCTGTGGTCGCGACCGAGACTCCAGGATGGTATGTTGCCTCCCTGGTGCAAGGGTCAAGGATGTCTCGGCGCGGGTGCAGAACATTCTGGAGGGGGAGGGGGAACAGCCAGTTGTCGTGATACATGTTGGTACCAACGACGTAGCTAAAAAAAGGGAAGAGGTCCTACAAGTAGAATTTAGGGAGTTAGGAGCCAAGCTAAAAAGTAGGACCTCGAAGGTAGTAATCTCTGGATTACTACCAGTGCCACGTGCTAGTAAGAGTACAGAGAACAGGATAGTTAGGCTAAATACGTGGCTTGAGCAGTGGTGTAAGAGGGAGGGTTTTAAATTTTTGAGGCATTGGAACCAGTTTTGTGGTAGGTGTGACCTATACAAAAGGGACGGTCTACACCTGTGCAGAGATGGAACTGATGTTCTCGGGGTAATTTTTGATAAAGCAGTTCGGGAGCATTTAAACTAGTATGGCAGGGGGCTAGAAACCTATGTAGTGAAATAGAGGAAAGTGAAAGGCAGACAGAAATAAATGATAAAAGGGTGAGGAACAAAAAACAAAGGGCCAAACTAATTCATAAAAAATGTGAGCATAAAAAAAGCCTGAGGGTTTTATACCTTAATGCGAGAAGCATCAGGAACAAGGTAGATGAATTAGCTGTGGAAATAGAGGTTAATAATTATGACCTAATTGGGATTACGGAAACATGGTTGCAGGGTGAGCAGGGCTGGGAGCTTAACATACAGGGGTATTCAGTATTTAGGAAGGATCGACAAAAAAGAAAGGGAGGAGGGGTAGCATTGCTAGTAAAAGAGGGGATAAATGCAATTGAAAGGAAGGATATTAACTCAGTTAATACAGAATCTATATGGGTGGAGCTAAGAAATAGCGAGGGGCGAAAAACATTAATAGGAGTGGTATATAGGCCTCCAAATAGTAAAATAGAGGTTAGGGAGGGCATCACGAGGGAAATTAGAGAAGCGTGCAATAAGAGCACAGCTGTCATCATAGGTGACTTTAACTTACATATAGATTGGACTAGCCTAATCAGTAAAAATAATGAGGAGGAGGAATTCCTTGAGTGTTTGAGGGATGGTTATCTGGATCAATATGTCGAGGAACCAACTCGGGAACAGGCTATATTGGACTGGGTACTGTGCAATGAGAAGGGACTAATCAGTAATCTTGTTGTACGGGGACCCTTGGGTCAGAGCGATCATAACATGATCGATTTCTCACTCGAAATGGAGAGCGAAGAAATTGACTCAGAGACTAAGGTCCTGAATTTAAACAAGGGGAATTATGATGCCATGAGACGGGAACTGAGTAGGTCTGATTGGACAACGTTCCTGGGAGGACTGGAGGTAGATAAACAATGGCAAACATTTAAAGATAGAATGACAAAATTGCAAAAATTGTTTATACCAATCTGGCATAAAAGGAAATCTAAAAAGGTGACTCAACCGTGGATAACAGGGGAAATTAGAGACAGCATAAAATCCAAAGATAGGGCGTATAAAATAGCCAAAAAAAGCGCCAGAGCGGAAGATTGGGAACAGTTTAAGATAGAGCAAAGGAGGGCAAAGGGCATAATCAAGAGGGGCAAAATAGCTTACGAAAACAAGCTGGCGGAAAATATAAAAACTAACTCCAAAAGCTTTTATAAGTATATCAAAAGGAAAAGACTGGTGAAAACCAAAGTTGGTCCATTGCAGTCAGATACGGGGGAATATATAATGGGAAATAAGGAAATGGCAGATCAACTAAATGCATACTTTGGGTCAGTCTTTACGAAGGAAGACACAAAAAACCTCCCTGGGATATCGGGAAAAATAGGGACATTGGCAAAGGAGGAACTGACGCAAATCAATATCTCTAAGGATATGGTGTTAAGGAAGCTAAAGGGATTGAAGGTGGACAAATCCCCAGGGCCTGATAACATGCATCCTAGGGTACTGAAGGAGGTGGCCCTAGAGATAGCGGATGCACTAAGGATGATTTTTCAGAATTCATTAGACTCGGGAACAGTGCCGATGGATTGGAGGGTAGCTAACGTTACCCCACTATTCAAAAAGGGGGGTAGGGAAAAAGCAGGTAATTACAGACCTGTAAGCCTTACATCAGTTGTGGGCAAAATGCTGGAGTCCATCATTAAGGATGAAATAGCGGAGCACTTAGCAAATGGGGACAGGATAGGACAGAGTCAACATGGATTTACAAAGGGTAAATCGTGCTTGACTAATCTATTGGAATTTTTTGAGGGAGTAACTGGTAGAATAGATGGGGGAGAGCCAGTAGATGTGGTGTACCTGGACTTCCAAAAGGCCTTCGATAAGGTCCCACATAAAAGATTAGCATGGAAAATTGAGGCTCATGGGATAAAGGGGAAAGTTTTGGCGTGGATAGGGAACTGGCTGTCAGATAGAAAACAGAGAGTTGGAATAAACGGCTCATTTTCTGAATGGCAGGCAGTAACAAGTGGGGTACCACAGGGATCTGTCCTGGGCCCCCAGCTGTTCACAATTTACATTAATGACCTGGATCAGGGAGTCGGATGCAGCATTTCCAAATTTGCAGACGACACTAAACTAGGAGGTGGGGTGGGCTCAGAGGAAGAGACCAGGAAGCTCCAGAGCGATTTGGACAGACTGGGCGATTGGGCGGATAAATGGCAGATGCACTATAATGTGGACAAGTGCGAAGTTATCCACCTTGGGTGCAGGAACGGGAGGGCAAATTATTATTTAAATGGCAATAGATTGGGAGAGGGGGAAGTACAGAGAGACCTGGGTGTTCTTGTACACCAGTCACTGAAGGCGAGCATGCAGGTGCAACAGGCGGTCAAGAAGGCAAACGGTATGCTGGCCTTCATAGCAAAAGGGTTAGAATACAGGAACAGGGATACCTTGCTGCAGCTGTACAGGGCACTGGTGAGACCACACCTCGAGTACTGTGTACAGTTTTGGTCGCCTCATCTGAGGAAGGATGTTCTTGCCATGGAGGGGGTGCAGCGGCGATTCACCAGGCTGATACCAGGAATGGCGGGAATGACCTATGAGGAGAGACTATGTAGTTTAGGGATGTACACACTGGAGTTTAGAAGATTGAGAGGGGACCTCATAGAAGTGTATAAAATTCTGACAGGTCTAGACAGACTGGATGCAGAAGGAATGTTTCCCTTGGCGGGTGAGAACAGAACTAGAGGACATAATTTAAGGATAAGGGCTAAACCATTTAGGACAGAGATGAGGGGGAATTTCTTCACTCAGAGAGTGGTGAACCTGTGGAACTCATTGCCACAGAGGGCAGTGTACGCCAGCTCATTAAATATATTTAAGAGGGAATTAGATATATTTCTACGGGCAAAAGGGGTTAAGGGTTACGGAGAGAAGGCGGGGACGGGATACTGAATTAAAGGATCAGCCATGATCTCATTAAATGGCGGAGCAGGCACGAAGGGCCGAATGGCCTACTCCTGCTCCTATCTTCTATGTATCTATGTATCTATGTAAACACTCACAAAGGCCTTTGCCAGTACAATCGACTGGTATTCGGGGTAGCATCAGCCCCGGCTATTTGGCAGAGGGCGATGGAACAAGTCCTGCAAGGGATCCTGGGGACCCAGTGTTATTTGGACGACATCCTGGTTACGGGCGAAAATGACAGTGAACACCTTGCCAACCTGGAGCAGGTGCTCACGAGATTACAGGAATATGGGCTACGAGCCAACCGCCCCAAATGCGAGTTCTTCAGGAGACAAATCTCTTATTGTGGCCACATGATTGATGAGGAAGGGTTGCATAAGTCGCCGGACAAGATTGAGGCTGTAGTCAAGGCTCCAGCACCGGAAAATGTTTCGCAACTGAGGTCGTTCCTCGGGTTGGTGAACTACTACCATAAGTTCTTGCCAAATTTATCTACAATTCTGCACCCACTGAACGCCCTACTGCAAACTGGAGTAATATGGAAATGGAATGATGAGTGTAAGCGTGCCTTTCAGAAATGTAAATGCCTAATCACTTCAAAAGAAGTATTGGCCCACTACAATCCAACACTACCGATTCGGTTAGCATGTGATGCGTCTCCCTACGGCATTGGAGCGGTGCTGTCACACAAATTCCCTGATGGTTCAGAGAGGCCAATAGCCTTTGCGTCGTGCTCGTTAACCTCAGCCGAGCGTAACTACGCCCAGATTGACAGGGAGGCCCTCAGCCTGGTGTGGGGGGTGAAGACGTTCAATCACTATCTGCATGGGCAGAAATTCACCCTACTGACTGATCATCAGCCCCTGGTCTCCATTTTTAACCCAAAGAAGGGCGTTCTGGTGATGACGGCGCAACGGCTGCAAAGATGGTCACTTTTTCTAGGGGCACATCAGTACGACATAGAGTACAAGGGTACGAAACAGCATGGAAACGCTGATGGGCTGTCGCGCCTACCGTTGCCTATGGTGGAGGAAGCACCTACAGTGGACCCTGTTGAGATATTCCATTCGACCATAGTCGAATGTCTACCTGTTACAAACTCAAGTATAGAGAAGGAAACCCGAAATGACCCGCCACTCTCTCGGGTCTATGATTTGACGGTGAAGGGATGGCCAGCACATCGCGACTCACTGTTGCCAGCATTCTCGCCAAGGAGAGAACAGCTGTCAGTGTGCTGGGGGACCTTGATGTGTGGATCCCGAGTGGTAATTCCACCCAAGTTGAGAGATAGAGTGCTCAATGAGCTTCATGAGGGTCATCTGGGAGGGGTAAAAATGAAGAGCCTAGCCAGGGCGTTTGTGTGGTGGCCGGGAATCGATAAAGAAATTGAGGATATGACCAAGAGATGCACAGGATGCCAGAAGGTCCAAAACGCTCCACCACAGGCTCCGCTACATCCATGGGAGCGGCCCTCAACTCCATGGCAATGGGTACACATTGATTTTGTGGTCCATTTATGGACTGAATGTTCCTAATCACTGTGGACGCCCATTCAAAATGGCCAGAGGTCATCAAAATGTCTTCCACCACCACGGAGAAAACTATTGCAGTCCCACGGGCCATCTTCGACAGGAATGGCTTGCCAGAACAGATTTGCTCCGACAATGGGCCTCAGTTTGTGTCAGAGGATTTCCGGAGGAGTCTGAGGAATAATGGGGTGAAGCATTACACATCTGCCCCATATCATCCAGCCACAAATGGATTGGCTGAGAGGTTTGTTCAGACCTTTAAAAAGGCAATAAAGGCAATGCATAATGACGACATACCACTACAACACAAGGTGGATAATTTCTTGTTTGCTTACCGGAATGCGACACATGCAGTCACCAACCAAGCTCCAGCCATAATGTTCTTCAACCGAAGGCTAAGATGTCGCCTGGATTTGCTCAAATCAAACATAAGACGAGATGTTGAGGATAAGCAATTCCAGCACATAAATGAGAAGCCAACCAGAAGCTTCAAGATAGGGCAACCAGTCTTGGCCCGCGACTACCGAACAGAAAAATGGCAGCCAGGAACGATATGCACACAGCAGGGACCACTAATGTACACAGTGGATGTTGGAGAAAGCATCGTGAGACGCATGCTGACCAGATTCTAGAGTCACAGGATCAAGCCAAACCCATACCACGAGCAGGTGCACCTGGTAATCAACCCGAAGTACAGATTGCGTCTACCTCAGAAGCAGTGGTATTGGAAGCTGACGAACCAACCAATGACAATGAGCCAGAATCAACTCCGCCGCAAGAACAGGATACTCGAGAAAGGCACTATCCAGTCAGGGTCAGGAAGCCTCCTCAAATAGTGAACTTATAAATGATTATTTCAGTTGATGTATATAGTACAGAGAAAATTGTAATTGTAATTATTTATTATTTAGTTGTTAAATGAATGTTATGTACTGTTTATCTAAAAGGGGAGGAATTGTTGTGTATGTGCCTTTAAGAGAAGAACTGATTCTAAACTGCAGCACCGGCAGTGACCACCCCTGTATATAAAGCCATAGCAGGCTTCTGTATTTCAGTCTTGAATTACTCCCTGTTCAGCAAATACCTGTTTTATTGTTCTCCTGCAGTCTGAGTATTATTGATCCTCGGACACTACACCATGGAGTTAACCCAGTCTGTTGGCTCTTTGACTTTCCTGATGACTCCTAGTGTGGTCATTCTGTCCAGTTCATTCTTGAGCCGGTCACGCAGGGGTGCTGGAACTCTTCGTGGAGCATGTACCACTGGCTGAGCATCCTCCTTTTGCTGGATCTTGTAAGTGAATGGTAGAACTCCAAATCCTTTGAACACATCCTGGAAATTATTTACTACAGAATCCACTGATTCATCTGGTCTGCTTATGGCACAGTTTATACGGTAGACTCTCTTGACCAGTTCTAAGTCTTCACAAGCTTTGTCACCTAGTAGTGAATCAAGCCCTTCAGCCACAGCAGAAAACATGAGATGATGCACTTTGTCTTTGACTGTCACTTTAAGTCTGCATACACCTAAGCTATCTATTTTCTGTCCATTATAGTCCTTCAGTAGTACTGACTTTTTCTGTATTTTGGGCTTTTCTTTCATGTTTTTAATGTCACTCATACTGATTAAGTTTGCTTTTGCCCCAGTGTTCAGTTTCAATGTAACTAATGCTCCATTTATCTGCAGTGGGATCATCCATTTGTCCTCTTTTACTGCATTAATTTTATGTTCAGCATTGTCCATATCTGAGGGCTGCACATTTTCTGTATCATTTTTGACATTGTCACATGACACCATTCGTACAAAAAATGTCTCACTTAAATCAGTGTCCTCAATCATATTGACTTGTTGCCCTTTCTTTGTTTTTACTTTTGAAAAGCATTGTTTGGCAAAGTGATTCGTTCCATGACATTTTGTGCATATTTTTCCAAACGTTGGTCATTGTTTTAACTGGTGTTTGTAACCACAGCGTTTACAATTAAAACTTCCTTCCTCCGATTGCTTTTCATTTCTGTTCTGCCCATGTTTCTTCCCTTTGTAGGACACAGCACCGACAGCAGCACTTACTACAATTGCATCATTATTGATTTCACTGAAAGTCTTCACGTGCTGTCGAGCTAGCTCACTGGCTTGGCATATTTTCACAGCAATTTCCAATGTCAGTTCGGTTTCTCTCAACAGATGTTCCCTGACCTTTTTATCCTGAATACCAAACACAATCTGGTCACAAATCATGGATGCTTTCAGTTCAGAGAAATGACATGTCTGTGCTTTCAGTTTCAGATCGGTCACAAAGCTATCAAAAGTCTCATTTTGCCGCTGTGTTCTCGAACGGAACACGTATCTTTCATAGGTTTCATTCTTTTTGGGAGAACAATGTGTATCAAATTTCTTTAGCACATCGTCTAAATTTTCTCTGTTCTCCTCTGAATTAAATACGAATGTATTAAATACCGCTATCACCTGTGGGCCTGCAACCGTGAGCAGCAATGCTATTTTTCTTGCGTCTGGCTTCGTACCGAATCCGATGGCAGCAATGTAGAGTTCGAATTGTTGTTTGAAAGTTTGCCAATTGTAGTCAACATTTCCCGTGAGATTCAAAAACTCCGGTGGCCTCAAATTCTCCATGTCGTTTTTCACAATTTTCAGCAGATGAACCAATCCTGGTACCATGTTATGTTCATTAATAACTAAACATTCTTATTATGAACAGCTAGCTTCTAGCTAGACATTTATTCAGTACACGTTCTCTAGGTACAGCATCTGTAGAGATTCCGCATGTGTGCTTCTGTGTGCAGGCTTCCATCTTGACTGCTGCCTCCTGGGTAGCCTAGTGCATCATGGGTAGTGTAGTCTTAAACACATAGAACTAAATATACAGCTCTATGGCTCCATCTAGTGTACCACTCCAGAATGGCATGTTATTGATCATTACACTGCCCAGACAGAGGAACAAGTGCTTCAGGGCGCCAATGGTTTGCTTAATCAGAGCCCTTGCTGTTGCATAGAAACATAGAAACATAGAAGATAGGAGCAGGAGTAGGCCATTTGGCCCCTCGAGCCTGCTCCACCATTCAATGCGATCATGGCTGATCATCCAAATTCAGTACCCTGTCCCCGCTTTCTCCCCATATCCGTTGGTCCCTTTAACCTTAAGAAATATATCCAACTCCTTCTTGAATATATTTAATGAATTGGCCTCTACTGCCTTCTGTGGTAGAGAATTCCACAGGTTCACCACTCTCTGGGTGAAGAAATTCCTCCTCATCTCTGTCCTAAATGGGCTACCCCTTATCCCTAGACTGTGACCCCTGGTTCTGGACTCCCCGACCATCGGGAAAATCCTTCCTGCATCTAGTCTGTCTAGTCCTGTCAGAATTTTATAAGTTTCAATGAGATCCCCTCTCATTCTTCTAAACTCCAGCGAGTATAAGCCCAATCGACCCAATCTCTCCTCATACGTCATTCCTGCCATCCCAGGTATCAGTCTGGTGAATCATCGCTGCACTCCCTCCATGGCAAGAACATCCTTCCTCAGATAAGGCGACCAAAACTGCACACAATACTCAAGATGTGGTCTCACCAAGGCCCTGTACAACTGCAGCAAGACATCCTTGTTCCTGTACTCAAACCCTCTCGCTACGAAGGCCAACATACCATTTGCCTTCTTAACCGCCTGCTGCACCTGCATGCTTACCTTCAGCGACTGGTGAACAAGGACACCCAGGTCTCGTTGCACTTCCCCTTCTCCCAATCTGTTGCCATTCAGATAATACTCTGCCTTCCTGTTTTTGATGCCAAAGTGGATAACCTCGTATTTACCTACGTTATATTGCATCTGCCATGCTTCTGCCCAATCACCCAACCTGTCAAAATCATACTGGAGTTTCTCAGCATCCTCCTCACAGCACACACGTCCACCCAGCTTTGTGTCATCTGCAAACTTGGAGATATTACATCTAGTTCCCTCATCTAGATCATTAATATATATTGTGAATAGCTGGGGTCCAAGTACCGATCCCTGCGGTACCCCACTAGTCACTGCCTGCCACTCGGAAAAAGACCCGTTTATTCCTACTCTTTGCTTTCTGTCTGCCAACCAGTTCTCTATCCAAGACAAGACCTTGCCCCCAATCCCATGTGCCTTAACTTTACACGCTAATCTCTTATGCGGGACCTTATCGAAAGCCTTTTGAAAGTCCAAATACACCACATCCACTGGTTCTCCCTTATCTATTTTACCAGTTACAGCCTCAAAAAATTCCAGCAGATTAGTCAAGCATGATTTACCTTTTGTAAATCCATGTTGACTTTGTCCGATCCGGTCACTGTTTTCCAAAGTGCTCTGCTATTACATCTTTTATAATGGACTCTAGCATTTTCCCCACTACTGATGTCAGGCTTACCGGCCTGTAATTCCCCATTTTCTCTCTACTACCTTTTTTGAATAGTGGGGTAACATTAGCTACCCTCCAATCCATGGGCATGGCTCTCATTATATCGACGCTCCGCATCTGTGGCCAGGTTCCTGAGAAGAATCACGAGCCAGTTTGTAACCCTGGTCCCCCAGCAGCCAATCTGCCACACAATCTTCTGGGTGGAACAGAGGCCAAATTGAGAACTGGCGCAGTATGAAAGCGTCATAATTACCAGGAAACCGGGCACAGACCTGCATGACTTGCAGCCTGTGATTATAAACAAGTTGAACATTGAGCGAATGGAAGGCATTACTGTTGAAAAGCAGTGCTGGTTCCACACAGGAATAAGCTGTGAGCTATCCAGTATAAATGATAAAATGTTTGTGAAGTCAGTTGAGATAGATAGAGACAGACATATTAAAGTATGGGCTGATGTGATTTCAATTTTTAATGTTCTCTCATTGCTCATATTACCTAATCTTATACGGTATGGTCACAATCAAGCCAGTCAGCTCTTAATCAAGCTGTTAAACTGTACAGCAGTTCAATTAATCCAATGCATCATAAACTTTACAGCTCCCAGTACTGGGATAAGATTTTTCTTTTGCCAATGCACTAGCAATATATATTTAAAACTCTGCAGTCTCCCCCATGCCAATGCTGTTTTATAACTCTTGTGAGTTGTCCTTTCCATCTTTCTTCCAGCCTCACGGTACAGTTGCTAGTGTATGGAGAGGCTTTCTATTTATTCAGGATACAGATAGCTTCCCCTAAGATTTTGAACTTTTGAAAACGCAAGGCAAGTAATGCTAGTCAGAGGTAGATTTTCTTAAAGTAACTGAACAAGGCTAATTTACAACAACTGCACAGGCACCACAGAGGCTGACTGCAGACTCCTCCACACTCTCAGCCATAGTGGTGAAATTCCTTGGCACACCTTCCAATACCTCGGATACCTGAGCCCTGAAAGTCCACATCTCTGTCATCCTCAACAGAGCTGGGAGAGGGCCTTGCCCTCCAGCGATATCTCTCCTGTGCTATCTCTGCCATCAATTGCTGTCCTAGCCTCTAGCTCGCCATCTAGCCTATGCGGCGTCCCAGTGTCTGAGATGGTGAGAGAGCGAAACCAAGGAATTATAGACCAATTAGCCTAACATCTGTTGTCGGGAAATTGCTAGAGTCTATAATTAAGGATAGGATGACTTGTAAAGGAAATAGCCATATTCCAAGAGATACACCATCCTATGAACTGATTTCTGATATTATATGACATACTGGGATCAAAAGTCTGGAAAGCCTCGGCAACGCAGGCTGTCAATACAGGCGTTGGAGATAAAATGAAGTGTTATCACAAAAGTTGTAACCACCACACAAGCTTTTGAAATGGGAATTGATTGTTAATACTAAGACAATGGCCCTGTTGAAACAGCAGGCTGGAGGTTACTCTATGTCTGAACATTGGAACCAACACAATAGCTATGCCCAAGTAAAGTGTTAAAAACTAACACTTCGAACTGGAACACAAAATATTAAAAAACCACGTGCCTTTGTAAAAGTAACATCAAATAAGACAGGAAACATGATTATATATGCAACCAATTGAAGTAGCTAAGAAATGCAACAAACACCCTAGTTGAAGTGTCTTTGAATTACATGTTGTAAAAGATACCAACAGAACACTTTGAAAATATTACATCAATAGATACACCAAGCAATCACATTGTGTTTGTGTTGAAGTTGGAACACATAGGAGTCACGACGTCTGCTTTCAAACAGCAGAGGTGATTTAGAAATTGAATGAAAGAACTTTGTAAGAATGACATCAAATAAATACTACTGTCATATTGTTCTTTATGATAAGTTGATCACCTACATAGCAGACAGGATTCTGAAAGTCAACAGCTAAATGGACAGTAAGAAAAAAATTCAACAGAAGATGACTAGAGATAATTAGCTTACATCAGCAGAAAACTTCAAAGGATAAACCACTAAAAAAAGGTATTGCTCTGTGACATAGCTGCTTCCATCAACAAAGAAGACGACTGAACTGAGCAACATAGGAAAGTAGGAACAGGAGTCGGCCATTTAGCCCCTCAAGCCTGTTCCGCCATTCAATGAGATCATGGCTGATCTGCGACCTAATTCCATATACCTGCCTTTGGCCTATATCCCTTAATACCTTTGGTTAACAAAAATCTATCAATCTCAGATTTAAAATTAACAATTGATCTAGCATCAATTGCCATTTGCGGAAGAGAGTTCCAAACTTCTACCACACTTTGTATGTAGAAGTGTTTCCTAATTTCACAAGAGGCTCGCTTCACTGATCCTGTGCTCCCAATGGGGAGCTGTACTTGAAAAGAGTGAAAAGTCAGAGATAAGTCTACAACATTGTAGCGTGCACTGATTCTCAACCTGTGCTAACATTAGACACAGCTCCCTGCTTGGGGCACACACTTGTCAATTTAGAAACATAGAAACATAGAAGATAGGAGCAGGAGTAGGCCATTCGGCCCCTCAAGGCTGCTCTGCCATTTAATAAGATCATAGCTGATCATCCAAATTCAGTACCCTGTCCCTGCTTTCTCCCCATATCCCTTGATCCCTTTAGCCTTAAGAAATATATCTAACTCCTTCTTGAATATATTTAATGAATTGGCCTCAACTGCCTTCTGTGGTAGAGAATTCCACAGGTTCGCCACTTTCTGGATGAAGAAATTCCTCCTCATCTCTGTCCTAAATGGCTTACCCCTTATCTTTAAACTGTGACCCCTGGTTCTGGACTCCCCTGCCATCGGGAACATCCTTCCTGCATCTAGTCTGTCTAGTCCTGTTAGAATTTTATAAGGTTCAATGAGATCCCCTCTCATTCTTCTAAACTCCAGCGAATATAAGCCCAATCGACCCAATCTCTCCTCATACGTCATTCCTGCTATCCCAGGTATCATCCCAGGTATTTACCCTGAGGTTTTTAAATATTAAATTCTGAAGTAAATTGGTAGTAAGAGGAGGGGTGGGGAAGATTAGGGACCAAAAAGGAGACCTATGCATGGAGGCAGAGGGTATGGCTGACATACTAAATGAGTACTTTGCATCTGTCTTCACCAAGAAAGAGGATGCTGCCATAGACATAGTGAAGGAGGAGGTAGTGGAGACACTTGATAGGATAAAAATTGATAAAGAAGAAGTATTAGAAAGGCTGGCAGTACTTAAAGTAGATAAGTCACCAGGAGCAGATAGCATGCATCTTAGGGTGCTGAGGGAATTGAGGGCGGAAATCATGATGGTACTGGCCATAATATTCCAATCCTCTATAGATATTGGGGTGGTGCCAAAGGACTGGAGAATTGCAAATGTTACACCATTGTTCAAAAAAGGGTGTAAAAATAAACCCAGCAACTACAGGCCAGTCAGTTTAACCTCGATAGTGGGGAAGCTTTTAGAAACAGTAATCAGGGACAAAATTAACAGTCACTTGGATAGGTGTGCATTAATTAAGGAAAGCCAGCACGGATTTGTTAAAGGCAAATCATGTTTAACCAACTTGATTGAGTTTTTTGATGAAGTAACAGAGAGGGTTGATAAGGGTAATGCAGTTGACGTAGTGTACATCGATTTCCAAAATGCGTTTGACAAAGTGCCACATAATAGGCTTGCCAGCAAAGTTGATGTCTATGGAATAAATGGAACAGTGGCAGCATGGATACGGAATTGGCTAAGTGACAGGAAACAGAGAGTAGTGGTGAACGTTTTTTTTTTGGACTGGAGGAAGGTATACAGTGGTGTTCCCCAGGGGTCGGTTCTAGGACCACTGCTTTTCTTGATATATATTAATGACTTGGACTTGGGTATACAGGGCACAATTTCAAAATTTGCAGATAACACAAAACTTGGAAGTATAGTGAACAGTGATGAGGACAGCGATAGACTTCAGGAAGACATAAATAGGCTGGTGAAATGGGCGGATATGTGGCAGATGAAATTTAACACAGAAAAGTGTGAAGTGATACATTTTGGTAGAAAGAATGAGGAGAGGACATATATACTAAATGGTGCAATCCTAAAAGGGGTGCATGAACAGTGAGAGACCTGGGGGCATATGTACACAAATTGTTGAAGGTGGCAGGGCAGGTTGAGAAAGCAGTTAAAAGGTTTACAGGATCCTGGGCTTCATAAATAGAGGTTTAAGTACAAAAGTGTGGAAATTATGATGAACCTTTATAAATCACTGGTTCGGCCCCAACTGGAGTATTGTGTCTAATTCTGGGCATCGCACTTTAGGAAGGATGTGAAGGCCTTTGAAAAGGTCCAGAAAAGATTTACGAGAATGATTCCAGGAATGAGGGGCTTCAGTTACATTGATAGACTGGAGAAGCTGGGGTTGTTCTCCTTGGAGCAGAGAAGATTGAAAGGAGATTTGATAGAGGTGTTCAAAATCATGAGGGGTCTGGACAGAGTAGATAGTGAGAAACTGTTCCCATTGGCGGAAGGGTCAGAACAAGAGGACACAGATTTAAGATGATTGGCAAAAGAACCAAAGGCGATGTTGAAAGGATTTTTACATGTCCTAGCCCCTTTGGGGCTATCCCGGATCAGGCGTATTTCTCAGATGTTCACCTTCAACTAAAGGTTGAGGTAGCCGAATCCTAAAGATGCTTAACTGGGTCTAAAGCTTCGGGCTATCTCTCCCTAAAGGAAAGGAACAACCCGAGAATGTTAGCATCCTCCAGATAGCACTTTTAATAAGTTTTGCCAGACAGTGAAGTCCTGGATATTATGAGGGTCCAGAGATTTGTTTCAGAAATTCTAACTCTTCACCAAAGAGTGTACAAAAATTGGGTTCACGAGTTATTGATACAGAAGACTTATATGAGACAATTCTAAAAATATATATAGATTTATTTAAAAAAACGACATGCAATTTACAGTTGGTGAATCAGTCAATCGCAACATTAACAGTTCTAAAAAGAGAAAAAATACAATCTTATTCTTAACAGAGAATCTTGCTTTTATATCTTAACTTTGCTACAGTATTACAGTTCTTAAACTTGTCTGTTCAGGATATCCATCAATATCAAATTACCTTCGATCCCCGAGGTACAAATGAGTGAAGGACTACAGAGCCGCCTCTGTAGTCAAGAATCGCTTTGCTTGATTAAAGCAAGTCTGATTTTCTCATTCGAGACTCCAATATTTATACCCCTTTTTCAGTTGTTTTTCATAAGGTTTCTGTTAATCCAAGTTAATTATCACTAATCATCTTTTAGCTGACCTACTGAAATTCTTACTGCCACATCATTAATAGCTATTGGGAGTTTACCATATGTGGGCAAAGGGCAGATGTACCTTACATCATGTCATTCTCAAGAGGTTTTAATCAAGATCATTCATCCAGGGCTGACCATTGTCTTGTTTTAATAAGGTTACCCATTCGGGGCCACCCATTCTTCTGTTTCAATAAGGTTACTTATTCAGAGTCAACAACTTGTCCTATTTCAATAGCCAGAATTCCTTCATAGCTATTTCATAGTTAGGTTTCTAAATTTCCAAATCCAGTTTGTCATGTTCCAAAGAATTTATAAGGTAGAGTTCCTTATAAGGTACTCTTCAGGGATAACCACTGTCTTATCTCAACGAGGCCAGAATTCTTTCAGAAGGTAGGATTTCCAAATCCAGCTTGCCATGCCTTCCTTTAAAAAAGTTATATAGTGTATTTTTCTAAACAGGCTATACTGTATTTATCTTATATAGTATATTTTTCTAAAAAGGTTATAGTGTATTCCTTCACAATGTAAGAAAAACTTTTTTACGCAGCGAGTGGTTAAGATCTGGAATGCACTGCCCGAAAGGATGGTGGAGGCACGGTGGCATAGTGGTTAGCACTGTTGCCTCACAGCGCCAGGGACCCGGGTTCGAATCCGGCCTCGGGTGACTGTCTGTGTGGAGTTTGCACATTCTCCCCGTGTTTGCGTGGGTTTTCTCCGGGTGCTCCGGTTTCCTCCCACAGTCCAAAGATGTGCGGGTTAGGTTGATTGGCTATGATAAATTGACCCTTAGTGTTAGGGGGATTAAATACGTGGGGTTACGGGGATAGGGTGGGATATGGTTTGGTGTAGGGGTTACGGGGATCGGGTGGGATATGTGTCGGTGCAGGCTCGATGGGCCGAAATGGCCTCTATCTGCACTGTGGGGTTTCTGTGATTCTGTGATTCTGAGGCAGACTTAATCGTGCCTTTCAAAAGGGGGTTGGATAAGTATCTGAAGGAAAGAAATTTGCAGGGCTACGGGGAAAGGGTGGGGGAGTGGAACTAGCTGAGAGTCGGCACGAGCTCAACGGGCCGAATGGCCTTCTTCCATGCTGTAACCATTCAATGATTCTATGATTCTATGATTAAGTGTGCGTGGAGAAGTCTGTTATACAAAACCAGGAGGACATAATCAGCAACATGATTACAGGCTGA
Source organism: Somniosus microcephalus (assembly GCF_052327205.1). NCBI lineage: Eukaryota > Metazoa > Chordata > Chondrichthyes > Squaliformes > Somniosidae > Somniosus > Somniosus microcephalus. The sequence goes on along the minus strand of NC_140993.1, from coordinate 40,954,481 downwards.
TAAAACAATGTTTCAGGAAGGAAAGTCTTTGCGATTTTTTTCTGCAAAGTGTTTCCCCAATGTTTATCCAAGAAAGTTATAATAATTACGAAACATTTACATCACTGTTTGACAAAATATACATTGAATTTTCCAGCTGGATAAAAACCTGGCTGCTCCAGTGACATCTCCAATGAGAAAAGCCATTTCCGTTCCAGAGATCTTTAGTCGGACTTGTCACTTTAGACTGACCCGGGAACTAATCCAGAGTCACATGGCCGTGGAAAAGTACTACCAGCTGGGTACGATACCTACTTTGCCAGCAGTGGCCCAGAAATTTGGCATGCCCATTTTTGGCAGCGGTGGGGGGGGGGTGGGAGGGGTAGTTGGGGGGTGGGGTGTTGTGGGGTACATTCCCTACACCTGAATGGTGAGACCCAAGGATCACCAGATTTTGGGCTGCGTGCCTCATTGTAATGGAGCTGGTGCGGCATCAGAGCCTGTCGCCGAAGAGTAGTGTAAGATCGGACCATTGCTAGCATCGCAGCGGCCCGCAGGTAAATAGCTCCAGTGGTTTGGGTACCGGTCTGGTCGGGGCATTGCTGGGGGTTGGATCTCTGGGATCGGGTGAGGCCAGGGTTCGTAGCCAGGGGTTTGGTCTGGAGATTGGGAGCTAGGTTAAGTCGGGCTGGGGATTGAGGCCGGGAAATTGGGGGTCGAAGCCAGGAGTGGTGGCAATGTGAGGGGAAGGACTGGTGGCGATGGTGGGGCGGGGGGAGTGGCAGCGATCAGTTCCTTTAATGTGGGAGTGGGAGGAGCATTCTTGCTCCTCCTGGCTCTACATTCAGATAAGTTATTTACCTTAAATAAAAACAGAAAATGCTGGAAATACTCAACAGGTCAGGCAGCATCTGTGGAGAGAGAAACAAAGTTAACGTTTCAGGTTGATGACCTTTCAGCAGAACTGGAAAAAGCTAGAGATGTAACAACAACACTCACGAAGCTCGACACCATCCAGGACAAAGCAGCCCGCTTGATTGGCACCTCATCCACTGCCTTAAACATTCACTTCCTCCACCACTGGCGCACCATGGCTGCAGTGTGTACCATCTAAAAGATGCATGCAGCAACTCGCCAAGGCTTCTTTGGCAGCACCTCCCAAACCCGCGACCTCTTCCACCTAGAAGGACAAGGGCAGAAGGCGCATGGGAACACCACAACCTCCAAATTTCCCTCCAAGTCACACACCATCCTGACTTGGAAATATATCGCCGATCCTTCATCGTCGCAGAGTCAAAATCCTGGAACTCCCTCCCTAACAGCACTCTGGGTGTACCTTCACCACATAGACTGCAACAGTTCAAGAAGGCGGCTCACCACCACCTTCTCAAGAACAATTAGGGATGGGCAATAAATGCTGGCCTTGCCAGCAACGCCCACATCCCAGGAACGAGTTTACGAAAACGGTTTTAAGCAAGTACAGAGGCAGGGAAAGGGAAGGTGGAAAAGAACAAAAGGGAGGATCTGTGATAGGGTGGAAGGCAGGAGAGATTAATGACAAAAGGGATGATGGTGCAAGGCAAAAGGAGATGGTAATGGGACAAGTAAAGAAACAAAAGATGGGTCTAGAGGAGGTGTAAATGGGAACAGCAGAATCATTACTAAGAGCTGCTGTCCGAAAAATGAGGGCAATGGTTATGATCTGAAATATTTGAACTCATTGGGCCAGTAATTCCGGTCCCAACGCGTGAGTATGGACGGGGTACTCACGCGTGGGCCCGTTGGAAGTGCCGGATTTCAGCATGCACAGCGCATGTGCGGGAAACTGGCATTTCCTCCAAGGGGTTCAGAGGTTCAACGCGTGCGCGCAGGGCTCTGCGCGCACGCGTTGAACTTCCTTCTTTTTGACAGGTTTGCCCGTGTGGAAGGGCCTGAACTTTTTAGACATATAAAAAGGAGGCGTAAGGACTTGATTCTTTAAGGTAAGTGGTCTATTATTTAAAATTATAACATTTTTTCCACAGCTTTATTGTTTTTAAGGACTTTACAGTAAGGTAAGTTTATTTTTAGACCCGATTTCTTAAAAAATTATTTTTTTCAAAAATTTGATTAATTGTTTAAAATAGTTTTTTAAAGTTATTTATAGTTTATTTAATTATTGGGATGTTTTTTAAGATTTTATTTAAAGTTAAACTAGTCTTTTGGCCGCCCGTACTTTTCATGAGTTTGACAGTTCTTACTATCAAACTCATGAATGAAGTTTCTCCTCCCCTGATTGGCTGCACAGTGCTCACCTGATCCCAGCCGGCACATCGCACTAACTACGCCGTTGGATCAGGCAAGCACAGCGCGCCGACATCTGAACCGGGCCAGTGACAGGAATTCCAAGCAGGCCCAGGCTTCAGATGTCGGCGCACCGGGTGAGTGCACATCGGGGGCTTGCACGCACGGCAAGCCCCCGATCCTAATTTCTGGGCCAATATTGAGTTTGGAAGGCTGTAAAGTGCCTAATCGAAAGATGAGGTGCTGTTCCACAAGCTTACGTTGAGCTTCATTGGAAGAGTGTAGGAGGCCAATTAGAGAGGTCAGAGTGGGGGGGGGGGGAGAATTAAAATGACAGGCGACCGGAAGCACGGGGTCACGCTTGCGGACTGAGCGGAGGTGTTCCGCAAAGTGATCACCCAATCTGTGTTTGATTTTCCCAATGTAGAGCAGTGAATACAGTATACTAAACTGAAAGAAGTACAAGTAAATCACTGTTTCACCTGGAAGGAGTGTTTGGGGCCCTGGTCGGTGGGAAGGGAGGAGGTAAAGGGCAGGTGTTGCATCTCCTGTGCCTGCATGGGAAGATGCAGTGCGAAGGGGAGGGCTTGTTCAGGGTGAGTGAGGAGAGGACCAGGGTATCACAGAGGAAACGGTCCCTTCAGAATGCTGAAAGGGGAGGGGAGGTGAAAATGTGTTTGGTGGTGGAAATGGAGGAGGATGGTCCGTTGAATGTGGCGGCTGATGGGGGTGGAAGGTGAGGACAAGAGGAACCCTATCTTGGGTCTGGAAGAGAGGGGAAGGGGTGAGAGCAGAAGTGCGCAAAATGGGATGGATACGGTTGAGGGCCTGCCAACCACGGTGGAGGGGAATCATTGGTCGAGGTTATTGCTTCTTGGTTAGGCCGAGCAGGTGATCCCCAGGCCTGGTTTCACTGAATGCTGCATGCATCTCAAGGCAAACCAATATTGGAGGGAAGGCTTCAAACAGGTATTAGGCACTTTATTTGCATATACAAAGCATCGAACGCCTGTTTTAGGCGTGAGTAAAGAACGCATATTTTTTGTCCTTGTCCAATATGGCGGGCAGTGCAATTCCAGATGGAAATTTGCACATACTTCTTGCCCACCATTCTGGGGCCTTAGTAGTCCGAATAGTGCCCGAGAATTGGACACTGCATGGATCAATTTCTAGGCCAGTCTGATTTCATGGAGTTGAACAAAATGTATTTCGTCTAGCTGTTCCTTCCTTTTCAAGGAACAAGCTTCTCAAACTTAGCACTGTAAGGTATGGAATAATCATTCAGTAAGTACAGTGATTGCGAGTTCAACTGACACATTCAAACATAAAATAGTCTTTTGTTATTCACCAAGAACTGGAGGGATATGCCCCATGTACTGAGGCAAGAAGATAAACATAGACCTAAGCGACAAGCCAAACTGAAGAGGCTTAAATCCCTCCATGGCCTTGCTCCTTCCTATCTCTGTAATCTCCTCCAGGCCCACAGCCCTCCGAGATATCTGCACTCCTCTAATTCTGGCCTCTTGAACATTCCCAATTTTAATTGTTCCACCATTGGTGGCTGTGCCTTCAGCTCCCAAGGCCTTAAGCTCTGGAATTCCCTCCCTAAACCTCACCGCCTCTCTACTTCTCTTTCCTCCTTTAAGAAGTTCCTTAAAACCTATCTCTTTGACTACCATTCCTACTATCTCCTTATGTGGCTCGGTGTCAAATTTTGTTTGATATCGCTCCTGTGATGCACCTTGGAACGCTTTACAAAGGAGCTTTATAAATACAAATTGTTGTTGTTCTTTCCTCTTTCTCATTTTCTTCTGTTTACATTGTATGAAATAATTTATGTATTTTAGAGTGTCATGCTATTAAGTATTAATTATATGCTAAAAGTTAGTGAATGAATTATTAATGTTTATATTGTTGTTACACAAGACATAAAACTTGAAATAAAACAGAAACGCTAATTTCAATTTATGATTCTGTGCACTTCCTCAGAAGGGCAATTCCATGATTGGTCAATTGCTAAAAAAGTGTCCAGTTAATGTGATGGATCATCAACTGTACATCAATTAACCTCTGTAACAACTACCCACTTTGACGCTTTTACTTTCTTCCAATGTCTTGTCTTTCTGCAGCCATATGGCTGAAGTGAGATCATTTCTAAGTTGCTTTAGCCTGGCAACAGGCAATTCTGAACTGTTACAAATATAAGGAACAATTCAAAGAAATAATCCCCCATTATATAATTTCAGAATATGCACCAAACTTGAAATCCTTTTATGGGAATTCTTTCATTCATATTCATCAAATTTTACTAAAAAAACAATACTAATGTGTGTGACATAAATCATGCCATTTATGTAGAAATGACTTATGAAATATACTGGGCAGCCTGCTGGTGGCGCTGTCCAGGGAAAGTATAAATATTCAGGCACGGGCCCAGCTTGCTCAGGGACATTTTGTAAACAGGAACTAGTGAAGGATAACTAGTCTTCCATGTTGTGAAACAGTTGATTAAAGCCTTGTTTAATACTCTGACCAAGTGCCTAGTAGTTTTCTTACATCAGTGTGTACATAAGAACATAAGAAATAGGAGCTGGAGTAGGCCATTCAACCCCTCAAGCCTGCTCCGCCATTCAATGAGATCATGGCTAATCTTCTACCTCATCTCCACTTTCCTGTACTCACCCCATATCCCTTGATTCCCTTAATATCCAAAAATCAGATAATCAGCAAGCACCTGAGCAGCCTGTCCCTGAAGGCACCACAGAGAGCGAGGTGGGAGAAGAGGAAGAGGAAGAACACATTGCGTCACTGCATGTCTCACCCGCAAACACCAGCTCAGATACTGGCACTACATGTTCTTTCGAATATAGTGTAGTAGCGAGATCTGCACAGGGTGAGGCATCGTGGACGAGTGGGCTGCAGTAAGGCCAGGGGGAAAGGGTAGCTCGGGGGCCAGCTCCCTGGAGGGCGAGTTCGCGTGCGAGTTCTGCTGCACAGGACTCAGATGCGGACCATGAAGGGGAGGCGTTTAGAAGAAGGGTGATGGGCATGCACACAGAGATAGGTGCATTGGCAAGGGTTCCTGAGAAACTTTCAGGCAACGATAAGGAGCGTGGAGGAGTCTGCCTCCAACATTGCACAAGGCTCTGAGCATACCAGGGAGCCCATCATTTCCAGTCTTTTAAAAAAAAAATGTATTTGTTTTTATGGGATGTGGGTATCACTGGCAATTCCAGCATTTATTGCCCATCACTAATTGCCCTTGAGAAGGTGGTGGTGAGCTGCCTTCTTGAACCGCTGCAGTCCGTGTGGTGAAGGTACTCCCAAAGTGTTGTTAGGGAGGGAGTTCCAGAAATTTGACCCAGCGACGATGAAGGATCGGCAATATACTTCTATGTCAGGATGGTGTGTGACTTGGAGGGGAACTTGGAGGTGGTCGTGTTCCCATGTGCCTGCTGCCCTTGTCCTTCCAGGTGGAAGAGGTCGCGGGTTTGGGAGGTGCTGCCGAAGAAGCCTTGGCGAGTTGCTGCAGTGCACCTTGTAGATGGTACACACTGCAGCCATGGTACGCCGGTGGTGGAGGGAGTGAATGTTTAAGGTGGTGGATGGGGTGCCAATCAAGCGGGCTGCTTTGTCCTGGATGGTGTTGAGCTTCTTCAGTGTTGTTGGCGCTGCACTCATCCAGGCAAGTGGAGAGTATTCCATCACACTCCTTACTTGTGCCTTGTAGATGGTGGAAAGGCTTTGGGGAGTCAGGAGGTGAGACACTCGCCGAAGAATACCTAGCCTCTGACCTGCTCTTGTTGCCACAGCTGGTCCAGTTAAGTTTCTGGTCAATGGTGGCCCCCAGGATGTTGATGGTGGGGGATTCGGCGATGGTAATGCCGTTGAATGGCAAGGGGTGTTGGTTAGATTCTTGCTTGTTGGAGATAGTCATTGCCTGGCACTTGTGTGGCGCGAATGTTACCTGCCACTTATCAGCCCAAGCCTGAACACCATCCAGGTCTTGTTGCATGCCGGCATGGACTGCTTCATTATCTGAGGCATTGTGAATGGCACTGAACACTGTGCAGTCATCAGCGAACATCCCCATTTCTGACCTTATGTTGGAGGGAAGGTCATTGATGAAGCAGCTGAAGATGGTTGGGCCTAGGACATTACCCTGAAGAGCTTCTGCAGTGATATCCTAGGGCTGAGATGATTGACCTTCAACCACCACAACCATCTTCCTTTGTGCTAGGTATGACTCCAGCCAGTGGAGAGTTTCCCCCCAATTCCCATTGACTTCAATTTTACTGAGGCTTGTTGATGCCACACTCGGTCAAATGCTGCTTTGATGTCAAAGGAAGTCACTATTACCTCACCTCTGGAATTCAGCTCCTTTGCCCATGTTTGGACCAAGGCTGTAATGAGGTCGGGACCCGAGTGGTCTTGGCGGAACCCAAACTGGGCATCAGTGAGCAGGTTATTGGTGAGTAAGTGCAGCTTGATAGCACTGTCGATGACACCTCCCATTAGTTTGCTGATGATTGAGAGTAGACTGATTATGCGGTAATTGGCTGGATTGGATTTGTCCTGCTTTTTGTGGACAGGACATATCTGAGCAGTTTTCCACATTGTCGGATAGATGCCAGTGTTGTAGCTGTACTTGGCTAGAGGCACGGCTAGTTCTGGAGCACAAGTCTTCAGCATGATAGCCGGGATGTTGGGGCCCATAGCCTTTGCTGTATCCAGTGTGCTCAGCCATTTCTTGATATCACGTGGAGTGAATTGAATTGGCTGAAGACTGGCTTCTGTGATGGTGGGGGCCACAGGAGTAGGCCAATATTGACCATCCACTCAGCACTTCTGACTGAAGATGGTTGGAAACGCTTCAGCCTTGTCTATTGCACTCACGTGTTGGGCTCCACCATCATTGAGGATGGGGATATTCATGGAGCCTCCTCCTCCCATTCGTTGTTTAATGGTCCACCATCATTCATGACTGGATGTGGCTGGACTGCAGAGCTTTGATCTGATCCGTTGATTGTGGAATCGCTTAGCTCTGTCTATAGCACCCTGCTTCTGCTTTTTAGCATGCATTTAGTCCTGATTTGCAGCTTCCCCAGGTTGGTACCTCATTTTTAGGTATGCCTGGTGCTGCTCCTGGCCTGCTCTTCTACACTCCTTATTGAACCAGGGTTGGTCCCCTGGCTTGATGGTAATGGTAGAGTGAGGGATATACCGGGCCATGAGGTTACAGGTTGTGGTGGAATACAATTCTGCTGCTGTTGATGGCCCACAGCACCTGATGGATGCCCAGTTTTGAGCTGCTAGATCTGCTCTGAATCTATCCCATTTAGCACAGTGGTAGTGCCACACAACATGATGGAGGGTGCCCTCAGTGTGAAGATGGGGCTTCATCTCCACAATGACTGTGCTGTGGTCTTTCATGGACAGATGCATCTGCGACAGGTAGATTGGTGAGGGCGAGGTCAAGTAGGTGTTTCCCTCGTGTTGGTTCTCTCACCACCTGTCGCAGGCCCAGACTGGCAGTTATGTCCTTCCGGACTCGGCCAGCTCGGTCAGTAGTGGTGCTACCGAGCCACTCTTGGTGATGGACATTGAAGTCCCCCACCCAGAGTACATTCTGTACCCTTGCTACTCTCAGTGCTTCTTCCAGGTGGTGTTCAACATGGAGGAGTACTGATTCATCAGCTGATGGAGGGCGGTAGGTGGCAATCAGCAGGACGTTTCCTTGCCCATGCTTAACCTGAAGCCATGAAACTTCATGGGGTCCATTGTCAATGTTGAGGACTCCCAGGACCACTCCTTCCCGACTGTAGACCACTGTGCTGCCACCCCTGGTGGGTCTGTCCTGCTGGTGGGACAGGACATACCCAGGGATGGTGATGGAGGAGTTTGGGACATTGGCTGAAAGGTATGATTCTGTGAGTATGACTATGTCAGGCTGTTGCTTGATTAGTCTGTGGGACAGCTCACCCAATTTTGGCACAAGTCCCCAGATGTTGGTGAGGAGGATTTTGCAGAGTCAACTTGGCTGGGTGTGCCGTTGCCATGTCCGTAGCCTATGCCGAGGTCGATGCCGGGTGGTCCGTCTGGTTTCATTCTTATAATTGTGTTTCGTAGCAGTTTGTTAAAACTGAGTGGCTTGCAAGGCCATTTCAGAGGGCAGTTAAGAGTCAACCACAAATCTGTGGGTCTGGAAAGGATGGTAGACTCCTAGAGAGACCGTGGCGACCCAGACTTGATGCCGTGTGTGATGGGGGATGTGGCAGCTTCCATTGCAGCACAAGTGGAAGTGACGCAATGTCTTAGTGCTGTAATGCAGTCTATGCTTGGTGGCATCCAATCTCAGACTGCTCTCATGCAGTCTCAGCTTGATGCCATGCAAGCTCTGACTGCTGCCATCATAGCTGGGTCTACATCCATCGACCGGGCTTTCATGCTGTCGCAGCAGGCCAGCAATCTGTGCTCCAACAGATTGGTAGGGGTGCTGAGGTGCTGCTCCAGGGGAGTGGAAGTGGGTCAGTGGAGCAGGTTCCTGCTGTTCTCTCTCAGGTTGACAGCATTCCTGCTCCCACCACTGCCACTCCGCCATTGTCCTTGTTGTTGCCTGTCATCCAGCCAACCCAGACTGTTGCCGCCCATGCTGAGGTGGTGCAGTCTACAGCCGGGCCTTTCAAGTCCAGAACTGGTCAAGGGTGTCCTGCAAGACCATCTGAAGTCCCCTGCATGGACACTCAGCAGCCTTCCACCAGACCTGCTGCAGCCACTTGGGCCAACACTTCATAGGAGCACTAGAGTAGGCAGTAACGAGAGACACTAAGGGGTTGCACAAGGGCGAATAGTTAATATTTTTGTTGTAAATATGTGTTCACTGATTTTTGATAAATTTATTAATTCACTAACCATTCTTTTGTGGTTTCTGTATTTTCAGCTTTGCGGTGTGATACGGCCTGCAAGAGGGAAGGAATGATGGGGATGTGATTAACAAAGGGGTTGTGGGCTTTAAATCACCCTGGTGTGCGGTTGGAGGTCCATTTGGAGGAGGTGGCAGAGTTCTGTGACCACCTCCTTGGTGAAGCGGAGCCATCTAATACACTGCTCCTTGCTTCATTGAAGGGGAGAAGTGCTTTCGGAATACCATCGGAGGGTAAGGCCTCCTGCTGAGAGCACTGATGTCCCTCCTCATCTCTCTGCCCACAGTTCCCGTCATTCTCGCTGCTCTCTCTGCTGTAGATCCTGGAAGGTGAGGTGGTATGCCAGTAGAGCCCCCATTAATGTTACCAAATGTAGCAGTTTAATTTTTTTAAACAATAAATGTAACTACTTTTTAGTTGCCACAACACTTCTGATACAAAATAACCTTGAAAGTACTAATGAAACTGTTGAACTATGTAAAACTGACAAGAAACCATTGAAACTCCACTAATCTGACAGCTGCGAGTGATTACTGATGATCCCTTTAAATAACGTCCCTGGAGCCGGCTTCCTGGTGCTTCACGCCAGCTCTCCCTGTCGCTGTTTACTCCGGGCGCTAAGGTAGGTGGCGACAATCAATTTTACAGATCGGGCAGTCAGTGAGCTTTGCACGCTCACTGACATCACGATCCACCTGGCATTGATGCTCCTGGCGATAACGGTTACCGGTGGCACTGTGGGGTGCAGGATTTGCCATGCGGTGCTGGATTAGCCTCACCCCGGCGATAATGCTCTTGCGCCCCGTTAGTGCCATCTGCTGGTGCTAACAGGAGGCGCTATGGCACCTAATTTTCCCCCCATTATAAATAACTGAAGAAAGGTATCTGCTGGTCAAAGAATATAAGAAGGCAGTAATGAGAAAAAGCCATTCAGCACAGCCAGCTCAATCTGCAAACCATTTTTCGACAAGAACAAATTGCATTTATATGGAGCCTTTAATCTGGAAAAACATCCCAAGGCACTTCAAAGAGGCATAATCAGACATAAATGAATACCGAGACAAAGAAGAAGATATTAGGAGGGGTAACCAAAAGCTTGGCCAAAGAGATGGGTTTCAAGAAGGGCCTTAAAAGAGGAAAGGGAGGTGGAGAGGTGGAGGGGCTTAGGGAGGAAATATCTGTGTATGGGGCCGAAGTAGCTGAAGGCACGCTGCCAATGGTGGGGCAAAGGGAGGAGTGATGCACAAAAGGCCATAGTCAGAGAATGGAGAGTTTGAGTGAGTTATAGGGCTGGAAGATGTTACAAAGATAGACATGGGCGAAACCATGAAGGAATTTAAACATGACAATAAGAATTTTAAAATGGAGGTAGGGGAAACGGAATCATTGTAGGTCAGCTTGGACAGGGGTGTCAGGTGAGCAGGACCTGGTGTGGGATAGGATAAGGGTTTCAGTAACAGGTGAGCTGAGGCAGTAGCAGAGGCGGGCAATGATATAGACACGGAAGTTGGCGGACTTTGTGTTAGAGAGGATATGGGGTCGGAAGCTCAGCTTCAGTGGAGAAAATTGTGGTTCATCCAAGACTGAATATTGGACAAGTAGGCCTAGAAATTCAGTTGGTTGCGCCAGCCGTTAGCGCCTTAAGAGAAGTGAATTTCGGGCGCTATGCGTGTAGCGTCCGGGTGCAGCGCGATCTGCGCCTTGCCCCAAATTAAGTACACTTTTAGCGCCGGCGCAAAGTTTAGCGCGCGCGCAGAAAATGACGTCATATCCTCGTGCAACGCCCTTTGCGTGCCCCGATCCAGAACTTCAGTGGGACCGCCCCATTGTGCGGCCGGCGGCCCGCACGCTTGTTTAGTGGAACGCAACAGAGCTGACGCGGGACCCGGGGAGCGTAAATTAAAGGGCACTTACCCTGCACTATAAAGGGCAGCCATTTTGCAGCAAACACTCTTGTGCAACGGATTTCTGGAGAGAGACCAAGGAAGACAGCTTTCTGGTTTGGGCCCACACTAGCTCAGGTATTTTTGGCTTCAGGCCAGAGCGTTGCAAGTGGGCTCTTGTATATTTGACTGTTTGGCAGCATATTATGGGGGCTGCATGGGGTGCCAACGCTGAGTTTCAGCGTCATGTCCGTAGGGCTCGCAGACGCGGTGTGAGAGGGGCAGCCCTGGCTAGACGCAGAGGGGGCAACAGGCGTCGGCAACATAGGCCTTACCCAGTCAGGGCATACCGCCAGCAGCGCACCTACCTCAACATGAGTGGCGCGAGATGTGTAAAAAGGCTGAGATTCCAAAAGGAGATGGTTGCAGAGATCTGCCATCTGCGTCGCAGAGATCTGCGTCCAAAGCTCAGGAGCAGGACGTCTCTGTCGGTAGAGGCAAAGGTGACGGTGGCCTTGAACTTCTATGCCACCGGCTCCTTCCAATCCGCTGCTGGGGACATAGCTAACATATCCCAGTTCGCCGTGCATTGCTGCATCCGCCAGGTGACCAATGCCCTTTTCAGAAGGAGACGCCAATTCATCTCCTTCCCCATGGCCCTGGAGAGGCAGCATCAGCGTGCACTGGGATTTGCAAGATTCGCGGCCTTCCCCTTGGTGCAGGGCGCCATTGACTGTACGCATGTGGCTTTGCGGGCACCTGTGGAGCATGCCGAGGATTACCGCAACCGGAAGGGCTACCATTCCTTCAATGTGCAGCTGGTGTGTGACCACAAGCAGCGCATCCTAGCTGTCAATGCCCGCTTTCCAGGCAGCAGCCACGATGCCTTTATCCTGCGGCAGACAACTGTGCGTGACATGTTCGAGGCACAGCCTCCCCCAAGAGGATGGCTTCTCGGGGACAAAGGCTATCCTTTGTGTACCTGGCTCATGACCCCGCTCCGCGCGCCCAGGACCCCTGCTGAAGAGGCATACAACGAGAGTCATCAAGCGAGCAGGAACATAATCGAACAAACAATTGGCGTCCTCAAGCAGCGGTTCCGCTGCCTGGATCGTTCCGGTGGATCTCTGCAGTATTCCCCGGACCGAGTGTCCCAATTCGTCGTTGTTTGCTGCATGCTGCACAACCTGGCTCTCCGCAGGACTCAGGCACTGCCACCTCACGTTGGACCACTACCTCAGGAGGAGGAGCAGGAGGAGCTTGAGGAGGAGGAGCAGGAGGAGGAGGAGTACCTGATGTGCCTCAATAATCCCGAGACTCGATGTTAGCGAAACAAAACAAGGCTTTTATTAACTTAGAAGATAACACGCAGTGGAGAGAGGTATCTTCCCTGGAGGTCTGCAGTACTGGCTGTGAGGCCAGACTGAGCTGGCTTACATAGAGGCCAGGTATGGGCGGAGACCTACACACAACACATTCCATACATTCCAATACACAATACAATGGTGAGGAGAAACCTGAAACCAACCGCAGTCACAGGCAATACAATGGTAAGGGGGAACCTGAAACCAACCACAGTCACAGGCAGTGATGAATGGAATATTTCATCACATTCACCCCTTCTATAGATTTAGTCTGTTCGGGGGTTTGGTAGTCCTCTGCGACCGATGTGGCTGTTGTGGTGTCGCGGGTGTCGGCTGGGTGTCCCCGGTGGCCTCCTGGGTCTCTGCCGGGGGTGCCGCCAGGGTTGTTGAAGGGGTAGTTGGTGGGGGTGCCGTTGGTCGATGTTCTTCCGGGGGTGATGAAAGAGTAGTGGGTGGGTAAGAGTTGCTGTGGTCGTTGTTGCCGCTATTGCCGTGGTTGTTGTCGTTACCGGCTGGGGCGACGTCTTTTATTGACACGGTGTCCTCCCTTCCGTCGGCATGCCGGACATACGCGTATTGGGGGTTGGCGTGGAGTAGGTGCACTGGCTCCACGAGAGGGTCCGTCTTATGGCCCCTCACATGCCTTCGCACGAATACCGGACCCGGGGTGGAGAGCCATGAAGGCATGGATACGCCTGAGGTGGATTTCCGGGGGAAGCTAAACATTCGTTCATGAGGCATGGCATTAGTGGCAGTACACAATAGCGACCGTATCGAATGGAGCACATCTGAGAGGATTTCCTGCCAGCGGGAGATAGGGAGGCCCTTGGTCCTTAGAGCTAGAGTGACTGTTTTCCATACTGTCCCATTCTCTCGCTCCACTTGACCGTTACCCCGGGGGTTGTAGCTGGTGGTACGGCTCGTGGCGATACCCCTGGACAGCATGTACTGGCGTAGCTCTTCACTCATGAAGGACGCCCCCCTATCCATGTGGATGTAGCTCGGCATACCGAACAGGCAGAACAGGCGCTGGTCATGTCTGGGCAGGGGAAGGCGAATGGGAACCGGGAGTATTCGTCCACAATGTTCAGGAAGTAAACATTGCGGTCGACGGACGGGAGGGGGCCCTTGAAATCTAAGCTGAGCCGCTCAAAGGGCCGTGTAGCTTTGATTAAGTGGGCTCTATCAGGGTGGTAGAACCGAGGCTTGCACTCGGCGCAAGTGCGGCAGTTCCTGGTCAGAGACCGAACTTCCTCAATCGAGTAGGGTAAGTTGCGGGACTTTATGAAGTGGAACAGCCGCGTGACCCCTGGGTGGCAGAGGTCGTTGTGGAGGGTCTGTAGCCGATCCCCGGTGGCGCTGGCACACATCCCTCGTGAGAGGGCATCTGGAGATTTGTTAAGGGCCCCTGGCAGGTAAATGATGTCATACTCGAAGGTGGAGAGCTCGATCCGCCACCGAAGAATGTTATCATTTTTGATCTTCCCCCTCTGTTTATTATTGAACATAAACGCTACCGACTGCTGGTCGGTAAGTAGGGTGAAGCGTTTGCCGGCTAGGTAGTGGCGCCAGTGGCGCACTGCCTCCACGATGGCTTGGGCCTCCTTTTCCACGGAGGAGTGTCTGATCTCGGGCCCTTGGAGGGTCCTCGAGAAGAAAGCTATGGGCCGCCCCGCCTGGTTGAGGGTGGCCGCCAAGGCAAAGTCAGACGCATCACTTTCCACTTGAAATGGAGTGTTCTCGTCCACTGCCTGTAGCGTGGCCCGCTCAATATCCTGCTTAATGCTTTTGAAGGCGGCGTGGGCCTCAGCAGAGAGCGGAAAAGAGGATGCTTTCAAGAGGGGGCGGGCTTTGTCGGAGTAGTTGGGGACCCATTGGGAATAATAAGAAAATAACCCCAGGCACCTTTTCAGGGCTTTGGGAGTGTTGGGCAGGGGCAGCTCCCGTAGGGGGCGCAATCGGTCGGGGTCTGGTCCAATTTCCCCATTCTCCACCACGCTGCCTAGTATGCAGAGGCGCGTGGTGTTGAAAACGCACTTGTCCTCGTTGTTGGTGAGGTTGAGTTTTTGTGCGGTTTTCAGGAACCTCTCGAGGTTCGAGTCGTGATCCTGCTGGTTGTGACCGCAGATGGTGACGTTGTTGAGGTAGGGGAAGGTTGCCTGCAAGTGGTGGTCATCGACCATGCGATCCATCTCCCTCTGGAAGACCGAGACCCCATTCGTCACCCCAAAGGGGACTCTGAGGAATTGGTAGAGGCGTCCGTTCGCCTCGAAGGCGGTGTACGGGCGGTGCTCTGGTCTGATAGGGAGCTGGTGGTACGCTGACTTGAGGTCGATGGTGGAGTACACCCGGTATTGGGCGATTTGGTTCACCATTTCTGATATGCGGGGTAGCGGGTAGGCGTCTAGTTGGGTGTACCTGTTGATCGTTTGGCTATAGTCGATCACCATCCGTTTCTTCTCGCTACCCCTTACCACCACCACTTGGGCGCGCCACGGGCTATTGCTGCATTCAATAATGCGCTCTTTCAGGAGCCTGTCTACCTCGGTTGCGATAAACCGCCTGTCCTCCCAGCTGTGCCTCCTGCTTTTGGTCGCTATTGGCCGGCAGTTAGGGGTAAGGTTCGCGAATAGCGAAGGCGGCTTTACCTTCAGGGTAGCCAGGCCGCACACTGTGAGGGCCGGCTGGGACCCACCGTACTTGAGCGTGATGCTTTGGTGGTTGCACTGGAAATCCAGGCCCAAGATCACGCTCGCGCATAGATTCTTCATGATTAATACTTTAAAATTATCGTATACAGTCCCGTTAACGGACAATTGTACCGTGCAGTAACCCAGAATGGTCGATGTCTGGGTTTTATCAGCCATAGAGATGGTACCCCGAGTAGGGACCACCTTTAGGGAGAGTTGTCGTGCCAGTTCCGGGTGGATAAAACTCTCCGTGCTTCCACTGTCAATTAAACATTTAACCCCGCACCCGTTTACCTCGATGTCCACCATTGATTTGGATAGCGGGTGGGGCCTGGTCTGGTCCACTGTGACCGATGCCACTGTAGGGCCCTGATCGAGACAAGATGGCGTCCGTGCTGTCTGCTCACAAGATGGCAGACCCCACGAGGTCGGGCAAGATGGCGTCCAAGATGGCCGCTCCCACGGCGCACACGCGGCGGTGGCGGGTTTTGGTTTTCCAGCGGGGTTCCCTCTGCACACCTTCCCAAAGTGCCCCTTCTAACTGCACTTAAAGCAGGTGGTGCCTTTCGCCAGGCACAGGTTTCTGGTGTGCTTTGGCTGCCCGCAGAAGTAGCAGTTGGGTCCCCGACGCGTCGCAGCTGTCGTAGGGCTTCTGGGGGGAGAGCGGGGCCCCGACGGTGTCGGGCTGCCGGGCGGGGAAGATGCCTTCCAAGATGGCGGCTCCCTTGGTGCACACGTGGCGGCGTGGACGGCGCGGGCTGAAGAGTAGGCGTCCGAGTTTCTCTGGGCCACATCCAGGGATCGCGCGGTGTCCGCAGCCTGTTTCAGGTCCAATCCCGTTTTTTCCAGCAGTCTTTGCCGGATGTAAGTGGAGCTGAGGCCTGTGATAAAGGCATCGCGAACAAGCTCGTCGGTGTACACTGCGGCTTTTACATCTCGGCACTTGCAGTCTTTGCCAAGCATTTTCAGGGTGCCTAGGAACTCCTCCACCGATTCCCCAGGTCGCTGTGCGCGAGTGGCGAGCAGATGCCTAGCATACACCTCATTCGTAGGCTGCTGGTAATGCGCCTTTAAGATGTCGCAGGCGGCCAGGTACGTGTCGGCGTCTTGGATGAGGGGGTAAACCCGGTGGCTTACCCAATTCCGCAGAATTCCGAGTTTCATACTCGCAGCGTCCGTAGCGTCTTTGACGGCTGCAGAATTGTCCAGGAAGAATTCCATACACATAAACCAGTGTCCGAAGCATGCTGATGCGTCCGGAGCATGCTGATCCAAATCCAAACGTTCGGGTTTCAGGAGTTGATCCATTGTGTTGAAAAATAAGTTAATAAAATTGATGTGCCTCAATAATCCCGAGACTCGATGTTAGCGAAACAAAACAAGGCTTTTATTAACTTAGAAGATAACACGCAGTGGAGAGAGGTATCTTCCCTGGAGGTCTGCAGTACTGGCTGTGAGGCCAGACTGAGCTGGCTTACATAGAGGCCAGGTATGGGCGGAGCCCTACACACAACACATTCCATACATTCCAATACACAATACAATGGTGAGGAGAAACCTGAAACCAACCACAGTCACAGGCAATACAATGGTAAGGGGGAACCTGAAACCAACCACAGCCACAGGCAGTGATGAATGGAATATTTCATCACAGTACCATCCCAGGAGGGAGCGAGAAGGTCCAAGGGCCGTCCGTCGGCGGCTTATTGAACGTCACTTCTAAGCCCCCTGTCAGGGAATGCCTTGTGGCTATGAAGGAACATGAACGCAGCCGCTACGCAAGCCCTCAGCCGGCGAAGGCAACAAACACTTACAGCAACAAACATGGACACTCTCTGAATAAAGAGAAATCTTTATTTTAGACCAAAGAAACCCCTTCACACATGAAACCCAGAAACATTAAACGGCCCCAAAAAACAGTACATCAAATGACTCACTCCCACAACCTGGGGAGGAATAACTGAACATTTGTTCAAAAATGGCCTTCATCCTCGGCCTTAACCCAAAAAACATCCCCAGAAACAAAACAACCATGGCCAAAAGAAACATAGGCATCGCCATATAAAATAACACTTGGCCACACCGACTACTTCTTGGGCCGCGAGGGCGAGACCTTGTCGAGCCTTTTGGGGCCCCTGCCCGGCCTGCTGCTCCTCCTCAAGCTCTGCCCAGTTGCTGCTGCGAGGCTGGGGAAAGGCTCCTGAGGGTTAGATATCCTTCCGGCAGATGCCCTTGGGGGGCGGCCTAGACGGGGTTTGCCCCTCGAGGGTCCGGCTGGTGATTGGCGCAGTTGTGCCTGGCCAACATCATTCGCAGCCGCTTGCCGTTGAGGCGCCACTGGGGGAGTGGCGGTGACGGCTGGAGGAATGTGTGCAATCTGGCGGATGGTCGGCCCTGGCTGGTGATGTGCCACTCTGGCACTCGCACGGGCCCGCACTGCAGCATGCGCACCAATCTGCCGAAGGGCAGCCCGCTGTGCTGCTGCAGCGTGGCGGGTGTCCAGGCGATGCCTGGCTGACGCAGCGCGTGTGGCAGCAGTGAGTGCCCCTGTTGCCCTGGTCTGCGACCGCAACAGAGCAGCCACTGTCTGGACGGCATCACTGATCAGCCGGCCACTCGCGGCATGTGAGGCCCCGAATTCGCGCACACTACTAGCCAGGGACTCGATGGCCTCAGGCATCCGTGCCACTACCCCCATCAGCTCGGTGTGCCGGCGATCCGAATCCTGGGCCATTTGATCGAGGTGGCGCACCTCCTCTGAGTTGAAGGTGGCCGGACTGGAGTCCGGACTCTCCCGCTGGGGAGCAGGGGGCAGAGCTGGCCGACCCTTGCCACGTTGCCGACGGCGACTGGGCCCAGCAACTGCACTCCCCTCCGATCCTTCCCCCCTCTGGGGGGAAGGCCACGGACCAACCGCAGCCCTCCTGGGTTGCTGGACGCCACTGGTCCCAGCAGCTCCACTCCCCTCCGACACTTCCTCCAGGCTCTCCTCCAGGGAAGACGTGTCCACTACTTCGGCATCTGCAGCCGCACCTGACTGCTGCCCTGATGGTCCGCCTTCCTGTTCCTCCTCCTCCTCCTCCTCGGAGGGGCTGTCACTGGCAGCTTCAGGGAGCTCCTCGTCACCAGCTGAAAGCAGGAAGGCACAAGAGTAGCTTTAGAGTGAGGAGAGGGCGTCAGCGAGGGAGGCATGACTGGTGGCATTCAGCGCATTGGTCGGACAATGGCAAAGGAGGTAGATCGGATGCGCAAGTGCGACGAGAGAGGTCCAAAAGGTGATGTCCATACCATTGTGGCCCAGAAGAGGGTCGGCATCTCCACAGGCGACGGGCCCAATCACCCGGGGTCCCATGAGGCGACTCACGCGCTCCTCCAGGGGAGTGAGCTCCTGGATCTGGGGGCGGCCTCCCCCGGTCTGCTCCTGGTGCCTTCGGTTGTTGGCAAGTTTTGCCTGCAAGAGAAAGGACGGCCTGTAAGTACGGTGTGTAGCCCTGATGTGGTGTGCACTGCCTCCCATGGTGGAATAGCTTGGCCAGTGTGTAGCCCTGATGTGGTGTGCGCTGCCTCCCATGGTGGAATAGCTTGGCCAGTGTGTAGCCCTGATGTGGTGTGCGCTGCCTCCCATGGTGTAAAGTGCAGAATGTGCAATTGATGTTCATGACTGTCCCATAGCTGCTGGCTGAGGGCTGGCCATTAGGGCTTTCAGGTCCCTTTGCCCATCATGTCAGGTGTACATGCAAGGATGAGGAGGAGACTGGAAAGGGTACTCACCCTGACAATCCTGGTCAGGTCATTAAACTTCTTCCGGCATTGGACATTGTCCCTGGGGGCATCGCCGGTGGCCGACACCCAGCGGGCAACCTCCCTCCAGGCTTTCCTATAGACGCTGGTTGGAGGCTTCCTGCCAGTGTGCGGGAACAAGATGTGCTGTCTCTTCTCCAAGGCCCTCACCATCACCTTCAAGTCATGGGTTGAGAAGCGTGGGGCACGCTCACGGGCCTTCTGTACCGTTGCCATGGCTCCTTCTGATCACCAGCAGTGTTCAGGCCTAGCTGGAAGGCTGCAGTGTGCAGGCCGTTGCAGCAGAGCAAGTCGACCCTTCCCCCTTTAAGAGCTGGCCGGCGCCACGGTGTCTGCTGTCAATCAAGAAATGACCGCACCTGCGCTGCGCCCGGCCTCGGCGCTATCCCTCTGCACCGCCGGCTTAGCGCCTAAAGATAGGCGTGCAACGCCAGTTTTAGCGCTCAAGCAACCTCTTAGGGCGAAGCTACTGAATATCGGCGAAGTGCCATCGACTTTGCGCCAGGCGCAAACTTTAGCGCCCGCCCGACTTTACCGCCCCAAAAGTGGCTATACTGAATTTCTAGGCCGTAGTCTCATAACACAGAGGCAGTGGAGGGATCAAGAGGTGGTGGAGAGGTTGACCTGGGTTTTTCAGTGTACATGTGAAAGCTGCCACCATGTCTGTGGATGCTGTTGCCAAAGGGCAGCATGTAGATAAGGAAGAGGAGGGGGCAATTGTTGGAGATGCTCTGGCTATGATCAGATAGGCAAGAGTGGAACCAAGGGAGGGTAAATTCACTGAACGGTCAAATGGATGAAAAGAATTGGAGGAGAATGGTGTGGTTGACCCTGTCAAATGCAGTAGTGAGGTCAAGGAGGGAAAATGCTCCATGGTCACAGTCACCGGGGATCCCACTTGTGACTTTGGCTGGGGCTGTTTTGATGCTGTGGCAGGGACAGTAACCTAATTGGAGAGATTAAAACATGGAGTTGCAGGAAAGATGTGTATGGATTTGGGAGGCGACAATACATTCAAGAGGAAATGGAGGTTGGACATAGGGCAGTAGTTTGCAGGAACCAAATATGAGCATATTTTAGATTGTTTTCCTATCCTAAGCCCTGTTCCTCTTCCTAAAAGGATCCCTTCTCAATTGAAAAAAAATAACTAGCAATACTTTCAATAAACAGAACTATACAATGTGCTTCCGTTAAATAATTATTAGGACAAAATTATGAAGCCACCCTATACAGAAAGGAAGAAAAATGTTAAGAACATTGGAAAATTGTGTGACTTCAGCAAAAATAATCCTACTCCTATTCAGAAGAAAAAGAATGCAGTGAACAATCAGGAAAACAGAGGACATGACCCTTAAAATACCAGGTCAAATCTGACAGTTCACTGCATCTGGTTAAATGTGCTGTCGTGCGTTTTCTTATCATTTACTGAGATGTCATTGAGGTGCAATAATAAAGTTGTTCACGGAAGAGGGAGTTACAAGGCTGTAAAGCGAACAAAGGGTTCAGATAAAATCATAAAGTGTGAGAGTAAATCTGAACAAAACTACTAGAGTATTTTATCATTACACAATGAGTACATTGACTATGGCTGTACACGGCTGAGGGAAGGTGACCTACAACAAAGGGCACTGCCTCCTCCTTTATTGGTTGGGGACGTATTTGGGATAGTCCAAATGCTTAGCTATCCACATTATCGTACCTCCACCTACACACAACGGGGTCGATTTACACCAGGCGTTAACGGGGCACTAGCAGCCTCAAAGTGAGATTGGTAGCGTTACCACCCCGTTAACACTGATGCTGAGGCTGGCTCCATATTGAAAGAGGCTTAACACTGGGTGCCCAAAGCACCTGCCTGTTTCAGGAGGTAGGCCTCTTTTAATATGAAAATCGGGGTGCTATGGCGTAAATAAGACCCCTATTGCCATTTTAAGTTGGAACTGGTTGGAGCGTGTGCTGTGCAAGTTCCGTTCAGTTCCATGGGCGATGGAGCCGAAGAGGCCCAGCAAAGATAAGATTGGAATTATCTTTGTTGGGCCCAGAGGTTACTTTCTCTGCAATTATTTAAGATTGTTGCTATAAATTTGATATTCCGTACATAAAATGATCATGCATAGATTCTTTAGCCCCAATTTTAACTGAGGGCATAAGGCGTGCGTGGGGCCGGCGGGGTGTGCCTGGCCCTTACGTCATCTCACCAAGGTGACGCCCAGGCCATTTGGACTCCTGGGCATCCTTTAAATAGGCCAGGCTTAACTCCCACCCGAAGCCGATGTCAATGACGTCAGCCCAGAGGAGGGGCCAGGAGTTGGGCGAGAGTGGCATGAGGTCGCGGCCAGGGACGTGCGGGAGCAGTCCACGGCAGAGAGGTCAGTGGTGGGCGGGGGGGTGTGTGGGGGTGGTGGGTGATGGGTGGAGTAGGTGATTGTAGTCGAGACAGAGAAGCTAGGGGAGGAGCAAATGGTATTGGCTGTTTTAGGTGAGGCTCCTGTTGGTCAGGGGCACAGAACAGTTCCCATCTCAACTGCACTGCTTATTAACTCATAGAAACATAGAAGATAGGAGCAGGAGTAGGCCATTCGGCCCCTCAAGCCCACTCCGCCATTTAATGAGATCATGGCTTATCATCCAAATTCAGTACCCTGTCCCTGCTTTCTCCCCATATCCCTTGATCCCTTTAGCCTTAAGAAATATATCTAATTCCTTCTTGAATATATTTAATGAATTGGCCTCAACTGCCTTTTGTGGTAGAGAATTCCACAGGTTCACCACTCTCTGGGTGAAGAAATTCCTCCTCATCTCTGTCCTAAATGGCTTACCCCTTATCCTTAGACTGTGACCCCTGGTTCTGGACTCCCCCGCCATCGGGAACATCCTTCCTGCATCTAGTCTGTCTAGTCCTGTTAGAATTTTATAAGTTTCAATGAGATCCCCTCTCATTCTTCTAAACTCCAGCAAATATAAGCCCAATCGACCCAATCTCTCCTCATACGTCATTCCTGCCATCCCATGTATCAGACCTCACAGGCCTCTTTACAAAGGAAGATTGCTGTCTGGATAGAATCATTTATGTGAGTCATGAGATAAACGCTGTAAAGTCTAGGCGAAGTATGCAGGAGTCTATGAGCCATTCATAGATGCAGACACTCTTGCAGCAGGGCTTCACAAACCTAATAGCTCCCCAAAGCAAAGCCTTGCAAAGCTGCCCAAGTACCCAAACTAGCAACCTAAATATTTGTCACTGAGAGAGTTATCAGTCCTTATAGAAATGGAAGGGCCACAAACAATTTTTCTCAAAAGTTACTGACTTGATTTCTTTCACTGCTGAAGAAAACACACCATTTATCGACCAAATGCCCAATTCTGTTTATAACTGTCGGCAATGATTTGCGGCTGTTTGTCTGAGTTGAACATGACATAGACAGTGACGTCATCAGAGAGGAGAACATTTCTTTCGATGACTTTCACTTGGTCATTGATAAAGATCGGGTTAGTTTATAAATCATTCATCTTGGGACTTATTCATAAAGAAAATGAGCACCCATTTATCGTGACCTGATGTTTGTGTCCTCATGTGTTGCTCACTAGTTACACCAAAGAAGGCAACTTCCCATCTAAGCTGGGATGCCATACACTATCAAAGGCTCTAAAAATGTTGAAACAACTGCTCTAAATTCATAATGGAAATTGAGAGAATAATTGGACCATGTTTCACCCATTACTCGGGTACAAAAAGGTCCAATTTCACACCTGATAAATGGCCAATGCCATATTCTCTCAGGTGATATTCAGGCGTCCTTGGTGGCCACCTTAAACAGGAGTTAGGCCCCTTGTATATGCTAATGAGGGGCCTTAGGCCTGTCTAAGGACCCCATTCTGAAATTATTCCCGTCACTTCTGCGACCTAACCTTAAAGGGATCGCTGGGGGCCACCAAAAGAAAGGTACATTTTTTTCTTGCTAACTTAACTTAATGTGGAGCCGCGAAAAGAAAGAGTACTCTTCCCAGAGCCACAGCACTACTGTGGGCCGCTGCCGGCACATGATCACCACCCGCCACCCCCGCCTCCCGTTCCTGTTCCCATTCCCATTCCTGCTCCCCACCTCACTCCACCCGGACCTACCCGAGGGCAGCTGCTGGCATTGTAGCTGGCCCAAATTGTGCCAGACAAAACGGGCACACTGGCACAAGAGGTGCTGCTCACCAGAATTATTCGGATGAGGTCCAAAGCCCAATTTCAGATGAACCTCAGACCTCCAGCTTCTGGCTTCTGGCAGGCTGCGAGTGTGCTGGCCATTTTAGGCCCAATGAACATAACATAAGAAATAGGAGCAGGAGTAGGCCAATCGGCCCCTCGAGCCTGCTCCACCATTCAATAAGATCATGGCTGATCTGATCCTAACCTCAAATCTTCTATCACTCTCCATCCCACCCGAACCCATGTGATCTCCTGGGAGAGGCGAAAAACCAGATAAAAAACCCAATGGCCAATTTGGGAGAAAAAATCTGGGAAATTCCTCTCTGACCCATCTAGGCGATCGAAACTCTTCCAGGAGATCACTCTGTCCCTATATTTTCTACAGATTCCACTTCAGAATCATATTGATTGAAAGCAATGCAATTCGATCAGTTTGCTCTGGAGCCAAGGTCATAGTACAGGTATATTGTGATTGATATGTCGCAATTAATTTTATGCAGTAAGAATATAGGACTGTAGCTATCGGTGTTGTCAGAAAGTATGAGCTATGAAGGGTGAGATAAGGTCATTACACTAATGATAGTTAGCATGAGAAAGAAAGAGTTGCATTCATATAGCGCCTTTCACAACCTCAGGACATCCAAAAGTGCTTTACAGCCAATTAAGTACTTTTTTCTGAAGTGTAGTCACTGTTGTAATGTAGGAAATGTGGCAGACAATTTGCGCACAGCAAGGTCCCACAAACAGCAATGTGCTAATGGCCAGAAAATCTTTTTTTTTTAATGAGGTGAGGACCCTGTATCCTGTTTAATGATTGTTCATTAAAACTGTTCAAATTATAGGAGTGAATCTTCTCTCTCAGCAGGGAGCTGTATTTGAAGGGGATGAAGTAAACGAATTGGTGCTGCCGTGTTTCAGCTCTCTGTGCAACCTGCATTCACTTTGAGGGCAGTTCCCTGCGGAGAGTGCAGGATCAGTGAACTTACCCTTAAAGAGCTTTAATTATTGCAAACTTCCAATTATCGTACTAAATGGTTTAAAGTGAGGACTGGAATACGGCTAAATGCTAATTTTATCAAGCGTAACTGATGCTGATGTTGTGTTTTCATATTCAGTGAACTTAGCAATCAAACAAATGACAAATTCATCGTGGGCTGTCTTATTTGTGCAACAAATGTATTTAACTATGTTTGCTGTGTAAAGAAGTGGTGGAAATTAGAAATAAAAACCGAAAATGCTGGACGTGCCCAACAGATCAGTCAGCATTCTACAAAAGAAAAGGCAGATTAACCCTTCTGACGAAAAGACCCAATTGAAATATTAACCTATCTTTCACTTTCAGGTGCTGACTGACCTGCTCCACATTTCCAGCAGTTGCTGTTTTCATTTCAGTCATGTTAAAAAAGAATTAAATCTAATTTCTTTTGATGGAGAGCGAAAGTCAACGGAATCCAGTTATAGCAGGAGATTGGGTGTAGATTGTGCAAAGGAATTCTCAAGAAGGGGAAGGAGATAAGGTTAGATAGCTCCAGTTAGACAGCTTAGAAACATAGAAACATAGAAGATAGGAGCAGGAGTAGGCCATTCGGCCCCTCGAGCCCGCTCCGCCATTTAATGAGATCATGGCTGATCATCCAAATTCAGTACCCTGTCCCTGCTTTCTCCCCATATCCCTTGATCCCTTTAGCCTTAAGAAATATATCTAACTCCTTCTTGAATATATTTAATGAATTGGCCTCAACTGCCTTGTGTGGTAGAGAATTCCACAGGTTCACCACTCTCTGGGTAAAGAAATTCCTCCTCATCTCTGTCCTAAATGGCTTACCATTGACTGTGGCCCCTGGTTCTGGACTCCCTCACCATCGGGAACATCCTTCCTGCATCTAGTCTGTCTAGTCCTGTTAGAATTTTATAAATTTCAATGAGATCCCTTCTCATTCTTCTAAACTCTAGCGAATATAAGCCTAATCGACCCAACCTCTCCTCATACGTCATTCCTGCCATCCCAGCTATCAGCCTACTGAATCTTTGCTGCACTCTCTCCGTGGCAAGAACATCCTTCCTCAGATAAGGTGACCAAAACTGCACACAATACTCAAGGTGTGGTCTCACCAAGGCCCTGTATAACTGCAGCAAGACATCCTTGCTCCTGTACTCGAATTGGCACAAGCATGCTGGGCCACATGGCCTCCTCCTGTCCCGTCATTTCAGTTTATTCTATAGCGTACTCTTGGTGTGGAGGTAAGTGGTTCCAAACATCAATGTTGTTTTTGGGGATGTTGCAATATTTTGTTCCGCTTCTTGCTGCTCATAGTTAAGAGGGCTAATGGGGCACTTAGGCACTTTCAGACTGTGTCTACTTTTCAGTTGGCAATTATCCAGCTTCCAATTCAAAACCCTGTGGATTGGTTGTGGGTTGTCTGCTTATAGCTGGTTGTAGGCAGGTGGCTGAGGGTTGACTGCTGATGGCTGATTGCTGGTGATGGGCTGCAGACTGATTGCAAAGTGGTTACTGGTGTCTAGTTGTGGACTGGCTGCAGACTAGCTACAGCTGCAGCAGTCTTTTGTTGCTGGGTGTTGCTGGACCGTGAGTCAACATAGGTTAGCGAGCACAGGGGTGATGGTTGAACGGAACTTGGTGCAAGTTAGGATATGGGCAGCAGAGTATTGGATGAGTTCAAGTTTACAGACTGTGGAAGATTGAAGGCCAGCCAGCAGAGCATTGGACTGGGGTTTCAGCAGCAGAGCATTGGAATAGTCAAGCCTGGAGGTGACAAAGATATGGACTAGGGTTTCAGCAGCAGAGCATTGGAATAGTCAAGCCTGGAGGTGACAAAGATATGGACTAGGGTTTCAGCAGCAGAGCATTGGAATAGTAAAGTCTGGAGGTGACAAAGATATGGACTAGGGTTTCAGCAGCAGAGCATTGGAGTAGTCAAGCCTGGAGGTGACAAAGATGTGGACTAGGGTTTCAGCAGCAGAGCATTGGAATAGTCAAGTCTGGAGGTGACAAAGATATGGACTAGGGTTTCAGCAGCAGAGCATTGGAATAGTCAAGTCTGGAGGTGACAAAGATATGGACTAGGGTTTCAGCAGCAGAGCATTGGAATAGTCAAGTCTGGAGGTGACAAAGGTATGGACTCGGGTTTCAGCAGCAGAGCATTGGAATAGTCAAGCCTGGAGGTGACAAAGATATGGACTAGGGTTTCAGCAGCAGAGCATTGGAATAGTCAAGTCTGGAGGTGACAAAGATATGGACTAGGGTTTCAGCAGCAGAGCATTGGAATAGTCAAGTCTGGAGGTGACAAAGGTATGGACTCGGGTTTCAGCAGCAGATGGGCTGAGGCAGGGCAGGGACAAGCGATATTACGGAGGTCGAAGTAGGCAGTATTGGATTATGGGAGAGGCTACGGGGTTGGATTCTCAGCTCAGGGTCAAATAGGATGCCAAGATTGCAAACAGTCAGGTTCAGCCTCAGACAGTGGCCAGGGAGAGGGGTGGAGTCAGTAGCTAGGGTTCAGAGTTTGTGGCAGGTTGTAAGAAATCGTGAATTGGAAGAAATAACTTGAGACAAAAAAGTCTCTTCAGACTGGTGTTGGAATAACTGGATCGATGCTTAGAATTTGCTGATGTTCTTGGTTCCCTGCGGATTGTTCTAACATTCTGCACCGTGGCGGTGACCTTGTTTCCAGACTAGCTGTCTGCTGTTTGTGTGCTAGAAAGGTTGTTGACTGTATCTTTGATAATCTACCCTAGGCCACCCCTAAAAAGAGAGTAAAAGAGATATCTAAAGAGCTTTTAGCACAGATGGTGAAGGGAAGGGAAGAGCTGTTTGTGCACGCCAGCCGTCCGTCCAATCGGGACCGATACCGGCTGCTTGTCATGGTCGTCTGTCTACTATGTCTACCTTGATTGCATGTTGTACTTAACTTAAACTGCCGCTCCTTAATAAAAAGCCTTACAAATCCTAAGACCCTTTGGGTAATCTGTGTGTGACCTGCGATCCAAATCTTACAAGGGGCTGAATACTATGGGCTCGATTTTGCCAGTGTGGGCGGGCTGGGACGTGTCAGGTGTTTCTAGAGTCCTGAACCCGACTCCAATGTGATGTGGGGAAAAAGAGCGAGTTTCCCCTAATTGGGTAATTGATTTCCAGCGTGTGGGAACCCCTGGCCCAATTAGTCTTTCCATCCTGAAAGTCGCCTCTGATGACGTCATCAGTGCTGCTGCATTTAAGGTCTGCAAGGAGCCTTGCTTCTTCTGGAGACTGGAAACGCTTTGGACATTGTATGAAGGACTTCATTTACTGACCATGTCCACCAGTAAGCAAAAGTGGGTACCTCGCTTTGATGAGCCCTCCCTCCAAGCTCTGGTGCAGGGAGCAAGATCTAATAAGGAGGTGCACTTCTCTTCCTCAGGGAGAAAAAAGCCACCACAACAAACTAAAGCTGTGTGACTGCAAGTGGCCAGGGAGGTCAATGTCATCTTTATGTTCCGCAGAACCTGGCTGCAGTGCAGGAAGAGGTTTCATGACCTTCTCCACACAGGAAAAGTGAGTATGACTTTCCCTTTACCCTCAATCTGATCCCCATCGCCTCTCCTCACCAGCACTCTGCTTTGCCAACCTCTTCCTCCACATCCCACTTGACACTTACATCCCTGCACCCTTACCCATTCCCTCTCTCTCTATGGTCACATTCACTTAACTATTCGACCATGCAGCCCTCACACTCTCTATCACTGTGATGCAATGACAACTTACAACACACAGGGAGGGCCCTTTGTCTCCTTCTAAGCATCTATGCTATGGAATCTCTACACTCACTCCTTCATTCTCACTCAAACTCCACTTGTGTCCCTCATTGCAGGAAAAGAGAGCCCACAATAAGAGGGAAAGAGTGAGGACAGGAGGGGGGCCACCCTCAGTAGCCCAGCTCACCACCTCGGAGGAGGTGGCCCTGGAAATTGCCGGGATCGAGGACGATTCCCAAGTGGGGGACGGACAGGCAGGCACATCACAGCAAGCTGGTGACAGAATAGTTTGGCATCTCTCTCATTGACATTGCATGAGTCAGTGATAATGAATCTGATGCTCTAACAGATTGACTTATTATCATCTGCACTATTCAATGTGCATGTAACCTTGACCTCACATCTCTAACTCTTTCCTTT
Source organism: Somniosus microcephalus (assembly GCF_052327205.1). NCBI lineage: Eukaryota > Metazoa > Chordata > Chondrichthyes > Squaliformes > Somniosidae > Somniosus > Somniosus microcephalus. Next base: position 40,926,188 of record NC_140993.1, on the reverse strand, counting down.
ACTCCCCCACAGGACCATCGAACAGCCCCCGTCCCCACTGTCCAGGAGGAAGAGCCTCAGCTTCCAAACTCCTCAGAGGAAGCTGCAACCTCTGAGGGCGCTGCGTCAGCAGAATTAAGTGCACACATCACCAGCGCAGACACTCACACCTCGGTGGGACCTTTGGGACATAGAGTAGAGTTGTCACCTGGTGTATCACAGCTCACAAGTGAGCATCAGTAGATTGTGGAGGCAGGGACAGCAGTGGAGAGTCCTCATCGGGATCTCCCATCTCGGCTCCGCTTAATGTCGACCATGTGCCTCCGATCCATCCAGAAGGACAGTGGTGCTGGAACTCCAGGAACAGGTGCAGGAGTCTCTGGAAGGTTTTGTCTCCAGGGTCACCGTGAGTGTGGAGTGAATGGAGGAGTCCATTGCTAACATGAGCAGAGCCTTTGTGGAGGCGTTGGTGCATGAACACATCACAACGGAAAGGATGGCAACCTCCGTGGAAAGGATGGCTACCGTAGAGGAGAGGATGGCTATGGCCATGGAGGAGCTTAGTCACCAGGGTCGTGAAAACATGGTCATTGTTCACAATAGACTGACATCTCTTGAGGAGCGATGGTCAGCTATTGAGCATACAAACCAGACATTCATGCAAGTTCTCAGGAGTAAGACTTCCAGTACAGAAATGGGTCCTCATGGCCCCCCTGAAGTGCAGCAAGGTGCTGTCAAGCCACTTGCTAGCTCTGAAGTGGGGCTGACCCATGAGAGGGATGTTGGTGGCAGACAGCAAGGAAGTGGGGGCTCCTCTCCAAGCGCTCACACAACCATGCCACTGCAAAGCCCTCGGTCAGAGCCCCACCAGAGTCCCCACCCAACTGAAATCGGCGTCTCAACCCCTGCACAGCCGCAGGAGCAGCAGACTGTTGCCGAGCCCTCACAGGTTCGCAACCCCAGAGGACGCCCACCAAAGGTGTCGAGACAGGAGCAGCAGGAAAGTGAGCAAGGGGCATCTACATCTTTTGAAGCCACAGGGGAAGCACTATGTAGGAGCACGCGTAAGAGTAAGATAATGCACAAGTAGTCACAAGGGTAGTCACTTGAGTGTAATGTTATGTTTAACGTTGAAAAGCCATCAGATGCTTATTGCCATTAAAAATTCTGATGGCAAACTGTTGCAGTTGTGGTGCGTGTCAAGTCACTAATGGAACTTCCACATTGAGGGCTTAGGATTACTTGCAATTGTCATAGTGGTCATAGTGATAGGAATCGGCAGGTTCCTGGCCATTGTTCAGGGTCGGATAAGAAGGTGCGAGGCAAAAGTGTTTGATTGTGCAGGCTAAGCAAATCTGGCCAAGTTGAATGCGTGCCTTACATCCCGGGCAGCAATGTGCTCGCATGCTGCTGCCGCTGGTTGATGCGCCTCTACAAGCTGTTCGTTGTTGCTCTCCTCCTCCTCCTCATCTGAGGAGGCTATGTGATCAGCCACTTGTTCCTCAGGTGTGCCATGTTGTGAAGTGCACAGCAAACCACGACCATTCTGGAGACCCTGGCTGCTGAGTACTGCAGGGCTCCACCTGATCTATCAAGGCATCTGAAGCACATCTTCAGCAAGCCAATGTTTGCTCTATTATGGATCTGATGGACATGTGGCTGGAGTTGTAGCGTTCCTCAGCTTCGTTGGATGGGCTCCTCAACGGCATCATTAGCCACGTCTTCAGGGGATAGCCCTTGTCTCTAAGTAGCCATCCGCAAAGTTGGTCTGGCGGACTGAAGAGCGGAGGCACACTAGACTGGTGCAGGATGAAGGAGTCATGGCAACTGCCAGGGTACTTGGCACAAACATGCAAAATTTCCTTCTTGTGGTCACACACCAGCTGTATGTTGAGGGAGTGCAAGCCCTTGCGGTTGACAAAAATACCTGGATTGTTATGGGGTGCCTTTAGGGCCACGTGTGTGCAATCAACGATGCCCTGCACCCTTGGAAAGCCTGCCAGATTGTCAAACCCAACCGCACGCACAGTTACACTGACTTGATCCTTGGAGAAATGGATGTGATTGTGCGCGATGGCAAAAAGGGCATTGGTTACTTGTGTGATGCAAGTGTGTGCGGCTGCCTGGGAGACGCCACTGATGTCTGCTGCTGATCCCTGGAATGAGCCTGAAGCAAAAAAGTTGAGTGCAGTGGTGACTTTGACGGCCACTGGTAAGGGGTGTCCACCTGCTCCTCTGGGTTCCAGGTCTTGCTGCAGCATTGCGCAGATGTCACCCACTACCTCTTGCGAAAATCAGAGCCGCCTTTGGCACTGCTGCTCAGTCATGTTGAGGAAGCTGATCCTCTGTCTGCAGACCCTGTTTTGGGGGTATCTCCTGCACTGACGTGCTTCCATGCGCTGGCGCCTTCAGGCCTGTGCAGCTTCAGGTGGGTGAGCAGCAGCTTGGAGCTCCTGCTGTTGCTCCTGCAGTTGGTGCTGCTGTTGGTCAGGGTTCTACTGCTGCCGCTACTGGTCTTCGTCCAAATCTGATGTCCAGGAGGAAAGCAAATAAATGGTTCCCATTCTTCTGGTATGTACCTCAGTTGAGGAAGCGCTCACTCAAGGTGGGGAGAGGGGTTTCCCAGGAGGTCACACTGGAGATGGGTGTCAGGCTCCAAGCTTCCAGAACAATGAGTAGGCCTGCTAAAAGTTCCCCCAGACCTGAGACAACAAAGTTCTGCCACCTGCAAATGATGATTGGTGAAAACTCCTTTATAATGGTGGAGCTGCAGCTGTTAGTAAGCAATCCACTTGTGATGCCGCCAGGATTAACTGGCGTGTTCCAGAGGAGGCATGCAGCACGTGGGAAAAGGGTTAAAATTGGAAAGGTCTCTCAAAATGTGATTACAGAGGCAATTAAGTGGTTGTTAAGGGCCTTAAGGGCCTATCCCGCCTCTTGGAGGTGGGATGGAAACAGGGTCAGAAAACTCGCATGTGGGAAAATTGCTCAGAGGCGGGATGGAGGTGGGATCGGGCCCGCCCGCCATTTTTTGCGATTTTAACAACTCACACACCTCCAATCTCGCCTCCTCGGGCCTGGCAAAATCGAGCCCAATGAGTTCGGTTTTTCAGATATTTAATTGGAGGAAATTTCTGCTCATCCAATACTGGATGTCGAACAAGTAGTGTGGCAGATCATAGGCAAAGGAGGGTTTGAGAGAGATGGTGGTGAAATAGAGCTGGGTATCATCGGTGTACATGTGGGGTTCAATTTTTATAGCCCTGAGGAGGTGGGTTTGGAGGTGGGTCAGCTGCGAAAATCGGAAAAAATGGCTTCAGACACCCAACCTGCCTCCATCCCGCCCCCACGCAATTTTTGTGTGTGTCAGGTCAGCCATTCCCAAGCTGACCCAACTCCAACCAGTGGGACAGGTAGTTAAGGCAGTTAAGAACCTGTTAACTGCCTTGATAATCCTATTTTGATAAGAGGTTTCCCATTTTCGTGTCTCTGGCTCCTGTTTCCCGTCTTGTCAGAAACAGTCCAGCTGCAAGGAGATGAGTTGGTGGAGGACATGATCTGTAGTCATTATTGGTGCAGAACTTTAAAAACGCTCCTGTAACATGGCTGGCATTCAAATGCAACAAATTCGTTGTTGGAGGTTTGGGATATGATTTTGAAATTCTACTGACCTTGTGGCTGGTCAAGCTAACACACATCTGCTGTTTGAACTGATTGCCTCAACTGAAATATAACAACGGGATGGGAACCATTTACATCCTCTCATCCTGGTCGTCAGATTCGGAGGAAGATCAGCGCGGCTTATGGCTGCTGGATGAACAAGTGGTTCAGCACACAGCCTCCTTGGAGGAAGATGAAGAGGATGAGAAAGAGGATGAAGAAGAGGATGAGTAGGAGGATGGGGAGTGACGTCTTGCGGGGCCGGATGTGGCCAATCCAGCAGGTGACCACATTGATGGCCGTCAGGCAAGCGATGCACTCATCCATGCCAGATTTGCGTAAGCTAATGCTTCAACCACAGGTGGCTGGCACATGGAGGTGAATATAAGCCCGAGAGTCTCAAACCCCAGGCACCATCTGTCCAATAAACGATGGTTTGCGCTCAGTGTCACCATCAACATTCTACATGGAAATCACCCTGAGCCCTCACTCTTGAACTTCCATTTCCCAGAACATAGAGGCCACACTTTAGGTGACCTCAACAGATCATTAAACCTTTTTCCACACTGAACCCATGTGTGTCTGCACACAGACCTCGAGCTCAGCTCCTCAGCAATTTGCAGCCAAGCTGCCTTGGTTTTCTGAGGAGGCCTCCTCCTTCCGTTTCCAGGGAAGAGGAGCTCCTGACATCCTCTAACTCCCTTAACAAGAGCATGGCGAGAGCCCTCATTTGACCTGGGTGCAGCCTTAGTTTTTGGGGCTGCTGTTCCTGCAGCTCCCAGTACCTTTAAGAGAAAAAAGCATTAATATTACTAAGCAAATGATTGGATCACATCTGGCATCTTTTTCATTTCATAGTCAGATAATAAAGTCATATATCAAAAAATCAGGAATCTCTTTCTGGAATAATATGACCAGCAATATCATTCATTAAATTTTGCTTAGAACAGACGCTGTCAACTCCCCTTTCAAGATAATACAGCACCAATCCATCCCAACAATCAACGCGTCATCAGACGCAAGAAACTGACATCCTGCAAGCAATTGCCTGGAGGGACCCGCACGTCGGCCGTAACGAGGCCAATGAAGCCAACATTGGAAGTGCTGGGAGGTGGTAGCTGGGTGTAGGTCCGAAAGCTGCTGAGCAGCGGTCCCGCCCTCAACCCGCATCCGTTATTACAATTGAGCCTGTGGAATCTGATGCTTTGTTTTCGGATGATGTCGCCAAGGGACAGCATGTAGATAAGATATAGGAGGGGGACCAGGATAGATCCTCAGTGGACTCCAAACGTAATGGTGAGGGAACGGGAGGAGAAGCCATTGTGGAAGTTTCTTTGGCTGCGACTGGAACGATAAGAATGGAACCAGGCGAGGGCACTCCCACTCAGCTGGACAACGGAGGAAAAGCATTGGAGGAGGATGGCATGGTCAACACTGTCAAAGGCTACAGACAGGTCGAGAAGAATGAGGAGGGATAATTTAACATCATTTGTGACTTTGATAACGCCGTTTCAGTGCTGTGACAGGGGTGGCAACCTGATTGGAGAGGTTCAAACATGAGGTTAAGAGGTCCCAGCGAAAAATAGACCAAAATAAGCCCCATTATCCCTTAATAGACTCATGTAATACCTGTTTTCCCTTCTATCATGCAGTTGAATAAAGAGGGCAATTTCCATTTCTGAATATTTTGCTTTTTTCTTTTAAGTCAGCTCTGTGACATAATCAGTGCAGTTAGATTTTAAAAGTCGCATATTGCTTTCAAATCCTGAAGTCTCTCTTAGATTGCATTCGCAGTAAATGTTAATGACTCCTTATAGTTGTGCATAGACCAACTGTTTCACACTGAACTGAAAATGTACGGAAGAGTTATTGTAAATGATTAGTCACTCAGGGCAGGAGAGATTTAAAAATGCTTCAAATGCAACAAAGCACATCTATTTATGGCTTACTATTACCGAGATATGGTGCCTTGGGTTATTTAATCGAGCCCATCCCTAATAATTGGCTCAATTGATGTTTTAGTCATTGTGCAATAATGTAATTAAAAATGAAAAATGTGGACTGGTGGTGGCTATCCGCAAAGTAGCATTACTCCCGAACGATCTCGGCTTCAACTTTAGTGTCTTTTCTATCCAGCTTTGTCACCATCACCTTGAACATTCTCTCTATGACTGAATTGAGTTGTACTTTTCATTCAAAATGTTCAATGCTTTGTGCCACAAGGTAACACAAATTTCAAAAGCTAATAGAATCTCATCAACAAACACAACAGAACAAGGAATATAAAGGTAGGGATAGAAGGCATGGAAACACTGGCCCCTTGAGGATTCCTCCTTAATGAACAAGCTATGTATGTTGTAAAAGATTTTGATATTTAATTCTCGTCAGATTTATAAGTAGGACATTGAACACTGAAGTTTAAAGATGTGGAGGTGTAAAATCTAATACGCTTAGAAATTCTGGCGGTGGAATGATACTGCCAGATGACCTCTGCCTGTCGCTTTGACCTGCCATTGATCTTGTCCCATATCCTGTGAACAGGGTTAGAATCATAGGGGGAAAAATTGGGTGGTGCCCATTTTGGGGCGCTAACGTCGCCATTAGCGCCCCGAAAATGTTAGCGTCCCCCCCGCCATAAATTTAGTGGTTGCACTCCAAGCAGGAGGTCGGGTGCTACTGGAAAGCGCTCCACCTCTTGCTTGAGGTGCTGCTACTGAATTTCACGGTGCTACGTGCCACCGCGCCATGCAGGCCTCCTCCCCTGATTAAAGGGGAGGGGCTTAGCACTGCGAGCACCGGGGCCCTGCTGGACAACCGGGGAGCGGAGTGCCGGGCTGAGAGATCGCAGCCGGCAGCCTGCATACAAAAGCGAAAGGGGGCAGATGCTGGCAGTCGGCCAAAATTAAAATGGCCGCCCGACACCTGCCCTTTAAATTGCGCCGCAGCCGCTGCAAAAATGCCCCACGATCCTGTCGTGCGGCGACAGGTCAGGGGGCACCAGGGAAGTTTGTGGCCGGGGTGCGAGCGGGGTGCGCTGCGCCCGTCATCGCTGGCGGCGCACCGGCACGGGGCGCTACCAGCTGCCACCTCCGCTAACCTCCCGCTGAATTTCGCGGGAGGCGTTAGCGACGCCGCACCTGGGCGCTAGGCGCAACCCAACCCAATTTTTTCCCCATAGCATCATTACAGCACAGTAGGAGGCCATTCGGCCCATCGAGCCCGTGCCAGGTAATTTAAATAATTGGGGTGGGTAATTGTGCGGGTAGCAGGCCAACCCATGGAGGCAGCTGATCTCAAAATGGCACCTTACTGTTCTAAAAGGTACTTTAGAGGCTTGGATTGGACTGAAGGTAAAGGTCTACAGCAATATTTTAATATTTCACCCCTGAACATCAGGGCGACTCTTCTACGGTATTATATCATCCCATTATCGTTTTTTTTCCCACTGTCTTAGGTCCTTCTTAGGACTTATGCTTGTTCTCAGTAAACATACATTCTGCTGGGATTAACAAATGCACTTTCAGCAGAATTCCCAAGGTAGCCTGGGAACACTCTCCAGACATGCCCCCCACCCCCCCGAATGTTTTCACAATGTAATGATGATGGGAAATGATGCACCCAGCATACCATGATGCTATTTTCTGGGGAGTTTTACTGGGGTTAAATGCAGATGATCAAATTTCACCCCAAAATTCCTTCCTCCCCCCCTTCCCCCACTGGAATTAGACTGAAATTATGTTATTTTTAATGTAGAATTTCTACTCTCATATTTATGTTATTTAACTTAAAAGGCCATAGAGTGTTTCAGACCTACAGACATGTTTTCTGCTGAATTTTGTGCTTTACAAAGTTCAATAATATTTTTCAAATTTTCAGTGTCCATTTTCAGCATCCTTGTGCCGGTATGGACTTTATTTGAAGATTGAGCATAGAGTCTGAGTGTTGAAAAGAAACATGTGGTTCAGTGAACATGAGGCACAGCTCTGCCTTCCTTCACTCCACACCAAGGCTCTCGGCCAACATTATTGCGAGAGCATACATTATAAAGGCAGAAGCCATCTTTCCCCTTCCCCAAGCAGAGATAACTTTTTTGGGAGGTCAGCCACAAATCTGGCATGAGTAAACCCAAAAATCTCCAATTCAAGCTACATGGAGCCCTACACCCAACTGTAGTGTTTTTGCTTGGCCAATATAGAGGGCATACTATCTGCCTGTAAAGAGACATACCACTTACCTGAGTTGAGGTGAAGGTTGGGAGTCACTACTTCAACTTTGCAAAGGAATAGTACTGGTGTTTAAGCAACCAAAACTATATTACCAAAATTAATCACTGTTACGCATCCTGGATAGTTTGCCCTACTAGTATGACCATTAACCTAACCATTAGGATTTTGGCCCTTGAGATAACCTAGAGCCAAGCAAGCAGCTTCCCATCTGTCAGTGACAACTATGCTTCTCCAGATTCCATGAATGTCTGGGTGATCATCAATAGTGCTAAGGAGTATTGTGGACCTGCCTGGCTCAAGAATTGGCTTACGAAGTATATTACACAGGGTAAATTTAGTTCTAAACTTCTATTGAAAGACATATCATCTTGGTGCCATGATTCCAATGAGGCCCAGTCTACCTCCCACCTAAGGACAATAGTCATTAGGCAACTGAAAAGTCTGGGTTTGCGTTCTCACTTGATGGACAGCAGATATCAGGAGCTCCTCACAAGTACTATGATGATAACATAAAGTGTATGAGTAGATTACAATCATCCTCCTGACTCCAGGGGGTTGGGAATCTGTGCAGGGAGACAGAGGAAAGGGAAACAAGAATAGAAGCAAATGACAGGAAGGAGGAAAACAAAAGTGGCAGTCAGAGAAATCAAGGCCTAGATATTCAGTGGGCTGCGCCACCCGTTAGCGCCCAAAGAGGGCACTTAGTGGGTTTAGCGCCACTGGCCATGCCTCCCGCTAAATTTAACGGGGCGCTAACGGTGGTGCTAGCCGTTAGCGCCGCACCACCACCGATGATGTCATCGGTGTGCGCAGCGCCCTGCTACTGCCCCGATCGCCAAATTTGGTAGCGCCCCCTGCTTTAATGCCGGTCGCAATTTGCGACCGGTTTAGGGGTGCCTACCTGCGGTGGTAGAGGCGCTGAGGTGCGGGGTGGCCATTTTTTTTGCTGGCCGCCTGCCAGCACCTCTTCACGCTGCCATCCCCGGCCTCCTGAGCCCCACCCCCCCGCGTTGTGCCGGCTGTGTCCCAAGAGCCCGGCACTTCTCCTCGGTTCTGGGCTCCTTTGCTGGCACTCGCGAACTCCGATTGCGCTGCAGCAGGCCCCTCCCCTTTAAGAAGGGGAGGAAGGTCTGCAGTTGCAGCGCCCCAAGAGGGATGCGGGGGTGCCTCGAGTAGCACCATGTTTCCGTTTGGGGCGCTGAAACTGAATTTCCAGCGGGTGCTCGCGACTCCTTCCGGGGTGGTACTTCTGGTGCCCTGGTGAGGGGCCCAAGGGTTTAAATCAAACATGGCTACAGTAAATAATAATTCTAAAAGGTCAAAGAGTGTTAAAAAAACAAGCCTGAAGGCTTTGTGTCTTAATGCGAGGAGCATTTGTAATAAGGTGGATGAATTAGCTGCGCAAATAGATGTAAACGGATATGATGTGATTGGGATTACGGAAACATGGCTCCAGGGTGACCAAGGCTGGGAACTCAACATCCAGGTGTATTTAATATTCAGGAAAGACAGGCAAAAAGGAAGAGGAGGTGGGGTAGCATTGCTGGTTAAAGAGGAGATTAACACAATAGTAAGGAAGGATATTAGCTCTGATGATGTGGAATCTGTATGGGTAGAGCTGAGAAATGCCAAGGGGCAGAAAACATTAGTGGGAGTTGTATACAGACCCCCGAACAGTAATGCAGAGGTTGGGGATGGCATTAAATGGGAAATTAGAGACGCATGCAATAAGGGCACAGCAGTTACCATGGGTGACTTTAATCTACATATAGATTGGGCTAACCAAATTAGTAACAATACTGTGGAGGAGGAATTCCTGGAGTGTATAAGGGATGGTTTCCTGGACCAATATGTCAAGTAACCAACTAGAGATCAGGCCATCTTAGACTGGGTATTATGTAATGAGAAAGGAATAATTAGCAATCTTGTGGTGCGAGGCCCCTTGGGGTGGAGCGATCATAATGGCCCAGAAATTCGGGTCCCAACGCGTGAGTACGCGTGGACCAGATGGAAGTGCCGGTTTTTTGCATGCACTGCGCATGCGCAGGAAACCGGCACTTCCGTTCCTCTGAACGAAGGGGTTCAGAGGTCGACGCATGCACGCGGGAGTCTGCGCGTGCGCTTTGAACTTACATTTTTTATACAGGTTTTTCCGTGAGGGTAAGTCTTTAGATTTTAGAAATGTAAAAACCAGGCGTAAGGCCTGCATTTTAAAAGGCAAGTCGTCAATTAATTAAAATTAAAACATTTTTTCCACAGGTTTATTATTTTTAAATAATTTAAAGCAAGGTAAGTTTATTTTTAGCCCCTTTTTTTATAAAATTATTTTTTTCAAAAATTTAAATTATTTTTTAAAATAGTTATTTAATGTAATTTATAGTTTATTTAAAAAGTGTGATTTAAAAAAAAATGTATTTGAAGGTTACTTTTATTTTGGGGCCCGTATATTCATAAGTTTAGACAGGTCTTCCTGTCAATCTTATGAATGGGCTTTTCCCTCCTCTGATTGGCTGCCCATGGCTCACGTGATCCCAGGGGACGCTTTGCACTAACTACACCCCTGGGACACGCAAGCACAGCGCGCTGGGAGTTGGAGCAGGCCCCAGAGCGGAATTCCACGGGAGCCCAGAGCTCAACTGCCGGCGCGCAAGGTAAGTGCAGGTCGGGGGCTTGCCGCCGACCCGAATTTCTGGGCCAATATGATAGAATTCTTCATTAAGATGGAGAGTGAAGTATTTGACTCAGAGACTAGGGTCCTGAATTTAAATAAAGGAAACTATGATGTATGAGGTGCGAGCTGGGTAGGATTGATTGGGGAATGTTACTCAAAGGGTTGACGGTGGATAGGCAATGGCAAACATTTAAAGATCGCATGGATGAACTACAGAATTTGTTCATCCCTGTTCGGCATAAAAATAAAACAAAAAGGGTGACTCAACCGTGGCTAACAAGGGAAATTAGGGATAGCATAAGATCCAAGGAGAAAACATATAAATTGGCCAGAAAAAGCAGCAAACCTGAGGATTGGGAGCAGTTTACGATTCAGCAAAGGAGAACAAAGGGATTAATTAAGAGGGGGAAAATAGAGTATGAGAGTAAGCTTTCAGGGAACATAAAAACTGACTGTAAAAGCTTCTATAGATATGTGAAGAGAAAAAGATTGGTGAAGTCAAGCGTAGGTCCCTTGCAGTAGGAATCAGGGGAATTTCTAATGGGGAACAAAGAAATGGCAGACCAATTAAATACATACTTTGGTTCTGTCTTCACAAAGGAGGACACAAATAACCTCCCAGAGATGTCGGGGAACATAGGGTCTAATGAGAGGGAGGAACTGAATGAATTTAGTATTTGTAGGGAAATGGTGTTAGGGAAATTGACGGGATTGAAGGCTGATAAATCCCCAGGGCATGATAATCTACATCCTAGGGTACTTAAGGAAGTGTCCCTAGAAATAGTAGACGCAATGCTGGTCATCTTCCAAAATTCTATAGACTCTGGAACAGTTCCCATGGATTGGAGGGTAGCTAATGTTACCCCACTATTCAAAAAAGGTGGTAGAGAGAAAGCGGGGAATTATAGACCGGTAAGCCTGACATCGGTAGTGGGGGGAAAATGCTAGAGTCTATTATAAAGGATGTAATAGCAGAGCACTTGGAAAACAGTGACAGAATCGGACAAAGTCAACATGGATTTACAAAAGGTAAATCGTGCTTGACTAATCTGGAATTTTTTGAGAATGTAACTGGTAGAATAGATAAGGGAGAACAAGTGGATGTGGTGTATTTAGACTTTCAGAAGGCTTTCGATAAGGTCCCGCATAAGAGATTAGCGTGTAAATTTAAGGCACATGGGATTGGGGGCAAGGTACTGACTTGGATAGAGAACTGGTTGGCAGACAGGAAGCAAGGAGTTGGAATAAATGGGTCTTTTTCCGAATGGCAGGCAGTGACTAGTGGGGTACCGCAGGGATCAGCCCTAGGACCCCAGCTATTCACAATATATATTAATGATCTAGACGAGGGAACTAGATGTAATATCTCCAAGTTTTCAGACGACACAAAGCTGGGTGGGCGTGTGTGCTGTGAGGAGGATGCCGAGAAACTCCAGTATGATTTGGACAGTTTGGGTTATTGGGCAGATGCATGGCAGATGCAGTATAATGTGGATAAATGCGAGGTTATACACTTTGGTGGCAAAAACAGGAAGGCAGATTATTATCTGAATGGCAATAGATTGGGAGATGCAGAAGTGCAACGAGACCTGGGTGTCCTTGCGCACCAGTCGCTGAAGGTAAGCATACAGGTGCAGCAGGCAGTTAAGAAGGCAAAAGGTATGTTGGCCTTCGTAGTGAGAGGGTTCGAGTACAGGAATAAGGATGACTTGCTACAGTTGTACAGGGCCTTGGTGAGACCACATCTTGAGTATTGTGTGCAGTTTTGGTCGCCTTATCTGAGGAAGGATGTTCTTGCCATGGAGCGAGTGCAGCGAAGATTCACCAGGCTTATACCTGGGATGGTAGGAATGACGTATGAAGAGACATTGGGTCAATTGGGCTTATACTCGCTGGAGTTTAGAAGAATGAGAGGGGATCTCATTGAAACTTATAAAATTCTGACAGGATTAGACAGACTAGATGCAGGAAGGATGTTCCCGATGGCCAGGGAGTCCAGAACCAGGGGTCATAGTCTAAGGATAAGGGGTAAGCCATTTAGGACTGAAATGAGGAGGAATTTCTTCACCCAGAGAGTGGTGAACCTGTGGAATTCTCTACCACAGAAGGCAGCTGAGGCCAATTCATTAAATATATTCAAGAATGAGTTATATATATTTCTTAAGGCTAAAGGGATCAAAGGATATGGGGTGAAGGCAGGGACAGGGTACTGAGTTTGGATGATCAGCCATGATCTCATTAATGGCGGAGCAGGCTCAAGGGGCTGAATGGCCTACTCCTGCTCCTATCTTTTCTATGTTTCCGACATGTACACATGCCACATCCCATTGAATGCAGTTTCCACCAGTTGAAGTCGCAGATTCAGCAGCAGTTGATTGTCTCTCTACAACCCAATCACGATAGGCACTAAGGCCTAGATATATGAATATATGAACATATGTTCTTCTATCCAGCCTCCAGGTAATGCCTCCCAACAGCTGTTGTTCCCAGTTGTAAATTTCCCTTATCATCTTTCAGCCTGCTCGTCAGGAGGCTGACTCTCCCTCCAGGCACCTCAAAACTCAATGGCAGATGGTGTGGACTAGTGAAACCAATTCCCCTTTTCTTCCACAAATCCACCTTACAGCTTGGTTCTGGATCTCACCCACGGGCCAATCCTTCCATTCTATATTTAGGAGCGCTGTACTATGAAGGAGAACTGTTTGCACATCTGTCTTAAGCACCTCGAACTTAACCTGTATTGGGACTTTGCTGACATTGAAGAAATACAAGAAAGTGCCCTTCACCCTTCATCAGGGCATGGCGTGTGTCCAGGCTGAAGTTGGCATCCATCAGGACCCCCAAATACTGAGATAAATAATAATTGGAACAAATACCCCTTGAATCTTCAATGCAATATCTTCAAGGTTCCCTCTTGAGCGGTGCAGATCCATAACACTGCACTTGGCGCACCTTCTACCATATCCCACTGGTACGCTCATTGTTCAAGATCGTGAGTAGCACATGCTAGAGGGTAAATTTTATGCGGTTCTGAGCTGCCAGCACTGCCTCACATGCAGCCAGCATATATCGGAAAATGTTCTATTCATTGAAATCAAGAGTTACCTTTAGCTCTCCAGAGGACTCCGTCAACAAGATAATGCAAACAGGAGCAGCAGATGTGTGGCAAATGAGTTCAAATAAAACTCCCTCTTCCATTAACATTAACGTGGCACTATGAGGGGAGGCAAGACTTTATGTTAACAACATGATACACACAGTGGCACGGCTTTCTCAAATCGTTATTTCTAACAAAAACACAGACAAGTCGTTTTAGAACACGTTTATACTGTCACTGGAAATAACTAACCCAGAGAGGATCTTGCATCACAGTAGTAAAATGGCATCAAAAAAAGTCGCATCACAAAACAGTCACATACTTCCACTCAGAGTGGGGGTGGCACCTGACCATTTGCTCCCAGTTGACTTTGCCACCTCTGGGTGATCCAGTCAGCATGGCAAGCGGAACTCTTTATCCCAGAGCTCTCAATTCTCTTGTACCAAAATGCCCCCTTGTTGGTTTGGTGGGTTAATGCATCACTCATGTATAGACTGAAAAAAAACAGATACGAAAGTAAATTACATTTAAACAAAAAAAAACGAATACAGCCTATGCAGGTATGAAAGCATTGCAATTATAGCGTTATTTTACATTATAAAAATATACAATCCGTTTTATAGCTTGCAATAATTCGCTTTTCATTAAAGTAAATGTGACCCTTTATTGATCCTGAGTTGACGCAGTAGGGATTGATTCTGCAACGTAATGCTTCCCGTGGGGAATACTGCTCACAGGGAGTGCAACTCAGCAAATCACAGATGTGCAGGCTATAATATTCAATCCATTAAAATTCCTGCTCTGAATGCTGGACGCTGGAATCACTCCGAGATGACACAGGGCTCACTGGCTTGGTGATCTGTGTGTGTATGTGCATGGAAAGGGGGTTGAGGGGAGAAGGAAGTTGACACTATGCAGATCACATTTTAATCCAGAGTTTTCCTGTGTAAAACTGTGCCATCTGGGATAACAACAGAGAATGCTGGAAATACTCAGCAGGCCAGGCAGCATCTGTGGAGAGAGAAACAGAGTTAACATTTCAGGTCTGGGACCCTTCATCAGAACTGCAAAAAGCTGGAAATGTAACAGATATTAAGCAGGTGCAGAGACAGTGGGGGGGGGGGGGGCGGGGGTGGTTATGAGGGAAGGAGGGAATTGAAAGAACATACTGTGAAAATGTTGCAAATGGGAATGGCAAAATCATACTGCAAGAAAAATGGGGGCAGGGATTATTATCTGAAATTGTTGAACTCGATATTGAGTCCGGAAGGCTGTAAAGTGCCTAATCGAAAGATGAGGTGCTGTTCCTCGAGCTTACGTTGAGCTTCATTAGAACAATGTAATAGGCCGAGGACAGAGAGATCAGAGTGGGAGTGAAGTGGAGAATTAAAGTGACAGGCAACCGGAAGCTCAGGGTCACCCTTATGGACTGAATGGAGGTGTTCCGCAAAGCGGTCACCCAATCTGCGTTTGGTCTCCCCAATGTAGAGGAGACCGCATCGTGAGCAGCGAATACAGTATATTAAATTGCAAGAAGTACAAGTAAATCGCTGTTTCACCTGGAAGGGGTGTTTGGGGCCCTGGACAGTGGGAAGGGAGGAGGTAAAAGGGCATGTGCTGCATCTCCTGTGCTTGCACGGGAAGGTGCCAGGTGAAGAAGGGCTGTTGGGGGTGATTGAGGAGTGGACCAGGGTGTCGTGGAGGGAGCGGTCCCTTCGGAATGCTGAAAGGGGAGGTGAGGGGAAGATGTGTTTGGTGGTGGGATCACGTTGGAGGTGGCGGAAATGGCAGAGAATGATCCGTTGAATGTGGAGGCTGGTGGGGTGAAAGGTGAGGACAAGGGGAACCCTATCGTGGTTCTGGGAGGGGGGGGAAGGGGTGAGAGCAGAACTGCAGGAAATAGAACGGACATGGTCAAGGGCCGTGTCAACCACGGTAGAGGGGAATCCTCGGTTGAGGAAAAAGGAAGACATGTAGGAAGCACTGGTATGGAAGGTGGCATCGCCAGAACAGACGCGGCGGAGACGGAGAAACTGGGAGATGGAATAGAGTCCTTACAGGAAGCGGGGTGGGAGGAAGTGTAGTCCAGGTAGCTGTGGGAGTCGGTGGGCTTGTAGTGGATGTTCGTCGAAAGCCGATCGGCAGAAATGGAGACAGAGTAGTCAAAGAAGGGAAGAGTCGGAGATGGACCATGTGAAGGTGAGGGAAGGGTGGAAATTGAAAGTAAAGTGAATGAACTTATCTAGTTCAGGGCGAGAGCAGGAAACGGCACCAATACAGTCATCGATGTACCGGAAAAAGAGGTGAGGGAGGGGACCTGAATAGGACTGGAACAAAGAGTGTTCCACATATCCCATGAACAGGCAGGCATAGCTAGGACCCATGCGGGTTCCCATAGCAACACCTTTAATTTGGAGGAAGTGAGTGGAGTCAAAGGAGAAATTGTTCAATGTGAGAACAAGTTCAGCCAGGCGGAAGAGGGTGGTGGTGGATGGGGACTGGTTGGGCCTCTTTTCAAGAAAGAAACGGAGCGCCCGAAGGCCGTCCTGGTGGGGGATGGAGGTGTAGAGGGATTTGATGTCCATAGTGGAAAGGAGACGGTTGGGGCCAGGAAACTGGAAACTGTTAAAGTGACGGAGGGCATCGGAAGAGTCGTGAATGTAGGTGGGAAGAGACTGGACAAGGGGAGAAGAAATAGAGTCGAGATAGGAAGAGATAAGTTCTGTGGGGCACGAAAAGGCTGAAACGATGGGTCTACCAGGGCAGTCCTGTTTGTGGATCTTGGGAAGGAGGTAGAAGTGGGCTGTGCGGGGTTGGGGGACTATGAGGTTGGTGGCCATGGAGGGAAGATCTCCAGAGGAGATGAGGTCAGTGACAGTCTAGGAAACAATGGCTTGATGTTTGCTAGTGGGGTCATGGTCCAGGCGGAGGTAGGAGGAGGTGTTGGAGAGTTGTGCCATCTAGGAGTCTGGTTTGTCAAAGCACTGGCCCTGACATGTCCTCTATGCATTTGTTCTTGATAAATGTTCAGAATATGCTTCTTCCTAGCCTGCTTCCCATAATAAAAATGCTGATTGAGTGCAGCAGGTCAAAAAAATATATCAAGCGTGAATTTCCCAACCATTCAAATATCCAGCGAATTATAGTTTCTTGAGCTTTTCTCCAATGATAGAGAACTGATGTTCTTTTGTGACAAATAATTAAAGGAAAATCTCAAGAGATTTCTGAGGTCAGAAAGTATGGGAGAAATGAGGGGACAGCACAAAGACGCGTGAAATAGGCAAACAGAAACAGAAAGAAATCATAAGAAATTACAAAATAAATTGCATAGGAATACAGAGAAACTACAAAATAGGGGCAAAATATGCCAGCAGAGAGATATGCACAAATTGAAACCACAAGAAGTATGAGAGGAACCAATAGCGAGACACAGAGAAATTATATGAAAGTCAACTAAAGTATTATAGAGGCAGAAATTAACATAAGGTTTGTTTGAGCCAGTTGTTAAGAAAAGGATCCATTCAATTTAAGTAGGGCATTAAAAGGCAAACAACACTATTATACTTTGCGTAAGAGCAAACTCAAATTGCAAATACTCCAGTTGATGAATGCTGATAAATTTTAGTGAGAAGCAAACCAGTAGAATATTAGAAACAGTCAACCATCCGTGGGGAGAATGGAAAAGCCAATGGGGGAAAATTTTTTGTTGCTTTGCACCTCCCGTAGCGCCCGCTAATGGGGCGCAAAGCAACTAGCGCCTGGGCGCGGTGCCACCAACACCTCCCGCGAAGTTCAGTGGGAGGTTAGCGGCGGCGATGATGTCATCACCATGCGCAGCGCCCCGCTTGCTCCCCAGACGCAATCTTCGGGAGCGCCCCCTGACTTACCGCCGGACACTATGTTATAGATGGCGACAATGGCAGAAGATGATCTAGCAAATGTGAAAGCTGGTGGGGTGGAAGGTGAAGACAAGCTTGTGAGTCACAGTTGTATCACATGTGTCCTGTCATGGTTGTGAGAGCAGAAGTTCAGGAAATGGGATGGTCCCAGTTAAGGGCTCTGTTCACCACTGAGAATCCTCAGCCGAGGAAAAACAGAACACATTTCAGAAGCTCTGGTGCAGAAGATAGAGTCATCAGAGCAGATTTGATGGAGATGAGAAACTGAGAGAAGGGAATGAGGCTAGGAAGAAGCATATTCTGAGCATTTACGTGAGTCGCTAAACCTATAGTAGATGTCTGTGGAAAACCCTCATCACACAAAGAGAGGCCCAGGAAGGGAAGAGCCAGAGACTGACCAGGTAGAGGTAATGGTTGGGTGGAAATTGGAAGCATAGTTAATTGAATGCACAAAATCAAAGCAAGAGCAGGAAGCAGCAGCAAGAAAGGCATCAATGTATTGGAGAAGAGGTAAGGAAGGGTACCTCTAGCGATGATATGGAGCTAAAACCAGCGCAGGTTTGATAAGCTCAGTGGCCTCTTTCTGCATAGACATTTCTATGATTCCATTTCTATGATGTGTTTAATTTGCCTCGATCCCTTTGAACTCCACCATTCTCCCATGCCCGAGGCACATGGTGATGTGCCTCAATAATTCCGAGACTCGAAGTTAGCAGAACAAAACAAGGCTTTTATTAACTTAGAACGTAACACGTAAGAGAGAGAGATGTCTTCCTTCTGGAGACTGAGGCCAGACTGAGTTAGCTTACAAACGGGGCCAGGTATGGGCGGAGCCCTACACACAGCACATTCCAGCACATTCCAGTATACAATACAGCACATTCCAGTACACAATACAATGAGGTCTGGGGGAAGGGAAATGACACTGAAACCGATCTCAGTCACAGGCAGTGATGAATGGAAATATTTCATCACACATGGCCCCAAAGCAAATTTTACAATGTGGAAGCACCATCTACCATATTGATTGTGAATAATAAGGTGAACATTGTCAGCCCCAGAACAGATCCTGGGGGAGAAATTGGGTGAGTAGCGCCAGCTGTTAGCGCCTAAAGAGGCAGTCAGTGGCTGTAGTGCCACTGGCTGCGTCTGCGGCGATATTCAGTAGGGGCGCTAATGGCGGCGTTAGGCATTTGCGCTGCGCCGCCACTGATGACGTCATCGGTGTGCGCAGCGCCCCATTCGTGCCCCGTTCGCGATATTTGGTAGCGAACGCCGCAGTTGCGCCGCTCGCTACCCGCACCCGGTTCACGGGGCCTTACTGTGCCGGCAGCAGCGCAAGTTAAGGTGGAGGTGCGGGGCGGCCGCTTTTTCGGCGGCCGCCTGCCAGCACCTCCGTCCCCGGCCTCCTAACCACCCCCCCCCGCGGCATTGCCGGCTGTTTCCCGAGAGCCCGGCACTTCTCCTTGGTGCCGGGCTCATTTGCCGGCACTCGCGATCGGGGATCGCGCTGTTGCAGGCACCTCCCCCTTTACAGTGGGAGGAAGGCCTGCAGTACCGCAGCGTGCCGTGCCGCAGCATGTGGCGCTGCGGCACATTGTGCTGCGATAATCAGTTTCAGCGCCCTAAGAGGGACGCGGAGCGCCTCGAGCCTCGCCCCGTGTCCCTCGAGCGGCACTGAAACTGAATTTCTGGCGATCGGTATCACTCCGATTGCCGCGCTAAATCCTGCGCTCAGCCGACTTTTGCGCCACTTTGGCGCCCCAACCCAATTTCTAGGCTGACTTGAACATAATTCTTTGGAAGTCTAGGGCCCAATAAAGTGAATTGCTGTTCTTGGTTTTCATAATCTTTTAATTGTGTTGCCCAACATCAGAAATAGTTTGAATAAATCTTCCACTTATCTCTAGAAGGCACAATAATATGCAGAACATTTAGGTGGAGCAGGAAAATTTACTTGCAATGTGTGTCTATTCAGATCTGGGGCATATATAGGCAGTCAGTCTCATAGGGAGACATCTACATGATTATACAAGACCTAATATAGAGGTAATCGCTGACAATTCTTTTCTTAGTGTTGATCTTTTGTTCCTTTACATGTAATTATACAACAGATGTTTTATGAGCCATGTCCATATTTAAATTAACTGGGTATATAATTAAACTTTGAGCAGTTGAGAATAATATACAGGCATAATTGAGATCAGATTATTAATGTGTTTAACCAGAATTCTAGCCTACTGTACATTATCTATGTTTTTTTCCAACATAGCAAATTACAGGAGCAATCCCAACATACGCTGGGCCTGATCCTGAGGTTTCTTTAATTCAGTTACTCAAATATCAAAAGAAAATCACAGCTTTATTCATGAAAAATGACAATAGTCATTACCATGTTCTTGTTACCTGTGCAATAGGTTCTCTTTTAGTAGTCATGGCGCAGTTCATATTGAACTGGGAATATGAAAATGCCATTGAAGTAACAGTCCAACTGAACCAATAAACAAATAAGGTCACCTTCAATTAAAATGTAACATGTTTTTCTGGAAATCAATGGAAAAGCTGCCAAAAGCGCTCAGTCTGCCTTAAATCAGAAGACCTTCTGTTCCTGTGCCTCTACGTGCAGGGGGCAGGTTCGGGGAGCTGACCGAAAGTATTTTTGAAAAAGGTGCAACAAGCTAAATGCATTGATGTTGACATCTTTCTGTGGCACTGGAGAAATATGATGAACTATTTTACAGCTGACATTATTCAAATCAAAATACCACCCCCATTCGAAAGACATCTGGGTCATCATCCAAAATTCTATAGACTCTGGCACAGTTCCCCTGGATTGGAGGGTAGCTAATGTAACCCCACTATTTAAAAAGGGTGGTAGAGAGAAAACGGGGCATTATAGACCGGTATGCCTGACATCGGTAGTGGGGAAAATGCTAGAGTCCATCATAAAAGATGTAATAGCAGAGCACTTGGAAAACAGTGACAGAATCGGACAAAGTCAAAAGGTAAATCGTGCTTGACTAATCTACTGGAATTTTTTGAGGATGTAACTGGTAGAATAGATAAGGGAGAACCAGTGGATATGGTGTATTTGGACTTTCAGAAGGCTTTCGATAAGGCCCCGCATAAGAGATTAGCGTGCAAAGTTAAAGCACATGAGATTGGGGGTAAGGTACTGACTTGGATAGAGAACTGGTTGGCAGATAGGAAGCAAAGAGTTGGAATAAATGGGTCTTTTTTGGAGTGGCAGGCAGTGACTAGTGGGGTACCACAGGGATCGGTGCTAGAACCCCAGCTATTCACAATATATATTAATGATCTAGATGAGGGAACTAGATGCAATATCCCCAGGTTTGCAGATGACACAAAGCTGGGTGGGCGTGTGTGCTCTGAGGGGGATGCAGAGAAACTCCAGTATGATTTGCACAGGTTGGGTGATTGGGCAGATGCATGGCAGATGCAGTATAATGTGGATAAAAGCGAGGTTATCCACTTTGGTAGCAAAAACAGGAAGGCAGGTTATTATCGGAACGGCAATAGATTGGGAGAAGGGGAAGTGCAATGAGACCTGGTTGTCCTTGTGCACCAGTTGCTGAAGGTAAGCATGCAGGTGCAGCAGGCGGTTAAGAAGGCAAACGGTATGTTGGCCTTCATAGTGAGTGGATTCGAGTACAGGAACAAGGATGTCTTGCTGCAGTTGTACAGGGCCTTGGTGAGACCACACCTTGAGTATTGTGTGCAGTTTTTGTCGCCTTATCTGAGGAAGGATGTTCTTACCATGGAGGGAGTGCAGCGAAGATTCACCAGACTGATACCTGGGATGGCAGGAATGACGTATGAAGAGAGATTGGGTCGATTGGGCTTATATTCGCTAGAGTTTAGAAGAATGAGAGGGATCTCATTGAAACTTATAAAATTCTAACAGGACTAGACAGACTAGAAGCAGGAAGGATGTTCCCGATGACGGGGGAGTCCAGAACCAGAGGTCACAGTCTAAGGATAAGGGGTAAGCCATTTAGGACTGAGATGAGGAAGAATCTCTTCACCCAGAGAGTGGTGAACCTGTGGAATTCTCTACCACAGAAGGCAGCTGAGGCCAATTCATTAAATATATTCAAGGAGTTAGATATATTTCTTAAGGCTAAAGGGATCAAGGGATATTGGGAGAAAGCAGGGACAGGGTACTTAATTTGGATGATCAGCCATGATCTCACTAAATGGCGGAACAGGCTCGAGGGGCCGAATGGCCTACTCCTGCTCCTATCTTCTATGTTTCTATGTAAACATCCACGGGGTGTTCCCCGATTTCCTGCTCTAACTTTGGCGGAAGATTCGAGGCGACCCCAGAGAAACGTCATTGTGTGAAAAGCTATTGTCATTTTTCATGAATAAAGCTGTGATTTTCTTTTGAGATTTGAGTAATTGAATTAAAGAAACCCCAGGATCAGGCACAACGTATGTTGGGAATGCTCCTGTAACTTGCTATGTTGGAAAAAACATTGAGACTTTTCATTAACTGATCAGATAAGAATGCTATATAAATGGAAATATTTTTGTTATTCTTCAAGGCTGACAGCTTATGTACATAAACATGCCCAAGCCATAAAGAGATTGGTTGAATCAGAAAGGTATTTCTGTCTATTTTAATAAAAATACTAATTTAACATTATTTTCCCACCATTTTGATTCTCCCCTTCCTTTAGCTTTCGTACTTCTGAGCATTTTCCATTGTTGCTCTGTAATCAGTTTTTAATAGGCGCATGAGAGCAACGGAATTGAATTAGTCTTTCAATGCTCTTCCTCCCCACCCACACCATTGCGAAAGTGGGACTCCTCTGCTACCTTCTCCCACACCGCCACCCCACACCAAGGCCCCGATTTTCTCCCAGCCGTCGGGTGGGTTTTCAGGCGTGTGGGCGGGGAAAATCGCAAAAACAGGGGGTTGCGACCCCCCCCCGCCTGATTCCCCGCTCCGTCCGACTTTCAGACCGCTGTTTCTCTCCGACCCGAATCAGTCCGGCCCGCCGCTGGCGGGACTGGCCGTCGGGACCCTAATCAACAATTATTGGCATGTTTAATGCCATTTTAAGGGGCCCTTGCTATTTTCAAGGGTTTCCCACGCTAAACACGCTTGCGGGGAACCCCACTGATGAAACCTGGCGGGAAGCATCCCGGCTTGCTTGCTCTCAGCTGCAGGTCATTCGGGAAAGCTGAGATTTAATCGGAGCGCATTTGTATGTTGAAGGACCTTGTTGTTGCAGGCATGGTGCTACTTGTTCAAGGCTTAGGCACAGCTGTGGAAGGTTGGAGCCTCACACACTTCTCCAATGTGAGCTCCTGGGAAGCCCCTCTCGCCACCCTTACTCAGCGCTTCCTCAGCGACGGCATCTACCAGAAGCATGGGATGCCTTTTTTTCCATCCCTTCTTGCCATTAGAGGATCTCCAGCAGCAGAGGCGGCAGCAGCAGAACCAGGAACAGCAGGATCAGCAACAGGAGCACCAGGCTGCTGCTCACTCACCTGAAGCTGCACAGGCCAGAAGGGGCCAGCGCTTGGAAGTGGCTTGAGAGCACCTTGCTGCGCATTAGGGGGCCATGGGGACCCGTATCTGCACTGGCAGTCCTACTCAGATGGACTTCCATGAAGGTCTGGTTTCTCTGTTCAATAGATGGCCATCGCTCCTCAAGAGATGTCATTCTCTTATGAGCACTCACCATGTTTTCCATACCCTGGCGACTTATCTCCTCCATGGAGGTTGCCAACCTTTCCATGGTGATGTGTTCATGCGCCAATGACTCCACAAAGGCTCTGCTCATGGTCGCTATGGACTCCTCCATTCGCTCCACACTCGCAGCGACCCTGGAGACAAAACCTGCCAGAGACTCCTGCATCTGTGCATGGAGATCCATCACCTCTTCTCTTGTGGATGGACCCAGAGGCAGAGGGTCGACATGCAGCGCAGCTGAGCTGAGCTGGCAGAGTCCTGCGCCCTCCGACGAGGACTCTCCATTGCTCTCCCTGTCTCCAGAATCTGCTGAGGCTCACTTGTGAGCTGTGAAACACCAGGTGACAACACTACTCTATGTCCCGAAGGTCCCCCCGAGGTGTGAGTGTCTGCGCTGGTGCTGGGTGTGCTTACTTCTGCTGACGCTGCGCCCTCAGAGGTTGGAGCTTCCTCTGAGGAGTCTGGCTGCACAGCCTCTTCCTCCTCCACAGTGGGGACGGGGGCTCTGGATGGTCCTGCGGGGGAGTAGAGGAAGGAGTTAGAGATGTGATGCCAAGGTTACATGCACATTGGAGTTGGCAGATGTTCATAAGTCCAAATGATGTAGCTTCAGAATCATAACAGCGACTCATGCTATGTCAATGAGAGAGATGGCAAACTATTCTGTCACCAGCTTGCGGGACTGCCCCCGTCTCTCCTTCCCCAACTTCCGCGGCCACATCAGCCCCAACAATTTCCTGCACTCCTTCCTCCCAGGGGGTCAGGTGGGCTACTGAGGGTGGGCCTCCTCTAGTCCTGGCTCACTCTCTTTTGTTGTGAGCTCTCTTTTCCTGCAATGAGGGAGACAAGTGGAGTTTGAGTGAGAAGGAAGGAGTGAGTGTAGAGATTGCATAGCATAGATACATAGAGGGAGACAAAGATGGTGTGAGGCAGCACGGTGGCATAGTGGTTAGCACTGTTGCCTCACAGCGACAGGGACCCGGGTTCGAATCCGGCCTTGGGTGACTGTCTGTGTGGAGTTTGCACATTCTCCCCGTGTTTGCGTGGGTTTTCTCTGGGTGCTCCGGTTTCCTCCCACAGTCCAAAGATGTGCGGGTTAGGTTGATTGGCTATGATAAATTGACCCTTAGTGTTAGGGGGATTAAATACATGGGATTACAGGGATAGGGTGGGATATGTGTTGGTGTAGGGGTTACGGGGATCGGGTGGGATAAGTGTCGGTGCAGGCTCGATGGGCCGAAATGGCCTCTATCTGCACTGTGGGGTTTCTGTGATTCTGTGAAGACCAAGGGCCCTCCCTGTGTGTTGTCAGCTGTGTTCAAAGCATCAGAGTGAGAGGGAGTGTGAGGGCTGCATGGTGGAATAGTTATGTGAATGTGAGCATAGAGAGAGATGAAATGGGTAAGGGTGCATGGATGTGACTGTGAAGTGGGATGTGGAGGAAGAGAGTGCTAAATCTGAGTGCTGGTGAGGAGAGGCAATGAGGATCAGGCTGAGGGTGTTGGAAACTTCATTCTTACTTTTCCTGTACGGTGAAGGTCATGGAATCGTTTCCGACACTGTATCCAGGTTCTTCTGATGACTCCCAGCGAGTTGACATCTGCTGACACCTGCATCCATGCAGCCTTGGTCTCAGTGGGAGGCCTCTTCCTGCCTGACCTAGGGAAGAGGACCTCCCTGTGGGCCCTCACCCCATCCAATAATGCCTGCAGTGAAGCTTCGTCGAATTTGGAGGCAGCTCTGGGTCTGGCACTGGCCACAGCTGCTGCAGGTTCCTCTGCCATCCTGTATGGTTCGTTTGGAAGCCAACAGAGGAAGCAATGCTTGCTGTGGACCTTGAAAGCACCACGAATGATGACATCATACTGTGGGGCTTTCTGACTGGAAATGGACAATCAGCAAGGCTGCCCACACGCTGGAAATTAATTTGCCACTTGAGGGAAAATTGCGTGCAGCTGGCTGACCCATTTTTTTTCGGGTCGGAACCCGACATTCGGGGAACCCGAAAATTTCCCGCACGATCCAGAAAATCGGGCCCCAAGAATCTGCTCCATCATGAACTACAGTAGCAAAGTTAGTTTCTACCATTCTAACACAATGCTGAGTCACCATCCCACGCAAGTGCGGCCAATTAGTTCAATTATCTTTCTATGCCTCAATAAGAAGCGAAACCGATTCAGAACCTGAGAAGTTTAGGAGGAGGACATTCTACCCATTGAGTTTGTGTCAGCTCTTTATGAGAGCAATCCAAAACAAAACCCCCTGCCTCATTCACTCCCCATACCCCAGTATCTTCCTATGCTTCAAATATTTACCCCCGATGGCAAAGCATTCCATGCTTCAGTAAATTGCTGGGTAAATAAGGTTCTCCAAACCTCTCATTAAATTGATGACCTTTCATCACCGACTTCACAACCTAAGGAAATTCGATGGGGGTGAAATTGATTAGTGCGGGGCAACAGGCACAATTAACAGCCATTGATAGCGATGCAGGCAGCTCGTAAAACCCTGTGCTGCTTGCCCATTAAAGATGGCTACGTGCAGCCAGCCCTACCTGAACAGTTCATTGGCTGCACGAACGAGGAGGAGGGCCTGATATCAGGAGTGCACGATGCTACTTAAAGGCACCCAGCAGCTCTTAAAGGGGAGGGGCATTGTGGCTGCATCAACCATTACAATTCGTTTAGGAGCTGAAATGGCTGAAGCTGTGAGAGGGAGAGTGGGCACGAAGGGTTTCAGATGTTGTACTGGAGGCCACGGTGCAGGAGGTAGAGAGGAGGAAGGATCTTCTCATTCCCCGGGTGGAGGGAGGGAGAGGGGAGGGGAGGAGAGGAGAGGGGAGGGGAGGAGGAGGGGAGGGGGGCTGGAAGCCTTCAGGCATGTTATGCGCAGGCAGTGGGAGGAGGTTTCAAATAACTGAATGCGGGGAGCATAGCTCCTAGGATATGGATGCCAGAAGACGTTTAATGATCTGACAAGAGTTGTCAAGGTAAGGAAAATATTAAAATGGCATCTCATAACAGCTGCACCACTCATAGCCTCATTAACTGCTGAATTCACAGTACTACCCCCCTCAACCACCTGCAATCTGCTACAATCACTGCTGAATTCATAGCACTCCCCTCAACAACCTGCAATCTGCTACAATCACTGCTGAATTCATAGCACTCCCCTCAACAACCTGCAATCTGCTACAATCATTGCTGAATTCACAGCACTACCCCCCTCAACCACCTGCAATCTGCTACAATCACTGCTGAATTCATAGCACTCCCCCCAACCACCTGCAATCTGCTACAATCACTGCTGAATTCACAGCACTCCCCTCAACAACCTGCAATCTGCTACAATCACTGATGAATTCACAGCACTCCCCTCAACAGCCTGCAATCTGCTACAATCACTGCTGAACTCATAGCACTCCCCCCAACAACCTGCAATCTGCTACAATCACTGCTGAATTCACAGCACTCCCACCCCCCAACAACCTGTACAATCACTACAGCACACTTCAATGAATACTCTTCACCTCATCCTCACACATTCAGCACTATTACAAATTTCACACCCATTACTCACATTACGCACACACACACACACAGAGGCAGCTATTAAAATGTGGCAGCCACATTGCCCGTACATCGTGCAAGACCCACACTGAACGTTTCCCACCTTCTTGCAGGAGAAGGTGATGCATAACACGGGGCAGAAGACTGCCACCTGTGGAGGACCAGCGCATCTACATACACTTTCCCTCATTGAGGAGGCGGTGCTGGCAATAATGGGAAGGGACAGAGCAGAAGTCAATGGCCATTGGTAACGCTGAAGGATATGCTTAGCGTGGTTTCTTCATACCTAATCATCCTCCTCTCTTCTCACTTGTCCCATACTTCACACACTTTGGATGACAAGCTGCCGATGCTCTCTACACACACTTCTTCCTCTGTGCTCGCCATTAAATTTATCTCAATTATGACTTTACCCATTGACAGAGTCAGGGTTACAATTTCTGACCCACACCCGTTCTTGTTAAGTCTGTGAATTATTTAGTTAATTAAGACACAGACTAATGAGTAACAATAAAACAGGTCTTTACTGGTTGGAGGTAGGGACTATACTGAATACAAGATTACTGCACAGTGCTTATATACCGGTGTGTTCACCCCCGGTATTACGTCTACAGCAGCCTGAGAAAGTAGTACATCTCTTAAGGTGGAACAGGCTTAAGCTCTCTTAAGGTGGAACAGGTTACATACACAACACTCCTCCCTTCTTAGCTTTATAGTCATCCCCCCCATTTAACATAACGTAATAACATATATACATATATAACTTCATGTTTAACGTAACATATCACAGATTCAGTCTCTGCGGAAAACAGTTCACAGATTCAATCTCTGTGGTGTAGTCGGTTCACGTTACTCATTCAATAGTCCTTTCATGGATTTAACAGCTTGAACTTCCGAACTGATTTGGCTCCGTTCGGAGGGACCACGTGTGTGATCTGGTAGAGGTGATAATGGTTCAGATGGATCATCTTCTGTTTTTACTTTTCCTTTTCTGCTTCTTGGAGACTCTCTGGGCTCCATTGTCAGCTGCCACAGCTGCCAGCTGCATGCGCAGTTCCTCCTTCTCTTCCTCCTGTTTCCGTCGTAGAGCCAGCTTCTCCCGATGTTCCGTAGACTTTTGGTGCTCCTCCATGATTTCTGCACTTTGGGAGTCGAAGTTACAAGCTGGGCAGGACAGGACATCGTAATATTCGGTGTCGTCCACCAGGTCATGGTAATATTTGGTGTCGTCCTGAGCTAGACCAGTGAGAGGGTCGTCTATTTCCTCCATACCCAGCTGGACGTTAGCCAGCTCTTGTTCCAAATCCAGACATCTTTCCTGAAGAGACTTCTTCATGTGTACCTCTGCATCCAGATTTTTCTGGGCTTTCAGCAAGTCGTTTACTAGTGACCTCATTTGTGATTTTAATACTTCAACTTCCTTTGGAGATTGATTGATCGGACTATGCAATCCCTCTACCGGAGCAGCTGTTTCAGCGGTCTGTTGTTCTACATTGACGTGAGTCAGCGTACTTTTGGCATCCAATGGCTGCTCTGTTGCAGTCGTTTCAGTCTGTGTCGTCACATCAGCCATCTCAATGACTTTTGAGAGCTCCGAACCCTTTTCCTTTGAAGATCGCAGCTCGTGTTCAAGTTTTTCCCATTTCAGAGTCTTGTCCCTCAGCATATGAAGGAGTTGGCTGACCGTTAACTCTTCTGACACCAGATTATGGCACGCACCTTCAGAACCTGAATCAGCTTTGATTCGTTCGGCCTCCTTGCGCAGATGGTTGGTGTGCTCCTGCTCCATTTTCTCCATCAGTTGCTTCTGTTGCCTTTCCAGATTCTCCCACTCTGTAACAAAGAACTTTTTTATTTCATTCATCTCTTGCTCAAAACGGCGAATCATTTGTTCTAATTGCTGTTGTAGTTTGAAATGGAGTTGAGTTCGAGCCCAGTGTCCCTCAAAAATGTGCATATCAGTAGACTTGACAGACTCAGAATTCTCTGTTAAACTATGTTGTTGTTGCTCAGTGGAATTCTGTGCTGAAACTTTGTCTTTTGCACATGGGTTGGTCTTACCATCATCAGTTCTAGAGTCTGGGCTGATTATCTGCACCGAGTTCTCACTCTTTATGGCTTTTAGCGAATGCCAGTCCATATTTATGTTTCTAAACCACTCCCGGCCTAGTAGTGGTGGACCTCCCTCCGGTAGCACATATAAGTCCATTATTTGACTTCCTTCGCCCTTGTTGGCCACTGCAACCTTTATTGTCCCGATGGGGTACACTCTCTGCCCCGTGTAGGTTGTCAATATAATCTCCGTATCCTGTAGGGGAATATGTTGGAATAACCTTCTGTAATCTTTCTTATTCATGACCGACAATGCCGATCCAGTGTCCAATTCCATTTTTACTTGGACTCCTTCTATCTGAAGAGTAACCCAAATTGTCTGGAGGTCTGCACCCTTACCAACGTTGAGTACCCTTAAGCTAGCCAGTTCAATACTGCTTGCGTCTGAATCGGACTCCTGTTCGGCCACCTTGTGTACCTTTGCGTATTTCCCTTGCGGTGACTTCTTGTTGCTGGTCTTCTTCGCTGACCTGCATACTCTAGCTATATGTCCAAGCCTACCACAAGTTCTACATTCTTGGTTTTTAAACCAACACTGGTTCTGATCATGCGTTGTCTTTCCACAACGATAACATTTGCCAGAACTCACACCCAATTTGTGTGCACTGAGCTCCGGTGACCGTAGCTGCATTACTGCCATGCCTCTCGCTGCGGCTTCGTGTGCTGCTGCCATAGTGACCGCCTTCTCAAGCGTCAGCTCATCCTCCTCGAGCAGTCGCTTTTGTGTATCCTGTTTAAATAAACCACACACAAATTTGTCTCGTAGTGCATCTGTCAGTCCCGTTCCAAACTGGCAATATTTCACTAATTTACGCAATTCCAGCAAATATTCAGCATTGCTTTCATGCTGTAGCTGCCTTCTGTCATAAAATTTAAATCGTTCCGCTAGCATCAGCGGCGTGGGGTTTAGATGATCTTTCAGGACAGTAACAATCTCATCGAACGTCTTATCCGCCGGTTCATCTGGTGATAACAGGTGTTTCAATTGCCCATATGTCTTCGCACCCATTAAATTTAATAATGTTAGAGCTTTATCTTGGTCACGAATTTTATTGGCCTTACAATAATTTTTTACTCTTTCAACATATTTGGCCCAATCTTCGAGGTCACTATCAAAGGTGCTAATATTCCCGTGTTTAGGCATTGTAGATTTGCAATTTCTCAGATTTTATTTTCTTTACTTGTTATCAAAGATGGCGGCTTCCCGCTCTTGCCGTCGTCCTCCGCCCACAAAATGGCGGTTTTCCCGCGCTTGGCGGTCTTCACCCGTCCCCCGACGCCGTCTCCCTTCAGCCCCCGAGTGCGGCCCTTATCTTCGCCGCGATCGCCCGAGTGCGGCCCTTATCAGCGGATGCGATCGATGGCCCGGCTGCGCCTCGCACTTGAAAGCGGCCCGGCCCTTATCAGTGCTTGTGATCGATGGCCCGGCTGCGCCTCGCACTCCAAAGCCCTTATCTCCCGATCGCGATGGATGGCCCGCGCTGTGCACCGCGGCTCTCGCGCCTTCAATTTCTGCAGCCGCTGCCCTTTCAGCCCGAGTGCGGCCCTTATCGGTGGTTGCGATCGATGGCCCGGCTGCGCCCCTCACTTCAAAGCGGCCCGGCCCTTATCTGCCGATCGCTATCGCCCTGTACCTGTGTCTTCCCCAGCCCTGTCTTCTACTCCGGTTCACAAGCTGATGGAGGCTTCAGGGTCCTAATGCCTGTCGCTTCCAGTGGGGTGGTGTGGTTTGAAACCTCTCTTCAACCGCCGTGGAATAACTGCCGCAGGGTAAGAACCTGACTCGTCGCCAGTGTTAAGTCTGTGAATTATTTAGTTAATTAAGACACAGACTAATGAGTAACAATAAAACAGGTCTTTACTGGTTGGAGGTAGGGACTATACTGAATACAAGATTACTGCACAGTGCTTATATACCGGTGTGTTCACCCCCGGTATTACGTCTACAGCAGCCTGAGAAAGTAGTACATCTCTTAAGGTGGAACAGGCTTAAGCTCTCTTAAGGTGGAACAGGTTACATACACAACAGTTCTGAGTGCCACTCTTCAAAGGGAGTGCAGGAATGAAGACTCATCCATTTATTTCTATTTTTTCCTGTCACTTCTCTTCACCAGTTTTCTGCCCCTCGCACTTCTCTTCAAGGTATTGACTTTCTTTTGGGTATGGTTACACAGGCCCCAGTCCCTCATTGCATGGCCGTTAAGCATGTGTGAGTCTTGAGAGTGTCAGTAGGTTATTATACCACAGAGGGCTTCACATCCAAGCCTGATCCCATCTTCACCCTACATCCACATAAATGCACTTCCAGTGGGTAGGGGGCTGCTGGATGGTGTGGCAATGTTGGAGAATTTGCCCCTCTCTAACATTGTGGCACTAAAGCCTACTATAGTGCATCTACAGTGTCCCTACTGAAGATCAGGGATTGAACTTGGACCCTTCTTGGTATTTATGTGTCAACTAATCACTGGATAAACTTGATCAGACATCAAGGGAGCACTAATTTCATGCATTTTAATACAGTGATTATCCATTTCAAACAGCTGTAATAAGGCAATGATAATATGTTAATAACGCCAGTCTTAGATTCAATGCATATTGGTAAAATGTTTGTTTTCATTAAACTAACAAAGAAATTATGTAAAATTTGCATAGGAACCTCAGGCTATTTTCCTAAATTGTTGCTGTTTTATATCACATTTAATGTTAAGACCAAGTCCAGTCTGGTTTCAGGCCTACCTTATAAAATTTAAATAACTCCTGATTATCCTCTGAAGCACAGTGCGTCACTACACAGATTAAGAAAAAGAGACTTTATGTAAGGGACAAATGAATTTTCCATTAAATTTTAGTTTGATAATGATGGTCCATTAGAGAGGGAGAAAAAAGTCATGCTACAAGATTTTCAGGCTTGGTAATTCTGTACGTTTAACAGCAATGCTTCAATAGTTAATTGTTCTTCAGGCTTGTTACACTGATGTATGGAAATTGAATGTTCTTACTGGCTGCTGATTAATTTGGACAGCAAATGTGCATTGGAAAATACTGCAGTCAGTTTTAACTAGCAAGACTTGCACAGAGTAAAAGCTTGTTCTTCCTACTGCCTTGTTTTAGCCTATGGTGTCAATGTATCGTTAATTCAGTTTCTTAAGAAGTTCATTGATCTCCAACCTTTGATCAAGGGACGAACTGAATGGTGCAAAAGCAAAATACTGCGGATGCTAGAAATCTGAAATAAAAACAGGAACAGGATGTCCCATTACCATCTCCTTTTACCTTGCACCATCATCCCTTTTGTCTCTTAATCTCTCCTGCTGTCCATCCCATCACAGACCTTCCCTTGTGTTCTTTCCTCCCCTCCCCCCTTTCCCTGCCCCTACACTTGCTTAAAAACCTGTTCCATCTCCAGCTTTTTCCAGTTCTGACAAAGGGTCATCGACCTGAAACTTTAACTCTGTTTCTCTCTCCACGGATGTTGCCTGACCTGCTGAGACCTAGCATTTTCTGTTTTAATTTTATATTAGTGGGTTAGACATGTTCCTTTAGCTCTGGGACCAGATTCAAGTCTACTCTGGCTGAAAAGGTCCTGTATGAAAGGACTGTTAATTCAGTGCTATTGGGCATGGACCCACAGCACAAAACTGCTTCTAAACTGGCAATCTAATTTGTTGGTATTGGCAGCAAAAAGACTGCCACACTTCTCAGCCAGGGACTGGTGTGTGACCTTGTGAGAAAACAACAAAATAAAGCAAAGCTATAGATGTTTTTTATTACCCTCCATTTTTTTTTGGGGGGGGGAACCTCCCACACTTTGGGGTCAACAGTGGAAAAGAAAATTGGGAAGGGTGTATAACAGGCAGTTGATCCGATAGTGCCCATTTTACACCATCGCCTTGATATTGGGAGTTAACTTGATCCCTATCCCCCCAAGTTCCAATCACTCAAACCTCCGAGTCCCAATCTCCCTCTTCCCAATCTCCCGCCCCTCCAGCCCAGAGTCCTAGCGCTCGATTTTAATAGCCCTGTGGAGGCGGGCTTGGAGGCAGGTCGAGAGCGAAAATCAGAAAAAATGGCTTCGGACACCCAACCCGCCTCCATCCCGCCCCCACCCAATTTTCGTGAGTGTCTGTTCGGCTGCTCCCAAACTGACCCAATTGGAACCGGTGGGACAGGTAGTTAAGGCAGTTAAGAGCCTGTTAACTGCCTTGCTAATCCTATTTTCATAGTGGTTTCCCATTTTTGTGCTTCTGGCTCCTGTTTCCTGGCTTGTCAGAAACAGGCCAGGTTCAAGGAGATGAGTTGCTGGAGGACATGATTTGTAGTCACTGGTGGAGCACTTTAAAAACACCCCTGAAACATGGCTGACATTCAAATGCAACAACTTTGCTGTTGTAGGTATGGGATAAAATTTTGCACATCTACTGACCTTGTGACTGTTCAAGCTGACAGCCATCTACAGTGTGACATGAATGGAATAATTTCAGCCCACTTCGACTGTGCGCTTGCAAGCTTGTTGCCTCAAATGAAATCAATAGCAAGTGGATGGGAAACATTTATGCTATCTCATCCTGGCCCTCATAATCGGAGGAGCAGCAGCCACATGGCTCAGCGCAGATCTTCCTGGGAAGAGGAGTAGGAGGAGGATGAAGGGAGCCTTGCATGCCCTGTTGTGACCAATGCAGCATCCCTCCAGTTAACTGCTGCCTGTCAAGCAGGGTGTGCACACTGCCATGCCACGTTAGCATAAGCTTACCCTTCAACCATAGGTGGCCACCATATGGCTCTGTAATAATAAGTGACCCTGTTATTTTCTATCACTTTTACCATCAGCATTGCAAAAGCAAATCTCCCTGAGCCCTCAATGCACTTTTGCTATTTCCCATAACTCATAGGCCACACAATCAACTGTTTGCCACAATTTTTATTTTACACATCACAAAAGGATGATAAACCAACAACAGCCAGAAAAAAAGATAAATCACCCAAGTGACTCCCCTTTTGACTATAGGTGCTTAATCTTTCTCTTACGTGTGCTTCTATGTGGTGCTTCCCCTGTGGCTTCAGCAGATGTAGAGGCACCTTGCTGACTAGGATGCTGTGCCTGCTTAGACACCTTTGGTGGACATCCTCTGGGTTTGGGAGCCTCTTCAACAGTCTGCTCTTCCAGCGGCTGTGCAGGGGCTGAAACAGCCATCTCAGTTGTCTCCGCAAAGTGGATATCTGACCGAGGGCTCCGCAGTGGCATGGTCGTGTGAGCGCTTTGAGAAGAGTCCACAATTCCTTCTGTCCTGCCAACAACATCCCTCTCATGGGTCAGCCGCAACTCAATGCTGGCAAGTGGCTGGAGAGCAGCTTGCTGCACTTCAGGGATACCATGAGGAACTGTATCTGCACTGGTAGTCCTCATCAAAAGGACGTCCATGAAGCTCTGGTCTCTCTGCTCAATAGCTGTCCATTGCTCCTCCAGAGATGACATTCTATTTTGAATAGTCACCATGTTTTTCTGACTCTGGCGACTTATTTCCTCCATGGCGGTAGCCATCCTTTATACTGAGGTAGCATCCTTTCCACGGAGGTTGCCATCCTATCCATGGTGGTGCGTTCATTCACCATTGCCTCCACCACGGCAGTGCTGATGTTACAGATGGACTCCTCCATTCTCTCCACACTCGCACTAATCCTGGAGGCAAACCCTTCCAGAGACACCTGCACTTGTTCCTGTATTTCACGAACCGCTCTTTTTCTGGTAGGCTCCAGAGGCACAGTGTCTGCATGCAGCTCAGCAGAGCTAAGAGAGTCCTGTGACCTCTGTCGAGGACTCTCCACTGCTGTTGCTGTCTCCACCATCTGCTGATGCTCACTTGTGCGCTGTGATAGACCAGGTGGCAACACTACTCTAACTCACGATGGCCCCACCGAGGTGTGCATTGCTGCGCTGGTGCTGGGTGCGCTGAGTCCTGGTGACGCTGCTCTCTCAGAGGCTTCAGGTTCCTCTAAGAAGTTGTATGGCTCCCTGTGCGTTGTTAGTTGTTGTCACTGCATGACAGTGAGAGCGAGTCTAAAGGGTGCATAGGCAGGATGCTGAAGTGATTCAGTGCAGAGACAGATGGATAGGTGATACGCTTATCAATTACTTCATAAAAGGTGATGAGTCGAAGAAGAGATGATGAGTCGAAAGAAGAGATGAATAAGGCTTTTATTAGCTAAGAGACCATGCTTCTTCGTGAGTGACTGAACAAGTCTGAACGAAACCCACACAGTGGTGGGTGGAGTCAGCTGAGGCATGCCTCCATACACAGCGCCACCCAGAGGTGGCAATATACAATACAGTGGTTTACCACATTCACCCCTTGTTTAATGTGAAGTCCGGCGGGGTGAAGGGTACTACAAGTTAAGTCTATCAGGAGGCCTTGTCTGACGTCCTGATCGTCGTGGTGGCGGCGGTGGTGTTGCAGCATCCGACGTCGGGTCTGGTGTCTGGGTGGTTGGCGAAGATTCCTGGGGCTTTGGCATGCCGTCTGCAGGGGTTGGGTTGGGAGGGGTGGTGGGGGATAACAGTGGTAAGGGGGATAACGGTGGTAAGGGGGATAACGGTGGTAATTCAGGGGTACCCGAGGGTGCGAGATCTCGTATGGAGACCGTGTCCTCCCGCCCGTCTGGGTATGTCACCCAGGCATACTGGGGGTTGGCGTGTAGGAGGTGCACCCGCTCGACCAGGGGGTCCGTTTTATGCGTCCTCACGTGCCTCCGCAGTAGGACGGGCCCAGGAGAAGTCAACCATGCCGGTAGCGAGGTTCCCGATGTAGACTTCCGGGGGAAAACGAACATTTTCTCATGAGGGGTCGCATTAGTGGCAGTACAAAGCAGTGACCGAATGGAGTGAAGCGCTGCAGGGAGGACCTCCTGCCAGCGGGAGGTCGGAAGGCCCTTAGATTTTAGTGCTAAGAGGACTGCCTTCCAAACCGTCGCGTTCTCCCTTTCCACCTGGCCGTTCCCCCGGGGGTTGTAACTGGTGGTCCTGCTCGTGGCGATACCTCTTGTTAGCAGGTACTGCCGAAGTTCGTCGCTCATGAACGATGAGCCCCTGTCGCTATGTATATAGCTGGGGAACCCGAACAGAGCGAAGATGTCATTCAGACACTTGATGACCGTGGTACTGGTCATGTCTGGGCAAGGGATGGCAAAGGGGAAACGGGAGTACTCATCAACTATGTTGAGGAAGTACACATTGCGGTCAGCGGAGGGGAGGGGCCCTTTAAAATCGACGCTCAGGCGTTCGAAGGGGCGGGTGGCCTTGATCAGGCTTGCTCTGTCCGGCCTATAGAAGTGCGGTTTGCACTCGGCGCAGATTTGGCAGCTCTTGGTCATGGTCCTGACCTCCTCGATGGAGTAGGGCAGGTTACGGGATTTGATAAAATGGAAAAACCTGGTGACCCCCGGGTGGCAGAGGTCATTGTGGAGGGACTGCAGCCTATCACTCTGCGCGTTGGCGCATGTACCACGTGATAGGGCATCTGGGGGCTCATTGAGTTTCCCTGGCCGATACAAGATATCATAATTGTAGGTGGAGAGTTCGATTCTCCACCTCAAGATCTTGTCGTTCTTGATTTTACCCCTCTGCTTATTATTAAACATAAAAGCTACTGAACGCTGGTCAGTGAGCAGGGTAAATCGTTTCCCGGCCAGGTAATGCCTCCAGTGACGCACCGCTTCTACAATAGCCTGGGCCTCCTTTTCGACGGAGGAGTGTCTCGTCTCGGGGCCCTGGAGGGTCCTTGAGAAAAAGGCCACGGGTCTGCCCGCCTGGTTAAGGGTTGCGGCTAGGGCGAAGTCGGAGGCATCGCTCTCCACTTGTAAGGGGATGGACTCATCCACCGCGTGCATTGCGGCCTTCGCGATATCGTTCTCGATAAGAGTGAAGGCTGCACACGCCTCTGGTGTCAGGGGGAAGGAGGTGGCTTTGATGAGGGGCCTGGCTTTGTCTGCATAGAGGGGCACCCACTGGGCGTAGTAGGAGAAAAACCCCAGGCATCTCTTCAGTGCTTTTTGGCAGTGGGGAAGGGGTAGCTCCATTAGGGGGCGCATTCTGTCGGGGTCGGGCCCGATGACTCCGTTCTCCACCACGCAGCCGAGGATGGCCAGGCGCTTGGTGTGAAACATACATTTTTCCTTATTGTACGTTAGGTTCAGCCGTTGGGCCGTACGGAGGAAATTTGCTAGATTAACGTCGTGGTCCTGCTGGTCGTGGCCGCAGATGGTGACGTTATCCAAATAGGGGAAGGTTGCCCGCAGCGCGTTCTGGTCAACCATTCGGTCCATCTCCCTTTGGAAGACCGAAACCCCGTTGGTGACGCCGAAGGGGACCCTAAGGAAGTGGTAGAGGCGGCCGTTTGCCTCGAAGGCAGTATACTGGCGGTCCTCATGGCGGATGGGCAGCTGGTGGTACGCTGACTTAAGGTCGATGGTGGAGAATACTTTGTATTGCGCAATCTGATTGACCATATCAGATATGCGAGGGAGGGGGTACGCGTCCAGCTGGGTGTACCGGTTTATGGTTTGGCTGTAGTCGATTACCATGCGGCGTTTTGCAGTGGTTTTAACGACTACAACCTGGGCTCGCCAGGGGCTAGTGCTACCTTCGATAATGCCCTCCTTCAAGAGCCGCTCCACCTCAGAGCTGATAAAAGCT
This sequence comes from Somniosus microcephalus, assembly GCF_052327205.1. NCBI lineage: Eukaryota > Metazoa > Chordata > Chondrichthyes > Squaliformes > Somniosidae > Somniosus > Somniosus microcephalus. Next base: position 40,888,564 of record NC_140993.1, on the reverse strand, counting down.
CTGTCCCCGGCACTGTACCGCCTGCTTTTGGTAGCGATGGGTTTACAGTCGCGGGTGAGGTTAGCGAACAGGGGAGGGGGGGGTACTTTTAATGTGGAAAGGCTGCAGGTGGTTTGCAGCGGGCGATTTAAAAGTTGTTGGTTGCAGACTGTGAGTGGGGGGAGGGGTCCACCGTATGCTAGTGTGACACTCTTAAGGTGGCACTGAAAATCCAACCCTAGCAGGACGGCAGCGCAAAGACGGGGCAGGACTAGCAGTTTAAATTTTTGATATTCAGTGCCCCCTACTGACAGGGTCACCACACAGTAGCCGCTGATGTCCATTGACTGGGACTTGGACGCCATAGAAATGCGATGGTGCGTTGGCAGAATCGTGAGGGAGTGGCTACGTACCGTGTCGGGGTGGACGAAACTCTCTGTGCTCCCGCTGTCGATCAGGCAACTGGTGGCGCGGCCGTTTACCGCGATATCCATCATGGAGCTGGATAGATGGTGAGGGTGGCCTTGATCCAGCGTCACGGAGGCCAGTATGTGGCTTAGTGAGTCACTATAGTCATCCGCCGAGACGGTGGTCGGTTCCGGTGACGAAATGGCGGTTGAGTGCGTTGGATACGATGGCGGCGGATGCCATGCGGCCAGGGGTACACAAAATGGCGGATAAGATGGCTGCTCCCACGGCCCGCACGCTGCGCTGCTGGCTGGCTTCCCCTTGCAGGCGTTAGCGTAATGGCCTTTCTTCCCGCAGCCCGAGCAGGTAGCTGTCTTAGCTGGGCAGTGCGCTCTGGGATGTTTTAACTGGCCACAGAAATAGCATTTTTGGGCCTGGTTACTGGGCATCGAAGCAGTTCTTACCGGAGGCTGCTGTCTCGGTTGGGTCGCTGCAGCGGTTGGTGCCGGGGGCGGCGGTCCCGTGTCCCACGGTTTCGATTGCCATGTCTCGGCGCCGTTACGGGGGTATGCCTCGAGGTTTCGGTGGGCCTCCTCTAACGAGAGCGCAAGGGCAATGGCCGTCTTCAGGTCGGGTTCCTTGCTTTCTAGCAGTCTCTGCCGGGTGTGGTCTGACTGGAGGCCCCTGACGAAGGCATCACAGGCGAGTCCCTGCGCGTGCTCCACAGCCGTTACCGCTTTACAATCGCAGTCTCTGCAGAGTGCCAGTAGCGCCCGTGCAAATGCCCCTACCGATTCTCCCGGTTGCTGCCTGCGGGATCCCAAGAGGTGTCGGGCGTAAATTGTGTTCACTGGGCGCGTATATTGCCCTTTTAGTAGCTCGAGGGCCGCCACGTACGTATTAGAGTCCCGGATTAGCATATATACTTGATGGCTCACCTGGGCGGTCAAAATTTTCAGTTTGTGATCCTCCTCTGTAACCTGTGAGATTGCGAGGAAGGATTCAAAGCAGCTCAGCCAGTGTTCAAACTTGGCTGATGCACCCACATCTTGAGGGTCGAGGTCCAGGCGTGGTGGTCTGAGGGCTCTCAGCAATGTCTGCTGTATCCGTTGCTGTTGTTGCTCCTCAGGTGTCGCCATTTAACTTTTAGCTAATAAAATTGATACGCTTATCAATTACTTCATAAAAGGTGATGAGTCGAAGAAGAGATGATGAGTCGAAAGAAGAGATGAATAAGGCTTTTATTAGCTAAGAAGAGACCATGCTTCTTTGTGAGTGACTGAACAAGTCTGAACGAAACCCACACAGTGGTGGGTGGAGTCAGCTGAGGCATGCCTCCATACACAGCGCCACCCAGAGGTGGCAATATACAATACAGTGGTTTACCACAATAGGTAAGGCTGCAAGGGAAGTAAGGGTAAGGTGGGATGTGAAGGAGGAGACTTAGAACACAGAGTGCTGGTGATGAGGAGAGAAGGGAAGCAGATTGAAGGCAAGTGTGATGGGATGCTCACTTTTGAGTTCGCACAAGATCATTAAACATTTTTTGGCACTGGATCCATGAATGTGCATATATGGACCTTGCGCTGACCTCCTCAGCAATGCGCAGCCAGGCTGCCTTGGTCTGCTGAGGAGGCTTCCTCCGGCTATCAGGAGGGAAGGGAATCTCTCCCTGTGCCCTCTGGCAGCATCCACAGGAACCTGGAGGGACTCATCATTAAAAGAAGGAGCTGCCTTGCTTCTGGAAGAAGTCATTGCGTCTAAATCAATTTCAATGAGTCCAGGAATCCACAAGAGAAAGGCTTAGGCTGAATGGCAGCTTTAAAAGCAACAGCTATGATGACATCATCAGAGGCGGCCAGCCGACCTGATTGCGCTCATTGAACTGGCCAGCGCGCCTCATTGAAATCAACAAGCTCATTGAATCAAAGTCGGACATCAGCAGCTGATCCCACCGGAAGCGGCTCTGGAACCCGCCCACCACGCAACCCGACTCCAACCCGCCTCGGCAATTAAAATCGAGCCCCTAATCTCCCCCCTCCGAAGTGCCAATCTGCCTTCTCCCAATCTCCTGCCCCTCCAGCCCAGAGTCCCAATCAACCCCTCCCAAATCCTAATCTCCCTCTTCCCAATCTCCCGCCCCTCCTGACCAGAGTCTCGATCTCCCTCCTCCCAATCTCCCGCCCCTCCAGCTCAGAGTCCCAATCTCCCTCCTCCCAATCTCCCACACCTCCAGCCCATAGTCCCAATCAATCCCCTCCCAAGTCCCAATCTCTCTCCTCCCAATCTCCCACCCCTCCAGCCCAGAGTCCCAATCAATCCCCTCCCAAGTCCCAATCTCCCTCCTCCCAATCTCCCACCCCTCCAGCCCAGAGTCCCAATCAATCCCCTCCCAAGTCCCAATCTCCCTCCAAGCAGTACCTGGGAGATTTGTGCCCCATCCCAGGAGACTCACCTTTGCTTCCTGGGTAAGGTGATTGAACTCCATCTATGTCCTGGGTTGATGCATTTGTCATTCACATTTTCTACCCCCTCCTTCCAGCCACAAATGAGTTCAGCCTTGGTGACATATAGGCGCAGATTTTTGTGTATTATATACATCGGATCAGTGGAGCAATCGGGAGGCCCAAACTTATTAGATGGTCAGGCCTCATTTCAGTTTTATCGATAGAACTGCCCGCGTGATTGTCAGTTTGGAGGGCAGTATTTACAGTGGGCTTGGCATCTATTTAAAGCCAGCTTCCTATCGCAAAGCGAGATGTCCTTTAGATTGGAATGCATTTTTTGGCATGATTTCTCAATTTTGAGTTAGAAATAACAACAACAACTTGTATTTATATGGCACCTTTAACGTAGTAAAACGTCCCAAGGCGCTGCACAGCGCAGATGAAAAGAGGTAGGTTTTAAGGAGCATCTTAAAGGACGAAAGAGCGGTAGAGAGGCGGAGAGGTTTAGGGAGGGAATTCCAGAGCTTAGGGCCTTGGCAGCTGAAGGCACGGCCACCAGTGGTGGAGTGATTAAAATCGGGGTTGATCAAGAGGCCAGAATTGGAGGAGCGCAGATATCTCAGAGGGTTTTAGGACTGGAATAGATTACAGAGATAGGGTGGGGGCGAGGATGAGAATTTTAAAATCGAGGCGTTGCTTAACTGGGAGCCAATATAGGTCAGTGAGCACAGGAGCAATGGGTGAACAGGACTTGGTGCAAGTTAGGAAATGGGCAGCAGAGTTTTAGACCACCTCAAGTTTACGAAAGGTAGAAAGTGCATTGGAGTAATCAAGTCTAGAGGTAATAAAGGCATGGATTAAGTTTTCAGTAGCAGATGAGCTGAGGCAAGGGTGGAGTTGGGCGATGTTACAGAGGTCGAAATAGGCGGTCTTATTGATAGCGCAGATACGTGGTCGGTAGCTCAACTCAGGATCAAATATGACACCAAGGTTGCAAACAGTGTGATTCAGCCACAGACAGTTGCCAGGGAGAGGGATGGAGTTATTGGCTAGGGAACAGAGTTTGGCAGAGACTGATGACAATGGCCCAGATATTCCAATCGCAGACCGCCCACGGGCAGAGGACTGCGATTTGGAAAAATCTGCGCCCTTACCTGAGGGCTCCCGGGAGGCACAGAGTTCCGTTGCTGGGCCTTTCCAAACTGCCGGTGTGCCGGGCCCACGTATCCCAGAGGTGCAGGTAGTTCGCAGCGTCCCTGGGATCACGTGGGCCATGGGGAGCCAATCAGAGAAGCTTTTACCTGAGTACCCTTCTGCCACTTTGAGAGGAACCTGTCCCTGGGCTGCCACCTGCCCCACTAGGTCATCCAGCACTGCTTCACTAAATCTAGGAACCCCTGCAGGAGAACTGGCTCTTATCAAAGTCGCAGCATTTGACATGGTTATCCGCATCATCCTCCAGCAAAGCCTCCCCACCGTCATCCAGCTGGGTTCCATTCTTATCTATTCAGTTGTAGCCAGAGAATCACCTGCAATGGCATCTCCTCCCGCTCCCGCACTGTTACCTCTGGTGTCCCCCAAAGATCTATCCTTGGCCCCCTTCTATTTCCCATCTACTTGCTGCCCTTTGGCGACAACATCAGAAAACACAGCGTCAGTTTCCACATGTACGCTGACGACACCCTGCTCTACTTCACCGCCACCTCTCTTGACCCCTCCACTGTCTCTAAATTGTCAGACTACTCCAGTACTGGATGAGAAGAAATTTCCTCCAACTAAATATTGCAAAGACCAAAGTCATTGGGCCGGATATTCCGATCCCTATGGGTGGGGGTACGTGCTGTGTACCAACCCGTAGGGACATAGGAAATGCCGGTTTCAGGCATGGACTGCACATGCGCTGGAAACTGGCATTTCCAATCTGTCAATAAAGCTCTTGACAGATCGGACGCCTGCCCTGGAGAAGGGCCTCTGCTGGTGGAGAGTTCCGCTTTTTGGAGACCCTCCGCCCGCAGAAAACACTTACAATTCTTGCGCCTGGTAAAAGCAGGCGTAAGGCCTGCTTTTACCAGGATAAGAGTTGAAAAAAGTTTTTAAAAAGAATTTCCACTGATTTATCATTTAAAAATACTTTAAAAAAAGGTAAGTTTATTTTTAGCCCCGTAAAAAACTTTAATTATTTTTTTCAAAAATTTAAAGTTTTGTTTAAAAATAGTTAGTTTATTTGTACTTGCAAGTCATTTTAAAAATGTGATGTTTTTTTAAATTTATTTAAAGTTTTACTATGTTTTAGGGGTGATCTCCATTCATATATTTGACAGGTCTTCCTGTCAAGTGTATGAAGGGAGATTCCCTTCTCTGATTGGCTCCCCATGGCCCACGTGATCCCAGGGACGCTGCGAACTACCTGCACCTCTGGGATACGTGGGCCCGGCACACCGGCAGTTTGGAAAGGCCCAGCAACGGAACTCTGTGCCTCCCGGGAGCCCTCAGGTAAGGGCGCAGATTTTTCCAAATCGCAGTCCTCTGCCCGCGGGCGGTCTGCGATTGGAATATCTGGGCCATTGTCATCAGTCTCTGCCAAACTCTGTTCCCTAGCCAATAACTCCATCCCTCTCCCTGGCAACTGTCTGTGGCTGAATCACACTGTTTGCAACCTTGGTGTCATATTTGATCCTGAGTTGAGCTACCGACCACGTATCTGCGCTATCAATAAGACCGCCTATTTCGACCTCTGTAACATCGCCCAACTCCACCCTTGCCTCAGCTCATCTGCTACTGAAAACTTAATCCATGCCTTTATTACCTCTAGACTTGATTACTCCAATGCACTTTCTACCTTTCGTAAACTTGAGGTGGTCTAAAACTCTGCTGCCCATTTCCTAACTTGCACCAAGTCCTGTTCACCCATTGCTCCTGTGCTCACTGACCTATATTGGCTCCCAGTTAAGCAACGCCTCGATTTTAAAATTCTCATCCTCGCCCCCACCCTATCTCTGTAATCTATTCCAGTCCTAAAACCCTCTGAGATATCTGCGCTCCTCCAATACTGGCCTCTTGATCAACCCCGATTTTAATCACTCCACCACTGGTGGCCGTGCCTTCAGCTGCCAAGGCCCTAAGCTCTGGAATTCCCTCCCTAAACCTCTCCGCCTCTCTACCGCTCTTTCGTCCTTTAAGATGCTCCTTAAAACCTACCTCTTTTCATCTGCGCTGTGCAGCGCCTTGGGACGTTTTACTACGTTAAAGGTGCCATATAAATACAAGTTGTTGTTGTTATTTCTAACTCAAAATTGAGAAATCATGCCAAAAAATGCATTCCAATCTAAAGGACATCTCGCTTTGCGATAGGAAGCTGGCTTTAAATAGATGCCAAGCCCACTGTAAATACTGCCCTCCAAACTGACAATCACGCGGGTAGTTCTATCGATAAAACTGAAATGAGGCCTGACCATCTAATAAGTTTGGGCCTCCCGATTGCTCCACTGATCCGATGTATATAATACACAAAAATCTGCGCCTATATGTCACCAAGGCTGAACTCATTTGTGTTTAGACCAAATTTGGTGTTAAAGAATAAACCCAAAATACTCAGATTTGACCTACTTTAGGCTTTCAGATCATTCGTCTCTGGATTCCTCATTCCTTGTGAGCTGATTTAAGGGGTTGGCTAACACAAATCAATTCTCTGTAATTTTGTACCTGCAAAAAGGCACAGATGTCAGAGGTTCATTGTAGAACTAAACTTGTTTGGACACCTAATTTTCTTCATAATTTGTAGCGCACACTTGTCATAGTTATGTAATTATTATAACAATAGCTTTTATTCTAAACTTCTTGCAATGATTGTTACAATAAAGGAAGATAATGAAACACATTGTTAACACTGATTGTGATTTAAATGAAGTTTGCTAAGCATGCAGTTGTTCCTGTATCCACACAGTTGGTGTTTAGTCTACAAATATTAACATCAAAGGCACTGAGAGATTTGCTTGCATAAATTTGAACACTGCTCATAAATTTTAATAACTTCTATTGTCTCAGATCAGACCTGGGTAAGTGCCTCAGGAATTAGGCTCACCATTTCCCACATGAGACGCAAGGATAAACGTATTTCCTATTATAGCCGTTACAATGTGAGATACAGTTCGGCAAGGCATACTAGCTCCCATGATGGAAATGGATGAGCTATAAAGCTGAATACTGGGTATTTGACAACTTTAGAACAGATCAGTATTTTTTGGTTTGGAAACTGGAAAAGGCCATTTCACACAGCGAGTTGTTATGATCTGGAATGCACTGCCTGAAAGGGTGGTGGAGGCAGATTCAATGGTAACTTTCAAAAGGGAGTTGGATAAATACTTGAAAGGGAAACATTTGCAGGGCTGTGGGGAAAGGGCAGGGGAATGGGACTAATTGGATAGCTCTTTCAAAGAGCCCAGGCACTGGCACAGGCACGACGGACTGAATGCCCTGCTTCTGTGCTGTATTATTCTATGATTCATCAAGTTCCTCAACCCCTTCTCTCTCTAGAAACATATCCAATTGCCTCTTTAATGCATTTATAATGTCTGCTTCAATGACCTTGTCTGGTAAATTATTCCATCTTTTTGATGTAAAGGTTCTGGCTGACTTTCCTTCTGACTCCTAACTTCGTCATTTTTAACCTGTGTTGATTTGTCATTTCCCTTCCTTTCTGGAACAGCTTGTGATAATCATAGAAATTACAAACAAAAGAAGACCATTTGGCCCAACGCCTCTGTGCTAGTGCTGGTTCCTCAATTGGAGCTGTCAACGCAAATCCCATTTCCTGATTTTTTTTTGCCTGTATCCATTTATAATCTTCCCTTTCAAATATTTATGAAATTCCCGTTTAATTCATGTTACAGTCTCAACCTCCAGAGCCACTTGTAGTAGAGCATTCCACATTTTAATAACCTTCTGTATGAAAATAAATATTGTAAATTCCCTCTCTGTTCTTCCAGTGATAGCCCTAAGTCTGTGCCCCTTTATTACCAATTCACCAATATTCTTTACTCCACCACGGTCTAGTCCAGCCATCATCCTTAAACCTTAGAAAAATGATTCTTTCACTTGAGGTCTCTCTGTATTAATAGGTGGAGATTAATCTTGGGGAAAAAGTAATTAGCATATATCCTTAGAAGCCTGTGAGAGTGGCAGCCAGGAAGATGGAAAACGGACGTACGTTTTTGGGTGACGCTGGCAAGGCAGCCCTAGTTGCTCTTCTCCTTGAACTGCTGCTGTCCTTATGCTGACTGTACTCCCACGATGCTGCTCGGTAGGGAATTCCAGGATATTGACAGAGTGGTGCTGAAGGAATATATATGCCAAAGTCAGGATGGTATCTGACTTGGAGGCGAGTTGAAGGTGATGGTGCTCCTGACATTGCTGCTCTCCGTGGTAGAGGTCACAGGTAATGTTGAACAAACCTTGGTGAGTTGCTACAATATGTTGTGTAGATCGTATATCCTGCCGCCGCAGTGTGGTCGGTATTGGATGTTGAGTCCAATGGCAGCAGCACCAATCAAGTGAACTGCTCTGTTTTGGATGATGCCAAGCTTCTTCACTGTTGTTGCAGCTGCATCCATTCAGGTAAATGGTGAGTATTCCATCTCACTCTGTACTTAAGTCTTGTATATGGTGGCAAGGCTTTGAGGAGTGAGCCACTCATCTCAGAGTACCCAGCCACTGCCCTGCTCTTGTAGCTATGCTGTTGATACTGAAAGGATTATTACTAGTATTCCACAGATGTTCACTTTCAACTAAAGTTAGAGGTAGCTGAATCCTAAAGACGCTTAATTGGGTCCAAAGTTCCAGACTATCTCTCCCTAAAGGAAAGGAACAACCTGAAGATGTTACCATCCTCCAGATAGCACTTTTAATAAGTTTAGCTAGACTGTAACCTTCCGGATATTATGAGGGTCCAGAAAACTCCCCCAGAATTCTACAACTCCTCACCAAATAGTGTACAGAGATTGAGTTTGTGAGTTTGATACAGAAGTACTATGTGAGACAATTCTAAAAATATATAGATTTATTAAAGAACCGACATTTAATTACAGTAAGTATTTCAATCGCAACAGTAACAGTTCCAAATACAAAAAGCTTTTACAATCTTATTATCAGAGATCCTTATTCTCAAATCTTAACTTTGTTACATTTTTACATTTCTTAGTCTTATTCCAGGATATCCACCAAAATCAAATACCTTTGATACCTGAGTCACAAAGAGTTGAAAACTTACAGAGCTTGCCTCTGAAGCCGAGAATCGCTTTGTCCCTTCAAGCGAATCTGTCTTCCCATTTGAAAGTTCAATTTTTATACCCTTTCTCAGTGGAATTTCCTTTGAAGTTTTCTGCTGATGTATGCTAATTGTCTCGAGTCATTTTTCTGTTGACCCCTGCTATTTTTACAGTCAGTTCAGCTGGTAGCATTAAGAATTATGTCTCCTGTGTAGGTGTCTCAAGCTTAACACAAAAACAATGTGATGGCTGGTGCATCTATTTGATGTCATTCTTACCAAAGTCTTCTGTTTGTATCTTTTTACGACATGTAAATTAAAAACACCTCAACCGGGTGCACCATTGTCTTCTTAGTTACCTCAACTGGTTGCATACAGACTCGTGTCTCCGTGTTTCATTTGATGTCATTTTTTTACGAAGGCATATATTTCTTTAATTTATGTTTTTTTCCGAAGTGTTGGTTTAAGACACTTTAACAGGGTATACCATTGTGTTCTTTCCAAAACTTCAGACTTTCAGGAACTTTCAACCTCCTGCTTCAATAAGGCTATTGGTTCAGTGTCAACAACTTATCTTATCTTAATAGCCTGTATGCTGTTTGCAGCTTTTGCATTTGTTGAGGCTTTTAGATTTTCAAGCCCAGTTTGTCATGTTTAATAAAGTCAGAATTCTTTTATAGAATGGTGTATTTTTCTGATTAGGTATATTGCTAATTCCTTCACAATACAGCTGGTCCAGTTAAGCCTCTGATCAATGTGACTGCTAAGATATTGATGATGGGAGACGTTATAATACTGAGATTACAATTTAACAATCAAACTTTACTATATTTTGCAATATTTCAATTGTACTGTTAGCTGACTATTTGAACATTACTTGTAAACTGTTTCTATATACAAAACAAAGCAAAATTGCTGTTTCCATCATCAGACAGGTTCTGATATACTTAAAGATGCCACTTGTACTAAGCAGTTTAATAGTGTTATTCCTGAAGAGTGTGTCAAGTCTAACAGAATAACTAGTGTTGATATTTTGAAGGCTGAATGTTAGCAGCACTTTGAAACAGATCAGAGTGAAAGTAACCATTGATAGTACAGTGGAACCGTTTTTTAAATAATTAAATATAATCAATCTGGGCTTTATCCTTCAGTATGTGATTTGTCTCCAGCTCACCAAAGCTACATCTGCAATGTTTTATTTTTAGAAATACTGGTGTTTGCGACATAAATACCTTCGCCCCCATGCCATCGTGTAATCAGTATTGATTTGTGGCTTGCACTAAAGATAATTTTCTTTTATTTGATATATTTTTAATCTATTGTTATTCGATCTGGTCTTAGTTTGATAGGTAATCAATTCCAACTCCTGTCCTTTCAGGTATTGTTATCTTAAAAGAAGCAGAATTATAGCTAATTACCTGGAACAATACAGGTGCTCCCAGTTAGGTCTGCTGCAGCACATTAACTTACATCATTCAATTAGCAAAAGTGCATTTTTTGAGTTTTAACCTATTATTTCCAGGGTTCACAGAATATATATTGAATGTTTGAGGCACAATTGTTTGGCAAAGTCTGGGTTAGTTTCTGTGTCCCTACCATTTTTGGACTTGTGGTTTTCTGCTATAAAACAGTATTTGGTGGAGTGTGGTGTTTATTGATAGATGATTTGAAGGTTGAACCAAAAGAAAGCAGAAGCAAGGAAAAGAATCATGGAGCCAGTGCTGAATGTGGAATGGTAATTCAGAGTGAATGAGGAAAAGATAATGCAAGAAAGGAATTGAGCATTGCAGCAGCAGGGTGTTAGGAGGTAAGCAACAGACTGGAAATTACTGGTGCTAAAAGATTAGGTTAAGGTAGTTTGATAACATTATTAAAGTACTGAATATCTTGATGCCCTCAAAGCATATAAATAATCATTTTGACCGGGTAAATATTAGGTTCTATGAAGAATCATATTTGTCCCTTCAGTCAAATAAAACATGATGGGGTTTACTTTAATCGGCACTGAAAGGTAAAATCTACTGCAATAAATTATTCCATTACAAACACCAGAGTGCTTAATAAAAAGCTCAATTGTCTGTTCAAGCATTGGTAACCCAGGCAATGCTGGAGCCAGCATAAACAGTCACACGTGACTTAGCCATGCAGTTTGAAGCCTGAATACCCAAAAATGATACAAATGGACACAACATCATTATTTTCAACACATTCTATTTGTCGCTGGTTGAACCTGGGGTTAAATGGCAGCACAAATCCTGGGAGTTCATCGCTATGATGCAGATGTTAAACAAAGATCAATGTAGATGAGGGAGGCCATTCAGCCCATCAACTTAACTTAACCTACAGTCCCTCCATTACAGCATCTCATTGCTTCTTGATTACCTCCATTACCCTACCTAGAAGACCATAGAATCATAGAAAGTTGCAGCACGGAAGGAGGCCATTTCGGCCTATCGCGTCCGCGCCGGCCAACAGAGCTATCCAGCCTAACCCCACTTCCCAGCTCTTGGTCCATAGCCCTGCAGGTTAGAGCATCCCAAATGCACATCCAAGTACTTTTTAAATGTGGTTTGGGTTCCTGCCTCTACCACCCTTTCAGGCAGTGAGTTCCAGACCCCCACAACCCTCTGGGTGAAGACATTTCCCCTCAAATCCCCTCTAAACCTTCCACCAATTACTTTAAATCTGTGCCCCCTGGTTTTTGACTCCTCTGCTAAGGGAAACAAGTCCTCTGTATCCACTTTATCTATGCCCCTCATAATTTTATACACCTCAATAAGGTCTCCCCTCAGCCTCCTCTGTCCCAAGGAAAACAGACCCAGCCTATCCAATCTTTCCTCATAGCCAAGATTCTCTACTCCCGGCAACATCCTTGTAAATCTCCTCTGTACCCTCTCTAGTGCAATCACATCTTTCCTGTAATGTGGTGACCAGAACTGCATGCAGTACTCTAGCTGAGGCCTAACCAGTTGAAGCATAACCCCCCTGCTCTTGTATTCTATGCCACGGCTAATAAAGGCAAGCATTCCGTATGCCTTCTTAACCACCTTATCTACTTGGCCTGCTACCTTCAGGGATCTGTGGACATGCACGCCAAGGTCCCTCTGTTCCTCTACACTACTCAGTGTCCTACCAGTTAATGTGTATTCCCATCCTTGTTAGCCCTCCCCAAATGTGTTAAATCCGTGAATCTTGATGTATGGTGCCCTTCAGGAAATAGACAGAGACTGCAGAGGAACAATCAACAGGTGTTTACTCGATGAGGGTTACTCTAAACTAACAGTACAGATCCCTACTCAGGGTTTATATACAGGTGTGGTCACTGCCGGTACTACAGTATACAGGAGCTGTAAAAAGTAGTTCTCCCTTTAAAGGTACATACACTACAATTCCTCCCCTTTTAGATTAACAGTACCATAACATTCATTTAACAATTAACACTTTTAACATGCAACATTAACTGAAAATAGTCCATTTATAAATTCAGTCTTTGGGGCGGCTTCCTGATCCTTTCTGGATAGCACCTTTCCTGAGTGTCTTGCTCTTGGTGCGGAGGCGATTCTGGCCCCCTGTCATCGGTTGGTTCATCAGCTTCCGACGCTACTGTTTCTGGGGTAGATGCTACCTGTATATCGGGTTCATCACCAGGTACGCGAGACATGGGGTTGACTCGTTCCTGTGACTCTAGGATCTGGTCGACATGGCGTCTCACAATGTTATCCCCAACATCCACTGTGTACATTAGTGGCCCCTGCCGTGTGCATATCGTTCCTGGTTGCCATTTCTCTGTTCGGTAGTCGCGGGCCAAGACTGGTTGCCCTACATTGAAGCTCCTTGTCGGCTTCTCATTGATGTGCTGGAATTGCTTATTCTCAACATCTCTTCGTACATTTGGTCTGAGCAAATCCAGACGAGATCTCAACCTTCGGTTAAAGAAGATCATGGCCGGGGTCTGGTTGGTGACTGCATGTGTCGCATTTCTGTAGGCTAACAGGAAATTGTCCACCTTATGCTGCAGTGGAATGTCGTCATCCCACATGGCCCTTACTGCCTTTTTAAAGGTTTGTACGAACCTCTCAGTCAATCCATTTGTGGCTGGATGATACGGGGCGGATGTGTAATGCCTTACCTCATTCCTTTTCATAAATTTCCGAAACTCTTCGGACACAAACTGTGGTCCGTTATCAGAGCAAATCTGATCTGGCAAGCCGTTCCTGGCAAATATGGTCTGTAGGACTGCAATCATTTTCTCCGTGGTGGTGGAGGACATTTTGATCACCTCAGGCCATTTTGAGTGCGCATCCACGGCTATTAAAAACATCGAGTCCATGAATGGACCAGCAAAATCAATATGCACCCGTTGCCATGGAGAGGAGGGCCACTCCCATGGGTGTAGAGGGGCATGTGGTGGTGCATTTTGGACCTTCTGGCATCCTGAGCAGCTCTTTGTCAGGTCCTCGATTTGCTGATCGATCCCCGGCCACCACACATATGCCCTAGCAAGGCTTTTCATTTTCACCCCTCCCAGATGGCCTTCATGAAGCACATTGAGACTCTCTCCCTTAACTTGGGTGGAATTACCACTCGGGATCCACACATCAAGGTCCCCTGGCATACTGACAGCTGTTCTCTTCTGGATGAGAATGCTGGCAACAGTGAGTCGCCATGTGTTGGCCATCCCTTCACCGTCAAGTCATATACCCGAGACAGTGTTGGGTCATTTCGGGTCTCCTTCTCTATATCCGCGTTTGTAGTGTCTGCGCCTTAATAATACACGGACTGCAGGAGAACAATAAAACAGGTATTTACTGAACAGAGGGTAACTTAAGACTGATGTACAGAAGCCTGCTATGGCTTTATATACAGGGGTGGTCACTGCCAGTACTGCACTATAGAATCAGTTCTTCTCTTAAAGGTACATACACAACAATTCCTCCCCTTTTAGATAAACAGTACATAACATTCATTTAACAACTAAATAATAACTAATTACGATTACAATTTTCTCTGTACTACATACAACAACTGAAATAATCATTTATAAGTTCAGTCTTTGAGGAGGCTTCCTGATCCTGACTGGATAGCGCCTTTCTCGAGTATCCTGTTCTTGCAGCGGAGTTGATTCTGGTTCATTGTCATTGGTTGGTTCATCAGCTTCCAATACCACTGCTTCTGAGGTAGACGCAATCTGTACTTCGGGTTGATTACCAGGTGCACCTGCTCGTGGTATGGGTTTGGCTTGCTCCTGTGACTCTAGAATCTGGTCAGCATGGCGTCTCATGATGCTCTCTCCAACGTTCACTGTGTACATTAGTGGTCCCTGCTGTCTGCATATCGTCCCTGGCTGCCATTTTTCTGTTCGGTAGTCGCGGGCCAAGACTGGTTGCCGTATCTTGAAGCTCCTGGTTGGCTTCTCATTTATGTGCTGGAATTGCTTATCCTCAACACCTCGTCTTATGTTTGGTTTGAGCAAATCCAGGCGACATCTTAGCCTTCGGTTGAAGAACATTCTGGCTGGAGCTTGGTTGGTGACTGCATGTGTCGCATTCCGGTAAGCAAACAAGAAATTATCCACCTTGTGTTGCAGTGGTATGTTGTCATTATGCATTGCCTTTATTGCCTTTTTAAAGGTCTGATCAAACCTCTCAGCCAATCCATTTGTGGCTGGATGATATGGGGCAGATGTGTAATGCTTCACCCCATTATTCCTCAGAAACTTCCGGAAATCCTCTGACACAAACTGTGGCCCATTGTCGGAGCAAATCTGTTCTGGCAAGCCATTCCTGGTGAAAATGGTCCGTAGGACTGCAATAGTTTTCTTCATGGTGGTGGAGGACATTTTGATGACCTCTGGCCATTTCGAATGGGCGTCCACAGCGATTAGGAACATCGAGTCCATAAATGGACCAGCAAAATCAATGTGTACCCGTTGCCATGGAGATGAGGGCCACTCCCATGGATGTAGCGGGGCCTGTGGTGGAGCGTTTTGGACCTTCTGGCATCCTGTGCATCTCTTGGTCATATCCTCGATTTCTTTATCGATTCCCGGCTACCACACAAACGCCCTGGCTAGGCTCTTCATTTTTACCCCTCCCAGATGACCCTCATGAAGCTCATTGAGCACTCTATATCTCAACTTGGGTGGAATTACCACTCGGGATCCACACATCAAGGTCCCCCGGCACACTGACAGCTGTTCTCTCCTTGGCGAGAATGCTGGCAACAGTGAGTCGCCATGTGCTGGCCATTCCTTCACCGTCAAATCAGAGACCCGAGAGAGTGTCGGGTCATTTCGGGTTTCCTTCTCTATACTTGAGTTTGTAACAGGTAGACATTCGACTATGGTCGCATGGAATATCTCAACAGGGTCCACTGCAGGTGCTTCCTCTACCGTAGGCAACAGTAGGCACGACAGCCCATCAGTGTTTCCATGCTGTTTCGTACCCTTGTACTCTATGTCATACTGATGTGCCCCTAGAAAAAGTGACCATCTTTGCAGCCGTTGCACCGTTATCACCGGAACACCCTTCTTTGGGTTAAAATTGGAGACCAGGGGCTGATGATCAGTCAGTAGGGTGAATTTCTGCCCGTGCAGATAGTGATTGAACTTCTTCACCCCCCACACCAGGCTGAGGGCCTTCCCGTCAATCTGGGCGTAGTTACGCTCGGCTGAGGTTAACGAGCGCGACGCAAAGGCTATTGGCCTCTCTGAACCGTCAAGGAATTTGTGTGACAGCACCGTTCCGATGCCATAGGGAGACGCTTCACATGCTAACCGAATCGGTAGTGCTGGATTGTAGTGGGCCAATACTTCTTTTGAAGTGATTAGGCATTTACATTTCTGAAAGGCATGCTTACACTCATCACTCCATTTCCATGTTACTCCAGTTTGCAGCAGGGCGTTCAGTGGGTGCAGAATTGTAGATAAATTCGGCAAGAACTTATGGTAGTAGTTCACCAACCCGAGGAACGACCTTAGTTGCGACATATTTTCCGGTGCTGGAGCATTGACTACAGCTTCAATCTTGTCCGGCGACTTATGCAACCCTTCCTCATCAATCATGTGGCCACAATACGAGATTTGTCTCCTGAAGAACTCACATTTGGGGCGGTTGGCTCGTAGCCTATATTCCTGTAATCTCATGAGCACCTGCTCCAGGTTGGCAAGGTGTTCACTGTCATTTTCGCCCGTAACCAGGATGTCGTCCAAATAACACTGGGTCCCCAGGATCCCTTGCAGGACTTGTTCCATCGCCCTCTGCCAAATAGCTGGGGCTGATGCTACCCCGAATACCAGTCGATTGTACTGGTAAAGGCCTTTGTGAGTGTTTATCGTGAGGTATTTCCTAGATGCTTCTTCCACCTCCATTTGTAGATACGCTTGGGCCAGATCAATCTTTGTAAAGCATTTCCCTCCAGATAGTGAGGCGAAAATATCTTCTATCCGTGGAAGTTGATATTGTACTGTGTGCAGGACTGGGTTCACAGTTACCTTGAAGTCCCCACAGATGCGAACCTTCTTCGGTTCCCCAGGCGTGCTGCTCAATGATTTCTTCATTACAGGAACGATGGGTGTGGCCCACTCGCTCCAGTCCACCTTGGACAGCACACCCGAACGCTCCAGACTCTCCAGCTCTGCTTCAACGGCTGGGCGGATCACGTAAGGTACCGGTCTGGCCTTAAAAAATTTTGGGTTTGCGTTATCTTCGATTTTTATCATTGTCGTTACTCCTTTTAGAGTCCCAAGTCCTTGTTGGAACACCTCTTTCACGTCAGTTAGAATCTTTGACAATCGTCCAGGTGTGACGTCATGATCCTTTTTACCAGTCACAGTTAGCGCCTGAATGGAATGCCAATCCAATTGTATTTTTCGGATCCATTCACATCCCAATAATGGTGGTCCTCAATCTGGTAGTATATATAGATACAGTTTCTGTGTTTCCTTGCCGTTGTATTCAACTGGCACCCTTATTTTTCCTCTGGGGTAGACTTTTTGCCCAGTGTATGTCTTCAATACAATGGACGTGTCCTTCAAGGGTATGTGTGGGAATAGCCGCTCATAGTCTCGTCGATTCATGACAGTTAGGGCTGATCCTGTGTCCAATTCCATCTTTACTGGGGATCCTGCTATCATGAGGGTGACCCAAATGGTTCGGTGATCCTCCTTTGCGATCACGTTGTGTAACTTTAAACAACTTAGTCTCCTACTCCCGGAGTCCTTATCACTCTCCTGATCTTCCGAACTACTGTCTGTCAATTTCTTTACTTTCTTGTACTTTTCCTTAGTAGTTCTTGTAGTGTTGGTTTTCTTTCCCGACCTGCAGACTCTTGCTATGTGTCCCATTTTCCCACATTGCCTGCATACTTTGTCCTTAAACCAGCAGTCCTTCTGATCATGGGTTGTTCTGCCGCAGCGATAGCACTTTTCTGCTCCATACGCCATTTCGTTAGCGCTGTATTCCTGTGGCTTCTGTTGTATTTCCGCAGCTCCCCGTGCTGCTGCTTCGTAGGATACTGCCACGCTGATAGCCTGTTCTAGCGTCAGGTCCTTTTCCGAAAGTAGTCGTTTCTGGGTTCCTTCACTCTGGAGCCCGCAGACAAACTTATCCCGTAAGGTGTCTGCCAGTCCTGCTCCGAACTGGCAGTGCTTTGATAACTTGCGTAGTTCCGTAAGATAGTCAGCATTGCTCTCATCTTTGTGCTGGTTTCTTTTATGGAACTTGAATCTTTCTGCTATCAGCAGCGGTGTAGGGTTTAGGTGTTCCTGTAAGGTATTAACAATCTCTTCAAAACTTTTCTCCATTGGTTTAGCTGGTGTAATTAAATTCCGCAATAGTCCGTACGTTCTCGCGCCCATCAAATTTAATAATACCGACGCGTTCTTTCCATCGGCCACCTCATTTGCCTTGTGGTACACTTCAATTCTTTCCACATATGTGGTCCAGTCTTCTACCTCGTTGTCGAAAGCAGTGATACTGCCACTTTTCGGCATCTTGGGTGATTTAAAATGGCGCCTCCCGCGCTTTTTCTTCTTCACCAATGGATTAAAATGGCGCCTCCCGCGCTTTTCCTTCTTCCCCAGTGGAATAAAATGGCACCTCCCGCGCTTTTCCTTCTTCCCCTTGCTGCCACGCTGCTCCTAGCGTTCTGCAGGTTAATGGCGGTGACCCGCGGCTTCGGCGCGTCTCACTTTTCCTTCCCCTTGTTTCATTTTTGCTACGCTGCCCGGTTCTTGAGCACCGCCCGCGCCCTGTGCGCTCCACCCTCTCTCTCTCTTTTTTCCTCCTGACGACGCTGCGCGGCCCCTTTGCAGAGCCGCTCGATCGAGCTCGAGCCCGCCGCAGTCCGGAAGGGTCAGCGCACTACCTGCTACCAGCATGATTTGCTGGAACACCTTGACTGGGGAGCCAAGCCCAGCTCTACACAGCCTCTCCTGCAACTCTCCGAACTCCGATGGATCCTTAGGCAGTTGCCCGCGGTCGACGCCTGTTGTTCTGACTTCGACCTCCAAAAGCTTCTTCTCAGGGAAAGATCCCCGTGAGGTGATGCAGTACTGCAGGTGAGTTCGAACCTGCTCGTTGCCACTGTAGTTTCCGCGCCTTAATAATACACGGACTGCAGGAGAACAATAAAACAGGTATTTACTGAACAGAGGGAAATCTTTTATTTGGACCCAAAAGAAAAACCCAATTCAACTGTAAATAAACAAAAGTTCAACTAAAGCTTAACAAATCAAATTTTAATTTGGTTTTCTGTGTTGATGATGCACTCCAGTCCCCGCGGCACCCATCGGTCGCGGAAATACTCAAGCGCACCGGCGGACACCGCGTGCTCCATCTCCAGGGCCACCCGGGCGCGAACATGGCCGCGGAAGAGATGCAGGCAATCCGGCTGGACGACCCCCTCGACCGCCCGCTGCCTGGACCAATTGATGGCTCTTTTAGCCAGGCCCAGGAGCAGGCCCACAAGGAGGTCCTCCAACCTGTCCGCTCCCCTCCGCACCGGGTGACCGTAGATCAAGAGCGTGGGACTGAAGTGCAACCAAAAATCGAGGAGCAGCCCCTTCAAGTAGTGAAAGAGGGGCTGCAACCTCTCACAATCCATATAAACGTGAAACACGGACTCCTCCAGGCCGCAAAAAATGCAGGCGGCCTGGGAGTCCGTGAACCTACTTAAAACCTTATTGCACGGGACCGCTCCATGCAACACCCTCCAGGCCAAGTCCCCGATGGAACAAGGGAGGACTCCCGCATAGAGAGCCCTCCATTGGGGGCCTCCGCTACCGCCGGTCGGCAAAACGCCACGCCAAGGCGTGTCCGGACGGTAGACGAAGATGGCAAAGTGGAGAGTGTGCAGGAGCAGCCCGTACAGGAAACCCCTCTGCGCGGAATGAAAAGGCACGGAGGGTATTTCCTCGAGATGGCTCAAGTTGTGAGGCGCCGGTCCCCGAGGGGAGTTTCGGGGCCGGGCGCCGATGAGGAATTCCGTCCGAACTGGGGTAAGCTCGGACGGGATTGCCCCACGTGCTTGAGCCGCCTCGATACACCTAGTGGAGTCGGGGCCCAGTGCCGCTTTTACCGATTCGATGGTTTCGACCGCGAGCCGGACGTTGGCCCAGGACAGGCGCCGCGCCAGCTCCTCCGGCGCCATCCAGCCCGCTCCTCCGCCATCGAGCAGGTCCCCGACTCTGGTCACCTTGCCAGCCACAGCCCTACCCTCCGCCAGCCGCCCGAACCCGTGTTCGTGGAGGTGCGGATTCCTGAGCAGCGGCTGCCGAAGGAGAGCCGCCGCTCCTGACGGGGGAGAGCTCCGCCTGGAAGCGACATAGTTCCAAACCCATAGTAGTTCCTGGTAGAAGACAGGCAGCTCCCGCAGGCCGGCACGCCTGCTGCCCACTTTCGCAAACAGGAGCTGCGTGTCGTAATTGAGGCCATGCAGCTGGCTGAAGAAAAACGTCGCCAGCGCACACCATCTCGGAGGATTCTCGACGTACAGGTATCTCTGCAGCGTCTGAAGACGGAAAGTCGCAGCCTGGGTGCGAAGGCACACCAGCGCCTGACCGCCCTCCCTAAGCGGGAGACACAGAACCGCGGCAGAGACCCAGTGCTTCCTTTTGTCCCAGAAGAAGTCGATGAGCTTCTTCTGAATCTTGGCGACAAACGCAGGGGGAGGGATCAAAGTGACCAACCGGTACCACAACATGGAGGCCACCAGCTGGTTTATGACCAGCGCTCGACCCCTGTAGGACAACACTCGGAGCAGTCCTGTCCAGCGTCCTAGGCGAGCGGTGACTTTGGCCTCCAGCTCTTGCCAGTTCGCCGGCCAAGCGTCCTCGGCAGGGCTAAGGTAGACTCCCAAATAGAGGAGGTGCGTGGTGCTCCAGGCGAAAGGCCTGAACTCCTCCGGCAGGGAGTCCACCCGCCACTGACCCACCAGGAGTCCGGAACATTTCTCCCAGTTGATCTTGGCGGAGGATGCGTCCGAGTAAATCTGCTGGCATTCCCGCATCCTCCGCAAGTCAGCGGGATCCGTGACCATGAGGAGCACGTCATCGGCGTAAGCCGAGAGGACCACCTCCACACCCGGCCCTTGCAGAGCCAGTCCCGTCAACCTCTTCCGCAAGAGGCGCAGGAAAGGCTCCACGCAAATGGCATATAACTGACCGGACATGGGGCATCCCTGATGCACCCCCCTCCCGAAGCGAAGGGGCGCCGTCAAGGACCCGTTAACTTTAATCAGACACTCCGCGGCGGCGTACAGAAGTCGGATCCGGGCGACGAAATGCGTCCCGAACCCGAATGCGCGCAGAGTCCCGAAGAGATACTCGTGATCCACCCTGTCGAACGCCTTCTCCTGATCCAGGGAAAGGAAGGCGACCGACAGACCAGCCTTCTGGGAGTGGTGGACCAGGTCCCGGACCAGATGGATGTTATCGTGGATGGTCCGGCCCGGGACCGTGTAGGACTGGTCGGGGTGGATCATATGGGCCAGCACGGTGCCAAGGCGAGCAGACATGGCCCTGGCAAAGATTTTATAGTCTGTGCTGAGGAGGGAGACCGGGCGCCAGTTCTTAAGGAGGCGGAGATCGCCCTTCTTAGGCAGCAGGACAATGACCGCCCTGCGCCAAGAGAGGGGCATCTCCCCGGTCGCCAAACTTTCCCCCAGGACCCGCGCGTAGTCGCCCCCCAAGACGTCCCAGAACGCCCTGTGGAACTCCACGGTCAGCCCGTCCAGCCCTGGGGACTTTCCCCTAGAGAGCTGGCGGAGGGCGCCGGTCAGCTCCGCCAGACTTAGCGGAGCGTCCAATTTTTCGGCGCCCTCCGGGCCAACCTTCGTCAGGTCCTCCCACAAAACTCTGCACGCATCCTCGCTGGACGGATCCAGAGAGAACAGAGCCCCGTAATAGGCGCGGGTCTCCGCGCTGATTCCCTCCGGATCCGAGACCAGAGATCCGTCGTCGGCCAGCAGCCCCAAGAGCTGCTTACGGACCCCCCGTCTTTTTTCCAGCGAGTAGAAGAAGGGGGAGCCGCGGTCCAGGTCCCGCAGGAGCTGGATCCGCGACCTCACGTACGCGCCTCGGGACCCGACGAGCTGCAGGTCCTTCAGCGCGCCCTTCTTCTCTTCGTACACCTTCCGCAGGGCCGGGTCCTCGGCGACCTGACCGAGACGGGACTCCAGGTCGAGCACCTCCTTCTCCAACCGCCCGACCCGGGCCTCCCGCCTCTTGGTCGTCCCCTTCGCGTACTCCTGACAGAAGAGACGGATGTGAGCCTTGCCCACATCCCACCATAGCCTCAAGGAGGGGAAGCCCCCCTGCTTCCTTCTCCAGTCGGCCCAGAATCGACGAAATGAATCCCGGAACCATGCGTCCTCCAGCAGCAGGTTGTTAAAATGCCAGTACACGGACCCCCCCCGCGCGTGCAGCGGAGCGAGCTCCGCCCACACCAGGTGGTGGTCCGTGCACGGCACCGGCCGCATGGAAGCTGCCGGAACGCAGGAGACGTACGCCCGGGAAATGTAGAGGCGGTCGATTCTGGACCTTCCGCCCCCAGACCTCGCGCTAGTGAAGGCGCTGGAGTCGGGGTGGAGATTTCGCCAGACGTCCACCAAGTCGAAGGACCCAACCAGGTCCCTCAACTTCTCCATCGCCGCCGGGCTTCGCGGGGGACCCGAACGGTCCCTCGCCTCGAGGGTGCAGTTAAAATCCCCCCCGAGGATGACGCACTCGCCCACGTCGATGGAGCCCAAGAGAGCGGACACTTCTTCGAAGAAGCGCACTTGCTGCGCACTGGTCTGAGGGGCGTACACGTTCACTAGATGGAGCGGCACGCCCCCCAGGCGAACAGTGACCTGGAGCAAGCGGCCCGGCATGTGCTCCTTGACCCCCAAGATCTCCGGCTGAAAATGCGGGGCCAGCAAGATAGCCACCCCGCTGGAATTGTTGGAGAGGTGACTCATGCTGACCCCTCCTTGCCACTCCAGGAGCCACGTGGCTTCGTCTCCCGGAACGGTGTGGGTTTCTTGCAGGAAGCACACCACATACTTCCCGTCCCGAAGGACCGAGAAGTTATTGAATCTGCGGCGCGCCTCCCTGCTGCCGTTGATGTTGAGGCTGGCTATGGTTATCTTCATGTCAGAAGCATAGTGCAACCTCTACCTACACCTAACGGGGGGAGGAAGCGCAGCCGCTGGTCAGCCGCCACTTCCTCAGCAGCCCAGTGAGAAACGTTGTGAGCCGACGCAGCTCGAGCGGGTTCACACCCTCGTCCGCGCCCATGATCTTAACGGCGGCGCGGACGGAATCGATGAGCAGCGCCAGCTCCGACCACCTGTCGAGGGCCAGCCGGACCTTATTGCGCTGACCCAGGCACGTGGCCATAAAATCCCGGAGTTCCCTTACGGAAATGAGGGGAGACTCGGCAAGGGGCACGAGGTCATCCATCGCCACATCGGCGCTGGAGTCCGAATCGTCCTCCGTGCCCATCACCGAGTCCCCATCCTCCTCCAGGGGGTCGTCACCAGCGGCCGACCCGTCCGCCGCGCAGTGCGAAGCGAACGACTCGGCCGCGCCAGCCAGCCCCGCCTCCGCCCGGATCCCACCCCCAGGATCGGCGGCAGAGGATTTCTCCCTGGGCTCCTCTAGGGGTGCCGGGCCAGAAGACGGCGGCGGTTCAGAGCTCCCCTCCGTCTCAGACGCCGGAACGACCAGAGAAACCGGGGAGAGAGCAATTTCCAGCTCCTCCAGTACGTCCGGCACCAGAGACGCAGCCAGGGGGCCATCCTCCTCCCCACCACCAACCTCCGACCCAGCGGACGGGGGGTTTTGAATTAAAAGCTCTACCAGGACGAGCATCCCCTGGGAGACGTCCGGGTCGCATTGGGCGAGCTCATTATCCTCGAGGTTTGTCGGGTTCCTCGGGCCCGAGCCCGGCCGCAGGTATTGGCATTACCGCTGCGGCGGTTGCGGCCACAGGCTCGGGCACGAGGCCCCTCCCGCTCACATCTGCCCTGATCAACTCCGCGAGGAGCGCGGGTGTAAGGGGCTCAAGGGGCAAGGGCTCGCCATCCACGGGGGGACCCGCCCTAAGGTGCTTCTTTTTTCCCCGCGCCTTCTTTCCAGCCGGACACGCTCCCTCCCCCCCGCCGGAGGCCTTGGTGGCATCGGCCCCCGACGTCAACCGCGCATCAGACGTACTTGACGCGCGGGCAGATCCGGGGGGAAGGGCGGCAGCGGCGGCGCCAGCCTCGGCCGCACGAGATGATCCGGCGGCCTTGGAGGCAGGGCAGTTCCTCCTGATGTGCCCCACCTCCCTGCAGGCATGGCACCTCACACCGTCCGACGTCCAAAAGGCGCGGTAGGCGGTCCCCTCGTGGAGGACGACGAACGCCCCGTCAGTGTCCTCCTCCTGCGCCAGCTGGATAAACAGCTGGCGCCGGAAGGAGAAGACGTGGCGAAGGCTGGCCTCCCGGAAGCCGAGCGGGATGGGTGTGATCCCCGACCTCACCTCCCCAAGTTGTCGCAAATGGGGAAGGAGGAGCTCACCAGGAACATAGGGCGGGACGTTGGAAATAATGATCCTCTGCACGGTGGCCTCGAGAGGATCCACCGGCAGGAAGGTCCCGCCCACGGTGAGCCCCTTGGCGACAGCCAGGGACACCGCCCGCTCCGACCCCAGGAAGAACACAGCCTTCCCATACATTTTTGAGGCCGCGACGATGGCTGAGGGGCCGACAACCCCAGCCATGGCCTTGACGCAGGCCTCGATGGTCATAGTGGGGTGAGTGTAGCTCTTCACCCCAAGCTTTTTTGTTATTAATCGAAAAGGTGACGGGGCAGCAGGAACAGCGGGAGCAGCTGTGGCTGTGGCTACCACTCTCGCATAGGTCCCGGCTGGCCCCGCCACCGGCGAAGACACAGTCGCCATTCTGGGGTGCTTTTTTTAAGGGCTACACTCACCCCAAGTCACAGGCCTGAAGGTGTTAATGGCCTCGGTGTATATATATTTTTTTTGTCCTCTATTGAGCAGAGGGAGCTGATTAAAATGAGGACACACCTCTCTCCTTATTGATTTAAATTGGGAAAGGAGCCCTCTCCCCTCTGCTCAATTGGCAATTAATAAAATAGATGAAACTAAGGTGCCTTAGAAAGACAGGCAGAGAGAGACAAAGAGAGAGAGAGAGGTGGGGGGGTGGGAAGGAGGGAGGCCGCAAAGGGCAGTGTTGCCACTCAGGATGGTGGGTGGGTGTAGGCAGGGTTGCACTCTCCGATGGAAAAAGTCTTTGGTGATGGTGGTCTTCTGGCAGGGGGAGAAGACGTCTTCACCTGGAAAAGCTGGAGAAGCCCAGGCTTAGTCCTGCAACAGGTCTTAACGATGTAATTAAATTAAATTAAGGACTTCACCTTGGGCAGCTCCAAGCTCTCCCAGGGCAGGCAATAGAAGGGATGCTAATTAGTGGTGTGTGTGGCCTAGCTTTTAACAAGAGCACACACACACTACACCCCTTGATGATCCGGCCTTGCTTCTTCTTTTCTCCCCCCACCTAAAATACAAAGTCTTGGGAGAGTGCCCCAAATAACACCCACCTGTAGATGTTCCGGATGAAGTTTTCTTCCCTCCTTTCAAGCAGTTGGTTTCTCTCCCCTCTCTCCTGAAGTGGAGGCCAAGTTGGGGAGGCAGTGATAGAAAAGGCCTCTCCCCTGGTTGATGTTGATGTAGGCCTCCTTTCTCCTTCTCCTCCTCTGTCCTCTCTCTCCAGGCACCTCAGTTGATGTAATGATGGTGGAATTGGTGGTGGTGGTGGTCCAACGTTCTCCTCCTCTTCCTGGTCAGGGGACCACCACTTTAATCCACTCTCCAAAGTCTGGCTGCTCCCTCTGCTCGTGCTTGCAGCTGAACAGAGGGTACTCTTTTATTTGGACCCAAAAAAACCCAATTCGACTGTAAATAAACAAAAGTTCAACTAAAGCTTAACAAATCAAATTAAAATTGGTTTTCCGTGTTGATGATGCACTCCAGTCCCCGCGGCGCCCACCGGTCGCGGAAATACTCAAGCGCACCAGCGGACACCGCGTGCTCCATCTCCAGGGCCACCCGGGCGCGAACATGGCCGCGGAAGAGATGCAGGCAATCCGGCTGGACGACCCCCTCGACCGCCCGCTGCCTGGACCAATTGATGGCTCTTTTAGCCAGGCCCAGGAGCAGGCCCACAAGGAGGTCCTCCAACCTGTCCGCTCCCCTCCGCACCGGGTGACCGTAGATCAAGAGCGTGGGACTGAAGTGCAACCAAAAATCGAGGAGCAGCCCCTTCAAGTAGTGAAAGAGGGGCTGCAACCTCTCACAATCCATATAAACGTGAAACACGGACTCCTCCAGGCCGCAAAAAATGCAGGCGGCCTGGGAGTCCGTGAACCTACTTAAAACCTTATTGCACGGGACCGCTCCATGCAACACCCTCCAGGCCAAGTCCCCGATGGAACAAGGGAGGACTCCCGCATAGAGAGCCCTCCATTGGGGACCTCCGCTACCGCCGGTCGGCAAAACGCCACGCCAAGGCGTGTCCGGACGGTAGACGAAGATGGCAAAGTGGAGAGTGTGCAGGAGCAGCCCGTACAGGAAACCCCTCCGCGCGGAATGAAAAGGCACGGAGGGTATTTCCTCGAGACGGCTCAAGTTGTGAGGCGCCGGTTCCCGAGGGGAGTTTCGGGGCCGGGCGCCGATGAGGAATTCCGTCCGAACGGGGGTAAGCTCGGACGGGATCGCCCCACGTGCTTGAGCCGCCTCGATACACCTAGTGGAGTCGGGGCCCAGTGCCGCTTTTACCGATTCGATGGTTTCGACCGCGAGCTGGACGTTGGCCCAGGACAGGCGCCGCGCCAGCTCCTCCGACGCCATCCAGCCCGCTCCTCCGCCATCGAGCAGGTCCCCGACTCTGGTCACCTTGCCAGCCACAGCCCTACCCTCCGCCAGCCGCCCGAACCCGTGTTCGTGGAGGTGCGGATTCCTGAGCAGCAGCTCCCGAAGGAGAGCCGCCGCTCCTGACGGGGGAGAGCTCCGCCTGGAAGCGACGTAGTTCCAAACCCATAGTAGTTCCTGGTAGAAGACAGGCAGCTCCCGCAGGCCGGCACGCCTGCTGCCCACTTTCGCAAACAGGAGCTGCGTGTCGTAATTGAGGCCATGCAGCTGGCGGAAGAAAAACGTCGCCAGCGCACACCATCTCGGAGGATTCTCGACGTACAGGTATCTCTGCAGCGTCTGAAGACGGAAAGTCGCAGCCTGGGTGCGAAGGCACACCAGCGCCTGACCGCCCTCCCTAAGCGGGAGACACAGAACCGCGGCAGAGACCCAGTGCTTCCTTTTGTCCCAGAAGAAGTCGATGAGCTTCTTCTGAATCTTGGCGACAAACGCAGGGGGAGGGATCAAAGTGACCAACCGGTACCACAACATGGCGGCCACCAGCTGGTTTATGACCAGCGCTCGACCCCTGTAGGACAACACTCGGAGCAGTCCTGTCCAGCGTCCTAGGCGAGCGGTGACTTTGGCCTCCAGCTCTTGCCAGTTCGCCGGCCAAGCGTCCTCGGCAGGGCTAAGGTAGACTCCCAAATAGAGGAGGTGCGTGGTGCTCCAGGCGAAAGGCCTGAACTCCTCCGGCAGGGAGTCCACCCGCCACTGACCCACCAGGAGTCCGGAACATTTCTCCCAGTTGATCTTGGCGGAGGATGCGTCCGAGTAAATCTGCTGGCATTCCCGCATCCTCCGCAAGTCAGCGGGATCCGTGACCGTGAGGAGCACGTCATCGGCGTAAGCCGAGAGGACCACCTCCACGCCCGGCCCTTGCAGAGCCAGTCCCGTCAACCTCTTCCGCAAGAGGCGCAGGAAAGGCTCCACGCAAATGGCATATAACTGACCGGACATGGGGCATCCCTGACGCACCCCCCTCCCGAAGCGAAGGGGCGCCGTCAAGGACCCGTTAACTTTAATCAGACACTCCGCGGCGGCGTACAGAAGTCGGATCCGGGCGACAAAATGCGTCCCGAACCCGAATGCGCGCAGAGTCCCGAAGAGATACTCGTGATCCACCCTGTCGAACGCCTTCTCCTGATCCAGGGAAAGGAAGGCGACCGACAGACCAGCCCTCTGGGAGTGGTGGACCAGGTCCCGGACCAGATGGATGTTATCGTGGATGGTCCGGCCCGGGACCGTGTAGGACTGGTCGGGGTGGATCATGTGGGCCAGCACGGTGCCAAGGCGAGCAGACATGGCCCTGGCAAAGATTTTATAGTCCGTGCTGAGGAGGGAGACCGGGCGCCAGTTCTTAAGGAGGCGGAGATCGCCCTTCTTAGGCAGCAGGACAATGACCGCCCTGCGCCAAGAGAGGGGCATCTCCCCGGTCGCCAAACTTTCCCCCAGGACCCGCGCGTAGTCGCCCCCCAAGACGTCCCAGAACGCCCTGTGGAACTCCACGGTCAGCCCGTCCAGCCCCGGGGACTTTCCCCTAGAGAGCTGGCGGAGGGCGCCGGTCAGCTCCGCCAGACTTAGCGGAGCGTCCAATTTTTCGGCGCCCTCCGGGCCAACCTTCGTCAGGTCCTCCCACAAAACTTTGCGCGCATCCTCGCTGGACGGATCCGGAGAGAACAGAGCCCCGTAATAGGCACGGGTCTCCGCGCTGATTCCCTCCGGATCCGAGACCAGAGATCCGTCGTCGGCCAGCAGCCCCAAGAGCTGCTTACGGACCCCCCGTCTTTTTTCCAGCGAGTAGAAGAAGGGGGAGCCACGGTCCAGGTCCCGCAGGAGCTGGATCCGTGACCTCACGTACGCGCCTCGGGACCCGACGAGCTGCAGGTCCTTCAGCGCGCCCTTCTTCTCTTCGTACACCTTCCGCAGGGCCGGGTCCTCGACGACCTGACCGAGACGGGACTCCAGGTCGAGCACCTCCTTCTCCAACCGCCCGACCCGGGCCTCCCGCCTCTTGGTCGACCCCTTCGCGTACTCCTGACAGAAGAGACGGATGTGAGCCTTGCCCACATCCCACCATAGCCTCAAGGAGGGGAAGCCCCCCTGCTTCCTTCTCCAGTCGGCCCAGAATCGACGAAACGAATCCCGGAACCGTGCGTCCTCCAGCAGCAGGTTGTTAAAATGCCAGTACACGGACCCCCCCCGCGCGCGCAGCGGAGCGAGCTCCGCCCACACCAGGTGGTGGTCCGTGCACGGCACCGGCCGCATGGAAGCTGCCGGAACGCAGGAGACGAACGCCCGGGAAATGTAGAGGCGGTCGATTCTGGACCTTCCTCCCCCAGACCTCACGCTAGTGAAGGCGCTGGAGTCGGGGTGGAGATTTCGCCAGACGTCCACCAAGTCGAAGGACCCAACCAGGTCCCTCAACTTCTCCATCGCCGCCGGGCTTCGCGGGGGACCCGAACGGTCCCTCGCCTCGAGGGTGCAGTTAAAATCCCCCCCGAGGATGACGCACTCGCCCACGTCGATGGAGCCCAACAGAGCGGACACTTCTTCGAAGAAGCGCACTTGCTGCGCACTGGTCTGAGGGGCGTACACGTTCACTAGATGGAGCGGCACGCCCCCCAGGCGAACAGTGACATGGAGCAAGCGGCCCGGCACGTGCTCCTTGACCCCCAAGATCTCCGGCTGAAAATGCGGGGCCAGCAAGATAGCCACCCCGCTGGAATTGTTGGAGAGGTGACTCATGCTGACCCCTCCTTGCCGCTCCAGGAGCCACGTGGCTTCGTCTCCCGGAACGGTGTGGGTTTCTTGCAGGAAGCACAGCGCATACTTCCCGTCCCGAAGGACCGAGAAGTTATTGAATCTGCGGCGCGCCTCCCTGCTGCCGTTGATGTTGAGGCTGGCTATGGTTATCTTCATGTCAGAAGCATAGTGCAACCTCTACCTACACCTAACGGGGCGAGGAAGCGCAGCCGCTGGTCCGCCGCCACTTCCTCAGCAGCCCAGTGAGAAACGTTGTGAGCCGACGCAGCTCGAGCGGGTTCACACCCTCGTCCGCGCCCAAGATCTTAACGGCAGTGCGGACGGAATCGATGAGCAGCGCCAGCTCCGACCACCTGTCGAGGGCCAGCCGGACCTTATTGCGCTGACCCAGGCACGTGGCCATAAAATCCCGGAGTTCCCTTACGGAAATGAGGGGAGACTCGGCAAGGGGCACGAGGTCATCCATCGCCACGTCGGCGCTGGAGTCCGAATCGTCCTCCGTGCCCATCACCGAGTCCCCATCCTCCTCCAGGGGGTCGTCACCAGCGGCCGACCCGTCCGCCGCACAGTGCGAAGCGAACGACTCGGCCGCGCCAGCCAGCCCCGCCTCCGCCCGGATCCCACCCCCAGGATCGGCGGCAGAGGATTTCTCCCTGGGCTCCTCTAGGGGTGCCGGGCCAGAAGACGGCGGCGGTTCAGAGCTCCCCTTCGCCTCAGACGCCGGAACGACCGGAGAAACCGGGGAGAGAACAATTTCCAGCTCCTCCAGTACGTCCGGCACCAGAGACGCAGCCAGGGGGCCATCCTCCTCCCCGCCACCAACCTCCAACCCAGCGGACGGGGGGTTTTGAATTAAAAGCTCTACCAGGACGAGCATCCCCTGGGAGACGTCCGGGTCGCATTGGGCGAGCTCATTATCCTCGAGCTCGCCC
The DNA here is from genome assembly GCF_052327205.1 of Somniosus microcephalus. Taxonomy (NCBI): domain Eukaryota; kingdom Metazoa; phylum Chordata; class Chondrichthyes; order Squaliformes; family Somniosidae; genus Somniosus; species Somniosus microcephalus. The sequence continues at coordinate 40,858,317 of NC_140993.1, read as the reverse complement.
GACCCAGCCCCCAGGCTGCCCGACCCGGCGAGGGGTAACGACACCGATAAAAGATCAACTTCAATTACTGCCGCGGGTTGTTCCGCAACCCCCCCCACGGGCAGGGTCTCATCCCCATCCCCGGGAGGCACGTGCTGGACAGACACATCTGCCTCAGCCTCCCGAGGGACAGGCGACCCCTGCCGATCGCTGGTGATGACGACAGCGCTGGGGGGGCGGGGGGGCGCAGTACCCGCGGCGGGCGACGACTCCCCCTGCTCGGAGGGACCTTCCTCCTCCCGGTCCTCCTCCTCATCCAGGGGGTCGCGCCTTCTTTTTAGCACGGAGGGAGCGAGGGAGACCTCCATGTCTGCAAAGGCCTCCTCCTCGACTCCCTCCGGCGGAGCAGGTTTGTCGGGTTCCTCGGGCCCGAGCCCGGCCGCAGGTATTGGCATTACCGCTGCGGCGGTTGCGGCCACAGGCTCGGGCACGGGGCCCCTCCCGCTCACATCTGCCCTGATCAACTCCGCGAGGAGCGCGGGTGTAAGGGGCTCAAGGGGCAAGGGCTCACCATCCACGGGGGGACCTGCCCTAAGGTGCTTCTTTTTTCCCCGCGCCTTCTTTCCGGCCGGACACGCTCCCTCCCCCCCGCCGGAGGCCTTGGTGGCATCGGCCCCCGACGTCAACCGCGCATCAGACGTACTTGACGCGCGGGCAGATCCGGGGGGAAGGGTGGCGGCGGCGGCGCCAGCCTCGGCCGCACGAGATGATCCGGCGGCCTTGGAGGCAGGGCAGTTCCTCCTGATGTGCCCCACCTCCCTGCAGGCATGGCACCTCACACCGTCCGACGTCCAAAAGGCGCGGTAGGCGGTCCCCTCGTGGAGGACGACGAACGCCCCTTCAGTGTCCTCCTCCTGCGCCAGCTGGATAAACAGCTGGCGCCGGAAGGAGAAGACGTGGCGAAGGCTGGCCTCCCGGAAGCCGAGCGGGATGGGCGTGATCCCCGACCTTACCTCCCCAAGTTGTCGCAAATGGGGAAGGAGGAGCTCACCAGGAACATAGGGCGGGACGTTGGAAATAATGATCCTCTGCGCGGTGGCCTCGAGAGGATCCACCGGCAGGAAGGTCCCGCCCACGGTGAGCCCCTTGGCGACAGCCAGGGACACCGCCCGCTCCGACCCCAGGAAGAACACAGCCTTCCCATACATTTTCGAGGCCGCGACGATGGCTGAGGGGCCGACAACCCCAGCCATGGCCTTGACGCAGGCCTCGATGGTCATAGTGGGGTGAGTGTAGCTCTTCACCCCAAGCTTTTTTGTTATTAATCGAAAAGGTGACGGGGCAGCAGGAACAGCGAGAGCAGCTGTGGCTGTGGCTACCACTCTCGCATAGGTCCCGGCTGGCCCCGCCACCGGCGAAGACACAGTCGCCATTCTGGGGTGCTTTTTTTAAGGGCTACACTCACCCCAAGTCACAGGCCTGAAGGTGTTAATGGCCTCGGTGTATATATATTTTTTTTGTCCTCTATTGAGCAGAGGGAGCTGATTAAAATGAGGACACACCTCTCTCCTTATTGATTTAAATTGGGAAAGGAGCCCTCTCCCCTCTGCTCAATTGGCAATTAATAAAATAGATGAAACTAAGGTGCCTTAGAAAGACAGGCAGAGAGAGACAAAGAGAGAGAGAGAGGTGGGGGGGTGGGAAGGAGGGAGGCCGCAAAGGGCAGTGTTGCCACTCAGGATGGTGGGTGGGTGTAGGCAGGGTTGCACTCTCCGATGGAAAAAGTCTTTGGTGATGGTGGTCTTCTGGCAGGGGGAGAAGACGTCTTCACCTGGAAAAGCTGGAGAAGCCCAGGCTTAGTCCTGCAACAGGTCTTAACGATGTAATTAAATTAAATTAAGGACTTCACCTTGGGCAGCTCCAAGCTCTCCCAGGGCAGGCAATAGAAGGGATGCTAATTAGTGGTGTGTGTGGCCTAGCTTTTAACAAGAGCACACACACACTACACCCCTTGATGATCCGGCCTTGCTTCTTCTTTTCTCCCCCCACCTAAAATACAAAGTCTTGGGAGAGTGCCCCAAATAACACCCACCTGTAGATGTTCCGGATGAAGTTTTCTTCCCTCCTTTCAAGCAGTTGGTTTCTCTCCCCTCTCTCCTGAAGTGGAGGCCAAGTTGGGGAGGCAGTGATAGAAAAGGCCTCTCCCCTGGTTGATGTTGATGTAGGCCTCCTTTCTCCTTCTCCTCCTCTGTCCTCTCTCTCCAGGCACCTCAGTTGATGTAATGATGGTGGAATTGGTGGTGGTGGTGGTCCAACGTTCTCCTCCTCTTCCTGGTCAGGGGACCACCACTTTAATCCACTCTCCAAAGTCTGGCTGCTCCCTCTGCTCGTGCTTGCAGCTGAACAGAGGGTAACTTAAAACTGACATACAGAAGCCTGCTATGGCTTTATATACAGGGGTGGTCACTGCCAGTACTGCAGTATAGAATCAGTTCTCCTCTTAAAGGTACATACACAACAGCATTAGTTACTGGCAAGCGTTCAATTATAGTCGAATAAAATATTTCGACAGGGTCCACTGCTGGTGCTTCCTCCGCCATAGGCAGTGGCAGGTGTGATAGCCCATCAGCGTTACCATGCTGTTTCGTGCCCTTATACTCTATTTCATATTGGTTCGCCCCTAGAAAAAGGGACCATCTTTGTAGCCGTTGCGCAGTCATCACTGGAACGCCCTTCTTTGGATTAAAGATCGAGACAAGTGGTTGGTGGTCAGTCAGCAAGGTGAACTTCTGCCCGTGCAGATAGTGGTTGAACTTTTTCACTCCCCACACTAGGCTGAGGGCCTCCCTGTCAATCTGGGCGTAGTTACGTTCGGCTGAGGTTAGTGACCGAGACGCAAAGGCTACTGGCCTCTCCGAGCCGTCCGGGAATTTGTGCGACAGCACCGCTCCAATACCATAGGGTGATGCATCACACGCCAACCGAATTGGTAGTGCTGGGTTGAAATGAGCCAACACCTCTTTTGATGTGATCAATTCTTTGCACTTCTGGAAAGCTCGTTTACATTCGTCATTCCACTTCCATGGTACCCCCGTTTGCAGTAGGGTGTTCAGTGGGTGTAGTACTGTCGACAAATTCGGCAAGAACTTATGGTAGTAGTTCACCAGCCCGAGGAACGACCTCAGTTGTGACACATTTTCCGGTGTTGGAGCCTTGACTACTGCCTCAATCTTTTCAGGGGACTTATGTAACCCCTCTTCATCAATAACGTGGCCACAATACGAGATCTGCTTCTGGAAAAACTCGCATTTGTGGCGATTAGCTCGGAGCCCATATTCCTTCAATCTAGTGAGCACCTGCTCCAGGTTGGTGAGGTGATCACTGTCATTTTTGCCTGTGACCAGGATGTCGTCCAAATAACACTGGGTCCCTGGAATCCCTTGCAGGACTTGACCCATTACCCTTTGCCAAATAGCCGGAGCTGATGCTACCCCGAACACCAGCCGGTTGTATTGGTAGAGACCTTTGTGAGTGTTGATCGTGAGGTACTGTTTCGAGGTTTCTTCTACCTCCATTTGCAGGTACGCCTGGGCCAGATCAATCTTAGTGAAGTGTTTTCCTCCAGATAGCGAGGCGAAAATATCTTCAATCCGCGGAAGCGGATATTGTACCGTGTGAAGGACTGGGTTCACTGTCACCTTAAAGTCCCCACAGATGCGAACCTTCTTTGGTTCCCCAGGCATATTACTCAACGACCTCTTCATTACAGGAACGATGGGTGTAGCCCACTCGCTCCAGTCCACTTTGGACAGTACTCCAGAACGTTCCAAACCTTCCAGCTCTGCTTCAAAGGCTGGGCGGGTCGCATAAGGCACCGGTCTGGCCTTAAAAATCTTTGGGCTTGCATTTTCCTCTATTTTGATCATCGCTGTTATGCCTTTTAGTGTTCCGAGTCCCTCCTGGAACACTTCATGTGCATCAGTTAGCATTTTTGACAGTCGGCCAGGTGTGACGTCGTCATCCTTTTTGGCATCTACAGTCAGTGCTTGTATGGAATGCCAATCTAGCTGTATCTTCCGGATCCATTCACGTCCTGGTAGTGGTGGTCCTCCATCTGGCAATACATATAGGTCCATTTTTGGTGTTTCCTTGCCGTTATATATAACGTTCACTCTTATTTTTCCTTTGGGGTAGACTTTTTGCCCCGTGTACGTCTTCAAGACAATCTCTCTATCTCTCAAGGGTATATGTGAGAATAGCCGCTTGTAGTCCCTTCGGTTTATGACCGTTAGGGCTGATCCTGTGTCCAATTCCATTTTCACTTGGACTCCGTCTATCTTGAGCGTGACCCAGATAGTTTGGTGATCCTCCATTTTGATTACATTATGTAGTTTCAGACAACCCAGCTCCTTGCTTCCGGAGTCTGTGTCACTTTTCTGTTCGTCTGAACTACTCTCCGTCACCTTATGTACCTTTTTGTACATCTCCTGTGGAGATTTCTTGTTGCTGGTTTCCTTTCCCGACCTGCAGACTCTTGCTATGTGTCCTACTTTTCCACACTGTCTGCACACTTGGTCCTTGAACCAACAATCTTTATGGTCGTGTGTTGTTCTGCCGCAGCGATAACACTTCACTGCTCCATATGACATTTCATTTGTGCCATATTCTTGTGGTCTTCGTTGTATCTCTGCAGCGCCCCGTGCAGCTGCTTCATGTGATACTGCCATGCTGAAAGCCTTGTCCAGCGTAAGATCCTTTTCTGATAGAAGCCATTTCTGGGTTCCTTCACTTTGAAGCCCACACACAAACTTGTCCCTTAAAATATCTGCTAGTCCCGTTCCAAACAGTGTTTCGATAGCTTGCGCAGTTCCGTTAAATACTCAGCATTACTTTCGTCTTTATGCTGGTTCCTTTTTTGAAACTTAAATCTTTCTGCTATCAGCAGCGGTGTGGGGTTTAAGTGGTCCTGTAGGATTGCCACTGTAACGTCCGTGTGTAACTGAGACACGGACTGCAGAAGTTGGTTATAACAGGTGTTTACTGAATGGAGACAAAACTGGAACTACTGTACAAAGTTACTACACAGGCTTATATACAGGGGTGGTCACTACTGGTACTGCAGTATACAGGGGCTGCAGAATATAGTTCCTCCTTCAAGGTACATACACTACAGCCACTATGCTTTCAAAATCCTTTTCCACTGGCTTCTCTGGGGTTACTAGGTTTCGCAGTAAGCCATACGTTTTTGCACCCATGGAATTCAACAATACCAGTGCTTTCCTGGCATCTGGCACTTCATTCGCCTTGCAGTACACTTCTATGCGTTCTACATATGTCGCCCAATCTTCGACTTCATTGTCGAACGCTGTGACACTGCCACTCTTCGGCATCCCTGGGTGTGGTTAGACTGGCTAAAAATGGCGTCTCCCGCGCTCTCCCTTCTTCTCCGCTGTGGCTCAAAATGGCGTCTCCCGCGCTCTCCCTTCATCTCTGCTGCAGCTCAAAAATGGCATCTCCCGCGCTCTCCCTTCTTCTCCGCTGCGGCTCAAATGGCGTCTCCCACACTTTCCTTTTTCCCCCCGCGGACGCTGCTCAGCCCTTGAACACCAGCCGAGCTCTGCGCGTTTTCCTGCGCGCCTCTCTTGTTGACGCCGCTCGGTCCTGAACCCCGGCTGCGCCCTGTGCGCTTTACCCTCTCTCTCTGCTCCCGTCGAAGCTGCTCGGCCTTTTCCTGTGCCGTCGGTCGGCTCTAGCCGCCGCTGTGCGGGAAGGGTCTGCGCCATACCTGTTGCCAGCCCGCCTCGCTGGAGTCTCCGCCGGATGGTCGACGCCTGTGCCTCTGGAATCGGCCTTCCTCTGCAGAGTTGCATGTAGGTTCGAATCGACTCATCGCCAATGTTAAATCCGTGAATCTTGATGTATGGTGTCCTTCAGGAAATAGACAGAGACTGCAGAAGAACAATCAACAGATGTTTACTGGATGAGGGTTACTCTAAACTAACAGTACAGATCCCTACTCAGGGTTTATATACAGGTGTGGTCACTGCCGGTACTACAGTATACAGGAGCTGTATAAAGTAGTTCTCCCCTTAAAGGTACATACACTACAAAATGCATTACCTCACACTTCTCCAGATTGAATTCCATGTATTGTTCACTCTTTGTATAAAGAAGTGCTTCCTGACATCAGTCCTGAAGTTGCCGTTTACCACATGGTGCCTTTGTTCTTCAGTCATTATTGAGTTAAAGTAAAGCTCCAGATTTATCTGTTTTATTTTACTTCATTAAATTTAAATATACAGCTGAATCGTTAGATCAGAAGAGTATTCATTTTGTGCGAGTCCAAAATGAGCAAGCAAGAGAATAAATTCATGTTGTGACTGCAGATTAATATCTCTGCATCTGAGTGAACTGTATAATTGTGACTCTCATCTGTTGCAGCCGTGATATAGAATTACATAGAATGAACAGCACAGAAACAGGCCATTCAGCCCAACTGGTCCATGCCAGTGTTTATGTTCCATACGAACCTCCTCCCATCCTACTTCGTCTCACTCTATATCCTTCTATTCCTTTCTCCCTCATGTGTTTATCTAGCTTCCCCTTAAATGCATCTATGCTATTTGCCTTAGCTAATTCTTATGGTAGTGAGTTCCGCATTTTGGTCACCCTCTGGTTAAAGACGTTTCTCCTGAATTCCCTACTGGATTTATTAGTGGCTGTCTTATATTTATGGTCTCCCCCCACAAGTGGAAACATCTTCTTAACGTCCACCCTATCAAACCCTTTCATAATCTTAAAGACCTCCTATCGGGTCACCCCTCAGCCTCTTCTTTTCTGCCCCGCTTCTGCAATCCACGGGGGAGATGAAGCCAATCATGCAGATGAAAAATAAATGACCATGGGTAATTCTAGCTAACAGCAGCAACAACTTGCATTTATATAGCGCCTTTAATGCAGGAAAATGTCCCAAGGCATTTCACAGGAGCGTTATAAGAGAAAAATGGACACCACGCCATCCAGTTAGACTAAAATCTTTAAAAAAAATCCAGCAGAAAAGTAGCAGAATTGATATAAACTTGATTTATGGACACGAAAGAAAGAGTTAGTGCTAATGGGTGTTGTTGGAAGTGCTGCGGTTAGTGCTAGGCCCATTTTTGTTCTTTCTCTCTCTCTCTCTGTACATTTTTATCTGGACATGGCATGTCAAAATTTGCTGACGACACTAAAGCAGGAAGTTTGGAAAACAGCAATGTGGATGATAAAAGACTTCAGGAATGTTTAGAAATATTGCTGCAATGGGCTGGCAGATGGCAGATATTATTTAATGTCAGTAAGTGTCAGGTAATACACGATGGCTGCAAAAATAAGAAATGGGTAAAAGTTTGCAAAATAAACTGCTATGTTCTGAAACAATTTATGTATTGTGTAAGTCAAGTATTGTACTGCTGGTTCCTTTCTGTGCTTCTCTGCTTCTGTGTAATTATCTTACTTGTAAAGAAATGTGACTATTAGTTTAGCCTGAATGTAATAGTCTGGCAGTGTTATATTTAATACCTTTCAGATTGGAACACATGGTGGGCAGCACACGTGGAGCTGGATTTTGTCAATGGGGACGTGATGGAGGCGGGACTCCCACTTTTTGGGTTGTAGTCCTGCCTCCATCGATTTGTGGCCAACCCACGCGATTTTCCCTTGATTGACCTTGTTAAGCCCGCCCAGTAGGCTCAGCAGGCCAATTAAGGGACACCCAGTTGCAGGTGACGTCAGGGATTGTCATTTCATCTGTCAAGAGCTTTTAACAGATGAAATATCAGTGTTTGACAGCTCTGTGAAGCTATCAAACACTGACAATCTGACTTCTAACTTGAGTCCTTCTCCACAGACTCAGTTAGAAATCTCTCCAGAGCAGAAAGCAGAATGCTGCAACTTTTGACAGCTCGCGGCCATTCTGTTTTCTGTGCCGGTGAGATGGGGGACTCCCAAGACCAGAAGGAAGGAAGCCTGCATTAGTAAGTAAAGGTAAGTAAAACTTATTTAAACACTTTACACACACCAAACACACTTACCTCTGCACTCATGCACCCATCACTCACCTGAACACTGGACATCTCGAACCCTCCAAGCCCTTCAGCCCGACGGTCCACCTCACTAACTTGGCGTGGTTTGGAGCCATCGGGCAGCCCACACTTCAGGGCTAAAAATAGGGATTAGGCCAAAAACTGCCTGTTAACTACCTGTTAACAGGCAGTTAATTGGCACTAATCCCCTTCCCACCTCGGGGAGGCGGCTCCCAGCACAGGTCGGGTACCCGCTGCCTGTGAAATGGGCATGGAGGCGGGTTGGGGGCAGGAAGGGTTCGTGCCCCCCGATTCTGCAATTTACCCCCCACTCCTGCCTCCAAACCCGTCTTCATCAGGCTTGGAAATTTGAGCCCGTGGTCTCTGACGCATAATCTTGTGGTATAAAGGTAATTGTTAGGCCTGCGGCAAATTCGCAGGAGATTTTTGCTGCGAACCCAAGTTTAAGATGTTGGGAGAAAGTCTGAATTGTAACGCCACCATTATTGGTTTCCCAAAGTAAAACTGGGTGAAATTCTGCAAATATATCACTATAAAGTGCTTGCTTGCTTCTTCCTTCTGTCTCTGATTATGAAATTACAATGTGAGCTTTCAAGTCATCACTAGAACTTGGAGAAGTAACTTGAGTACACATGGTGGTGCTTTGTATTTTATTCTGAAAGCTCAGAAGGGCAGACTGTGATGGTGGTTGGCTCTTTTACTACAGGTGTGAATGGTGGCTTTTCTTGTATTGCTGAAGGCCAAATTGTTATTACGGAAAATGAAATATCAGTGAGTGAAGCAGAAGAAAGAGATGATCACTCGATGATCTTTTGCCATGCCAGACAAGGCCATGGTTAGAGAAGAACGAGGGGGCCCTGACATTCCACAAGGGTTCTCCTTGTCTCCTGCCTTAACTTCAGTGCAATACCACTGAAACCCCAGGGAAATTACATAAACGACTGGTTTTGGCTGTTTATGCTATTTGCCTAGGGGCTGCAATGGTCTCGAGTTATGAAGTGAGACCAGAATAACCCCGTGGTATTTCAAGGCCAGGCTGCGCAATTGCAGGTATTTTTAAAAATTTAAATCCAAGTAAAGGGTCTCGGCCCATCATGTAGGTCAACACCACCAAGGCAGATTAAGGGAGGACATGAACCAAAAGTTTTAATGAGTGGGTGTATAATGCCAATGTAGACAGCTGGCTTGCAATGTTGCCAACACATAGGAAAAAGAAAGACATATTTATATAGTGCCTTTCATGACCTCAGGACATCCCAAAGCGCTTTGCAATGAAGTACTTTTGAAGTGTATTCACTGTTGTAATGTAGAAAATTTGGCAAGCTCCAGACAAACAAACAATGTGATAATGACCAGATAATCTGTTTTTTGAGGGATAAATATTGGCCAGGACACCATTGCTCTTCTTCGAAGTAGTGTTATCTGATCTTTATGTCCACCTGAGAGAGCAGAGGGGGTCTCAATTTAACATCTCATCCAAAGAACGGCACCTCCAACAATACAGCACTCCCTCAGCACTGCACTGGAGTGTCAGCCTAGATTTTTGTGCTTTAGTCGCTGGAGTGGGACTATGAACCCACAACCTTCTGACTCAGAGGCGAGAGTGCTACCAACTGAGCCACTGGCTGACACTTCACGGATTTAAGGCCTTCCCACCCAAACAATTCCTTTTACTGGCAGGAAAAGATAATCATGCTGTTTCACCCAATCAGAGAGGAAGACAGGACGGCCTAGAAATTCGAGCTTGCCCAGAAATGGGGCATCAGGATTTATCCCCATGCCTGAATGGATAGGCCTGAGTCGCACATGATATTGGGCCTCGGGCTTCATTATCATGCAGCTGGCTAAGAAGAGTCAAAGATTAGGTGCTGCGATGCCAGCTGAGTCATTAAAGGGCACTGGGCAGGGGCTGACTGGGAAGGGGGTGATCGGGTGCTGGTGAAAATGTCACTTGAAGATGAAATGTTATAAGCGCTCAGTCAAAGTGGGGAGAGGTTATTCTAAGGAGGTCACAGTGTATATAGATCTCACAACATACACTTACAACCTCAAAACACCTGAACAATGTCTTCAACATCCTGCAATCAGGCTTTTGAAATTCAACTAAAGTGGCAGGTTAGCTTTAATGCTACGCTTGCAGCTGTGAACTATTCAGCTTGTTGGAACACCCAACTCAATTAGCTGCGGTGTTCCTGGAACGCAGTGGAGCATGCTGAAAATGATGCAAAATTGAAAACCCCTATCAAAATAGGATTAAACAGGAGCTGTTAACTACCTGAACTGCCTCTCCCGCCGCTTGGTGTCGGGTCTGATCAGGAGTCGCAGACCTGACATCTTGGAAAGTCGCGTTGGAGGTGGGTTCGCGGCGGGTTCGCAACCCGCCTTCAATCATCTTGGATTTACCTCCGGACCCGCCTCCAAACCTGCCCTCTGAGCGCCGGCAAAATTGCGACCAATGTTTCAGGCCTGAGACCCTTTGTCAGAACTGGAAAATGTGTAGGGGCAGGGAAAGGGAGGAGGGGAGGCAGCCTGACCTGCTGAGTGTTTCCACCATTTTCTGTTGTTGTTTCAGGTTTCCAGCATCCGTGGTAGTTTGCTATTGTGCTAAAATTGCAGATGTGATCATGGCGGCTTTCGGACAGGTACTAGCCAAGGTGAATTTAACTGCCCGACTGCCAGGTTTCTACTGAGCGAGTAGGGTTAAAATCGTCCCTATGTCACTAGTAGTTTAATTATTGTGTTTTAGCTGGTTAGATTGGAGAAAGAACATAAACAATCTCATCCTTTCTATACCGTGCGCTCCATTAAAATAATAGTATAAAATCAATAGTGAATGTAACGTGAATGCTGACAATGATGGTTTTTTTTTCGTGAACTGGGATAGCAAAAGCCACAGGACAAACCAGAAAATCTGGTGCATATGCTTTGCCTCCACACAGACCTTTATAGCATTTGAACCAGTGACTTATTGGCACAAGCTCCTTATAAGCTACACAGCTGCTCAGCCACGCAGCTGTTTGCCAATCCTGCGCAGCCCGGGACTGGCTTTTTCAATGTTAAGTTTCATGCATGCATGAAACTGTGAATGGAGCCCCTTAAAGGGGCCACGCACCAAAAGAAAATTAGGAGTTCAGTCAGGTTTTCTTTTCCTGCAAGGTCCTCCAGGTACAAGTTATATATCCGTGTGATGTATCTATCCATTTTACAGTAGTTGTTTTACATGTGGAGGAAGTGGAAGGAGAAATAACAGCAGGAGGATTGGTATTTCAGTCTTTTGAGCAATGTTCCCTCTAATTTTTTAAAAGGGGCTCTGCGGCCCATTCAAAAATCCACGCATGTGAGGTTTTTGCATGTAAAAGCTGGTGAGCCGGCTGAACGGGAGGTCCAGGGCGCTTAAAGGGAACATTGGATTTGAGCAGAAATAAAAACAGAAAATGCTGGAAATACTCAGCAGGTCAGGCAGCATCTGTGAAGAGGGAAACAACGTTAACGTTTCAGGTCGATGACCCTTCGACAGAACTGGAAAAAGTTAGAGATGTAACAGATTTTTAAGCAAGTGTAGGGGCAGGGAGAGGGGGGAGGGGAGGAAAGAACAAAAGGGAATGTCTGTGATAGGATGGAAGGCAGGAGAGATTAAAAGACAAAAGGAATGATGGTGCAAGGCAAAAGGAAATAGTAATGGGGCAAGTTAAGAAACAAAAGATGATTCTGGATGAGGTGTAAATGGCAATGGCAGAATGATCAACAGCTGCCATGTGAGAGAAAAAATATATGGGCAGAGGTTATGGTCTGAAATTGTTGAACTCTAAATCAAGTTCAGAAGGCTGTAAAGTGCCTAATCGAAAGATGAGGTGCTGCTTCTCGAGCTTACGTTGAGCTTTATTGGAACAGTGTAAGAGGCCGAGGACAGAGAGATCAGTGTGGGAGTGGAGCGGAGAATTAAAGTGACAGGCGACCGGAAGCTCGGGGTCACGCTTACAGACTGAACGGGGGTGTACCGCAAAGCGGTCACCTAAATCTGCATTTGGTCTCCCCACAGTATACTAAATTGCAAGAAGTACAAGCAAATCACTGTTTCACCTGGAAGGAGTGTTTGGGGCCCTGGCCGGCAGGAAGGGAGGAGGCAAAAGGGTATGTGTTGAATCATTTGAGCAGTACATTTTTAGCTCTGGGCTGCAGCTTCAAATCCAGTCCAGACTGATGCGAAGAAAGATTCATACTAATAACATATGGGTATTTATTTAGCATCTGTGGCGAGAGAAGCAGAGTTAACATTTCAGGTTGATGACCTTTCATCAGAACTGGAAGATGTTCGACATAAACAGCTTTTAAGCAAGTGCAGAGTCAGGGAAAAGGGGCAGGGAATGAACGAACAAAGGGGAAAGGTCTGTGATAGGGTGGAGAGCAGGAATGATTAAATGACAAAAGGGATGATGGTGCAAGGCAAAACGAGGTGATAATGGGATGGTAGAAAGAAAAGGTGGGTCCAGAGGAGATGTAAAGGATTACAGAATGTCCAAGAGAAAATGGGAGCGGTGGTAAAGATCTAACGTTGCTAAACACAATGTTCAGGCTGGAAGGCTGTAAAGTGCCTAGTAGAAAGATGATATGCTGTTCCTCGAGCTTCACTCAGAGGGTGGTGAACCTGTGGAATTCTCTACCACAGAAGGCTGTGGAGGCCAAGTCACTGAATATATTTAAGAAGGAGATAGATAGATTTCTGGACACTAAAGGCATCAAGGGGTATGGGGAGAGAGTGGGAATATGGTACTGAGATTGAGGATCAGCCATGATCATATTGAATGGCGGAGCAGGCTCGAAGGGCCGAATGGCCTACTCCTGCTCCTATTTTTCTATGCTTCTATGTTTCTTCCCTTAAGCTTCATTGGAACAGTGTAGGAGTCTGAGGACCGAGACATCAGAGTGGAACTGGGGCAGAGAATTGAAGTTGCAAGCGACAGGAAGCTCAGGGTCACATTTGTGGACTGAATGGAGGTGTTCAGCAAAGTGACCACCCAACCTGAGTTTGGTCTCCCCAATGTAGAGGGGAACCACATTATGAGCAGCGAATATGGTATAGAAGTTAGAAAAAGTACAAGTAAATCACTTTGCTTTATTTATCTCCTCTCTCCAATATGAGCATTTATCAATACAGGGAAGAAAATCATGAATTTTATTTAAGTCAAAGGATTGTGCAGTGTTAGAGGTGTTTAAGATAATGAGATTAATTGATAGGAGAGATAGAGATAAATTATTTCCTCTGGTGGGGGAGTCCGGAACAAAGGGGCATAACATTAAAATAAGAGCTAGGAAGTTCAGGGATGATGTCACAAAGCACTTCTTCACACTAAAGTTGTGGGAATCTGGGACGCTCTCCCCCAAAAGGCTGTTGAGACTCGGTCAATTGAAAATTTCAAAACTGAGATTGATAGATTTTTGTTAGGCAAGATTATTATGGGTTACTGAACCAAAGCAAGTAGTTGGAGTTAAGATACAGGTCAGCCATGATCTAATTGAATGGCGGAACAGGCTCGAGGGGCTGAATGGCCTACTCCTGTTCCTATGTTCCTATGATTGAAACAGCCCCATCCTTTCCCCAAGCATGATCGGTCAACCGAATTATGAGTGGATCAAATCTCTTTGCATAGAAGTGCACAAATGTCAATTTACCTTTTGAAGCATAGCCCTGGCCCCGTTTAAAAGTCAAGGGGGGAGAAATTCGGTATCGCTCCGTTTGGGGCGCAATTGTCGGCCGGGCGCAAAGTTTAGCTCCTGGCGCTAATTATCGCCTCTGACTGCAAACTTGGCTTCTATCGCCCCTGGAGGAGATTGGAGCGCTAAATCAGATGGTACACACCTCTTTTAAGGCGCTAATGCCGAGGAGCGGGGCGCTACCTCAGAGCGCTGGCGAAGCTCATGTGATGTCAGTCAGCAATGGAACACAGACACACTGGCGCCGGCCAGTTCTTAAAGGGGAGGGTCGATCTTGCTCTCCATCCACATCCTGCTCATTGTAGCGTTGAATCTCGGCCTGGAGAGACCTGTACATCAAATCTGCTGGGAAGAACAATGGAGAGCCCCAGGGAAAGAGCTCAGAGTGCAGCCCCCATAGATTCTTCTAAATCGATGCAAGGAAGATCAAATCAAAATGAACCTGCAAAGTGCTGCTCACTACCCAAAACTCCTCAGCACAATGTTGAATATCTCCAGAAGTTTCTCTCACTCGGAATGCGTGGTGCAAAAATGTCGCCGACAAAAAAAGGCAGGAAGCGGTCGTCTTTAAATAGCGCTCCCTCAGTCCCTTCCCGACTGCAAAACGCTCCCCTCAACCTGTCATTGCTAGCGGCAGGCGGAAAGGCAGGGGGGCACCACTCAATATCCGGTCCGGGGTGTTGCACGCTTGACTGACGTCACGATCTGCAAGCGCAGGAGATCGTGGCGGTAGTGTTTAGTGCCGCTGCAAAATGTCTGGTCAATTTCGCGAGCGGTGCAAACAACGCCGCGCCCGGGCGCTAGCTGCTTTGTGCCCCATTAGCGCCCTCTTAAGGCGCTAATGGGAGGCGCAAAGCAACTGAATTTTTCTCCCCCAGTTGTTTTGAAATGATGTTTTTCGGCCACATTTCCTTCAGGTATGTCCTTTTTTCCACTTGCTTAACCCAAGTGTTCCTAATATACTGCAGAAAGATATAACATCCTTTCCTTGCACATGATTGTACGCTGTCCCTGTTACATCAATGAATTTCAATCAGATACTAACACAAGGAAGCACTGAATAGAAGCGCCACTATTTTTTAATAAAGTACAATGGTAAAATCTTGACTGCATGAATGGGATTGACAAATTGAGTGCCCATCACACAGAAAGCTTTGAAACCCAGGATCCTTAAACATGAAATTGCAATTGTGCTATAATGAAAATATACAAACTGTTTGCATGGAGAGCAATGAAAACTGACACTTTTCTTTAGAAGCTCTTTTTTCATATATATGTGTGTCAGAGTTAGGGAAGAACATTTCTCTACACTAAATTGCTTTCCTTGCTCTAACTGGTGGCCCATTTAAGGATTTATTGGCTGTCGACAGTACTGTGGTAATCAGATGCATTGCTCAATTTGTACACGTATTCGAGCAGGGAATCTCAGGTGAGTTATGGTGACAGTCCGATAGTCACTGCAGATGGAAATGGTTCATTCTTAAGCCTTCAGATTTTAGGGTCAAACCGGATAATTACCTCTCAAAAGATGAATCCGAAAATGAGGCGTAAACCCAATTTAACCTAGAAATGTCACTGCCTGCATACTGTATCTTTGCTGTGGTGCTCACAACCACTTTCCAGGGAGGACTACAGAGTAGAATTTCTAAATTTGCCGATGACACCAAACTTTTGGGTGTGGCAAACAGTGAGGATGATACCAATCGACTGTAATAGGACATAGAAAGGCTAGCAGAATGGGCAGACAAGTGGCAGATGGAACTTAATATAGAGAAGTGTGAGGTGATGCATTTCGGCAGTAGGAACAGGGAGAGGCAAGATACACTTAATGGCATAGTTTTAAAGAGTGTGCAGGGACAGAGGTGACCTGGGAGTTAATGTGTATAAGACCCTGAAGGTGGCGGGACATATTGAGAGAGTGGTTAGTGTCTTGTTTTGCACTAAAATAATAAATTACAGGACAACAGAGTATTACAGTTTAAACTCTTTTATGAAGCATCAGGTCTGTGATCTCAATCATACAGCACAGTGGGGACAAGATGGAGTTGGGACCCCTAGCCTGGGTCTTCCAAAACAATAGTTGTCCTTACAGATGCCTGCAGGCCAATGACAACTCAGCATGTGATCACATGTGAATATAATAGGTATTCCTTACAGATGCCTGCGGGCCAATGATAATTCAATATGCAAATGTTACATCCCCTTTCTTTTAAAAGAAAAATGTTATGCATTACTTTTAAACCTTTCTTCTACATAATGTTCTCGGTAGCATAAACATATAAGTAAACTCAGCATTTAACTAGCACTGAAAATATCTCAACATTTCAATAACGATGTACAGTTTTTTTTTTAGGGCAGCGATCCGCCTACACCCTTTGACAGTTCACAAGTCAAGGATAACTCTAGGCTTGACCTCTTGTCCCGAACTTGTGTGGTATGGAACTGAGCATGCTCCTGAATCGGTCAACAAATCAGGTTCAGGTTTAGGTTCAGGTAAGTATGATGTGTTTTGTGTATTGCTCTGTTCATCACGCTCTGTTGAACTGATCCTCTCGTCGGAATGACGGTGTTGTTCCTTGGTGTTCAGGAGGTGCCTGCGATTATGGCGGTACACCTGTCCTTCTGGGGTGCGGACATGATACGATCGCTCAGTGTCAGCTGGCTGGATGACGACTGCTGGCTTCCAGTAGTCATGCTCCTGGATTCTGACAGATTCTCCATTGTGCAGCGGTGGCAGTAGTCTAGCTGACCTGTCATAATATCTCTTTTGGTGTTGCTGTCTCTGTACACGTTTTGCATGCACTTGCTTGCAGCTGATGACCTCTGGCTGCAGCTGCTGGTTGGTGCTTGGAAGGATTGAGTGAAGTCTGCGGCTCATCAACAGCTGTGCTGGTAACATGAAGTTGTCAACCGGAGTGTTGCGGTACTCAAGGAGACTGATGTAGGGGTCTCTTTTGTCCGCTTTGGCTTTGTCCATGAGTGTTTTTGCACTCTGGACAGTTTTTTCAGCAAGGCCATTACTTTGAGGGTAATGTGGGCTTGATGTGACATGTGTGAAATCCCATGCCTTGGCAAACGACTCGAACTCTTTTGATTTTTATTGGGGGCCATTGTCTGAGACTAAAGTCTCTACCATGCCATGCTTGGCAAAGGCTGCCTTTAGCTTGTGGATCACAGCTGCAGATGTGGTGCTGTGAAGCTTGTCCAGTTCAAAAAATCTGCTGTAGTAATCAACAGTCATTATGTAGTCCTCGTTGTTCCATGTGAACAGATCCATTGCCGCAACCTGCCAGGGCCTGTCTGGGATATGGTGAGGTATCATGGGCCCTTTGACATTTGATGGGCGGCGTTCTAGACAAATGGAACATGTTCCGACAATGTCCTCAATGTGTTTGCACATTCCGGGCCAAAACATAATGTCATGTGCTCTTTGTTTGCATTTTTCCATGCCCATATGTCCAGCATGAATTTTTATCAACATCTCTTCTCTGAGGCTGGTAGGAATGATGATTTTCTCCCCTTTGAAGACGATTCTGTTGATTTGTGACAGTTCGTCTCTGTGGTTCCAGAATTCAGATATGCTCTGAGGGCATTTCCTCCTTTCCTCAGGCCATCCTTCATGTATGACTTTGCTCAGCAGTGTGAGTTGTGCATCTTTCTCTGTTGCTGCTTGGATCTCCTTCAGTTTTGAGTCACTCACAGGTAAGCTGTTATACACCGTGTGCAACTGCACATCCATGCCTTCACTGAGGCTGCTGTCCTGGTAGCTAAGAGACTCATCTTTATCGGCATATTCACAGTCTTTTAACAGCAGTTTTAACTCAGTCACGAACTGTTCAAATGACTCACTCGCTCCTTGTACTTTCTCTTGAAACTTGTACCTAGCGAATGTCGTATTTGTCTTGGGCATCACATATGATTCAAAACGGTCAAAATTACTTTTCAGTACCTTTGCTTCATCCGCGGTGAGAGACCATGTGTTAAAAATGTCTCTCCCTTTTTCTCCGATCCACAGGAGTAGGTAGCTGCATCTTTCTTTCTCCCCTTTGCTTTTCAACGGACCCGAGAATAT
Source organism: Somniosus microcephalus (assembly GCF_052327205.1). Classification (NCBI taxonomy): domain Eukaryota; kingdom Metazoa; phylum Chordata; class Chondrichthyes; order Squaliformes; family Somniosidae; genus Somniosus; species Somniosus microcephalus. The sequence goes on along the minus strand of NC_140993.1, from coordinate 40,840,473 downwards.
CAACTGCATGTGTTGCTTGAAGTTGCACCATTCTCTATGTAAGTTCAAAGATTCCCAATTCATTCGAGGTAAGGGAGCTCCAACGATGTACATTTCAAATCCCACTTCTGACACCATGTCTTGTTTTGCACACTTTGTACAAAAATAATAAATTGCAGGACAACGGAGTATTACAGTTTAAACTCTTTTATGAAGCATCAGGTCTGTGCTCTCAATCATACAGCACAGTGGGGACAAGATGGAGTTAGGACCCCTAGCCTGGGTCTTCCAAAACAATAGTAGTCCTTACAGATGCCTGCGGGCCAATGATAATTCAATATGCAAATGTTACAGTTAGCAAAGCAAATGGGATCTTGGGCTTTATAAATAGAGGTATTGAGTACAAAAGTAGAGAAGTTATGCTGAACCTTTATAAAGTGTTGCTTAGGCCACAACTGGAGTATTGCATCCAGTTTTGGTCACCACAATTTAGAAAGGTTGTGAAGGCACTTGAGAGGGTGCAGAGGAAATTTACCAGAATGCTTCCGGGGACGGGGGATCTTGGCTACAAGGACAGGTTGGAGAAGCTGGATTTGTTTTCATTAGAGCAAAGGAGTTTGAGGGGTGATTTAATAGAGGTGTACAAGATTATGACAGGTTTGGGTAGGCTAGTTGCAGAAAGGCTGTTCAAGGACTAGGGGACACAGACTTAATGTTTTGGGCAAGAGATACAGGGGGGATGTGAGGAAAAACTTTTTTACGCAGCGAGTGGTGAGGACCTGGAACTCGCTGCCGACGGAAGTGGTGGAAGCGAAGACACTCAATGTTTTCAAGGAGAGACTGGATAGGCACTTGAGGGAAATAAACATGCAGGGCTACGGGGATAGAGCTGACTGAGTGGATTCCTCTGCAGAGAGCTGGCACAGACTCGATGGGCTGAATGGCCTCCTTCTGTGCCATTATGACTCTATGACTATGTCTCTATGACTTCCTTTCTCGGTACCAGCTGGTGACAACAACATGGAGCACTCTTTGAATCACCAAAGAGACAGCTGAACAGTTCCTCAGAGGAGTCAAAGAAAATGCTAAAGTTGCAGCCAATAATGTATTATAGTTTGTTAAGACAGTGTAAGTATTTATCATTTACTTACTAATTGATCTCCTGTGGCATTGTAAGTTGAAAAACATGGTCAACTCTCAAACCTGTTTCTGATGTTTTCATGTTGCTGTTGCTCTCTCTCTGTCCTCTTCTGGTTCTGTCTCCTTCTTTCTTTTCTCTGATTCACTCTTCTTTCAGGTAGGAGTTAGATTTTATGACATGGTGAGGTGGGGGTGGGTGAAACAACAACAACAACAACTTGTATTTATATAGCGCCTTTAATGTAGTAAAACGTCCCAAGGCGCTTCACAGGAGTATTGTGAGGCAAAAAAAATGATATCAAAGGAGCTACTAACACTGCAGGCTGCATTTGAGGTGGGACTAGGGCTGCGAATATAAGATAGTGTATAATATAATAAGTTAACAGCTTGGTATAGTTAAAGGGTATCATGGTATAGTTAGCATAGAGGGCTACAGTAAAGGAGAAAGTGTAGAAACCGCAGACCTATATTGGGCATGATTCAGCAGAAATCTTAGAACATCTGGTGAGAAATAAGGTACAATAGCCTAACAATTTAGAAGTCAGTATTACTATCTTTGTATCATCAGAATGTATTCTGTATTCATGGTTTATATTAGGTTGTTAGGATTCAGCAGGCCAAAGATAAGCAAGCTGGATGTGTTGTCAGTTTAAGGCAACTTAAGAAGCATCAAAGCATTTATTTGAAGAATTGTGGCTAATTTGGAGACAAATGGGGTCATTTTGACTTTGTGCGATAGTGGCTTTCAAATCTGTTCATTAAACAAAGGATAAGGAGCAGGTGATAGAGTACTCGGCATGAGTCTATATAAAATCCAACAGCCAACTCTGATTGGATGTATTCCTGGAGGTTTGATCATGCGACACTCAACCATGTGACACCTGATCGCTGCAATTTACAAATGTTATTGCACTTACTTTATAAGGGTTGTGTCCGCTTTAAGGGAATGTCTTTTTGTGGTTTCTTTTTAATTAAACTGGTACTTAAATTGGCTTCTTGTTGCTTGAGAAGGTTGTGGGTCCAAGTCCCACTCCAGGGACTTGTGCACATAAAGCTAGGCTGATACTCCAGTGCAGTGCTGATGGAGTGCTGCACTGTCAGAGGTGCCGTCTTTTGGATGAGACGTTAAACCGAGGCCCTGTCTGCTCTCTCAGGTGGAATTAAAAGATCCCATGGCATTATTTTGAAGAGGAGCAGGGGAGTTATCCCCGGTGTCCTGTGTAGTGTATGTGCTTTAAGTCAGAACTACTTTTTACAGCTCCTGTATACTGTAGTACCGGCAGTAACCACACCGGTATATAAGCTGTGCGCATGCCTCTGTACTCCAGTCTAGAGATGACCCTCCTCCAGTAAAGACCTGTTGTTTGTTTATGTACCGCATCCATGTAATTCTTTATCCACTGAACCACGGATCTAACAGTGGCGACGAGTTTTGATGCGAATCTACCTGCAACATTAAAAAAAAAAATAGTCGAGTCCAGGAGCACGGGCGTCGACCGCGAGCAACCGCCCAGCAGTCAGGCAGAGATCCAACTTCATGGGGAGGCTGTGGAGAGCCGGGCTTGGTTCCCCAGCCACAACGAGCAGTAAGAGACTGACGACAGGTCCTGAGCAGACCCTTCCCGAGCAGCGGCTGGAGCCGACCGATGGCAGAGAGAGAGAGCCGGGCAGCGTCGATGGGGTAAGAAAAAGGGTGAAGAGAGCAGGGCGCAGCCGGGGGTTGATCACCGAGCGGCGTCGTGGAAAAATACTGCAAAACCGGAGAGAGAGAGGGTAAGAAACAGCCGGGTTCTAGACTGAGCGACGTCGACAAATATCAAGAGAAGAACGCGCAGAGCACAGCCAGGGATCACGGGCTGATCAGGGTCCGCGGGGCGAAGCAAGGGGAGACGCCATTGAGCTGCGGAGAAGCAGGGAGAGCGCGGGAGACGCCATTGAGCCGCGGAGAAGAAGGAAGAGCGCGGGAGACGCCATTTTGTGAAGCCGCAGCGGAGAAGACGGGCGAGCGCGGGAAGGAAGGAAGGCACGGGAGATGCCATTTTGTGCCAGCGGAGAAGAAGGGGAAGCGCGGGAGGCGCCATTGGTGGTAGTTAACGCACAACCAAGGATGCCGAAGAATGGCAGTATCTCTACGTTCGACAATGAAATCGAAGATTGGGCGACATATGTGGAACGTATTGAGGTGTACTGCAGGGTGAATGAAGTGCCAGATGCTAATAAAGCACTGGTTCTGTTAAATTCCATGGGTGCAAAAACTTATGGGTTACTGCGAAATCTAATAACCCCAGAGAAGCCGGTAAACAAGAATTTTGAAAGCATAGTAGAAATCCTACAGGACCACTTAAGCCCCACACTGCTGCTGATAGCAGAACGATTTAATTTCCATAAAAGGAACCAACACAAAGACGAAAGCAATGCTGAGTACCTAACGGAACTGCGCAAGCTATCAAAATACTGCCAGTTTGGAGCGGGACTAGCAGGCACGTTAAGGGACAAGTTTGTGTGTGGGCTACAAAGTGAAGGACCCCAGAAACGGCTTCTATCAGAAAAGGACCTTACGCTGGACAAAGCTTTCAGTATGGCAGTATCACACGAAGCAGCCGCAAGGGGTGCTGCAGAGATACAACGGAGACCGCAAGAATACGGCACCAACGAAATGACCTATGGAACAGGGAAGTGCTATCGTTGCGGCAGAACAACACATGACCAGAAAGATTGTTGGTTCAAGGACCAAGTGTGCAGACAGTGTGGGAAAGCAGGACACATAGCAAGAAACTGCAGGTCTGGGAAGAAAACCAACAGTAAGAAATCTCCACAGGAGAAGTACAAAAAGGTACACCAGGTGATGGACAGTGGTTCAGATGAACAGAAAATTGACACAGACTCCGGAAGCAAGGAGCTGGGTTGTCTGAAACTACATAATGTAACCGAAATAGAGGATCACCAGACTATTTGGGTTACACTCAAGATAGACGGAGTCCAAGTGGAAATGGAATTGGACACAGGGTCAGCTCTAACAGTCATAAATCAAAGAGACTACAAGCGGCTATTTTCACACATACCCTTGAAAGCTACAGAGATTGTCTTGAAGGCGTATACAGGGCAAAAAGTCTACCCCAAAGGAAAAATAAGGGTGAAAGTGACATATAAAGGGCAGGAAATACCTAAAATGGATATATATGTATTGCCAAATGGAGGACCATCACTGCTAGGACGTGAGTGGATCCGGAAGATACATTTAGATTGGCATTCCATACAGGCACTGAAGGTGGAGGCCAAAAAGGATGACGACGTCACACTTGGACGACTGTCAAAAATGCTAACTGATGCAAAAGAAGTGTTCCAGGAGGGACTAGGAACACTAAAAGGAATAACAGCAACAATTAAAATAGAGGATAATGCAAGCCCAAAGTTTCTGAAGGCCAGACCAGTGCCTTATGCGATCAGACCAGCGGTTGAAGCAGAGCTGGAAGGGTTGGAACGTTCAGGAGTACTGTCCAAAGTGGACTTGAGCGAGTGGGCTACACCCATCATCCCTGCAATGAAGAGGTCATTGAGTAATACGCCTGGGGAACCAAAGAAGATCCGCATCTGTGGGGATTTTAAGGTGACAGTGAACCCAGTCCTTCACATGGGGCAATATCCGCTTCCACGAATTGAGGATATTTTCGCCTCGCTATCTGGTGGTAAACGCTTCACCAAAATTGATCTAGCCCAGGCGTACTTGCAAATGGAGGTAGAAGAAGCTTTGAAACATTACCTTACGATCAACACCCATAAAGGTCTCTGTCAATACAACCGGCTGGTGTTTGGAGTAGCCTCGGCTCCGGCTATCTGGCAAAGGGCGATGGATCAGGTCCTGCAAGGGATTCCAGGGACCCAGTGTTATTTGGACGACATCTTGGTCACGGGCAAAAATGACGGTGATCACCTCGCTAACTTGCAGAAGGTGCTCGCCAGATTAAAGGAATATGGGCTACGAGCTAATCGCCACAAGTGCGAGTTTTTCCAGAAACAGATCTCGTATTGTGGCCACGTCATCTATGAAGAGGGGTTACATAAGTCCCCTGACAAGATTGAGGCAGTAGTCAAGGCTCCAGCACCGGAAAATGTGTCACAACTGAGGTCGTTCCTCGGGCTGGTAAACTATTACCACAAGTTCTTACCAAATTTGTCTACGGTACTACACCCGCTGAACACCCTACTGCAAACAGGGGTACCATGGAAGTGGGATGACGAATGTAGACGAGCTTTCCAGAAGTGTAAAGAATTGATCACATCAAAAGAGGTGTTGGCCCATTTCAACCCAGCACTACCAATTCGTTTGGCATGTGATGCATCACCCTACGGCATTGGAGCGGTGCTGTCGCACAAATTCCCAGACGGGTTGGAGAAGCCAGTGGCCTTTGCGTCTCAGTCACTAACCTCAGCCGAGCACAATTACGCCCAGATTGACAGAGAGGCCCTCAGCCTAGTATGGGGAGTAAAAATATTCAACCATTATCTGCATGGGCAGAAGTTCACCTTGCTGACTGACCACCAACCACTTGTCTCCATCTTTAACCCTAAGAAGGGTGTGCCAGTAATGACTGCACAGCGGTTACAAAGATGGTCCCTGTTTCTAGGGGCGAATCAATATGAAATAGAATATAAAGGCACGAAACAGCATGGGAATGCTGATGGGCTATCGCGTCTGCCACTGCCTACGGTGGAGGAAGCACCAGCAGTGGACCCTATTGAGATATTTTATTCGTCGATAATTGAACAATTGCCAGTAACAAACGCGGATATAGAGAAGGAGACCCGCAATGATCCGACGCTGTCACGGGTATATGAATTGACGGTGAGGGGATGGCCAACACATGGCGACTCACTGTTGCCAGCATTCTCATCCAGAAGAGAACAGCTGTCAGTATGCCAGGGGACAGTGATGTGGATCCAGAGTGGTGATTCCACCCAAGTTAAGGGAGAGAGTGCTAAAGGAGCTACATGAAGGTCATCTGGGGGGAGTGAAAATGAAAAGCCTTGCTAGGGCTTATGTGTGGTGGCCGGGAATCGATCAACAAATCGAAGACCTAACTAAGAGCTGCTTAGGATGCCAGAAGGTCCAAAATGCACCACCACATGCCCCTCTACACCCATGGGAGTGGCCCTCCTCTCCATGGCAATGGGTGCACATTGATTTCGCTGGTCCATTCATGGACTCAATGTTCTTAATAGCAGTGGATGCTCATTCAAAGTGGCCTGAGGTGATAAAGATGTCTTCAACCACTACAGAGAAAACGATTGCAGTCCTACGGACCATATTTGCCAGAAACGGGTTGCCAGACCACAGTTTGTGTCCGACGAGTTCCAAAAATTCATGAAAAGGAATGGGGTAAGGCATTACACATCCGCCCCGTATCATCCAGCCACCAATGGATTGGCTGAGAGGTTCGTACAAACCTTTAAGAAGGCGATAAAGGCCATGTGCGACGAGGAAATTCCACTACAGCATAAGATGGACAATTTCTTATTAGCCTACCGAAACGCGACACATGCAGTTACCAACCAGACCCCGGCCATGATGTTCTTTAACAGAAGGTTGAGATCTCGTCTGGATTTGCTCAGACCAAATGTGTGAAGAAATGTTGAGGACATACAATTCCAGCACATCAACGAGAAGCCGACAAGGAGCTTCAATGTAGGGCAACCAGTCTTGGCCCGTGACTATCGAACAGAGAAGTGGCAACCTGGAACGATATGTACAAGGCAGTGGCCATTAATGTACACAGTGGATGTCGGGGAGAACATTGTGAGACGCCACGTCGATCAGATCTTAGCGTCACAGGAAGGCGTCAACCCCATGTCTCGAGTACCTGGGGATGAACCCGACATACCGGTAGCATTTACTTCAGACCCAGTAGCAGTGGAACCTGATGAACTACCCGATGAAAATCAAATCAAATCAACTTTTATTGTCATTGTTACTGCACAAGTGCAGTACAACGAAATGTAGGCTTGCGGCTCCCGAGAGTGTACATTTAGATTAAGACATTTAAACATTCCACATACATTTGTCTTGTAATACATTAACATAAACATAACCATAATAAAGTGCATTGGCAGATGTGCAGGCTTTAGAGTTTATATGTGGGGTCAGAATCGCCTCTGCACCAAGAACAAGAACCTCCTGAAAGGCGCTATCCCGAAAGGGTCAGGAAGCCGCCCCAAAGACTGAATCTATAAATGGACTTTTTGTTATTGAATGTACATGTAAAAATGTAATTGTTATTTGAATATTAAGGGGATATCATTAATCTAAAAAGGGAGGAATTGTAGTGTATGTGCTTTAAGTCAGAACTACTTTTTACAGCTCCTGTATACTGTAGTACCGGCAGTAACCACACCGGTATATAAGCTGTGCGCATGCCTCTGTACTCCAGTCTAGAGATGACCCTCCTCCAGTAAAGACCTGTTGTTTGTTTATGTACCGTATCCGTGTAATTCTTTATCCACTGAACCACGGATCTAACATCCTGGCCAATAGTTATCCCTCAATCCACATAACAAAAACAGATTATCTGGTCATTATCACATTGCTGCTTGTGGGAGCTTGCTGTGGGCAAATTGGCTGCCGCGTTTCCCATGTTACAACAGTGACTGCACTTCAGAAAAGTGCTTCATTGGCTGTAAAGCGCTTTGAGACGTCTGGTGGTAGTGAAAGGCGCTATATAAATGCAAGTCTTTCTTTTTTCTTTCTTTCAGCAACTCTGGAGACTTTTTGACATATTCATAAAAGTCAGCGCAAGTCATGATGTAGTTCAGCAGCACCTGCAACTTTGTCCCACTGGACATTCACTTAACTGATTCCTTTCTTTGCTCTGGCATTGAGTCATTAAGCTAAAAATCCTTTTGTGGTCTGCGTTTGAGACTGGGATTGAAAGCGTGAAAGGTGCAAGTTTGTAAGGTGGCTGTTTTCACCGTGTGTTGTTGGTTTGAAAACTTCCACTGATCTTTGAATGATTTTTTGCTCCTTTGAAATGATTTCTCTTATTTGCTGTAAAAATGCAGTAGTCATTTACCATGTCAAAATCAATCTCAATGCGAAGACCTACAGTATCTCATCATTAGACCATTTGTTTCATTTTCTATTGAGAGGACGGACATTTGTTTGAACAGATGTCTTCAAATTATACCATTTCTCAAAGTAAGTGGTGTATCTTGACAATCCCTTATCTGCTTCCTCCTCAAATTTCCTCCTCTTTGATAGAGAGACATTAGGCAAAATAGCCTGAGCTAATTGTCCTCTTTCCTACTCTGTAGTTTAGAATGAAGACCTTCCATGATACAGTCTAGCGCTGTGCAGGTGGCATTGCTGCATTCTCGTTTATTGAGTGCTTCATAAAATATTCCCATCAGGTTATGCATGAAGTAAATGTAACAAAGAGGAGGAGACTTCTGATCATCCTCACTGAATGCTTCCCAACCTTTGAATTTTCTTCTTCCCCACTCTGAATTGAAATATGCCTTTAATGCAGGCCAGCATTGTAGGCACATGGCGCAGAAGTTCCTTATATTCAATTTCTACAAAGCTGAAAAATGAACTGTGAGTTTCTGTCCTTTTAGAGGAAGGAGGCATTCCATGCCAAAACTCAAAGCTTCCATGCCATTTTTAACACAGTTATGAATTACATGGTACTTGGACCCCAACCATGAATCACTTTGCTCTTCAGTCACTTTAGCTTCTGGTAAACTGACCTTTGTTTCCCAAAATTTGCAAAGATGTTATCAGCTACATAGGGTGAAATGCAGTTTATACCAAGGCCATCCTCTTCCATAATGTTCGAAAGGCATACATGCAATGGTATCACTTGTCTTATTGTTATCATGGGAAAAATCAAGTAAGCCATATTTAATCCCTTGCGTCCTTGAAAAATAAACCAACGACTACAGGGAAAAACGAGGTGACTGTCCCAATTGAGAAAAAAAAGGTTCTAGTTCAAGATCATGAACTAAAACTTCCTGCAATTTCAAAGCCAAAACATTCTTGGCAATGCTCATTGCTTTTGTGCATACTTAAGACTTTTTTTTTTGCAATTCCAGAATTCAGCAGAAACTTTGGACGCAATTTATTACCACAATTTGACTGAAATAACTTAAGTGATGAATCACGGCCATGGTAAATTTCTCCAATTTCCGCTGCTGTCACTAGATTCTTCTGAGGTATGTCAAATGCTTGATGACACAAAATGCATACAGCCATGAATTCATCAACTTTTTTCATTGAGTTTTTATACTCGGGGTCATTGTAAGTACAATATTACCTGTTCCTTTTCACGTTACCTTTGGAGCCACTATGTTGTCAAGGGCCACCGCCGAGATTCTCTATTGAAAACAAGATTAGGGCAAAATGCTGTTATTGCTTGTGAACTGAAGTTACGCTTGGTTGCTATGGGTAAAGTGAGACAGTTCCGACTTTATGGTAGCATCGCGGTTGGTCGCACTTGCAGCACCAGCACACTGAACGCACGGTCGCACCAGTGAGATGGTGAAGTGGTTTTTCTCCTGGGTCCCTTAACTTGCTCTCAGCAAAGTCCAGGAAGATCAATCTTTAACTCATAGGGCTCGATTTTCATCGGGTCGTTGAGCTGGAATTGGAGGTGTGTGGAGAGTTAAAATTGCAAAAACTGGCGGGCGGGCCTAACCCCACCTCCATCCCACCTCCAAGCAATTTTCATTAAATCATGTCTACTGGTCCCGTCTCCGTCCCCCCTCCAAGAGGCGGGATAGGCAGATAAGGCCCTTAGAAGCACTAAATTGCCTCTATAATGCCATTTTGTTAGGCCTTGGTGATTTTAACCCTTTTCCAACGTGAAGCACGCCTGTTCTGAAACACAACGGTGAAACCTGACGGTAGCACAATTGGATTGCAGACTATTAGCTGCAGCTCCACCATTAAATAGGATATTTGATCAGCCATCATTTGCAGGTGGCAGGACTTTGTTGTCTCAGGTCTGGGGGAACTTTTAGAAGGCATAACCACAGCTGTGGAAGTTTGGAGCCTGACACCCATCTCCAGTGTGACCCCCTGGGAAACCCCTCTCGCCACCTTCACTGAGCGCTTCCTCAACTGAGGCATATACCAAGTAATCCTAAGCCCTCAATGTGGAAGTCCCATTCGTGAAATGACACACGCCACAACTACAGCAGTAGCCATCAGATTTTTTATTTACAGTAATCATCTGATGGCTTTTTAACATAAAACATCAAATTTCACCTAAGCGACTACCCTCATGACTATTTGTGCAGTATCTCTCTCTTACGCATGCTCCTACGTGGTGCTTCCCCTGTGGTTTCAGCAGATGTGGAGGCCCTATGCTCACTTTCTTGCTGCTCCTATCTCGACACCTTTGGCGGGCGTCCTCTGTGGTTGCAAACCTGTGAGGGCTTGTCAACAGTCTGCTGCTCCTGCGGCTGTGCAGGGGTTGAGACGTCGATCTCAGATGGGTGTGGACTCTGGTGGGGCTCTGACCGAGGGCGCTGCAGTGACATGGAAGTGTGAGCGCTTGGAGAGGAGCCCCCAGTTCCTTGATGTCTGCCACCAACTTCCCTCTCATGGGTCAGGTCCCCCTCAGTGCTTGCAAGTGGCTTGAGAGCACCTTGCTGCACATCAGGGGGGCCATGGGGATCCGTATCTGCACTGGCAGTCCTACTCAGGAGGACTTCGATGAAGGTCTGGTTTCTCTGTTCAAAAGATGACCATCGCTCCTCCAGAGATGTCATTCTATTCAGAACACTCACCATGTTTTCTGCACTCTGGTGACTTATCACCTCCATGGAGTTTGCCATCCTTTCCATGGTGATGCGTTCATGCACCAATGACTCCACAAAGGCTCTGCTCATTTTCGCAATGGACTCCTCCATTCGCTCCATGATCATAAGTCCATCTTTTAGAGCTTCAGAATCATTATCAGCGACTCATGCAATGTCAATGAGAGAGATGGAAAACTACTCTGTCACCAGCTTGCTTGGAGGCACCCGTCTGTCCGTCCCCCACTTGCGCATCGTCCTCCACTCCCACAATCTCCAGGACTGCATCCTCCCAGGGGGTGAGCTGGGCTACTGAAGGTAGCCCTCCTCTTGTCCTCGCTCTTTCCCTCTTATTGTGAGCTCTCTTTTCCTGCAATGAGAGAGACGAGTGGAGTTTGAGTGAGAATGAAGGAGTGAGTGTAGAGAATCCATAGCATAGATGCTTAGAAGGAGACAAAAATGGAGTGAGGTGGCAAGACCAAGGGCCCTCCCTGCGTGTTGTAGGTTGTTTTCATAGCATCACGGTGTGAGGGCTGCATAGTCGAATAGTTAGGTGAATGCGACCAGAGAGAGAGAGGGAATGGGTAAGGGTGCATGGATGTCAGTGTCAAGTGGGCTGTGGAGGAAGAGATTGCTAAAGCTGAGTGCTGGTGAGGAGAGGCAATGGGGATCAGATTGAGGGTTATGGGAAAGTCATAGGCTTTAATCGACTTGTAACAAAACATGTAGGTCTAGTTAGTAGTCACTAGCTTCCTGTTTCCAGACAGTCTCTGGCCAAGGTGGGCCCACGCCCGAGTATTTATACTCCTCAGGCGGTGCCCTCAGCTGGCCATTCAGTAGTACTTCTTGTAGAAGTTGCAATTTATGACACTCACTTTTCCAGTGCGCAGAATGTCATGAAACCTATTCTTGCACTGAAGCCAGGTTCTGCGGGTTATCGGCAAAGAGTTGACCTCCTGGGCCACCTGGATCCACACAGCCTTGGTCTGCTGGGGAGGCTTCTTCCTCCCTGAAGAAGGGAAGAGCACCTCTTTATTGGCTCTTGCTCCCTCCACTAAAGCTTGCAGGGCAACGTCATCAAACCTGGGAGCAGACCTAGGTCTCTCGCTGGTCATTTTGCCTCCAGGTCCCTCTAACATGAAAGGCCAAAAGGTTGGCAGTCTGCAGAAGAAGCAAGGCTTGTTGCAGACCTTAAATGCAGCAGCAATGATGACGTCATTGGAGGCGACTTTCAGACTGGAAAAACTCATTGGCCATGGGTTCCCACACGTTGGAACTCAATTGGCCAATTAAGTTAAAATCGCATCATTCTCCCACATCAATTTAGAATCAGGTGGCTAACACGAAATGTGGATTACACGACCCCAGCCCGTCCCAGTATCAAAATCCAGCCCATAGTGTCCAAAACAATCCAGGAGGATTGGCAGCTATAGATGTCTGCAAACACATAAAAAATTAATACAACCAAAATTCTTTCACCAGACTGATACTAAGGTTCAGAGGATTAAATTATGAGGATAGGGTGCATAAATCTGGCTTGTATTCCCTTGAGTATATAAGATTGAGGGGTGATCTGATTGAGGTGTTTAAAAGGTTAAAAGGATTCGATAGGATAGATACAGAGAAATTATTTCCTCTCATAGGGGAATCAAGAACGAAGGAAATAAAGAATACTTTTTCACACAAGTGGTCGTGGAAATCCTGGAATTTTTCTCCCCAAAAGGCTGCTAAGCCAATTGGAGTTTTCAAGATTGAGGTTGATACATTTTGTTGGGTGCGGGTATCAAGGGATATGGAGCTAACGCAAGTAAATGGAGTTGATGCACAGATCAGCCTGGGTGTGAGCAGTGAGGCGAGCAGCGAGGCTAAAAACCGGCAGCAAGGCCCGACCAGAGCATCGGACCTGGGTGTGAGCAGCGAGGTGAGCAGCGAGGCTTAAAACCATCAGCGAGGCCCGACCAGAGCGACGGACCTGGATATGAGCAGTGAGTCTTACCAATTCAACAGCGGGGGAGAGAGGTAAAAAGTAATCAAAGTGTGATGTCACCAGGAAGCAGGTAAGTGATTGGTTGGTGAGCATTTCTCTCTTTTTTTAAACTTTAACTCTGTGGTTTATAGTTTCTAAGGTCTCTCTGGTGTAGCGGGGACTGTTGGTAAACCAGTTAACTGTAGTGTAATTAGTGGGATTCATTGATTTAATTTAAATTCAATTAATTAAAGGGTAAGTCATGGCAGGACAGCCCGGCCACGTGATATGCTCCTCCTGCGAAATGTGGGAACTCAGGGACACTTCCTGTGTCCCTGACAACTACATGTGCAGGAAGTGCATCCAGCTGCAGCTACTGACAGACTGCATTGCGGCACTGGAGCTGCGATTGGATGCATACTGGAGCATGCACGATGCTCAGGACATCGTGAATAGCACATTTACAGAGTTGGACACACCGCAGGACAGGAAGAAAGGGAACGGGTGACCAACAGGCAGAGTACTAGGCGCAGGCAGGTCGTGCAGGGGTCCCTTGTGGCCATCCCCCTCTCCAAAAGATACACCACTTTGAGTACTGTTGGGTGGGATGGCTTATCAGAGGAAGGCAGCAGCAGCCAAATTCCTGGCACCAGGGGTGGCTCTGCTGCACAGAATGGGAGGAAAAAGAGGGGTGGAGCTATAGTAATAGGGGATTCAATTGTAAGGGGAATAGATAGGCGTTTCTGCTGCCGCAAACGAGACTCCAGGATGGTATTTTCCTCACTGGTGCAAGGGTCAAGGATGTCTCCGAGCGGCTGCAGAACATCTTGGAAGGGGAGGGTGAACAGCCAGCTGTCGTGGTGCATATAGGCACCAATGATATAGGTAAAAAGCGGGATGAGGTCCTAAAAGTGGAATATAGGGAGTTAGGAGATAAATTAAAAAACAGGACCTCAAAGGTAGTAATCTCAGGATTGCTACCAGTACCCTCTTTTTCCTCCCATTCTGTGCAGCATTCACGATACTCAGGACATCGTGAATAGCACATTTACGAAGTTGGACACACCGCAGGTAGAGGTTGGACAGAAAGAAAGGGAACGGGTGACCAACAGGCAGAGTACTAGGCGCAGGCAGGTAGTTCAGGGGTCCCCTGTGGCCATCACCCTCTCCAACAGATACAACAGAGTAGAAATAGAAGGATACTTCAGATGAATACGTGGCTAGAGGAATGGTGCCAAGGGGAGGGATTCAAGTTCCTGGGACATTGGAACCAGTTCTGGGGGAGGTGAGACCAGTTCAAACCGAACGGTTTGCACCTGGGCAGGGCTGGAACCGATGTCCTAGGGGGAGTGTTTGCTAGTGCTGTGGGGGAGGGTTTAAACGAAAATGGCAGGGGGTTGGGAACCTGAGCAGGGAGACAGAGGAAAGGAAAACAAGGATTAAAGCAAAAGATAGGAAGGAGAAAAACAAAAGTGGCAGTCAGAGAAATCAACGGTTTAAATCAAACGCGGCCACAGTAAATAATAATTCTAATAGGTCTAAGAGCGTTAAAAAAACAAGCCTGAAGGCTTTGTGTCTCAATGCGAGCAGCATTTGTAATAAGGTGGATGAATTGGCTGTGCAAATAGAGGTAAACGAATATGATTTGGTTGGGATTACGGAAACGTGGCTCAAGGATGGCCAAGACTGGGAACTCAACATCCAGGGGTATTCGATATTCAGGAAAGATAGGCAAAAAGGAAAGGGAGGTGGGGTAGCATTACTGGTTAAAGAAGGGATTAACACAATTGTAATGAAGGATATTAGCTCTGATGATGTGGAATCTGTATGGGTAGAATTGAGGAATACTAAGGGAAAAAAAACATTAGTGAGAGTGGTATATAGACCTCCAAACAGTAAGGCGGAGGCTGGGGATGGCATTAAAAGGGAAATTAAAGAAGCGTGCAATAAGGGCACAGCAGTCATCATGGGTGACTTTAATTAACATATAGATTGGGCCAACCAAATTAGTAACAATACTGTGGCGGAGGAATTCCTGCAGTGTTTATGGGATGGTTTCCTGGACCAATATGTCGAGGAACCAACCAGAGATCAGGCCATCTTAGACTGGGTATTATGTAACGAGAAAGGATTAGTTAGCAATCTTGTTGTACGAGGCCCCTTGGGTCGGAGCGATCATAATATGATCGAATTCTTCATTAAGATGGAGAATGAAGTAGTTGACTCAGAGACTAGGGTCCTCAATTTAAATAAAGGAAACTACGATGGTCTGAGGAGCGAGTTGGGTTGGATTGATTGGAGAATGGCACTCAAAGGGTTGACGGTGGATAGGCAATGGCAAACATTCAAAGATCGAATGGATGAGCTACAGAATTTGTTCATCCCAGTTTGGCATAAAAATAAAACAAAAAAGGTGATTCAACCGTGGCTAACAAGGGAAATTAGGGATAGCATAAGATCCAAGGAAAGGACATATAAATTGGCCAGAAAAAGCAATAATCCTGAGGATTGGGAGCAGTTTAGGATTCAACAAAGGAGGACAAAGGGATTCATTACGAAAGGGAAAGTAGAATATGAGAGTAAGCTTTCAGGGAACATAAAAACTTACTGTAAAAGTTTTTATAGATATGTGAAGAGAAAAAGATTGGTGAAGTCAAGCATAGGTCCCTTGCAGTCAGAATCAGGGGAATTTATAATGGGGAACAAAGAAATTGCAGACCAATTAAATACATATTTTGGTTCTGTCTTCACAAAGGAGGACACAAATAACCTCCCAGAGATGCTGGGGAACATAGGATCTGATGAGAGGGTGGAACTGAAAGAAATCAGTATTTGTAGGGAAATGGTGTTAGGAAAATTGATGGGACTGAAGGCCGACAAATCCCCAGGGCCTGATAATCTACATCCCAGGGTACTAAAGGAAGTGGCCCTAGAAACAGTAGATGCATTGCTGGTCATCTTCCAGAACTTGATAGACTCTGGAACAGTACCCATGGATTGGAGGGTAGCTAATGTTACCCCACTATTCAAAAAAGGTGGTAGAGAAAAAGCGGGGAATTATAGACTGGTAAGCCTGACATCGGTAGTGGGGAAAATGCTAGAGTCCATTATAAAAGATGTAATAGCAGAGCACTTGGAAAGCAGTGACAGGATCGGACAAAGTCAACATGGATTTACAAAAGGTAAATCATGCTTGACTAATCTACTGGAATTTGTTGAGGATGTAACTGGTAAAATAGATAAGGGAGAACCAGTGGATGTGGTATATTTGGACTTTCAGAAGGCTTTCGATAAGGTCCCACATAAGAGATTAGCGTGCAAAATTAAGGCACATGGGATTGGGGGCAAGGTATTGACTTGGATAGAGAACTGGTTGGCGGACAGAAAGCAAAGAGTTGGAATAAACGGGTCGTTTTCCGAGTGGCAGGCAGTGACTAGTGGGGTACCACAAGGATCGGTCCTAGGACCCCAGCTGTTCACAATATATATTAATGATCTGGACGAGGGAATTGGATGTAATATCTCCAAATTTGCAGATGAGACAAAGCTGGGTGGGAGGGTATGCTGTGAGGAGGATGTCGTGAAACTCCAGTACGATTTGGACAGGTTGGTTGATTGGGCAGAAACATGGCAAATGCAGTATAATGTGGATAAATGTGAGGTTATCCACTTTGGTAGCAAAAACAGGAAGGCAGATTATTATTTGAATGGCAATAGATTGGGAGAAGGGGCAGTGCAAAGAGACCTGGGTGTTCTTGTGCACCAGTCGCTGAAGGTAAGCATGCAGGTGCAGCAGGCAGTTAAGAAGGCAAATGGTATGTTGGCCTTCGTAGCAAGAGGGTTCGAGTACAGGAACAAGGATGTCTTGCTACAGTTGTACAAGGCCTTGGTGAGACCGCACCTTGAGTATTGTGTGCAGTTTTGGTCACCTTACCTGAGGAAGGGCATTCTAGCCATGGAAGGAGTGCAGCGAAGATTCACCAGGCTGATACCTGGGATGGCAGGAATGACGTATGAGGAGAGATTGTGTCAATTGGGCTTATACTCACTGGAGTTTAGAAGATTGAGAGGGGATCTCATTGAAACCTATAAAATTCTGTCAGGCCTGGACAGACTAGATGCAGGAAGGATGTTTCTGATGGCCGGGGAGTCCAAAACCAGTGGTCATAATTTAAGGATAAGGGGTAAGCCATTTAGGACTGAAATGGGGAAGAATTTCTTCACCCAGAGAGTGGTGAACCTATGGAATTCTCTGCCACAGAGGGCGGTGGAGGCCAGTTCATTAAATATATTCAAGAAAGAGTTGGATATATTTCTTAAGGCTAAAGGGATCAAGGGATATGGGGAGAAGGCAGGGACAGGGTACTGAATTTGGATGATCAGCCATGATCTCATTGAATGGCGGAGCAGGCTCGAAGGGCCGAATGGCCTACTCCTGCTCCTATCTTCTATGTTTCTATGTTTCAGCCATGAATGTATGACAGAGCAGGCTCAAAGGGCTAAAGGGCCTATCCTGTTCCTATATTCTTTTATTCCTAAGCAGAAGTAAAATGTAGAGAGAAATTGCTCTCTACTGTATTGTAACTGATATCAGGAAACTTTTTACACAACGAGCAATGAATACATGGCATGGATTTCCAGGTAAGACTGTTGGAAATGAATATCCTGCAATCATTTAAGAAACAATTTGGTGTTCCAGGGAGGGAATGTTAGGCTCTTTCTGGATAGCTGAACTAAGATGGAGCGAAAGATTTTCCTCTCCTGTAATCACCCTGTGATCTTTTGTGAAGTGTTGCGGATTCATGTTTGTGTTTTCAAGCCCAGAAGATGTCAGTCTTGGCGATGCCAATGTAGAAAGAGGTATGAAGCAGTAATTGGGCACTTCATAACAGGGAGGGAAAACACAACGTAGGGCAAGCCTGGGCTATTCCCACGTGGATCCCTGTGGTTCAAGAGCAGTGTTGGAAAAGGTTTGGGAGTAAGTCTTCTCTTTGCCCTCCCAGCTAGGGAATAACTCATGGCACAAGAGAATACGAAGAGGGGCTGACTTGGATCTTAATCTGCAAACCTCAGTATCCCGTCTGTTTGGAACTTCGTTCGGCCATCTTTATCTGATAAAGGTAATGGAATTTGAATTCTGTGCCTATGCTGCCCATTGGTACTAAGATAAGATAAAGAATTCCCTGCACCAAGTGAGGAATATAGACGAATGTGTCACACCATAACTGTAGTACAGAGTTATTTGCATTTCCTGGGTTCATCAGGATTAACCCTAATTTGTAATTTATCTTTCAGGGAGGAATGAATAAAAAACAGAGAAAAATCTCAATTCTCATTGAAAAATAAAATAAATAAACAATGGGAGAGAAAAACAGGTGGACGTGTAGTCATTTGTCCCAACTGGCTTTTTGTGTCAGCGAGTGGGAGCGTTCTGCTTTTTCCCACCTTGCCTGAATTTGTTGACTCACGCTGGGTACGCTTCCACAGCCACCACTTCTCTCATGTGACCATTCTTAATAGGTGGACCTGAACAGCGAAAGTCGGTAGGCTAGTCCATAATGAAGGGCATCAGAGAGTCAAACCCCACCCAATCCTGTCTTCATGCAACTGTGAAGGAATAGCCATATTCAGAAAAATACACCATTCTATAAAATAATTCTAGCCTTATTAAACATGACAAACTGGGTTTGAAAATCTGGAAGCCTCAACAATCTAAAGCTGTAAACAGCATACAGGCTTTTGAGATAAGATAAGTTGTTGACACTGAGACAATAGCCTTATTGAAGTAGAAGGTTGGAGGTTCCTAAAAGTCTGAAGCCTTGGAAAGAACACAATAGCCGTACCCAGTTTAAGTGCTATAAACCAACACTTCGGAAAGAAACACAGAACATTAAAGAAACATGTGCCTTTGTAAAACTGCCATCAAGTAAAAGAAACGCCTGCCGTCAAGTCATTTTTATGTTAAACTTAGAACACAGGAGACACGAGTCTGTGGTACAACTAGCTGAGGTGATTAAGAATTGCATAGATCATCCTAAGTAAGGTGTTCTAAATGCAAAAGATACAAACAGAAGTCCTTCGTAAGAATGACATCAAATAGATGCAAAGCCATCACATTGTTTTTATGATAAGTTTTGAACACCTAATAGTAGAGACACAGGTCTGCTTGCTACAGCTGAAATGACTAAGAATAGAAGAAGTCAACAGAAAAATGACTAGAGATAATTAGCTTACATCAGCAGAAAACTTCAAAGGATATACCACTGAGAAAAGAGTATAAAAATTGGACTTTCAAATGGGAAGATAGATTCGCTTGAAGGGGCAAAGCGATTCTCAGGCTTCAGAGGCAAGCTCTGCAAGTCTTCAACTCTTTGTATTTCAGGGATCAAGTTACTTGTATTTGATTTTGGTGGATATCCTGGAATAAGACTTAGAAATGTAAAAATGTAATGAAGTTAAATTTGAGAATAAGGATCTCTGATAATAAGAATTGTAAGCTTTTGTATTTGGAACTGTTAATGTTGCGACTGAATCACCAACTATAATTACATGTCGGTTCTTTAATAAATCTATATATTTTTAGAATTGTCTCACATAGTACTTCTGTATCAAACTTGCGAACTCAATCTCTGTACATTCTTTGGTGAGGAGTTGCAGAATTCTGGGGGAGTGTTCGGACCCTCACAATATCCGGAAGGTTACAGTCTAGCTAAACTTATTAAAAATACTATCTGGAGGATGGTAACATCTTCAGGTTGTTCCTTTCCTTTAGGGAGAGATAGTCTGGACCTTTAGACCCAATTAAGCATCTTTATGATTCGGCTACCTCTAACTTTAGTTGAAGGTGAACGTCTGGGGAATACGCCTGATCCGGGGTAGCCCTAAAGGGGCTAGGACTAGTAATAATCCCTTCACAACATGCACACACACATGCTTTCCAGAAGGCAGTCACCAGACATAGAGGGGGGAATTTTAACATGGGTGAGCGCATGGATTTGGGTGTGGGTGGGGGATGAAATCCAGGAAAATGCGAGCGCGTTGGGAAGCAGGCACCAACCTGCCGACTTCCGCATTTCACTCCAGCACGTTAGGCTACATGCGCGCAACCCCCCCCCGCCCCCGGGAGTGGCGGGTTGTCAATTTCAATCTGCTAATTGTTTAATTACAGCAACATTAACATGGATTTTAGCAGTTTAACTTTGGATCTACCAGTTTCCCGGGCTTCCTGGAGCTCGCCAGAGAAAGCAAGGCGAGAGCACAGCACCAATTCAGGGGGGCTGAAGCCATGACAGGGAAATATGCCAGTAAGTACTCAGTACTCACAGTTGCTTTTTTACCTGAGAGGCTACTTTAAACACTTGGGAGGTAACTTTACACACTTTGGAGGTTACTTTACACACTTTGGAGGTGTCATTTACAATTTGGAAGTTCGGAGGTCTGATATGCACTTTGGAGCTCTAATCTATCAGATCAGCATGGGTGCCGCTTACGCTGTGTTACTGTGGACCTCAGATGAGCAACAAGATGACCAGCAGAAGCACCAGCAGCAGCAGGAGCAGCAGGAGCTGAACCAGCAGCAACAGTAGAAATAGGATCTGCACCAGCAGCAGCGGAAGCAGCAGGACCTGCATCAGCAGCAGCAGGAGCAGCAGGACCTGCTCCAGCAGCAGCAGAATCAGCAGGATCTGCACCAGCAGCAGCAGGATCTGCTCCAGGAGCAGCAGGATCTGCTCCAGCAGCAGCAGGAGCAGCAGGATCTGCACCAGCACAGACTGCAACGCCACAGGGGAGAGGGGATCAGCAGAGAGATGCAGCTTGCAGGAGGCCATACCCAGCACACAGGGTCTACAAGGAGAGGATTAAGTTCCTCGACATGTCAAACACCAGTGAATGAGGAGTCTCAGGGTGTCGCGTCAGGTGGTGGCAGACATTTGCAGCCTGCTGGAACAAGACCTGCTGCCAACTGGACCCGGTGGCCATGCTTTACCAGTGGCTGTCAAAGTTGCCCTCAGCTTTTTTGCCTCTGGATCCTTCCTTTCAGGGCTCTGCCGAAGATATTTGCAGGATCCCACAGTCGGCGGAACACAAATGCATAAGACAGGTGACGGATCGCTTCTTTGCCAGGGCCGGCAATTACGTGAACTTCACCTGCGATGACGCCAGAGAATATAGGCCTAGTCTACTCAATCTCTCCTCATAGGACAATCCCCCTGTAAGAATGTACAGACCCTTAAAATGGTTTGCCAGGCCAAAAGACTTTTCGAAGTAAAATAATGCTGCTGAGTGTAACAAGCTGTCTTTCAGTGATAAGAGAAGAATAAGAACGTTCTTTAAGTCTTGCTCTGAGGATTTAATGGAGATAGCTAACAACTTTTATGAGCGAAGGCTAAGAACTTGACCAAATTCGCCAACGTGCTTTGAGAAGCGTTAAGCAGTACTGATGGGTGAACTTCTTTTGGAAAACTTGCTGAATTGCTAAACTGTGAAACATTAACCTCGTTATTCTAAATGGCTGATAAAGCCAGACAATGCAATCAGTTCGGAAGGGGCCCCGGGGTCGTGAAACGAGACATCTGTAGCTGAAGGGAGGAGACAGACCCTGGGAGTTCTGCAAAACAGGACACCGAGTTAACGAGTTTTGCACAATGTGTATTGTGACCGAATGGTCAGCAGACAGAAGATGTGTATGTTTGAGAGGTTGACAGCTCTGACAGCTTAAGCCGAACATTGGAGGAACGCCCCTCACAGACTGCATGATGGAAATTTACGGAGAAGAACAAGGACTGTAAAAAAGTACAGAAATAGGAAGATAGAGCAGATGAATGCGTGGC
The DNA here is from genome assembly GCF_052327205.1 of Somniosus microcephalus. Lineage (NCBI taxonomy): Eukaryota > Metazoa > Chordata > Chondrichthyes > Squaliformes > Somniosidae > Somniosus > Somniosus microcephalus. The sequence continues at coordinate 40,818,765 of NC_140993.1, read as the reverse complement.
TGGAGAGATGATGTAGGAGAGATGGTGTAGGAGGGAGGGCTTTAGATTCCTGAGGAATTGGAACTGTTTCTGGGGGAGGTGGGACCTCAAAGTCAGACGGGTTGCACCTCAACGGGATCAGGACCAATATCCTCGCGGGAGGGTTTGTTAGTGCTGTTGGGGAGGGTTTAAACTAGCTTGGCAGGGGGATGGGTACCTAAGTATAGAGTCAATAGGGAGGGAAGAAAAACTGGAATTGGAAAACAAAATATAGAAAGTAAATTGGAAGGACAGAGGAATCAAGGGCTAGATAGTAGTCAACAAGGAGGTTTGCCTATACTAAATGGTGTATACTTCAATGCAAGGAGTATAGCGAACAAGGCAGATGAGCTGAGGGTGCAGGTAGATACTTGGGACTATGATATTATAGCTATTACAGAGACGTGGATGAAAGAGGGGCAGGTATGGCAGCTCAACATTCCTGGTTACAGGATTTTCAGGCGGATAGAGAGGGAGGTAAAAAGGGAGGGGGTTTGCGGTATTGATTAAAGAAACTGTTACAGCTGTGAGGAGGGATGATATGTTGGAGGTTCCAACAAACGAGGCCACATGGGTCGAATTGAAAAACAAAAAAGGGGCGATCACACTGCTGGGAGTGTACTACATACCCCCAAACAGTGAGAGGAAGGTAGAATAAATATGTAGACAAATTTCTGAGACGTGCAAAAACTATAGGCCAGTAATAGTAGGTGATTTCAACTACCCCAATATTAACTGGGATAAAATTAATGTGAAGGGTTTAGAGGATGTGGAATTCCTAAAATGCATCCAGGAGAACTTTTTTAGCCTGTATGTACAGGAAACTCTTTTATCCGGCACCGACGTGGTGCCGGTTGATCAAAAAGTCCGGATTACAGAGAGGTATACTTACTAAGGTACGAGAGCCCTGTACACGGCCACAGATCCAGGCGTCCCTGTTGCATGGCAACAGGTGCCGGAACCCCGGTTACACGGCCACAGATCCAGGAACCCCGGTTACACGGCCACTAATGAAGTAAAACTTACCTGAACCTACTCCTGAATTTTGCCGGTTAAGAGAGATTTCCGGTTATTTGGGTGCCGGTAAAAAGAGAGTTTCCTGTAGCAAGCCCAACAAGGGAGGGGGCGATTCTGGACTTAGTTTTAGGGAATGAAGCAGGGCAGGTAGAAGGCATATCAGTGGGGGAGCATTTTGGTGCTAGTGACCATAATTCTGTTAGATTCAAGGTAGTTATGGAAAAGGACAAGGATAGACCAGGAATAAAAATCCTAAATTGGGGAAAAGCAAATTTTGTTAAGCTCAGAGGGGATTTAGCCATAGTGGACTGGAAACAGCTACTTGAAGGTAAATCAGTGTCAGAGCAATGGGAGGCATTCAAGGAAGATATCTGGAGGGTTCAGACCAAATATGTGCCCTTAAAGAAATCTAGAGCCCCCTGGATGTCTAGGGACATACAGAGTAGGATAAAGAAAAAAAGGGAGGCGTATGACAGATACCGAGGGCTACATACTTCAGAATATTTAGAGGAGTACAGAAAGTGCAGGGGTGCAATTAAAAAGGATATTAGGAAAGCAAAGAGAGAGCATGAAAAATTCTTGGCAAGTAAAATCAAGGAAAACCCAAAGATGTTTTATAAATATATTAAGATTAAGAGGGTAACTGAAGAAAGGATAGGGCCTATTAGAGGTCATGAGGGTAATCTGTGTGTGAAGGCGGGAGACGTTGGTAGGGTTCTTAATGAATACTTTGCATCTGTTTTCACAAAGGAGAGGGGCAAAGCAGACATTGCTATCAGGGGGGGGGAGGAGTGTGAAATATTAGATGAAATAAACATCGTGAGAGAGGAAGTATTAAGGGGTTTAGCAGCTTTAAAAATGGATAAATCCCCAGGCCCGGATGAAATGTATCCCAGGCTGTTAAGCGAAGCAAAGCAGGAAATAGCAGAGGCCCTGACCATCATTTTTCAATCCTCTCTGGCTTTAGGTGTGGTGCCGGAGGACTGGAGACTGCTAATGTGGTGCCCTTGTTTAAAAAGGGAGAAAAGGATAGACCGAGTAATTACAAGCTAGTCAGCCTAACCTCGGTGGTGGGAAAATTACTGGAAAGAATTCTGAAGGACAGGATAAATCTTCATTTAGAAAGATATGGATTAATCAAGGCTAGTCAGCACGGAGTTGTTAAGGGAAGATCGTGTCTGACAAACTTGATTGAATTTTTTGAGGAGGTAACAAGGAGGGTAGATGAGGGTAGTGTATTTGATGCAATGTATATGGACTTTAGCAAGGCTTTTGATCAGGTTCCACATGGCAGACTGGTCACAAAGTTAAAAGCCCATGGGATCCAGGGCAAAGTGTCAAGTTGGATTCAAAACTGGCTAGGAGACAGGAAGCAGAGGGCAATGTTTGATGGGTGTTTTTGTGACTGGAAGGCTGTTTCCAGTGGGGTTCTGCAAAGCCCAGTAATAGGTCCCTTGCTTTTTGTGGTATATATCAATAATCTAGACTTAAATATAAGGGGTATGATTAAGAAGTTTGCAGATGATACTAAACTCGGCTGTGTGGTTGATACTGAAGAAGGAAGCTGTAGACTGCAGGAAGATATCAATAAATTGGTCAGGTGGGCAGAACAGTGGCAAATGGAATTCAATCCGGAGAAGTGTGGTAATGTATTTGGGGAGGGCTAACAAGGAAAGGGAATACACATTAAATAGTAGGACACTGAGTAGTATAGAGGAACAAAGGGACCTTGGAGTGCATGTCCACAGATCCCTGAAGGTAGCAGGCCAAATAGATAAGGTGGTTAAGAAGGCATATGGAATGCTTGCCTTTATTAGCCTGTGAAGGAATAGCCATGATTCAGAGAAATACACGATACTATGAACAGAATTCTGATATTAATACAGAATATACTGGGTTTAAAAGTCTGGAAAGCCCTGGAGACACAAGTCTCAGCAGACAAGGCTGTGAACAGAAATACAGGCTTCTGAGAAAAGATCAGTTGATAACAAAGTTGTAAACATACTTTGAAATGGGAATTAGTTAAATATACTAAAACAATGAAGCAAACCATTGGTGCTTCCGAAAGGTCTATGGTTTGCAACGAACACAATGAGAATGCCCAGTTTAAAGTGTGAAGAGCTAACACGTAAAACAGAAATATAAACATTAAAAGAGGCATGTGCCTTTGAAACATGACATCAAGTAAAGAAACACCTGCTGGTCAAATAGTTTTATGTTAAACTTGGAAAACAGGAACCATAAGATTAATTATGCAACCAATTGAGATAGCTAGAAGACAAGTAAACACACAGTAAAAGTGGTTTTGATTTACATATTGTAAATATAATACCAACAAGAAGGCTTTGAAAATATGACTTCAGTAGCGACACCAAGCAATTGCATTGTGTTTGTATTGAACTTGGATCACCGCAGAATCAAAATGTCTGCTAAAAACCAGTAAAGCCAATATTAAGAATTGAATGGAAATCATTTTGTAAGAATGACATCAAACAGAAACCATTGCTGTCATTGTTTTTATGAAGGTTTTTGAAACACTTAAAGGTAGAGAAATAATTATGCATGCAACAGTTGAATTGATAGTAGAATAGAAAGCATTCAAAAGAGGTATCAATAAAGACAATTAGCTAACATTAGCAGAGAACATCAAAGAAAAAACCACTGCCAAAAGGGTATAAAAATAAGACCTTTTCAACAGAAAAGTCAGAACTCGTTGAACGGGCAAACCGTTTCTCAACTCTTCAGAGGAATCTCTAAGTCTTTAAATATGAGTCTTGGGAAGTCAAAGTGATTGATTTTGGTGGATGTTTGGGATTTAGAAATAAATAAGAAATAAGAAATGTAACAAAGTAAAGATTTGAGAATAAGGATCTCTGAGAAATAAGAAATGTAAGCTAATTGTATTTTGAATTGTTAATGTTGCGACTGATTCAACAGATGTTAACTGAATGTCGGCTCTTAAATAAAACTATATTTTTAGAATTGTCTCAAAGAGTAAATCTGTATAAGCTCGCGAACCCACAAATTCTGTACACTCTTTTGTAAGGAGTTGCAGAATTCTGGGGGGTATTCCGGACCCTCATAATATCCAAAAGGTTACAGTCTATTTCAACTTATTAAAAGTGCTATCTGGAGGATGGTAACATCTTTAGTCATTCCTTTCCTTTAGGGAGAGATAGTCTGAACCTTTAGATCCATTTATGCATCTTATGGAATTCGGCTATCTCTAAGTTAAATTGAGGGTGAACATCTGAGGAATACGCCTGATCTGGGATTGCCCAAAAGGGCTAGGACGGTAATTATCCCTTCAAGCCATGGCATAGAATACAAGAGCAGGGGGGTTATGCTTCAACTGTATAAAACACTAGTTAGGCCTCAGCTAGAATACTGTGTGCAGTTCTGGTCACCACGTTACAGGAAAGATGTGATTGCACTAGAGAGGGTACAGAGGATGTTTACAAGGATGTTGCCGGGAGTAGAGAATCCTAGCTATGAGGAAAGACTGGATAAGCTGGGTCTGTTTTCCTTAGAACAGAGGAGGCTGAGGGGAGACCTTATTGAGGTGTATAAAATTATGAGGGGCAGAGATAAAGTGGATAGAAAGGATCTATTTCCCTCAGCAGAGGGGTCAAAAACCACAGGGCACAGATTTAAAGTAATTGGGGGAAGGTTTAGAGGGGATTTGAGGGGAAATTTCTTCACCCAGAGGGTTGTGGAGGGTCTGGAACTCACTGCCTGAAAGGGTGGTAGAGGCAGGAACCCTAACCACGTTTAAAAAGTACTTGGCTGTGCACTTGGGATGCTCTAACCTGCAGGGCTACAGACCAAGAGCTGGGAAGTGGGATTAGGCTGGATAACTCTTTGTTGGCCGGCGCGGACTACAATGGGCCGAAATGGCTCTTCCATGCTGTAACTTTCTATGATTCTATAAAAGACAGTGACTGCAGTCACTGCAGTCGGAAGGAGGTGGCCTGGCCAGTCATCTCGCCTATGAGGACATACAATCAAAGCTGGACTGATCATCTGCGGGCGGTTGTATGTATGATCTCTTGTAACATTACTGCTTGAATAGGGGTTTTGAATCTGTCTTAAGGTCAATAAAATCTTAAAGACGGAACTCATGTGCCTCATGTAATTTCTCGTAAAGCTCAAATATGAATTAGTAACCTGTAGGTTCCAGGAGTGAGGTCTTACACCCCATCCCAGGAACCAGTTTGGTGAACCTTTGTTGCACTCCCTCTATGGCAGGTATATCCAGGTAAGGATACCAAAACTGTTCACAATACTCCAGGTGTGGTCTCACCAGGGCCCTATAGAATTGCAGTAAGATGTCCTCACTCTTATACTCAAATCCTCTTGTAATAAATGTGCTGGAGTAGACTTGAGAAGGCAGAGTGAGGGGGTTGGGGTGATACCCACATCAGGATGTAGGTGAATGTGCCACTGCTCTCACCTTTCCTGCCCTGGTTAAGTAATTGAACCACTTCCTGCATTGTATCCAGCAGCGTGGCACCGCGCTCCTGCTGCTGACCTCTTGTGCCACTTCCAACCACACTTTCTTGGTATCCCCAGCTGGCTTCTTCCTCCTGTCACTAGGGAACAGTATATCTCTCTGGGTCCTCACAGCCCCAGCAGCACATCCAGGGAGGCATCACTGAAGCAGGACTTTTTTCTCTCTGCTTCCCACCTCCAACTGCTTCAACTTGTGTGTTTGGGGTGCCCTTTTAAATAGTGGAGTTGAAATTGTGGCTTGCAGGTTGTCATCACGCCTACTGATGCTTTTTGGTCAGGAAACCCAGAATTCATATGTTAATACAATGGCTGGGTTAAAAAGCCACTGACAGATGTGCTATACTTATTTTTGGGTTTTCCACGCGCTATCGGGCTCCCCCACTCCCAGTGCATCGCAGACTTAAAATCCAGCCCAGGGAGTTGGAACTTCAGTTTATTTATTCCTCCCTCTGTACTCTGTGCATATTATGGCCAACCGCACAGCTGCCTTGACTGAGATCAAGTAACTCACCACAGACCATCGTTAAACTTTGAATCTTCCTCCTCTGTACAGCTCAGTGATACACCATCACGGAGTAATCAGGAGAGGCTGAAAAGAAAGCTTTAATGTAAAATTTCCTGACAGGCTGATCATTTCATTTCAACAAAACTTTGCATTATATTAAATCTCAATTCCCACAAGGAAACCGAAGCAGAGATTTGCATGTTTCTGGCAACTAATCAGTTTTGCCCTTGACCTGTAAAATCTCAGCATGGAAACACATTCTTTTCTCCATTCTTTCAAAGCAGGTTTCTCTCAGCTTCCAGTTTCTGAGGAGTGCTTGGGCCAGATTTTCCTCTCCTATGTGCCAGCCCTATGGTACCATTCGAAGAAGAGCAGAGGAGTTCTTGCGGTGTCCTGGCCAACATTCATCTCTCAACCAATATCACAAAAACTGATTATTTGGTCAACTTGACTGCTGTGTTTCCCTACATAGAAACATAGAAATATCGAAGATAGGAGCAGGAGTAGGCCATTCGGCCCCTCGAGCCTGCTCCGCCATTCAATGCGATCATGGCTGATCATCCAAATTCAGTACCCTGTCCCTGCTTTCTCCCCATATCCCTTGATCCCCTTAGCCTTAAGAAATATATCTAACTCCTTCTTGAATATATTTAATGAATTGGCCTCAACTGTCTTCTGTGGTAGAGAATTCCACAGGTTCACCACTCTCTGGGTGAAGAAATTCCTCCTCATCTCAGTCCTAAATGGCTTACCCCTTATCCTTAGACTGTGACCCCTGGTTCTGGACTCCCCCGCCGTTGGGGACAGCCTTCCTGCATCTAGTCTGTCTAGTCCTGTTAGAATTTTATAAGTTTCAATGAGATCCCCTCTTATTCTTCTAAACTCCAGCGAGTATAAGCCCAATCGACCCAATCTCTCCTCATACGTCATTCCTGCCATCCCAGGTATCAGTCTGGTGAAACTTCGCTGCACTCCCTCCATGGCAAGAACATCCTTCCTCAGATAAGGCGACCAAAACTGCACACAATACTCAAGGTGTGGTCTCACCAAGGCCCTGTACAACTGCAGCAAGACATCCTTGTTCCTGTACTCGAATCCTCTCGCTATGAAGGCCAACATACCATTTGCCTTCTTAACCGCCTGCTGCACCTGCATGCTTACCTTCAGTGACTGGTGCACAAGAACACCCAGGTCTTGTTGCACTTCCCCTTTTCCCAATTTATTGCCGTTCAGATAATAATCTGTCTTCCTGTTTTTGCCACCAAAGTGGATAACCTCACATTTATCCACATTATACTGCATCTGCCATGCATCTGCCCAATCGCCCAACCTGTCCAAATCGTACTGGAGTTTCTCTGCATCCTCCTCACAGCACACACGCCCACCCAGCTTTGTGTCATCTGCAAACTTGGAGATATTAGTTCCCTCGACTAGATCATTAACATATATTGTGAATAACTGGGGTCCTAGCACCGATCCCTGCGGTACCCCACTAGTCACTGCCTTCTACTCGGAAAAAGACCCGTTTATTCCAACTCTTTGCTTGCTATCTGCCAACCAGTTTTCTATCCAAGTCAGTACCTTACCCCCAATCCCATGTGCTTTAACTTTGCACGCTAGTCTCTTATGCGGGACATTATCGAAAGCTTTCTGAAAGTCCAAATACACCACATCCACTGGTTCTCCCTTATCTATTCTACCAGTTACATCCTCAAAAAATTCCAGTAGATTAGTCAAGCATGATTTACCTTTTGTAAATCCATGTTGACTTTGTCCGATCCTGTCACTGTTTTCCAAGTGCTCTGCTGTTACATCTTTTATAATGGACTCTAGCATTTTCCCCACTACCGATGTCAGGCTTACCGGTCTATAATTCCCCATTTTTTCTCTACCACCTTTTTTAAATAGTGGGGTTACATTAGCTACCCTCCAATCCATGGGAACTGTTCCAGAGTCTATAGAATTTTGGAACGTGACCAGCAATGCATCTACTACTACATTACAACAGTAACTACACTTCAGAAAGTACTTTATTAGCTAAAAAGTGCTTTGGGATATCCTGAAGTCGTGAAAGGCGCTATATAAGTTGCAAGATCTTTCTGTCTTTCTTTCTGTACATTTCTTACTCTGAATGCTTCTCATGTAGTTTCTGTATTTGTGTCTCTTTCTTCCTCTTTCTCGCTCCTCTCTGTCTCTCATTCTTCCTTTCACTTCCCACAGAGACCTGGAGCTGGACTTGAGGCTCCTAACCATCTGATAGCTGCAAAAATGACCCATAGTCTCTCTCTTTCTCTCTGTCTCACTCCTCTCATCTCTCTCTCTTTCTTTCTCTCTCTCTCTCTCACTCCTCCCCTCTCTCTCTCTCTCTCGCTCGCTCCTCCGGTCTCTCTCTCTCTCTCTCTCGCGCTCTCTCTCTCTCTCTCTCTCTCAATCCTCCCCCTTACACTCTCTCTCTCTCTCTCGCTCCTCCCCCCTCTCTCTCTTTCTCTCTCTCTCGCTCATCCCCCCTCTTTGTCTCTCTCTCTGGTCTCTCTCTGGGGGTAAAGATAAAAACGTTTTTCTGAGGCATCAACCTAATCCTCAAATCCCTTCCAAAGAAGTTGATTACCAGAGAAACACTTCGGGTCCGGGAGGAAGCAGGAATCGAGAGTTGAGCTGGAAAGGAACGGAAAGGCTGAGGACGGGGGATGGCAGAGCACGCAGCTGTGGAATGGGAGTAAGCTGGCTACAGCGTGGAAGTGAGCTAACTACAGAGTAACAGAGTTGAAGTGAAAGCAAAACAACCCACTGAGAATACAGTCAATATTAAAATGTTCCACAATTTGATGCTATCATTCCCACTTTGATAAGTACAAAGAAAGATGTGCAATTTTCTTGTAATTACTGCATGTCTGGGAAACCATTAAGTACATCAACAAATTTCTGCTCCACATACCAGATTTGCTCCTATAATAGACCATTACACAGACCTTTACCCAAGCTGACTATTTTTCAGTTATCAAGGCGGTCATTCATTTTATATTGATTTCTCTATGGGGTTAAATGAAGCCTTTTTTAAAATGAATTTACATACAAAAGAATTGCTTCTGAAGATGATATTAGTGGGCAGTGGTCTGATACCAGTCTTCATGAGCGTCAGTGAATTGAGTATGCAATTGATGTGTGATTTAGTTTATTAGCACAAGCCTGGAGTTGTCCCTAGTTTCCCATTTTGCATGGTAATTTGAATAATGTAGTAATTGTGGACTGAACTGAGACAGACTATGCCCCTAGACAGCTCCTTTTTTTGCTTAGCTTTTGCTAAATTAACTGGCGGGTAGCAGGATGCTCCTAAAACCACTTAGAATTTGGATTCCCCTTATTAGATCTTGGGATCCGGGAACGAAGAATAGTGGTTGTTTCTGGAAATTGTTCCTTTAACACTTGCTAAGATTCGGACAATCTTCCACAGTTACAACTGCTCGCACTTATGGCCCATCCCATAATACTCAAGAACTCATATATCTTCACTTGTATGACATAGTAATGACCTTGAATACAAGTAGTTCTTTTGATTTTCTTGGACCTTCTTTGAAAGTCACCATGAGAATACTTTGTCCAATTTTGGATGCCCTATTTTAGAAAGGTTGTCAAGATCATGCTACCAGTGGCGAACGGCTTTAGTTATGAATGGATAAAATTGGGCTCTTTTAAGTAGAACAGAGATCAAGAGGAGATCTGACAGAAGTGTTCAAAATGATTGCGTTTTGATATGGTAAATATAGAAAACTTATTTCCACTGGTCAGTGAGAGAGTAACTATGAATTTAAAATGATGTAAAAAAGCAAAGGGAGAAATTAGTTGTTTTGAATGCAGAGGAAAATTGAGGGGCCTTAATTTCCCTTAGCAGAGGGGTCAATAACCAGGGGGCATAGATTTAAAGTAATTGGTAGGGGGTTTAGAGGGGAGTGGAGGGGAACTTTCTTCACCCAGAGGGTGGTGGGGGTCTGGAACTCACTGCCTGAAAGGGTGGTAGAGGCAGAAACCCTCATCACAGTTAAAAAGTGCTTGGATATGCACTTGAAGTGTCGTAACCGACAGGGCTACGGACCAAGAGCTGGAAAGTGGGATTCGGCTGGATAGCTATTTGGGCTGAAATGGCCTCCTTCCTGTAATGATCAATAACATGTCATTCTATAGTGGACACTAGGTGGAGCCGTAGAGCTGTGTAGAGCTGTATGTATAAGACTACACTACCCAGCTGTATGGAGATTAAGACTACATTACCCATGAGGCACTAGGCTACCCACAAGGCAGCAGTCAAGATGGAAGCCTCTACAGATACTGTACCTAGTCCACATGTGCTCAATAAAAGTGTCCAGCAAAAGCTAGCTGTGTTCATAATAAGAATGTCTATTTATTAATGAATATAAGACTTCCGTGCTGTAAATTTCTATGATTCTATGACATGGAATGGCTGACCAGAAACAGTGGTGAAAGCAAAATCCATAACAGCTTTTAAAAGGTAAATGGATAGATATTTGAAAAAAAGAAAAAAAAAGAAAGGGTATAGGGGTAATGGAATTGGTCTGTCTCGGAGCCAGCGCAGTCATGCTGGGCTGTACGGTACTCAAGATTTGAGGCGCAAAGATCCTCCTGTCCCACTGTTGAGAGCATCACTGCTTCACTGAGCAACTTCAAAGATCAGGGAATCATCAATCAGAGCAATCAATGAAAAGAAACAAGCCACAGCTTGCCACATTGCATGGCAGTGCCACTTAAATGCCAGAAGAGACTGATCTGTCATACTAGAACCAAGATCTGAAAACAAACAGTAGACTAATCAAAAGAACTAACCTATCTACTCATAGAAATATATAGAAGTTACAACACGAACAACAGGCCATTTGGCCCAATCACTCTGTGTCGGTGTTTACCCTCCACATGAGAAAATAGTTCTAATCACATTTAGGCACTCTGTTCCCATATCCCTTTATCCTCTTTTCCTTCATCAACCTATCCAATCTATTCTTGAATGTAGCCTCAGGCCGCAATTTTATTTCAGCAGGCGGCTTGGAGTTGGGTTGTGTGGTGGGCGGGGTTCAGATCCCCAGCTGAGATTTTAATTTAATTGGCCCCTTAAGTGCAGTGGTGCGCACTGGCCGGTCCAATGACTGGGATCGGGTCTGTTAGTCGCCTCTGATGACGTCATTAGAGCGGATGTTTTTAAGGGCCCCATGCAGCCTCAGCCTTTAATTTATTGATTCTGCTGGAGTCTGGAACTGCCAAGCCCACAATGAGTTAATCGAAACCAAAGGCTGCTCCACACTCCAATGAGGACTCCCTCCAGGCTCTTGTGGAGGGAGTAAGAGGGCGCAGGGAGATTCTGTTCCCTCCCGATGGCTGGAGGAAGCCTCCTCAGCAAACCAAGGCAGCCTGGCTGTGCATTGCTGAGGAGGTCAGCGCAAGGTCCGTTTGTTCATGCACCTGTATCCAGTGCTGGAAACGGTTTAATGATCTTCTGCGATCAGCAAAAGTGAGTATCCCATCACATTTACCTTCAATCTGCTTCCCTTCTCTTCTCATCATCAGCACACTGCTTTGTAAGCCTGCTCCTCCACATCCCACCTTACCCATACTTCCCTTGCACCCTTACCTATCCATCTCTCTCTCTCTACTGAATCACTTCAGCATCCTGCCTATGCACCCCTCAGACTTGCTCTCACTGTTATGCATTGACAACAACTAACAATGCACAGGGAGCTAGCTTCCTATCGGCACCTCACTCCATCTTGGTCTCCCTCTAAGCTTCTATGTTATGGATTCTTCACACTCACTCCATCACTGTGGTTGAAACTCCGCTTGTGTCCCTCCTTGCAGGAAAAGGTAGCCCACAATAAGAGGGAGAGAGCACAGACAGGAGGAGGCACACCAACCCTTGCATCATTGTCAAGTACTGAGGAGGCTGCGCACAACATCGTCGGAGATGACGAGGATCTGGAAGTGGACGATGGAAAGACGGGTGCACTAGACGAAGCTGGTGACAGAATAGAGTTTGATCCCTCTCGTTTATATTTAATGATTGACTGCAATGGCATGGGATGTTCATAGAGATTTGCTTTGTATCATCTGCACCAAAGGATGTGCCTGCTACCTCAAAGTCAGATGTCTAATTCATGCTTTTACTCTCCCACAAAGCCATCGAGCACCCCCCTCCACACTGTCCAGGAGGAACAGTCAGACGACATCTCAGAGGAGCGCACCAATGAGCATCAGCAGATGGTGGAGACAGGGACAGCAGTGGAGAGTCCTTCTCGGAGGTCGCAGGACTCTCCTAGCTCTGCTCAGCTGCATGCAGGTGCTGCGCCTCTGGGGCCATCCAGAAAGAGAGCGGTTCTGGAACTCCAGGAACAAGTGCAGGAGTCTCTGACAGGGTTTGCATCCAGGATAACTGCGAGTGTGCAGAGAATGGAGGAGTCCATCTTTAACATGAGCACTGCCTTTGTGAAGGCAATGGGGCATAAATGTTCCGCTATGGAGAGGGTGGCAACCGCCATGGAAGACATAAGTCACCAGACTAACGAAAACATGGTGACTCTTCAAAATAGATTGTCTGCTATGGAGGAGAGATGGGCATCTATTTTGGAGAGACACCAGAGCTTCATGGACATCCTTGTTATGAGGACTGCCAGTACAGATACGGGTCCTCATGGCCCCACTGATGTGCAGCAAGGTGCTCTCCAGCCACTTGCCAGCACTGAAGTGTGGCTGACCCATGAGAGGGAAGGAACAAGGAAGTGTGGGCTCCTCTCCAAGCGCTCACACGACCATGCCACTGCGGAGCCCTCGCTCACAGACCCACATTGCACACCCAACTGTTCAGCCCCTGCACAGCCACAGGAAGAACAGTCTGTTGAAGTGCCCTCCCAGGCTCCCAAACCCAGAGGACGCCTGCCAAAGGTGCATAAGCAGGCACTGCATCAAAGTCAGCAAGGTGCCTCTACATCTGCTGCAGCCACAGGGGAAGCACTACGTAGAAGCACGCGTAAGAGGAAGATAAAGCACAAGTAGTCACAAGGGGAGTCATTTGGATGTTTTGTTCAGTTGTATTTGGTTCTCTGTAATATTTTGCATTGTCATAATTTTGTGAATGTAGTAAACAGACGTTATGGCAAACAGTTGAAGGTCTGGCCTATGTGTTCTGGGAAATGGAAGTTACATATTGAGGCCTCAGGATGACTTGCATTTGTAATGATGATGCTGAGAGTGATAGGGAAGCACCGTTTATTGGAGAGATGATGTATGGCATTTTAAGAATATCGTCCACACATTCATAGCCACATGCTAGCCACCTGTGGCTGAAGTGTAAGCTTACGTGAATCTGGCATGGATGAGTGCATCCCTTGTGTAACGGTCAGCAATGTGCTCGAGGGCTGCTGTTTTGGCCACATCCAGCCCCCCAAGGCGTGCCTCCTCGTCCTTGTCCTCATCCTCCTTGTCCTCCTCCTCCTCGCCCTCCCCCGTTTCGAGGAAGCTCTGCGCTGTGCCACTTGTTCCTCAGGGAACGCTAAGCCACTCTACTGTGCGATGTTGTGCAGGGCACAGCAGACGACGATGATTCTGAACACCATGGCTGGTGCATTCTGCAGGACTCCAGCAGATCTGTCGAGGCATCGGAATTGCTTTTAGAGAAAGCCAAATGTTTGCTCTATGATGCTACTGGTGGAAATGTGGCTCACATTGTAGCACTTCTCAGTCTCATTTGATGGCCTCCTCATTGGTGTCATGAGCCACTTTTTCAGGGGATAGCCCTTGTCGCCAAGTAGCTATCTGGAAAGTTGGGCTGGCAAATTGAAGAGCTGAAGCACAGTAGACTGGCACAGGATTAAGGAGTCATGGCAACTGCCAGGGTACTTGGCGCAAACATGCGCAATGATATTCCTGTAGTTACACACCAGCTGGACGTGAAGTGAGTGGAAGCCCTTGCGGTTCACAAATACAGCTGGGTTGTGCTGGGGTGCCCTAATGGCCACATGTGTGCAGTCTACGATGCCCTGCACCCTTAGAAAGCCTGCCATATTTGCAAAGCCAAGCAAACCCGAAGTTACACTTGCTTCATCCATAGAGAAACGGATGTAATTATGCGCCTTTGCAAAGAGGGCATCGGTAACTTGTGTGATGCAGGTGTGTGTGGCTGGCTGGGAGTTGCCGCTGATGTCTGCAGATGATCCCTCAAAGGAGCCCGAAGCAAAGAAGTTGAGTACGGTGGTGACTTTGACAGCCACTGGTAAGGAATGTCTACACGTTCCTCTGGGCTCCAGGTGCTGGTGCAGCATTGTGCAGATGTCAGCGATGATGTCTCGTGGAAGTCTTAGCCTCCTTCGGCACCGCTGCTCAGTCATGCTGAGGAAGCTCATCCTCTGCCTGTAAACCCGATGTTGGGGGTATCTCCTGCGGCACGGTGCAGGCCTGCGCTGACACCCTCTGCCCTGTGCAGCATCAGGAGGCTGAGGAGAAGGTTGGCACTCCTGCTGATGGTGCTGCCGCGGCTGCTGTTCATCCATATCTGACGACCAGGATGAGAGGATATAAATGGTTCCCATACTGCTGGTATATACCTCAGTGAAGGAATGGAGGTTGTGTGTGCTCATTCAAAGTGGCCAGAGAGTATTCCAAGGAGGTCACACAGCAGATGGATTCAGCCTCAACACTCATAAGATTAGTAGAGCTGCTAATTGTCTCCCAACCTCAAAGCACTAAGTTGTAGCTTGTGAAAGAATGAGAGTTTACAGGACAGCTTTTAATCTGGTCGAGCTGCTGCCAGCAATTCAGGTCCTAGGTCAACTTGACTCAATTCACCAGACGTCTTTTAATGAAGGCGGGCAACATGTTAAAAAACCTCAAAAATCTCATCAGCCGTTTAAAATAGGATTATCCTGCCAGTTAATGACCTGTTAACTGGCTTAACAACCTGTCCCGCCGTTTGGTGTCGGATCAGTTCGGGAGCAGCTGACCCGACACTTCCAAAAGTTGCATGGAGGCGGGATGGTTTGCAACCCGCCCCCAATTTCTCCGATTTTCGCAACAGACCTGCCTCCAAACCTGCCCCCTCAGAGGAATAAAATTTGCATCCATAGTTTCTGCTTCAACCACTAATCCTGGAAGTGAAATCCAGAGCCTCACAGCTGAAGAACACAGAAAGATGTATTTGTTTCTATGCCTAATTCCACACTGCCAGTGGAGTAGCTGCCCTCAAAGTGTTGTAAATAGGATGATAACATTGTCGCCTCGCTTTTCCGACCTGCACTCCCTGTGAGCACAACCCTCTGCTGAGAATGTAGGGGCAGAAATTCAACTCGCACCAGTTTGCAAACACCAAATGGGTGGTGCAATTGAAACTCGCAGCCAAAGATGTTAGCCTGAAGCCTCACTGCATTCAACAGGGAACCTGAGGATGCCAATCGGCTGATGCAGCTCACTGGTTGGGGCCTGACCAATTGTGGCCAGCTCTGACGTGAAGCCAGCCGCAGTTAGGACCTGAGGGGAGGAGGTGAAGTGCAATGGGATGCTCCGAAGCCAGCATCAGCCAACATCACTGGCTGAACACCTATTTAACTGGCTGCTTCCTGGCTGCCCTGCGGCTGTGGACGCAGGAGGGGCCACCACCCCTGGTCTTTGGGCATATGCAGGTCGAGATCCAGTGGTTCTGCGGGCATCTCGTCTGCTAAATCCAGGCTGAGACCTTGCTGCAGGGCGATATAGGGCAGTGCGCAGCCCACCACTACAATCCTTGCCATTTATCAGGGGGTGTAATGTAGGACCCACCATGGCCTGACCAAGCACCTGAAGCGATCTTTCAGCGCACGATGGTCCTCTCCACCACCGGCCTGGTTGCCGTGTGTGCGGTTGTACCTTTCCTGTGCCGCACTGTCGGTGTCGCGGAACAGTGTCAGCAGTCAGACAAGGGAACTAGATGTAATATCTCCAAATTTGCAGACAACACAAAGCTGGGTGGGCGTGTGTGCTGTGAGGAGGATGCCGAGAAACTCCAGGATGATTTGGACAGGTTGGGTGATTGGGCAGAAGCATGACAGATGCAATATAACGTGGATAAATGTGAGGTTATCCACTTTGGTAGCAAAAACAGGAAGGCAGATTGTTATCTGAATGGCAATAGATTGGGAGAAGGGGAAGTGCAACGAGACCTGGGTGTCATAAGAACAAAATAAGAAGTAGGAGCAGGAGTAGGCCATACGGCCCCTCAGGCCTGCTCCAACATTCAATAGGATCATGGCTGATCCGAACTTAGACTCACGTCCACTTCCCTGCCCGCTCCCCGTAACCCCTAATTCCCTTATCAGCTAGGAAACTGTCTATCTCCGTTTTAAATTTATTTAATGTGGCAGCTTCCACAGCTCTCTGAGGTAACAAATTCCATAGATTTACTACCCTCTGAGTGAAGAAGTTTCTCCTCATCTCAGTTTTGAAAGGGCAGCCCCTTATTCTAAGATTATGCCCCCTAGTTCTAGTCTCACCCATCAGTGGAAACATCCTCATCGCATCCACCCGATCAAGCCCCCTCACAATCTTACATGTTTCGATAAGATCGCCTCTTCTGAATTCCAATGAGTAGAGGCCCAACCTACTCAACCTTTCCTCATAAGTCAACCCCCTCATCTCCGGAATCAACCGAGTGAACCTTCTCTGAACTGCCTCGAGAGCAAGTATATCTTTTCTTAAATATGGAAACCAAAACTGTACACAGTATTCCAGGTGTGGCCTCACCAGTACCCTGTATAACTGCAGCAAGGCTTCCCTGCTTTTATACTCCATCCCCCTTCCTGATCACCTGCTGTACCTGCATACTAACCTTCTGTGTTTCATGCATCAGGACCCCAGATCCCTTTGTACTGTAGCACTTTGCAGTTTCTCTCCATTTAGATAATAAATTGCTCTTTGATTTTTTCTGCCAAAGTGCATAACCTCACGCTTTCCAACATTATATTCCATCTGCCAAATTTTTGCCCACTCACTTAGCCTGTCTATGTCCTTTTGCAGGTTTTTTATGTCCTCCTCACTCACTGCTTTCCCTCCCATCTTTGTATCGTCGGCAAACTTAGATACGTTGCACTCGGCCCCTTCCTCCAAATCGTTAATATAGATTGTAAAGAGTTGGGGTCCCAGCACTGACCCCGGCGGAACACCACTAGTTACTGATTGCCAACCCGAGAATGAACCATTTATCCCAACTCTCTTTTCTGTTAGATAGCCAATCTTCCACCCATGCCAGTATATTGCCCCCAATCCCGTGATTTTTTATCTTGTGCAGTAATCTTTTGTGTGGCACCTTGTCAAATGCCTTTTGGAAGTCCAAATACACCACATCCACTGGTTCCCCTTTATCCACCCTATTTATTACGTCCTCAAAGAATTCGAGCAAATTTGTCAAACATGGCTTTCCCTTTGTAAAACCATGCTGACTCTGTCCGATTAAATTATGCTTCTCCAAATGTCCTGTTACTGCTTCCTTAATAATGGACTCCAACAGTTTACCAACCACAGATGTTAGGCTAACTGGTCTATAGTTTCCAGCCTTTTGTCTGCCTCCCTTTTTAAATAAGGGCATTACATTAGCAGTTTTCCAATCTGCTGGGACCTTTCCTGAATCCAGGGAGTTTTGGAAAATTACCACCAATGCATCCGCAATCCCTACCGCTACTTCTCTCAAGACCCTAGGATGTAAGCCAGCAGGTCCAGGGATTTATCCGCCTTTAGTCCCATTATCTTACCGAGTACCACCTCCTTAGTGATTTTAATCGTGTTTAGCTCCTCCGCCCCATAGCCCCCTGTTTGTCCAGTGTTGGGATATTTTTAGTGTCCTCTACTGTAAAGACTGATACAAAATATTTGTTCAGCGTTTTTGCCATCTCCATGTGCCCCATCACTAATTTCCCGGTCTCGTCCTCTAAGGGACCAACATTCACTTTAGCCACCCTTTTTCTTTTTATATAACTGTAGAAACTCTTGCTATCTGTTTTTATATTTTTTGCTAGTTTACTTTCATAATCTATCTTCCCTTTCTTAATTAATCTTTTAGTTATTCTTTGCTGGCTTTTAAATGCTTCCCAATCTTCTATCCTCCCACTAGATTTGGCTACTTTATATGCCCTTGTTTTCAGTCGGAAACTATCCTTTATTAGTTTACTTAGCCACGGAAGGCTGTCTTTTCTTTTACGCCCCTTTTTCCTCACTGGAATATATTTTTCTTGAAAGTTGTGAAATATCTCCTTGAATGTACACCACTGCTCATGTACCGTCTTACACTTTAATCTATTTTCCCAGTCCACTTTAGTCAACTCTGCTCTCATACCTTCATAGTCTCCTTTATTTAAGCTTAGTACGCTGGTTTGAGATCCAACTCTCTCACCCTCCAACTGAATTTGGAATTCAACCATGTTATGGTCACTCATTCCAAGGGGATCCTTTACTGGGACATTTTTTATTAATCCTGTCTCATTACACAGGACTAGATCTAAGATTGCCTGCCCCCTGTTTGGTTCAGTTACATACTGCTCAAGGAACCCGTCCCTAATGCACTCTATGAACTCTTCCTCAAGGCTGCCCTGCCCAATTTGATTTGTCCAGTCAATATGAAAGTTAAAATCCCCCATGATTGTAGCTGTTCCCTTATTACAAGCTCCAACTATTTCCTGATGTATACTCCAACCAACAGAGTTGCAACTGTTAGGAGGCCTATAGACTACACCCACTGTGACTTTTTCCCCTTATTATTCCTTATCTCCACCCAAATTGTTTCACTATCCTGATCCTTTGACCCAATATAATTTCTCACTATTGCAGTGATTCCATCCTTTATTAACATAGCCACCCCACCTCCCTTTCCTTCCTGTCTGTCCTTCCTAATTGTCAAATACCCTTGGATGTTTAGTTCCCAGTCATGGTCACCTTGCAGCCATGTTCATGTAATAGCCACCAGATCATATTCATGTGTAGTTATTTGTACCGTCAACTCGTCTGTTTTGTTACGAATGCTGCGTGCATTCAGATAAAGAACTTTTAAATATGTTTTGTGACAATTTATTCCTGCTTTTACCCCCTTTACTACTCTACCTTTATCTTTATACATTCTGTCCCTTCCTGAGACGCTCTGGTTTTTAATTCCCCCACTGCTACCTTGCTCTATTGCCTTCTCCGCTGACATCTTTATTTTTCGCTCTCTTGAAACCTCCCCCCCACTAATTAGTTTAAAGCCCTCTCTACAGCCCTAGTTATTCGATTCACCAGGATTCTAGTCCCAGCACTGGCCAAGTGAAGTCTGTCCTAATGGAACAGCTCTTTCCCATCCCAGTACTGGTGCCAGTGTCCCAAGAAGCAAAACCCATTTCTCCCACACCAGTCTTTGAGCCACGCATTTAACTCTCTGATTTTATTTACCCTAGCCAAATTTGCTTGTGGCTCAGGTAGTAATCCAGAGATTATTACCCTTGTGGTTCTGCTTTTTAATTTGTCCCCTAGCTGCTCATACTCCCTCAGCAGAACCTCTTTCCTTGTCCTATCTATGTCGTTGGTACCAACATGGACCACGACAACTGGATCCTCCCCCTCCCACTCCAAATTTCTCACCAGCCCAAAGGAGATGTCCTTAACCCTGGCACCAGGCAGGCAACACAGCCTTCGGGCTGTCGCTCTCGGCTGCAAAGAACCCTATCTATCCCCCTAATGATACTATCCCCTACCGCTACAACATTTCTTTTTACTCCCCCCACTTGAATGGCCCCTCGTTCCACGGTGCTGTGGCTAGGTTGCTCATCCTCCCTGCAGTCCCTGTTCCTGTCCTCACAGGGAGTAAGAGCCTCGAACCTGTTGGACAAGAGCAAGGGCTGTGGCTCCTCCAACACTACCTCCTGGATCCCCGTACCTGCCTCACTCATAGTCACACCATCCTGTCTGTGACCACGGAATACATCTGAATTAGTTAATCTAATTGGTGTGACTACTTCCTGGAACACAGAGTCCAGGTAACTCTCCCCCTCCCTGATGTGTCGCAGTGTTTGAAGCTCGGACTCCAGCTCATCAACACGGAGCCGGAGTTCCTCGAGCAGCCAACACTTACTGCAAATGTGATCACTGTGAACATCAATGGTGTCCACCAGCTCCCACATATTGCAGCAGTAACACATCACCTGCTCTGCCATTCTATGTAATTAATTACATTTATTATTTTTATTTTTAAATACCCTCTGCCCCGATTCTAGATGATGATTATCACACCTCTATTTAATTGAACTTACCAACTTATAAAGGTTTAAAAGGGAAGGAAAAGAACTCACCAACCAGCCAATCACCTACCAGCTTGGCTGTGATGTCACTTTTGAATTCTGACCTCCCTTTGGAATGTTGCCTGTGGAGCCTGTTTAGGCTGCCTCGCCTCGCTGCTCCGACTCGACACCCACTGCTGCTCCCGGCTGCCTTGACTGGGCCTTGCCTCGCTGCTCCGCCACCGCGATGTCTGCTAATCCTGAGACCAAACTCTCAAAAGGCACTCTCTGCTGCTAGCACTCCATCTCGTGTCCTTGTGCACCAGTCGCTGAAGGTAAGCATGCAGGTGCAGCAGGCAGTTAAGAAGGCAAATGGTATGTTGCCTTCATAGGGAGAGGGTTTGAGTACAGGAACAAGGATGTCTTGCTGCAGTTGTACAGGGCCTTGCTGAGACCACATCTTGAGTATTGTGTGCAGTTTTGTTCGCCTTATCTGAGGAAGGATGTTCTTGCCATGGAAGGAGTTCAGCGAAGATTCACCAGGCTGATACCTGGGATGGCAGGAATGACGTATGAGGAGAGATTGGGTCGATTAGGCTTGTACTCGCTGGAGTTTAGAAGAATGAGAGGGGATCTCATCGAAACCTATAACATTCTAACAGGACTAGACAGACTTGATTTAGGAAGGATGTTCCCGATGGCAGGGGCATCCAGAACCAGGGGTCACAGTCTAAGGATAAGGGGTAGGCCTTTTAGGACAGAAATGAGGAGGAATTTCTTCACCCAGAGAGTGGTGAACCTGTGGAATTCTCTACCACAGAAGGCAGTCGAGGCCAATTCATTAAATATATTCAAGAAGGAGTTGGATATATTTCTCAAGGCTAAAGGGATCAAGGGTTATGGGGAGAAAGCAGGGACTGGGTACTGAATTTGGATGATCAGCCATGATCGCATTGAATGGCGGGGCAGGCTCGAGGGGCTGAATGGCCTACTCCTGCTCCTATCTTCGATATTTCTATGTTTTCTATGTCAGGGCTTCAAGATATTGGCCTTGTCCCCCAGAATTTTGCCCCTTGTCCCTCTCTGCTGAATAATTCATAGAAGGTGCTGCGACAGTTAACCCGCTGCTCAGAGGTTACACACAGAATCCTTTGTTGGGCATCGCAGACAATTTGCACATTTAGCAAGTGGAACTCTTTCCTGTTGTTAAATGTGACAGGTTCCTCACGTGAAGCCTTCAGTGAGATGTGGGTCCCATCCTGGGGAAGCCAGCATGCCTAAAGAAGCTGATGGCCCTGGATCTTTGCTCCAAAGGGAACATGCCGCCCAATGAAGTCTGATGCTCTGTGGAGGAGGGCATCTGTCACCTGTCAAATACAGGCCCCAGCAGTTTGCTGGCTGATCTTGCAGAGATCTCCAGAGGATAACTGGAAAGAACCAGAGCCATGAAAACTGTGGGCCATGGTCACCTTCATTTTGACAGATACATCCCATGCAGGAAGTAGACCACGGCTTCAGGTCTTCATGCAGCATTTTACAGAGGTGGCTAATTGCTTTCTTTGTGAAGTGCATGTAAAGCTCCTGGTGTGATATTTGTTCCATGTATACTCTTTGGGTAGGGGCTAGTAACGTGCTCAGTACAGTCTCCAGCTATGGTTCTGCTCCTCCTCCTTCTCATCCATGACAATCGCAGAATGTCCAGAGGAAAGGCCATTACCACCCTTTGACCTTCTAAACGCATGGAGAGGGGTGGGAGTCCTGAATTTATTACAGGATTCTGAATGGCAGAACTGAAGATCTCAATAACAGAGAAGCAGAGAAAATAATCTTAGAGATCAATTTCACACCACAGAGATGAAGCACCAAAGCTTTAATGGTTTTTTCAGGCTGAGATTCATGTGAGAGGCATGTATCACATTGTTACCAGGTGAGTAAGGGCATCCCGCTCCCCCGCACCTCCCCCACCCCCCTCTCTCACTCCCCCGCACCATTATTTTTCAGTCTAAGTGGCTGCAACAAGAAAACTAGTTAAATTCAGGAATTTCATGATAGCCATTGACTTGATTGGGAAGCGGAGCTACGATAATCAACTTTTCACACTTTTGGTAAGGGCTTCAGTGGAACAGCGCAAAAGTCCCAGGAAATTATGATGCAGTATGACAGATCTCAGGTTGAGAATACAAGTGAGAACAAGGCTGAATGTAGAAAGTTTAGAGGGGAAGTGAAAAAGGAAATAAGAGGGACAAAGAGAGAGTATGAGAATAAACTGGCAGCTAACATAAAAGTGCATCCAAATGCTGGCTGTACTTAAAATAGATAAGTCACCAAGACCCGATGGGATGCATCTGAGGATGTTGAGGGAAGTAAATGTTGAAATTGTGGAGGTACTGGCCATAATCTTCCAATGCTCCTTAGATAAGTGGGTGGAGAATTGCAAATGTTACACCCTTGTTCAAAAAAGGGTGTAAGGCTAAACCCAGCAATTACAGGCCAGTCAGTTTAACCTCGGTAGTGGGGAAGCTTTTAGAAACAATAATCAGGGACAAAATTAACAGTCACTTGGACAAGTGTGGATTAATTAAGGAAAGCCAGCACGGATTTGTTAAAGGCAAATCATGTTTAACTAACTTGATTGAGTTTTTTGATGACATATTAGAAAGGGTTGATGAGGGCAATGTGGTTGATGTGGTGTCCACGGACTTCTAAAAGGTGTTTGATAAAGTGCCACATAATACGCTTGCCAGCAAAGTTGAAGCCCATGGAATAAAAGGGACAGTGGCTGTATTCTGCCCTTGCAGGACATTCCTATGCAGAGCTAGACAGGTAGCTAACAACTTGATATCTTCCGATAAAAATCACAAGGCTTGACTTTTCTTGTAAACTTTACTGAAAGATTCTTATTGTGAAACTGAAATACAATACAGAAATGGAAGCACACATTAGTATACAAGCACATAACTGATATGCATACACACATTTAGGTACGCCTGAGCAACACAGTACATTTGGCATGTAACTTACCAAAACACGTGGAAACACAGCTTACTGTGAATATACATTTAGCAAACTGAAAGGCATTCTCTTTAAATTAGCCCTGTACATAGTGCATCAAAATACAGCTACAAGTTAACCAGCTAGACAGAGAGTGAGCACTTCACGGCTAGCTGTGTAAGTTTGCTTAAAGAGAAAAGTTACAAACTAAACATTTTCTGCAAAATATAGTGTACACTAATCATCTATAACATTCTCAAGTACTTACAGACAAATAGTGTCCAAGGCTGGAGCGTGACAAGAATATAACTTCCCAGACCATGTGTGGCTGCAGGTCTGTGATATACAGTAGTTTACTTTACTGTGCTTTACTGCACTTTACTGTGCTTTACTGCACTTTACTGCGCTTGCTAGGTACCAAATATCCACTAGGTGGCGGCACACAATGGAAATTGACCCAAATTACTCAAACCCCTGAATTAACTGGAAAACTAACATAAATTCCTAAAGGAAGGCAGCACAATCCCCGCTTGGTTCAATTCCATTGTACCACTACAGATACAAAATAAAACCTAAAGAAAACGTCCTTTGGCTGCAAACATACTCAGAATCCTTTCTCTAGGTTTCTTCAGAAAGGAGGACTACGATCTCTGAGACTGGCCTCAGAAACACTTTGACAGTACCCTCCTTGACAATCTTCACCTCCACTTTGTGGACCCTCTTATCCCTGCTCGGCAGAGTTTTGACAACCAGTCCCACTGGCCATTCATTTCTGTGTGCTTGGCTGTCTTTCAGCAAGACAACATCTCCCACTTTGACATTTGGCTTGTCTTCTGTCCATTTCCTATGGCTCTGTAGGGTGGACAAATACTCTCCTCTCCATCTCTTCCAAAAAGTGTCTGCAAGACACTGGACTTGCTTCCACTGCTTCCCGTGCAGCTCAGCCATGTTGAAGTTTCCAGAGGGGGCTGAAATAGCACTCATCTTTTGAGTCAGGAGCATCGCTGGGGTGAGGACTGCAGGCATGTCTGTGTCGGTGGACACCAGCACCAGGGGTCTTGCATTCATGACCGCCATGACTTCAGCCATGAGAGTGCTCAAGACGTCGTGTGTGAGATGAGTGGGTCCCATCCAAAGCAGCATAGCATCCAGAATACGCCTGGAAACACCGATGAGCCTCTCCCATGAACCACCCATGTGGGATGAATGCGGGGGGTTAAACACCCACGTGCATCCTTTCTTTTGGAGGTAGCTTCTTACCGCTGCATCATCCGTGTGGATGTCCAACTCCTTACAGGCACCCATGAAGTTAGTCCCTCTGTCGGAGCGGAGAAGTTTGGCTGGACCACGGATTGAGAAAAACCTCCTCAAGGCCCTGATGGTTAGGAAAGCTTTGTCGTCCATGAATAGTGCTGGCTTGTCATCATCCTTGGACCTTTCAAACATTGAGCATCCTAGGCTGTCTGTGCTCACAGTGAGGCCTGCCTCTTCCTCACAGGCAGAGGAGGTTGACCTATGATGCTGCGTCATGCCATCGTAGTCTTCCTTTACCTGGATCCTGTTTGGGCATGGGCTGAGACAGGATGTGCGACCATTGTGCAACACGTTTGCTTTATAGATGCTGACATCCGCTGGTTTGTGGACTGTTCCCAGGCAAACTCCACCCACGAGGACCCATCCCAGGTCAAGCCGCTGCGCATAAGGAGCATTGTGGGGCCCATTGATTTGCTCACACTCCTTGTGCACCCTTAAGATGTCTCTTCCCAAGAGCAGGAGGATTGGAGCGTCCGGGTCCACAGCTGGAACCTTGTTGGCAACTGGCTGTAGGTGGGGCTGATGGCGTGCGACCTCTGGGGAGGGAATTTCTGTTCTATCATCTGGCATCATGTCACACTCAATTAAGGTGGGGAGGGGAAGCTGTAGTTTCCCATCCATGGACTCGATCATGAAGTTGCCAACTCTCCTACCCGTAGTCTCTGTTGTCCCTGAACAGGTTTTTAGCGTGTATGGAGCTGTGCTGGCCTTGACTTCAAAGATATTGAAGAATTCTGTCTTCGCTAGAGACTTGTTATTTTGCTCATCAAGCACTGCATACATCTTGATTGCCTTCTCCTTTCTCCCTGCAGGATATGCTTTAACCAAGCAGATTTTGGAGCATGAGCATGGGCTGCTTGCATTTCCACAAACTTCTGTACACTTGGAGGTGACTGAAGAAGATGCGCTTTCGCTTTGCTCCCCACTATCCTCTTTGTCAACCGCAGCACTCTCGGTGGTCGAAGGAGGAGGACCTGGATGCAGGGCTGCGATGTGTTTTTCACTGTTGCACTCAAAGCACTTGATTGTCGCCTTGCAGTCTTTTGCCATGTGCATAGTCGACCCACAACACCTGAAGCAGATGCGATTCTCTTTCAGGTATGATTTGCGCTCATCAATAGGTTTGCCTCTAAAGCTTTGACACTTTTTGAGTGGGTGGGGCTTCTTGTGTATTGGACACTGACGATCTGGGTCATCCACTTTACTCCCAGCAGAACTGGATTGGTTGACTGAGGGTTCGGCTGGAACATCTGTTTTGTGCACGCTCACAGAGGCTTTGTTGCTGTACTTTGTGGGTTTCTCTGTTCTCGAAGGAGCGTAACTGCTGGAGGTGGAGAAAGTGAAACTTGGATCATTCCTCACCTTTGCCTGTTGTTGGACGAACCTGGAGAAGAGAGAGAAGGGGGGAAATGCCACTCCGTAGTCCTCCTTGTATTTGGATCCCTTAGCTATCCATTTCTCTTGAAGGTTGTAGGGGAGCTTTTCCACTATTGGGTTTACCCCATGAGCTGTATCCAAATACGAGAGGCCTGTCAGGTAACCTTCTCCCTTAGCACACTCCAGTTCGAGGAGAATGTCACCCAGTTCTCGAAGCTCGACATTATCTTTGTTGGTTAGCTTCGGAAAGTCCTCAATCTTCTGAAGCAGTGCGTGTTCAATGACTTCTGGTGTCCCATAACAGTCTTCGAGACGTTGCCAAACCAGGTTGAGGCCTGCTGTGGGATTGCGGACGTGCACTGAGCGAATTCTCTTCGCCTGTTCTGACGACTCAGCTCCGAGCCACTTTGTCATCAAATCTAGTTCTCCTCTGGCTGACAGATTCAAGTCCTTGGTGGTACTCAGGAAGGATGCTTTCCGTGACCAATAATTTTCAGGACGGTCATCAAATTCTAGAAGACCTGAACTTAACAATTCTCGGCGGATGAGGTACCGAGCGAGGTCTTGTGCACCTTGTGGCTCGGGTGAGGACTGCTTGGCTGGATTGGCCGAGTGCTGTGGAGGTCTCTGCAGGTAAGTCTTACTTGTTTCTTCTCTTTTAAGCTCAGTGTCTCCGAAAACAGGTTGTTTGTTACTGTGGTGAGTAGCTGGTTCTGCGTCGAGATACCTGGATGTTTCCTTGAAGAACAATTTGGAGTGTTGTTGGACATACTCACTTGTACGTTGCACTGGACTGAGGGGCTGTTCTAGAACATATGCTTCATGGCTGTGCTCCCCGCCTTAATTCTCCTCACCTTCTTCATAAGCTGCAGCTTCAGCTTCAACGGCAGCGGCAGCCCTCTGGCTTTGGAGAATGTGAAGACTGGCGTCAAGGTCAGCTCTCTGCTTCATCACATTAGCTTCTTTTTCAGTGAAGGACAATTGAGCCTGGGCAGCTTTTGCCTTGGCATGTGCTTTGGCGGCTGCAGAAGCTGTCGATGACGACGGTCTGCTGGACCGCCGAGATGATCTAGAGGATGCTTTAGAGGACTGTGACTTGGCATCATTTGCTCGAAGAGGCTCACGCTTCTTGGTTGGCTGGTCGACGTCCTCTATGGTATATTGTCTTCCTGAGCGTAGACTCATGGTAGCTGAGTGGTATCTTCTTGTGCTTGAGCCCGCTGTGCTGTTGTCTTTTCACTATTCTGCCCTTGCAGCGCGTTCCTATGCAGAGCTAGACAGGTAGCTAACAACTTGATATCTTCCCATAAAAATCACAAGGCTTGACTTTTCTTGTAAACTTTACTGAAAGATTCTTATTGTGAAACTGAAATACAATACAGAAATGGAAGCACACATTAGTATACAAGCACATAACTGATATGCATACACACATTTAGGTACGCCTGAGCAACACAGTACATTTGGCATGTAACTTACCAAAACACGTGGAAACACAGCTTACTGTGAATATACATTTAGCAAACTGAAAGGCATTCTCTTTAAATTAGCCCTGTACATAGTGCATCAAAATACAGCTACAAGTTAACCAGCTAGACAGAGAGCGAGCACTTCACGGCTAGCTGTGTAAGTTTGCTTACAGAGAAAAGTTACAAACTAAACATTTTCTGCAAAATATAGTGTACACTAATCATCTATAACATTCTCAAGTACTTACAGACAAATAGTGTCCAAGGCTGGAGCGTGACAAGAATATAACTTCCCAGACCATGTGTGGCTGCAGGTCTGTGATATACAGTAGTTTACTTTACTGCACTTTACTACGCTTTACTGCACTTTACTGCACTTTACTGCGCTTCACTGCACTTGCTAGGTACCAAATATCCACTAGGTGGCGGCACACAATGGAAATCGACCTAAATTACTCAAACCCCTGAATTAACTGGAAAACTAACATAAATTCCTAAAGGAAGGCAGCACAGGCTGCATGGATACAAAATTGGCTCAGTGACAGGAAACAGAGAATATTGGTGAACAGTTGTTTATCGGACTGGAGGAAGGTATACAGTGGTGTTCCTCAGGGGTCGGTACTAGGACCACTGCTTTTCTTGATATATATTAATGACTTAGACTTGGGTGTACAGGGCACAATTTCAAAATCTGAAGATGACACAAAACTTGAAATTATAGTGAACAGTGAGGAGGATAGGGATAGACTTCAAGAGGAAATAGATAGGCTGGTGGAATGGATGGACACGTGGCAGATGAAACATAGAAACATAGAAGATAGGAGCAGGAGTAGGCCATTCGGCCCTTCGAGCCTGCTCCACCATTCAATAAGATCATGGCTGATCATCCAAATTCAGTACCCTGTCCCTGCCTTCTCCCCATATCCCTTGATCCCTTTAGCCTTAAGAAATATATCCAACTCCTTTTTGAATATATTTAATGAACTGGCCTCCACTGCCCTCTGTGGCAGAGAATTCCACAGATTCACCACTCTCTGGGTGAAGAAATTCCTCCTCATTTCAGTTCTAAATGGCTTACCCCTTATCCTTAGACTATGACCCCTGGTTCTGGACTCCCCGGCCATCATAAACATCCTTCCTACATCTAGTCTGTCCAGGCCTGACAGAATTTTATAGGTTTCGATGAGATCCCCTCTCAATCTTCTAAACTCCAGTGAGTATAAGCCCAATCGACACAATCTCTCCTCATACGTCATTCCTGCCATCCCAGGTATCAGCCTGGTGAATCTTCGCTGTACTCCTTCCATGGCAAGAACGTCCTTCCTCAGGTAAGGCGACCAAAACTGCACACAATACTCAAGGTGTGGTCTCACCAAGGCCCTGTACAACTGTAGCAAGACATCCTTGTTCCTGTACTCGAACCCTCTTGCTACGAAGGCCAACATACCATTTGCCTTCTTAACCGCCTGCTGCACCTGCATGCTTACCTTCAGCGACTGGTGCACAAGAACACCCAGGTCTCTTTGCACTTCCCCTTCTCCCAATCTATTGCCATTCAAATAATAATCTGCCTTCCTGTTTTTGCCACCAAAGTGGATAACCTCACATTTATTCACATTATAGTGCATTTGCCATGTTTCTGCCCAATCACCCAATCTGTCCAAATCATACTGGAGTTTCTTGACATCCTCCTCACAGCTTACCCTCCCACCCAGCTTTGTGTCATCCACAAATTTGGAGATATTACATCCAATTCCCTCGTCCAGATCATTAATATATATTGTGAACAGCTGGGGTCCTAGGACCAATCCTTGCGGTACCCCACTAGTCACTGCCTGCCACTCGGAAAACGACCCGTTTATTCCAACTCTTTGCTTTCTGTCCACCAACCAGTTCTCTATCCAAGTCAATACCTTGCCCCCAAACCCATGTGCCATAATTTTGCACGCTAATCTCTTATGTGGGACCTTATCGAAAGCCTTCTGAAAGTCCAAATACACCACATCCACTGGTTCTCCCTTATCTATTTTACCAGTTACATCCTCAAAAAATTCTAGTAGATTAGTCAAGCATGATTTACCTTTTGTAAATCCATGTTGACTTTGTCCGATCCTGTCACTGCTTACCAAGTGCTCTGCTATTACATCTTTTATAATAGATTCTAGCATTTTCCCCACTACCGATGTCAGGCTTACCGGTCTATAATTCCCCGCTTTTTCTCTACCACCTTTTTTGAATAGTGGGGTAACATTAGCTACCCTCCAATCCATGGGTACTGTTGCAGAGTCTATCGAGTTCTGGAAGATGACCAGCAATGCATCTACTATTTCTAGGGCCACTTCCTTAAGTACCCTGGGATGTAGATTATCAGGCCCTGGGGATTTATCGGCCTTCAGTCACATCAATTTTCCTAACACCATTTCCCTACAAATGCTGATTTCTTTCAGTTCCACCCTTTCATCAGGCCCAATGTTCCCCGGCATCTCTGGGAGGTTATTTGTGCCCTCCTTTGTGAAGACAGAACCAAAGTATGAATTTAGTTGGTCTGCCATTTCTTTGTTTCCCATTATAAATTCCCCTGATTCTGACTGCAAGGGACCTATGCCTGACTTCACCAATCTTTTTCTCTTCACATATCTATAAAAGCTTTTACAGTCAGTTTTTATGTTCCCTGATAGCTTACTCTCATATTCTATTTTCCCTTTCTTAATTAATCCCTTTGTCCTCCTTTGTTGAATCCTAAACTGCTCCCAATCCTCCCATTGAAATTTAACGCAGAAAAGTGCGAAGTGATACATTTTAGTAGGAAGAACAAGGAGAGGCAATATAAACTAAAGGGTACAATCCTAAAGTGGGTGCAGGAACAGAGAGACATGAGGGTATATGTGCACAAATTGTTGAAGGTGGCAGGGCAGGTTGAGAAAGTGGTTAACAAAGCATACGGCATCCTGGGCTTCATAAATAGAGGCATAGAGTACAAAAGCAAGGACATTATGATGAACCTTTCTAAAACATTGGTTCGGCCTCAAGTGGAGTATTCTGTCCAATTCTGGGCACCGCACTTTAGGAAGGATGTGAAGGCCTTAGAGAGGGTGCAGAAAAGATTTACAAGAATGGTTCCAGGGATGAGAGACTTCAGTTACATGGATAGACTGGAGAAGCTGGGGTTGTTCTCCTTAGAGCAGCGAAGGTTGAGAGGGGATTTGATAGAGGTGTTCAAAATTATGAGGGGTCTAGACAGAGTAGAGAGAAACTGTTCCCATTGGCGGAAGGATCGAGAACTAGAAGACACAGATTTAAGGTGATTGGCAGAAGAACCAAAGGCAACATAAAAAAAACTTTTTTTACACAGTATTATGTCTGTGTATAATTGAGACACGGACTGTAGGTGTTGATTATAACAAGTCTTTACTGAATGGAGACAACCTGGAAACTGAAACTACAGAAGCCTGCCAGGGCCTTTTATACAGGGGTGGTCACTGCCGGTACTGCAGTCTGAGACCAGTTATTCCCTTAAAGGTACATACACAACAATTCCTCCCCTTTTAGATAAACAGTACATAACATTCATTTAACAACTAAATAATAACTAATTACAATTACAATTACGGTTGCTAGATACATTGGTTGAAGTTAAGCAATTATAAGTTCAGTCTTTCAGGAGGCTTCCTGATTCTGTCTGGATAACGCCTCTTTGGGATATCAGGTTCTTCCGGCAAGGTTGAGTCGGGATCAATGTCGTTGTTTGGTTCGTCTGCTTCCAATATCACCGATTCTGCGGTAGATGCAATTGGTACTTCGGTTTCATCGCCAGGTGTATCAGATCGTGGTGTGGAGTTGACGTTTTCCAGTGATTCTAGAATCTGGTCAGCATGGCGTCTTACAATGCTCTCTCCAACGTCCACGGTATACATTAGAGGTCCTTGCCGTGTACAGATCGTTCCTGGCTGCAATTTCTCTGTGCGGTAGTCCCGGGCCAAAACTGGTTGACCTATCTTAAAACTCCTGGTCGGCCTTTCATTCATATTCTGAAACTGTCTATTCTCCACATCTCTTCTGACGTTTGGTTTAACCAAATCCAAGTGGCATCGTAGTCTTCGATTGAAGAACATCATGGCTGGAGTTTGGTTGGTAACCGCATGTGTCGCATTCTGGTAGGCAAACAAGAAGTTATCCACCTTGTGTTGTAGGGGTATATCTTCATTACACATTGCCTAGATAGCCTTCTTGAATGTTTGAACAAACCTCTCGGCCAATCCATTAGTGGCTGGATGATATGGGGCGGATGTGTAATGCTTAACACCATTGTTCTTTAAGAACCTCCGGAACTCTTCAGACACAAACTGTGGTCCATTGTCAGAGCAAATCTGTTCAGGCAGCCCATTCCTGGCGAATATGGTTCGTAAGACTGTGATAGATTTTTCTGTGGTGGTTGAGGACATTTTTATTACCTCTGGCCACTTTGAATGTGCATCCACCGCAATTAAAAACATCGAGTCCTTAAAGGGACCAGCAAAATCAATGTGCACCCTTTGCCATGGAGATGAGGGCCACTCCCATGGATGTAGAGGGGCTTGTGGTGGGGCGTTTTGGACCTTCTGGCATCCTGTACAGCTCTTGGTCATCTCTTCGATTTCTCTATCGATTCCCGGCCACCACACAAACGCTCTGGCTACGTTTTTCATTTTTACCCCTCCCAGATGACCCTCATGAAGCTCATTGAGCACTCTATCCTTCAAATTGGGTGGAATTACTACTCTGGATCCACACATCAAGGTTCCTCTGCACACTGACAGCTGTTCTCTTCTCGGCAAGAATGCTGGCAGCAGTGGTTCGCCATGTGCTGGCCATCCCTTCACCGTTAAATCATAGACCCAGGAGAGTGTCGGGTCATTTCGTGTTTCCTTTTCTATGTTTGCATTCGTCACCGGTAGACATTCGACTATAGTCGAGTGGAATGACTCCACTGGATCCACTGCCAGTTCTTCTTCCACCATCGGCAACGGTAGGCGCGACAATCCATCGGCATTCCCATGCTGTTTAGTTCCTTTGTACTCGATGTCATATTGGTGTGCCCCTAGGAAAAGGGACCACCTCTGTAGCCGTTGTGCCGTCATTATCGGTACTCCCTTCTGAGGGTTGAAAATGGAGATGAGAGGTTGATGATCAGTTAGTAGAGTAAATTTCTGACCGTGCAGGTAGTGATTGAACTTCTTCACCCCCCACACCAGGCTGAGGGCCTCTCTGTCAATCTGGGTGTAGTTACGCTCGGCTGAAGTTAACGAGCGTGACGCAAAAGCTATCGGCCTCTCTGAACCATCAAGGAATTTATGTGAAAGTACCGCCCCAAAGCCGTAGGGAGACGCATCACACGCCAGTCTTATCTGTAGTGATGGGTTGTATTGAGCCAATACTTCTCTCGAAGTGATTAGGTCCTTACTCTTCTGAAAGGCCCGCTTGCATTCATCGCTCCATTTCCATGCTACTCCCGTTCGTAGTAGGGCGTTCAGTGGATGCAGAATTGTGGACAAATTCGGCAAAAACTTATGGTAGTAATTCACCAATCCGAGGAATGACCTCAGTTGCGACACATTTTCAGGCGCTGGAGTCTTAACTACCGCTTCAATTTTGTCAGGGGACTTATGCAACCCCTCTTCATCAATCACGTGGCCACAATACGATATCTGTTTCTTAAAAAACTCGCACTTGGGGCGATTGGCTCGTAGCCCATGTTCACGTAATCTAGTGAGCACCTGCTCTAGGTTGGCAAGGTGTTCACTGTCATCTTCACCTGTCACTAGGATGTCATCCAAGTAACACTGAGTCCCCGGAATCCCTTGCAGGACTTGTTCCATCGCTCTTTGCCATATCGCCGGAGCTGATGCTACTCCGAATACCAGTCGATTATACTGGTAAAGGCCTTTGTGAGTGTTTATCATGAGATACTTCCTAGAGGATTCTTCAACCTCCATCTGCAAATATGCTTGTGCTAGGTCAATTTTTGTAAAATGTTTCCCTCCAAATAGTGAGGCGAAGATATCTTCTATCCTTGGAAGAGGATATTGTACTGTGTGAAGGACTGGGTTCACCGTCACCTTGAAGTCCCCACAGATGCGACCCTTCCTTGGCTCCTCAGACTTATTGTTTAACATTTTCTTCATGACAGGAACGATGGGTGTCACCCACTCGCTCCAGTCTACCTTAGATAACATGCCTGCATTCTCCAGATTCTCCAGCTCTGCCTCGACAGCTGGGCGAATTGCATATGGTACCGGTCTTGCTTTGAAAAACTTGGGAATTGCATTCTCCTCTATTTTTATCGAGGCGGTTACGCCTTTAAGAGTGCCCAGTTCTTGTTGAAATACCTCTTTGGCATCAGCTAAGATTGTTGACAATCGTCCAGGAGTGACGTCGTCATCCTTTTTACCAGCCACCATCAGTGCCTGAATGGAGTGCCAGTCTAAATTTATCTTTCTGATCCATTCACGTCCCAATAACGGTGGTCCACCATCTTGCAGAATGTAGAGATACAATTTCCGTATTTTCTTGCCGTTGTATTCGACAGGCATCCTTATTTTTCCTCTGGGGTATACTTTTTGCCCCGTATACGTCCTCAAGACGATGGATGTCTCTCTCAAGGGTATGTGTGAGAATAGCCGCTCGTAGTCTCATCGATTCATGACGGTTAGAGCTGATCCTGTATCCAATTCCATTTTGACTTGGGACCCTGCTATCGTGAGGGTGACCCAAATGGTTCGGTGATCCTCTTTTGTGATTACGTTGTGAAGTTTGAGACAGCTTAGTCTCTTGTTCCCGGATTCACTATCGCTCATCTGGTCTTCGGAACTACTGTCCGTCATCTTTTGTACTTTCCTGTACGGTTCTTTAGTAGCCTTTTTGTTGTCGTTGGTCTTCTTCCCAGACCTGCAAACTCGTGCAATGTGTCCCATCTTTCCGCATTGCCTGCATATTTTGTCCTTGGACCAGCAGTCCTTCTGGTCATGGTTTGTTCTGCCGCAGCGATAACATTTTGCAAATCCCCATGTCATTTCGTGGGTGCCGTATTCCTGTGGCTTTTGTTGTATTTCCACAGCTCCCCTTGCTGCTGCTTCGTATGATACTGCCACGCTGAAAGCCTTCTCTAGCATAAGCTCTTTCTCTGAGAGTAACCTCTTCTGGGTTCCTTCACTCAGGAGTCCACAGACAAATTTGTCCCGTAAGGTATCTGCCAGTCCTGCTCCGAACTGGCAGTGCTTTGATAGCTTGCGTAGTTCCGTATGGTAATCAGCATTGCTCTCATTTTTATGCTGATTTCTCCTGTGGAATTTAAATCTTTCTGCTATCAGCAGCGGTGTAGGATTTAGGTGTTCCTGCAGGTGAGCAACAATTTCGTTAAAACTCTTCGCCTTCGGTTTGGCTGGAGTAATCAGGTCCCGCAATAGGCCGTACGTTCTTGTGCCCATTAAATTTAGCAATACTGATGCCTTTTTCTCATCGGTTATTTTGTTTGCCTTGCAATATACCTCGACTCTTTCCACATACGTGGTCCAGTCTTCTATTGCACTATCGAAGGCAGTGATATCGCCAGTCTTTGGCATCTTGAAAATCTAAGATGGCGCCTCCCGCGCTTTGCCTTCATCCCCGATGGATCAAAATGGCGCCTCCCGTGCTTTTCCTTCTTCCCCGCCGAGTGAAGGTGGCGCCTCCCGCACTTTCCCGCCGCTGCCGCTGCTGTCAACGCTGTTGCTGGCGATTATATTTATTTTACTATCCTGTAATGGCGACGCCCTATGGTCTTCGCGCCTCCCCGAACGCTGCTGCCAACGCCGCTCTCCGCGGTATTTTTATTTTTCTATCGCGCTTCAATATTTGCTCCGTTAATTGAAGAACCGTTCCCGTCGTGGAGCGGACCCTCTGGGACACTTCCCTCCCTCTTCTTAGGTCCGAACGCTGCCCGGCTTCGAAGCACCGGCCGCGCCCTGTGTGCTCCACCCTCTCTCTCTCTCTTTGCTTCCCGACTCGCTGCCCGGCCCCGTTGCAGAGCCACCCGATCGAGCTCTAGCCCGCCGCAGCCCAGGAAGGATCAGTGCACTACCTGCCACCAGCCCGATTAGCTGGGAAACCAGACTGGAGAACCAAGCCTGGCTCTCGACAGTCTCTCCTGCACTTTTCAATTCGAAGATTTGGAGGGCGGTTGCCCACGGTCGACGCCCGTTTCTCGAGTTTCTTTGGATTATTTTTTTTTTTCTTTCTTCTGGCTTCGACCTTCAATAACGTCGTTTGAGGTGCTGCCGAGTTGCAGGTAAGTTCGTTTCTTACTCGTCGCCAGTATTTTGTCTGTGTATAATTGAGACATGGACTGCAGGAGTTGATTATAACAAGTCTTTACTGAATGGAGACAACCTGGAAACTGAAACTACAGAAGCCTGCTAGGGCCTTTTATACAGGGGTGGTCACTGCCGGTACTGCAGTCTGAGACCAGTTATTCCCTTAAAGGTACATACACAACACACAGCGAGTGGTTAGGATCTGGAATACACTGCCTGAAAGGGTGGTGGAGGCAGATTCAATCGTGGCTTTCAAAAGGGAGTTGGATAACTATCTGAAGGAAATTTTTTTGCAGGCTACAGGGAAAGTGCAGGCAAGTGCTCTTGCAAAGTGTTGGCACAGGCTCAAAGACCTGAATGGCCTCCTTCTGTGCTGTAACCATTCTATGGCTGCAATTTTATTAATGGAGGCGGATTGGGTGCGGGTCAGGTGGTTTCCAGCTTCCAGTCCCGCCCCCAGCTACCTCCGCTCCACAGACGTGATCTTACCTTGATTGACCTTGTTAAGCCTGCCCTGTGGGCTTGCCGGCCAATTAACAGGTAGCGGGTCAGATTTCATCATTTGATGATGCATCACCTGCCGGTTTCCTTAAAGGGACCATGCACAATTTTACTTTGACAGTTGATTTCTCAGTGTTTGACAGCATTGAGGTGCTGCAAACACCGACAATCACTGCACAAAGCTAACCTTTTGCACCCAGGCTCTCCAATGACTCCCTCCATAGGCTGGAATAGATGGCAGCTGTAGGCAAGGTGACAGAAGCAATTTGTTACTGTTGAGAGAGGTTCTCCCAATGAGGTGGCACTAGACATACAGTTGGATTTAAAAACTTGCAAGCTAAAGAAATCTGGATATGTATTAAAAATGCAGTAACCAACATTTTCTTTCCTGTGAGACTCACCATGTGCAACATTGGATCTTTCACACCACTTCTGCAGCTGTCATCAATCCAAAAACATTACAGCAGACTCACAACATGCCACATTTACCTGGCGTGGAGTCCGGATGTCAGGAAACCCGAGCCAGAAGCGGCAAAATTCAAAAATAGGCTGACAACTACTGGCAAGTACCTGTTAATAGGCAGTTAATTGCCTTTAATCCGCTTCCCGCTGCTGGGTGTCGGGTCCATTCGCAATTCGGGGACCCGACACTCGGGAAAGCTGTTTGGAGGCGGGTTGATGGCGGGATCGGAACCCGCCATCAATCAAAATGAATTTAACCTCTGACCTGCCTCCAAACCTGCCCTCTGAGCGCTGGCAAAATCACGGCCTAAGATTCTATGATTCAGTGTGAATAATGGCATATCTCATTTACGTCATAACTTCCTAGGACGTTTATCCTGAAAATAGACCCCACATCGTAGATGCACCATTCCAATGACACAAGTCTCCAGAAAACTCCCGCCCATTGATTGGAATCTCAGCTGCTATCAGTCTTCACTCTGTACATATGCTGACTGCCACCTACTCAGTTGCAGATGCAGGATGTATATAATTAGACTCCACCACAACTTAAAAGTACCAAAAACCTGAGAGGTAATGATAAGGCTAAAGTGTCCCTGAGTGGCCATTTTAGATTTTAATAAAGCAAGTAGTATCCATCTTTGATGTGGGTTACATTAGCCGTTAAGCATACCTGCAAACCTAATAGGGCAAAATCGCAATTCTGCCTCCCATTAATCTATAGAAAAACATCTTACTTAAAATTTGCAGAAATGTTCTAGCTGCTACAGAATATAAGTTTGCACAGTACTGACGATAATTCATTGCCTTCAAAGAGAATTAACTAATTATGTTAATTAGAATGAGGCAGCTGAGCCCTTTTGAAATATTACTGACTACTGTAGGCAATGAGAGCCCAAACAAATGTTTTCTAAACCTGAGCTGTGACTGACCCCAACTGGTACTGTTTTATGCTTTGCGAATAAATCACAAATTTCACAATTGCTACCCCAAGTTACTGTTCTTGTAAGATTTGCAAAATTTCTACATTTCCCCACAGGTTGTTATTAATAAAAGGGACCCTGCGTGGACATTTTAAATCAAAAAGGGTACCCAAGATGGCGTCCGCGCCTCGTGGCAGAAAGCCTGTGAGATTTTAAAACTTGGACTCTGCAACGCAGGCAGCTTGTGGAGAAATCGAAACCAAAGCTGCAGTTTCTGTGAAGAGCGACTTTGTATTTTGAAACCAGACAGGACTTTGAATTATGGATTAGATTGAATTGGAGACAAATCTAAATTCAGTTAGGCCTATAGTTAAGGCCATCAAGCAGTTTACATATATAATCGGAAACAGATTAAGAAAGCCATCGAGGCTGGACAGGCCCATCAAGGAACATTCCTGACAAAACAAGTCAATTATCGGTAGATGCGATGACCGGCCAGCTAAAAGCAGTTAGTATGGATCGCTACCATTATTTAAAACAGCCCGCCAAGATTAAGACAAAGAACTAACCTGATTTGGTGCACAGATAAGGGTTTTCGAAAAGAGTATAATTGAAGGCCCCGGGTGGCAATCTCTCTCTTCTCGGCTCTTCTGCCCCTCACCCTCGTGGCTGTCGCTCTTTCCCAGTCCCGCGCTTACCCCCTGGCCTGTGCCCGTGCCTTTCCCCACTCCATCTGGAAATCGCCCAGGCACCGCATCGGGCGGACACGGACAACTCAGGCCAGGCGAGGCGGGACGTGACGAGGGGAGGAGGAAGACCAACTGAGGAAGACCAACTGAGGAAGACCAACTGAGGAGACAAACTGAGGGTAGGCTTCGAATCATCGGGCCTTCAGCCTCAGCCAACCTGCGACTATCTTCACACAAATTCAAACTGTTGGCCGAAGAAGAGGAATCATCCCTGCAAGGTAAAGTACCCAAACAGAGACTTTAACTTTGGGGTACTCGAACCTGGACAACACACTTGCAGCGCCCGGAGACCACGTGATGACGGCAGGCTCCAGAGAGCACCAAGAGCGAACCCCAAACCCCACTGCTGTTTTGAGTTCAGCAAACCCTTTTGATTGGTGAGCATAACTTCTGGCCCCTCATAGCTTAATCTAGTTTGGTGTAGTTGGTGGGATAAGGATAAGGGGATTGTTAAGATAGCTGTTTTCCCTCGATGTGCCATGTGTTCCCCATTCCCTGTATAAGTATAGTTATTTGTATTTGCCTGTAATTTTTATATACTGGTAACTTCTCATAAGACTATTAATTTTTCCTGCTTAATAAAATCTTGAGTTTTGCTTACATCCAAACCACCTGTCTACTCGAGTCTTTTCTGTATCGCTACCTGTACCTAAGTCCGGTGTCGAGAATCTCAGGGGCGTGGGAGCGATTCGAACCGCTCACGGGCAGTCAGAGGCATAACTGACTGGGTTCACGCGCCACCCCCTACATTGTTCATACTTCAGCCTAGAGAGTGAATGTCGGTAGGCTATAAGTCTATGGAGGGCAAAATCTGTTCTTACCTAGTGTACACAATTTCCAGTAAGACTCACTGGGTAGAGATCTGGAGCATAATCCCTGGCCAACTGTCCCTGGCCCAGGGATACTGAGCCTGCAGCATTGCTTCCAAAATCCAAACTAACATCCATTTTTCCTGGCACAGTTTATTTAACACATCAACAGTACTCAGTGGGAGCGCTCACTGGCTTATTTCGTTTTTAACTGTTTATATGGCAATAAAAGCCTTTCCATATGTCAATCGTTTTTTGAACTCAAAACTATGGCTGGAATCTTAAGGCCGGAATTTTGCCGGCGCTCAGGTGATGGGTTTGAAGGTGGGACATCCGACAAAATCGCAGTTTGACAGCGGGTTGGAAACCCACTGTCAACCCGCCTCCAGACAATCTTCCCAGGTGCCGGGTCCCCGATTTGCGCAGGGACCTGACACCTAGTGGCGGGAAGAGGATTATAGCCACTTAACTGCCTTTTAACAGGTAGTTAACAGGCAGTTAAGAGGCTTTTTGCAATTTTGACAGGCCTACTGTGGGCTTCCAGATGCCCAGACACCACGCCAGGTAAGTGTGGTGTGCTGTGGGTCTACTGTAATGTTTGTGCATTGATGACAGCTGCAGAAGTGGTGTGAAAGATCCAATGGTGCACTGGTGAATTTCAGTGGTAAGAAAATGTTGGGAAAATCATTTTTAATGTATTTAGACTTTTCTGGAGGTGACAAGTTTTGAATTGTTTGTGTAGTCCCACCTCACTGGGAGAACCTCTCTCACCAGTGACAGATCGCTTCTGTAACCTCACCTGCAGCTGCCATCTGTTCTAGCCTAAGGAGGGAGTCACTGGAGAGCCTGGATGTGAGGGCCCACCTTTGTACAGTGATTGTCAGTGTTTGCAGCACCTCAATGCTGTCAAACACTGAAAAATCATCTGTCAAAAAAATGGTGTGTGGCCCCTTTAAGAAAACCGGCAGATGACGTGTCATCAACTGACATCATCTGACACCGGCTTTCTCTTAATTGGCCAACAAGCCCACAGGGTGGGCTTAACAAGGCCAATTGATGCAAAATCGCGTCTGTGCAACGGACGTCGTTGGGGGCGGGACTGGAAACCGGAAGGCAGCTGTCCCGCCCCCAAGCCGCATTAACCGGAAAAATCGCGGCCTTAGTGTTTGCCATGGTCAAGTATCGTAACAACAGTCTTAAACTAATTGTTTGCAGGGTCTCCGCAGACAGCTATCTTGCTGTCAGAGGCGACCCTGTAAACTAAATGGGGTATGAATCACTCGGTGTGGAAGTAAATTACTGTTGTGCTATTCACAGCATTGGAAATGACCCATACCTTGGGATAGATGTGGACGTGACTAAGTAAAATGAGGTGCATATATTGGAAAAATTTGTGCTGTACTCATAGTGGAAACTTTTATCTAATCCATAGATTCAAATCCAGATCTCAGAAATGAATATGTACTGCCCCAAAGAGGTAAAATAATTGTTCTCCAAACCCCTCCTATTTCGACAATATGCAGAGAAGCAGCACACACAACATTTATAATCACTGGAAAAATGCTACTCTTGTTAAATCTCCCAATAAATATCTTTAATTTCAGATGTCCATTTTTAGCCACAGCAGCAGTCGGAATTAAGGTAATGTTATATAATGACAAGTGATTGGTCATCTCTCCAGATTCAGTAAATGCAGCTTTTGTTTTCTGCTCCACAGATGGTTTTGTCATACATCAACCCCTTCATCCCAGGAATCAACCTAGTGAACCTTCTCTGAACTGCCTCCAATGCAAGTATATCCTTCCTTAAATATGGAGACCAAACTCTACGCAGTACTCCAGGTGCGGTCCCACCAGCGCCCTGTAAAGTTGCATCAAAACTTCCTTATTTTTATACTCCATACCCCTTGCAATAAAGGCCAACATTCCATTAGCCTTCCTAATTACTTGCTGTACCTGCATGCTAACTTTTTGTGTTTCATGTACTAGGACCCCCAGATCCCTTCGTACCGCAGCATTTTGTAGTCTCACTCCATTTAAATAATAATTTGCTTTCCCGCATCCGCAGTATTTTGCTTTTGTATCATAGAATAAGACCCCAGGGAGCACAACAAAATCTTCTAAGTTGTTCACTGGATAACACACTACCTTTATGTGGAGTGACATTACCAGAGGGCTGCACTTCAGTACTCTTACAATGGCATAAAACTTTAACTAACAAGCTTAGTTTTAATCTGCCGCTCACAGTAATTATTTTTTCAACGCTTATGATTGCAGCCAGTGTCAGCCAAGCACAACCTCACTTTAATGCGGCTGTAACACAGCAGTCCCGCAACTTGTCCCCAGGCCCACTGTAAACTGAATTCAGATTGGGATTGCGGCAATTTATGTCTGAAATCTGCACTTAAAAAATAATTAAATTGAAAAATAAACACTTGAGCAGCTGCCTGTTAAATGCAACCAGCAGTAAATTGATAACGGTGCCCCTTAGGGCATGAACCTCTTGAACAAAGGAAAAAAAGGATCAGAAGATGTACTGTTGAACTGGGTTGCTCCATTAATGGCAATGGGGAAATAGCATTGAAAGTTTAAAAACTCCCACTCGACTTCAAAAGTTTGCAAGAGGTGGTTTTACTTCCATTTGAAAGCAGATTGAAAGCTGCAATTTTTTTTTAACAATGAAATTTCCTTCTATTAATTCAGTTTTTCCTTTTGTCCACTTGCCCAGCCTCACTGCTCCCCAACCTGAGTATGTCTATCCCAACAATTAGTAATACTTAGTATAAAAACAGAAAATGCTGGAACTACTCCACAGGTCAGGTCACATCTGTGGAGAGAGAAACAGAGTTACTGGCCAGAATTTTGCCGGCGCTCAGGGGTTGGGTTTGGAGACGGGACCTCTGACAAAATTGCAAAGATTGACTGCGGGCAGGAAACCCGTTGTCAACCCACCTCCAATCAATCTTCCCAAGTGTCGGGTCCCCAATTTACGCATGGACTTGACACCTAGCGGCGGGAAGAGCATTATAGCCACTTAACTCATGTTAAAGGTTGTTAACAGGCAGTTAACAGGCTCTTTTTCAATTTTTCCACTTCTACTTCTGGCTTCCCGATGCCCGGACACCACGCCAGGTAAGTGTAGTGTGTTGTGAGTCTGCTGTAATGTTTGTGCATTGATGACAATTGCAGAAGTGGTGTGAAGAATCCAATGGTGCACTGGTGAGTTTCAGAGGTAAGAAAATGTTGGTAAATTCTTTTTTAATGCATTTAGACTTTTCTGTAGGGAACACGTTTTGAATTGTATGTCTAGTCCCACCTCATTGGAAGAACCTCTCTCACCAGTGACAGATCGCTTCTGTAACCTCACCTGCAGCTGCCATCTGTTCTAGCCTAAGGAGGGAGTCACTGGAGAGCCTGGGTGCAAGAGCTCACCTTTGTACAGTGATTGTCAGTGTTTGCAGCACCTCAATGCTGTCAAACACTGAGAAATGAGCTGTCAAAGAAAAATTGTGCGTGGTCCCTTTAAGAAAACCATCACATGACGCGTCATCAAATTATGTCATCTGACCGGCTTCGTCTTAATTGGCTGGATGTAGTTGGAGGCGGGACTGGAACCTGGAAGCCACCTGACCCGCTCCCAAGCCGCATCAATCGAGAAAATTGTGGGCAATGTTTCAGGTAAATTACCTTTAGTCAAACTCTATGGCGTCTATTTTATCCTGCCAAAATCAACGTGAACGGGGCTGGCAACAGCCTCAAATGGGGTCTGTTGACTTACTGCCTTGGTAACTCCCGACGATCGGCCCACTGCCACTTTCACAGGGGTCTGCCACTGGGCGACCAAAGCGTCTGCCTGTTTCAGGTGGTAGACCCCTTTAAATATGCAAATCGGGGTCCTATGGCAGATGCTACTGACCCCATTTGTCACTTAACAATTAACGTAGGGCAAGTAGTACAATGTTTCCTTGTTTGTGCCTTCGTTTTCCTACTGTATAATGTGGCAGCTCTAATTTGATTTTTATCAATGGCATAATGTAAGCGTGAGTACAGTTTGGCAACTAAAAGGAGGCAAGCACCCTGTACTTCACAGCTGCAGTACTTTAAATAACTGCAACAGCACTCACAAGCCAGCCTAATTCCATGCGAGTGTCCAGAGACAGGTCACTCTGTGGTTGGGAACTGGCATTGCACACTTGATGAAGGCCAAACTCAAAAGTTTAGGTGAGGGCGCCATGCGCAAGTCATGGGGTGGATGCCCTGCTGCACACTTTTGCCAACTAGGAGTAGTGGGAATTCATCAATATTACACGGCAGCAACCCCGCGATTATCCGATATGTGTGGGCTGTGTGGGAGGACCTGCTCTGGGGCTTCATGGAATGTAATCTCGATTACATGTCTGCTTCTCTGACTGGGCCACGTGGTACTAGCTGTGACACCGGAGATAAAAGGACAAAACTTGTATTTAGGTATTGGAACACTGTATGAACATTTTACACTGTACATATAGTCCATTATTATTTTTATGAAACACATATAGCTCTAAAGATCTGAATGAATGTAAATGTAAGTTTACAGTTATTGAAACTTGAATGAAGAGCTGACCATCAATAAGGCACAATTTCTTTTCATGCAGTGTTACTAATATTCTTCGTGTGTCTTCATTTACTATCGCTTATTTTAATTTGACAATAAAGAGAAAGGTCTCTTTGCGTTGCCAGTAG
Source organism: Somniosus microcephalus (assembly GCF_052327205.1). Lineage (NCBI taxonomy): Eukaryota > Metazoa > Chordata > Chondrichthyes > Squaliformes > Somniosidae > Somniosus > Somniosus microcephalus. Next base: position 40,774,812 of record NC_140993.1, on the reverse strand, counting down.
GTATATTTTTTCCAGTTCTGCTGATGTACAACATGCAAATGAGTCAGTTGATGACTAACAGGAAAGAAATTCTGTAAAGTGCATCCTGGTAAGGAGGCTCAGCAAAACAAAGAAACAGAAGCACTGGCAGAAAGCGAGTTTGATTTGTTATTTACCTAGGAATTATCAGAAATGGCAGGCATCTAGTGTTGCATTTGATTTGAACTGTTTACAATCTAAGTCTAAATTGTAACTCGAACAGTTGTACCAGTTAGTAAGCATCCAATGCAGCGGTTACAGTTTAGTTGGATATTGGGAAACAAAAATGGATCAAGTATTTCACCGGATGGCTTGTCATTAAGATAGGTAGTGTAAATATTCAATGGCCCAGAAATTCGGGTCGGAGGCTTCCCGCGGGTGCAAGCCTCCGACCTGCACTTACCTTGCGTGCCGGCCGTTGAGCTGTGGGCCCGCGTGGGATTCCGATCCTGGGACTGCTCCAACTGCCGGCGCACAGTGCTTGCGTATCCCAGGGGTGCAGTTAGTTCGAAGCATCCCCTGCGATCACGTGGGCCATGGAGAGCCAATGGTAGCAGGGAATCTGTATTCATAGATTTGACAGGAAGACCTGTCAAATCTATAAATACAATTCAGCCCCAAAACATCACTAAAACTTCAAATAATTTTTTTTTAAAAGCACACTTTTAAAATAACTATAAATTACATAAAATAACTTTTAAACAATAATTTAAATTTTTGAAAAATTTAATTACAGTTTCTAACAGGGCTAAAAATAAACTTACCTTTCTTTAAAGTATTTAAAAATAATAAACCTGTGGAAATTTTTTTTTAATTTAACTTAATTCACCACTTACCTTGTTAAAAGCAGGCCTTGCGACTGCTTTTTAGAAGCATAGCTGCTGGAGACTTACCCTCCCGGAGAAACCTGCAAAAAAAACGGAAGTTCCAGGTGTATGCACTGCCTCTCCGGAGCACGCATTCGACCTGTGAACCCCTTCCTTTAAGGGAATGGAAGTTCCGGTTTCCCGCGCATGCGTAGTGCATGCACGAAACCTGCACTTTCGTTGGGCCTACGCGTGAGTACCCAACGCGTACTCACCAGTGGGGACCCGAAGTTCTGGTCCATTGAACTAATCCTTATAGATCATGCCAGCTTCATTTGGTTCTTTGTGGAATTATTGTAGTTGAGAGCGCCAATGCCTCACACAAAGGGCAATAATTGTGGCTAGGAGGATGGTGGTAATGCATTTACACATTTTATGCTGAGTTGTTCAGTGTTTGCACGGGCACAGTTCCACAGGTGCGAATCGCCCCGTGCTGCTCTGCTTAAGTGGCCAGTGTTCATGTGCAACCCTTGACAGAGTGTCGCAGGCTATTCATTCGTGGGGATAAATTACAGCTGATTCCTCCTTCATCGCATATCCTCACATATGCACTGGCAGCAGATAGCAATCAGGAGCTCGAACCCTAAATGGTCTTCCCCTCCTTAATCCAGGAGCACTGCGGCCAATTCTACTGTGGCCCTGGGTGACCTATTATTCTATATATAAACTGATTCAGACCAAGTTCAGAACAGAGCTCAAAATTTGAAAATGAGCCATTTGATCACGCAGGCTGTGCCAAACTTCAATCCTAAAAGGCTTGGTTTAGTGCTGAGTTAAATACCAACAGTTAATGTCAGCTACATAATTCTAGCCGAGAGATTATGCTGTGTGATTAATATATGAAGGCTTAACTACTATTTTAATGAGGGCAAAAAGCTATTTATTTTAAAGAATGAGGCAAATGAACCAGAAGGGAGATGAGGAGAATTATTTTTACACAGCAAGTTGTTATGATCTGGAATGCACTGCTTGCAAGGGCGGTGGAAGCAGATTCAATAGTAACTTTCAAAAGGGAATTGAATATACAGCTAAAAAGTAAAAATGTATAAGGCTATGGGGAAAGAGCAGGGGAGTGGGACTAATTGGATAGCTGTTTAAAAGAGCAAGCACATGCTCAATGGGCTGAATGGCCGCCTTCTGTGCTGCATGATTCTATGAAATGTACTCAGAAACAACTAGCAGAGCTAAACTTCATAGCTCATGTCCTAGAAGCAATTTTACTAGAATTTAAAATCTTGTAAGGATTCTCCTGGTTTATTACATTGACATCCGTGAGGGACTGGCAAAGCCTCCAAGGGAAATGAGGTAAATGGCTGTTGTCAACCATTTTTGCCAATTCCCTGAAGGCTCTTCTGGTCTCCTGCCAATGTTACAATGGGAGACCAGGAGAGTTCCCATAGAAGTTCAGGACCTAAATGCTGGAAGTTCCACAGAAATACAGGCAATTAAAAAAATTGAAATGTTGACGCGGTGACATTTAAATCCATCTGAGGTCTGCCAAGCATGTGTCCTAAGGAAATCTTGAAGCCCTTGATTAGAGACCTGAAGAGCCTATGTGAGAGAAACCTGCAGCCATTGAATGGGGTTTCTATATGGGAAAGCATGGATCCATGTGTGCGCAGAAACAAGAGTATCCTATGGGGATAATGTGAACAATCATATTGAAAGCGTTATCATCCATTTGGGAATTGACCTGTGCTGTTAACGTTCTTGTTGCGTGTGTGCATGCGGGGAAGCCTGGAGTATTCTCTTGGGATGTTGTGGTCAAATTATCTAGCCTCGAGCAACCATGCTTCAAGCTGGTGTCTGGGAGTGTGGACAAAGCCATCTCTCCTCCTGCAACAGGAAGGAGACTTTCCACAGAAGGATCATTATAATCAGATAATTCTTCAATATTCCCTTTAATGGGGTAATAGATGATATTAAGGGTGTTAGAGAGTTTCAAGTAGGATCAGTTGCCTTGATAAATTATATTAAGGGTAATGGCACAATTTTCTTTTGGAAGAACGTACAAGCTCAAACCTGGGCCACCTCATGTTCCCTTTAGTACACCTGCAATTTTATTTAGGGGTCTCAGCATTTAGTGATTTTTTCAGTCATGTTTCCCAATGAGCTCAGTGAGGCCCCCCATCACTCTCAGAATGCAGGCAAAGCACAATTGCAATTTCAATAAATCTTCTCCAGGATATACTTGAGTCAGTGTCGGGGGGAACTGCGAAGATTCTGAATGAGTAGGTTAAAGAATAACTTGCCTAGTTCCCTAATTGTAATCACTCTCCAATACACTTATTTTCATATTGAAAACTCCTTCTTGAGGCTTTCTCTCAAACGGGATGGCAAATTAAGGCACCTAGGATAATAGGGATTGCTAGACGAGAAACGACCAAGGTCCAAGTAGTTCACCTTCTATCAGTCACATATGCAATGATAATGGCACCTAAAGTATAATCTCAACCTCCATCAGTGATCTCCCTCTACAATCTATAGTTGTGGACCCAGTTGCTTAGCACCTGTGCTAGCAGAGGTAGGGATTATGATTAATTCTGAAATGGGTGCAAAAGCTATGTTTGTACTTGCCGTCATTACAAATGGATTTCCAGGGCACATGAAGTTTTCTTCATAAAACCCTAATTTTTCTCAATGTCAATCATTTCTCATACAATGGTCTTTGTGGTACTATGGCTGTCCTAGGAAAGAAAAAAAAAGCTTGCATTTATGTAGTGCCTTTCATGACCTCAGGATGTCCCAAAGGGCTTTACAGCCAAAGAAGCACTTTGAAGTGTAGTCATTCTTGTAATGCTGCAGTCAATTTGCATGTAGCAAGGTGCCACAAACAGCAATGAAATAAATAATCAGATCATCGGTTTTTAGGTAATGGTTGAGGGATAAATATTGGTCAGGACACTAGGGAGAACTCTCCTGCTCTTCTTCAAATAGTGCAATGGGTTGTTTTATGGCCACCTGAGAGGGCAGACAGGACCTTGGTTTAACATCTCATCCAAAAGACAGCACCTCCAATTGTGCAGCACTCCCTCAGTACTCCCTCATAATCCAAGATTATGCAGTCAAGTCTCTGGAGTAGGGTTTGAACCCCCGACTTTCTAAATCAGTGGTGTGAGTGCTACCACTGAGCCAAGGCTGACACTTAGTACTATCAGTCGCAATTAATCATGTGTTTTTCATGAAGAAATACTTGTTGGAACCTTGACTGTACATTGCAAATACACTTTAGGGTAACTGGAACAAGGTCCTATACCATTTTCTACTTACTTCATAGCTATCAATACTAAGAAAGGTTTTTGGAACATTTTTCTATGAAAAATCTTCATTTCTCACTTACTGCTACTTTAGAGCAACTCAAAGGCCATGATTTTGCCAGCGGAGGCGGGAGAGGTGGTTGACGGTCCTGCTCCTGGCTGCAGCCACTCTGTAAAAAGGATTTTCTGTTAATAGGGCTTGTTAAGCCTGCCCTGTGAGGTTCCCGGCCAATTAAAAGGAAGCGGGTCTGACGACGTCATAGAAACATAGAAACATAGAAAATAGGAGCAGGAGTAGGCCATTCGAGCCTGCTCTGCCATTCAATGAGATCATGGCTGATCATCCAAATTCAGTACCCTGTCCCTGCCTTCTCCCCATATCCCTTGATCCCTTTAGCCTTAAGAAATATATCCAACTCTTTCTTGAATATATTTAATGAACTGGCCTCCACCGCCCTCTGTGGCAGAGAATTCCACAGGTTCACCACTCTCTGGGTGAATAAATTCCGCATTTCAGTCCTAAATGGCTTACCCCTTATCCTTAGACTATGACCCCTGGTTCTGGACTCCCTGGCCATCAGAAACATCCTTCCTGCATCTAGTCTATCCAGGCCTGACAGAATTTTATAGGTTTCGATGAGATCCCCTCTCAATCTTCTAAACTCCAGTGAGTATAAGCCCAATTGACACAATCTCTCCTCATACGTCATTCCTGCCATCCCAGGTATCAGCCTGGTGAATCTTCGCTGCACTCCTTCTTTGGCAAGAAAGTCCTTCCTCAGGTAAGGCGACCAAAACTGCACACAATACTCAAGGTGTGGTCTCACCAAGACCCTGTACAACTGTAGCAAGACATCCTTGTTCCTGTACTCAAACCCTCTTGCTACGAAGGCCAACATACCATTTGCCTTCTTAACCGCCTGCTGCACCTGCATGCTTACCTTCAGCGACTGGTGCACAATAACACCCAGGTCTCTTTGCACTTCCACTTCTCCCAATCTATTGCCATTCAAATAATAATCTACCTTCCTGTTTTTGCCACCAAAGTGGATAACCTCACATTTATCCACATTATAGTGCATTTGCCATGTTTCTGCCCAATCACCCAACCTGTCCAAATCGTACTGGAGTTTCACGACATCCTCCTCACAGCTTACCCTCCCACCCACCTTTGTGTCATCTGCAAATTTGGAGATATTGCATCCAATTCCCTTGTCCAGATCATTAATATATATTGTGAACAGCTGGGGTCCTAGGACCGATCCTTGTGGTACCCCACTAGTCACTGCCTGCCACTCGGAAAACGACCCGTTTATTCCAACTCTTTGCTTTCTGTCCACCAACCAGTTCTCTATCCAAGTCAATACCTTGCCCCCAATCCCATGTGCCTTAATTTTGCACGCTAATCTCTTATGTGGGATCTTATCAAAAGCCTTCTGAAAGTCCAAATACACCACATCCACTGGTTCTCCCTTATCTATTTTACCAGTTACATCCTCAAAAAATTCCAGTAGATTAGTCAAGCATGATTTACCTTTTGTAAATCCATGTTGACTTTGTCCGATCCTGTCACTGCTTTCCAAGTGCTCTGCTGTTACATCTTTTATAATGGACTCTAGCATTTTCCCCACTACCGATGTCAGGCTTACCGGTCCATAATTCCCCACTTTTTCTCTACCACCTTTTTTGAATAATGGGGTAACATTAGCTACCCTCCAATCCATGGGTACTGTTCCAGAGTCTATCGAGTTCTGGAAGATGACCAGTGTAGTGTATGTATCTTTAAGAGGAGAACTACTTTTACAGCTCCTGTATACTGTAGTACCGGCAGTGACCACGCCTGTATATAAACCCTGTGTAGGGATCTGTACTGTTAGTTTTTAGACTACCCTCATCCAGTAAACACCTGTTGATTGTTAATCTGCAGTCTCCGTCTATTTATTGAAGAACACCATACCTTAAGATTCATGGATTTAACAGTGGCGACGAGGTCGACTCGAACCTACCTGCGACTCTGCATTTCCTCCCAGGGATTCGCTCCTGGAGGACAGTGGAAGTCGAGGCCAGTGTAAAGTCTGTGGGTTGTGCAGTTAATAAATACACAGACTTCAGAAGTAACAAACAAAACAGGTCTTTACTATTCGAAGGTCCGGGCGAATCTGCCCAATAACTCCTGGCACAACACTTATATACTGGTGTGGTCACTATCGGTATTACAGTATACAGAAGCCAAACAAATAGTGCCACACCTAAAGTAGTTCCCTTAAAGGTAGACGGGTACATACACTACAATCCTCCCTTTTTAGCTTATTACTTACAGAGTCCCCGTTAAACATACATATCTTCAACTTCCTATAAAACAAATTACAGATATAATCTCGGTGGAGTCAATGTCATATAAAACAATTTACAAATATAATCTCGGTGGAAACAGTTCACAGGTTCAGTCTCTGCGGAAACAGTTCATAGATTCAGTCTCTGATCTTGACTCGTTCCGAACAACATTTCTTTGGTGTAGCCGGATTACCTGGCTAGCGTGACTCCTCCATAGCCTTTTTCTTGACGTAACAGCTTGAACCTTCGTCCTGTTGAACCAGCAGTGCGGACTTTTACAACCAACTGGCTGTCTTGACATTTTCCAGTTTTTCAACTAACTTAGCTCCTTTCGTAATGTCCCGCCTGGAATGGTAGAAGTGCTAATATTTTAGACAGTTATTATCTTCTGCTTCTTCTTTTTCTTTTCTGCCTTTTTGAAACTCTCGGAGCTCCTTTCTCGGCTGCCAGCTGTAGCGCCACCAACTCTCTATGTTCCTTAGACCTTAAGTGCTTCCTCCGGATTTCAGCACTTTGAGAGATTTCATCACAAACTGGGCAGACCACATCCTCGTAATATTCAGTGTCACTCAACAGGTCATGGTAATATTCGGGTTCGTCCTGAGTTAGGCCAGCGAGAGAGCCTTCTTCTTCCTCCTCACCCGCCTGGACGTTAGCTGATGGTGGTTCCTTCCCTAAACATCTTTCTTGAAAAGCCTTCTTCATGCATTCATATTCATCCCGCTCTTCCTGGGTTATCTGCCATTCCTTCACGACGGACCTCATTTGTGAGTTCAATACCTTCCTTTCCATCGGTAATTGCGTTCCTTCTACTGAAGTAACGGTTTCCACATTCTTCTGTTCACCTTGACGTGATTCAACGTACTTTTGGCATCCTTGTAAAATTTGTGTTGCCACCTCAGCTATCTCCGTGACTTTTGAGAGCTCCGAACTCATTCCCCCTGAAGATTGAAGCTCGTGTTCAGATTGTTCCCCTTGCAGAGTCTTGTCCTTCAGCATATGAAGGAGTTGGCTGACCGTTAACTCTTCCCTGGGAACACGGTGGATCAGAGTCTTCTCCATTTCCTCCACCTCTTTCTCCAATACTTCCACCTTACGTTCCTCTTGAACTTTGGCTTTCAGCGCTCGGAAAAGTTGCGCCCTGATGCTCTCCAGTTCATGTTCAGGGACCATTCTTACAGTGTCCTGTTCTTCCACTGAAAGGATTCCCAGTTGAATCTGTTCTTCAAGTTGTTGAACCTCGGTCATTGCCGCCTCATATTTGTCTTGGGTGTCCTTCAATGTTTTTATAAGTTCTTGGACATCCTGTCTTTCATGCTCTGCCATGATTTCCACCTCTAATTTCTCATCTATGGATGGAACTTCTACCGATGAGTCTGCCTTGGCCTTGAGCTCATCAAGAATTTCCTGCAGCCTTTGGACTTCTTGCTCATGTTCAACCTTTAGTTGTTCATATGCTTCTACTGAAACTAGCTTTTCGGAGGCTGCCGAGTTAACCCCCTCCAGAATTGTAGCCTGGGCCTGTTCATACTGTTCTTTCAACTTCTCACACTCTGCTTGTAAGGAGTCGTAGAGAAGAACTGGAATAAAATCCTGGCTCCCTGAAGATTCCTCTTCCTTTGGTTCATTCTGTAAATATTCTAGTTCCTGAACAGCATCAGGGGAATGTGATTGGTATTTGACCACGATGGCTCTATGGTCGCTCTCTGCTTGAGCTAGCTGTCTCTGTAGTCTTTCCAGGTTCTCCCATTCGGTGTCTCAGAACCTTTCCATATTTTTCATCTCTTGTACGAGACGGTCACTCAACTGTTCTAATTGTTGTCGTACTTTGACATAAGTTTGCGTCCGAGCTCGGTGTTCTTCCATCATGGATGAATCCTTTGCTTGAACAGGCTCAGAATTCTCTGTCAACCTGGAGTTCTGCTCTGCAGCTTTATTCTTCTTGGTACCATAAGTCCTTCTGCATGTCTTCGTTTTCTTTCCCATCGTCGGCAAGTCCCTTTTAGCCTTGTCTTCCATATTCGACTTGGTCTTATCATCATCCATTTCAGAATCTGAGCTAATAGCTTGCACCGAGTCCTACCTCATTATGGCTTTTAGGTAATGCCATTCCATGTCTATTTTCTTAATCCACTCCCGTCCTAGAAGTGGTGGTCCTCCCTCAGGTAATACGTACAAGTTCATTCTTGGGTGTTCTTTACCCCTATCTCTCACCTTGACTCTTATTTTCCCCACGGGGTATACGTTATGCCCCGTGTATGTCTGTAATACGAACTTGGTATTTCTTAAAGGTATGTGAGAGAATAGCCGGTGGTAGTCCCTTCGGTTGATGACTGATAGAGCTGATCCAGTGTCCAGCTCCATTCTTACTTGGACTCCAGCTATTTTTAGTATGACCCAGATGGCCTGTAGATCCGTTTCTTTACCCACATTGTGGATTCTCAGCCTACCCAGCTCCTGGTTGTTTGGGTCTGAGTCTGAATTCTGTTCGTCTGAACTCTTCTCAGCCACCTTGTGTACCTTGTTGTACTTTTCTTGTGGTGGCTTCCTTTGATTATTGGTCTTTTTCCCGGACCGGCATACCTTCGCGATGTGACCCAGTTTGCCACATTTCCTACACTCTTGGTTCTTAAACCAGCATTGATTCTGGTCATGCGTTGTCTTCCCACAACAGTAGCATTTTGTTGTGCTTGAAGTAATTTGGTCCACCCCAAGTGCCGCCGCCTTTAGTTGCATTTCCACCGTTCCTTTTGCTGCGGCTTCGTGCGATGCAGCTATAAGGACAGCCCTGTCCAGTGTGAGGTCGTTCTCTTCCAGTAGTCGCTTCTGCGTCCCTTCTTTGGACAATCCGCATACGAACTTGTCCCGCAGCGCTTCTGTCAGATTCCCTCCGAACTGGCAGTATTTCGCTAGCCTACGCAGTTCGACCAAGTATTCCGCATTGCTTTCGTCTTTCTTCTGCGTTCTTGCGTAGAATTTGAATCGTTCAGCCAGCATCAGCGGTGTGGGGTTCAAATGGTCCTTCAGCACAGCCACAATCTCTTCGAAGGTCTGATCCGCTGGTTTATTTGGTGCTATTAGATGCTTCAAGAGCCCGTATGTTTTTTCCCCCATCGAGTTTAGCAATGTTATCGCCTTGTCGTCTTCCTCTATTTTGTTGGCTTCGCAATAGATCTCTATGCGTTCCACGTACGTGGCCCAGTCTTCTATTTCCGAATTAAAGTCGTTAATATTCCCTCGCTTAGGCATTTTTCTTCCCTTGGGAGCAGCACCAGTATTTCTTTAAGTATTCTTATTTATTTGTTTGTTTCTAAGATGGCGGTTTTCCCGCAAAATCGGCGGTTTCCCGCTCTTTCCTTCTCTCCCCGCCCACTTCAATGGCGGTATGTCAATCAAGATGGCGGTTTTCCCGCGAAAATGGCGGTTTCCCGCTCTTCCTTTCTCGCCCCGCCCACTTCAATGGCGGTTTCCCGCTTCTGGCGTCTTCTCCGCCTAATGGCGGCTTCCCGCGTTTCTTCCCGGTGGAAGGGGTACGCTTCCCCCACAGCGGACAGGTTCAGCCGCTGGCTGGCTTCCGCACAGCTCCCCTTACTCGGCTATATCTTTTCCTCCCGCCCGCACGGCTCTACCGGCGCTGGGTACACCCCGTTACAGGAGGACAGTTCAGCCGCTGGACTGGCTCTCGCGCAGTCTCTCTCTCCGTACCCGGCTCTGTCGCTCTCTCACCCGCACGTTCGGTGCTACCGGCCCTGGGTACCCCGTTGGTGGAGAACAGTTCAGCCGCTGGACTGGCTCTCGCGCAGTCTCTCACCCCGTTTTCGGCTGTGTCTCTCACCCACTCCCGCACGTTCGGTTTTGCCGGCTCTGAGTACCCCGTTGGTGGAGAACAGCTCAGCCGCTGGACTGGCTCCTCGCAGTCTCTCTCTCCGCACCCGGCTCTCACCCGCACGGCTCCCGTTCGCCTCCCCAGCCCTCTCGCAGACCGGTGTTTCCCTCCCTGGCTGCGGCTGGGTTTCTCTTCCCGCGCCTACTCGCAGGCTCAGCGCTTCGTGGCTGCGGTCGCTGCCCGGATTTTTCCCGCCGATCGCGGTCCGGCTGTCACCCGACGCCGTTGGACCCGACTTCTGACTGGCTCAGCTCCCCCTCGACCGAGGTTGAGTGCGCTGCCCTTATCCTCCGGATATTCTCTACACCTTCCCCTACTCACAGTCTCTTCGGCCGCCTTGTTTCCAGTTGATCGGCTCACTCCGCACCGTGGTAGAAGGGTAGTCAGTGCCTGTTGCTAATGGAAGCTTTTGTTGCTAAAGCCTTCCACCTTTCTCCTGCTGCAGCCTCGTGTTTTCTTTCAGCAGCACGACGAGGGCGGTTGCCTCTCTTCGACGCTCTTCTTGCTTTGGTAATCTTGCCGCAGGGTACGATCGGACTCGTCGCCACTGTAAAGTCTGTGGGTTGTGCAGTTAATAAATACACAGACTTCAGAAGTAACAAACAAAACAGGTCTTTACTATTCGAAGGTCCGGGCGAATCTGCCCAATAACTCCTGGCACAACACTTATATACTGGTGTGGTCACTATCGGTATTACAGTATACAGAAGCCAAACAAATAGTGCCACACCTAAAGTAGTTCCCTTAAAGGTCGACGGGTACATACACTACAGCCAGAAGCACGGGCGTCGACCACGAGCAACCGCCCAGTCATCCGGCAGAGAGTGAGCATTGCAGGGGAGGCTGTTGATAGCTGGGCTTGGTTCTTGTCGAAGTCTCGACTCCCGAGTAAGACTCTTAAACACAAAGTATCGTTAAAGACAGGCTTTATTTGCTTGCAAGGGAAGAGTTGTGTAGACAAGGGCTGCATCAGACCTCTTCAAAGTAATACAGAATTTGTAACATATTTATACAGTACAGAAGCAAAACAGGCTTTCTATGCCACATGACATAGTATTGAATCATAACTGATTACAAAGGCACAGACCTTGCGAATTATTGAAACAACGTATTCCAGGCTTCGTTAGAATAACGAACGGAAATACCTTGGGATAAGATTAACTAATCCTTTATTATGGGATCTCTCTGTTCCTTCTGTTCTCTCACTGTACCAACTGGGCCTGTGGGCCGATGGTTACCTTATCATGTCCTTGGCTGTTTGTTTGGTAAATGAGGCTCCTTGTTAAGCTTATCACAGACAAGGAGTATGTATGTGGCATTCCTAAATTGTCTCGTTCCCTTGAAACATGATTAGTGAATCATGCTGTTGGCCATTTAAAGTTTAAATGAATTTTATTCTATGCCCAGGAAGCCATTTTATGTCTAAGTAAAAAACTGTACTTCCACATTCTTCCCTTTTGTCCTTACTAGGACAACATAACTGAAATTAACCTCTTCCTATCGGTCCTCATACTAAATTTAAATTTTAGCCAAGGATACCGACTTCTTTGCCATTTTGAACCATCCCCGGGATTTACCTGTATTGATGGTTGACCTTGTCTAAGATCGTCTTTCTTCCCTGTCTATTCTTAGTGTTTGGGCATGTGTTCTTGTAGGGTTTAATTATGTTTGATTTGATTTCAGGTTTATGTCTTTGTATAGTTCTGCAGCTTATGTTAGCTTGCAGTGTTCTGATTTCCCTGCAGCTTATATTAGCCTGCAGTTCTAATTTCCCTGCAGCTTATATTAGCCTGCAGTTCTACTTTTCCTGCAGCTTATATTAGCCTGCAGTTCTACTTTTCCTGCAGCTTATATTAGCCTGCAGTTCTCATTTGTTTTACAGAAAGAGGAGAGCATGTGGAATATATATGTATATATTTTGTCTAAGTCTTCTAATCCTTATAATTGTATTTTATTCAATCGTCTCAGTTCCTCATCCAGGGGACCATTCTTTTCCTCTACTGACTTTACCTCTCTCTGTATCATCATATTCATCGCAGGCAAGACTGCCTTGCCCAACCCATTGCAACAACACTTAATCGACAAACAGAGCAATGCATACAATCAGGGCTATCACTATTACTAGTCCATGCAATAATATTTGTCCTACTGATCCCAGCCATCCTCCCAATATCCAGTCAGCCCAGCCTTGGTTCTTTGGGTTTTCATACTGACTTACTGCGTCTAGCATATTCGTAAGACATGTACAAAAAAGTATTCACGTGTAATTCTCGTTTCTTTCGGGATCTTTCCCCATCTCCTTGGCATATTAGACTCAGTAGTCCGATTAGTATACAAAATATAAGTAACGTCTTCATTGTTAGAGTCTTTCAAAATTCATTTGTCTCTATTTGGTGCCTTCTTGCAGTGGGATGCGTGAATCCAGGAAGATCTTTCCTTGACTTTTACGGCTGTGTTTGTAGTCAGGAGCACTTGATATGGTCCTTCGAAGCGTGGTTGCAGACCGTTCTTCCTTTTAAAAACCTTCACGTAGACGTCATCTCCAGGTTCCAAGTCGTGGCACTTTCCCTCTGCTGGACTCGTTTGAGCTTCCTTTACCTGTTGGTGAAAGCTGGAAATACATTTAGTTAATGCAATGCAATAGTTTAGCATAGCCTCGTCCATTTTATGAATGTCCATTTGTTTCACTGTAAATGGTGCTGAGAATGGCAGTCTTAGGGGTCGTCCCATAACAATCTCATGTGGAGACAGTCCATTGGTCCTGTTAGTTGCTGCTCGCATTATCATCAATGCTAAGGGTAATAGTTCGACCCATTTAAGTCCAGTTTCATTGCAAAGTTTAGAAAGTTTATTCTTCAGCACTCCATTATGTCTTTCCACCAGTCCTGCGGATTGTGGATGATAACTGCAGTGAAAATGCTGGTTAATCTGCAAAGCTTTACATAGTTCTTTTATAATTGCTCCAGTGAAGTGCGATCCTCTGTCGCTTGAAAGCTGCATAGGTATTCCAAGCCTTGGTATGATTTCTTTTAACAAGCACTTTGCTACTGTTACAGCATCATTCTTTTTACATGGGAAAGCTTCGACCCATCTTGAAAACCTATCTATAATTACTAACACATATTTAAATCCTAAACATGGAGGTAATTCAATAAAATCCATTTGTAAATGTACGAAAGGGCCTGATGGATTTGGGTGGGAGGCAGCCTGTACCTTCTCTGTCTTGCCTGGATTCATTTCCTGGCAAATGGTGCACCTTTCACTAATTTGTTTTGCAATTGCCTAAATACCTGGTGCATACCATGTTTGATTAATATAGTCTGCCATCCCCCCTTTGCCCGCATGCGTGAAAACATGAACGCATCGGGCAATCCATGGAAGTAAAGACTTTGGAGCCACCATGCGGCCGTCATGGTGAACCCATACCCCTTCAGGCGTTTTAAAGCAAAAATCCCTTGCCCAACTTAACACTTCGTCCGAGTTAGCCTGTGACTGAAAGGCTAAAACATCATTAATAGAAGGTGGGTCATTATCTGATTTCTGTTGACGCAAAACAAAGGCTGAGACCTGTGGCCCTGTATTTGACAGAGCGGCTGATTTAGCAGCTCTATCTGATCACTCGTTACCCAAGGATATCTGATCCTGACTGCCTGTATGAGCCTGACATTTAATAACTGAAATCTTAGTGGGGCACACTAGAGCCTTTAAAAGATTATTGATTTGCTCAGCATTCTCAATAGTTGATCCTGAGGAAGTTAGAAACCCCCTTAATTTCCAGATCTGTCCATAATCGTGAGCAACTCCAAAAGCATACCTGGAGTCGGTATAAATGTTAACAGTTTGATCAGTAGCCAATATACAAGCTCTGGCAAGAGCGAAGAGTTCTGCTTGTTGCGCTGAAAATGACTGAGGTAGTGAGAGTGCTTCCATAACTGAATGATCATCTGAAACGGCATACCCAGCCCTAGGTGATCCTTTATCATCCCTAAGGGCCGATCCATCTACGTAGAATACCAAGTCACTATTAGGAACAGGAGTTTCAGATAGATCTGTTCGGGGCTTGGTAGCTAACTGGGTAACCGTGTCACAGCAGTGTGGGATTCCGTCCTCTTCTGTCGGTAGCAGCGTGGCTGGATTCAAAACTGAACATCTTTGAATTATGAGATTGGAGTTGGATAACAGTTCAACCTCATATTTGCTGCTATGGGCTGATGTCAGATGCTGAGTGGCGTATTTTGATAACAGAACTTCTACTGAATGTGGTACAAACAAAACAGTTCAGTGATTAAGCGTGATGCCTTGAGCCTGTTGTACAGCGTAATAGGCAGCAGCTAGAATTGGCAGGCATCCAGGCAGGCCGCATGCAACGGGATCCAATTGAGTAACTGTCTTTTATAGTCGTGTCTTTTCCCGTGCCTTCATAAAAGGCAGTGCAATGCAGATTCATGTGCCAGCTGTTCTTGTAAAAGGCACATAGTACATCTATCGGTCGGAACGTGTATCTGCAGCCCCTTTTCTGAACAAATTATTGTTGCCTGCATTTTGCACAAGTCTCTCCCTAAAAGGTTCATGGGGGCGTCGTCTGATAACAAAAAAATCATGTTGGCCAGAAAAATTATCTGCTCGTATTTGTAACGGTTGTGACCATGTCAGAGTCTGTGAGACACCAGAAAGTCCTATGCAGGTAACATCCTTGTCAGTGCATGGAATTCCTGTAGCGTATTGTTTTGTCAATAGTGAGGTTGTGGCTCCTGTGTCGACGAGAAAAGGGGCTTTCTTGCCTTGCATATTTATGGATAGATATGGCTCATCTCTAGAATTTAGCGATACTAGTGGTAATTGGAGAGTGTGGGTATTGTTCGGGGCCGTTTCTCCGTGTCATGCTGAATAATTTTGCCCTGGGTATCCGAATTGTCCTTCCGTATTTTGACCTCCCCAAGGATTCCCTGTTGTAAAACCTGCCTGCGGACGAGTGTGAACCTGGGCTTGGGTATTTACATTGTTTGGGGCACCTCCCCATCCTTGATTCTGCTGCTTGGGGAACGGGCAGTCGGACTTCCAGTGACCACAGTTAAAACACGGAGAGTTTGTGCCTCTTCCGTTCCACTGGCCTCTGCCAGTCCCTCCTCTACTATTTCCTCTAAATCTGCCTCTGTTATACCCTCTACCTCGTCCTCTGTAGTGGCCCTAATAATAAATGGTAGTCTGGGTGGTCGGGGCTGGAGAAGCTGCCTGCTCCATTAACAAAGAAATTTTACTCTGATCTTTATTCCTTTCCTGTATTTCTTTCAAGATTTGTGTCAATTCAGGAATGGTTTTATGTCTCCAGTCAAGGCAAACTAAAGTCAATGGTTCCTTAAGTTCTGTTCTGAGGCTGTTTACAAGGGCGTTAATTAAAGGGATTTGGTAATTTTCTTTTGTCATACCCGAATGCTGTCCCATAACTGCTTCCATTCTTTCTATATAATCCTCAACGTCTTCATCCCTTTTCTGAGTTGTCTCAATTATCTTATCTAGTGTTGATTATATTCTCCTGACTTACAGCACTGGGGTCGGGTGATTCACCACCCGCTGCGCCTTGTTGTTGCACTTCGTATTCAGGAGGCGGGGCTGGTCTTCTGAACCATCCCTGATCCTCATCATCACTGGAATGAGTCGTGGGCATGGGAGGATATTCACAGGGAGGAGCGGTAGGCTTCGGGTTTTGTCTTAAAGGCATTAGCGTAACCTTTTCTTGTTTAATCAATTTATTCATTAGATCTCTTTTCTTACTTTTTGTTCACAATTTTACTAGCTAATATGCTGCGTTCCTTACGTTTTTCTGCTTCCCTTTTCCAATCTGAGAAGGCAGACCAATTTACTGATTTTGCACCCCTTCTACGTGGGTCTCTGCCTGCTAGGCAGTTTTCTAGACACGTGATTCTATCTAGATTAAATGTACCATCCACGGGGAAAGGGTGTCTGTCTTTCTTGGTCCATCTAGCCCACTTAGGTAAATCATTTATGGATATCTGACCATAGTAGGTAAAGACATAAAAAGCAGGAGTTCCTTTTTTTTTTCTGGGATCTTGCTCTGTGCAGCTCCCACCTTAGTTTGTATGTTTTTTTTTTAACTAGGCTCTCTTCTTCTAGATCGCAAGTTTCACCCCTTACCCCCTTACGATTATTACTGACTGTCCAAAGGACCACAAGTGATGAAAAATAACAAGTAGTGACAACAGTCAAAGAAATGATAAGCAATGCAGCTGCCCAAACAGGCAAACAGACCAAATATTCAGACATTTATCTTATACTTTAAACTAAACAAATAGTCATTTCTCAGTTTGCGTTATACGCCACTACAAACTGAGTCCTTAACATTTAACTTATACTTTATGTGAGAGTTTTCTGTCTTAATGTTGTCAATAGTCAACAAAAAATTGAAAACAATGGCTGTGATAATTCTTAACCTCTATATTCATATAGAATCCTTATGCTTTAATGCGAGGGGCTTGAACCCTCGTAGAAGGTATCTCAACGGAGAAAAATCCTGAGCCTGGTAATACAGGTCTTCTAAAACACAGTGACAATCCTCAAACGATACCTTCTGCCACGGGTCTCTCACCCCGGCTCAAGGGACCCACCCTTGATACTGCAGTTTTTAACTTGGTACCTTATCTGTCTGGGACTCAGCCCTGTCGACTTTCCTCTTGCCTTCTTTGCCCGATACTTTTTCTTTAAAAACTTGAGTTGTCAGTATTCTCCTCCTTTCAGTGGTCAACAATAAAAGAAGCAAAAGTTACAGGATTCAACTCAAGTCTGAAACATGAGTCTTAACTAGATCGCAGTACTCCCATTGGAAGAAACAGACCACACCAACTTAATATCTAATGAGAAATCCTTTTATGTGATAAAACATCACTGTGGCCATTCAGGATCTGTCATTAGAGATTCATGATGCCCTTGTCCGTGACTTACCGAAAGGCAGCAAGCGATCTCGGTGGAACCTCCAAGTAATACTGTCGAAGTCTCGACTCCAGAGTAAGACTCTTGAACACAAAGTATCGTTAAAGACAGGCTTTATTTGCTTGCAAGGGAAGAGTTGTGTAGACAAGGGCTACATCAGACCTCTTCAAAGTAATACAGAATTTGTAACATATTTATACAGTACAGAAGCAAAACAGGCTTTCTATGCCACATGACATAGTATTGAATCATAACTGATTACAAAGGCACAGACCTTGCGAATTATTGAAACAACGTATTCCGGGCTTCGTTAGAATAACGAACGGAAATACCTTGGGATAAGATTAACTAATCCTTTATTATGGGATCTCTCTGTTCCTTCTGTTCTCTCACTGTACCAACTGGGCCTGTGGGCTGATGTTTACCTTATCATGTCCTTGGCTGTTTGTTTGGTAAATGAGGCTCCTTGTTAAGCTTATCACAGACAAGGAGTATGTATGTGGCATTCCTAAATTGTCTCGTTCCCTTGAAACATGATTAGTGAATCATGCTGTTGGCCATTTAAAGTTTAAATGAATTTTATTCTATGCCCAGGAAGCCATTTTATGTCTAAGTAAGAAACTGTACTTCCACATTCTCCAGCCACGACGATCCAGCAACAGGCTGGCAACAGGTACGGCGCAGACCCTTCCCGGACAGCGGTGGCTAGAGCCGACCGACGGCACAGAAAAGGACGAGCAGCGTCGACAGGGTAAGAGAGAGGGTAAAGCGCACAGGGCGCAGCCGGGGGTTGAAGACCGAGTGGCGTCGATGGAAAACAAAAAGAGAGGGTAAAGCACAACCGGGGTTCAGGACCGAGCGGCGGCAACGAGAGAGGCGTACAGGAAAACGTGCAGAGCGCAGCCAGGGCTCAAGGGCTGAGCAGCGTCCGCGGGGGAAGAAAGGAAGCGCGGGAGACGCCATTTGAGCCGCGGAGAAGAAGGGAGAGCGCGGGAGATGCCATTTTTGAAGCCGCAGCAGAGAAGAAGGGCGAGCGCGGGAAGAAAGGGAAGCGCGGGAGATGCCATTTTGAGCCAGCGGAGAAGGGAGAGTGCGGGAGATGCCATTTTAGCCAGTCTAACCACACCCAGGGATGCCGAAGAGTGGCAGTGTCACAGCGTTCGACAATGAAGTCGAAGATTGGGCGACATATGTGGAACGCATTGAGGTGTACTGCAAGGTGAATGACGTGCTAGATGCCAGGAAAGCACTGGTTTTGTTGAATTCCATGGGTGCAAAAACGTATGGCTTACTGCGAAACCTAATAACCCCAGAGAAGCCAGTGGATAAGGATTTCGAAAGCATAGTGGAAATCCTACAGGACCACTTAAACCCCACACCGCTGCTGATAGCAGAAAGATTTAAGTTTCACAAAAGGAACCAGCAAAAAGACGAAAGTAATGCTGAGTATTTAACGGAACTGTGCAAGCTATCAAAACACTGCCAGTTTGGAATGGGACTAGCAGATACGTTAAGGGACAAGTTTGTGTGTGGGCTTCAAAGTGAAGGAACCCAGAAACGGCTTCTATCAGAAAAGGATCTTACGCTGGACAAGGCTTTCAGCATGGCAGTATCACACAAAGAAGCCGCACGGGGCGCTACAGAGATACAATGGAGACCGCAAGAATATGGCACCAATGAAATGTCATATGGAGCAGGGAAGTGTTATCGCTGCGGCAGAACAACACATGACCAGAAGGATTGTTGGTTCAAGGACCAAGTGTGCAGACAGTGTGGAAAAGCAGGACACATAGCAAGAGTCTGCAGGTCGGGGAAGAAAACCAGCAGCAAGAAATCTCCACAGGAGAAATACAAAAAGGTACATAAGGTGACGGAGAGTAGTTCAGATGAACAGAAAAGTGATACAGACTCCGGAAGCAAGGAGTTGGGTTGTCTGAAACTACATAATGTAATCAAAATGGAGGATCACCAAACCATCTGGGTCACGTTCAAGATAGACGGAGTCCAAGTGAAAATGGAATTGGACACAGGATCAGCCCTAACAGTCATAAACCGAAGGGACTACAAGCGGCTATTCTCACATACACCCTTGAGAGATACAGAGATTGTCTTGAAGACGTACATGGGGCAAAAAGTCTACCCCAAAGGAAAAATAAGGGTGAACGTTACATATAATGGCAAGGAAACACCAAAAATGGACGTATATGTATTGCCAGATGGAGGACCACCACTACTAGGATGTGAAAGGATCCAGAAAATACAGTTAGATTGGCATTCCATACAGGCTCTGATGGTAGAGGCCAAAAAGGATGACGCCGTCACACCTGGACGACTGTCAAAAATGCTAACTGACGCACAAGAAGTGTTCAAGGAGGGGCTCGGAACACTAAAAGGCATAACAGCGATGATTAAAATAGAGGAAAATGCAAGCCCAAAGTTTTTTAAGGCCAGACCGGTGCCTTATGCGATCCGCCCAGCCGTCGAAGCAGAGCTGGAAGGTTTGGAACATTCAGGAGTACTGTCCAAAGTGGACTGGAGCGAGTGGGCTACACCCATCGTTCCTGTAATGAAGAGGTCGTTGAGTAATACGCCTGGGGAACCAAAGAAGGTTCGCATCTGTGGGGACTTTAAGGTGACAGTGAACCCAGTCCTTCACACGGTACAATATCCGCTTCCGCGGATTGAAGATATTTTCGCCTCGCTATCTGGAGGAAAATGCTTCACTAAGATTGATCTGGCCCAGGCGTACCTGCAAATGGAGGTAGAAGAAGCCTCGAAACAATACCTTACGATCAACACTCACAAAGGTCTCTACCAATACAACCGGCTGGTGTTCGGGGTAGCATCGGCTCCGGCTATTTGGCAAAGGGCAATGGATCAAGTCCTGCAAGGGATTCCAGGGACCCAGTGTTATTTGGACGACATCCTGGTCACGGGCGAAAATGACAGTGATCACCTCGCCAACCTGGAGCAGGTGCTCACTAAATTAAAGGAATATGGGCTACGAGCTAATCGCCACAAATGCGAGTTTTTCCAGAAGCAGATCTCGTATTGTGGCCACGTTATTGATGAAGAGGGGTTACATAAGTCCCCTGAAAAGATTGAGGCAGTAGTCAAGGCTCCAGCACCGGAAAATGTGTCACAACTGAGGTCGTTCCTCGGGCTGGTGAACTACTACCATAAGTTCTTACCAAATTTGTCTACAGTATTACACCCACTGAACACCCTACTGCAAACGGGGGTACCATGGAAGAGGAATGACGAAAATAAACGAACTTTCCAGAAGTGCAAAGAATTGATCACATCAAAAGAGGTGTTGGCTCATTTCAACCCAGCACTACCAATTCGGTTGGCGTGTGATGCATGACCCTATGGTATTGGAGTGGTGCTGTCGCACAAATTCCCAGACGGGTTGGAGAGGCCAGTAGCCTTTGCGTCTCGGTCACTAACCTCAGCTGAGCGCAACTACACCCAGATTGAAAGGGAGGCCCTCAGCCTAGTATGGGGAGTGAAAAAGTTCAACCACTATCTGCACGGGCAGAAGTTCACCTTGTTGACTGACCACCAACCACTTGTCTCCATCTTTAATCCAAAGAAGGGCATTCTGGTGATGACTGCACAACGGCTACAAAGATGGTCCCTTTTTCTAGGGGCGAACCAATATGAAATAGAGTATAAGGGCACGAAACAGCATGGAAACGCTGATGGGCTATCACGCCTGCCACTGCCTACTGCGGAGGAAGTACCAGCAGTGAACCCTGTCGAAATATTTTATTCAACCATAATTGAACGCTTGCCAGTAACTAATGCGGATATAGAGAAGGAGACCCGAAATGATCCGACACTGTCTCGGGTATATGATTTGACGGTGAAGGGATGGCGAACACATGGCGACTCACTGTTGCCAGCATTCTCATCCAGAAGAGAACAGCTGTCAGTATGCCAGGGGACAGTGATGTGTGGATCCCGAGTGGTAATTCCACCCAAGTTAAGGGAGAGAGTGCTCAATGAGCTTCACGAAGGCCATCAGGGAGGGGTGAAAATGAAAAGCCTTGCTAGGCCTTATGTGTGGTGGCCGGGGATCGATCAACAAATCGAGGACCTAACAAAGAGCTGCTCAGGATGCTAGAAGGTCCAAAATGCACCACCACATGCCCCTCTACTCCCATAGGAGTGGCCCTCCTCTCCATGGCAATGGGTGCATATTGATTTTGCTGGTCCATTCATGGACTCAATTATCTTAATAGCAGTGGATGCGCACTCGAAATGGCCTGAGGTGATCAAAATGTCCTCTACTACTACGGAGAAAATGATTGCAGTCCTACGGACCATATTTGCCAGGATCGGCTTGCCAGAGCAGATTTGCTCTGATAACGGACCACAGTTTGTGTCCGAAGAGTTTCGTAAATTTATGAGAAGGAATGGGGTAAGGCATTACACATCCGCCCCGTATCATCCAGCCACAAATGGATTGGCTGAGAGGTTCGTACGAACCTTTAAAAAGGCAGTAAGGGCCATGTGCGATGACGACATTCCACTGCAGCATAAGGTGGACAATTTCCTGTTGGCCTACAGAAATGCGACACATGCAGTTACCAACCAGACCCCGGCCATGATGTTCTTTAACCGAAGGTTGAGATCTCGTCTGGATTTGCTCAGACCAAATGTGCGAAGAAATGTTGAGAATAAGCAATTCCAGCACATCAATGAGAAGCCGACAAGGAGCTTCAATGTAGGACAACCAGTCTTGGCCCGCGACTACTGAACAGAGAAATGGCAACCCGGAACGATATGCACACGGCAGGGGCCACTAATGTACACAGTGGATGTTGGGAGAACATTGTGAGATGCCATGTCGACCAGATCCTAGCGTCACAGGAACGAGTCAACCCCATGTCTCGCGTACCTGGTGATGAACCCGACATACCGGTAGCATCTACCCCAGAAACAGTAGCATTGGAAGCTGATGAACTAACCGACGACAGGGGGCCAGAATCGCCTCCACACCAAGAGCAAGACACTCAGGAAAGGCGCTATCCAGAAAGGATCAGGAAGCCACCCCAAAGATTGAATTTATAAATGGACTATTTCAGATAATGTGCATGTTAAGTGTTAACTGTTAAATGAATGTTATGGTACTGTTAATCTAAAAGGGGAGGAATTGTAGTGTATGTACCTTTAAGAGGAGAACTACTTTTACAGCTCCTGTATACTGTAGTACCGGCAGTGACCACACCTGTATATAAACCCTGTGTAGGGATCTGTACTGTTAGTTTTTAGACTACCCTCATCCAGTAAACACCTGTTGATTGTTAATCTGCAGTCTCCGTCTATTTATTGAAGAACACCATACCTTAAGATTCACGGATTTAACAACCAGCAATGCATCTACTATTTCTAGGGCCACTTCCTTAAATACCCTGGAATTTAGATTATCAGGCCCTGGGGATTTATCAGCCTTCAGTCCCATCAATTTCCCTAACACCATTTCCCTACAAATACTGATTTCTTTCAGTTCCACCCTTTCATCAGACCCTATGTTCCCCGGCATCTCTGGGGGGTTATTTGTGTCCTCCTTTGTGAAGACAGAACCAAAGTATGTATTTAGTCATTTGATGACACGTCATCAGCCGGTTTCCTTAAAGGGACCATGTCCACATTTATTTTGACAGTTGTTCTGTTAGTGTTCGACAGCATTCAGGTGCTGCAAACACTGACAATCACTGCACAAAGGTGCACGGCTGCACCCAGGCTCTCCCATGACTCCCTCCATATGCTTATGGAGGGAGTCACAGCATGCCTGGAGGTTCTCTTCCCTTCCATTGGGCGGAAGTGACCTCCCCAGGACACCAATGCAGGCTGGTTGCACATTGCACAGGAGGACAAAAACATGGATGTTGTCAGGAGAACCGGGCTGCAGTGGTGCAAACCTTTCAATGATCTCAGTGGATCATGAAATGTTACTGCAAAGCCACTCTCAACCTCATCCTGCTGTGCCACTCATCACATCCCCATCACTCTGCCTTCCTTATCCTACTCCTGCACATCCTTACACACACCAACATACCTTGCACCTCCACCCATCCCTCTCTATCTACATTATCACTCCCCCATCTCACTAGCCACCTCTCACACTCACCCTCATCCTAGTGCAATCATACCAACTAACAACACAGAAAGGTAGGCACTTGGGTGTTTTATGCAATGCTCATGTAAATTTTCTGCTAATGTGTTGTCAAACATTGAAATCTTTATTTTCAACACTTTGCCTTATTGTACAGATCTGTGCTCACCTTTGGAAGTGTCTTAGTGAGTCGCAGTGAATGGTGAGACATAATGGTATCCCCAGCAATGGTGATGATTGTGAAAGGAATGGCTTGATCATTGTAGGGATGTTTTATGGTGATAGTGTTGGGTGGTGTTAACCTGGCGCATCATGTGACAGCCAGGGTGTACAGCTTTAAGTGAAATAAATCTGGCCATGGTAATGCCATCACTGGCCTCCCGGGCAGCAATATGGTCAGGTGCTGATGCCCTGTCTGCTGTGCAGCATCAGGTGATTGCGGAGAAGGTTGGTATTATTGTGAGTGATGTTTGTGTGCCTGATGATGCTGGTGTTGGGGCTGATTGTGGAGGGATTCAGAGGACCAAGGTGAGATTTTTTCAAGGGCACCGATGTTGCTGGAATAGATGGCAGCTGAAATTGAGATGACAGAAGCAATCTGTCAATGGTGAGATGTTGTTCCAATGAGGTGACACTGGATACAGAGTTTACTCCAAACACTTCGGCCATAATTTTGTCAATGGATGCAGGTTGGGAGTGGGTCAGGTGGTTTCCGGGTTGCAGTCCCGCTCCCAACTGCATCCGGCCCACGGACGTGATTTTACGTTGACTGACCTTGTTAAGTCTGCCCTGCGGGCTTGCCGGCCAATTAAGAGGAAGCCGGTCAGATGACACCATTTGATGACGCGTCATCTGCCGGTTTTCTTAAAGGGACCACACACAATTTTTTTTTGACAGCTCATTTCTCAGTGTTTGACAGCATTGAGGTGCTGCAAGCACTGACAATCACTGTACAAAGGTGAGCTCTTGCACCCAGGCTCTCCAATGACTCCTTCCTTAGGCTAGAACAGATGGCAGCTGCAGGTGAGGTGACAGAAACGATCTGTCACTGGTGAGAGAGGTTCTCCCAATGAGGTGGCACTAGACATCGTTTTCAAAACTTGTAACCTGAAGAAATGTGTAAATGCATTAAAAATGGTTTTCCCAACATTTTCTAACCTCTGAGATTCACCAGTGCACCATTGGATCCTTCACACCACTTCTGCAACTGTCATCAATGCAGAAACATTACAGCAGACTCACCACACACCACACTTACCTGGCGTGGTGTCCGGACGTCGGGAAACCCGAGGCAGAAGCGGCAAAATTCAAAAATAACCTGTCAACTACTCTCAACTACCTATTAACAGGCAGGTAAGTGACTTTAATCCTCTTCCCGTTGCTAGGTGTTGGGTCCATGCGCAAATCGGGGACGCGACACTTGGGAAAATTGTTTGGAGGCCGCTGTCAATCAAAACAATTTTAACCTTTGACCCGCCTCCAAACCCACCCTCTCACTGCTGATAAAATAGGGGCCTTCCAAACTGCATACAGCTCAAAAGTGTCTTCCAAGTCCTGAAGGCTCAAGCTTCTGACATTGGAAAGTGTCCAGCTGTGAAATGGTAGCTTTCATACCACTTTTGCAGCCGTCACCTATTCACAGCAATGGGGAGACATAGAGAACCCGACCTACTTACCTGACATGATCTCCAAAAAGTGGTAAAATAGAGAAAGGCTGGCAAAATAGCAGGTACCAAATACTTAACAAGCAGTTAAGTATCTTAAATCCCTCCCCCGCCGCTTGGTGTCGGGTCTGTTCTGAAATCGCAGAGCTGACACTCTGGAAACTTACATGGAGGCAGGTTCGGAGTGGGTTCCCAACCCGCTGTCAATCATTTTGATTTTGACAGCGGACCCGCCTCCAAACCAGCACCCTGAGCACCGGCAAAAATCAGCCCAAAGTATTTCCTTTTCCTTTCATTTTAACATGACCTTTATTTTGTCTTTGAAATAACAGTTTATTACGTTTAAGAGACCCAAGGCATTTTATTTCCTTGCCGCTCGTTTCTCCTCCCCGTCTCTCTGGGGTTTTCTGTGTGCTGGCTGCCCTCCAGGAGTCAGCATTCCATTTCCCGGCACGAACACCCCTCACATTGATGTGAAGCAACTTGCTGAGGCAGAACTGAAAGAAGCTTTCTCACATCTAACCAGACTAATATGCGGGATTGCTTGATAATCATTTCAGGTGTCTGGAATAGAAGGTGTCCCATTTTGCATCACTGACATCCCTCACCCTGATGAACAGAAAATTCGCGAAAAGTAAAATGAAATGATAAACACCGTCTGACCTTTTTAAGTGGAACGTCACCCCTGTTACGCATTTGCACATTATAAGCGTTGCTTGCTGCCTTGCTTAGAGTAGATATTATACAATAAACCTTTCACTAATATCTTCCTTTAATGCAATATAGCACTAAGTGTGACTTGCTTGTTCCGTAACTTTGAAAATCTTAGATGTCAATCTAAAATAAGTTTTCTCAGTTATCCCATTTATAATTCACCTAATTCAGTACAAAGCAATAAATGATTTGGCGATAAATTAGGTAATATGTAAAAACAAACAAACATTAGTTTAGCATCATAGCTTCAGGCACTATACTGTATGAATAATTAATTAGATCAGCAGGCACTAATCTTTCGTGAATTTTGCTCATTTATTCTGATTACAGTTCGGTATATAACATGTTAGTTAATAAACTAGGACTGAAAAGAATTTGAGTTTGTCTAGCCTACCGTTTATTATTTAATATGAAAGGTGTCAAAATCAATTTGTAAAGAAATAGATGTTGGAGTGGATTCAATACATTTTATGGTGAATATAGTAATGTGGGTTGATTTTTATCGTGAATCAATTTTTGAATGACTTTATTTATACTTGCGACAGCAACACACACAGCATAAAATGTGTCAATTGTATTGTAAAGCAATCAATTTTGAGGGACTTGATGTAATTTCTATTTTAAGCTGATTTCCAATGTGTCATGTCCTTTGCATTTCGATGCCGATATTGTGCTTGTGCAACTTACAGCAATATGTACGATAGCAAAATACTGCAGATGTTGGAAATCCGAAATAACAACAGAAAATGCTGGAAAAACTCAGCAAGTCAGGCAACATCCGTGGAGAGAAATTTGAGTTGACGTTTCGGGTTTGACCCTTCTTCAAAACTGGAGAGAAAAGGAACTAGATCGAAGGCAGGGCTGCGATCGGACAAAAGAATAAAAGTGGTCTTAAGGACATTTAGGAGGCAATCACCCAATAATTATGCAAAGTTATGACCAAACAATTAAGTGGATCATTTTCCATTCTTAAACTGAAGGGCACCGCCAGTGGTTCTTTGGGAAATGTGTCACCTCCCACTGAACCGTCCAGGCCAGGAGGACCCCAGGTTCAATCTCTGATCTGCACGAGCTGACTTAGCTGATCTCACCGCAGAGAATGGTGGAAACATTGGGGTTGATTTTGCGGTCGGCGGCATACCTGCGGAGTATGCCGCTGGCATCCGAATAAAATACGAGCTTACCTGATGGGGACCCTCCTTCGCGCGAACATGCTCTCTGACGCTGCAGCGTAATGGTCCATGAATCCCAGGGGTGCAGCGTGTGCGGAAGCGTACCTGGGATCACGATTGCCTGGCGCACCAATCAGTACACCGAAGGGAAAGTGGCTGCCTCCAATACTGGTAACGTTCTTACTTGCATTTCACCAACGTTATATTTTTACAGAATTGGATGTATTTTCAGAATAATTATGAGGATTGGAGAATAAATAGTTCCAAAGTTACCTGCTCTCTCTCTTTCTCACTCAGATGCAAATTGATATTAGGGCCTAGAAATTCGGTGGGGTTAGCGCCCAATTAGAGGCGTTAGAGGGCTTTGCGCCGGAACTATAGCCGCGATCGAAATTGCGTTGGGCCCTACCATCGGCGTTAGCCGGCAGCGCTGCGCCGGCACCAATGACGTCATCGGTGTGCGCAGCGTCCCGGTTGCCGTGGTAACGCGGCCGGACGCCCAAATTCAGTTGCGGCCGCCTCGCCCGTGGCAGCCGCAACCAACGATTGTTCAACGGGATGTTGCAGCACGTAGCGCCGGCGCATTAAGGTGGAGCGGCGGCCAGCCGCTTTCCCGGCGGCCGCCTGCCCGCACCTCCCTCCCCGGACTCCTCCACCACCCCCCCGCGGCACTGATGTGTGTGGCCCGCGAGCCCGGCACTTCTCCGAGGTGCCGGGCTCACTTGTCGGGCGAATCGACCGGTCAGCGGTCGGCTGCAGGCAGCTCCTCCTTAACAGAAGGAGGAGGCCTGCAGTACCCCAGCCTGCCGCACCGCATCGGGTGCCGCAGCGGGGGATTAGCGCCGCAAACCTGCATTCAGCGCCCATAGCGAGGCGCTGAAACCCTCCATTAGTGCCCGCAGCCGTCTGGGCGCGGGGCAGCTGAATTTTTGGCGGGCGCAGCGGCAATTATCGCGGGCGCAAAATTTCGGCCGCAAAAGCCCTGGCGGAGGCAAACCTAATTTCTAGGCCTAGATTTCTTCTTTTCATTAATTAAACTGCATTACAGTAAATTGTACCGTATTTATTCAAGATATCAAACTATATTACTGCCTGCCTAATATGAAAAAAACACCTCATCCCACGCCCCCACAGCCTTTACCCTGGCTCTGTACTTGCTTATAAACTGTTAAACCTCTAACTTCTTTCAGTCCTGCTGAAAGGTAATTAACCTGAAATATTGGGGGGAATTTTGCCAGCCCTGGCGAGGCGGGTTTGGAGTTGGGACTGCCGGGAAAATGGCAGAATCTGGGGGCGGGTACCCATCCCGCCCCCATCCTGCCTCCGTGCCATCTTCCCAGGAGGTGGGTACCTCACCCGCGCCAGGTCCCATCTCCTGGAGGCGGGAAAGGGATTACAGCCACTTAACTGCCTGTTAACAGGTAGTTAATAGGCAGTTAAGAGGATTGTCCCCATTTTTCCAACAGAGGTATGGGCTTCCCGACATCGGGAAACCCCGCCAGGGTCAGCGAGGTGAGCAGTAGGTCTCCGGGGATGAGAGGGGTCGAAAAGTGCACTGTGGAGGTGAGTGATGGGTGCAAGTGTGGAGAGGTAAGTATGTGAGGTGAGTGAAAAGTGTTAGAAAAAGTTTCCTTACCTTTGTTTCTTCCTGCAGGCTTCAATCGTTGGGGATCCAGAGGCTCCGGCATCTCCAAAGCAGAGATGACAGAATGGCTACTGCATTCTCCGATGCAACAGCATCTGCTTTCTGCTCAGAAAATAGGTTGGGTGAGCCTTGAGTACAAGAACTCACCAAACAACAGGGTTGTTAGTGTTTGACTGCTTCCCAAAGCTGTCAAATGATGACAATTCATCTGTCAAAAATTTTTGACAGATGAAACGTCACATGCTGACGTTCTCTGTCACCAGCTTTCCCTTAATTGGCCTGCTAAGCCCACTGGGAAAATAGCATGGCCAGACTTCGATGGAGACGGGACTGAAACCCGACAGGCAGCAGTCCCACCTCCAACGCACCCCCATTGGCAAAATCACCCCCATTAACTCTGTTTCTCTCTCCACAGATGCTGCCTGACCGGCTGAGCATTTCCAGCATTTTCTGTTTTTATTAAGGATTTTACTTAGATCACAGAGAGGTTAGTGAGAGGAGTTTGTTCTTTGATGGGCCGATAATTATAAATATGCTGCTCTGTACATCCGTGAAGGCATCCACAATGAGTCTGACTCTTGGCTGTCTAGCACTGCTAGCCATTGCACCTGCTTCCTGTTATTAATGGTCCTGGTCTTCAGCACTAGTGGTGTCATAATCAGCCTCGCTGGCATCCGCTGAAACATTTACCATTAGTTCTTTCCTGATTGCAACGTTATGAAGCACAAAACATGTTTTCACAATTCACAAGACAGTGCTGGCACGTACTGCAAGGCTGCCCCAGACCTATCCAGCCACTGAAACCTATCTTTAAGTTTCCAATGGTGTGCTCAATTTTTATCATTGTCTTCATACGTGCTTCACTGTAGCACTCATCTGCAGGTGACCTTACAAAGTGGTGTCATAGCCATGGGAATAGTTGGTATCCCTTGTCACCCAGTAGCCAACTTGCCCCCATTGAAATAGACATGGTCCATGAACCTCTGGTTTCACCTCTCAATAGATGCCCATCTATCCTCCATAGATGACCATCAGAAGTTTTACCATGTTCTCCTGAGTCTGGCGATTTATGTCCTCCATGGAGGTTGCCATCCTTTCCGTGGCAGTACCTACATTCACCATTGCGTGCACCATGGCATTGCTCATGTTTGACATGGACTCCTCCATTCTCTACCCACTTGCAGTTATTGTAGATGCAAACCCAGTCAGGGCCTGTTTCACTTGTTCCTGAAGTTCCAGCACTGCTCTCTTTCTTGATGGCCCCAGAGGCAAAGGGCTGGATTTTCATTGAGGAGTCAGGTAGGAGGCGGGACTAAAACTTTTGGGGTTGTAGCCCTACCTCCATCGAGTTCTAGCCAACCCACGCGATTTTGACTTGATTGACCTTTTTGAGCCCGCCCAGCGGGCTCAGCAGGCCAATTAAGGGCCACCCGGCAACAGGTGATGTCACAGATTGAAATTTCATCTGTCAAGACCTTTTGACAGATGAAATATCAGTGTTTGACAGCTGTTTGAAGCTGTCAAACACTGACAATCTGTACTCCAGGTTAATTCCTTCCTCTCAGGATGATTTAGAGATCTCCCCGGAACAGAAAGCAGAGGCTGCAGGTTTTGACAGCTGGCAGCCATTCTGCTTTCTGTGCCGATGAGCTGTAAAGGTAAGTAAGGGTGCCATACCACTTCTTCGGTGTTCTGAGGGTTTCGGGGGTCAAACCAAGCCGCGACCTGGTCTTGGATCTGGGGTAGGCTGTTTGTCATGAGACAACGGAGCCAGTGAGTCAATTAGACTGGGTTCAGTGCTGCCCGCCCAGGCATTCCCAGGCATGCACTCTGGTAGACTGGCCACAGCCTGTTTGTGAACACCTGCGGGGACTCCCCTGGGAGCTGCACCGTTCTTTCTACCCGGGCAAACGGACTACCATCATTGAGTCCCATGGCCTCCAATATCTCTTTTTCAGATCCTCATAATCCTTCTGCCCCCTTTTGCACTCGCCAGATAGGGCCTGGAGGAGATCACCTCCCAGGGAAAACAGCAGCATTTTTGCTTGCTCTGCATCATCACAGTCATTAACACAAGCTGCCTGTTCTAGCTCCCTGAAGTGCAGTGAGGGGTCTCCCTTTTTAGCGAGCTTGGAGCTAACCATGTCCCTGAGCTGGTGGGTGCCATACGGCACCAGAAACTGATTCTGGATGGCCCCTGGGTCATCTTCATCAACGGGCGGACCGTACCTCCGTTGCCGGAGGGGGTACACTGGTCCTGGTCCCGGCCTATCTAGCGGGGCCTGCTGTGCTTCCTCTAACACCTCATCCTCCACCCCCCCCCTCACTGCCAGAGCTCCTGAAAGCTCGGAGCTGTGGGTGGTGGTCGTGGGACCTCTGATTCCCTGACCAACCTTGTTCTGGGTGTTGCCTGTGGGACGGTTCTATTTAGGTTGCCGGTAAATTCCGACTGACCTGTCTCCGGGCTGATAAGACATATCATCCCCTTTGCCCGCTTTAAAGCCATATTCAAGCTTTCTATCTCTTCCCTACAGGGGCCATGATCTGCTTCCTCAAACCCTTGGTCGCAGGCCAGCTTATACACTGCCTTTACCTCCCTACCCTTTTCCTCCTGCTCTTTTACTTCTTGTATGAGGCGGGCGTTCTCCTACCGCACCCTCATCTCATTGCTCTTAGCCTCTGCAACTAGGCACTTCAGGTATTCTAATTCATACCTTGTGTGGCTTTTGCCCTCACTAAGCTGGTCCACCAGGCGCTCTATCTTGGCCTGGTATTCTTCAATCTCCATTTCCCTATCCCAACTCTCTGCTCTAACTTCCCTAAGCTTGCGGGAACCTAACCACAAACAGATCAGTGGGATAAAAAGAAAACCAGTAACTGCTGCTCTCTCCAGACCCAGACCACCGTCTGCTACATCGCATACTGTTGCCGACGGTCCTGCTGTGGCCATCATTTTGTAGAAAATACAAGGGGGGGGGTGTTTTTGGTGTAATGGGGTTATTGTCTCTGACCAGTCAGAAGTATCTGAGCTGCTCCAGAGCCCCATGCGGTTTCGAATCGCTCCCCTTTTCTGGTTCTGACCGCCGGACTTATTTTAGTAGCGATGTAGACAAAACGAGACTCGTGGTTGGGTGCAAAGAAGACCAGTATTTATTGAAATAAAGAATAAATTGAAAATAATGATGAATACAGCACTCTTTTACTTAATACGGCACACCTTTGCTTAATACAGCACACCTTTGCTTAATACAGCACACCTTTGCTTAATACAGCGTACTTTTACTTAATACAGCACACTTTTGCTTAATGGGAGGAGAAACGGACACATCGAGGGAAAATTGACTAAAATTGCTATTTAACAAAATCCCCCTTTATTTCCCACCCCTAATACCTATCTAGGTTGCCTTGTAAAGGGCCAGAAAGTTTTATGCTCACCAGTAAATGCCTGCTCCGTGCCCCTGCGGTCCTGCCTTGGATTCTTCACCGCCCCAAAGTAGAGATACCTCAGTAATTCAAAAGTAACCACTGGTATTCCACTTCTTTGGACGGGCTGTTGAGTTGTTCCTCTGGTAAGCAGGGCACGGAGGCGAGGCGGCAGAGAGAGAGAGAATGGCTTCCTGAGGGGCTATCTGTATACCCCATTGGGAGCCGTTGTCTTTGCACCCAAATCTGGACGTATCTGGGCTATACAGAAGGGATCGATCTGTCCCCATTGACTGTAATGGGTTTGAATGTGTTACCCATTCATTTTAACTGGTTTGCGACCAGTTTGAAATGTCCCACTGAATCCTTAAGTGTTCAGTCAACAGCACTCAAGTGGTTTGTAAACAATCCATTGTCCTGCGGTCACCGCCCAACTGCAACTGATTGACAGCTTTAAGTACTTAAGCCCTTGAGTCAACATTGTAGAGGGCTTGTAAACAAACAACCCCTTTGTCCTGTGAGTGAAACTTCCTAAACTGCAGTTGATTGACAGTTTCAAGTACTTCAACAAATTCACACAGGCTGGTATTTTTTCAAATCCTTTGTCAGCCAGCGATGGGAGAGGCTGTCTTTGTCTTCTGCCACGAGGCCTGACAGCCATTTTGATACCCTGGGTTTTTAAGGTATATTCCACCCAGGTTTTTTTAATCAGAAATCATCTTCGGGGGCTGTAGAAATTTTCCAAAATTCTTGCGAACCTTACAATAGTAGGATGGTGAAGTGATTCTGTACATAGAGAGAGTGGGATGGGTGAGGGTGCAAGGAATGTTAGGGTCAGTTGGGATGTGCAGGAGTAGGTTGCCAATGCAGAGTGATGGGATGAGAAGAGATGGGAAGCAGACTGAAGGTAAGTGTGATGTTATACTCACTTTTGCTGAGCGCATCAGGTCATTAAAC
Source organism: Somniosus microcephalus (assembly GCF_052327205.1). Taxonomy (NCBI): domain Eukaryota; kingdom Metazoa; phylum Chordata; class Chondrichthyes; order Squaliformes; family Somniosidae; genus Somniosus; species Somniosus microcephalus. Next base: position 40,741,807 of record NC_140993.1, on the reverse strand, counting down.
CTTTTTCTGCACTGCACCCAGGTGCATGTACACACCGACCTTGCACTCACCTCCTCAGCAATTTTCAACTAGGCTGCCTTTGTGTGCTGAGGAGTCTTCCTCCATCCATCAGAGGGGAAGAGGACCTCCTTTCATCCTCTTACTTTCTCCACAAGATCATCGAAACTTGGAGCAGCCTTGGAGTGTTGTGTGGCCATTCCTGCAGCAACCAGCATTTAAAGGCAGAAAAAAGGAAGTGAAAAACAAAGAGGACATGGCCCCTTTAAATACCCAGGCTCCTAGTGCATCATCAAGGGTGGGGATCCGGCCCGCACCCACCGATTGGGCCGGCTAGAGCCTTCATCAGCCTTAATGAGGCCAATCTATGGAAAATCCTTAATGGAGGGCGGCTGCAACAGGGAGCGGGACTGGAACCCGCTGAAGACTGAACCCGCCACCATCCCACCTCTGGTCGGATAATAGAAACATAGAAACATAGAAGATAGGAGCAGGAGTAGGCCATTCGGCCCCTCGAGCCATTCAATGCGATCATGGCTGATCATCCAAATTCAGTACCCGGTCCCTGCTTTCTTCCCATACCCCTTAATCCAGCCCCTAATGTCCCCTTTCAGTTTTTATAGTTATTAGTTTCATCAGATATTCTGGGGGAAAAATTTGTCCCCTTAGCGCCGCCTGTTAGCGCTTGTGATGGCGCTAATGTGGCGTAGAGACCAGTACCAACAGGGCGAGGCGAATCCAGCGCCGTGCGCCAAATCAGGACCCCCCACCCCGTAGCACTGCTGATAACAGCGATCGCCGGGGAACTCAATGCCAGGGACCTTGTGACCTCTTCTCAGTTCTAATTGGCCTTTTGTCATAAAGGCCAACATACCATTTGCTTTCCTAATTGCTTGCTGTACCTACATGTTAACTTTCAGTGATTCGTGTACAAGGACACCCAGGTCCCACTGAACACCAACATTTCCCAATCTCTCACCATTTAAAAAATACTCTGCTTTTCTATTTTTCCTACCAAAGTAGATAACTTCACATTTCTCCACATTATATTCCATTTGCCATGTTCTTGCCCACTCACTCAGCTGGTCTATATCCCCTTGAAGCCTCGATGCATCCTCCTAACAACTTACATTCCCACCCAGCTTTGTATCATCAGCAAACTTAGATATATTACATTTGGTCATCTCATCCAAATCATTGATGTAGATTTTGAATAGCTGAGGACCAAGCACTGATCCTTGCGTTACCCCACTAGTTACAGCCTGCCAACCTGAAAATGACCCTTTTATTCCTATGCTCTGTTTTCTGTCTGTTAACCAATCCTCAATCCATGCTAGTATATTACCCCCAATCCCATGAGCCCTAATTTTGTTTAATAACCTCTTGTGTGGCACCTCATCTATTCTGCAAGTTACAATCTCAAAAAACTCCAACAGATTTGTCAAACACGATTTCCCTTTCATAAATCCATGTTGACTCTGCTCAATCCTATTATTATTTTCTAATTGCCCTGTTACCACATCCTTAATAATTAGCATTTTCCCTACTACTGATGTCAGGCTAACTGGTCTGTAGATCCCCGTTTTCTCTCTCACTCCTTTCTTAAATAGTGGGGTTACATTTGCTACCTTCCAATCCTCGGGAACCGTTCTAGAATCAATGGAATTTTGGAAAATGACAACCAATGCATTCACTATCTCTATAACCAACTCTTTCAAAACCCTAGGATGTAGGGGGGCTTGACAAGGTACATGCAGAGCGGATGTTTCCCCTCGTGGGGAAATCTAGAACTAGGGGGCATAGTTTCAGAATAAGGGGCCGCCCATTTAAAATGGAGACGAGGAGGAATTTCTTCTCTCAGAGGGTCGTGAATCTGTGGAATTATCTACCCTGGAGAGCTGTGGAGGCTGGGTCATTGAATATATTTAAGGTGGAGATAGACAGATTTTTAAATGGTAAGGGAGTCAAGGGTTATGAGGAGCGGGCAGGGAAGTGGAGCTGAGGCCTGTATTGATTTCTTTGTGGGTTCAATGACGAGACATTTATGAAAGAGAATGTCTTTTAATCTAAAGCTTGTTCAACTCTTTTAACAGCATTTACAGGAGACATCATGCTAGTGATCCATCTAGAACAAAACTGAAACTAAACTCAACTGCCTTGCTTGTCTCGGTCACATGCCCTCTGCTGGTCAGGCACAAGCAATCAATACATGCAAACATGCTGGTAAGGCATCATAATCAAACAGGCAAATACCATCTCTATTTGCTGATATCATTACATCTCCTTTTCTTAAAACAAAAGTATTTTACTTTTAACTAACAACATGTTTTCTTTGTATTTATCTGCATTTTAACTGTAACACTTAATGAACTTACATTATCATTATCATGATCAAGGTTTTTTAACCTTGCTTTGTGTGTTCACATGAAATATGTCAATACACTAGAACTTGAAGAAAGAATAAGATAACATGACTTCCTTCTATAACAATAGTCCTTAAATTTGCTCAATGAGTCTCTCAGGAGGCTTCACGTGCCTTGAGGATTTTCTGATTGATTGTCCTTGAATCTGAGTTGTTGCCTCAGATGATTGGTTCTCAGCTGTGTGATCAGGTTGTTCAACAGTATCAGTCTCTTGACCTGCTGTGGCTGGTCCCATGAGAAGATCTCGACGATTTCTTCTCAGAACAGCACCCTCATCTGTCTGAATGGTGTATGATCTTGGTTGAACTTCACTCAGGACAGTTCCCTTCTGAGTCCATGTGTTTGTTTTGTCTTTCAACCTTACTTGGTCACCAGTGTGGAGTTCAGGTAGGTTTTGTGTTCCTCTGTCATAGTAGTACTTTTGCTTTTCTTTCTGTTGTTCTTTGAACTTCCTCACTTTCTCCCCCTCTTTTGTTTTCAGGAGGTTCTCCGGGATGGGTAGGTTTGACCTTAGCCGACGTCCCATCAGGAGTTGGGCTGGTGACTTACCACACTCGAGCGGCGTTGTGCGGTATACAAGCATGCTTTGGTAGAAGTCAGTTCCACTGTTTTTTGCCTTGTACATCAGTCTTTTCACTGTCTGGACCGATTTTTCCACTAGTCCATTGGACTGTGGATAGTGAGGACTTGATGTTGTGTGGACAAAGTCCCACTCTTTGGCAAAGTGTCGGAAACTTGCATTGTAAAACTGTGCCATGATTTCCTCACGTGTAGGAAGCTTGAAGTGCTCCCTCTTTATTGCTCTGTTTAGATCTCTTGGATCCAGGCAAACTCTGAGCTTTCCATCCTTTTTGTCCACTACGACGAGGGAACTCACCCACTCAGTTGGCTCATCTATCTTCTGAATCACATTCAGGCTTTCCATCCTGTCCAACTCTGCCTTCAGTTGCTTTTGAAGAGCAAACGGAACTTTTCTGCATGGATGTATGACCGGTGTCATACTTTTATCTACTCTGATCGTGTGTTCTCCTGGAATGCAGCCTAGACCCTTAAATAGGTCTTTGTACTCTTTCATGAGTTCATCATAGACTGTCTCTCCTTCGCTTTCCACAACGAGGACTCTCTTTACCAGGTTCAGTCTCTCACAGGCTTTTAAACCTAGTATGGCTTGCACATCCTTTGGCACCACGATTAATGCTAGCGTGTGCTCTCTGTCCTTGTGTGTCACTTTGACAATGCATCTTCCTTTCACTGGTATATCAGTACCTGAGTATCCTGTCACTTTCACTTTTATTCCATGTATCTTTGGTCTGGGTCTAATTTTCTTAAAATCAGTCTCTGATATCACATTAACTTGTGCTCCAGTATCCAATTTAAATGGAATGTGTATGTCATTCACTTTTAATGTCAACATCCAGTCTCTTTCTTCTTTTTTGTTTTCAGACACAACATCTACATTGAACTCCTCTATCTCGCTTTCATCTACTGCATGGACCTTGCTTTGTTGCACTTGGTTCTTGCAGCAACGGGCATAATGGTTGTTTTTGTTGCAACTATTGCATTTTTTACCATATGCTGGACACTTTCTTGGTGGATGCTGTGTACTGCATCAACTACATGTCTTTCGATTGTCCCTTTCATTTTCGTTCGCTGGCCACGCCTCTTTTTTCACATTGGCGCTCTTTTTGTTAAACGGTTTGTATCCGTTCATTCTCACTGCATCCACGTTGCAGCTACTGTCACTGAACAGCTCCTTTGCCTGCAACTTCACAGTCTCTGTAGCCCTACACAGTGCTATGGCTTTTCCCAGGCCTAGATCTTGCTCTCTTAGCAGTCTTTCCCTTAGACCATTATCTGGAATTCCACACACCAGTCTGTCTTTTATCAGCGAGTCTGTCAGTCCCCCAAATTCACACGATTTGCTTCTGTTTCTCAGTTCAGTCACATACTGATCAATAGTCTCACCCATTTTCTGTACACATGTGAAAAATCTGTGCCTCTCAAATGTCACGTTACGTTTAGGTATGCAGTAGGCCTCAAACTGTTCCATTATTTTATCTAGCTTCATTTTGTCTCCATCAGCAGCGAATGTGAAGTTATTATATACCTCCAGCGCTTCATCACCCACGACATGTAAGAACAGTGACGATTTCTTTTTATTACTTTTCTCATCAGCTCCGATTGCCGCTAAATACAACCCCACACGTTGTTTGAATCTCCTCCAATTTTCAGCCACATTACCTGTCAACTGAAGCTTCGCCGGTGGGAGTAAACCTTCCATTTTTCACTTCGTTAGCTATTCTCTAATGGTAAGTAACGATGTTCTCTTTTGGCTTGCTAATATGTGGAGAGCTGATTTAACTTCAGATTTTTCCTCTTCATCTCTTTCAATCACTTCTGACACCTGAGTTTAGTTTCAGTTCCGTTCTAGATGGATCACTAGCATGATGTCTCCTGTAAATGCTGTTAAAAGAGTTGAACAAGCTTTAGATTAAAAGACATTCTCTTTCATAAATGTCTTGTCATTGAACCCACAAAGAAATCAATACATGCAAACATGCTGGTAAGGCATCATAATCAAACAGGTAAATACCATCTCTATTTGCTGATATCATTACAAGGCCAAGATCAGATCAGCCATGATCTTATTGAATGGCAGAGCAGGATTGAGGGGTCAAATGGCCTACTCCTGTTCCTATTTCTTATGTTCTTATGTTTATGTTCTTACGAGTCATAAATCAAGCCGATAAATCCCCTGGACCTGATGGCCTGCATCCTAGGGTTTTGAAAGAGTTGGCTATAGAGATTGGCAGGAATTTAACTCAGGAGTCGGGTTGGAGGCGGGACTACAACTTTCGGGGTTGTATTCCCGCCTCCATCAAGCTGCGGCCAATCCACGCGGTTTTAACTTGATTGACTTTGTTGAGTCCGCCCAGCGGGCTCAGCAGGCCAATTAAGGGCCACCCGGCAACAGGTGACGTCACAGACTGAAATTTCATCTGTCAAGAGCTTTTGACAGATGAAATATCAGTGTTTCACAGCTGTCTGAAGCTGTCAAACACTGACAGTCTTACTTCTAACCTGAGTCCTTCTCCACAGACTCAGTTAGAAATCTCTCCTGCACAGAAAGCTGAAGGCTGTCACTTTTGACAGTTCGCAGCCATTCTGCTTTCTGTGCCGGTGAGATGATGGACTCCCGGGACCTAAAGGAAGGAAGACTGAAAAGGTAAGAAAAGGTACGTAAAACTTATTTAATCACTTTAGACACACCAAACACACTTACCTTTGCACTCATGCACATATCACTCACCTGAACACCGACATCTCGACCCCTCCAAGCCCTTCAACCCAACAGCCTGCCTCCTCTAACTTGGCGTGGTTTGGAGCCGTCGGGAATCCTACACTTCAACTTCAAAAATAGGGATTAGGCTAAAAACTGCCTGCTAACTACCTGTTTAGAGGCAGTTAATTGGCACTAATCCCTTCCCGCCTCGGGTAGGCGGGTCCCAGTGCGGGGCGGGTACCCGCCTCCTTTGAAACTGGCATGGAGGCGGGTCTGGGTGCCGGAAGGGGTCGGGACCCCTGATTTCAGGATTTTAACCCCCTGCATGCCTCCAATCCTGACTCCACGGCACAATGAAAATCCTGCCCGGTGGATGCATTGGTTGTCATTTTCCAAAATTCCATTGATTCCATTGAAGCATGGAAACTCCAACGTTGGAACATTTTGTCAATAGTGCATTGGAGTATTAGCCTACATAAGGTTTGAGGTAACACTCCCAGCACAGTGCCTTGCTCCACAGGAGGACAGAACAGGCAATTGAATGCAAAGATCACTTAGCAGCCCTCCCAACTTTCTGGTCTTTAAAATGATCTCTAATCGAAATACTGAAGTGTGATTTGAACCTAAGTCACACTTTTCTCACATAGAAGCAGGAGTCCTACCAATGGAACCAAACTGACACTCCTGTAAGCCTGGATGGTACAGTAAACTGAAAATTTATAATGTGCAACTAGTGTTTGGAGTATGAACCAATAGTCTGAAATGGATCTGAATATTTATGGGTGACTCTGAAGGAAATATTGATGGTTTATTGTGCTTTGAACTAGTTTGCTTGTGGCAAGGGTAAACTCTTCAGTTGTTGCTGAATTGGAACAAGTTCTTGGATAGCTATTTTCTAACAAAAACATTGAAATCACAAAGTTGGACCAGCTACCTCCATCCTCTTCTCAGTCATCATAATCTGGCTAAACATTATGCAGAAACTCCACATTGTGCTTTCCAATTTACAAGTTCCCTTAGTTGTTTACTCTTCTTCACTTTCCATTTGGTCTTTATACACGGTGTACCACCAGCTTAGCTTTAAATTTCCAAGCATGGTAGCAGAAAATTGTGAAGCAACATGTCCCCCCTGAGATAACACAACCAATTTCCCATATAATAATGTGATAAACTAAAATATAATAATGTGATAAATAAAATATAATAATGTGATAAATGAAAATATAATAATGTGATAAATAAAATATAATAATGTGATCAACTAAAATATAATGTGATCAACTAACATATAATAAAGTGATCAATAATATAATAATGTGATAAACAAAAATATAAAAATGTGATAAATAAAATATAATAGTGATATACTAAAATATAATAATGTGATAAAAATATATATATAAATGTGATAAATAAAATGTAATAATGTGATCAACTAAAATACAATGTGAAATAAAATATAACAATGTGATAAATAAAATATAATACTGTGATGAACTAAAACATATTTTTCACAGGGAGATATTTTATCTGAGCATGGGAAAAATTTAATTATGGGGGCGGGGAGGAGGTTGAAACAATGTTCTTTGGTATATGTGTTGTTGAATTAATTGGGTAAAAATAAGGAATATGGAACCGAGCATTAATCAGAGGCTGAACTATAGGACATTATAATAAAATGATTCCATTATAATGTGCAGCATAATCTAGCAATAATGACTGTTCATAATAATTAGCATAAATAATGGAATGGATTATGTTTAGGAAACACTGTTCATGCCTTAATTAGAAAAAAACAAAAAAAATACTTCTGGTCAAATGATTCTCATCAGGAAATGATTTACTCGAAACCATCAATCTATATTACTGCTGGTTAAAGTTCATTAGTATAATTAAAATTTCACATATCAAACTCTGGCTCTATTAGGCAAAATGTTTTTTTAAATTATTTTCTTCAGGGAAGCCCACTATAGTGCTTGCATGAAACAAGCCTTTCTGGGGCAAGCTACAGACAAGTTTATTAGAGCAAAGAGTTAAGGCAATTTATTTAGATGCTTCGATCCAGTTTCGGAGAGGGATTCCCAGTGCTGTTCTGCCCTGCGCACTTTGTTTTGGGAGCTAGTCTTTGTAAGCATGCTGAGTTTTGTTGTAGGCAGGAAATGTGAACAATCATGCAAATATATGCACTTAAGAAAAAGGGCTAATAAGTGGCCAGTAATATTTGCGCCACAGAAGTGCCAGGCAAAGACTATCTCCAACAGATGAGAATCTAACCATCTCCCCTTGACATTCAATGGCATTACCATTGCAGAATCCCCCTCCATCAACATCTTGGGGGTCACCATTGACCAGAAACTTAATTGGACCAACCACATAAATACTGTGGCAACAAGAGCAGGTCAGAGGCTGGGTATTCTGTTGCGAGTGTCTCATCTCCTGACTACCCAAAGCCTTTCCACCATCTACAAGGCACAAGTAAGGAGCGTGATGGAATACTCTCCACTTGCCTGGATGAGAGCAGCTGCAACAACACTCAAGAAGCTCGACATCATCCAGGACAAAGCTGCCCATTTGATTGGCACCCCATCCACCAACTTAAACATTCACTCCCTCCACCACCGGCGTACCGTGGCTGCAGTGTGTACCATCTACAAGATGCACTGCAGCAACTCGCCAAGGCTTCTTCGGCAGAACCTCCCAAACCCGTGACCTCTTCTACCTAGAAGGACAAGGGCAGCAGGCACATGGGAACACCACCACCTCCAAGATCCCCTCCAAGTCACACACCATCCTGGCTTAGAAGTATATCGCCAATCCTTAATCGTCGCTGGGTCAAAATCCTGGAACTCCCTACTGTTAGATCCGTGGTTCAGTGGATAAATAATTACACGGATGCTGTACATAAACAAATAACAGGTCTTTACTGGAGGAGGGTAATTTCTAGACTGGGGTACAGAGGCATGCGCACAGCTTATATACTGGTGTGGTTACTGCCGGTACTACAGTATACAGGAGCTGTAAAAAGTAGTTCTGACTTAAAGCACATACACTACAATTCCTCCCTTTTTAGATTAATAATACCCCCTTAATATTCAAGTAACAATTACATTTTTACATGTACATTCAATAACAAAAGTCCATTTATAGATTCAGTCTTCGGGGCGGCTTCCTGACCCTTTCGGGATAGCGCCTTTCCGGAGGTTCTTGTTCTTGGTGCAGAGGCGATTCTGACCCCTTTTCATCGGGTAGTTCATCGGGTTCCACTGCTACTGGGTCTGAAGTAGATGCTACCGGTATGTCGGGTTCATCCCCAGGTACTCGAGACATGGGGTTGACGCCTTCCTGTGACGCTAAGATCTGATCGACGTGGCATCTCACAATGTTCTTCCCGACATCCACTGTGTACATTAATGGCCCCTGCCTTGTACATATCGTTCCGGGTTGCCACTTCTCTGTTCGATAGTCCCGGGCCAAGACTGGTTGCCCTACATTGAAGCTCCTTGTCGGCTTCTCGTTGATGTGCTGGAATTGTTTGTCCTCAACATTTCTTCGCACATTTGGTCTGAGCAAGTCCAGACGAGATCTCACCCTTCGGTTAAAAAACATCATGGCCGGGGTCTGGTTGGTAACTGCATGTGTCGTGTTTCGGTAGGCTAATAAGAAATTGTCCATCTTATGCTGTAGTGGAATTTCCACGTTGCACATGGCCTTTATCGCATTCTTAAAGGTTTGTACGAACCTCTCAGCCAATCCATTGGTGGCTGGATGATACGGGGCGGATGTGTAATGCCTTACCCCATTCCTTTTCATGAATTTTTGGAACTCGTCGGACACAAACTGTGGTCCATTATCAGAGCAGATCTGCTCTGGCAAACCGTTTCTGGCAAATATGGTCTGTAGGACTGCAATCGTTTTCTCTGTAGTGGCTGAAGACATCTTTATCACCTCAGGCCACTTTGAATGAGCATCCACTGCTATTAAGAACATTGAGTCCATGAATGGACCAGCGAAATCAATGTGCACCCGTTGCCATGGAGAGGAGGGCCACTCCCATGGGTGTAGAGGGGCATGTGGTGGTGCATTTTGGACCTTCTGGCATCCTAAGCAGCTCTTAGTTAGGTCTTCGATTTGTTGATCGATTCCCAGCCACCACACATAAGCCCCAGCAAGGCTTTTCATTTTCACTCCCCCCAGATGACCTTCATGTAGCTCCTTTAGCACTCTCTCCCTTAACTTGGGTGGAATCACCACTCTGGATCCACACATCACTGTCCCCTGGCATACTGACAGCTGTTCTCTTCTGGATGAGAATGCTGGCAACAGTGAGTCGCCATGTGTTGGCCATCCCCTCACCGTCAATTCATATACCCGTGACAGCGTCGGATCATTGCGGGTCTCCTTCTCTATATCCGCGTTTGTTACTGGCAATCGTTCAATTATCGGCGAATAAAATATCTCGATAGGGTCCACTGCTGGTGCTTCCTCCAACATAGGCAGTGGCAGGCGCGATAGCCCATCAGTGTTCCCATGCTGTTTTGTGCCTTTTTATTCTATTTCATATTGATTCGCCCCTAGAAACAGGGACCATCTTTGTAACGACTGTGCAGTCATTACTGGCATGCCCTTCTTAGGATTAAAGATGGAGACAAGTGGTTGGTGGTCAGTCAGAAAGGTGAACTTCTGCCCATGCAGATAATGGTTGAATTTTTTTACTCCCCATACTAGGCTGAGGGCCTCCCTGTCAATCTGGGCGTAGTTGCGCTCGGCTGAGGTTAGTGACCGAGACGCAAAGGCTACTGGCCTCTCCAACCCGTCTGGGAATTTGTGCGACCGCACCGCTCCAATGCCGTAGGGTGATGCAGCACATGCCAAACGAATTGGTAGTGCTGGGTTGAAATGGGCCAACACCTCTTTTGATGTGATCAATTCTTTTACACTTCTGGAAAGCTCGTCTACGTTCGTCATCCCACTTCCATGGTACCCCTGTTTGCAGTAGGGTGTTCAGCGGGTGTAGTACCGTAGACAAATTTGGTAAGAACTTGTGGTAATAGTTTACCAGCCCGAGGAACGACCTCAGTTGTGACACATTTTCCGGTGCTGGAGCCTTGACTACTGCCTCAATCTTGTCAGGGGACTTATGTAACCCCTCTTCATCGATGACGTGGCCACAATACGAGATCTGTTTCTGGAAAAACGCGCACTTGTGGCGATTAGCTCGTAGCCCATATTCCTTTAATCTGGCGAGCACCTTCTCCAAGTTAGCGAGGTGATCACCGTCATTTTCGCCCGTGACCAAGATGTCGTCCAAATAACACTGGGTCCCTGGAATCCCTTGCAGGACCTGATCCATCGCCCTTTGCCAGATAGCCGGAGCCGAGGCTACTCCAAACACCAGCCGGTTGTATTAATAGAGACCTTTATGGGTGTTGATCGTAAGGTAATGTTTCGAAGCTTCTTCAACCTCCATTTGCAAGTACACCTGGGCTAGATCAATTTTGGTGAAGCGTATACCACCAGATAGCGAGGCAAAAATATCCTCAATTTGTGGAAGCGGATATTGCACCGTGTGAAGGACTGGGTTACATAAGAACATAAGAACATAAGAAATAGAAGCAGGAGTAGGACAATCGGCCCCTCGAGCCTGCTCCGCCATTCAATAAGATCATGGCTGATCTGATCCTAACCGCCAATCTACTATCACTGAACCATCTCCTGAATCTAACAGAATTAGACACACAAAATAGGAGCAGGATCAGGCTACACGGCCCCTGGGCCCGCTCCGCTACCCACAGGGCCATGACCGATCCGAACCTAGACCCATGTCCAAATTCCTGCCCGTTCCCCATAACCCTTTATTCCCTTTACTTCTAGGAAACTGTCTATTTCTGTTTTAAATTTATGTAATGATGTAGCTTCTACAGCTTTTTGGGCAGCATATTCCATGGACCTACCACTGTCTGAGTGAAGTAGTTCCTCCTCATCTCAGTTTTGAAAGAGCAGCCCCTTATTCTAAGACTATGCCCCCTAGTTCTAGTTTCACCCATCATCGGGAACATCCTCCCCGCAATCACCCGATCCAACCCCTTCACAATCTTATATGTTTCAATATGATCGCCTCTCATTCTTCTGAACTCCAATGAGTAGAGTCCCAATCTACTCAACCTCTCCTCATATGTCGATCCCCTCATCCCCGGGATTAACCGAGTGAACCTTCTTTGTACTGACTCGAGAGCAAGTATGTCTTTTCTTAAGTATGGACACCAAAACTGTACGCAGTATTCCAGGTGCGGTCTCACCAATACCTTGTACAACTGAAGCAATACCTCCCTATTTTTATATTTTATTCCCCTAGCAATGAAAGCCAACATTCCATTGGCCTTCTTAATCACTTGCTGCACCTGCATACTAACCTTTTGAGTTTCGTGCACCAGGACCCCCAGATCCCTTTGTACTTCAGTACTTTCCAGTTTCTTGCCATTAAGATAAAAACTTTCTCTACGATTTTTCCTGCCAAAGTGCATAACCTCACACTTTCCAGTATTGTATTCCATCTGCCAAATCTCTGCCCACTTACGTAGCCTGTCTATGTCCCCTTGCAGGTTTTTTATGTCCTCCTCACTCACTACTTTCCCTCCCATCTTAGTATCATCTGCAAACTTTGATATGTTACACTCGGTCCCCTCCTCCAAATCGTTAATATAGATTGTAAAGAGTTGGGGACCCAGCACTGACCCCTGTGGAACACCACTAGTTACTGATTGCCAGTCCAAGAATGAACCATTTATCCCAACTCTCTGCTTTCTGTTAGATAGCCAATCCTCTATCCATGCCAGAATATTACCCCCAATCCCGTGATTTTTTATCTTAAGCAATAATCTTTTGTGTGGCACCTTGTCAAATGCCTTTTGGAAGTCTAAATACACTACGTCCACTGGTTCCCCTTTATCCACCCTATATGTCTCAAAGAACTCCAGCAAATTTGTCAAACATGACTTCCCCTTCATAAAACTGTCACTTCACTGTCACCTTAAAATCCCCACAGATGCGGACCTTCTTTGGTTCCCCAGGCGTATTACTCAATTACCTCTTCATTACAGGAACGATGGGTGTAGCCCACTCGCTCCAGTCCACTTTGGACAGTACTCCTGAACATTCCAACCCTTCCAGCTCTGCTTCAACCGCTGGTCTGATCGCATAAGGCACTGCTCTGGCCTTCAGAAACTTTGGGCTTGCATTATCCTCTATTTTAATTGTTGCTGTTATTCCTTTTAGTGTTCCTAGTCCCTCCTGGAACACTTCTTTTGCGTCAGTTAGCATTTTTGACAGTCGTCCAGGTGTGATGTCGTCATCCTTTTTGGCCTCCACCTTCAGTGCCTGTATGGAATGCCAATCTAAATGTATCTTCCAGATCCATTCACGTCCTAGCAGTGCTGGTCCTCCATTTGGCCATACATATATATCCATTTTAGGTATTTCCTGACCTTTATATGTCACTTTCACCCTTATTTTTCCTTTGGGGTAGACTTTTTGCCCCGTATACGTCTTCAGGACAATCTCTGTAGCTTTCAAGGTAAGAGCCCATGGGATCCAGGGTGCCTTGGTGCGTTGGATCCTAAACTGGCTGAGTGGCAGGAGGCAGAGGGTGATGGTCGAAGGTTGCTTTTGTGACTGGAAGCCTGTGTCCAGTGGGGTACCTCAGGGATCGGTGCTGGGTCCCTTGTTGTTTGTGATCTACATAAATGATTTGGATGAGAATGTAAATGGGATGATCAGTAAGTTTGCAGATGACACGAAAATTGGTGGGGTGGTAAATTGCAAGGAGGAAAGCCTCAGGCTACAGGACGATATAGACGGTTTGGTCAGTTGGGCGCAAAAGTGGCAAATGGAATTTAACCCTGAAAAGTGCGAGGTGATGCATTTTGGACGGACAAATAAGGCAAGGGAATACACAATGAGTGGTAGGACCCTAGGAAGTACAGAGGGTCAGAGGGACCTTGGTGTACATGTACATAGATCTCTGAAGGCAGCGGAACAGGTAGATAAGGTGGTTAAAAAGGCATATGGGATACTTGCCTTCATTAGCCGAGGCATAGAATATAAGAGCAGGGAGGTTATGATGGAGCAGTACAAAACGCTGGTGAGGCCACAGCTGGAGTACTGTGTGCAGTTCTGGTCGCCTCACTATAGGAAGGATGTGATTGCTTTGGAGAGGGTGCAGAGAAGATTCACCAGGATGTTACCTGGGATGGAGCGCCTCAGCTATGAAGAAAGACTAAACAGGCTGGGGTTATTTTCCTTGGAGCAAAGAAGGCTGAGGGGGGACCTGATTGAGGTGTACAAAATGATGAGGGGCATAGATAGGGTAGACAAAGAGGAACTTTTCCCCTTAGTAGGGGGGTCAATAACAAGGGGGCATAGATTCAGGGTAAGGGGCAGGAGATTTAGAGGGGATTTGAGGAGGAACTTTTTCACCCAGAGGGTGGTTGGAATGTGGAACTCAATGCCTAAAAGGGTGGTAGAGGCAGGAACCCTCACAACATTCAAGAAGCATTTGGATGAGCACTTGAAATGCCATTGCATACAGGGCTATGGACCAAATGCTGGAAAATGGGATTAGACTGGACAGGGATGGATGGGCGGCACAGACACGATGGGCCGAAGGGCCTCTTTCTGTGCTGTAAAACTCTATGGGCTAGATTTTCAGTATAGGCAGTTTTGGGGCGCTAGCTTTAGCGCCCGCCCGAAGTTAGCGCCCGCCCCAAAGTAGCGCCCCGTTGCCGGGAATTCAGTGGCTTCGCCCTAAGAGGTTGGTGGAGCGCTAAAAGAGGCGTTCCACTACTCTCTTTAGGCGCTAAGCCGGCGGTCCAGAGGGATAGCGCCCAGGCGGGGCGCAGCACGGGTGCGGTCATTTTTGCACTGACAGCAGACCCCGTGGTGCCGACCAGCTCTTAAAGGGGGAAGGGACGAATTGGTCTGCTGCCACGCCCTGCACACTGCAGCCTTGCAAAGAGGCCTCAACACTACTGCTCAGCCCCAGGGAGTCATGGCAACGCCAGAGAAGGCCCGTCAGCGTGCCCTGCGCTTCTCAGAGGGTGATCTGGACATAATGGTCACAGCTCTGGAGGTGAGGCGCAAGATCTTGTTTCCAGAGAGTGGGAGGAATCCAACCCACCACGACTACACCAAAGCCTGGAAGCAGATCGCCCAGAGGGTGACGTTCACCGGCGAGGCCCCCAGGACCCACAAACAATGCCGTAAGAAATACAACGATCTGACCAGGATTGTGAGGGTGAGTAGCCTTTCCAGTCTCCTCCTCATTCTTGCATGTACACCTGACATGATGGGCAAAGGGACCTGAAAGTCCTTTTGGCCAGCCCTCAGCCAGCAGCATTGGGACAGTCATGAGCATCAAATGGCCATTCGGCACTCTACACTTTGGCCAAGCTATTCCACCATGGGAGGCAGTGCACACTACATCAGGGCTTCACTCTGTCCAAGCTATTCCACCATGGGAGGCAGTGCACACTACATCAGGGCTTCACTCTGTCCAAGCTATTCCACCATGGGAGGCAGTGCACACTACATCAGGGCTTCACTCTGTCCAAGCTATTCCACCATGGGAGGCAGTGCACACTACATCAGGGCTTCACTGCGCACTTACAGCCCGTCCTTTCTCTTGCAGGCTAAAGTAGCGTTTAATCGCCAGGCCCGTGCCAGGGGTGGCCGCGCCAAGCTGCAGAAGCTCACTCGGCTGGAGGAGCGCGTGTGTGTGCTCATGGGAGCCCGTGTGATTGTCCCCACAGCGTGCGGTGTATCCGACCCTCCACTGCCCGGCAATGGTAAGGACCTCGCCTTTTGGCCCTCTCGCGTCGCACTGGCCCATCCGAGCTACCTCCTTTGCCACTGTCCCACCAATGCGCTGAATCCCACCAGTCCTAACTCCCTCGCTGACGCCGTCTCCTCACTCTGAAGCTACTCTTGTGCATTCCTGCTTTCAGCTGGTGACGACCAGGACCCTGAGGCTGCCAGTGACAGCACCTCCGACCAGGAGGAGGAGGAGGAGCAAGCCGGACCTTCGGGGGAACAGTCACGTCCCGCAGGAGAGGAGTAAATGCTTGACACCTCCTCACTGGACGAGTGCCTGGAGGAACTGTCGCAGGGCAATGCAGCTTCTGGGACCAGTGGCGTCCAGCCACCCAGCAGCCGTGCGCGTGGCCCGCGGCCTTCCCCCCAAAGGGGGGAAGGATCAGAGGGGAGTGCTGCTGCTCGGCACACTCGCCGTCACCAACGCAGCAAGGGTCCCCTAGTTCGGCCCCCTCCTCCCCAGCGGGAGAGTCGCGACTCCAGTCCGGACACCTTCACTTCGGAGGAGGTGCGGAAGCTCGATCAGATGGCCGACGACTCGGACCGGCGCCACACGGAGCTCATGAGCGTGGTGGGGCGCATGCCTGAGGCCATCGAGTCGCTGGCGACCAGTGTGCGCGAGTTCGGGGCAGCAACTGCCGCGACTGGCCGCATGCTAACTGATGCCGTCAAGACCCTGGCGGATGTGATGCGCGCGCACACCAGGACCACAGGGCCACTCACTGCTGCCACACGCGCTGTCTCAGGCAGGCATCGCCAGGGCAGGCGCCGCGCTGGACCATCCCAGCAAGCCGGCCGTCGGCTGATTGCTGCGGATCCTGCAGTGCGGGCCCGGCCGAGTGCCACCGCGCCACAGCACCAGCCAGCGCATCCCAGACGCCAGCTGGCCCACATTGCGCCATCCGTCGCCGCCATTCCCCCTCTGGGGCGTCAAGGGCAAGCGGCTGCAGCTGATGGTGGCCAGGCTCAGGTGCGCCACTCAGGAGACGGCCCCTCGAGGCCCAAACGCCGTGTAGGCCGCCCCCCAGCGGCATCTGGCGGAAGGGCATCTGAGCCTCAGGCGCCTTCCCCCAGCCTCGCAGCAGCCACTGGGCAGAGCTTGCGAAGGAGCAGCAGGCAGGGCAGGGGAGGCAAAATGCTGGCCAAGGTCTCGCCCTCGCGGGCCACTCAGTAGAGGGTGTGGCCAGCTTTCCTTTAATATGGCGGTGGCCATCTTTATTTTGCCCATGGTTGTGCTTTTGGAGGGCTTTTTTTTTGCGTTAGGCCGACGTTGAGGCCCGGTTTCAATAAAGGTGGAGTGGCTCCTCCCCAGTTTGTGGGAGTGAGTCGTTTGTTGGGCTTTTTGTGGGGCCCGTTTATTGTTTTTGGGGATTCATGTGGGAAGGGCTTTTCATTTTTGTGTAATAAAAAATTATCTTTATTCATGCAGTCTCCATGGTTGTTCTTCTTAGTGTTTGTTGGCTTCGCCGGCTGAGGGCTTGCGGAGCGGCTGCATTCATCTTCCCTCATGGCCCCTGGCCATTCCCTGACAGGGGGCTTAGAAGTTTCATGTAATAAGGTGGCGTCGTGCGGCCCTTGGCCCTGGTCGCTCCCTCCTGGGAACGTACTCCTGCTCCTGCTCCTCCTCCTCCTCCTCCTCCTCATGCTCCTCCTGCTCCTCCTCCTGAGGTGCTGGTCCAACGTCAGGTGGCAGTGCCTGAGTCCTGCGGATAGCCAGGTTGTGTAGCATGCAGCAAACCACCACAAATTGGGAGACCCGGTCCGGCGAATACTGGAGAGCTCCTCCGGAGCGATCAAGGCAGCGGAACCGCTGCTTGAGGACCCCAATAGTTAGCTCGATGATGTTGCGGGTGGTTTGATGGCTCTCGTTGTAGGCCTCTTCAGCAGCGGTCCTGGGCGCGCGGAGTGGGGTCATGAGCCAGGTGCACAAAGGATAGCCTTTGTCCCCGAGTAGCCATCCTCTTGGGGGAGGCTGTGCCTGGAACATGTCATGCACAGTACTCTGCCGCAGGATAAAGGCATCGTGGCTGCTGCCTGGGAAGCTGGCATTGACTGCCATGATGCGCTGCTTGTGGTCACAGACCAGCTGCACATTCAGAGAATGGTAGCCCTTCCTGTTGCGATACTGCTCGCCATGCTCCAGAGGGGCCCGCAAAGCCACATGCGTACAGTCAATGGCGCCCTGCACCAAGGGGAATTCCCCGAGTCTGGAAAATCCCAATGCGCGCTGATGCTGGCTCTCCAGGGCCATGGGGAAGGAGATGAATTGGCTTCTCCTTCTGAACAGTGCTTCGTTCACCTGGCGGATGCAGCGATGCGCGCCGTACTGGGAGATGTTTGCTATGTCCCCAGCAGCGTATTGGAAGGAGCCGGTGGCATAGAAGTTCAATGCCACTGTCACCTTCACTTCCACCGACAGAGACGTCCTGCACCTGAGCTTTGGCCGCAGATCTCGGCGAAGCAGGTGGCAGATCTCTGCAATCACCCCCTTTCGGAATCGGAGCCTTTTAACACATCGCGCGGCACTCATGTTTAGGTAGGAGCGCTGCTGGCGTTATAGCCTGACTGGGTAAGGCCTACGTGGCCGACGCCTGTAGCCCCCTCTGCCTCTAGCCAGGGCTGCCCCTCTCACAATGCGTCTGCGAGCCCTACGGACATGGAGCTGCAGCTCCGCGTTGGCACCCCATGCAACCCCCATCAAATCCTGGCAAACACTCTAATTTCCAAATGGCCACTTGCAGCGCTGTTGCCTGAGTCCAAAAATACCTGGCTCTTGCTGCTTGAAACCAGTTAGCTATCCTCCTTGTTGTGTCTCCAGAAATGCGTTGCACAAGACTGTTTTCTGAAAAAAGGATGGCCTTTATACTGGAGAGGACGTTCCCTTTAATTAGCGCCCCCCGGGGCCCGCGCTGGTTGTGTTGCGTTCCTTTTTCCAAACGCTCCGGCCGCCCGCCGCACAATGGGGCGGTCCGACTGAAGTTTGCAATCGGGGCGGCCAAAGGGCGTTGCACGAGGATGTGACGTCATTTTCTGCGCGCGCATCCGGGCGGGCGCTAAACTTTGCGCCGGCGCTAACGGGCAACTTAATTTGGGGCGGGGCGCAAACTGCGCTGCGCCCGGGCGCTACACGCATAGCGCCCGGAAATCACTTCTCTTAAGGCGCTAACTGCTGGCGCAAGCAACTGAAAATCTAGCCCCAGGACTCTATGACTCTATGTGTGAAAATAGCCGCTTGTAGTCTCTTTGATTTATGACTGTTAGAGCTGACCCTGTGTCCAATTCCATTTCCACTTGGACTCCGTCTATCTTGAGTGTAACCCAGATAGTCTGGTGATCCTCCATTTCGGTTACATTATGTAGTTTCAGACAACCCAGCTCCTTGCTTCCGGAGTCTGTGTCACTTTTCTGTTCGTCTGAACCACTGTCCATCACCTGGTGTACCTTTTTGTACTTCTCCTGTGGAGATTTCTTACTGTTGGTTTTCTTCCCAGACCTGCTGACTCTTGCTATGTGTCCTGCTTTCCCACACTGTCTGCACACTTGGTCCTTGAACCAACAATCTTTCTGGTCATGTGTTGTTCTGCCGCAGCGATAGCACTTCCCTTTTCCACAGGTCTTTTCATTGGTGCCGTATTCTTGCGGTCTCCGTTGTATCTCTGCAGCGCCCCTTGCAGCTGCTTCGTGTGATACTGCCATATTGAAAGCTTTGTCCAGCGTAAGGTCCTTTTCTGATAGAAGCCGTTTCTGGGTTCCTTCACTTTGTAGCCCACACACAAACTTGTCCCTTAACATGTCTGCTAGTCCCGCTCCAAACTGGCAGTATTTCGATAGCTTGCGCAGTTCTGTTAGGTACTCAGCATTGCTTTCGTCTTTGTGTTGGTTCCTTTTATGGAACTTAAATCGTTCTGCTATCAGCAGCGGTGCGGGGCTTAAGTGGTCCTGTAGGATTTCTACTATGCTTTCAAAATTCTTGTTTACCGGCTTCTCTGGGGTTATAAGATTTCGCAGTAACCCATAAGTTTTTGCACCCATGGAATTTAACAGAACCAGTGCTTTATTAGCATCTGGCACTTCATTCGCCCTGGAATACACCTCAATACGTTCCACATATGTCGCCCAATCTTCAACTTCATTGTCGAACGTAGAGATACTGCTACTCTTCAGCATCCATGGTTGTGCGTTAACTATCCCCAATGGCGCCTCCCGCGCCTCCCCTTCTTCTCCGCTGGCACAAAATGGTGTCTCCCGCGCTTTCCTTCCTTCCCGCGCTCGCCCGTCTTCTCCGCTGCGGCATCGCAAAATGGCGTCTCCCGCGCTCTTCCTTCTTCTCCGCGTCTCAATGGCGCCTCCCGCGCTCTCCCTGCTTCTCCGCGGCTCAATGGCACCTCCCGTGTTCTCCCTGCTTCTCTGCGGCTCAATGGCGTCTCCCCTTGCTTCGACCCGCGGACCCTGATCAGCCCGTGATCCCTGGCTGTGCTCTGCACGTTCTTCTCTTGATATTTGTCGACGCCGCTCAATCTAGAACCCGGCTGTTTCTTACCCTCTCTCTCTCCGGTTTGCAGTATTTTTCCTCGACACCGCTCGGTGATCAACCCCCGGCTGCGCCCTGCTCTCTTCACCCTCTTTCTTACCCCGTCGATGCTGCCCGGCTCTCTCTCTCTGCCGTCGGTCGGCTCCAGCTGCCGCTGCTCGGGAAGGGTCTGCTCTGGAACTGTCGTCAGTCTCTTACTGTTCGTTGTGACTGGGGAACCAAGCCCGGCTCTCCACAGCCTCCCCAGCGAAGTTGGATCTCTGCCTGACTGCTGGGCGGTTGCTCGCGGTCGACGCCCGTGTTCCTGGACTCGACTATTTAAAAAAAATTTTTTTTTATATGTTGCAGGTAGATTCGCATCAACACTCGTCGCCACTGTTAGATCCATGGTTCAGTGGATAAATAATTACACGGGTGCTGCACATAAACAAATAACAGGTCTTTATTGGAGGAGGGTAATTTCTAGACTGGGGTACAGAGGCATGCGCACAGCTTTTCTACCGGTGTGGTTACTGCCGGTACTACAGTATACAGGAGCTGTAAAAAGTAGTTCTGACTTAAAGCACATACACTACACCTACCTAACAGCACTGTGGGAGTACCTTCACCACACGGACTGCAGCGGTTCAAGAAGGCAGCTCACCACCACCTTCTCAAGGGCAACCAGGGATGGGCAATAAATTCTGGCCTTGCCGGCGATACCCACATCCCATAAATGAATAAAAAAGGACAGGAAAAGTCCAGTTGGTCCATCAAGCTTGCCCCAACACAACACGGTGAAACTCACCCATACCATTGACCCCCATCCAGGGTCGTGCAACTTCCTGGGATAGGTAAAAAATCAGAAGGAAAAAGACAGGCCAATTTAGGAAAAAAAAACTCTGGGTACTTCCTCTCTGACCTCTGAAGGTGATGAAGCAAGCTCTGGGAGACCATGGTGACTGAAAGCACAAGTCCCAGTTAAGCATCTTACCTTCTACAACTTGAGATCTCAACTACTCACAGGAGCTCGCCCAGCTTCCTTTTGAAGGCTTTCAGCAAATCCGCACTCACCACAAGTGCTGCCAACCTATTCCAAAGGTCGACTACCCTTTACGAAAATCAATTCTTTCTGGCATCTAATCCAACATAACTCTAGTCCTGTCTTGCCTAACTTGTTCAAAAAACCTATCCACTTGGACAGAAGCTAACCCATTCATTATTTTGAATGACATAATCATAATCCGAAAAGCAAAATACTGCAGATGCTGGAAATAAGAACATAAGAACATAAGAAGTAGGAGCAGGAGTAGACCATACGGCCCCTCGGGCCTGCTCTGCCATTCAATAGAATTATGGCTGATCCGAACCTAGACTCACGTCCACTTCCGTGCCCGCTCCCCATAACCCTTAATTCCCTTATCAGCTAGGAAACTGTCTATCTCCATTTTAAATTTATTTAATGTCGCAGCTTCCACAGCTCTCTGAGGTAGCAAATTCCATAGATTTACTACCCTCTGAGTGAAGATGTTTCTCCTCATCTCAGTTTTGAAAGGGCAGCCCCTTATTCTAAGATTATGCCCCCTAGTTCTAGTCTCACCCATCAGTGGAAACATCCTCCCCGCATCCACCCGATCAAGCCCCCTCACAATCTTATATGGTGTGGAGATGCCGGTGTTGGACTGGGGTGGACAAATGTAAGAAGTCACACAACACCAGGTTATAGTCCAACAGCTTTATTTGAAATCACAAGCTTTCGGAGCGCTGCTCCTTCGTCAGGTGAAGTGGAGAAATGCATAAAGACACAGTTTATATAGTCAGAGAATAATAACACCACTAGTTACTGTTTGCCAACCCGAGAATGAACCATTTATCCCAACTCTCTGTTTTCTGTTAGATAGCCAATCTTCCACCCATGCCAGTATATTACCCCCAATCCCATGATTTTTTATCTTGTGCAGTAATCTTTTGTGTGGCACCTTGTCAAATGCCTTTTGGAAGTCCAAATACACCACATCCACTGGTTTCCCTTTATCCACCCTGTTTGTTACGTCCTCAAAGAATTCGAGCAAATTTGTCAAGCATGATTTCCCCTTCATAAAACCATGCTGACTCTGTCCGATTAAATTATGCTTATCCAAATGTCCTGTTACTGCTTCCTTAATAATGGACTCGAACATTTTACCAACCACAGATGTTAGGCTAACTGGTCTATAGTTTCCAGCCTTTTGTCTACCTCCCTTTTTAAATAAGGGCGTTACATTAGCAGTTTTTCAATCTGCTGGGACCTTTCCTGAATCCAGGGAGTTTTGGAAAATTACCACCAATGCATCCGCAATCTGAAATAAAAACAGAAAATGCGGGAAATACTTAGCAGGTCAGGCAACATCTGTGGAGAGAGAAACAGAGTTACCGATTAAGGTCGATGACCTGAATATCTGAATACCTGACCTTTATAACCATATCCCCCTGTATTCTACACTTTTCCAAAGTAGAAAACCCAGCCCTGATAACTTATGGGCCCTTAAATAGGTATCAATCAAGTCGTCCTCCTCTGGATCTTTTTCAGATTTCTTTTTATTCAGGATATGGGTGTCACTTGCAAGACCAATGTTTATTGCCCATCCCCAGTTGCCCTTGAGAAGGTGGTGGTGAGCCTTCTTCTTGAACCGCTGGAGTCTATGTGGTGAAGGTGCTCCCACAGTGCTCTTAGGGAGGGAGTTTCAGGATATTATCCCAGCGACGATGAAGGAACGGCGCTATACATCCAAGTCCGGATGGTGTGTAACTCAAAGGAGGACTTGGAGGTGATGGTGTTCCCATGCACTTGCTGCCCTTGTCCCTCTAGGTAGTGGAGGTCACGTGTTTGGGAAGTTCTGTCAA
Organism: Somniosus microcephalus; assembly: GCF_052327205.1. NCBI lineage: Eukaryota > Metazoa > Chordata > Chondrichthyes > Squaliformes > Somniosidae > Somniosus > Somniosus microcephalus. The sequence goes on along the minus strand of NC_140993.1, from coordinate 40,718,847 downwards.
AGAAGCCTTGGCAAGTTGCTGCAGTGCATCCTGTAGATAGAATGCACTGCAGCCATGGTGCGCTAGTGGTGGAGTGAGTGGATGTTTAAGGTATTCCATCACTGGTTAATGGTTATGGTACTGAATTAGCAGCTCAAAGTCATGAATTCAAATCCCACCAAGGCAAGTTGTGAAGTGAAATTTAACAAATCTGGTCGTTTGAAAGTTGCTGGATTGGTGTAAAAATCGAACTTGTTTACTGATGTCCTTCTGGAAAGAGAACCTGCCTCACACACTTAGTCTGTTTTACACGTGACTCCAGCTATTGGCCCGAGTTAGAAACTCACCCGCTGCTACGGAAATGAGGCCTGGCTTATTTATTCCATGGTGAAACTCAGGATCAGCATCCAGTTACCATTCCGAGATGAAGCTGGGGGGTGCGGTAATGAAACTGAGCTCAGTAAATCTGGTAATTTGTGGGTAGGCACCTGAAAAAAGACCAGGGAAAAGACTTGTCTCTTCTGGCCAATATGTGACTCTTACGGCTGGATTTTGTCAATGGGGAGCTTTTGGAGGCGGGACACCCACTTGTCGGGTTTCAGTCCTGCCTCCATCAACTTCTGGCGAACCCACGCTATTTTCCCTTGATTGACCTTGTTAAGCCCACCCAGCGGGTGAAAGCCGGTTTGACAGATGAATTGTCATTGTTTGACAGCTCTGTGAAGCTGTCACACACTGACATTCTCTGTAGTTTGATGAGTTCTTGAATTCAAGACCTCATCAAACCTCTTTCTTTTGCAGAAATTAGATGGTTGTTGCATTGGAGAATGCAACAGCCATCTGTCATCTTTACCACGGAGGTGCGAGACTCTCCGCATACCCAAGGATTGAAGCCTGCAGGAAGAAACAAAGGTAAGTACACTTTTTCTAACACTTTGCACTTACCTCAGATACTCACCTCTCCACACTTGCACCCATTACTCACCTCCACAGCACACTTTTGGACCCCTCCGACCCCCGCAGACCCACTACTCGCCTCGGTGACCCTGGTGGGTTTCGGAGCCTTCAGGCAGCCCACCCTTGTGTGGGCAAAAAGGGGATAATCCTATTTTCTGCCTGTTAACTACCTCTTAACAGGCAGTTAAATGGCTGCAATCCCTTCCTGCCGCCAAGGAGACGGGACCCGGCGCCGGACGGCTACCCGTCTCCTGGCAAGATGGCATGGAGGCGGGCAAATTCTGCCATTTTCCCGGTAGTCCCGCCTCCAAACTCGCCTCCCCAGGGCTGGCAAAATCCAGCCCTAAATGTCCGATGAATACTGCCTTGCCAGTGTTGAGCACATTCAAAGAACTTTAAAAAAAATTAAAGCTCGTAGATTCCTGGAGTATGAGAGGATTAGCAGTCATGACTCCGAATGAGGTGTAGGGACCTCTCCCGCGGGAGTACGGTTGCCAACTCTGGTTGGACATTAGCCTGAGGGTTTCATCATATGACCTCCAATCGCCCAGTCAAACAGCCTTTATTCCCATCTCCAATATTTTTATAACTAATTAAGAAACGTGCTCAAAGAAAATAAAAACCAGCACAATCCTTTTATAGCACCCATAGGATTTTTATCCTTGGTTGCTCACAGCAGTTTCTGGGAGATTATTTTTTAATTCCTGGATCCTCAAGGATAATCCCAGAGGGTTGGCAACTCTATGCGGAATGGAGATATGTCACACTTTGGGTTATTTGATCAGTTTCAATCGGAAAGGATTGAGGGAATGAGTTATCTTTAAGGGTTTAAAAACAAAATTAAATCATGCTGATTTTAAAATTGCGGTCAAAACCTGCAGGCATGAACATGTGTATTGAAGCCAGATGGGGGAGGAGAGGCATCCTCGATTTTAATCGCTCCATCATTGGCGGCCATCCCTTCAGCTGCCTAAACCCTAAGCTCTGGAATTCCCTCCTTAAACCTCTCCGCCTCTTTCCCTCTCCCTCCTCCTTTGAGTGCTTATTTCCAAATAGTGGGTGGTGCTTAAATTTAATGATCGTAAGTGCAATTCAGGTCATTGCTTCTTGCCTGCAGCACTGAAAAACTGGGCATTTTAGCCCAAGATATTGGCATCAGATATTGTTAAGAAATGTTTACCAGCTCCGAATCCCGCTAAAGAAAGCTGGATTAAAGATAGGGATCATAATATGAATTGAAAAAAATGTAAATAAAATGTACAAAGTAGAAGTATATAAATGGATGTAACATACATTAAAATAACCTGACAATATATAAAATTATAGCTATTAAGTAGCATTTATGTTTCCATTTACTTTTCTTTCATGTTCCATCTCACTCTTTAAAATGTCTGTTAGTATTGTATGGATCTGACCTGTAGTTTCACCCGCAGTGAAACTAATTGACAATGAATTATTACATTACAGACACTCAGTACATATTAGAAAACAGGCTCGTGTTATTTGTGGCAAACTTATAACAGCAAAATTTAAACTCTCAAGGAAATTGTTTTTTGATGTATGCTCTATTTCATTATTCAGTGAGAAATGTCGATAAGTGAATATTTTACACGTGTAAAATGAGCTTGTCACAAATGGCAATGTGGTAAGTGGAGAAACAGAAAGAAAAATCAATAAGGACAATTTAAAGGGACAGGAGCTAAAGGCATGAGTTTTCCCTAAAACATACAGGGATGTAATTTTCTCTGCGAGCGTGTACAACAGCTTTGTGTACTATTTTAACGGTAGTTAACCTGTTTAACTAGAATGTAAAAGGGATTCATTTCTAAACCATTACTGACACTCATCTTAAATTTACTTGAATCAATATGAATGCAAAATGTTGAACATGCCCCTTGAACAGAGACATTTAAACTGCACAATACCCAGGGAAAACACAAATCATGGAATAGAATGGGAGTCACTTGAACCCACAAAAAGTTCTTACATAGAATTACATAGAATCTACAGCACAGAAACAGGCCATTTGACCCAATTAGTTTATGCCGGTGTTTATGCTCCCCGCCTGCTCTTTCCTCCCTGCTCCCATATCCCTCTATTCCCTTCTTCCTCATGTATGCATCAAGCCTCTCATTAAATGCATCAATTTTATCTGTTACAACTGCTCCATGTGGAAGCACTCCGTGTAAACAAATTCCTCCTAAATTCTTTAGGAAATGGCTAACTTATATGGAAGCCCCCTTGTTCTGGACCCACACACACGTGGAAACAGTGAGGGTGAAATTTGTCTTGGGTGGTAATTTATGGTTCCCAGTTTCTGACATTAGGTGGCAGAGCTTCCCTATAGACTCTTTGGTGATGAGCACTCTTCATTTGCACAACTCCTCAGAAAAGTCCTCATACGACCTGTGTTGCCTGTATAGTCTGTGAGTAAGAAAGAAAGACTTGCATTTATGTAGCGCCTTTCACAACCACTGGACTTCCCAAAGCGCTTTAAAGCCAATGAAGTACTTTTGAAGTGGTGTCACTGTTGTAATGTGGGAAACACGGCAGCCAATTTGCGCACAGCAAGCTCCCACAAACAGCAATGTGATAATGACCAGATAATCTGTTTTTGTTATGTTGGTTGATGGATAAATATTGGCCAGGATTCCAGGGATAACTCTCCTGTTCTTCTTCAAAATAGTGCCATGGGATCTTTTACATCCACCTGAGAGAGCAGACAGGGCCTCGGTTTAATGTCTTATCTGAAAGATGGCACCTCTGACAGTGCAGCACTCCCTCAGCACTGCACTGGAGTGTCAGCGTTATGTGCTCAGGTCCCTGGAGTGGGACTTGAACCCACAACCTTCTGACTCAGAAACAAGTGCGCTACCCACTGAGCCATAGCTGACACTTACATGTAAGGGGGAGAGGGGTGGTTGGGGGCAATATCTGGTGGGCTGCATCCTCCCTAAATGCTCCCTGACTCTCCTTTTCCCCATCCTGTGCTGCTCCTTTGTTTTCTGCATGATAATGGTATACAAGAATATACCCATAGGGAATGCTATACTTGCTCCTGAGAAGCCCTTACTGTGGGTAGGGGGTGAAGGTCCAAAAGATAGGCTAGTGGTCTGACCTATCAGAAGCAAGTGTTCGTGTGCATAGATAGAATGGCAAAACATAGTTCCTAGCAGCAGAAATCGCTATTCAAACTCGCCAGACACTTCAGGCTCAGAAACTCTTCCATTCCACCTGTAAGAGCTGATCCTAGCAGCTGCTGCACCTAATGATCTCAGGTTGTGGTTGTTGGAGGCAAACCATCCCAGCCACATAACTTTGCTGCAGGAGTTCCTCAAGACAGCTTCCTAGGCCAAGTATCTTCAGCTGCTTCATCAATGTCCTTCCCTTCAAAGGCCATCTTAGACTGGGTATTATGTAACGAGAAAGGATTAATTAGCAATCTTGTTCTGCGAGGCCCCTTGGGTCGGAGCGATCATAATATGATAGAATTCTTCATTAAAATGGGGAGTGAAGTAGTTGACTCAGAGACTAGGGTCCTGAATTTAAATAAAGGAAACTACGATGGTATGAGGCACGAGTTGGCTAGGATGGATTGGGGAACATTACTTAAAGGGTTGACGGTGGATAGGCAATGGCAAACATTTAAAGATCGCATGGATGAACTACAGAATTTGTTCATCCCTGTCTGGCATAAAAATAAAACAAAAAAGGTGACTCAACCATGGCAACAAGGGAAATTAGGGATAGCATAAGATCCAACGAGAAGACATATAATTTGGCCAGAAAAAGCAGCAAACCTGAGGATTGGGAGCAGTTTAGGATTCAGCAAAGGAGGACAAAAAGATTAATTAAGAGGGGGAAAATAGATTATGAGAGTAAGCTTACAGGGAACATAAAAACTGACTGTAAAAGCTTTTATAGATATGTGAAGAGAAAAAGATTGGTGAAGTCAAGCGTAGGTCCCTTGCAGTCAGAAACAGGGGAATTTATAATGAGGAACAAAGAAATGACTGAGCAATTAAATACATACTTTGGTTCTATCTTCACAAAGGAGGACACAAATAACCTCCCAGAGATGTCGGGGAACATAGGGTCTAATGAGAGGGAGGAATTGAATGAAATCAGTATTTGTAGGGAAATGGTGTTAGGGAAATTGATGGGATTGAAGGCCGATAAATCCCCAGGGCCTGATAATCTACATCCTAGGGTACTTAAGGAAGTGGCCCTAGAAATAGTAGATGCATTGCTGGTCATCTTCCAAAATTATATAGACTCTGGAACAGTTCCCATGGATTGGAGGATAGCTAATGTAAGCCCACTGTTTAAAACGAATGGTCGAGAGAAAACGGGGAATTATAGACTGGTATTGGGAGGACTCGTAAAAATCAACATTTCATTGTGCAGTACACACGTCTGCTGCATATATGACAAATAAAATTGAATTGAATTGAATTGAATTGAATTGAATGGTAAGCCTGACATTGGTAGTGGGGAAAATGCTAGATTCCATTATAAAAGATGTAATAGCAGAGCACTTGGAAAACAGTGACAGGATCGGACAAAGTCAACATGGATTTACAAAAGGTAAATCATGCTTGACTAACCTACTGGAATTTTTTGAGGATGTAACTGGTAGAATAGATAAGGGAGAACCAATGGATGTGGTGCCAAGGCTTCCTCAGCAGCTTCTTCAAAACCTGCAATTTCCACACCTAGAAAGATGAGGGCAGCAGGTGCATGGGAACAGCCTCAACACAGATGGTTAAAACTTCCGTGATTTTTAAAAATTCATTCATGGGATGTGGGCGTTGCAAGCAAGGCCCGTATTTATTGCTCATCCCTCGCTGTAAAACCCCCCTAAAAAGTTAAGCCTTGTTGAATGAAGTGGAACTGGGTTTTTAACATCATACTAAGTCATAATTATTGCTGAACAACCTCTCTGGTCCTGAAAAGCTCATTTTAGATTTGTGGAATGTCAAATTTCTCCATTTTGATAAAAATTACATAGATTTTTGAAAGAATAAAAATTATTTTAATAATTTCTTAAAATAATATTTCAGCTTCCACCTTAGTCCCATGTGTATGTCCCAATCTTTATTTTGCTCTCTGTAAAATAATTAAAAAGTTAAGGATATTCAGTGCTTTTTATTTCCTGGTTTGCTGCCTGCGAGAATTCTTCAATGTGATTGACTACTTAGTCTGCTTAATGACATCACTGTTGCTGGACACCGGAGATCCCTTATAGGATGCTCCAGAATGAAATTAACACCGGGAAAGGTGAAATTGACACAACAAAGATCACTAGATCACTAGATCTTTTTGGGCAGCTTTCTTCGAGGTCAGCGGCAAGCGCCGTCACGTCGCCCCTGACCGCAAAATCTGGACCATTAAGATCAGTCCAAAGACAAGATATGGATCTAGTTCACAAAGAGTTAACCAAAAAATCCAGCCAGATGAGATCCTTTGAAAGCTTCTTTGCAGACCTTGAGATACGCAGAAGGAAATTGCAAACTTGCTACTCAGAAAGAAAACAATACTCAGATACTGAACTCGGATGCCTGAAATGTACTTGATATTTAAATACACAAAACTCTTTAATAAATATGCCCTGTTTTGAAGGTCAGACTGTGAAACAGAAGCAATCTCCTCGAACATCAACAATTTTCACAACCTATAAAGATAAAGGCATGATAATGTCAGTCTAGGGTGCTTGATGAGCACAGTCTGTGTTTGGTCTGTTTTACGTGTTCAGCTGGCAACTGGTTCAAAACATCATTGGCCCAGAAATTCAGGTTGGGGGCTTCCCGCGGGTGCAAGCCCCCGACCTGCACTTACCTTGCGCGCCGGCAGTTGAGCTGTAGGGCCCCATGCAATTCTGCTTCGGGGCCTGGCCCAGCTGCCGGCGCGCTGTGCTTGCGTGTCCCAGGGGCGTAGTTAGTGCGATGCGTCCCCTGGGATCACGTGGGCCATGGGCGGCCAATCGGCGCAGGGAAAAGCCCATTCATAAGTAGTGACAGGAAGACCTATCAAAACTTATAAATACTACGGCCCCAAAATAATAGTAAACCTTCAAATACATTTTAAAAAATCATCACACTTTTTAAATAAACTATAAATTACATTAAATAATTATTTTAAACAATAATTTACATTTTTGAAAAAAATAATTTTATATTCTAACAGGGCTAAAAATAAACTTACCTTGCTTTAACGTATTTAAAAATAATAAACCTGTGGAAAAAATGTTTTAATTTTAATTAATTGACCACTTACCTTTTAAACTGCAGGCCTTACGCCTGGTTTTTACATTTCTAAAATCTAAAGACTTACCCTCATGGAAAAACCTGTAAAAAAAATGTAAGTTCAAAGCGCACGCGCAGACTCCCCCGCGCACGCGTTCGACCTCTGAACCCCTTCGTTCAGAGGAACGGAAGTGCCGGTTTCCCGCGCATGCGCAGTGCATGCAAGAAACCGGCACTTCCATCGGGCCCACGCGTGAGTACCCCATGCTTACTCACCCGTGGAGACCCGAATTTCTGGGCCATTAGCTTAATTAATCCTCTGAACCAGAACAAGATCAGCTAGTTTTGGGCCTGAAATTCCTATGGCGGGGTGGTGGGGGATGAGCGGGGAGGGGATGGGGCGGGAGGCATATGTGCATCCCAGGGGGATTGCCCAGTTGAGGGATTGGGGGCTGCTTGTGGGCAAGAATATGGGACAGAACTTGAAATTGCTGGGTCTCTGCAGCATGTAGACTGTTAAATTCCAATTGGAGGGCGAGCAGGCGAGTCTTCTGCTTACCTCCCTATGCCTGCAGCCAGTTTTGGGAATGTGTCTGGTTGAAGTTTCCTGGCTATCCCCGGAATTCCATCCTGCATTCCCTCATTAGGCCCAGCAGAAGTCACACCTGCTGAAAGCAGGCATGGGTTCCATACTGGACCTTAAAGTAGGCCCAAGACATCTCGAGGGGGGAAACGCATTAGATCCCAGAGAGCATCAATTGCCAAATATGCAAACAGAAAAACACTGGAAATACTCAGCAAGTCAGGGTGCTTGATGAGCACAGTCTGTGTTTGGTCTGTTTTACGTGTTCAGCTGACAACTGGTTCAAAACATCATTAGCTTAATTAATCCTCTGAACCAGGACAAGATCAGCTAGTTTTGGGCCTAAAATTCCTATGGCGGGGTGGTGGCGAATGAGTGGGGTGGGGGGGGGGAGGCGTATGTGCATCCCAGGAGTAGAAATAGAAGGATATTTCAGATGAATACGTGGCTAGGGGAATGGTGCAAGGGGGAGGGATTCAAATTCCTGGGACATTGGAACCGGTTCTGGGGGAGGTGGGACCAGTTCAAACTGGATGGTTTGCACCTGGGCAGGACCGGGACTGATGTCCTAGGGGGAGTGTTTGCTAGTGCTGTTGGGGAGGGTTTGAACTAAAATGGCAGGGGGTTGGGAATCTGTGCAAGCAGACAGAGGAAAGGGAAGCAAGGATAGAACAAAAGACAGGAAGGGGAAAAGCAAAAGTGGAAGGCAGAGAAATCAAGGGTGTAAATCAAACAAGCCTACAGTAAATAATAATTCTAAAAGGACTAAGAGTGTTAAAAAAACAAGCCTGAAAGTTTTGTGTCTTAATGTGAAGAGCATTCGTAATAAGGTGGATGAATGTGCTGTGCAAATAGATTTAAACTGATATGATATAATTGGGATTACGGAGACATGGCTCCAGGGTGACCAAAGCTGGGAATTCAACATCCAGGGGTATTCAATATTCAGGAAGGACAGGCAAAAAGGAAAAGCAGGTGGGGTAACATTGCTGGTTAAAGAGGAGATTAACACAATAATAAGGAAGGATATTAGCTCTGATGATGTGGAATCTGTATGGGTAGAGCAGAGAAATACCAAGGGGCAGAAAATGTTAGTGGGAGTTGTATACAGGCCCCCAAACAGTAATGCTGAGGTTGGGGATGGCACTAAACAGGAAATTAGAGACGCATGCAATAAGGGCACAGCAGTTATCATGGGTGATATAATCTACATATAGATTGGGCTAACCAAATTATTAACAATACTGTGGAGGAGGAATTCCTAGAGTGTATACGGGATGGTTCCCTGGACCAATATTCTTCTTCTTAGGTAGTCCCTCAGAACCGAGGATGACTTGCCTCCACATTAAAAATGAGTTCTCAGGTGACTGAGTCCAATGCGGGATCTACAGCCTCGGTCAGAGGTGCGCTCTTTCCGCTGTTTGCGCTTGGCTTCCGCTTGCTCCCGGCGAAGGGACTCGGTGTTCGGCGCCTTCCCGGATGCTTCTCCTCCACTTTGTGCGGTCTTGGGCCAGGGATTTCGAGGTGTCAGTGCGATTGTTGCACCTTTTCAAGGAGGCTTTGAGGGTGTCCTTGAAACATTTCCTCTACCCACCTGGGGCTCTCTTGCCGTGTCAGAGCTCCGAGTAGAGCGCTTGTTTTGGGAGTCTCGTATCAGGCATGCGGACGATGTGACCCGTCCATCGGAGCTGATCGAGCATGGTGAAAGCTTCGATACTGGGGATGTTGGCCTGAGCGAGAACACTGACGTTGGTGCACCTATCCTGCCAATAGATTTGCAGGATCTTGCAGAGGCAAAGTTGGTGGTACCTCTCCAATGATTTGAGGTGCCTGCTGTACATGGTCCATGTCTCTGAGGCATACAGGAGGGCGGGTATTACTACTGCTCTGTAGACCATGAGTTTGATGCCGGGTTTGAGGTCCTGGTCTTCAAACACTCTCTTCCATCAGGCGACCGAAGGCTGCACTGGCACAATGAAGGCGATGTTGGACTTCGTCATCGACATCTGCCCTTGTTGACAGAAGGCTCCCGAGGTATGGAAAGTGGTCCACGTTGACCAATGGTCACGTTGATCATGGATTTTGATAATCGGGTGGGCAGTACTCTGTGGCGGGGGCAGTTTGGTAGAGGACCTTTGTCTTATGGATGTTTAGTGTAAGGCCGATGCTCTTGTACGCTTCAGTGAAGGCATTAACGATGGTTAATATGTCGAGGAACCAACTAGAGATCAGGCCATCTTAGACTGGGTATTATGTAATGAGAAAGGATTGATTTGCAATCTTGTTGTGCGAGGCCCCTTGGGGCAGAGTGATCATAATATGATAGAATTCTTCATAAAGATGGAGAGTGAAGTAGTAGACTCAGAGACTAGGGTCCTGAACTTAAATAAAGGAAACTACGATGGTATGAGGCACGAGTTGGCTAGGATGGATTGAGGAATGTTACTTAAAAGGTTGATGGTGGATAGGCAATGGCGCACATTTAAAGATCACATGGATGAACTACAGAATTTGTTCATCTCTGTCTGGCATAAAAATGAAACAAAAAAGGTGGCGCAACCGTGGCTAACAAGGGAAATTAGGGATAGCTTAAGATCCAAGGAGAGGACATATAAATTGGCCAGAAAAAGCAGCAAACCTGAGGATTGGGAGCAGTTTAGGATTCAGCAAAGGAGGACAAAAGGATTAATTAAGAGGGGGGAAATAGAGTATGAGAGTAAGCTTGCAGGGAACATAAAAACTAACTGTAAAAGCTTCTATAGATATGTGAAGAGAAAAAGATTGGTGAAGTCAAGCATAGGTCCCTTGCAGTCAGAATCAGGGGAAGTAATAATGGGGAACAAAGAAATGGCTGACCAATTAAATATATACTTTGGTTCTGTCTTCACAAAGGAGGACACAAATCAACTCCCAGAGATGTCATGAAAAATAGGGTCCAATGAGGGGGAGGAACTGAATGAAATCAGTATTTGTAGGGAAATGGTGTTAGGGAAATTGATGGGATTGAAGGCCGATAAATCCCCAGGGCCTGATAATCTACATCCTAGGGTACTTAAGGAAGTGGCCCTAGAAATAGTAGATGCATTGCTGGTCATTTTCCAAAATTCTATAGACTCTGGAACAGTTCCCATGGATTGGAGGATAGCTAATATAACCCCACTATTTAAAGAAGGTGGTAGAGAGAAAATGGGGAATTATAGACTGGTAAGCCTGACACCGGTAGTGGGGAAAATGCTAGGGTCCATTATAAAAGATATAATAGCAGAGCACTTGGAAAACAGTGACAGGATCGGACAAAGTCAACATGGATTTGCAAAAGGTAAATCATGCTTGATTAATCTGCTGGAATTTTTTGCGGATTTAACTGATGGAATAGATAAGGGAGAACCAGTGGATGTGGTGTATTTGAACTTTCAGAAGGCTTTCGATAAGGCCCCGATAAGAGATAAGCATGCAAAGTTAAAGCGCATGGGATTGGGGGTAAGGTACTGACTTGGATAGAGAACTGGTTGGCAGACAGGAAGCAAAGAGTTGGAATAAACGGGTCTTTTTCCAAGTGGCAGGCAGTGACTAGTCGGGTACCACAGGGATCGGTGCTTGGACCCCAGCTATTCACAATATATATTCATGATCTAGACGAGGGAACCAGAAGTAATATCTCCAAGTTTGCAGATGACACAAAGCTGGCTGGGCATGTGTGTTGTGAGGAGGATGCCGAGAAACTCCAGTATGATTTGAACAGGTTGGGTGATTGGGCAGATGCATGGAAGATGCAGTATAATGTAGATAAATGCGAGGTTATCCACTTTGGTGGCAAAAACTGGAAGGCAGATTATTATCTGAACGGCAATAGATTGGGAGAAGGGGAAGTGCAACGTGACCTGGGTGCCCTTGTGCACCAGTCGCTGAAGGTAAGCATGCAGGTGCAGCAGGCGGTTAAGAAGGCAAATGGTATGTTGGCCTTCATAGCGAGAGGATTTGAGTACAGGAGCAAGGATGTCTTGCTGCAATTGTACAGGGCCTTGGTGAGACCACACCTTGAGTATTGTGTGCAGTTTTGGTCGCCTTATCTGAGGAAGGATGTTCTTGCCATGGAGGGAGTGCAGCGAAGATTCATCAGACTGATACCTGGGATGGCAGGAATGAAGTATGAGGAGAGATTGGGTCGATTGGGCTTATATTCGCTGGAGTTTAGAAGAATGAGAGGGGATCTCATTGAAACTTATAAAATTCTAACAGGATTAGACAGACTAGATGCAGGAAGGATGTTTCTGATGGCAGGGGAGTCCAGAACATGGGTCACAGACTAAAGATAAGGGGTAAGCCATTTAGGACAGAGATGAGGAGGAATTTCTTCACCCAGAGAGTGGTGAACCTGTGGAATTCTCTACCACAGAAGGCAGTTGAGGCCAATTCATTAAGAATATTGAAGAAGGAGTTTGATATATTTCTTAAGGCTAAAGGGATCAAGGGATATGGGGAGAAAGCAGGGACAGGGTACTGAATTTGGATGATCAGCCATGATCTCATTAAATGGCAGAGCAGGCTCGAGGGTCCGAATGGCCTACTCCTGCTCCTATCTTCTATATTTCTATGTTTCTATGTCAGGCAGCATGTATGGAGAGAGAAACAAAGTCAGCATTTCAGGTCGATGACCTTTTGTCAGAACTGAGAAAAGTTAGAGATTTAGCAGTTTATATGCAAGTACAGAGCCAAGGAAGAGGTGGGAGGAAGGGAATGGAAGAACAATGGGCAAGGTTTGCGATAGGGCAGGAGTGATTAAATAACAAAAGGGGTGATGGTGCAAGGCAAAACGGGGGTGGTAATGGGACAAGTAAAGAATAAAAATGATGGATCTAGAAGAGCTACAAATGGCAACAGCAGAATCATTTCCAGCACCGGCTATATGAAAAGATGAGAGCAGTGGATATGATCAGAAGTTATTGAAATCAATGTTGAGCCCTGAAGTTTGTAAAGTGCCTCATCAAAAGATGAGGTGCTGTTGTTTCAGTGATCAATTAACTAAGAATGGCCTACTTTGTTTCACTGTGGGGAAGAACACATTTTTAAAACTTTATTCTTTGTCCCATTAAAGTTTTGCTCTGATTTCCCAGCACTTCTTCTGGATGGATGCCGGTGGCTCTACAAGCAATGAGCGGCCTGTCCTGGCTATGTAAATGACCCAGTCCCCACGATTTGGGATGTGGCCAACTCCAGTGCATGGTGATGGCCAGAAGTCCCACCCTGCCACACATCTGGCAGCGGAACAATATTCCAGCTTCTTTGGCCGCCATTTTCCCAGCGGAGGCTGGTTGGAGTCGATTTGACTGCTCAGCGGCTTCTGGACCTGCTGCTGGCTTCAGCCGCTCCGAAACAACAAATTAAATTTAACTGGGCTTACTAAGCCCTTTGTGCGCTCTACCCGGCCCAATCATTGGGTTCGGGTTGGCTGCTCACCTCTGCTGGCGTCTTCCATTCAGGAGCTGTTAAGGAGCCCATGTAGCCTTTGGATTTCATTTCCTTTCTGCTGCTCCTGAAAATGAGTCTTTTGAACATGACTGCTGCAAGATCGAAGGCTGCTCCTCGATTTGATGATGACTCCCTTCAATCTCTTGTGGAGGGAGTAAGATGGCGCAGGGAGGTTCTGTTCCCTCCCGATGGCCGGAGGAAGCCTCCTCAGCAAACAAAGGCAGCCTAGCTGCAAATTGCTGAGGAGAAAAGAAAGAAAGACTTGCATTTATATTGCGCCTTTCATTACCACCGGACGTCACAAAGCGCTTTACAGCCAATGAAGTACTTTTTTAAATGTAGTCACTGTTGTAATGTAGGAAACGTGGCAGCCAGTTTTCACACAGCAAAGTCCCACAAACAGCAATGTGATAATAACCAGATAATCTGTTTTTGTTATGTTGGTTGAGGGATAACTATTGGCCAGGACACCCAGTGATAACTCCCCTGCTCTTCTTCGAAATAGTGCCATGGGATCTTTTACGTCCACCTGAGACGGCAGACGGGGCCTCGGCTTAACGTCTCATCTGAAAGATGGCACCTCCGACAGTGCAGCACTCCCTCAGCACTGCACTGGAGTGTCAGCCTAGATTTATGTGGCCAAGTCTCTGGAGTGGGACTTGAACCCACAAATTTCTGACTCAGAAGCGAGTGTGCTATCCACTGAGCCACAGCTGAAGGTAAGCGCAAGCTCGTTGTGCTTACGCGCCTGGGCGCAGTGCCGAAAAAGGTACAATGCTCTGATATGCTCAGCAAGTGAGCATAACATCACACTTACCTTCAATCTGCTTCCCATCTGTTCTCATCACCAGCACTCTGCATTGTCAACCTACTCCTCCACATCTCAACTTACTCTTACTTCCCTTGCACCCTTACCTATCCCCCTCTCTCTATGTACAGAATCACTTCACCATCCTACTAGGCACCCCTCACACTTGCTTTCACTGTTATGCAATGACAACAACTAACAACGCATAGAGAGGCACCTTGGTTTTGGCACCTCACTCCATCTTTGTCTCCCTCTAAGCTTCTATGTTATGGTTTCTTTACACTCACTCCATTAATCTCACTGAAACTCCACTTGTGTCCATCATTGCAGGAAAAGAGAGCCCACAATAAGAGGAAGAAAGGGAGGACAGGAGAAGGCCCACCATCCCTGACAACTTTAACAAATGCTGAGGAGGGTGCTCTCAACAGAGCTGCAGAGGAGCTGGAAGTGGGGGACGGAGAGATGGGCACAGTAGAGCAAGCTGGTGACAGAATAGAATTGCAATCCTCTCATTTCGATTTCATGATTGACTGGTATGGCATCTGAAGTTCATACAGGTTGACTTCTGATCATCTGCACAATAGGATGTGTCTGCTACCTAAATATCAGATGTCTAACTCATGCCTTTACTCCCCCACAGGACCATCAAGAGCCCCCTGCCCCACTGTCCAGGAGGAAGAGCCAGATGACTCCTCAGAGGAATCTGCACCCAGCACCAGCGCAGAGACACACGCCTCAGTGGGTCCTTCACAACACAGAGTAGTGTTGTCACCTGGTGTATCACAGCTCACAAGTGAGCATCAGCAGATGATGGAGACAGCGACAGCAGTGGACAGTCCTCGTCGGAGGGCACTAGACGCTCCTAGCTCTGTTCAGCTGCATGTAGAAAATGTGCCTCTGGGGCCATCCAGAAAGAGAGCGGTGCTGAAACTCCAGGAACTAGTGCAGGAGTCTCTAACAGGGCTTGCATCCATGGTAACTGCGAGTGTGCAGAGAATGGAGGAGACCATGTCAAACATGAGCAATGCCATGGTGCACTCAATAGCAAATGTAGGTGCCACCATGGAAAGGATGGCAACCTCCATGGAGGACATAAATCGCCAGACTGAAATGAGTATGGTGACTCTTCTAAATAGATGGTGTGCTATGGAGGATAGATGGGCATCTATTGAGGAGAGGAACCACAGGTACATGGACGTCCCCGTTATGAGGACTGTCAGTACAGAGATGGGTCCTCATGGCCCCACTACTGATGTGCAGCAAGGTGCTCTCCAGCCACTTGCTAGTAGTGAAGTGAGGCTGACCCATGAGAAGGATGTTGGTGGTCAACAACAAGGAAGTGTGTGCTCCTCTCCAAGCACTCACATTACCATGCCACAGCGGAGCCCTTGGTCAGAGCCCCAGATTCCTCGCCCAACTGAGATGGTCATCTCAGCCCCTGCACAGCCGCAGGAGGAGCAGACTGTTGCCGAGCCCTCCCAGGCTCCCAAACCCAGAGGACTCCCATCAAAGGCACCTAAGCAGGTGCAGCATAGAAGTGAGCAAGGTGCCTCTACATCTGCTGAAGCCACAGGGGAAGCACCATGTAGAAGCACGCATAAGAGAAAGTTAACAGACAAATAGTCACAAGGGTAGTCACGTGGGTGTTTTCATCTGATACAAATGTTTGTCATCATGATTATAAATGTGTTAAAGAAAAGTGATGGCAAAGATTCAAAGAGGTGACCTATGTATGCTCAGAAATGGAAGTTGCACATGAGGGGTCAGGGCGCCTTTCATCTGTAATGATGGTGGTGAGAGTGATAGAAAACCACAGTTTATTGTACAGATGCTGTATGGTGTGTTAAGAAGGTCGGCCAGACATTCATTTCCATGTGCCAGCCACATGTGTTTGCTGCGTAAAATTACGTGAATCTTGCATGGATTAGCGCATCCCTTGACTCACGGCCAGCTATGTGCTTGTGTGCTGGTAGATTTGTCACATCCACCCCCACAAGGTGTCCCTCATCTGCCTCCTTCTCCTCCTCCTACTCCTCCTCTTCCGAGGAAGCTGTGCACTGAGCCACTTGTTTCTCAGGCAGGGCTAAGCCATGCTGCTGTGCGATGTTGTGCAGGGCACTGCAGACCATGATGATTCTGTAAACTCTGGCTGGTGAGTACTGTAGGGCTCCACCTGATCTGTCGAGGCATCTGAATTGCATTTTGAGCAAGCCGATGGTTTGCTCTATGATGCTTCTGGTGGAAATGTGGCTCACATTGTACCACTCCTCAGTTTCGTTTGATGGCCTCCTCATTGGTGTCTTGAGCCACTATTTCAGCGGATACCCCTTTGTCTCCAAGTAGCTATCCAGAAAGTTGGGTTGGCGGATTGAAGAGCTGAAGCACAGTAGACTGCCGCAGGATGAACGAGCTATGGCAACTGCCAGGGAACTTGGCGCAAACATGCATAATGTTCTTCCTGTGGTTACACACCAGCTGGACATTAAATGAATGGAAGCCCTTGTGGTTCACAAGTACAGCTGGGTTGTGATGGGGTGCCCTAATGGCCACATGTGTGCAGTCTACGATGCCCTGCACCCTTAGAAAGCCTGTCATATTTGCAAAGCCAACCGCACGCACAGTCACACTTGCTTCATCCGTGGAGAATTGGATGTAATTGAGCGACTTTGCAAAGAGGGCATCGGTAACCTGCATGATGCAAGTGTGTGCGGCCAACTGGGAGATGCCGCTGATGTCTGCTGAAGATCCCTGGAAGGACCCCGAAGCAAAGAAGTTGAGGGCGGTGGTGACTTTGACAGCCACTGGTAAGGAGTGTCCACCCACTCCTCTGGGCTCCAGGTGTTGGTGCAGCATTGTGCAGATGTCAGCAACAAGCTCTCATGAAAGTCTCAGCCTCCTTTGCCACTGCTTCTCACTCATGTTGGGGAAGCTCATCCTCGGCCTGTAAACCCTGTGTTGGGGGTATCTCCTGCGGCACGGTGCAGCCCTGCGCTGACACCCTCTGCCCTGTGCAGCATCAGGTGGCTGAGGAGGTTGGCGCTCCTGTTGTTGGTGCTGCTGTTGTGCCTGGTTCTGCGGCTACCGTGTGGCTGCTCTTCCTCCGATTCTGAGGACCAGGATGAGAGGGTATAAATGGTTCCCATCCCGCTGGCATATGTCTCCGTTGAGGAAGAGATGTTATAAGCGCTCAGCCAATGTGGCCAGAGGGTATTCCAAGGAGGTCACAGTGCCTATGCATCTCAGCTTAAACACTCACAAGCTCAATAGACCTGCAAAATGTGTTCCAACAGTTCAAAGCACAAAATTCTGGCATCTAAAAGTGAGCCATGTTGCACCTCTGCTTTTATGCTGCAGGAACAGCTGTCAACAATTCAGCTACTTGCAGAACCCGGTTTGTCGCACAACGGGCATCATTCTGAAAATGTTGTAAAATGGGAAGAGCCAGTCAAAAAGGGATTATCTAGGCAGTTAACAAGCTGTTAACTGCCTTAAGTGCCTCTCCCGCCATTTGGTGTCGGGTTTGATCGAGACTCGCAGACCCGACACTTTGCAAAGTTGCATGGAGGCGGGATGGCGGTGAGTTCGCAACCCGCCGTCAATCATTTGGATTTTAACTCTCGTCCCACCTCCAAACCCGCCCTCTGAGCGTCGGCAAAATTGCGGCTTTTGTCATTAACCAGAGTGCTTTTCAATGGAGGTGTAACCCCCTACCCCCACCCCATCTTGTGTGACATTTTAAAGTAAGAGAAACAAAAACGCAAAAATAAGAAACCATCGACAAATTGCTCAATTATTTTTGCACTCTCATCTTTTCTTTCACTCTTTTCAAATTGAGTGGTGTCCTGCATTATGAGCCTTAGCCCTTTGCTTTATTTCCACAATCAAATAATTGCTGTATTAGACATGCAAATGGGACTATAGATGATCAACATACTCTATGAAGTGAAAAACGGTGCTGCTAAAATGTTTAATATAAATTCTATACAAATATGCAAATGAGATATCTCTTAATTTCCTTTTATCCAAAGGAAACACAAAATGACCTGAGTTTGAAGCAGAAAATTAATCGAAATTATGTGGATAACCTGTGATAAATTCAGAGTGGTCCAACTCAGTGGTCGGTTGTTAAAAGAGGTTCAATTAAACAGAAGGTTACAACGCATCTACTTGACTTATGACCTTAGCATCCCTATTTTCGCTTTGCTGCTTCATTGCTCCACCTTCTAACACAGTGTGCACGCATTATAAAGACAGCAAACCCTTGCAATTTAGCAAAATAGCCCTTAAGGTGCAATGTTCTCTTAATGCATATAATACTCATTATGGAATTCTAATTTTTTGAAAGGATATTTAATTTTTAATTAACATCATTTTTTGGTTCATTAAAGTGAATTAGAAATACAGCATTAACTTCAATATAATCAATTCACTGAATTAAAACATGATTAAGTGGAATGATGATGCAGAAGTAAATATCCAAATATTGCACCTCAGAAAAATCTTTGTTCATTAAATTTTACTGTCACTGGCTATCAGGTTGTAAGGTAAACAAGTTGAGCAGTCATAACCCTAGTGGATTCAGGCCAGGTTGATCAATTTATTTATTTTTTGGGGGGTGTTGGGGGGGGCAAAAAAAAGACTTGGAGGCATTAGGGGCATTAACCGGCCCCAAATTCTCAATAACTGGCGCTAAATTGACAATCTCATTGAAAGAAGCCAACGGGTGGCTGATATGGGAAATGGAAAAATGTCAGACAGGTGCAGTAAGCGATAATGTTCTAAATGTTTGCTGAAATATATTGCCAGGCCTTTAGTCTTTACTTGCCATGGCTGTACCAAATCTAGGAGTTCATGTTGTTGCCCAAAAGGTAAATGTTTCATGAATTAGCACTAATACTGACTTACCTTTTTTTTAAATATTCGTTCATGGGATGTGGACGTCACTGGCAAGGCCAACATTTATTGTCCACCCCTAGTTGCCCTTGAGACCTACCTCAATAATCAAAAAGTTGACCTGAAACTTTGGGGCAGACTTTCAATTGCCCAGCTGAAAAACATGCGACCAGCCATTGAAAGTTGGGTGGGGCTCTCGGGCGCCCATTTACCTGCCTGACTCAACTTTCAGACAGGCCTTTAAATGGGCACTCAGCACTCCTGCCCAGCACAGGCAGGAGGCTGTTTAGTTATACAAACTGGGGTCCTACACCTGTTGTACGACACCAATTGCATTTTTCAAAGAGAAATGCATAAAGCATGCATGGTGCATGTTATTCCATTTCTCCAGCCATTGAAAGGCCTAACCAGTCGTCACAGGAACTGTTGGAGGCCTCTTCCAAAGTGAAAGTAAAATATTGTTGTGGGGTCAGGAGGAGCAGGAGTGTTAGGGCCATGTGGAAGGAAATGGCACAGGTGGTCACTGGTAACTATTCAAACCCGCAAACCCCTCTCCAATGCTAGATAAAGTTTAATTACCCCTCAAAGATAAGTGTGATGGCTGAAAACTGCTTTTAATGTATATTTCAGATAGTAGACCAATATTTGCCCTAAAAGTGCATTCACAAATCTAAGGGTATCGGCCGTACACTAAATGATATGTAGTGAACCTGCACCCAAATATTTCAATTGAATAGCTACAGCGTCCTGCGGTGCATGCATGCCCAGTGAGGCCTCGCTATTTCTGTGGAAATTCCAGAAGAGAAGTGATGAGAATTCTCAAATACTTGTCAGATCCAACAGTCGATGACGAGTAATAACAAGCATTCTTTTCTCACGCAGGGAAAAAGATCGCACAAAATTCCTGAAACCGAGGGCCCGATTTTGTGGCTTGTGTGGGAAATGGTCGGGTTTCCCCGAATGTGGGATTTCTGACACATTAAAAAATGTGTCAGCCAACTCCATGCAATTTTCCCTCAAGTGGCCAATTAATTCCCAGCATGTGGGCAGCCTTGCTAATTGTCCATTTCTAGTCAGAAAGCCCCACAGTATGATGTCATCATTCGTGGTGCTTTCAAGGTCCATAGCAAGCACTGCATCCTCTGAAGGCTTCCAAATGAACCATGCAGGATGGCAGAGGAGCCTGCAGCAGCTGTGGCCAGTGCCAGACCCCGAGCTGCCTCCAAATTCGACGAGGCTTCACTGCAGGCATTATTGGATGGGGTTAGGCCCACAGGGAGGTCCTCTTCCCTAGGTCAGGGAGGAAGAGGCCTCCCACTGAGACCAATGCTGCATGGATGCAGGTGTCAGCAGATGCCAACTCGTTGGGAGTCACCAGAGGAACCTTGACATTACATCTCTAACTCCTTCCTTTACTCCCCCACAGTACCATCCAGAGCCCCCGTCCTCACTGTGGAGAAGGAAGAGGCTGTGCAGCCAGACTCCTCAGAGGAAGCTCCAACCTCTGAGGGTGCAGCGTCAGCAGAAGTAAGCGCACCCAGCACCAGCGCAGACACTCACACCTCGGGGGGACCTTCGGGACATAGAGTAGTATTGTCACCTGGTGTTTCACAGCTCACAAGTGAGCCTCAGCAGATTCTGGAGACAGGGACAGCAGTGGAGAGTCCTCGTTGGAGGGCGCAGGACTCTGCCAGCTCAGCTCAGCTGCGCTGCATGTCGACCCTCTGCCTCTGGGTCCATCTGCATGAGAAGAGGTGATGGATCTCCATGCACAGATGCAGGAGCCTCTGGCAGGTTTTGTCTCCAGGGTCGCTGCGAGTGTGGAGCGAATGGAGGAGTCCATAGCAACCATGAGCAGAGCCTTTGTGGAGTCACTGACGCATGAACGCATCACCATGGAAAGGTTGGCAACCTCCATGGAGGAGATAACTCGCCAGGGTACGGAAAACATGGTGAGTGCTCATAAGAGAATGACATCTCTTGAGGAGCGTTGGCCAGCTATTGAACAGAGAAACCAGATCTTCATGGAAGTCCTTCTGAGTAGGACTGCCAGTGTAGAAACGGGTCCCCATGGCCCCCTAAAGCGCAGCAAGTGGCTCTCAAGTCACTTCCAAGCGCTGGCCCCTTCTGGCCTGTGCAGCTTCTGGTGAGTGAGCAGCAGCCTGGTGCTCCTGGTGCTCATCATGCTGTTCCTGGTTCTGCTGCTGCCGCCTCTGCTGCTGGAGATCCTCTAATGGCAAGAAGGGAAGGAAAAAAAGGCATCCCATGCTTCTCGTAGATTCCTCCGCTGAGGAAGCGCTGAGTGAGGGTGGCGAGGGGGGCTTCCCAGGAGATCACATTGGAGAAGTTTGTGAGGCTCCAACCTTCCGCAGCTGTGCCTAAGCCTTGAAGAAGTAGCCCCAAGCCTTCAGCAACAAGGTCCTTCAACATACAAGTGGTGTCCCTTTAAATCGCAGCTTTTCCGAATGACCTGCAGCTGACAGCAAGCAAGCCGGCAAGCTTCACGCCAGGTTTTATCAGCGGGGTTCCCCGCAGGTGTGTCTGATGTGGGGAAAGCCCCAAAATCACAACGGCCCCTGAAAATCGACTTAAACAAGGTAATAATTGCTTATTAGTGTTCCGACGGCCAGTCCCGCCAGCGGCGGGCGGGATTGATTTGGATAGCAGGGAAACGGCAGTCCGAAAGTCAGACGGGGCGGGGAATCAGGCGGGCGGGGGGGGTCACGACCCGCTTTTTTGGCGATTTTCGGCCCCCGGCCGCCTGGAAAGCCACCTGACGGCTGGCAGAAAATCGGGGCCCGACAGACCACAAGAGGAGAGACAGCAGGATGACAAAGCAAAGCGAATGGGCAGGCAACTGCCAGAGCTGCACTCGAAGGCGCGCTCGTGCCCGCCTGTCCCATGCAAATTAAAGTGCCCTTCCCCGCTGAACCCTGCAAACTCCGGCAGAGCCAGTGTTGTAGGGCATTGGCGGGAATTAGCATGGAGCAAGTGCCGGGATCGTAACCTGAGGAGCTTTGGTCACCCATCTATGCACTGGATTTTATGGTAGGTCAGGTTCTATTTTTGCATTTTACATAAAGTTCCTGGATAACGATCTGCAATTGTTGATCTCAGCAAATGACGTTAATAAATCACGAGCTGGTGGCTGTGTCCTCTCTGCACATCTGGCTCCCTGTGGAGTTTTGAGTTCTTTTTCTAAATGATGGCTGATTGAAGATGAGTCTGAATTAACATGTGCCTTTGCAATAATGATGAGCTAACTGTTTAAAACACGTGTTTTTACTGCAACATTTATGTCTTAGCTCTATTCACATTAATTAAGAAGCATGTCAGAAATATTTCTTTAATCATTTTGAATTATTTCTTTAATACATTTTTACGGAATTTAAAACAAAATTGTCACTCATAATCTATCATTCTGCATCGTTATGCAGATAGTCAGTGGCAGATGCCACTGGTTTATCTTTTTGCCTCAGGATAGCCCAAAGTGATGGGCTTTGCATGCTCCCAAAGCCCTTTGGGAGGACGATGAAGGTTGTCGGCACATAACATTGTTGACCGCTTTCTAATTTTGAGGCACCCAGTCCTGAAACCGCTCTCTTTCTAATTGAAACTTAAATTGAATGAGCTAAATCCCTTGGGCTAAATTTGAATACAAATCATGACATTTGAAAGGTTTCCAAATTTGTTAAACAAAAAATACTGCCCTGCGGGTAAAATCTCATCGAGCAACTCTACAGATTAACTTTAATACTAATAGACATCCACTAACTGTTGGTAGGCTCCACCTTCCTTATAATGTGCTGTCTAAGAACCAAGAATTTGGGGCACATCCCTGCAGTATAGCATGTGATGAAGTCCACACGTGTTTCATGGCCCCCAGTAGTTGTTAATTTGTAACCATCTGGCAACAGTATTTATTTTTGACTAACTGGGGAACCACACTTAATGATTTGGAATGGCTAACTTGCAGTCCATTTGTCAATTAAACTTTTTGGGTGATGTGAACCCCACCAACATAAGCAAATACATAAAGATGCAAACCAGATAAACTGAAATGAGTACATTTTATAAGTTAGCGCGGAGCTTTACGTGACAGGGGGGCCACACTGGGAATTCAGGTGTGACGGTCACTGTAAGGAATTAACAGCGGGGCTCGGGTTATTTCTCTCTGGCCAGTTAGAAGCCTCTGAGCTGCTCCAGGGACCCCCTTGTGGTTTCGAAGCGCTCCCCTATTCCTGAGTTCTGACCCCCGGACTTATTCGGTGGCGATGTGAACAGAAAACAACGTGACTTGTGGTTTGGGTGCAAAACAGAGCAGTATTTATTGAAAACAAAAGAAAGAAACAACTTAAAATAATCAATATGGCTCTTATGCCTGGTACAACACTTTTGCTTAAACGCAGTACACTTAGTGTCTACTAGAGGGCTCTCTACTCAGTGCAACTCTCCTTTGATTAATACATGCAGTACACTCAGTGTCCACTAGCTCAGTGCAACACTGCTTTTATTTTAAATCCAGTACTTTTTACTTAAAAGACCCTTTACTCACTACAGCACCTCAGCTTAGTGGCTTTTACTTAAAAACACAGCACTTTAATACAGTCACTTTAAAAACAGCTAACAGCGTTCACCACAGCACTCCTTTGCTTGGTGCAACACCCCTTTTAATACAGTTTTAAATACAGTACTTTAAAACAGCTACTCCCTTTTAATACAATTTTAAATACCGAATTCAGTGTTCACCATCGCACTTCTCTGCTAAGTGCAACACTGTCTTACTTAAATAGGGGAGGAAAAACAGACAAAATGAGGGAAATCAACTAAAATCACAATTCTAACGAAATTCCCACTTTACTCCCACCCCTATGCCTATTCTAAGTTGCCTTGTGGAAGGCCAGAAAAATATATGCTCACCACTGCAATGCCAGCTCCGTGCCCTGCGAACTTAGATCTTCACTGCCCCGAAGTGAAAAACACCCCAGTGTTTTAAAAGTAAACTGCTGGTGTTTCGCTTCCACAGACAGACTCCCACGCTGTAGAGGCACACGGAGGCAAGGCCAGAGAGAGCGAGAGCTTCTGGGAAGCTATCTTTTATACCCCCTTTTGGGGCCCGCCCAGCTCCGGATGTTTCTGGGCTAAAACAAAAGGGATCCAACTGCCCCATTGTCCAGTAATGGGTGATTCATCCAAACCCATTCATTTTAAACTGTTCCTTTTCTTAGTTCAAATGTCTCTTCTGTGCTGAGCTTTGAATGTAAAGCTGCAGTTTAGATGTGTCTTCATTGTGTGTGATGGGCTATTTCCATTCATCCTGATGGGTTTTGAATGGAGCTGTATTACTATGTAAACAGCTTGGGAGGAATGTAAACAGAAGGCCATTGTTCTGTGGTCACCCGAAACCGCAGTCTGAAGTGGATAATCCCTTGTGTACACAAAGTAGCAGTTCCTGTAAACAAACATCGATTGTCTCTGCAGGGAGGGAACTCCCCGAACTGCCTTTGATTGGCAGTTTAGTCAGCCATCTTTGATCCTCCTTTTTCATGTCGATTGTCTCTGTGTCCTGACACGAGGTCGGGCAGCCATCTTTGATCACCCCTTTTTCACAGACACACACACAAGCTGCTTCCATGTCCTTTTGTCTTCGGCCATGTGGTCTGATGGCCATTTTTATCCCTGGAAGTTTAAAGGCACATCACCCAGGGATTCTTTAATCAAAAAAATTAATCTTCAGAACTGTAAATTATTGTGAATTCTTACATCACTGCACCTGATTCATGGTTTGCATGGCTATTTACTTTAATGGGTGAAAAGTCATGTGGTCTGCAAATTGGGGATGCAAGCATCCATGCCTGAATTGCCAGCACGTCTGTCCATTGCACAAAGCTCTGCGATGGGAGCAGTAACTCATAAAAACTACCCCACATTAAATACAGAAGCATGTGAACCACATAAACAACTATAGTTCCTGGAGCTAAACAGAAAAACCACAGGGCATGGAGCAATGAAATAATATTTAAAAGAAATTGGAAGTGTGCAGTCAGTCTGAAAAGTTAACACCTTGGGTGTGACTGTTTTGATGAAGAATCCCTACTGAAACATTAACCTCTCTTTCCCTTTTCATACATTGGTTAGCATGCTGTGCATTTCTGGCGTTTTCTAGTTTGGCTACAGTTCCCAGAGCCTTTTCCTTGACCAGCGTTTGATTTTTTTTTTGCAATCGTCCTTTGTTGCTTTCCTGTAAAAAAGAATAATAGCCTCCCTATGATTAGAGGACCCGAATTCTCACAGTACTCCAGGATGTCAGTAATGAGGAGGAATTTCTTCTCTCAGAGGGTCGTGAATCTTTGGTAATCTCTACCCCAGAGAGCTGTGGAGGCCGAGTCATTGAATATATTTAAGGTGGAGATAGACAGATTTTTGAATGATAAGGGAGTCAAGGGTTATGGGGAGTGGGCAGGGAAGTGGAGTTGAGGCCAAGATCAGATCAGCCATGATCTTGTTGAATGGCAGAGCAGGCTCGAGGGGTATGCCTTATAGAGCGACAATACGACCTCTTGCAATTTTGTACCCTAATCCTTTGCTAATGCTTTCCAGTATCTTATTTGCCTTTTTAATTGAAGCCAAGTTTTTAGGTAGATGGTGTCATAGATTTATTCACATTGCCACCTGGGATGTAAAATGCTTCTTTAAAACAAGAGAATGCCTGTTTTCTCTATGATTAACAGCCCAACTAAAAATTGCATTCTTAGAAATCACACCCTTCCAAACACATGTGTTCTTGCAACTTGGCTAGTGCTGGTGTGACATTCTCCCACTATTTTTATAAGGAGGAATTTCAGGCCTTAAACCCTCTTTCCTGACAAATATGGCTAATTCATTTAAAACACATTTTTAGTATTTGCCATTGCTCACCTAGATTATATTATTATGTACATATATATAAGGATCTGCCACATGACCTAATTATGCACCTTGTCTTACAGCAGAAGGAAGGTGTAGAAAACAAACACTTTTCCACATGACTGTTCTCTTATAGTTAGTGTTAGCATCTTTGAAAGAAAATGTAACCATTATTTAATTTAGTGTTGTTAAGCTGCATTCGCTCTTTCAGGTACTGACGGAGCTGCAATGTATTTCCAGCATTGTGCATTTTCATTTCTGATTTCCGATGTTTGCAGTTTTTTCCTTACAGTCCCGATTGCATTTCTGTCATATTTCCTTTTTCCACACCAGCCAGCCTAATGATCTACTCCAACTGAGACTACAGAATTAGTAACAAATTATGAGCAGTTTTGTACATACACTGTAAGAAACTGGGCCAAATGCACCCAAATGAATTGTCATTATAAACTTTAAAGCAGCAAAGAGAAAACATTTTCAACCTATTTGTGGTATTTTCAGCACGAGAGTAAAGAGATGAAGCAACAATAAAGCAACAAAACAGCAGCATTCTTACCCAATATATGATCCAGTCATTAAATTTGTTGCCTTAAATTATTATATCTTGTTCTCTGTTTCCCGCTGATTTTTCCCCCCTCTCACCTCTATTGTCTCTTTGCTGGGGTACAGGTCTAGTGGTACCAGTCACTTCCTGGTACCTCATTCCAGTGGTCATTAAGGCCGCAAATTTAATTGTGCTGAGGGAGTGGGGGCGGGTTTGGAGGCGGGTCTGTAGCGAAAATTGGAGAAATTGGGGGCGGGCTGAGAACCTGCCTCTATCCCACCTCCACGCAACTTTGGGAAGTGTCGTGTTAGCCGCTTCCGAACTGAGCCAACACCAAACGGCGGGACAGGTTGTTAAGACAGTTAACAGAATGGATCATCCTTTTAAAGGGCTGATCAGATTTTGGAGGATTTTCAACATGCTGTCCGCCTTCATAAAAACATGGTGAATCAAGCTGGGTTGAGCTAGGACCTGAATTATTGACATCTGCTCTGTGGTGTATGTAACCTGTTCCACCTTAAGAGAACTTAAGCCTGTTCCACCTTAAGAGATGTACTACTTTCTCTGGCTGCTGTATACGTAATACCGGTGGTGACCACCGGTATATAAGTACTGTGTAGTGATATTGCTGTTAGTATAGCCCTGACCTCCAACTAGTAAAGACCTGTTGAAACGTTATTCTTGTAGTCTGTGTCAGTAATTAATCTTAAATACAACTAGAACACACAGACTTAACAGTGGCGACGAGTCCGATTCTTACCCTGCGGCAGTTTATATCCACGGCGGCTTCGTCCACAGAACGGGCGTCGAAGAGGGGCATCCACCCTCATCACCCTGCTGGAAGACATGTCGCGCGGCAGGCATCGAGAACCCGGAGTGCAGAAGATATCCTGAACTTGAAGCCTCCATCAGCGGCAGTCAGCTATCTTCCTTCTACCTCGGTGGTGGGTAAGCCGGTCAGCGACGCGAGCAGAAAGTCGGCCGCGTTGGCTGTACAGACGGGGAGGGAAGACGGAGGAATAAGGCTGGTGAGATCGATCGCGACCGGAGATAAGGGCCGGGCCGCATTCGGGCCAAAAGGCGCAGCGCGGGGACATCGATCGCGGCTGGTGATAAGGGCCAGGCCGCATTCGGGCCAAAAAGGCGCAGCGTCTGGGGCGACTGAAGGCGCGAGAGCCGCGGTGAAGGCGAACGCAGCCGGTGGGCTGCAAGAAGGGCTGCGAGGCGTGACATCGGGGAAGCGCGAATGCCCGAGGGAGCCGCGGTGAAGCGGAGACAGCGTCGGGGGAGTTACTAACCGCTGGGAAAGGGGAGCAGCAGCGGCACGCCAAACGCCATTGCAGCCAGCGGGTGAAGAAGGCGAGCGCGGGAAAGACCGCCAAGCGCGGGAAACCGCCATTTTGTAGGCGGAGGACGAAGACAAGAGCGGGAAGCCGCCATCTTGGAAAAAGGGAAATCACTAAAAAAAATTGCAACGATGCCTAAACATGGAACATTAATACCTTTGATAGCGACATCGAAGATTGGGCCACGTATGTAGAACACATACAAAATTATTGTAAAGCAAATAAAATCCCAGATGATGAGAAAGCACTAACTTTATTAAACTTAATGGGTGCGAAGACATACGGGCAATTGAAACACCTTTTATCACCAGATGAACCGGCAGAGAAGACGTTCGAGGAGATTGTTACTGTCCTGAGAAATCATCTAAACCCCACGCCGCTGATGCTAAATTTTACAGCAGAAAGCAGCTGAAAGATGAAAGCAATGCTGAATATTTAATGGGATTGCGTAAGCTAGCAAAGTACTGTCAGTTTGGAACGGGACTAACAGATGCGCTAAGAGATAAATTTGTGTGTGGATTATTAAAAGAAGATACACAAAAGCGACTGCTCGAGGAGAATGAGCTGACGCTTGAGAAAGCGGTCACAATGGCAGCATCACAGGAAGCCGCAGCGAGAGGCACGGCAGTAATGCAGCTACGGTCACCGGAACTCAGTACAGATCAATTGGTTTTGAGTACTGTAAAATGTTATCGTTGTGGAAAGACAACGCACGATCAGAACCAGTGTTGGTTTAAAAACCAAGAATGCAGAACGTGTGGCAGGCTTGGCCACATAGCTAAAGTATGCCGGTCAGGAAAGAAGACCAGCAACAAAAAGTCACCGCAAGGAAAATACATAAAGGTACACAAGGTGACAAAGAACAGTTCGAACGAACAGAAGTCAGATTCAGACGCCAGCAGTAATGAACTGGGTAGCTAAAGATTACACAACGTTGGTAAGGATGCAGATCTCCAGACAATTTGGGTCACTCTTCAGATAGCGGGAGTCCAAGTAAAGATGGAATTGGACTGGATCGGCATTGACGGTCATGAATAAGAAAGATTACAAAAGGTTATTCCAACATATTCCCCTACGGGGTACGGAGATTATATTGAAAACATACACGGGGCAAAGAGTGTACCCCATCAGAAAGATAGAGGTAAAAGTGGTCCACAAGGGCAAAGAAAGCCAAGTAATGGACTTATATGTGCTACCTGAAGGAGGTCCACCACTACTGGGACGGGAGTGGATTAGGAAAATGAATATGGACTGGCACTCCTTAAAGGCACTAACGGTAGATTCCGGGGAAACAGATGTCAAACCTAAACGATTGTCCAGAATATTGGATGATGCTAAAGAGGTGTTCCAGCAGGGACTGGGAACACTGAGAGGAATTACAGCAAACATCAAGATTGATGAACATGCACACCCAAAATTTTTCAAAGCCAGACCGGTACCCTATGCAATACGACCTGCTGTAGAAGCGGAACTGGAAGCGCTAGAACGTTCAGGTGTACTGTCTAAGGTAGATTGGAGTGAGTGGGCTACGCCCATTGTTCCCGTTATGAAACGTCCTTCGAGCAACAAGCCAGGAGAACCAGGGAAGGTTCGCATCTGTGGAGACTTCAAGGTCACCGTTAATCCGGTGCTTCACACGGTGCAGTATCCGCTTCCGCGGATTGAGGATATTTTTGCTTCGTTGTCTGGTGGGAAACACTTCACCAAGATAGACCTGGCGCAGGCGTACTTGCAGATGGAGGTTGAAGAAGAGTCACGCCAGTACCTCACGATCAACACGCATAGAGGTTTGTACCGGTATAATAGACTGGTTTTTGGAGTGCCATCGGCTCCAGCAATTTGGCAGAGGGCCATGGAGCAGGTATTACAGGGAATTCCAGGCACACAATGTTACCTGGATGATATTCTGATTACAGGAGATGGTGATGAAGAACACCTCGCAAACTTGGAACTGGTGCTCAACAGACTGAAAGAGTATGGACTTCGAGTTAATCGGCAGAAATGTGAGTTCTTTCAGAAGCGGATCTCGTACTGTGGTCATGTCATTGACCGGGATGGGCTTCATAAGTCTCCTGACAAGATAGAGGCAGTTGTAAAGGCTCCCGCTCTGGATAATGTCTCTCAGTTGAGGTCGTTTCTAGGATTGATTAACTATTACCATAAGTTTCTACCGAATCTATCCACGGTACTGCACCCGCTGAATGCTCTTTTACAGAAGGGGGTACCATGGGAATGGAGCGAAAACTGTAAGAAGGCATTTTGCAAAAGCAAAGAATTGATCACCTCAGAGGAAGTGTTGGCTCACTTCAACCTGACACTGCCTATTCGGTTGGCTTGTGATGCTTCTCCATATGGTATTGGGGCAGTACTCTCACACAAGTTGCCAAATGGCACGGAAAGGCCAGTCGCGTTTGCATCCAGATCATTGACCTCCGCTGAGCGCAACTATGCGCAGATCGATAGGGAGGCTCTCAGCCTTGTATGGGGAGTGAAGAAGTTTAATCATTACCTGCAGGGCCAAAAATTCACACTTCTGACAGACCATCAGCCGTTGGTATCCATTTTTAACCCTAAGAAGGGTGTTTCGGTGATGACAGCACAGAGACTCCAGAGATGGTCCCTTTTCCTAGGGGCACATCAATATCAAATAGAATTCAAAGGTACAAAGCAGCATGGCAATGCTGATGGGCTGTCGCGCCTGCCACTACCTGAAGAAGAAGAGACGACGAAAGTTGACCCTGTTGAGTTATTTCATTCGACCATCATCGAGTGTTTACCAGTCACCAATGCAAGTATTGAAAGAGAAACCAGGAATGACCCGACACTGTCCAGAGTCTACGAGGTGACAGTGAAGGGATGGCCAACACATGGTGATCCTCTGTTACCGGCATTCTCGGCAAGGCGAAACCAGCTGTCTGTCTGCCATGGTACTTTGATGTACGGGACAAGAGTGATTATTCCTCCCAAGTTAAGGGAAAGAGTTCTAAAGGAACTGCATGAAGGTCATCTGGGGGGAGTTAAGATGAAAAGTCTTGCTAGGGCTTATGTATGGTGGCCGGGTATTGACCAACAGATAGAGGAGTTGACGAAAAGCTGCGCTGGGTGCCAAAAAGTGCAAAATGCACCTCCGATCGCACCGCTACACCCATGGGAATGGCCTTCAGCCCCATGGCAACGCGTACATATTGACTTTGCTGGTCCATTCATGGACTCCATGTTCCTAATTGCGGTGGACGCACATTCCAAATGGCCAGAAGTGATCAAGATGAATACCACTACTTCAGAAAAGGCAATTGCGGTGTTAAGAACAATATTCGCAAGGAACGGATTGCCAGAACAGATATGTTCGGACAACGGACCACAGTTCGTGTCGGAAGAATTCCAAAAATTCTTAAAGAAGAATGGGGTGAAACATTATACCTCTGCCCCATATCATCTGGCGACAAACGGGTTGGCTGAGAGATTTGTCCAAACATTCAAAAAGGCAATAAAGGCCATGAGCGATGATCAGATTCCGCTACAACACAAGGTGGACAATTTCCTAATGGCATATCGAAACGCCGCTCATGCAGTGACTAACCAAAGTCCTGCCATGATGTTTTATAACAGGAGGTTGCGGTCCAGGTTGGACTTGTTAAAACCAAATGTGCGGAGGGAAGTGGAAAACAAACAGTTCCGGCATATTAATAACAAGACCACTCGAAGTTTCGACGTAGGACAACCAGTGTTGGCAAGGGACTATGGAAACGAAAAATGGCAGTCCGGAACAATTCGGGCCAGACAAGGACCTCTGATTTACACAGTAGATATTGGTAACAATGTGATAAGGCGTCATGCGGATCAACTGGTAGAATCGAGAGCAAGGGTCGAACCCATGGTTGCGACAGAGACAACTGTGGAAGACGTTAATGAACCTAAAGCATCTACCTCGGCAGGGAATGTACCTGATGATGACGTCCAATACATAGGAAACCAACTAGAGGAGTCACCTCAGCAACAAGAATCAGAGACCACTGAAGGGCGTTATCCAACCCGAATCAGAAGGCCTCCTGAGAGACTGAACCTTTGAACTGTTTATACCTGAAGTTATATATGTATATATGTTATTATGTTATGTTAAATGGGGATATGACTGTTAAGCTAAAAAGGGAGGATTGTGGTGTATGTAACCTGTTCCACCTTAAGAGAACTTAAGCCTGTTCCACCTTAAGAGATGTACTATTTTCTCTGGCTGCTGTATACGTAATACCGGTGGTGACCACCGGTATATAAGTACTGTGTAGTGATATTGCTGTTAGTATAGCCCTGACCTCTAACTAGTAAAGACCTGTTGAAACGTTATTCTTGTAGTCTGTGTCAGTAATTAATCTTAAATACAACTAGAACACACAGACTTAACATGCTCGAGCAGCTTAAAAGCGATCCTGCAATCTCTCATTCTTTCAGATGCCACAACTTAGTAGCTTTGAGGTTTGGGAGACATTTTGCAGCTCAACTAATCTTGTGAGTGTTGAGTCTGAAATCCATCTGCTGCATGACCTACTTGGAAGACCCTCTGGCCACTTTGAATGAGCATGCACAACCTCCATTCCTTGACTGAGCTATATACCAGCGGTATGGAACCCATTATATCCTCTCATCCTGGTCGTCAGATTCTGAGGAACAGCAGCCACGGCAGAACTGCAGCCAGGCACAGCAGCAGCACCAACAGCAGGAGCGCCAACCTTCTCCTCAGCCTCCTGATGCTGCACAGGGCAGAGGGCATCAGCGCAGGCCTGCACCGCGCCACAGGAGATACCCCCAACATCGGGTTTACAGACAGAGGATGAGCTTCCTCAACATGACTGAGCCGCAGTGCCAAAAGAGGCTGAGACTTCTGCGAGACGTAGTCGCTGACATCTGCGCAATGCTGCACCAGCACCTGGAGCCCAGAGGAGCGTGTGGACACTCCTTACCAGTGGCTGTCAAAGTCACCACCACACTCAACTTCTTTGCTTCGGGCTCCTTCTAGGGATCATCTGCAGACATCAGCGGCACCGCTCAGTCGGCCACAGACACCTGCATCATGCAGGCCACTGATGCCTTCTTTGCAAAGGCGCACAATTACATCCACTTCTCCATGGATGAAGCAAGTGTAACCGCGCGTGCGGTTGGTTTTGCAAATGTGGCAGGCTTCCCAAGGGTGCAGGGCATTGTAGACTGCACACATGTGGCCATTAGGGCACCCCATCACAACCCAGCTGTATTTGTCAACCGCAAGGGCTTCCACTCCCTTCACGTCCACCTGGTATGTAACCACAGGGACATCACCATGCATGTTTGTGCCAAGTTCCCTGGCAGTTGCCATGACTCGTTCATCCTGCGGCAGTCTACTGTGCCTCAGCTCTTCAATCCACCAACCCAACTTTCCAGATGGCTACTTGGTGACAAGTGCTATTCCCTGAAAAAGTGGCTCATGACACCAATGAGGAGGCCATCAAACGAGGCGGAGGAGCAGTACAATGTGAGCCACTTTTCCACCAGAAGTATCATAGAGCAAACCATCGGCTCTCTCAAAATGCGATTTCAGATGCCTCGACAAATCTGGTGGAGCCCTGCAGTATGCACCAGCCACAGTGTCCAGAATCATCATCACCAGCTGTGCCCTGCACAACATCGCTTACCGCTGCCTGAGGAAAAAGTGGCTCAGCGCAGAGCATGCTCAGAGGAAGAGGAGGAGGATGAGGAGGAGGAGGCATGCCTTGTGGGCCTGGATGTGACCAAATGCAGCAGCCCTCAAGCTCATTGCTGGCCGTCACGCAAGGGATGCACTCATCCATGCCAGATTCGCGTAAGCTTACTTACAGGAGGCTACCATATGTGCTTTATCTTCCTCTTACGCGTGCTTCTACGTGGTGCTTCTCCTGTGGTTTCAGCAGATGTAGAGGCACCTTGCTGACTTTGATGCGGCGCCTGCTTAGGCGCCTTTGGCGGGCATCCTCTGGGTTTGGGAGCCTGGGAGGGCTCGGCAACAGTCGGCTCTTCCTACGGCTGTGCAGGGGCTGAAATGGCTATCTCAGTTGGGTGTGCAATGTGGGTCTGTGAGCGAGGGCTCTGCAGTGGCATGGTCGTGTGAGTGCTTGGAGAGGAGCCCACATTTCCTTGTTGCCTGCCACCAACATCCCTCTCATTTCAGTGCTAGAAAGTGGCTGGAGAGCACCTTGCTGCACATCAGGGGACCATGAGGACCCGTATCTGTACTAGCAGTCCTCATAACAAGGACATGCATGAAGCTCTGGTGTTGCTCCTCAATAGATGCCCATCTCTCCTCCATAGCTGACAATCTATTTTGAAGAGTCACCATGTTTTTGTTAGTCTGGCGACTTATGTCCTCCATGGCGGTTGCCACCCTCTCCATTGCGGAACGTTCATGCGCCATTGCCTTCACAAAGGCAGTGCTCATGTTAGAGATGGACTCCTCCATTCTCTGCACACTCACAGTTATCCTGGATGCAAACCCTGTCAGAGACTCCTGCACTTGTTCCTGGAGTTCCAGAACCGCTCTCTTTCTGGATGGTCCCAAAGGCACAGCATCTGCATGTAGCTGAACAGAGCTAGGAGAGTCCTGCGACCTCCGCCGAGGGCTCTCCACTGCTGTTACTGTCTCCACCATCTGCTGATTCTCACTTGTGAGCTGTGATACACCAGGTGACAACACTACTCTATGTGGCGAAGGCCCCGCTGAGGTGTGCATATCTGCGCTGGTGCTGGGTGCACTGTGTCCTGGTGACGCTGCTCCCTCAGAGTCTGCAGGCTCCTCTGAGGAGTCGTCCGGCTCTTCCTCCTGGACAGTGGGGAGGGGGATGCACGATAGTCCTGTGGGAGAGTAATGAGTTAGACATCTGATTTTGAGGTAGCAGACACATCCTTTTGTGCAGATGACACAAAGCGAATCTCTATGAACATCATATGCCATTATAGTGTAAGGTTCTCAAAATTCTCACATTCCCCCAAGGTTATTAATAAAAGGGACCCTGCATGGACAATTTAAAAGGGGTACCCAAAAGAGGGCGTCCGTACCTCGTGACCAAAAGCCTGTAAGATTTTACAAGCTTGGACTCTGCAGCACAGAGCAGGCAGTTTTGGGAAATCGAAATTTAAAATGCATTTCTATGAAAAGGACTTTGTGTTTGAAAAGCCAGACAGCTAGGCAAACATTGAATATGCATTTCATCAGATTGAAACAGATCAACCCAGTTAGGCCTAAGCATAAGGCCATTAGTTCTTCCGCATAAATAAACAGAAACAGCTTAAGGAAGCCACCAAAGCTGCACAGGCCGATTAAAATGCATTAATGACAATACAGCCCGGACATCGGGTCATCAGGTGCGATAAACGGCCATCTAAAGCCAGTTAGTTTAGATTGGTATAATCATTTAAAACAGCCCGCCAAAAGTCATACAATAGACTGACCTGATTTGGCGCGCAGATAAGGGTTTTCAATGGGAGTATAATTATAGGCCCATTGGTAGCCACATTGTCTTGCTTGCTGGCTTGCTGGCGCTTGCTGTGCTTGCCACCTAGCCACTGCCCGTGGCTTCCCCAAATCCATCAGGGACGCCGGCACAGCACCAGGCGAACACGGGCAGACCAGGCCAGGCCGGGCCAGACGACGAGACGAGACGAGACGAGATGAGATGAGATGAAATCAGACGAGATGAATTCGAAGAAGATTGAAGAATGCTTCGAATAATCGGGCCTTCAATCCAGCCGACGTTCGACCATCTTCATGCAACATTCAACCGCAACCCGAAGAAGAAAAACCAACATCCCTGCGAGGTAAAGTACCCAAGCAAAGACTTTAATCTCGGGGTACTTTACCGGGACAACACCCTTGCCGCACCCTGAGACCACGTGACGACGGCAAGCTCCAGAGAGCACAAAGAGCGAACCCCAAAACCCCACAACCGTTATAACTCACCAGATTTTGACTTGGTGAGCATGAATTTCTGGCCCCTCTTAGCTTAATCTAGTTAGGTATTGTAGGTGGGATAAGGGTTAAGGGATTTTGTTAATGTGTGTTGTTCCCTCGATGTGCCATGTGTTCCTACATAGTGACTTTTTCCAGTATTTGTAATTCTTACTTCCGTTATAATAAAATCTTGGTTTTCTCACATCCAAACCACTTGTCTACTCGTTTTCTGTATCGCCGCCTGTACCTAAGTCCGGTGTCGAGAACCCAGGGGTGTGGGAGTGATTCGAACCACTCACAGGCAGTCAGGGGCATAACTGACTGGGCACACGCCACCCCCTACAAGTCAATCATTAAATCTAAATGAGAGGGATCAAACTATTCTGTCACCAGCATCGTCTAGTGTGCCTGTCTCTCCGTCCCTCACTTCCAGATCCTCGCCACCTCCAACAATCTCGTGCGCAGCCTCCTCAGCACTTGTCTATATAGCGAGGGATGGTGTGCCTCCTCCTATCTGTACTCTCTCCCTCTTATTGTGGTCTATCTTTTCCTGCAAGGAGGGACACAGGTGGAGTTTCAGCGAGAGCGATACAGTGATTGTGACGAATTCCTAACATAGAAAGTTAGAGGGAGACGAGGATGGAGTGAAGTGCCAAGAGGAAGGTAGCTCACTGTGCGTCCTTAGTTGTTTTCAATGCATAACAGTGAGTGTGAGGGGTGCATACGCAGGATGGTGAGGTGATTCAGTACAGAGACAAAGAGATGGATAGGTTAGGGTGCAAGGGAAGTAAGGGTAAGGCTTACAAAGCAGAATGCTGGTGATGAGAAGAGAAGGGAAGCAGATTGAAGGTAACTGTGATGTGATACTCACTTTTGCTGATTGCAAAAGATCATTAAAGCATTTCCTGCATTGGATCCATGTGCATGAACACAAGGACCTTGCGCTGACCTCCTCAGTAATGCACAGCCAGGCTGCCTTGGTTTGCTGAGGAGGCTTCCTCCGGCCATCGGGAGGGAACAGAATCTCCCTGCGCCCTCTTACTCCCTCCACAGGAGCCTGGAGGGAGTCCTCAGTGAAGCGTGGAGCAGCCTTCAGTTTGGAAACACTCATTGTGGCCTTGGCACATTCAGACACCAGCAGAATCAAGAAATGAAAGGCTGAGGCTGCATGGGACCCTTAAAAACATCTGCACCAATGACGTCATCAGAGGCGACTAACAGACCCGACTCCAGTCATTGGACCGGCCAGCGGACCACTGCACTTAAGGGGCCAATTAAATTAAAATTTCAACTCGGGAGCGGATGCAGCCGGCAGCCGGTCTGGACCCCGCCCACCAGGCAACCCGACTCCAAGCCGTCTCCTCAATTAAATTCACGGCCTAAGTCTCGACACTGCAGGAGCGATTTTAACTCCCACCACTCGGTGGAAATGAGGGCAGTAGCGGAGTTATAATCGAGGTGATCGAGTTATCAGCCAACTTCCGTTCCACCACCATATGTCCACCTGCATCAGGCGGGAGCCTCATCAGTCTGTGCATATTGGGGTCCTATGGCATACATAGAACCCAGATGCAGTTTTGAGGGCCTGCTAGCAAAATGCACGACAGACACTCATTCAATAAAATCTGACGGTCAAGAGGAAGAGGCCCCAGAAAGATAAGTATAATGTTATTTTTCTGGAGTCAGAAGGAGCAGGAGTGTTCCTGAGGCTCCAATAAAATAATGTGGGCCACTGCCATCCCAGACTCGTACCTCACCCACCCCCATGATCAGCCTCCGCCACCCCCCAGCCTCTGGCCCGCCCAATATTACGCTGGCCAGCTGCAGCGGGACGTGTGTTCAGAATATGCAGCTCGCTGGCAGCATGTTAATGAGGCCCCACCCTCAAACTGGACTCGGCCTTCCGTCGGAGGAATCGGACAGGAGGCCTGCCTGAACTGCCCAATAATTAAAATGAGTGTCACCAGGGTATTTGTACATAGTTAAAACTGTTCCTGTCATCACTTGACATCCATACAAAGTTACTCCCATCAGGGGCTGCTGGATAGTGACCAGGACCGGCAACCCTTGCCAGACTTTTCCCTCTCTAGCCCAGATGGTCAAGCCAATTGTAACATCCTGGTTGGGCTCTGCTAACTGAAAACTGACCTGGTTTTGCACAGGAGATACTCCCTAGTCTAATTAATAGTACTTGCATTTATAGAGCGCCTTATTGTGTTGAAATGTCTCAAAGTGCTTCACATAATGCATTACCTTTTGGAATGCAGGGTCCGCTGTTATAATGGCTCAGTGATTCATTTGGACAAACTTGGTGTGTTGATCTTAACCTTTCCGGTGTACAGAAATGCACTGGCTGAAATCTTCAAATTTTGGCTTCTGTATATCTTAGGTTGGTGCCCACATGATGAATGAGTACTGACAGCAAACTGAAATATTGCTGTTCCTAAAATATCTTTAGGAGGAAGGAAAACCAACTCATTAGGATGAGCGGAAAGAATGACAGAAGCAGCCAATTTCCGTGCAATGTTAAAGACCGTCGGGAAGCATTTATCTGGCACTTGCATATAGTACCAGGCAGGCTGTAGGTGCAACAGATATGTGGTGTGGATGATTAGATGACAATCCTGTACCTTGTTATGAAGTAATCGACTTAGTTATTTTAAATCATAGTTTTCATGAATTTTGTCATGAGGTGTCAATGTTCATCAAATATTATCCCTCCCAAAAAAACTTAGTTTAAATTACCCAAATTACTATTTTTGTGATTTGCACTAACAGTATTCTTCTTCATCCTATTATCTGCTAAATGGCAAAACTTGCCATCTACAATTTCATCCTATATACAGGAAACTCTCGTTTAAACGGCACCTAAATATCCGGAATTCTCTATTAACTGGCAAAATTCTCACTCCGAAAACAACACCTCAATAACCGGAAATGTTGCCGAGTCCGAGTCTCCCGTGGTGGCCGAGTTAGTCAGTGGGGCTAGTTCTCCAAACTGCTCTACTCGGCTTCTTGGCACTGTCGGAAGTCCGAACACCTCATAACAGGAGTCTGACTCTCCCGCGCTGTATACAGTCGTTTACAGTATAAGTTTTGTTTTACTGTTAAGTAATTAAAGAGTTATGTATTACCCTCAACTGGCAGTACTGTACTTAATCAAGCATCTTCCACCATCCATTTAACACAACATTCTGTAGGTGAGTACCCAATTACTGTATACTGCACATTTCTTGATTTTTTTATTTTTGTTTGTTAAAAGTAGCCTCGGTAGATAACCCTCTCCATCATCCGGAATTTTTAATCAACCGGCAACACGCCGGTCCCATCAGTGCCGGATACCAAAGAGTTTCCTGTACATCAATTTACTAACAGGTTATGGAAGTCAGTTTATCCTGAATATAATCTGCACACACCCTTCAGAACATTGGAAGCAACTCCAAAACCACTGCCTCAAAATCCTTTGCCTTCTACTTATCCTGTGACAAAAAGTAAGCATTTTGTCTTGTTTTAGCTTGGTAGCAATCCCTTTAACTCTGCAGCAAATCACTGTCATGGTGTCAGCCATGGCTCAGTTGGTAGCACTCTCGCCTCTGAGTCAGGAAGGTTGTAGCTGGTGTCCTGGCCAATTTTTATCCCTCAACCAGCATCACTAAAACAGATCATCTTGTCATTATCACATTGCTGTTTATGGGACCTTGCTATGCACAATTTGGCTGCAGCGTTTCCTACATTATAAGAGTGACTACACTTTAAAAAGTACATAATTGACTGTAAAGCACTTTGGGATGCCCTAAAGTTGTGAAAGGCACTATACAAATGCAAGT
Organism: Somniosus microcephalus; assembly: GCF_052327205.1. NCBI lineage: Eukaryota > Metazoa > Chordata > Chondrichthyes > Squaliformes > Somniosidae > Somniosus > Somniosus microcephalus. The sequence goes on along the minus strand of NC_140993.1, from coordinate 40,679,339 downwards.
CTTTCAAGTTTTTCTTTATAAGGAAAACAGATTTTTCGATATGGTGAGGTTCTCATTGGAAGCATGTTGTGGTGGGACTTTCACCCTCTGGGATGACCCCACTGAATTTTGTAGGATCAACTTTATAATAATGATGAGGGTGGACTCATTAGAGCTCAATACTAGGGGGAAGGAGCAGAAGATTGGGCTCTATTCAATATTTAACTATCTGTAGCAGCTTAATGGGGCAGGCCCCTAATTTGGAGTAAGTTGGGAGTAAGGTACACTAATGTGCTGCAAAGGAGCATGTCTCAGGATGCTACAATGCGACATGAGGCCCCAAATCAGGTAAAGGAGGGACTGAATATTTGGAACAGAGGGATGGAGATTAAAGGACTGGTGCTGGCACAGTGAAAGGAGGTGGCATTGGCAGTCAATGCCACCTCTACCATTCCTTCCACAGCAACGCAATGCCAGTGGAAGTTCAACAACCTCACAAGAGCAGTCAAGGGAAGAGGAGGCACTGATATTATATCAACGCATAATAAGCATGTTTCCCATTTCTACCACCTTGTTCTTATTGTTTTGAATGTCATCTACAATTTTCCAGCAATGTGCATGAGGTACCAAAATACTCTTCACACCCACTTTTCCTTACCCTGCAAGTGTCCGTTCAAATACAACCAAAGATGAAGGCAAGTAGTACGAAGCTCGCATGATATGCAGTTGCTCCTTTCCTACACCTGTTATCCCCACCCCCACCCCCACCACCCATTAATCAAAACTTACTGACACCTGGGTTAGATTCCATGTGTTGGCAAACAAAGGGCCTTCATACAGCCTTATTCTTGTAGGAGAAACTGTCTGATAACTAATGTGCTGGACTGCTCCCCACAACCTACAGCCACAAACCCCATATGAGAAGGAAGCCCTGAAACTCTTGGATAGGCATTTGGGAGAAACAGTGGGAGATGTGGGGGATAGGAGATAGGAGAGGAGGAGTCAGATGCAGGTTAGTCATATGATTCATGTTCTCATGTCTGTTCAGTTACTGCAGCACACATATAATCTGTTATCACATTACATTGTTAATCATGTCATATGTTGTACTGAAAGTGCAGTGGCCATTTTAGTGGTTATCTACCCTTGCTGTACGCTTCTCTTTTTTAACCTCCTAGATGTGCCACGACAACAAACGGAGGAAAACCATCAAGTTGATCCTAGCCCAGCATCTCTTCACACACGCTGTCAATTTCTCCCTCCCAAGCGCCAGCCCAGTGGCACCCACCTAGGAGCAGGAGTAATTATTGAGCCTTTAATTATTGAGCCTGAGGGGTTCTCCGGGTGAAGCACAGAACATGAGTGAGCAGCAGGATCTGTGGCTTGAAGATGAGGCAGAATACATTTCGGTCAGGACACTTCTGCCCTTGTCTGATGAACCCTCTATACCCAGATCTCAGAAGTCCTGCATTTAAAAGAAAGATGCATATAAAGCATCAAACACATCTACAGGCAGTGGAGATGGTGTCTCCCAGAACAATCTGCAACATACCATCACCCCCCAACTCCACTCAAGAGAGAACTAAGGACAGTGATACATTCTAGAATGGAAGCTATAACTGTTGCCATGGATATCTTGGGTACCAGAGTGAAGAGGACTGTTTCCTCTCATCTCCAAGTGATTGTGACTGGAATCCAAACAAACATCTCTCAGGGCTTCAAGAATCTAATTGGTATCATTCAGGCATTATTTCCACTGATCTGTGGCCAACTAGAGCTAAAACCTGTAATGTATATACCTTTAAGAGGGGAACTACTTTTTACAGCTCATGTATACTGTAGTACCGGCAGTGACCACACCTGTATATAGCACTGAGTAGTAATCTGTACAGATCAGTTCCACTGTGAGCCACGTTGAGTAAACACCTGTTGTACCGTTTCTCCTGCAGTCTGTGTCTTATTATACACGGACACAACATTGGCGACAAGGCAAGTGCGAACCTACCTGCAACTCTGCATCACCTCCCGGGGATTCGTTCCTGGAGATCAGTGGATTGGAGGTCAAGGCCAGAGACTCGGGCGTTGACCACGGGCAACCGCCCAGTCATCCAGCAGAGACTCGAGAATTGCGGGGGAGGCTGTCGAGAGCCAGGCTTGGCTTTCCAGTCGAGGCGGTCCAGCGAAACGGGCTGGCAACAGGTAGTGCGCAGACCCTTCCCGGACAGCGGCGGGCTAGAGCCCGACCGAGCAGCACAGCAAAGGGCTGAGCAGCGTCGACGGGGGAGAGAGAGAGAGGGCAGAGCGCACAGGGCGCAGCCAGTGTTCAGGGGCTGAGCAGCGTCGAAGAGAGGGGGAGAGAGAGAGAGAGGGCAGAGCGTACAGGGCACAGCCAGTATTCAGGGGCCGAGCAGCGTCGGAGAGAGGGAGAGAGAGACGCACAGAAACCCGCGAGGTGCCGCCATTGCCATGAGGACCGCCGAGAGCGGCGTTGGCAGCAGCGCAGGAGAAGCGCATGAAACCTACAGGGCACCGCCATTGCCACGAGAACCGCCGGGAGCAGCGTTGGCAGCAGTGGGGGAGGAAGGAAAGCACGGGAGACGCCATTTTAAGCCATTTTAAACCACACCCAAAATGCCGAAGAGTGGCAGTATCACCGCATTTGACAATGAAGTTGAAGATTGGACTACATATGTCGAACGAATAGAGGTGTACTGCAAGGCAAATGAGGTGTCAGATGACAAGAAAGCGTCGGTATTGTTAAATTTAATGGGTGCAAAGACGTATGGTTTATTACGAAATCTAGTAACCCCAACGAAGACAATGGAAAAGAGTTTTGAAGACATAGTAACGACACTACAGGAACATTTAAACCCCACACCGCTGCTGATAGCAGAAAGATTCAAGTTTCACAAAGGGAACCAGCATAAGGATGAAAGCAATGCTGATTATTTAACAGAACTGCGCAAACTATCGAAACACTGCCAGTTTGGAGCGAGACTGGCAGATACCTTAAGGGACAAGTTTGTGTGTGGGCTTCAAAGTGAAGGAACCCAGAAACGGCTTTTATCTGAAAAGGACCTTATGCTGGAAAAGGCTTTCAGCATTGCGGTATCATATGAAGCAGCAGCACGGGGCGCTGCAGAGATACAACAGAGACGGCAAGAATATGGCACAAACGAAATGTCATATGGAACAGGGAAGTGCTATCGCTGCGGCAGAACAACACATGACCAGAATGATTGCTGGTTCAAAGACATAGGCCTAGAAATTCAGTGCCCTTAGCGCCGATTTTGCGGCGCTAGAGGGCCTAGCGCTGCAATTGGCGCCGGCGCCGAAATTGCCTGGGGCCCTTCCGCCGCGGTAGACCGGTAGCGCTGCGCCGGCACCGATGACGTCATCGGTGTGCGCAGCGTCCCGGTTGCCATGCCGACGGGCCCCAGCGCCGAAATTCAGTTGCGGCCGCCTCGCCCGTGGCAGCCGTAACTAAGACTCTGGCAACAGAGTCTTACATGACTTTGCGCCGGCGCATTAAAGGCCCCGCGGCGGCCGGCCGCTTTCCCGCCGGCCGCCTGGCCGCAGCTCCCTCCCCGGACTTCCCCCCCCCCCCCCCCCGGAACAGAAGCAAGCCCGGCACTTGTCCGAGGTGCCGGGCTCATTTTTAAAAAGATTTTCGCGGGCCGCGGCCGGGTGCAGGCAGGTCCTCCTTAAGGGAAGGAGGAGGCCTGCACTTCCCGAACCTGCCGCACCGCAGCGGGTGCCGCAGCGCCGGAATAGCGCCGAAATTCAGCGCGTTGCGCCAGTTTTCAGGCGCAAACAGCTCTCAGCAGCGCCGGCAGCCGTTTGGGCGCAGAACTATTGAATTTTGGGCCCGACCAGCGCGACTTAGCTCCGGCACTAACTTCCGGCGCTAAAGCCCTGGCTGCGCCAAAACTCAATTTCTAGGCCAAAGTGTGCAGACAGTGTGGAAAAGTAGGACACATAGCACGAGTCTGCAGGTCGGGAAAGAAAACCAGCAATAAGAAACCTACCAAAGGAAAGTACAAGAAGGTACATAAGATGACAGAGAATAGTTCAGACGAACAAAAGAGTGATAACGACTCTGAAAGCAGGGAACTGAGTTGTCTGAAACTACATAATGTGATCACAACGGACGATCACCGAGCCATTTGGGTCACGCTCAAGATAGCAGGAGTCCAGGTAAAGATGGAATTGGACACAGGATCAGCCCTAACAGTCATAAGCCGACGGGACTACGAGCGGCTATTCTCACACATACCCTTGAGAGACACAAAAATTATTTTGAAGACGTACACGGGGCAAAAAGTCTACCCCAAAGGAAAAATAAGGGTGACCGTTATATATAACGGTAAGGAAACACCAAAACTAGACCTGTATGTATTGCAAGATGGAGGACCACCATTACTGGGACGTGAATGGATCCGGAAAATACAACTGGATTGGCATTCCATACAGGCACTGACTGTGGCTGACAAAAAGGATGACGACGTCACACCTGGGCGACTGTCAAAGATCCTAACTGACGTGAAAGAAGTGTTCCAGCAAGGACTTGGAACACTAAAAGGCATGACAGCAACGATTAAAATTGAAGAAAACGCAAGCCCAAAATTTTTTAAGGCCAGACCGGTACCTTATGCGATCCGCCCAGCCGTTGAAGCAGAGCTGGAGAGTCTGCAACGTTCAGGTGTACTGTCCAAGGTAGACTGGAGCAAGTGGGCTACACCCATCATCCCTGTGATGAAAAAGTCGTTGAGCAGCACGCCTGGGGAACCAAGGAAGGTTCGCATCTGTGGGGACTTTAAGGTAACAGTGAACCCGGTCCTTCACACCATACAATATCCACTTCCGCGGATTGAAGATATTTTCACCTCGCTATCTGGAGGGAAACGCTTCACTAAGATTGATCTGGCCCAGGCGTATCTGCAAATGGAGGTAGAAGAAGCATCAAAAAAATACCTCACAATCAACACCCATAAAGGTCTCTACCAATACAACCGGCTGGTATTCGGGGTAGCATCAGCTCTGGCTATTTGGCAGAGGGCAATGGAACAAGTCCTGCAAGGGATCCCAGGGACCCAGTGTTATTTGGACGACATCCTGGTCACGGGCGAAAATGACAGTGATCACCTTGCCAACCTGGAGCAGGTGCTCACTAGATTGCAGGAATATGGGCTCTGAGCTAACCGCCCCAAATGCGAGTTTTTTAGAAAACAGATCTCGCATTGTGGCCATGTTATCAATAAAGAGGGGTTACATAAGTCCCCTGAGAAGATTGAGGCAGTAGTCAAGGCTACAGCACCGGAAAATGTGTCACAACTGAGGTCGTTCCTCGGGCTGGTAAACTACTACCATAAGTTCTTGCCAAATTTGTCTACAATACTACACCCACTGAACACCCTACTGCAAACTGGGGTGCCATGGAAATGGAGTGACGAATGTAGACGAGCTTTCCAGAAGAGCAAAACACTAATCACATCGAAAGAGGTATTGGCCCATTACAACACAGCATTACCAATTCGGTTGGCATGTGATGCGTCACCCTACGGCATTGGAGCGGTGCTGTCGCACAAATTCTCGGACGGCTCAGAGAGGCCAATAGCCTTTGCGTCACGATCACTAACCTCAGCCGAGCGTAACTACGCCCAGATTGACAGGGAGGCCCTCAGCCTAGTGTGGGGAGTGAAAAAGTTCAATCACTATCTGCACGGGCAGAAATTCACATTGCTGACTGGTCACCAGCCTCTTGTCTCCATTTTTAATCTGAAGAAGGGCGTTCCGGTGATGACTGTGCAACGACTACAAAGATGGTCACTTTTTCTAGGGGCGCACCACTATGAGATTGAATATAAGGGCACGAAACAGCATGGAAATGCTGATGGGCTATCACGCCTGCCACTGCCTACTGCGGAGGAAGCAGCAGCAGTGGATCCTGTCAAAATATTCCATTCGACTATAGTTGAATACCTACCAGTGACTAACGCTTGTATCGAAAAGGAAACCCGAAATGACCCGACACTGTCTCCGGTATATGATTTGACGGTGAAGGGATGGCCAGCACATGGCGACTCACTGTTGCCAGCATTCTCAACAAGGAGAGAGCAGCTGTCAGTGTGCCGGGGGACCTTGATGTGTGGATCCCGAGTGGTAATTCCACCCAAGTTAAGGGATAGAGTGCTCAATGAGCTTCATGAGGGTCATCTGGGAGGGGTAAAAATGAAAAGCCTAGCCAGGGCTTATGTGTGGTGGCCGGGAATCGATAAACAAATCGAGGACCTGACCAAGAGCTGCTCAGGATGCCAGAACGTCCAAAATGCACCACCACAGGCCCCTCTACACCCATGGGATTGGCCCTCATCTCCATGGCAACGGGTGCATATTGATTTTGCTGGTCCATTCATGGACTCAATGTTTTTAATAGCCGTGGATGCGCACTCGAAATGGCCTGAGGTCATCAAAATGTCCTCCACCACCACGGAGAAAACTATTGCAGTCCTACGGACCATTTTTGCCAGGAATGGCTTGCCAGAACAGATTTGCTCCGACAACGGACCACAGTTTGTGTCCGTACAGTTCCGGAGGTTCTTGAAAAAGAATGGGGTAAGGCATTGCACATCCGCCCCGTATCATCCAGTCACAAATGGATTGGCTGAGAGGTTCGTACAAACCTTTAAGAAGGCAATAAAGGCTATGTACAATGACAACATTCTGCTGCAGCACAAGGTGGACAATTTCCTGTTTGCCTACCGGAATGGGACACATGCAGTCACCAACCAGGCCCCAGCCATGATGTTCTTTAACCGAAGGTTAAGATCTCGCCTGGATTTGCTCAGACCAAATGTACGAAGAGATGTTGAGAGTAAGCAATTCCAGCACATCCATGAGAAGCCAACAAGGAGCTTCAATGTAGGGCAACCAGTCTTGGCCCGCAACTACCGAACAGAAAAATGGCAGCCAGGAACGATATGCACATGGCAGGGCCCACTAATTTACACAGTGGACGTTGGGGAGAGCATCGTGAGACGCCATGCTGACCAGATCCTAGAGTCACAGGAACAAGTCAACCCCATGCCTCGCCCATACGTACCTGGTGATGAACCCGACGTACAGGTCGCATCTACCCCAGAAACAGTAGCATCGGAAGCTGATGAACCAACCGACGACAGGGGGCCAGAATCGCCTCCGCACCAAGAGCAAGACACTCGGGAAAGGTGCTATCCAGAAAGGATCAGGAAGCCTCCCCAAAGACTGAATATATAAATAGACTATTTTCAGCTAATGTTGCATGTTAAAAGTGTTCATTGTAATTAGTTCGATATTTAATTGTTAAATGAGTGTTATGGTACTTTTAATCTAAAAGGGGAGGAATTGTAATGTATATACCTTTAAGGGGGGAACTACTTTTTACAGCTCATGTATACTGTAGTACCGGCAGTGACCACACCTGTATATAGCACTGAGTAGTAATCTGTACAGATCAGTTCCACTGTGAGCCACGTTGAGTAAACACATGTTGTACCGTTTCTCCTGCAGTCTGTGTCTTATTATACACGGACAGAACAAAACCCAATACTAATGGATAGGCAGGTAGATATCCATGATGATGCCTCTCTCAGGACAGCACCACGTGTCCTCCTTCCAACCTCCTCAGATGTCTTTACATGTGACAGCAAACAGCCAGGGTAAGGCTTGCATTGTAATGGCAGATGAGACACAGCCTACACAGGTTCCCAGAGGGCCTCAGCATTTACAAGAAAGATGGATATAAAGCATCAAACACATATACAGGCAGTGGAGATGGTGTTCTAGAACAACCTACAACATACCACCACACCCCGACCCCACTCAAATCAAAGGCTTGGAGATGATCACCAACCAGCCACTTCATACCTTTCTGCCACTTAGGGAGCACATAATTACTGGCATCAGGGTACCACATTGTGTAAAGCAAAAGTACAATGATCTTGTTGCATTAAAGAAGTGGTTGTACTACTGTGATGTCTGCAGAGTTTTTGACTAGGTGGTGGAGTGCCTTGGGTGATGCAACAGAAATGAAGGGAGGTGAAACATGTTTCTGATAGCCAAATATTGGCAGAACAATAACTTGTTTTTGGAAAGGGAAAGCATGGAGACAGGACTTTCTTGAAGTGGGCGGTGATAGCAATTAGGTGACAGTATCTCCAATTAGTTGTGCTCAAATATATCTTGCAGCCAGCAAAGGGTTGTGTCATAAATTGCAACTTCTCCAAGAAGTAACTCAGGAAGTACTACTGGATGGCCAGCTGAGGGTGCCGTCCGAGGAGTATAAATACTCAGGCGTGGGCCCAACTTGGCCAGAGACAATCTGGAAACAGGAAGCTAGTGACTACGAACTAGACCTCCATGTTTTGTTACAAGTCGATTAAAGCCTTGCTTTATGTTCAACCAAGTGCGTAGTGAGTCTTTATTACGTCAATTTAATCGACTTGTTATCATCTCCACGCTTTCGGTGATTCAGAACAACCAGCTGCAACTCGAACCGCAGAAAGTGACTTGGGCAAGAAACTGATCCATCATGGAAAAACTCCTTAGACCCGCTCGTCTCGACCTTGACCAGAATGCACCTGCGGCAGCGAAGGTATGGAAGCATTGGTTTCGTACCTTTAGCAACTTTCTTGAAGAATGTGGGGCGGATGCCCCTAATAAGTTACGAATGCTTATTAACTACGTATCCCCTCATGTGTATGATTATATTGAGGACTGTATAGACGACGACGCTACTATCCAAATTTTACAGCAGCTATATGTCAAGTCCCCGAATGAAATCTTTGCTCGACACCTACTGGCCACAACTCGGCAGCAGCCTGGGGAATCACTCGATGAATTCCTCCAGAAACTTCACAGGCTCAGCAAAGATTGTAACCTTAAAGCGGTTACAGCTGAACAGTAACAAGAGGAACTAATCCGCGATTCCTTCATCAATGAGATTGCGCTCCCTTTTATACATCAGCGCCTGCTGGAAAATAAAACCCTCAATTTACGGGCTGCTTATGACCAGGCGTGTTCCCTGGACTTGGCCAAGAAGAATGCAGACACTTATCTCCCACCACGTGCACGGGCGGCAGCTATCACCCTTAATAAGTCTTTCGATAAGTCTCAGGCGGATGCCCCCGCTGATGATGACTCTACTCTAACGGGCGACGACCCTACCCTAGAGGCCTTCGCTGATGACGACCCCGCCCTAGCAGCATCCTGGCAATCAGGAAGAAAGTGTTTCTTTTGTGGAGGTACGTTCCATTACAGAAAATTTTGCCCAGCTCATAATACGACCTGCAATCATTGCAGCAAGAAAGGACACTTTTCCAAGGTATGCCAGTCACGGGCCTCTGCTAATAAGAAAGGCTGCTCCCCTAAAGTATACCGGTCGAGAGCTCCTGTTAGCTTCACAGCTGCTATCTATGGAGCTGCTCCTCCCCCGAGAACGACTGCTAAAGCTACAGCTGCCGAAGGAAAAATTGCCCCTCCTCCCATCACAGCTGTTTTTCCCCAAAGTTTGTCCCATGCAGCCATGAAGGTTTTAGTAAATGGGCACACTCTAGTCGCGCTAATCGACTCCTGCAGCTCTGACAGCTTCATTAGTAAGCGGGCTGTCAGCAGGTTAAAACTGCGCATTTATCCCTCGGACAGGGAGATTGCAATGGCTCTGACGACTCTGACCACCAATTCTTCTGGCTTCTGTCTTGTCAACCTCATCCTCAATGGTCGCACGTATCCCTCCGCCCGGCTCGGAGTACTCGAAAACTTATGCAGCGATGTGCTTCTGGGACTGGACTTCCAGAAGCAGCACAAAAGACTCACCTTTGCGTTTGGAGGATCGAAGCCGGAGCTTACCATTTCTAAGGTGCCATTTTGTGCACTCTCGGCGGCCTTACTCGGTGAGCCCTCCCTGTTTGCCAATCTCTCCCCTCGCTGTAAACCCATAGCCACCAAATCGCGGCACTTTAGCCAAGACGACCAAGCATTTATCGAGGCAGAAATCTCTCGCCTTTTAGCTGACGGTATTATCGAGCCGTGTTCATCTCCCTGGCGGGCTCACGTCGTCATTGTGAAAAACCCTTTAAAACAACATAAGAAACGTCTGTGTATTGATTATTTGCAGACTATTAATCAATATACCGATCTGGATGCCTACCCGCTACCACGCATAGATGACATGGTCAACAACCTTGCCAAATACAAGGTATTTTCAACCTTCGATTTAAAGAGCGTGTACCATCAGGTACCGCTGAAAGACTCTGACAAAAAGTATACGGCCTTTGAGGCCAATGGTCGGCTTTATCAGTTTCGTCGCCTTCCATTTGGGGTCACCAATGGGGTGGCCGTCTTCAAACGGGCAATGGATGGCCTAGTCCGGCAAGAGAACTTGACGGACACCTTTCCGTATTTAGACAATATCACCATTGCCAACCATGAGCAAAAGGAGCATGACGCCAATCTTCAGAGATTTTTTGACGTTCTCCGTCGTCGCCACTTAACGTTAAACGAATCCAAATCGGTGAAATCGGTGCCATCAGTGAACATTCTTGGCTACTGGGTGGGCAATGGTGTTATTAAACCAGACCCAGAGCCACTTTGTCCACTTCAGGAGCTCCCTCCCCCTACAAATCTCGGCTCCCTTCGTCGGGCACTTGGCATGTTTGCTTATTACGCAAAGTGGATACCTCACTTCTCCGATAAAATACAGCCCCTGCTTCATGCGAAGTCTTTTCCATTGGAAGCAATGGCTATTTCTGCCTTCAACCTCCTCAAACGACAGCTGGAGAAAGCCACGCTTCGCTCCATTGACGAAAACCTTCCTTTTGTGGTCGAATGCGATGCATCGGAGGTGGCGATCTTGGCTACCTTGAATCAAGGTGGTCGACCCGTGGCATTCCTATCCAGAATCTTGCAGGGTAGCGAGCTCCATTACCCCCCCCCCATCGAGAAGGAGGCTACAGCCATCATCGAGGCTGTACGCCAATGGAGTCATTTTCTTGCTCGGCGTCATTTCACGCTCATAACTGACCAGCGCTCCGTGGCCTTCATGTTGGATAACTGGAAGCGCACGAAAATCAAAAATAATAAAATTCAACTCTGGAGGATGGAGCTGGCCGCCTTTGGATATACAGGTAGACTACCTTTTATCCGAACTTCCGAAAACCGAAACCCTCTAAAAACCGAAGGTTTCTTCGTTCAGCGTAAGTCGTGCGCACGACATGACCAGAGTGACGCACGACTCCAACCCCCGCCGACGACCCCCCGCGGACCCCCCCGTGGATCCCCGCCGACCCCGACCCCCGACCCCCCCGCCGACCCCGACTCCCGCCGACCCCCCCGCCGACCCCCACCGCCGACCCCGACCCCCGCCGACCCCCCCACCGACCCCTCCGCCGACCCCGACCCCCACCCGCGACCCCCCGCCGACCCCCGTCGACCCCGACCCCCGCTGACCCCCACCGCCAACCCCGACGACCCCCACCCCCGACCCCCCGCCGACCCCCCCGCCGACCCACCCCCGACAAATTTCCCAGTCTTATAAAATACCTTCCGAAATCCGAAATTTTCCGAAAACCGAAACACGGCTGGTCCCGAGGTTTTCGGATAAAGGATAGTCTACCTGTACTATCCGTTACTGACCCGGCAAACAGAATGTGGCCCCAGATACCTTCACACGGGCATTTTGTTCTTCAATGTCAACGTCAACTCTGGCGGATCTGCATATGGACTTATGCCATCCTGGCGTTACCCGTATGTTGCACTTTGTGCGCTCCAAAAATCTACCATTCTCAACGGAGCACATAAAGAAAACATGCTCCTCCTGTAGGATTTGTGCAGAATTGAAACCACAATTCTCCCACCCATCAGATGGCTTACTCATACATGCAATGCAGCCTATGCAGAGGCTCAGCATAGACTTTAAAGGGCCATTGCCTTTGTCGACACGGAACACCTACCTACTTATGATGGTAGACGAGTATTCACGCTTTCCCTTTGCCTTCCCCTGTCCTAATATGCTTACCTCTACAGTAATTAAATGCCTCAATCAGGTCTTTTCCCTTTGCGGGGCGGCCAATTTTATCCACACGGATCGGGGTCCCTCATTTATGTCGAGTGAACTTAAAGGTTATCTCTGCCAACGGGGAATCACCTTGAGTAAGATGACACCATATCACCCAATCGGCAACGGACAGGTTGAACGATACAATGCCATCATCTGGAATGCTGTCCGTCTGGCACTGAGGTCACGCAACCTACCAGACCAGCAGTGGGAAACTGTGCTCCCTGATGTGTTACACTCTATCAGGTCTCTTCTCTCCACATCCACTAATGTCACGCCTCATGAGCGATTCTTCAAGTTCCAGCGTCGCTCTACACATGGGGCATCTCTACCGTCATGGTTGGTGGCTCCAGGCCCTGTGCTACTCCGGAGGTTCGTCTGATTTGCCAAGAACGACCCTCTCGTTGACGAGGTGGAGTTAATGGAGGTAAACCCCACGTATGCGCACGTGCGGTACCCTGATGGCCGGGAGTCCACCGTCTCGCTCAGAGATCTGGCTCCCTGCCCAACCGGTCACACGGGCCCGAATGATGAAGGATCCCACGACGATGATGTCAACACTCCGCACCCCTATGAAGATGATGCCCTACCTGGGACATCGAGGGATCTGCCGGCAGTGCCACCGGATCAACTCAGGGAGCCGAACGCTCCCCGTAGGATGGCCACCCAAAATCAGGACGCCGGACAATCTCCGGCTATGACCCAGGATGAGGCCAGCTCTGCGCCTGTGGGGACACGCACCCGGAGTCATGATATTCCCAGCCTTCCACAGGACGATCAAGACGACGCAGACTCTACCGACTTACCGGTATGGGCCAAGCGACCCAGGGACCAGGACACGGTCCGGGAGACATGCCTTCCAGTCACAAGCAGAAAGCTGAACGACTATGGCTATTTTTGGTCTGCCTAGTCCGTTAAAGGAAGACTGGACTTCCAAACCTTTTAGGGAGGAAGAATGTCATAAATCGCAACTTCTACAAGAAGTAACTCAGGAAGTACCACTGGACGGCCAGCTGAGGGCGCCATCCGAGGAGTATAAATACTCGGGCGTGGGCCCAACTTGGCCAGAGACAATCTGGAAACAGAAAGCTAGTGACTACTAACTAGACCTCCATGTTTTGTTACAAGTCGATTAACACCTTGCTTTATGTTCAACCAAGTGCATAGTGAGTCTTTATTACATCAGGTTGTACTTACAAACTCATCCTGCAGCAGGTCCTCACTCTGCTACCCTAGTTCTCCTTCCTCTTCTTCTTCCAGAGTTTCTATGAGGGGCCTCTTTGAAGAGCAAAGTTGCGCAACATGCAGAACAGAACCATGATCCTTGACATCCTGATTGCTCCCTCAATCAATCGAGGCACCTGAAATTTGCCTGCACAATGCCAATGGCCTACTTGATTATTATCCTGGTGGCACCATGGACCTCATTGTAATGGTGCTCAGCTGGTATCCTTGCAACCCAACTGGTGCCATCAGCCACTACTGCAGACGATAGCCCTGATCTCCAAGGATCCACCCAGATACTTGTCTTTCTGCACCAAAGAGTGGTGATATGGTGGACTGCCTCAAAATGAATGAACTGTGGCAGCTTCCACGAAAGTGAGCACTATTTTGTCGTTGTGGTCCAGAACCATCAAATTCCATTCAGTGAATGATAGCCTTTCCTGTTCAATTAGTTGATTGGATTGTGAAAAGTAGCACAATGGCACGTGGGTGCAATTTCTCGTACCTTGCACTTTGGGGAGTCCTGGTACACGGTAATTGTGCAGGGGCACTGTTGCGCCTATGATAAATATTATCGTGAAACAAAGATGCTGGCCAGTTCCAGCAATCAATGCATCTTGCAATGCCTGATGTAACGGTGCAAAACCAATTGATTAATTTTGCAAATTTCTCCAGAAGCTGCCTGAAATGACCCTATGGCAAAGTAATTGTGGATGGTGGTGACCTTTAAAGACACTGAATGACATTTGGCATAACGCATAATGCTTCCAGAATGAGACAGAGGGGATAAATTTCCACGGGAGTTTTCTAACTTCAGCGGAAGAGCTGCGAAAAATCCCATAAAATAACGTTAGCAAGGTTACAGGGGATGAGCAGTAGAACCCCCTGCGGAGGTTCACCCCTGTAACCTTCACACGCACTGCTTGTTGGTTCAGCTGAAGGCAGGACTGCTTTAGTCTATATATGCAAGTGCAAGGTTACCTGCAAGTGGGGGCCAGATGTGCCCCTGTGCTGCCTAATGAGCAGGTTCTCCCTGTGTCCCTGTTCCTCATCCTCATTTTCTTTCCCCAAGGAACAAAGATAAAGGGGTAATCATAATGGAGAGGCCATTGCCCCCTCCATGGAATGTGATGTAAGAAAACTACTAGGCACTTGGTCTAAGCGTTAAAGAAAGCTTTAATCAACTGTTTTACAACATGGAGGTCTAGTTGTGTCCTTCACTAGTTCCTGTTAAGAATGTCCTGCACAAGCTGGGCCCGTGCTCGAGTATTTATACTCTCCCTGAACAGCGCCACCCACAGGCCACTCAGTATTATTTCATAAGTCTTTCTTTCATGAATGACTGATGCATGTCAAAATATTTGAGAGAAAAAATGGGAGCCCCCAGAGGACAAGGCGGAAAAGTTAACACAGCAGTAAGCTTCTTGATAAAAGCAACACAAAAAAGCAAAACTGGTCGTCCAGCACCAAAGTTACAACAATTTAAAGTTGCAGTGACATATAACTTGAAATCAGTTTCCAGCTGTTGGCAGCTGCGTGGCACCGCTGAACACCTATTACATAATTGTGTAAGACGTTTAAATTCACCTTTGTCCTTTAACCCATCCAACAATTTCCAAAGTTCAAACCCATGGAACAGGCAACACAAAACACCAGGATACGAGAATAACTTTCTTTTTACTTAAAATCAACAAGAGGTTACAAGTAAGTTCACACAAAACTGTTGCTTATAGTACTCCCGATTATATCTAAGCATACACAGGTTTATTCCCTTATTTAAGATCAAGCGATAATAAGCCAACACTACGTACTAACACCAGCGAATGGTCAATCCGGCAGTGACTGGGCGAATGATTTCTGGCAACTGACCAGGTCACCTCCCCCAAATGCAGCCCCGAGTGTCTTTAAAGCAGCATCTCTTATACCCTAAAAACCTGGGCAGGCTCCTCAATGCGTTTGTGTCCCAAACTGTGTGGCAAATGGTCGGCAGTTGTTTTCCTCTTATCAGTGGGCCCCAAGGCCCTTCACACCATTTGCCTTCACAAAGATGTTCCTGTCTTTGTTATGCCCAACCGTTTGTTCCCGCTCAGGGTCTGTCATTTCCTTATCCGATTAACAGCTTTCGTACAAAGTTCCCACAGGAACCAACCTCTCAACCTCTCGAATCATGCTGGGATATTAAATTTGGTCAACTTTTTAAGTTTGGTCAAGGTTTCGCAAATTCTTACAGCAAATGGCTTATTCTTACAACTGGCTCTTAGTGCTGGGCGGGTCAGAGGTGCAGATGTTGGACTTATCAGTCATTTAAATGTCAAGCCAGCATTTCAATTTTATTTAATTCTGGACACCAAAAAATATTTGGGTGGATGCTTCTGGCCAGTGACATCACTTCCAGTGGCAGATCACAAATTACGCCGTTATGGGCTGAGACATAGAATAATCCATCGCAGCCCCAGTTTCCAACCTTGCCTGCTCAAAACCGCATGAAAGCAGGTGGAACTAAATTGGGAAAGCTAGACCGAGGAGTTTGAAGAAAGTCAGAATCATGTCCCCAGTCTAATTCGATGGAAATGTTGCAAGTATTTTTTTTCCATCTACTAAGAGCTGTAGGGTTGCAAGAAGCCACATTCAAACAAAAGCATCTGGATGGTTTGTGTAGTTACTATTACAAATTTTGGGGCGTCACTTAAATCTTCTCCCAGTTCAGTGTCACCCAGTGTCTCCCGTCAGTAGACTTTGGCCTCGATATTAACACACCCCTCGCCAACCCCCACCGCACCCCCTAACGATGAGCGGGAGAGAATTGGAGGGGGGTAATTAAAAATTTTAAAATGGGGAACATGTCCCCAACCCGGCGCATACGTGCCCGCCACCATTTTAACACTGACGGGTTTCGTGGCGTGCGAGTGTGTCGCTGTGGAGAGACTGCCCACTTCATTAACATATTTAAATCAGGCTCCCACAGTGCAATTTGGAGCCTGATTTAAATTTAACAGTTGCCGCGCTGGTTTCCCAGGGCTCAGAAAACCCATCAGGGCAAGGGAGGTGGGAGCTGTCGGCTCAAGAAGGTAAGTGTCTTTTACAGCACTGCTTGTGGGCCAGGTAGAGCAGGACTGCTCCCCCAATCCCTCCACCCCGACTTCGCAAGAAAGCCTTCGGCCTCCCATCTGCAGATCCCAGCCTTTCTCTCCCCCCTGCTGCAATCGCAGAGCTTCCCCTGCCCACCACCCCGCCCCCCCCCACGCACCAATCTCTGGCCTTCTCCATTCCCGCAATGGCATTTCTGTTCCCTCTTCACCCGCAAGCCCCGATCGCTGGCCTTCCCCCCTCCCGATTGCCTGCAATCATCCCCAAGGGTCCCCAGCTGCAAGCTCCTGCCGATGGTTTTCCCACCCGACAACCGGCCAGGCTGTCAACTGGATAATGTATGTGCTGCCATGTGCATTTCACCTATCTTCTGAGAGGCAGACTGACTAACACATTTGTGAGGTAAGGGGAACTTAAATAAAAATCTATGAGTTGGTTTATTTAACAATCAATTAGCCAACATAGAGGGTAACACTTATACTAAATGTCACCTTACTTTGTCTTAATTCAGTACTGCTCCTCCTAACATAGAAAGTAACACAACCGACCACATCGTCCCTGTAAACAGGTTTAATTTAAGTTTTCCAGTCAGTAACTCCTCTGAACCTGATCTTATGAGGAGAGATTGAATAGACTAGGCCTATATTCTCTAGAGTTTAGAAGAAAGAGAGATGATCTCATTGAAACATACAAAACTCTTACAGGACTTGACAAGGTAGATGCTGGGAGGATGTTTTCCTCTGACTTGGGCGTCTAGAACCAGGAGTCACAGTCTCAGAATAAGGGGTCGGCCATTTAGAACTGAGGTGAGGAGAAATGTCTCCATTCAGAGGGTGGTGAACCTTTGGCATTCCCTACCCCAGAGGGCTGTGGAGGATCAGTTGTTGAGTATATTCATGACAGAGATCGATAGATTTTTGAATATTAAGGGAATCAAGGAATATGGGAACAGTGCAGGAAAGTGGAGATCTTATTGAATGGCGGAGCAGGCTTGAAGGGCCAAATTGCCTACTCCTGCTCCTATTTCTTATGTTCTTATGGCTGGGGGAAGTTCCAGAGATAGGGAGGCATGAAGATATGGAGGGATTTAAACACACTGATGAGAATTTTAAATTTGAGGTCGTTGACCCGAAATGCTAACTCTGGCCGGAATTTTCAGAGGTAAGAATGGGTGGGTTGGAGGCGTGGGGGGAAGTGAAAGTTGAAAAAATGTGAACCCCGACCCCAACTCGCCTCCAACCCGCCCACTTTCACCTTTCACTCAGGCAGGACGGGGGGCGGCGGGGGGCAGGCTGCCAACCCGCTGCCAAGAGGCGTTTAAAAAAAATTATTTTCTGGGCTCTGGGCGTTGCTGGCAAGGTCAGCATTTATTGCCCATCCCTAATTGCCCTTCAGAACCTGACAACACAGAGGCAGTGGAGCAGTTGAGAGAGGTGGTGGAGAGGTTAGTGCCGGGTGTCATTGGCATACATGTGGAAGCTGTCCCCATGTCTGCGTGATGCTGCCAAGGGTCTGCATGTAGATAAGGAAGAGGAGGGGGCCAAGGGTGGATCCTTGAAAGTCTCCGGACATGATGGTGCAGGGATGGGTAGAGATCCTCTTGCTATGATTAGATAGTCAAGAGTGGAACCTAGCGAGGGTAATCCCACAGAGCTGGACAACAGAGGAAAAGCTTTGGAGGATGAGGAGAGATAATACACCACTATCACAATCATAAAGAATATTGTACGTGACTTTAATTTAAGGATAGTTTGATGCTGTGTGAGTGGTGAAAACCTGATTGGATGGATCAAAACAGGGAGACAACAGCACAGTCAAGGATAGAGTCATGGGGGAAAAATTCAGTTGTTTGCGCCTCCCGTTAGCGCCTTAAGAGGGCGCTAATGGGGCGCAAAACAACTAGTGCCCGGGTGCGGCGATGTTTGCGCCGCTCGCAAAATTAACGAGACATTTTGCGGTGGCGCTAAACACTACCGCCACGACCTCCTGCGCCGACAGATTGTGATGTCAGTCGAGTGCGCAACGCCCCGTTAGCGCCCCGGACCAGATATTGAGTGGCGCCCCCTGCCTTACCGCCTGCCGCTAGCAACGACAGGTTGAGGGGAGCGTTATGCTGTCAGAAAGGGACTAGGGGAGCGCTATTTAAAGGCGACCGCTTCCTGCCTTTTTTTGTCAGTGACATTTTTGCACCACGCATTCTGAGAGAGAGAGAGAGAGAGAGAGACTTCTGGAGAGATTCAATGCTGTGTGAAGGAGTTTTGAGTACTGAGCAGCACTTTGCAGGTTTATTCTGATTTGCCCTTCCTTGCTTCGCCAGCGCTCTGAGGTAGCACCTCACTCCTCGGCCTTTGCGCCTTAAGACAGGTGTGAAGCGCCTGACTTAGCGCTCCAATCACCTCCAGGGGCGATAAAAGCCAAGTTTGCTGTCGGAGGCAATAATTAGCGCCAGGCGCTAAACTTTGCGCACGGCCGATAATGGCGCCCCAAGCGGGGCAATACTGAATTTTTCCCCCATAAAGTCATAGGGCTAGATTTTCAGTATAGACAGTTTTGGGGCGCTAACCTTAGCGCCCGCCCCAAAGTAGCGCCCCGTTGCCGGAAATTCAGTGGCTTCGCCCTAAGAGGTTGGTGGAGCGCTAAAAGAGGCATTCCACTACTATCTTTAGGCGCTAAGCCGGCGGTGCAGAGCGCAGCGCCCGGCAGACACTCTGGTGCCAGTGAGCTCTTAAAGGAGATGAGGAGGAGGAGGAGGAGGAGGAGGAGGAGGAGATAAATACACCGTTCACAACAACACACTGGATCCTTCCACACAACACATGCAGACTGCCATTTATAGTGCAGGAGGAGTGCCCTTTAATTTGCGCTCCCCAGGGTGTGTTGCGTTCCATTTTACAAACGCTCTGGACGCCAGCCGCAGAATGGGGCGGTCCGACTGAAGTTTGGATTCGGGGCGGCCAAAGGGCGTTGCACGAGGATGTGACGTCATTTTCTGCGTGCGCATCCGGGCGGCCGCTAAACTTTGCGCCGGCGCTAACGGGCAACTTAATTTGGGGCGGGGCGCAAACTGCGCTGCGCCCGGGCGCTACACGAATAGCGCCCGAAAATCACTTCTCTTAAGGCGCTAACTGCTGGCGCAAGCAACTGAAAATCTAGCCCATAGAGTTGTACAGCACAGAACGAGGCCCTTCGGCCCATCGTGTCCACGCCGGCCATCAAGCCCTGTCGATTCTAATCCCATTTTCCAGCACTTGGTCCGTAACCTTGTATGCTATGGTGTTTCAAGTGCTCATCTAATTGCTTCTTGAATGGTGTGAGGGTTCCTGCCTCTACCACCCTTTCAGGCAGTGAGTTCCAGATTCCAACCACCCTCTGGGTGAAAAAGTTTTTCCTCAAATCCCCTCTAAACCTCCTGCCCCTTACCTTGAAACTATGCCCCCTGGTTATTGACCCCTCTACTAAGGGGCAACGTTCCTTTCTATCTACCCTATCTATGCCCCTCATAATTTTGTACACCGCAATCAGGTCCCCCCTCAGCCTTCTCTGCTCTAAGGAAAACAACCCGAGCCTGCCCAGTCTCTCTTCATAGCTGAAGCGCTCCAGCCCAGGTAACATCCTGATGAATCTCCTCTGCATCCTCTCCAATGCAATCACATCCTTCCTATAGTGAGGTGACCAGAACTGCACACAGTATTCCAGCTGTGGCCTAACTATCGTTTTGTACAGCTCCATCATAACCTCCCTGCTCTTATATTCTATGCCTCGGCTAATGAAGGCAAGTATCCCATATGCCTTTTTAACCACCTTAGCTACCTGTCTTGCTGCCTTTAGGGATCTATGTATATGCACACCAAGGTCCCTCTGATCCTCTGTCCTTCCTAGGGTCCTACCATTCATTGTGTATTCCCTTGCCTTGTTAGTCCTCCCAAAATGCATCACCTCACACTTTTCAGGGTTAAATTCCATTTGCCATTGATCTGTCCATCTAACCAAACAGTCTACTCTATATTGTCCTCTAGCTTGAGGCTTCCCTCCTCGCTACTTACCACTCCACCAATTTTCGTGTCAGCTGCGAACTTACTGATCATATCTCCTACATTCATATCTAAATCATTAATGTACACTACAAACAGCAAAGGACCCAGCACCGATCCCTGCGGTACACCACTAGACACAGGCTTCCAGTCACAGAAACAACCTTCGACCATCACCCTCTGCCTCCTGCCACTAAGCCAATTTTGGATCCAAGGTTCCAAATTGCCCTGGATCCCATGGGTTCCTACCTTCTTGATTAGTCTCCCATGTGGGACTTTGTCAAAAGCCTTACTGAAGTCCATGTAGACTACATCAACTGCACTACCCTCATCCACACACCTAGTCACCCCCTCGAAAAATTCAATCAAATTGGTTAGACATGATCTCCCCCTGACAAAGCCATGCTGACTATTCTTGATTAATCCTTGCCTCTCCAAGTGGAGGCTAATTCTGTCCCTCAGAATTTTTTCCAATAATTTCACTACCACTGATGTTAGGCTCACTGGCCTGTAATTCCCTACTACCCTTCTTGAATAATGGTACTATGTTAGCTGTTCTCCAGTCCTCTGGCACCTGCCCTGTGGCCAGAGAGGTTCTGAAAATTTGTGTCAGAGCCCCTGCAATCTCCTCCTTTGCCTCACACAGCAGCCTGGGATACATCTTGTCTGGGCCTGGGGATTTATCCACTTTTAAGCCCACTAAAACCGCTAGTACCTCCTCCCTCTCAATACTAATTTGTTCAAGTATATCACAATCCCCCTGCCTGATTTCTATGCCTACATCGCCCTTCTTCATAGTGAACACAGATGCAAAATATTCATTTAAAACCTCACCTACATCTTCCAGCTCTACACACAGATTGCCACTTTGGTCCCTAATGGGCCCTATTCTTTCCCTGGTTATCCTCTTGCCCTTAATATACTTATAAAACACCTTGGGATTTTCCTTTATTTTGCCCGCCAGTGTTTTTTCATGAGAAGGTCTGGGAGAGCAAAGTGGGAGATAAGATGGGACCATAGTCAGTGAGGGCAGAGAGGTAGAGAGTGAATTATTTTGAGGAGGGGTTTGATGACAACAGTTTTGAAAAGTAGAGGGTCAATGCATGAGGAGAGAACTATTTACAATATTGGGTAAAATGGAGGCAATGAACGGAAGTTAGGATTATCAAGAATTTTGTGGAAATGGGGTCGATGGAGCAGGAGGCAAATCTGATGGATGGAATGAGTTTGGGAGGTTGGTGTAATGATCAGTAACATGTCATTCTAGAATGGTACACTAGGTGGAGCTGTATGTTTAGTAGTGGGCTACCCACAAGGCAGTAGTCAAGATGGATGCCTGTACACTAGTCCACATGGCTGATTAAATGACTAGCTCAAGCTGGCTGTTCATAATGAAAACGTCTATTTATTTATGAACATAACATGGTACCAGGATTGGTAATATCTGCTGAATATTGAGAAATGTGACATGGAGAATTTGAAGCCACCGGAGGGTTTGAAACTCACGGGGAATGTTGACTGCAATTGGCGGACTTTCAAACAACAATTCAAACTCTACATTGCCGCCATCGGGTTCAGTACGATGCCAGACACAAGGAAAATAGCGTTGCTGCTCACAGTTGCAGGCCCTCAGGTGATAGAGGTATTTAATACGTTTGTATTTGATCAAGAGGAGGACAGAGAAAAGATGGATGATGTGCTAAAGAAGTTTGATACACATTGTTCTCCCAAAAAGAACGAGACCTATGAGAGGTACGTGTTCCATTCACGGACACAGCAGCAAAATGAGACTTTTGATAGCTTTGTGACCGATCTGAAACTGAAAGCACAGACATGTAATTTCTCTGAACTGCAATCATCCATGATTCATGACCAGATTGTGTTTGGTATTCATGATAAAAAGGTCAAGGAACGTTTGTTGAGAGAAACCGAACTAACATTGGAGGATGCTGTGAAAATATGCCATGCCAGTGAGCTAGCTCAACAGCACGCAAAGACTTTCAGTGAAATTAATAATAATGCGACTGTAGTGAATGACTGTGCTGCTGTCGATGCTGTGTCCTACAAGGGGAAGAAACTTGGGCAGAACAGAAAAGCAAAGCAATCGGAGGATGGAACTTTTAATTGTAAACGCTGTGGTTACCAGCACCAGTCAAGACAATGCCCAACGTTTGGGAAAATGTGCACAAAATGTAATGGAAAGAATCACTTTGCCAAACAATGCTTTTCAAAAGTAAAAACAAAGAAAGGGCAACAAATCAATGTGATTGAGGACACTGATTTAAGTGAGACATTTTTTGTAGGAATGGTGTCATGTGACAATATAGAAAAGGACACAGGAAATGTGCAGCCCTCAGGAATGGACAATGCTGAACATAAAGTTAATGCAGTAAAAGAGGACAAATGGATGATGCCACTGCAGGTAAGTGGAGCATTAGTTACATTGAAACTAGACACTGGGGCAAAAGCAAACTTAATCAGTATGAGTGACATTAAAAATATGAAAGAAAAGCCCAAAATACAGAAAAAGTCAGTACTACTGAAGAACTATAATGGACAGAAAATAGATAGCTTAGGTGTATGCACACTTAAAGTGACAGTCAAAGACAAAGTGCATCATCTCATGTTTTCTGACTCATGATGAAGCTGCAAAGATATGACTTTGAACTGATCTACACACCAGGCAAACACATCGTGTTAGCAGATGCACTATCCAGAGCACCCACAATGAGTCATGTGAGCTCTACTGAGGAAGACGTGGATGTTCATGTGAGTATGGTCACTGCTGCGCTGCCCGTGTCAGACACAAAATCAAAGCAAATAGCAGAAGAAACAGTAAAAGATACAGTGTTACAAACAGTAATAGAGAACATTCACAATGGTTGGCCAAAAGGTTCCTGTAGTGTATGTACCTTGAAGAAGGAACTATATTCTGCAGCCCCTGTATACTGCAGTACCAGTAGTGACCACCCCTGTATATAAGCCTGTGTAGTAACTTTGTATAGTAGTTCCAGTTTTGTCTCCATTCAGTAAACACCTGTTATAACCAACTTCTGCAGTCCGTGTCTCAATTACACACGGACATTACACTGGCGACGAACAGATCCGAACTTACCTACAGTTCTGCACCACCTCACGGGGATCCATCCCTGAAGCGAAGTTATTGGAGGTCGAAGCCAGAAGGAAGAAATCCAAAAAGAAAAAAAAATCAGACAGAGGAAACGGGCGTCGACCGTGGGCAACCGCCCTCTGATTCATCGAATTCGAAGATTTGCAGGAAAGGCTGTCGAAAGCTGGGCTTGGTTCTCCAGTCTATGGTGATCCAGCTAATCGGGCTGGTGGCAGGTAGTACATTGATCCTTCCTGGGCTGCGGCAGGCTAGAGCTCGATCGGGTGGCTTTTCAACGGGGCCGAGCAGCGTTGTCGGGAAAGAGGAGAGAGAGAGAGAGGGTGGAGCACACAGGGCGTGGCCGGTGCTACGAAGCCGGGCAGCGTACAGACCCGAGAAGAGGGAGGAAAGTGTCCCATAGGGTCTGCTCTGACGATGGGAACAGTAATTAAAATAAAGGAAAAAGAAGTTAGAAGCGCAGAAAGCCGCGAGGAGCTGCAGTTTGCCACGGGGACCACGGAGAGCGGCGTTGGCAGCAGCGCGGGGGGAAGCACGTGAAGACCATAGGGCGTCACCATCAAGGCATAAAAACGCCAGCAACAGCGCTGGCAGCAGCGGAAAAGACAGAAAGCGTGGGAGGCGCCATTTTGTTCAATCGGGGAAGAAGGCAAAGCACGGGAGGCGCCATCTTAGATCTCCAAGATGCCGAAGACTGGCAATATCACTGCCTTCGATAATGAAATAGAAGACTGGACCACATATGTGGAAAGAGTTGAAGTATATTGCAAGGCAAATGAAGTAGCCGATGAGAAAAAGGCATCGGTACTACTAAACTTAATGGGCGCAAGAACGTACGGCATATAGCGGAACCTGATCAGTCCAGTCAAACTGATGGGGAAGAGTTTTAATGAAATTGTTGATATCCTACAGGAACACCTAAATCCTGCACCGCTGCTGATAGCAGAAAGATTTAAATTCCACAAGAGAAATCAGCATAAAGATGAGAGCAATGCTGATTACCTTACGGAACTACGCAAGCTATCAATGCACTGCCAGTTCGGAGCAGGACTGGCAGATACCCTACGGGCCAAATTTGTCTGTGGACTCCTGAGTGAAGGAACCCAGAAGAGGTTACTCGCGGAGAAAGAGCTGACGCTAGATAAGGCTTTCAGCGTGGCAGTATCGTACGAAGCAGCAGCAAGGGGAGCTGCGGAAATACAGCAAAAGCCACAGGAATACTGTAGTGTATGTAACCTGTACCACCTTAAGAGGATACCTTAAGGTGATGGACTACTTTTTGATGGCTCCTGTACATTGTAGTACCGGTGGTGACCACACCGGTATATAAACCCTGTGGAGCAAAGTGTATTCCAGTTCAGCCCTGACCCTCAGTTACTAAAGACCTGTTTAAGTATTTCTGTAGTCTGTGTCCAGTTATTCAGCATAACTACATTTGAAAGCACAGACTCAACAGTGGCGACGAGTCTGATCTTACCTAGCGGCAGTTGCATCAAAGGAAGCTTCACCTCTGAAACGGGCGTCGAAAACGGACATCCACCCTCAACATCCTGCTGGGCACTGCATAGCACGGGAGGCAATCGGGAACCCAGGTTGGGTTCTGGCCACGATGTCTAACATCAGTGAACATCCCTTCAACGACAGCGGCGGGTAAGCCCGATCGAGCGGCACGGGGGGGAAGTCGGCCGAGTTGTCAGTAAGAGAAGGGGAGGGAAACGACAAAAAGGGCGGAGAACACGACCGCAGCCGGTGTCAGGGGCCGGACTGCAATCGGGGCAGAGACGCGCAGCAGCCAGAAAAGCGTTTATGTCCACAAGGACCGCGGGAGCGGCGGGGAACAAGAGCAGCAGCGTCGGGGAAAATAAAGGACCACTGGGAGGCGAGAACGGCAACAGCACAGTAATCACCATTATTAGTCGGCGGGGGGAGAAGACAAGCGCGGGAAAAGCCGCCAAGCGTGGGAAGCCGTCATTTTGAAAAATATAATAAAATAATAATCATAATCCGAAGGAAAGGAAACTCAACAAGGATGCCAAAAACGGGTAACATCACTGCTTTTGATAGCGATGTGGAAGATTGGGCCACTTATGTGGAACGCGTTGAAGTTTACTGTACAGCGAATGAGGTACCGGTGGATAAGAAAGCACTAACCCTATTAAACTCGATGGGTGCGAAGACGTACGGGTTATTAAGGAACATTGTAACACCAGATAAACCAGTAAGAAAGAGTTTCGCGGATATTGTTAATATCCTGCAAGAGCATTTAAACCCCACGCCGCTGCTGATAGCGGAATGATTTAAATTCTACAAAAGAATTCAACTTAAAGAGGAAAGCAACGCTGAATTCTTAATCGAACTGCGCAAGTTATCAAAGTACTGTCAGTTCGGTACAGGACTAGCAGACGCACTGAGAGATAACTTTGTGTGTGGGCTACTAAGGGAAGGAACCCAGAAGCGACTGCTAGAGGAAAAGGATCTTACGCTGGACAAAGCTTTCAGCATTGCAGCATCACACGAGGCAGCAGCACGAGGCACTGCAGAAATGCAGCAAAGACCATTGGAATTCAGCACCAATGAAATGGCATTGGGCGCAGTAAAGTGCTATCGTTGCGGAAGGACAACGCATGACCAGAACCAGTGCTGGTTCAAAGATAAAGAATGCAGGCAATGTGGCAAACTTGGTCACATAGCGAGAGTATGCCGGTCAGGAAAGAAGACCAGCAGCAAAAAGTCGCCGCAGGAGAAGTACAAAAAAGTACACAAGGTGACAGAGAACAGTTCGGATGAACAGAAGATGGATTAAGACTCCAGCAGTAAGGAACTGGGTTGTCTAAAAATACATAATGTGGGTAACACAGCAGACCACCAAACTATCTGGGTCATGCTTCGGATAGCAGGAGTCCAAGTGAAGATGGAATTGGACACTGGATCGGCATTGACGGTCATGAATAAGCAAGATTACAAAAGGTTATTCTCACACATTCCCCTGAGGGATACGGAGATTGTATTGAAAACATACACGGGGCAAAGAGTATACCCCATCGGAAAGATAAAGGTAAATGTGGCCTACAATGGTAAAGAAAGTCAGGAAATGGACTTGTATGTGTTACCTGAGGGAGGTCCGCCACTACTGGGACGGGAATGGATCCGGAGAATAAATGTGCACTGGCATTCCATACAAGCACTAACTGTAGATTCCTGTAAAGAGGACGACGTCAAACCTAAACGACTGTCCAAAATATTGGACGATGCTAAGGAGGTGTTCCAACAGGGACTGGGAACACTGAAAGGAATTACGGCAAACATCAAGGTTGAAGAACATGCAAACCCAAAATTTTTCAAAGCCAGACCGGTACCTTATGCGATACGACCTGCTGTGGAAGCAGAGCTGGAAGGGCTAGAACGTTCAGGAGTACTGTCAAAGGTGGACTGGAGCGAATGGGCCACACCCATTGTTCCCGTCATGAAGCGTTCGTTGAGCAACAAGCCGGGGGAAACTGGGAAGGTTCGCATCTGTGGCGATTTCAAGATCACTGTTAATCCGGTTCTTCACACGGTGCAATATCCGCTTCCGTGGATTGAAGATATCTTCGCTTCGCTGTCTGGTGGGAAACACTTCACCAAGATAGACCTGGCGCAGGCGTACCTACAGATGGAAGTTGATGAAGCGTCACGCCAGTATCTCACGATCAACACACATAAGGGCTTATATCGGTATAATAGACTGGTTTTTGGAGTGGCATTGGCTCCAGCGATTTGGCAAAGGGCCATGGAGCAGGTATTGCAGGGAATTCCAGGCACACAATGCTACCTGGATGACATTCTGATTACAGGAGATGATGATAAGGAGCAACTCGCGAATTTGGAGCAGGTGCTCACCAGATTGAAAGAATATGGCCTCAGAGTTAATCGCCAGAAATGTGAGTTCTTTCAAAAGCGAATCTCGTACTGCGGCCACGTCATTGACAAGGAGGGGCTCCATAAGTCACCTGACAAGATCGAAGCTGTTGTGAAAGCTCCCGCTCCGGAAAATGTATCCCAGTTGAGGTCGTTCCTTGGGTTGGTTAACTATTACCACAAGTTTCTTCCAAATTTATCCACGGTGTTACACCCGCTGAACACTCTTTTGCAATAGGGAGTACCATGGAAGTGGAGCGAGGATTGTAAGCGGGCTTTTCAAAAAAGCAAGGCACTGATCACCTCTAAGGAAGTGTTGGCTCACTTTAACCCAACGCTGCCTATTCGCTTAGCTTGTGATGCTTCTCCATATGGTATCGGGGCAGTGCTCTCGCATAAGTTGCCAAATGGCTTGGAAAGGCCAGTCGCGTTCGCATCCAGATCATTGACCTCCGCAGAGCGCAACTATGCTCAGATAGATAGGGAGGCTCTCAGCCTCGTGTGGGGAGTTAAGAAATTTAACCATTACCTGCAAGGCCAAAAGTTTACACTGCTGACAGATCACCAGCCGTTGGTTTCCATTTTTAACCCTAAGAAGGGTGTTCCGGTTATGACGGCGTAGAGGCTTCAGAGATGGTCCCTTTTCCTAGGGGCACATCAATATGATATCGAATTCAAAGGTACAAAGCAACATGGTAATGCTGATGGGCTGTCGCGCCTGCCACTACCTACATCGGAAGAGGCACCGGCAGTTGACCCTGTCGAGATATTTCACTCGACCATCATCGAATGCTTACCAGTCACCAATGCGAGTATTGAGAGAGAGACCCGAAACGACCCGACACTGTCTCGGGTCTATGATTTGACAGTGAAGGGATGGCCAGCACATGGCGACCCACTGTTACCAGCATTCTCAGCCAGACGAGAACAGCTGTCCGTCTGTCAAGGAACATTGATGTATGGAACAAGGGTGATTATTCCTCCTAAATTAAGGGAGAGAGTTCTGAAGGAACTGTATGAAGGTCATCTGGGGGGAGTCAAGATGAAAAGCCTTGCTAGGGCTTATGTGTGGTGGCCAGGTATCGACAAACAAATAGAGGATCTGACTAAAAGCTGCTCAGGTTGCCAAAAAGTTCAGAACGCACCTCCAATTGCACCGCTGCATCCGTGGGAATGGCCTTCAACCCCATGGCAACGTGTGCATATCGACTTTGCAGGTCCATTCATGGATTCCATGTTTTTGATAGCGGTAGACGCACATTCTAAATGGCCAGAAGTGATTAAGATGTCGACCACTACCTCTGAAAAGACGATCGCAGTTCTAAGAACCATATTTGCAAGGAATGGGTTGCCGGAACAAATATGTTCAGACAACGGACCACAGTTCGTGTCAGAAGAATTCCAGAAATTCATGAAAAAGAATGGGGTGAAACACTATACATCTGCCCCATATCATCCGGCTACCAATGGGTTGGCCGAGAAATTTGTACAAACGTTCAAAAAGGCGATAAAGGCCATGAGCGAAGACCATATTCCACTACAACACAAGGTGGACAATTTCCTGATGGCATATCGAAACGCCACGCATGCAGTGACAAATCAAAGCCCTGCCATAAGGTTGCGGTCCCGGTTGGATTTGTTAAAACCCAATGTGCGTAGGGAAGTCGAAAACAAGCAATTCCAGCACGTAAATAACAAGGCCACGCGGAGTTTCGAAATAGGACAACCAGTGTTGGCCAGGGACTATAGGAATGATAAATGGCAATCCGGAACAATTCGTGCCCGACAAGGACCCTTGATGTACACGGTAGACGTTGGAGAGAACGTAATACGACGTCATGCTGACCAACTTGTGGAATCGAGAACAAGGGTTGACCCCATGTCTACGGCAGAGACACCAGTTGAAGAAGTTATTGAGCCTGTAGCATCTACCTCAGACTCGAACGTACATGATGATGTTCAATCCATAGGAGATCAAATGGATGAGTCACCCCAGCAACGAGAACCAGAGACCCCTGAAAGGCGTTATCCGGCCCGGATCAGGAGGCCTCCTCAGAGACTGAATCTTTGAACAGTTTTGTGTGAAAGTTGTATATATGTTATCCATGTAATGTTTAAATTGGGGTGTACACTGTTAAGCTAAAAGGGGAGGAATTGTAGTGTATGTAACCTGTACCACCTTAAGAGGATACCTTAAGGTGATGGACTACTTTTTGATGGCTCCTGTACATTGTAGTACCGGTGGTGACCACACCGGTATATAAACCCTGTGGAGCAAAGTGTATTCCAGTTCGGCCCTGACCCTCAGTTACTAAAGACCTGTT
Organism: Somniosus microcephalus; assembly: GCF_052327205.1. Lineage (NCBI taxonomy): Eukaryota > Metazoa > Chordata > Chondrichthyes > Squaliformes > Somniosidae > Somniosus > Somniosus microcephalus. The sequence goes on along the minus strand of NC_140993.1, from coordinate 40,649,579 downwards.
TAAGTATTTCTGTAGTCTGTGTCCAGTTATTCAGCATAACTACATTTGAAAGCACAGACTCAACAAATACGGCACCCATGAAATGACACGGGGATTTGAAAAATGTTATCGCTGTGGCAGAACAACCCATGACCAGAAGGATTGCTGGTTCAAGGACAAAACATGAAGGCAATGTGGAAAGATGGGACACATTGCACGAGTTTGCAGGTCCGGGAAGAAGACTAACGACAACAAAAAGACTACTAAGGAAAAGTACAGGAAAGTACAAAAGATGACGGACAGTAGTTCCGATGACCAGAACAGCGATAGTGAATTCGGGAACAAGAGACTAAGCTGTCTCAAACTACACAACATAATCGCAAAAGAAGATCACCGAACCATTTGGATCACCCTCACGATGGCAGGGTCCCAAGTCAAAATGGAATTGGATACAGGATCAGCCCTGACCATCATGAATCGACGAGACTACGAGCGGCTATTCTCACACATACCCTTGAAAGACGCATCCATTGTCTTGAAGACGTATACGGGGCAGAAAGTATACCCCAGAGGGAAAATAAGGGTGCCTGTCGAATACAACGGCAAGGAAATACAGAAATTGTATCTGTACATACTGCAAGATGGTGGACTACCGTTATTGGGACATGAATGGATCAGAAAGATAAGTTTAGACTGGCACTCCATTCAGGCACTGACTGTGGCTGGTAAAAAGGATGACGACGTCACACCTGGTCGATTGTCAAAAATCTTAGCTAACTCTAAAGAGGTATTTCAACAAGGACTGGGAACTCTTAAAGGCGTAACCGCCTCGATAAAAATAGAAGAGAATGCAATTCCCAAGTTTTTCAAAGCAAGACTGGTACCGTTTGCAATTCGCCCAGCCGTTGAGGCAGAGCTGGAGAATCTGGAGAATGCAGGCGTGTTATCTAAGGTAGACTGGAGCGAGTGGGCGACACCCATCGTTCCTGTCATGAAGAAAATGTTAAACAATAAGTCTGAGGAGCCAAGGAAGGTTCGCATCTGTGGGGACTTCAAGGTGACTGTGAACCCAGTCCTTCACACAGTACAGTATCCTCTTCCGAGGATAGAAGATATTTTCGCCTCACTATCTGGAGGAAACGTTTTACAAAAATTGACCTAGCGCAAGCATATTTGCAGATGGAGGTTGAAGAATCCTCTAGGAAATATCTCACGATAAACACTCACAAAGGTCTTTACCAGTATAATTGACTGGTATTCAGAGTAGCATCAGCTCCGGCTATATGGCAAAGAGCAATGGAACAAGTCCTGCAAGGGATTCCGGGGACTCAGTGTTACTTGGACGACATCCTAGTGACAGGTGAAAATGACAGTGAACACCTTGCCAACCTAGAGCAGGTGCTCAATAGACTAAGAGAACATGGGCTGTGAGCCAATCGCCCCAAATGCGAGTTTTTAAAGAAACAAATATCGTATTGTGGCCACGTGATTGATGAAGAGGGGTTACATAAGTCCCCTGACAAAATTGAAGCAGTAGTTAAGGCTCCAGCGCCTGAAAATGTGTCGCAACTGAGGTCATTCCTCGGATTGGTGAATTACTACCATAAGTTTTTGCCGAATTTGTCCACAATTCTGCACCCACTGAACACCCTGCTATAAACCGGAGTAGCATGGAAATGGAGCGATGAATGTAAGCGGGCCTTTCAGAAGTGGAAAGGCCTGATCACTTCAAGAGAAGTATTGGCTCACTACAACCCATCACTACCGATAAGACTGGCATGTGATGCGTCTCCCTACGGCGTTGGAGCGGTACTGTCACATAAATCCCTTGATGGTTCAGAGAGGCCGATAGCTTTTGCGTCACGCTCGTTAACTGCAGCCGAGCGTAACTATGCCCAGATTGACAGAGAGGCCCTCAGCCTGGTGTGGGGGGTGAAGAAGTTCAATCACTACCTGCACGGACAGAAATTTACTCTACTAACTGATCATCAACCTCTTGTCTCTATTTTCAACCCTAAGAAGGGCGTACCGATAATGACAGCACAACGGCTACAGAGGTGGTCCCTTTTCCTAGGGGCACACCAATATGACATCAAGTACAAAGGAACTAAACAGCATGGGAATGCTGATGGATTGTCGCGCCTACCGTTGCTGACAGTGGAAGAAGCACCTGCAGTGGATCCTGTGGAGATATTCCACTCGACCATAGTCGAATGTCTACCTGTGACGAATGCAAACATAGAAAAGGAAACACGAAATGACCCGACACTCTCCAGGGTCTATGATTTAATGGTGAAGGGATGGCCAGCACATGGCGAACCACTGTTGCCAGCATTCTCGCCGAGAAGAGAACAGCTGTCAGTGTGCCGAGGAACCTTGATGTGTGGATCCAGAGTAGTAATTCCACCCAAATTGAAGGATAGAGTGCTCAATGAGTTTCATGAGGGTCATCTGGGAGGGGTAAAAATGAAGAACTTAGCCAGAGCGTTTGTGTGGTGGCTGGGAATCGATAGAGAAATTGAAGAGATGACCAAGAGCTGTACAGGATGCCAGAAGGTCCAAGACGCCCCACCACAAGCCCCTCTTCATCCATGGGAGTGGCCCTCATCCCCATGGCAAAGGGTACACATTGATTTTGCTGGTCCATTTATGGACTCGATGTTTTTAATTGCGGTGGATGCACATTCAAAGTGGCCAGAGGTAATAAAAATGTCCTCAACCACCACAGAAGTAACTATCACAGTCTTACGAACCATATTCGCCAGAAATGGGCTGCCTGAACAGATTTGCTCCAACAATGGACCACAGTTTGTGTCTGAAGAGTTCCGGAGGTTCTTAAAGAACAATGGTGTTAAGCATTACACATCCGCCCCATATCATCCAGCCACCAATGGATTGGCTGAGAGGTTCGTTCAAACATTCAAGAAGGCTATCAAGGCAATGTGTAATGAAGACATACCCCTACAACACATGGTGGATAACTTCTTGTTTGCCTACCGGAATGCGACACATGCGGTTACCAACCAAACTCCAGCCATGATGTTCTTCAATCGAAGACTAAGATGCCGCTTGGATTTGGTTAAGCCAAATATCAGAAGAGATGTGGAGAACAGGCAGTTTCAGAATATGAATGAAAGGCCAACCAGGAGTTTCAAGATAGGTCAACCAGTTTTGGCCCGGGACTACCGCACAGAGAAATGGCAGCCAGGAACGATCTGCACACGGCAAGGACCTCTAATGTATACCGTGGACGTTGGAGAGAGCATTGTAAGACGCCATGCTGACCAGATTCTAGAGTCACTGGAAAACATCAAATCTACACCACGATCCTATACACCTGGTGATGAAACCAAAGTACCAATTGCATCTGCCTCAGAATCGGTGATATTGGAAGCAGACGAACCAAACAACGACGTTGATCCCGAATCAACTTTGCCAGAAGAACCTGATACCCCAAAGAGGCGCTATCCGGACAGAATCAGGAAGCCTCCTCAAAGACTGACTTTACAATTGATTAACTTCAGCTAATGTATATAGCAACTGTAATTGTAAATATGTTATTTAATTATTAATCGAATGTTATGTACTGTTTAGCTAAAAGGGGAGGAATTGTAGTGTATGTACCTTGAAGAAGGAACTATATTCTGCAGCCCCTGTATACTGCAGTACCAGTAGTGACCACCCCTGTATATAAGCCTGTGCAGTAACTTTGTATAGTAGTTCCAGTTTTGTCTCCATTCAGTAAACACCTGTTATAACCAACTTCTGCAGTCCGTGTCTCAATTACACATGGACATTACAGTTCCTGTTCAAAATACTGTCACATCAGGTCAGAGTTGAGTGTCAAGTGGACTATTACTAAAACAGAACAGAATAGTCATTCCACAGGCTCTACGTCGAGACATGCTCAAAAGGATTCATGAGGGACACCTCGGAATTGAAAAATGCAAAAGGAGAGCAAGAGACACTGTTTATTGGCCTGGCATAAGTAAGGACATTGAGAACATGATAGGCGAATGTGAGACATGTCAGAAACACCAAAACAAACAAGCAAAGGAACCAATGATAGTAGCTGACTTACCAACAGCACCATGGCAAAAGGTTGGTATGGACCTTTTTCATTTGAATGGTAAAGACTATCTATTAGTGATTGACTACTATTCTAACTATCCTGAGATGGCGCTGCTCTCAAGCACATCAGCAAGCAGTGTCATAATGCATGTTAAATCCATCTTCGCTAGACATGGAATTCCCAGGATTGCCGTTAGTGACAATGGTCCGTGCTTCAACTGTAAGGAGTGGCAACAGTTTGCAGCACATTATGACTTTCAACACATCACATCCAGTCCTCTGTATGCTCAGTCGAATGGTAAGGCAGAGAAAGGTGTTCAAGTTCTCAAAGAGCTACTGAAGAAAGCAACAGAAAGCAAGTCTGATCCTTATCTTGCCCTGCTGAGCTACCGAGCCTCCCCTTTAGACTGTGGTTCTTCACCTGCTGAACTCCTAATGGGTCACAAGTTGTGCACCACGCTACCCTGCTGTGCAAAAGAAAAGCAGCGTAAGGAACTGAGACAGAGACTTCAACTGTTAAAGCTGAAACAGAAATCACACTATGACAAGTCATCCAAAACTCTGAAACCATTGACAAGGGATGATGTTGTCAGGATTGAGGATCCAGATGCATGGAACAGGAAAGCTACAGTTCTTGAGGAAGTAGGACCAAGGTCATACACCGTTAGAACTGAGGAAGGACAGATTCTCAGGAGGAACCGTCGTTCCTTCCTGAAAACACAAGAAACTATCCAAGAGCAAATCGATGACAATGCCGCAACTGAATCTTGTCACTCACCACCAGAACAATCTAACACAAACACACAGACAGGCTCTCATGAAAACACATCAGACTTACCTGTGCTGAGAAGATCCAAACATGAAGTAAAAAAGTCTGATAGACTTAATCTTTGAGTACAGAGAAAACTATAATAAAAGAATGAAAAGCTTAGAGTTCATAAAGTAAAGCTTTGAAAATGTGTTGACTGTTGTGAAGATGTTTATGTCGTTATGATTGATTGATATTGATTTTGTTTAACCTCTAAGGAAGGGGGATGTAATGATCAGTAACATGTCATTCTAGAATTGTACACTAGGTGGAGCTGTATGTTTGGTAGTGGGCTACCCACAAGGCAGTAGTCAAGATGGATGCCTGTACACTAGTCCACATGGCTGAATAAATGACTAGCTCAAGCTAGCTTTTCATAATGAAAACGTCTATTTATTTATGAACATAACAGTTGGTGAGGTGAAATTAGAGACAGGGACAAGAGGTTCTTGATCCCATGGAAGACTAAGAACTCACTTATGTGAATAATCCAACGCAGATGCCAAAGTATCTAGGAAAATGTAATAGTCATCACATCTTGATATTTCTTTAGTTTCTAAGCTCTCTTATCTATGGTATCACTTGACCCACATGTAACTTCAGTGTCGGTTCAACTGTGTGCCCTTAATCGGCCAAACTGTGTACCCTTAATCGGCCTTGGTTTCTGTGTCCTTTACCCAATATAAAACTTCATCTCATACAGTTTAAAATGATCATCCCTACAAAAGTCATTGTCACTGCCAGTGCGTCAGACTTGATTAGGATGCCTGGGAATTTAAAGCCACTGAATCAGTAAAGGAAATCAGTAAAGGAAATAAGACTGAGAAAATGTCATTCACCATGATAGGGTTAAATGACATTGGGTGATGAAGGCGAATTGTTCAGCAGTCCATTGGACATGGTGCACAGCCGACATAATATCCTTTCCGTATCAAAACCAATTAAGTTAGGCCTGAGGGTGGGTGGTATATACAAGTCAATATGCACTTTCGATTTAGAACTGATTACGTTCTTTTCCGGGTAGGATGAGCACGTGGAGATCTCTGTATCACTTCAATTGGAGACTATCAATGCTGTTCCCCAGAGAAAATATCAAATACATCTGTGTGCACTTTCTCAATTGAAATCTCATTCGTGAGTAGGTCAGGTGAAGATCGAGATGCTGTTAGTGTTCAAAAATAATTTGAGACACAGTAATGGAAGTGCAGTGCAAAGAGACAGAATTTGTTGCTTTCTTGTTGCAATAAATTGAACGTTTGTTTTTATAGGCCTTTGTAGCAATGAAGAACTGAAACGCTATTCTGTGTTTTAGAGTCTTTGTTTGCTGTGATAACCCTTTGTCTAAAACCTCCAGTTCATGAATCTGTCACCTTTGCGCTGTTGGACATAAACAAGCAACCACACTGATAAATGACCTTTCACTTTCATAAGTGGGGTAGGGGACGCCTTTAGGAGACAAGACTGTAAGGTCAGGTGCTGAACTTAGGACCCTTTTTCTTCCCCTGTGGATTCCTTTCCACCGGGAGCACAATTGAAACTGCCAAAGCTTATTGTACCTGCGACCTTTGATAGCTGTGTGTGTGGATGGAGCAGTGTGTTATTTCCCCACACCTTCTTTTAACACTCAGGCTCTAGAATGCAAGAGATGATTAAGACTAATACAGCCTGTTGTGGTCATAGAAACATTGAAACATAGAAGATAGGAGCAGGAGTAGGCCACTCGGCCCTTCGAGCCTGCTCCGCCATTCAATGAGATCATGGCTGATCATCCAAATTCAGTACCCGGTCCCTGCTTTCTCCCCATACCCCTTGATCACTTTAGCCTAAAGAAATATATCCAACTCTTTCTTGAATATATTTAATGAACTGGCCTCCACCGCCCTCTGTGGCAGAGAATTCCACAGGTTCACCACTCTCTGGGTGAAGAAATTCCTCCTCATTTCAGTCCTAAATGGCTTACCCCTTACCCTTAGACTATGACCCCTGGTTCTGGACTCCCCGGCCATCAGAAACATCTTTCCTGCATCTAGTCTGTCCAGGCCTGACAGAATTTTATAGGTTTCGATGAGATCCCCTCTCAATCTTCTAAACTCCAGTGAGTATAAGCCCAATCGACACAATCTCTTCTCATACGTCATTCCTGCCATCCCAGGTATCAGCCTGGTGAATCTTCGCTGCACTCCTTCCATGGCAAGAACGTCCTTCCTCAGGTAAGGCGACCAAAACTGCACACAATACTCAAGGTGCGGTCTCACCAAGGCCCTGTACAACTGTAGCAAGACATCCTTGTTCCTGTACTCGAACCCTCTTGCTACGAAGGCCAGCATACCATTTGCCTTCTTAACCGCCTGCTGCACCTGCATGCTTACCTTCAGCGACTGGTGCACAAGAACACCCAGGTCTCTTTGCACTTCCCCTTCTCCCAATCTATTGCCATTCAAATAATAATCTGCCTTCCTGTTTTTGCCACCAAAGTGGATACCCTCACATTTTTCCACATTATAGTGCATTTGCCATATTTCTGCCCAATCACCCAACCTGTCCAAATCATACTGGACTTTCACGACATCCTCCTCACGGCTTACCCTCCCGCCCAGCTTTGTGTCGTCTGCAAATTTGGAGATATTACATCCAATTCCCTCGTCCAGATCATTAATATATATTGTGAACAGCTGGGGTCCTAGGACCGATCCTTGCGGTACCCCACTAGTCACTGCCTGCCACTCGGAAAACGACCCGTTTATTCCAACTCTTTGCTTTCTGTCCACCAACCAGTTCTCTATCCAAGCCAATACCTTGCCCCCAATCCCATGTGCCTTAATTTTGCGCGCTAATCTCTTATGTGGGACCTTATCGAAAGCCTTCTGAAAGTCCAAATACACCACATCCACTGGTTCTCCCTTATCTATTTTACCTGTTACATCCTCAAAAAATTCCAGTGGATTAGTCAAGCATGATTTACCTTTTGTAAATCCATGTTGACTTTGTCCGTTCCGGTCACTGCTTTCCAAGTGCTCTGCTATTACATCTTTTTTAATTGACTCTAGCATTTTCCCCACTACCGATGTCAGGCTTACCGGTCTATAATTCCCCGCTTTTTCTCTACCACCTTTTTTGAATAGTGGGGTAACATTAGCTACCCTCCAATCCATGCGTACTGTTCCAGAGTCTATCGAGTTCTGGAAGATGACCACCAATGCATCTACTATTTCCAGGGCCACTTCCTTAAGTACCCTGGGATGTAGATTATCAGACCCTGGGGATTAATCGGGCTTCAGTCCCATCAATTTTCCTAACACCATTTCCCTACAAATACTGATTTCTTTCAGTTCCACCCTTTCATCAGACCCTATGTTCCCCGGCATCTCTGGGAGGTTATTTGTGTCCTCCTTTGTGAAGACAGAACCAAAGAATGAATTTAGTTGGTATGCCATTTCTTTGTTTTCCATTATAAATTCCCCTGATTCTGACTGTAAGGGACCTACGCTTGACTTCACCAATCTTTTTCTCTTCACATATCTATAAAAGCTTTTACAGTCAGTTTTTATGTTCCCTGATAGCTTACTCTCATATTCTATTTTCCCTTTCTTAATTAATCCCTTTGTCCTCCTTAGTTGAATCCTAAACTGCTCCTAATCCTCAGGATTATTGCTTTTTCTAGCCAGATTATATGTCCTTTCCTTGGATCTTATGCTATCCCTAATTTCCCTTGTTAGCCACGGTTGAGTCACCTTTTTGTTTTATTTTTATGCCAAACTGGGATGAACAAATTCTGTAGTTCATCCATGCGGTCTTTGAAAGTTTGCCATTGCCTATCCCCCGTCAACCCTTTGAGTGCCATTCCCCAATCTATCCTACCCAACTCGCTCCTCAGGCCATCGTAGTTTCCTTTATTTAAATTGAGGACCCTAGTCTCTGAGTCAAGTACTTCATTCTCCATCTTAATGAAGAATTCGATCATATTATGATCGCTCCGACCCAAGGGGCCTCGTACAACAAGATTGCTAATTAATCCTTTCTCGTTACATAATACCCAGTCTAAGATGGCCTGAGCTCTGGTTGGTTCCTCGACATATTGGTCCAGGAAACCATCCCGTAAACACTCCAGGAATTCCTCCTCCACAGTATTGTTACTAATTTGGTTGGCCCAATCTATATGTAGATTAAAGTCACCCATGATGACTGCTGTGCCCTTATTGCACGCTTCTTTAATTTCCCTTTTAATGCCATCCACAACCTCCGCCTTACTGTTGGGAGGTCTATATACCACTCCCACTAATGTTTTTTTCCCCTTAGTATTTCTCAATTCTACCCATACAGATTCCACAACATCAGAGCTAATATCCTTCATTACAATTGTATTAATCCCTTCTTTAACCAGTAATGCTACCCCACCTCCCTTTCCTTTTTGCCTATCTTTCCTGAATATCGAATACCCCTGGATGTTGAGTTCCCAGTCTTGGCCATCCTTGAGCCACGGTTCCGTAATCCCAACCAAATCATATTTGTTTACCTCTACTTGTGCAGCGAATTCGTCCAACTTATTACAAATGCTCCTCGCATTAAGACACAAAGCCTTCAGGCTTGTTTTTTTAACGCTGTTAAACCTATTAGAATTATTATTTACTGTGGCCACGTTTGATTTAAACCGTTGATTTCTCTGACTGCCACTTTTGTTTTTCTCCTTCCTATCTTTTGCTTTTATCCCTGTTTCCCTTTCCTCTGTCTCCCTGCTCAAGTTCCCAACCCCCTGCCATTTTAGTTTAAACCCCCCCGAACAGTGCTAGCAAACCTCCCCTCAAGGATATTTGTCCCGTTCTGGTTCAGGTGCAACCTGTCCGACTTGTACAAGTCCCACCTTCCCCAGAAGCAGGCCCAGTGATCCAGGAAACTAAAGCCCTCCCTCCTGCACCAACTTTTTAGCCATGCATTCATCTGCTCTATCCTCCTATTCCTATACTCACTAGCATGTGGCACCGGGAGTAATCCAGAGATTACAACCTTTGAGGTCCTGCTCTTTAATCTGCTACCTAGCTCCCTAAATTCTTGCTGCAGGACGTCATCCCTTTTCCTACCCATGTCGTTGGTCCCAATGTGAACCACGGCCTCTGACTGTTCACCCTCCCCCTTCAGAATGCCCTGCAGCTGTTCAGTGACATCCTTGACCCTGGCACCAGGGAGGCAACAAACCATCCTGGAGGCACGTTTATGGCCACAGAAACGCCTATCTGTTCCCCTTACAATAGATTCCCCTACCACTATTGCTCTCCCACTCTTTTTCCTCCCTTCCTGAGCAGCAGAAGCACCCCTGGTGCCAGGAAGTTGGCTGCTGCTGCCTTCCTCTGGTAAGTCATCCCCCTCAACAGTATCCAAATCGGTATACCTGTTTGAGAGGGGATGGCCACAGGGGTCCCCTGCACTACCTGCCTGCCTCTACTGCTCTGCCTGATGGTCACCCATTTCCCTTCTGCCTGTGCAGCCCTTACCTGCGGTGTGACCAACTCATTAAACGTGTTATCCACGACCTTCTCAGCATTGTGAATGCTCCAAAGCCCATCCATCCACAGCTCCAGCGCCGCAATGCAGTCTGCCAGTAGCTGCAGCTGGATGCATTTCTGGCACACATGGTCATCAGGGACACAGGCAGCGCCCCTGAATTCCCACATAGAGCAAGAGGAGCATAACTCGGGGCTGGGCTGTCCTGACATGACTTACCCTTTAATTAATTTAAATTAATTCACTACCACTAATTAAAGATAAACTCTAGGGCACCTGTATGGTTTACCAACAGTCCCCGCTACACCAGAAAGACCTTAGCAACTATAAACCACAGAGTTAAAGTTTAAAAAATAGAGAAATACTCACCAACCAATCACTTACCTGCTCCCTGGTGACGTCACACTCTGATTACTTTTTACCTCTCTCCCCGCTGCTGAGTTGGTAAGCCGCGCCTCGCTGCTGGTTTTATACTCGGCCTCACTGCTCCCAGGTCCGACCTAGTCTGGCCTTACCTCACTGCCGGTTTTATACTCGGCCTCGTTGCTCCCAGGTCTGATCTGGTCGGGCCTTACCTCACTGCCGGTTTTATACTCGGCCTCGCTGCTCCCAGGTCTGATCTGGTCGGGCCTGACCTCACTGCCGGTTTTATACTTGGCCTCGCTGCTCCCAGGTCCGTTCTGGTCGGGCCTTACCTCACTGCCGGTTTTATACTCGGCCTCGCTGCTCCCAGGTCCGATCTGGTTGGGCCTTACCTTACTGCCAGTTTTATACTCGGCCTCGCTGCTCCCAGGTCCGTTCTGGTCGGGCCTTACCTAACTGCCGGTTTTATACTCTGCCCCGGTGCTCTCCTGGTCCGATCTGGTCGGGCCTCACCTCGCTCCTCCTTTTATACTCAGCCTCGGTGCTCTCCTGGTCCGATCTGGCCGGGCCTCGCCTCGCCTCGCTCCTCCTTTTATACTCCGCCCCGGTGCTCTCCTGGTCCGATCTGGTTGGGCCTCGCCTCGCTCCTCCTTTTATCCTCGGCCCCGGTGCTCTCCTGGTCCGATCTGGTCGGGCCTCGCCTCACTCCTTCTTTTATCCTCGGCCCCGGTGCTCTCCTGGTCCGATCTGGTCGGGCCTCGCCTCGCTCCTCCTTTTATCCTCGGCCCCGGTGCTCTCCTGGTCCGATCTGGTCGGGCCTCGCCTCACTCCTCCTTTTATCCTTGACCTCGGTGCTCTCCTGGTCCGATCTGGTCGGGCCTCGCCTCGCTCCTCCTTTTATCCTCGGCCCCGGTGCTCTCCTGGTCCGATCTGATCGGGCCTCGCCTCACTCCTCCTTTTATCCTCGGCCTCGGTGCTCTCCTGTAACTGTACTTGGTGTGTGCAGACCTCTTGACACTTTATGAAGCAGACAGTAGCACAAACTGTGACACATGTACACTGGCTAAGTCCATCCAGTTTTTGTTAATCAGTCAACAGGGAAGGCCGAGCTCAATTGTGTGCATGCAGCGGGAGCCTCGCTTGACTTCAATGTCGGCGAAGATGAAACATCGCCGGGTGGGAATGGTGCAGCCTTGGGCTGGTATGTGGACTCGACTGATTTTAACCCATTCTGCACACCATTCCCGCTGAGCGGTGGGGTGGGGGGGAGGGGTGGATTGTGGGGGGAGTGGGGGTGGGGTTGGTTAAAATCGGCCCTCATGAATTTCTCTGTTTGTAGCAACATTGTAAAAATGCTGGGGGTGATTTTAACTCACTCCGCCAGGTGGAAAGGGCGGTAGCGATGTTAAAGTTAAGGCGGTTGACTTACTGGCCCATTCCCACTCCACCGCCGTGTTAACTCAAGCCTTCTGCTGGACAGCCCAGGCCGTTGTCCAAATCAGGCGGAAGCCTCATCGCTCTACGCAGATCTGGGGCCCACGATGTATGTTGGACCCCGATGCAATTTAGAAGGCTGATTTGGCAGAGCATGTGTCAAGGATACTCCACTCAGTAAAACCTGGTGGTCAAGGCGAAGAGGCCCCACAGAAAAGGAACGTTTTAAAATTATTTTTGTGGGGTCAGGATGAGCAGGAAAGTTAAAATCTACCCTTTATAAATGTGCTAATGATTTTGCCACAGATAGAGAACAGAGGAATTTTTTTCCCCATCTATGGGTATAAGTTGCTTATTAGTCTGTTAGGCTTAGTGCTCATGCTAGTTGTGCATTAACTTTGTGAGTTGGTAAGCATTGAACAGGCACTAACGACAGTCCAAGTTCTGAAAATTGTTCCTGGCATTCATTTTTCTTAATGTTCATGCCTGGCATTAATGCCTCTTTTTGCTCATTAAGCAGCAATTAACTTAGAATCTCCAGATTTACTCATTCCCACCTTGCATTATTTTCTTCCATTTACAGGTGCTGTTAAAGCATGGGAGGAAGCAGGCTGATTCATAATGTTCAATTTTAACTCTGGGTCTGTTTATGGGCAGGTAATAGTTGTTCTACAGGAAAGAGGAAAGGAAACCTGCACAGTTGCAGAAGACATACATTAAAATGTTATTTGATGTGGTCAAGCTGGCTGAATATGTGTTTTTCCAGTGTTTAATGAAGGGATACAAGTAATTGTCAGAGACCCTGTTCAGTGAAGGCTCCAACCTCAAAATGCCCAGTGAGCATTGCTCTGGCAGGCGCACAGATTTCCATGGCTTCACTGGAACAGCTTCTTTCAATGGATGATAGAATACAGTGCAGGATGTGCTACACTGAGCCTACTAGAGTAGCAAGTTTTAACTCCACAGTGTGCGTCTTTTTGTCCTCATCAGGCTACTCACCCGGAAGTCAGCCTGTTTGACAGGCTTGGCTTCCAGTCGGGTGGGGAGGGCTTCGGAGCAGGCCGCAGGACCAGGTAGGTCCGAACCACGGCCCAAAGTGGGGTGTTCGATCCCGGCAGGGGTGGTGGGGGTGGGGGGGACTGATCCTCGACCCCGGGGGTCTTTGTATGGGGTGGGTCTGATGGTGGGGGAGCTTGGGGAACTGGGAGGAAGCAATCCTGCTCCTCCTGGCCCACAAGGAGTGCTGTAAAGGCACTTACCTTCTCCCCGGAGCTGTCCTCGGCTCTCTTCAGCTGTCGGGTTTCCCAAGGCCTGGGAAACCTGACAGGTCACAGTTAAAGCTGTAAAACTGGTTAAATCAGAGGCTGCCAGCCTCATTAAAATATTGAAATTGCCAACCCGCCCCGTGTCCCACCTCGGTTAAACCCAGAAGTGAGCAGGTTGGAGTTGGGTTGGGGTTTGAGAATTTTATCATTTTAACCCAGCCCCAGTCCACCTATTTTGGGGGTTTGTAACCAATTCTGTTGGATTGTTTAGCAGCTTGAAGGCACAGCAATTCTTGTATCATGGATGCGCCATGCAAAGAATGCATTTCTATTTTATATATTACACAAATAGTAATAGATTCTTTGCACTGGAGAGGGCTAGAAATTAAGATAATCACAAAAAGAATTAAAGGAGCAGTTACAATGTGTAATTCTGCACCATGAAGCAGATTCCATAAATTATTTCAAAAGGTAACCGGACTGGTGCTTGAAGTAGAGAAATATCAGATGGAGACCAAGCAGGAAAGTGAGATTTAAACAAAATAGCCCATGTGGAGAAAAATATGGGCATAAACCAGATGGGCCAAATGGCCTGTTTCTGTACTGTAATAGTCTGCGATCCAGACATATTAGCCTGGTCACTTTATGTAACTAAATTATTTTTGATGAAGAAATGAACTTTATCAGATTCATGACAACAGCAGATCTGAGGTTCCAACGGATTGAACAGTGGCTCATGTGATTCTATTATTGGAATTGGCTGCCGTGTTTCCTATATTACTACATTTCAAAAGTACTTCATTGGCTGTAAAGCACTTTGGGATGTCCTGAGGTCGTGAAAAGCATCATGTAAATGCAAGTCTTTCTTTCTTTTATTATTTAAGAAGGGGAAACAAATCAGACCTTGGTAATTGTAGGCGCACTAGTTAGATGTCGGCCATAGGCAAGCTGTTGGAAAGCATTATGCGAAATGCAATTTATGATCACTTGCAGAATTTGGTGACCTTTAGGAATTCCCAGCATGGTTTTAAGAAGCATAGGTCCTGCCTCATTAGCCTTGTGAAGATAATCCTGTTAACGTGATAAACCATGGCCGAGAAATTGAGTCACGTATGACCATTTTTCAGGTGCTACGCGGCCTCCTAAGTCCCCAAAATGGCGTGCAGGAAGCGCATGCACACTTTCAATAGGAAGTCTGCCATTCGCCATATTGGGTAAAGACAAAAAAGAGGCATCTTTTACTCACGCTGGCGTTAGGCCCTTTTTTGAAGATCAGCATAAAACCCAGAGAAACGGCCATTTACACTGTTTCTCCAGTGTTTCTGCAGTGTTTCTGCTGACCCTCTACCAATGTTATGGGGGGAGATTGGGAGAACTGAGAGAAAAATTCGCCCCCCTCCCCCCATGGTGTTTATTGTACGTTCATCCCATATACAATGAATAGATCTCCATTTGAGACTAACAGCTTAAGAGTAAATTCCCAGAAAATTGACTGCTTTGTCCAATCATTTTGTGGAACAAGCAACAAGTGCAAAAGCCAAATCCTCTGAGTGCTTTGGTTTAAGAGATTTTCAGAAAGAATTGTATTTGTTGTTTTATTGTTATTACATGGTTTAAAAAAAAATCTTTCAATCATATCAGTGGTTTACGTGAGAAATTTAGAAAACCTGTTAAAAGGAATTTGCTTAAAATCACATCATATAAAGATTAGCATTTGAATATGAAATTTCATCCTTCATTATTTTAATGGAAATGGTAACCTGTTTTAACTAAATGAGTTTATCCCCCTGTTAAAATAATGGACCAAAGAATTTTACGCAAGTGCATTAAGGGTTTGTACACTAATCTTTGTGCAGGATAATATCAAGGATAATGTAAGGTATGTAAGGTGATGGGTTTCCGCTGCTGCTGATTTCTTTTTAACCTTGTGGTAACATGAGTTCAATTAGGATTTGGTACAATTTCATTTGGAGCACTGGGTCCAGTTTTGATTCTCGCACCACCACCCCGCCCCCAACCCCACCATCCCCGTCCCCTTCCACCCCATCCCTCACCTTATGAAGGACATTGTAGCACTGTGGATCATTGAGCTATGAAGATAAACAGCGCCTTGGGTTTGTACTCAATGGAGCGACAGATACTTGCAGGGTATCTGATCTCTGTATTTAAGATTACATCCACCATGGGAATTATGACAGTGGCCTAGAAATTCAGTGCCCTTAGCGCCGATTTTGCGGCGCTAGAGGGCCTAGCGCTGCAATTGGCGCCGGCGCCTAAATTGCCTGGGGCCCTTCCGCCGCCGTAGACCGGTAGCGCTGCGCCGGCACCGATGACGTCATCGGTGTGCGCAGCGTCCCGGTTGCCATGGTAACCCGCCCGAACTGGGAAATTGACTTGCGGCCGCCTCGCCCGTGGCAGCCGCAAGCAACGTTCTGGCAGAGGTGCCTTGCACAAGTTTGCGCCGGCGCATTAAAGGCCCCGCGGCGGCCGGCCGCTTTCCCGCCGCCCGCCTGGCCGCAGCTCCCTCCCTGGACTTCCCCCCCCCCCCCCCCGGAACAGAAGCAAGCCCGGCACTTGTCCGAGGTGCCGGGCTCATTTTTAATAAGATTATCGCGGGCCGCGGCCGGGTGCAGGCAGGTCCTCCTTAAGGGAAGGAGGAGGCCTGCACTTCCCGAACCTGCCGCACCGCAGCGGGCGCCGCAGCGCCGGAATAGCGCCGAAATTCAGCGCATAGCGCCAGTTTTCAGGCGCTAACAGCTTTCAGCAGCGCCGGCAGCCGTTTGGGCGCAGAAGTAGTGAATTTTTGGCCCGACCAGCGCGACTTAGCTCCGGCACTAACTTCCGCCGCTAAAGCCGTTGCTGCGCCAAAACCCAATTTCTAGGCCACTATATATGGCAACTGTGTTGACTGCATTGACATAGACCACCTTTAACCCGTCACTGCATCAATACGAAAACATCACTGTAGTTCACTAGAATCCATCACCTCTGCTAAGCTTTGCCAAGTGTCAGCCAAATCAGATTATTTTCTCTCAGTTTTCTTTATATCCTTGAAAAATGTGCAATGCAGCATATCTATTCTTATAGAGCGCTTCAGCAATTGCAAAGACAAAAAATTACTCAGTATACACAATAAGTGCTGCCAGATTCTCCAGAACAAATTGATTCCATTTTTGCGGGGAGGGGAGTCCATTGTACTTTATCATCAAAAGCACTTTTCTTCAGAATAATAACCTTATCAAATATTGACTCCTAGGTAGGAATGGAAGATAGATAATGCCATAATTTGATTAATCCAGATAGCTCATGTGCTGTTTCTCAATGAGCAACACCTTTTATAGCTCGGCACCTGAGTAGCTCCTTCTATCAATAATCATATACCATTAGATCTATTTTTAGCACCTGAACAAGGTAGTGCCAATCTGTGCATGAGCCCCGATTAAACCACAGCAATCTATATCAATGGTTGGCATGTTACCACACTCCAGCACCTAGCCCTGCCATTAGTATTTTCCCTTGTTTCAGGTGACTTATTTTAGTTGTGTATCCTGTAACTTACTATTCAAAGTAGATGAAAAACAACAGCCTTGTTCAAGCTTATCTCACACTAATACAACAAGGAAATCTTTTTGTATCAAGCTTTCAATCTGAACACATGCTAACTTAGAAAATTAGCATAAGCTGACCAGCAACATCAAAACAGCTGGCACAGACCCTAAACAAGTAACTACACTGACCATACAGTGGGTTACTGGTTTGTAACTTAAGCTGCAAATATACCCAATATTCCTTCACTTCAATTGGAGAGAAAAAAAAACACAAATACATGAAAGCCGAAGGGTATTACAAGTAATAAAGGTAGAAAAGTTTTTTTATAGTGTCTGGATAGAAATTTAAAACCTGGGGGGGGGGCGATTTAAACCCTACTCGCTCAGCAGAAACCTGACACGCACCCGGAGCCAACAGGGTCCTTCTTTATATATGCATATTGTGGCCCAATGACATCATTGAGACCTGACTGCAATTTTAACTCACGCCTGAGTGGGGTATCCACCTGGAGTTAAAATTGGGGCCAAATTGATTTGAAAATTGGGCGGGTTCTATAATGAGCAGCAATCTACTTGGCCAGTGTAGTGTATGTACCCGTCTACCTTTAAGAGAACTATTGTATGTAACCGTCCACCTTTAAGAGAACTACTTTAAGTGTTGCACTACTTTGTTGGCTTCTGTATACTGTAATACCGACGGTGACCACACCGGTATATAAGTGCTGTGTCAGGAAGTATTAAGCAGATTCGCCTGACCTTCGAATAGTAAAGTCCTGTTTTAAGTTACTCTTGGAGTCTGTGTATTAATTAACTAAACAACCCACAGACTTTACAGTGGCGACAAGTCCGATCGTACCCTGCGGCAACAATAATTCCGAAGCAGTTAACGAGCGTCGAGAAGAGGCAATCGCCCTCGTCATTCTGCTGGGAGAAAACTCGAGTCTGCAGAGCTGGAAAGGAGGAAGAATTCAGAGACAAAGACTTCCATCAGCAACAGGCACTGACTGTCCCTTCTGCCATGGTGAGGAGTGAGCCGATCAGCACGAGAAGCAAGGCGGCCACGGTGACTGTGAGTAAGGGAAAAGTAAAAAGAATAACCGGAGGATAAGGGCGGTGCACTCGACCACGGTCGAGGGGGGAAGGAGCCGGACAGAAGTCGGGCCCAGAGGCGCTGAGACTGGGGCAGCGTGGAGCAAGGAAGCCGCAGTACAGACAGGCTGGGGACGCAACGGCGTCGTGAGACAGCTAGACCGCGACCGGCGAAAAAGGCCGGGCAGCGACCGAAGCCACGAAGCGCTGCGACCGGGAGCGTAGGCGCGGGAAGATATAAAAGCTCAGCCGCAGCCGGGGAGGGAAGCACCGGACTGCGAGAGGGCTGGGAGGCGCGATTGGGAGCCGAGCGAGCGGGAGAGGCAGAGCCGACCAAGGGGAACTGAGCGAGAGCCAGCCCAGCGGCTGAAACTGTTCGCCGTCAACGGGGTGTACCCAGCGCCGGTTGCCCTGCCGAGAAAAGGGAAAGCACTGAAGCCGACGCGCAGGCTGTGAACCTGAAAGCCAGCGGCCGTCGCCCGTGGGGAAAGTGTACCCCTCCCGCCAGGGGAAGAAACGCGGGAAGCCGCCATTAGGCGGAGAAGAAGACAGAAGCGGGGAACCGCCATTGAAGTGGGCGGGGAGAGAAGATAAGCGCGGGAAACCGCCATTTTCGCGGGAATCGCCATCTTGGAAAAAAAAAAAAAAATTTAAAGAAATAATTCGTGGTGTTATCAGGAAGAGAGGAAGATGCCTAAGCGGGGTAACATCAACGATTTTAATTCCGAGGTAGAAGACTGGGCCACGTATGTGGAACGCATTGAGATCTATTGTGAGGCCAATGAAATAGAAGAAGATGACAAAGCTATAACCTTGCTAAACTCGATGGGTGCGAAGACATACGAGCTCTTGAAGCATCTACTAGCACCAGCTAAACCGACAGATCAGACTTTCGATGAGATTGTGACTGTTCTGAAGGATCACTTGAACCCCACACCGTTGATGTTGGCGGAACGATTCAAATTCTATGCGAGAACGCAAAGGAAAGACGAAAGCAACGCAGAATACTTGGTCGAACTGCGTAGACTAGCGAAACACTGCCAGTTTGGAGGGAATCTGACAGAGGCGTTGCGAGACAAATTCGTGTGCGGAATGTCGAAGGAAGAAACACAAAAACGACTGCTCGAAGAGAACGATCTTACACTTGAGAAGGCTGTCCTTATTGCTGCATCGAACGAAGCCACAGCGAAAGGAACGGCGGAAATGCAGCTAAAGGCAGCGGCACTCAGGGTGCAGCAAATTACTTCGGGTACAACGAAATGCTATCGTTGTGGGAAGACAACACACAACCAGAACCAATGCTGGTTTAAAAACCAGGAATGTAGGAAATGTGGCAAGCTCGGTCACATAGCTAAGGTATGCCGGTCAGGGAAGAAGACCAACAATAATGAGTCACCACAAAAGAGGTACATGAAGGTACATGAGGTGACTAGGAAGAGTCCGGAAGAACAGAATTCGGACTCACACTCCAACTGTAAGGAACTGGATAGTCTGAGAATTCACAATGTGAGTAATGAAGCTGACCGACAAGCTATCTGGATCACACTACAGATTGCAAAAGTCCAAGTGAAAATGGAAGTGGACACCGGATCGGCGTTGACGGTCATGAATAAGCATGATTATAAAAAGTTATTCAAGCATATTCCCCTACGGGATACGGAACTAGTATTGAAGACATACACGGGGCACAAAGTATACCCCATCGGAAAGATAGAAGTCAAGGTGAGATACAAGGACAAAGAGCACCAAAGGATGGACCTGTATGTGTTGCCTGAGGGAGGTCCACCACTTCTGGGACGGGAGTGGATCAGGAAAATAAAGATAGACTGGCATTCACTAAACACCATGACGGTAGATTCCGGAAAGGAAGATGTCAAACCTGAACGGTTGTCCAGAATATTGGACGAAGCTAAAGAGGTATTCCAGCAAGGACTGGGAACACTGTGAGGAATTAAAGCAAAGGTTAAGATTGCAGAACATGCAAGCCCAAAATTTTTCAAAGCCAGATCGGTACCTTACGCGATACGGCCTGCTGTGGAGGCAGAACTGGAAGAACTTGAACGATCAGGGGTACTGTCAAAAGTGGACTGGAGTGAGTGGGCCACGCCCATTGTTCCCGTCATGAAGTCTTCACCAAGTAACAAGCCAAGGGGACCGGGGAAGGTCCGCATCTGCGGAGACTTCAAGATCACAGTGAATCCGGTGCTTCACACGGTACAATACACGCTTCCGCGGATTGAAGATATCTTTGCTTCGTTGGCTGGAGGGAAACACTTCACCAAGATAGACCTGGCACAGGCATACTTACAAATGGAAGTCGAGGAAGAGTCGCGTCAGTACCTCACCATCAACACACACAGAGGCTTGTATCGTTATAATAGACTGGTTTTTGGGGTAGCTTCGGCTCCAGCAATTTGGCAGAGGGCCATGGAGCAGGTATTACAGGGAATTCCAAGCACGCAGTGTTACTTAGACGATATCCTGATTACGGGAGAAGACGAGGAAGAACACCTCACAAATTTGAAACTGGTGCTCACTAGGTTGAAGGAATATGGCCTTCGAGTTAATCGCAAGAAATGTGAGTTCTTCCAAAAACGGATCTCGTACTGCGGTCATGTCATTGACCGAGAGGGGCTGCACAAGTCACCTGACAAGATAGAAGCTGTCGTGAAGGCCCCCGCTCCGGAAAACGTATCACAGTTAAGATCATTCTTGGGGTTGATTAATTATTATCACAAGTTTCTGCCGAATCTATCCACGGTGCTGCATCCGCTGAATGCTCTGTTGCAGAAAGAAGTACCATGGAAGTGGAGTGAGGAATGTAAAAAGGCCTTTCGCAGAAGCAAGGCGTTGATTACCTCTGAAGAAGTGTTGGCTCATTTCAACCCAACGTTACCTCTTCGTCTAGCTTGTGATGCTTCCCCCTATGGAATTGGAGCAGTACTTTCACACAAGTTACCAAATGGCTCGGAAAGGCCAGTGGCATTCGCGTCCCGATCATTGACCTCCGCGGAGCGAAATTATGCTCAAATAGATAGGGAGGCCCTCAGCCTTGTGTGGGGCGTAAGGAAATTCAATCATTATCCGCAGGGCAAGAAGTTCACATTACTGACAGACCACCAGCCGTTGGTGTCCATATTCAACCCTAACAAGGCCGTTTCCACCATGACAACGCAAAGGTTACAGAGGTGGTCCGTGTTACTTGGGGCACACCAATATGACATCGAATACAAAAGGTCCAAACAGCATGGAAATGCTGATGGGTTATCGCGCTTGCCATTGCCGATAGTAGAAGAAGCGACTACAGTGGACCCGGTAGAGATGTTCCACTCATCCATAGTGGAATGTCTACCAGTAACAAATTCGATGATCGAAAACGAAACAAGAAATGACCCGACTCTCTCACGAGTCTATGGTTTAACGGTGGAGGGATGGCCAGCACAGGGCGAACCAACGCTGCCAGCATTTTCGCAGAGAAAAGAACAGCTGTCAGTGTGTCGAGGAACCCTGATGTGTGGATCTAGAGTGGTGATTCCACCCAAACTTCAACAGAAGGTGTTAAAGGAGCTGCACGAGGGACATCTGGGTGGAGTGAAAATGAAGAACCTAGCAAGAGCGTTTGTGTGGTGGCCAGGCATTGATGGGGACATCGAAGAAATCACTAAGAGCTGTCTAGGATGCCAGAAGGTCCAAAACGCGCCACCACAGGCTCCTCTGCATCCATGGGAGTGGCCCTCATCTCCTTGGCAAAGGGTACATATCGACTTTGCTGGTCCATTTATGGACTCAATGTTTCTAATAGCGGTGGATGCACACTCCAAGTGGCCGGAGGTAATAAAGATGTCCACCACCACCACGGAAAAAACCATCACAGTGTTAAGGACCATGTTTGCTAGGAATGGGCTGCCGGAACAGATCTGTTCTGATAATGGACCGCAATTTGTGTCCGAAGAATTCAAGAAATTCTTAAAGAGCAATGGGGTTAAGCACTACACGTCAGCCCCATACCATCCCGCCTCCAATGGATTGGCTGAAAGGTTTGTCCAGACCTTCAAGAAGGCCATAAAGGCCATGGGTAATGAAGCCATTAACTTACAACATAAGGTGGATAGCTTCTTGTTGGCGTACAGGAATGCAACACATGCGGTCACAAATCAAACTCCCGCCATGATGTTTTTTAATCGACGACTAAGATGCCGGCTGGATTTGCTTAAGCCAAACGTCAGAAGGGACGTAGAGAACCGGCAATTCCAGGGCATGAATGAAAGGCCAACTAGATCTTTTCAGATAGGTCAACAAGTTTTGGCCCGGGACTACCTTACCGAGAAATGGCAGCCTGGAACTATCGGAAAAAGGCTAGGGCCGTTGATGTATACGGTGGACATTGGGGACAGTATAATAAGGCACCATGTTGACCAGATCATAGGGTCAGCCACAAATGGCCAACCTACTCCACCACCTTACACGGTTAATGTTGAGACAGAGATACCCAGAACACCTACCTCCGATCTGGTAATACTGGAATCAGATGAACCTGACACTGTCCTTCAAGCCGAATCGACCTTGCCAGAAACACCTACTACCCCGCCGGAAGTTACGACACCACCGAGGCGTTATCCAGACAGAGTCCGGAAACCTCCAGAGAGACTGAATCTGTGAACTGTCTTGCATAAAGTTGTATATATGTTATAATGTATGTTTAATGGGGAATCAGTATGTTGTAAGCTAAAAAGGGAGGATTGTAGTGTATGTACCCGTCTACCTTTAAGAGAACTATTGTATGTAACCGTCCACCTTTAAGAGAACTACTTTAGGTGTTGCACTACTTTGTTGGCTTCTGTATACTGTAATACCGACGGTGACCACACCGGTATATAAGTGCTGTGTCAGGAAGTATTGAGCAGATTCGCCTGACCTTCGAATAGTAAAGTCCTGTTTTAAGTTACTCTTGGAGTCTGTGTATTAATTAACTAAACAACCCACAGACTTTACAGCCAGGGTACTGCCCAACTGGTGAAGTTGAAAATTACACCCTTTCCCTGGTACATTTTCCAGTATTTTGAATACTGCTTTAGTGACTGACATGCCAGAAGATCTTTAAGCTTCCTTAAACAAGTTGATAAAGGAGATTGGACTCCCATAACTTAGATGGTTCATAGTTGTCTTTAACTGAAGGCCTCTTAATGTCCACGTTTTAAACTGACAAACTCAGCTGACGGGCCAACACCTGGAGAGTAAGACTACCAAGTTTAAAAAGAATAAAAGAGAAGGTAAGATAAATCAGGAAGTGGTGATTAACTGATGCCAAGCTTGAGTTTTAGAAGGTTGAAGATGGCAGGATGAAAGAATGACAAAAGGTGGAAATGGGTTTCACAGTTTTGGTGCCTTGGCATATTTTCAGCTTTAAAGAAATAAGGCGAGCACTGACCACAGTAACATTGGTAGCAGAGAGTAGTGAGAAAGAGTGGCGTCCAGAGACAAGAAAAAAGCAAGACTTTTTTTATTTGTTTATGGGATCTGGGCATCGTTGGCAATGCCAGCATTTATTGCCCATCCTAAGTTGTCCTTGAGAAGGTGCTGGTGAGCCGCCTTCTTGAACCACTGCAGTCCGTGTGGTGAAGGTACTCCCACAGTGCTGTTAGGTAGGGAGTTCCAGGATTTTGACCCAGCGACGATGAAGGACCGGCGATATACTTCTAAGTCAGGATGGTGTGTGACTTGGAGCAGAACTTGGAGGTGGTGGTGTTCCCATGTGCCTGCTGCCCTTGTCCTTCTAGGTGGAAGAGGTTGCGGATTTGGGAGGTGCTGCCGAAGAAGCCTTGGCGAGTTGCTGCAGTGCATCTTGTAGATGGTACACACTGCAGCCACGGTATGCCGATGGTGGAGGGAGTGAATGTTTAAGGTGGTGGATGGGGTGCCAATCAAGCGGGCTGCTTTGTCCTGGATGGTGTCGAGCTTCTTGAGTGTTGTTGGAGCTGCACTTATCCAGGCAAGTGGAGAGCATTCCATCACACTCCTTACTTGTGCCTTGTAGATGGTGGAAAGGCTTTGGGGAGTCAGGAGGTGAGACACTCACCACAGAATACCTAGCCTCTGACCTGCTCTTGTTGCCACAGTATTTATGTGGCTGGTCCAGTTAAGTTTCTGGTTAATGATGACCCCCAGGATGTTGATAGTGGGGGATTCGGCGATGGTAATGCCATTGAATGTCAAGGGGAAGTGGTTAGACTCGCACTTGTTGGAGATAGTCATTGCCTGGCACTTCTGTGGCTCGAATGTTACCTGCCACTTATCAGCCCAAGCCTGAATGTCGCCCAGGTCTTGTTGCATGCAGGCATGGATTGTTTCATTATCTTGCATTTATATAGCGCCTTTCAAGACCACTGGACGTCTCAAAGCACTTTACAGCCAATTAAGTACTTTTGGAGTGTAGTCACTGTTGTAAGAGGTGGATCTGTTGTAGAGCAAGAAGCTTTTCTCGTACAATAGCAAAATACTGCGGATGCTGGAAATCTGAAACAACAGCAGAAAATGCTGGAAACACTCAGCAGGTCAGGCAGCATCGTGGAGAGAGAAACTGAGTTAACGTTTCAGGTCTGTGACCCTTCGTCAGCTTTTCTTGTACTTTATCTAAGAGAGCAGCTAAAGAGCCTCCACAAATATGGGAGCACAGTTCAAGGCTCGGCTCTGACATGTCCTGAACCAACCTGGGATTTTGCTCCCTGACCAGGTTACATAAAACACTCCTGTAGGCAACAGCATTTCCTTTCCGAACTGGCAAGTTGCCATTGCGCTATTTTTTTTACATCATAAATAAACTTAATGGAGTCCATTACGTGTGAGCACCTGGAAATGACAATAATTTATACATCTTAATTAACCTAACACGGAGAAGAATAAGGGCGAGCAATGCACTATTAAGGTTTGGCCGACTACATAATAATTGAACGCAGTTCCAATCTGCTGCCAATTAACACTTAATTTTATGATCTGTTACATTGCCCATGAGCACTCGTTCACAGAAGTGTAACGCAGTGTCGTGCAGTATGTCTCCTGCGTGCCAGTTGGGGTAAGGAAATCTTAGAAAGGAACCCTATTTTACCAACAGCTACCTTGCTTGGACATTTCGATGATTGTTAACATGAATATGAAACAGTTTCAGGTAAATGCACAGATGGTATGTGTTCCCACTAACTGTGTTCCATTCATTGGACTGATGGGCAAAGCGAGCAACCTGTGCTGTCACCGGCACCAGTGTAACGCAGGTAATGTGATGTAAGAGTGGCCTTGCAGGTGACTCTCCCTCCGATATTTTTTTTTGTTACCTTCCCTCCCATCCAGGTCTCCAGCTGGTGCTTTCCCACGGTGGTGCGAGTGAAATCAGGAATACAGCAAGTGTTGGATCCCTGAAATAAAAACAGAAAATGCAGGTCAGGCAGCATCTGTGGAGAGAGAAACAGAGTTAACATTTCAGGTCGATGACCTTTCGTCAGAATTGTTGGATCCAACACAGAAGTGTTGGATCCCACCTGCCACCATTCCCTGGCTCTGCACAATGTTGCTGCAGTGCCATCGACCACCGTGTGTTTTTTTAAATTCGTTCATGTGATCAGGGCAGCGCTGGCAAGGCCAGCTTTTATTGCCCGTCCCTAGTTGCCCTTCAGAAGGTGGTGGTGAGCCGCCTTCTTGAACTGCTGCAGTCTGTGTGGTGAAAGAACTCCCACAGTGCTGTTAGGGAGGGAGTTCCAGGATTTTGACCCAGCGACGATGAAGGAACAGCCATATATTTCCAAGTCAGGATGGTGTGTGACTTGGAGGGGTACTTGGAGGTGGTGGTGTTCCCATGTGCCTGCTGCCCTTGTCCTTCTAGGTGTGTCCAGTATATGGCATTTTATGAAACTGGTATTACATTGCTGTCCTATTATAATATATTTCTTGAGAACAAATATCTTTCCTGTTGTCATGGCTACATGTGATGTGAATCGTTAATAACCTAGTAAAGATAGCACATCTCAACTGGAAAGCTCATCAGGTGGCATAGAACTAGATAGCAATAGACTCAGGCTCGAAGAGAGAGAGAGAGGTGGAACAGACAATTTAAATTTCAATATAACTAGTTTACATGGACAGTGATGCATATAGGGAACAGTCCAGCTTGTGAGGGAGTAGAACAGAATAAAAGGGACAGTGGCAGCATGGATACGAAATTGGCTAAGTGACAGGAAATAGAGATAGTGGTGAACGGTTGTTTATTGGACTGGAGGAAGATATCCCCTGGACCTGATGGCTTACATCCTAGGGTCTTGAGAGAAGTAGCGGTAGGGATTGCGGATGCATTGGTGGTAATTTTCCAAAACTCCCTGGATTCAGGAAAGGTCCCAGCAGATTGGAAAACTGCTAATGTAACGCCCTTATTTAAAAAGGGAGGTAGAGAAAAGGCTGGAAACTATAGACCAGTTAGTCTAACATCTGTGGTTGGTAAAATGTTGGAGTCCATTATTAAGGAAGCAGTAACAGGACATTTGGATAAGCATAATTTAATCGGACAGAGTCAGCATGGTTTTATGAAGGGGAAGTCATGTTTGACAAATTTGCTCGAATTCTTTGAGGACGTAACAAATAGGGTGGATAAATGGGAACCAATGGATGTGGTGTATTTGGACTTCCAAAAGGCATTTGACAAGGTGCCACACAAAAGATTACTGCACAAGATAAAAATCACGGGATTGGGGGTAATATACTGGCATGGGTGGAAGATTGGCTATCTAACAGAAAACAGAGAGTTGGGATAAATGGTTCATTCTCGGGTTGGCAATCAGTAACTAGTGGTGTTCCGCAGGGGTCTGTGCTGGGACCCCAACTCTTTACAATCTATATTAACGATTTGGAGGAGGGGACCAAGTGCAACATATCCAAGTTTGCCGACGATACAAAGATGGGAGGGAAAGCAGTGAGTGAGGAGGACATAAAAAACCTGCAAAAGGACTTAGGCAGGCTAAGTGAGTGGGCAGAAATTTGGCAGATGGAATATAATGTTGGAAAGTGTGAGGTTATGCACTTTGGCAGAAAAAATCAAAGAGCAAGTTATTATCTAAATTGAAGGAAACTGCAAAGTGCTACAGTACAAAGGGATCTGGGGGTCCTGGTGCATGAAACACAGAAGGTTAGTATGCAGGTACAGCA
The DNA here is from genome assembly GCF_052327205.1 of Somniosus microcephalus. NCBI lineage: Eukaryota > Metazoa > Chordata > Chondrichthyes > Squaliformes > Somniosidae > Somniosus > Somniosus microcephalus. Next base: position 40,622,343 of record NC_140993.1, on the reverse strand, counting down.
GGTGATCAGGAAGGCCAATGGAATCTTGGTTTTTATTGCAAGGGGGATGGAGTATAAAAGCAGGGAACTGGTGAGGCCACACCTGGAATACTGCGTACAGTTTTGGTTTCCATATTTAAGAAAAGATATACTTGCTCTCGAGGCAGTTCAGAGAAGGTTCACTCGGTTGATTCCGGAGATGAGGGGGTTGACTTATGAGGAAAGGTTGAGTAGGTTGGGCCTCTACTCATTGGAACTCAGAAGAATGAGAGGCGATCTTATCGAAACATATAAGATTGTGAGGGGGCTTGATCGGGTGGATGCGGGGAGGATGTTTCAACTGATGGGTGAGACTAGAACTAGGGGGCATAATCTTAGAATAAGGGGCTGCTGTTTCAAAACTGAGATGAGGAGAAACATCTTCACTCAGAGGGTAGTAAATCTATGGAATTTGCTACCTCAGAGAGCTGTGGAAGCTGCGACATTAAATAAATTTAAAAAGGAAATTGACAGTTTCGTAGCTGATAAGGGAATTAAGTGTTATGGGGAGCGGGCAGGGAAGTGGACGTGAGACTAGGTTCGGATCAGCCATGTTCCTATTGAATGGCGGAGCAGGCCCGAGGGGCCATATGGCCTACTCCTGCTCTTACTTCTTATGTTCTTATGTTCTTATATACAGTGTTCCCCATTGGTCGGTCCTAGGGCCACTGCTTTTCTTGATATTTATTAATGACTTGGACCTGGGTGTACAGGGCACAATTTCAAAATTTGCAGATGACACAAAACTTGGAAGTATATTGAACAATGAAATAGGGAGTGATAGACTTCAGGAAGACATAGACAGGCTGGTGAAATGGGCAGGCACGTGGCAGATGAAATTTAATGCAGAAACGTGTGAAGTGATACATTTTGGTAGAAAGAATGAGGAAAGGACATATAAACTAAATAATACAATCCTAAAGTGGGTGCATGAACAGAGAGACCTAGGGGTATGTGTACACAAATCGTTGAAGGTGGCAGGGTAGGTTGAGAAAGCAGTTAAAAAGGCTTACAGGATCCTGGGTTTTATAAATAGAGGTATAGAGTACAAAAGTGTGGAAATTATGATGAACCTTTATAAAACACTGGTTCGGCCCCAACTGGAGTAGTGTATCCAATTCTGGGCATCATATTTTAGGAAGGATGTGAAGGCCTTAGAGTGTGAAGGAATAAGCCATATAACCTATTCAGAGAAATACACCATCTTATGAAAGAATTCTAGCCTTATTAAAACAGGACAAACTGGGTTTGGAAATTTAGAAACCGAACGATGAAATAGCTGTGAAAGTATTCTGGCTATTGAGAGAAGACAGTTGTTGACACTGAATAAATAACCTTATTGAAACAGAAGGCGCATGGCCCTGACAGGCTGACCTTTGGGAACAAAAACAATGGTCCATACTGGATTAAGGTGTTTTAATTTAAACTTTGTAATGATGGCGCATAAAATAAGGAACACCTGCCCTTCACACCGTTCTATATGGTAAACTCAGAACACCTGGCGATGAGACAAGGTTCTGGAATGTTACAAGCTGATGTGGCAGTAAGAATTGCAGAGGTCGGCAGAAAGATGAATAGGGATAATTGACTTGCATCAGCAGAAAACCTTAAAGGAAGTACAACTGGAAAAGGGTATAAATATTAAAGGGTATAAATATTAAAGTTTCAAATGGGATATCCGACTCGCTTTAATCGGTCAAGTTGATTCTCGACCACAGAGGCGGCTCTGTGGTCTCCAAATCTTTGTACCTCAGGGATCAAAGGTATTTGATATTGATGGATATCCTGTATAGAAAATTTTAAGAACTGTAATATTGTAGCGAAGTTAAGATTTAAAAGTAAGATTCTCTGTTAATAATAAGATAGTACTTTTTCTCTTTTTAGAACTATTAATGTTGCGATTGACTGATTCACCAACTGTAAATTGCATGTTGGTTCTTTTAATAAATCTCTATATATTTTTAGAATTGTCTCACATAAGTCTTCTGTATCAATAACTCACAAACTCAATCTCTGTACACTCTTTGGTGAGAGTTACAAAATTCTGAGGGAGTTTTCCAGACCCTCATAATATCCGGGACATTACAGTCTAGCTAAACTTATTAAAAGCACTATCTGGAGGATGGTAACATTCTCGGGTTGTTCCTTTCCTTTAGGGAGAGATAGCCCAGACCTTTAGACCCAATTAAGCGTCTTTAGGATTTGGCTACTTCAAACTTTAGTTGAAAGTGAATGTCTGAGAAATACGCTTGATCCGGGATAGCCCCAAAGGGGCTAGGACTAGTAAATATCCCTTCAAGAGAAGGTGCAGAAAAGCTTTACGAGAATGATTCCAGGAATGAGGGACTTCAGTTATGTTGATAGACTGGAGAAGCTGGCGTTGTTCTCCTTGGAGCAGAGAAGATTCAGAGGAGATTTGATAGAGGTGTTCAAAATCATGAGGGGTCTAGACAGAGTAGATGGAAATAAACTGTTCCCATTGGCAGATGGGTCAAGAACCATAGGACACAGATTTAAGGTGATTGGCAAAAGAACCAAAGGCAATGTAAGAAAAAACATTTTTACGCAGTGAGTGGTTAAGACCTGGAATGCACTTCCTGAAAGGGTGGTGGAGGCAGACTCAATCTTATCTTTCAAAAGGGAGTTGGATAAGTATCTGAAGGAAAAAATTTGCAGAGCTACGGAGAAAGGGTGGGGAAGTGGCATTAGCTGACGTGGTCTTGCAGAGAGCCATCATGTGTGAAGGAATACGCCATATTTCAGAAAGATACACCATAATATGAACAGAACACTGATATTATTAATACATGATATACTGGGTTTAAAAATCTAAAGCCTCGGAGACACAGGCTGTAAACAGAAATACAGGCTTCTGAGATACAGTCTAGTTAAACTTATTAAAAGTGCTATCTGGAGGATGGTAACATCTTCAGTCGTTCCTTTCCTTTAGGGAGAGATAGCCTGAACCTTTAGACCCATATAAGCATCTTATGGAATTCGGCTACCTCTAACTTAAGTTGAGGGTGAACATCTGGGGAATACACCTGATCTGGGGTAGCCCGAAAGGGCTAGGACTTGTAATTACCCCTTCAGTTGGTGCCCAATAAGTGTGTTAACGAGTTGATACAGAACCTATACTTATATTTATATCTATATCCATTTTGTAGATTGTTAAGTATAGAAGGAGCGTTTTACTGACAGTGGTTCTAAGACCCAGATTTAAGTCTCTAGAGACGACAAGACCCTGATCAGGCCTTGTAGAGCTTAAATCAGAACTCCCTCAATATACCATTGAGGTCTAGAAGCTATAAAGTTCATATTAAACCCTAACCGAGGTTAGGTCTTGAAGAAATGGCAAATCCTGTCGGAATTGGCCAAGAAAATTTAAATGATTGCTTTATTAGGGGAAATAATCCTATCCCTGTACCTCCACAAAACCAAGTGATAATTTTGGAAATAGAAGGCTTTGATGCCGAAGGAGCCATTAGAACTCATGGCACGATTAATGTTGATCCCCAGAACCAGTGGATACAAAATATCCTGTGGGATAATCAAATGAATACTCCAAATCCAATAAATTCCTTAATGATAAGGTGCACACCTGCACAATTGGGAGGCTTAATGAACGGTGCCCAACAAGGTGGTGGCAACCATGGCTGAATAGCAGGACCCGGAGCTGCCTATGCTCCTGGAGGCCATGGATTCTGGTTAAGGTGGCAAACTCATGATGAAATAAATGACAACAATTTTCAAAATTCCTATTTTTTTTATCCAGAAGAATTACTGTCTAAACCCCTTGGCCATAAGACAGCACAATATGCTGAAGCCGCAGCATTATGGTATGGTTTAAAGAAAGCAGACTTTATTAAACCCACACTGTGGGAAGATATTCTCCATTCGAGAATGGAGAAAAAGAATTGTCAGGTGATTCATATAAACGGGCATACCACTGGAACAGTACACTCAAAAGGAAACAGCCTTGCAGACGAACAAGCGAAACGTTCGGTCTGCATGATACCCCCTCGAGAGGGGCCTGCCAATGTTAGTGTAATCACTAGGGCAGAATGGGCAGCTAATCAGCATGAGGAACTGATTCAGCTATTAGACCCAATAACAGAGAATCCACCAGAATGTCCACCAAGGTACTTTTACTCGGAAACCCCTACGGGTATTGTACTAGTTAAGTTGCCCAAAGGAAACCGAGAAATACCCCCGAGCCACAAACGAGAACAGCTTGTAAAAGAAGCTCACAAGGGCATAAGTCAATCATATTGTGGTGCCAGAATAACATACCAATGGCTCCTGTGAAAGCTGATGAGCAAATGGGAAAATTCTTTATTGACTTTATTTGACCACTTCCCCCATTTTTGGGATATAGACATGTTCTCGTTTGTGTGGATGGATACACTTCCTTCTGCTGGCTGGTCCCCACAAACTGTTTCAGAAATCGCACTCGCCAGGGCTATTTCTGATATAATTACAGTAGCTGGTGCACCCAAAATCTTACACTCCGATTAAGGCGGAGCCTTTGGCCCCGATTTTCGGCTTGTGTGGGGAATGGTCGGATTTCCCCGAATGTGGGGTTTCTGACACACATAAAAAAGTGTCAGCCAGCCCCACGCTATTTTCCCTCAAGTGGCCAATTAATTCCCAGCATGTGGGAAGCCTTGCGAATTGTCTAAATCGAGTCAGAAATCCCCACAGTATGATGTCATCATTCGTGGTGCTTTCAAGGTCCATAGCAAGCACTGCATCATCTGAAGGCTTCCAAATGAACCATACAGGATGGCAGAGGAGCCTGCAGCAGCTGTGGCCAGTGCCAGACCCCGAGCTGCCTTCAAATTCAACGAGGCTTCACTGCAGGCATTATTGGATGGGGTTAGGGCCCACAAGGAGGTCCTCTTCCCTAGGTCAGGGAGGAAGAGGCCTCCCACTGAGACCAATGCTGCATGGATGCAGGTGTCAGCAGATGCCAACTCACTGGGAGTCACCAGAGGAACCTTGGCATTACATATGTAACTCCTTCCTTTACTCCCCTACAGTACCATCCAGAGCCCCGTCCTCAATGTGGAGGAGGAAGAGGCTGTGCAGCCAGACTCCTCAGAGGAAGCTCCAACCTCTGTGGGTGCAGCGTCAGCAGAAGTAAGCGCACCTAGCACCAGCGCAGACACTCACACCTCGGGGGGACCTTCGGGACATAGAGTAGTGTTGTCACCTGGTGTTTCACAGCTGACAAGTGAGCCTCAGCAGATACTGGAGACAGGGACAGCAGTGGAGAGTCCTCGTCGGAGGGCGCAGGGCTCTGCAAGCTCAGCTCAGCTGCGCTGCATGTCGACCCTCTGCCTCTGGGTCCATCCGCAAGAGAAGAGGTGATGGATCTCCATGCACAGATGCAGGAGTCTCTGGCAGGTTTTGTCTCCAGGGTCGCTGCAAGTGTGGAGCGAATGGAGGAGTCCATAGCGACCATGAGCAGAGCCTTTGTGGAGTCATTGGTGCATGAACGTAGCACCATGGAAAGGTTGGCAACCTCCATGGAGGAGATAACTCACCAGCATACGGAAAACATGGTGAGTGCTCATAAGAGAATGACATCTCTTGAGGAGCGTTGGCCATCTGTTGAACAGAGAAACCAGATCTTCATGGAAGTCCTTCTGAGTAGGACTGCCAGTGCAGAAACGGGTCCCACTGGCCCCCTAAAGTGCAGCAAGGTGCTCTCAAGCCACTTCCAAGCGCTGGCCCCTTCTGGCTTGTGCAGCTTCAGGTGAGTGAGCAGCAGCCTGGTGCTCCTGGTAATCATCTTGCTGTTCCTGGTTCTGCTGCTGCCACCTCTGCTGTTGGAGATCCTCTAATGCCAGGAAGGGAAGGTGCCAAAGGCCTCCCATGCTTCTAGCAGATGCCTCGTTTGAGGAGGTCCTGAGTTAGGGTGGTGAGAGGGGCTTCCCAGAAGCTCATACTGAAGAAGTGTATGAGGCTCCAACTTTCTGCAGCTGCTCCTAAGGCTTCAAATAGTTCCCCCAAGCCTTGATCAACAAGGTCCTGCAGCCTGCAAATGCTGCCTCTTTAAATCTCTTCAGCCCTCAGCGACCTGCTGCTGCAAGCAAGCAAGCCAGCTGTTTTCACGCCAGCTCTCATCGGCGGGGTTCCCCGCAGGCGGGTTTCAGGTGGGGAAAGCCCCAAAGTCGCAACGGCACGGGAAAATCGTCCTTAACAAGGTGATCATTGGTGATTAGTGCTCCGACGAGTAGTCCCGCCAGCGGCGGACGGGACTGAAGCGGGGCGCGTGAAAACGGCGGTCCGAAAGTCGGACGGGGCGGGGAATCAGGCGGAGGGGGTCCCGACCAGCTTTCTCCGCTATTTTCGGACCACGGCCACATGAAAGGCCGCCCGACAGCTGCCCGAAAATCGGGGCCTTTGTCTCTAAGGTCTTCAAAGATTATTGCAAACAAAGGGGGATTGGGTTAGAGTACAGCACGCCACGTCACCCGCAATCAGCGGGGCTGGTGGAATGTAAAGAATTGGGAAGTAATAAAATTATTAGTCAAACTGTTGAGAATCAGGGTAATAAGTGTACCGCCAGCATTCCGGAAGTACAGTTATCACTCAATAATGTGCCCACATCTGCATCAGGGACACTGTCCCCTAAGAAACTCCATATTATCTGATGTATGGAGTTGAGATGCATACGCTGCTTACCCATAGTTCTTTTATTGCCTCTACACACTCTGAGTCCTTGACCCGACAGCGGCAGTTAGATTTTAAAAAAGAAGTAACAGAGGAGATTCATTGAATTGATCAGAGGATAAGGGAAGCAAATAGGCAGAAAAAACTGACAAATAAAGTATGGCAACCCATAGTAAGAGAATGGGTACAGGAAAAGAAGTTTGAGCAGAAACCTGGTTTAAGACTGGTGGAAAAACCTGTTCAAATACATTCTGTTATTATTGAAAGAACAGTTCAAATACATATTAACCAGCTGAATGGAAAATTTATTTTTAAAACTGTCTCCATAGACAATATCAAAAGATGTCCTGAAGGATACCGAAAAGGAGGAACAATACAAGGTGCAGTCGTACACTTGTCTTTAAAGGCCCAGCTTGGAGCACGACACATGAAATGGATGTGATCGAAATACTGACGACGGGAAGTCAGAAGGTGTCACCGACACTTCCACACGTTGCTTGGCAACGCATCAGGAATTGGATTTGCGAAAAGTAACAACCGAAACAAGGAAAGATCAATGAGTTACTTCAGCGAAGGAGGAAGACACCGCAGATAAAAGAAGGAATCAGCTGAGTGCATGGCAAGGCCTTTACCACAACACACATCGGCACACACGCCGGATCGAAGGAACAGCGTGTCAAGCTTCAACTAGTTTCAACTGACATAACAACAGAAAATGCTGGAAAAACTCAGCAGGTCAGGCAACATCCGTAGAGAGAAATTTGAGTTGACGTTTCGGGTCGAAACCCTTCTTCAAAACTGGAATGAAAATAAAATAGATCGAAGGCAGGGCTGCGATCGAACAAAAGAAGTAAAAGAGACAATAAAAGGTATTCGAAACCAGACGAGATGGTAATAGGCCAGTGAAGACAAAAGACAGCTGAGATTAGGTGTGAAGTGTACTGGCAGGATAAGAGATAGCTGCCAGGTGGGAGAGAGAAACAAAAGGAAAAGGGGGGGGGGTGGAAAGGAAGACCCAAAACAAAGGGGTGGAAAAAATTATAAGTAAAAATGTAATGGGGGCCGAGGTTATGATCTGAAATTTCATGTAGCACGAGTGTGCATCTCGTGAACTTAATATGCTATTGTAACCTCAGGAAGATCATTTACCAAACTCTACCCTGATTTTATTAGCTCATCTTTTGGTCAAGAAGTGGGTGTGAGGGAATACGCCATATTTCAGAAAGATACACCATAATATGAACAGAATACTGATATTAATACATGATATACTGGGTTTAAAAATCTAAAGCCTCCGAGACACAGGCTGTAAACAGAAATACAGGCTTCTGAGATAAAGATCAGTTGTTTAACAAAGTTGTAAAAAAACAAACAAGCTTTGAAATGGGAATAAGTTAAAAATACTAAAACAATGAAAGATTGAAGCAAACCATTGGTGCTTCCGAAAGGTGTACGGTTTGCAACCAACACAATGAGAAGACACGTTGAACAGAAACACAAACATTAAAAGAGGCATGTGCCTTTGAAAAGATGACATCAAGTAAAAGAAACACCTGCTGGTCAAATAGTTTTTATGTTAAACTTGGATGACAGGAAACATTTGATTAAATATGCAACCAATTGAGATAGCTAGAAAGGCATGAACCACCCTAGTTGAAGTGTCTTGAATTTAGACATAGTAAATATGATACCAACAAGAACACTTTAAAGATATGACTTCAATAGATGCACCAAGCAATTACATTGTTTTTGTATTAAACTTGGATCACCAAGGAGTCACAACGTCTGCTAAAAACCACTAAAGCCAATATTAAGAATTGAATGAAAGCATTTTGTAAGAATGGCGTCAAACAGAAACCATAGCTGTCATATTGTTTTTATGATGGTTTTTGAAACACCTAAAGGTAGAGAAACATAAACATAGAAACATAGAAGATAGGAGCAGGAGTAGGCCATTCGGCCCTTCGAGCCTGCTCCGCCATTCAATGAGATCATGGCTGATCATCCAATTTCAGTACCCTGTCCCTGCCTTCTCCACATATCCCTTGATCCCTTTAGCCTCAAGAAATATATCCAACTCTTTCTTGAATATATTTAATGAACTGGCCTCCACCACCCTCTGTGGCAGAGAATTCCACAGGTTCACCACTCTCTGGGTGAAGAAATTCCTCCTCATTTCAGTCCTAAATGGCTTACCCCTTATCCTTAGACTATGACCCCTGGTTCTGGACTCCCCGGCCATCAGAAACATCCTTCCTGCATCTAGTCTGTCCAGACCTGACAGAATTTTATAGGTTTCGATGAGATCCCCTCTCAATCTTCTAAACTCCAGTGAGTATAAGCCCAATCGACACAATCTCTCCTCATACGTCATTCCTGCCATCCCAGGTATCAGCTTGGTGAATCTTCGCTGCACTCCCTCCATGGCAAGAACGTCCTTCCTCAGGTAAGGTGACCAAAACTGCACACAATACTCAAGGTGCGGTCTCACCAAGGCCTTGTACAACTGTAGCAAGACATCCTTGTTCCTGTACTTGAACCCTCTTGCTACGAAGGCCAACATACCATTTGCCTTCTTAACCGCCTGCTGCACCTGCATGCTTACCTTCAGCGACTGGTGCACAATAACACCCAGGTCTCTTTGCACTTCCCCTTCTCTCAATCTATTGCCATTCAAATAATAATCTGCCTTCCTGTTTTTGCCACCAAAGTGGATAACCTCACATTTATCCACATTATAGTGCATTTGCCATGTTTCTGCCCAATCACCCAACCTGTCCAAATCGTACTGGAGTTTCACGACATCCTCCTCACAGCTTCCCCTCTCACCCAGCTTTGTGTCGTTTGCAAATTTGGAGATATTACATCCAATTCCCTCGTCCAGATCATTAATATATATTGTGAACAGCTGGGGTCCTAGGACCGATCCTTGCGGTACCCCACTAGTCACTGCCTGCCACTCGGAAAACGATCCGTTTATTCCAACTCTTTGCTTTCTGTCCGCCAACCAGTTCTCTATCCAAGTCAATACCTTGCCCCCAATCCCATGTGCCTTAATTTTGCACGCTAATCTCTTATGTGGGACCTTATCGAAAGCCTTCTGAAAGTCCAAATACACCACATCCACTGGTTCTCCCTTATCTATTTTACCAGTTACATCCTCAAAAAATTCCAGTAGATTAGTCAAGCATGATTTACCTTTTGTAAATCCATGTTGACTTTGTCCGATCCTGTCACTGCTTTCCAAGTGCTCTGCTATTACATCTTTTATAATAGACTCTAGCATTTTCCCCACCACCGATGTCAGGCTTACCAGTCTATAATTCCCCGCTTTTTCTCTACCACCTTTTTTGAATAGTGGAGTAACATTAGCTACCCTCCAATCCATGGGTACCGTTCCAGAGTCTATCGAGTTCTGGAAGATGACCAGCAATGCATCTACTATCTCTAGGGCCACTTCCTTAAGTCCCCTGGGATGTAGACCATCAGGCCCTGGGGATTTATCGGCCTTCAGTCCCATCAATTTTCCTAACACCATTTCCCTACAAATACTGATATCTTTCAGTTCCACCCTTTCATCAGACCCTATGTTCCCCGGCATCTCTGGGAGGTTATTTGTGTCCTCCTTTGTGAAGACAGAACCAAAGTATGTATTTAGTTGGTCTGCCATTTCCTTGTTTCCCATTATAAATTCCCCTGATTCTGACTGTAAGGGACCTACGCTTGACTTCACCAATCTTTTTCTCTTCACATATCTATAAAAGCTTTTACAGTCAGTTTTTATGTTCTTTGCTGGCTTACTCTCATTCTATTTTCCCTTTCTTAATTAATCCCTTTGTCCTCCTTTGTTGACTCCTCAACTGCTCCCAATCCTCAGGATTATTGCTTTTTCCAGCCAATTTATATGACCTCTCCTTGGATCTTATGCTATCCCTAATTTCCCTTGTTAGCCACGGTTGAGTCACCTTTTTTGTTTTATTTTTATGCCAAACTGGGATGAACAAATTCTGTAGCTCATCCATTCGGTCTTTGAATGTTTGCCATTGCCTATCCACTGTCAACCCTTTGAGTGCCATTCCCCAATCAATCCTACCCAACTCGCTCCTCAGACCACCGTAGTTTCCTTTATTTAAATTGAGGACCCTTGTCTCTGAGTCAACTACTTCATTCTCCATCTTAATGAAGAATTCGATCATATTATGATCACTCCGACCCAAGGAGCCTCGTATAACAAGATTGCTAATTAATCCTTTCTCGTTACATAATACCCAGTCTAAGATGGCCTGATCTCTGGTTGGTTCCTCGACATATTGGTCCAGGAAACCATCCCGTAAACACTCCAGGAATTCCTCCTCCACAGTATTGTTACTAATTTGGTTGGCCCAATCTATATGCTGTGCCCTTATTGCGCGCATCTTTAATTTCTCTTTTAATGCCATCCCCAACCTCCACCTTACTGTTTGGAGGTCTATATACCACTCCCACTAATGTTTTTTCCCCCTAGTATTTCTCATTTCTACCCATACAGATTCCACATCATCAGAGCTAATATCCTTCATTACAATTGTATTAATCCCTTCTTTAACCAGTAATGCTACCCCACCTCCCTTTCCTTTTTGCCTATCTTTCCTGAATATCGAATACCCCTGGATGTTGAGTTCCCAGTCTTGGCCATCCTTGAGCCATGTTTCCGTAATCCCAACCACATCATATTCGCTTTACCTCTATTTGCGCAGCCAATTCATCCACCTTATTACAAATGCTCCTCGCATTAAGACACAAAGCCTTCAGGCTTGTTTTTTTAATGCTCTTAGACCTATTGGAATTATTATTTACTGTGGCCACGTTTGATTTAAACCGTTGATTTCTCTGACTGCCACTTTTGTTTTTCTGCTTCCTATCTTTTGCTTTTATCCCTGTTTTCCTTTCCTCTGTCTCCTTGCTCAGGTTCCCAACCCCCTGCCATTTTAGTAAAACTCCCCCAAACAGTGCTAGCAAACCTCCCCGCAAGGATATTTGTCCCGCTCTGGTTCAGGTGCAACCTGTCCGACTTGTACAAGTCCCACCTTCCCCAGAAGCAGGCCCACTGCTCCAGGAAATTAAAGCCCTCCCTCCTGCACCAACTCTTTAGCCATGCATTCATCTGCTCTATCCTCCTATTCCTATACTCACTAGCACGTGGCACCGGGAGTAATCCAGAGATTACAAACTTTGAGGTCCTACTCTTTAATCTGCTACCTAGCTCCCTAAATTCTTGCTGCAGGACCTCATCCGTCTTCCTACCTATGTCGTTGGTCCCAATGTGAACCACGACCTCTGACTGTTCACCCTCCCCCTTCAGAATGCCCTGCAGCCATTCAATGACATCCTTGACCCTGGCACCAGGGAGGCAACAAACCATCCTGGAGTCACGTCTACGGCCACAGAAACGCCTATCTGTTCCCCTTACGATGGAATCCCCTACCACTATTGCTCTCCCACTCTTTTTCCTCCCTTCCTGAGCAGCAGAAGCACCCCTGGTGCCAGGAAGTTGGCTGCTGCTGCCTTCCTCTGGTAAGTCATCCCCCTCAACAGTATCCAAATTGGTATACCTGTTTGAAAGGGGGATGGCCACAGGGGTCCACTGCACTACCTGCCTGCCTCTACTGCTCTGCCTGATGGTCACCCATTTCCTTTCTGCTGTGCAGCCCTACCCTGCGGCGTGACCAACTCATCAAACGTGTAATCCACGACCCTCTCAGCATTGTGAATGCTCCAAAGCCCATCCATCCGCAGCTCCAGCACCTCCATGTGGTCTGCCAGTAGCTGCAGCTGGATGCATTTCTGGCACACGTGGTCGTCAGGGACACTGGCAGCGTCCCTGAATTCCCACATAGAGCAAGAGGAGCATAACACAGGGCTGGGCTCTCCTGGCATGACTTACCCCTTTAATTAATTTAAATTAATTCAATACCACCAGTTAAAGATATACTCTAGGGCACTTGTATGGTTTACCAACAGTCCCCGCTACACCAGAAAGACCATAGCAACAATAAACCACCGAGTTAAAGTTTAAAAAATAGAGAAATACTCACCAACCAATCACTTACCTGCTCCCTGGTGACGTCACACTCTGATAACTTTTTACTCTCTCCCCGCTGCTGAGTTGGTATGCCTCACCTCGCTCCTCCTTTTATCCTCGGCCTCGGTGCTCTCCTGGTCCGATCTGGTCGGGCCTCACCTCGCTCCTCCTTTTATCCTCGGCCTCGGTGCTCTCCTGGTCCGATCTGGTCAGGCCTCGCCTTGCTCCTCCTTTTATCCTCGGCCTCGGTGCTCTCCTGGTCCGATCTGGTCGGGCCTCGCCTCGCTCCTCCTTTTATCCTCGGCCCTGGTGCTCTCCTGGTCCGATCTGGTCGGGCCTCGCCTCGCTCCTCCTTTTATCCTCGGCCCCGGTGCTCTCCTGGTCCGATCTGGTCATAATTATGCATGCAACAGTTGAATTGACAGTAAGATAGAAAGCATTCAAAAGAGAGAATGAATAAGACAGTTAGCTGACATCAGCAGAGAACTTCAAAGAATAACCAATGCAAAATGAGTATAAAACATAAACCTTTTCAACAGAAAGGCAGAACTCGCTGAATGGGCAAAGCATTTCTCAACTCTTCAGAGGCATCTCTGCAAGTTTTTAAATTTGTGTCTCGGGTAAAGAAAGTAATTGAATTTGGTGGATAATCTGAATTTAGAAATATGTAAGGAATAAGAAATGTAATGAAGTAAAGATTTGAGAATAAGGATCTCTGCGAAATAAGAAATGTAAGCTATCTGTATTTTGAATTGTTAATGTTGCAACTGATTCAGCAGCTGTTAAATGAATGTTGGCTCTTAAATAAAACTATATATTTTTAGAATTGTCTCAAAGAGTAAATCTGTATAAACTCGTGAACCCAATTTCTGTACACTCTTTTGTAAGGAGTTGCAGAATTCTGGGGGCTATTCTGGACCCTCATAATATCTGGAAGGTTACAGTCTAGTTAAACTTATTAAAAGTGCTATCTGGAGGATGGTAACATCTTCAGTCATTCCTTTCCTTTAGGGAGAGAAAGCCTGACCCTTTAGACCCATATAAACATTTTATGGAATTCGGCTATCTCTAACAAGTTGAGGGTGACTGTCTGGGGAATACGCCTGATCTGGGGTAGCCCGAAAGGGCTAGGACTTGTAATTATCCCTTCACATGGGCTCGACAGGCCGAATTGCCTTCTTCCATGCTGTAACCATTCAATGATTCTATAAACATACAGTGAGTGAAATTGATCATTGGCAGTAGCACAAAATGGCTGATAGCGAATCAGCAACCTAAAGTCAATGATTAAAGTATATGAGAGCGACCACCAGACATAATGAAACCTGATAAACTGAACTGGACATGGTCCCAAAATGGTCTGAATTTGGAAAAAATGCCACATCTCATGAATTAGAATTAAATGATCAAATTCAGATCCCTTTTGGTTTTGAATTGCATTCACTTTGGATTTGTTCATGAGAATAAAGTATGACCAGTAGGCACCCTTAAATGTCCAGGTATCTCCATTCATGAGCTTTAGAATTAGACTGATAAATGCAATTATTGCAGTTCCTTTAAATATGTATTGTGTCCCTGTATACCAAAGATTAGGCACTAAAAATAAAAATGATTTAATGGGCTACGTGTAAAATGGGCTGCTGATTTGTTACCGCCTGCTTTGCGCTATCACAAAGAACCCCCATAGTGTTCGAAAATTCCAGGAGGAACTGATAGACATTTGGCAGTGAGAGTTAAGATACAGATCAGCCATGATCGAATTGAATAGCGATACAAGCTCAAGGGACTGAATGGCCTACTCCTGTTCCTATGCTCCTAGATGGGTGGAGTGATATGAAAGTTAGAGTGGTGTATTTTTAGAACGTTTTAGACTGGCCATATGGATTTTAATGGTCTCTTCTGGACCTTTACATTGCGATGTTCCTGGTGCACGAAACTCAAAAGGTTAGTATGCAGGTGCAGCAAGTGATTAAGAAGGCCAATGGAATGTTGGCTTTCATTGCTAGGGGGATAGAATATAAAAATAGGGAGGTATTGCTTCAGTTGTACAAGGTATTGGTGAGACCGCACCTGGAATACTGTGTACAGTTTTGGTGTCCATACTTAAGAAAGGACATACTTGCTCTCGAGTCAGTACAAAGAAGGTTCACTCGGTTAATCCCGGGGATGAGGGGATGGACATATGAGGAGAGGTTGAGTAGATTGGGACTCTACTCATTGGAGTTCAGAAGAATGAGAGGCGATCTTATTGAAACATATAAGATTGTGAAGGGGCTGGATCGGGTGGATGTGGGGAAGATGTTCCCGATGATGGGTGAAACTAGAACTAGGGGGCATAGTCTTAGAATAAGGGGCTGCTCTTTCAAAACTGAGATGAGGAGGAACTACTTCACTCAGAGGGTGGTAGGTCCATGGAATATGCTGCCCCAAAAAGCTGTAGAAGCTACATCATTACATAAATTTAAAACAGAAATAGACAGTTTCCTAGAAGTAAAGGGAATTAAAGGTTACGGGGAGCGGGCAGGAATTTGGACATGAGTCTAGGTTTGGATCGGTCATGGCCCTGTGGGTAGCGAAGCGGGCCCAGGGGCCGTGTAGCCTGATCCTGCTCCTATTTCGTGTGTCTAATTCTGTTAGATTCAGGAGATGGTTCTGTGATAGTGGATTGGCGGTTAGGATCAGATCAGCCATGATCTTATTGAATGGCGGAGCAGGCTCGAGGGGCCGATTGGCCTACTCCTGCTCCTATTTCTTATGTTCTTATGTTCTTATGAATTAAAAAGGATAGAAAGCCAAGATCCAGTTGTCTTATAGCAAAGAGGTTTTCACTTATTTCTGCCAGAAAAAAACCCTGTAAATTAATGGTTTAAATTTATTATTCACTGTTAATATGACATTGTATAGTACTGAAAAAAATAATTTCTGTAGAAAAGTCTGCTAACATTTCAAAATATAAGTTTAGCTAACTTAAATGGTTAGCATTGACAACTTTGACTCCTGTTAAGTCAGTAGAAGCCAATTATTTTATATATGTGCATACTAAGTCATTTTTATTTTTAGTTCACGGGATGTGGGTGTTGTTGGAAAGGCCAGCATTTATTGCCCTTGAGAACGTGGTGGTGAGCTACCTTATACAAATGAGTGGCTTGCTAGGCCATTTCAGAGGGCAGTTAAGAGTCAATCACACTGCTGTGGGTCTGGAGTCGCATATCGGCCAGACTAGGTAAGGATAGCAGATTTCCTTCCCTAAAGGACATTAGTGAACCAGATGGGTTTTTACAACAATCTGACAGTTTCATGGTCACCATTACTGATACTAGCTTTACATTCCAGATTTATTTAATTAACTGAATTACAAGTGTCGCCTGCAATTACGGAGCCATATGGTGGCCACCTATGGTTGAAGAGTAAGCTTATGGTACTGTGGCATGGCAGTGTGCATACCCTGGTTGACAGGCAGCATGAATTGGAAGGATGCTGCATTGGTCAAAACAGGGCATGCAAGGCTCTCCTCATCCTCCTCCTACTCCTCTTCCCAGGAAGATCTGCGCTGAGCCACGCGGCTGCTACTCCCCTGATTATGAGGACCAGGATGAGATAGCATAAATGTTTCCCATCCCCTTGCTATAGATTTCATTTGAGGTAACAATCTTTCAAGCACACAGTCGAAGTGGCCTGAAATAATTCTATTCATGACACACTGCAGGTGGGTGTCAGCTTGAACAATCACAAGGTCAGTAGATGTGCAAAATCTTATCCCATATCTACAACAGCAAAGTTGTTGCTTTTGAATGTCAGCCATGTTTCAGGGGCACTTTTAAAGCAATCCAGCAATGCATACAAATCATGTCCTCCAGCAACTCGTCTCCTTGAACCTGGTCTGTTTCTGACTAGTTGGGAAACAGGAGCAAGAAGCAGGAAAATGGGAAACCACTATGAAAATGGAATTAACAAGGCAGTTAACAGACTGTTAACCACCTTAACTACCTGTCCCACCGGTTGGAGACAGGTCAGTTTGGGAGCGGCTAAACAGACACTCAGGAAAATCGGGTGGGGTGGGATGGAGGTGGGTTGGGTGTCTGAACCCATTTTTCCCGATTTTCCCAACAGACCCGCCTCCAAAGCCACCTTCTCAGGGCTATTAAAATCGAGCCTCATGTCTCTGGATCATTAGTCCAGGCCTCTGGATTACTATTCCAGTAACATTACCACTATGCTACCGTTCCCAAATGTGATAATTTAATTCTAAATTCTGGGTTGCAACATTTTTTTCCCAATTCAGACCATTTTGGGCCCTGTCCACTTCAGCTTACCAGGTTTCAATGGCCCAGTAATTCCGGGCACAACGCGTGAGTACGGACGGGATACTCACGCGTGTGCCCGGAGGAATTGCCGGTTTTCAGCATGCACAGCGCATGCGCTGAAAACCGGCATTTCCTGTCCTCTGACCCAAGGGGTTAAGAGGCAGAATGCGTGCGACTGCACAGGCAGCGCATGCGCAGTGAAATTCCTTTTTTTTTTCCAGAGTTGCCCGAGTGTAAAGGCCTCCGGTTTTTACGCGTGGAAAAACCAGACGTAAGTACTTAGTTTTACAGGTAAGTGGGCTTTTAGTACAATTTAGAAAAACAATTTCCACAGGTTTATTATTTTTAAAGAATTTACAGTAAGGTAAGTTTAGTTTTAGACCCTACTTTTTAAAAATGTATTTTTTTCAAAAATTTAATTGTTTAAAACATTTTTTAAAACTTATTTGTAGTCAATATAATCAGTGGGATGTTTTTTAAAATTTTATTTAAAGTTTAAGTAGTGTTTTGGCAGCCCATACTTTTCATGAGTTTGACAGTTCTTACTCTCAAACTCATGAATGAGTTTCCCCTCCCCTGATTGGCTGCACAGTGCTCACCTGATCCCAGCCGGCACATCGCACTAACTACGCCACTGGATCAGGTAAGCACATCGCGCCGACATCTGAACCGGGCCAGTGACAGGAAATGCAAGCAGGCCCGGGCTTCAGATGTCGGCGCGTAGGGTGAGTGCACATCGAGGGCTTGCATGCGCGGCAAGCCCCTGAACCTAATTTCAGAGCCATTATGTCTGGTGGTCGCCCTCATATACTCAGTTTAAATAAATCACACAAGTATTGACTTTGGAGGAGTCCGGATGCAACTGCTCCCCAATGGTAATTTTGAGAAAAGTATCCCCCCTCCGCCCCGGTTTGAATAGTAATCTTCAATCCCAGTTGGACTCATCATCTGAACGATGATGGCCTTGTTTGAGGTGGGGTCATTGTGAGCTTCCCGACACGTGTTGCAGGAGGTTTTCAGTGGTTGGGGAGCAGGGCTGCAGCTCCTGGTTGAGGCTTGTCTTTATGTCATGCCACTGGCTTATGCAGTCTCAGCCTCATTGCCAAGATCATTATGGCTCACCAGAAGGCCAGGCGCTGCTTTTTGTACTGCGCAAGTATCAGCAATTCACAAAGTAGTAAGCTGCAAGCTGAATGTTAAACTGCTGGGACTTATTAAAACTGGCAGACCGGAGACCCACTAAAAACAGGGTTTCCAATTCTCTGATTACTCTTAGAATGCAGTTTTATGTGTTTATTTAATAAAACTGCATATTTTCTCTCTTCTTTATGATATGCTGTTGCTTCACAGCAGCAGCTGTGACATGTGATAATGAAAATATCTGTGCATTAATCAAACTGTTTTTGTAAGGATTTCCCACATTTCCAGTTTATTCTTCAGAATTTACTACCCGTCTTCACCAAGCTAATTCAACCAGTAAATGAAATGCATTATTAATATTTCTAATCTGAACTTTCCCCCAGGTCCATACTATTGCATGAAATTAAACAAATGAAGGCTGTTAAGACTGGTTTCTAGAGCTTATTGCCCTGTGAAATCAAATTAACTCATTAATGCTTGCTGTTGTTATTCTTTGAATTTTCCCTTTGAAAAATAAATGAGCAAATGCGCTTCCAACACTTGCAATTATTGGTTCTTAACATTTCTGTTAATGCTACCCGACATTAAATAAATAAACTTTTTAAGGTGATTGATTAATCTGAGGTTCACTCTAATCTCCGGGATTAAATTGCTGTATGCTGCTGGGCTATTATAATTGATTGAATTAATGCAAAGTATGTTTTAGTTTTAAGGGTTTATAATCACCTTCTGCACCCAAGAACAGACCGTTCGGGAAGAGCTTCTGTCAAGAGGTATATGATGATTATCAAAGAATTATAGAAATTTACAGCACAGAAGGAGGCCATTTGGGCTGTTGTGTCTGTGCTGGGAAATTTGAGAAGACAGAGTAAAAACTACAAGGGAGAAATGTATGCACTGCCTTTTGGGCACAGAAAGAAAGACTTGCATTTATGTTGCAGCTTTCGTGACCACCGGGCTTATGAGGAGAGATTGGGTCGATTGGGCTTATACTTGCTGGAGTTTAGAAGAATGTGAGGGGATCTCATTGAAACTTATAAAATTCCAACAGGACTAGACAGACTAGACGCAGGAAGGATGTTCCCGATGGCGGGGGAGTCCAGAACCAGGGGTCACAGTCTAAGGATAAGGGGTAAGCCATTTAAGACTGAGATGAGGAGGAATTTCTTCACCCAGAGAGTGGTGAACCTGTGGAATTCTCTACCACAGAAGGCAGTTGAGGCCAATTCATTAAATATATTCAAGAAGGAGTTAGATATATTTCTTAAGGCTAAAGGGATCAAGGGATATGGGGAGAAAGCAGGGACAGAGTACTGAGTTTGAATGATCAGCCATGATCTTATTGAATGGTGGAGCAGGCTCGAGGGGCCGAATGGCCTACTCCTGCTCCTATCTTCTATGTTTCTATGTTTCTATGACATCTCAAAGTGCTATACAGCCAATGAAGTACTTTTTTGAAGTCTAGTCACTGTTGTAATGTGGGAAATGCAGCAGCCAATTTGCACACAGCAAACTCCCACAAACTGCAATGTGATAATGATCAGATAATCTGTTTTTGTTATGTTGATTGAGGGATAAATGTTGGCCAGGATACTAGGGATAACTCCCCTCTATTCTTCGAAATAGTGCCATGAGATCTTTTACAACCACCTGAGAGAGCAGGTGGGGCCTTGGTTTAACGTCTCATCTGAAAGACTGCACCTCCGACAGTGCAGCACTCCCTCAGCACTGCACTGGAGTGTCAGCCTAGCTTTATGTGCTCAATTCCCTGGAGTGGGACTTGAACCCACAGCCTTCTGACTCAGAGGCAATAGTGCTACCCACTGAGCCATTGGCTGACAAAGCAGCAGCCGACAGCATAGTTGGTCAGTGCGGGGATAGACCCCTCGACCTTGGCATTATCAGCAGCACGCTCTAAACATCTGAGCTAACCAACCCGCTTTCTGCTTCCCCCACACAATGATTCATCAAACTAGAAAGCACGCTGCTACTGAAATTGAAACTCATGGCCTGAGTGGATCAAACGCAAAGGGGTCGAGAAAAGAATCTCCTTAACTTCCCCTTGCAGTCCCCAAGTACTCTGATGAAGAATGTTACACCCTTGTTCAAAAAAAGGGTGTAAGGATAAACCCAGCAACTACAGGCCAGTCAGCTTAACCTCGGTGGTGGGGAAGCTTTTAGAAATAATAATCTGGGACAAAATTAACTGTCACTTAGACAAATGTGGATTAATTAAGGGAGCCAGCACAGATTTGTTGAAGGCAAATCCTGTTTAACTAACTTGATTGAATTGTTTGACGAGGTAACAGAGAGGGTTGATTAGGATAATGCGGTTGATGTGGTGTACATGGACTTCCAAAAGGCGTTTGATAAAGTGCCACATAATAGGCTTGCCAGCAAAGATGCAACCCATGGAATAAAAGGGACTGTGGATACACAATTGGCTAAGTGACAGGAAACAGAGAGTAGTGGTGAATGGTTGGAGTCCGTAAGGGTGACCCCGAGCTTCCGGTCGCCTGTCATTTTAATTCACCGCTCCATTCCCACTCGGACCTCACCGTCCTTGGCCTCTTGTATTGTTCCACGGAAGCTCAACGTAAACTCGAGGAACAGCACCTCATCTTCCGATTAGGCACTTTGCAGCCTTCCGGACTCAATATCGAGTTCAACAATTTCAGATCATAACCTCGGCCCCTATTAATTTTTTCTTGTAATTTTTCCACTCCTTTCCCCCCCCCCTTTCCTTTTGTTTCACTCTCCCACCTGGCAGCTATCTCTTGCCCTGCCAGTACACTTCACACCTAATCTCAGCCTATTACCATCTCGTCTGGCTTCGAATACCTTTTATTGTTTCTTCTACTTCTTTTGTCTCTTTCACTTCTTTTGTCCGATCGCAGCCCTGCCTCCGATCTATTTTCTTTTCTTTCCAGTTTTGAAGAAGGGTTCAACCCGAAACGTCAACTCAAATTTCTCTCCACGGATGTTGCCTGACCTGCTGAGTTTTTCCAGCATTTTCTGTTGTTATTTCGGATTTCCAACATCTGCAGTATTTTGCTATCGTACTAGTGTTCCCCAGGGGTCGGTTCTAGGACCACTGCTTTTCTTGATATATATTAATGACTTGGACTTGGGTGTACAGGGCACTATTTCAAAATTTGCAGATGACACAAAACTTGGAAGTATAGTGAAAAGTGAGGGGGACAGGGATAGACTTCAAGAGGACACAGACAGGCTGGTGGAATGGGTGGACACGTGGCAGATGAAATTTAATGCAGAAAAGTGTGAAGTGATGCATTTTGGTAGGAAGTACAAGGAGAAAAATATAAACTAAAGGGTACAATTCTAAAGAGTGTGCAGGAACAGAGAGACCTGGGGGTATATGTGCACAAATCATTTAAGGTGGCAGGGCAGGTTGAGAAAGTGGTCAGAAAAGCATACGGGATCCTGGGCTTTATAAATAGAGGCACAGAGTACAAAGGCAAGGAAGTTTTGATGAACCTTTATAAACCACTGGTTCGGCCACAACTGGAGTATTGTATCGAATTGGATAAGTACCTGAAGGAAAAAAATATTGCAGGGTTACGGGGAAAGTGCAGGGGAGTGGGACTAACTGAAGTGCTCTTGCAGAGAGCTGGCATGGGCTCGATGGGCTGAATGGCCTCCTACCGTGCTGTATCGATTCTATGATTCTATGAATGCCATCTTTACAGAGGCTGTGCCTCTACATCAATATTATGCCACAACTAATCGTCGTATGCAAATAAATGTAGCCTCACCCACAATAGGTCAACTCTTCACATCATACATCATTATAATACTGTAGGACGATTCTAAGGAGAATATCTTACCCTAACCCGCCCAACGGGAAACAATTAGATACAGCAATGTACGGTTGTTCCCGATGGAAGATTTAAGATGGGCTTACTGGCCTTCCTCATCTATATGTATCTTGTGATTTGATCAACCATTGGCAACTAGCAAAATGCCAGCCAGATCTTTGAAAATTCCTAATCTTACGCTGATGAAATGTCAGCAACAAAATTCCGTGTTTCAGTGCATCCTGCCAGAGCTACTTTGACACTCACGCTCGTTGTTGCACCTGAAGGTTTAATTCAGAACCTTTGTACCATGTTTTGTATTTTGCATAGCGTGACCATATTTTTCAATATTAAGGAGTAATGGAAACCAATCAATGCATTCCATTCACATTAAAATGCCACCACTGAGTTTTAGCTGAGCTGCTACAATCAATAGAAAGAAGTTAGTGGGTCACTAAGTAAATATAAGGGAAATATCATTGTAAAGTTCACAATATTTTCAGCAAGCTTGAGATATAAAATCTTGACCCATTGTGAAGAAACCAACTCATTTTTCAACTTACTAAAGTATTCTACCTCCACCAATGTTGGTGGTTTAGCTTTGATATGTCTGAATGGCATTTGAATGTTCTCACTGTGCCGCGTGACATTATCTTAACCACACAGAGTATCAAACTGGAACTCCTGGTAATGTAACTAGCCTAAAATGTCAGTATACCATGTAACTTTCACATATAATGCTCTTAAAATGGGCCAAGATTCTGGTTCCTACCATTTGCAAATCAAGTCCAGGAGATGGAGACTGTAATCAGTGACGCTTTGATTGTCATTGCTGAGCATTGCTAAATTTGCAAGAGATTTGCAAGCAGTTGAAAATGGCCAAAGTAGCTCCATTATTTACAACAGGATCAAGATTACCTTATCTGAGGAAGGATGTTCTTCCCATGGAGGGAGTGCAGCGAAGATTCACCAGACTGATACCTGGGCTGGCAGGAATGACATATGAGGAGAGATTGGGTCGATTGGGCTTGTACTTGCTGGAGTTTAGAAGAATGAGAGGGGATCTCATTGAAACTTATAAAATTCTAACAGGACTAGACAGACTAGATGCAGGAAGGATGTTCCCGATGGCGGGGGAGTCCAAAACCAGGGGTCACAGTCTAAAGATAAGGGGTAAGCCATTTAGCACAGAGATGAGGAGGAATTTCTTCACCCAGAGAGTGGTGAACCTGTGGAATTCTCTACCACAGAAGGCAGTTGAGGCCAATTCATTAAATATATTCAAGAAGGAGTTAGATATATTTCTTAAGGCTAAATGGATCAAGGGATATGAGGAGAAGGCAGGGACAGTATACTGAGTTTGGATGATCAGCCATGATCTCATTGAATGGCGGAGCAGGCTGGAGGGGCCGAATGGCCGACTCCTGCTTCTATTTTCTATGTTTCTATGTAAGATACATGTCTAGAAGTTATAAACCAGTCAGTTTTACCGCTGCTATTGTGAGAGTCCTTGAAACAATCTTGAGACCTAGTGACTGCACACTTGAAAAACATAACAGGGTAGAATTTCCACGGAGGTCCTTCCGATCGTTCGCTGTAATTGTGGTGGAAGATCGGCAGAAATCCCAAAGAAGTCATTGAAGAAGTAACAGAAAGGGTAGATAAAGGGATTACAATAGACATCATGGCCGGAATTTTCACCTTGCAGAACGTGCGGGTTTGGCAGTCAAAAGCGCTGAAATTGACAGTGCGTCGGGAACCCACCTTCATCCCGCCGACTTCTGCATTTAACTGGAGCGCGTTTCGAAACATGCCATGGACCCGCACGAGAGAGGCGGGCGGCCTTATTGAAGTGCTTAACAGCTCGTTGAGGGACTCTTAAGAGGCTTTTTAATCTGACGTTTCATCTTTCACTGCTTGTGCACGGGATTTACAGACTTCGTGAAGCTTGCCTGTGAAGGGGAGGCGGGAGCGCAGTGGCCATTGTGCTAGTTCATTAAGTGACAGCTGGAAAAAGCACATAAACACTCGCACCTTACACCTGCTTCCTTGACTTTGGGAAAGGCTCCTGCTGACACCATTTTGTGCTTGGATTTTGCTTTCAGGAGTTTGCAGGTGATTTCTGCAACCTCGGAAGCCACTCTCACCACATTGTAAGTCAATCTTACTACATTGGGGGATTGTGCCTCTGATCTCCACTTTACCTGGCATCTATCAGATCAGCATGGCTGCAACTTATGCTGTTTCACTTTGGACCTCAGATTCAGACCAAGATGAGCCCCAGCACCAGCAACACCAACCACACCAGCAGCAGCAGCAACAACACCAGCAGCATTCTCCTCACCGACCTGATGCTCCACAGGAGGGGATCAGCACAGGGGTGCACTGCGCCAGAGGCGATACCCCCAACACAGGGTATAAGGCAGAGGATGAGCTTCCTGGACATGACTGAACAGCAGTGCTTCAGGAGGCTCAGGCTATCACGTCAGGTCATCGCAGACATTTGTAGCTTGCTGGAAGAAGACCTGCTGCCCAGAGAACCTGGTGGACACACCTTACCAGTGGCTGTCAAAGTCACCACCGCCCTCAACTTCTTTGCCTCGGGCTCCTTCCAGGGATCTGCAGCAGATATTTGAAGGATCTCGCAGTCGGCCACCCATAAATGTATCACCCAGGTGACTGATGCCATGTTTGGCAAGTCAGTCACTTATGTAAACTTTGTCACTGATGAGGCCGGTGTTACTGAGCGGGCGCTCAGCTTTTCAGCTCTGGCTGGCTTCCCACAGG
The DNA here is from genome assembly GCF_052327205.1 of Somniosus microcephalus. Lineage (NCBI taxonomy): Eukaryota > Metazoa > Chordata > Chondrichthyes > Squaliformes > Somniosidae > Somniosus > Somniosus microcephalus. The sequence goes on along the minus strand of NC_140993.1, from coordinate 40,597,534 downwards.
TGCAGGGCATCATCAACTGCACACATGTGCCCATCAGGGCACCCCCACTGTTATGTCTGACATTGGTGATAGGTACTCGATTGCCTTGGCCTGAGCACATGGAGTTTAATAGTGCTGTTTTCATTGTATTGTGTATAGGTATTCGATTGCTTGTGCCTGGCAGTGTGTGTGTGTGGCAGCCATTATAAAAGGAACATGAACTGAACTCTGCTTACAGTCTCTGGATTATCTGCAACACCCACATCACCCAGGAGTGTTTGTGAACCATAAGGGCTTCCACTCCCTCAATGTGCAGCTTGTCTGCAACCATGAAAAGATCATCATGCATGTGTGTGCCCGATTCCCAGGGGGCTGTCATGACTCTTGTCCTGCACCAGTCCACCCTCCCTCAGCTCTTCGCACCTCCAAACAGACTTACTGCCTGGCTGGTTGGAGACCCACTGAAGACATGGCTGATGACATCCTTGAGGAGGCTAAGCAATGAGGCAGAGGAGTGCTATATGAAAGCCAGATGGTGACCAGATGTGTCATAGAGTGAGCAATCAGCATGCTGAAGATGCACTTCAGCTGCCTTGGCAGATCTGGAGGAGCCCTTCAGTACATACAAGCCAGGGTCTCCAGAATAATCGTTGTATGCTGCATGCTGCACAACATAGCACAGTAGCAAGGTTTGAAGCTGCAGGAGGAGCAAGGTGCAGAGTGCACAGCCTCTTCAAAGGAAAAATGTAAGAAGTCACACAACACCAGGTTATAGTCCAACAGCTTTATTTGAAGTCACAAGCTTTCGGAGCGCTGCTCCTTCATCAGGTGAAGTGGAGAGATGCATAAAGACACAACTTATACAGTCAGAGAATAATGTCAGATGTTTACAGGTAATCTTTCTAACTGCCATTTATCACACCTCGGCAGAGAGATAATCACAGCAATCAAAGGTGTGAATGGTGTCCAAACAGGTCAGTCAGGAAAACATTACATCAAAGAACAATGAGGTGGGGTCACAAGGGGTCAAATGTTGCAGATGCTGGGGTCTGTGTGAAAAACAAAAAAACAGACAAAAACATTTTTTTTTGCTGGAAATCACAGCAGGTCCGGCTGCATCTGTGTAGAGAGAACAAGCCAATGATGACTCGAGTCTGGATGACCCTACGTCAGGTGGGGTTACATGTAGCGTGACATGAACCCAAGATCCCGGTTCAGGCCGTCCTCATGGGTGCGGAACTTGGCTATCAGTTTCTGCTCGACGATTTTGCATTGTCGTGTGTCTCGAAGGCCGCCTTGGAGAATGCTTACCCGAAGATCGGAGGCTGAATGTCCTTGACTGCTGAAGTGTTCCCTGACTGGGAGGGAACACTCCTGCCTGGCGATTATTACGTGGTGTCCGTTCATCCGTTGTCGCAGTGTCTGCATGGTCTCGCCGATGTACCATGCTCCGGGGCATCCTTTCCTACAACGTATGAGGTAGACAATGTTGGCCGAGTCACATGAGTATGTACCATGTACCTGGTGGGTGGTGGCCTCACGTGTGATGATGGTATCTGTGTTGATGATCTGGCATGTCTTGCAGAGGTTGCTGTGGCAGGGTTGTGTGGTGGCATGATCGCTGTTCTCCTGAAAGCTGGGTAATTTGCTGTGAACGATAGTCTGTTTGAGGTTAGGCGGCTGTTTGAAGGTGAGTAGTGGAGGCGTGGGGATGGCCTTAGCGAGGTGTTCATTGTCATCGATGACATGTTGAAGGCTGCGAAGAACATGGCGTAGTTTCACTGCTCCGGGGAAGTACTGGACGACGAAGGGTACTCTGTTGGTTGCGTCCCGTGTTTGTCTTCTGAGGAGGTCTATACGATTTTTCGCTATGGCCCGTCGGAACTGTCGATCGACGAGTCGAGCATCATATCCCGTTCTTACCAGGGCGTCTTTCAGCGTCTGAAGGTGTCCATCGCGTTCCTCCTCATTTGAGCAGATCCTGTGTATTCGCAGGGCTTGTCCATAGGGGATAGCTTCTTTAACATGGTTAGGGTGGAAGCTGGAGAAGTGGAGCATGGTGAGGTTGTCCGTGGGCTTGAGGTAGAGTGAAGTGCTGAGGTGTCCGTCTTTGATGGAGATTCATGTGTCCAAGAATGAAACCGATTCTGAGGAGTAGTCCATGGTGAGTTTGATGGTGGGATGGAACTTGCTGATGTTATCGTGTAGTCTTTTCAGTGATTCTTCGCCATGGGTCCATAGGAAGAAAATGTTGTCGATGTATCTGGTGTATAGCATTGGTTGGAGCTCCTGTGCAGCGAAGAAGTCTTGCTCGAACTTGTGCATGAAGATGTTGGCGTATTGGGGTGCGAATTTGGTCCCCATGGCTGTTCCGTGTGTTTGGGTAAAGAACTGATTTTTGAAGGTGAAGACATTGTGGTCAAGGATGAAGCGGATGAGTTGTAGGATGGTGTCTGGAGATTGGCTGTTGGTGTTGAGTACTGAGGCTGTCGCAGCGATTCCGTCATCGTGGGGGATACTGGTGTAGAGTGCCGAGACGTCCATCGTGGCGAGGAGTGTTCCTGGTTCAACTGGTCCATGGGTGCTGAGTTTCTGTAAGAAATCTGTAGTCACGACAGAAGCTGGGGGTTCCCTGTACAATGGGTTTCAGGATGTCCTCAACGTATCCAGAGAGGTTCTCACACAGGGTTCCATTGCCTGATACGATAGGACGTCCAGATGTGTTGGCTTTGTGTATCTTTGGGAGGCAGTAGAAGTCTCCCACGTGGGGAGTACGTGGGATGAGAGCGCGTAGGATGCTTTGAAGGTCTGGATCGAAGGTCTTGATCAGTCTGTTGAGTTGGCGGGTGTGTTCTTTGGTCGGATCTGCAGGTAACTGTCTGTAGTGTTCCTGGTTGTCCAGTTGTCGGTATGCTTCTTTGCAATAGTCCATTCTGTTCTGTGTGATGATGGCTCCTCCTTTGTCTGCTGGTTTAATGACGATGTTGCGGTTGGTCTTGAGAGCGTGGATGGCATTGCGTTGTGCTCGGGTGACATTCTGGACTGTCTTGTGAGTGCGGCTGATGAATCTGGCGTTGATGCATCTCCTGACAGCTTGAGCATACATGTCAAGCTTAGGGCAGCGACCCTCCGGAGGGGTCCAATTTGACTCTTTCTTCTTCGGTTGCTGCACTGCGGATCCCTCTGTCTGCTGTTCCGGATCATTGATTGTCTCATTGGGTTCGCTGCTGACATCTTGGGATTTGTGGAAGAATTCCCGGAGCCTCATTCTCCTGATGAATTCCTCTGTGTCTGCTGCGAGACTGATGGGGTCCATTTTGGTGGTGGGGCAGAAATTGAGCCCTCGGCTGAGAACTTCAATTTCATCTGGTTGAAGGGTGTGGTCGGAAAGGTTGACGATGGACTTCCCTGTGGTTTCAACCGTGGTACCGGGGGAGGCTTGGTTTCTGCTGCTGGTGATGCTGAGTTTCTCAAGCTTCCTGTTCTTGGTGTGCATGTAGTCAGCGTAGTTCTGTTGCCTCGTCTGTTTGGTGGTGTCTCATAGCTGGTCTGCTGTGTCCTGAGCACAGGCTCAGAACATCAACTCCATCTCAGTTTCGAGGTTGCGGCATCTGCTGTAGAGCTGGTGTACGAGATGGTTGAGGAGTGTGCGAGAGGTACGACAGCAGATTCTCTCAGCATAGTCTGTGTTGTAGGTCAACTTGAGTGGGTTCGTGATCTTTAGTCTTTTCGGGATCTTGTCTGCTTTCTTGCATCTCTGTAGAAACTTGATGTCTGTGCGATCTTCTTGGAGATCCTCTCCACTTTGAGCCGGCGGTTTGTGGTGTCGATAGTCGCCATGGTGTGGAGATGCCGGAGTTGGACTGGGGTGGACAAATGTAAGAAGTCACACAACACCAGGTTATAGTCCAAGAGCTTTATTTGAAGTCACAAGCTGTCGGAGCGCTGCTCCTTCGTCAGGTGAAGTGGAGAGATGCATAAAGACACAGCTTATATAGTCAGAGAAAATGTCAGATGTTCACAGGTAATCTTTCTAACTTTCAGGAGAACAGCGACCACGACACCACACAACCCTGCCACAGCAACCTCTGCAAGACATGCCAGATCTTCAACACAGATACCATCATCACACGTGAGGACACCACCCACCAGGTACATGGTACATACTCATGTGACTCGGCCAACATTGTCTATCTCATACGTTGCAGGAAAGGATGCACCGGAGCATGGTACATCGGCGAGACCATGCAGACACTGCGACAACGGATGAACGGACACCGCGCAACAATCGCCAGGCAGGAGTGTTCCCTCCCAGTCAGGGAACACTTCAGCAGTCAAGGACATTCAGCCTCCGATCTTCGGGTAAGCATTCTCCAAGGCGGCCTTCGAGACACACGACAACGCAAAATCATCGAGCAGAAACTGATAGCCAAGTTCTGCACCCATGAGGACGGCCTGAACCAGGATCTTGGGTTCATGTCACGCTACATGTAACCCCACCTGACGTAGGGTCATCCAGACTCGAGTCATCGTTGGCTTGTTCTCTCTACACAGATGCGGCCGGACCTGCTGTGATTTCCAGCAAAAAAAATGTTTTTTGTCTGTTTCTTTGTTTTTCACACAGACCCCAGCATCTGCAACATTTGACCCCTTGTGACCCCACCTCATTGTTCTTTGATGTAATGTTTTCCTGACTGACCTGTTTGGACACCATTCACACCTTTGATTGCTGTGATTATCTCTCTGCCGAGGTGTGATAAATGGCAGTTAGAAAGATTACCTGTAAACATCTGACATTATTCTCTGACTGTATAAGTTGTGTCTTTATGCAACCCTCCACTTCACCTGACTAAGGAGCAGCGCTCCGAAAGCTTGTGACTTCAAATAAAACTGTTGGACTATAACCTGGTGTTGTGTGACTTCTTACATTTGTCCACCCATCTCCACACCATGTCTTCAAAGGAAGAGGAGGAGGAACAGGGGCAGGTGGAACCAGAGGACGAGGAGGAGGAGGAACCTGAGGTGGACATGGCACCAGCAGCAACGCACATTGCTGCCCCGGAAGCCCAGGATGGCCGCATATTGGCACGATTTAGTTAACTTCCACCAGTTCACCCATCTGGCTCCCAGAAGCTGTATCAACTTCCCCACTGCCCTCACTAACACCACAAAGCAGTCCTAAAATGACCAAACCATTCCTGTCACACACACACCCATTGCTCGAGGTTAAATAATGTCTCACCATTCATTTCAAGTGACAAGGCCACTTCCCAGGTAGCAGGCACAAATGGACAGACGGGAAAGTGGGACGAAGAAATAAATTTATGTGGGTCATAAATCGAACTGAAACTTAACACTAACATTTTGGCAAACACCCATGCGCATACTCTTGTGCATCTACAATTGTGTAATTTTTCTTTTCCGAGTGCCTCTATGAGGTGCATCCACTATGGCTTCAGCAGAGGTAGAAGCAGGCTGCTCACTTCCTTGCTGTGCCTGCTTAGACACTTTTGGTGGACGCCCCCTTGGCTTTGGAGGCTGTGAGAGCCCCGCCAAAGACTGCTCCTCCTGCAACTGTACAGGGGCAGACTTAGCCATCAGGGTCCGAGGCAGCATGTGGGGCTCGGACTGAGGGGGAGGCAACGCGGGAGAAGTGGGAGCGCTTTGAGCAGAGCCCCTACTTCCATATGTCCTCCCACCATCAACCCTCTCATGGGCCACCCGCACTTCCCTGCTAGCAAGGAGCTGGAGAGCACCTTCCTGCACATCAGTGGGGTGATGAACGCCCAAGTCTATGTTGGTATCTCTTCTAGAGATGACTGCAATCAGAGTTTGCAAGCTGTTGTTCACAGCAAGCATGTTTTAATTTGACTAGCACATTAACTGCTCCGTGCATGTGGCCATCCTTTCCAAGGGACAGCACATCATTGCCATCACCTGTGATATGGTGCTGCTCAAGTTGAAGGTGATCTCCTCCATTCTCTGTGCAATCAGCTCCCAGAGCCTCGTGCATTTATTGCTGCTTCTCCAAGATCAACCTCTTTGTCGACAGCCCCTGAGGCTCAGCATCTGCATCCAGCTGAGCAGAGCTTGGAGCGTCCTGCGCCCTCCGGCGAGGACTCTCCACTGTTGTCCCTGTCAACACCATCTGCTCTTACTCACTTGTGATGTGTACAACAGCAGGTGACAACACTACTCATAAGAAATAGAAGCAGGAGTAGGCCAATTTGCCCCTCGAGCCTGCTCCGCCATTCAATAAGATCATGGCTGATCTGATCCTAACCGCCAATCCACTATGACAGGACTATCTCCTGAATCTAACAGCATTAGACACACGAAAACAGGAGCAGGATCAGGCTACACGGCCCCTGGGCCCGCTCCGCTACCCACAGGGCCATGACCTATCCGAACCTAGACTCATGTCCAAATTCCTGCCCGCTCCCCGTAACCCTTAATTCCCTTTTCTACTAGGAAACTGTCTATTTCTGTTTTAAATTTATGTAATGATGTAGCTTCGACAGCTTTTTGGGGCAGCATATTCCATGGACCTACCACCCTCTGAGTGAAGTAGTTCCTCCTCATCTCAGTTTTGAAAGAGCAGCCCCTTATTCTAAGACTATGCCCCCTAGTTCTAGTTTCACCCATCATCTGGAACATCCTCCCTGCATCCACCCGATCCAACCCCTTCATAATCTTATATGTTTCAATAAGATCGCCTCTCATTCTTCTGAACTCCAATGAGTAGAGTCCCAATCTACTCAACCTCTCCTCATGTCTCGTAGGACCCACCGACGTACGCGTATCTGTGCTGGTGCTGGGTGCGCATGGGTCTGGTGATGGTGCACCCTCAGAGACTGGAGCTTCCTCTGAGGAGCTGTCTTCTTCCTCCAGCTGGACAGTGGGGGTGGGGGATGTACTTGATGGACTTGTGGGGGAGTAATGGCATGAATTAGAACTCTTATGATAAGAATGTGTAGCGTTACCATTATGCTCATGATGATATTTCATTGGCTGCTAAGTTGCAGCGCCTCCCCCGCTGCTTGGATATGTTGATGGGGTTAGATGAAAAAGGGTGGGAGGAGGCTCGGGAGGAGGCTTGTGTGGAGCATAAACACTGCCATGGACCTGTGCTGTAAATATTATGTAATACTTTCTATGTAAACAATATAAGTGGCAATTTCTCCAGGGTTGCCATTGATCTTCCACCAGGTTATGGTGGACAATTGGGGCAACCCCAGCAGAAATTCCAGGCAAATGTGTTAAAGGGTAGTCAGTGTAGATTTAGGAAAGAGAGGTTATGTTTAACTTAGTAAGTTTACAATGACATTGCTGACCTGGTGGATATATATTTGGATTTTCAGGAGGCTTTTGACAAGGTTCTGCATTAGTGATTAATGGCTAAGTTAAAGAGTCACAGAGTCAGCTGGGATAGCATTAGTACCAGATGCCTTCCCAAGTGAAAACAACCAGATGTTAAGCAAGAATGCGTCCTTGCACCCTCGTCAGCGTTTTGTTTACGGCTATGCTTCTCGTGGCTTTCCAATAATCCCCAAATCAGAGTCAAGCTCAGATTCAGGACAGATGGGCTGCTCTTCAATCTTAGAAGACTACCAGCTAAAAGCAAAGGTACTGGAAGAACTTGTTTGTGAACTCCTATTTGCTGAGGACAGTGCTCTTAAGGCCCACTCCCAGGATAGTATACAAACAATCATGAACCACTTCACAAGAGCATGCCTGCAATTTGGCATGACTGTCAGCCTAAAAAGACAGGGTATTCTTCCAACCAGCCCCAGGCAAGGATTACACTCCACCACCTTCATTATCGGTGATCACACATTTCAGGCTGCGGTAAGATTCACCTATCTGGGTAGCACTCTGTCTGGAGAAGTCCATAGCGATACAGAAGAATCCTGCAGAATTGCCAAAGCCAGCTTAACTTTTGGCAAATACCAAAAGTCCCTCTGGGACAAGAGAGGCATCACCCTGCAGACCAAACTCAATGAATACTGGGCTGCCGTTCCGACGACCTTGCTTTATGTTGGTGAAACTTGAACAACATATGCACACCACACTAAGAAACAAAATCACTTTCATCTAAGATGCCTGAGATGAATAATAAGGATCAGATGTCAAGACAAGTTCTTAAAAAAGCTGACAAGCCAAGCATTGATCCTCTGATCATGAAGCACGGCTACAATGGTCAGGTCATGTGGTGCGAATGTCTGATGAACGAATCCCAAAGAAGACCTTTTACGGTGCATTGACAACTGGGAAGCAATCTCATGGTGGACAGCAAAAGTGATATAAAGACTGCTTAAAATCTCCTCTGAAACAGTGCTAAATAGATGTCCGTAAGTGGAAATAAGAAAGTGTGCCGAAAAACCATCCATTAAGGCATCTCCTACTATGAGGCCCGTCGCATTGCTGATGCTGAATGTAAATACCAGCTGAGGAAGTCTCGGCTGAAAAAAATACGATCCCCAACCTGGTATCTCCGGGATCTACTGTTCAATCGGTGGATGCTCATTCGGAGCAAAAATCGATCTCATCAGTCATCAAAGAACTCACTGCAGAAAATGAGATTATACTTTGGTCGTCTTCTTCGATGTCAAAGGACGAACAAAGCTATCTTATCCTCTTCCCCTTTTCTGAACAGGGGTGTACCATTTGCCAAACAAAACTGGTTGGCACTTGTCAGCTTTTGTTTTATCTGATGATGTCACTCTCCGTTGTCAATTTTTGCCCTGTGATGAATCTTCCATGCATATGTATGCTGTATTTTAATATTTGTTAGCAGACCAATCAAATGCAATCCATACCATTCTTTCTGAATTGCCCATAGAATCAAAACCAGTTTAAGATTACAAAAGCAGTGACTGGCAGAACTGACCTTCTGTATTGTAATTTTAGTCCAACAAGGTTCATGCATAAACCATTCTAGATCTATAACCAGAAGAATGATAATAACAGGAATCATTACTTATTTATCTTCTCACCAAACTAAATTATTCAGTTCAGTTTAAATTGAATGTGATTTAAATAATAGATCAAAATGCCCCTTAGTTGTGCCAGTTGGAGCATTTAATTGATTCTTGCTCATGTCCTACTCGCAGTTATGTACAACCTAACATCCTTTGATGTTTAAACTCTGCACTTCATCTCTTAAACTAGGACTGCCTGGTAGGAGATGTGTACATTGAGGGAAGATTCCCTCTGTCCACTCACTATAGAAAATCCTAAACTCATTTCTTACCAATAAGTTTATGCTTTTAGGAATATAAGAACGTAAGAAATGGGAGCAGGAGTAGGCCATTCGGCCCCTCCAAGCCTGCTCCACCATTCAATAAGATCATGGCTGATCTTCCACCTCAACTCAACTTTCCTGCACTATCCCCATATCTCTTGATTCCCTTAATAGCCAAAAATCTATCGCTCTCTGCCTTGAATATACTCAACGACAGAGCCTCCACAGCCCTCTGGGGTAGAGAATTCCAAAGATTCACCACCCTCTGAGTGAAGGAATTTCTCCTCATCTCAGTCCTAAATGGCCGACCCCTTATTCTGAGACTGTAACCCCTGGTTCTAGACTCCCCAGCCAGGGGAAATATCCTCCCTGCATCTACCCTGTCAAGCCCCGTAAGAATTTTGCATATTTCAATGAGATCACCTCTCATTCTTCTAAACTCTATAGAACATAGGCCTAGTTTACTCAATCCCTCCTCATAGGACAACACCCCATCCCAGGAATCAGTCTGGTGAACCTTCGTTGCACTCCCTCGATGGCAAGTATACCCTTCCTTAGGTAATGAGACCAAAACTGTACACAATACTCCAGGTGTGCTCCCACCAAGGCCGTATATAATTGTAGTAAGACGTATTTACTCTTATACTCAAATCCTTTTGTAATAAAAGCCAACATACCATTTGCTTTCCTAATTCCTTGCTGTACCTGCATATAAACTTTCAGCAGGTCATGTACAAGGACACCCGTCCCTCTGAACACCAACATGAGAGTGATGTAGTCCAATCTGAAACTAAGATCTTCAATCTAAACAGAAGAAACTACAAGGGTATGAGGGACAAATTGGCCATGGTAGATTGGGAGACTATACTAAAAGTTACGAAGGTGGACATACAATGGCTAACATTCAAGGAAATAATGTATAATTTGCAACAAACATATATTCCTCTAGGGCATAAAAACCCTAAAGAAAAAGTGATCCAACCATGGCTAACAGAAGAAATTAAAGCTAGTATTAAGTCAAAGGAGGAAGCTTATAAAGTTGCCAGAAAAAGCAGTCAGCCTGAGGATTGGGATCTTTTTAGAAATCAGCAAAGGGGGACCAAGAAATTGATAAAGAAAGGGAAAATGGAATATGAGCACAAACTAGCGAAAAATATAAAAATGGATTGTAAAAGCTTCTATAGGTATGTGAAAAGGAAAAGACTGGCGAAGGTAAATCTAGGTCCTTTACAGTCAGAGACGGGAGAATTTACAATGGGGAATGAGGAAATGGCAGAGAAATTAAATAAATACTTTGTTTCTGTCTTCACGGAGGAAGACACAAAAAACCTCCCAGAAATATGAGAAAACCAAGGGTGTGGCGAGAATGAGGAACTTAAAGAAATTATTATTAGTAAAAAAACAGTACTAGCAAAATTAATGGGACTAAAAGTCGATAAATCCCAAGGACCGGATGACCTACATCCTAGGGTTTTGAAAGAGGTGGCCATTGGGATAGTGGACGCATTGGTTGTCATCTTCCAAAATTCTATAGATTCTGGAACAGTTCCTGCAGATTGGAGGATAGCAATTCAATTCAATTCAATTTTTATTTGTCATATATGCAGCAGACGTGTGTACTGCACAATGAAATGTTGATTTTTACGAGTCCTCCCAACATTGGAATAAATATGGCATAACAATGATAAAATACTAATAGAAATACAGTAATCTATATATATAAAAGGATAGTGGTGTCTGTCCGTCTGTCTGTCCGTCTGTCCGTCTGTCTGTATGTCTGTCTGTCTGTCCGCTATACACTCAAAAGTTATAGAGTGTACCTACACATATGCTATATCAAAAGAAAGCTGATGATCAGGGGAGTGTCATAGGTGTATTTACTTTTTGGCCAGACAAAAATTGTTTGGACAGTATACAAAAAACGTTCAAAAATCCGCTCATTAGCGGTTGACCAATCTTACCGCTCATTCGCGTTGAGTGACGTGATGGTTGACCAATCCTACACTACGACGTCGATGTGATGTGACCACGTTAAGTCCTCCGTAATGAATACACCCAGGAATTTGAAGCTGCTGACCCTCTCCACCTCAGCCCCTTCAATGTACATTGGGGTGTGTCCCTCCCCCTGCCGCTTCCTGTAGTCCACGATCATCTCGTTTGTTTTGCTGATGTTGAGGGAGAGGTTGTTGTACTTGCACCATTCTGCTAGAGCTCTTACGTCCTCCCTGTAGCCTGTCTCATCGCCATCTGTGATCAGGCCTACAACGGTAGTGTCATCAGCAAACTTGATGATGGAGTTGGAGTTGTGCGTGGCCACGCAATCGTGAGTAAACAGGGAGTACAGAAGGGGGCTGAGCACACAACCCTGGGGAGCTCCCGTGTTCAGGATCAGTGTTGAGGAGGTGTTACTGCCTATTTTCACCACCTGGGGTCTGCCCGTCAGGAAGTCCAGGATCCAGTTGCATAGGGAGGTGTTAAGTCCTAGCTCACTGAGCTTATTGACAAGCTTGGAGGAGATAATGGTATTGAATGCTGAACTATAATCAATGAACAACATTCTCACATAGGTGTTCCTCTTATCCAGGTGTGATAAGGCAGTGTGTAGTACAGTGGCGATGGCATCATCCCTAGATCTTTTTGGGTGGTAAGCAAATTGGGGTGGGTCCAGTGTGTCAGTTAGTAAGGGGTTGATGTGGGTTTTGACCAGCCTCTCAAAGCACTTCATGATGACAGAAGTGAGTGCTATGGGGCGGTAGTCGTTTCAACAGGTTACTTTTGTTTTTTTGGGGACTGGAATAACCAATGTCATCTTGAAGCAGGTGGGGGCTACAGACTGGTACAGTGAACGGTTGAATATATCCGTAAACACGGCTGCCAGCTGGTCAGCGCATGCTCTAAGGACACGCCCAGGGATTCCATCTGGACCGGGTGCTTTGTGGGTGTTCACTCTTTTAAAAGTCTTGCTCACGTCAGCCACGGAGATTGAGAAGACAAGGTCGTCCTGAGCCGTGGGCGCCCTTGTAACAGGCCAGTTGTTGTTGGCCTCAAACCGGGCGTAAAAAGTGTTAAGCTCATCCGGGAGAGAGGCATTGCTGGGCATGACACAGCTGGGTTTCACTTTGTAGTCCGTAATAGATTGTAGTCCACGGCACATCCTTCGCGAATCTGAGCTATGCTGGTGTGACTCCACTTCATCCGTGTATTTTTTTTTGCATTTTTGATGGTTTGTCTTAGCTTGTACTTTGATTTCTTGTACTCATCTATGTCCCCAGAGTTGAATGCGATGGACCGTGCTTTTAGCATAGCACGGATATCGCCATTTACCCATGGTTTCTGGTTGGGAAATGTTCGTACAACAATCCTCGGAACAACGTCATCTATGCACTTGTTTATGAAACTAATGACTGAATCTGTATATGTGTTGATGTCATTGTCCGAGGCATTCCAGAACATATCCCAGTCAGTGGAATCAAAACAGTCTTGTAACATAGCGTCTGATTGATTCGATCACCGTTGTAAAGATCTCATCACAGGCTTTTCCTGTTTCAGTATCTGCCTATAGGTGGGTAGCAGCAGGATGGAGTCGTGATCTGATTTGCCGAAGGGAGGGCGGGGGAGGGCCTTGTATCCATCCCGAAATGGAGTGTAAACGTGATCTAGTGTGTTCTTGGCTCGCGTTGGGCAGGTCATATGCTGATGGTATTTAGGCAGTACTTTTTTCAGATTGGCTTTGTTGAAATCATCAGCCACGATGAATGCAGCCTCTGGATGGGAAGTTTCAAGCCTGCTAATGGTCCCATGCAGCTCGGTTAGTGCCCTATTTGCGTCGGCCTGTGGTGGAAAATACACCGCTGTAATGATCACGGATGAGAACTCTCTCGGGAGGTAGAAGGGTCGGCATTTGATCATCAGGTGTTCAAGATCGGGTGAACAAGAAGATGTAAGTAGTTCCACATTGGAACACTAAGAATTGTTGATCATAAAGCATACTCCACCCCCTCTATTCTTCCCCGAGTCCTTTGTTCGGTCTAGCCGGTGAATGTTGAATCCCTCTGGTTGAATGGCCGAAGCCGGTATCGATGGGTCAAGCTAAGTCTCAGTGAAAATCAAGACATTGCAGTTCTTAATGTCTTGCTGGAAGGTGAGCCTCCTCCTGGTTCGTCCAGCTTATTGTCCAGTGACTGCACATTCGCCAGGAGAATACTCGGAAGGGGGGGGTGGTGTTCACGTCGCCTCAGCTTCACTAATGCACCTGCTCGTCTGCCTCGCTTGCGCCGTCGTCTCTTCCTGATCACAGGAATGAAGTCAGGTAAGCAGGTGGGAGGGTAGATGGTAGTAGCAGCAGAATCCCAGTTCGAAAAATCGGGGGTAGGTCCTATATCTCCGGACGATCTTATGTCCAGAAGTGATTGACGGTCGTAGCGGATAAGCGAAGAAACAGTACTTACAAAATTGTTTAATAATAACAATAAAATAATAAATAAAGTGGAAAGTTGTAGATGAGCTCGTAAAACAGCGGCTACCCTCATGAGCCATACAGGTCGGTTAAACAGTAGAATATTTAAAAAAAAACAACTAAACTACTAATACTAAAACTAGAATGCTAAATACTAAACAGGGGAACTACAGACCTGTTAGCCTCACATCAATAGTTGGGAAAATGCTGGAATCTATGATAAAGGATGCAATAACTGGGCACTTAGAAACTAATAGTAAGATTGGGCAGAGTCAACATGGATTTATGAAAGGGAAATCCTGTTTAACAAATCTATTGGAGTTCTTTGAGGATGTAACTAGTGGAGTAGACAAAGGGGAACTGGTAGATGTGGTGTATCTGGATTTTCAGAAGGCCTTCGATAAGGTCCCACACAAGAGGTTGGTGAGCAAAATTAGGGCACATGGAATTGGGGGTAATTTACTAGCATGGATTGAGAATTGGTTAACAGACAGAAAACAAAGAGTAGGGATAAACGGGTCTTTTTCAGGATGACAGGCTGTGACTAGTGGGGTACCGCAAGGATCAGTGCTTGGGCCCCAGCTATTCACAATCTTTATCAATGATTTGGATGAGGGGACTAAATATAACATTTCCATATTTACTAACAATACAAAGCTAGGTGGCAGTGTCAGTTGTGAAGAGGATGTCTAGAGGCTCCAAGGGGATCTCGACAGGCTCAGTGAGTGGGCGAGAACATGGCAGATGGAATATAATATGGATAAATGTGAAGTTATCCACTTTGGTAGAAAAAACAGAAAGGCAGAGTATTTCCTAAATGGTGAAAGATTAGGGAATGCAGATGCTCAAAGGGACCTGGGTGTCCTTGTACATGAGTCACGGAAAGTGAATGTGCAAGTGCAGCAAGCCATTAGGAAAGCAAATGGTATACTGGTCTTCATTACAAGAGGATTTGAGTACAGGAGTAAAGAAGTCTTACTCCAATTGTATAGGGCCTTGGTGAGACCACACCTGGAGTACTGTGTACAATTCTGGTCTCCTTACCTAACGAAGGATATACTTGCCATAGAGGGAGTGCAACAAAGGTTCACGAGATTGATTCCTGGGATGGTGGGACTGTCATGTGAGAAGAGATTGAGTAAACTAGGCCGGTATTCTCTTGAATTCAGAAGAATGAGAGGGGTTCTCATTGAAGCATACAAAATTATTATAAGGCTTGATAGGGTGGATGCTGGAAGAATGTTTCCCTTGGCTGGGGAGTGTAGAACCAAAGGCCACAGCCTCAGGATAAAGGGTAGGCCATTCAGGACTGAGATGAGAAGACATTTCTTCACACAGAGGGTGGTGAATCTTTGGAATTCTCTACCCCAGAGGACTGTGGAGGCTCAGTCATTGGGTATATTCAAAACAGAAGTCAATAGATTTCTGACTAGTAAAGGCATCAAGGGATATGGCGATAGGGCCGGTGAATGGAATTGAGGCAGAAGATCAACCATGATCTCATTGAATGGCACAGCAGGCTCGAAGGGCCGAATGGCCTACTCCTGCTCCTATTTCTTATGTTCTTATTTCCCAATCTCGCACCATTCAAAAAATACTCTGCTTTTCTATTTTTCCTACCAAAGTGGATAACTTCACATTTCTCCACATTATATTCCATTTTGTTACACATAGCACACAAAGGAAACCTTCCCTCAGCGTTTGCACTTTGAATGGTACTCCATATATTTAATTCATTCCAATAACTGCTATTTAGTTCAGTAAATAGGATTTCCTTTCTCATTCATGTTTCGGTGCATGTGCGTTGTTTAGTCAATATTGCTGGTGGTCTTGAGTCCCTGTTATCTTTTTGTACTTCTAGCTCATCGCCTTTTCTCTCCTGGAACCCTGGTTCTATAGGTGCCACTCACCTTCATGTCTGAGCCTAGTCAGTAAAGGGGTCATTTTAGGTATCCATATTACCAGCAAGGGAGTCTCGCGCGCCATCAGCACGAAATAAAATTTTGGAATTGAGCTGTTCACATTTTTCTGACCGTACATTGTAAAAGTTGGAAAGTTGTGGGCCGCGCCCCCACCCCCCCACCTCCACCCTCCGCCCCCCCATCTGTGCACTGCAGGCAGACAAGGTTGCCATCGGCAGCAGTGACTCACGTTATCCCTTAAGTGTCAGCAGACACTTTTACCGTGTGGGCACCATAGCCGCGCTTAATCCTCTCCGATGCCTACACATACATATTCGTTAGCAGGAGTTGTTGGTATTGGTCAGCAGTGGATGCCCGAGCTGCTTTTTTCCCCCATCCCAAGTATAGGGGCTCTGACGCACTTAACTATCATCTGTTTCAGATAAGGTAACTAAGCACAGATCAGGGTTAATCCTGCTGGGACCTTCCAGGCCTATTTGGCTCATTTGCACATTTATGAACAGAGTCATTAGGATCTGATTTTCTACTCCTTATGCTAGCGCTTCTTAACAATTGTCTTTATACGACAGCATTGGCCTACATTGCAACTGTGATTACACTTCAAAAAGTCCTTCATTGGATGCAAAGTGCTTTGGGACGTCCGGTGGTCGTGAAAGGTGCTATATAAATGCAAGTCTTTCTTTTCTTTCATTTACAAGAAGCAAAAAACATTGTTGTGACTGACCTGCTGTCAATATTCGACAGGATTGATTGTTTAATCTAATACAATACATGAGACCTCCAGACCAATGGTTTACATTTCTTAAAAAATAATTATGGAGGTGGACCTTCTTCTTGAACCTCTGCAATACGTGTGGTGAAGGTGCTCCCACAATGTTTGTTAGGTAGGGAGTTCCAGAATTTTGACCCAGTGACAATGAAGGAATAGTGATATATATCTGAGTCTGGATGGTATGTGACTTGGAGGGGACCTTGGAGCTGATGGTATTCCCATGTACCTGCTGCCCTTGGCTTTCTAGGTAGTGGAGGCCACAGGATTAGGAGGTGCTACAAAGAAGCCTTGCCAAGTTGCTGCAGTGCATCCTGCAGACAGTATACACTGCAGCCATGGTATGCTGGTGAAGGAGGGGGTGGATGCTTAGGCTAGTGGATGAAGCGCCGATCAAGCGATTGCTTTGTCCTGCATTGCATCGAGCTTCTTAAATATTGTTGCAGCTGCATCTATCCAGGCAAGTGGAGAGCATTCCAACACACTCCTGACATGTGCCTTGTAGGTGGTGGAAAGGCTTTGGGGAGTAAAGAGGTGAGCTACTTGCCACAGAATACCCAGCCGCCAACCTGCTCTAGTATATGCAGCATTTATGTGGCTGGTCCAGGTTAGTTTCTGGTCAATGGTGACCCCCAGGATGATGGAGAACTTGGCAATGGTAATGCCATTGAATGTGAGGAGGGATGGTTAAATTCTCTCTTATTGGAGAAGGTAATTGTCTGGAGGAAACCCAGCCCAAGTTGGCAAGGTCTTTTTTTAAATAGGAACATAGGAACAGGAGTAGGCTATTTAGCCCGTCAAGCCTGTTCCACCATTCAATGAGCTCATGGCTGATCTGTGACCTAACTCCATATCCTCGCCTTCACCCCATATCCCTTAATACCTTAGGTTAACAAAAATCTATCAATCTCAAATTTAAAATGAAGAATTGATCTAGCATCAATTGCTGATTGTGGAAGAGAGTTCCAAACTTCTACCACCCTTTGTGTGTAGAAGTGTTTCCTAATTTCACTCCTGAAAGGTCTGGCTCGAATTTTTAGTCCTAGAATCCCCAACCAGTGGAAATAGTTTCTCTCCATCTACCCTATCAGTTCCCTTTAATACCTTGAAAACTTTGATCAGATCATCCTGGCCCTTAACCTTCTAAATTCCAAGGAATACCACCCTAGTTTGTGTAATCTCTCCTGGTAACTTAACCCCTGGAGTCTGGGTATCATTCTTGTAAATCTACGCTGCACATCCTCCAAGGCCAATATATCTTTCCTAAGCAGATATGCAAATCAGGGCCCGATGATATCATCAGGATGCGATCTGCAATTTAAATTAGAGGCGTGAGCAGGGGGGGCAGTGACGGCTTCCCCGTCAGGCCAGACCTGTCGGAAGGGGGATCGTGGATCAGAAAAGGCCCAGGCCGCTAAGTTTTTAATTTGCTTTTAGGTGTCCACGTGGGCCAGGAGGAGCAGGAGCGATCCAGCGGGCCCCACAAGGAAGCGTTGGGCCTTCCTAATCATAGGTTTTAACCGCCCCACCAGTCCCCCCATTTATTTGGCTAGTGAGGGGACTGATCCTGCGGGTCCCCGGCTACGGCCTCCTGCTGCCAAATTCCCTTAACAACTGGGCCTCCACGTCCCCGGACTCCCCGGGCACGCCACCCACTTTGGACCTCGGGCACACCACCTTAAAATCGGGGTTATCGCATCACTCCCTATACAAATAGCAACTGTGGCTCAAATCATGACACATAAAAGATGAAACAAAATACCAGTGAGATGAACGGCTTATTGTTTTCCTTGCTAACAAACAACAAAAGGTGCCCAATTAAACAGAGCAAATTTAAATAAGGAAGAAATATTCTGCTGCAGAGATTAAGCAGTTAGTGTTGTGCGGAAATATTGGTAATTTTATTACAGGGATGGCCTAGAAATTGACTATAGCCCCGTTTGGGGCGCCAGCCTCGCCAGGGCGCTAAAAGTAACGCCCTGGCAGCATTCGCGGCCGTCCGCCGGAAATTCAGTGGTAGCACCCCAAAGGGAAGCGCGGCGCTACTGGAGGTGCCCCGCATCCCTCTTGGGGCGCTGCGACTGAATATCGTAGCGCAACGTGCCGCAGCGCCACACGCTGCAGCACGTCGCGCTGCGGTACTGCAGGCCTTCCTCCCCTACTTAAAGGGGAGGGGCCTTGTTCTGCGTGATCTGGGGCCCAGCTGGGCCCCCGAGGATCGCGAGTGCCGGCAAAAGAGCCCGGCACCAAGGAGAAGTGCCGGGATCTTGGAACGCAGCCAGCACTCCGCAGGGGGGGGTGTTCAGGAGGCCGGGGACGGCAGCGCAGAGAGGTGCTGGCAGGCGGCCAGCAACAAAAAGGGCCGCCCCGCACCTCTCCTTTAATTTGCGCCTCCACTGCTGCAGGTAGGCCCCCCTGAACCGGTCGCACATAGCGTCCGGCGGTAAATCAGGGGGCTGTGATGAAATATGCCATTCATCACTCATCTGTATTCTCTGTGTGTGATTGTGCCTGTGACTGTGGTTTAGTTTCAGTTTCATTTCCCTTACCGCAGTTCCATTTCCTCACCTGTATTTTATTGTGTGTAGGGCTCCGCCCATACCTGGCCCCTACTTAAGCAGGCCCAGCGTGTCTCACATCCAGTACAGCCGACCTCTGGATGGGAGACACTTCTCCACTGTGTGTTACCTTCTAAGTTAATAAAAGCCTTGCTTTGTTCAGTTAACATTGAGTCTCGGATTTATTGAGGCACATCAGGGGCGCTTCCAAATATCGCGCCGGGGCGTCAGTGGGGCACTGCGCACACCGATGACGTCATCGGTAGCAGCGCAGCGCTAACGGCTAGCGCCACCACTAGCGTCCCGCTGAATTTAGCGGGAGGCATGGCCAGTGGTTTGCGACCCACTTAGCGCCCTCTTAAGGTGCTAACGGGTGGCGCAGCCCACTGAATTTCTCCCCTAAGCTTTAACTGTGTATGCTAAACATGTCGCTCTTTCTGATAAATGGAGTTCTTTATGTGGAGCTACACTGAAACTTTAATGAAAGAATGAGAACACAATTAAAACCACGGATCAGAAAAGGCTATCTGGCCCATTGAATCTCACCCCTCGAGTACCCTAAGTCTCCCATTATAGCATTCAACTGCATCTTGAGCATCCCTAATAATTTTTATCTCCGTTAGCCCACTGGACTCATTATGACAAATATTTATCACTCTCTGAACTTCCAGCAATAAAAAATATTTTTTTATGCTGATCTCTAAAGCTTTGTGGAAAAGCATATTGGGACCTATGAAGAGGCCTCAAGTACTAAAGCTTTCAACTGACTGATTGATAAGTTATTCAGGGATAGAAGATTGCTCTGACAACCCTGTTCCAACAGTACAAACACGTTTTGCAGTTGTGCTTGTGTTTGAAACAAAAACCATCAATTTAAAGAATATATAGCCTAGGGGCAGTCTTGAGGTAGCACTCAAAATGGATGGCAAGTCCGTGGGCCGACCGCTCTGCCTGCCCGTTCATGCTGGCACGCGTTCCGAGACACTTTGAGGCCTAGGCGAGCTGTGGGCATCAGGTGGCGGCCCCCACTGCATCTCGCTGGTTCTGGGAGGGTGGGCAAACGGCTCCTTCTGGGCCCACCAAAAAAAAACAAATGATGTCCTTCCTGGGCCGTTTTTTGGGCGACCTCAAGTGATCCCTCTCAGGACCGCTGGTTAGGCTGTTCACCGCTTTGGATAAAAATGAGCGAAGCATATGCAGTGCCGCTCTGCCCATTTGTACCTGTAAATCGGGTTTAGCAGCCCGATATGTATATCTCAGCAGCCTCCTGCCTGTTTCAGGTGGGTGGGCTGCTTGCCCATTTATAGGCCGCATGAAAATTTCATCAGACAGTCCTTGGCCGCCAATGTGGTGACCAAGGTGAACCCCCCCCTCCCACCCTGGTTTTTAATAACTAATTGGCCATTTATATGCTGTTGAAAATTGCACCCAATATTTGTAACCTTAACGGATGTGAAGTGCTATCCTGTATTTTGGTAAAAGTTTAGCAGCATATAAAACGTTTGCAGACAGTGAGAGGGTTAGGAAAATAAATTGCTTATAAATTTCAAAGTAATGTACCTTTACTGTCACATCTAAAAGAAAATGTAATCTATTTTTACAGTCTCCTTTAAGATGAGGTATCCAATTAAAATAACATTGACTCGGCAATTTGGCTCAAGAGTCGAGGTATTGACCATTCGTTTTAACACTAAAAAGCCACAGAAGATTACAATATAGATTTTCCTATAAAATTTCAGGCCTGAAAGGCAATCTCAGGTTTAAACCTCAAGTCCCACGGTATTAATGACAAGGGCAGAGGCCTAAGCATTTGAAGCAGTAATTGCTTATCAACATCAAACTGTTTGATTGGGTTGAAAGTGAGCTGTTCGTTTTCAGTGGGTCCTTAATTACAACTAAAACTGAGGTTCCTATTGCTTAGCTCAGATTGGTTCATCCTGCATCCTGTTACATAAGAACATAAGAACATAAGAAGTAGGAGCAGGAGTAGGCCATACGGCCACTCGGGCCTGCTCCGCCATTCAATAGGATCATGGCTGATCCGAATCTAGACTCACGTCCACTTCCCTGCCCTCTCCCCGTAACCCCTAATTCCCTTATCTGCTAGGAAACTGTCTATCTCCGTTTTAAATTTATTTAATGTTGCAGCTTCCATAGCTCTCTGGGGTAGCAAATTCCATAGATTCACTACCCTCTGAGTGAAGAAGTTTCTCCTCATCTCAGTTTTGAAAGGGCAGCCCCTTATTCTAAGATTATGCCCCCTAGTTCTAGTCTCACCCATCAGTGGAAACATCCTCACCTCATCCACCTGATCAAGCCCGCTCACAATCTTATATGTTTCGATAAGATCGCCTCTCATTCTTCTGAACTCCAATGAGTAGAGGTCCAACCTACTCAACCTTTCCTCATACGTCAACCCCCTCATCTCCGGAATCAACCGAGTGAACCTTCTCTGAACCGCCTCGAGAGCAAGTATATCTTTTCTTAAATATGGAAACCAAAACTGCACGCAGTATTCCAGGTGTGGCCTCACCAATACCCTGTATAACTGCAGCAAGACTTCCCTGTTTTTATACTCCATCCCCCTTGCAATAAAAGCCAAGATTCCATTGGCCTTCCTCATCACCTGCTGCACCTGCATACTAACTTTTTGTGTTTCATGCACCAGGAACCCCAGATCCCTTTGTACTGTAGCACTTTGCAGTTTCTCTCCATTTAGATAATAACTTGCTCTTTGATTTTTTTCTGCCAAAGTGCATAAACTCACACTTTCCAATATTATATTCCATCTGCCAAATCTCTGCCCACTCACTTAGCCTGTCTATGTCCTTTTGCAAGTTTTTTATGTCCTCCTCACTCACTACTTTCCCTCCCATTTTTGTATCGTTGGCAAACTTGGATATGTTGCACTTGGTCCCTTCCTCCAAATCGTTAATATAGATTGTAAAGAGTTGGGGCCCCAGCACTGACCCCTGCGGAACACCACTAGTTACTGATTGCCAGCCCGAGAACGAACCATTTATCCCAACTCTCTGTTTTCTGTTAGATAGCCAATCTTCCACCCATGCCAGTATATTAACCACAATCCCGTGATTTTTTATCTTGATCAGTAATCTTTTGTGTGGAACCTTGTAAAATGCCTTTTGGAAGTCCAAATACACTACATCCACTGGTTCCCCTTATCCACCCTGTATGTTACGTCCTCAAAGAATTCGAGCAAATTTGTCAAACATGACTTCCCCTTCATAAAACCATGCTGACTCTGTCCTATTAAATTATGTTTATCCAAATGCTCTGTTACTGTTTCCTTAATAATGGACTCCAACATTTTGCCAACCACAGATGTTAAGCTAACTGGTCTATAGATTCCAGCTTTTTGTCTACTTCCCTTCTTAAATAAGGGTGTTACATTAGCAGTTTTCCAATCTGCCGGGACCTTTCCTGAGTCCAGGGAGTTTTGGAAAATAATCACCAATGCATCCACAATCCCTACCGCCACTTCTCTCAAGATCCTAGGATGTAGGCCATCTGGTCCGGGGGATTTATCCGCCTTAAGTCCCATTATTTTACCGAGTACCATCTCCTTAGTGATTTTAATTGTGTTTAGCTCCTCCCCATCTAATTTCTGCTGGGCGGGCTTAACAAGGTCAATCAAGGGAAAATAGCGTGGGTTGGCCACAATTCGATGGAGGCGGGACTAAAACCCGACAAGCAGTGGTCCCGCCTCCAGCGTGCCCCCATTGGCAAAATCACTCCCATTGAATCGTAGGAATTTATGGCACAGAAGGAGGCCATTCAGCTCATCGTGTCTGTGCCGGCCGAAAAAGAGCTAACCAGTTTCCAGCTCTTGGACCGTAGCCTTGTAGGTTATGACACTTGAAGTGCATATCCAAGTACTTTTTGAGTGAGATGAGGGTTTCTGCCTCTACCACCCTTTCAGTCAGCGAGTTCCAAACCCCCACCACCCTCTGGGTGAAAGAATTTCTCCTCAACTCTCCTCTAATCCTTCGACCAATTACTTTAAATCTATGCCCCCTGATTATTGACCTCTCTGCTAAGGGAAATAGGTCCTTCTTATCTATTCTATATAAGCCCCTCATAATATTTGCACCTCAATTAAATCTCCCCTCAGCCTCCTCTATTCCAAAGAAAACAACCCCAGCCTATCCAATATTTCCTCATAGCTAAAATTCTCCAGTCCTGGCAACATCCTCGTAAATCTCCTCTAGTAAATCGCTCTAGTATGATCACATCCTCACTGTAATGTGGTGACCAGAACTGTACGCAGTACTCTAGCTGTGACCTAGTACTGAGCCTTGCGGAACCTCACTGGAAACAACCTTCCAGTCACAAAAACACCCGTCGACCATTACCCTTTGCTTTCTGCCACTGAGCCAATTTTGGATCCAACTTGCCACTTTCACTTGGATCCCATGGGCTTTTACTTTTCTGACCAGTCTGGCTTGTGGGACCTTGTCAAAAGCCTTGCTAAAATCCATGTAGACTACATTAAACATTTACCCTCATCGACCCTCCTTAAAAAATTCAATCAAGTGAGTCAGACACGACCTTACCTTAACAAAACCATGCTGACTGTCCTTGATTTATCTGTTACGTCTAAGTGGGAGCCACCCACATAAACAGAGGAAGCAGAGAGTGAAGTTAGATATCTAGATGTATTGGCCCAGAAATTTGGGTCGGAGGCTTCCCGCGGCTGCAAGCCTCCGACCTGCACTTACCTAGCGCACCGGCTGTTGTGTTGTAGGCCCGCGTGGGATTCCGATCCTGGGCCTGCTCCAACTGCCAGCACGCAGTGCTTGCGTATCCCAGGGGCGCAGTTAGTTCGAAGCGTCCCCTGGGATCACGTGGGCCATGGAGAGCCAATGGTAGCAGGGAATCTGTATTCATAGGTTTGACAGGAAGGTCTATGGGGATGAAATCAACAGGTGGAGTTAAACACAGATAGGCCTGATGGCCTTTTCTTGGCCTAGATACGTAGGCTGGGAATTTCCTCAGAGCTACTTCCACTCCACCACCGTAATTTCACTGGAAGTGAGGTGGAAATCCCGTTTACGTTAGCAAATTCTGAACAAATTCGCAGCCATAAGCAAAAAGACAAGCACTCTCAGTGTTAAGGCTATGTTGGTCTTTCAACAAAATCGTACATGTAGGATTAGTTGCGATAAACTAGTGCTTTCTGTGTAATGTAATAAAATGCCAGCAGAGGGAGTGTTGAGTCACTGCCATGCCGGAGGAAACTAGAATAATCCCGTTTAGGGCAGAGGGTGCAACAGGGGTCTTTACATCGTTCAGTGGGAAGCTTTAAGCGTCTTGAAACATCAAAAAAAAGCTCTGCTTCATTGCCTCCCAAGTTTTTTTAAATTTGTTTATGTGATCAGGGTGTCGCTGGCAATGCCAGCATTTATTGCCCATCCCTAATTGCCCTTGAGAAGATGCTGGTGAGCCACCTTCTTGAAATGCAGTCCGTGTGGTGAAGGTACTCCCACAGTGCTGTTAGAGAGGGAGTTCCAGGATTTTGACCCAGCGACGATGAAGGAATGGCGATATATCTCTAAGTCAGGATGGGGTGTGACTTGGAGCGGAACTTGGAGGTGGTGGTGTTCCCATGCGCCTGCTGCCCTCGTTTTCTAGGTGGAAGAGGTCGCGGGTTTGGGAGGCACTGCCGAAGAAGCCTTGGCGAGTTGCTGCAGTGCATCTTGTAGATGGTACACACTGCAGCCACGGTACGCTGGTGGTGGAGGGAGTGAATGTTTAAGGTGGTGGATGGGGTGCCAATCAAACGGGCTGCTTTGTCCTGGATATTAAAAAGAACCCATAGTGCATCATGGTGGCAATGGTCATTGTTCTTTGTTTAAAACAAAAGTCATACAGAGACTATGAAAAACTGAGGGAACAAGCTTGCCAAGGAACAAAGTAGAGAAAAGTTTTAGAATAGATGAAGAGGCCTACAAATAAATAGACAAGAATTGCAGAAAAAAATGGTTTATTTCCATATAAGCCCAGCAAGAAAGTTTGATAGCAGTAAGCCAATAGTACAACCCTCTGAGATCTCTGCAATCCTCTAATTCTGTCCTCTTGAGCAGTCATTGGTGGCCGTGCCTTCAGCTGACTAGCCCTAAGCTCTGGAATTCCCTCCCTAAACCTCTCTTCCTTTCTATTTCTCTCTCCTCCTTTAAGACGCTCCTTAAAACCTACCAAGCTTTTGGTCATCTGTCCCAATATCTCCTTATGTGGCTCAGGTCCAATTTTGTTTGGTAGCACTCTTGGGACGTTTTACTACTTTAAAGGCGCTATATAAATACAAGTTGTTGTTGTTGTAAAATGGTCAAGATCAATTAATTTGAAAGATTTACAATGTAATTAAGAAAGCAGAACTGAATCTGATCAATGGAAGATATTTTGTGCTCGTTTCCAATGTCTGAGAATGTTGGAGACATTTATCAATCAGTACGAGATTAAATTGAAAAGAATGTTGTAGTGTCCCAGAAATTAGATTTCATTTTTAAACAATTAAATTCAATCAAAGGAATCAGGAAGAAACCGATTCAGTGGATGGTTTTATCAGCCTTATACTGTTTGGACTAACACGGTGCCTATGGTACATGGCATGACAAAATGATTCATGATTCTATTGTAGTGGGCCTATGAGACAAGAAACTGTCTGAGGCAGACCCTGAGTTAACCTTTAATAAACAATGACCCCAAATTTGCGATCAGAGGCTTCCCGCGGGCGAATGCTGCCGACCTGTAAAAAATCTACGCATTTACCTGGTGGCCCGGGAGATACGGAGGCTTGCGATCCTGGACCTCTCCGGGTCTGTACAGACAGAGCCCCACATATTCCAGGGGCGCAGGTGGTTCGCCAGTGCCCCTGGGATCACGTGGACTGGCCAACCAATAAAAGAAGGGAATCCCCATTCATACTTATGGGAGTTGTGTACGTACGGAATCCCCATAAGTATGAATGGGATCACTTAAAAAATAAAGAAACACATGAAATAATTTTTTAAAATTACATATTTAAAATTAATTAAAATGACATTTAATTAAATATTTTAAACAAAAATTTAATTTTTGGAAAAAATTGTTGTAACGGGGCTAAAAATAAAATAGCCTTATTGGACCAGGTTTTTAATGTATAAATGAGTGATAAAATTTTATTTTTCTACTTTTTAAAACTCTTATGCTGGTAAAAGCAGGCTTTATGCTCTCCACCCGCAGAGGCCCTTCTCCCGGGGATGCGGAGGCTCTGTCAAGAAGATTCTTGTCAGATCGCATGTTCCAGGTTTTAGCGCATGCGCTTCGCATGCCTAAACCCGGAACTTGTGTGGCCACTACGGGTGCGTACACACCTCATACACATCCGTAGGGGTCGCTAAATACAGCCCATCAAGTCAAGTGAGACAGAGTCAAACTATTAAGGGATAATTATGCAGCAACCAGTGAGGGAGCCAGTTGAAAAAGGGGTGTATCATAATTATATAATGTTACATGGTATTTACAGCATAGAAACAGGCCATTCGGCCCAACTGGTCTATGCTCTACATGAGCCTCCTCCCACCTTACTTCATCTCACCCTATCAACATATCCTTCTATTCCTTTCTCTCTCATGTATTTATGGTGTGGAGATGCCGGAGTTGGACTGGGGTGGACAAATGTAAGAAGTCACACAACACCAGGTTACAGTCCAACAGCTTTATTTGAAATTTCAAATTTCAAATTAGTGATTTCAAATAAAGCTGTTGGACTATAACCTGGTGTTGTGTGACTTCTTACATGTATTTATGGATTCGGGGGTGGTTCCAGAGGACTGGAGGTTTGCAAATGCTACATCCATGTCTAAAAAAAGGCAACTACAGGCCAGTCAGCCTAACTTCGGTGGTGGGAAAATTTTAGAGATAATAATACGGGACAAAATTTAATGGCATTTAGAAAAGAATGGACTAATAAATGAAAGTCAGCATGGATTTGTTAAAGGCAAATCGTATTTGCCTAACTTGAACGAGTTCTTTGATGCATTAATGGAGAGCGTTAATAAGGGTAGTGCAGTTGATGTTGTGTATATGGACTTTCAAAAGACGTTTGACAAGGTACCACATAATAGACTTGTTAGCAAAATTATAGCTCATGCGATTAAAGAGACAGTGGCAGCATGGATACAAACTTGGCTAAGGGACAGAAAGAAGAGACTGATTGTTTTTCAGACTGGAGGGAAGCATAGAGTGGTGTTCCACAGGGGCAACATAAGGACCACTGAAAGAAAACGTGGGGTGGATCTGGTGGAGGGGTGGAAGAGATAGGGGAACAGGGAAGATATATGGGATTAGGAGTACTGCTCATGTGGAGGAGAAACACCAACACTGACTGGTTGGGCGGAATGGCAAGTAGATCAGGGAAATCTCCAAAATTGCGTAGAAACTTGGGATGAGCGTTTTAATAGCAGAAATAATGTATTTTTTTTTTATTCGTTCATGGGCTGTGGGCGTTGCTGGCAATGTCAGCATTTACTGCCCATCCCTAATAGCCCTTGAGAAGGTGGTGGTGAGCCGCCTTCTTGAACCGCTGCAGTCCATGTGGTGAAAGTACTCCCATAGTGCTATTAGGGAGGGAGTTCCAGGATTTTGACCCAGCGACGATGAAGGAACAGTGATATATTTCTAAGTCAGGATGGTGTGTGACTTGGAGGGGAACTTGCAGGTGGTGGTGTCCCCATGTGCCTGCTGCCCTTGTCCTTCTAGGTGTGTCCTGTATATGGCATTTTATGAAGCTGGTATTACATTGCTGTCCCATTATAATATATTTCTTGAGAACAAATATCTTTCCTGTTGTCATGGCTACATGTGATGTGAATCGTTAATAACCTAGTGAAGATAGCACACCTCAACTGAAAAGCTCATCAAGTGGCATAGAAATAAATAGCAATAGACTCAGGCTCGAAGAGAGAGAGAGAGGTGGAACAGACAATTTAAATTTCAATATAACTAGTTTACATGGACAGTGATGCATATAGGGAACAGTCCAACTTGTGAGGGAGTAGAACAGAATAAAAGGGACAGTGGCAGAATGGATATGAAATTGTTCCCACGCGCCTGCTGCCCTTGTCCTTCTAGGTGGAAGAGGCCTCGGGTTTGGGAGGTACTGCCGAAGAAGCCTTGATGAGTTGCTGCAGTGCATCTTGTAGATGGTACACACTGCAGCCACGGTACGCCGGTGGTGGAAGGAGTGAATGTTTAAGGTGGTGGATGAGGTGCCGATCAAGCGGGCTGCTTTGTCCTGGATAGTGTCGAGCCTCTTGAGTGTTGTTGGAGCTGCACTCATCCAGGCAAGTGGAGAGTATTCCATCACACTCCTTACTTGTGCCTTGTAGATGGTGGAAAGGCTTTGGGGAGTAAGAAGTTGAGATATTCACCGCAGAATACCCAGCCTCTGACCTGCTCTTGTTGCCACAGTATTTATGTGGCTGGTCCAGTTAAGTTTCTGGTCAATGGTGACCCCCAGGTTGTTGATGGTGGAGGATTCGGCGAATATAATGCCGTTGAATGTCAAGGGGTGGTGGTTAGACTCTCGCTTGTTGGAGATAGTCATTGCCTGGCACTTGTGTGGCGTGAATGTTACTTGCCATTCAACAGCCCAAGCCTTAATATCGTCCAGGTCGTGCTGCATGCGGGCACGGACTGCTTCATTATCTGAGGAGTTACGAATGGAATTGAAGACTGTGCAATCATCAGTGAACATCCCCACTTCTGACCTTATGATGGAGGGAAGGTCATTGCTGAAGCAACTGAAGATGTTTGGGCCTAGGACACTGCCCTGAGGAACTCCTGCAGTGATGTCCTGGGGCTGAGATGATTGACTTCCAACAACCACAACTATCTTCCTTTGTGCTAGGCATGACTCCAGCCAGTGGAGAGTTTTCCCCCTAATTCCCATTGACTTCAATTTTGCTAGGGCTCCGTGATGCCACATGTAGGGGTTCGCAAAATCCCTCAGCCCCGAAGATACTGGAGATATTAATCCACATCGTGGACGGAGACTGTGCGTGACTTTAGATTGTCTCTGAGTTGGACAATGTTTTAAAACGTGCCCAGAACCACAAAAGGCTGGGTTGAGATGGGCAGCACGTGGACAACACTGGAATCGAGGAACTTCATGGAAAAATTCGCACACTTTAAGACAGTACATTTTTATTAATAAAATTGTTCCCTTGAGTTTGATAAATTGCAAAGGGGTTTAAAAAATGGCCATCAGAAAAGCATGGCCGAGACAATGGGGCTTGGAAAGCAGCTCGTGGATGTCTGTGAAAAGTGGGAGGATCAAGCAGTGGCAGTCAGATTCTGTCAATCAAAACCAGGGAGTTTCCCTTCCCTACAGAGGCAATGTTTGTTTACAGGAAACTGCAGGATGTTGACATAAGGGATTAAACCACTTGAGACTGCAGTTTCAGTGACCACAATGAATGGGTTTCTGTTTACATAGTAATCCAACTCCATTCAAAGCCCAGTAGACAATGGGACACACCTAAACCACGGAAGAGGCTTTTGAAAGGAACAGTTTAAGAATTGAATGGGTTTGAATCACCCATTGCTCAGACAATAGGGCAGTTGTATCCCTTTTGTTAGCCCAGAGAACTTGGATTTGGGCAGGAACATTTTGGCCCCAGAATGAAGACACATTCAAACCACCCCAAGCTTTATTCGAAACCCATTCCAGACAAAGGAAGCAGTTTGGCCACTGGGAAATAGCCCGTTTGAATCAGCCAATCATGGCCTTTCCCTTGTGTATTTGAACTATTTGGCGCGAATTTGCACACAGACCTTTTCAGCGCCAAAAACAGCAGGAGCTCACAGGATATAAAGATAGCTTCTCAGAAGCTCTCGCTCTCTTATTTCCTTGGATTGCAGGTGAGCTCTTCTCTCTCTTTGGACCACAGGTGAGCAGGTTTCTGACTCCTCAGCAAGGCAATCTAATAAGGAGTTAGAGGGGTGGTAATTTAAGGGAAATTGCTAAGACTTACATTGTAGCCATTTATCCCTCGTTTTTGCTGTCTGCCTTCCCCTGTTAAGCAATTTTACTTTGATCGTGTGGTGTATTTTTCTTTAGTTAATAAAGTTTGATTTTCTCACATCCAGACCATTTTGCCCATTTTAATATATCATTAATTATAAGTTCCTCCAGTCAGAACTGGAGGGTGGGGTTTAGCGATTTGAAACCGCTGTTTGGAAATTGGTTTACAGTGCACTGCAAAAGCTGTCTGACCAGGTAAATTACCGTAAACCAGGTAAAAGATTGGAATTGGTCGCAGAGCAGGCAAAGGCTGCTGACCAGGTAAATTACCGTAAACCAGGTAAAAGATGCCCTCCGACAAATTGGTGACCGCAGCAGGACTGGAGACAGTTCTTGATATGATAAGTGGTCTGGATCTGGAGAAAGCCTTTTGCCTTTCTTGCTCTCAGTCTGTGGGCAGTCCTGCGGAAGGTAGTGGCAGCGTGTAAGCTGACCTATTATCGTATAAGTGGCCGGGTTAAGGAGGAGGTTAAAGAGGCCAAGACTCGAGAGTCAGAGTTGGAAAAATGTCAGGCGGAGGTAGAACGCCTCATAAGAGAGGTGAATGAGGCCAGAGATAGTGGGAAGAGGGTGTGGGAAGAAAATGCACGCCTCACACTAGAGGTCACAAAATGCCAGGCAGAGATACAGCGCCTTGTGCAGGAAATCACAGAGGCTAGGGACAGTGGGATGAGGCTACAGGAGGAAAACGCACACCTCACCCAAGAAGCTAGCGAGGACAAAAGCCATGCGAGGCACAAGATAGAGTTCCTAAAGTGCCAGTTTACAGAAGCAAGGAGTAACGAGATGAGGCTGCGGGAAGAGAATGCCCGCCTCACCTCAGAAGTAATAGAGCAGGAGGAAATGGTTAGGGAGGTAAAGGCAGCTTATAAGCTGGCCTGCGGCCAAAGGTTTAGTGGAGCAGATCATACCCCATGTAACCGAAAGATAGAGAGTTTGGGTATGGAGTTAAGGAGGACTAAAGGGATGGTATGTCTCATAAGTTCGAAGGGAAGCCTGTTGGACAGTACCAGCAGCCCAAATCAAACCGCCCCACAGGCAACACCCAGGGAAGGGCTGACTAGGGAATTAGAAATCCCAAGACAGCAGCCTGCAGCTCCGAGTTTTGAGGAGCTTTGGCAGCAAGAAGAGGTGGACAATGGGGTGGTAGGAGAACGCCAGCAGGTCCCGCTAGGCAGGCGGGGACCAGGACCAGTGTACTCCCTCCGACAATGGAGGTACGGTCCGCCCGTGAACGATAATGGCCCAGGGGCTGTTCAGCATACTTATCTGGTAGCCTATGATACCCAACAGCTCAGAGGCCTGGTGAAACATATTCCCCTGCTCTCTGAAAAGGGAGACCCCTCAGTGCACTTCCAGGGGATAGAACAGGCAGCCTGTGTTAACGGCTGTGGTGACGAAGAGAAAGCCAAAATGTTGCTTTTCTCTGTAGATAGTACACTCTATCAGACCCTTTCAGATGAGGCTAATGGAGGGCAGAAGGGTTTTGAGGACCTAAAGGAGGAAATACTGGAAGCCATGGGTGCGAACGACGGCAATCCGTTCGATTGCATAGGGAAAACACTGCAGAAGGAAGGGGAGACCCCACAAGCATTTGCAGACAGGCTGTGGCCAGTCTACAACAGCGCGTGTACAGGGGGACAAAATAGGGCACAACTGAACCAGCAGCAGCGGACCCAATGGTTTTGTTGCCTGGTGTTCAATTGCCTGCCCCAGATAAAAGCAACCCCCTAGCAACCGAAGAGACTGTAATCCAGCAGCTCATGGTAGCATATAGGAATGGTAGGAATAGTGGGACCCCCCAGCAAAAGGGTAAGGTCCACGAGGTTAAACCTGGGGCCCAATATAAGAAAGAGTGGCACCAGGAGGGGAGCCGTCCCTCCCAGAAAAAGGTCACTTGTTACAGGTGCGGGGAGGATGGCCACTGGCGCAGGGAGTGTAAAAAGCCTGAGAGAGACGATAAAGCCAGGACCCCCGCAGCCCCAACTCAGAAGGCAGAGACAGAAACTCCTCCCGATACAGTCGAGTCCATCCTGGAATCGATAAAATCTTTCCTCAGGCCCAATCAGGGAAAGGTAGCAGCCATCAGTGGTGCTGCAGCCCCCTCGCCCACCTCTGCCTCCCCACAATGACTGGCCGATATGCTGGCCAAGGAGGGTGCACGTGCAGGCACTTTCTGGGACCCATATCAGTCCGGGCCAATGGCAGTGAGTGCAGGCAGGGATGGGACACAGGGACAATCAGGAAAATTGTATAAATCTGACCAGACAAGTTCAAGTTCACAGGCTGTAATGACAGGCACTGTGGCTTGTTCCAAGGGAAAAGTTGTCCGGCCCACCAATTGGGACACTTCCCCGCCCCAGTGGGACCTAAGTTTTGGTCAAAGTTTAAATTTGAACCAGTTATTTGGCTCAGAAACAGAGAACCAGCAGCCTGAGAGTAGAAATTGGCAGGCTGCTGCCAGTTCATTCACAGAAGATCGCTTGGAGACTGCCCGCGCATGCGCAGTCGCTGGTCTGGAGACAGGAATTCCCCAGTCTTTTAAACAAGAGGTCCGCGCAGGCGCAGTCGCGCACCTGAGGGGAGAGGTTTCCCAACACCGGGTTCGCGCAGGTGCAGTCGCGGACTTGGAACCCCCAGCAGCTCCTGTTCACTGTGAGGTCACGCACGCAGGCGCAGTCGGCCGTTTAAAGGTCCCTGCTTCTCAGTCCATATGCGCAGGCGCTGTAGCCTGCGTGGAAGACCCAGCGGTTCTTCCTACCCTTTTCAGAGAAATCGAACACGCAGGCGCAATTGCCTGCGGGACCACAACGGCTCCTCTTCAGTTTCCCTGTGCAGGCGCAGTCGCCTGTTTGAAGACAGAGGCTTCAAGCCTCTGCCGAGGGACTCCGGTGAGGAGGTTTGCACAGGCGCAGTCACCTGTTTGAAGACAGAGGCTTCACAGCCTCTGCCGAGGAACTCCGAGGAGGAGGTTCGCGCAGGCGCAGTCGCCTGTTTAAAGGGACAAGCTTCCCAGCCCGCTTCTAGAGTGGTTCCTCCTATGGTGTGGGACTCTGGGGAGGAAGGGATAGCAATCCCTCTTGCAGGGGAGCCGATACCAGGTTTTGGACCTGGAGAGGAAGATTTTCAGCCATCAGCAGTGGGTGGTGAGGGAATACCTGCCCCCAGTACAGGAGTGGGTAGGGAAAAGGAGACAAACCCGGAGTACCGGCAGGCTGCCAGGTACATTACGGGCTGTTTGCACCAGGGGGAGAAGGTTCCCAGCCAGCTAGGGCTGTGACCCAGGCTCAGGGTCCATCAGCCAAAGTTTCCCCCACAGAGACGCCCCTCAGAAGGTCTCAGCGGGTCCGCAAGCCCAAGAAAAGGTGTTCACCAGGATACCTGCCACAAAGAGCAATCTCCCGAGCCCGTGAGGAAATAGATCACAGAGGTCCCCAATCAGCAGCCATAAGCTGCCAGGGACTAGAAGCAGGAGACAGTCCAGCTTCGCTGCAGGCAGCAGTAATCTGCGACAGTGACACCAGAGATTAGCCTGGCCGTCTGGAGACGGGCGGCATTTGTATTATAGCTTTATGTTAAGTAACCAATGTTTATAGCTTGCTTTTAAGGTATTTAAATTTTAAGTTTAGAATGTAACTAGAAGTTTAAAGTTTAAGTTTATAAGTGTGCCAAATGCTTGTATTTTGGTCCGAGGTCGAGGGACCCGACCATGCCTCCACCTAAAGCAGCAGGTCAGTGAGACACCTGGTTGCATGTCCTTTTAAGTTTTTTACAGGAGAGTGAACCAAGGAGCAGCCCTGTTTGCCCAGCCCGAGCTGGGCATCGAATGAAGATATGGATACAGAATGTTGGGATCACCTCGCCACTGGACAAATCTAGGAGGAGACCCTGAAGCGACCTTCGGGAGAAACCGGACAGGGTCCGGAGGAACTTGCCTACTCATCCTACGCGGAAGAGATGGCCCCAGCTGGGTGGGGCACGGCCCCCCAACCCAGTACTATCCTAACCGAATTTCACTTGCGGGAGACCTCGCTATTGAGGAGCCATGATGGGGAAGCGTGGGCGCCTGGTCAGATAGGGACGTGTTCCCCGGGAGTGGGTGGCGATGGCCCGGGAAAGATTGTACAGGGGAGGGGGAGACCCAAGAGTCGCGTGGGTGCATTCGGGGAAGGGAGGAACTCACCCGGGGGCCCACGGGCAAAGTTAGAGTGTAAGTGTGACTGGGGAGGTTGAGTGGGTGGTCGGATCTGGGATCCAAGTTTGAGTGTGGGGCCAGTGAGAGCCGCCACACAGGCACCCATCATTTTCTCCAGCCAGTCGAGGGAAGACGGGAGGGGGAGGGACTGGGAGTTGCGATCCCATACTCCCCGGTCTCAGTCTGTATAACGTGAGGGGTACCCCGCCTCCACAAAGGGACAAGGGAACGGCTCGGGGCTGGTGGAGCAGACTGTTCTGTAAAATCCATTCTGCATGTTTTAAAAGTTTAAGACCATTAAAGGGGGGTGGAAGGAACATTTACTGCCCGGGTGGAAGGAGCAATACCCACTCAAATTTCGCGACCCATCATTGGCACGTGATGGCCAGGGTTTATTTCAGCATTTTGTTTCAAATGTTTCAGCACTTGTTTCAAATGTTTAATGGAAATTTTTGTATCTTGTTTTACAGTTCCAAGTGGTGCAGAGGCGTAGGACCCTCTCCATGCTTGGAATCATTTTGATTACATTGTATAGCCAAGATTGCAACATTTTGTAATATGTTATAATGTAACAAGTCGTGCAGGGGTATGAGTCCCCTTGTTATAACATTTTGTAGTTGATGTATCTGTAGATGCCTACCATACCATGGTTTTTCTCACATTTATGGGGAATAGACGGGTCGGGGGATCAGTGACAGGTAGCTATAGGTAAATACAGGGGATGGTTGCTTGTCGGGGGTCAGAAAATTTTGCTCACTTTTCTTCAAGTGGATGCTGCTACAAGCAAGTTGGAAGTGTCCAAAGGGAGGAATGTAGGGGTTTGCAAAATCCCTCAGCCCCGAAGCTACTGGAGATATTAATCCACATCGTGGACGGAGACTGTGCGTGACTTTAAATTGTCTCTGGGTTGGACAATGTTTTAAAACGTGCCCAGAACCGCAAAAGGCTGGGTTGAGATGAGCAGCATGTTGACAACACCAGAATCGAGGAACATCATGAAAAAATTCGCACACTTTAAGACAGTACATTTTTATTAATAAAATTGTTCCCTTGGGTTTGATAAATTGAAAAGGGGTTTAGAAAATGGCCTTCAGAAAAGCATGGCAGAGACAATGGGGCTTGGAAAGCAGCTCGTGGATGTCTGTGAAAAGTGGGAGGATCAAGCAGTGGCAGTCAGATTCTGTCAATCAAAACCAGGGAGTTTCCCTTCCCTACAGAGGCAATGTTTGTTTACAGGAAACTGCAGGATTTTGACATAAGGGATTAAACCACTTGAGACTGCAGTTTCAGTGACCACAATGAATGGGTTTCTGTTTACATAGTAATCCAACTCCATTCAAAGCCCAGCAGACAATGGGACACACCTAAACCACGGAAGAGGCTTTCGACAGGAACAGTTTAAGAATTGAATGGGTTTGAATCACCCATTACTCAGACAATAGGGCAGTTGTATCCCTTTTGTTAGCCCAGAGAACTTGGATTTGGGCAGGAACATTTCAGCCCCAGAATGAAGACACATTCAAACCACCCCAAGCTTTATTCGAAACCCATTCCAGACAAAGGAAGCAGTTTGGCCACTGGGAAATAGCCCATTTGAATCAGCCAATCATGGCCTTTCCTTTGTGTATTCGAACTATTTGGCGCGAATTTGCACACAGACCTTTTCAGCGCCAAAAACAGCAGGAGCTCACAGGATATAAAGATAGCTTCTCAGAAGCTCTCTCTCTTTTTCTTCTTGGACCGCAGGTGAGCTCTTCTCTCTCTTTGGACCACAGGTGAGCAGGTTTCTGACTCCTCAGCAAGGCAATCTAGTAAGGATTTAGAGGGGTGGTAATTTAAGGGAAATTGCTAAGATTGTAAGACTTACATTGTAGCCATTTATCCCTCGTTTTTGCCGTCTGCCTTCCCCTGTTAAGCAATTTTACTTTGATCGTGTGGTGTATTTTTCTTTAGTTAATAAAGTTTGATTTTCTCGCATCCAGACCATTTCATCCATTTTAATATATCATTAATTATAAGTTCCTCCAGTCAGAACTGGAAGGTGGGGTTTAGCGATTCAAAACTGCTGTTTGGAAATTGGTTTACAGTGCACTGCAAAAGCTGTCTGACCAGGTAAATTACCGTAAACCAGGTAAAAGATTGGAATTGGTCACAGTGCAGGCAAAGGCTGCTGACCAGGTAAATTACCATAATCCAGGAAAAGATGCCCCCCTACACACATTCGGTCAAATGCTGCCTTGATGTCAAGGGCAATCACTCTCACCTCAGCTCTGGAATTAAGCTCTTTTGCCCATGTTTGGACCAAGGCTGTAATGAGGTCTAGAGCCAAGTGCTCCTGGCGGAAGCCAAACTAAGCATCAGTGAGCAGGTTATTGGTGAGTAAGTGCCGTTTGATAGCACTGTCAACAACACCTTCCATCACTTTGCTGATGATTAAGAGTAGAGTGATGGGCGGTAATTGGCCAGATGGGATTTGTCCTGCTTTTTGTGGACAGGACATACCTGGGCAGTTTTCCACATTGTCAGGTAGATGCCAGTGTTGTAGCTATACTGGAACAGCTTGGCTAGATGTGCGGCTAGTTCTGGAGCACAAGTCTTCAGCACAACAGCCAGGATGCTGTCGGGGCCCATAGTCTTTGCTGTATCCAGTGCGCTCAGCCGTTTCTTGATATCACGTGGAGTGAATCGAATTGGCTGAAGACTGGCTTCTGTGATGCTGGGGACGTCAGGAGGAGGCCGATATGGATCGTGCACTCGGCATTTCTGTCTGAAGATGTTTGCAAACGCTTCAAAAAAGAGACCCAGAATGAATACCATGCTGGTTAGGCATGAGAGAAAGAAAGGGAGAAAACACATGTCTGTTCCTTAGAAAAAACCCAATTGAGTTTAAAGTTAACAAAACAACTTGCATTTATGTAACACTTTTAACATAAAAAGCTTCACAAGGCACTTCATGAACAGATATAGACAAAAAAACTGCCTGAACCATACACCTCCCTCCATGGTTTGGAGGAATGACTAAATGCCTGGTTGAAAAAAGTGGTTTTGAGAAAGCTTTTAAAGGAGGAGGGGGTCATGGAGATGCAGAAGGTGATACCAAGTTGGGTGTCGTATCCTCGTGGTTATGGTCCTGGAGTAGCAATGCAGTGAGTTTGAGATTAAATCCCTCCATGGCAATGTGTGAAACTGAATAAATCTGGTAATAGGTAGGCTAGTACCAGAAAAAAAAGACTGTATTGTTGTTAAATATCCAAAAGGTTCACTGGAGCTGCGAATGGATACATACTGGAGCATTTGCGATGCTGAGGACATCGTGGATAGCACATTTAGGGAGTTGGTCACACCGCTGGTAAAGGCTGCACAGGCAGGAAGGGAATGGGTGACCACCAGGCGGAGTAGTAGGCGCAGGCAGGTAGTGCAGGTGTCCCCTGTGGCCATCCCCCTCTCAAACCGATATACCACTTTGGATATTGTTGAGGGAAATGGCTTATCGGGAGAAGGCAGAAGCAGTCAACTTCCTGGCACCATGGGTGGTTCTGCTGCACAGGACGGGAAGAAAAAGAGTGGAAGAGCTATAGTGATAGGGGATTCTACTGTAAGGGGAATAGATAGGCATTTCTGCGGTTGCAAACAAGACTCCAGGATGGTATGTTGCCTCCCTGGTGCAAGGGTCAAGGATGTCCTGGGGTGGCTGCAGGGCATTCTGGAGGGGGAGGGTGAACAGCTAGTTGTCATGGTGCATATAGGTACCAACGATATAGGTCAAAAACGGGATGAGGTCCTAAAAGCTGAATATAGGGAGTTAGGAGGTAAATTAAAAAATAGGACCTCAAAGGTAGTAATCTCAGGATTACCAGTGCCACGTGCTAGTCAGAGTAGAAATAGAAGGATATTTCAGATAAATACATGGCTAGAGGAATGGTGCAAGGGGGAGGGATTCAAATTCCTGGGATATTGGAACTAGTTCTGGGGGAGGTGGGACCAGTACAAATTGGATGGTTTGCACTTAGGTGGGACCGGGACTGATGTCCTAGGGGGAGCGTTTGCTAGTGCAGTTGGGGAGGGTTTAAACTAAAATGGCAGGGGGTTGGGACCCTGTGCAGCGAGACAGAGGAAAGGGAAGTAAGGATAGAAACAAAAGACAGGAAGGAGAAAACAAAAGTGGAAGGCAGAGAAATCAAGGGTGTAAATCAAACAGGGCTACAGTAAATAATAATTCTAAAAGGACTAAGAGTATTAAAAAAAAAAGCCTGAAGGCTTTGTGTCTTAATGCAAGGAGCATTTGTAATAAGCTGGATGAATTAGCTGTGCAAATAGATGTAAACGGACATGAAGTCATTGGAATTACGGAGACATGGCTCCAGGGTGACCAAGGCTGGGAATTCAACATCCAGGGGTATTCAATAATCAGGAAGGACAGGCAAAAAGGAAAAGGAGGTGGGGTAGCATTGCTGGTTAAAGAAGAGATTAGCACAATAGAAAGGAAGGATATTAGCTCTGATGATGTGGAATCTGTATGGGTAGAGCTGAGAAATACCAAGGGGCAGAAAATGTTAGTGGGAGTTGTACACAGACCCCCAAACAGTAATGCTGAGGTTGGGGATGGCATTAAATGGGAAATTAGAGACATGTGCAATAAGGGCACAGCAGTTATCATGGGTGACATTAATCTACATATAGATTGGGCTAACCAAATTAGTAACAATACTGTGGAGGAGGAATTCCTAGAGTATATACGGGATGGTTTCCTGGACCAATATGTCGAGGAACCAACTAGAGATAAGGCCACCTTAGTCTGGGTATTATGTAATGAGAAAGGATTAATTAGCAATGTTGTTGTTTGAGGCCCCTTGGGGAAGAGCGATAATAATATGATAGAATTCTTCATTAAGATGTCGAGTGAAGTAATTGACTCAGAGACTAGGGTACTGAAATTAAATAAAGGAAACTATGATGGTATGTGGCGCAAGTTGGCTAGGATGGATAGGGGAATGTTACTTAAAGGGTTGACGGTGGATAGACAATGGCAAACATTTAAAGATCGCATGGATGAACTACAGAATTTGTTCTTCCCTGTTTGGCATACAAATAAAACAAAAAAGGTGACTCATCTGTGGCTAACAAGGGAAATTAGGGATAGCATAAGATCCAACGAGAGCACATATAAATTGGCCAGTAAAAGCAGCAAACATGAGGATTGGGTGCAGTTTAAGATTCAGCAAAGGAGGACAAAGGGATTCATTAAGAGGGGGGAAATAGAATATGAGAGTAAGCTTTCAGGGAACATAAAAACTGACTGTAAAAGCTTCTATAGATATGTGAAGAGAAAAAGATTGGTGAAGTCAAGCGTAGGTCCCTTGCAGTCAGAATCAGGGGAATTTATAATGGGGAACAAAGAAATGGCTGACCAATTAAATACATACTTTGGTTCTGCCTTCACAAAGGAGGACACAAATAACCTTCCAGAGATGTTGGGGAACATAGGGCCTAATGAGAGGGAGGAATTGAATGAAATCAGTATTTGTAGGGAAATGGTGTTAGGGAAATTGATGGCATTGAATGCCGATATATCTCCAGGGCCTGATAATCGACATCCTAGGGTACTTAAGGAAGTGGCCCTAGAAATAGTAGATGCATTGCTGGTCATCTTCCAAAATTCTATAGACTCTGGAATAGTTCCCATGGATTGGAGGGTAACTAATGTAACCCCACTATTTAAAAAAGGTGGTAGAGGGAAAATGGGGAATTTTGACCGGTAAGACTGACTTCGGTAGTGGGGAAAATGCTAGAGTCCATTAGAAAAGATGTAGGCCTAGAAATTCGGTGGCGCCTTACCGCTGCGATTGGAGCCGTTGTGCCCACCGGAAATTCAGTTTGAGCACCCCAAGAGGGATGCTGTGGCACGGCGCGCTGCGGTACTGTAGGCCTTCATCCCCTTCTTAAGGGGGAGGGGCCTGCACCAGTGCGATGACCGATCGCGAGTGCCGGCAAAAGAGCCCGGCACCGAGGAGAAGTGCCGGGCACTCGGGACACAGCCGGCACTGCCCAGGGGAGGATCAGGAGGCCGGGGACAGAGGTGCTGGCAGGCGGCCACCGAAAAAAATGGCTGCCCCGCACCTCCACCTTAATTTGCGCCACTACCACCACAGGTAGGCCCTGTGAACCGGGCGCAATTTGCGACCGGCGTTACAGAGGCGGGCGCGACCAAATATCATGATCGGGGCGGTAGCGGGGCGTTGCGCACACCGATGACGTCATCGGTGGCGGCGCAGCGCAACAGGCTAACGCCGCCATTAGCACCCCACTAAGTATCGTGGGAGGCATGGCCAGTGGCACTAAAGCCACTGAGTGCCCTCTTTAGGCGCTAACTGGTGGCGCAGCCCACCGAATTTCTACGCCGTAATAGCAGAGCACTTGGAAAACAGTGACAAGATCGGACAAAGTCAACATGGATTTACAAAAGGTAAATTGTGCTTGACTAATCAACTGGAATTTTTTGAGGATGTAACTGGTAGAATAGATAAGGGTGAACCAGTGGATGTGGTGTATTTGGAATTTCAGAAGGCTTTCAATTAGGTCCTGCATAAGAGATTGGCGTGCAAAGTTAAAGCATATGGAATTGGGGGTCAGGTACTGACTTGGATAGGGAACTGGTTGGCAGACAGGAAGCAAAGAGTTGGAATAAACGGGTCTTTTTCTGAGTGACAGGCAGTGACTAGTGGGGTACCGCAGGAATCGGTGCTAGGACCCCAGCTAGTCACAATATATATCAATGATCTAGACAAGGGAACTAGGTGTAATATCTCCAAGTTTGCAGATGACACAAAGCTGGGTGGGCGTGTGTGCTGGGAGGAGCATGCAGAGAAACTCCAGTATGATTTGGACAGTCTTATGTTCATTAATAACTAGACATTCTTATTATGAACACAGCTAGCTTCTAGCTAGTCATTTATTCAGTACACGTTCTCTAGGTACAGTATCTGTAGAGATGCAGCATGTGTGCTCCTGTGTGCAGGCTGCCATCTTGACTGTTGCCTTGTGGGTAGCCTAGTGCCTCATGGGTAATGTAGTCTTAATATACATACAGCTGGGTAGTGTAGTCTTATACATACAGCTATATACATCTCTACACAGCTCTACGGCTCCACCTAGTGTCCACTATAGAATGACATGTTATTGATCATTACACCCCCCTTTCTTTGAGGTTTAACAAAATCAATATCAATCAACTTTCAAGAAAACAATAAAGATAATATCAGTAACACTTTTGTTAGTGCTCTATAAACATAAACATTTTCAAAACAGTCAACACATTTTCAAAGCTTTACATTGTACTCAAAGATTAAGTCTATCAGGCTCTTTTACTTCACATGTGGATCTTCTCAACACGGGTGTGTCTGATATGTCTTCATGAGATTGTTCTGGCGGTGAATGACAAGATGCAGTTGCGGCATTATCATCAATCTGCTCTCGTATAGATCGAGGTCT
Source organism: Somniosus microcephalus (assembly GCF_052327205.1). Lineage (NCBI taxonomy): Eukaryota > Metazoa > Chordata > Chondrichthyes > Squaliformes > Somniosidae > Somniosus > Somniosus microcephalus. The sequence goes on along the minus strand of NC_140993.1, from coordinate 40,555,837 downwards.
CCTTGCGATCTTTGCTTGGAGAGGGTTTCAGTGTTTCCTTCACTCTTCATGCCATAACTCTCAATGTAGTCAATGCACTCTCAAAAAACTGCTGGCAGCTGGATCCCATCATACAGCACAGTCCTCTCAGCAGCCTCGGCTAATGGAACACCAAAGATTGGCCTGAGGGAAGAAGGAGTATCCACCGGAACTGCTTCCTGCTCTGGTGCAGGCTTCTTCTTTTTCTTTTTCTCTTTCCACTGCTTAACAACATCTGCTGCGGTTATATCTTTGGACTTTTTCTCCTTGTGTTTTTCCTCTTTGTGCTTTTCTTCCTTTGGCTTCTCTTTGACCTTAAAGTCTTTTTCTTTCTTCTTGGAGAAACTAGGCTTTTTGAAGACATGGATACCCTTTGGCCTTTTCAGCCTTGATGGGCTCTCTGCTTCATCACCTGAGTCATCTGGTCTGCTTATGGCACAGTTTATATGGTAGACTCTCTTGACCAGTTTTAAGTCTTCACAAGCTTTGTCACCTAGTATCGAATCAAGTCTTTCAGCCACAACAGAAAACATGAGATGATGCACTTTGCCTTTGACTGTCACTTTAAGTCTGCATACACCTAAGCTATCTATTTTCTGTCCATTATAGTCCTTCAGTAGTACTGACTTTTTCTGTATTTTGGGCTTTTCTTTCATATTTTTTGTGTCACTCATACTGATTAAGTTTGCTTTTGCCCCAGTGTCCAGTTTCAATGTAACTAATGCTCCATTTATCTGCAGTGGGATCATCCATTTGTCCTCTTTTACTGCATTAACTTTATGTTCAGCATTGTCTATTTCTGAGGGCTGCACATTTTCTGTATCTTTTTTGATATCGTCACATGACACCATTCCTACAAAAAATGTCTCACTGAAATCAGTGTCCTCAATCACATTAACTCATTGCCCTTTCGTTGTTTTTACTTTTGAAAAGCATTGTTTGGCAAAGTGATTCTTTCCATTACACTTTTGTGCACATTTTTCCAAACGCTGGGCATTGTCTTAACTGGTGTTTGTAACCACAGCGTTTACAATTAAAAATTTCATCCTCCGATTGCTTTTCATTTCTGTTCTGCCCACGTTTCTTCCCCTTGTAGGACACAGCACTGACAGCAGCATTATCACTCATTACAATCGCATCATTATTGATTTCACTGAAAGTCTTCGCGTGCTTTCGAGCTAGCTCGCTGGCTTGGCATATTTTCACTGCATTTTCCAAATTTAGTTCGGTTTCTCTCAACGGACGTTCCCTGACTTTTTTATCATGAATACCAAACACAATCTGGTCACGAATCATGGATGCTTTGAGCTCAGAGAAATTACATGTCTGTGCTTTCAGTTTCAGATCAGTTATAAAGCTGCCAAAAGTCTCATTTTGTTGCTGTGTCCGAGAACGGAAGATGTATCTTTCATACGTCTCATTCTTTTTGGGAGAGCAATGTGCATCAAATTTTTTTAGCACATCTTCTAATTTTCCTCTGTTCTCCTCTGGATTAAATACAAATGTATTAAATACCTCTATCGCCTGTGGGCCTGCAACCGTAAGCAGCAACACTATCTTCCTTGCGTCTGGCTTCGTACCGAATCCGATGGCTGCAATGTAGAGTTCGAATTGTTGTTTAAAAATCTGCCAATTGTAGTCGACGTTTCCCTCGAGATTCAAATGCTCTGGTGGCTTCAAATTCTCCATGTCGCTTTTCACAATTTTCAGCAGATCTTCACCACCCTGGTACCATGTTATGTTCATTATTAACTAGACATTCTTATTATGAACACAGCTAGCTTCTAGCTAGTCATTTATTCAGTACACGTTCTCTAGGTACAGTATCTGTAGCGATGCAGCATGTGTGCTCCTGTGTGCAGGCTGCCATCTTGACTGTTGCCTTGTGGGTAGCCTAGTGCCTCATTGGTAATGTAGTCTTAATATACATACAGCTGGGTAGTGTAGTCTTATACATACAGCTATATACAGCTCTACACAGCTCTACACAGCTCTACGGCTCCACCTAGTGTCCACTATAGAATGACATGTTATTGATCATTACAGACAGGTTGGGTGATTGGGCAGTTGCATGGCAGATGCAGTATAATGTGGATAAAATTGAGGTTATCCACTTTGGTGGCAAAAACAGGAAGGCAGATTATTATCTGAACGGTAATAGATTGGGAAAAGGGGAAGTGCAACGAGACCTGGGTGTCGTTGTGCACCAGTCGCTGAAGGTAAGCATGCAGGTGCAGCAGGCGGTTAAGAAGGCAAATGGTATGTTGGCCTTCATAGCGAGAGGATTCGAGTACAGGAGCAAGGATGTCTTGCTGCAGTTGTACAGGGCCTTGGTGAGACCACACCTTGAGTATTGTGTGCAGTTTTGGTCACCTTATCTGAGGAAGGATGTTCTTGCCATGGAGGGAGTGCAGCAAAGATTCACCAGACTGATACCTGGGATGGCAGGAATGACGTATGAAGAGAGATTGGGTCGATTGGGCTTATATTCACTGGAATTTAGAAGAATGAGAGGGGATCTCATAGAAACTTATAAAATTCTAACAGGACTAGACAGGCTAGAGGCAGGAAGGATGTTCCCGCGGGGGAGTCCAGAACCAGGGTTCACAGTCTAAGGATAAGGGGTAGGCCATTTAGGACAGAGATGAGGTGGAATTCCTTCACCCAGAGAGTGGTGAACCTATGTAATTCTCTACCACAGAAGGCAGTTGAGGCCAACTTATTAAATATATTCAAGAAGGAGTTAGATATATTTCTTAAGGCTAAAGAGATCAAGGGATATAGGGAGAAGGCAGGGACAGGGTACTGAGTTTGGATGATCAGCCATGATCTCATTGAATGGCGGAGCAGGCTCGAGGGGCCGAATGGCCTACTCCTGCTCCTATCTTCTATGTTTCTATGTTTCCTAGCCTGACTGAGATGGTCTTTTTGTATATCATCCAGCATCATTTACTTCTTTTTAGCTTGCTAGAAAATAATCTAGGGAACAGAGAGTATCAGATTGCCCCTGTGGAGCCCAGCTCAGCTGGCCTGCTATCACAAGACCTATGCAAAGCAGCAATCAATTATTGACGAAGGGTCATTGACCTGAAACGTTAACTCTGTTTCTCGCTCCACAGACGCTGCCTGACCTGCTGAGTATTTCCAGCATTTTCTGTTTTTATTTCAGACTTCCAGCAGCCGCAGTATTTTGCTTTTGAATCAATTATTGGTGTCTTTTATTTTATTTATACCTTTATTACATTAAGTTCAATCTTTAATATCCTTCTGTTGCTTGAAATATTTAGGAAATTCCACTGTGGAAAGCAGTTGAAGGTTAAAACTATAAACTCCTAAATTCCAAGTACCTTTGGTGACATCTTACTGTGTGCTCTGAAGGCTAACAGATGTTAAAGCTATCATTAATATAAAAACATCTGCTCATTAGCTGCCAGTTAATTGCATGTGATGTTTTGGGATACAATTCTGCTTCACTAATGGCACTTGTTACACTATTATAAGTGTATTGTATCATTATAATATAGCAAGATGAAGCCTCATGCGACATGTAAAAAGTGACTGAAGTCTATTCAGCACCTGATGTAACTATGTAGATTATCTCATTATAGGATAACGCAGTTGATGGATCCCTCTCACAGAAAGGAAATGTGCTTCTTTTTGCTCGACTAACAATTTTTTGCCAAAATGTCGCAGCAGCAAAGACTGTAATGATTTCTCATTTTCGATGTCAATGTAAACCATGTATTAATGATTAATAAATACAGTAATACATTAAAATCAGGTCCAACAGCCAGTCGGTAGGAACAAATGGGATCTTGCCGCAATGTGCTATACATATTTTATGTACTTTCAAATGTAAGGCTGTTCTTTTTAAGTCGGCATATATCCTTCCCAGAGATTTCAGAAAAGCACAGAACAGAGCATAGGCCAATCTACTGAGTTCATGCTGGCGACAGAGCACCTATCTATCATGGTCACAATGGCAGAGGCTCTGCCCTCAATTTCCCATCCATCAAGATGATGGAACATTATGGGCAGTATGCCCACCATTTACCAATGGACACAGCCGATGGACTTTGAGCAGCAGCGCCAACTCAGAACCTTATATGAATGCTTGAAATGAAACAAGACCATGTGGCCAAATAAGCATGTTCCTTCCGTGTGTTATGTAATAATAGTGCTTCAACTGATTTCACCTATTTAACCACTTCGGAGTAGATTCTGCCAAATAATCATCCTGCCCTCTTCTCGTTTAAAATGGTGAATCAAGCAAAACCTCAGAATATTTATCTAATCTCACATTTTACATTAAATATCTTTAACCAGGTGCCATCCTTGGTACAACGTTTCTCTGTCCCCACCCCCACAACTGAGAACCTACAGGGCCTATTCTAATCCTGCTCGCCTGCAGTTAAATGGCCGCAGTGACTTACCCGCACAGTTCCTGCTGGTTTCAATCTTAAACTGCACAGTTGGGTTCTTCTTTAACTTTGCAGATCAGGCTCCAATTATGTTATTGAGGCCCAACTGCAAGTTTAATCTAAGACCAGCTCTTGTGGATTTTCCTCCAGGCCATCCTGGTGGCAAGAGGAGCTGAGGCCAGAAGAGACCCAGAAAGGCTGGTTGTTGTTTTTTGTTTGTTTCCTTGCGGTCTAAGAGGAGCAGGAGGAAACCATGCCCACCACCACCCCCCCTCACCCCGCCCTGCACTTTCCTCCCCTTCCTCTGACCGCAATACCCTCCTGATCCATCTCACAACCAAATTACTTGAGTGCCAGGGACCGTTCTTTTGCATCTCCAGTGGTAGCTTCCTGCTGACCAAAGTCCCGCTCTGGTCGGCCAGTTAGTGTTGCTTGCCGGGTTCGGGCAAGAGACGAACGAGGCCTATGCACCTGAGGTCCGGGAGTTAAAATCTCCCGTGCCTTATGTTGCTGAGTCGGACAATTTGCCCCCGCCTACATGGCTCCCACTGGGAGTGAGAATCGCCCCTCATCATACTGAGGAAGGGACTATACTCAAAATGTTAACCTCCACTCAGAAGGTGGTGAACCTGTGGAAGTCTCTACCACAGAAGGCTGTGGAGGCCAAGTCACTGAATATATTTAAGAAGGAAATAGATAGATTTCTAGACACAAAAGTATCAAGGTGTATGGGGAGAGAGCGGAAGTATGGTATTGAGATGGAGGATCAGCCATGATCATATTGAATGGCGGAGCAGGCTCGAAGGGCCGAATGGCCTACTCCCGCTCCTATTTTTCTATATTTCTATGTTTCTATCATTTCAGGTGTTGACAGGCTAAAAGAAGGTTACTTCTTTGAGGAAGTAACATATAGGGTGGATAAAGGGGAACCAGTGGACGTAGTGTATTTAGACTTCCAAAAGGCATTTGATAAGGTGCCTCACAAAAGATTATTGCTTAAGATAAAAAATCACGGGATTGGGGGTAATATTCTGGCATGGATAGAGGATTGGCTATCTAACAGAAGGCAGAGAGTTGGGATAAATGGTTCATTCTCAGACTGGCAATCAGTAACTAGTGGTGTTCCGCAGGGGTCAGTGCTGGGTCCCCAACTCTTTACAATCTATATTAACGATTTGGAGGAGGGGACTGAGTGTAACATATCAAAGTTTGCAGATGATACTAAGATGGGAGGGAAAGTAGTGAGTGAGGAGGACATAAAAACCTGCAAGGGGACATAGACAGGCTAAGTAAGTGGGCAGAGATTTGGCAGATGGAATACAATACTGGAAAGTGTGAAGTTATGTACTTTGGCAGGAAAAATCGTAGAGCAAGTTATTATCTTAATGGCAAGAAACTTGAAAGTACTGAAGTACAAAGGGATCTGGGGGTCCTTGTGCACGAAACTCAAAAGGTTAGTATGCAGGTGCAGCAAGTGATTAAGAAGGCCAATGGAATGTTGGCTTTCATTGCTAGGTGGATAGAATATAAAAATAGGGAGGTATTGCTTCAGTTGTACAAAGTATTGGTGAGACCGCACTTGGAATACTGCGTACAGTTTTGGTGTCCATACTTAAGAAAGGACATACTTGCTCTGGAGTCAGTACAAAGAAGGTTCACTCGGTTAATCCCGGGGATGAGGGGATGGACATATGAGGAGAGGTTGAGTAGATTGGGACTCTACTCATTGGAGTTCAGAAGAATGAGAGGCGATCTTATTGAAACATATAAGATTGTGAAGGGGTTGGATCGGGTGGATGCGGGGAAGATGTTCCTGATGATGGGTGAAACTAGAACTAGGGGGCATAGTCTTAGAATAAGGGGCTGCTCTTTCAAAACTGAGATGAGGAGGAACTACTTCACTCAAAGGGTGGTAGGTCCATGGAATATGCGGCCCCAAAAAGCTGTAGAAGCTACATCATTACATAAATTTAAAACAGAAATAGACAGTTTCCTAGAAGTAAAGGGAATTAAGGGTTACGGGGAGCGGGCAGGAATTTGGACATGAGTCTAGGTTCGGATCGGTCATGGCCCTGTGGGTAGCGGAGCGGGCCCAGGGGCCGTGTAGCCTGATCCTGCTCCTATTTCGTGTGTCTAATTCTGTTAGATTCAGGAGATGGTTCTGTGATAGTGGATTGGCGGTTAGGATCAGATCAGCCATGATCTTATTGAATGGCGGAGCAGGCTCGAGGGGCCGATTGGCCTACTCCTGCTCCTATTTCTTATGTTCTTATGTTCTTATGTAAGGTACATCTTGCATACAACTCCTTATCACATCTCGCAGCACGGCACATAGAATGAATTGGAATTGCGGCTGTTAAGTAAACAATGTGGCCGAGTAAGATCCCACTAACAGTATTGAGATAAACGACCAGTTATTGGCCCAGTAATTCCGTTCCAAACGCGTGAGTACGGCCGGGGTACTCACACGTCTGGCCGGAGGAAATGCCGGTTTTCAGCATGCACAGCGCATGTGGGGAAAACCGGCATTTCCTGTCCTCTGAACGAAGGGGTTCAGAGGCACAGCGCGTGCGACTGCACAGGCAGTGAACTTCGTCGATTTCATTCATGGATTCAGTGAGGTTAAGTCCTTACAACTTACACATGAAAAAAGCATGTGTAAAGTTGCTCCAGAGGCTGCGGAAGAAGATATATTTTATCGTGGAGCTTCTGAAAGGCAATATTTTTGTTTGGGAAAGGGAGGAAAGTTATTTTAAGAAATGATGAGGTAAGTTTTAAAGTTTAATTTTTTTTTTATAAACGGGTTTTCAGCACTGTAGGTAGAAGGAGCAATTGTGGCTGTGTGAATTGAATTTGCTGTGTTTATTAAATGTGAAAATGACTGTTCTAAAATGAGTAATGTAACATTTCCAACATTTTTAAGAAACAAACTTTTCATCAGTAATATATTCTTTTAATGTATGAATGTATGTATTTAATTATGATTTTCCAATAAGTTACTTTCTCTGAAAGTCATAATTAAATACATACATTCATACACATAAGTAAAGGAATATATACATATACGTAAAGGAATATATACGGACATACATACATAATTACTTAAAAGAATATATTACTGATGAAAAGTTTCTTTCTTAAAAATGTTGGAGTCATTTTCACATTTAATAAACACAGCAAATTCAATTCACATAGCCACAATTGCTCCTTCTACCTACAGTACTGAAAACCCGTTTTAAAAAACAATAACAAACTTTAAAACTTACCTCAGCATTTCTTAAAATAACTTTCCTCCCTTTCCCAAACAAAAATATTGCCTTTCAGAAGCTCCACGATAAGAAATATCTTCCTCCGCAGCCTCTGGAGCAACTGTACTCATGCTTTTTTCATGTGTAAGTTGTAAGGACTTAACCTCACTGAAAGCATGAATGAAACCGGCGAATTTTACTGCACGCGTTCTGCCTCTGAACCCCTTCGTTCAGAGGACAGGAAATGCCGGTTTTCCCCGCATGCGCTGTGCATGCTGAAAACCGGCATTTCCTCCAGCCAGACGCGTGAGTACCCCAACCGTACTCACGCGTTTGGAACGGAATTACTGGGCCAACATTTTACATGTCAATAAAATGAAAAATTTAACAATTGCACGATTTGCCCCCTCGCATCTGCGACTGAGGGTCCAAGGAGGTGCATTGCGCAAGAGGTCATCATCGTACGTATCCTCACACTGTTCCCTTTCGGGAACTGTATGAAGTGGTGGAAGGATTTCTGGCCATGTTAACGCTCCTTCCGTGACCATAACCATCTTCATACCAGCCATTAGGGTGGTTAGTCCTATGGCGTGAGGGTTTTACGGGCTCCCACAACCCATCTGAGGGGGGGGGGCACCCACACCCGCGGACGCAAGTATCCCACTGGATGTCCACCCAGAATTTATAGTTGGAGCTCCGACTCCACTTGCCGGACTGTCTGGAGCGGGGTTCGAAACCCTACTCCTTCTGGCCCAGCGGCGGGGATGCTTACCGCTACGCAAAAGGCCCACTCCGCGCAAAAGGTGACACCCATACGTTTCCTGCGCCTTTTCCCTCCCCGTGACTGGAGCCCTATGCTGCCACTTGAAAGACCAAGCTATCATCTGTCCTTTTTGCAGCGCCTTGGACTTCTCATTACCAATGATGAGCAGGCGCTGCGCCTCCACCTCGTTGAGGAGATTGCTGAGGTCATCATCAGTTCAATTGTGAGTTCTTTTAATGCCGTGAATTGTGCTCATTCCAGCCATTTCATGTTGTTAATCGGAGTGGGCCTTTGGCGTAGCGGTAGGATCCCCGCCGCTGGGCCAGACGGGGTAGGGTTTCGAACCCCGCTCCAGACAGTCCCGGCAAGTGGAGTCGGAGCTCCGGCTCTAAATTCTGGGTTGACATCCAGTGGGATATTTGCGTCCGTGGGTGTGGGTGGCCCCCCCTCCTCGTATAGCTTGTGGGAGCCCGTTAAACCCTCCCGCCATAGGACTAACCACCCTAATGGCTGGTACAAAGATGGTTATGGTCACGGAAAGAGCGTTAATCATGGCCATAAATCCTTCCACCACTTCATACAGTTCCCCAAAGGGAACAGTGTGAAGACACGTATGACGACGACGTTGCTAAATAAATAAATGGAATGAAAAAAATTCTTTCAGGGCTTTTAAAAGTCTTTAAATTGCTTTAATTCTGTTTAAAACTACTTCAGATTCTTCAAAATAATGTAAAAGTTTATAAAAGTTACCAAAAGCTTCATAAATATACCAAAAACCTATTTGAAATGCTGCTCTGCATGTAAAAATGCTTAGCAGCTTGTGAGAAACATTGGGGGCGTGTCCTATTAAACTGAGACCTCAAGGGGCGTGTCTCAGTTGCACTGCATGCTCCTGGCTTCGCGCTGGCTGCATTCCTGGGCGGCGTGACGTCATACGCTGCCCGGGATTCTTCTGTTTCAAAAGGAATTCCAGGCGTCCCTGGAGGTGAACGGCAGGCGCGTCGGGTAAGTGCAGATCGGGGGCTTGCACGCGCGGCAAGCCCCCAATCCGAATTTCTGCCCCATTCTGTTTCAATGGTGTTGGTTCAGGAGGAACATTGTGCAGGTCCCTAAACCAGCACCTCACATTTTCAAATCAAACCAAGGGATCTTTAATGTTCATCTGAACCATCAGAACAGATAGATTAGAGAGAGTGCAGAAAAGATTTACAAGAATGGTTCCAGGGATGAGGTACTTCAGTTACGTGGATAGACTGGGGAAGCTGGGATTGTTCTCCTTAAAGCAGAGAAGATTGAGAAGAGATTTGATAGAGGTGTTCAAAACCATGAGGGGTCTAGACAGAGTAGACAGAGAGAAACTGTTCCCATTGGCGGAAGGGTCGAGAACCAGAGGACACAGATTTAAGGCGTTTGGCAGAAGGTCCAAAGGCGACATGAGGAAAAAGCTTTTTTACGCAGCGAGTGGTTAAGATCTGGAATGCACTGCCTGTAAGTGTGGTGGAGGCAGATTCAATCATGGCTTTCAAAAGGGCATTAGATAAGTACCTGAAAGAAAATAATTTGCAGGGCTACGGGGAATAGGAGGGGGAGTGGGACTAGCTGAAGTGCTCTTGCAGAGAGCCGAATGGCCTCCTACTGTGCTGTAATAATTCTATGATTCTATGAGCTGATGGCCTCTATTTAACACCTCATCCAAAGGCGAGCCCTCTGACATGTAACAATACTCTCAATACTGCAATGAGGTGTCAGCCGAGGTTATGTGCTGAAGTCCACAGTGGGTCTTGAACACCGAACCTTCTAAATAAGAGGCAAGAGTGCTCCCAAATGCACCAGCTGACACTTAAGATAAAAGCAAATTAAATCCTTGGAAGCTGTGCTACCTGCATTCCATTAACCCCGTACTGATTGCCAGCTGGTAATTTGTATTGCTGCAGGTATCAAAGTCAAAAGCCAAATTAAAAATCAGTAGTCACTTGCTGTACCAATGTAAAAAATGTGACAATTTAAAAATATAGTCAATGTTGAATGTGGATTCATCAGTTCTGTTCATCGGAACATTGGTTTCTTTTCTGTCCACCTGAATGGGCAGACAGTGCATCAATCTTCTGATTCAGAAGTGAGGGTGCTACCAACTAAGCCAAGCTGATACATTTCATGAGGCATTTCATTGTGGTGCTCCAGGATTTGAGCGCATTTGAGCCAGGTCGACACTTCAGTACAAAGACTAAGGGAGTGCTGCATTGTTGGAGCCATTAAATTGAGGTCCCGTCTGTCTGGATAGAAAAGATCCCACAGCACTTTTTCAAAGGAAAGCATTGCATTTTCCCAGTGGCCTACCAACAGTCATCCCTAAACCAGCACCTCACAAAACAGATTAAAGGGTCTTTATCTTATATTGCTATAAAAACAGAAATTGCTGGAAATACTCAGCAGGTCAGGCAACATCTGTGGAGAGAGAAACAGAGTTAATAGCCCAGAAATTAGGTTCGGGGGCTTGCTGCGCATGCAAGCCCCCGATGTGCACTTACCTGGCGCGCTGACATTTCAATCCTGGCCCGTATTGCATTTCCTGTCACTGGCCCGCTTCAGGTCCTGCCGCGCCGTGCGTGCGTGACCCAGCGGCGAACTTAGTGCGATGAGCCGGCTGGGACCACGTGAGCACTGGGCAACCAATGGGAGGTTGCAAAAGTTCATTCATGAGTTTGATAGTAAGAACTGTCAAACTCATGAAAACTCCTGGCCCCAAAACACTACTTAAACTTGAAAGAAAATTTAAAAAAAACATCGCACTACTTAAATAAACTATAAATAACTGTAAAAAAGTATTTTAAACAATAATTTTAAATTTTGAAAAAAATTATTATATAAAAAATCGGGGCTAAAAATAGACTTACCTTACTGTAAAGTCTTCAAAAATAATGAACCTGTGGAAAAAATTTCTAATTTTACTTAATAGACCACTTACCTGTTAAAAGTAAGTACATATGGCTGCTTTTTCGACGCGTAAAAACCGGAGTCTTTTCCCCACAGGCAACTCTTCAAAAAAAAGGGAAGTTCAGCGCGCACGCGCTACCTGAAACCTCACACGCGTTCCGCCTCTTAACCCCTTGGGTCAGAGGAGAGGAAATGCCGGTTTTCCCCGCATGCGCTGTGCATGCTGAAAACCAGCAATTCCTCCGGGCCCACGCGTGTGTACCCCGTCCGTACTCACGTGTTGGGCCAGGAATTACTGGCCCAATGTTTCAGATCGAGGACCTTTCCTCGACCTGACAGGTCATCGACCTGAAACATTAACTCTGTTCCTCTCTCCACAGATGCTGCCTGACCTGCTGAGTATTTCCAGCATTTTCTGTTTTTATTTCAGATTTCTAGCATCTGCAGAATTTTGCTTTTGTCTTATCTTGTTGTTGTTTGTGAGACTTGCCTGCGTGCCATTGGCTGACATGTTTGCCTCTGTAACAAAAGTGGTCACACTTTAAAAAAGTAACTTGTTGGCGGGAATGCTTTGAGACATCCAGATGATGTGAAGCGAGCTCTATAAATGCAAAAGCTTTATTATCTATTATCTCTATTTGTGCTAATTGTTTTATTCCTATTCCTAACCAGGCAGTTATTTGGCTCCTTTTTAAATACAGTGGCAACAAGAGCAGGTCAGAGGCTAGGTATTCTGTGGCGAGTGTCTCATTTCCTGACTCCCCAAAGTCATTCTACCATCTACAAGGCACAAGTAAGGAGTGTGATGGAATACTCTCCACTTGCCTGGATGAGCCTTCTTAGGCAATCCCTTGGAACCGAGGATGACTTGCTTCAACACTAAAAATGGGTTCTCAGGTGACTGATGAGTCCAATGCAGGACCTACAGTCTCTGTCACAGGTGGGGCAGACGGTGGTTGAAGGGGCAGGTAGGTGGGGTGCTTAGGTTGACGTGTGCTCCTTCCGCTGTTTGCGCTTGGCTTCCGCTTGCTCCCGGCGAAGAAACTCAAGCTGTTCGGCGCCTTCCTGGATGCTTCTCCTCCACTTTGTGCGGTCTTGGGCCAGGGATTCCCAGGTGTCGGTGGGGATGTTGCACTTTTTCAAGGAGGCTTTGAGGGTGTCCTTGAAGCGTTTCCTTTGCCCACCTGGGGCTCTCTTGCCGTGTCCAAGCTCCAAGTACACGCTTGTTTTGGGAGTCTCGTATTGGGCATGCGGACGATGTGGCCCGTCCATCGGAGCTGATCGAGCGTGGTCAAAGCTTCAATGCTGGGGATGTTGGCCAGAGCAAGAACACTGACATTGGTGCGCCTAGCCTGCCAATGGATTTGCAGGATCTTGCAGAGGCAGCATTGCTGGTACCTCTCCCAGTGCTTTGAGGTACCTGCTGTACATGGTCCATGTCTCTGAAGATTACAGGAGGGCAGGTAACACTACTGCTCTGTAGACCATGAGCTTGGTGCTGGGTTTGAGGTCCTGATCTTCAAACACTCTCTTCCTCAGGCGACCAAAGGCTGCACTGACACACTGAAGGTGGTGTTGGACTTCGTCATCGACATCTGCCCTTGTTGACAGTAGGCTCCCAAGGTATGGAAAGTGGTCCACGTTGTCCAAGGCCTCATCATGGATTTTGATAATCGGGGAGCAGTACTGTGTGGTGGGGGTAGGTTGGTAGAGGACCTTTCTCTTACGGATGTTTAGAGTAAGGCCCATGCTCTCGTATGCTTTGGTGAAGGTGTTGACGATGGTTTGAAATTCAGCCTCAGAGTGTGCGCAGACGCAAGCGTCATCTGCATATTGTAATTCAATGACAGAGGATGGGACGACCTTGGATCTGGACTGGAGGCGACGGAGGTTGAACAATTTCCTGTTTGTTCTGTAGTTTAGTTCCACTCCAGCGGGGAGCTTACTGAGGGTGAGATGGAGCATTGCAGCCAGGAAGGTCGAGAAGAGCGTTGGTGCGATGACACAGCCTTGCTTGACCCTGGTCCGTACGTGAATTGGGTCTGTGGTGGATCCATTGTTCAGGATCATGGCTTGCATGTCGTCGTGAAGCAGGCGGAGGATAGTGACAAACTTTTGAGGGCAGCCGAATTTGAGGAGGACACTCCATAATCCCTCACGGTTGATGGTGTCGAAGGCCTTTGTGAGGTCAAAGAAGGCCATGTTCAGCGGTTGGTGCTGTTCCCTCCATTTCTCTTGTAGTTGACGCACGATGAAGATCATGTCCATTGTGCCCCTTAGTGGGCGGAATTCGCATTGCGACTCTGGGAGGAGCTGTTCAGCCACTAGGAGAAGGTGATTGAGGAGGGTTCTTGTGATGACTTTCCCTGTGGCAGACAGCAGGGGGGCTCCTCTGTAATTGCCGCAATCGGACTTGTCACCTTTTTTGAAGATGGTCACGATTACGACGTCTCTGAGATCCCCTGGCATGCTCTCCTCCTTCCAGATAAGTGTAAAACTTGCCTGGATGAGTGCAGCTCCAACAACACTCAAGAAGCTCGACACCATCCAGGACAAAGCAGCCCGCTTGATTGGCACCCCATCCACCACCTTAAACATTCACTCCCTCCACCACTGGCGTACCGTGGTTGCAGTGTGTACCGTCTACAAGATTCACTGCAGCAGCTCACCAAGGCTTCTTCGGCAGCACCTCCCAAACACACAACCTCTTCCACCTAGAAGGACAAGGGCAGCAGGCACATGGGAACACCACCACCTCCAATTTCCCCTCCAAGTCACACACCATCCTGACTTGGAAATATATCGCCGATCCTTCATCGTCGCTGGGTCAAAATCCTGGAACTCCCTCCCTAACAGCACTGTGGGAGTACCTTCACCACGTGGACTGCAGTGGTTCAAGAAGGCAACTCACCACCACCTTCTCAAGGGCAATTAGGGATGGGCAATAAAGGCTGGCCTTGCCAGCGACGCCCACATCCCATAAAACGAACAAAAAAACAAAAACATCTTAATTGACACAGCTTAGTGGGTAAGCGCACCATCTGATAGTGGCACCAAGCTATACAGGCCAGGAAGGACCAAGGGTTAGTGATGATTCTGTGTTAAATTAACTGAGTGCGGCTGGGCAGCAATTGGTGCGAAACTATCTCCTGTGCTCCTGGGATAGTGAGTGGGAGAATCAGACAGGGATCCTGGTCCAGAGAACCCACTGGAACTTTTAGATGTGGATGTTGGATGAGGGCAGATTTGGCTATAATCAACTCTGTGGGGAATAGCCTGCTGGCACTCACTGTTCAAGCTCACACATGAAGAATAACCACTAGGGTGAGCACTGGGGGAGCTCTCGGTGCTTGTGAACCTATGCACCTGAGAGTCAAGTCAGCAACCACAAAAGAAAAGAAAGAGCAACGAGAAAAGAAAACGAATTGGTCACAGAAAGCATAGTGGCCTAAATATGTGAAACACTGTGAGGAACACAGTGGGAAAGGTTCTGAAATATTATTAAAGGGAAAGGCAAATGAGGAATTGACTGAAAGGCACGATTTTACTGCTGCAGTTTGGTTCACTTTTAATTAGACTAGTAATCGGAGTGATGAGAAATTCAGTGTGCTCCATACCTTCTGTTATCCAAGGAGCTTCCTTTGAAGTTGGTCACAGCGAGTTCTGTTAGCCACCAGCTAGGCAGTGATTGTCTGAATTAATTTTTCTCAATTTCATGATACAACCGTACAATTAGGCACTTACATGCCCTGGGGACCTCCGTAATAATTATCACTGCTACAATGTGCTTTGAATAAGTCATCCTTCAGAAATTAAGGTTGTGATGGGGAACAGTGTACAATATAACAAATGGCAAAAAATAGAAAAGCCTGTCAAGCTCTATCTTACAACCTGTTCAGCAGACCCAAAGGCACGGAGACATGACATCTGTATTAACACATTCCTGAGACATCACAAGTATTAATATTAACAGAAGAATATCTAATCAAATATTGATGCAGTGTATATTAAGAAACACTTAATTCCTAAGATGCGATGCCTACAGAGCAGCCTCTGCACTTCAAAAAGTAATTTGTTGTGTGAAGTGCTTTGAGATGTTTCTACTATATAACTGCAAGGGGTTTTTAAATTGATAACCTCATGTGATTTGTCTCAAAAAACAAATGCTGACATTTTGAGCAGCGAAACAGACTGATAGGGCTGAATTTTGCCGGCGCTCAGAGTGGGGGTTTGGAGGTGGGTCCGCTGTCAAAATCGAAATGATTGCCAGCAGGTTGGGAACCCGCTGTGAACATGTAAGTTTCCAAAGTGTCGGGTCTGCGATTTCAGAACAGACCCGACACCAAGCGACGGGGGAGGCATTTAAGATACTTAACTGCTTGTTAATGCTTGTTCACTACGATTTTGCCAGACTTTTTCTATTTTACCGCATTTTTAACGGGGTTCATGTCATTCGGAGATCACGTCAGGTAAGTAGGTCGGGTTCTCCATGTCTCCCCATTGCTGTGAATTGGTGGCAGCTGCAAAAGTGGTATGAAAGCTACCATTTCACAGCTGGTCACTTTCCAATGCAGGAGCTTGAGCCTTCAGGACTTGGAAGACACTTTTTAGCTGTATGTAGTTTGGAAGCGTTTGGAGTAAACTCTATCCACTGTCACCTCCTTGGAGCAAGCTCTCTCACCATTGACAGGTCACTTCTGACATCTCAACTTCAGCTGTCATCTATTCCAGCAACATTGGTGCCCTTGGAAAATATCTCACCTTGGTCCTTTGAATCCCTCCACAATCAGCCCAGCACCAACATCACCAGGCACACCAACATCACCAACAACAATACCAGCCTTCTCCGCAATCACCTGATGCTGCACAGGACACAGGGCATCAGCACACTGCTGCCCGTGAGGCCAACGATGGCATCACCATGGCCAGATTTACTTCACTTGATGCCGTACAACCTTGCTGCCACATATATACCATCACCATAAAGCACCCCTACAATAACCAAGCCATTCCTTTCACACTCATCACCATTGCGGGGGATACCGTTATGTCTCAACATTTACTGCAGCTCACTAAGACACCACCCATTCTATCTGGGAGTGGAAAAGGGATGGGGGTTTCATTCTGCCAGAAATCCATCCACTTTGCATTGTGTCTTAGTTGCTGGGGAGTGAGGGCCAGCATGTCAGCAGTGCCCAACTCAAACAGCTTGGAGTTTCATTTTAATATTTATTTGGAGGCAGAAATGTCCTGCCTCCATTTCCCACTGTTTGGTGAACATAGATCTGTCCAATAAGGCAAAGTGTTAAAAATAAAGATTTCAACCTTTGACAATACATTACCAGAAAATTTACATGAACATTGCATAAAACACCCAAGTGCCTACCCTTGTGTGTTGTTAGTTGGTATGATTGCACTAGGATTAGGTGAGTGTGAGGGGTGGCTACTGAGATGGGGAAGTGGTAATGTAGATAGAAAGGAATGGGTGGAGGTATAAGGTAAGTTGGTGTGAGTAAGGATGTAGGGTAGGGAAGGCAGAGTGGTGGGGATGTGATGAGTGGCACAGCAGGATGAGGTTGGATGTGGCTTTGCAATATCGTTTCGTGATCTATTGAGACCATTGAAAGGTTTGCGCCACTACAGCCTGGTCCTCCTGACAACATCCCTGCTTGTGTCCTCCTGTGCAATGTGCAACCAGGCTGCATTGGTCTCCTGGGGATGTGTCCTCCGCCCATTGGAAGGGAAGAGAACCTCCCTGCGTGCTGTGACTCCCTCCGTAAGCATAGGGAGGGAGTCATGCGGGAGCCTGAGTGCAGCCGTGCACCTTTGTGCAGTGCTTGTCAGTGTTTGCAGCACCTCAATGCTGTAGCACACTGACAGCACAACTGTCAAAATGAATGCGGCCATGGTCCCTTTAAGGAAACCGGCTGATGACGTGTCATCAAATGACGTCATCAGACCCGCTTCCTTTTAATTGGCTGGGAACCCCGCAGGTTGGGCTTAATAAGCCCTATAACAGAAAATCCTTTTTATTGAGCGGCTGCAGCCAGGAGCGCGACCGGAACCTGCCAGCCACCTCTCCCACCGTGATCCCACCTCCGCTAGTGAAATCTAGGCCATAAAATGTTCTTCCTGACTATTTAACAGTAATATTTTCTTTACGCAGTGGGTGAAACTCAAAGCGCCAGAGTGTTATCCAACCAACTCCTGGAAATTCATCACATTTGTAATAAAATGCTAACTCACTCCAAGTTCGACATACTAAAGTCTCTTATGATTTCGCACAGTTAAGCTTGGATTTTCCACTCCTGGCCACCCATTCTACCTGGGAGTAGAAAAGGGATGGGGGCTTCATTCTGCCGGAAATCCGTCCGCTTTGCATTGTGTCTTATTTGCTGGGGAGTGAGGGCCATCATGTCAGCAGTGCCCAACTCAAACAGCTTGGAGCTTCATTTTAATATTTCTTTGAAGGCAGGGATGTCCTGCTTCCTTTTCCCACTCTTTGGAAATGCAGGACATCATTTTCAAAGGATGCCCAGTGGAATGAGTGTCCAGCTGTGTTGGGAATACGCTGTGGGGGTAATTGGTTTATAACACAGAGGTAAGTAAATTAAATCTGCAACATCTTAATAATTACTTGGCTGTTCTTGATGATTTAAAAAAAAAAATTCTGTTGAACTTGAGCCAATTGTTCTACATCGGAACATAGGATGTAGAAATCCACAAGGCACAGATTATTGCAGTCTGCTGGGCTAGACATTCTGCCTGCAACCGCTCCCCCCCCTCCCCTCCGGCGCCCTCCCATCAAACAGCAGATCTGGCGTGGGACAGGACAGAACAATGCTTGGGATAGTGCTCAGCTCTCTCCCTGCCACCTTGTGCCTTCCTAATTTCTTGTTGCCTGGACCTGGTGGCACAGAATGGGCCCATGTTAAGGTGCCAGTGTACTTCCCATCATTAGCATGATTTAAATGCTGGATGCCAGGACTTCTGCAAGTGCGTACAGAGCACGGCCGTGCAGAGGCTAAAAAGGAGGACCATATTTTTTTAAATAAAAAGTGTATTTGCATGGAACAAGACACCATTACCAGTCCGCCGTGACTTCTCAGTGGAGGCCGAAAGTTGACCTCCCAAATGCCAATGAACCTGAAGCTGAAAGGCCTACCAGAAGCAGGCAGACAACTCCATATTTGGCAATCTCCCCCACCCCAAGGGATGTGTTCCAAACAACGGGGTGATGGGAAATCCAGGCCTTAGTGTTTCAGAAATATCCTATCTTATAATACCTGCCATACACGATTCAGGCAATCTCTTAGTGACATTGTTAAATTGATGACCCATTGTCACTGATTTCCCATCTCAAGGAAATAGTCTGTCCCTATTCACTCAATCAAAACTCTTAATAATTTTGAAAACCTCTATTAAATCTACTCTTAGCCTTCTCTGCTGCAGTGGAAAGAGTCCCAATATTTCAATTCTCTCCTCATAACTGTGGAGTCCCATCCCTGGCATCACCCTGGTGAATCTACACCGTATGCTCTCTATGCTTTTAATGACCCTTCTCGAATCGGGTACCCAAAACTGCACACTGCACTAACTGTGGCCAATCAATAAAAAGAAAAGAAAGAAAGACATGCATTTATATAGCGCCTTTCACAACCACCAGATGTCCCAAAGTGCTTTACAGCCAATTAAGTACTTTTCGAAGTGTAGTCACTGTTGTAATGTAGGAAACGCGGCAGCTAATTTGCACGCACAGCAAGCTCCCACAAACAGCAATGTGATAATGACCAGATAGTCTCTTTTAGTGATGTTGATTGAGGGATAAATATTGGCCAGGACACCGGGGATAAATCCCCTGCTCTTCTTTGAAATAGTGCCATGGGATCTTTTACATCCACCTGAGAGAACAGACGGGGCCTCGGTTTAATGTCTCATCTGAAAGAAGGCACCTCTGACAGTGCCGCATTCCCTCAGTACTGCGCTGGAGTGTTTTGTATAAATTCATCATTAGTTCTTTACTCGTGTATTCCATTCCATATTCATAACTCCAAATTCTACTGGTGTTTTCATGACTTTATATACCTTCACCTGCGTGCTGTTGTTACAATAGACTACGAACCGTTAGACATCTCTTCAGTCTGGGTTGGATTTCAACCCAGGTCTTAGAAGCAATGCCTAACCCAGTTGCCCACGTACAGTATTCTAGATCACCAAGATTAAACTCGTCACCACTGAACTAAATATGGCAATCTAATCAATGGGGTAGAAACGGCATTATAAAAATACAATGAAACAATCCCTCATTTGACGCTTTTTTCCAAATGCTGCTGCAGAAAGGGTTAACTGGTCAACCCATGTTGGATGCCAAACAGATTGTAACACAACAAGAGTGTGGCATTAGGCATACAGAAAATGACAAGAAAGAGGGTAAAATATGTGGCATGTTTGGCCCGTTCTATTTCTCTTCTTTAAGGATGAGCTATTCAAATCAGAATGTTTACACTGGGCCATAATACCCAAGCTGCATACACTAATGTGCATCAGAACAATATAAGCAGGCACTGTCTTTTGACACCAAAGTAAGATGAATGAGTCATTTTTAATGTTATTATTAAAGTAATGATAGAACTTTCGTTATCTTTAAAGTAAAATATTAACCTTTCAAAAATGAATTAATTTTGGATTAAGATGAAACTGTGTTATTAACGATTTGGGAAATATAGCCTGTCCCTTTTCCTTCAAGCCACAATCAAATGATTATGCTATTTTCTAAATCAAAGAGCCTGCTACCACTTCACAGAATTTTCTAGATATTCCAGATTTTTTTTTCCCTTTCTCTCAGATTCATCCCCAATCACATGTCACTAATTCTAGGAGGTCTTTGATTTCACACATCATATTTTAAATTAGAACCGACAGTTCAAAGTAAAACACAGACATCTGAATAATGGAGCTGATGGAAAATTGGCAGTGGCTCAGGTTTTAATTTTGCACTGAAAGACTCCTACAGACCTGGTACTTATAGATATGACTGTCTGTTAAATGGATTTATTCCAAAGCCAGATTTCTTTTTCGGGGGGGGGGGGTGGGGGGGGGGAAATAGGCGATGATGGAAAAACAGGTTGTCACAATAAATAAAACCTTTTATTTTGGAAAATCCTGTTGAAAGCTCTGGAGGAAACCTTCCATTTTGCAGATAAATAAACAACATTTTTGCCTAACCTGCCAGCAGTTCCTTCATAGCTGTGGGATACTGCAAGCACTCAGAAGTAAATTTGAGAAAAGCCCTAAAATGTAATGTTTTAATCTTTTACTTGTACGCAAGCCAGGGCTGAAGAAAGATCTCTCCTCTGTGGCTGGCTTTCAAATAGAAGTACTGATTTGCATTAGAAGATGCAGGCTACCACCCTCTAACTCTTCGATTAATTAAAATTTTAAATGTAATCCAGGGTGATTTTGTAGAAGAATTAGTGCACAACGTGCACCAAGGCATTAATATGACAGAGATTATTCTGTTTGGCAGTTTAATTCGGTAAGGTCACTGTAGAAACGCTCTCTGTCTACAACTGACAACCAGGTAGCTCTAAAGGAAGGCCAACAGGTCACAAGAAATTTGTCCGTTAATTGATTGGTTTCTTTTTAATTATACCAATGTCTCTCCCAAAATACAGCCATTTAAGAAAAATCCTTTTCAATGATTGACGTCATGAATGTGGTAACAAATGATTCAAAAAATACCCTGCAGAGAGTGGGATAGCCTCTGTGGGCCACTATCGAACTGTGCTGCACCCAACCCTTGTTCTCCCCTCAGACCAAGCGCATGCTAAATTATTGTACAAATACACCGTGTTAAGCACTTGCTTAAAACCTGTTATAAAGTATCTCGAATGTTTTCCAGTTCTGATGAAAGGTCATCATCTTGAAACGTTAACCCTGTTTCTCTCTCCACAGATGTTGCCTGACCTGCTGAGTATTTCCAGCATTTTCTGTTTTTATAGAGAGTCATAAGGCGCAGAAGGAGGCCATTCAGCCCATCGAGTCCGTGCCGGCTCACTGTAGAGCAATCCAGTCAGTCCCATTCCCCCGCTCTAACCCGTAGCTCTGCAAGTTTATTTCCCCCAAGTGCCTATCTAGTCTCCCCTTGAAAACATTGAGGCCTAGAAATTCAGTTGTTTGCGCCAGCCGCTAGCGCCTTAGGAGAAGGAGATGTGGGGCGCTAGGCTGCTAGCGGCCGGGCGCAGCACGATCTGCGCCTCTCCCCAACTTCAGTAAAGATTTAGCGGCGGCGCAAAGCCTTTGCGCGCGCTCAGCTGCGCGCGCAGATCCTGACGTCATTTCATCGTGCAATGCCCTTTGTGCGCCCCGACCCGGAAATTCAGTGGCGCCGCCCTTCTTTGCACCTGGCGCCCCCAGCGACTGGTAGAGGGGAACGGTTCCCAGTTGCTGCGGGGTGCGGGGGGCGCTATTTAAAGGGGACTCCTCCTGCAGTATAAGTGGCAGCCATTTTGTGCCAATCCCTCTGTGTGAGAGACGGATATTTGGAGAGAGACAAAGGCAGAGAGCTTTCTGCTTTGACTCAGCGCTTGCACAGGTACTTGTGGCTTCAGGCCAGAGCTTTGCACTTGGATTTCACTTTCAGTGCCATAGCTTTGGGTCGCCACATATAATGGGGGCTGCAATGGGTGGAAACGTTGGCTTTCTGCATTGCATTCAAAGGGATCAGAGACGCCGTGAGAGAGTGCCAGTCATGGCCAGACGGAGATTGGCCAACAGGCGTCAGCACAGGAGGCCTTACCCACCCAGGGTATACTGCCAGCAGTTCTCATATCTGAACATGTCTGAGGAGCAGTGTGTTCGGAGGATGCGATTCAGAAGGGAGGTGGTCACTGAGATCTGCCACCTGCTTCGCAGAGATCTGCAGCCACAGCTGAGGAGCAGGGCATCTCTGTCAGTGGCAGTGAAGGTGACGGTGGCTCTCAACTTCGATGCCACTGGCTCCTTCCAATCCGCTACTGGGGACATTGCCAACATCTCCCAGTTCGCGGTACATTGCTGCATCTGCCAGGTGAACAATGCCCTTTTCAGAAGGAGACGTCAGTACATCTCCTTCCCCATGACCCTGGACAAGCAGCAAGAGCGTGCAATTGGCTTTGGAAGAATAGCGGGCTTCCCCATGGTTGAGGGCGTAGAACTGATGAACCAGCAATGGTCAGGCCTTGCTTCAGGGCTGCAGTGTGCAGGGCATGGCAGCCAAACAAGCCGACCCTTCCCCTTTAAGAGCTGACCGGCGCCAGCGTGTCTGCCTGCATTGAGCAACTCGCCGCACCTGCGCTGCGCCCGTCCTCGGTGTTAGCGCCCCGGATCGCCGGCTTAGTGCCTAATGATAGTCGTGCATCGCCTGCTTTAGCGCAGCAGCAACCTCTTGGGGCGATGCCACTGAATATCGGCGAAGGTGGCGTGAAGTTGCACCGGGCGCAAACTTTAGCGCCCGCCCGGCTGTAGCGCCTCAAATGTGGCTATACTGAATTTCTAGGCCTGAGTGTCTCCGCTTCCACCACTTCCGTCGGCAGCGCGTTCCAGGTCCTCACCACTCGCTACGTAAAAAAAATTTCCTCACACCCCCTGTATCTCTTGCCCAATAGCTTAAATCTGTGTCGCCTAGTCCTTGTACCATCAACTAGTGGGAACAAAAAGAAAATACTGCAGATGCTGGAAATCTGAAATAAAAACAGAAAATGCTGGAGATACTCAGCAGGTCAGGCAGCATCTGTGAAGAGAGAAACAGAGTTAACATTTCAGGTCAATGACCTTTCGTCAGAACTGGGCGAGTGGGAACAGCCTTTCCCCATCTAGCCTATCCAAACCCGTCATAATCTTGTACATCTCTATCCAATCACCCTTCAACCTCCTTTATTCTAATGAAAACAAATCCAGCTTCTCCAACCTGTCCTTGTAGCTAAGATCTGCCATCCCCGGAACCATTCTGGTAAATCTCCTCTGCACCCTCTCAAGGGCCTTCACATCCTTCCGAAAGTGTGGTGACCAGAACTGGATGCAATACTCCAGTTGTGGCCTAACCAGTGCCAACCAGCAGGGTTTGTACCATGTTAAGAATATATGCTAGTGCTCTCAGTGTGAGAATATGCACCAGTATTATATCAGAGTGAGAATGTACACTAGTACTGTATCCATGTTAAACTGACTCCCAACCACAAGAAATCAGGGGGCATTTTAACTCCTAGGCAGGATACTGGCGGGACGTGCGGAGGGCCTACCCGGGAGCTGCAGTGGGAGTTCTGGTTACATAAGAACATAAGAAATAGGAGCAGGAGTAGGCCAATCGGCCCCTCGAGCCTGCTCCGCCATTCAATAAGATCATGGCTGATCTGATCCTAACCGCCAATCCACTATCACAGAACCATCTCCTGAATCTAACAGAATTAGACACACGAAATAGGAGCAGGATCAGACTACACGGCCCCTGGGCCCGCTCCGCTACCCACAGGGCCATGACCGATCCAAACCTAGACTCATGTCCAAATTCCTGCCCGCTCCCCGTAACCTTTAATTCCCTTTACTTCTAGGAAACTGTCTATTTCTGTTTTAAATTTATGTAATGATGTAGCTTCTACAGCTTTTTGGGGCAGCATATTCCATGGACCTACCACCCTCTGAGTGAAGTAGTTCCTCCTCATCTCAGTTTTGAAAGAGCAGCCCCTTATTCTAAGACTATGCCCCCTAGTTCTAGTTTCACCCATCATCGGGAACATCTTCCCCGCATCCACCCGATCCAACCCCTTCACAATCTTATATGTTTCAATAAGATCGCCTCTCATTCTTCTGAACTCCAATGAGTAGAGTCCCAATCTACTCAACCTCTCCTCATATGTCCATCCCCTCATCCCCGGGATTAACCGAGTGAACCTTCTTTGTACTGACTCGAGAGCAAGTATGTCCTTTCTTAAGTATGGACACCAAAACTGTACGCAGTATTCCAGGTGCGGTCTCACCAATACCTTGTACAACTGAAGCAATACCTCCCTATTTTTATATTCTATCCCCCTAGCAATGAAAGCCAACATTCCATTGGCCTTCTTAATCACTTGCTGCACCTGCATACTAACCTTTTGAGTTTCGTGCACCAGGACCCCCAGATCCCTTTGTACTTCAGTACTTTCCAGTTTCTTGCCATTAAGATAATAACTTGCTCTACTATTTTTCCTGCCAAAGTGCATAACCTCACACTTTCCAGTATTGTATTCCATCTGCCAAATCTCTGCCCACTTACTTAGCCTGTCTATGTCCCCTTGCAGGTTTTTTATGTCCTCCTCACTCATTACTTTCCCTCCCATCTTAGTATCATCTGCAAACTTTGATATGTTACACTCGGTCCCCTCCTCCAAATCGTTAATATAGATTGTAAAGAGTTGGGGACCCAGCACTGACCCCTGCGGAACACCACTAGTTACTGATTGCCAGTCTGAGAATGAACCATTTATCCCAACTCTCTGCCTTCTGTTAGATAGCCAATCCTCTATCCATGCCAGAATATTACCCCCAATCCCGTGATTTTTTATCTTAAGCAATAATCTTTTGTGTGGCACCTTGTCAAATGCCTTTTGGAAGTCTAAATACACTACGTCCACTGGTTCCCCTTTATCCACCCTAGACGTTACTTCCTCAAAGAACTCTAGCAAATTTGTCAAACATGACTTCCCCTTCATAAAACCATGCTGACTTTGTCCTATTAAATTATGATTATCCAAATGTCCTGTTACTGTCTCCTTAATAATGGACTCCAAAATTTTACCTACCACAGATGTTAGGCTAACCGGTCTATAGTTTCCAGCCTTCTGTCTACTGCCCTTTTTAAATAAGGGTGTTACATTTGCAGTTTTCCAGTCTGCCGGGACCTTTGCCAAGTCCAGGGAGTTTTGGAAAATTATTACCAATGCATCCACAATCCCTACCGCCACTTCCCTCAAGACCCTAGGATGTATGCCATCAGGTCCAGGTGATTTATCCGCCTTGAGTCCCATTATTTTACCGAGTACCACTTCCTTAGCGATTTTGATCGTGTTTAGCTCCTCCCCCCCTTTAGCCCCCTGTTTGTCCAGTGTTGGGATATTCTTAGTGTCTTCTACTGTAAAGACTGATGTAAAATATTCATTCAGTGTTTTTGCCATCTCCATATTTCCCACCATTAATTTCCTGGTCTCATCCTCTAAGGGACCAACATTTACTTTTGCCACCCTTTTTCTTTTTATATAACTATAAAAACTCTTACTATCTGTTTTTATATTTTTTGCAGTTGGGCCTTATTAACATCCCTCCGGCCATCTGGCCACCTGAAATGGGCGTCCAGAGGCAGCTCGCCAGCTTTGGGCATACGAAGATTGGGCGACCCAAAGGCATTCAGGTAAATTTGCCTGGATGGGGTGGGGAGATGTTGGGGGGGTGGTGGTGGTGGTGGGGAGTTGGTGGGGAATTGGTGGGGAGGGGGTCCTGTTCGGCAGGGTTTTGCAGCTGCTCCTCTGGGCGCCACAGAGATAAATTTTACACTAAGCCTACAGGGCCTCACCTGGGTGCCCACCAGGTTTTACTGAGAGTGGCTTCCACAGCCAGTGCCATGCTTAATAGGCAGGTAAAAGAACATCCTGGTCTTATCTAAATGGTAGGACCCCAATTTGCATAGATTTATGAGGCTCGTACCTGTTTTAGGCGGGCTTCTCAGCTGCCCAAGAACACAGTGGCGTTAAAGTGTATTGCTTGGATTTTAATGGGTAGAGGGAGCTAAAATTCCACTTAGAACCTTTCCCTATTCACTTCATCAATATCCTTCATGAGTTTAAAAACCTCTATTAAATCTCTTAACATTCTCCGCTGCAGCAGAAATAGTCCCAGCATATCAAGTCTCTCCTTATAACCAAATGTTTCATACACACAGGGAGCGAGACAGTTGTACAAACACTTGGCCATAGAAATGTTCCAAAACAAGGAGAGGGATGGAGATCAAGTCCGACGTAAAAAGATAGAGAAGCTCAGTCACATAGTGAGACAGGGCGAGGAAGAAGCATAGTTACTTCACATCCAATTAATTGCTTTTGAAGTGTAGCCACTGGTGTTAGGTAAAAGAAAGACTTGCATTTATAAAGCACCTTTCGCAACCACCGGATGTCCCAAAGTGCTTTACAGCCAGTGAAGTACTTTTGAAGTGTAGTTACTCTTGTAATGTAGACAAATTAAGTAGACAATTTTTGCACAGCAAAGGCCCACAAAGAGCAAATCAGATATATGACCAGGTCCAGTTAATCTCATTTTTTTTTATCCACACTTTTTGTTTGGCCCCCTTTTTTTCTTCCCTCCCACATGGCAGCTGTCCTTCATTCTGCCGGCGCAATTCACACCTCATCCAGAGCCATCCTTTGTTCCTTCACCTGTCCCATTACCACCTCCTCTTGCCTTGAATATCTCTTAATGTCTCTCAATGTCTCTTAATCTCTCCTGCTTTCTATCCTATCACTGACGTTCCCTTTTGTTCTTTCATCCCCTCCCCCTTTTCCCAGCCCCTAAACTTGCTTTCCATTTCCTGCTTTTTTCCAGTTCTGACGAAGGGCCATCGACCTGAAACGTTAACTCTGTTTCTCTCTCCACGGATGCTGCCTGGCCTGCTGAGTTTTTCCAGCATTTTCTGTTGTTACTCCAGTTAATTTAATGTTTTCTGATGATGGTTTAGAGGACATCAGATGTTGGCCAAAGACACCAGAAGAACTCCCTGCCATTCTTCAAATAGAGCCACCGGACCCAGGAGTCCATTTAACTTGACATCCAAAATACAGCACCTCCCACAGTACAACACTCCCCAAATGCTGCTTTACATGTCAGCTTAGATATAACGCTCAGCTTCCAGGAGTTGTGTGCTTGAACTCACAACCTTCTAACTTGGAGGTGAGAGTGCTCCCACTGAGACAAGCTGACACTCGGAATTATAAATATAATGCAGTGCTGGTTTCAGTGATTTATACCCATGGGCGAACTAATGGCATGAGTGGAACACTTAAGAGGATGTGGTTAAAAAAATTATTTTGCTTGA
Organism: Somniosus microcephalus; assembly: GCF_052327205.1. NCBI lineage: Eukaryota > Metazoa > Chordata > Chondrichthyes > Squaliformes > Somniosidae > Somniosus > Somniosus microcephalus. The sequence goes on along the minus strand of NC_140993.1, from coordinate 40,528,357 downwards.
ATACTTAAAAATTTTGCTCCAACAAAATTAGATGGGGGAAAAATTCAGTTGTTGGCGCCTCCCATTAGCGCCTTAAGAGGGCACTAATGGGGCACAAAGCAACTAGCACCCGGGCACGGCGATGTTTGCGCCGCTCGCAAAATTAACTAGACATTTTGTGGTGGCGCTAAACACTGCCACCACGATCTCTTGTGCCGGCAGATCGTGACGTCAGTCGAGTGCGCAATGCCCCGGTAGCACCCCGAACCGGATATTGAGTGGCGCCCCCTGCCTTACCGCCTGCCACTAGCAACGACAGGTTGAGGGTCGAGCATTTTGCAGTCAGAAAGGGAGTGGGGGAGCGCTATTAGAAGGCGACCGCTTCCTGCCTTTTTTTGTTGGTGACATTTGTGCACCACGCATTCTGAGAGAGAGAGAGAGACTTCTAGAGAGATTCAATGCTGTGTGGAAGAGTTTTGGGTACTGAGCAGCACTTTGCCGGTTCATTATGATTTGCCCTTCCTTGCTTCACCAGCACTCTGAGGTAGCACCTCACTCCTCGGACTTTGCACCTTAAGACAGGTGTAAAGCGCCTGATTTAGCGCTCCAATCATCTCCGGGGCGATAAAAGCCAAATTTGCCGTTGGAGGCGATAATTAGCGCCAGGCGCTAAACTATGCGCACGGCTGATAATGGCGCCCCAATCGGGGCGATACTGAATTTTTCCCCCGATGTGCCTTCCCTGATTTTCATGCAAATATACATTAGTACCACATCAGTGTGAAAAGCAGTACATAACGTTTTTGTAACAAAAGATTTTTTAAATGTTAAGTTTAATAAATTGATTTTACCTGCCTCATTGATTGTTTGCTCATTTTCCCGCTGCAACGTTTAATCTGCTTGTCTTTAATCTTTACTTTCTTGAAATAAAATATGGGTAAGGGGGGGGAAAAAAACTCTAACCCACTCCCACAAGATCAAAAAGAAAAAGAAAAGTTAATTTAAAAAATGAGAGCAATGGAGACGCAAGAACATTGGACCTGCAGATGGGTGGATGCTGGAAGTTGGATGTTGAATGACTGTAAGATTTTCACCTCTGCTACTGGAGTGAGCCTTTGACTTAATGGTAGCATTCCAGCCTCGGAATGTTTTTTTAAAATTCGTTCATGGGATGTGGGCGTCGCTGGCAAGGACCAGCATTTATTGCCCATCCCTAATTGCCCTTGAGAAGGTGGTGGTGAGCCACATTCTTGAACTGCTGCAGTATTCCTTTGTAACAGTTTGGTACAACTGAATGGAATGCCTCAGCTATTTCAGAGGGTGGTTAAGAGTCAACCACATTGCTGTGGGTCTGGTGTCATATATAGGCCAGACCGGGTAAGGACAGCAGATTTCTTTCCCTAAAAGGACATTAGTGAACCAGATGGGTTTTTACGGCAATCTGGTAGTTTCATGGTCACCATTACTGATACTAGCTTTTTATTCCAGATTTATTTAATTAACTGAATTTAAATTCCCCAGCTGCCATTTGAACTCACATCGCTGGATTATTAGTCCAAGTCTTATGGATTGCTAGTCCAGTAACATAACCACAATTCTACTGTACCCTAGCTCTAGCTAGTGGTGATAGGAGTTCCAGATATGAATTCTGGTTTGACATCCAGCAGGATAGTCACATCTGGTGGGTGTGGTGCCCCCTACCCCAATCATCATATGATGTGTAGGAATCCAAAAAATTCACCTGCTAAATAGGATTAACTACCCTATCAGCTGATATAAAGATGGTTATCGTCTGTCAGACTGTTAATCAGCCTGTGAATCCTTTCACTACTATATGCTGTTCTCCAAGGGAAGAGCATGAAGATACAAAAACAACAACAACCTCCACTACTGTACCTGATCTGATCTATTCCAAGGGTTGATTACTTATTGTGTGAAGAAATTCTTCCTGACATCTGACCTAAATTCACCTTCCACTAGGTTGTCCTACGGTCGTGGTTTACCTTGAAGCAGTAATCTGGATGTACCTTTTCCATGCCATCTTACATATTTAGGTTTCCTCACAGTTATTTTCTTTAAAGTCTTTAGGGGGAAAAATTCAGTTGTTTGCGCCTCCCGTTAGCGCCTTAAGAGGGCGCTAATGGGGTGCAAAGCAACTAGTGCCCGGGCGCGGCGATGTTTGCGCTGCTCGCGAAATTAACGACATTTTGCGGCGGTGCTAAACACTACCGCCATGATCTCCTGCGCCGGCAGATCGTGACATCAGTCGAGTGCGCAATGCCCCGGTAGCACCCTGGACCGGATATTGAGTGACGCCCCCTGCCTTACCGCCTGCCGCTAGCAACGACAGGTTGAGGGGAGCATTTTGCAGTCAGGAAGGGACTGAGGGAGCGCTATTTAAAGGCGACCACTTCCTGCCTTTTTTTGTTGGTGACATTTTTGTACCACACATTCTGAGAGAGAGAGAGAGACTTCTGGAGAGATTCAATGCTGTGTAAAGGAGTTTTGGGTACTGAGCAGTGCTTTGCAGGTTCATTTTGATTTGCCCTTCCTTGCTTCACCAGCGCTCTGAGGTAGCGCCTCGCTCCTCGGCCTTTGCGCCTTAAGACAGGTGTGAAGCGCCTGATTTAGCGCTCCAATCACCTCCAGGGGCGATAAAAGCCAAGTTTGCTGTCGGAGGCGATAATTAGCGCCAGGCGCTAAACTTTGCGCACGGCCGATAATGGCGCCCCAAACGGGGCGATACTGAATTTTTCCCCCTAAGAGCCCTAATTTTTCTAGTCTACCCTCATAGATCCACCCTCAGACACTGGAGATCAGTTACAAAACTCTCCTCTGCACCACTCTAGACCGTGAATATTTCCCATGTGTTTATATGACCAAAACTAGGATAAGTACTCAAGGTGTGATCCAACCATTGCACCTTACAGTTTTAGAATGACATCCCCTGACTAATGAGATCCAAATTCGTTATGTTGACATGTTTGAGCTGTGCTTATGCATGGCAAGGATGCAGCTTTGTTGGTAACAATGAGGCTGGCCTTGCTGAAAATGAAAAGGCTAGAGGCTAGAGGCTATCCCATTTTAATAATTGCAATTGGCTTCCAACTGGTGCTGGGAGCAAGGCTGGAATTGTGTTTGACTGAAGGGAAGGATTATTGGGAAAGCAGCAGCTCTTAAACAGCTGCTGCTCACCCTTAAAGGGGCGTCCTTCTTTCAGTATTTCGAGAACAGTTTGTGTCGAAGTTGCAATTGAACCCAGAGACAATGAGGGTAGAGCTGCCTCTTTTCAAAAAGATGCATTGGAGGTGCGAATGCAGGAGATGCAGTGGAGAATGGTAACAATGTTTGGAGTGAAAAGCCACCTTCTGGTGTGGCTGCATAGATGGAAGTAGCTGAGAAAGTGAATGAAATATCACAGGCCTGTAGGACATGGTTACAAATAAGGAAAAAGTTTAACGGAATCAGGAGGAGTGCCCAAGTATTAATACTGGACCATAGTAGCCATGGCATGAGCCAAAATTATAAGTTGTAACACTCTCAGGAATGTACCACACAAAGCTCCCGAGCAACCTTTCTATACAATTACAGCAAGGGTTTTTAAAAAAATATGTAATTTCCTCAGGAATTCTTCCGATTTTCCACTGGAATATTCTGCGGAAGATTGGTGGAAAACCTGTTTATGTGGCGCGTCTGGGTTTTCCATCAAACTTCCGTCTAGCTTAAGATGGCCAATCGGGAGAATCCCTAAGGAAATTTCTGGCATATATTGAGCATTCTCTCCCTTAACTTGGGTGGAATTACCACTCGGGATCCACACATCAAGGTCCCCTGGCATACTGACAGCTGTTCTCTTCTGGATGAGAATGCTGGCAACAGTGACAACAATGGCAACAGTGCTGGCTTTGTTACAGGAGCAAGATATTCTGTCCTGAAGCCATAGTAACACATATTCCACTTTTTTCTCCTATAGGTTGTTCTCATCGTGGTAGGTCGCACCAGATACTCCACCTGGTACGTGGAGCCCATGGTATTTACATAAAGAAGAAATAAAACTTGCATTTATATGGCATCTTTCACATCTTCAGGACATCCCGAAGTACTTCACAGCAAATGTATTATTTTTGAACTGTAGTCACTGTTGTTATGTAGGTAAGTGCAGCAGCCAATTTGCACAGAGCAAAGTCTCACAAACAGCAAATAAGATAAATGAGTTGGTAATCTATTTTGGCGATGTTGGTGAACTCCCTACTCTTCTTCAAGTAGTGCCACGGGATTGTTTATGTCTACCTGAATAAGTAAATAGGGTTTGACATCCCAAATGAAAATAGCACGTCTGGCAAAGCAGCGCTTCCTCTAACACTTCACTGAAGCATCAGCCTAGTGTACACTCAAGTCCTGGAACTGAGTCTAAAACTCAGCTATTTCTCTGCCTATTCCTCTTGCCTGGGCCAGGGTTGCTGGGTGCTTGACAAAAGGTGGAAGAGTCTAACACTGACATTGATCACATCAATTTTGAGCCTTTTTCTGACTTATTTTTGGAGAAGTTGTATTGCTGTTGCCAAATATGTTGACATCTATCAATTGTTGTTCTCAAATCCCTCCATGGCCTTGTCCCTTCCTATCCTTGTAATCTCCTCCAGCCCCACAACCCTCCGAGATCTCTTCGCTCCTCTAATTCTGGCCTCCTGTGCATCCCCGATTTCAATCACTCCGCCATTGGTGGCTGCCAAGGCCCTAAGCTCTGGAATTCCCTCCCTAAACCTCTCCGCCTCTCTACCTCTCTTTGCTCCTTCAAGAAGCTCCTTAAAAACTATCACTTTGGCCAAACTTTTGGTCATCTGCCCTAATACCTCCTTATGTGGCTCGGTGTCATATTTTGTTTTATAATACTCCTGTGAAGCACCTTGGGAAGTCTTAAAAGTGCTATATAAATGCAAGTGTTGTTGTTGTTGTTGCTGTGGGCCAGGAGCGCTGCCTATGATTTTTTTGATATGCACTGCTGGCAGGTGAGGTTCTCCAGTAACACAAAGCCAGAAAATTATTCACTATTTCTTTACCATTTATCTTTTTTTCTGTTTCCACTTAGTCAGGAGCTTTTGTTGAAGCACTGTCCCATCTGAGAATGGCACCTCTGACAATGCAACACTCCCTCAACACTTCATTGAAGTGTCAGCATAGATTGTATGCTCAAGTCCTGGAATGGGGCTAAAATTCGTGGGGGGAATAATTCAGTTGGTTAGCGCCTCCGGGGCGCTAGGAACTTAGCGCCCGAGTGCGGCGATTTTAGCGCCGCTCGCGAAATTGACCAGTCATTTTGTGGTGGCACTAAACACTACCGCCGCGATCTCCTACGTCCGCAGATCGTGATGCCCCAGTAGCACCCCGGACCGGATATTGAGCTGCGCCCCCTGCCTTAGCGCCTGCCGCTAGGAACGACAGGTAGAGGGGAACGGTTTCAAGTCAGGAAGGGGCTGGGGGAGCGCTATTTAAAGGCGGACACTTCCTGCCTTTTCTTGTCAGCAAAACTTTTGGTACACGCAGGTTGAGAGGGAGAGAGACGTCTGGAGAGATTTAACGCTGTTCTAAGGAGTTTTGGCCCTCAGCACCACTTTTGAAGTTCCAAAGCGCCGAGCTCTTTCCCTGGGCTGATCCATTAATGCTTCCAACACAATTGCTTTAGAGGTCTCTCCAGGCCGAGATTCAAGGCAGCAATGAGCAGCGTGTGGCTGGCCAGCAAGATGGCCCCTCCCCTTTAAGAATTGGACGGCGCCAGTCTGTTTGGCTTCCATGGTAATTGGCATCGCCTGAGCTTCGGTAGCGTTCTGAGGTAGCGCCTTGCTCCCTGACGTATGCGCCTTAAGAGAGGTGTGTAGCACCTGATTTAGCGCTCAAATCACCTCCAGGGGCGATAGAGGTGAACTTTGCAGTCGGAGGCGATAATTAGCGCCGGGCGCTAAACTTTGCGCCCGGATGATATTAGCGCCCCAAAATGGGCAATACCCAATTTTTCCCCCATGATCTTCTGATTCAGAGGCAAGGGATTTACCTCTTGGCTCAGCTGACAACTTAAAGCAAGTCTGGAGAGACAGCACCACGTGAAGCACCCCTCACAGGTGAGGACCAGCAAGCTGCTGATCACAACAGTAGTAGCACAAGTGTTATTTTTCGTTACTTTTTTTTGTAGGAAGTAAAGGAAGACCAATGGCGGAATGCCAGATAGGTCGTGCTGCACCGGAGGTGCACTGTGTATCACACATACCTACCAGCATCACACACATCAGTTGAGCAGAGGCTGCAAACATAAGGGAGGGCATGACTGTGTTCTGCCACACGGCGACACTGTGACCCGAAATTTTAATCCGCTTCGCCAGCGAGCTGCCTAGGGACGTAACTCACTGGTCTCATTTAAATGAGGCCCAATGCCCAATCTCAAAATGTCAAAAACTGATAATGAAATTCAGTTAGGGCTTAGGAAGATGGTGTGGAAAAGAAGGTCACTTGTTATTACTTACATTTGGCAGTGATAACTAAAAGGAGGTTAATGAGAATATCCATTCAACCAGTCAGTTGATTAACTTCATAATTAGATGTGCAATCACCAGGCCGTTACGTTTGAGCCGAACTATAACAGTGATACAAATAGTCCTCTAATAAAAATCTGTCATCTTTCTCAAACGTAAGAGAGCACTATAAAAAAAATTCCAAGATCATATATTTACCAATAGCCATCAATAGTAAACTTTGATCGAAGCGCAACAATCCACATGTCCAATACAATTTTCCATTTCAAATTTCAGTGCAAAACCTTTATTAAGCACAACAGTTGTGACATAGGTTGGTGATTGGTTGGGAGGTAGGAGATGGAGAGTAGGGACAAATGGAACATACTCTGATTGGCATGATATGACAAGTGGTGCTCCCTAAGGTCTATAATGAGGCTTCAGCTTTTCATCATACATATCAATGATTTAGATGAAGGAATAGAAGAAGTTTGCAAATAACACTATGTTAGGAGGCACAGTGAGGGGTGTGTAGTTGGGAACAGGAAGTTGCAAAGGGACATAGGCAGGTTAAGTGAGTGGGCAAATCTGTGGCAGATGGAGTTCAATATGGGGAAATGCAAGGTCATCTGCTTTGGATCAGACAAATCTGAATATTTTCTTAATGGCGAGAGACTAGGAATTGTGGAGGAGCCGAAGGATTACTGTGTCCAGATGCACAAATCAATAAAAGCTCGTGCACAGGTACAAAAAGTAATCAAAAATGGCTATTGTAATGTTGGCTTTTATTTCAAGGAGGTTGGAATACAAAGGGGTGGAAATCATGCTTCAGTTGTACAGAGCCTTGGTCAGAGCCCATCTGGAGTACTATGTTTCCATTGAAATCAATGGAGTTTAAAATTGAGCAAAATTTATAATGGGTGGCTGATCCACAGTGTCAGGTTTCTGCCTGGATAGCAAGTTAAAATCTACTCAACTGTGTGGAACTTCTAAGGAGAGTTTGGTAAGGTAGATAACACTACAATTGATGAGAAAAGTAAAAAAGATTGTCATGTAAGAATACTGATTAAAGTGCAGTTTAGCAGCAGATTTGCAAACTGGAAAAGCAGCAGCTAATTTGTGCACAGCATGGTCCCACAAACAGCAATGAGATAATGACCAGATAATTTGTTTTATTGGTTGAGAGATAAATATTGGCCAGGACCCCGGGTGAGAATTCCCCAGCTCTTCTTCAAAAGAGTGCCATGGGATCTTTTGCGTCCAACTGAGAGGGCAGACAGGGCCTTGGTTTAACATTTATTTTATTTGTTTATTGGATGTGGGCATCATTGGCAAGGCCAGCATTTATTTCCCATCCCGAATTGCCCTTGAGAAGGTGGTGGTGATCCGCCTTCTTGAACCGCTGCAGTCCGTGTGGTGAAGGTACTCCCACAGTGCTGTTAGGTAGGGAGTTCCAGGATTTTGACCCAGCGGCGATGAAGGATCGGCGATATACTTCCAAGTCAGGATGGTGTGTGACTTGGAAGGGAACTTGGAGGTGGTAGTGTTCCCATGCGCCTGCTGCCCTTGTGCTTCTAGGTGGAAGAAGTCGCGGGTTAGGGAGGTGCTGCCGAAGAAGCCTAGATGAGTTGCTGCAGTGAATCTTGTAGATGGTACACACTGCAGACACGGTACGCCGGTGGTGGAGGGAGTGAATGTTTAAGGTGGTGAATGGGGTGCCAATCAAGCGGGCTGCTTTGTCCTGGATGGTGTCGAGCTTCTTCAGTGTTGTTGGAGCTGCACTCATCCAGACAAGTGGAGAGTATTCCATCAGAGTCCTTGTAGATGGTGGAAAGGCTTTGGAGAGTCAAGAGGTGAGACACTCACTGCAGAATACCCAGCCTCTGACCTGCTCTTGTTGTCACTATATTTATGTGGCTGGTCCAGTTAAGTTTCTGGTCAATGGTGACCCCCGGGATGTTGATGGTGGGGGATTCGGTGATGGTAATGCCGTTGAATGTCATCTCATCCAAGACACCTTTTCCAAAAGACGACACCTCCGACAATGCAGCACTCCCTCAGTACTGCACTGAAGGTTCAGCCTAGATTTTGTGCTGAAGACTTTGAAGTGGGACTTGAATCTACAACTTTCTAACTCAGAGTCGAGAGTGCTACCACTGAGCCATGGCTGACACCATTCAAAATTAAGTGTCTGCATATGAAGGGAAATATTGTTTAGCTTTTATAAAGGCTCAATGTGGCTTTAAACTATTTATCAAAGTTTACCAAGGATAGCCTGGTGGAGAGGACAATTGCTGGAAAAAGAAACCCAATTTGAAGGCATAATATGTGTGGCTGTGATGGAGCAGCAACCAGCCTCTGTTTGAGATGAGTATGAGGCCCTGCTTGAAACTAAGAGAGCCCTCGGAGTGCACAATACACCATGCCTGTCAAGATGCGATGAGCAGGCTCAACAATCTGTACAATACTTGTAGCAAGTGAGCACATAAGCAGGAGAAGGCAACAACAACGTGCATTATCATTACACGTTTAACATAAAAAAGTCCCAAAGTGGTTACTTAATAGCCATTGTGGAAACAGACATCAATCCAGGAAGTGAAAGATTAGGAGGGATGACTAAAAGCTTGAAAGAAGAGATGGCTCTTCCTGTAGATGTTTAATGTAGAAGTGACCTTCACACCCACAAGATGAGCTGTCTGGTACAAGTTGTCTGTAGGTTAGCCTCCAGGGGAAGGTATAGCTTCCTTTATGGAGACTCTGAAGACCAGTCTCCTCTGACATGCCCAGGAAGGACATAAGAAATAGGAGCAGGATTAGGCCATTTGGCACTTCGAGCCTACTCCGCCATTCAATAAGATCATGGCTGATCTTCTACCTCATCTCTACCTTCCCGCACTATCCCCATATCCCTGATTCCCTTAATATTCAAAAATCTATCGATCTCTATCTTGAATATACTCAATGACAAAGCCTCCACAGCCCTCTGGGGTAGAGAATTCCAAAGATTCACCACCCTCTGAGTGAAAAAAATTCTCCTCATCTTGGTCCTGCATGGCCAACCCCTTATTCTGAGACTGTGACCCTTAGTTCTAGACTCCCCAGCCAGGGGGAAACATCCTCTCAGCATCTACCCAGTCAAGCCCCTTAAGAGTTTTATATATTTCAATGAGATCACCTTTCATTCTTCTAAACTCTAGGACAATCCCCTCATCCCAGGAATCAGTCCAGTGAACCTTCGGTGTACTCGCTCTAAGGCAAGTATATTCTTCATTAGGTAAGGAGACCAGAACTGTGCACAGTACTCCAGGTGTAGTCTCACCAATGCCCTATATAGTTGTAATAAGATGTCTTTACTCTTATACTCCAATCCCTTTGTAATAAAGACTAACATGCCATTTGCTTTCCTAATTGCTTGCTGTGCCTGTACGATATCTTTCTGTGATTCGTGTACAAGGACACCCAGGTCCCTTTGAACGCCAACATTTCCCAATCTCGCACCATTTAAAAACTATTCTGCTTTCCTATTTTTCCCACCAAAGTGGGTAACTTCACACTTCTCCCCATTATTTTCCAGCTGTCATGTTCTTTCCCACTTACTTAACCAGTCTTTATCCCTTTGCAGCCTCCTTGTGTCCTCCTCACAGCTTACTTTCCCACCTAACTGTATCGTCAGCAAACTTGGATACATTACAATCGGTCCCCTCATCTAAGTCATTAATATTGATTGTAACTCCCTGAGGCCCAAGCACTGATCCTTGTGGTACTCCACTAGTTACAGTCTGCCAACCTGAAAATGATCCGTTTATTCCGACTCTGTTTTCTGTCCGTTAACCAATCCTCAATCCACACTAATGGATTACCCCCAATCCCATGAGCACTAAATTTGTGAAATAACCTCTTGTGTGGACTGTCTAGGCCAGTAAACTATAGAGCCTGTGGTAAGGACAATGCATACGTTGCACCTGAGAGAAATGCACCTGCCTTTAATGTCTCCTCATGAAGTGATCTTTCTCCTGCAAACTATGGAGTGCCATTGGAACCCACAAAGCAATTCCAATCCTGAGCATATTGCTTGTTGCAAGTGAAATTGTAGTTATTAGCAAGACTGTAAGGAAAAGAGTGCTACATAAACGCCTTGCAATGTAGGCTTATACAGCAATAGCAAGTAATACACTAATGAAAATGCAGATGAACCTGTGTAAAAAGCCAAAAAACAATTACATTTTCCATCCAACACTGAAAATCCAAACACACCTTCAAAGACGAGGGCAGCCAAATATCATGGGCTAGAAATTGGATTGGGCACAAAAACGGGCGCGGGCATCACGATGCGCGATCGGTCTACGCCCGTTGAAAGGAATGCAGGCAGTACGCGACCTTTGTGCTGCCTGCTAATTACAATGATTGCAGTGTTCAGCCGAGTGCTGAATGCGCTGCTGAGTGGCTGAACACTCAGCAGGGGCCCAAGTTCATGCGAGGCTAGCATCAATTAAAGCTAGCCTCCAATTCTTAAAGACAGTCTGCACCTCTTAAAAGGGAGGTGCATTCTGCTTGCAGCAGCTGCTGGAACTGGTTGTGGAGGCAAATGTGACTGAATAATGGCTCAACAGGCCAGAAAAAGGGCTCCAAGGTTCTTGGACACAGCACTAGAGGTGTTAGTGCAGGGGGTGGAATGGAGGGGATATGTCCTCTATCCGCAGGGGGCCAGAAAACCCTCCAGACACACACAGTGAAGGCAGTGGGGGCAGATAGCCTATGTGGTCAATGTCAGCAGTGTTGCCCTGAGGACCTGGATGCAGTGCTGAAAGAAGTTCAATGACTTCACACGAGTGGTCAAGGTCAGTGAATGCATCTTCAAATGCCGTCGCTCACCAGCTGCACCACTAGCCTTACACATTGCTCAATGCGCCACACCCCCATCACTCACCTACCAGCAATCTCCATCAACTATGACTCATAGCTCACATTTATAGCTTCACCTCACCCTCACACACTTATCACTGCTGCAGGCCTCAAACCCACATCTCACACCTTGCACAAACTGCCAGCCATTCAGCTATGACAGACACATCACCCAAACACATTACACCACACTCACTGACACACTTCCCTCTCTCTTAACTGCAGGCAGCAGCAGCTAACCTGCAGGGGATGAGCAAGCCTGCATATCCTTTCCCAGTTGGAGGAAATGGTGCGCGACATCATTGGGGGCCGTGGCGAGCAGCGAAGCTGAAACCATTGAGGGGGATGGTAGGCTCATATTTAATCCTACTTCTCACATACTACTTCCCCCTCATCCCGCAACCTCTTCTCATTTACAAGCTGCTGGTGGTGTAAGCATGTACATCTTGCTTTCAACCCCTCACCTCACCACAACTCTGTCCTTGTGCTTTTATCCTTTCAGATACCCCAGAACTCCAGCCTGGCCAGGCAATGCAGAAAGAGCAAGAGGAGAATGATGGAGAAGAAGAGACACCATCACTCGATCACACACTCGTAGGCACCAGCTCAGATACTGGCACTGCACCTTCTTTGGAGGGGGGATTTGCATGTGGTGAGTCACCGGGCATGAGTGGCCTGCAGCCTGGGCAGGGGGGAAAGGGTAACGCAGGTGCCAGCTCCCCGGAGGGCGAGGCCGCACACAAATTCTGCTGCAGACGACTCAGATGAGGACTTCGATGGGGTGGCCTACAGAAGAAGGCTGATGGCATGCACACTGAAATACTTGGTATATTCGCAGGCCTGCCTGTTGTCACAAGAGCCCGTTGTCACTGTCAAGGAGCATGGAGGAGTCCGGCACCAACTTTGCACTGGACTTTACGCAGAACTTGGAGCCCATGATTTCCAGGATGGAAGTGATGGGCAACTCCATTAGCGCACTTGTGGACCCAACCATGATGTAGATCCTGATGGGCGATGTCTCAGCTTCAATTGCAGGACAAGGGAAGCGACCCAACGTATGAGTGTGGCAGTGGAAGCTCAGCAAGCTCAGACTGCTCTCCTGCAGTCTCAGCTTGCTGCCACACAAGCTCAGGCTGCTGCCAGCATGTTGAAAGGGGTTTGCAGGGTATCACAGCAGTCCAGCAGTCTGTCATAGAAACATAAAAGATAGGAGCAGGAGTAGGCCATTCGGCCCCTCAAGCCTGCTCCGCCATTTAATGAGATCATGGCTGATCATCCAAATTCAGTACCGTGTCCCTGCCTTCTCCCCATATCCCTTGATCCCTTTAGCCTTAAGAAATATATCCAACTCCTTCTTGAATATATTTAATGAATTGGCCTCTACTGCCTTCTGTGGTAGAGAATTCCACAGGTTCACCACTCTCTGGGTGAAGAAATTCCTCCTCATCTCTGTCCTAAATGGCTTACCCCTTATCCTTAGACTGTGACCCCTGGTTCTGGACCCCCCGGCCATCGGGAACATCCTTCCTGCATCTAGTCTATCTAGTCCTGTTAAAATGTTATAAGTTTCAACAGATTACTAGGATTTCTGCCTCGGAGGAGTGGCAGTGGCTCCGTAGAGCACGAACCCGCTTTCCTTTCTCAGGATGACAGCATTCATCCTCCCACCACTGCCACTCCACCAGTGCCCTTGCTGTTGCCTGTCAGCCAACCAGCCCAGACTGCTGCCGCCCTTGCAGAGGTGCTGGAGTTTGCATCTGGACCTTTTAAGCCCAGAGCTGCTCGAGGTCGTCCTGCAAGACCATCTGCAGTCTCACCCACTGAAAGTCAGCAGCCTTCTGCCAGCCATGCTGTAGCCACTGGGGTAGCACTTCATAGGAGCACTAGGACAGGCAAAGGCACATGCAAGACAGGCACTAAAGGAATGCACAAGGATGATTAGTTGTCTTTGTTATGTTTTGGACTGATTGATTTATAAATTTGAAATGTTTGTTTTGTGGTGGCTCTCATTTCAGCGTTGTGGCCAAAAAGACACTGTGATGGTCAATGATGTAAGGATGGTAAGGGTTGAGCAATGGGGATCTGGGGTTTCATTCAAGGAAACTGGATTCTGATGATAAATAGTGAGCATGACAGTAGCAAACATCAGGAGGACATAGACAGACTGGTAAAATGGGCAGACACATAGCAGATGCAATTTAATGCGGATAAGTGTGAAGCGATGCACTTTGGGAGAAACAACATGGAGAGGCAGTGAAATCTAAATGGGGAGGGGGGGGGTGTGAAAGAGCAGAGGGACCTGGGGGTGCAAATTCACAAATCTTTGAAGGTGGCAGGGCAAGGCAAGGAAGTCATGCTAAACCTTTACAAATCTCTGGGCCGGTCTCAGCGGGAGTGCTGTGTACAATTCTGGGCACCACACTTTAGGAAGGATGTGAAGGCCTTGGAGAAGGTACAGAGAACGTTTACCAGAGTGATACCAGGGGTGAGGGAGTTCAGTTATGTGGAGAGATTGGAGATTCTGGGATTTTCTCCTTAGAACAGATAAGGTTAAGGGGCGACCTAATAGAGTTATACAAAATTATGAGGCATTTTGATAGAGCAAGTACGGATAAACTATTTCCTCTGGCAAATGGGTCAGTAAAATAATTGGCAATAGCACTAGAGGGGAAATGTAGGAGAAATGTCTTCACAGAGAGGGTTTTTAAGATCTGGAATGCACAAACCTTTCCTTTTGTTCTTTCCTCCCCTCTCCCCTTTCCCAGCCCCTACACTTGCTTTTTCCAGTTCTGACGAAAGGTCATTGACCTGAAACGTTAACTCTGTTTCTCTCTTCACAGATGCTGTCTGACCTGCTGAGTATTTCCAGCATTTTCTGTTTTTATACCTGAAGGGGTGTTGGAATCAGATTCAATAGGAACTTTTAAAAGGCAAATGGACATGTGCTTGAAGAGGACTAATTTGCAGGTATTGGGAAAAAGCTGGGCTGTGGGACTAAATTGGACAGCTCTTTCAAAGAGCCAGCACCGACGTGATGGGCCAAATGGCCGCCTTCTGTGATGTAAGATTCTGTGATTCTATGCTTCTTCTATAGCATGGGGGGGTGGCAGAATTGTGAATGAATTGGAGCTTATATAGGGTGGAGCTTAGCAGGTCCATTTGGAAGATGTTGGAAAAGTTGCCCCTGGATGTTTCAACAACAGTAAGGGTGATAGAGGGATGGACATTTCAGAGGTTAAAATAGGCTGTCTTGGTGATGGACTGTGATGGACTGTGTGAGGTTTGAAATGCAGAGCAGGTCATGCAGGACACCAAAGCTGTGCATTGTTGGGTTCAGCTTGAGGGAGCAGCCAAGGGGCAATTTGGAATCAGGAGTGTGGGTGCGGAACTTCCCCCAAGAACCAAACAGGCTCTCTTGGGTCTTGCCAGTGTTTAGCCAGAGGAAGTCTGGCTCATCCACGACATGATGTTTGATGCACAGAGCGAGTCACGCTCAGATGCGGTAACATGAGGAGACATTTAACTATTTTTACACAGCAGGTGATGAGCATAGAACACACAGGGCCAAGGGAGGCATTTGAGACAGGGAGTCTTGGCAAAATCAAAGGGAACTGGATAGATATTTCAGAGAGAATACAATTGGAGGCATCACAGAATGAGTCTCATTAATGCTTGCATTATAAACTATTTAATATTGCTGGATTCAAGAAATCGCTCGGGGTGAAAAGGAATAGAATGATGGGAGTGAGCAGATTGAAAAATATTTGAATGGATTAAGAGAAAAGAAACAGATGTAAGTTACTGGAGTGAGAACATTTCTGAGATAGCTATCTGATTTTATATTTTGCAGCACTCCATAATTTCTGGGACAATTATCCAAAAATGCTGAGCTAATGGATATCATTAGTATGGTGTTTGATAATAAAGTGATTTGAGTCATAATGGATAAAACGATTCAGTGATTTTCTCAAGGAGCATGTGGCGAGATTTCCTTTCATTCATAGCTGGCACATTTTTAGCCCTGTATATTTCATTGGCGACTGCCCATTCATAGCCAATTGTTAGTCACTATGGGAGTAATTTTCAACTTCGGAGCAGGGGCGGGGGGGTGGGGGGGGAACTGGTGATGGCGGATTGGCTGCCTGTTATATACCCCATTCTCTTTTCCTTTCCATTGAAGGATAATCGGGCAGAGCGCATAACAGGCGGACGATCTGCGACTGTCAGTTCCCCTGCCTCCCCACCGCCCCTCCCCCGCACCGACATTGAAAATGCTCCCCTATATGTCAAAGCATGTTTCTAAGGTATTCAGTCTCAATAAAATCAATGTATCTCATCCAGGAATACTTCATCTTGGAAAAATGTAGCTAATTTCCAGAAAACGTGACACCTTAATGACCCGCCATGTATCAGGGAAATTTTCTGCTTGCGCCCAAACTGGGCATAATATCAGCATTCTTGGCGCTCACCCAAGCTGCCATTTTATTTATGGTAATTCTATTTTTGTAACTAGTATTAGGGAATCAGGTGTGCATAACAGGGAGAAAAAAGAAAAGGGAAATCAATCGCATTGTTGGGGAAAATGGACATGTATTTGCAAACTGATGTATGAACAAAGGACTCTAAATGCAAAGCTAGAGCCTGAGGGGGGCGTGGGGTGGAGTAGTCCACTGAAAAATTATCCTTAAGTCATAATCAGCAGGTGATCGTACTCCAGATCAGCACAGGTGTAAATTTGTGCCTGTAGCTTTTAAAAGCGGCAAAAACCGTGACTAAACAAACCACTCTGGGTCCAGGTGTATAAGTAAAACAGGTCTATTAAGCATTAAACACCCAGTACAAACAAGTAATACTAAACAAGAAGATAGTCGCAGCCTGTTCATTGAACCCCGACGTTCCATCCAAGTGACTGTGGCGCAGTCTCTTTATTCTCTTGCAGTGTCCTGTTGACTGAAGCTCCTCATCCTCTGGTGCCACGCTGCTTCCAGTGTTCAATAGTTGTTCCTTTATACCTTTTTTTCCCTTCAAAATACATAGCAACTTGCAGCTGCTTGGGCTATCTCACCATTCTGATCTTCACAAGTACGGTCTATGATTCCCTTCCCCTTTCTGCTGTGAGCTTTACAGAACATCCTTGAGGTGTTTTCTAAACAGTTTGCCTGTGGATCACCACTCTGTTAAAGGCTGGGCATCCGGTAGATGCAGCAGCTAAGTGGACAGAGGGAAAGGAGCACAAGAAGTCCTTAGAGAAGGCAGTTTGGCTGATGTGTTTTAAAAAGCAGGTCCAGCTTTTGGACAGGCTCGTTGCAGCTCGTTGGGAGTGTTTGCTAGTGCTCTGGGGGAGGGTTTAAACTAAAATGGCAGGGAGTTGAGAACCTGAGCAGGGAGACAAAGGAAAGGGAAACAAGGATAGAAGCAAAAGACAGGAAGGAGAAAAACAAAGGTGGCAATCAGAGAAATCAAGGCCTAGAAATTCAGTTGGCTGCGCCAGCCGTTAGCGCCTTAGGAGGAGTAGATCTCGAGCGCTAGGCGCTTAGCGCCCGGGCGCAGCGCGATCTGCACCTCGCCCCAACTTCAGTAGACATTTAGCGCCGGCGCAAAGTCATTGCGCGCGCTCATCTGCGCGCGCAGATCATGACGTCATTTCGTCGTGCAACGCCCTTTGTGCGCCCGGAACCGGAACTTCACTCGCGCCGCCCCATTGTGCGCCTGACGGCCTGAACGACTGTGAAGTGGAACGGTACACAGCCGAGGCAGGCCGCAGGGAGCGCAAATTAAAGGGCACTCCTGCAGTAGAAAAGGCAGCCGTTTTGCAACACTCCTTCTGGAGGAGGAGGAGGAGGAGGAGGAGGAGGAGGAGGAGGAGGAGGAGGACCGGTACCACAGAACAAACTGATGGAGAGAAGCCCTCCCCAAAAACACAAATACACTAGTCTCGGCCTGTCAAAAAAACAAATCCACCCTCCCCCTTTAAGAGCTCACCGGAGCCAGAGTGTCTGCCGGCAATCAGCAGCTCGCTGCACCTGCCCTGCGCCCAACTTCCGGTGTTAGCGCCCCGGGCTGCCTACTTAGCGCCTAATGATAGTCGTGCATCGCCTGTTTTAGCGCAGCAGCAACCTCTTAGGGCGATGCAACTGAATATCGGCGAAGGGGGCTCGACTTTGCGCCGGGCGCAAACTTTAGCGGCCGCCCGACTTTACCACCCCAAAAGTGGCTTTACTGAATTTCTAGGCCCAAGGGTTTAAAACAAACATGGCCACAGTAAATAATAATTCTAAAAGGTCTAAGAGCATTAAAAAAAACAAGCCTTAATGCAAGGAGCATTTGTAATAAGGTGGATGAATTAGCAGCGCAAATAGAGGTAAATGAATACGATATGATTGGGATTACGGAAACATGGCTCCAGGGGGACTAAGGCTGGGAACTCAACATCCAGGGGTATTCAATATTCAGGAAAGATAGGCAAAAAGGAAAAGGAGGTGGGGTAGCATTGCTGGTTAAAGAGGGGATTAACACAATTGTAAGGAAAGATATTGGCTCTGATGATGTGGAATCTGTATGGGTAGAACTGAGAAATGCCAAAGGGCAGAAATCGTTAGTGGGAGTGGTGTATAGACCCCCAAACAGTAATGGCAGGGATGGCATTAAAAGGGAAATTGGAGAAGCGTGCAATAAGGGCACAGCAGTCATCATGGGTGACTTTAATCTACATATAGATTGGGCTAACCAAATTAGTAACAATACTGTGGAGGAGGAATTCCTGGAGTGTATACGGGATGGTTTCCTGGACCAATATGTCGCGGAACCAACTAGCGATCAGGCCATCTTAGACTGGGTATTATGCAATGAGAAAGGATTAATTAGCAATCTTGTTGTGCGAGGCCCCTTGGGTCAGAGCGATCATAATATGATAGAATTCTTCATTAAGATGGAGAGTGAAGTAGTTGACTCAGAGACTAAGGTCCTGAATTTATATAAAGGGAACTATGATGGTATGAGGCGCGAGTTGGGTAGGATTGATTGGGTAATTTCACTCAAAGGGTTGACGGTGGATAGGCAATGGCAAGCATTCAAAGATCGCATGGATGAACAACAGAATTTGTTTGTCCCAGTTTGGCATAAAAATAAATCAAAAAAGGTGACTCAACCGTGGCTAACAAGGGAAATTAGGGATAACATAAGATCCAAAGAGAGGACGCATAAATTGGCCAAAAAAAGCAGCAAACCTGAGGATTGGGAGCAGTTTAGGATACAGCAAAGGAGGACAAAGCGATTAATTAAGATGGGGAAAATAGATTATGAAAGTAAGCTTGCAGGGAACATAAAAACTGACTGTAAAAGCTTGTATAGATTAGTGAAGAGAAGAATATTGGTGAAGTCAAACGTAGGTCCCTTACAGTCAGAATCAGGGGAATTTATAATGGGTAACAAAGAAATGGAGACCAATTAAATACATATTTTGATTCTGTCTTCACAAAGGAGGACACAAATAACCTCCCAGAGATGTCGGGGAACATAGGGACTAATGAGAGGGAGGAACTGAAAGAAATCAGTATTTGTAGGGAAATGGTGTTGGGGAAGTTGATGGGATTGAAGGCCGATAAATCCCCAGGGCCTGATAATTTACATCCAAGGGTACTTAAGGAAGTGGCCCTGGAGATAGTAGATGCATTGCTGGTCATCTTCCAGAACTTGATAGACTCTGGAACAGTACCCATGGATTGGAGTGTAGCTAATGTTACCCGACTATTCAAAAAAGGTGGTAGAGAAAAAGCGGGGAATTATAGACCGGTAAGCCTGACATCGGTAGTGGGGAAAATGCTCGAGTCCATTATAAAAGATGTAATAGCAGAGCACTTAGAAAGCTGTGACAGGATCGGACAAAGTCAACATGGATTTACAAAAGGTAAATCGTGCTTGACCAATCTACTGGAATTTTTTGAGGATGTAACTGGTAAAATAGATAAGGGAGAACCAGTGGATGTGGTGTATTTGGACTTTCAGAAGGCTTTCGATAAGGTCCTGCATAAGAGATTAGTGTGCAAAAATAAGGCACATGGGATTGGGGGCAAGGTATTGACTTGGATAGAGAACTGCTTGACAGATAGAAAGCAAAGAGTTGGAATAAACGGGTCATTTTCCGAGTGGAAGGCAGTGACTAGTGGGGTACTGCAAGGATTGGTCCTAGGACCCCAGCTGTTCACAATATATATTAATGATCTGGACGAGGGAATTGGATGTAATATCTCCAAATTTGCAGACGATACAAATCTGAGTGGAAGGGTATGCTGTGAGGAGGATGTCATGAAACTCCAGTACGATTTGGACAGGTTGGGTGATTGTGCAGAAACATGGCAAATGCACTATAATGTGGATAAATGTGAGGTTATCCACTTTGGTGGCAAAACAGGAAGGCAAATTATTATTTGAATGGCAATAGATTGGGAGAAGTGGAAGTGCAAAGAGACCTGGGTGCTCTTGTGCACCATTCGCTGAAGGTAAGCATGCAGGTGCAGCAGGTGGTTAAGAAGGCAAATGGTATGTTGGCCTTCGTAGCAAGATGTTCGAGTACAGGAACAAAGATGTGTTGCTGCAGTTGTACAGGGCCTTGGTGAGACCGCACCTTGAGTATCGTGTGCAGTTTTGGCCGCCTTATCTGAGGAAGGACGTTCTTGCCATGGAAGGAGTGCAGCGAAGATTCACCAGGTTGATACCTGGGATGGAAGGAATGACGTATGAGGAGAGATTGTGTCGATTGGGCTTATACTCACTGGAGTTTAGAAGATTGAGAGGGGATCTCATCGAAACCTATAAAATTCTGTCAGGCCTGGACAGACTAGATGTAGGAAGGATGTTCCCGATGGCCGGGGAGTCCAGAACAAGGGGCCATAGTCTATGGATAAGGGGTAAGCCATTTAGGAATTTCTTCACCCAGAGAGTGGTGAACCTGTGGAATTCTCTGCCACAGAGGGCGGTGGAGGCCAGTTAATTAAATATATTCAAGAAGGATTTGGATATATTTCTTAAGGCTAAAGAGATCAAGGGATATGGGGAGAAGGCAGGGACAGGGTACTGAATTTGAATGATCAGCCATGATCTCATTGAATGGTGGAGCAGGCTCGAGGGGCTGAATGGCCTACTCCTGCTCCTATCTTCTATGTTTCTATGTTTCTATGTAGCACAGGCAGTCGAGTTAAGGGAGTCAGCCCTAGAGGTCCGTTGGGACGGACTTCACTTGGCCAGTGCTGGGACTTGAATCCTGGTGAATCGAATAACTAGGGCTGTAGAGAGGGCTTTAAACTAATTAGTGGGGGGGTGCTTTTAAGAGAGCGAAAAATAAAAATGAAGAGGAGGAGGCAATAGAGCAAGGTAGCAGTGGGGGAATTAAAAACCAGAGCGTGTCAGGAATGGACAGAATGTATAATGATAAAGGTAAAGTAGTAAAAGGGGTAAAAGCATGAATAAATTGTCAGAAAACATATTTGAAAGTTCTTTATCTGAATGCACGCAGCATTTGTAACAAAATAGACGAGTTGACGGTACAAATAACTACACATGGGTATGATCTGGTGGCCATTACGGAAACATGGCTGCAAGATGATCATGACTGGGAACTAAACATACGAGGGTATTTGACAATTAGGAAGGACAGACAGGAAGGAAAGGGAGGTGGGGTTGCTATGTTAATCAAGGATGGAATCATTGCAATAGTCAGAAATGATATTGGGTCAAAGGATTAGGATAGTGAAACAGTTTGGGTGGAGATAAGGAATAATAAGGGGAAAAAGTCACTAGTGGGCATAGTCTATAGGCCTCCTAACAGTTGCAACTCTGTTGGTCAGAGTATAAATCAGGAAATAGTTGGGGCTTGTAATAAGGGAACAGCTATAATCATGGGGGATTTTAACTTTCATATTGACTGGACTAATCAAATTGGGCATGGCAGCCTTGAGGAAGAGTTCATAGAGTGTATTAGGGATGGGTTCCTTGAGCAGTATGTAACTGAACCAACCAGGGGGCAGGCAAGCTTAGATCTGGTCCTGTGTAATGAGACAGGATTAATAAAAAATGTCCTAGTAAAGGATCCCCTTGGAATGAGTGAACATAATATGGTTGAATTCCAGATTCAGTTGGAGGGTGAGAGAGTTGGATCTCAAACCAGCGTACTGAGCTTAAGTAAAGGAGACTATGAAGGTATGAGAGTAGAATTGACAAAAGTGGACTGGGAAAACAGATTAAAGTGTAAGACGGTACAAGAGCAGTGGTCTACATTCAAGGAGATATTTCACATCTTTCAAGCTAAATATATTCCACTGAGGAAAAAGGGGAGTAAAAGAAAAGACAGCCATCCGTGGCTTAGTAAAGTAATAAAGGATAGTATCCGACTGAAAACAAGGGCATATAAAGTAGCCAAATCTAGTGGGAGGGTAGAAGATTGGGAAGCATTTAAAAGCCAGCAAACAATAACTAAAAGATTAATTAAGAAAGGGAAGATAGATTATGAAAGTAAACTAGCAAAAAATATAAAAACAGATAGCAAGAATTTCTACAGCTATATAAAAAGAAAAAGGGTGGCTAAAGCGAACATTGGTCCCTTAGAAGATGAGACCGGGAAACTAGTGGTGGGGAACATGGAGATGGCAAAGACGCTGAACAAATATTTTGTATCAGTCTTTACAGTAGAGGACACTAAAAATATCCCAACACTTGACAAACAGGGGGCAATGGGGGGGGCGGGGGGAGCAGCGAAACATGATTAAAATCACTAAGGAGATGGTACTCGGTAAAATAATGGGACTTAAGGCGAATAAATCCCCTGGACCCGATGGTCTACATCCTAGGGTCATGAGAGAAGTGGCGGTAGGGATAGTGGATGCATTGGTGATTATTTTCCAAAACTCCCTGGACGCAGGAAAGGTCCCGGCAGATTGGAAAACTGCTAATGCAACACCCTTATTTAAGAAGGGAAGTAGACAAAAATCTGGAAACTATAGACCAGTTAGCCTAACATCTGTGGTTGGCAAAATGTTGGAGTCCATTATTAAGGAAACAGTAATAGAGCATTTGGATAAACTTTGAGGACGTAACATACAGGGTGGATAAAGGGGAACCAGTGGATGTAGTGTATTTGGACTTCCAAAAGGCATTTGACAAGGTTCCACACAAAAGATTACTGATCAAGATAAAAAATCACAGGATTGGGGGTAATATACTGGCATGGGTGGAAGATTGGCTATCTAACAGAAAACAAAGAGTTGGGATAAATGGTTAATTCTCGGGCTGGCAATCAGTAACTAGTGGTGTTCCGCAGGGGTCAGTGCTGGGACCCCAGCTCTTTACAATCTATACTAACGATTTGGAGGAAGGGACCGAGTGCAACATATCCAAGTTTGCCGACGATACAAAGATGGGAGGGAAAGCAGTGAGTGAGGAGGACATAAAAAACGTGCAAAAGGACATAGACAGGCTAAGTGAGTGGGCAGAGATTTGGCAGATGGAATATAATATTGGAAAATGTGGGGTTATGCACTTTGGCAGAAAAAATCAAAGAGAAAGTTATTATCTAAATGGAGAGAAACTGCAAAGTGCTACAGTACAAAGGGATCTGGGGGTCCTGGTGCATGAAACACAAAAAGTTAGTACGCAGGTGCAGCAGGTGATCAGGAAGGCCAATGGAATCTTGGCTTTTATTGCAAGGGGGATGGAGTATAAAACAGGGAAGTCTTGCTGCAGTTATATAGGGTATTGGTGAGGCCACACCTGGAATACTGCGTGCAGTTTTGGTTTCCATATTTAAGAAAAGATATACTTGCTCTCGAGGCAGTTCAGAGAAGGTTCACTCGGTTGATTCCGTAAATGAGGGGGTTGACGTAAGAGGAAAGGTTGAGTAGGTTGGGCCTCTACTCATTGGAGTTCAGAAGAATGAGAGGCGATCTTATCGAAACATATAAGATTGTGAGGGGGCTTGATCGGATGGATGCGGTGAGGATGTTTCCACTGATGGGTGACACTAGAACTAGGGGGCATGATCTTAGAATAAGGGGCTGCCCTTTCAAAACTGAGCTGAGGAGAAACTTCTTCACTCAGAGGGTAGTAAATCTATGGATTTTGCTACCCCAGAGAGCTGTGGAAGCTGCAACATTAAATAAATTTAAAACGGAGATAGACAGTTTCCTAGCAGATAAGGGAATTAGGGGTTACGGGGAGAGGGTAGGGAAGTGGACGTGAGTCTAGATTTGGATCAGCCATGATCCTATTGAATGGCGGAGCAGGCCCAAGGTGCCGTATGGCCTACTCCTGCTCCTACTTCTTATGTTCTTATGTTCTTATAAGTCTCTCGCAGGGGAGAAGTTATTAGTAGCTTTGCAGGCTTTGAATCAGAAGAGAGTGCATTTAGTGGGAGAACACAAGGCCCAGTTGGAATACCTACGGTGCCAAGTCACCGAGGCCAAGGGAAATGAGTTAAGGTTGCGGGAGAAAAACGCCCGTTTGGCAAGGCAGATTAGGGAACAGGAAGAGAAAATGCAGGAGGTAAAAGCCGCTTACATGCTAGAGAGTGAACAGGGGTTTGAGGAGGCAGACCACGGCCCCTATAGAGAGAGGATAGAAAATCTGAGCCGGGCCCTCCGGAAGGCAAAATGCATGGTATGCCTCATAAGCCCAAAGGCGGATCAGGCAGATTTTATGGGGAATGAGGGGAGGACAGTTCCAAAGTCACTGGTAGTGCTTAGGGACGACCCGGTTGAGAGAGCGGAGACCTCACGGCCACCACCTGTCGCGCCAAGTTTCAGCGAGGTTTGGCAGCAAGGGGGGGTGGATCCGGGAGTGGAGCCAGAGGTGGAGGCGGAGGTAGAGCAAACCCCACCCGAGAGGCTGGCGCCGGGACCGATGTGCCCAGCATGGCATCGGAGGTTCGGACAACCCTCCAATGGCGACAATGAGGGACCCCTCCAAAACCAGTTCGTATTAACCTTCAACACCCAACAGCTTAGGGTTTTGGTCAACCATATCCCGAAGCGCTCCGAAAGGGGAGACCTTTCGATCCACTTCAGGGAAGTAGAGCAGGCAGCCAGCGTCAATGACTGCGATGACGCTGAGAAGGCCAAGATGCTGTTATTCTCCCTGGAGAGTAGTCTCCTCCAATCCCTCTCTGACGAGTGTAAAAGGGGGCAGAGCGGGTACGAGGAGCTTAGAGATGCGGTTCTGGAGGCCATGGGGATGGATGAGGGAAGTCCCTTCTCCCACGAGGAGAAGACGATCCAGCTCCCAGGGGAAACCCCGCAGGCTTTTCCGGACCGGCTGTGGCCGATGTACCGGAAGGCCTGCCCGGGGACGCCGGACCGAGCGTTCCTGAACAGGGATTCCCTGGCCCATTTGCTCCATTGCCTGGTGGTGAACAGCTTGCCACAGGTCCGGGACAAGGCAGAAGCCTTGTTCGACCCCAAAGATCCCCAGACCACCGAACTCACGGTAATTAGGCAGCTCACTCTGGCCTATAAAAACGGTAGGGGAGCTGATGCACACCCACCCAAAGGTAAGGTGCATGAGGCAAAACCCGGACCGTGTAGGAAAGAGTGGCACCAGGAAGGGAGTAACCCCCCCCCAACAAAAAGACCAATTGTTACGTGTGTGGGAAGGATGGTCACTGACGGAAGGAGTGCAAAAACCCTTGGAAAGATAACAAGGGAAAGCATCCCGCAGCCCCAGCCCAAAAGGCTGGGGCAGGGACCCCTTCCGCAGAGGTCGAGTCACTTTTGGACGCCATGAGGTCCTTATTGACTGGCCAGGGGAGAGTAGCAGCCGCCACCGGTGCTCTCACCCTGTCCGCCCCATCCAACCCACAGCCATGACTAGAGCCAGCGCAGCCTGTTTATCTGTGTTCTCTCCGATATGATGAGTGGAAAAGGCCGCTTTTGGAGATGGAGGTGGAGAAGGTGACGAAGACCTATCTGTTAGACACGGGGGCATCATGCACCATGGTCTACTCAGCTAACCCCACCACCTCACCTCTCTCCAGCGGGGTCCCATACAGTCTACCGGGGTTCACGGGTAAGGAACATGCTGGCTCGTTTTCCATCCCGCTCGCCATTCGGTTAGGACCGCTCCACTCCAAGTGGACATGTGTCCTGATGAAATTGGACATGGAAGGTGGAAGAGGGGCCCTGGGAGCCAACTTTATCGTAGGCCACGGGATCCTAGTGGATTTGAGGAATCACTGCTTTGGGGTGCAGTTAGAGTAAAGAACGGTGAGGTTGTAGTAATCTCGGGAAAGGAAGGGAAGGGGACCCTCTGCACCATGAAGCCCAAAGAGGATTACAACCTCGGGCTCATGGTCAGCAACACCCCACAAGAGTTCCAGGCATTTGTGCAGGCCCACCTAGCCACATTTGCCACACACAAACACGACTGCAGGAGGGTCACAGGGTTTGAAGTCAGCGTAGGCGGGGACCCCATGGCCCGACCACAGAAACAATATAACTTCTGTAGGGAGTTCGCAATAATTTTGAGATTTTCTACAGTTCTGAAGATTAATTTTGATTAAAAGATACCTGGGGTAATATACCTTTAAAATCCAGGGATCAAAATGGCCATCAGACCGCATGGCAGAAGATAAAGGACATGAAAAGGCAGCCTGCTGTCTGTGAAAAAAAAAGGTTCAATGGAGCAGTCAATCTGCCAATCAAAGGAGAGTTCCCCTCCCTGCAACAGACAATTGATGTGTTTACAGAAACTGACACAAAGGAGTAACCACTTGAGGCTGCAGTTTCAGTTGACCACAGGACAATGACTTTCTGTTTACAATACCTTCAAGGCTATTTACTCAAGCAATCAAGGAGACATGCTTTTTTTTCAAACCAAGGCAGTTTCATTCAAAGCCCATTCACAGACAATGAGGGCACATTTAAACTGAAAAGAAAAACAGTTTAAACGAATCGATAATTCATCAAACCCATTACAGACAATGGGGGCAGTTGGATCCTTTTTGTTTAGCCCAGATACTTCCAGATTTGGGCAGGCCCCAATTGGGGTATAAAAGATAGCTTCTCAGAAGCCATCTCTCTCTCTTTGGCCTCGCCTCTGTGCCCTCTACAACGTGGGCGTCTGCCTGAAGAAGTGGAACACCAGCAGTTTACTTTTAAAATACTGGGGTGTTTTTACTTCGGGGCAGTGAAGATCAAAGATCACAGGGCATGGAGAAAGCATTTTCATTGGTGAGCATATATTTTTCTGGCCCCTTTACAAGGCAACTTAGGATAGGTATAGGGGTGGGAATTAAGTGGGAATTTTGTTAGAACTGTGATTTTAGTCGATTTTCCCTCGTTGTGTCCATTTCTCCTCCCCTATTTAAGTAAGACGGTGTTGCACTAGCAGAAAAGTGCTATAGTGAACACTGAGTTCTGTATTGAAACTGTATTAAAAGGGGTGTTGCACCAAGCAGAGAAGTGCTGTGGTGAACACTGTGTAGCTGTTTTCAAAGTACTGTATTTAAAACTGTATTAAAAGGAGTGTTGCACCTAGCAGAGAAGTGCTGTGGTGAACACTGTGTAGCTGTTTTTAAAGTACTGTATTTAAAGGAGTGTTGCACTGAGCAAGGAGTGCTCTAGTGGACACTGAGTGTACTGCGTTAAGCAAAAGTGCTGTACCAGGCACAGGTGTGCTGTGCCGATTATTTTAAGTTGTTTCTTTTTGTTTCAATAAATACTGGTCTGTTTTGCACCCAAACCACGAGTCACGTTTTTCTGTCTACATCGCTACTGAATAAGTCCGGCGGTCAGAACCAGGAATAGGGGAGCGCTTCGAAACCACACGGGGGTCCTTGGAGTAGCTCAGAGGCTTCTGACTGACCAGAGACAAATAACCCCAGCCCTGCTAGTGTTAATTCCTACAAAATGTCAACCGAGGCAGGGACGTCGGCAATGGTGTGCGATGTGGCAGACAGTGGTTTGAGTCCGGAGAGAGCAGCAGTTATTGGGTTTCTTTTTATCCCACTGGTTTGTTTGTGGTTAGGTTCCCGCAGGCTTGGGGAAGTCACCCGCAGGCTTAGGGAAGCCAAAGCAGAGAGTTGGGATAGGGAAAGGGAGGTCGAAGAATACCAGGCCAAGGTAGAGCACCTGGTGTTCCAGTTTAGTGAGGGCAAAAGCCATACGAGGCATGAGTCAGAGTACCTGAAGTGCCTAGTTGCAGAGGCCAAGAGCAATGAGATGAGGGTGCGGGAGGAGAACGCTCGTCTCATACAAGAATTAAAAGAGCAGGAGGAAAAGGTTAGGGA
Organism: Somniosus microcephalus; assembly: GCF_052327205.1. Lineage (NCBI taxonomy): Eukaryota > Metazoa > Chordata > Chondrichthyes > Squaliformes > Somniosidae > Somniosus > Somniosus microcephalus. The sequence goes on along the minus strand of NC_140993.1, from coordinate 40,500,703 downwards.
AGTAAAGGTGGCATATAAGCTGGCATGCGAGCAAGGGTTTGAGGAAGCAGATCATGACCCCTGTAGGGCAGCGATAGAAAGCCTCAATATGGCTTTAAAAAGAGCAAAGGGGATGATATGTCTGATCAGCCCGAAGGCAGGTCAGTCGGATTTTACTGGCAGCCCAAGTAAAACCATCCCACAGGCAACACCCAGGGAAAGGCTGGTCAGGGAATCAGAGGTCCTACGATCGCCACCCACGGCTCCGAGCTTTCAGGAGCTCTGGCAGCAAAGGGGGGGTGGAGGATGAGATGGTAGAGGAAGCACAGCAGGCCCCGCTAGACAGGGCGGGACCAGGACCAGTGTACCCCCTCTGACAACGGAGGTACGGTCCGCCCGTTGATCAAGATAACCCAGGGGATATCCAGAATCAGTTTCTGGTGCCGTATGGCACCCACCAGCTCAGGGACATTGTTAGCCACATCCCCAAGCTCACTAAAAAGGGAGAAGCCAAAAGGCAGAGGTCTCCAACCAGCAGCCATAAACTGTGAGGGACTAGAAGCTGGAATCAGCCCAGCCATGCTGCAGGGAGCAGCCTGTGGCAGCCCAACCAGGGATTACGCTGGCCACCCGGAGATGGGCGGCGCTTGTATATAGTTTTGGTCAAATGTAAGAAGTCACACAACACCAGGTTATAGTCCAACAGCTTTATTTGAAATCACAAGCTTTCGGAGCGCTGCTCCTTCGTCAGGATGAAGGAGCAGCGCTCTGAAAGCTTGTGATTTCAAATAAAGCTGTTGGACTATAACCTGGTGTTGTGTGATTTCTTACATTTGTCCACCCCAGTCCAACACCGGCATCTCCACACCATAGTTTTGGTCAAGTAAGGTGTGATAAAGAATTAAGGTAGAACGTGTTAAGTTTTGTTTTATATATTGAAATTAATATTTGTGTATAAGTTTTGAGTGTGGTACGGTTCCAGAATTGTATTGTGGATCAAGGTCACGGGACCTGGTTACACTTCCCCGAGCCAGGAGACCTGGCGAGATGTTTTTTCTTTGTCTTTTTCAGAGTTCCGGAAAGCGCAGAGGACCAGCGTGTCATGGGATTCGAGAAAGAAAGCACTCCCAGCCCACGAAGAAAGGGGTCTGCAGGAGGCGGATGCCCACAACATTTAAACTGTTACTGGAAATACAATTTAAGACTAAGAATTTACAAAAACGTGTTAGTTATTTTACTGCTTGTTTGAAGTTAAGGGAAGAAACAGCATATGCCCAAGAATTGTTGTGCTTGCAGTTCAGGAATATTTAAAATACATTTCTGGCTGAAGAATAGTGCCATTTTAATAAAGTGCCAGGCAATTGCATTGTAATAAAAAAAAAGGGGAAGCTCGTTGTCTTCCATGTGTATTTTTAGCAGATATGTTGGCTGGGTGACAATCCCTTTAAAGATGTTGTATCATGTTAAAATTATGTTACAAGCGGTGCATGGGGCATAGGACGCCTCCATGCTTGACTTATTGTGAATATAAGTGGTGCAGGGGCATTGGACCCACTCCGTGTATTGATTATTAAATTAATATTGGGTTTTCTGTCGATAGATGTCTGCCGTACTACGATTCTCTCTGGGCAGGGGAGATGGAGGTGTCGGGGATCAAAGATAGATTTAGTTAAGTATAAGGGAAGGTTGTTTGTGGGGGGTCAGAAATTATTGCTCACTTTTGGCAAGGATACTACAAGCAAGTTTTAGTATCCGATGGGGGACTGTAGGGAGTTCACAATAATTTTGAGATTTCCTACAGTTCTGAAGATTAATTTTGATTAAAAGATACCTGGGGTAATATACCTTTAAAATCCAGGGATCAAAATGGCCGTCAGACCGCATGGCAGAAGATAAAGGACGTGAAAAGGCAGCCTGCTGTCTGTGAAAGAAAAGGTTCAATGGAGCAGTCAATCTGCCAATCAAAGGGGAGTTCCCCTCCCTGCAACAGACAATCGATGTGTTTACAGAAACTGACACAAAGGAGTAACCACTTGAGGCTGCGGTTTCAGTTGACCACAGGACAATGACTTTCTGTTTACAATACCTTCAAGGCTATTTACTCAAGCAATCAAGGAGACATGCTTTTTTTTCAAACCAAGGCAGTTTAATTCAAAGCCCATTCACAGACAACAAGGGCACATTTAAACTGAAAAGAAAAACAGTTCAAACGAATGGATAATTCATCAAACCCATTACAGACAATGGGGGCAGTTGGGTCCCTTTTGTTTAGCCCAGATACATCTGGATTTGGGCGGGCCCCAATTGGGGTATAAAAGATAGCTTCTCAGAAGCCATCTCTCTCTCTCTCTGGCCTCGCCTCTGTGCCCTCTACAACGTGGGAGTCTGCCTGAAGAAGTGGAACACCAGCAGTTTACTTTTAAAATACTGGGGTGTTTTTACTTCAGGGCAGTGAAGATCAAAGATTGCAGGGCACGGAGAAGGCATTTTCATTGGTGAGCATATATTTTTCTGGCCCCTTTACAAGGCAACTTAGGATAGGTATAGGGGTGGGAATTGAGTGGGAATTTTGTTAGAACTGTGATTTTAGTCGATTTTCCCTCATTGTGTCCGTTTCTCCTCCCCTATTTAAGTAAGATGGTGTTGCACTAGCAGAAAAGTGCTATAGTGAACACTGAGTTCTGTATTGAAACTGTATTAAAAGGGGTGATGCACCAAGCAGAGAAGTGCTGTGGTGAACACTGTGTAACTTTTTTTAAAGTACTGTATTTAAAACTGTATTAAAAGGGGTGTTGCACGAAGCAGAGAAGTGCTGTGGTGAACACTGTGTAGCTGTTTTTAAAGTATTGTATTTAAAACTGTATTAAAAGGGGTGTTGCATCTAGCAGAGAACTGCTGTGGTGAACACTGTTTAGCTGTTTTTAAAGTACTGTATTTAAAGAAGTGTTGCACTGAGCAAGGAGCGCTCTAGTGGACACTGAGTGTACTGCGTTAAGCAAAAGTGCTGTACCAGGCACAGGTGTGCTGTGTCGATTATTTTAAGTTGTTTCTTTCTTTTTATTTCAATAAATACTGGTCTGTTTTGCACCCAAACCACGAGTCACATTTTTCAGTCTACATCGCTACCGAATAAGTCTGGCGGTCAGAACCAGGAATAGGGGAGTGCTTCAAAACTGCACGGGGGTCCCTGGAGCAGCTCAGAGGCTTCTGACTGACCAGAGACAAATAACCCCAACCCCACTAGTGTTAATTCCTACACTTCCCCAGGGAATCAGAACCGGACATGGAAGCAGCCATGTCCTCATTAGTGCAGCAGGGAGTTCTGAGACCAATAGCTACCCATGTGAATTCTCCGTTATGGCCGGTCAGAAAGCCGGACAATTCCTGGAGGGCCATGGTGGACTATGGGGTGCTCAATAGTAACATCCCAGCCTGCGCACCCACAGTAGCAGTAGTTGCCGACCTCATCGGGAGTATTCCAGCATCCGCGACCTCTTTCACGGTGCTGGATATTTCCAATGGGTTTTGGTCCATCCCTGTAAGGAGGGAGGATCAGTACAAGTTTGCCTTTATGTTTAAAGGGCAACAGTACCCGTGGAACTGTTTGCCGCAGGGCTTCCACAACAGCCCCAGCATTTTCCATCAGTGCATGGCCAACAGTTTGAAGGATTTTAGCCAGCCCAGACAGTTGGTCCAATATGTGGATGACCTGCTCCTGTTCACTGATTCGAAAGAAGAGCAAGGCCCATTATTGGCCCAACTGCTGGAGCTGTTAGGGCAGAAGGGTTTCAAAGTGAACCCCAAGAAAGCGCCGATCGGCCAGCAGGAGGCGAAATTCCTCGGCCTGACCGTGCGCGCTGGGAAAGGGCCATAGATAAGGCTAGGAGGGAGGTGGTACAAGAACTACTGGTCCCCAACACAGTAACGGGTGTGAGGTCATTTCTAGGACTAGCCGGGTACTGTAGAGACTTTATTGAGGACTATCCAGCCACCGCAGCCCCTCTGCTCCGACTCCTACACAAGGGAGTGGAGTGACTTTGTGATGATGGTTGCCAGGCAGCATTTGTCAGGCTCAAGAAAGACTTGCAGACCGCGCCAGCTTTAGGGGCCATAGATGGGGGGAAAGAGTTCTTCCTGGAGGTAGCAACCAGCGGGGACAGCCTGAGTGCTGTGCTTCTCCAAGAGTGGCACGGCCGGCTGCGGCCGGTGATCTACTCCTCCAGGATACTGACAGATCTGGAAAGGAGCTATTCCAACTGTGAGCGGCATCTTTTGGCCACACATTGGGCTGTGAAAAGATCACTGATCTTCACAGGCACCTCTCCCATCTGTAATGTTTAGCAAGAATTTTGAAAATTTCTACAGCCCCAAAGATTATTTTTTTGATTAAAGAAAACCTGGGTGGAATATACCTTAAAAATCCAGGGCATCAAAAATGGCTGTCAGGCCTCGTGGCAGGAGACAAAAGATAGCCTGCTTGTATATCTACAAAGGATTTGGAAAAAAACACCAGCCTGTGCGAAAGGCATGAAGTGCTTGAAACTGTCAATCAACTGCAGTTTAGGAAGTTTCAACCGCAGGACAAAGGGGTTGTTTGTTTACAGAACTCTCTACAATGTTGACACAAAGGCTTAAGTACTTAAAGCTGTCAATCAATTGCGGTTGGACTGACCACAGGACAATGGGTTTGTTTACAAACCACTTGAGTTGATGTTGACTGAACACTGAAGGATGTCTGAGACATTTTGTATTAAGCGCATACCAGTCATAAGGAAATGGGTAATACATTCAAAATCCATTACAGTCAATGGGGACAGTTTGGATCCCTTTTGTATAGCCCAGATACATCCAGATTTGGGCGCGAAGATTATGGCTCCCAATGGGGTATAAAGATAGCATCTCAGGAAGCCATCTCTCTCTCTCTCTCTCTCTGCCGCCTCACCTCCATGCTCTGCCTGCAAGAAGAACAACTCAACAGCCCGCCCAAAGAGGTGGAATACCAGCAGTTACTTTTAAATACTGGGGTATCTCCACTTCGGGGTGGTGAAGAATCTAAGACCGCAGGAGCACGGAGCAGGCATTCACTGGTGAGCATAAGATTTTCAGGCCCATTACAAGGCAACCTAGATAGGTATTAGGGGTGGGAATTAAGGGGAATTTTGTTAAATTGTAATTTTAGTCAATTTTCCCTCGATGTGTCCATTTTCTCCTCCCCTATTAAGTAAAAGAGTGCTGTACTAAGCAAAGGTGTGCTGTACTAAGCAAAGGTGTGCTGTAGTAAGCAAAGGTGTGCTGCATTAAGTAAAAGTGCTGTATTAAGTAAAGGTGTGTTATATTCATTATTTTTGATTTATTTCTTTTATTTCAATAAATACTGGTCTTCTTTGCACCCAACCACGAGTCTCATTTTGTCTACATCGCTAATGAATAAGTCCGGTGGTCAGAGCCAGAAAAGGGGAGCGATTCGAAACCGCACGGGGCTCTGGACCATCTCAGATACTTCTGACTGGCCAGAGACAATAATCCCACTATAACCCCCCCTATTTCTACACATCACCCTCCTCACCTATCACACACCCACCCAGATGCTTCTGGATGGGAGGATCAAGGATGGAACAGTGAGCAGTGCCCGCATTGCCCGCTGCACCTTGCTCCTCTCACAGATGGATCTGAAGGTGAAGGGTCTCTGTGAGCCAAAGCTCGCAGCCAATCTGGTATATCCTGGAACAGCCCATCGGTGTTCCATTGAAGGGGTTTGGGAAGTAAACATAAGTTTATGGGCCGGGATACATCCCACAGGCCGCGAAATCTATGTAGACGGTTCCAGCACAGTATCTGCTGGCGAGCGTCTCACGGGGTGTGGAGTTTACGACCCAGCGGCAAACATTGCCCTGGCGATTAAGCTCCCCAGCACCATGAGCGCCCAGCAGGCTGAACTGTCCACGGTGGTGTACGTTGTTACACACCCCAAAATCTTCCCCACCCCTACACGATTTGCTCGGACAGCATGTTCACGTGCAATTCGTGTATGGAGTACCTAGCCATCTGGTCCCACCGCGGATACATCTCCGCTGACGGGAGACCCCTCACAGTAAAACCCCTGCTGGAAAAGATCCTGGCAGCAGTGGGGGACGAAGGGGAGGTTTTCATTCACAAGGTGAAAGCACATTCCTCCACAGAACCCCACGGCCAATGCAACCAGCAGGCTGACATGCTCGCCGAGGAGGGTGCCCGCACAGGCACTTTCTGGGACCCATTTGGGTCCAGACCCACGGCGGCGGTCAGAGGTAGGGACGGGACCCAAGGGAGTGTAGGGGTAGCGTTAGCCACAGACCTTAAGATGGTCCAAGCCCAAGACCCCGTCCTCAAAGCAGTCCTCAGTGCGGTAGCTGAGGGAAAGGGAGTAGAAGGTCCATACGGCACAGCGACCCTCTCCGTTAAAGAGGGTATGCTGTTCTGGGGGTAACAGTGGGTCGTGCCGCAGCAGCACTGGAGGGAATTCCTTCAACTGGCCCATGAGGGTCCTGGAACGGGACACCCCGGGCCTGAGACCACCTGGCAACGGGTAGAACAGGGGGGATGGTGGCCGGGACTCAGGGACGATGTCCGTGAGTTCTGTGCAGGCTGTCTTGTGTGCGCTGCAAACAACCCTGATGCCCACAAAAGGAAGGTCCCTATAGGACACGTCAGGAGGGTAGAGGGACCATGGCAGTCGATACAAGTCGACTACATCGGGCCCCTGCCCACCGCCCAGGGAGGCTATAAGTACTGCCTAGTCCTAGTGGACGTGTTTACCAAGTGGGTAGAGACCTTTCCCTGCAGAAGTGCCACAGCTCTGGGTGCTGCCAGGATCCTGGCCCGGGAAGTGTTCTTGAGGTGGGGACTACCACAGTTTGTGGAGTCCGACCAAGGGAGTCACTTCACCGGACAGGTGATGCAGAACACCCTTATGCTGTTAGGCATCGAAGGGAAATGACACGTGGCTGTAGGGGGTTTTGCACAGGCGTGTTTGGGTCAGTCAGCTTTGCCTCTGACTACCTTCCTTGAGTGGTTTGAATCGCTCGCCCCCTGGGTTCTAGACACCGGACTTAGATACAGGCAGCGATACAGAGAAGACTCGAGTAGACAGGTGGTTGGATGCAAACAAAACCAAGATTTTATTGAAGAGGAAAACGCGATACAATCTTATGGAAAATCATTAGTGTACACTTCTACAGGCAAAAATTACAAGAGAGTCATGATAATACTATACTTATACAGGGAATGGGGAACACACGGCACATCGAGGGAAAACAACTATCTTAACAATCCCCTTATCCTTATCCCACCCCCTATACCTAACTAGGTTAATCTATGAGAGGTCAGAATTCATGCTCACCAATAAAAAGGGTTTGTTAGACTAAAAACAGCAGTTGGGTTCGGGGTTCACTCTTGGTGCTCTCCGGAGCCTGCCGTCATCACGTGGGCTCCGGGTGCTGCAAGATGGTTGTCCAGGTTCGAGTACCCCAAAGTTACAGTCTCTGCTTTGGTACTTTACTTTGCAGGGATGATTCTTCACCGACAGCTTGAGTTTACATGAAGATATTCGCAGGTCAGCTGAGGCTGAAGGCCCGATAATTCGAAGCCTACCCTCAGTTGGCCTTCCCCGGGTGGTCTTCCTCCTCCTCCCCTCATCGCGTCCCGCTTCGCCTGGCCTGAATTGCCTGTGTTCGCCCGACCCGGTGTCGGGGCGAGTCTAGATGGAGTTGAAGAGGGCACGGGCAAAGGCCAGGGGGTAAGTGCGGGACGGGGGAAAGGGTGGCAGCCACAAGGGCGAGGGGCCGAAGGACCGGGGAGCGGCGATACTGACAATAGCCGAGCAGCAGTCTTATTCTTCTTCTTCCAACGACTACCCCTTATTGCTACCTGGGGGCCTTCAATTGTACCTTCATCGAAAAACCTTATCTGCCCGCCAAATCAGGTTAGTTCTTTGTTTTATTTTTGGTGGGCTAGTTAAAATAATGGTAGCAATCTATACTGACGGGTTTTTAGATGGCCGGTAATTGCATCTACCGGCCCGATAATAGACTCGTATTGTCCTGAAAGTCCTTGATGGGCTTGTCCAGCCTCGATGGATGTGTTTAATCTGTTTCCGATTATGTATGCAAACTGTTTGTTGGCTTTAACTGTAGGCCTCATTGAATTCAGATCTGCCTCTGATTCGGCCTAATACATAATTCACAGTTTGTCTGTGTCCCAAATCACAAAGTTCTTTTCACAGGAAACCTGCAGCCTTAGTTTTGATTTACTTCAAACAGCCTGGGTTGCAGAATCCATTTTGGAGACCCGCAGGCTTTCTGCCACGAGGCACGGATGCCATCTTGGGCACCCTTTTTAATTTCAAAGAAATGTCCACGCAGGGTCCCTTTTATCGATAATAACCTTCAGGGAAATGCACAAATTTTGCGAATCTTACATTCCGCCCTGTGATACAAAAACTTGCTTGAAGTATCATATTTTTCCAAAGTGAGCAAAATTTTATTTTTTTTCTGACCCTCCATAGTCAGCCTTCCCCTGTAATTATCTATCTAATATACCCATGACACATGCACTTCCCATTCCGCGAAAATGTAGTGTACATCAGCATACAAAGAGTAAAATTACAGGCTTTACACACACATCCAAGCATGGAGGGGGTCCTACACCCCTGCACCACTTGGTACACATATCTTTATTAAACCACGTCGCAAAAGAAAACAACAAAAGAAAAACCTTTAATTGAAAATAACAAACACAACCACAATTCTTCAGTCGAAAACCGGGAAAAACTTAAACCGGCGTATCTTCCTCCACCTTTACATAATGTTCTTTCCAAAAGCTCTGGTTTCGGAATTCTGACCACCGACCTTTTCCCTTACACTGGATGCAAACTAAATACAGCACTAATCCTCGCTGGCAAACCACGAGAATGTGCAAAGCCAGTCTGATCCACGAAGGGACCTCTATATTATTGAAAAGGTTCCACCAGGGTGGAGTCACAATATCCAATATCTTAGTCCCTATCTCTACTGCTTTCTGCTCGAGAGTGTAGAAGTGTTTCTGTGAAACTATAACGGCTTTTAGAATTTTGGTCAAATGTACAGGGAGAGGGGGAATTTCATAGCCAAAGTGCGCTACGTATTTCTGCAAGTTCGTAAAATTCTCCTTCACAGTGAGGTGAACAGTGGAGGGTTCAGGGATGGGGACAATTCGCTCCTGGGCCACTTGAACTCCTGCCTCGGGTTTAAAACAGAAGCTGCTGTCACGAACCGGACACCAGCTATGCTGTCCATGCTGGTAGTGGGACGCGCCGGTGGTGACACAGTATGTCCCACCCCCTACATATGCCACCTGCGGGGGAACATGGCCTTGTGCCATTGCCTCCATGGTGCAATTTATAGGCTTCGCGTCAGCAGCTCTGAACCCACACTGCGGTCTTGAGAAGGCATTGAAGTGCTGGGGGCACAGGATTATGTGTGCTCCCTGGCTCCGGCACCCTGAGAGGTCAGTACCTGTCATAGCGTGCTCCCACTTAATGATGTAAGGCGGGACCAATGTGAACCAAATGTGTGCACCTCCCTGAATGACTCCAATGTTCTCTACCCTGTATACCGGGGCGGGTTGGGCTGTCCTACCCATGACTGGCATCCTAACTACTACTCCCATGATTGTGTGGTTGGACCGCCCACAATCCACGGGGACTGGGTAGGCTTCAGAGGCTAGCCGGAGTTGGCATGGGCTCAATGTGTTCTCAAAAGGGTGGAGGGCTGCGAGGTGCTTGTTGTTAATCCAGGAGGGGACAAACCTTGTTTTAAATCCTCCAGGTTACTGCGGCACTTGCCCAGTAACCACGCCCCGTATAACACGCACACCTCATTCTGCGCAGCTTGGTCAGGAGCATTTATGTCCTCTCTTATGAGAGCATTTACCGTCTTTGCGTGCTTTTCCAACTCGGCTATGATCTCTTTTAAATGGACCGTCATGGCCTGGTCCTCATGCAACTCCGAGCCCACTACCTTGTTCTCATCCAGTAATATACCTTTTAACTGTGTTTTTAAACCGTTTATCTGGGTCTGCAGCTGTTGATCATCCAAGCTTTTGATGACAGAGGACCCAATGTTAAACGCAGTAAAAACATCATTCCATACACCCCTTCTTTGTCTCCCTGGGTTGCCCAAAAATTCCCGGCGTGTGGTGTAGAGTTTGGTCTTGTCCACGTGGGCAAAATCGAACTCGTAAAATTTCTTGAACATGTCCTTTAATAGGGCCTGGTACAACTGCTCTGTTTCTTTGGGGCACCACTCTGGTAAATGTACCTCCGTGAGATTTAAAATCACGGAGGCTACCGCGTAGTGTACCCCCTGGTACAGCATCAGATCGGTGGGGACGAGTACCAATCCATTCTCTGGTCCCTTGGTGGTGGTGGGGCAATCTTCCCTAGATAACCTCGCCGCCTGCGCCGTGGGCGGGGGCTTACGGGTTACCAGCTCAGTGGCATTGACTGTGATCGGGAAGAATGGGGCTGTGCATGCCTCCAGGCTGGTGTCCCACCTTAACCCCTCCCCGGCGTCTTGCCACTGCCGGTGGAAAACAATGGATATGCCTGCGGGGCAGACCTTCTCTGATCCCCACATGCAGATGTAAATCCCTTGGTCCGGTTCCCACCACTTGTCCCAGCACACACTCTGTCCTCCATGAGTCCCGGTAATTGTCCGATGGGTGTTATTTCCCAGGCGCTCCCATTCGACTTCGGGGTTCCTCATGTCCTTGCTCAACTTACGGAGCCACCACCATCGGTCCAGTGGAATGTGTCCTTTGCATGTTAAACATATTCGCTTTCCAACGGTGACGCTGACCCTCGTGGAAACGACTCGTACTCGGGGGCACAGGAGGGAGGCTTCCCCGTACGCGAATCCGGTTTGGCTGGAGTACTGAGACGAATTGGACCCCAACCATCCTGGCCACCTTCCCTCGTGGAAGTAGACAGCGGTCTCCTCCGCATCCCGTTCGCCACCCCCATCGATCGCCAGGGGCACCTTGTCTCCCGAACACCCATAGATGTGGGAGCCTTAGACGCCGCCCCTCCTCTCCTCGCTCATCCCAATTAGGGCGAATAGGACCACGATCCAGTCCATCCTGAACATCTCTCTACAAAAAGATGTAAAAACATGCAGCCAGGTCCAAAAGAGATTCTCTGGCTTGGTGAGGCATGGTCGGGTCCCGCAACCTCGACCCAAATATATACACTCTCGGCAGATTTCTTTAACTTAAACTAACCATCACCTTAATTAACCTAAGCTAAACACCCAAACTTAAGTTTAATAATCACACCAACTTAAACTTAAACTTACACCATACTATATACATCCGCCGCCCATCTCCGGGCGGCCAGGCTAATCCCTGGTCGGACTGCGGCTCGTCGCTACCCCCGGCGTGACCGCACCGTCCTCCACTGTTGGTCCCTCGCAGCCCGAGGCTGCTGGCTGAGGACCTCTGTCCTTGGACCTCTCCTTGGCTCGAGGGGCGGCCCTTGGGAACTGGAGGGCTGGTGACCATGGCTTTCTTGGCTGGGGCGTCCGTGGGGACTTTCTGGGGGCTTTGGCGGGTGGGGCTTGCTTGGCCACTGGGCCTTTTACCCGAACCGCTGCTCCCCCAGGCTTGACCCCTCCCGAACCTGGGCTGGGGGTAGGTAACTTTTCGCAGCCTGCTGCTGCGAGCTGAGAGTCTCCGCCCCCAGGTCCCATGGCTGGGTTCGGGGCGGGGTTTTCAACCTCAGGTCCCTCCCTCTCTACACCTGGATTAGGGGCGGGGTTTTCGCCCTCAAGTCCCTCCCTCTCATCTGGATCCCAGAAGAGTGGGGGCGTGTCCCAATCGATGGGCTGGATGGCCCCTCCCTTCAGGCAAGCCACAGCGCCTGCCTGTGTGGCCTGTGAACTCACTCGTGCTGCAGGCTGAGGATCTTTATCCTCAGGCCTTACCCCAACTGGCTGTTTTCCCCTTTCAGGTTGAAACAGTTTGCACTGGTTGATATGAAACCATTTCGTACGCCGGGGCATCTTCACGGCATACACCATGGGGCTGGCTTTGTCTACAATACTGTAGGGCCCCATGTACAATGGCTCCAAACTACCCACTCTGGCATAGTTTCTTACCATGACCTGATCTCCTATCTCCCGCTCGTGGTGCTTCCTTGGCTCAAGCAGCAATCGGTTGCTCCGATGCTGCCTTCCCTTGTTCCCGGCCACCTGCTCATGGACCTGCTTCAGGTGCTCAAAAAGGTTTCGGGCAAACTTGTCCCGGCTTACCTCCCTGAGCTGACCCTCCGTGAGCACCGGGGCCAGTACATGGGTGGGGGTCCGCATAACGCTGCCAGTCATCAGCTTGTATGGGGAATACCCAGTGCTTTTAGACTGGCTGGCTCGGATCCCCATCAAAACCAACGGTAGGACTTCGGCCGATTTATGGGGTGAGTCCACCATTTCCTTTCTTAACCTTCCCTTAAGGGTCCGGTTCATACGCTCTACGATCCCCGATGATTGGGGGTTGTGGGCTATGTGCCATTTCCCCTCGATGCCCAGCAGCATCAGGGTGTTCTGCATCACCTGTCCAGTGAAGTGACTCCCTTGGTCGGACTCCACGAATTGTGGCAGACCCCACCTCGAGAACACTTCCCAGACTAGGATCCTGGCAGTACCCAGAGCTGTGGCTATTCTGCAGGGAAAAGCCTCTACCCACTTGATAAACACGTCCACCAGGACTAGGCAGTACTTATAGCCTCCCTGGGCAGGGGCCCGATGTAGTCGACTTGTATCAACAGCCACAGTCCCTCTACCCTCCTGACATGTCCCATGGGGACCTTCCTTCTGCGGGGGTCAGGGTTGTTTTCAGCGCACACGAGACAACCTGCACAGAACTCGCGGACATTGTCCCTGAGTCCCGGCCACCATCCAGCCTGTTCCACCCGTTGCCAGGTAGTTTCAGGCCCGGGGTGTCCCGCTCTTGGACACCCATGGGCCAGTTGCAGGAATTCCCTCCGGTGCTGCTGCGGTATAATCCACTGCCTCCCCCGAAACAACATACCCTCTTTGATGGAGAGAGACGCTGTGCCGTACGGACCTTCTATCTCCTATCCCTTAGTTATGGCGCTGAAGACTGTTTGGAGGGCGGGATCTTGGGCTTGGACCGTCTTGAGGTCCGGCGCTAACGCTACTCCTACATTCCCTTGGGTCCCGTACCTTGAGCAAGGACATGAGGAACCCCGAAGTCGAGTGGGAACGGTTGGGGAACAACACCCACTGGACGATTACAGGGACTCATGGAGGATTAAGCGTGTGTTGGAACAAGTGGTGGGAACCGGACCAAGGGATTTATATCTGTATGTGGGGGTCAGAGAAGGTCTGCCCCACAGGCATATCTATTATTATCCACCGGCGGTGGCAAGACGCCGGGGAGGGGATGAGGTGGGATACCAGCCAGAAGGCGTGTGCAGTCCTATTCTCCCCAATCCCACTCAATGCCACTGAGCTGGTAACCCGCCCCCGTAAGCCCCCACCCACAGTGCAGGCGGCGAGGTTACCCAGGGAAGGTTGCCCCACCGCCACCAAGGGACCAGGGAATGGGTTGGTACTAGTCCCCACCGATCAGATGCTGTACCAGGGGGTACACTACGCGGTAGCCTCCGTGATTTTAAATCTCACCAAGGTACATTTACCGGAGTGGTGCCCCAAAGAAACAGAGCAGCTTTACCAGGCCCTGTTAAAGGACATGTTCAAGAAGTTTTACGAGTTCGATTTTGCCCACGTGGACAAAACCGAACTGTACACCACACACCGAGAGTTTTGGGTGATGCAGGGAGACAAAGGAGAGGTGTATGGAATGATGTTTTTACTGCGTTTAATACTGGGTCCTCTGTCATCAACAGTTTAGATGACATAGAGCTGCAGACCGAGATAAACGGCTTAAAAACACAGTTAAAGAAAATATTACTGGATGAGAACAAGGTAGTGGGCTCGGAGTTATATGAGGACCAGGCCATGACGGTCCATTTAAAGGAAATTATAGCCGAGTTGAACATAAGAACATAAGAACAGAAGAAATAGGAGCAGAAGTAGGCCAATCGGCCCCTCGAGCCTGCTCCACCATTCAATAAGATCATGGCTGATCTGATCCTAACCTCAAATCTTCTATCACTCTGCATCCACCCGAACCCATGTGATCTCCCGGGAGAGGCGAAAAACCAGATAAAGACCCAATGGCCAATTTGGGAGAAAAAAATCTGGGAAATTCCTCTCCGACCCATCTAGGCGATCGAAATTCTTCCAGGAGATCACTCTGTCCCTATATTTTCTACAGTACTTACCTTCTGTAAAGGCGATCTCCACCCCAGCCAGGATCAGGAATAAAACCATCTCCTGAAATCTAACACAGAATTAGAAAAGCACGCAAAGACAGTAAATGCCCTCATAAGGGAGGGCAGAAATGCTTCTGACCAGGCTGCACAGAATGAGGTGTGCGTGTTATACGGGGCGTGGTTACTGGGCGAGGGCCGCAGTAATCTGGAGGATTTAAAACAGGGTTTAGCCCCCTCCTGGATTAGCAACAAGCACCTCGCAGCCCTCCACCCTTTTGAGAATGCATTAAGCCCGTGTCAACTCCGGCTAGCTTCCGAAGCTTATCCAGTCCCCGTGGATTGTGGGCGGTCCAACCACACAATCATGGGAGTAGTAGTTAGAATGCCGGTCATGGGTAGGTCAGCCCAACCCGCACCGATATACATAGAAACATAGAAACATAGAAGATAGGAGCAGGAGTAGGCCATTCGGCCCTTCGAGCCTGCTCCGCCATTCAATGAGATCATGGCTGATCATTCAAATTCAGTACCCGGTCCCTGCCTTCTCCCCATATCCCTTGATCCCTTTAGCCTTAAGAAATATATCCAACTCTTTTTTGAATATATTTAATGAACTGGCCTCCACCGCCCTCTGTGGCAGAGAATTCCACAGGTTCACCACTCTCTGGGTGAAGAAATTCCTCCTCATTTCAGTCCTAAATGGCTTACCCCTTATCCTTAGACTATGACCCCTGGTTCTGGAATCCCCGGCCATCATAAACATCCTTCCTGCATTGGAGTCATTCAAGGGGGTGCACACATTCGTTTCACAGTGGTCCCGCCTTACGTCATAAAGTGGGAGCACGCTATGACAGGTACTGACCTCTCAGGGTGCCGGAGTCGGGGAGCACACATAATCCTGTGTCCCCAGCACTTGAATGCCCATTCAAAACCGTAGTGTGGGTTCAGAGCTGCTGACGCGAAGCCTATAAATTGTACCATTGGGGCAATGGCACAAGGCAATGTTCCCCCGCAGGTAGCATATATAGGAGGTGGGACATATTGTGTCACCACCGGCACGTCCCGCTACCAGCATGGACAGCATAGCTGGTGTCCGGTTAGTGACAGCAGCTTCTGTTTTAAACCCGAGGCAGGAGTTCAAGTGGCCCAGGAGCGAATTGTCCCCATCCCTGAACCCTCCACTGTTCACCTCACTGTGAAGGAGAATTTTACGAATTTGCAGAAGTACGTAGCGCACTTTGGCTACGAAATTCCCCCTCTCCCTGAACACCTTACCAAAATACTCAAAGCTGTTATAGTTTCGCAGAAACATTTTTACACTCTAGAGCAGAAAACAGTAGAGATAGGGACTAAGATATTGGATACTGTGATTCCACCCTGGTGGGACATTTTCAATAACATAGAGGTCCCTTCGTGGATCCGACTGGCTTCCCACATTCTCGTGGTTTTTCAGGTAGGGATAGTGTTGTATTTAGTTTGCATTCAATGTAAGGGAAAAGGTCAGTTGTTAGAATTCTGTAACCAGAGGATCTGGAAGGAACATTATGTAAAGGTGGAGGGAGATATCCCTGTATTTTGATTAAAGACTGTTGTTTTTTTTGTGTTTGTTATTTTTAAATAAAGGTTTTTTCTGTTGCTTTTTTTTGCGATGCGTTTAATAAAGATGTGTGTGTACCAAGTGGTACAGGGGTGTTGGACCCCCTCCATGCTTGGATGTGTGTAAAGTCTGTAATTTTATCCTAGATATGCTTATGTACACTACATTTTCGCGGAATGGGACGTGCATGTGTCGTAGGTGTATTGGTTAGGTAATTACAGGGGAAGGTTGACTATGGGGGTCAGAAAAATTTTGCTCACCTTGTAAGAATGATACTTCAAGCAAGTTTTAGTATCACAGGGGGGAGTGTAAGATTTGCAACATTTCTACATTTCCCCAAAGGTTATTATTAATAAAAAGGGACCCTGCATGGACATTTTAAATCAAAAAGGGTACCCAAGATGGCGTCCATGCCTCATGGCAGAAAGCCTGTGAGATTTTAAAAACTTGGACTCTGCGGCACAGGCAGCTCGTGGAGAAATCAAAACCAAAGCTGCAGTTTCTGTGAAGAGAGACTTTGCATTTTGAAAACCAGACAGGACTTTGAATTATGCATTCGGCCAAATCGGAGACAGATCAAAACCCAGTTAGGCCTATAGTTAAGGCCATCAAGCAGTTTGCATAGATAATCGGGAACAGCTTAAGGAAGCCATCGAGGCTGGACAGGCCCATTAAGATGTATTAATAACAAAACAAGTCAATTATCACGCCAGTAGATGCGATTACCGGCCATCTAAAAACAGTTAGTGTAGATTGCTACCACTATTTAAAATAGCCCGCCAAGATTAAGACAAAGAACTAACCGGATTTGGCGCGCAGATAAGGGCCATCCGAAGGAGTATAACTGAAGGCCCCGGGTAGCAATCTCTCTCTCTGGCTCGGGCTCTCTTCTTCTTCTTGCCCCTCGCCCTCGTGGCTGCTGCTCTTCCCCCATCCCGCACTTACCCCCTGGCCTCTGCCCTTGCCTTTCCCCATTCCATCAGGAACGCTCAGTATCGCACCAGGCGGACACGGACAAACCAGTCCTGGTGAGGCGGGACGCGACGAGGTGAGGAGGCGAGACAAATTAGGCGAGACAAAGTGGGAAGACAAATTGGGAAGACGATTGAAGACAAGATTCGAATAAATGGGCCTTCAATTCAGCTAACCTGTGACTATCTTCATGCAAACTCCAACTGCCGACCGAGGAAGAGGAACCATCATCCCTGCGAGGTATAGTACCCAAGCAGAGTCGTTAACTTTGGGGTATTCGTACCTGGACAACGCCCTTGCAGCACCCGGAGACCATGTGACAATGGTAGGCTCCAGAGAGCACAAAGAACGAACCCCAAGCTTCACCGCTGTTTGAATCCAGCAGATCTTTGATTGGTGAGCATAAATTCTGGCCCCTCATAGCTTAATCTAGTTAGGTATAGGGGGTGGGATAAGGATAAGGGGATTGTTAAGATAGTTGTTTTCCCTCGATGTGCCGTGTGTTCCCCATTCCCTGTACAAGTATAGTTATTTGTATTTGCCTGTAATTTTATACTAGTAACTTCTCGTAAGACTGTGTTATTTTTCTGTTTAATAAAATCTTGAGTTTGCTTACATCCAAGCCATCTGTCTACTCGAGTCTTTTCTGTAACGCCGCCTGTACCTAAGTCCGTGTCTAGAACCCAGGGGCGTGGGAGCGATTCGAACCGCTCACAAACATTCAGGGGCATAACTGACTGGGCACATGCGCCAAACACCACCACACACCACCCCCTACACCACTCATAACTAAAATCTTACATAAAGGGTTTTTCTCCCAAGTTTATGTAACTCTAATATATTCTGGGTTGTGATCATATTTAAACGTCATTGGGTTTTGTACATTAGGGGCTGGATTTTCATTGAGGAGTTGGGTAGGAGGCGGGACCACAACTTTCGGGGTTGTAGTCCCGCCTCCATCGAGTTCTAGCTAACCCACGCGATTTTGACTTGATTGACCATGTTGAGCCGGCCCAGCGGGCTCAGCAGGCCAGTTAAGAGCCACCCTGCAACAGGTGACATCACAGATTGAAATTTTATCTGTCAAGACCTTTTGACAGATGAAATATCAGCGTTCGACAGCTGTTTGAAGCTGTCAAACACTGACAATCTGTACTCCAAGTTAATTCCTTCCTCTCAGGATGAATTAGACATCTGCCTGGAACAGAAAGCTGAATGTTGCAATTTTTGACAGCTCGCAGCCATTCTGCTTTCTGGGCTGGTGAGATGAGGGACTCCCGAGACCTGAAGGAAGGAAGGCTGTAAAGATAAGTAAAGGTATGTAAAACTTATTTAAACACTTTACACACACCAAACACACTTACCTTTGCACTCATGCACCCATCACACACCTGACCCCTCCAAGCCCTTCATCCCGACGGTCTGCCTCCTCTAACTTGGCGTGGTTTGGAGCCGTCAGGAATCCCACACTTCAACATTAAAAATAGGGATTAGGCTAAAAACTGCCTGTTAACAGGTAGTTGATTGGCACTATTCCCCTTCCCGCCTCGGGGCGGCGGGTCCCAATGCGGGGCGGGTACCCACCTCCTTTGAAACTGGTATGTGTAATGTATATACTTTTAAGGGGGGAACTATCTTTAAAAGCTCATGTATACTGCAGTACCGGCAGTGACCACACCTGTATATAGCCCTGAGTAGTAATCTGTACAGATCAGTTCCAGTGTGAGCCACGTTGAGTAAACACCTGTTGGACCGTTCTCCTGCAGTCTGTGTCTTATTATACACGGACACAACATTGGCAACAAGGCAAGTTCGAACCTACCTGCAACTCTGCATCACCTCCCGGGGATTCGTTCCTGGAGATCAGTGGATTGGAGGTCAAGGCCAGAGACTCGGGCGTCGACCACGGGCAACCGCCCAGTCATCCAGCAGAGACTCGAGAATTGCGGGGGAGGCTGTCGAGAACCAGGCTTGGCTTTCCAGTCGAGGTGGTCCAGCGAAACGGGCTGGCAACAGATAGTGCACAGACCCTTCCCGGACAGCGGCGGGCTAGAGCCTGACCGAGCGGCACAGCAAAGGGCCGAGCAGTGTTGATGGGGGAGAGAGTGAGAGGGCAGAGTGCACAGGCCGCAGCTGGTGTTCAGGGGCCGAGCAGCGTCGAAGAGAGGGAGAGAGAGATGCACAGAAACCCGTGAGGCGCCGCCATTGCCACGAGAACCGCCGAGAGCGGCGTTGGCAGCAGCGCAGGAGAAGTGCATGAAACCTACAGGGCGCCACCATTGCCATGAGAACCGCCAGGAGCGGCGTTGGCAGCAGCGGGGGAGGAAGGAAAGCGCGGGAGACGCCATTTTTAGCCATTGGGAGATGCCATTTTAAACCACACCCAAAATGCCGAAGAGTGGCAGTATCACCGCATTTGACAATGAAGTCAAAGATTGGACTACATATGTCGAACGAATAGAGGTATACTGCAAGGCAAATGAGGTGTCAGATGACAAGAAAGCGTCGGTATTGTTAAATTTAATGGGTGCAAAGACGTATGGTTTATTACGAAATCTAGTAACCCCAACGAAACCAATGGAAAAGAGTTTTGAAGACATAGTAACGATACTACAGGAACATTTAAACCCCACACCGCTGCTGATAGCAGAAAGATTCAAGTTTCACAAATGGAACCAGCATAAGGATGAAAGCAATGCTGATTATTTAACAGAACTGCGCAAACTATCGAAACACTGCCAGTTGGAGCAGAACTGGCAGATACCTTAAGGGACAAGTTTGTGTGTGGGCTTCAAAGTGAAGGAACCCAGAAACGGCTTTTATCTGAAAAGGACCTTATGCTGGAAAAGGCTTTCAGCATTGCGGTATCATATGAAGCAGCAGCACGGGGTGCTGCAGAGATACAACAGAGACCGCAAGAATACGGCACAAACAAAATGTCATATGGAACAGAGAAGTGCTATCGCTGCGGCAGAACAACACACGACCAGAATGATTGCTGGTTCAAAGACAAAGTGTGCAGACAGTGTGGAAAAGTAGGACACATAGCACGAGTCTGCAGGTCGGGAAAGAAAACCAGCAATAAGAAACCTACCAAAGAAAAGTACAAGAAGGTACATAAGATGACGGAGAATAGTTCAGACGAACAAAAGAGTGATAACGACTCCGAAAGCACGGAACTGAGTTGTCTGAAACTACATAATGTGATCACAACGGAGGATCACCGAACCATTTGGGTCACTCTCAAGATAGCAGGAGACCAGGTAAAGATGGAATTGGACACAGGATCAGCCCTAACAGTCATAAACTGACGGGACTATGAGCGGCTATTCTCACACATACCCTTGAGAGACACAAAAATTATTTTGAAGACGTACACGGGGCAAAAAGTCTACCCCAAAGGAAAAATAAGGGTGACCGTTATATATAACGGTAAGGAAACACCAAAACTAGACCTGTATGTAGTGCATGATGGAGGACCACCATTACTGGGACGTGAATGGATCCGGAAAATACAACTGGATTGGCATTCCATACAGCCACTGACTGTGGCTGACAAAAAGGATGACGACATCACACCTGGGTGACTGTCAAAGATCCTAACTGACGTGAAAGAAGTGTTCCAGCAAGGACTCGGAACACTAAAAGGCATGACAACGATGATTAAAATTGAAGAAAACGCAAGCCCAAAATTTTTTAAGGCCAGACCGGTACCTTATGCGATCTGCCCAGCTGTCGAAGCAGAGCTGGAGAGTCTGGAACATTCAGGTGTACTGTCCAAGGTAGACTGGAGCGAGTGGGCTACACCCATCGTCCCTGTGATGAAAAAGTCGTTGAGCAGCACGCCTAGGGAACCAAGGAAGGTTCGCATCTGTGGGGACTTTAAGGTAACAGTAAACCCGGTCCTTCACACCGTACAATATCCACTTCCGTGGATTGAAGATATTTTTGCCTCGCTATCTGGAGGGAAACGCTTCACTAAGATTGATCTGGCCCAGGCGTATCTGCAAATGGAGGTAGAAGAAGCATCAAAAAAATACCTCACAATCAACACCCATAAAGGTCTCTACCAATAGAACCGGCTGGTATTCGGGGTAGCATCAGCTCCAGCTATTTGGCAGAGGGCAATGGAACAAGTCCTGCAAGGGATCCCAGGGACCCAGTGTTATTTGGACGACATCCTGGTCACAGGCGAAAATGAAAGTGATCACCTTGCCAACCTGGAGCAGGTGCTCACTAGATTGCAGGACTATGGGCTCCGAGCTAACCACCCCAAATGCGAGTTTTTTAGAAAACAGATCTCGTATTGTGGCCACGTTATCGATAAAGAGGGGTTACATAAGTCCCCAGAGAAGATTGAGGCAGTAGTCAAGGCTCCAGCACCGGAAAATGTGTCACAACTGTGGTCGTTCCTCGGGCTGGTAAACTACTACCATAAGTTCTTGCCAAATTTGTCTACAATACTACACCCACTGAACACCCTACTGCAAACTGGGGTGCCATGGAAGTGGAGTGACGAATGTAGATGAGCTTTCCAGAAGAGCAAAACACTAATCACATCGAAAGAGGTATTGGCCCATTACAACCCAGCATTACCAATTCGGTTGGCATGTGATGCGTCACCCTACGGCATTAGAGCGGTGCTGTTGCACAAATTCTCGGACGGCTCAGAGAGGCCAATAGCCTTTGCGTCACGATCACTAACCTCAGCCGAGCGTAACTACGCCCAGATTGACAGGGAGGCCCTCAGCCTAGTGTGGGGAGTGAAAAAGTTCAATCACTATCTGCACGGGCAGAAATTCACCTTGCTGACTGATCACCAGCCTCTTGTCTCCATTTTTAATCCAAAGAAGGGCGTTCCGGTGATGACTGCGCAATGACTACAAAGATGGTCACTTTTTCTAGGGGCGCACCACTATGAGATTGAATATAAGGTCACGAAACAGCATGGAAATGCTGATGGGCTATCACGCCTGCCACTGCCTACTGCAGAGGAAGCACCAGCAGCAGGTCCTGTCGAAATATTCCATTCGACTATAGTTGAATACCTACCAGTAACTAACGCTTGTATCGAAAAGGAAACCCGAAATGACCCGACACTGTCTCGGGTATATGATTTGACGGTGAAGGGATGGCCAGCACATGGCGACTCACTGTTGCCAGCATTCTCGACAAGGAGAGAACAGCTGTCAGTGTGCCAGGGGACTTGGATGTTTGGATCCCGAGTGGTAATTCCACCCAAGTTAAGGGATAGAGTGCTCAATGAGCTTCATGAGGGTCATCTGGGAGGGGTAAAAATGAAAAGCCTAGCCAGGGCTTATGTGTGGTGGCCGGGAATCGATAAACAAATCGAGGACCTGACCAAGGGCTGCTCAGGATGCCAGAAAGTCCAAAATGCACCACCACAGGCCCCTCTACACCCATGGGAGTGGCCCTCATCTCCATGGCAACGGGTGCATATTGATTTTGCTGGTCCATTCATGGACTCAATATTTTTAATAGCCGTGGATGCGCACTCGGAATGGCCTGAGGTCATCAAAATGTCCTCCACCACCACGGAGAAAACTATTGCAGTCCTACGGACCATTTTTGCCAGGAATGGCTTGCCAGAACAGATTTGCTCCGACAACGGACCACAGTTTGTGTCCGAAGAGTTCCGGAGGTTCTTGAAAAGGAATGGGGTAAGGCATTACACATCCACCCCATATCATCCAGCCACAAATGGATTGGCTGAGAGGTTCGTACAAACCTTTAAGAAGGCAATAAAGGCTATGTACAATGACAACATTCCACTGCAGCACAAGGTGGACAATTTCCTGTTCGCCTACCGGAATGCGACACATGCAGTCACCAACCAGGCCCCAGCCATGATGTTCTTTAACCGAAGGTCAAGATCTCGCCTGGATTTGCTCAGACCAAACGTACGAAGAGATATTGAGAGTAAGCAATTCCAGCACATCCATGAGAAGCCAACAAGGAGCTTCAATGTAGGGCAACCAGTCTTGGCCCGCGACTACCGAACAGAAAAATGGCAGCCAGGGACCAGCGGGAGCAGCGAGGAGGAGCTCGGGAGAAAACCCGGCGACCAGCGAGGCCCGAGACCAGTCGGGAGCAGTGATTCAGAGCTGGTATAAAAACCGGAGAGAGGCGAGGCCCGAGACCAGTCGGGACCAGCGGGAGCAGCGAGGAGGAGCTCGGGAGAAAACCCGGCGACCAGCGAGGCCCGAGACCAGTCGGGAGCAGTGATTCAGAGCCGGTATAAAAACCGGAGAGAGGCGAGGCCCGAGACCAGTCGGGACCAGCGGGAGCAGCGAGGAGGAGCTCGGGAGAAAACCCGGCGACCAGCGAGGCCCGAGACCAGTCGGGAGCAGTGATTCAGAGCTGGTATAAAAACCGGAGAGAGGCGAGGCCCGAGACCAGTCGGGACCAGCGGGAGCAGCGAGGAGGAGCTCGGGAGAAAACCCGGCGACCAGCGAGGCCCGAGACCAGTCGGGAGCAGTGATTCAGAGCCGGTATAAAAACCGGAGAGAGGCGAGGCCCGAGACCAGTCGGGACCAGCGGGAGCAGCGAGGAGGAGCTCGGGAGAAAACCCGGCGACCAGCGAGGCCCGAGACCAGTCGGGAGCAGTGATTCAGAGCTGGTATAAAAACCGGAGAGAGGCGAGGCCCGAGACCACAGCTGGGGCAGTCGGGAGAGCAGGAGGCCAGTAACTGGTGAGTTTAAAAGCTCACCTTTCGCGGGCTTTTTCTTTCACAGCTGGTGCAGTCGGGAGAGCAGGAGGCCAGTAATTCTTATATAGGTGGAGCTGTTGCTAAACCCGAAACACTAATGTGTAGTGTCTCCCACCCTTCCACCTCCTCTAACCTTTTAGGGGTTAGGGGAAGTTGAAAAGGTAGGTTCAATTTATTTTATTTCAGGAGCCTAACCTAGGTGGAGAAGGTTCCAGGACAGGAGGCGGCAGTGAAAATACAACACCAGAAAACAGGTAGGTGACTGGTTGGTGAGTACTTTCACAAACTTATTCTAAGTAGAATTCAATAATTAAGCTAAATCATAGTAAATAAAAGGGTATTGTAAGGGTTAAGTCATGGAAGGGCAGCTCGGACCCGTGTCATGCTTCTCCTGTGCCATGTGGGAAATCAGGGACACTGTCCCTGACAACTATGTGTGCAGGAAGTGTGTCCAGCTGCAGCTCCTAGCGGACCGCATGGCGGCGCTGGAGCTGCGAATGGACTCACTCTGGAGCATACGCGATGCTGAGGATGTTGTGGATAGCACATTCAGTGAGTTGGTCACACCGCAGGTAAAGGCTAGCTCAGACAGTAAATGGGTGACCAAAAGGCAGGGTAAAGGCAGGAAGGTAGTGCAGGAGTCACCTGCGGTCATCTCCCTCCAAAACAGGTTTACCGTTTTGGGTACTGTTGGGGGAGATGACTTATCAGGGGAAGGCACCAGCAGCCAGGTTCAGGGCACCATGACTGGCTCTGCTGCACAGAAGGGCGGGAAAAAGAGGGATAGGGCTATAGTGATAGGGGATTCAATTGTAAGGGGGATAGATAGGAGTTTCTGTGGCCGAGACCGAGACTCCAAGATGGTATGTTGCCTCCCTGGTGCAAGGGTCAAGGATGTCTCGGAGCGGGTGCAGAGCATTCTGAAGGGGGAGGGGGATCAGCCAGTTGTCGTGGTACATGTAGGTACCAACGATGTAGGTAAAAAGAGGGAGGAGGTCCTACAAGCTGAATTTAGGGAGTTAGGAGCTAAATTGAAAAGTAGGACCTCAAAGGTAGTAATCTCTGGATTGCTACCAGTGCCACGAGCTAATAAGTTTAGAGAGAGTAAGATAGATAAGCTAAATACGTGGCTTGAGCAGTGGTGCAAGGGAGAGGGATTTAAATTCTTGAGGCATTGGAACCAGTTCTTGGGGAGGAGTGACCTGTACCAAGGGGACGGTCTACACCTGAACTGTGAGGGAGCCGATGTCCTCGGGGTAATATTTTCTAGGGCGGTTCGGGAGGATTTAAACTAATTTGGCAGGGGGATGGGAACCTAGATAGTGGAAAAGAGGGAAGTCATATGAAGTCAGAAATAAATGGTAGAAAGGTGAGAAGCAATAAGCAAAGGAGAGAAACACAAAGGGCCAAACTAATTCATAATGAGAGTGTGAAAAAAGCAAGCCTGAAGGCTTTGTATCTTAATGCTAGAAGCATTAGGAACAAGGTGGATGAATTAGTTGTGGAAATAGAGGTAAACAAGTATGATTTGATTGGGATTACAGAAACGTGGCTGCAGGGTGGGCAAGGCTGGGAACTTAACATCCAGGGATATACAATATTTAGGAAGGATCGGCAAAAAGGTAGGGGAGGTGGGGTAGCATTGCTGGTAAAGGAGGGGATTAATGCAATGGAAAGGAAGGATATTAACTCGGATGAAACGGAATCTGTATGGGTAGAAATGAGAAATAGCAAGGGGAGGAAAACGTTAGTGGGTGTGATATATAGGCCTCCAAATAGTAATATGGAGGTGAGGGAAGGCATAAAAAGGGAAATTAGAGAAGCGTGCGATAAGAGCACAGCTGTCATCATGGGTGACTTTAATTTACATATTGATTGGACTACCCAAATTAGTAAAAATTCTGAGGAGGAGGAATTCCTGGAATGTTTTCGGGACGGTTATCTGGACCAATATGTCGAGGAGCCGACTCGAGATCAGGCCATTTTAGACTGGGTATTGTGCAATGAGAAGGGACTTATCAACAATCTTCTTGTACGAGGCCCCTTGGGTCAGAGCGATCATAATATGATCGAGCTCTCAGTCGAGATGGAGAGTGAGGAAATTGAATCAGAGACTAAGGTCCAGAACTTAAATAAAGGGAATTACGAGGGTATGAGACGGGAATTGGGTAAGATTGATTGGGTGGTGTTTCTGGGGGGATTGACAGTGGATAGACAATGGCAAGCATTCAAAGATAGAATGGAAGAATTCCAGAACATGTTTATACCGGTTTGGCATAAAAATAAACCTAAAAAGGTGGCTCAACCGTGGATAACGAGGGAAATTAGGGACAGCATAAAATCAAAAAAAAGGGCATATCAACTGGCAAAAAAAAGCACCAGACCGGAAGATTGGGGGCAGTACAGGATACAGCAAAAGAGGACAAAGGGATTAATCAGGAAGGGGAAAATAGAATACGAAAGTAAACTTGCAGCAAACATAAAGACAGACTGCAAAAGCTTTTATCGGTATATCAGGAGGAAAAGACTGGTAAAATCCCAAGTCGGTCCCTTGCAGTCCGATTCGGGAGAATATATAATGGAGAATAAGGAAATGGCAGACCAATTAAACTCATACTTTGGTTCTGTATTCACAAAGGAGGACACAAATAACCTCCCAGGAATATCGACAAACATAGGGACTAATGAGAGGGAGGAGCTGACAGAAATTAGTATCTCTAGGGATATGGTGTTGGGTAAGTTGAGGGGACTGAAGGCCGACAAATCCCCGGGGCCTGATAAACTACATCCTAGGGTACTTAAGGAGGTGGCCCTGGAGATAGCAGATGCTCTAAGGATCATCTTCCGGAACTCCATTGACTCGGGAACAGTACCCGTGGATTGGAGGGTAGCTAATGTTACCCCAATATTTAAAAAGGGGGGTAGAGAGAAAGCAGGGAATTATAGACCAGTAAGCCTTACATCAGTTGTGGGCAAAATGCTAGAGTCCATTATTAAGGATAAAATAGCGGAGCACTTGACAAATGGGGAAAGGATCGGACAGAGTCAACATGGATTTACAAAGGGTAAATCGTGTTTGACTAATCTGCTGGAATTTTTTGAGGAAGTAACTGGTAAAATAGATGGGGGAGAGCCAGTGGATGTGGTGTACCTTGACTTCCAGAAAGCCTTCGATAAGGTTCCACACAAAAGATTATCATGCAAAATTAAGGCTCATGGGATTGGGGGCAAAGTATTAACGTGGATAGAGAACTGGCTGGCGGATAGAAAACAGAGAGTTGGAATAAACGGCTCGTTTTCGGAGTGGCAGGCAGTGACCAGCGGGGTGCCGCAAGGATCTGTCCTGGGACCCCAGCTGTTCACAATATATATAAATGATCTGGATCAGGGAATTGGATGCAATATTTCCAAATTCGCTGACGACACTAAACTAGGAGGAGGGGTGGGCTCTGATGAGGATGTCAGGAGGCTACAGTGCGATTTGGACAGGTTGGGGGAATGGGCGGATACGTGGCAGATGCACTATAATGTGGATAAATGCGAGGTTATCCACTTTGGGGGTAAAAACAGGAGGGTAGATTATTATCTAAATGGCAATAGATTGGGAGATGGGGAAGTGCAGAGGGACCTGGGTGTTCTTGTGCACCAGTCACTGAAGGAGAGCATGCAGGTGCAACAGGCGATTAAGAAGGCAAATGGTATGTTGGCCTTCATATCAAGGGGGTTCGAGTATAGGAATAGGGATACCTTACTACAGCTGTACAAGGTGCTGGTGAGACCGCATCTGGAGTATTGTGTACAGTTTTGGTCGCCCCATCTGCGGAAGGATGTTCTTGCCATGGAAAGAGTGCAGCGGCGATTCACCAGGCTGATACCTGGAATGGCGGGAATGACCTACGAGGAGAGATTGAATAGTTTGGGCTTGTACTCACTGGAGTTTAGAAGATTGAGAGGGGATCTCATCGAAACATATAAAATTATGGCAGGCCTGGACAGGCTGAATTCAGAGAGAATGTTTCCAATGGCAGGGGAGCACAGAACCAGGGGCCACAGTCTAAAAATAGCGGGCAAATCATTTAAAACAGAGATGAGGAAGAATTTCTTCACTCAAAGAGTGGTGAGCCTGTGGAATTCCCTGCCACAGAGGGCTGTGAAGGCTAATTCAATAAATATTTTCAAGAGAGAATTGGATATATTTCTGAAGGCTAAGGGGATTAAGGGTTACGGAGAAAAGGCGGGGACGGGGTACTGAACTGGTAAGATCAGCTAAGATCTCAGACGAAGATCAGCCATGATCTCATTGAATGGCGGAGCAGGCTCGAAGGGCCGAATGACCTACTCCTGTTCCTATCTCTATGTTACGGGGATAGGGCTTGTGTGGGATGGCTGTCGGTGTAGGGACCGGGTGCTAGGGTTTGGATGATCAGCCATGATCTCGTTGAATGGCGGAGCAGGCTCGAAGGGCCGAATGGCCTACTCCTGCTCCTATCTTCTATGTTTCTATGTTTCTATATGCACACGGCAGGGCCCACTAATGTACACAGTGGACGTTGGGGAGAGCATCATGAGACGCCATGCTGACCAGATCCTAGAGTCACAGGAACAAGTCAACCCCATGCCTCGCCCATACGTACCTGGTGATGAACCCGACGTACAGGTCACATCTACCCCAGAAACAGTAGCATCGGAAGCTGATGAACCAACCGACGACAGGGGGCCAGAATCGCCTCCGCACCAAGAGCAAGACACTTGGGAAAGGCACTATCCAGAAAGGATCAGGAAGCCTCCCCAAAGACTGAATATATAAATAGACTATTTTCAGCTAATGTTGCATGTTAAAAGTGTTCATTGTAATTAGTTTGATATTTTAATTGTTAAATGAGTGTTATGGTACTGTTAATCTAAAAGGAGAGGAATTGTAATGTATATACCTTTAAGGGGGAACTATCTTTTACAGCTCATGTATACTGCAGTACCGGCAGTGACCACACCTGTATATAGCCCTGAGTAGTAATCTGTACAGATCAGTTCCAGTGTGAGCCACGTTGAGTAAACACCTGTTGTACCGTTCTCCTGCAGTCTGTGTCTTATTATACACGGACACAACAGTATGGAGGTGGGTTGGGTGCGGGGTGGGGTTGGGACCCCCGATTTTGGGATTTTAACCCCCGCACGCCTCCAATCCCACCTCCATGGCCCAATGAAAATCCTACCCTAGGTGTTTCAGGTAGCAGGTGTAGAATAGTAAGCATATCAGTACTGCGAGTTGGGTTATGACCAGTACATGGGAAATTATCCTAATCCAAGGAGGAATTTCCATGTTTGTCCCTATGTCCCACCAGTGTGTTTGATCTCCGATACCTGAAATTTCCTTGGCTATGGCTTTCTTCCTTTGCACCAGTGTATAATAATGGTGTTGGGAGGTGCTCACTTGATTTATTAATTTGGTTAAGGCTTCAGGTAGCTCAGGGATATCATATCCGAATTTAGTGACATAATCTTCTAGATTTATATTTAAATCATCTTCTGCTTGTAGTACCTGTTGATCATGTGAGGCTATTGCAAGGAGAATTCTTCCTCCTATTACTGTAGTCTTTGTGGGTGTGATACAGTTGGTCCCTGGGGTTATTCAACATTCAAGTGTACCGTGATTAAAAGAGTTTTCTAAAGTGGTAAAACAATACCTCCCTTCTCATATGTAGGCTGTTCTAGTTCTTACATCTGAGGGGCCTGTCACTTCCATAGTACAGTTTAACCTTTCTTCATTCCAAACGTATCCACAGGTGTCCTTTGAATGATCGTACAAACTGTATGGGCAAACAAGGTCATCCTCATTTGTACTACATCCTTGTAGGTTTGGTTCAATCCATGTTAGTTTTTCTAACTGTACTAACCATTATGGTGCCATGAGAAATTGATTAATAATATTTCCTTTTACTACTCCTATATTCTCTATTCTAAGTGGGGGGTTGGGCCTGGTTCGATTCATTAGATTAGGAATTTGTAGTATTAGTCCCATCAACCTTTGATTCCCTACCTCGTGGCATTTGTGTTTGACGGGGTGAATCCTAATCAAAATTCTGATCTTACATAGTTCTGCATCATCGTAATAACTGGATAGCCCTGATAAGTGTTTATTAGTGACCCAATTGGGGAGACGTCCCTTATTGATGGTCTGAAGGTTTTCCCTAGTTTGCTCAATCAGCCAATTCCTGTACATAACACATACGTCATTATGGGCTGCTTGATCAGAGGCATTTCTGTTTTCTCTAATCAGATCATTAATTCTTTTGGCATGATCCTCTATCTCATGTATGATGTCCCGCAGGTGTATGGTCATTACCTGATCCTCCTTTAGCTCCTTGCTTTCTATGCTGTTTTCCTTACTAAGTATCTCCTTCAATTTCTCCCTTACCGTTTGTAATTGTCTCTGTAAATCAGCGGAGTCCCTTGAGTTAACTACTGAGGTTACTGTGTTGAAACCCATGAGCCCATCATTTATCAATCCTCTTCTCCATCTACTCTTTCCCTGGCTTTCCTCTTGAGTGGTACTAAGCTCGTGGCAGAAAGCCCCTTCTGTTTTCTCTATGCTCGTCGACAAAGTCGCCTTTTCCCAGTATTGGCTAAAAACCTGCTGCAGCATTCTTTGAGTTAATTGCGCTGTTTTGTCAGGGCACCACTTTGGTAGTGTTAGGTCAGTTAAATTGAGGATAACAGGGACCACTTCTGGTATTACTTGATGATACATTGCTTTAGAGGTAGGGATAATTACAAGACCATTTCCAGGTCCCAGTTTTAAATGGGAACATTGTTTCTCGAGTACTCCATCCTGGGGTACTGAATGGTTTGTTTTCTCATAGGGTGTGAGCCTAACGCTATCGAAATACCCACTCTCCCTTACACATCCAGTTATTGCATTTTTGAATTCTACTATGCTGCTATCCTCATTCTCAGGGTCCCTATAATTTCCCCAATGTTTAAAGGTTGTCATAAAGGGTTCATTCCCTGCTGAGGTAATCTTTATATTACCTTTGGGGATAGGAGGCCAATCATCACCCTGATTTTTAAGGTCCTAGATAATATTTGACCCAAAACAAAAGTACTGGCCGGTGTCTTTCTTCCACCACCGAGGCCAGCATAATTGTACGTATTCCTTGCTCTCTGAAGCTACTGGGCCCTGGTTTGACTCTTGTACCTGTTCCCAGATTCCATTATTTTTCTTCAGGAATTTCTGCCACTTATCCCACACCTGATACACACACTATATCCTTCTTTTATTTCCCAACTATACACATTTTTTTGTAATGTACCACAAACCGTCACATATGTTGTTGTTACATTATCTTTTGTACGCTTTCTGATCCAAACCAGAACATTCCCCCAAATGTCTCAGATGAGCCACTATGGTTCTTTGATTGTTTATGTCTGCCAACAATTTGAGGTTCCGTTCCATAAATGGGGAGTGGGGCGCATTCACCTCCTTGATCCGGTGTACAGATGTTGATGGTAACGTCAAAAGTTTTTGTTACCTCCGTAGAGCTCACTGCACAGCCAATCATCAATATCAGTATACAGAGCCACATCTTTAACCTGTGGGTAGACCAAAATGTAACATCTTAATTCTTAACAGTTTTCATCTGATTGATATGGAACCATTTTAGTTTAGGTTCTCCCTTTGGACCATATGGCACATTCAGTAGATACACAGCTGGATTTAATTTATCTACTATGGTATGAGGACCCCTCCATTTTACCTCGAATTAGTGTTTTTTTGGAGAGAAATGTTGTAACATTATCTGGTCCCCAACCTCATACTCAAATGGTTTTACCCTCTTATCATAATATCATTTGATTTGTTCACGCGATTTGCCTGTGTTAATAGCCACCAGCCTGTTCACCTCATCCATATGATCTATCAAGGTTTGTAACCATTTTTGGCTACAGGGTTGTAACTTTAATGGTGTGTTATTCCCCAATGTTACGTGTCCTGGTATCTGCATTTGTCTCCCAGTCATAGCCTCATATGGACTTACCCTCATAGTCCCGTGTGGGGTAGAACGTATTGCCATCAAACATAAGGGCAACATGTTAGTCCAATGAGTGGGGTGTTCTGTACACAGCTTCCACAGCATTGTTTTTAGAGTTCGATTCCCCTCTCCACAATCCCTGATGATTGTGGATGGTCCGCAATGTGCAATTTATGTTTTATTCGTAACATTTCTTGTAGGGTTGTGAAAACTGCCCCCCGTGAAGTGTGGACCCTGATCATTATCCACTTGTGGTAACCCCCACCTACAGAACACCTCACTCAGGAGAATTTGAGCAGCAGTGCGCACTTTATTGTTTCTTGTGGGAAACACCTTGATCCATTTAGTGAACTGATCAATTACCACGAGTGCGGACTCGTAGTTACCCTTAGAGTTTGTTAGCGGGCCAATAAAGTCAATCTGTAGGTGTGTTCATGGTCCCTCGGGAGAGGGCTGTGACCTAAGCAAGGCATGATTAGAACATGAAGGAGGGTTTGTTTGTAGGCATGGCAGGCAGCGATTAACATATTGTTCCACATGCTGCTCCATTTCAGGCCACCAGCAAATGGGTAATTGCTTTTGTAGTGTAGTGGCCACTGAGTAATGTCCCGCCGTCAAGTGAGAATGGAAGAGGGCCAGAATTTCTTCCTTCATCTGAGGAGGAACACAAACTATTAAGTCTCCCTCTTTATTTTTAACCATTAGCAGGGGAGGGTTTTTATCCACACCATGTTGTACTACAGTTGAGTCTGCCCATGGGGTGGGTGCTGGTAGTAGGCATCCCTGTTCATGTTAGGCTATTACTTGCGCATAGGGAGCGTGTGAATCCTGTAGGGCCAAAAGATCAATGGTTTTGGTTTTAGTTACCGCCCCCACTACTGGAGCCTGAGTGTCATTCATCACCCACCAAGGTAATAGACAGCCATTCTCGGCAGCTTCCTTAGCAAGGCGATCGGCTGCCTGGTTACCTCGAGAGTGGGGAGATGAATCTTTCTGATGTGCTGCTACCTTTCCTACATGACAGGGAGCGACTCACTCCTGGAGCACTTTCCATAGCTTACGGAGGAGACCAGAATGTAATAAAGATTTACAATCTGATGAGCAAAACTCATTTGTATGATATAGGGGAAGGGCCATAACTGCATTACAGATGTAGCTGCTGTCGGACCAGATATTAGTTTCATCCGTAGTCGTGTAGTGAGCGGCAAAAATTATAGCAATTAGTTCTGCTTGTTGGGAGGAGTGGGAGGGAACCTAGCATCCCACTGACCAATCGGGAGCATCCATATCAATGAGGGCACATCCAGTTCTAGGATGGCCATCTACAGAGTATGATGATCCATCTACGTACACATTTTGAGCTCCAGGAATGGCATTGGCCTTCACCGGGTTTGGTTCCATATCTAGTACTGGTAATGGACATTGGTGTGGGCTTCCCTCATAGGCAAGCATAAGAGGCAACAGTGTTGTCCATTTAGGAGTAATGTCCAGGTCTCGCTGTAACAATTCAAGTGTCCATTTACTGATTCGCTGAGAGGACACCTTAGTCTCATTGTTTTTACCAGCAGATTAAGGGGCATGTGTGGTGAATGCAAAGTCACTTTCTGCAGTCCGGTGATATAAGTAAAACGATTGACTGCCCAAAATGTGGCCAACAGGTGGCGCTCACACGCTGAGAATGTGCTTTCTACCCCTCGTAGGATACGTGAGGTGTACGCGATGGGGCATCGTGTCTCGCTAATTGCTTGAGTCTGACTTAAAACGGCAGTTAGGCTGGTAGCGTTGGAGCCTACTTCAAGATGGAAGGGCTGCTGTGATCCAGGGAAATGAGAGCAGTAGCCTGCATCGTGGCTTGTTTCAAAGCACTAACTGCAGCAGTATGGTGGTCTTCCCATATGGATTATATCTCTTCCGCATCGCCCTTTAAAAAATCAGGTTTAGCCAAGTTTGCAAAGTTCGGAATAAAATTCCGCTGTTATCCAACCAAGTCTAAAAAGGATCGCAGTGCGGTCTTTGAAACTGGCAATGGGAGTCGCTGAATAGTCTCTACCTTTTGTTCCGGACTGAGGCCAGTCACTGAAATCTTTACTCCCAGAAAGGTAACCTCATCTTTAGCCAGCTGAGCCTTTTTTGGATTTATTTTCAGCCCTGCCTTCTGTACTAACCCTATCAACTCATCTAGAAGTTCTAGCTGTTCCTCCATTGGTTCGGTAGCCAGGAGCAGGTCATCAACATACTGTAGAAGGGCTGATGGTTTAGAAAAGTCTTTAACTGCTCGTGCCATATACTGATGAAAGATTGATGGTGAGTTATAAAACCCTTGCGGTAAACACGTAAACGTGTAGTCCTGCCCCTCAAATGTGAAAGCAAATTTGTACTGGTCCGCCTGAGCAACTGGAATACTCCAAAAGCCATTCGCTATGTCTAGGGTAGAGAAGACAGTGGCCTTGGGGGGTACAGATGTCAGTAGCGAAGGGGCTTGACTAACAGTCGGACTCTGACGTGGGGAAACTTTGTTTAGGGCTCGGTAATCAATAGTAAGCCTCCAGGATTCATCTGGCTTCCTAACTGGCCATGCAGGGGAATTAGTGGTAAATGAACCTTTGCGCAGCACTCCCTGTTCTTCCAATGAGGCAATGACTGTTCGCAAATGCGGAATACTTTCCCGGGGAATCGGGTACTGTTTACATGCGTGATGGGGTGGACCATTAATTTGTGTTTCCCCTTCCATTCTCCCGCAGTCGTGTTTAGACTTAGCAAAGGCTGCTGTGTGTTTAGTCACTAAGGAGTTAACAGCAGGCAGGGAATGTGTCAGCAGCGCGATCTGCTCAGGCTTCTTTATAGCAAACACCGAGTCTGAGATTTGCACTACATCTCCCGGTTTAGACTCAACCCACAAACAGTTCTGATTGTAATCTATAATGACTATCATTCCCCGTAGGGTGTCATTGCCAAGTATTCCCATTTCATTTGTCATACACATATATAATGGATCGGTGATTTTTACGGGGCGTGTACCCAGAACAATACTAACTTCTTTTCCCGGGTATGCTGGTACCTGTGTGCCGGTGACTCCTGTTATTACGAAGTTACTTTTGTCTATTTCAAGCTGGCATTCAAGGTCTGGGGAAGGCAGGATTGTAATGAAGATGAACCGGTGTCTATTAGCATAGTCTGCTGTCGGCCCCCAAGCAGCAAAGCTGAGACCACCGGTTGACCATGGCCATCTCGTCTGAACCCCACTTCAGACCAGGCCGTTGGTGCCGGACCCCGTCATTGTGGGCCGTTGGGTTGTTGGGGCAATGGTGGGGGGCGGGAATGACGAGCTCATAGTTGGAGCCACGGGGCACCCTGACATCTGGATCAATGCAAGAGTTTGCATAATACATGACATTCTCTCCATACATGAGTCTAGGGCGTCTATTTTACTCTCCATTGGATTGGGTGAATGGGACGGACCATATCGCGAGTAATTATTGTTATTCTTCCCACCTCCAGAGCCTGTCTGTCTAGGACCTCGGCAATCCTTTGCAAAGTGTCCCACCTTTCCGCAGTTACAACATAGTGGTGACGCTGGGGAGGCCTGGGGTCCCTCAATCACATGCACTGGCGTTTCTGCTGTTGGTACCTGAACCTGAGTTTTAACGTAGGCCCATGCAGCGTTAACGCCTCTTAAAAGGTCTGTCCATTGCGAGTTGTGGCTGACAGTGTACCCTAAGGCTGCTTGCAGTGAAGCCTGAAAATTCTTAAATGCTGCCTCATTCTTCCCGTTTAAGACATTATCATTGGGGCGTGCCTGCATCATCTCATAAACAGTGTACAACCGATCCCCGAATGCAGCAGGGGTCTCATGAGGCCCTTGTTGAGACTGGTTTAATTTTTGAACCAGATCAATAGTGCCCAAGCCCAGAGCTGTTTGTGTAGTTGTGATTAAGTTATTCAGGGGGTTCCCCACATTAAAGGCCATGAATGGGAGACTGGTCCATAGGTCCAGAGTCAAGACAGACAGTATAACATTTTTTATGTCACTGTCCTCAAAATTAGGATGGTAATTCCGGTACCCCACCATACGTTGCTTTAGCTCTATGGGGCATGTTCGTGGGTTAACTGGTCCGAATTGCTGGGCACATGCCTGTAGTTCTGCATAGTTCAGGGGCTGGGATCGTTCATAAGTACTCGCCCACAGCATTCCCGGATGAGCTGCCGCTGGTTGGGCTGCTGCTTGTGCCTGGTCACCGTCAGCAGCTTGTGGCGCGTTAGGAGTCACCTGGGTGCGAGTCAGAACATTAACTGGGGCTTTAAAGGGTGCAGGCTCGTCCACTGAGGTTTTTATGATATTGTTATCAGCATAGGCTGGGGGCCTCTTAGCTAGGTCGATGGTGGCATACGAGATGGGGGCCTTTTGGGAAGGGGGTAGCAAGTGAGGATATAGTTCTCCACTTAACTCCTCACATTCTTTATCATAACTCGCGGGGGTGTCTACTCCCGTGACTGCTGCTATTACAGCCCGTTGTTTACCCAGCTGGTTTTCCAACTGTTGTATAGTAATATGACACTGCCTGTGGTTGAACTCCCTTTGGAGGCGCTGAAGACTCTCTCTTAGGGCTCCTCGTGAATCATTTAATTGTCTGGTAAGATGGTCATTGTATTTTGTTAAGAAGACTACCTGACACCTAGCCTCCTCAAAGTTCTGCATTGCAGCTCTGGCGTGAAGTGCATTAATACTCTGTTGCTTTAATATTGCTGTTGAAGCACCGACCTGACCCTGAAGAACTTCATTCTTACTTTTTAACTCTACATCCTCTTTTTCCCATTTTGACTTCTTCCCTGTTAACATTTTTGTTACCTCCATTAACGTTAGATTCTCTTCTATCAGCCGTAGCTTGTCTTTTTCTAATTTATCCTGATTGTCCTCTAACTTGGTTTTAACCTTTATTCTCCCTTTTGCCTGCATGGCAGTTTGTAAGCAAGCTATCCTTATCTGAGAATAACCATCACACTAAATTCTCACAGATGTCTTTTTGCTTTGTAATCAGCTCATTGTTTAGCCAGTTCTGCGTTTTTGAGAAGACAGGGAGTGGTGACTGTCTCCAGCCCCCTATCTTCTTTTGCAATGTTGCTGAATTTCTTGTTCCCCACATTGGGCGCCAATTGTAGCTTTTAAAAGCTCTTTATAATAATTTGTCCGTGACTACACAAACCGCTCTGGGTCCAGGTATATTGTGTATCAGTAAAACAGGTCTATTAAGCATTATACATCCAGTACAAAGAATTAATACTTAACAAGAAGATAGTCGCAGTCTGTTCATTGAACCCCGGCGTTCCTTCCGAGTGACTGTGGCGCAGTCTCTTTATTCTCTTGCTG
This sequence comes from Somniosus microcephalus, assembly GCF_052327205.1. Taxonomy (NCBI): domain Eukaryota; kingdom Metazoa; phylum Chordata; class Chondrichthyes; order Squaliformes; family Somniosidae; genus Somniosus; species Somniosus microcephalus. The sequence continues at coordinate 40,463,664 of NC_140993.1, read as the reverse complement.
TGTACTGTTGACTGAAGCTTCTCATCCTCTGGTTTCGCGCTGCTTCCAGTGTTCAATAGCTGTTCCTTTATACCTTTTTTTCCCTTCAAAATACATAGCAACTTGCAGCTGCTTGGGCTATCTCACCATTCTGACCTTCACAAGTATGGTCTATGATTCCCTTCCCCTTTCTGCTGTGAGCTTTACAGAACATCCTTGAGGTGTTTTCTAAACAGTTTGTCTATTCTGCAGCTTCTTGAATGAAGGCTGTCTCCAACTTCTATCTCTTTTCCATAACATTACCGAATTCTATGCCTCCTACTATCTCTGGGTTTACTTAACACAACTTTCCATTACTTCAGTAATTTATAACAGAGGTTTTTAGTCAGTTTGGCATAATTTCCCATCCTGCTTTGGTCTCAGCCATTCGCCATTTTATACAGGCTTTTTAGGTTTTTACCATACAATTTCACATATTATAGTTATATAAAAATGGTTATAGAATCTTAATAAAGTTTACTAAATCCTACAGTACACTCTATCCTACATACCTCTTTTGAAATGTACCTGCTATTGCACCTCGTGATAAGGTTGCCTGATGAATGAAAGGAAATGAAAGATTAATAACTGCTATGCCTGACTCAGAATATGACTGTAGTCAGCTACAGATCTATTGGTGCACTGAGATGGTGTTGAAATGGTTAACAATGGGGTTTACTCTGAACAGCAATGACTAAGGCTGCTATCAATCACGTAATCAATGACTACTGCTGGTTTAATGACTACCATTTTGCAGTCATTTCAGCTTAAATTGTGCACAGTGTGTCGCTACACATGGTGTCTTTAAGTAGAAAAGACTAGGAAAGAAAAAACCTGTTAGCTATTTTTCATCCTAAATTTGATAAAATACTACGATGACAGCAGACAATACTTCAGAATGTAAATTTCTACACTATTTTGTATATATATTTAATTTTGCACCCTTTTTTAAAAGTTTTTTCTTTACCTCTTCAGGTTAACCCATACCATGTGCCATTCCCCAACTGGTAGAGTTTCCTGATCCCTGCCAATGTTGCTCTATAATTCCTTCTGCAGCTGAAACTGAAAAAAACCCTTCCCCATAGTGACTTATAATTTAACTTTCGAGCTGCCAACTGCATAGCCTTTGGTCCTTCATTCACCACAATCCTTCTACATAAGAACATTAGAAATAGGAGCAGGAGTAGGCCATTCGGCTCCTCGAGCCTGCTCCGCCATTCAATAAGATCATGGCTGATCTGATTTTGGCCTCAACTCCACTTTCCCGCCCACTCCCCATAACTCATCGACTCCCCTGTAGCTCAAATATCTGTCTATCTCCACCTTGAATATATTCAATGACTCCGCCTCCACAGCTCTCTGGGGTAGAGAATTCCAAAGATTCATATCCTTCAGGGAGAAGAAATTCCTCCTCATCTCCGTTTTAAATGGGCAACCCCTTATTTGGAAACTATGCCCCCAGTTCTAGATTCCCCCACGAGGGGAAACATCCTTCCTGCATCTACCCTGTCAAGCCCCCTCAGAATCTTATATGTTTCAATAAGATCACCTCTCATTCTTCTAAACTCAAATGAGTATAGGCCCAACCTGCTCAACCTTTCTTCATAAGATGACCCCTTCATCTCAGGAATCAACCTAGTGAACCTTCTCTGAACTGCCTCCAATGTAAGTATATCCCTCCTTAAATAAGGAGACCAAAACTGCAAACAGTATTCCAGATGTGGTCTCGCCAGTGCCCTGTACAGTTGTAGCAAGACTTCCCTACTTTTATACTCCATCTCCCTTGTAATAAAGGCCAAAATTCCATTTGCCTTCCTAATTACTTGCTGTACCTGCATGCTAACTTTTTGTGTTTCATGTACGAGGACCCCCAGATTCCTCTGTAGTGCAGCATTTTGTAGTCTCTCTCCATTTAAATAATAATTTGCTTTTTTATTCTTCCTACCAAAGTGGATAACCTCACATTTTCCCACATTATACTCCATCTGCCAATTTTTTGCCCACTCATTTTGTGAAGGAATAAGCCATATAACCTATTCAGAAAAATACACCATCTTATGAAAGAATTCTGGCCTTATTAAAACATGACAAACTGGGTTTGGAAATTTAGAAACCGAACTATGAAATAGCTATGAAAGCTTTCTGGCTATTGAGATAAGATAGTTGTTGACACTGAATAAATAACCTTATTGAAACAGAAGGTGAAGGGCTCTGACAGGCTGACCTTTGGGAACAAAACCACCTGGATAAGGTGTTCTAATTTAAAATTCGTAAAGATGGCACATAAGATAAGGAACATCTGCCCTCGTAAAGATGACATAAAGTAAGGAACACCTGCCGTCACATCGTTTTTATATGGTGACCCTAGAGCACCTAGAGATGAGACAAGATTCTGTAATGCTACCAGCTGATGTGGCAGTAAGAATTGCAGAGGTCAGCAGAAAAATGACTAGGGATAATTAACTTGCGTCAGCAGAAAACCTTAAAGGAGATACCACTGGAAAAGGGTATAAATATTGAACTCTCAAATGGAATATCAGACTTGCTTTAATCAGGCAAAGCAATTCTCAGCTTCAGAGTAGTAGTCGACAGTAGTCTAACACTCTTTGTACCTCGGGGGTCAAAGGTATTTAATATTGATGGATATCCTGTATAGAGAACTTTAAGAACTGTAATACTGTAGTGAAGTTAAGATTTAAAAGTAAGATTCTCTGTTAAAAAGATAGTATGTTTTCTCTTTTTAGAACTGTTAAAGTTGCGATTGACTGATTCACCAACTGTAGGTTGCATGTCGGCTCTTTAATAAATCTATATATTTTTAGAATTGTCTCACATAAGACTTCTCTATCAAAAACTCATGAACTCAATCTCTGTACACTCTATGGTGAGGAGTTGCAGAATTCTGTGGGAGTTTTCCGGACCCACATAATATCCGGGACGTTACAGTTTAGCTAAACTTATTAAAAGCGCTATCTGGAGGACGGTAACATTCTCGGGTCATTTCTTTCCTTTAGGGAGAGATAGCCTGGACCTTTAGACCCAATTAAGCGACTTTAGGATTCGGCTACCTCAAACTTTAGTTGAAAGTGAACGTCTGAGAAATACGCCAGATCCGGATTAGCCCTAAAGGGGCTAGGACTAGTAAATATCCTTTCAATTTAACCTATCTATATCCCTTTGCAGACGCTTTGTGTCCTCCTCACAACTTGCTTTCCCACCTATCTTTGTGTCATCAGCAAATTTGGCTACAGTACACTCAGCCCCTTCATCCAAGTCATTAATATAGATTGTAAATAGTTGAGACCCCAGCACTGATCCCTGTGGCACCCCTCCAGTCCCAGTTTGTCAACCTGAAAATGACCCATTTATCCTGACTCTGTTTACTGTAGTTAGCCAATCCTCTATCCTTGCTAATATATTACCCCCAACCCTGTGAGCTCTTATCTTGTGCAGTAACCTTTTATGTGGCACCTTATTGAATGCCTTCTGAAATTCCAAATACACTACATCTACTGGTTCCCTTTTATCCACCCTCCTCATTACATCCTCAAAGAACTCTAGTAAATTTGTCAAACACGATTTCCCTTTCTTAAAACCATGTTGACTCTGCTTGATTGTATTATGATTTTCTAAATGTTCTGTTATTACTTACTTAATAATGGATTCCAGCATTTTCCCAGTGACAGGTGTTAGGATAACTGGCCTATAGTTTCCTGCTTCTGTCTTCCTCCTTTCTTGAATAGGGGTGTAGGGGGTGGCGTGTGCGCCCAGTCAGCTTCACCTCCGACTGTCCTTTGAGCGGTTCGAATCGCTCCCACACCCCTGGGTTCTAGACACCGGACTTAGGTACAGGCGGCGATACAGAAAATTGAGTAGACAAGTGGTTTGGTGTAAGAAAACCAAAATTTTATTAAAAGCAGAATAAAACACAATCTTATGAGAATCACTGGTATGGATATTACAGGCATAAAACAATTACACTTATGGGAATGGGGAACACACGGCACATCGAGGAAAACAACTACATTAACAATCCCCTTATCCTTATCCCACCCCCTATACCTAACTAGATTAAGCTATGAGGGGCCAGGAATTCATGCTCACCAATCCAAAACCTGTTGCTTTAATTGGGCTGGTTTTGAGGTCTGCTCTTGCTGTCCTTTAGGGTATCCCATTGCCACGTGGTCTCAGGGCGCGGCGCTGAAGTTGTTGATGCGAAGCATCCTCCTTTTCCTCAGCTACCGTTGTCGTCTCGTTGCGATGGGTTTTCTTCTTCTTCTCCCTCAGGCGGTCATCGGTGGTAATGTTACGGTCGGGGGTCGGTTAGCGCTCTTTATCGTCTAAAAGATTTTACTACCCAGGCTTCGAACGCCAGTTTATTCTTTAACTGGGCTATTACTGTCCATGTGACAAATGGCAGCTTATAACTAGGCCGTTTGTCTCGATTCTGCTACCCATCCTTCGAATGCCAGCATATTCTTAAATCGGTGTTACACTATTCACCAAACACTAGTTTATAACTGGGTGTTTGTCCCCAATGCGTCTTTCCGCTGCCCTTCTCTGCCTTTACTGGTTTACCTTCTTCTTCGTCTCGCCTCGTCTCGTCTCGTCTCGTCTGCCCGTTTGTGACCTGTGTGTCCTGTGTGGGTTTGAACTCGGGTCTCGTTCTCCTCCCGCGTTTTGGCCACGATGTAATGGGCGTCCTTGGTTGCTGAGCGGCGCGGGGAGTGAGAAGAGGGCTTGCCACGAGGCCAGGGCGCGAGTACCAGCGGCAGCAGGCCAAGGCCACAGGCAAGAGATAAGAGTGATAAGAGATAAGAGAGCTATTGCCACTGATGGGCCTACAATTATACCCCTTCTTCAACTCCTTATCTGCGCACCAAATCAAGTCAGTCCATTGTTCAACTTTTGGCGGGCTCGTTTAAATGATTACAGCCATTTACTTTAATGACTTCTGGAGTGGTTGTCTCCGGGTCTAATGGCCCCGATGTCCTGGTTGTTTGTCATGGATAAAACTTAATTGTCCCCATCCTGACTTGATGGCTTCTGTGAGCTGTTACCGATTAAATATGCAGGAACCTAATGGCCTCGATTTTAAGCCCATTCTATTTTGATCTGTTTCAAAACGAATGAATGCATATTCTGTGTTTACTTTGGCTGTCTGGCTTCAGAGTCCTTTTCACAGATTCCTGCATTTTAAGTTTTGTCTCCGGGCCTGCCTGTCTGCAGAGCCATGTTTTTAAAAATCCTGTCGGTTTTGGTCACGAGGTTACAGAAGCCATTTTGGGTACCCTGTTTTTAATAACTTGTCCAAACAGGGTCCCTTGTCCATAACTTTGGGGAATGCGGGAATTTTGAGAATCCTACAGGGAGGTTACATTTGTGGTTTTCTAATCTGCTGGGACCTCTCCAGAATCCAGGGAATTTTGGTAGATTACAACCAACGTATCCACTATCTCTGCAGCCACTTCTTTTAAGACCCTAGGATGCAGGCCATCAGGTCCAGGGGACTTGTCAGCCTTTAGTCCCATTAGTTTGCCTAGTACTTTTTCTCTGATGATACTGATTGTTTTAAGTTTCTCCCTCCTTATAGCCCCTGGATTATCAATTATTATTGGGATGCATTTAGTGTCTTCTACCGTGAAGACCGATAGAAAATATTTGTTCAAAGTCTCTTGATCTGCTCGACCACTCCCTCGCCTTCAGTTTTGATACCCAGTAAAACTTTTACTTTCTCCCATCCTGGTCATTTCCCCTGATTGGACCCCATCTATGTTCTCTCAACTCTAGGGGCGCAAACCTGAGGGTATCCAGCTCACAGGTGGTTAGCTATCCATCTCCAGGTCTGGCTAGAGCACATCAAGTGCCTCGATCCCTTTGACAAAACCGCTCACTACTCCAGGACGATCCCTGGCTTTGAGTCTCCTTTGATCTCTCAGGTTCCACATGTACAAGTGCAGCGCTACCTCTCCACCATCCTCTCTCAACCTTTCCATTGCCTCTGTGTTGTTAGCCTGCTGGTCCGGCATCCAGTCATGTATGAGCTGCAATTTCTTCCAGTTAAACATTTGGAAGACTGAAGCATCATCTTTGCCCCCGCCATCCCACCCCCCCCCCCCAAACTCCATACCTTTGTCACTGATTCCATTCCCCCCCCGGCCACTGTCTCAGCTTGAACTAGACTATTCACTATCTCAGCATCCTATTCAACCCTGAGCTGAGGTGCCCACACCATATCCTTTCCATCACAAACACCACCTACTTCTGCCTCTACAACACCGTCCAACTCCATTCCTGGCTCAGCCATCGAGCATCCCCATTCTCGGGTTCGTTTTGGATGCTACTTGAAAATCTGCCGAAGATGTCTCTCACTGCTGTAGACAAACCAAGAACAGCACTGATAAAAAACCTGGGAGTAGGTTTTAATGTGCTTATTTCATTAGGGGACTGTGAGTCTAAAGAGATGGTGTGGGAGAATAATAAAAGTAGAGAGGTGCTGGGATTCTAAGGTACATGATATTGAATAGTAATAGTTGGGTACACGCCTGTGAATCCCCACACTTTAAATTCCCAGTTTCACATGTATTGTCTCCCAGAGTGCTCCCATTTGTACCTAAAAATTGCAATGAGGTCCTAAAACCTGCGTAGGACCCCAATTTGTATATGTAAGCGGTCTACTATCTGTTTCAGGTGGGCAGGCTGGTCGGCCATTTACAGGCCTACCTGAATATTGTACCATATGGGACTTGGGCGGTCAAGGTGCCCCTCAATTGAAGGCTGCCTGCTTTTCAGTTAACAAACAGATATCCAGTAGTTAAAAATTGCCCCCACCACCCCCCCCCCATGCTACCCCACCCCCACTCCCCTCAACTTCTCTTCTGTCCTCTCTCTCAACATTCTGTTCAAACAGCCCCGGACCGGATAAAGGAAAACTCGCTACAGAGGAAAATGTGCAAGCAAACTCAGACTCTACCTTGACGTAATTTGTTCAAATCTAAAAGCACTTGTGTCACCAGTCCAGCCAAGCGGTAACTGTCAGATTAACATTGATGGAAAAAGTCAACAGCTTTTTAATACAAGACAGATTTGTGAATATGTAGTATATGGGGAGCTGTCCATGATTTTTGTAAATAGACTAAAATTATTCAATAAAAATTCTTACAGCCTAACTACAGGTTCACTTTCCATCCATCAGAGACGTGTGTCAATTTGGTTTTGGTATTCCAAGAACACAAGAACTTTTAGCAACATCGAAAAAGCAATTAGATCCAGCAAACATTTCCCTTTTAGGACAGATTACAAAATCACACCTGGGACCTTCTGGTTTGTGTGGGTCAGTATCACACTAGATGAAACACTCGCTAAGCAAAAGGGGAGTTCTTCTTGAAATTTATATTGACTTTTACAATATGCCTTTCTTTCATCCATCACTCTTCCAGGATAATCATGCTTAGACTTGTCTGTGCCATTCTCAGTGACAGAATGTGCTAAACTCTGAAAAAGCTGGACGGCATTTCAAATTCTCTTGGGCACCCTGATTAAAATGTAGAGTTAGATGACTCTTATAATATGTTTTTTTTTCCATCAGCCTTCCAAGATTAATTGTATGAAAAAGCAGAAAATTATGTCTTGACAGGCATGTAAGTGGATTACGGCCCAGTGATGCATGAAAAAGGCTTTCAGCAAAGTGAGTAGGTGTAGGACTGATGTGAAAGTCCAAAGTGTTTTCCTTGGGGTCATTTTGTTTTCAGAGTAAAGTAACTGCATGTCATCAGCACCGTCTCAATGAATTATACAGCAGGAAAGATGTGACCTCTGCACCAATAATGAAATGGTTCTGCTTACTTGCCCCTCTGTGGAAGCACTTGTATCTCACACTGACTTCTCAATGTAAAATGACACATTTTGTACTGATAAGGGTCACGATGGTTTAAGTGTAAAGATGTCCAAAGGAAAAGCTTGGGAAACTTTTTGCAAGAATACGGAACTTCTTCCAGTCACACAGCGCAGGAGGCCATTTGGCCCATCGTATCTGTGCTGGCCCTTTTAAAGAGCTATCCAATTAGACCCACTCCCCTGCTCTTTCCCCAGAGCCCTGTAAATTTCTCCTTTTCAAGTATTTATCCAATTCCCTTCTGAAAGTACTATTGAATCTGCTTCCACCAGCCTTTCGGGCAGTGCATTCCAGAACGTAACAACTAGCTGCATGAAAAAATGTCTGCCCATTTATTTGCCAATTATCTTAAATCTGTGTCCTCTGGTTACCGACCCTCCTGCCAATGGAAAAAGTTTCTCCCTATCGACTCTCCCAAAACCCTTTATAGAGTCATAGTCATAATGGCACAGAAGGAGGCCATTCAGCCCATCTAGTCCGTGCCAGCTCTCTGTAGAGCAATCCAGTCAGTCCCATTCACCCACCCTATCCCCGTAGACCTGAAAGTTTATTTCCCTCAAGTGCCTATCCAGTCTCCCCTTGGAAACATTGAGTGTCTCCGCTTCCACCACTTCCGTCGGCAGCGAGTTCCAGGTCCTCACCACTCGCTACATAAAAAAGTTTTGAATATCTCTATTAAATCTCCCCTTAACCTTCTCTGCTCTAATCTCAGCTTTTCTAGTCTCTCCATGTTCTGAAGTCCCTGATCCTTGGTGCCATTTTGGTAATTATCCTCTGTACCCGCTTGACAATTTCTTGACATCTTTCCTAAATTGTGGTGCCCAGAATTGGACACAATACTCTAGCTGAGGCCTAACCAATGATTTATAAAAGTTTACCGTCACTTCCTTGCTTTTGTACTCCGTGCCTCTATTTATAAAGCCCAGAATCCTGCAAACTTTTTTTAGCAGCTTTAACAACTTGTAATATTGAGAGACATGGAGCCCGATTTTAATGGAGGGATGGGAACGGAGCGTGCGATTGCGCAAGCAGGCTACAAGCCCACAACTTCGCGAGACATGTAGACCTGGCCGATTTTAACGGCCTGGCCTCAATTCCACAATGTTACCGGTCCATTAGCATGTCTGCGGGTGTCCTGCCCACCCACATAACGCAATTTCCCGGCTGACTCCCGGCCACTATTTAAAGCCTCAGTCCACCTCTTCACGGAAGGCAGCATTCAGTGAGGACTTACATTACAGTGATTGTAAATCATTGGAGCGAATTGTGAAGATGGCTGAAAAGAGAGGAAAGGTGGCCTCCGGGTTCTCTGAAGCCTCCCTGGATGTCATGATAGCTGCAGTGAGAAATAGGAGGGAAATGCTGTTCCCACAAGTGGGAGGAAAAAAACCTGTTGCCGCAACTACGAAGACCTGGATTGAGGAGGCTGAGGATGCCAGCAGCAGGATTGTGACGCTAAGGACCTGGATTCGATTCAGTGCAGGAAATGTTTCAATGACCTCACTTGGTCAGGACATTTCAGTACACATTCTTCTTTACCCATCTCTTGCAGTGCACCTGCTTTCACTCTCACTGGTCCCTCCTACACCATTCACACCAATCCTCACCCCTTGCACCACTTCCCTCACCACTATTCACACAGGCACACTCTACCACCTCTCCTCCTCATTCCTAACACATGCTCACCTCTTGCTTCTTCCTTTCACTGCTGCCACTATGCCATCTTCATCTCATCTCCTCTAAGTTGCACGACTTGCCCCTCCTCGCAGCAAACCAGCTCAATTCACACTGTAGCCACTTACTGCAAACGCATGACATCTCCACTCCTATAACATCTGCTTGAATTTCCATTTCACCTTATGGACTACATGCAGAAAAAGCACAGACCCTTGCTAGCCACTTATAATGCTGTCCTACCCATTTTGCAGGAGAAGCGAGTGCAGAATACTAGGGAGTGGGTCAGAACTGGTGGAGGAACACGGGAGTATGTGGAATTGGTCCCGATGGAGGAGGAGGTACTGGAGATGAGCGGCGCCTGTAGCACACTCATCCTTGGCGAGGTTGGTAGCTCTGTAGAGTAGGGTGAGTGATTTAACCTTGGATTCCTTCATTTCTCACAACAAACTGCGTCTTCAGCCAACCTCGGCACCGCAACCAGTATGGTCAAGTGAATCGAGTGTAATTTTACTTTTTCTTACTACCATTACTACATTTTCTCCCTTTCTTCTTTCCTCCAGGGCTCTTACAGGAAGAACATACGCCTTTGCCTGCAGAGGAAGAAGGCTCCTCGGAGGAACTCATCCCTCCTGAGGACACACCATCACACGTCACATGTTGCTGCCACCAGCGCAGAGACAGGCACATCGAGTGAGCATGTTAGTCAGATATAAAAACAGAAAATGCGGGAAATAGCCACCAGGTCCAGCAGCTCTGTGGAGAGGGAAACAGAGTTAACGGGCTGGATTTTGTTGGGGGGCGGGGGGGCGGTGGAGTCAGCGGGCGCGACCGGTGGCGGGTCGGGTGGGAAAGTGTTTCTTTTCCCCAACGGGTCAGGACCCCACTGTGAACCCACCACCATGCACCTTTACCAAATGTCAGGTGTATAGCGCTAAGCAGACCTGACGCACAGCGGCGGGGGAGACAATTCAAATCATTAGTGACTTGTTTACAGTCATTTATCAATGGTTTTTTCCCAGCTATTTGGATTTGACAGCTCACCCACCAGTTTCCCGCTGTGCCCAGGCCTTGTCTGTGAAGCTGAGGCAGGAGGTCAGTGGCCATTGTTTCAGCTGATGAATTGACAGCTTCATATGTCAAGTCAAAGATATCAGCTGATTGAGAAATGTTCCCGTAACCACTAGCTTCTCTAAACTGCATTTCCACTACAGATTCAAGACGCTGCAAGTCTTTACACAAGTCTCCATCCAGTCTGACCTCATTACCTCTCCCACCATTGACAGGTCTCTTCTGTCATCACTACTTCACCTACCATCTATTCCATTAGCATGGGTGCCATTGAAACTCACTCACCTTGGTCCTCAGAATCCCACCACGATCAGCTCCAACACCAGCATCACCAGGCACACCAGCAGGATCAACAACAACACCAACCTTCTCCGCAATCACCTGATGCTGCATAGGACACAGGACATCAGCACCCAAGCACATTGCTGCCCGGGAGGCCAGGGATGGCCTCACCATAGCCAGGTTTACTTCACTTGATGCTGCACACCCTGGATGCCACATGGTGTGCCAGGTTGGCACCACCCCACACCAATACCATAAAGCATCCCTACAATGCCCAAGCCATTCCTTTCACACTCATCACCATTGCAGGGGTACTATTATGTCTCACCATTCACTGCAACTCACTAAGCCACTTCCAAAGGTGCACACAAATCTGTCCAAGAACGCAAAGTGTTGAAAATAAAGGTTTCAATGTTTGACACCATAATAACAGAAACTTTACATGAACATTGACTAAAACACCCAAGTGTCTACTCTTATGTGTTGTTAGTTGATATGATTGCACTAGGATGAGGGTGAGTGTGAGGGGTGGCTAGTGAGATGGGGATGTGATAATGTAGATAGAGAGGGATGGGTGGAGATGCAAGGTAAGTTGGTGTGAGTAAGGATGTGCAGGTGTAAGTTAGGGAAGGCAGAGTGATGGGGATGTGATGAGAGGCACAGCAGGATGAGGTTGAGTGTGGCTTTGTACTAATGCTTCATAATCTACTGAGATCATTGAAACATTTGCAGCTCTGCACCCAGGTCCTCCTGACCACATCCTTTCTTGTGCTCCCCTCTGCAATGTGTAACCAGGCTGTGTTGATCTCCTCGGGAGGTCTCTTCCGCCCCTTGGAAGGGAAGGGGACATGTGTGCTGTGACTCCCTCCACAAGCATATGGAGGGAGTCATGGGGAAGCCTGGGTGCAGCCTCTGTGCAGTGCTTGTCAGTGTTTGCAGAACCTCAATGCTGTAGAACACTGACAGCGCAACTGTCAAAAGAAAGTTGGCCATGGCCCCTTTAAGGACATCGGCTGAAGACACGTCATCAAATGACGTCACCAGACCCGCTTCCTCTAATTGGCTGGGCGGGTTTAACAAGCCCAGTCATGGTAAATTCATTTCAGAGGCCACGATGGAGACAGCAGCGGGGCCGGGACCCGCCATCGAAGTCACCCGCCACATAACCGCCAAGGTTAGTAAAATCCAGCCCAATGTTTCAGGTCAATAACGTTTCATCAGAACTGGAAAAAATTAGAGATGTAACAGATTTTTAGCAAGTGCAGGGGCAGGGAAAGGTGGAGGGGAGGAAAGAACAAAAGGGAAGGTCTGTGATAGGGTGGAAGGCAGGAGAGATTAAATGACAAAAGGGATGATGGTGCAAAACAAAAGATGTTAATTGGACAAGTTAAGAAACAAAAGATGGGTCCAGAAAAGGTATAAATGCGAATGGCAGAATCATCAACATCTGCCGTGTGAAAAAATAGGGACAGAAGTTATGGTCTGAATTTGTTGAACTTGATGTTGAGTCCAGAAGGCTGTAAAGTGTCTAATCAGAAGATGAGGTGCTGTTCCTCGAGCTTCATTGGGACAGTGTAAGAGGTTGAGGACAGAGAGATCAGAGTGGGAGTGGAGCGGATAATTAAAGTGACAGGCGACCAGAAGCTCAGAGTCCCCCTTACGGACTGAACGGAGGTGTTCTGCAATGTGGTCACCCAGTCTGCGTTTGGTCTCCCCAATGTAGAGGAGACCACATCATGAGCAGCGAGTACAGTATATTAAATTGCAAGAAGTACAAGTAAATCGCTGTTTCACCTGGAAGGAGTGTTTGGGGCCCTGGGCAGTGGGAAGGGAGGAGGTAAAAGAGCAGGTGTTGCATTCCCTGTGCTTGCATGGGAAGGTCCTGTGGGAAGGAGAGGGGGTGTTTGGGGTGATTGAGGAGTGGACCAGGGTGTCGCGGAGGGAGCGGTTCCTTCGGAATGCTGAAAGCTGGCGGGAGAGGAATATGTGTTTGGTGGTGGGATCACGCTGGAGGTGACGGAAATGACGGAGTATGATCCGTTGAATGTGGAGGCTGATGGAGTGAAAGATGAGGACAAGGGGAACCCTATCATGGTTCTGGGAGAGGAGGGGAAGAAGTGAGAGCAGAAGTGTGGGTAATGGAACAGACACGGTCGAGGGCCGTGTCAACCATGGTGGTGTGGAATCCACGGTTGAGAAAATTCAGGCAGATGTTATAGCAGTGGAGATGTAATGCGTTTGCGGTAAGTGGCTACAGTGTGAATTGAGGTTCTCCACTCTGCAATCTACCCTGGAGTGTGTGGCCACCTCCAGGGACACTGCAGCTGGGCCCTCACAGCTGGAGTCAGAGTTACCAGCCTTTGCAGCCTTGATAGAGGCTCAGATGGCTGCAATACAGACTCTGGGCTCTAATGTCTGTTCCACCTTCGAGAAGCTGGAGTACAGAGTAGATCGGGGCTTCCGAGGCTTCACTCATCTCCTCCTGTCTATTCTTCCATAGACCAGCAGAACTGATGTGCCACTGCCCCAAGGTAGGAAAGAAAGCAAAATGAGCGCAGTACATGGAGACCTCTCTCAAGATGGCAGCATGTCCCCTCCCTTGCCACCCTCTCAACCAATACCCGACATGGTGCCTGAATTCCAGCTGCCTCAGATTGCCCCGGCAGAAGTCCAGGAGCAGCAGTCTGTAGCAGGGCCCTCACGGGCTCCAGCACTGAGGCCATCGGCCACAAGCATCTCAACAGTCCCAGGAAGATAAACAAAACCTACCACCAGCTCTGCCCATGGTAGACTTCAGATGCCGTCGGTTCAAAAGAGTACTGAGGGGTGACAGGTGGGGTGTTTCATTACATAATATGCAACTATTTGTTTTCTTGTGCACATTAAAACCATTTTCACTTTTGTGTGCACTGTGCTTTCAAGGCAAGTCCTGTGTCTGCCTTGTCATTATTTCCTTGACATAAGTTAGTTCAATGATTTTAAGGTGATAAAATGGAGGATTCATAAACAATGGAGTGAAGGTTCCTGGACTGTTAGTGCAAGGGGGTCTGGTCACAGAAGAGGGGTAGGAGAAAGAGGTATCTAACTGAAGCACTGCACTATGAGTGAATCCCTTGCATTTCGGGCTGCACAATATTCCCCATGCCGTTCCTCATGTCCTCCAGCGTTCACTTTCTTCAGGCTATTGTCAGTACTCTCATTCTCTCCAAGTTCCTCTTAGGCTGTTCTTTAAAAATAAGAACATTGTGTAACACAACTACTCAATGTCAAGCAGATTCTCTTCTATTCAACACAGAATGCTGCTTGCTGGCCTCTGATCTAAGGTGACTGTCCTTACCCCAGCTTGGGCTGCTCTATCTGGGTGCTGAGTTCTTCACTTCTCGCTACTTTTCTCTCGCTCCCCTTTATATCTTCCATTTCCCACACACTGCTTCTCAAACTCCACCATGTCACAAAGCATCAGTTGGACCTGCACATGCTCAGTCTTCCCTGGCGCCACGCTCCCGAGTTTTTCATATGCTGGATTTTAGGCACACCTAAAAGAAAGAAAGAAAAAAAACTTGCATTTTACAACCTCAGGACACACCAAAGTGCTTCACAGCCAACGAATGACTTTTGAAGTGTAGGTCGAGAAATTGGTTTCACACCAGGAAAGGAGAGGAGGTGGGGAAGGAGGGAGGTGGGCAGGGAGGAGGGGAGGGTGGCCGTTGGCTGAAGTCACCAGGCAGATTCCTCAGCCGCAGTGAGTCTTCAGTATAATACCTACAATCCCCAAATCTAAAATTAATAAATTAAAGTTATTAAATAGAAACTAAATGACACCTGTCAATCAATAAACAAATCATTTTAGTTCCTTTTTATTTCGGCTGCTCGTGAGAACGTTGATGCAATTATTAGCTCCCCAGTGTCAGTTTTTATACGGCCCACTGTTATAATTTGAAATTGGTGTTGCTGCTATTGTATTATATTTTGTTGTCAGCTTCTGTGCATGAGTAGAATTACCCTGTAGCCAGAATACAGACATTTCATTGATGAGGCCTGCACTGAATGCAGATCAAGTGTTGCAATCTCCTGGTTCTTTACAGCCTTAGAGGTTTATAACATGGAAGGAGGCCGTTGAGCCCTATGTGTCTGTGCTGACTCTTTGCTGGAACAATCCAAAACTAATCCCACAGTCCTGCTTTTTCCTAACAGCCCTGTATCTTCCTCTGCTTAGCCATTCCATTCTGTCTTTCGCTAGTTTTTACTCATCACCTGTCATTCTATTGTACTATCTGGCTGAAGACTGCTGCTGTGCTACAAACTTAACTTAGAGTCATAGGCCTAGAAATTCAGTTTGGGCCCGCCAGCTGGCGTGCGCCCAAAAGTTAGCGCTGCGCGCGGTGCCAGTTGCGCCCGTGAGATATTCAGTTTCTGCGCCCCAAGTCGGAACCGGGCGCTGTTCCAGGGTGTGCCCGCCTGCGCTTGGGGCGCTGAAACTGAATATCAGCGCTCTAGGTGCCGCTGCGCCACCCGATGCGGTGCGGCAGGCTGCGGTACTGCAGGCCTCCTCCTTCTCTTAATGAGGAGGTGCCTGCAACGGCCGGAGCCACGATCGCGAGTGCCGGCAAAACAGCCCGGCACAACGGAGAAGTGCCGGGCTCCACGGAAACCAGCTGGCAATGCCGCGGGGGGGGGTGGAGGAGGCCGGAGAAGGGGTGGAGGAGGCCGGGGAAGGAGGTGCGGGCAGGCGGCCGCCGAAAAAGCGGCTGGCCGCACCTCCACCTTAAAGCGCCCCGCTAAGGCTGCAGTAAGGACCCGGTCTCCCGCTGTTGTTAGCGGCCACCACGGAAGAGGCGGCCGCTACTGAAGATGGGGGTCGGGGCGGTAGCGGGGCGGAACCGGGGCACTGCGCACACCGATGACGTCATCGGTGCCGGCGCTGCGCTACCGGCTACCACCGCCATTACCGCGGCCCTCAAAATCAGCGCTACCACCCCTACTGGCGCAGAAACCCTCTTTGGGCTGTAACTGGGCGCAAAGCCCACCGAATTTCTAGGCCATAGAGTCATAGAGTTATACAGCACAGAAAGAGGCCCTTCGGCCCATCGTGTCTGCACCGTCCATCAAGCCCTGTCCAATCTAATCCCATTTTCCAGCATTTGGTCCATAGCCTTGTATGCAATGGCATTTCAAGTGCTCATCCAAATGCTTCTTGAATGTTGTGAGGGTTCCTGCCTCTACCACCCTTTCAGGCAGTGAGTTCCAGACTCCAACCACCCTCTGGGTGAAAAAGTTCCTCCTCAAATCCCCTCTAAACCTCCTGCCCCTTACCATGAATCTATGCCCCCTTGTTATTGACCCCCCTACTAAGGGGAAAAGTTCCTCTTTATCTACCCTATCTATGCCCCTCATCATTTTGTACACATCAATCAGGTCCCCCCTCAGCCTTCTTTGCTCCAAGGAAAACAACCCCAGCCTGTTTAGTCTTTCTTCATAGCTGAGGCGCTTCATCCCAGGTAACATCCTGGTGAATCTTCTCTGCACCCTCTCCAAAGCAATCACATCCTTCCTATAGTGAGGCGACCAGAACTGCACACAGTACTCCAGCTGTGGCCTTACCAGCATTTTGTACAGCTCCATCATAACCTCCCTGCTCTTATATTCTATGCCTCGTCTAATGAAGGCAAGTATCCCATATGCCTTTTTAACCACCTTATCTACCTGTTCCGCTGCCTTCAGGGATCTATGTACATGTACACCAAGGTCCCTCTGACCCTCTGTACTTCCTAGGGTCCTACCACTCATTGTGTATTCCCTTGCCTTATTTGTCCGTCCAAAATGCATCACCTCGCACTTTTCAGGGTTAAATTCCATTTGCCACTTTTCCGCCCATCTGACCAACCCGTTTATATCGTCCTGTAGCCTGAGGCTTTCCTCCTCACAATTTACCACCCCACCAATTTTCGTGTCATCTGCGAACTTACTGATCATACCTTTTACATTCTCATCCAAATCATTTATGTAGATCACAAACAGCAAGGGACCCAGCACCGATCCCTGAGGTACCCCACTGGACACAGGCTTCCAGTCACAAAAGCAACCTTCGACCATCACCCTCTGCCTCCTGCCACTCAGCCAGTTTAGGGTCCAACGTGCCAAGGCACCCTGGATCCCATGGGCTCTTACCTTCTTGACCAGTCTCCTATGCAGGACTTTGTCAAAAGCCTTACTGAAGTCCATGTATACCACATCCACAGCATTTCCCTCATCCACACACCTAGTCACCCCCTCGAAAAATTCAATCAGATTGGTCAGACATGATTTACCCTTGACAAAGCCATGCTGACTATCCCCGATTAATCCTTGCCTCTCCAAGTGGAGACTAATTTTGTCCCTCAGAATTTTTTCCAATAATTTCCCTACCACAGATGGTAGGCTCACTGGCCTGTAATTCCCTGGTTTATCCCTGCTACCCTTCTTGAATAATGGTACTATGTTAGCTGTTCTCCAGTCCTCTGGTACATCCCCTGTGGCCAGAGAGGTTCTGAAAATTTGTGTCAGAGCCCCTGCAATCTCCTCCTTTGCCTCACACAGCAGCCTGGGATACATCTTGTCCGGGCCTGGGGATTTATCCACTTTTTGGCCTGCTAAAACCGCTAGTACCTCCTCCCTCTCGATGCTAATATGTTCAAGTATATCACAGTCCCCTTGCCCGATTTCTATGTCTACATCGTCTTTCTCCATAGTGAACACAGATGCAAAAAAATCATTTAAAACCCCGCCTACATCATCTGGCTCTACACACAGATTGCCACTTTGGTCCCTAATGGGCCCTACCCTTTCCCTGGTTATCCTCTTGCCCTTAATGTACTTATAAAACATCTTAGGATTTTCCTTTATTTTGCTCGCCAGTGTTATTTCATGGCCCCTCCTCGCTCTCCTAATTTCTTTTTTAAGTATGCCCCTGCACTTTTTATACTCCTCTAGGGCTTCCTCCGTCTTTAGTCTTTTGTAACTGCCAAAAGCCCCCCTTTTTTCCCTAATGCATTTTTCTATATCCCTTGTCATCCAAGGTTCCCTTTGCTTGTTGGTCCCACCCTTGACCTTTACGGGAACATGTTGGCGTTGTACGCTCTCTATTTCCCTTCTGAAAGTCTCCCACTGCTTTGATGTGGATTTTCCTATAAGTAGCTGCTCCCAGTCCACTTTGGCCAGATCCTGCCTTATCATATTAAAATCGGCCTTCCCCCAATTTAGAACCCTTATTTCCGGGCCGTCTTTGTCTTTTTCCATGACCACCTTAAATCTCACCGAATTATGGTCACTGTCACCAAAATGCTCTCCTACTGACACTTCCACCACTTGCCCGGCTACATTCCCTAGAATTAGGTCCAGTACCGCCCCCTCTCTTGTAGGACTTTCTACATGTTGGCTCAAAAAGCTCTCCTGGATGCACTTTAAGAATTCTGCACCCTCTAAGCCTTTCACACTCTGACTATCCCAATTAATATTGGGGAAGTTGAAATCCCCCACTATTATTACCCTATTATTTTCGCACTTCTCTGAGATTTGCCTACATACCTGTTCCTCTATCTCCCCCTGACTGTTTGGGGGCCTATAATACACTCCCAGCAAAATGCTTGCCCCCTTTTTGTTTTTAAGTTCTACCCATATGGCCTCATTAGAGGAACCCGCTAATATATCATCCCTCCTTACAGCAGTAATTGACTCCTTAATTAATATTGCAACACCCCCTCCCCTTTTACACCCCCCTCTGTCTCGCCTGAAGATTCTATACCCCGGAATATTGAGCTGCCAGTCCTGACCCTCCCTCAACCATGTCTCCGTGATAGCAACAATATCGTACTCCCATGTGTTCAACAACAACTTCAGTTCATCCACCTTATTTGCAAGACTCCTTGCATTAAAATAAATGCCTTCCAGCCTTGCCATATTCCCTTTTGCCTTCACATATTTGCTCTGCCTTCCCAGCTGACTTGTTTTTTCCTCTGTATTTGGTTGTAAATCACCCCCTACTATAGCTCCACTCTGTATCCCATCCCCCTGCCAAGTTAGTTTAAACCCCCCCAAACAGTGCTAGCAAACCTCCCCGCAAGGATATTGGTCCCCCTCTGGTTCAGGTGTAAACCGTCCGACTTGTACAAATCCCACCTTTCCCAGAAGCAGACCCAGTGATCCAGGAAACTAAAGCCCTCCCTCCTGCACCATCCCTTTAGCCACGCATTCATCTGTTCTATCTTCCTATTCCTATACTCACTAGCACGTGGCACCGGGAGTAATCCAGAGATTACAACCTTTGAGGTCCTGCTCTTTAATCTTCTACCTAGCTCCCTAAATTCTTGCTGCAGGACCTCATCCCTCTTTTTACCTATGTCATTGGTACCAATGTGGCCCACGACCTCTGGCTGTTCGCCCTCCCCCTCCAGAATGCCCTGCAGCTGCTCAGTGACATCCTTGACCCTGGCACCAGGGAGGCAACAAACCATCCTGGATTCACGTCTACGGCCACAGAAACGCCTATCTGTTCCACTTACTATAGAATCCCCTACCACTATTGCTCTCCCACTCTTTTTCCTCCCTTCCTGGGCAGCAGGAGCACCCCCAGTGCCAGGAAGTTGGCTGCTGCCGCCTTCCCCTGGTAAGTCATCCCCCCCAACAGTATCCAAAGTGGTATACCTGGTTGAAAGGGGGATGGCCACAGGGGTCCCCTGCACTACCTGCCTGCTTCTATTGTTCTGCCTGGTGGTCACCCATTTCTCCTCTGCCTGTGCAGCCCTACCCTGCGGTGTGACCAACTCACTGTACGAGTAATTCGCGACCCTCTCAGCATCGTGAATGCTCCACAACCCATCCACCCACAGCTCCAGTGCCCCAAGACGGCCCGCTAGTAGCTGCAGCTGGATGCATTTCTGGCACACGTGTTGGTCAGGGACACTGGCAGCATCCCTGAATTCCCACATAGAGCAAGAGGAGCATATCACGGGGCTGGGCTCTCCTGGCATGACCTACCCCTTTAATCAATTTAAATTAAATTAATTCAATACCAACAGTAAAGTAAGCCTTACCTGGTCTCTGGAGCCCTTTGTAGGCCCGCTCTACCGCTGAAGCACCCGCCGAAGCTTTGAGGTCTTGCCTCACCTAACTCTTTAAAGCCTGTTTTTATAGGCCCTGAAACAAAGACTTGCTGAGCCCAGCTACAGGAGAACCAGGTTAACCAGATTACTCCAGTTTCCCTTGTTAACTGCCTTCAGCTGCTCTGAGTTGTAGGACTTGTTTATCCCTTTTTAACCCTGCTTAAAGCTGGGAAATTTAGATTTTAAACAGTAAACAGTACACAGTAAATGTGAAACAAACAAAAGTTTGATTTCAGCAACCAGTTAAGACTCCCTGACTCACCCAACTCTCAGCACTCTGTTGAAACCGCACTCAAACTTCCCCCACACAAGAACAGAAATATTCCTTTGGACATCATGGTGAGCTACATTCATCTTTTCTTTCTTCTGATCACCAGTACTTTACCTGGGAAAGATGCAAAGAGACTTTTTATTGTGTACAACGCAAGTTGAGCAATGTAGCTATCTCGTTGCCAAATTAACATCTCCCTATATTAATGATGCAAGAACAATGGTGTGTTCAAAATTACAATGGTTTTCATCAGGTATGCAGGGGACAAACTAATACCACTGATCAGTAGGTCAGTAACGAGAGGGTATAAATTTGTTAAGATTGCCCACCCCAGAGATCGACCTGGGTGGCAGGAAGGTAGGCTGGGAGTGGGGAGGGGGGGCGGTGTGATCGCAGAGAGGGAGGGAGTCCAAGGTGATGGTCTATGTAAGCAGCACGGCAAAAATAAGTCACTATGAAAAGAATTTCCCAGCTATAGAAACGGCTAGTCAAACTCTCCAGATTCCTCAGGCTCAGACATACTTTATCCTCACTTGTCTCGGCCGATTCTGGCAACAGCTACACCTTATAATTCTCTGTCTAAGTCACACCGAATGCACTGCGAGTGTAAAAGCTGCAAACTCAGAACTGGAGCAACACTGGCCCTCATTATAATATATGCAAATGAGGGCACTCAGGACTCAGGGAACATAGGAACAGGAAGAGGCCATTCAGCCCCTCGAACCTGTTCCGCCATTCAATGAGATCATGATTGACTATTTCAAAATGTCAGCATCATTTCTTGGACTCAGAAACACACGTGTATTCCTGAATATAAATTCCATGCTGTAAATTCTCATGTAAAAAGGGAACATGTGGGTACGTTCAGTCGTCCTGTGCTCTTAGTGGGGAGCCACACGTGAAGCGATTGCAGTTCTGAGATAGAGCTTCAGCATCTGCAATTCATCCAAGCACGGCTCCCCGCTGGGAGCATGGGATTGCTAAATTGAGCTGATAGATTAATAGAATGTTACAGCGTATAAACAGACCCTTTGGTGCATCAAATCTGCGCTGGCAGTTTTCTCCACATGAGCTTTCTGGCCTAATTCTACTCTACTGCTCGCTCCCTATACACTTTAATATTCCTTTTTTTTTTAAAGACCAAAGTAGTTCCCTTTCAAAGAGTTTGCGGACTCTGCTTCAACAATGGTTTAAGTGTCAGCTGTGGCTCAGTGGGTAGCACACTTGCCTCTGAGTCAAGAAGGTTGTAGGTTCATAGTCCCACTCCAGGGACTTGAGCACATAAAGCTAGGCTGACGCTCCAGTGCAGTGCTGAGCGAGTGCTGCACTGTTGGAAGTGCCGTCTTTCGATGAGACGTTAAAATGAGGCCCCGTCTGCTCTCTCAGGTGGACGTAAAAGATCCCATGGCACTATTTCGAAGAAGAGCAGAGGGAGTTCTCCCCGGTGTCCTGGACAATATTTATCCCTCAATCAACATAACTAAAACAGATTATCTGGTTATTATCACGTTGCTGTTTGTAGGAGCTTGCTGTGCGCAAATTGGCTGCCACATTACAACAGTGACTACACTCCAAAAGTACTTCATTGGCTGTAAAATGCTTTGAGACGTCCGGTGGTCGTGAAAGACGCTATATAAATGCAAGTCTTTCCTTTTTCTTTCAGAGAATTTCACGTTCGACTCACCCGCTGAGTAAAGAATTTCTCGATAACTTCCCTTAAATTATCTTAAATTTGTGCTCTCCCCAACTAGTGGAAACCATCTATCACTATTTACCCTATCATAACCCTTCATAATCTTAAGGGCTTTTATACAGTCAACCTCAGCCTTCTCCACTCTGCTTTGTGAAATGGGAAAAAAAATGAGGAAAGTTTTTCATGTTTTATTTAAATCCACAATATTTAAATCCACAATTTACACTTAACATACTCTTGGGAATCATTTTTTAAATTATTTTTGGGATGTAGGCGTCACTGGTGAAGGGGTGGTGTTTCGTGCCCAGCCAGCTTCACCTCTGGCTGTCCCCTTTGAGCGGTTCGAATCGCTCCCACACCCTTGGGTTCTAGACACCAGACTTAGGTACAGGCAGCGATACAGAAAATCGAGTAGACAAGTGGTTTGGTGCAAGAAAACCAACATTTCATTAAAAGCAGAATAAAACAATCTTATGAGAATTACTGGTATGAAAATTACAGGCATAAAACAGTTACACTTATATGGGAATGGGGAACACATGGCACATCGAGGGAAAACAACTACATTAAACAATCCCCTTATCCTTATCCCACCCCCTATACCTAACTAGATTAAGCTATGAGGGGACAGGAATTCATGCTCA
This sequence comes from Somniosus microcephalus, assembly GCF_052327205.1. Taxonomy (NCBI): domain Eukaryota; kingdom Metazoa; phylum Chordata; class Chondrichthyes; order Squaliformes; family Somniosidae; genus Somniosus; species Somniosus microcephalus. Next base: position 40,440,980 of record NC_140993.1, on the reverse strand, counting down.
CCGATCCCAAACCTGTTGCTTAAACGGTTATGAGTTTTGAGGTCTGCTCCCGCTGTCCTTTGGGGTACCCCGTCGCCATGTGGTCTCAGGGCGCGGCGCTGAAGTTGTTAATGCGAAGCACCCTCCCTTTTCCTCAGCTACCATCATCGTCTCGTCGCGATGGGTTTTCTTCTTCTTATCCCTCGGGCGGTCGTCGGCGGTAATGTTACGATCGGAGTCGATTGGTGGTCTTTATCGTCTAAAAGATTTTACTACCCATGCTTCGAACGCTAGCTTATTCATCACGGGCGCTGCCACCCACTCTTTGCACGCCAGCTTATTCGCACTGTTCATGCATGCAATGCCAACTTATTCACCAAACGCCAGCTTATAACTAGGCATTTGGATTTTCCCACTGCGTCTTTCACTGCCCTTCTCTGCTTTTATCGGTTTACTTTCTTCTTCGTCTCGTCTCATCTCGTCTGCCCGTTTGTGGCCTGTGTGTCCTGTGTGGTTTTGAACTCGGGTCTCGTTCTCCTCCCGCGTTTGGCCCCGGTGTAATGGGCATCCTTGGTTGTTGAGCGGCGCAGGGAGCGAGAAGAGAGCCCACCATGAGGCCAGGGCGCCAGTACGAGCGGCAGCAGGCCGAGGCCACAAGCAAGAGATCAGAGAGCTAAGCGAAGCGTGCACACATTACCACTGATGGGCCTACAATTATACCCGTTCTTCAACTCCTTATCTGCGCGCCAAATCAGGTCAGCCCATTGTCTTACTTTTGGCGGGCTTGTTTAAATGATTACAACCATTTACTTTAACGACTTTTGGAGTGGTTGTCTCCGGGTCTAATGGCCCCGATGTCCTGGTTGTTTGTCATGGATAAGACTTAATTGTCCCCATCCTGACTTGATGGCTACTGTGAGCTGTCACTGATGAAATATGCAGAAACCTAATGGCCTCGATTCTAGGCCCATTCTAGCTTGATTTGTTTCAAGTCGAATGAATGTGTATTCTGTGTTTACTTTGTCTGGCTGGCTCCGGAGTGTCCCTTTTTCACAGATTCCTGCATTTTAAGTTTCATCTCCGGGCCTGCTTGTCTGCAGAACCTTGCTTTAAAAATCCTGTCAGTTTGGTCACGAGGCTGCAGGAGTCATTTTGGGTACCCTGGTTTTAATAACTTGTCCAAACAGGGTACCTTGATCCATAATTTCGGGGAATGTGGGAATTTTGAGAACCCTACACTGGCAAGACGACCATCCCTAGTTGCCCTTGAGAAGGTGGTGGTGGGCCTTCTTCTTGAGCCGCGGCAGTCTCTTTAGTAAAGTGCTCCCACGGTGCTGTTAGGTAGGGAGTTCAAGAATTTTGATCCAGCAATGAAGAAAGAATAGCGATATATGTCCAAGTTGGGATGGTGTGTGACTTGGAGGGAAACTTAAATGTGAAGGTGTTTCCATGCCCCTGTTGCCCTTGTCCTTCTATGTGGTGGAGATTGCGTGTTTGGAAGGTGCTGTTAAAGAAGCCTTGGTGAATTGTTGCAGTGCATCCTGTTCATGGTAAACACTGTAGCTACTTTATGCCGGTGGTGGAGGGAGTGAATGTTTAAGTTAGTGGATGGGGCGCGGATCAAGCGGACTGCTTTGTCCTGGAAGGTGCTGAGCTTTTTGAGTGTTATTGGAGCTGCACTCATCCAGGCAAGTGGAGAGTATTCCATCACACTCCTGACTTGTGCCTTGTAGGTGGTAGAGAGGCTTTGGGGAGTCAAGAAGTGAGCCCCTTGGCACAGAATACCCTGCCTCTGATCTGCTCTAGTAGCCACAGCATTTATGTGGCTGGTCCTGCTGAGTTTCTCGAAGTGACTGTGACTTGCTGAATTAATGTTGAGATCAAGCTGCAATAACTAAACCCTTTGCTATGGCTGGATTGATTGATGATTACCCATAAGATTAAGAGTGATCTAATTGAGGTGTTTAAGATGATTAAATTGTTTGATAAGGGTAGATAGAAATGAATTATTTCCTCTTGTTGGGAGTCTAGAAGAAGGGACCATTACCTTAAAATTACAGCCAGGCCATTCAGGCGTGATGTCAGAAAGCACTTCTTCACACAAAGCATTGTAAACACCAGGAACTCTCTTCCCCCCAAAAAGCTGTTGAGGCTGAGGGTCAATTGAAAATTTCAAAACTGACATTGACAGATTATTGTTAGGCAAGGGTATTAAGGGTTACAGAAACAAGCCTAGTAGATGGAGTTAAGATACAGATCAGCCATAATCTAATTGAATGGTGAAACAGGGGCTCGAGGGGTTCAATGGCCTACTCATGTTCCTATACTCTTATGTTCTTTCCTATGTTCCTAAGCAATAACTCTTGTATTTAGAAATCTTAATGCTCCCGGCTTCTGATTTCTAATGACAAAGGTGGTCACTACTAACATTGATCCCTTTGGATTCAAAACCTTTTATTGATTAAAGATAGACACGCTAAGCATATCAATCTAATAAATTAGCAACCTATCTAAACTGAGCTGTAAAATTCATTGTTGGGGTAAGTAACACAGAATACAAGAATCTCAAGATGAATGAGTTTCTTTTTAAGTTAAACAAATTCTAAGCTGGCAGAAGATTGAAGATGTCCCAATCAGCAGTGAAAATGTGCACGGCACCACAAACCAAAGAAGTAAACGTGGAATCGCATTACTTGAAAACTTCAATGAAAAAATCTTTAATTGCCACAAAACCGTGCTTTCATTTGCAAGCCTCAGTCACGGATTGAATGCTAAGGCTCTCATCTACCCCCTGACTAGGTTATATCCTTAAACCTCATTCTAAATTAGGTACAAAAAAGCATGTCTTCAATTTACCAAAGCAATCATTTTTGTTTTAAGTGATGCTGTGTGATCATAAAAGAAGTTGTAAAAACCAAAGGTGCTCATAATATCCTGGGTGCAAGGTGACTCAATGCTATTATTAATTTAAATCATTTTTACAACTTTCTTAACAGCTGGTATTTAAAAGAGAACAGGATCATATGGGAGAGACACTTTTATTTGTTTATCCATTGGTTCTTTATTCATTGTACATAATTTAGTTCAGGCATCTGGGGTCACTTCCTACAGAAACCTTCGCGATTCTACTTTATCAGATTGGAACTCAGGGCACTGGGAAGAGCACCACCACCAGGAGAAGTTCTATTGTATATTGAACAATGCTGTTTTGATTTCTCTGCAAGAATTTGGGGGATTAATTAAGGTGAACACTTTCTTTTGGTTGTAATTCTGAAGCCTGTACAGTTGATCATCTCACTGGTGGAATGTGCAGCAATGATAAAGCAGATGTTATCTCACCATATTAGATGGTGCAGCATACTGCAGACTGATAACATTGTCACCCACAGGATGAGATCCTGATATGAGTTGAGCCAACATGCATAGGCAGGCACATCCTATGAGGGAGATAGTGATGTCAAGATTACCGGACAAGTCAATACAGTAATCCCTCCCCAACCGCAGGGGAAACGTCCCTGAAAACCCCCGTGGTTAGTAAAACTGCGGTTGGCAAATACAGTACAAATGTTCAAATAAAACAATAAAAAAGATTATAAAAGCAATAAAATCATGTTTGTAATGTCCGTGTGTAGATAAAGACACTGAAGACAGGAGTTGGTTCATAGGTATTTACTAAGCAAGTCTGGGGGGGGTTCTAAAGGATATACACAATACACAGGCTTATATAGCCCAAGTGGCAATTACCGGCATTACGCACACCTGGGGCTCTTAAAGGCACATACACCACAATTGCTTTTAAAGGCACATACACCACAATTCCTCCCCTTCTAGCTAACTAGTACATCATATTTTAAGTAATTATTAATTACATGTTATATGCAAAATAATATACATTGCTGTATTAATTAATTATAAGTTAGTCTCTCAGGAGGCTTCCTGACTCGGTCCGAATAACGCCTCGGGGGTGTAGTAGTTTCTGGTGGTGTAGTAGGTTCTTCTGGTAAGGCTGATTCGGCTTGAAGGCCAGTGTCGGGTTCATCGGGTTCCAGTATCACCGGATCGGAGGTAGATATGGGTATCTCTACTTCATCGTTAGATGTATAGCGTGGTGGTGTAGGTTGTCCCTTTTCGGATGACTTGATGATTTGGTCAGCATGGCGCCTTATTATGCTTTCTCCGATGTCCACGGTATACATCAGTGGTCCTAGTCGTGTGCAGATAGTTCCAGGCTGCCATTTCTCGGTACGGTAGTCCCGGGCCAAAACCGGTTGGCCTATCTGGAAGGCCCTAGTTGGCCTTTCATTCATGCCCTGAAACTGCCGGTTCTCCACGTCCCTTCAGATGTTGGGCTTGACCAAATCCAGCCGGCATCTTAGGTTCCTATTGTAGAACATCATGGCGGGAGTTTGGTTTGTAACCATATGTGTTGCATTCATATATGCAAATAAGAAGTTATCCACCTTGTGCTGAAGTTTTATGTTTTCATTACCCATGGCCTTTATGGCCTTCTTAAAGGTCTGGACAAACCTTTCAGCCAATCCATTGGTGGCGGGATGGTATGGGGCGGACGTGTAGTGCTTTACCCCATTGTTCTTTAAGAACTTTCTGAATTCTTCGGACACAAATTGCGGTCCATTATCAGAACATATCTGTTCCGGCAGCCCATTCCTGGCAAATATGGTCCTTAATACTGTGATGGTTTTTTCCGTGGTGGTGGAGGACATCTTTATTACCTCCGGCCACTTGGAGTGTGCATCAACTGCGATTAAGAACATTGAGTCCATAAATGGACCAGCAAAGTCGATGTGCACCCTTTGCCAGGGAGATGAGGGCCACTCCCATGGATGTAGAGGGGCCTGTGGCGGAGCATTTTGGACCTTCTGGCATCCTAGGCAGCTCTTGGTCATGTCTTCGATGTCTCCATCGATACCTGGCCACCATACAAACGCCCTAGCTAGGTTCTTCATTTTCACTCCACCCAGATGCCCCTCGTGAAGCTCCTTTAGCACTTTATCCTGGAGTTTGGGTGGAATCACCACTCTGGATCCACACATCAAGGTTCCTCGGCACACTGACAGCTGTTCTCTTCTTTGCGAGAATGCTGGCAACAGTGGTTCGCCATGTGCTGACCATCCCTTCATTGTTAAATCGTAGACCCGTGAGAGAGTAGGGTCATTTCTGGTCTCCCTTTCAATGGCAGAATTTGTCACCGGTAGACATTCCACTATGGTAGAGTGGAATATCTCTACTGGGTCTATTGTAGGTGCCTCTTCTATCGTTGGCAACGGCAGGCGCAATAAACCGTCAGCATTCCCATGCTGTTTTGACCCTTTGTATTCAATGTTGTATTGGTGTGCCCCTAGAAAAAGGGACCACCTCTGTAGTCTTTGTGCCGTCATAATGGGGACACCTTTCTTAGGGTTGAATATGGAGATGAGGGGTTGATGGTCAGTCAGCAAGGTAAATTTTTGTCCGTGTAGGTAATGGTTGAATTTCTTCACTCCCCATACCAGGCTGAGTGCTTCCCTGTCTATCTGGGAATAGTTACGCTCAGCTGAGTTCAATGAGCGTGACGCAAAAGCTATCGGCCGTTCCGAGCCATCAGGGAATCTATGGGACAATACCGCTCCTATGCCGTAAGGGGATGCATCGCACGCCAGTCTGATTGGTAGTGATGGGTTGTAATGAGCCAAAACTTTCTCGGATGTGATTAAGTCTTTACATTTATGGAAGGCACGTTTACAGTCTTCGTTCCATTTCCAAATCACTCCTGTGTGTAGAAGATCATTAAAAGGGTGTAGAATAGTTGATAAGTTCGGTAAAAATTTATGATAGTAATTTATTAATCCCAGGAATGACCTCAATTGTGAAACATTTTCAGGTGCTGGGGCTTTTATAACTGCTTCAATTTTTTCAGGTGACTTATGCAACCCTTCCTTATTAATTATGTGGCCACAATATGATATCTGATTTTGGAAAAATTCGCACTTGGGGCGATTTGCTCGTAGGCCCCGTTCTTTCAGCCTAGTGAGCACCTGCTCCAAATTGGCAAGGTGCTCGTTGTCGTTTTCTCCTGTTATAAGGATGTCGTCTAGATAACACTGAGTCCTCGGAATCCCTTGCAGGACTTGCTCCATAGCTCTTTGCCAGATAGCTGGAGCTGATGCTACTCCAAAAACTAGTTGATTGTACTGGTACAGGCCTTTGTGTGTGTTTATTGTGAGATACTTTTTAGAGGTCTCCTCAACCTCCATCTGTAGATATGCCTGTGCCAAGTCAATTTTTGTGAAACGTTTTCCTCCGGATAGTGAGGCGAAAATATCTTCTATCCTCGGAAGAGGGTACTGTACCATGTGAAGGACCGGGTTTACAGTCACCTTAAAGTCCCCACAGATGCGAATTTTTCTCTGTTCCTCAGAGTTATTTTTCAATGCTTTTTTCATGACTGGAACGATGGGTGTTGCCCATTCGCTCCAATCTATTTTGGATAATACGCCTGCCTTTTCCAAATTCTCCAGCTCTGCCTCGACTGCCGGACGTATTGCGTATGGCACCGGTCTTGCCTTAAAAATTTTTGGAATTGCTGCATCTTCCACTTTTATTGAGGCGGTGATGCCTTTCAAGGTTCCTAGTTTCTCTTGAAACACTTCTTTGGCGTTGGCCAAGATGTCTTTTAATCGTTCAGGTATGATGTCATCATTGTTTTTCTCCTTACTGGTCACCGTCAGTGCCTGAATGGAGTGCCAGTCTAAACGTATCTTCCTTATCCATTCACGTCCCAACAATGGTGGACCACCATCTTGTAGAATGTATAAATACAACTTTTGTATTTCTTTGCCGTTGTATACCACAGGCACCTTTATTTTTCCTTTGGGGTATACTTTCTGCCCCGTATATGTTTTTAAGATAATGGATGTGTCTTTTAGAGGTATATGCGAAAATAGCCTCTCGTAATCTCGTCGATTTATTACGGTTAGAGCTGATCCTGTATCTAGCTCCATTTTAACTGGGGACCCTGCTATTATGAGGGTAACCCAAATGGTCTGGTAATCTTCATTGGCAATTACATTATGTAATTTGAGAGAGCTTAGTCTCTTGTTCCCGGAGTCGCTATCGCTCTTCTGGTCTTTGGAGCTACTGTCCGTCATCATTTGTACTGTAAGATTCGAAAATTTTCAGCAAAAATCACGCAAGAAAACTGGATAAAAAAATAAGACTGTTTATTGACCAAAGTAAGCTTGCACAGAAAAACCTTTGATAAAAGGGCATACAAAATGGCCGCCAGGCCCCGTGATCAGTTTCTGAACCAGTTTATTTCTGTTACTGCAAGCTAGACAGGCTTGTGGATTGAAGACAGTAAACCTGCGAAAGCCAGTATCTGGGAACCGGAACTCAGAGCAACAGCATACATATTCAATGGATTATAAGTACAGGATGGGGCCCATCAAGATATGGGCAGACAATGTAAAAACACTTATACCCATTTATCGTACAAAGGAAAAACCGTTTAGCAGCCATCAAGGAAAATGTCCGGACCGATCAATATGCGAACCGAGCCGCGGTGACAATGCAAAGGACATTAACAGACATTATCGGCCAGGAAGGCCAGTTCAAGTTATCACCGGCTCCGTTACAAGACAAAGCGCCCCTGCAGAGATCTCTGCCCGCCAAAATTAATACAAAGACAGGACTATGATTTGGCGGGAGATAAGACTGTCCCAAAAGAGTATAACTATGGATTGAAAGTCCATCTAAGTTACTTCTTCACTGCTACGGCTTCTTGTTGGGCGACTTCAGGCTTCCATTTCTTCAAGAACTTTCTTCTACGAGGAATGAACGAAGGGCGGACGGTGCCCGGATCGGCGCCTCTTCCACTTCGACAGATCGATGAAAACGTTTTCGTCTTTTTAAAGACGGACGGTTTCGGAAAAAGGACAACGTGGCCGGTGTTCAGCCAAACAAGGCTCGGCCATGACGAGAAGACGACAAGGGTGGCCCGGGTACTGGGGTCGAGAGATCATCGACGACCCAGGCCGACGGAGAAGAAACCCTCTGGAGAACCGGCGATCGATGCCACAAGATTCTCCCATGTGCATAACCTGCATCTAGGTCTACTCCACGAACAAAAATCCACGACAGGCCTAGTGGATCTCAACCTTGACGAGCGCTCATCGAGGCTGGGTCTACCCCACCGCCTCGAGGGAGGAGAGAATATCGACTGCGCCAGAAGCTTCCAATCCACGTGACGACGGGAAGCGGTGTCAAAAAGGCTGCGAACCCCTTTTCGCGATTTCGAGAGTGGTGAGCATGATCCCAAGTTCCCCAGGTCGAAACTTAGTTTAGGTATAGGGGAGGGAGTTAAGGGAAATCGTAATGTGTTTCCCCTTTTACGATGTGCCGTGTGTTCCCCATTTCCAGAGAGTCAAGTTCATAAATTTGTGCATGATTGTAGTTACTTTAATCTGTGCCTATGACATGTATTTTGTAATGCTTCAAACTGTTCAAAAATAAAAGCATCCATTTCGTGCTATTCAGCCTGGTCTATTGAGTCCTCTTCTCTGCACTACTGTTCTCTGCATCTAAGTCCAAGGTCTAGAACCGTAGGGGGGGGTGGGTCGAACCACTCAAGGGTAATTCTTGCACGAAGCCTGGCAGGGGGCCAGAACGGGCAAGAGAGCAGGAAAAAAACCCCTACAGTACCTTTCTGTGCTTTTCCTTATTGATTCTTTTCCCGTTAGTGGATTTTTTATTTTTAGATCGACATACACGTGGAATGTGTCCCATCTTTCCGCATCGCCTGCATGCTTTTTCTTTGAACCAGCAATCCCTCTGGTCATGGTTGGATCTGCCGCAGCGATAACATCTCTCGAAACCCCGTGTCATTTCATGGGTGCCGAAGTCCTGTGGCCTTTGCTGTATCTTTGCCGCTCCTATTGCACTGAAAGCCTTGTCCAGTGTTAAATCTTTTCCAGAAGATACCTTTTTTTGTGTTTCTACACTTAGGGGATCGCAGATGAATTTGTCTTGCAGAGAATCTGCCAGTCCTGCCTCGAATTGGCAGTGTAGGGTATCAACAATCTCCTCAAAATTCTTGTCCATCGGTTCGGCTGGAGTGATTAAGTTGCGTAACAGCTTGTATGTTTCTGCGCCCATTAGATCCAGAAGCACTGAAGCTTTTTTTTCATCTTCTATTCCATTTGCGGTGCAAAACACCTCCACTCTTTCTACATATGTGGTCCAATCCTCTATCTTGTTATCAAAAACATCAATATTGCCAAAGTTAGGTTCTGTTTCGTTATCAAAAGCATCAATATTGCCAGACTTAGGCATTTCAAAAAAAGATATGGCGCTTCCCGCGCTTTTTTTTTTTCTCTCTCTGTAGCAACGATATGGCGCTTCCTGCGCTTTCCCGCCGCTGCTACCGATAACAACGCTGTTTTACTGTGGTTTCCGTTTATTCACTGTTGGAGACTCGTTCCCGACGGAGGTCTAAACGCTGACCTGCTTGCCGCGCCGGCCGTCTCCCGAGTGCACCCTCCCAGTCCATTATTGCTTGCCTCCGATTTCGCTGCCTGTCTCAGCTGCAGAGCCCGCCGCTGGAGCCCCAGCCTGACGCCCAGGAAGGATTAGCGCAGTACCTGCCACCAGCTTGGCCAGCTGGTGAAACCACAGTTTCTATTACTTCCTTGAGTCTTCTGGACGCTGGAGGAATCGATGTCCTTGAGGTGCTGCCGAATCGCAGGTAAGTCCGTTTCCACTTCGTCGCCACTGTAGTGTCCGTGTGTAGATAAAGACACTGAAGACAGGAGTTGGTTCATAGGTATTTACTGAGCAAGTCTGGGGGGGCGGTTCTAAAGGATATACGCAATACACAGGCTTATATAGCCCAAGTGGCAATTACCGACATTACGCACACCTGGGGCTCTTAAAGGCACATACACCACAATTGCTTTTAAAGGCACATACACCACAATGTTATTTACCTTAATCCTAAATTTAAAACCGTGTATATGCAAAATTCACTGCCGCGGTTGGCAAAAGTTGTCGCAGAGAGGAAACCGTGTATACTTGAAACCTGTGTATGGCAAAACCGCGGTTGGGGCGGGATTCCTGTACATTTTAGGTTGGTTTTAACTACTGGTGGAGAACGGGCAGGCTTCGGTTGAAGCATGCCTGAACTCGTCTGTTCTTGCCGGCCTGAGGCCCAGGCTATTTTGAGGCACCCCGATTCAGCTCGCCAGTTTTGGGATGGCAGTAAATCATCTGGCCCCCATGCTGAGTTAGCTGACAGCCGGAATCAGGGGGTGGGTGGGGTAGGGTAAACATTGGGTGGGGGGGGAGGTGAGGGTTGCGGGCTGGCGGCAGCCCGAAGTATTTTCTGAGGGCCCAGGAAGAGCACTACCACTCCTTGTTTAACATTTCCTATGCCGGTTTGTGAGCGGCCTCCAGCGGGCGGTCCCTTTAAAGACCGCTGGATAGGCCACTCACTGCCTGGTAGAAATGGGCAGAGCGTGTGCAGTGCGCACTCCATCCATTTGCACCATGAAATTGCAATCAGGATCGTATGTACGTTATAGGACCCCGATACTGCCCCATTTACACCAGTGGAGGAATTAAAATCGGCCCTGTTATCTTTGTCGACTTCCTAGCTGTTAGTTTGTAATGGAATTATTAGAGGTCTGGAATAGATCTAGCTACCTGTGGAATGTGAGAATATTGGGCAGAAAAACAAGCGGTATAATTGGCAGGTCACTGCTGAGTTATAGCCAGTTACATGCTCCTTTCTTGTCTGGCCCTCTAACATGTTTGTTCTTGTGCTTTGTCACTAGTTGATTTAAACATTATTCTAGGTATTGAAAACGACATAAAAGTTTGTGATTCACTTATCCACCTGAGTGATTGGGAAGTGACTCCAAACTGGATATTAAATGTAACTGGTAAAATAGATAAGGGAGAACCAGTGGATGTTGTGTATTTGGACTTTCAGAAGGCTTTCGATAAGGTCCCACATAAGAGATTAGCGTGCAAAATTAAGGCACATGGGATTGGGGGCAAGGTATTGACTTGGATAGAGAACTGGTTGGCGGACAGAAAGCAAAGAGTTGGAATAAACGGGTCGTTTTCTGAGTGGCAGGCAGTGACTAGTGGGGTACCGCAAGGATCGGTCCTAGAACCACAGCTGTTCACAATATATATTAATGATCTGGACGAGGGAATTGGATGTAATATCTCCAAATTTGCAGACGACACAAAGCTGGGTGGGAGGGTAAGCTGTGAGGAGGATGTCGTGAAACTCCAGTGCGATTTGGACAGGTTGGGTGATTGGGCAGAAACATGGCAAATGCACTATAATGTGGATAAATGTGAGGTTATCCACTTTGGTGGCAAAAACAGGAAGGCAGATTATTATTTGAATGGCAATAGATTGGGAGAAGGAGAAGTGCAAAGCGACCTGGGTGTTATTGTGCACCAGTCGCTGAAGGTAAGCATGCAGGTGCAGCAGGCGGTTAAGAAGGCAAATGGTATGTTGGCCTTCGTAGCAAGAGGGTTCGAGTACAGGAACAAGGATGTCTTGCTACAGTTGTACAGGGCCTTGGTGAGACCGCACCTTGAGTATTGTGTGCAGTTTTGGTCACCTTACCTGAGGAAGGACGTTCTTGCCATGGAGGGAGTGCAGTGAAGATTCACCAGGCTGATACCTGGGATGGCAGGAATGACGTATGAGGAGAGATTGTGTCGATTGGGCTTATACTCACTGGAGTTTAGAAGATTGAGAGGGGATCTCATCGAAACCTATAAAATTCTGTCAGGTCTGGACAGACTAGATGCAGGAAGGATGTTTATGATAGCTGGGGAGTCCAGAACCAGGGGTCATAGTCTAAGGATAAGGGGTAAGCCATTTAGGACTGAAATGAGGAGAAACTTCTTCACCCAGAGAGTGGTGAACCTGTGGAATTCTCTGCCACAGAGGGCGGTGGAGGCCAGCTCATTAAATATATTCAAGAAAGAGTTGGATATATTTCTTGAGGTTAAAGGGATCAAGGGATATGGGGAGAAGGCAGGGACAGGGTACTGAATTTGGATGATCAGCCATGATCTCATTGATGGCGGAGCAGGCTCGAAGGGCCGAATGGCCTACTCCTGCTCCTCTCTTCTATGTTTCTATGTTTCTATGTTGCTAAATTGGTCTTCTATCTCTAACATAATAAAAGTTAAGGGGGAGAAATTCGGTTGCTTAGCGCCTCCCGTTAGTGCCTCCAGGGGGTGCTCATGGGACACTAGGAATTTTGCGCCCGAGCATGGCGATTTTAGCACCGCTCACGAAATTGACCAGTCGTTTTGCGGCAGCGCTAAACACTATCGCCACGATCTCCTGCGCCCGCAGATCGTGACGTCAGTCAAGCGTGCAACGCCCCAGTAGCGCACCAGGCCGGATATTGAGTCGTACCCCCTGCTTTAGCGCCTGCCGCTAGGAACGACAGGTAGAGGGGAACGTTTTCAAGTTGGGAAGGGGCTAGAGAAGCGCTATTTAAAGGTGGGTGCTTCCTGCCTTTTCTTGTCAGCAAAATTTTTGGTTTTAACGCTGTCCTAAGGAGTTTTGGCCCTCAGCACCACTTTTGAGGTTCCTAAGTGCCGAGCTCTTTCCCTGGGCCTATCCATTAGTGCTTCCAACACAATTGCTTTTGAGGTCTCTCCAGGTCGAGATTCAAGGCTGCAATGAGCAGGGAGTGGCTGGCCAGCAAGATGGCCCCTCCCCTTTAAGAACTGGATGGTGCCAGTCTGACTGGCTTCCATGGTAATTGGCATCGTCTGAGCTTCGGTAGCGTTCTGAGGTAGCGCCTCGCTCCCTGAAGGTTGCGCCTTAAGAGAGGTGTGTAGCGCCTGATTTAGCGCTTAAATCACCTCCAGGGGCGATAGAGGCGATAATTAGCGCCGGGCGCTAAACTTTGCGCCCGGCCGATATTAGTGCCCCAAAATGGGCGATACCGAATTTTTCCCCCTATGAGTTTGTCTTTATTCCTGCCTCTATGTAACCCAGCAGAGATGTGCCAATTATAATCCCATATTGCTTGAGAGTATTTAATGATGTGGAGAATATTTAAATATCTGATTCCCTATGCACTTGTGCAGTCTCAAACCTATAGTGTGTATACTGGCCTGTAGTTATCGGGTTTATCCCTCTCCCCTTTTTCCACACAGGGGTGTAACATCTGATATAAGAAGTGGGGAAAAATGTGCACTGGTGGATTAAAAGGAGGTCTGCTGGGGTTGGGATTAATGTGCATTGTTGAGGCAGAGGGAAGGGACCTTTACCCTGCTGCATCTGGCCTAAGAATGCTCGATGCTGAGAGCCTGTAAAAGAAAGAATGTTTACGTAGTGTTTTATCAAATCATTTGTAAAACCCAAAGTACATCACACCCAATGAATGACTTTTTGAAGTATCATCACTGGTGTTATGTAGACAAATTAAGCAGGCAATTTCTGCACAGCAGAGTCCCACAAACAGCAAATCAGGTAAATGACCATTTAATCAGTCTTTGGTGGTGGTTTTTGAGGGAGCAATGTTGGGCGGGACACTCTCCTGCTATTCTTTGAATTGTGTCGTATGATCTTTTACATTTATGTGCAAGTGAACAAAGGTGGTCAAAGTGTTTCATTACCCAGAATTGACAGTTTTCACATTTAAAAAAAAATTATCAATAAATATTATAAAATATAATTTCACTTTACTTACTGTGTTATGACACATCTTGCTGCTTGCTCAATAGTCATATATTATTGTTCATCATTGTATCCCCTTTCAAAATCCTAAAAAACTGTTGAAAAATAATTTTTGCAAAGCAATTCACTGTATTTGATATATTTTTGGCGACTGTAATATGTTAAGTGTTCTAATACATCAAATTCATAGCATAACTGGATTATCTTCACCCATGTTTGTCCTTCTTTACCTTGACATTTAGCCATTGCAAGACAGATACACGGTTTGGAAGTGGCTGTCAAGATGCCCTTCACTCGACCAATCAAGAGAAACAATCATATTAAATGTTTTTACTTTTAATCTGCGTAATCTCCTTTATTGAACAGAGCACTACACCATGTCAGTTAATTCTATTTGGTGAAAACATTATTTCTGAATTAGTTCTTCTACTTTACAAGATCAGAGAGGCTTAATTACTGGGGAGCGACCTTCTGTGACTTGTTATCAGATGATTTATAGAGAGCACAAAAAAGATGACGCAAGCACCCTTGTCTTTGGAAGAGTGTTGTGTGTGGGTCGGGTGTGATGAAGTCACTAACTGTTGTTGGAAAAGGTAATACTCCGTTGTAGACTAAATTGGTTGTTCCATTAACCACTGTGCGCTCTACCCATAAAACGTTTAATGCAATAAATATTAAAAGATACTTGTAATTGATTTTCTTCCTATAAAAATCACCAAGCATTGCAGGAGGTTTAATGGGCCCCTTGAAGTCAAGTAAAAGACTGTTTCACTTTCTTCCTCTGTTGATCTGTTGCTTAGTATCTGACCACCATTTTCTTCTTGGTTTTTGTAAATTTAAAGTGTGAGATGGACAGGGGTGTCATGGGGAATAGTCTGAAAAGTAACAACATTCATAGCACAATTGGTCCAGAGCCACACCAAGCAAGAAAAAACTGTCAAGTGTTTTTATAACATAGATTTTTATATATGCTCAAGGTGTGAATTATCAGAGTCAGAGAATGAAACTTTTATCTAGGTATTTTTTCACCTATTGCCAGCATTTAATGCTTCTCTGTGAGGTGTAGCATGGGTTAGATACAGAGTAAAGCTCTCAATATATTGCTCCAACATTAGGAGTACTTTGTACTATGATTTTTTTAATTCATTCACAGGATGTGGGCATCGCTGGCAAGGCCAGCATTTATTGCCCATCCCTAATTGCTCTTGAGAAGGTGGTGGTCAGCCGCCTTCTTGAACCGCTGCAGTCCGTGTGGTGAAGGTACTCCCACAGTGCTGTTAGGGAGGGAGTTCCAGGATTTTGACCCAGCGACAATGAAGGAACGGCAATATATTTCCAAGTGTGTGACTTGGAGGGGAACTTGGAGGTGGTGGTGTTCCCATGCACCTGCTGCCTTTGTCCTTCTGGGTGGTAGAGGTTGTGGGTTTGGGAGGTGCTGTCGAAGAAGCCTTGGCGAGTTGCTGCAGTGCATCTTGTAGATGGTACACACTGCAGCCACGGTACGCTGGTGGTGGAGGGAGTAAATGTTTAAGGTGGTGGATGGGGTGCCAATCAAGCGGGCTGCTTTGTCCTGGATGGTGTTGAGCTTCTTGAGTGCTGTTGGAGCTGCACTCATCCAGGCAACTGGAGAGTATTCCATTACACTCCTCACTTGTGCCTTGTAGTTGGTGGAAAGGCTTTGGGGAGTCAGGAGGTGAAACACTTGCTGCAGAATACCTAGCCTCTGACCTGCTCTTGTAGCCATATTATTTATGTGGCTGGTCCAGTTAAGTTCCTGGTCAATGGTGACCCCCAGGGTGTTGATGGTGGGGGATTCGAAGATGGTGATATCGTTGAATGTCATGGGGAGGTGGTTAGACTTTCTCTTGCTAGAGATGGTCATTGCCTGGTACTTGTGTGGCGTGAATGTTACTTGCCACTTATCAGCCCAAGCCTGAATGTCATCCAGGTCTTGCTGCATGCGGGCATGGACTGCTTCATTAACTGAGGAGTTGCGAATGGAACTGAACATTGCAATCATCAGCGAACATCCCCACTTCTGACCTTATAATGGAGGGAAGGTCATTGATGAAGCAGCTGAAGATGGTTGGGCCTCGGACACTGCCCTAAGGAATTCCTGCAGTGATGTCCTGGGGCTGAGATGATTGGCCCCCAACAACCACAACCATCTTACTTTGTGCTAGGTACGACTCTGGCCGGTGGAGAGATTTCCCCTGGATTCCCATTGATTTCAATTTTACTAGGGATCCTTGATGACACACTCAGTCAAATGCTGCCTTGATGTCAAGGGCCATCACTCTCACCTCACCTCTGGAATTCAGCTCTTTTGTTCATTTGTGGAGTTGAGTGTTCCTGGTGGAACCCAAACTGAGCATCGGTGAGCAGGTTATTGGTGAATAAGTGCTGCTTGATAAAACTGTCAACGACACCTTCCATCATTTTGCTGAATATTGAGAGTAGACAGATGGGGCAGTTATTGGCTGGATTGGATTTTTCCTGCTTTTTGTGGACAGGACATACCTCAGCATATTAGTGTAACTATTTCCATTTCCTATACAAACTATTCTTATGGCCTCTCTGAGTGACAATTCCAATTTTGTGTCAATGTTTGCTAAATAATTACAAAAGTATTGGAGTATAAGAGTAAAGAAGTCTTTCTGCAATTAAACAGGGCCTTGATGAGACCGTACCTGGAGTACTGTGTACAGTTCAGTTTTGGTCTCCTTACCTAAGGAAGAATATATTTGCCTTAGAGTGAGTACAACAAAGGTACACCAGACTGATTCCTGGGATGGGGGGTTTGTCCTATGAGGAGAGATTGAGGAAACTAGGCACATATTCCCTAAATTTAGAAGAATGAGAGGCAATCTCATTGAATCATATAAAATTCTTACATGGCATGACAGGATAGATGCTGGGAGGATGTTTCCCCTGGCTGATAGTTTAGAACTAGGGGTCAAAGTCTCACAATAAGTGGTCGGCCATTTACGACTGAGATGAGGCCAAATTTCTTCACTCAAAGGGTTGTGAATTCTCTACCCCAGAGTGCTGTGGACGCTCAGTCATTGAGTATATTCAAGGCAGAGATCAATAGATTTTTTGATTTTAAAGGAATCAAGGGATTTGGGAATAGTGCAGGAAGGTGGAGTTGAGGTAAAAGATCAGCTATGATCTTATTGAATGGTGGAACAGGTTCGAAAGGCTGAATGTCCTACTCCTGCTCCTATTTATTTTATGTTCTTGCAGCCTAGAAATTCGTGGCTGCCATGAGAATTGCGGGTTAATGGCCGCCGAAAATGGTTGCAGCGGTAAGAGAGAAAAGTTTGCGCTGGGGACTAAAGATTTTTAGCTCAGCGCTAACTCACTGTGTAACACCCTCGTTATTGGTGACGTTATTGCAGGTATCAGAGGCAAAGTTGGCATCCAGAAGTGGCGTTCCATCTTCCAACAGCCTCTGGAAGTGAGGCAATGAATTCACTAGACATTATGGGATATTAAAAGGGCAATGCCCTCTGAACAGATAAAAAATAAAAATGAAAAGCCCTTACTGCCTTTTAATAAAAAAAATTAATATTAAAAAGTAGTCCCAAATGGGAGTCTTCAGCTCTTAAAGCTGAATTCCCTTCCACTCCTCAAAAAATGTGAAACGTGCTTCAGCACTAATACAAATGGCTCAGCAAGCCAGGGAAGGGGCACCCAGGGTCTCGCACGCAGCACTCCAGCTTTGTGCAGGGGGTCAACACCGCAAGAGAGATCCTCTACCCACAAGGGCCAGGAGGCTCTCCAGAAAGAACGATGTGGAACGACATCACTGACGCCGTCACTGCCAGCAGTGTTGCCCCCACCATCTGGCTCCAGTGCCCAAAGAAGCTTCATGACCTCAGACTACTGGTCAAGGTCAGTGAATGCATCTTCAAAAGCCATCTCCTACCAACTGAATCACTAGTCTCACACACTGCTCAATGCACAACTCCCCTGCCCAATGAATCACCTACCAGCAATCTGCACCAATCATGAGGCACACCTCTCATTCCTAGCCTCATCTTGGAGTAGACGGTGCAGGCCATTCTTGGCAGGGGCATGGCTGAGCCATTGACCAGTGGTGGGACAGAAAGGATACAAAATGCTGGTATCCTCTTACGCTATCCTCCTTCTCGCATGCACCTCTTGCTTTCCCACCCTCCCCTCACCACCACTCCACCCTTGTTACTTCCTCATTTTACACACCCAAGAAATGCAGCTTGCCCAGCCAATGGTTGACCAAGGAGAGGGAGAGGAGAGTGAAAATGCAGAAGAAACACCATCACTCAATTTGACACTCCCAGCCACCAGCTCCTCAAGATCAACCAGCAAGGCCATTTGCAGTGTCCCCCACTGAAAGTCAGCTGCCTTCCACCAGCCATGCTGCAGCCACTAGGGTAGCACTGTGTGACATCAATAGGATAGGCAAAGGCATACACAAGACAGTCACTAAGAGAATGCATAAGGGTGATAGGTTGATTTCTTGATGTCATATTGAATGGATAGATGTATAAAGTTGGATTAGAAAGTTTGCTTTGTGGTGGCTTTTATTTCAGCATTGTGGCCAAGAGGATGCTGTGATGGTCAGTAACAGAGGGAAGGTAAGGTGTGGGACAAATGTTGAAAGGGGAATTGGGGTTGTGGTCACTGATACTAAAGGTGGATGATTTCATCCTGGATATCCCGGCCAGAAAGAGGCTCTCTGGTTTGCATCCTTCCTTTTGCTTCCTCCTCTTCAGCTTCTTACTCTTCTGTGTCTTCCTCTGCCCTCTGCGAGCAGATGCTGTAAATCTGAAATGACAGCATAAAATGCTGCAACTACTCAGCAGGTCAGATAGCATCTCGACTTGAGGCATTGGGGGGAATTTTTCGGGGGGTTAGCAGGCGCGTTCGGTGGCGGGTCAGGTGGGAAAATGTTTTTTTTTGACAGTGGGTCAGGAATCCGCTGTCAACCCGCCGCCATGCGCCTTTCCCAGATGTCAGGTCTGTCAGCGCTGAACAGACACTTACACGTAGCGGCTGGGGAGGCAATTCAGGTCATTATGACCTTGTTAACAGCCTATTAAGAGGCATTTTGAGCTCACCTTTACATTTTACGAGGTCGCCCATGGAGTCCACGCTGTTCGGGGATCATGTCAGGTAAGCAGGTCAGGAGTTGAATGACCATGGAATCATCCCATTACGTGACAGCTGCAAATGTGCTATAAAAGCTCCCATCTCACATCTGTTCACTTTCCAAGCTCAGAAGCTGTTGCTTACTGCATTTGGAAGAGAGATTGAGCTTTATGCAGGTTGCAAGTCTTTGGAGTAAACACTCTATCCAGTATCAGCTAATTGGAATACCTCTCTCATCATTGACAGATTGCTTCTGTCATCTCAGGTTCACCTGCCATCTATTATATCAGCAGCGGTGCCCTTGAAAATTTCTTACCTTGGCCCTCAGAATCCCACCATGATCAGCCCCAACACCAGCAGCAGCAGGCACACCAGCAGCACCAACAACAACACCAACTTTCTCCACAATCAACTGATGCTGCACAGGACACAGGGCATCAGCACCCGACCACATTGCTGCTCGGGGTGCCAGGGATGGCCTCACCATGGCCAGATTTACTTCACTTGATGCTGTACATCCTGGCTTCCACATGATGCGCCAGGTTGGCACCACCCCACACCAACACCATAAAGCATCCCTACAATGCCCAAGCTATTCCTTTCACACTCATCACCATTGCGGGGGGTACCGTTATGTCTCACCATTCACGGCAACTCACTGAGCCACTTCCAAAGGTTCACACAAATCCAAGAAAGCAAAGTGTTGAAAATAAACATTTCAATGTTTGACAGCACATTAACAGAAACTTTGCATGAACATTGGCTAAAACACATAAGTGATTACCCTTTGATCATTGAAAGGTTTGCAGCACTGCAGCCAGGTCCTCCTTACAACATCTCTGCTTGTGTCCTCCTGTGCAATGTGCAACAAGGCTGCATTGATCTTCTGGGGAGGTCTCTTCCACCCATTGGAAGGGAAGAGAACCTCCCTGTTTGCTGTGACTCCCTCCATAAACATATGGAGGGAGTCATGGAAGAGCCTGGGTGCTGCCATGTACATTTGTGCAGTGCTTGTTAGTGTTTGCAACACCTCAATGCTGGAGAACACTGACAGTACAACTGTCAAAATCAATTTGCGCATGGTCCCTTTAAGGAAACCAGCTGATGACACGTCATCAAATGACATCGCTTCCTTCAATTGGCCGGGAAACTCGCTGGGTGGGCTTAACAAGCCCAATCAGGGGAAAATCATTTTGGACAGTGGGCTGGAGCCGGCAGCGAGGTCGGGGCCTGCCACGGACGCCGCCTGCCACGGACCCTCCGAGGTTAGTAAAATCCAGTCCCTGGGCTCTGTTTCTCTCTCCACGGATGTTGCCTGACCTGCTGAGTATTTGCAGCATGTTCTGTCTTCTCAGAGGCCTTCCTTTACCATCCGAGGCTTTGCAAGCATCCAGCAGCACTCCCTACACACTTAATAAACTTTTAATATGTATTGCAGCAAGCCACTACTTTAATAAAATCAAAAAAATCCAGACCGTATACTTAAAATGCAAACTTACCTGAAAGATGTGTGTGAATCTTTAAGAGGTGCTGACAGCGCCTCTGTGAGTCTGCTCAATCCTATGTTTTCATGGCGAGCTTAGGACCCAGCTCGGAACGCAGCGCTAGGCTCGAAGTTCACCGAGGTGACATTAAGTTGGCGGTGCACGGCGACTGACATCACCTCTCTCTAATTTAAATCTTCGATCTTACTTGCAGCACTGCCAGGCCTTGGAAAATGGAGGACACCGCAGGACCCGCCACCAGCTGGCACTAGAGCAGCGGCCGCCCTCTTTTTGCTATTTTTTGCCAGTAACAGGTGGCGTAAAGCCCCTGAATTTTTAACCCTATGTTCTTATGTTCTTAATTTTCCACTTTGTCGGGGAGATGTTAGTGTTGTAGCTCCAAAAAGGAATTGATAAAGAATGTGCATCGAAACATATAAGATTGTGAGGGGGCTTGATCGGGTGGATGTGGTGAGGATGTTTCCACTGATGGGTGAGACTAGAACTAGGGGGCATAATCTTAGAATACGGGGCTGCCCTTTCAAAACTGAGATGAGGAGAAACTTCTTCACTCAGAGGGTAGTAAATCTATGGAATTTGCTACCCCAGAGAGCTGTCGAAGCTGCAACATTAAATAAATTTAAAACGGAGATAGACAGTTTCCTAGCAGATAAGGGAATTAGGGGTTATGGGGAGAGGGCAGGGAAGTGGACGTGAGTCTAAATTTGGATCAGCCATGATCCTATTGAATGGCGGAGCAGGCCCGAGGGGCCGTATGGCCTACTCCTGCTCCTACTTCTTATGTTCTTATGTTCTTATGTGCTTTCACTTTTGCTACAACCAATATGACTTAATACCAGCCTCAGTGCAGACTGAGCATGCTTTAGCACAACTTCAGAAGAGCAATCTCTATTATACTCGTGGATCTATTTCCATTACCTATACAAACTATTCCTATGGCTTCTCTGAGTGACAATTCCAATTTTGTGTCAACGTTTGCTAAATAAATAGCAATTTGGAGATTCATGCCTACTGGGGACTGGCTTGCTAACCCCAAAATTATTTTACTTTGGGCATTTAACAATCATCAAAGAAAGGGAATATTTAATCACACTAGCTTGGGGTAGATTCAAAGTCAGGTCCCAAAGGTCAAAATTGAAACTAATGTTGTAATCTAGTGCCTAAGGATTAAATTTTGAAGCCATAAAGTCGGTATAATCACTAGAATAATAAAAGAGTGATTGATTGATACAGCGCTGGAGCACTTTCAAAGGGCTTTGATGAACTACTGAAGGAATTGAGTGAAGCGACAATAGCTTGTCAGTTCATCCTACCCCTGTAACACCATCCCACTCATTTTTCCACTTATGTGTTGGTCTCACTTTTTCACTGATCTTGCGAGTCCTCCGACTGCTACTTAAGTACAGTCGCAGCAAACGTCATGTGACATGAGGGAATTGCACTTTACAACAGTAATCATAGTCAAAAGTATCTTAAAAGGACAAGGTATGAATCAAAGGTTTTACTGGGGCATAACAGAGTAAGGATGAGAATTTGGATCATCTTGAATTTGACTTTGGATCGTCTGAATTTGATTGGGAAGGTTATGTCCGAATGATGAAACCGTCCTTATACAAATCAAATGGCAGCAGGTGTTCCTTTGTTTCCTTTGCATAGTTGAAATCATTCTGTAAAAGTTCTTTCACCTATAATAAAGATAATGGGTAATTCTTAACCTGGAGGTTGGACAGATACATCAACAATAGAGGTGGGTGGGGGGAAGGGGGTGGGGGGGATGATGTTGCGAATGCCTTCATGTTGCTTGGGTTGAAAACAGTGTATTCAAGGGGAGGAGTAGATGACATGGGCCAGATTTTAACTACTGGCCGAGAACAGGTGGATGGTAGATGGAGTGCACTCGCCACACACCCAGGATTGCCGGCGAGAGGCCCAAGCCATTTAGATGCCAGGGCCTAATTTATATTCCGCTGGCAAGCTACTGGCACCAAATGGGTGCCCTGCTAAAGCTTGCCAGTTCTGGGTGGGTGGGAAATCGGATGGCTCAGTAGAGCTTGGAAGACAGGGAGCCTCTGAGGCTGGCAGTGGCCTGGCTGCACTCCTGCGGCTCCTCCTAGCCCCAACAAACAAAAAATTAGATATTTCCTCCGCCATTTTGTGAACGGAATGAGTTAAAATTGGCTCTCATATTTGGATTTGGATTTGGGCAAGCGCAGAGGCCCGCAGGTGTGTGGTTGTATTTTTGGGGGATCAGGCTGGTCTCAGACTTGTTGTCGCAGGGGTGTGGGACGGGGGTGGGGCAGACCTGGGGGCCTGGAGGTCGGGGCCAGGGGAAAGGGTGGGAGACCAGGGGGCCTGGAGGTCGGGGCCAGGGGAAATGGTGGGAGATCAGGGGGCCTGGAGGTCGGGGCCAGGGGAAAGGGTGGGAGATCAGGGGGCCTGGAGGTCGGGGCCAGGGGAAAGGGTGGGAGATCAGCGGGCCTGGAGGTCGGGGCCAGGGGAAAGGGTGGGAGATCAGCGGGCCTGGAGGTCGGGGCCCCTAGGGGAAAGGGTGGGAGTTCAGGGGACCTGGAGGTCAGGGCCAGGGGAAAGGGTGGGAGATCAGGGGGCCTGGAGGTCGGGGCCAGTGGAAAGGTTGGGAGATCAGGGGGCTTGGAGGTCAGGGCCAGAGGAAAGGGTGGGAGATCAGGGGGCTTGGAGGTCAGGGCCAGGGGAAAGGGTGGGAGATCAGGGGGCTTGGAGGTCAGGGCCAGGGGAAAGGGTGGGAGATCAGGGGGCTTGGAGGTCAGGGCCAGGGGAAAGGGTGGGAGATCAGGGGGCTTGGAGGTCAGGGCCAGGGGAAAGGGTGGGAGATCAGGGGGCTTGGAGGTCAGGGCCAGGGGAAAGGGTGGGAGATCAGGGGGCTTGGAGGTCAGGGCCAGAGGAAAGGGTGAGAGATCAGGGGGCTTGGAGGTCAGGGCCAGGGGAAAGCGTGGAAGATCAGGGGGCTTGGAGGTCAGGGCCAGAGGAAAGGGTGGGAGATCAGGGGGCCTGGAGGTCAGGGCCAGGGGAAAGGGTGGAAGATCAGGGGGCCTGGAGGTTGGGGCCACGGGAAAGGGTGGGAGATCAGGGGGCTTGGAGGTCAGGGCCAGGGGAAATGGTGGGAGATCAGGGGGCTTGGAGGTCAGGGCCAGGGGAAAGGGTGGGAGATCAGGGGGCTTGGAGGTCAGGGCCAGGGGAAAGGGTGGGAGATCAGGGGGCTTGGAGGTCAGGGCCAGGAGAAAGTGTGGGAAATCAGGGGGCTTGGAGGTCGGGGCCAGGGGTGGGGTGGGTGGATATCAGCGGTCAGGAATCTCAGGACTGGGAGCAGCAGTGATCGGGATGCTGGCTGTGGTAAGTGACGTAATGAAGATTCACTATGCACTTGATTGAACATAAAGCAAGGCTTTAATCGACTTGTAACAAAACATGGAGGTCTAGTTAGTAGTCACTAGCTTCCTGTTTCCAGATTGTCTCTGGCCAAGTTGGGCCCACGCCCGAGTATTTATACTCCTCGGACGGTGCCCTCAGCTGGCCATCCAGTAGTACTTCCTGAGTTACTTCTTGTCGAAGTTGCGATTTATGACAGTAAGTACTTACCTTTTTCTCATTTATGCAATGTTTTAGGATGGTCTGCGCTGGCACTGGCTGCCTCACGGCAAACTAATGTTGGAGCAGAGACCTGAAGCCGGCATTAAGCCCCTTATTTGCACATGAAAAGGAGTTAATGGCTGCTTCAGGCATGGGAAAAGGACACCTCTTGTTTGTCCTTACCAACATGATGGGTGGTGCACTTCTGGTCAGATATACGCTTCTTGCCTGCCAGTTTGGGGCCTTCGGAGGCCGTATAGTGGTTGAAAAACATGCGCTACGTGACCCTTTTTAACCCCCAAGGTCTTCAAATGTGTTGTTACTTCCTAGCTCCATGTCCATTTATTTCAAAACTCACTGATAAATTCCCTCCAGTCTAGCTTCCACCCTGCTCAGAGCACTGAGACTGCCTGGCCAATGTCATGAATGACATCCTCTGTAATGCAACCATGGTGTGTTAGTCCTCTTTGCGCTCTATTCACCATTTGACACCAATGGCCACGCCATCCTCCTCCAGTGCCGTGGTTAGCCAGTTCATTGGGAGTGCCCTTACATGATTCCAACCCAATTTGAATGCAGTCAATGCGTCTCCACCTGTGGTTTCTCTCCCCCCCTCCCCCAGTAACAGGGTCAGCTTCCAGATAAGAACATAACATAAGAGCATAAGAAATAGGAGCAGGAATAGGCCATATGGCCCTTCGAGCCTGCTCCACCATTCAATAAGATCATGGCTGATCTTCTACCTCATCTCCACTTTCCTGCACTATCCCCATATCCCTAAATATTCAAAACTCTATCGATCTCTAATGTGAATATACTCAACGACAGAGCCTCCACAGCCCTCTGGGGTAGAGATTTTCAAAGACTCACCACCGTCTGAGTGAAGACATTTCTCCTCATCTCAGTCCCAAATGGCCGACCCCTTATTCTGAGACTGTGACCCCTAGTTCTAGACTCCCCAGCCAGGGGAAATATCCTCCCTGCTTCTGTGAAGGAATAAGCCATATATCTATTCAGGAAAATACACCATTCTATGAAAGAATTCTGGCCTTATTAATACATGACAAACTGGGTTTGGAAATCTAGAAACTTAACGATGAAAAAGCTGTGATAGCATTCTGGCTATAGAGATAAGATAAGTTGTTGACACTGAATCAATAACCTTATTGAAACAGAAGGTTAAAGGCTCCTGACAGTCTGAACCTTTGTGAACAAGACAATAGTTCACCCTGTATAAGGTGTTCTAATTTACACCTCATAAAGAAACACATAAAAGTAACAAACATCTGCCTTCATAAAAATGATACCAAGTAAAGCGCACCTGTTGTTATACCATTTTTTTATGATAAACTTAGAACACCTGGAGGGAAAAGGGTATAAATATTGAACTCTCAAATGGGATAGTAGACTCGCTTAAAGGGGCAAAATGATTCTCGGCTTCAGAGCCAACTCTTTGTACTTCGGGGATCAAAGGTACTGTATTTGATTTTGGTGGATATCCTGAATAAAACTAAGAACTGTAAAACTGTAGTGAAGTTAAGATTTGAGAGTAGGTTCTCTGATAATAGAATTGTAAGCTTTCTTTTTATGGAACTGTTAATGTTGCGATTGACTCACCAACTATAAATTATATGTTGGTTTGTTAATAAATCTATATATATTTAGAATTGTCTCACATAATACTTCTGTATCAAACTCGCAAACTCAATCATTGTACACTCTTTGGTGAGGAGTTGCAGAATTCTGGGGGAGTTTTCCGGACCCTCATAATATCCAGAACGTTACAGTCTAGCTAAACTTATTAAAAGTGCTATCTGGAGGATGGTAACATTTTCAGGTTGTTCCTTTCCTTTAGGGAGAGATAGTCCGGACCTTTAGACCCAATTAAGCGTCCTTAGGATTCAGCTACCTCAAACTTTAGTTGAAAGTGAACATCTGAGGAATATGCCTGATCCAGGGTAGCCCTAAAGGGGCTAGGACTAGTAATAATCCTTTCACTTCTACCCTGTCAAGCCCTGTAAGAATTTTGTATTTTTCAATGAGATCACCTCTCATTCTTTTAAACTCCAGAGAATATAGGCCTAGTCTACTATGTATGCTGATGGCACCCAGCTCTGTATCTCTATCACTTCTTGACCTTATGGCCACCTCCACGCTTTGAGATTGCCTGTCTGACATTAAATTATGGCCGAGTCACAACTTCCTCCAACTGAACTTCAGCAACACTGAAGCCAAGGTTTTTGGGCCCCGCCATAAATGCTTTTCCCCCTTCCCGACCACTTGCTCAGGCTGAACCTGACTATGTAAAACTTTGACATCCTGTTCAACTCTGATCTGAGCTTCAAAACCCACATTCTATCCTTTTTGAAGTCTATCTATTTTCATCTCCTTGACATTTCCCAGCTCTGTCCACATATCCGTATATCCCACTTAGATAAGTGCAGTGAGCTCAGACACTGAACAAGAGGATGTTGTTGCAGAAACATCAGTGAGCCAGAAAGACTAATGTGCCAGGTACTCCTCAAAGAGCGTTCTGCTGAGTGCCTGAGCTGTCCCTTTAAGGAACCTTGTTTTCCACATGGCATCAAGACGGTAGCTTCAAGCATCTTTTGCATCACTGTCCTCTTCAGTTCCTTAACTAGTGCCAATGCCTACCCTATACTATGGTGTTACTTACTTCTATGCAATCAGAAATAAACTGAGAGATTTTGCATTTTGAAAACCAGACAGGACTTTGAATTATGTATTAGATCAAATTGGAGACAAATCTAAACCTAGTTAGGCCTATAGTTAAGGCCATCAAGCAGTTTGCATAAATAATCGGGAACAGATTAAGGAAGCTGTTGTGTTTGTACTGCTATACACAACTACACAAAATAATAAAGCAGCAGAGACTGAGAGTAACTTCAAGTGATCTTTACTGGTTAACTGGAACTTCGGCACTGACTATACAAATCGATATGCGTCTGTTATATACGCTCGCAACTAAGGATGTACATCCGCAAAACAAAGTAGTCCCTTCAATGTTGTATACATTACACTTCCTCCCCCTTTAGTTTAATAGTATATTAACGCAAAATTTCTATAATTAACATACAGAGCCTGTCTTTACAGTAACTTTTTTGTTTTCTTAAAAGTAACAAAATTCAAATTCCAACATAACATTTTATTTTGTCAACAGCCCTTTTATAAGTCAAGTCTCTGGGGAGGCCTCCTCTGCCTCTCTGGGTAACGTCTCTCCAGACTCTTTTGCTTTGGAGAATGAGACTGTACAGGTACAGTTGCATCAGGTGAGCTATCAGCACAGGTAGTGCTCTCAGCTGTGGATGAGGCTGGTGCTGATGCTGATGAATCAGGAGTGTCTGTTTCCATGTCAGGTGAGTCTGGGTGAGGTATAGGGGTGTTTTTCACCTGAACATCCAGAATTTGGTCCACATGACGTCTCAAAACGTTCTCTCCACATCCACTGTATACATCAGTGGTCCCTCTCTTGTGGATATTGTACCTGGTTGCCACTTTTCCATCCGGAAATCACGAGCAAGAACTGACTGTCCCACACTGAAGCTTCTTGTTGGCTTAGCATTCAAATGTTTGAACTGTTTGTTCTCTACATCACGACGTACATTCGGTTTAAGAAGGTCCATGCAAGATCTCAGGTTCCTGTTCAGAAACATCATCGCTGGAGTCTGATTAGTGGCTGCGTGTACTGCGTTCCGATAAGCAAAGAGGAATTTGTCTATCTTGTGTTGCAGTGGTAGAATCTCGCAGTACATTGCTTTGATGGCCTTCTTGAAAGTCTGTATGAATCTTTCTGCCAAGCCATTTGTAGCTGGATGGTACGGGGCAGATGTGTAGTGCTTGATTCCATTTTTCCTCATGAAACCTTGGAATTCATCAGAGACAAATTGTCGTCCATTGTCTGTGCAGATTTGTTCTGATAGGCCATTTCTAGCGAACATAGTCCTCAGAACTGAAATGGTCTTTTCAGATGTGGTTAATTTCATTTTAATGACCTCGGGCCATTTGGAATGTGCATCGACTGCAATCAAGAACATGGAGTCCATGAACGGTCCAGCAAAGTCGATGTGCACACATTGCCATGGTGATGAGGGCCATTCCCATGGATGGAGAGGGGCTTGTGGTGGTGCGTTCTGGACCTTTTGAAATCCTGAGCAGCTCTGTCAGGTCCTCGATCTGTTTGTCAATTCCCGGCCACCACACATAACCACGGGCAAGGCTTTTCATCTTTACCGTACCTAAGTGGCCTTCATGCAGTTCATCTAGCCCTCGGTTACGAAGCTTGGGAGGAATCACAACTCATGAGCCGCACATCAGTGTTCCTCGACACACTGATAATTGCTCCCTTTTAGCTGAGAATGCTGGAAACAATGAGTCACCATGCGCTGGCCATCCCTTCACAGTGATGTCATAAACTTTTGACAATGTAGGTTCATTGCGTGTTTCTCTTTCAATGAGGGAGTTTGTCACTGGTAGCTGGTCAACTATTGTTGTGTGAAATACCTCTGCTGAGTCAACTGTTGTAGTTCTCTGAGGTCAGCCATGTTGTTTGGTCCCCTTGTATTCAAAGTCATACAGGTGAGCCCCTAAGAAGAGTGACCATCGCTGTAGCCGTTGTGCCATCATCACTGGAACGCCCTTCCTTGGGTTGAAGATTGAAACAAGAGGCTGGTGGTCAGTTAACAGTGTAAACTGTTGACCATACAAGTAGTGGTTGAATTTCTTGACTCCCCACACAAGGCTGAGGGCTTCTCGGTCAATCTGTGCATAATTGCGTTCAGCTGTAGTCAATGATCTTGAGGCAAAGGCTATTGGTCTTTCTGAGCCGTCTGGGAACTTATGTGACAACACGGCACCAATGCCATGGGGTGAAGCATCACATGCCAGTCGAATAGGTAAGGATGGGTCAAAGTGAGCTAGCACCTCTTCTGAAGTAATGAGTCTTTTACTCTCTTGAAAAGCTTGTTCACAGCTGTCACTCCACTTCCATTGTGACCCTGTCTGTAGCAGTGCATTTAGTGGATGTAACACTGTGGATAGGTTGGGCAAGAACTTATGATAGTAGTTCACCAGTCCAAGATATGATCTCAACTGAGACACATTTTCAGGTGTTGGTGCATTAATCACAGCTTCAATCTTGTCTGGAGACTTGTGAAAAATGTCCTTGTCAATCACATGTCCACAGTATGAGATTTCCTTTTTGAAAAACTCACACTTGTCTCGGTTCGCTCGGAGCCCATACTCCCGTAACCTGATGAGCACCTGTTCGAGGTTGGAAAGGTGGTCATTGTCATTCTTGCCAGTAATGATGATGTCATCAAGATAACACTGAGTACCTGGGATCCCCTGCAGGACTTGGTCCATTGCCCTTTGCCAGATTGCAGGAGCTGATGCTATTCCGAATACCAGCCGATTGTACTGGTAAAGGCCTTTGTGCATATTTATTGTCAGGTACTTCTTTGATGCATCATCAATTTCCATTTGGAGATAGGCCTGGGCCAAGTCAATCTTTGTGAAGCGTTCCCCTCTTGACAGGGCAGCAAAGATGTCCTCAATGCGAGGCAATGGGTACTGTACTGTGTGGAGGATTGGGTTAACAGTCACTTTAAAGTCTCCGCAGATGCGCACTTTTCTTGGCTTTCCTGGTTTTGTGCTGGAGGTTTTCTTCATCACTGGAACTATAGGTGTGGCCCATTCACTCTAATCCACCTTGGACAGGACCCCTAACTGCTCCAAGTTCTCCAGCTCTGCTTCTACTGAAGGGCGAATTGCATAAGGCACTGGCCTGGCCTTATGGAACTTTGGATTTGCGTTCTCTTCAATCTTAATTTTTGCTTTCATGCCCTTAAGTGTTCCTATTCCCTTCTTGAACACTTCCTGAGAGTCAGAGTATTTGTGACAGTCTCTCAGGAGTGGCGTTGCTGTCCTCCTTTGCTGACACAAACAGTGCTTGGATGGTGTGCCAATCCAACTGTATTTTCCTGAGCCATTCGCGTCCCAGCAATGGTGGTCCTCCATTTTCCACTACATAGAGGTTCAATTGCGGTATTTTTTTTTCTTTGTATGTCACTGTCACTTTTATTTTACCCTTGGGGCACACCCTTTGTCCTGTGTATGTCTTTAACAGTACTTTAGTTGGCCTTAGCGGTATGTGTGAAAACAGTCGTTTGTAGTCATATACAGAGATCACTGTTAAAGCTGAGCCTGTGTCCAACTCCATTTTCAGCCTAACTCTTGCCACTTCTGCAGTAACCCATATTATTCTGTGATCCTCTGTCTCTTTCACACTGTGTAGTTTTAGACAAGCCAGATCCTCTTCCTCTGAGTCTGTGTCACTTTTTTCTTTATCTGAACTGTCTCCAGTCACGTAGTGTACCTTCTTGTATCTATCTTTGAAAGGTGTCTTGTTTTCAGTCACTTGATGTACCTTTTTGTTACTCTGTATTGTATCAGTTTTCGGCTTCTTATTTGCTTTGCAGACTCTTTCAATGTGCCCTCGTCTGCCACATTGTCTGCAGTCTTTGTCTTTAAACCAACAGTCATTGTGGTCATGTGAGATTTTGCCACAGCGATAGCACTTCTTTTCTTGTTTCAGTGACATTTTATTAGTTGAATATTCCAGGGATTTTTGTTGAATTTCTAAAGCGCCACGTGCTGCTGCTTCCATTGATATTGCAATACTCAGAGCCTTCTCCAATGTTAGGTCTTTTTCCAGACAGGAGCTTCTTTTGTGTGCTTTCACTTTGCATGCCACACACAAATCTGTCCCTCAATGCGTCTGATAAGCCCACTCCAAATTGGCAATGTTCTGATCATTTGCACAACTTTGCCAAATATTCAGAAATGCTTTCATTTTTGCTCTGGTTCCGTTTATGGAATTTAAATCTTTTGGCTATGAGCAGTGGTTTGGGGCTTAAATGGTCTTGGAGTGTGTCCACTATTTGTTTGAATGTTTTGTTTGCTGGCTTTTCAGGGGTTAATAAACTATGTAGCAGCCCATATGTCTTTGCGCCCATAACACTCAGCAAACCAGTGGCTTTCTTTTCTACCTCCACTCCGTTAGCCTCACAGTACAACTCCACTCTTTCAATGTAAGTTGCCCAGTCTTCAATGCTGCTATCAAATGCTGCAATAGTGCCAATCATCGCCATTTTTTTTTCCAAACCCGTTTTTCTTCCTTTACTAGTTAGCTAGCGTCATGCAAGTCCTGTGCACTTTTCACTTGACTTACGTATCCCCTGCCTAGCTTAGCAAGCGTGCTCCGTTTTCTCTACCTTCTCGCTCATTTCTTCCAAATTTTGGTATCCTCTGGATGCGATGCCAGAACAGGAAGACGTAGGTTCATAATTCTCGTCGCCAATTTGTTGTGTTTGTACCGCTATACACAACTACATAAAATAATAAAGCAGCAGAGACTGAGAGTAACTTCAAGTGATCTTTTCTGGGTAACTGGAACTTCGGCACTGACTATACAAATCGATACACGTCTGTTATATACGCTCGCAACTAAGGATGTACATCCGCAAAACAAAGTAGTCCCTTCAAAGTTGTATACATTACAGAAGCCATTGAGGCTGGACAGGCCCATCAAGGTGCATTCATGACAAAACAAGTCAATTATCGGGCCGGTAGATGCGATTACCGGCCATCTAAAAACAGTTAGTATAGATTGCTACCATTATTTAAAATAGCCCGCCAAGATTAAGACAAAGAACTAACCTGATCTGGTGTGAAGATAAGGGTTTTCTAAAGGAGTATAATTGAAGGCCCCGGGTAGCAATCGCGCGCTGCTCTTCTCTTCTCTCTGGCCTCTCCTTGCTCCTCGCCCTCGTGGCTGCTGCTCTTTCCCCGTCCCGCGCTTACCCCCTGGCCTTTGCCCGTGCCTTTCCCCACTCCATCTGGAATCGCCCCGGCACCGCATCGGGCGGACACGGACAATTCAGGCCAGGCAAGACGGGACGCGACGAGGCGAGGAGGCAAGACGAACTGAGGAAGACAACTGAGGAGACGAACTGAGGAAGAAAACAGAGGAGACGAACTGAGGAAGACGACTGAAGACAGGTTTCGAATCATCGGGCCTTCAGTCTCAGCTGACCTGCGACTATCTTCATACAAACTCAAACTGTCGGCCAAGGAAGAGGAACCGTCATCCCTGCAAGGTAAAGTACCCAAGCAGAGACTTTAACTTTGGGGTACTTGTACCTGGACAACGCCCTTGCAGCACCCGGAGACCACGTGATGACGGCAGGCTCCAGAGAGCACCAAGAGCGAACCCCGAACCCCACCGCTGTTTTGAGTTCAGCAGACCCCTTTTGATTGGTGAGCATAACTTCTGGCCCCTCATAGCTTAATCTAGTTAGGTATAGGGGGTGGGATAAGGATAAGGGGATTGTTAAGATTGTTGTTTTCCCTCGATGTGCCGTGTGTTCCCCATTCCCTGTATAAGTATAGTTATTTTGTATTTTGCCTGTAAAAGTGTATACTAGTAACTTTTTCATAAGATTGTGTTAATTTCCTCTTCAATAAAAATCTTGGTTTTTGCTTACATCCAACCACCTGTCTACTCGAGTCTTTTCTGTATCGCCGCCTGGTACCTAAGTCCGGTGTCTAGAATCCAGGGGCGTGGGAGCGATTCGAACCGCTCATAAACAGTCAGAGGCATAACTGACTGGGCGTACGCACCACCCCACACCACCCCCTACACAGGGGATCTCAGAGACGCCGTATTAGTGACCACCTTCAAGAAAGGTGACGAGTCCGATTGCAGTATTTACAGAGGAGTCTCCCTGCTGTTTGCCACAGGGAAAGTCATTGCAAGAATCCTCCTGAATTGCCTTCTCCCAATGGCTGAAGAGCGGCACAATGGACATGAACTGCACCGCGCGTCAACTACAAGAGAAATGCAGGGAACAGCACCAACCGCTGTACATGGCCTTCTTTGATCTCACAAAGGCCTTCGACACTGTTTAGGATATGCTGAGGTTGTGAAAGGCTCTATATGAATGTAAGACTTTCTTTATGCCCAATTTAAGTTGAGCAGAATATCAGGTAGAAACGGACATTTCCACACAAGAGTCTAATGCAACCCCACCTCTGCTCCATGAAAGGGAGTTGCGTGCTGGAATTCTCTGTCACTTGATTGCAGAGTCATGTCTGCACCTTGGAGTTCTTTTTATCCTTCATTATGCTTGTCACTTCTTCCTTCAGCTTTGGCAAAGGCTGCTAATGGGTTGATATGTTCTCTAAGCCTTTCTAAAGGCTTTCAGAAAATGTGCCCCCCCCCATGCTGCCGCTCCCCTTTCATTATCCTCTTGCCTATAAATTTAACGAACAAGCATTTTTATGCTCCCATCACTGGCGTGCTCCCTGCACTCATTTAAATCTAATCAAAGAAATTCATTTTGGAACATTGGATGATAACAGCATAATTGTTTTTGAAACAAAAACAGAAAACGCTGGAGACACTCAGCAGCATCTGTCGAGAGAGCACAAATCAGTTGACATGTCCGGTATAAACCCTTCACAACAGGAAGGTATTGCAGATGAACAACATTTAAAGGAATAGAACAAGCAAATGGGGGAAGGGATAAGAAACATCACACACACACGCGCACAGGAGAATAAATAGGGGCTGGGAAATTCCTCAGAGCTGCCCCCACCTTGCTGGTGGCCCTTTGCCAGAAATGCAAAATGCAGTGTTGCTGCTGCCCTCCTGGTGATATAGTGCCAGCGAAGGGGGAGCAGCTGCCAGGAAATTCTCACCTGTAAGGTACTAAGATGGGGATCAGAAAATGGTTAATGGGCTGAAGCGACACATGGAGGAGACAAAAGGAGGCTTAATGAAGGAAACCAAAGACATTAATATGAGCCACTGAGAACGTGAGAAGTGCTAAAGGGGCGAGGTAAGTTCAATAGCACAGTGGTCCGACAGGGCTGAGGGGAGCTTACCCCTAGCAACAAGCTACTTACCTCCCCCTTCCCTGGAAATGTCGGCACACCCATCTGACAGTGCCAGCATGTACTGCCTGAGATAAAATGGAAGCTGTAGTTAAGGTTTGAAGTTGTTGAAGTCAATATTAAGGTCAAAGGGTTGCAAAATTCCAAGTAGAACATTTAAGGGCTGTTCCTCAAGCTTGTGTTGAGCTTCATTGGAACAGTGCAGAAGGCCAAAAACTGAGAGCTCAGAGTGGGGTGAACAATTGAATTGGCAAGGGACAGGGAGTTTGGGGTCATAGTTATGGACACTTTGGGCTGGATTTTGATACTGGAGGCATGTAGGAGGCGGGACTACAACTTTTGGGGTTGTAGTCCCGCCTCCATCGAGTTGTGGCCAACCCACGTGATTTTCACTTGATTGACCTTGTTGAGCTCACCCAGCGGGCTCAGCAGACCAATTAAGGGCCACCCGGCAACAGGTGATGTCACAGATTGACATTTCACCTGTCAAGAGCTTTTGACAGATGAAATATCAGCGTTTGACAGCTCTTTGAAGCTGTCAAACACTGACAATCTGTACTCTAAGTTAATTCCTTCCTCTCAGGCTGCTTTAGAGATCCCTCCGGAACAGAAAGCTGAATGCTGCAACTTTTGACAGCTCGCGGCCATTCTGCTTTCTGTGCCAGTGAGATGAGGGACTCCCAAGACCTGAAGGAAGGAAGGCTGTAAAGGTAAGTAAAGGTAATTAAACTTCTTTAAACACTTTACACACACCAAACACACTTACCTCTGCACTCATGCACCCATCACACACCTGAACACCAGACATCTTGACCCCTCCAAGCCCTTCAGCCCGATGGTCCACCTTGCTAACCTGGCGTGGTTTGGAGCAGTCGGGAATCCCACACTTCAGAAATAAAAATAGGGATTAGGCCAAAAACTGCCTGTTAACTACCTGTTAACAGGCAGTTAATTGGCACTAATCCCCTTCCCGTCTCAGGGAGGCGGCTCCTGTCATGCATTGATTGCGAGTTTAACACCAGTTAATACGGTAATGTAATGTGCGAGTTTAACACCAGTTAATACGGTAATGTAACGTGCATTGCATTATGGGAATTACCCGGGGAAAGCAACAGTCAGCCATTTTACCAATAAAGTAAAGATCACAGTTAGAAGCCTGTCTGCCTGACTCTGATTTAATTCGACGTATCTACATGCTTGATTGAACGCATTAAAGCATAGATACAGCAGCTCCCAGCACAGGTCGGGTATCCGCCTCCTTTGAAACTGGCATGGAGACGGGTTGGGGGTGGGTTGGGTTCGTGCCCCCCAATTTCACGATTTTAACCACCCACACGCCTCCAATCCCGCCTCCACGGCCCAATGAAAATCCTGCCCAATGGCTCCGATAGTTACTCAGAGAGGTGAAGAGAGTGGGGGGTGGGGGGACGGGGGGAGGAAATTCAGAGACGGAAAACCCGGAAGTATGGGTTTCTCAGACATCCTGCAGAAATTAACTGCAGGACATCTTTTAAATTTTCTCAAAAGCTTTCACACCTGACAGTCAGACAGATTGACAGGCTGGATGCCTGTCAGGCGGGAAAGCAGCCGGGGAGCAGATACCAGATTAGTAGCAGATTGGGGGGGAGTGGGGGGAGTCAGAGATTGTGGGGGAGGGTGAGGGAATCAGCGATTGCGGGGGTGGGGGGGATCGGAGATTACGGCCGGGTGGGGGGAGTCAGATATCGGGGGTGGGGGAGAGGGAGATCGGGGGTGGGGGAGAGGGAGATCGAGGGGGTGGGTGAGAGGGAGATCAAGGGGGTGGGGGAGAGGGAGATCGGGGGGGGGAGAGGAAGATCGGGGGATGGAGTGTCAGAGATCGGGGGAGGAGGGAGAGGGAGATCGGGGGATGGGGGAGAGGGAGTTCGGGGATGGGGAGAGGGAGATCGGGAGGGGCTGTCGCAGATTGGGAGAAGGGGGAGCGGGAGATCGGCGGGAGGGGTGTCGGAGATTGGGGGAGGCGGAGAGGGTGATCGGGGGATGGGGGAGTTGGAGATCGGGGGATGGGCTGTTGGAGATGGGGGAGTCAGAGATACATAGAAACATAGAAGATAGGAGCAGGAGTAAGCCATTCGGCCCCTCGAGCCCGCTCCGCCATTTAATGAGATCATGGCTGATCATCCAAATTCAGTACCCTGTTCCTGTTTACGCCCCATATCCCTTGATCCCTTTAGCCTCAAGAAATATATCCAACTCCTTCTTGAATATATTTAATGAATTGGCCTCAACTGCCCTGTGTGGCAGAGAATTCCACAGGTTCACCACTCTCTGGGTGAAGAAATTCCTCCTCATCTCAGTCCTAAATGGCTTGCCCCTTATCCTTAGACTGTGACCCCTGGTTCTGGACTCCCCCGCCATCAGGAACATCCTTCCTGTATCTAGTTTGTCTAGTCCTGTTAGAATTTTATAAGTTTCAATGAGGTCCACTCTCATTCTTATAAACTCGAGTGAATATAAGCCTAATCGACCCAATCTCTCCTCGTACATCATTCCTGCCAACCCAGGTATCAATCTGGTGAATCTTCGCTGCAATCTCTCCATGGCAAGAACATCCTTCCTCAGATAAGGCGACCAAAACTGCACACAATACTCAAGGTGTGGTCCCACCAGGGCACTGTACAACTGCAGCAAGACATCCTTGCTCCTGTACTCAAATCCTCTCGCTGTGAAAGCCAACATACCATTTGCCATCTTAACCGCCTGCTGCACCTGCATGCTTACCTTCAGCGACTGGTGCACAAGGACACCCAGGTCTCGTTGCACTTCCCCTTTTCCCAATCTATTGCCATTCAGATAATAATCTGTCTTCCTGTTTTTGCCACCGAAGTGGATAACCTCGCATTAATCCACATTATACTGCATTTGCCATGCATCTGCCCAATCACCCAACCTGTCCAAATCGTACTGGAGTTTCTCTGCATCCTCCACACAGAACACACACCCACCCAGCTTTGTGTCATCTGCAAACTTGGAGATATTACATCTAGTTCCCTTGTCTAGATCATTTATATATATTGTGAATAGCTGGGGTCCTAGCACCGATTCCTGCAGTACAACACTAGTCACTGCCTGCCACTCGGAAAAAGACCTGTTTATTCCAACTCTTTGCTTCCTGTCTGCCAACCAGTTCTCTATCCAAGACAGTACCTTACCTCCAATCCCATGTGCTTTAACTTTACACACTAATCTCTTATGCGGGACCTTATCGAAAGTCTTCTGAAAGTCCAAATACACCATATCCACTGGTTCTCCCTTATCTATTCTACCAGTTACATCCTCAAAAAATTCCAGTAGATTAGTCAAGCATGATTTACCTTTTGTAAATCCATGTTGACTTTGTCCGATCCTGTCACTGTTTTCCAAGTGCTCTGCTATTACATCTTTTATAATGGACTCCAGCATTTTCCCCACTACCGATGTCAGGCTTATCGGTCTATAATTCCCCGTTTTCTCTCTACCACCCTTTTTAAATAGTGGGGTTACATTAGCTACCCTCCAATCCATGGGAACTGTGGATCGGGGGATGGGGGAGAGGGAAATTGGGGGATGGGGACAGGAAGATCGGGGGATGGGGGAGAGGGAGATCAGGGGATGGGGACAGGGAGATCGGGGGATGGGGGGGAGGGAGATCAGGGGATGGGAGAGGGAGATTGGGGGAAGGGTGTCGGCGATTGGGGAGGGGGAGAGTAGATCAGGGGATGGGGGAGTCGGAGATTGGGGGATGGGGAGAGGGAGATCAGGGGATGGGGAGTTGGAGATTGGGGCTGGGGAGAGTCGGAGATCGGGGGATGGTGGAGTCGGAGATCGGGGGATGGCGAAGAGGGAGACCGGGGGGGCGCGGTGCGGGGAGAGGGAGATCAGGGGGTGGGGGGAGAGGGAGATTGGGGGATGGGGGAGTCAGAGATCGGGGGATGGGCGAGTCGGGGATCCGGGGGTGGGGGCATGGGGGGGAGTCAGAGATCACGGGGGGTGGGGGAGTCGCTGGGTCCAATCGTCGGGTCTGTAAAGTAGTTCACTTGGGCGGGGGGGGGCAAAGGAAAAACTCCTGCTCCTCCTGGCCCACAAGCAATGCTGTAAATTCACTTACCTCATGGATCTGGCCCTTCTCACCTCTTTTTATCTGCCGGTCTCTATGTGTTAAAAATGAAGATGCAGTTAAAATGGAGGTAAGCAGCCTCCTTAAAAGATTTTACTGACCGATCCTGAGATTGGATTGGCTGCTCGCTCCCCAACCCGCCTGTGCCCCCTTTACCTGGCGCAGTGCCTTTTGAAATGCTGTTCATCTGTAATATCAATCAATTCTGAGGGATGATTTTTAGCTGAAATGTCAACTCATTTGTGCCCTCACGACTAATGCTGCCTGACCCGCTGAGTGTCTGCAGCGATTTCTGTTTCTGTTTCAGATTTTCAGCACTTGCAGTCTTCGGCTTTTTGTTCACAACACCGCTTGAGTCTGCCTGCAACCCATTAATAATCATTGTGTGTCCGAGCTGCACCGGTATCAGGGAATCTGGGCTAACGTCTTTTGACGACCAGACGGCCTGCAGATGGCTCCCAGCACCCAATTTGCTTTGCTTCTGAAACAGCCTCAAGTGGACTGGAAGTGTTAAGTAAATGGTTGATTTGCACCCAGACCATTTGCCTTTGCGCCTTTGCCCGGACAAAATCATTCCCGGGGCCCGGACTCAACGCTGCGCAACCAGTGCGCGCCCGAACCGAGAGGCCTGAGGATTGATGGGAAGCTGTCGGCACTGGTTACGCCTCCATAGGCAGCTGTCCCGAGCGAAAACATCAATGTGGCCCTCAGGTAAGTCCCAGGAAGGGGGAGATTGGTTCAGACTATGGACTCTTGTGGTGTTGAGGGAGATCTCCTGCTCCTCCTGGCTCCACGGGAAGGGCCTTCTTTAAAAAAAAATATTTTCATCACTTACCTTTCATTGGCGGCCGTGGGGTCTGCTGAAGAACCCTGAGCGGGGGGCATGCCTCAGGCCTGCCCAGCTCTTCACCAGCAAGTTGTGAAAAGGGGCCCTTTAACAGGCGTTAGGCTCTTAATTTACAAATTGAAAGGATATTTCAAGATTCCTGTACCGATGCACGTGCCCTACATTTCTCTACGCTAAGTAACAATCCACCATTCCGCAGCCTATCTACTTTGCTCAGTATGTTGTCAATCGCCCTGAAACTGGTGACCGAGGTACACAGTGTTGGGTCATTAGTGAACTAAAATATTACTAGAGGAGCCTGCCTCTGAATCATTTATGAATCGTGTAAACAGCATGGGATCTGGAACAGAACCCTGTAGAACTCTATTAGCCACTGCAATTATATTCTGTCTTTGAATTTATTATAGGTTTGGAGCTAGAAGGTTGCAGCATTTGCTTTTCCAGTTAAGAGTTTTAAAATATAGCCAATTATACGTAGCAGGGAAAAGCTGATAATTCAATCACACCTGGCACTCACAAGATACAGAGAAGGAAGGCCAATTTAGCTCGTCCATCCAGAAAAACCCTAATGTCTCCCTCAGTTCAGTTAGCATTTTAGAGACATCTATCTGCATGTCTGAGTTTGCAGATTAAATCAGTGCCACTCTTGGGCTCCCTCCACAGTCACGTATTCAAGCTCCTGCCTTCTGTTGCTGCTCTGATTGTGACCAAGATCGCACGCCATGTTGGGACCTCTCACACAATCAGGAGTTCCCACCACAGTACATTTCCACATTCAAAATGGAAGCAGCAAGAGTGGGAAGTAGAAGTCCTAGCAGAGAGCTGAGGAGGGAATCCAAGACCTGGGCAGCGAGGCAGAGAAAGTGAAGCAGGTGTGTGGAAGGGCGCGAGACAACAGCCCAGGAGCAGCTCTTGTAGGGGATTATGAGAGGTGGAAAGCCTGAGAGTGACATGGGAGGAGAGGAGATAAGAGGTGTTGGAAATCCCAGGGCAGCACGGTGGCATAGTGGTTAGCACTGTTTCCTCACAGCGCCAGGGACCCGGGTTCGAATCCGGCCTTGGGCGACTGTCTGTGTGGAGTTTGCACATTCTCCCCGTGTTTGCGTGGGTTTACTCCGGGTGCTCCGGTTTCCTCCCACAGTCCAAAGATGTGCAGGTTAGGTTGATTGGCTATGATAAATTGATCCTTAGTGTTAGGGGGATTAAATACGTGGGGATAGGGTGGGATATGTGTTGGTGTAGGGGTTATGGGGATCGGGTGGGATATGTGTCGGTGCAGGCTCGATGGGCCGAAATGGCCTCTATCTGCACTGTGGGGTTTCTGTGATTCTGTGATTTCTGTGAGCACTGAGGTGTTGGAAGATGAGGAGTTTGTCAGCATGAATTGAAGGGAGGAGATGAGTGTCTCTGTGAACTGGAGGGAGTTGGAGGGGGGTGTGTCTGAAGGGTGTTCGAGGGGGTGTGTCTAGGGGTGTTGGAGGGAGTGTGTCTGGGGGTGTTGGAGGGGTGTGTCTGGGGGTGTTGGAGGGGTGTGTGTCTGGGGGCGTTGGAGGGTGTGTGTCTGGGGGTGTTGGAGGGGGGTGTCTGGGGGTGATGGAGAGGGTGTCTGGGGGTGTTGGAAGGGGTGTCTGGGGGTGTTGGAAGGGGTGTCTGGGGGTGTTGGAAGGGGTGTGTCTGGGGGTGTTTGAGGGGGTGTTGCTGGGGGTGATGGAGAGGGTGTCTGGGGGTGTTGGAAGGGGTGTCTGGGGGTGTTGGAAGGGGTGTCTGGGGGTGTTGGAAGGGGTGTGTCTGGGGGTGTTTGAGGGGGTGTTGGAGGGGGTGTGTCTCGGGGGTGTTGGAGGGGGAGTCTGGGTGTGTTGGACGGGGTGTCTGGGGGTGTTGGAGGGCGTGTCTGGGGGGTGTTGGAGGGTGTGTGTCTCGGGTGTTGGAGGGCGTGTGTCTGGGGGTGTTGGAGGGTGTGTGTCTGGAGGTGTTGGAGGGTGTGTGTCTGGGGGTGTTGGAGGGGGTGTCTGGGGGTGTTGGAGGGGGTGTGTCTGGGGGTGTTGGAGGGGTGTCTGGGGGTGTTGGAGGGGTGTGTCTGGCAGGGTTGGAGGGGGTGTTTGGTTGTGTTGGAGGGTGTGTCTGGGGTTGGTGGAGGGGGTGTGTCTGGGGCTGTTGAATGGTGTGTCTGGGGGTGTTGGAGGGTGTGTGTCTGGAGGTGTTGGAGGGTGTGTGTCTGGGGGTGTTGGAGGGCGTGTCTGCGTGTGTTGGTGCGGGTGTCTGGGGGTGTTGGAGGGCGTGCCTGGGGGCTGTTGGAGGGTGTGTCTCTCGGGTGTTGGAGGGGGTGTGTCTGGGGGCATTGGAGGGGGTGTGTCTGGGGGTGATGGAGGGGGTGTGTCTGGGGGTGATGGAGGGGGTGTGTCTGGGGGTGTTGGGGGGGTGTCTGGGGGTGTTGAAGGGAGTGTGTCGGG
Source organism: Somniosus microcephalus (assembly GCF_052327205.1). Taxonomy (NCBI): domain Eukaryota; kingdom Metazoa; phylum Chordata; class Chondrichthyes; order Squaliformes; family Somniosidae; genus Somniosus; species Somniosus microcephalus. Next base: position 40,399,624 of record NC_140993.1, on the reverse strand, counting down.
GGGGTGTTGGAGGGGGGTGTCGGGGGAGTGTTGGAGCGGGTGTCTCTGGGGGTGTTGGAGGGGGAGTGTCTGGGAGGGTTGGAGGTGTGTGTCTGGGAGTGTTGGAGGGGGTTGGTCTGGGTGTGTTGGAGGGCAGGTGTCTGGGGGGTGTTGGAGGGGGTGTGTCTGGGGGTGTTGGAGGGGGTGTGTCTGGGTGTGTTGGAGGGTGTCTGTCTGGGGGTGTTGGAGGAGGGTGCGTCTGGGGGTGTTGGAGGGGGTGTGTCTGGGGGTGTTGGAGGAGGGTGCGTCTGGGGGTGCTGGAGGGGGTGTGTCTGGAGGGTGATGGAGGGTGTGTGTCTGGGGGGTATTGGAGGGGGGTGTCTGGGGGTGGAGCGGGTGTCCCTGTGGGTGTTGGAGGGGGGGTGTCTGGGGGGTGTTGGTGTGGGTGTGTCTGGGGGGTGTTGGTGGGGGTGTCTGGTGGGTGTTGGTGGGGGTGTGTCTGGGGGTGTTGGAGGGGGTGTGTCTGGGGGTGTTGGAGTGGGTGTGTCTGGGGGTGTTGGAGTGGGTGTGTCTGGGGGTGTTGGAGGGGGTGCGTCTGGGGGTGTTGGAGGGGGTGTGTCTGGGGGTGTTGGAGGGGGTGCGGCTGGGGGTGTTGGTGGGGGTGTTTCTGGGGGTGTTGGAGGGGGGTGTCTGGGGGTGTTGGAGGGGGGTGTCTGGGGGTGTTGGAGGGGGGTTTGTCTGGGGGTTTTGGAGGGAATGTGTCTGGGGCTGTTGGAGGGGGTGTGTCTGGGAGGTGTTGAAGGGTGTGTGTCTGAGGGGTTTTGGAGAGGTTATGCCTGGGCGTGTTGGTGGGGTGTGTCTGGGGGTGTTGGAGGGGGTGTGTCTGGGGGTGTTGGAGGAGGTGTGTCTGGGGGTGTTAGAGGGGGTGTGTCTGGGGGTTTATAGGGGTGTGCCTGGGGTGTTGGATAGGGTATGTCTGGGCGTGTTGGAGGGGTGTGACTGGGGGTGTTGGAGGGGGTGTGTCTGGGGGTTGTTGGAGGGGTTATGTCTGGGGGTATTGGAGGGTGTGTGTCTGGGTGGTGTTGGAGGGGGTGTGTCTGGGGGTGTTGGAGTGGGCGTGTCTGGGTGGTGTTGGAGGGTGTGTGTCTGGGAGTGTTGGAGGGTGTTTATCTGGGGGTTGTTAGAGGGGGTGTTTCTGGGGGTGTTGGAGGGGTGTTATCTGGGGGTGTTGGAGGATGTGTCTGGAGGGTTTTGGAGGGGTGTGTCTGGTGGTGTTGGAGGGGATGTCTGTGGGGTGTTGCAGGGGGTGTGTCTGGGGCTGTTGGAGGGGGTGTGTCTGGGGCCATTGGAGGGGGTGTGTCTGGGGGGTGTTGGTGGGGGTGTTATGTCTGACATTGGTGATAGGTACTCGATTGCCTTGGCCTGAGCACATGGAGTTTGACCGTGCTGTTATCATTGTATTGTGTATAGGTATTCGATTGCTTTTGCCTGGGAGTGTGTGTGTGGAGCAGCCATTAAAAAGCAACATGAATTGAACTCTGCTTACGGCCTCTGGATTATCTTTGCAAACGCAACATTTGGCGATGAGGATGGCTGAAATCTCTCTTCCACCACCTCCTCCCTTCCTTGCACTATCCGGTGAGCTGCTGATCCCAGGGGTTCGCTGTTTACAGTCCTTTGAAACCTACCTCATTGCTCTTGGACTAGAAAATGTGAGCACACCACGGAAAAAGGCACTGTTATCCCATTGCTTGGGAGCGGAGGGCCAGCGTGTTCTTGGGACATTATGCACAGCAGACTCAATTCAAACATATGATGAGGCTGTGGATCTGTTAAGCACATACTTCTCTGCCCCACAAAGTGCCCTCCTGCGGCGATTCATTTTTAGACAGTGTCACCAACTCCCCGGCGAGTCTGTGCATCAATACGTGGCTAATTTGAGGGGGTTAGCTAGCTCGTGCAGGCTCAGTGCACTACAAGATGAGATGGTGCGTGATCAACTAATAGAGCACACCAACAACGTGAGAGTGCGTGAAAGACTGTTACTCGAGTCCGACGATCTGTCGTTGTCACAGGCAGTCAACATTGCCTTTCAAGTGGAGTCTGCAGCCGAATGTGCAGCGAAACTAGCACACACACACAGTGACAGTGCCCTCGGCCCTGACAGCTCTGACACGGTAATGCTCGCATGACGGCAGCAACGCGCACAACCGCGGCAACAGTGTGGAAACAGTGTGGAAACTGCGGCTCTCATTCACATGCTACCAGAGCGCAGAATTGCCCCGCGCGCGGCCAAGCCTGTCGCAATTGTGGAAAACAAAATCACTTTGCCAATGTCTGCCGCTCTGCCCCGGTTGCTACAAATGAACACTCTCAGGCCTCAAGCACTATAATTCACAACGTGAACTCTGGGCCAGTAGTAGCTTTCAAGTCATGCACAATTAACCTGAATGATGTGTGCACTCCTCTGTTGTTGGATACCGGTGCCAGCGTCTCACTGCTGAATGTGGACACATTCAAACGCTTTTTCAGCTCCCTGCCACTCTCTGCACCCTCCACTGCCCTTTGCGGGTATGGTAATTCGAAAATTGGACTAGTGGGCTCAGTCAACCTCACTGTACGCTATGGAACAAAAGTTTTGCCAGATTTTGTTTTCATGTGGCACGCCAAGGAGCTAACCTGATGGGACTGGATATTTTCACTGACCTGGGTTTTTCTCTCTTGGACACCGGCGGGCCTGTGATTCTGCACGTCGCCTCACTGTGGCACCAAACATGGCCAGCACTCTTCGAGGGTCTGGGCTGCCTGACTGCCTTCACCCACCAGCCCATGGTTGACTCCACCGTTACCCCCGTCATTCAGCCGCGGCGCCACATCCCGCTTGCTCTCCGTGACGGGGTCACAGCTGAACTAAAGCAGCTACTGGAAGCTAGCATCATCGAACCAGTTGATGCCTCCCCATGGGTCTCCAACCTGGTGGTCGCAACGAAAATATCAGGTGGTCTACGCGTCTGTGTCGATCTTTGAGCAGTGAACAAGGCCGTAATCCCTGACAAATATCCACTGTCCACGTCAGAGGAAGTCACAGCGCAGTTCTATGGTTCCATCCTGTTCTCGAAACTGGACCTTCGACAGGGCTATCTACAGGTTCCCCTCCACCCCAGCAGCAGGGACCTCACTGCTTTTGTGACACAGGCTGGCGTCTTTCGGTACACCAGGATGCCATTTCGACTTAGCTCTGCACCCAGCTGCTTCCAAAAGGTGATGTCCTCTGTGCTCGCGGGCATTCCTGGGGTGGCCATCTACCTGGATGACATTGTCGTGCATGGACCCTCGACCTCCACTCACGACGAACGCCTTCACAGAGTTTTCACGGCTCTAGCAAAACACAAGCTCACACTGAATGGCAAAAAGTGTGTCTTTGCTGTTTCAGAGATCGAATTTGTGGGGTTTCGGTTGTCAGCTGACAGTATATCCCCACTGCAGTCAAACGTGGATGCCATTCACAGCATCCCAGAACCCAGCTCTGCAGCACAGGTTGCCTCCTTCCTTGGCATGACTGGGTACTACCTGAAGTTTTTGCCCCAGTACTCAGCCACCACAGCCCCACTGCGCCAGCTCCTGCGAAAGGATGAGCCCTGGGTGTGATCACAAGCCTGTACGGAAGCTGTTTGCCTCCTCAAATCACAGCTCACGTCGCCTCCAGTGTTGGCTCACTTTGACGTCGCCAGCCCCACCCTCGTCACCTGCGACGCGTCCGCTGCAGCTGTGGGGGCGGTGTTATAGCAGATACAGAATGGAGTGGAGAAACCAATCGCCTTTGCCTCCTGAGCCCTTAGCCCCACCGAACAGAAGTTCTCAGTAGGCGAGCGTGAGGCGCTGGCGTGCGTCTGGGCATGTGAGCGGTGGCACCTGTACACGTATGGCCGTTCCTTCACCCTGCGAACCGATCACCAGGCTCTCACTGCCCTGCTGTCGACATCCGGCACGGGCCACAGACCACTGCGTCTACACCGCCGATCTGACCGCCTCCGCCAATACAATTTCAGTCTCCAGTTCACACCAGGACGTGACAATGTTGTTGCAGATCTGCTCTCCCGCACTGTCTCTGCCCCAGCCCCACTCGTCGGGTCTGACCATGTGGAACAGGATATCGTCCAGATGCTGCACATGCCTCTCCAAACCATAGTCTCTCTCCAGGAGCTCAAAGAGGCCTCTGAACAGGATCCGGCCCTTTCCCAGCTGTGCACCTTCATCAGAGATGGCTGGCCTCGCAAGGTGCCTGAGGAACTGTCTGCCTACTCCAGAGTTAAAGAGGAGCTCTCCTGCTGGAATGACTCCTGTGTTGCACGTGGGCTCTGCACTGTGGTCCCAAGTGCCCTTCGTGCACGTGTTTTATCCATGGCGCATGAGGGCCACTTGGGCATAGTGAAGCTCAAACAACGATGCCGAGACCTAGTGTGGTGGCTGGGTAACGACAGGGAAATCGAGGCCCTGGTCAAGGACTGTGCAGCCTGCCTTGTAAGTGGCAAGACTGGCCACCAAGCTCCTCCACCCCTGCAACCCCTTGCCTGGCCCTCTCAGCCCTGGGAGCACCTGCAGCTGGACGCCTGTGGGGAGATCCATGGTGTCCCCCACCATCAACGGTTCCTAGTGGTGACCTATGACCTGCACTCAAAATGGCCAGAGGTCACTGCCATGGGCTCCGTCATCTCTCGGGTCATCATTGATATCCTTGAGTCCCTCTTCTACCGCTGGGGGCATCCAAAGGCCATCATCACAGACAATGGCTCCCAAATGGTCTCTTCAGAACTCTCCTCTTACCTTGAGAGCAAGGGCATCCATCACATACGCACAGCGTACTACCACCCCGAGTCAAATGGGGGGGTGGAGCGTTTTAACCAGACACTGAAAAATGGCCTCAGAGCACACCTATCCCAGGGGTGTGCGTTTGACAAGGCCCTCCTCCACACACTGCTGCACTACAGAGCCTCCCAGCATTCCACTACAGGGGCCTCACCCGCATCCCTCATGCTAGGCCGTGTGCTCATGCTGCCCCTTGGCAGGCTCCGCCCCTCGCTAGCTCAGAGCCCTGCTCCACCGGCTCAAGCCACAGTCGCTAGGCAGCAGGAGAAGATGAAACTCCGCTTCGACCAGTCGAAGAGGGCCAAGGTGCCCAACATCTCAGTCTCCGATTGGGTCAGAGTCCGCAGGCCTCACCGCAACAATAAGATGGCGTCATTCTGGTCCTCCCCTCTCCAAATCAGTCGCCAACTAGGACCAGCCACTTACTGCCTCACTAACAGCTCTCGGTGGCATGCCAGCCGCCTTCGGAAGGTGCCAGCACCCCCTGATGCGGGATTATACGGACCTAATCCCCAAGCCTTACCCCCAGAGTGGCGGGATGCACATGTGGTTCAGCCAGCCAACCCTCAAGCAGATATTGTGCCTCAGCCTGCTCCTCACCAGTCCCCACTTCGGCCTGCTCCTCACCAGTCCGCACCTCTGCCTGTTCGTACACGTTCTCGCCCTGGCCACCTACAGGACCTTGTCACTACATTTCATGTTTGAAATTCTGTGAGGGGGGAGGAAATGTTATGTCTGACGTTGGTGATAGGTACTCGATTGCCTTGGCCTGGGCACATGGAGTTTGATAGTGCTGTCATCATTGTATTGAGTATAGGTATTCGATTGCTTTTGCCTGGGAGTGTGTGTGTGGAGCAGCCATTAAAAAGCAACATGAATTGAACTCTGCTTACGGCCTCTGGATTATCTTTGCAAAGGCAACAGGGGGTGTGTCTGGGGGTGTTGGAGGGGGGGTGTCTGGTGGTGTTGGAAGGGGTGTGTGTCTGGGGGTGTTGGAGGGGGTGTCTCTGGGGGGTGATGGAGGGGGTGTGTCTTGGGTGTTGGAGGTGGTGTGTCTGGTGGGGTGGGAGGGGATGTGTCTGGGGGGTGTTGGAGCGGGTTTGTCTGGGGGGTTTTGGAGGGAATGTGTCTGGGGGTGTTGGAGGGGGTGTGTCTGGGGGTGTTGGAGGGGGTGTGTCTGGGGGTGTTGGAACGGGTGAGTCTGGGGGTGTTGGAAGGGCTGTGTCTGGGGGTGTTGGAGGGGGTGAGTCTGGGGGTGTTGGAGGGGCTGTGTCTGGGGTTGTTGGAGGGGCTGTGTCTGGGGGTGTTAGAGGGTGTGTGTCTGGGGGTGTTGGAGGGGGTGTGTCTGGGGGTGTTGGAGTGGGTGTGTCTGGGGGTGTTGGAGTGGGTGTGTTGGAGGGGGTGTGTCTGGGGGTGTTGGAGCGGTTGTCTCTGGGACTGTTGGAGGTGGTGCATCTGGGGGTGTTGGAGGGGGTGCGTCTGGGGGTGTTGGAGTGGGTGTTTCTGGGGGTGTTGGAGGGGGTGTTTCTGGGGGTGTTGAAGGGAGTGTGTCTGGGGGTGTTGGAGGGTGTGTGTCTGGGGGTTTATAGGGGTGTGTCTGGGGGTGTTCGAGGGGGAGATTCTGGGGGTGTTGGAGGGGATGTGTCTGGGGGTGTTGGAGGGGGTGTGTCTGGGAGTTTATAGGGGTGTGTCTGGGGGTGTTGGAGGAGGTGTGTCTGGGGGTGTTCGAGGGGGAGATTCTGGGGGTGTTGGAGGGGATGTGTCTGGGGGGGTTGGAGGGGATGTGCCTGGGGGTGTTGGAGGGGGTGTGCCTGGGGGTGTTGGAGTGAGTGTGTCTGGGGGTTTATAGGGGTGTGTCTGGGGGTGTTGGAGGAGGTGTGTCTGGGCTGTTGGAGGGGTGTATCTGGGGGGTGTTGGAGGGGGGGTGTCTGGGGGTGTTCAATGGCGTGTGTCTGGGGGTGTTGGAGGGGGTGTGTCTGAGGGTGTTGGAGGGCGGGTGTCTGGGAGGTATTGTAGGGGTGTGTCTGGGGGGTGTTGGAGGAGGAGTGTCTGGGGGTGTTGGAGGGGATGTGTCTGGGGGTGTTGGACGGGGTGTGTCTGGTGGTGTTGGAGGGAATCTGTCTAGGGGTGTTGGAGGGGGTGTGTCTGAGGGTGTTGGAGGGGGTGTGTCTGGTGTGTTGGAGGGCATGTGTCTGGCAGGGTTGGAGAGGGTGTCTGGGGTGTTGGAGTGGTGTCTCTGGGGGTGTTGGAGAGGGTGTGTCTGGGGCTGTTGGAGGTGGTGTGTCTGGGGGTGTTGGAGGGGCTGTCATTGGGGTGTTGGAGGGGGAGTGTTTGGGGGGTGTCTGGGGGTGTTGGAGGGGATGTGTCTGGGGGTGTTGGAGGGAGTGTGTCTGGGGGTGTTGGAGGGGGAGTGTCTGGGGGTGTTGGAGGGGGTGTGTCTGGGGGTGTTGGAGGGGGTGTGTCTGGGGGTGTTGGAGGGGGTGTGTCTGGGGGTGTTGGAGGGGGTGTGTCTGGGGGGTGTTGGAGGGGGAGTGTTTGGTGGTGTTGGAGGGGGTGAGTCTGGGGGTGTTGGAGGGGGTGTGTCTGGGGGTGTTGGAGGGGGTGTGTCTGGGGGTGTTGGAGGGGGTGTGTCTGGGGGGTGTTGGAGGGGGAGTGTTTGGTGGTGTTGGAGGGGGTGTGTCTGGGGGTGTTGGAGGGGGTGTGTCTGGGGGTGTTGGAGGGGGTGTGTCTGGGGGTGTTGGAGGGAGTGTGTCTGGGGGGTGTTGGAGGGGGAGTGTTTGGTGGTGTTGGAGGGGGTGAGTCTGGGGGTGTTGGAGGGGGTGTGTCTGGTGCTGTTGGAGGGAGTCTATCTGGGGGTGTTGGAGGGGGTGTGTCTGGGGGTGTTGGAGGGGGTGTGTCTCTCGGGGATGTTGGAGGGGGTGTTTCTGGGGTGTTGGAGATGGTCAATGATCAAGATGGCCGCGCGCACGGACGCAGCGGCTTTGTCTCTCCCGAGACTGAGCGTCTTCACCCTCTTCTGAGTCTCTTCTGGACTCTGCTGATTCAGGAATTAAAGGCTGACCTACCGTACAGCCGACAGACGCTCCTAGACATCGGGGCCGACTGCGTGCGGCTCACACTCGGCGGCATCGATCTGCCTTCCGACATCGCCCGACCCCCGGGACCAGCGTGGCGTCCTTCCCCAGCCGGAAGTCGACGCAGACCGCGCAGGGAACGCAAGCAGAAGCGGGGCAAGAGGGTCGGTATCCAAACAGGCTGAAGAGGGCCCCACACAAACCCTCCCTCCCAAGTATTTTCCTGGCCAACGTCAGGTCACTGGAAAACAAAATGGATAAGATCAAACTGGATCTCTCCACACAGAAAAGGACAAAGGAATGCTGCGCCATGATCTTCACAGAGACCTGGCTGAACAACGGCATCCCTGACACCACCATCCGACTAGAAGGTCACACGGTCTTCCGCGCCGACAGAACTGCAGACTCCGGTAAGAGCAAGGGAGGCGGTTTGTGCATTTACACTAACAATGCCTGGTGCACTAACACTGACATAATCGATAGATCCTGCTCGGCTGATTTGGAATTCCTCATGGTAAGGTGCAGACCCTTCTACCTGCCTCGGGAATTCACGGCTGTTATCATCACTGCGGTCTACATCCCACCACACACTAATGCCAAACTAGCATTGAAGGACCTCTACAGGGCCATCAGCGAACAACAAACTGCGCACCCAGACGGAGCTTTTATCGTCGCGGGGGACTTCAATCACATAAACCTAAAAACTGTACTACCGAAATTCCACCAGAATGTTTCCTGCCCCACAAGAGGGGAGAACACTCTGGATCAAGTCTACACGAGCATTGTAGACGCTTATAAGGCCATTCCCTGCCCCCACCTTGGGAAGTCTGACCACCTCTCCCTGTTTCTAGCCCCGGCATACAAACCGCTCATCAAAAGAGGGAGAACATCAGTGAGAGCAGTGAAAGTATGGCCAGAGGGGGCAGTATCGGAGCTTCAGGATTGCTTCGAATGCACTGATTGGGGCATGTTTGCCCATAACAACATCGAGGAATACGCATCCACAGTGCTATTCTACATTAACAGCTGCGTCGAGGTCGTCACGACCCATAAAAATATCAGGACATACCCCAACCAGAAACCCTGGATGAACGGAGAGGTCCACTCACTGTTGAAAGCACGCGACGCAGCATTTAAATCTGGCGACGCGGCGGCTTACAGTGCAGCTAGGACCAACCTAAAAAAGGGGATCAGGACTGTCAAAAGGAAACAGACACTGCGGATAGAGGATAACTTCCGCAACAACTCGGACCCCCGGCGCATGTGGCAAGGCATCCAGTCCATCACTGACTACAAGGGCAAAAACACCAGCCCCCCGGTTAGCGATGCCTCCCTTCCGGAGGAGCTTAACAACTTCTACGCTCGCTTCAACAGGGACAACAGGGAGCCGGCTACCAAAGCCTTGCCACCCCTGGAAGACCAGGTGCTCACTCTGTCAACCTCCGACTTAAGGGGTGTTCTTCGCGGAGTGAACACACGAAAGGCTGCTGGACCTGATAGCATCCTGGACGGGTACTCAAGGAATGTGCTGATCAGCTGGCTAATGTCTTCACCGCCATCTTCAATCTGTCATTGGCCCAGGCAGTAGTCCCTACATGCTTCAAGACCGCTACCATTATTCCTGTGCCAAAACAAACGGCTGTGACGTGCCTGAACGACTATCGACCTGTCGCACTCACACCCATCATAATGAAGTGTTTCGAGAGACTGGTCCTGGCTCACATCAAAGCCAGTGTTCCTGCCTCTCTTGACCAACACCAGTTTGCCTATCGTGCAAACAGATCAACGGAGGATGCAATCACAACTGCTCTACACTCGGCACTGAATCACTTAGATGGTAAGGAGACCTACATCAGAATGCTGTTCATAGACTACAGCTCAGCATTCAACACTATCGTCCCCAACACGCTGGCCACCAAACTCCAAACTCTTGGCCTGAACACTTCCCTCTGCAACTGGACCCTGGACTTCCTAACAAACAGACCCCAGTCTGTCAAATTAGGTAACCACACCTCCCCCCCCCGACCCTGAACACGGGGGCCCCACAAGGATGTGTGCTGAGCCCCCTCCTCTACTCCCTCTTCACCCACGACTGTGTGGCTGTTAATGGTTCCAACACCATCATCAAGTTTGCAGATGATACCACAGTAGTAGGCCAGATCACCAACAACGATGAGTCAGCCTACAGGGAGGAGGTCCAGCATCTCGTGAAGTGGTGCGCCGATAACAACCTGGCCCTTAACATCAAGAAAACCAAAGAAATCATTGTGGACTTCAGGAGGTCTAAAGGCAGTAGTCACGCCCCCATCCACATCAATGGGGCTGTGGTGGAAAGGGTGGGCAGCTTTAAGTTCCTCGGAGTCCACATCACGGAAGACCTCTCCTGGTCCCTCAATACCTCCTCTCTGGTGAAGAAGGCCCAGCAGCGCCTATATTTCCTAAGGAGGCTGAAGGGATGTAACCTGTCACCCCTGATCCTCTCTAACTTTTACCGCTGCACAATAGAGAGCATCCTGACAAACTGTATCACAGTATGGTATGGCAGCTGTAGCTACTATGACCGGAAAGCCCTGCAGCGGGTAGTCAAAACTGCCCAACGCATTACCGGCACCCGGCTACCGACCATAGAGCACATATACCAGAAACGCTGTCTACGGAGGTCACGGTCCATCATCAAAGACCCTACCCACCCCAGCCACAGTCTGTTCGCCCTCCTGCCATCTGGGAGACGCTACAAATGCATTCGCACCCGTACGACCAGATTTAGGAACAGCTTCTTTCCCAGGGCTGTCATCCTACTGAACTCCACAAATAAACTCTAAAGCCTGCACATCTGCCAATGCACTTTATTATGGTTATGTTTATGTTAATGTATTACAAGCCAAATGTATGTGGAATGTTTAAATGTCTTAATCTAAATGTACACTCTCGGGAGCCGCAAGCCTACATTTCGTTGTACTGCACTTGTGCACTAACAATGACAATAAAAGTTGATTTGATTTTTTTTTTTTTTTGGAGGGGTGTCTGGGGGTGTTGGAGGGCATGTGGCTGGCAGGGTTGGAGAGGGTGTCTGGGGCGTTGGAGGGGTGTCTCAGGGGGTGTTGGAGGGGGTGTGTCTGGGGGTGTTGGAGGGGGTGTGTCTGGGTGGTGTTGGAGGGTGTCTGTCTGAGGTGTGTGGGAGAGGGTATGTCTGGCGGTGTTGGAGGGGTGTGTCTGGGGGTGTTGGAGGGGGTGTGTCTGGGGGATGTCGGAGGGGTTATGTCTGGTGGTGGTGGAGGGGCTATGTCTGTGTGGTGTTGGAGTGGGTGTGTCTGGGGGTGTTGGAGGGGGTGTGTCTGGGGGTGTTGGAGGGGGTGTGTCTGGGTGTGTTTGAGGGGGTGTGTCTGGGTGTGTTTGAGGGTTGTGTCTGGTGGTGTTGGAGGGGGTGTATGGGGGGTGATAGAGGGTGTGTGTCTGGGGTTGTTCGAGGGGGTGGGTCTCGGGGTTTGGGAGGGGGTGTGTCTGGGGATGTTGGAGGGGGTGTGTCTGGGGGTGCTGGACGGGGTGTGTCTGGTGGTGCTGGAAGGGGTGTGTCTGGGGGTGTTGAAGGGGTATGTCTCGGGGATTGGGAGGGGTGTGTCTGGGGGTGTTGGAGGGGGTGTATCTGGGGGTTTTGGAGGGTGTGTGTCTGGGGGTGTTCGAGGGGTGTGTCTCGGGTCTTGGGAGGGGCTGTGTCCGGGGTTGTTGGAGTGGGTGTGTCTGGGGGTGTTAGAGGGTGTGTGTCTGGGGGGGTGTCTCGGGGTTTGGGAGGGGGTGTGTCTGGGGATGTTGGAGGGGGTGTGTCTGGGGGTGTTGGAGGGAGTGTGTCTGGGGGTGTTGGAGGGTTGTTTTTCTGGGGGGTGTTGGAGGGTGGTGTGTCTGGGGGTGTTGGAGTGGGTGTGTCAGGGGGTGTTGGAGGGGGTGTGTCTGGGGGTGTTGGAGGGTTGTTTTTCTGGGGGGTGTTGGAGGGTGGTGTGTCTGGGGGTGTTGGAGTGGGTGTGTCGGGGTGTTGGAGGGGGTGTGTCTGGGGTGTTTTGGAGGGGTTGTCTGGGGGTTGTTGGAGGGAGTGTGTCTGGGGTTGTTGGAGGGTTGTTTTTCTGGGGGGTGTTGGAGGGTGGTGTGTCTGGGGGTGTTGGAGTGGGTGTGTCAGGGGGTGTTGGAGGGGGTGTGTCTGGGGTGTTTTGGAGGGGGTGTCTGGGGGTTGTTGGAAGGGGTGCGTCTGGGGTTTTGGAGGGAGTTTCTCTTGGGTTTTTGGAGGGGGTGTGTCTAGGAGTGTTGGAGGGGGTGTGTCCGAGGGTCTTGAAGGGCGTTTGTCTGGGGGTTGTTGGAGGGGGTGTGTCTGGGGGGTGTTGGAGGTGGTGTGTCTGGGGGGTGTTGGAGGGGGTGTGTCTCTGGGGTATTGGAGGGGGTTGTCTGTGGGTGGAGGGGGTGTGTCTGGGAGTGCTGGAGAGGGTATGTCTGGGGTTTTGGTGGGAGTGTCTCTGGGGGTTCTGGAGGGGTCTGTCTGGGGGTGCTGGAGGGGGGGTGTCTGGGGCTTTTGGAGGGAGTGTGTCTGGGGGCGTTGAAGGGCATGAGTCTGGGGGTGTTGGAAGGGGTGTGTGTCTGGGGGTATTGGAGGGGGTATCTCTGGGGGGTGTTGGAGGGGTGTGTCTTGGGTTTTGGAGGATGTGTCTGGGGAGTGTTGAAGGGGGTGTGTCTGGGGGTGTTGGAGGGGTTGAGCCCGGGGCCGTTGGAGGTGGTGAGTCTGGGGGTGTTGGAGGGGCTGTGTCTGGGGGTGTTGGAGGGGGTGTGGCTGGGGGTGTTGGAAGGTGTGTGGCTGGGGGTGTTGGAGGGGGTGTGTCTGGGGTGTTGGAGGGGGTGTGTCTGGGGGTGTTGGAGGGGGTGTGTCTGGGGGTTTATAGGGATGTGTCTGGGGGTGTTGGAGGGGGTGTGTCTGGGGGTGTTGGAGGGGGTGTGTCTGGGGGTTTATAGGGATGTGTCTGGGGGTGTTGGAGGGGGTGTGTCTGGGGATGTTCGAGGGGGAGAGTCTGGGGGTGTTGGAGGGGATGTGTCTGGGGGGTGTTGGAGGGGGTTTGTCTGGGGGTTTTGGAGGGGGTGTGTCTGGGGGTGTTGGAGTGAGTGTGTCTGGGGGTTTATAAGGGTGTGTCTGGGGGTGTTGTAGGAGGTGTGTCTGGGCTGTTGGAGGGGTGTGTCTGGGGGGGTGTTGGTGGGGGTGTGTCTGGGGGTGTTGGAGGGCGGGTGTCTGGGAGGTGTTGTAGGGGAGTGTCTGGGGGCTGTTGGAGGGGGAGTGTCTAGGGGTGTTGGAGGGGATGTGTCTGGGCGTGTTGGAGGGGGGTATGTCTGGTGGTGTTGGAGGGAATCTGTCTGGGGTGTTGGAGGGTGTGTGTCTGGCAGGGTTGGAGAGGGTGTCTGGAGTGTTGGAGGGGTGTCTCTGGGGGTGTTGGAGGGGTGTCTGGGAGGTGTTGGAGGGGGAGTCTTTGGGGTGTGTCTGGGGGTGGTGGAGGGGGTGTGTCTGGGGGTGTTGGAGAGAGTGTGTCTGGGTGTGTTGGAGGGGGCGTGTCTGTGGGTGTTGGAGGGGGTGTGTCTGGATGTGTTGGAGGGGGTGTGTCTGGGGGTGTCTGGGGGTTACATAGATACATAGATACATAGAAGATAGGAGCAGGAGTAGGCCATTCGGCCCTTCGTGCCTGCTCCGCCATTCAATGAGATCATGGCTGATCCTTTAATTCAGTATCCCGTCCCTGCCTTCTCTCCGTAACCCTTAACCCCTTTTGCCCGTAGAAATATATCTAATTCCCTCTTAAATATATTTAATGAGCTGGCGTACACTGCCCTCTGTGGCAATGAGTTCCACAGGTTCACCACTCTCTGAGTGAAGAAATTCCCCCTCATCTCTGTCCTAAATGGTTTAGCCCTTATCCTTAAATTATGTCCTCTAGTTCTGTTCTCACCCGCCAAGGGAAACATTCCTTCTGCATCCAGTCTGTCTAGACCTGTCAGAATTTTATACACTTCTATGAGGTCCCCTCTCAATCTTCTAAACTCCAGTGTGTACATCCCTAAACTACATAGTCTCTCCTCATAGGTCATTCCCGCCATTCCTGGTATCAGCCTGGTGAATCGCCGCTGCACCCCCTCCATGGCAAGAACATCCTTCCTCAGATGAGGCGACCAAAACTGTACACAGTACTCGAGGTGTGGTCTCACCAGTGCCCTGTACAGCTGCAGCAAGGTATCCCTGTTCCTGTATTCTAACCCTTTTGCTATGAAGGCCAGCATACCGTTTGCCTTCTTGACCGCCTGTTGCACCTGCATGCTCGCCTTCAGTGACTGGTGTACAAGAACACCCAGGTCTCTCTGTACTTCCCCCTCTCCCAATCTATTGCCATTTAAATAATAATTTGCCCTCCCGTTCCTGCACCCAAGGTGGATAACTTCGCACTTGTCCACATTATAGTGCATCTGCCATTTATCCGCCCAATCGCCCAGTCTGTCCAAATCGCTCTGGAGCTTCCTGGTCTCTTCCTCTGAGCCCACCCCCCCTCCTAGTTTAGTGTCGTCTGCAAATTTGGAAATGCTGCATCCGACTCCCTGATCCAGGTCATTAATGTAAATTGTGAACAGCTGGGGGCCCAGGACAGATCCCTGTGGTACCCCACTTGTTACTGCCTGCCATTCAGAAAATGAGCCGTTTATTCCAACTCTCTGTTTTCTATCTGACAGCCAGTTCCCTATCCACGCCAATACTTTCCCCTTTATCCCATGAGCCTCAATTTTCCATGCTAATCTTTTATGTGGGACCTTATCGAAGGCCTTTTGGAAGTCCAGGTACACCACATCTACTGGCTCTCCCCCATCTATTCTACCAGTTACTCCCTCAAAAAATTCCAATAGATTAGTCAAGCACGATTTACCCTTTGTAAATCCATGTTGACTCTGTCCTATCCTGTCCCCATTTGCTAAGTGCTCCGCTATTTCATCCTTAATGATGGACTCCAGCATTTTGCCCACAACTGATGTAAGGCTTACAGGTCTGTAATTACCTGCTTTTTCCCTACCCCCCTTTTTGAATAGTGGGGTAACGTTAGCTACCCTCCAATCCATGGGCACTGTTCCCGAGTCTAATGAATTCTGAAAAATCATCCTTAGTGCATCCGCTATCTCTAGGGCCACCTCCTTCAGTACCCTAGGATGCATGTTATCAGGCCCTGGGGATTTGTCCACCTTCAATCCCTTTAGCTTCCTTAACACCATATCCTTAGAGATATTGATTTGCGTCAGTTCCTCCTTTGCCAATGTCCCTATTTTTCCCGATATCCCAGGGAGGTTTTTTGTGTCTTCCTTCGTAAAGACTGACCCAAAGTATGCATTTAGTTGATCTGCCATTTCCTTATTTCCCATTATATATTCCCCCGTATCTGACTGCAATGGACCAACTTTGGTTTTCACCAGTCTTTTCCTTTTGATATACTTATAAAAGCTTTTGGAGTTAGTTTTTATATTTTCCGCCAGCTTGTTTTCGTAAGCTATTTTGCCCCTCTTGATTATGCCCTTTGCCCTCCTTTGCTCTATCTTAAACTGTTCCCAATCTTCCGCTCTGGCGCTTTTTTTGGCTATTTTATACGCCCTATCTTTGGATTTTATGCTGTCTCTAATTTCCCCTGTTATCCACGGTTGAGTCACCTTTTTAGATTTCCTTTTATGCCAGATTGGTATAAACAATTTTTGCAATTTTGTCATTCTATCTTTAAATGTTTGCCATTGTTTATCTACCTCCAGTCCTCCCAGGAACGTTGTCCAATCAGACCTACTCAGTTCCCGTCTCATGGCATCATAATTCCCCTTGTTTAAATTCAGGACCTTAGTCTCTGAGTCAATTTCTTCGCTCTCCATTTCGAGTGAGAAATCGATCATGTTATGATCGCTCTGACCCAAGGGTCCCCGTACAACAAGATTACTGATTAGTCCCTTCTCATTGCACAGTACCCAGTCCAATATAGCCTGTTCCCGAGTTGGTTCCTCGACATATTGATCCAGATAACCATCCCTTAAACACTCAAGGAATTCCTCCTCCTCATTATTTTTACTGATTAGGCTAGTCCAATCTATATGTAAGTTAAAGTCACCTATGATGACAGCTGTGCTCTTATTGCACGCTTCTCTAATTTCCCTCGTGATGCCCTCCCTAACCTCTATTTTACTATTTGGAGGCCTATATACCACTCCTATTAATGTTTTTCGCCCCTCGCTATTTCTTAGCTCCACCCATATAGATTCTGTATTAACTGAGTTAATATCCTTCCTTTCAATTGCATTTATCCCCTTTTTTACTAGCAATGCTACCCCTCCTCCCTTTCTTTTTTGTCGATCCTTCCTAAATACTGAATACCCCTGTATGTTAAGCTCCCAGCCCTGCTCACCCTGCAACCATGTTTCCGTAATCCCAATTAGATCATAATTATTAACCTCTATTTCCACAGCTAATTCATCTACCTTGTTCCTGATGCTTCTCGCATTAAGGTATAAAACCCTCAGGCTTTTTTTATGCTCACATTTTTTATGAATTAGTTTGGCCCTTTGTTTTTTGTTCCTCACCCTTTTACCATTTATTTCTGTCTGCCTTTCACTTTCCTCTATTTCACTACATAGGTTTCTAGCCCCCTGCCATACTAGTTTAAATGCTCCCGAACTGCTTTATCAAAAATTACCCCGAGAACATCAGTTCCATCTCTGCACAGGTGTAGACCGTCCCTTTTGTATAGGTCACACCTACCACAAAACTGGTTCCAATGCCTCAAAAATTTAAAACCCTCCCTCTTACACCACTGCTCAAGCCACGTATTTAGCCTAACTATCCTGTTCTCTGTACTCTTACTAGCACGTGGCACTGGTAGTAATCCAGAGATTACTACCTTCGAGGTCCTACTTTTTAGCTTGGCTCCTAACTCCCTAAATTCTATTTGTAGGACCTCTTCCCTTTTTTTAGCTACGTCGTTGGGTTGTCTGGGTATGTTGGAGGGCAGGTGTCTGGGGTGTGTTGGAGTGGATGTGCCTGGGAGTGTTGGAGGGGTGTGTCTGGGAGTGTTGGAGGGGGTGTGTCTGGGGGTGTTGGAGGGCGTGTGTCTGAGGTGTTTTGGAGGGGGTGCTTCTGGAGTTTTTGAGGGAGTTTCTCTTGGGTTTTTGGAGGGGGTGTGTCTAGGAGTGTTGGATGGGGTGTGACCGAGGGGTGTTGGAGGGGGTTGTCTGTGGGTGGAGGGGGTATGTCTGGGGTTTTGGTGGGAGTGTCTCTGGGGGTTCTGGAGGGGGTGTGTCTGGGTGTGTTGGAGGGGGTGTGTCTGGGGCTTTTGGAGGGAGTGTGTCTGGCGGAGTTGGAGGGGTGTGTCTGGCGATGTTGGAGGGGTTGTGTCTGGGGTGTTGGAGGGCATGTGTCTCGGGGTGTGGGAGGGGGTGTATCTGAGGCGTGTTGTAGGGGGTGTGTCTGGTGGTGTTGGAAGGGGTATGTGTCTGGGGTTTTGGAGGGCGTGTCTCTGGGGGCTGTTGGAGGGGGTGTGTCTTGGGTGTTGGAGGGTGTGTCTGGGGGGTGTTGGAGGGGGTGTGTCTGGGGGTGTTGGAGTGGGTGAGTCTGGGGGTGTTGGAGGGGGAGAGTCTGGGGGTGTTGAAGGGGCTGTGTCTGGGGGTGTTGGAGGGGATCTGGCTGGGGGGTGTTGGAGGGGGTTTGTCTGGGGGTTTTGGAGGGGGTGTGTCTGGGGTGTTGGAGGGGGTGTGTCTGGGGGTGTTGGAGGGGTGTCTCTGGGATTGTTGGAGGGGGTGTGAGTGAGGGTGTTGGAGGGGCTGTGTCTGGGGGTGTTGGAGGGGGTGTGTCTGGGGGTCTTGGAGGGGGTTTGCCTGGGGGTTTATAGGGGTGTGTCTGGGGGTGTTGGAGGAGGTGTGTGTGGGGGTGTTCGAGGGGGAGAATCTGGGGGTGTTGGAGGGGATGTGTCTGGGGGGTGTTGGAGGGGATTTGTCTGGGTTTTTGGAGAGGGTGTGTCTGGGGGTGTTGGAGGGGGTGTGTCTGGGGGTTTTGGAGTGAGTGTGTCTGGGGGTTTATAGGGGTGTGTCTGGGGGTGTTGTAGGAGGTGTGTCTGGGCTGTTGGAGGGGTGTGTCTGGGGGGTGTTGGAGGGGGTGTGTCTGGGGGTGTTGGATGGCGCGTGTCTGGGGGTGTTGGAAGGGGTGTGTCTCTCAGGGGTGTTGGAGGGGGTGTGTCTGGGGTGTCGGAGGGCATGTGTCTGGCAGGGTTGGAGAGGGTGTCTGGGGTGTGTCTGGGGGTGTTGGAGGGGCCGTCTGGGGGGTGTTGGAGGGGGTGTGTTTGGGGGGGCTCTGGGGGTGTTGGAGGGGGTGTGTCTGGGGGTGTTGGAGGGAGTGTGTCTGGGGGTGTTGGATGGTGTGCATCTGGGAGTTTATAGGGGTGTGTCTGGGGGTGTTGGAGGTGGTGTGTCTGGGCTGATGGAGGGATGTGTCTGGGGGGTGTTGGGGGGGTGTGTCTGGGGGTGTTGGATGGCGTTTGTCTGGGGGTGTTGGAGGGGGTGTGTCTGAGGGTGGGTGTCTGGGAGGTGTTGTAGGGGTGTGTCTGGGGGCTGTTGGAGGGGGAGTGTCTGGGAGTGTTGGAGGGGATGTGTCTGGGGGTGTTGGATGGAGTGTGTCTGGGGTTGTTGGAGGGTGGTCTGTCTGGGGGGTGTTGGAGGGTGGTGTGTCTGGGGGTGTTGGAGGGGGTGTGTCTGTGGGTGTTGGAGGGGGTGTGTCTGGGGTGTTTTGGAGGGGGTGTCTGGGAGTTGTTGGAGGGGGTGCGTCTGGGGTTTTTAACGGAGTTTCTCTTGGGTTTTTGGAGGGGGTGTGTCTAGGAGTGTTGGAGGGGGTGTGTCCGAGGGTCTTGAAGGGTGTTTGTCTGCAGGGTGTTGGAGGGGGTGTGTCTGGGGGGTGTTGGAGGGGGTGTGTCTGGGGGGTGTTGGAGGGGGTGTGTCTCTGGGGTTTTGGAGGGGGTTGTCTGGGGTTTTGGTGGGAGTGTCTCTGGGGGTTCTGGAGGGGGTGTGTCTGGGGCTTTTGAAGGGAGAGTGTCTGGGGGTGTTGGAGGGGTGCGTCTGGGGATGTTGGAGGGGTTGTGTCTGGGGGTGTTGGAGGGCTTGTGTCTGGGGGTGTTGGAGGGGGTGTATCTGGGGCGTGTTGGAGGGGGTGTGTCTGGTGGTGTTGGAAGGTGTGTGTGTCTGGGGGTGTTGGAGTGGGTGTCTCTGCGGGGTGTTGGAGGGGGTGTGTCTTGGGTGTTGGAGGGTTTGTCTGGGGGGTGTTGGAGGTGGTGTGTCTGGGGGTGTTGGAGGGGGTGAGCCTGGGGGTGTTGGAGGGGGTGTCTCTGGGACTGTTGGAGGGGGTGTGTCTGGGGGTGTTGGAGGGGCTGTGTCTGGGGGTGTTGGAGGGGGTGTGTCTGGGGGTGTTGGAGGGGGTGTGTCTGGGGGTTTATAGGGGTGTGTCTGGGGGTGTTGGATGAGGTGTGTGTCTGGGCTGTTGGAGAGGTGTGTCGGGGGGGTGTTGGAGGGGGTGTGTCTGGGGGTGTTGAATGGCGTTTGTCTGGGGGTGTTGGAGGGGGTGTGTCTGAGGGTGTTGGAGGGCGGGTGTCTGGGAGGTGTTGTAGGGGTGTGTGTGGGGGCTGTTGGAGTGGGAGTGTCTGGGCGTGTTGGAGGGGTTGTGTCTGGGGGTGTTGGAGGGGTTGTCTGGGTATGTTGGAGGGCAGGTGTCTGGGGTGTGTTGGAGGGGTGTGCCTGGGGGTGTTGGAGGGGTTGTCTGGGTATGTTGGAGGGCAGGTGTCTGGGGTGTGTTGGAGGGGTTGTCTGGGTATGTTGGAGGGCAGGTGTCTGGGGTGTGTTGGAGGGGTGTGCCTGGGGGTGTTGGAGGGGTTGTCTGGGTATGTTGGAGGGCAGGTGTCTGGGGTGTGTTGGAGGGGTGTGTCTGGGAGTGTTGGAGGGGGTGTGTCTGGGGGTGCTGGAGGGGGTCTCTGGATATGTTGGAGGGCAGGTCTCTGGGTGTGTTGGAGGGGGTGTGTCTGGGCGTGTTGGAGGGGTTGTGTCTGGGGGGTGTTGGAGGGGGGTGTCTGGGGGTTGTTGGAGGGGTGTGTCTGGGGGTGTTGGAGGGGTTGTCTGGGTATGTTGGAGGGCAGGTGTCTGGGGTGTGTTGGAGGGGGTGTGTCTGGGAGTGCTGGAGGGGGTGTCTGGGAGTGTTGGAGGGGGTGTGTCTGGGGGTGCTGGAGGGTGTGTCTGGGTATGTTGGAGGGCAGGCCTCTGGGTGTGTTGGATGGGGTGTGTCCGGGGTCTGTTGGAGGGGGTGTCTGGGGGGTGTTGGAGGGTGTGTCTGGGGGTGTTGGTGTGGTTGTGTCTGGGGGTGTTGGAGGGTGTGTCTGGGGGTGTTGGAGTGTGTGTCTGGGATTGTTGGAGGGCATGTGTCTGGGGGTGTTGGAGAGTGTGCCTGGGGGTGTTGGAGGGTGTGTGTCTGCGGGGTGTTGGAGGGGGGTGTCTGCGGGTGTTGGAGGGGGTGTCTAGGGGTGTTGGAGGGGGGTGTCTGGGGGGTGTTGGAGGGGGTGTCTAGGGGTGTTGGAGGGGGGTGTCTAGGGGTGTTGGAGGGGGGTGTCTCGGGGGTGTTGGAGGTTGTGTCTGGGGGGTGTTGGAGGGGGTGTGTCTGAGGGGTGTTGGAGGGGGTGTGTCTGGGGGTGTTGGAGGGTGTGTCTGGGGTTGTTGGAGGGGTGTCTCTGGGAGGTGTTGGAGGGATGTGTCTCTGGGGTGTGTTGGAGGTTGTGTGTCTGGGTGTGTTGGAGGGGGTGTGCCTGGGGGGTGTTGGAGGGTGTTTGTCTCTGGGGGCTGTTGGAGGGGGTGTGTCTCTGGGGGGTGTTGGAGGGGTGTGTCTGGGTGTGTTGGAGGGGGTGTGTCGCTGGGGGGTGTTGGATGGGGTGTGTCTCTGGGAGGTGTTGGAGGGGGTGTGTCTCTGGGGGGTGTTGGAGGGGTGTGTCTGGGTGTGTTGGAGGGGGTGTGTCGCTGGGGGGTGTTGGATGGGGTGTGTCTCTGGGAGGTGTTGGAGGGGGTGTGTCGCTGGGGGGTATTGCAGACGGAGTGAATACACATGCTGAAGATGGGCTGCTGAGATTTTAGTGTTTTTAGTGTCTAAAGTGGGGAAAAAAAAGTTTCATTTCATTTCAATTTAAAAAAAAAGGTTTTAAAATTAAATTTAGTTCTAGTTAAGTTAGTTTAGTTTAGGTAAGCTTAAGTTTAGATTAGTCTAGACAAAGTAGAGAAGGAAAAGACCGCCAGAAAGACTACCAAAGAAAAAAAAACCCAGAGGAAAATAGAGGAAAAAAAAAAGCCAAAGCAAAAAAAAAAAAGAAACAAGAGAAGAACTGCACAAACCAGTGAACGGCAGCCACACGGGGCTTCAGCAGCGGTGGTTGAGTCGGTGGCATCGGGACCGAGTTCGAGGAGGCGAGGTGACTCGGGCCGCAGCCCAGCGGTCCAGCAACCGGCACAGCCGAGGGGACTCGGGCCGCATCCCAGAAATCGGAACGCAGCCCGGCAACGGGCACAGCGGAGAGGACTCGGGCCGCATCCCAGAAATCGGCACAGCCGAGGAGATCCGGAACGCAGCCCGGCAATCGGCACAGCGGAGAGGACTCGGGCCGCATCGCAGAAATCGGCACAGCCGAGGAGATTCGGAACGCAGCCCGGAAATCCAGCAATCAGCACAGCCGAGGGGACTCGGGCCACAGCCCAACAATCCAGCACGGGAAAGGCCCGAGGAGCCAGGCCAGCAGGCACAGAGACCTCTGAGGAGAAGGAGAGCAACCAGAAGGCTCGCAACCAAGACCGTGAGTACAGGGCCCAGGGAGGGAGGCCCAGGGAAAGGCCCGAGGAGCCAGGCCGAAACAGAGGCCCAGAGACCTCTGAGGGGGAGGGGAACAGCCCGAAGGCACCGGGAAACAGTGGCTCACAGACTCAGACCTGAGAAGGGTGAACCCAGGAGCCGAGGCCCAGGGACCACGGGGTCGGAGAGGGGGACCGGGAAAGTTCGCGAACAGGGAGAGGGTAACACCAAACCCGGGGCCCCAGAAAAGCTTATTCTAAGATCAACAATACTTTACCAAAAATGAGCGAATCAGAAGATCCACAACAGCCCCGCTTCCAGATTCCCCCCAACACCACAAAAAAAGCTATAAAAACGATCAAGCATGCTCAGATGAGAGAAAAACCAGAAACTCTCTTTACTGACTGTTACAACAATGGGACAAAACGTAACCTCATATTCTACTCAGATCAGCCAGCGGCTTGGATCAGAGCAATAAAATCACACTATACCAGTGTTAAGCTAAAAAATACCGCAAATGGGTCCATAATGAAAATTAACACACCAGGAGACAGTTCAATCACGACTGTCAACGCGTACAATACCGGAACAATATTAGTGCAAGGCAACCTCGACAAATTTGCAACGGCCTTCAGGACACTGAAAAGATCAACTACGAGGGGAATGAACAGCCCCAGAGTGGCCCGCACTCCCCCCAACATTGACAACTTACCAGGAGAAAATCTGCATGGTCAAGGGATGAACGAGCCACACAGTTCAAACCAGACACTAACCCCGGGGAACCACAGCCACACGATACAACTGACAAACCCCAGCATAACTACCACGGAGGAAGCCACACATAGTTCCCCTACCATTCCCAGCCCACCAAGAGAAGAGCAGCATAGCCAGGAAGTGAGTGAGCCTTCCAGGGCCGACCAGCTTAGCCAGGAAGTGAGTGAGCCTTCCAGGGCCGACCAGGCACATACCCCGGGATCACACAGCCAGATACAACCAAAAGATAAATTTTATCAATTAGAGATAGAGATGGTTAAACTTAGAGAGGAGGTCCTCAAATTGAATGACAAACAAAAGCAGGAGAGGGAGAGACACAAGAGAGAGCTGAATAGACTTGATAACCAGGTGAATCTACTTAAGAATCAGGTGAAAGAGCTGCAGGAAAAAGAAGAGAGCCATAGAGGAGAGAAAACACCATTAGACCAGCAACCAGAGACTAGAGATAAGACAAGACAGAGCCGGACGGAACGGCTGCACTCCCACACGGAACAAAAGCAACAGACACACAATACAAGGGGTGCCACACAGACCGACCAGCATGCTGACTCGCAATCTTCCCCCACCACCATGGAACCACAAGCGAGCCGCTCACAAGAGGTACGCACACACCAGACACCCCAGCCCAGCACACACACTATGAGTCCAGGCGAAAGCCACCAGACAGTAAACACAAACAAGGCTGACGTCGTAATACTCATAGACTCAAATGGGAAATTTCTATGGGAGAAAAAGCTCTTCCCTAGAAGTAAAGTAGAAAAGATTTGGTGCCCAACAACAGACAGAGCCATGGGATGGCTGACCAAAGCCAGATTAGGCTCCCCCCAACACATAATAATACACACGGGCACAAATGACCTAAAGGCCAAACAGAAAGAGGTAGCAACATCGCTCAGAGCAATGATTAGGAAGGCAAGCAGTACATTTCCAAACACTAGAATCACTGTTTCCACAATATTGCCGAGAACAGACTTCAACAACAACACAATTCATGAGATAAATGCCAGCATAGCAACAGAATGCGAATCAAACCACAACGTACACCTGGCCCAACACCCCACCCTCGATGAAGAATGTCTTTACGACCACGTCCACATCCAAAGGCAAAAAATATCGATCTTTGCTAAAGCCCTGAAGGACGTCGCTTTTAACCGGGTCCATACCCAGACTCCAAGAGGACCCCCCCCCGACCACCAGAGATCAGCGGGGTACATATCAGGAACACTACAAAGACCACCACCACACCAACCAAGACCGGAGAGGATCCCCATGCAAAACAACATTATCAGACCTGCACCACTCCTGTCCCACAGGGGAATAGGACCGCTACCAGCCAGACAGAGGGAGAGATGCACAGGACGTACGCAATACCTCAGACAGAAACAATCCATTAAGAGACAATAAGCAGATGTGCAGCAGCATCTACTTCCGCCTTATGGATCAAGGACTAATTAATAGAAAGAACTGTAACCAAATTGTATTAACTTTTGTAGACAACTGGGGTGATCTTTTTTTTTCCCCACACTTAGACACGACAAACACGTACCACTCTTTAACCTATCATAGAAAAAGATAAAACTTAACATGAAATCCTTATATATTTCGACCTGGAATATCCAAGGTCTACGCTCTTCACTGCGAGAAGTGAAGAGTAGGACCCCAGAGTTCATAGAGGAAACTAAAGATCTAGATATTATCATTTTACAGGAAACTTGGTATAAAGGAAAAGGACACACCGGCTGTCCCCAAGGGTACACCGAGCTAGTGGTCCCCTCCAATAAATTACCAAGTGTAACCCAAGGCAGAGACTCCGGAGGCATACTGATCTGGTTTAAAACAGAACTTAAGAATTACATCAAATTTATAAAAAAGGGCGAAAACCATATGTGGCTCAAACTTGAGAGGGAGATTATCTCAAACACCCAAGATGTTTACATTTGCGCACTTTATATCCCTCCAATCGATTCCCCGTACTACAAAGAGGACACCTTCTCCAACATGGAGGGGGAAATTATCCAATACCAGGCCCAGGGGAACGTGTTGATCTGTGGGGACCTCAATTCAAGAACGGGCGAAGAACCAGACTTCACCAATAATCAGGGAAACAATTACGTATTCGGGAATAACCACTTTGACATCCCTTCCCTTCCATACAGGCATAACTGCGACAAGCAGTCAAATACCAACGGTAAACAGCTACTACAGCTCTGTCGAAACCTGGGTCTGTACATTGTCAATGGTAGGTTCATAGGAGACCTCCTAGGAAGATCGACCTACTGCTCACCTCTTGGCTGCAGCACAGTAGACTATATGATTACAGACTTGGACCCATCCTCTTTCAGAGCATTCACAGTCAAACCACAAACAACACTGTCAGATCACAGTCAAATTACTATGTTTCTCAAAAAGACAGAAACAAACAACATAGAAACACAACCCAGTAAACTGTACAACACCAAAAAATCGTACAGATGGGCCAAAAACGACACGGAAAAATACCAGAAAACAATTAGCAATGCATCAACTCAAGCTCTCTTAGACACCTTTCTGGATAACATATACACTCACAATAAAGAAGGCGTAAACCGGGCAGTTAGTAAACTAAACAATATTTTTGATAATTTGGCAACAAATGCAAACTTGAAAGCTCGCAAGAACAAACCCAAAACAAAAAACTATGAAAAATGGTTTGACCATGATTGCCATAACATGAGGAAAAAACTTAGAAAACTATCAAACCAAAAACACAGACATCCAGAAAACGAGGAATTACGCCTTACTTATTGTCAGACGCTAACACAATACAGAAACACACTCAGGACCAAAAAAGAGCAATTTATTAAGAATACACTCAGCTCCATGGAGGAATCCATTGAGTCGAATTGTTTCTGGGACAACTTGAAAACACTACACAAAAAACAACACGACGATTTGTCCATTCAAAATGGGGACACATGGGTAAACCACTTTGAAAAATTATACCAGAAAAACACACTAGGACCAGAGCAACACCAAATACGCAAAAAACTTGAAAAGCTTGAAATGGCCATAAAAGATAACCAAAACCCGCTAGACGCCATAATAACAGAAAAAGAACTTCTTGAAAAACTCAAGGACCTGCGACCAGGAAAAGCTTGCGGGACAGACAGCATACTAAACGAGATGATTAAACACGCAGACGACAAACTGAAACTGGCTATCCTAAAACTCTTCAACTTGGTTCTGAGTGTCGGTTATTTCCCTGACATCTGGAACAAAGGACTCATAACACCCATATACAAAAGTGGGGACAAAATCGACCCAAACAACTATCGAGGCACCTGTGTAAACAGTAACCTGGGGAAGGTATTCTGTAGCATCATAAACAAAAGACTTATAAACTTCCTTGAAGAGCACAATGTCTTGAGTAAAAGCCAAATTGGATTCCTGCCAAACTATAGAACATCCGATCATATCTTCACCCTACAGACCCTAATTGACAAACACGTTCACCATAACAAAAGCAAAATCTACGCATGCTTTGTAGATTTCCAGAAGGCTTTCGACTCCATCTGGCATGACGGTTTATTCTTGAAACTTATCGAAAGCGGGGTAGGAGGTAAAACATATGATGTAATTAAATCAATGTATACAAACAATAAATGTGCAGTTAAAATTGGAGACAAACAAACAAAATACTTCCCACAGGGGCGGGGGGTGACGCAGGGCTCGCCAATCTCACCGACACTCTTTAATATTTACATTAATGGATTGGCAAAACTACTTGAACAATCTACAGCACCCGGCCTCACCCTATATGAATCCAAGGTTAAATTCCTCCTCTATGCCGACGACCTGGTTCTGCTGTCACCAACTAAGGAGGGTCTACAGCAGAACCTGGACCTGCTGGAGTCGTACTGCCAGACTTGGGCCCTGACAATAAATCCCCAAAAAACCAAAGTCCTTGTGTTCCAGCAAAGATCCAAACAACATGGACCCACAATAAATTTCACAGTAGGAACAACCAAAATTGAACAAACCACTCACTACACATACTTGGGCTTAAAAATCAGTTCTACGGGAAACTTCAAACTGGCTGTGAATGAACTGAAAGAGAAAGCAAGAAGGGCTTTCTATGCCATCAAAAAATCAATCCAAATAGAAATCCCAATTAGCATTTGGCTCAAAATTTTCAAATCAGTAATTGAACCAATTGCACTCTATGGCAGTGAGGTCTGGGGACCACTAACACAACAAGATTTTGCAAAATGGGACAAACACCCAATTGAGATCCTACATGCGGAATTCTGTAAAAGTATCCTCCGGACTCAAAGGAAAACAGTAAACAACGCATGCAGGGCGGAACTAGGCCAATACCCATTAATAATCACTATCCAAAAAAGAGCCACCAAATTTTGGAATCACCTACAAATGAGCAACCCCCAATGCTATCACTACGACGCCCTGAAATGCCAAGAGCTGACCATAAAGAAGAATACCCTCAGTCAACTAGGCCTGGGACTCAATAAAGTAACTAATAACAATACTAACAATAACCAGCCCCAGGACAGTGACAGGGTAACACAAAGAATTCGACCCAACACAATCGTCGCTAAGCAAAAGGAAAAATATCTGTCATATTGGGCAGAAACAACAAAAACCCAAAGCAAACTCAATTGCTACTTGGCCCTAAACAGACAATACAACATAGCTGATTACCTGACCATGGTAAAGGATAACAAACTGAGAAGAACCTTGACAAGGTACAGACTTAGCGAACATAGCCTAGCGATCGAAAAAGGCAGACACAGGCAGACCAGGCTGCCAAGAGAAGACAGGATATGCTCTCACTGCAGTCAGGGAGTAGTTGAGACAGAGATGCACTTCCTCACAGCCTGTGGAAAATATCAGGGCATCAGAGAGAATTTCTATCAAAAATTCTCACAAATATGCCCTGAATTCAGAAATCTGACTGACAACCAAAAACTCCCATTCCTACTGGGGGAGGAGAGAAGCTGTGTAACACTGGCGGCACACTATGTTACAGCTTGCCATGAACAGAGGGACAACCAGTAAACTAAGACAAGAGTATATATAAACAAGGCGAAAATATATTTATAAACTCAGGGATATACCTGTTTATACACTGTATGAATGGAACCGCGTTTATGTGTTCAACCATAAATGTATTTTGATGCTTTGGCAACATAAGATGTACCTTATCATGCCAATAAAGCGATTTGTATTGTATTGTATTGTATTGGATGGGGTGTGTCTCTGGGGGGTGTTGGATGTGGTGTGTCTCTGGGGGTGTTGGAGGGTGTTTGGGGGGTGTTGGATGGGGTGTGTCTCTGGGAGGTGTTGGAGCGGTTGTGTCTCTTGGGGTGTTGGAGGGGGTGTGTCTGGGGATGTTGTAGGAGCTATGTCTCTGGGAGGTGTTAGAGGAGGTGTGTCTCTGGGGGGTGTTGGAGGGGGTCTGTCTGGGGGTTTTGGAGGGGGTGTGTCTCTGGGGGGTGTTAGAGGAGGTGTGTCTCTGGGGGTGCTGTAGGAGATGTTTCTCTGGGGGGTGTTGGAGGGTGTGTCTCTGGCGGGTGTTGGAGGGGGTGTCTTTGAGGGGTGTTGGAGGGTGTGTCTCTGGGAGGTGTTGGAGGGGTGTCTCTGGGGGGTGTTGGAGGGTGTGTCTCTGGGGGGTGTTGGAGGGGGTGTCTTTGAGGGGTGTTGATGGGTGTGTCTCTGGGAGGTGTTTTAGGGGTTGTGTCATTGGGGTTTTTGGAGGTAGTGTATCTGTGCACTGGAGGCATTTGGAGGGGCACAGATTTAACATTAACCAGAATTGAACCATTTTTAATGTAAAATTCAATTAATTTTGGGGTTTGGAGCATCCCCTAGTCCCCTCCCCACCCCCTACTGGCTCTAGAGTGGAAGAGGTCTTTGGAAGGATTGCACAGTTTGGAATTCTATGCCTGGATTTCAATCCATTTCACTTGCAATTTATTTTGAAAAATGAAAATTAACTACAATTTTTTTATTCTGGTAATAAATTATCTACTACGATTCCAGAAAAATTGATAAAAATAATGAAATCCTAAGTGGCAATTAAATTGTAGCTTTCAATAAAATTCAGCAAACTTTCTTTCATTTTAGATTTTAACTAATTGCAATGCTTGTATTTATTTTGGAATCCAAATTGCTGGAAAAGGCATCAAGTAAAGTGTCAAGAAATCAAAAATTTTCTCCAATACCTATACTTAAATTTCAAGCCTACACTGCAATTATTTCTTTTCACACATCATAGGTTTCTATTTAGGGTTGTTTTGGAATTGACAGCTTTTTGAACCTACGTCTCCTTGTTCTGCTCATAATTTGGTTTGAAGTGGTGCTCCTGATTTACCTTTTCTGTACTGCTTTTACACCTCTAAGTTTCTCCAATAGTTGCTCATAACCTGGACCTCTAACAGTATCAATCTTGCGGCTCTTCTCTGAAACACCATCTCGGCTCAAATGTCTCCTTTGTGCCTCCACTTCACCTGAAGAAGGAGCAGCGCTCCGAAAGCTTGTGATTTCAAATAAAGCTGTTGGACTATAACCTGGTGTTGTGTGACTTCTTACATTTGTCCACCCCAGTCCAACTCCGGCATCTCCACACCTTGTGCCTCAGTGACCAAGGCTGTGCTTTGACCAGATTACGAAAGTGTTGCATATCTCCAAATCTGTTATGATGGTAGGACATTACTTAACTAATATTAACCCAGTATCGACTAACTATCTATAAAGGTTTAGAGGTTTAGAGAGGAATTTTCCTTTACTTTTCCTTTATATATGTGATGCTCATTGGATTACAAACATTTGTTTCACACGTTATTCCACAGAGAATTTCATGATAGCATTGATTCATTGTGAGAGGTCTTGTTTCTTCACTTTTCTTTTGGTGTTCAGTGGTCCTCTCCCCTCAGGCTAGAAAACGATCTTCAGATGCCTCTTCCTTTAGAGGGGTCCGGAGTTAGATGCCCCATTTGTTTATTACAAAGTTCTCCCAACCTGGACAATCTTAGCTGTTCTTCCTTGGAGTAGATGTTTATGTTTCAACTGTCATGGTTTCAACAATGGGATTCAGTTCAATTCAGACATTCGCAAATGACCCGTCCTTCTTTCTTGTAAATCTTTCTCAAGGTTCCTTCAATCAAATTCATGGCTTTGTAAGTGTTAATGAGCTTCACCACCACCACCCCTCCTTCCAAAGTTGTTTCTAAAAAGCTTTTTCTTTTATTTGGGTTACCGGTTTTGTGGATTATTGTCTGACAGTATGGAGTATAAGCCCATGATCTTGCAGTTCACGACCAGCTTTAAGTAATACAATTATATTAAGCAAATAAAAGACACAACTAAATTAGGTGATACAAAACATGATATAAAATACAATTACACATCACAACAACAGCTAGAGCATGACTCCTCTGGCTCGTTTTCTTTTTGCTATGTTGCTACAGTAATTGGACATGGAGCTTGGATTTTTCAATTCGCTATCACCTGATTCCAGCAACAACAATAACTTGTATTTATATAGCGCCATTAACATAGTAAAACATCCCAAGGCGCTTCACAGGAGCATTATAAAACAAAACTTGACACCGAGCCACATAAGGAGATATTAGGACAGGTAACCAAAAGCTTGGTTAAAGAGGTAGGTTTTTGGGAGAGTCTTAAAGAAGGAGAGATGTGGAGGGGTGAAGTTTAGGGAGGGAATTCCAGAGCTTAGAGCCTCGGCAGCTGAAGGCACAACCGCCAATGTAGGAGCGATGAAAATCAGATGCAGAAGAGGCCAGAATTAGAGGAGTGCAGAGATCTCAGAGAGTTGTAGGGCCAGAGGAGGTTGCAGAGATAGGGAGGGGTGAGGCCATAGAGGATTGTGAAAACAAGGGTGAGGATTTTAAAATGGAGATTTCAGGTGGTAACAGGAGGACTGGGAGCAGGAATGTGGCAGGGAGCCATTGGCAGCTCCCTGGTTTCCTCTGCCCAGCACGTTACC
This sequence comes from Somniosus microcephalus, assembly GCF_052327205.1. NCBI lineage: Eukaryota > Metazoa > Chordata > Chondrichthyes > Squaliformes > Somniosidae > Somniosus > Somniosus microcephalus. The sequence goes on along the minus strand of NC_140993.1, from coordinate 40,369,038 downwards.
CAGCCCAATTAAATAGAGCGGGTCTGGTGACATCATTCATGACAAGTTTTCAGCCAGGATGTTTGAAGGGACCATGGCCACATAAGATTTGATGTTTAATCTAACCTAGTGCTGTCAGTGTACTACAGCATTGGAGTGCTGCAAACACTGACAATCACTGCACAGAGGCTGCATATGCTTCTGGAGGGAGTCAGAGCACGCAGGTAGGTTCTCTTCCCTTCCGATGGGCGCAAGAGACCTCCCCAGGAGACCAAAACAGCCTGGTTGTAGATTGCAGTGGAGGTCACAAGCAGGGATGTTGTCAAAAGGACCTGGGTGCAGTGGTGCAAACCTTTTAGTGATCTCATTAGATCAGGAAATGTTAGTACAAAGCCACACTCAACCACATCCTGCTGTGCATCTCATCACATCCCCATCACTCTGCCTTCCCTACCCTACTCCTGCACATCCTTACTCACACCAACATACCTTGCACGTCCAGCCATCCCTCTCTAGCTACATTATCACTTCCCCATCTCACTAGCCACCCCTCACACTCACCCTCATCCTAGTGCAATCATACCAACTAACAACACAAAAGGGTAGCCACTTGGATGTTTTATCCACTGTTTATGTTAAGTTTCTGTTAATGTGGTGGCAAACATAAAAACCTTTGGCCGCGATTTTCCCTGCCTTGGCGGGTCCATGACGGGCAATGGCAATGGTGGGTCCCAGCCCCACTCTTGTCTCCATCCCGGCCTCCAACATGGCTTTCCCCTGATTGGGCTTGTTAAGACCACCCAGCGCGTTTCCCGGCCAATTGAAGCAAGCTGATCTGATGATGTTATTTGATGTCGAGTCATCAGCCGGTTTCCTTAAAGGGGCCATGTGCAAATTTACTTTGACATTTGTGCTGTCAGTGTTCTACAGCATTGAAGTGCTGCAAACACTGACAATCACCGCACAGAGGTGCAGGGCTGCACCCAGGATCTCCCATTGCTCTCTCCATATGCTTATGGAGGGAGTCACAGCACGCAGGGAGGTTCTCTTCCCTTCCAATGGGCTAAAGGGATCAAGGGGTATGGGGAGAAAGCAGGGACCGGGTACTGAATTTGGATGATCAGCCATGATCGCATTGAATGGCGGAGCAGGCTCGAGGGGCCGAATGGCCTACTCCTGCTCCTATCTTCTATGTTTCTATGAAGACACCTCCCCAAGACACCAATGCAGCCTGGTTGCACATTGCACAGGAGGACACAAGCAGGGATTTCATCAGGAGGACCAAGCTGCAGTGGCGCAAACCTTTCAATGATCTCAGTAGATCATGAAACGTTACTGCAAAGCCACACTCAACCTCATCCATCCCCATCACTCTGCCTTCCCTACCCTACTCCTGCACATCTTTACTCACACCAACTTACCTTGCACCGCCACCCATCCCCCTCTATCTACATTATCACTTCCCCATCTCACCAGCCACCCCTCCCACTCACCCTCATCCTCGTCCAATCTTACCAAATAACAACACACAAGGGTAGGCAGTTATGTTTTAGCCAATGTTCATGTAAAGTTTCTGCTAATGTGCTGTCAAACATTGAAATCTTTACTTTCAACACATTGCGTTCTTGGACAGATTTGTGTGCACCTTTGGAAGTGCCTTATAAGTTGCAGTGAATGGTGAGATGTAACGGTACCCCCCGCAATGGTGATGAATGTGAAAGAAATGGCTTGGGCATTGTAGGGATGCTTTATGGTGTTGGTGTGGGGTGGTGCCAAACTGGCACACCATGTGGCAGCCAGGGTGTACAGCGTCAAGTAAAGTAAATCTAGCTACGGTGGATGGCCTCCCGGGCAGCAATGTGGTTGGGTGCTGATTCCCTCTGTCCTGTGCAGCATCAGTTGATTGCGGAGAAGGCTGGTGTTGTTATTGGTGCTGCTGGTGTGGCTGGTGATGCTGGTGTTGGGGCTGATCGTGGTGGGATTCTGAGGACCAAGGTGAGAGAGTATAAAGTGTACTGAGGCTGATGGAATAAATGGCAGGTAAAGTAGTGATGACAGAAGTGATCTGTCAATGGTGGGAGAGGTAATGAGGTCAGACTAGATGGAGACTTGTGTAAAGACTTGCAGCATTCTGAATCTGTAGTGGAAATGCAGTTTAGAGAAGCTAGTTGCTGAAGGAACATTTCTCAATCAGCTGGGAGCTTTGACTTGACATTTGAATCTGTCAACTCATCAGCTGAAACAATGGCAAGTGACCTCCCGCCTCAGCTTCACAGACTCTAGGCACAGCGGGAAACCGGTGGGTGACCTGTCAAATCCAAAAAAGCATTGTTAAGTGTCTGTAAAGAAGCCGCTAATGATTTTAATTGTAAACCCCGCCGCTGCCTGTTGGGCCTGCGCAGCACTGACAGACTGTAGGGTTCTCAAAATTCCCACATTCCCCAAAAGTTATGGATAAAGGGACCCTGTATGGACAAGTTATTAAAAAGGATACCCAAAATGGCTTCTGAAACCTCGTGACCAAGCCTTGCAGGATTTTAAAAGCAAGGCCCTGTAGAAGGCAGGCCCATTCAAATCCTGAAACGAAACCTAACATGCATGGATCTGTGAAAGACTTTGCCATTTTCTAAAGCCAGACAGCTAGATAAACACAGAATATACATTCTTCACCTTGGAACACCTGGATGGCCCTAATCTTGAGGCCATTAACTCTTCGCATAAATAATCGGTAACATCTCACAGGTAGCTGCCAAGCCAGGAAAGACGATTAAATGTCATAAATAACAAATAGCCAGGATATCGAAGCCATTAAACAAGGAGACAACCACCCCAGAAGTCATTAAAGTAAATGACTGTAATCATTTTAGACGAGCCCGCCAAAAGTTAGACAAAGAACTGACTTGATTTGGCGCGCAGATAAGGGATGAAGAACTGGGTATAATTGTAGGCCCACCGGTAGCTCTCTCTCCCTTGCCTCTTGCCTCTCGCTCTCTTGTTCGCTCCCGACACCGAGGATGCCCATTACAACACCGGGGGCCAAACACAGAGAGGAGAACAGAACCGAATCGAGCACACACAGGACACACAGGCTGCAACCGGGCAGACAAGATGAGACGAGACGAGACGAACGGTAAAACCGATAGGCAGAGAAGGGCAGCAAGAAGAAGCGTTGGGGGACAAACGGCCCAGTTATAAGCTGGCGTTTGATGCATGGACAGTGAAATCAAGACAAACGGCCTAGTTATAAGCTGGCGTTTGATGCATGGACAGTGAAATCAAGACAAACGGCCTAGTTATAAGCTGGCATTTGAAGCTTGGGTATTAAAATCAAATCGATGGTAAAAACCGCCAACCGAGCCCCAACCGCAACAAAACCGTCAGCGACCAAACCACCACCAGAAGAATGACCATTTCCTGCAAGGTGAAGTACCCCACAAAAGACTTTAATCTGACGAAGGAAAAGGAGGGGTACTTCGCACAGACAACTCCATCGCCGCGCCCTGTGACCACGTGACGATGGCAGGCCCCAAGGACAACAAGAGCGAACCCCAAAACCACAACCGGCTTAATCGACAGGTTTCGAACCGTAAAAGAAACCCCATTGGTGAGCATGAATCTCTGGCCCCTTGTAGCTTAATCTAGTTAGGTATTGGGGGTGGGATAAGGATAAGGGGATTTTAATGTATTTGTTTCCCTCGATGTGCCGTGTGTTCCCCATTCCCATATAAGTGTAATTTCATATGCCTGTAATTATTTCAGTAATTCTCAGTAAGATTGTGTTTTATTGTGCCTTTAATAAAATTTGTGTTTTTTTTGCACCAAACCACTTGTCTACTCGATTTTCTGTATCGCCGCCTGTACCTAGTTGGGTGGCCAATCCGTTAAGTTTAAAACGTAAGTTAAAAAAAGCCTGTTAAGGGTCTGACAACTAGATGTTAATCATCTCAACTGGGTCCCCCGCTGCTGCCGGTTGGATCGGCTCCGTAATAACAGACGCACCTGGGGGAAAGGCACGTGGGGGCGGGATGACAGTGGGTTCCCAACTTGCTGTTAAAAATAACAACTTTCCCACCAGACCCGCCACCAATCACACCAATCACACCCACTACTACCCCAGAAAATTCTGGCCAGTGTTTTTTGTTCTGTAGAAGCTCAAGGCACTAGTGACTGTAGCCATCCCAGTCCTTGGCAAACTTCTAAGGCTGCCTCTCCAATGAAGTGCAGGCGGTGAGACAGATCTCCTCAGACATTCCTCAATAACTGTGCCAGGGTCTATAAGCTCAGCTCCTCCTGTAATGGTGGCTTTGAGCAGACTGCCTCAGATGCAGATCAACTTGCTTCTGGGTATTCCTGTGGACCCCTTCTTCATCCTGAAGGGAAGAATGATTCGAAGTACAAAAGCCAGGAAGTTGTGCTAAACCTACACAAAACACTAGTTCGGCCCCAGCTGGAGTATTGTGTCCAATTCTGGGCACCGCACTTTAGGAAGGACGTGAAGGCTTTGGAGAGGGTCCAGAAGAGATTTACTGGAATGGTTCCAGGGATGAGGGCTTACAGTTTTGTGGATAAACTAGAGAAGCTGGGGTTTTTCTCCTTTGAGCAGAGAAGGTTGAGAGGAGATTTGATAGAGGTGTTTAAAATCACAAAGGATTTAGATAGAGTAAATAAAGAAAAACTGTTTCCAGTGGCTGAAGGGTCGATGACCAGAGGACACAGATTTAAGGTGATTGGCAAAAGAACCAAAGGCGACATGAGGAAAAACTTCTTTATGCAACGAGTGGTTAGGGTTTGGAATGTGCTGCCCGACAAGATGGTGGGTACAGATTAATTAGTAGCCTTCAAAAGGGATAAATACTTGAAGGAAAAAAAATGGCAGGGATATGGGGAAAGAGTGGGACTAACTGGATTGTTCTTCAAAAGAGCCAGCGCATACTGATGGGCTGAATGGCCTCCTTCTGTGCTGTACTATTCTATGATTCTATGATTTACTCGCTGGAGAAAGCTACACAAAATTAAAGCAACAATCATTTCCAAGGCCTAAACATTCGGTTGCCTTGCGCCTCCCATTAGGGCGCTAACAGGACGCAAAGCAACTAGCGCCTGGGCACAGCGCCGCCAATGCCTCCTGCAAAATTCAGCGGGAGGTTAGCGATGGTGGTAACCGTTAGCGCCCCGCGGCACTGTGCCGCCGGCAATGACATCATCGCCATGCACAGTGCCCCGGCTGCGATCTTCGGTAGCGCCCCCTGACTTACTGCCGGATGCTATGTCTGATGGGGTCAGGGGGGCCTATCTGCAGCCGGGGCGGCGCTAATTTAAGGCGAGGTGCCGGGCGGCCATTTTTGTTGTTGGCCGCCTGCCAGCACCTTCCCCCTCTGCCGTCACTGGCCTCCTCTGAAGCCCCCCCCCCCCCGCGGTGTGCCGGCTGTGCTCAGTGAGCCCGGTACTTCTCTCACAGCTGGTCCCCAGGTCATGCTGTGCAAAGCCCCTCCCCTTTAAGAAGGGGAGGAAGGCCTGCAGTACTGCGGCGTGACATGCCGCAGCTCCCCAAGAGGGAGGTGGGGCGCTTCCAGTAGCACCACGCTTCCCTCTTGGGGCGCTACCGATGAATTTCAGCCGTGGGAGGCGCTAATTTTTTTGGGACACCAATTTTTCCCCCTTGTCTCTAATGAGCTTCTGCCATTGTGAGCCTTGAGTGACAGGAGCAGACCCCCATCAGAAAAAGATAGTTCGCACAGTCCTTTCATTGAGCAGGCTTGTCGGCAACTAACCCCATGGGCTGGTCACACAACTTGCAAACTCTCCCTTATGTTTTTAAAGTACACATGTGCGGACATTAGGTAAGGATTTGATGAGGTTCCACTGTGATGCACTCTACAATCAAATAATCTGTCAACTGACTGACTAAGCTCACACATGAAGAATAGGTATTTGGACAAGGTACTGGGGATCTGCAATGGTTGGTGACTCGAAGAAGGGTGTCGGGAGAAAAAACTGAAAGAAAGATACAAAAATAACAATTTGGACTAGATCACATCAGGCACAAGTGAGCACTCGCTCTAGGCCAGAATAAAATTGTGGTCAAAGTCTTTTTAAGCAAACTTATTGAGCAGGACACACTTTACTCTGTGGTAATAGCATCAGTCTTTAACATATCTGCAAGATGTCATTTTTCATAATTAGTGAAATGCATCAAACACAGAAATGAAATTCTGTGAAATAAGGGCGAACACAGGCACGACAGGCCAAATGGTCTCCTTCTGTGCTATAAGATTCTACGGGTGAGAAATTGATGTCCTTACCGCCACCTGGTAGCGCCAGCAATGCGTGAAAAAATGGCAGCCACCGCTTTTGCACCAGCTAGAGGCAGTCCCGGCAGCCACCGCCATATTGGTCGCCCCCCTTTGCGCTGCCGGTGATCGGCAGTGCCCTGAAAAAATACTGCCGACGTGCAAGCGTCAGTCAGTGTGCAATGCCGACATAACTTCACCTACGCGAACTTCGACCCTAGCGCTCAAGCCAGCGCTGGGTCCTAAGCTGCCAGGATAACCTGCCGCGCAAGCAAGCTGACAGACGCTGACAGGGATGATATTTGCAGTTGTTAAAGGGACACACACACCAATCAGGTAAGTTTGAATAGAAGGACTTGGACTGGGTTTTTAAAATTTTATTGAAGTGGTGGCTTGCTGCAATAGATGTGAAAAGATTTTTAAGTGTTTTGGGAGTGCTGCTGGATGCTTGGAAGGGCTTGGAGGGTAAGTGAATGCCTTTGAGAAGACAGAGCATGCTGCGAATACTCAGCAGGTCACGCACTCCATCCATGGAGTTCACGTCTCAGGTCGACATGCTGTCTGACCAGCTGAGTATTTGCAGCATTTTATGCTGTCATTTCACATTTACAGCATCCACTTGTAGAGGGAAGAGGAAGACACAGAAGAGGAGGAAGCCGAAGAGGAGAAATCAGATGGAATGATGCATCCCAGACAGCCCCTTTGTGGCCGGCATATCCGGGATGGAATCATCCGCCTGCGGTCCCACTGGCTGGGCAGGATCCATTTCTTGGGTGTGTGAAATGAGGAAGGCACAAGGGTAAAGTTGTGCTGACGGGAGGCCGGGAAGCCTAGAGGTGCACGGCAGAAGGAGGATAACGTACGAGGATATCTGAATCTTGTATCCTTTCAACCCCACCGCTGTCCAAGGGCTCAGCCATGCCCCTGCCAAGAATGGCCTGCACCGTCTCTCCCAAGGGGGTGAGGTGAGGCTAGCAATGGGAGATGTGCCTTGTCATTGGTGCAGATTGTTGGTAGGTGAGTGACTGGGGGCCCTGCATTGAGCAGTGCATGAGGCGAGTGGTGCAGTTGGTAGGTGACGGCTTTTGAAGACGCATTTACTGACCTTGACCAGTGGTCTGAGGTCATGAAGCTTCTTTGGGCACTGCAGCCAAGTGGTGGGGGCAACACTGCTGGCAGTGAGGGCCTTGATAATGTACTCCCACATTGTTCTTTCTGGAGGGCCTCCTGGCCCCTGTGGGTAGAGGGCCAATCTTGCAGTGTTGACCCTCTGCACAAAGCTGGAGTGTTACATGTGAGACCCTGGGTGCCCCTTCCCTGGCTTGCTGAGCCATTTGTGTTAGTGCTGAGGGAGTTTTCCCATTTGTTGAGTTTAGGAAGGTAATTCAGCTTTAAGTACTGAATATTGAAATTTGAAACTTCTTTTAAACATTGATTATTTGTTAAAAGACAGAAAGGGCTGAAAAATGTATTGAATCAGTGCATTTTACTTTCCATTGCTTCAATGTGCATGGCCCCTTTAAATGTCAGAGATCCTCATTGCCCACAATGCATTGCGAGCTTCACAGCCTCGCACACAGACGCTCGGGGAAGCAGCAACGCCGCACCAGCACAACAAATTGGTCCCGGATCCCTCGTGCAACGCCACCAGCAGGGCATTGCGCCTAAGGTTAGCGCTGCGCCACCTACCACCATGCCCCCCACACCAATTTACCTCGTTTAACGCGGCGTCCATTTCGAGCAGCCGTTAACGGCAGTTGGCGAGGACACCGACTGCTTTCCAGGCGAGGACGAATTTTTCCCCCTGCGATCCTATGATTCAATCGGGAGAAACTTTTTCCACTGGCAGGATGATAGGTAACCAGAGGACACAGATTTAAAGTAATTGGCAAAAAAGCCAGCAGTGAGATGAGGAGGCATTTTTTTTACACAGCGAGTCATTATGATACGGAATGCACTGCCTGAAAAAGTGGTGGAGCAGATTCAATAGTAACTTTCAAAAGGGATTACTTGAAGTGGAGAGAATTGCAGGTCTATGGGGAAAGAGCAGGGGAGCGGGACTAGTTGGAGAGCTTTTTCAAAGTGCTGGAACAGGCACGATGGGCTGAATGGCCGCCTTCTGTGCTGAAGCCCTGGCTCAGTTGGTAGCACCCTCGCCTTCGAGTCAGAAGATAGTGGGTTCATAATCCCACTCCAGTGACTTTAGCACAAAAACCTAGGCTGACACTCCAGTGCAGTGCTGAGGGAGTGCTGCACTGTCGGAGGTGCCGGCTCTCGGATGAGACGTTAAACCGAGGCCCCGTCTGCCCTCTCAGGTGGACGGAAAAGATCCTATGGTACTATTTCGAAGGAGAGCAGGGCAGTTATCCTCGGTATCCTGGCCAAAATGTATCCCTTAATCAACTTCACAAAAAAAAACAGATTATCTGATCATTATCGCATTGTTGTTTGTGGGAGCTTGCTGTGCGAAAATTGTCTGCCACGTTTCCTACATTACAGCCGTGACTATTCTTCAAAAAGTACTTCATTGGCTATAAAGCACTTTGGAACATCCGGTGGTCGTGAAAAGCGCTATATATATGCAAGTCTTTCTTTCTTTAAGATACTATTATTCATAGCAATGGTATTGTTTGAATTGTTTACTGTTCCTTGCATCAAATTGTCTATGTATCTAGGACAAAAATACTCATCAGGCCCATACACACACTCATCCTTTAGCTGATTGCGCAAATTATCCCTTAACCCCACCTCATGGGGGAGAGCAAAAAGGAGAGACCTGTACACACTTTGGGAGTCCTGTTGGAGTCGCTAGAAATCAATAGGCTCTGAGATTTTTGTTGCAGCAAAGGCAAAACGCGTGTTACTTTATTCACTCTCCATGAGGACTGAGGGTCTCAGCCTCATTGCAGGGCTATGACGTCATCACACTACCGACGCTCTTAAAGGGATCCTGCCTCGATAACCCAACCAAGTACGTACATATAACAACATTGGCTATACATAGTGAATTGTGTTTAGGTACATATAACAACATTGGCTATACATTGTGTTATTGTCCCTATGTTGACCCCCCAGAATTCACTAGCACTGGCAATGTCAGTCGTTGGGGGGGGTCTGGATCACATGGTCGTAACGGTTCCTCAATTCCGGGGCGGGGACCGGGGGGTTCGTCGGAGGGACCTCGGGCGCTCGGTGGTGGACTGAGGGTGCAGTAACCAGAGGTCGGCCCCGCCTCGGGGGCTGTGCCAACTCAAAGGGTCGGTCCAGATCCAGGTGGGCCGGCTTAAGACGGTCCACGGAAATGCAGTCCGGCTTACCACCGACATCCACTACGAAGGTCTTGTCCCCGGTTTCCAGGACGCGGAATAGTCCATCGTTGGGCAGCTGAAGAGGTCCCCGGTGGGTGTCGTGGCGGACGAAAACGTACTCCGCCGCATGAAGATCGAGCGGAACGTGGGACTGTGGGAGACCGTTCTGCGACGTGGGCACCGGCGCGAAAACCTTGGCGTTGTCCAGAAGGTCGGACCGCTGACGGGCTGCGGACCAAGGTTCCGTTGCGTTGGGGACGAAATCCCCGGGAACCCGCAGCGGCTGTTGGCCGTTCAGGCAGTTTGTTATTTATTATGGACACTGTCTCCGGACATTGTTTTCTTTGTGACACGGGTGCCCAGGTGAGCATCCTGCCCGCGTCAACCATAGACATGCAAGGGGGGAACCACGGCCCCGTCCTCGAAGCTGCCAATGGCAGTTCCATCCGCACTTTCGGGAAACGGAGCATGGCGCTTTGTTTTGGCGGGCAGTGGTTCACCTGGGACTTTGTCATGGCAAAAGTGCCCACCCCCCTTCTCAGCGCTGACTTCCTCTGCGCCAATGGCCTTTTGGTGGACATCAAGAACCGACGTCTCATCAACGCTGAGACTTTCAGCTCGCTCCCGTGTTCCCTCAGCGGATCCAGCACGACGAAGTTGTCCAGCCGGCAGCCTGTCGTTCCCAAAACTCGGGTAATTTGATGGAAACGGCGTTCGTCGCCATTTCAGATGTGGTCTTTGGAATCGTCCAAAAGAGCAGCGGGGTCACCAATGTTGGAGTCACTAGAAATCAACAGGCTCTGAGACTTTTGTTGCAGCAAAGGCAAAACGCGTGATACTTTATTCACTCTCCATGAGGACTGAGGGTCTCAGCCTCGTTGCAGGGCTATGACGTCATCACGCTACCGACGCTCTTAAAGGGACCCTGCCCCGATAACCCAACCAAGTACATACATATAACAACATTGGCTGTACATAGTGAATTGTGTTTAGGTACATATAACAACATTGGCTATACATTGTGTTATTGTCCCTATGTGGTCTCCGCCGCAGTCCTATGTTAAAATTTCCCTCTGACCCTACATACACAATCAGGCAAGCTCCTGCGTGTTTATGTTTAAAGGGTTAACATCTCCATTAAAATAGTAGAGAGAGGAATTTGATATGAGCACATTAACTGATGGTACCCTCTATAATGTTAGGCAGTAATGTATTTACAGTAAGTGCTGATCGTTACAGTTTTAAAAAAATTCTTTCTTGGGATGTGGGCGTTGCTGGCAAGGCCAGCATTAATTGCCCATCCCTAATTGCCCTTGAGAAGGTGGTGGTGAGCCACCTTCTTGAACCGCTGCAGTCCGTGTGGTGAAGCTTCACCCACAGTGCTGTTAGGTAGGGAGTTCCAGGATTTTGACCCAGCGACGATGAAGGATCGACGATATATTTCCAAGTCAGGATAGTGTGTGACTTGGAGGGGAACTTGGAGGTGGTGGTGTTCCAATGCGTCTGCTGCCCTTGTCCTTCTAGGTGGTAGAGGTCGCGGGTTTGGGAGGTGCTGTCAAAGAAGCCTTGGCAAGTTGCTGCAGTGCATCTTGTAGATGGTACACACTGCAGCCACAGTACGGCGATGGTGGAGGGAGTGAATGTTTAAGGTGGATGATGGGGTGGAAATCAAGCGGGCTGCTTTGTCCTGGATGGTGTCGAGCTTCTTGAGTATTGTTGGAGCTGCACTTAGCCAGGCAAGTGGAGAGTATTCCATCACACTCCTGACTTATGCTTTGTCGATGGTGGAAAGGCTTTGGGGAGTCAGGAAGTGAAACACCCAGCCCCTGACCTGCTCTTGTAGCCACAGTAGTTATGTGGCTGGTCCAGTTAAGTTTCTGGTCAATGGTGACCCCCAGGATGTTGATGGTGGGGGATTCGGCAATGGTAATGCCATTGAATGTCAAGGGACAGTGGTTAGACTCTCTTCTGTTGGAGATAGTCATTGCCTGGCACTTGTGTGGCACGAATGTTACTTATCACTTATCAGCCCAAGCCTGAATGTCATCCAGGTCTTGCTGCATGCGGGCATGGACTGCTTCATTATCTGAGGAGTTGCAAATAGAACTGAACACTGTGCAATCATTAGTCAACATCCCTACTTCGGACCTTATGATGGAGGGAAGGTCATTGATGAAGCAGCTGAAGATGGTTGGGCCTAGGACACAGCGATGTCCTGGCACTATGATGATTGGTCTCCAACAACCACAACCACCTTCCTTTGTGCTAGGTATGGCTCCAACTAGTGGAAAGATTTCCCCCCGATTCCCATTGACTTCAATTTTACTCAGGCTCCTTGATGTTACACTCGGTCAAATGCTGCCTTGTTGTCAAAGGCAATCACTCTCACCTCACCTCTGGAATTCAACTCTTTTTTCCAATGTTTGTACCAAGGCTGTAATGAGTCTCAGGCTGTTATACAGTCTCTTGCTGCTCAATGTATTCTCATTAAAATGATTTACAATTACTGGATCCAAGGCGCAGACCCGAGCATGTGTAATAATAAAACACAGCTCACTTGCTAACTGTTAATTCTTAAATGCTCTGAAAAGAATAATTAGATAATGTTTTCAGTCCATGAATAATAATGTAATTATAGAGTTCTGGTTGAATTCTACACCTTCTTCAGGAAAAAAATATAATTATAATGATAAACAGCAACAACATGCAAATTTGCAGCAATTGAGATAGATTTACTTCACTACAGCCTCCGGCAGTATGGCCTGTTTCAAGCAGAACCATGAGAATGTATTTATGTTTTGTCTGCAGAAAATCTGGATAAAGTAAAAGAAAATACATTGGAGGTGTTGTGCTGAAACTGAACATGTTCACAATGAGAGTATAGAATGGGAAAAGGCATTCAGACCATCTACCCTTTCTTTAACAGACCAGAGGGCAGCTTCCCCTATGGTCTGAGCCTGGATTCTCTGGGAGCAATGAGCACCAGATAATTGGGTAAATAGTATCACAAGCACCCCCCGTAAAGGAACCTGCCTGATTTTTTCCTCGGCACATTTAAACGGATTCCTTTAAAGATTTGTGTTCTGACCTGCCCAATTTCCTGATCCGGTGCACCCCGAGCTCAGACCTTGGGAAAATGGGGAGGGATTTAGGGTTTAAATTCCAAGGAGGGAAGAGGTATCTTTGTCACTGATGGTGGAGTGGATGGAGTGGGGATATATTCTTCTTTAACACCTTCAATATTATTAATATTATGTTCCTTATGGGCCCGCTTCTTCAATTAACCTCTTTTTTTATCCCGAAGCTACTAGCAGATTCTTTATTTCTTAATGGAATATATTTATTCTGTAGCATTGCAATCTCTCTTAAAAACATCACACTCTTGCTCTACAGTCTTATGTGTCAATTTTTCCTCCCACCTCACCTCAGCTAGCTTGCCCCTCAGCTTTCTAATCCAACCTGGTGTTGCAGTTTTTGTACTGACCTTTTCTCTTTCTAGTTGAATCTCAAACCTAAACTCAGAAATGTAGTAAACAATGAGGAGGATAGTAACAGAATTCAGGAGGACATAGACAGACTGGTGAAATGGGCAGACACATGGCAGATCAAATTTAACGCAGAGAAGTTTGAAGTGATTCATTTGCGTATGAAAAATGAGAAGAGTCAATCTCGAACGAAAGGTCATCGACCCGAAACGATGGCCATATTTTGCCGGCGCTCAGCGGATGGCATGGGTGGCGGGTCAGCTGTGAAATTTTAAATGATTGACAGCGGGTTGGGAACCTACTGTCAAAACGCGCACACCTGCATTCCCGGTGTCGGGTCTGCCAGCGCTGAGCAGATCCGATGAGAAGCGGCGAGGGACCCAATTCAAATAATTGGTGGCTTCTTAACATTACAGCCACTTAACGATGCTTTTCTCCCCCAGCTTTTTGGATTTGACAGGTCGTCCACCGGTTTCCCGCTGTGCCTAGATCTCATCTGTGAAGCTGAGGCAGGAGGTCAGTGGACATTAAATCAGCTGATGAGTTGACAGCTTCAAATGCAAAGTCCAAAGCTCCCAGCCGATTGAGAAATGTTCCCTTAAGCACTAGCTTCTCTAAACTGCAATTCCACTGCAGATTCACAATGTTGCAAGTCTTTACACAAGTCTCCATCCAGTCTGACCTCATTACCTCTCCCACCATTGACAGATCGCTTCTGTCATCTCTACTTCACTTGCCATCTATTCCATTAGCACCGGTGCCCTTGAAACTCTCTCACCTTGGTCCTCAGAATTCCACCACGATCAGCCCCAACACCAGCATCACCAGGTACACCAGCAGCACCAACAACCACACCAACCTTCTCTGCAATCACCTGATGCTGCACAGGACAGAGGGCATCAGCACCCAATCACATTGCTGCCCGGGAGGCCAGGGATGGCCTCCCCATGGCCAGATTTACTTCACTTGACGCTGTACACCCTGGCTGCCATATGAGGTGCCAGGTTGCTATCACCCCACACCAACACCATAAAGCAGCCCTATAACGCCCAAGCCATTCCTTTCACACTCATCAGCATTGTGGGGGGTACCATTATGTCTCACCATTCACTGCAACCACTTCCAAAGGTGCACAGAAATCTGTCCAAGAACGCAAAGTGTTGAAAATAAAGATTTCAATGTTTGACAGCACATTAACAGAAACTTTACATGAACATTGCATAAAACACACAAGTGCCTACCCTTGTGTGATGTTAGTTGGTATGATTGCATTAGGATGAGGGTGAGTGTGAGGGGTGGCTAGTGAGATGGGGAAGTGATAATGTAGATAGAGAGGGATGGGTGGAGGTGCAAGGTAAGTTGGTGTGAGTAAGGATGTGCAGGAGTCGGGTAGGGAAGGCAGAGTGATGGAGATGTGATGAGAGGCACAGCAGGAGGAGGTTGAGTGTGGCTTTGTACTAACGTTTCATGATCTACTGAGATTATTGAAAGGTTTGCACCACTGCAGCCTGGTCCTCCTGATGACATCCCTGCTTGTGTCCTCCTGTGCAATGTGCAACCAGGCTGCATTCGTCTCTTGGGAAGGTCTCTTCCGCCCATTGGAAGGGAAGAAGATCTCCCTGCATGCTCTGACTCCCTCCAGAAGCATATGGAGGGAGTCATGGGAGAGGCTGGGTGCAGCCGTGCACCTCTGTACAGTCATTGTCAGTGCTTGCAACACCTCAATACTGTAGAAAACTGACAGCACAAATGTCAAAGTTAATTTGCACATGGTCCCTTTAAGGAAACCAGCTGATGACGCGTCTGATGCCATCAGATCCACTTCCTTTAATTGGCCGGGAAACCCGCTGGGCGGGCTTAACAAGCCCAATCAGGGGAAAGTCATGTCAGAGGCTGAGATGGAGCCAGCAGCGAGGCCCCGATTCGCCACGGACCCGCCGAGGTAGGGAAAATTGTGGCCGTTAACTGTGTTTCTCTCTCCATGGATGCTGCCGGACCTGCTGAGTATTTCCAGCATTTTCTGTTTTTAATTCAGATTTCCAGCATCTGCAGTATTTTGCTTTTGAACTAAATGGGGGTGCAGGAACAGAGAGACCTGGGGGTGTTTGTACACAAATCTTTCAAGATAGCAGCACAAGTTGAGAAGGCTGTTAAAAAAGCATATAAGATCCTTGGCTTTATTAATAGAGGAATAGAGTACAAAAGCAAGGAAGATATGCTAAACCTTTATAAACACTGGTTAGGCCTCAGCTGGAGTATTGTGTTCAATTCTGGGCACGACACTTTAGAAAGAATGTCACAGCCTTAGAGAGGGTGCAGAGGAGCTTTACTAGAATGGTGCCAGTAATGAATGACTTCAGTTATGTGAATAGACTGGAGAAGCTAGAATTATTCTCCTTAGAGCAGAGAAGGTTAAAAGGAGGTTTGATAGAGGTGTTCAAAATCTTGTAGGGTTTTGATAGAGTAAATAAGGAGAAACTGTTTCCTGTGGGAGAAGGGTCGGTAACCAGAGGACACACATTTAATGTAATTGGCAAAAAAACCAGAGGCAACATGAGGAAACAATTTTTTACACAGCGAGTTGTTGTGACCTGGACTGTACTGCCTGAAAGGAAGGTGGAACCAGATTCAATAGTAACATTCAAAAGTGAATAGGGTAAATACTCGAAGTGGAAAAAACATTACAGGGCTGTGGGGAAAGAGCAGTGGAGTGGGACTAATTGGATAGCTGATTCTTAGAGCCAGCATAGGCATGATGGGCCGAATGGCCTCATTCTGTGCTGTATCATTCTATGATTCGATGCTACTATATTGTGGTCACGGCTTTCATGGTGCTCACCCACATTTAGCTCATCTGCCGAATTAATTTCATTATTCAACACTGGATCTAGCAACCTCTCTGCCCGTGTAGACCTACTAACATACTGCTTGAGGAAGGAATCCTGTACACATATAAAAAACCATTCTCCAATTACACCCTCTCTGTCCCAATCAATACCTGCATAAAATCTCCCAAAACAATAATTTTGTTATGTTGAGGGACTCGGTGATGGTGTTGCCAATGAAGATCGGGGGGAGTGGGGGGGGGGTGCGGTGGGCGGTGGGGGGGATAGTTAGGTTTTTTCTTGTTGAAGGTGGCCATTACTTGGCACTTACATTCACAAATGTTGCCTGCCTAAATGTCGGCCAAGTCCTACTTTAGGCCGGCGTAGGCTGCTCCATTATTGGGGGAGTTGCAGATGGACCAGAACACCTTCATGTAACAGTGCTGGCCTGAAGAAGTTGTAAGTAAACAATTGGCCTTATTTTTTGAGAGGCTGCAATTCTGTACTGCAATAATAGGGTTGCAAAATTCCGGGAATTTTTAAAAGAGGAAACTTTCCATGGGAATTTTCAGGAATTTTGGGAATTTATGGGAATTTTGAGTTTTTTTGCACACTGATGGTTTTTGTCTCTGACCCTTATATTATCTTTGTCATCAAAATAGACATACTGTTCCATACAAATAAAAACAAGCTTTCAAGACTTTATTTAGGTTATAATTTTGAACTTTATTGAAACCCCACAAAAAAGACCCATCTAAAATAACTACTGCAAAGATCTTTTGTGATCCAAGATCATTGATGACCGCTTTCAGCTCATCAGCAATGTATGTGCCTGTGTGCCTGTTGTTCTTTGTGTCTGTGCTCTTGAAGAACACTGGGAGAGGAGTGGAGATGATGTAGTTTATGATGCCTTCCCCTTGTACATTTTACCACCCATTTGAGATAACTGCAACACAGTCTGCTATCTCTATCATTTCTTTAGAGCTTTCCTTGGACTCTGTTATACTCAGCCTCCAGCAAATAAGTAGACAAAGTATGTCTGGTGGGAGGGCAGTATGCAGGGCGAATAACATTGAAAAATCTCTTCCAGTACACATTGGCTGTGAGCATGAGGGGTGAGCCTGTCGCATATACAGCTCAAGCAAGGCATTCATCTGCATTCTTCTGGCTATGGTTATTCATTGTATCAAAGAACCTTCCAAGTGGGCCAAGGGTTGCCTGATGCTGAATGTGGACCATCATCTTCGTGAATGGAAGCAGAGGAACTCTGGGCTGACTGCTGTGAGCTTTGAGTGAAGTTGTTGCATTTGGATAAATGCTGCTGCATCTTTGTGGCATTCTTTACATATGGCTTTGTACAGTGTTTGCACATGTACACCACAGTCTTTCCATCTTTAATGCCTGTGGTAAAATGCTTCCACACATCCGACGGTAAACGTGGCATTGTTCTATGCAGAGAAATAAAGAAATAAAGGGCATTCATCTCTGTGTCGAACTGCGGTCGATCAGCACGATTGTAACAGGGTGAGTAAATTTTTCCTGATGCTCCATGTGATGGAAGAATGACCTGTGCACGCACGACACTACATCACCAATAGAGGGAGCTAATCGCTCATCCACTCATCCAACCAATCAGGACACATTTGTTCACAGTCACACACAAAACTTGTAATTATTAAAACAAGCCAAGTAAGAAGATAAACATATATTGATTAAGAAATTCCTTAATAATTAAGATTCCATCTCTGTTAGTAATTTTAAGAGAGGACCTGTGAAAAAAAATGAAAGAAATACAAAAAAAAACAATATTATGCTAGCATGTGCTTTTTTGGGCAAAATTCCCAAGCTAAACTTCCCGTGGAAAATTTCCAGAAATTTACCAGAAACTTTCCACCCCTTCACAACCCTATGCAATAAATTGCTGTGTCTCTAGGGTAATCCCAACCTTTTGAAATGGAATTGCCTCCACTGCCTTAACCACGCTGGAATCCAATTGTGCGCCGGGCCCCATAAACTGCAACATTTATGATGGGGCAAAAAAGAAGCAGGGACTCATCGCCCTGCCCCAAATTCTGCCCCTGGATAATGGCTGCATTAGAGGAATCTTGGGGCTTTTACTCTATAACCCTCAGTCCTTTTTCCAATCAGATACTTATTCAGCTCATTTTCATTTCGGACTGATGTTCGCTTTTCACACAAAGAGTGATCAGCACTTGAAATGGACTTCCAAATACAGTAGTGAATTATTTAAGAAACAAGCAGATCAATGAGGGGGGCATTTATGTCTTTCTGAATGAGTGAATTAAGATGATGTTCCTCATCCAAATGTATTGTGATCTTGTAGACTAGGTAGCAAAACTCCATAGCTGTCTTTGAGTGACAAAAAACTTACAATGTGGAAGCCCCTTTGAAGGGAATATACAACATCGTGATTCATCGTATTAACAATCTTAACTGTGGAGACTAGAAGTTAATGATTGCTACAGAGGTATTCAATGTATTATTGAGTATTATTTAAATGGTGATAGATTGGGAAATGTTGATGTACAAAGGGACCTGGGTGTCCTTGTACACCAGGCACTGAAAGCAAACATGCAGGTGCAGCAAGCAGTTAGGAAGGCAAATGGCAAGCTGGCCTTCATTGCTAGAGGATTTGAGTACAGGAGCAAGGATGTCTTACTACAGTTATACAAGGCCTTGGTGAGACCATACCTGGAGTACTGTGTGCAGTTTTGGCCTCCTTACCTAAGAAAGGATATACTTGCCATAGAGGGAGTGTAGCGAAGGTTCACCAGACTAATTCCTGGGATGGCAAGACTGTCGTATGAGGAGAGATTGGGTCGACTAGGCCTGTATCCACTAGAGTTTAGAAGAATGAGAGGGGATCTCATTGAAATGTATAAAATTCTGACAGGGCTAGACAGACTAGATGCAGGGAGGATGTTTCCCCTGGCTGGTGGGGGGGGGGTCTAGAACGAGGGGTCACAGCCTCAGGAAACGGGATGAGGAGAAATTTCTTCACTCAGAGGGTGGTGAACCTGTGAAATTCTCTGCCACAGACAGGTGTGGAGGCCAAGTCACTGAATATATTTAAGAAGGAGATAGATAGATTTATAGACACAAAAGGCATCAAGGGGTATGGGGAGAGAGCGGAAATACGGTATTGAGATAGAAGATCAGCCATGATCATATTGAATGGCGGAGCAGGCTCGAAGGGCCGAATGGCCTACTCCTGCTCCTATTTTTCTATGTTTCTATGTTTCTAAAATCGGGCAGGGTATAAAACGGGCAGCCGATCTGATTCTGCCACTTTCCTGCTGAGTGGGTTTGAATAAAATTACCCCCATATATTCTCTGCTCTGCATTTGGCCTATGCTAGACCAGGCCTGGGAATCATCAATGCTGAGTGTAGCAATGGTGGAATGGGGTTGCATTTGCTATTTCTGATACCCCTCACCTTGAGAGGCACCCAAAATATACCAAAATATACCTCAAACTTTAAACAGCAATAAGGTGCTCATGATGTAGCATTTAAGCCATGTTAAATCTTTAATAATTGTTCTGTTGACTGAAAAGTGTCAGATCGGCTAACCCAGGACACACATGAAAATAAATGCTAGTAGGTATCGCAGAGGTAAAACAGACTACAAACATCCAACTTTTTACCAGGAACCAAAAACAAGTGAGGCAAGTTCAATTGCAAACTCAAACGATTACTTGGCAAACATTATCAGCCTGATCACACACTGAAGCACTGTGCGTGCCGGAGATCAAAGAAACACTTTGTAATACAGCTTAGTGGATGAAAGGAAACACTAAACAGTGTTTGATCTCATCCTGCACATTCTGTTTTCAGCACCCATGGGTACAGATCTGAAACTAGTGCTGTCATAAGTTGTTATAAACCTCAGTCGGGAAAAAGAACATTGAGGTCGAGATTGCAGCTGTCTTACAGCGAGACTGTGTGATCATTGTGCTGGTGGCAGATGCTTGACGGGACTCTCTGTAACTTAAGCTATTAATAAACTTGTAATTTCAAATGGTTTGTGTAATTCACTAAATCAATTTACTTCACAGTTACCATTGTAGGTGTAATCTCTCCAGGGAGTGGAATTCCTCTCATTGATAATCTTATATTCGCACTGACTTTTTTTTTTGCTAACATTATCTATGTTATAAATCTCATCATCATAAAGAAACTACTCATGAAATAACGCTGGACGGCCAGCTGGTGGCGCCGTCCAAGGAGTATAAATACTCGGGCGTGGGCCCAGCTTGCCCAGGGACATTTTGTAAGACAAGGAACTAGTGAAGTACAACTAGACCTCCATGTTCTGAAACAAGTTGATTAAAGCCTTGCTTTATACTCAAACCAAGTGCGTAGTGAGTTTTATTACGTCAATCTATAGGAGGAATTTTACGCTCCAATTGAACTAAGGTGGGCTGCACAATATTGGCTTAGGAACACGTTAACGTGCATACCAGTGTCTTAAGATGCGGAGGTCTCAAAATATTCAACACCAACTAAGCAATTCAAGCTATGATCTAACAACTTGCCCTGCCTCGACTCTGTCCCCATCCAATTTTAGAGTTGACTAAAGATTATGGAAACAGACAAAAGAATAAGATCTTACATTCAACACACAGGTTCTTACATCATACATAGAAACATCGGAATGGGAGTAGGCGACTTAGCCCCTCGAGCCTATTCTGCCATTATTTGGATTGGGGAACTGATTGGGTAGATAGAGAGAAACTATTTCTGCTGGTTGGGAAGTCCATGACTAAAGGGGCATAGTCTAAAAATTAGAGCCCGGCCTTTCAGGAGTGAAGTTAGGAAACACTTCTACACACAAAGGGTGGTAGACGTTTGGAACTCTCTTCCGCAAACTGCAATTGATGCTAGATCAATTGTTAATTTAGAACATAAGAATGTACGAAGGAGAACCCTTGCTCCACTTCCTGTTGCAAGTGCTCTAAGATGCCATCATCACAGCAGGGGTCTCTGATTCTGGTACCACACCTGACAGCTATGATCAGTTCTTTCAAAAATTGTGAAGTGCAGGCATATCCAGCTAAGCTGCAGAAGAAGCTAAATTAAATGTGAAAATATTGCCAAAAACTGCCTGCATTACAAAGCCCATCAGTACAAAGAATCAATGCGACATACCTCTCAGTGGTACCTACAATAGCAGAGCTCCAAACAGACGAAACCCTTTAAGCAGCAGCAGGCCTTTAAGGCCTCAAATTTTCCTTTATAACATTCTGCTGCACCCAATGGCGCCCCATTGTACACAGTCGCCGAAAGCCCCCTTCATTTAAATGCGCCATCACAGTAAATACGGTCACGACCTGTGACTTCTGGGCAGAGCATGTTTCCAGTGCACTCGGCACCTTTAGCACAGACTGTAGGGGGATGTCTAAAATCAGCCCATTAAATTCTTATAAAAATATTTCTTTTATGACCTGAGGCAAGACAGACAAGTCTGTCACAATTGCTGAAAATCTAAGGAAATATTAATAATTACCATACGATAAGTGACAGCTTATTATTAATTTTTAACCATGAATTATTGAAATAGATTGAGTTAAAGGCTTCCTTTGTGGAGCTCTGTATAGAACTATTTCAGTACCACCAATGGTAGGCTCATCGCAGCTAACCGAGTGAGAGAAAGAATCTAATCTAGTGGCCCCTGAGGTATTTCCTTCAGTTCATCACCTAGCAGACAGTAGTGATACATGAGCTTCCTATACTTAGAAGTTTTTGGGGTATGAGAGTTCATTTTAAGTGCAAACATCCATTGGATCTTTCGAGATTACCGATGTTAAAGACAGTCCAGTCTGGCAATGTCCACTATGCACATTCAGCCTTTGTTGTCTGTTAGAGCAATTGATAGCTCTTTGGTTTGTCTTCATAAGAATTATAGAATCAATTGTCTTGATAATGAGAATTACAGGATATTTAAGCCAAATAACTTCCTGATCTGCAAATAGTCACAGATATCTTCAGCTGAATCTGCCAGGTGTGCAGTGTTAGCAAGAAATCCATTGCTGTGTCATTTTATTTTAAGAGACAGAACTGTTTTGGATAATTGCACCTCATGCATTCTATACAAAGAATTCTCGCTAGGTTTTTGCAGTCTTCCTTAATTCTGGGCAGTGAATTTGGTAGGAAATTGCAGAATACCTGAACTGATAATTCTGAACTTTAATTCTAAAGTGAGCAGAGCAATTCCAATTTTAAAAACAAATGTTCATTTATCTAACACAGTGTAAAGATGAGTGGCTACAGGACGGGTTGATGTTCGACACACAGCAAGGGAAGGCATCTGGAGATATTCGTAAAATAGTCCTTAGCTCAAATATCTAGGCTGACACTCCAGGGCAGTGCTGAGGGAGTGCTGCACTATGGGAGGTGCCATCTTTCGGATGAGATGTTAAACAGAGGCCCCGTCTGCTCTCCCAGGTGGACGTAAAAGATCCCAAGGCATTATTTCGAAGAAGAGCAGGGGAGTTATCCCCGGTGTCCTGGCCAATATTATCCCTCAATCAACATAACAAAAACAGATGACTATGGTGCCTGGCCTGCTGAGTTTTTCCAGCTTTTTCTGTTGTTATTTCAGATTTCCAGCATCCGCAGTGTTTTGCTATCATATTATCACATTGTTGTTTGTGGGAGCTTGCTGAGTGCAAATTGGCTGCCACATTTCCTACATTACAACAGTGGCTACACTCCAAAAGTACTTAATTGGCTGTAAGGCACTTTGAGACATCTGGTGGTCGTGAATGGCGCTATATAAATGCAAGTCTTTCTTTTTTTTTCTTTAAGGACACAATTTAAAGCATTTAAGAACATAAGAAATAGGAGCAGGAGTAGGCCACTTGCCCCCTCGAGCCTGCTCCACCATTCAATGAGATCATGGCTGATCTTGGGCTCAAAGCCACTTCCCTGCCCGCTCCCCATAACCCTTTTAAAGACTACAACATAAGAATTCATGGTAACGATATCAGTGACTGAATACCTAACTTGTTCGTGTGACTTTCCTGTATTCTATGTTAAAGAAAGCATTAACTTTCTCAAAATAAAACAGGTTAAAGGCTCTGATAAAGTAATGGAGAGAGGAATTTAATTTGAATGTATTAAGTATTTCTATAATAACATCTCTGACAGCAATTTCCAAGCTTAATTTTTTGTTTGCACTTTCCAACTAAAATATGATGCAAAATTAACAGACATGGCTTAACAAAGTACTCATACTTAAATAACTAATGTATCTCCAAAAAGGGGAAAAAAGGAAGCAAGAGAAAAAAGAAATCAGATAAAGTATCAGCACCACAATCTATTCCCTCTATTCTTGTTTTCCTCGGATTAGCCACATTGTTCCACATTATAGAGATCTGGAGGAGTATTATAATCTAGCTGAATTTTAAGTTAACAAGCCTCAAATGAGAACTTTTCTTTGCATCCAGCAAGAAGAAGAAAATCAGATGAAGAAGTTCGGGTGGTTCATCATGGTATGAATGTAAGAAATGGACAAGAAATGACCATCAGGCCTATCAAGGCTCAACCTATCAATTAGACACATGCAGCACCCTCCCAATCGTTCGTAACACTGGGGGGAAACACAGACAATTTCAAAAAGAATTCTGAAATGTTTCTCTTTGACTCCCTAAGGCAATCAAGCAATCACTGGAAAATCATGATGTTGAAGAGCAGAAGGGTTTGGGGCTTTAGGTTCACAGGATAATAAAAGCAGTGTTTCGTAAATAAAGCAGTTAAAAAACCAAATGGAATACTGAGTTTCATTGTAAGAGGTATAGAATAGAATTGTCAAGATGTAATGGTGAATCTATATGAAACCTTCGTAAGACCGCAGTTGGAGGACTGTGTGCAGTTTTGAGCTCCACGCTATAGGAAGGACGTTGAGGCAATACCGTATAGATTCACCAGGATGCTGCCTGGTATGTGGAAAAACAAATACAAAGAAAGACTTGAAAATTGTGACTGTTTTAATTGGTAGAGAGGTGTTTGCCTTTATTTATTGTTTAAATTGCATTGTATAATATTGATTTTATTGTTGACTATAATCTTCCTCCAGGAATTTCCTCAAGATTTCTCCTCAGTGGAACATTGGTGGAAACTGTGTTTATGCATCTATCCAGTGTCTCTGCTGTTTATCTCTGTTTGTGATAGATAGAAAGACAGAGATAGCAATATAGAGATTTATGTAATTGTCATTAATGAGGATACTTATTTTGGATTCAGTAGAATCATAGAATGGTTACAGCACAGAAGGAAGCAATTCGGCCCGTCGAGCCTGTGCCGTCTCTCTGCAAGAACACTTCAGCTAGTCCCACTCCCCCTGCCCTTTCCCTGTAGCCCTGCAATTCTTTTTCCTTCAGATACTTATCCAATTCGCTTTTAAAAGCCACAATTGAATCTGCCTTCAGCACCCTCTCAGGCAGTGCATTCCAGATCCTAACCATTCGCTGTGTAAATGTTTTTTACCCATGTCACCTTTGGTTCTTCTGCCAATCACCTTAAATCTGTGTCCTCTGGTCCTCGACCCTTCCACCAACAGGAACAGTTTCTTTCTATCTACTATGTCTAAACCCCTCATGATTTTGAACACCTCTATCAAATCTCCTCTCAACCATTTTTCTCTCTCATATGGCAGCTGTCAATCATTCTGCCATTGCCATTTACACTTCATCTAGATTCATCTTTTGTTTCTTAACTTGTCCCATTGAAAGGGTAATTACTAGTCCTAGCCCCTTTAGAACTACCCCGGATCAGGCGTATTTCTCAGATGTTCACTTTCAACTAAAGTTTGAGGTAGCCGAATCCTAAAGACGCTTAATTGGGTCTAAAGGTCTGGGCTATCTCTCCCTAAAGAAAAGGAACAACCCGAGAATGTTACTGTCCTCCAGATAGCGCTTTTAATAAGTTTAGCTAGACTGTAACTTTCCGGATATTATGAGGGTCCGGTAAACTCCCTCAGCATTCTGCAACTCCTCACCAAAGAGTGTACAGAGATTGAGTTTGCGAGTTTTTGATACAGAAGTCTTAAGTGAGACAATTCTAAAAATATATAGATTTATTAAAGAACCGACATGTAATTTACAGCTGGTGAGTCAATCGCAACATTAACAGTTCCAAAAAGTGAAAACTTACAATCTTATTATTAACAGAGAATCTTACTTTTAAATCTTAACTTCACTACAGTATTACAGTTCTTAGTGTTCTACAGGATATCCCACAAAATCAAATACCTTTGATCCCTGAGGTACAAAGAGTTGGAGATTTACAGAGCCGCCTCTGAAGCCGAGAATTGCTTTGCCTGATTAAAGCGAGTCTGTTATCCCATTTGAGAGTTCAATATTTATACCTTTTTCCAGTGGTATTTCCTTTAAATTTTTCTGCTGATGCAAGCTAATTATCTCTAGTCATTTTTCTGCCGACCTCTGCAACTCTTACAGCCACCTCAGCCAGAATCATATCTCCTCTCTAGGTGTTCTAAGTTTACCATATAAATATGGTGTGACGGCAGGTGTTCCTTACTTGATGTCGTCTTTACGAGGGCAGATGTTCCTTATCTTACGTGCTTCTTTACAAAGTGTAAATTAGAACACCTTATCCAGGGTGAACCATTGTTTCGTTTCCAAAAGTTCAGCCTGTCAGAGCCCTTCACCTTCTGTTTCAATAGGTTATTTATTCAGGGTCAACAACTGTCTTATCTCAATAGCCAGAATTCTTTCATAGTTATTTCATAGTTAGGTTTCTAAATTTCCAAACCCAGTTTGTCATGTTTTAATAAGGCCAAAATTCTTTCATAATATAGTGTATTTTTCTGAATAGGTTATGTGGCTTATTCCTTCACACCATTACCATCTCCTTTTGCATTGCACCATTATCCCTTTTGTCTCTTAATCTCCAGCCAATCACAGACCTTCCCTTTTGTTCTTTCCTCCCCTCCCCCCTTTCCCTGCCCCTACACATGCTTAAAACTCTGCTCCATCTCTAACTTTTTCCAGTTCTGATGAAGGGTCATCGACCTGAAGCGTTAACTCGGTTTCTCTCTCCATAGATGCTGCCTGACCTGCTGAGTATTTCCAACATTTTCTGTTTTTTACTCCTCTCAACCTTCTCTGCTCTAGGGAGAACCAACCCCAGCTTCTCCAGTCTATTCACGTAACTGAAGTCCCTCATCTCTGGAACCATTCTTGTAAATCTTTTCTGCACCCTCTCTAAGGTCTTCACATCCTTCCTAAAGAGCATGAATAAAATTGTAAACATGTTAAGTCAGAATAAACTGCTAAAATAATTCCGGGTGTGTTTAATAGTCTACTTTCACTCACAGTAGAGGAAAATGCCATTTGTTGTTGCTGGTGTTTCTCCATTAACAGGTTGCCAACCAAGTAAATTTCCATTTTAATTCCCATTTGCCTTAATAGCAGGCTGCACACACACACATACCCACATTCCCATTGATGTGTGGTCAGTATGTCTCAGTATATGTGGTCAGTGTGGAGATGGGACATTTCTTGCAAGCTGCCTAAGTTTTGCTTAGAACCACATCTTTTAAAGACAGCGAGTTTGGTATCTGCGCTGCCAATGGAGAAGAATCATTTTCCTTTTCTACAAATGTCATATTCCGTCTTTTCGTGGGCTAACTCATTACAAATGCATTCATTAGAAAAAGTCAGGGAAATACAACCCCTCATGCATGGCACAAATGTTCGATTATTAGGGCTAACATCTCTGAAGCTAATAACCTGGCTCGTTCAGAGTTAGCAAGTGGCAGACTTTTTGTTTACACATCTAAATGTTGCTGATTTCCTTCAGTTTTTCACCACCTGGCTGCAATGGAGCTGTTTTCTGTTTGATATGGGTCCCTAATATTACAAATTGCTCTGGCTCAATCATTCCTTATTATATCAGGTTTGTGTAGGTCAAGATGACCTGCTTATTCAGAGATTTTTCATTTACATGTTTTAGCCAGTTCATTTTATTCAAGCCATATTGAATTAAGCATCCTTGTTAATGGCAATTGGAGTCTCTATCCCACTTACTGTCTGTCTGTCTGTCTGTCTATCTATCTATCACAGAGCTAGAAGTAAAGTGTGGAGGGAGGTGGCTCAGCACGTCTCCTCCAGGAGCACGGTGCCCAGGACCCATAAACAATGTCGCAAAAAGTTCAACGACCTCACTCGGGTCATCAGGGTGAGTGTTTTTTTTTCAATACCTCTCCATCCCTCCATCTCAACCTCACTGTATGGCCAGAGGGTCTTAAAACCCCAAGGCCAACACTCATCCAATACCTATGGCCATTTCATAAAACACACACACACATTCCAAACCTTGCATATATTAAGGGCTATTCAGCTATGGGAGCCACATCAGGCAAGATCATGGCGGCATACATTAAGGGCTATTCAACTATGGGAGGCACATCAGGCAAGACCATGGCTGCATATTTTATCAGGCGCCGTCCTTTTTCTTGCAGGCCAAGCTATCTCATAACAGGAGACAGCAGCAATGGACGGGTGGAGGGCCGCCTCAGCTGCAACCCCTCGGTGATCTTGATGTGTGCGTCCACAGGATTGTGGCAAGCCAGGTGATCGGTTCTGTCGCCCCTGGAGAAGTTCGGGACAGCAATGGTAAAGTCATCAGCTTTCTCTCCTCTCTCATTCCACTTGTTCCTCACAACACCAGCCTTTGACACTTTCAATCCAACTTACTAAATCGCTGCACTCCTTCCTCCCTTACTGCCCACCTGTCCTCACGCTAAAGCCACTCTTGTACCTCCCTACTTGCAGAAGGTGATTCACCAGCTGAGGTGAGGAGATGGGCCCTCAAGCTGCCAGAGGGAGCGAAGCCACAGGCGAGGAGGAAGAGGAAGCCGGAGCATCAGCGCCACCCTCTCCCGAGGAAGCCCATGCCCACACTGGGACCACGTCTTCCCTGGAGGGGAGCATGGGGGAAGGGTCTGATGAGGGCGAAGCTCTGGGATCCAGCGGGCTGCAGCAATGCGATGTGGCTAGGGAAGCTCGGGCGCCTTCTCCCCAGAGGGAGAGTAGACCTGCGAGTCCTGCTGCACTGGACGCAGAGGAGGAGCGGCTCATCGCTGAAATGAACACCCAGGCGGTGCATATGCACACTCAGCTCATGGGTGCAGTGGGAAGGGTGTCCGAATGCATTGATGCACTGGCAAGGAGTGTGGAGCACTACGCTGTAGCACAGGCGGATGCCACATTAATGCTTAGTGCTGCAATTCAGCCACTGGCTGCCGTGATCCAATCTCAGACTGCTCTCATGCAGTCTCAGATTGAGGCCACGCGAGCACTGACTGCTGCATCGTCGCTGGTTTGGACACATTCCCCCGGGGCTCTCACTGCACCACAGCAGGCCAGCAATCTGTGCTCCAGCAGATTGCTCCGGATGCTGAGGTGCTGCCCCATGGGTGTGCCAGTGTGTCGGTCGAGCAGGGAGTTGCTGTCCTCTCTCAAGATGACAGCATTTCTGCTGCCACCACTGTCACTTCCCCATTGCACTTGCCACCGCCTGGAGTCCAGACTGCTGCCGCCCATGCAGAGTTGGTGCAGTCTGCAGCCGGGCCCTCCAGGCCCAGAGCTGGTCGAGGCCGTCCTTCAAGGGCATCTGCAGTCTCTTGTTCTGACAATCAGCAGCCTTCCCCCAGCCTTGCTGCAGCCACTGGGGCCCCATTACAGAGGAGCAGTAGGGTTGGAAGGGGGCAAGTGGGCAAGGGAAGGAGATCACCCTTGAAGGGCAAAAAGTAGGAGGTGTGACAAAATGTTGGGAATGTTTTTATTAAAGGCCGAGGTTCGTGTAATAACGTTTGTTTAGTGTTTTGGACATTATCTCCAGGTTGTGAAAACCAGTTATGTTAATTAATGATTTTTTGTGTTTGTTTCTGTTAGTTTGTCATGAATAAACGACACACACAGAGTTTGTAAAATAAAGAAGTTGTTGTATTCAAAATGTACATGTTTGGCCTTTGGAATCATTGCTGCCTTGGCCGACTATAGGGGTTGCGGATTGCTTTCCATCCTGTTGTTCTCCATGCCAGAAGCCATTTCCTGAGTAGGGGCCTAGAAGCGTGCAGAATTCGCAAAATTAATATTGTATTATAAGGGTCCTTTGGCAGAAGAGGCCTTGGTTTAAAGACTGTTTTAAAAGAAGCCCAGAAAAAGGGACACATAAAATGGCCACCAGACCCCGTGACTAGCTTTTTGGACACTTTAAAATGGTTCCTGCAGTCCCCAGACAGCCTTTGTGGATTCAACCCACAGTAAGTTCTGGAAGCCGTTTCTGAGAAAACGAAACCAGACACGTACGCATACATATAGATTGGATGCAGATCCAGCCAGATCGGCCTGTAGATAAAGGCCATCAAAATGTTTACCCGGACAAAGGGGAACAGTTTCATATTCATGAGAAGAGCATCAATGACACCAAGAAGACATGAAAACATTACCAGGTCATTCCAGACCAGAGATGGCCGTCACCGGCCATCCCGAAAGCAGTTTAAATATAATAACTACCCCGCTGTGCTATAAGCCCGCCAAAAGTTAAACAAAGACTAACCTTGATTTGGCGGGAGATAAAGGCTTCGCCTGAGAAGTATATCTGGGGGAACCCGGGGGTAGCAAAAGGGAACAGTCATCGTGGTGCTATCATCATATTGGTGGCATCATCGCTTGAAGAAGAAGAAGAAGGTGATTCGAGTCTGCATCCTGCCCCGGGGTAACCATCGGGAGATCGTCGAAAAACCCCGGGCTGTTTGATGAGACAAAGAGGCAGAAAACTACAGAAGAAACCTATATGAAAGCCGGCTAGAGGCTTCCAACCGTGGTCAAGCAGATGGTCTCTTCCCCCACATCGACATCCAGGCCCGTTGAGATCCAGCCTGTCCGTGACCTTCACCTCGAGGAAGAGAAGGCGTGTCACAGCTCGCAGCCCGCAGCGCTGACCACGAGGAGACAGGACGCCTGAAAGGATCAAAACGCAGACCTGTTTCAAAACCTTGCAATTCCTAGTTGGATTGATGAGCATGTTTCTGGCCCTACATAATCGGATCTAGATAGGTTAAAGGGGGTGGGCATTTTGGGTATAATTAACATGAGTTGTTGTCCCTCGATGTTCCGTGTGTTTCCCCACTTCATGATGACTTTTGTAAAGTATAATATGCCTGTATCTATTTTAGCTAGTACTGTATTGTTATAATTTGTTTTTCCCTCCCATGTACCCTCTTATTTGCTTGCATTTGATTTGTTTTTCCTTATGCAATAAAATTTCATTTCGTTTAATTAAACTTGGTCTATAAGAGTATTCTCTGCATTGTAGTTCCTGCACCTAAGTCCAGTGTCTAGAACCTAAGGGATGAGTGGGTCGAACCACTCAAGGTTTTACTGTGCATAAGAGAGAGAGAGGCCTCTGGCGAGAGAAACCTCTGTGACCTCGGAGAGAAAACCCCTTACAAGCGGCTTGTTATCAGTCTTTGACAGCCGGCCCTTGCAGTTTCAACATTGTGGGCCTCCCTCCCGCCTTGGTGCTGCTGCTGATCATCCTCCTCCTCTTCCTTCTCCTCCTCCTCCGGTGGTGCACCAAGGCCTGGTGGCATTGGCTGGGTCCTGAGAATTGCAAGGTTATGAAGAATGCAGCACACAACTATGAAGAGGGAGACTCGCTCAGGCGAGTACTGCAGGGCTCCTCCTGAGTGGTCCAGATAGCGGAACCGTTGCTTGAGCACGTAGATTGTCTGCTCAATGATGTTCCTGGTGGCGAGATGGCTCTCATTGTACCACAGCTCAGCAGGGGTGTTGGGGTTACGGAGCGGTGTCATCAGCCAGGTGCAGAGTGGATAACCCTTGTCCCTGAGGAGCCAACCACTTGGATGATGCGCTGCCTGGAAAAGCTCTGGCACACCAGTCTGGCACAGGATGAAAGCATCGTGGCTGCTGCCAGGATAGCAGGCATTGACAGCGAGTATCAGCTGTCTGTGGTCACAGACCAACTGGACATTTAAGGAGTGGAACCCCTTGCGGTTTCAGAAAACCTCTGCATTCTCCTTCGGTGCCCGCAATGCCACATGCGTGCAGTCAATGGTGCCCTGCAGTCAATGGGGAAGCCCACTATCCTCGCAAATCCCAATGCGCGTTTATGCTGTTTGGCCCAGGTCATCAGGAAAGAGATGTACTGGCATCTCCTTTTATAGAGGGCATTTGTGACCTGCTGGATACAGCAATGGACCGTGAACTGGGAGATATTGGCGATGTCCCCAGTAGCTGCTTGAAAGGAGCCGGTGGCATAAAAGTTCAGAGCCATTGTGACCTTCACTGCCACCGACAGAGACGTCCTGGTCCTCCGTTGAGGCTGCAGATCCGGCTGCAGCAGGTGGCAGAGCTCAGTGACCACCTCCTTGCTGAAGTGCAGCCTGCGCAAACACTGCTCCTCAGACAAATGAATGTAGGAGAATTGTTCCCGAAATACCCTGGGAGGGTAAGGTCTCCCGTGCACAGGCCTGTTGGCCCTCCTCCCTCTGGCCATGATTGCCACTCTCTCTCTGCGTCTCTGATGCGTCTGATTCTGCAGGCGCAGGACGATGCCCCGAATCAGTGCAGCCCCCAGAGTCTCTTGACAATCAAAGTAATGAAGGTCAAATCCAAAAGAACCTGCAAAGTGCTGCTCAGTAGCCAAAACTACTTCACACAGCGTTGAATCTCTCCAGAAGTCTCTCTCTCTCTCTCTTTTTCAGAATCTCTCTCTCTCAGAATGAGTGGTGCAAAAATGTCTCCCACAAAAAAAGGCAGGAAGAGGGCACCTTTAAATAGTGCTACCCCAGCTCCTTACTGAATGGAAAACGTTCCAGTCTCCTTGTCATTGCTTGCGGCAGGTAGAAAGGAGGGGGGCGCCACTCAAGATCTGGTCTGGGGCGCCATAGGGGTGTTGTACATTCGACTGACATCATGATCTGCGGGCGCAGGAGATCAGGGCGGTAGAGTTTAGCGCCACCGCAAAAACACTGGTCAATTTCACAAGCGGCGCAAACATCACTGCGCCCGGGTGCTAGTTGCATTGCGCCCCATTAGTGCCCTCTTAGGGTGCTAACGGGAGGCACTAAGCAACCAAATTTTCCCCCCCATGTTTTTCATGCGTTTTGGGAACTTTGCAAGCATTGCTGTGAAGATTGGTTAAGAGTGATTAATCTCACAGAGATAAGGATCCTGAAGCTGTTCTGGTGGTTATGTTCTGAGGCTGTCTTGGAGTCAGCAGTGTTTTGGCTAATTGGCAGTCAGTCTGGCCGGTGATCAGTGGTTGAGAATTACCAGTCACGCCCGGGTGTCCCCGGAGATGGAGCACGTGGTATCCACCGGCACGCTCGAGGCCTTCTGTGACTGGTGGGCATCAGAGGGACTGGAGTGCAGCATTACCACCGAAAATGGAATTTAATTTAATTTGTTTAGTTTCCTTTAAACTTTTTTGTTAAGTTACAATTTTTATTGGTTGTGCCCCTTTAAAAAGGGGTTGACTTTTAATAGGCAATTGCCTATGATGAAGAAAGAGTCAGCACTTGTAACTTGGATGTGGCTGCTACTGCAGAGAGAGAGAAGGGACGTGATCTGACCTTTTGGTGCGAGTTGGGAGCGGGTCATCTGACTTGCGGGCTCCGATCCCACCCCCAACGATGCCCGATGCACAGATGCTATTTTGCATCAATTAGCCTTGTTAAGCCCGCCCTGTGGGCTTGCCAGCCAATTAAGAGAAAGCTGGTGTCAGATAACGTCAGTTGATGACGCGTCATCTGTCGGTTTTCTTAAAAGAGACATGCTTATTTTTTTTTGACAGACGGATTTTCAGTGTTAGACAACATTGAGGTGCTGCAAACACTGCCAATCACTGTACAAAGGTGAGCCCTTGTACCCAGGCTCTCCAGAGACTCTCTCCTTAGCATAAAACAGATGGCAGCTGCCGGTAAGGTTACAGAAGCGATCTGTCACTGGTGAGAGAGGCTCTCCCAATGAGGTGGGACTACACAAACACTTCAAACCTTATTACCACAGAAAAGTCTAAATACATCTAAAATTATTTTCCCAACATTATCTTACCTCTGAAACTCACCAGTGTACCATTGGATCCTTCACACCACTTCTGCAGCTGTCATCAATGAAGAAACATTACAGTAGACCCACAGCACGCCACACTTACCCTGGCGTGGTGTCCGGACGTCGGGAAGCCCGCAGTCGATCTGGCAAAATTGAAAAAAGCCTCTTAACTGCCTGTTAACAGGCAGCTAAGTGCCTATAATCCTCTTCCCACCGCTAGGTGTCGGGTCCCTGCGCAAATCAGGGACCCGACACGTGGGAAGATTGTATGGAGGCGGGTTGACAGTGGGTTCGGGACCCGCTGTCAACCTTTGCAATTTTGCCAGCAGTCCCGCCTCCAAACCCGCCCCCTGAGCACCAGCAAAATTCTCCCCAAGGTCTCTCTGTGAGAGGAAGAGGTGAGAATTACCAGGCAGACAGTGACTCAGGACTGCACAATAGCATGTTTATCTGGGTGTTTCCTGGTGAGTGGAGGGAGTTGATATCAGGTGTTGAAAGACATGGGTCGTCTGAATGGTTCACAACTGGCATGATTTGCAGTGCCCTGATCCTGTGGGATGTGTCTTACTTCTTGTAGAATTCAGCACACCATGGCTGTGACATAATTTCAGTGCCCATAGTGCTGTTTGTCCTCAGTTGGGAGCTGTTGATATGATCTATCAGTTTAACAACTCTCGTCAATGGTTGGCTTCCTTTTGCTATCTGGGTTTGGATGAACTTGGAACAGCCAAAACACAGCCAAGCATGTTAGAGAGGGAAAAGGCCTAAACATGAGGGTTGATGATGAAGGAGCAGAAAATGGGAGCAGGACTTGGAAAACATATTGGTGGGGCAAGAGGCAGCAGGAGAGATGGTGGAATCCTGTCCTAAAGAACCTCTGCATCGATTAAAACCTCAGAAAAAAATCTCTTTGACCAAGCTTTCAGTAACCCTAGATGAGGGATGTTGGGGGTGAAATTCAGTAGGTTAGCGCCCCCAATTAGTGCCGGCAATAACAGTTAGCACCTCTGTCCCTTTTGCCATGCAGATCGTGATGTCAGCGAGTGTGCAACGCTCGCTGGGCACCCGATCTGCAAACTTACCACCTCGCGCCAACAGCACCAGGGAGCAGAGGCATGAACCAGCTGGCTGGCGGGCGCTACTTAAAACGATGCACCCCAGCTGTCCAGGAACTTCCGTTCCAAAGGACAGTTATGAGTGGCAGAAAGCACAGGATGTATCTGCAGCCAAATAAAGGCTGCGTAGTCCCCAGAGTATTGTTGGTCGTCAAAGCACTTCGCATTTCATCTGACAGCATATCGCCATTCTGCACTCCCCGAATCACTGGGGGCTGGTGGGCAGACACCAGTGACCCTCCCCTTTAATGTCTGGAAGGCAACTGTGCCAATGCTCACTCCCGATTACACAACACCTCATTTGTTATCGCTTGGAGCCTAACGCCACTCACCTACACCATTAACGTCCCTCTGCATTCTTTGAGCATTGAGACTGAATTTAGCAGGCAGCGAGATTGATTAGCGCCTGACGCTAAATTTCCAACTTCTCAAAAGTTAGTGCCCCTTCTTGGGCGATACCGAACTTCTCCCCTGTTATTTATATGGACTTCCAGAAGGCATTTGATAAGGTTCCACATAAGAGAACCTATCAACCCCTTTCATAATCTTAAAGATCTATATCAGGTCATCCCTCAGCATTCTCTATTCTAGAAAAAAGAGCCAAAGCCTGTTCAATCTTTCCTGATGGGTATAACCTCTCAGTTCTGGTATCATCCATGTAAATCTTTTTTGCACCTTCACCAGTGTTTCTATATCATTTTTATAATATGGAGACCAGAACTGAGCACAGTACTCTAAGTGTGGTCTAACCAAGGTTCTTTATAAGCTTAACATAACATCGCTGCTTTTCAATTCTATCCCTCTAGAAATGAACCCCAGTGCTCTGTATGCTTTTTTTATGGTCTTATTATCATGTGTCGCTACTTTGGTGATTTGTGTATTTGATGGGGTATTTCCTCTGGTTGGATAGTCCAGAACAAGGGGGCATAACCTTAAAATTAGAGCTAGGCAATCCAAGCGTGATGCTAGGAAGCACTTCTTCACACACACGGTGGTGAAAATCTGATACATTCATCACCGAAGAGTTGTTGAGGCTAGCTCTTTCAAAGAGCTGGCAGAGGTACGATGGGCGAATGACCTCCATCTGTACTGTATCTGTTCTGGACTTATGGACTTTTTACATGCAGATAGCACCCTCTGGTGGTGGTTATTGTGTTAGCAGTGTTTGTATACAGCAGAGGTCAGTTGACCTTTCCTCCTATTTGACCCGGAAGGAGTTTTCCCAGAAAGAACCTGGCAGAGTAATGGAGAATTCCATGAGGGATTCGCAATCCAGTGTAATCTGATCTCATATATTAGGCCAGACGCAATACCTTTTCACAAATTTGTTCAAGTAAAGCTTCAAAACCGCAAACCGGCTTCACGAGGAATTATTTGAATACGTGTTTAACTTCCTGGATAACTAGATAGGAGCACGTCTAGCAAGGCCAGTACAGTGAAAAGATAGCATTACGGCTAGCTGTGAAGAGTGGAGCAGGAGGAACTCAGAGTAAGCCTTCACCTTATACACCACACCTACCTCACATCAACATGTCAGAAGATAATATCGAAAATGCTTTGCAGCAAGTAGAAGACCTTAAACAGGCAGACGAAACTGTAGAATGTGACAATCGGTCTATAAGCTTCGGTTACTACAGATCGCAAGCTGGTTCACGGTCATCAGGTGGTTCCAGAGTAAGCATGGCCATCGCCAAAGCACGGGCTAAGCTACTAGCAGCTCAAGCCAGAGCTGCGCATGCGGACAGAGAAATAGAAATAAAAGTAAAACAGGCCCGTCTCCAAGCTGAACACCAAGCCGAACAGGCCCATCACCAAGCTGAACAGGCCCGTCACCAGGTTGAACGCCAAGCTGAACAGGCCCGTCTCCAAGCCACATTAGATGCTCTGCAGCAACAAAAACAGATAGATGCTGCATTAGCTGAGACACAAGTATTCGAGGCAATTTTGGAGGGAGCTGATCCCGAGACAGCTTACAAACCTTTAATTCCCGTTCCGCAGCAGAGTCGACGAAAGCGCACTCGAGATTATGTGAGCAATCATGCCGACATACAGTTTACGAGAGAGAGGGATGGAGACCCGTACATCTCTACAGACGCAAGCACTTCATACAATATGCCCCAAGTTACCAACCAAGGTCAAAGTAGACAGCGTGCTTCAAGCCGCTGAGTCTCCCCCAGCAAAACGGAAGACACGGTGCAGAGGTATAGAACGCTGAATAGAGAAAGTCAGCAGCAAAGCCCCTCTCGTTTCCTTAAGACCCCCAGCAGAGCCCCTATTCAAAGCAATCCTGTCACAGGTCCCAGCACCTACGACCTTGCCAAATACCTTGCACGCAGCCAGCTGGTGACTACAGTGTTAACCAAGTTTGATGACAGGCCGGAGAATTATCGGGCTTGGAAATCCTGCTTCCAAGATGCCATATCGGGCTTAGACCTTTCGGCAGGAGAAGAGCTCGGCCTCCTTATCAAATGGCTCAGCCCAGAGTCCGCTGAACAGGCACGCAGGATAAAAGCGGTCAATGTGGGACAACCGCCAGAGGGGTTGAAGATGGCTTGGGCGAGGCTGGAAGAAAGCTACGGCTCACCTGAAGCCATTGAAAGGGCTCTCTTTGACAGGTTGGAGAACTTTCCGAAGGTGACGAATAAGGAACCCCAGAAGCTCCGCGACCTTGGAGATCTGCTGTCGGAACTCGAAGCCGCAAAGCAGGATGGCTACCTACTCGGCCTATCGTACTTAGACACTTCCAGAGGGGTAGGTCGCATCATTGAGAAGCTTCCATTTAACCTGCAGGAGAAGTGGATATTGTTTGGGTCAGAGTTCAAGCTAAAACACAATGGCCCAGAAATTCGGGTCCCAACCCGTTAGTACGGATGGAGTACCCACGCGTGGACCCGATGGAAGTGCCGGTTTCTTGCATGCACAGCGCATACGCGGGAAAACGGCACTTCCAGTCCCCTGAACGAAGGGGTTAAGAGGTGAAACACGTGCGACGTATGAGGCAGCGCGTGCGCGTTGAACTTCCGGTTTTTTGACAGGTTTGCCCGTGCGTGAAGGGCTGTACTTTTTGCACATTTAAAAACCAGACGTAAGTACTTTGTTTTAAAAGGTAAGTGGTCTATTAATTAAAATTAGAATTTTTTTTCCACAGGTTTATTATTTTTAAAGACTTTACGGTAAGGTAAGTGTATTTTTAGACCCGATTTAAAAAAAAATTCTTTTTTCAAAAATTTGATTAATTGTTTAAATTAGTTTTTTACAGTTATTAGTAGTTCATTTAATTAGTGGGATTTTTAAAAACTTTTATTTGAAGTTTAAGTACTGTTTCGGGCGCCCGGAGTTTTCATGAGTTTGACAGTTCTTAGTATCAAACTCATGAATGAACTTTTGCAACCTCCGATTGGTTGCCCAGTGCTCACGTGATCCCAGCCGACGCATCGAACTAACTATGCCGCTGGATCACGCAAGCACAGCGCGCCGGGAGCTGGAGCGGGCCACAGACCGGAAATGCATGCAGGCCCAGGCCTCAAATGTCAGCATGCTATGTAACTGTAGGTCGGGGGCTTGCACCGCGGGAAGCCCCCGATCTGAATTTCTGGGCCAATGTTACTTTCCCTCCATTCTTTGTGTTTGCCAACTTCATCCGTAAAGAAACCAAAGCCAGGAACGACCCAAGCTTCAACCTCTTCTCCTCCCACACAGCACTTGCCAGAAGAGACAAGTTTGACAGACATGGAAAGACACAAATATCTGTCCACAAAATGCAAGTGTCCTCAACTGAGAACACAAAGATTCAGAAGAAACCTGAGGATATGAGCAAACAATGCCCTATCCATAACAAGCCCCATCCATTAAAGAAGTGCAGAGGCTTCAGGGAGATGTCCCTGGAAGATCGGAAACAATATCTCAAAGAGAATTCTATATGTTTCAAGTGCTGCTCTTCCACGAACCATCTCGCCAAGAACTGCAACGTAGATGCAAAATGCACAGAATGTGAAAGTGATCGGCACATTTCAGCACACCACCCAGGCCCAGCTCCTTGGAAGTCAGAGTCACCTCCTCCTGCCTCAGAGCACGGCGGGGAGAGAGAGGGAGCTGCGGGTCCGGAGATTACATCCAAGTGCACCGAGGTGTGTGGAGAAGGAGTGAGTGCAAGAGCATGCTCCAAGATATGCCTCGTTAATGTGTACCCTGTAGGACATCGCCAGGAATCTGAAAAGATGTATGCCATACTAGATGAACAAAGCAATCGTTCTCTAGCAAGATCCGAGTTCTTCAACATCTTCAAGGGCAAAGGAAGTCCGTCGCCTTACACGCTGAAGAGGTGTGCGGGACTTTCAGAGACAGCCGGCAGGAGGGCCTGCGGTTATGTTGTTGAGTCAGCCAACGGGAAGATTAGCCTCCCCCTTCCTACACTCATCGAATGTAATCAAGTCCCCGACAACCGTTCTGAGATTCCCACTCCGAATGCAGCTCATCATTACCGTCATCTGCGGCGCATTGCAGACGAGATCACACCTCTTGATCCAGATGCAGGCATACTTCTGTTGTTGGGAAGGGACATCCTGAGGGTACATAAGATAAGGAAACAGATCAACGGTCCACATGACGCCCCTTTCGCCCAAAGGCTAGACATCGGCTGGGTCGTCGTTGGAGACGTGTGCCTCAAGGGCGCTCACAAGCCATCTCAGGTGAGCACACTCAAGACTTCCATCTTGGAGAATGGTCGTCCAAGCTACCTTACCCCATGCAGTAGTCAGATCCGAGTGACAGAGAAGTTCAGTCATACGGCTCAGCCTCAGAAAACCCCAGCGCTGATCTCCGCAGACAGCACACAGATGATGCTCACTGGAGAGAACCCGGGTCAGTCAGTCTTCTGTCGCACCGCCAACGATCACAAACTTGCTGCATCGATTGACGACATGAGATTCCTCCAGATTATGGACAATGAGGTCTCTCGTGACAGCTCTAACAGCTGGGTTGCACCCTTACCCTTCCAGAACCCCAGACGACGGCTGCCGAACAACAGCGAGTATGCCTATAACCGCCTTAACTCATTCCGCCACACAATAGAGAAGAAGCCAAAGATGAAAGCACACTTCCTAGAATTTGTCAAGAAAATGCTTGTCAACGATCATGCAGCGATAGCTCCTCCACTCCAGGAAGGCCAAGAGTGTTGGTACCTCCCTTCCTTCGGAGTCTATCACCGCAAAAAGCCGGAACAGATCCGCTTGGTGTTTTACTCCAGTGCACCATATCAGGGAGTCTCTCTGAATGACGTACTCCTCACAGGGCCCGATCTCAACAACAGCCTCTTGGGGGTATTCATGAGATTCAGGAAAGAGCCCGTCACCATCACTACCAATATCCAGCACATGTTTCATTGCTTTGTGGTGAGAGAAGGCCATAGAGACTTCCTCCGCTTCCTGTGGTATTGGGACAACGACCCCAACAGAGACATTGTGGACTACAGAATGCGTGTCCATGTCTTTGGGAATAGCCCGTCCCCTGCTGTCGCCATATATGGACTGAGGAGAGCTGCCAAGGAAGAAGACGACGACTTTGGCAGCGATGTGAGAGGGTTCATCGAACGAGAGTTCTATGTCGACGATGCACTGAAGTCATTCCCGACCGAAGCAGAGGCCATCAGTACCCTTGGAGGAGCTCAGGAACTATTTGCACTATCCAACCTCAGGCTACACAAGATAGCCTCTAACAGACCAGCAGTGATGGAGACATTCCCCCCTGAAGATCGTGCTAAGGACGTCAAGGATCTAGACCTCTTTACTGATGACCTCCCCCTACAGCGTAGCCTAGGAGTGTCTTGGAACATAGCAACAGACACGTTCACGTTCCAAGTCTTAGATGCTAAGAAACCCTTCACACGTAGAGGAGTGCTCTCTACAGTCAACAGCCTATACGACCCTCTCGGCTTCTTAGCCCCTGTCACCATACAAGGCAGGCTGCTCCTCAGGGAACTCTCCACACGCGCTGAAGAGTGGGATTCACCTCTCCCTGAAGAGATGGTAGCAGAGTGGGATAGATGGAAAGACTCACTCCAAGACTTACAGGAAATCCGAATACCTCGCTCCTATACATCCTTCTCTCCCTTAAATGCCCAATCCAAAGAGCTTTGTGTCTTTGCAGACGCATCCGCTAAGGCCATTGCAAGTGTGGCTTATCTGAAGGTCACCACTCAAGATGGACAAAGCAAAATCGGCTTCATCTTTGGTAAGGTCAAGTTGGCACCCCAGCCAGACCTCACCATACCCAGATTGGAACTGTGCGCAGCAGTATTAACAGTTGAGATTGCAGAGTTCATAGAAGAGGAGATTGATCTGAAGTTCGACAGCATCACATATTATACAGACAGCAAAGTGGTGTTAGGATACATCCATAACCAAAGTAGACGGTTCTACGTATACGTGAACAACAGGGTCCAATGTATTCGACAGTCCACATCCCCCGACCAGTGGAAGTACGTCCCTACAGACTTGAACCCAGCTGACCATGGGTCTAGATCTGCAACAGCGTCCCTACTCAGCAGCACGACTTGGCTGTCAGGACTTGCTTTTCTTCAGGATCTGTCCCCACACTTCTCCGAAATCAATGAGTCATTCGACCTCCTCAACCCTGTTTCTGACTCCGAGATGCGCCCACAAGTCACAGCGAACGTTACTCAAATCTCTAAGGACCTGATGAGCACCAAACGCTTCGAGCATTTCTCCAAATGGAACACTCTCATAAAGACGGTAGCACGCCTAACCCACATAGCTCATACCTTCTCCCAGCCTACACAAGGGAGTAGCTGCCATGGGTGGCACATCTGTCGTAAGAGTCCCTCTGAAGGGGAGCTCAAGAGAGCCACAATCCTTGTGATAAAGAGTGTCCAACATGAGTGTTACTCAGAAGAGTTGAAGTGCATAGCAGCAGAACGCAACCTACCCCCTCACAGCAGTCTACGGAAGCTGCATCCTATCATCAACACCGACGGACTGTTTCTGAGGTTGTTCTTCTTTTGTCGCCAGAGGACTCCAGTGACAAGTAGAGTTCGGACTATGTGGAGTCGTTAACGACCCCAGACGGGGAGTGTTCTGGACTTATGGGCCTAGAAATTCGGTGGCGCCGCGTTTGGGGCGCCAAGCTCGCCTGGACGCCGGAATTTGCGCTCCGGCCAGAGCCGCTTGCGCCCTCCCGATATTCAGTGGGAGCGCCCCAAGAGGGACTCAGGGCCCTGCTCGAGGCTCCCCGCGTCCCGCTTGTGGCGCTCAAACTGAATATCACCGTGCTACGTGCCACAGCGCCACATGCTGTGGCACGGCGCGCTGCTGTACTGCAGGCCTTCCTCCCCTTCTTAAGGAGGAGGGGCCTGCACCAGCGCGATCACCGATCGCGAGTGCCAGCAAAAGAGCCCGACACCGAGGAGAAGTGCCGGGCTTTTGGGACACAGCCGGCACTGCCCGGGGGGGTGGATCAGGAGGCCGGGGAGGGCGGCGCGAGGAGGTCCTGGCAGGCAGCCACCGGAAAAAATGGCCGCCCCGCACCTCCACCTTAATTTGCGGCACTACTGCCACAGGTAGGCCCTGTGAACCGGTCGTGATTTGCGACCGGCGTTACAGAGGCGGGCGCGACCAAATATCGCGATCGGGGCGGGAGCGGGGTGCTGCGCGCACCAATGATGTCATCGGTGGTGGCGCAGCGCCCCACTAAATATCGCGGGAGGCATGGCCAGTGGCGCTAAAGCCACTGAGTGCCCTCTTTGGGCGCTAACTGGTGGCGCAGCCCACTGAATTTCTAGGCCATGGACTTTTTACATGCAGATAGCACCCTCTGGTGGTGGTTATTGTGTTAGCAGTGTTTGTATACAGCAGAGGTCAGTTGACCTTTCTTCCTGTTTGACCCAGAAGGAGTTTTCCCAGAAAGAACCTGGCAGAGTAATGGAGAATTCCATGAGGGATTCGCAATCCAGTGTAATCTGATCTCATATGTTAGGCCAGACGCAATATCTGTGAGTATCTTTGCTTGTTAACATGATAGCAACTTTGTCAGTGTAGTATTTGACAATACTTTGTTTATAAAAGGTTAATCATTAGTATTTACAGAAGTTAGTCCAAATGTTAGTTAGTTATACAATTAGTCTATTCTATTGTTGTAAATATGTTTATATCTTATGTAATATCTAATGTATAGTACTCAGTTTTACGTACAAAACATACTTTGTCTTTGTTTACAGTTTCACAAATTTGTTCAAGTAAAGCTTCAAAACTGCAAACAGGCTTCACGAGGAATTATTTGAATAAGTGTTTAACTTGCTGGATAACTATATAGGAGCACGTCTAGCGAGGCCAGAACAGTATCATTCTATGATTCTAAGTCAATTGGAAAATTTAAAAATTGAGATTGATAGAATTTTGTTAGGCAAGGGTATTAAGGTTTACGAAACCAAGGTGGGTGAATGAAGTTAAGATACAGATCATCCATCATCTAATTGAATGACGGAAGTGGTTCGAGGAGCTGAATAGCCTACTCCTGTTCCTATGTTCCTATATTCATGTTCCTAAGGGTGCTATATAAATGCAAGTTGCTTTTCTTACTGGCACAGGAGGAAAACTGCTTGCCTTCAGGCAGAATTTATCTGAAAGTCACTTCTGAAGGAATCATCAAAGGGACTTCAGGGAAAAATATATGAAATAACAAAATCTAATTCAAGATACTCTTTGTGGTTCAGTGAATTAATAAAATAGCATTACACAATGCTGTGTGAAGTAAATGTTGAGTTTGTAAGACTGTCAAGGAGCTCTGCAGTGATAAAGTTATTAAGCACACAAATCCCTACATCTGCGATTCACACGTGACAATTATAGAGCCATTACTTATGGTTCTAAAGGTCTTTCAACTATAAACCTTGTTGTTGGGGATACATGCTAAGAAAAAAATAAACCATCTTGTGGGCAGTCCTGTAAAATTTCAATTGATGTTTTACAGCATGCCCTAAAGCATGAATTTAGAATAAACCCTAGTGTTTCTCTGTCTTCTATTAGGTTTTCTCACAACCTAAACTCCAATCTTTCTCTCGGTCTCTCTCCATTGTTAGCAGATGTAGCACACTGTAAGGTGTATAATGCCTGGTCTGAAAAGCTACTGAATGAGAAACACTATAATACGATATGATACAATACCATACCACAGTACAAATAATAGTACTTGTCTGATGTTAGCTATTTGTGTTGAACCTTACTTCACTGTATGAAGAATGGAACTTGCCTGCTAACCTATTGCTGGTTCTACATAAACTGCTTTATTTTATTTTACTATGTCCAGGATTCAGCCAGAAAGTACACCTCTCTTAATCTGGGGTAATTCACACTGTTCATAGAAACATAGAGATAGGAACAGGAGTAGGCCATTCGGCCCTTCGAGCCTGCTCCGCCATTCAATGAGATCATGGCTGATCTTCGTCTGAGATCTTAGCTGATCTTACCAGTTCAGTACCCCGTCCCCGCCTTTTCTCCGTAACCCTTAATCCCCTTAGCCTTCAGAAATATATCCAATTCTCTCTTGAAAATATTTATTGAATTAGCCTTCACAGCCCTCTGTGGCAGGGAATTCCACAGGCTCACCACTCTTTGAGTGAAGAAATTCTTCCTCATCTCTGTTTTAAATGATTTGCCCGCTATTTTTAGACTGTGGCCCCTGGTTCTGTGCTCCCCTGCCATTGGAAACATTCTCTCTGAATTCAGCCTG
Source organism: Somniosus microcephalus (assembly GCF_052327205.1). Taxonomy (NCBI): domain Eukaryota; kingdom Metazoa; phylum Chordata; class Chondrichthyes; order Squaliformes; family Somniosidae; genus Somniosus; species Somniosus microcephalus. The sequence goes on along the minus strand of NC_140993.1, from coordinate 40,325,168 downwards.
TCCAGGCCTGCCATAATTTTATATGTTTCGATGAGATCCCCTCTCAATCTTCTAAACTCCAGTGAGTACAAGCCCAAACTATTCAATCTCTCCTCGTAGGTCATTCCCGCCATTCCAGGTATCAGCCTGGTGAATCGCCGCTGCACTCTTTCCATGGCAAGAACATCCTTCCGCAGATGGGGCGACCAAAACTGTACACAATACTCCAGATGCGGTCTCACCAGCACCTTGTACAGCTGTAGTAAGGTATCCCTATTCCTATACTCGAACCCCCTTGATATGAAGGCCAACATACCATTTGCCTTCTTAATCGCCTGTTGCACCTGCATGCTCTCCTTCAGTGACTGGTGCACAAGAACACCCAGGTCCCTCTGCACTTCCCCATCTCCCAATCTATTGCCATTTAGATAATAATCTACCCTCCTGTTTTTACCCCCAAAGTGGATAACCTCGCATTTATCCACATTATAGTGCATCTGCCACGTATCCGCCCATTCCCCCAACCTGTCCAAATCGCACTGTAGCCTCCTGACATCCTCATCAGAGCCCACCCCTCCTCCTAGTTTAGTGTCGTCAGCGAATTTGGAAATATTGCATCCAATTCCCTGATCCAGATCATTTATATATATTGTGAACAGCTGGGGTCCCAGGACAGATCCTTGCGGCACCCCGCTGGTCACTGCCTGCCACTCCGAAAACGAGCCGTTTATTCCAACTCTCTGTTTTCTATCCGCCAGCCAGTTCTCTATCCACGTTAATACTTTGCCCCCAATCCCATGAGCCTTAATTTTGCATGATAATCTTTTGTGTGGAACCTTATCGAAGGCTTTCTGGAAGTCAAGGTACACCACATCCACTGGCTCTCCCCCATCTATTTTACCAGTTACTTCCTCAAAAAATTCCAGCAGATTAGTCAAACACGATTTACCCTTTGTAAATCCATGTTGACTCTGTCCGATCCTTTCCCCATTTGTCAAGTGCTCCGCTATTTTATCCTTAATAATGGACTCTAGCATTTTGCCCACAACCGATGTAAGGCTTACTGGTCTATAATTCCCTGCTTTCTCTCTACCCCCCTTTTTAAATATTGGGGTAACATTAGCTACCCTCCAATCCACGGGTACTGTTCCCGAGTCAATGGAGTTCCGGAAGATGATCCTTAGAGCATCTGCTATCTCCAGGGCCACCTCCTTAAGTACCCTAGGATGTAGTTTATCAGGCCCCGGGGATTTGTCGGCCTTCAGTCCCCTCAACTTACCCAACACCATATCCCTAGAGATACTAATTTCTGTCAGCTCCTCCCTCTCATTAGTCCCTATGTTTGCCGATATTCCTGGGAGGTTATTTGTGTCCTCCTTTGTGAATACAGAACCAAAGTATGAGTTTAATTGGTCTGCCATTTCCTTATTCTCCATTATATATTCTCCCGAATCGGACTGCAAGGGACCGACTTGGGATTTTACCAGTCTTTTCCTCCTGATATACCGATAAAAGCTTTTGCAGTCTGTCTTTATGTTTGCTGCAAGTTTACTTTCGTATTCTATTTTCCCCTTCCTGATTAATCCCTTTGTCCTCTTTTGCTGTATCCTGTACTGCCCCCAATCTTCCGGTCTGCTGCTTTTTTTTGCCAGTTGATATGCCCTTTTTTTTGATTTTATGCTGTCCCTAATTTCCCTCGTTATCCACGGTTGAGCCACCTTTTTAGGTTTATTTTTATGCCAAACCGGTATAAACATGTTCTGGAATTCTTCCATTCTATCTTTGAATGCTTGCCATTGTCTATCCACTGTCAATCCCCCCAGAAACACCACCCAATCAATCTTACCCAATTCCCATCTCATACCCTCGTAATTCCCTTTATTTAAGTTCTGGACCTTAGTCTCTGATTCAATTTCCTCACTCTCCATCTCGACTGAGAGCTCGATCATATTATGATCGCTCTGACCCAAGGGGCCTCGTACAAGAAGATTGTTGATAAGTCCCTTCTCATTGCACAATACCCAGTCTAAAATGGCCTGATCTCGAGTCGGCTCCTCGACATATTGGTCCAGATAACCGTCCCGAAAACATTCCAGGAATTCCTCCTCCTCAGAATTTTTACTAATTTGGGTAGTCCAATCAATATGTAAATTAAAGTCACCCATGATGACAGCTGTGCTCTTATCGCATGCTTCTCTAATTTCCCTTTTTATGCCTTCCCTCACCTCCATATTACTATTTGGAGGCCTATATATCACACCCACTAACGTTTTCCTCCCCTTGCTATTTCTCATTTCTACCCATACAGATTCCGTTTCATCCGAGTTAATATCCTTCCTTTCCATTGCATTAATCCCCTCCTTTACCAGCAATGCTACCCCACCTCCCCTACCTTTTTGCCGATCCTTCCTAAATATTGTATATCCCTGGATGTTAAGTTCCCAGCCTTGCCCACCCTGCAGCCACGTTTCTGTAATCCCAATCAAATCATACTTGTTTACCTCTATTTCCACAACTAATTCATCCACCTTGTTCCTAATGCTTCTAGCATTAAGATACAAAGCCTTCAGGCTTGCTTTTTTCACACTCTCATTATGAATTAGTTTGGCCCTTTGTGTTTCTCTCCTTTGCTTATTGCTTCTCACCTTTCTACCATCTATTTCTGACTTCATATGACTTCCCTCTTTTCCACTACCTAGGTTCCCATCCCCCTGCCAAATTAGTTTAAATCCTCCCGAACCGCCCTAGAAAATATTACCCCGAGGACATCGGCTCCCTCACAGTTCAGGTGTAGACCGTCCCCTTGGTACAGGTCACTCCTCCCCAAGAACTGGTTCCAATGCCTCAAGAATTTAAATCCCTCTCCCTTGCACCACTGCTCAAGCCACGTATTTAGCTTATCTATCTTACTCTCTCTAAACTTATTAGCTCGTGGCACTGGTAGCAATCCAGAGATTACTACCTTTGAGGTCCTACTTTTCAATTTAGCTCCTAACTCCCTAAATTCAGCTTGTAGGACCTCCTCCCTCTTTTTACCTACATCGTTGGTACCTACATGTACCACGACAACTGGCTGTTCCCCCTCCCCCTTCAGAATGCTCTGCACCCGCTCCGAGACATCCTTGACCCTTGCACCAGGGAGGCAACATACCATCTTGGAGTCTCGGTCTCGGCCACAGAAACTCCTATCTATCCCCCTTACAATTGAATCCCCTATCACTATAGCCCTATCCCTCTTTTTCCCGCCCTTCTGTGCAGCAGAGCCAGTCATGGTGCCCTGAACCTGGCTGCTGGTGCCTTCCCCTGATAAGTCATCTCCCCCAACAGTACCCAAAACGGTAAACCTGTTTTGGAGGGAGATGACCGCAGGTGACTCCTGCACTACCTTCCTGCCTTTACCCTGCCTTTTGGTCACCCATTTACTGTCTGAGCTAGCCTTTACCTGCGGTGTGACCAACTCACTGAATGTGCTATCCACAACATCCTCAGCATCGCGTATGCTCCAGAGTGAGTCCATTCGCAGCTCCAGTGCCGCCATGCGGTCTGCTAGGAGCTGCAGCTGGACACACTTCCTGCACACATAGTTGTCTTAAATTAATGGTTGGAAAATCATGTGCCGTACGGCCCTAATTTCCGATATGCCTCGCAAAAGGGCACAGCTCTTTTGGATGAGACTGGTGAATCCAATAATTCAGGCTGTAGATAGTGCTTTAAACTAAAAAAAGGTGGGAGGGGTCAGGTGAGGGGAAATTTATAAATCTAAAGGGAAAGGTCAAGGCAATAGAGCAGTGTAGCGATTTGGGTAAAAATAAGCAGAGTGTGACAGGAAGGGACAGAAAGATTAATGGTAGCAGTAAATAAGGTCAAAGCAGGGAATAATGGTAAAAAATTTAAATTAAAGGCACTTTATCTGAATGCACGAAGCATTCATAACAAGATAGATGAACTCGTGGCACAAATAGAGATAAATGGGTTTGATCTAATAGCCATTACAGAGACGTGGTTGCAAGGTGACCAAGGTTGGGAACTAAATGTTTCAGGGTACTTGACACTTCTAAAAGACAGGCAGAATGGAAAAGCAGGGGGAGTAGCCTTGATAATAAAGGATGACATAAGGACAACAGCGAGAAAGGATCTCGGCTTGGAAGATGAGGAAGTAGAATCAGTATGGATGGAGATATGGAATAACAAGGGGTAGAAAACACTGGTTGGAGTAATATATAGGCCCCCTAACAGTAGCTATACCGTTGGACAGAATATTAATCAAGAAATAGTGGGAGCTTGCAACAAAGTAATGCAATAATCTTGGGGGACTTTAATCTTCATATAGACTGGACAAATCAAAAGGTAGTCTGGAGGATGAGTTCATGGTATGCATTTGGGACAGTTTCCTAGAACAATATGTCATGGAACAAACCAGGGAACAGACTATTTTAGATCGTGTACTGTGTAATGAAACAGGGTTAATTAGCAATCTCATAGTAAAGGATCCTCTGGGGCAGAGTGATCATAATATGATAGAATTTCACGTTAATTTTGAGAGTGACTTGCCTAAGTACGAAACTAGAGTCTTAAACTTAAATAAAGCCAATTACATAGGTATGAGGGGTGAGTTGGCTAAGGTAGATTGGAAAAATAGATTAAAAGGTATGGTGGTAGATAAGCAGTGGCTAGCATTTAAAGAAATATTTCATAATTTTTCAACAAAAATACATTCCATTGAGAAACAAAAACTCCACGGGAAAAGTTATCCAACCGTGGCTAACTAAAGAAGTTAAGGATAGCATTGGATTGAAAGAAAAAGCTTACAATGTTGCAAACCAGCAAAGCTTGACCAAAAAATTGATTAAAAGGGAAAAAATAGAATGAGAGAAAACTAGCAAGAAATATAAAAGCAGATTGTAAGAGCTTCTATAAGTATGTAAAAAGGAAGAGAATAGCAAAAGTAAATGTTGGTCCCTTAGAGGCTGAGACAGGAGAAATTATTATGGGGAATAATGAAATGGCAGAAATGTTAAAAAAATATTTTGTATCTCTCTTCACAGTAGAAGACATAAAAAGCATACCAACAATGGTGGGGAAACAAGGGTCTAATGAGGGTGAGGAACTTAACGTAATTAATATAAGTAGAGAAAAAGTACTGGAGAAACTAATGGGACTAAAAGCCGACAAATCCCCATGACCTGATGGCCTACGTCCTAGGGTTCGAAAAGAGGTGGCTGAAGAGATAGTGGATGCATTGGTTTTGATCTTCCAAAATTCCCTAGCTTCTAGAATGGTCCCAGCAGATTGGAAGGCTGCAAATGTAACACTGCTATTCAAGAAAGGCGGGAGAGAAAAAACAGGGAACTACAGGCCAGTTAGCCTGACATCAGTCATCAGGAAAATGCTGGAATCCATTGTTAAGGAAGTGGTATCAGGGCACTTAGAAAATCGTAACATGATTAGGCAGAGTCAACTTGGTTTTATGGAAGGGAAATCATGTTTGACAAATTTATTAGAGTTTTTTGAGGATGTAACTAGCAGGGTAGATAAAGGGGAACAAGTGGATGAAGTATATTTGGATTTACAAAAGGCATTCGATAAGGTGCCACATAAAAGGGTATTACACAAGATTAGGGCTCACTGGGTTGGGGTAATATAATAGCATGGATAGAGGATTGGTTAATGGACAGAAAACAAAGAGTAGAGATAAACGGATCTTTTCCAGGTTGGCAGGCTGTAACTAGTGGGGTGCCGCAAGGATCAGTGTTGGGGCCTCAGCTATTTACAATCTATATTAATGACCTAGATGAAGGGACTGAGTGTAATGTATCCAAGTTTGCTGATGATACAAAGCTAGGTGGGATAGTAAGCTGTGAGGAGAAGACAGAGTCTGCAACAGGATGTAGATAGATTAAGTGAATGGGCAGTAAGGAGCACAATGTAGGGAAATGTGAGGTTATTCACTTTGGTAGGAAGAATAGAAAAACAGAATATTTTTTAAATGGTGAGAAACTTTCAAATGTTGGTGTTCAGAGAGATTTGGGTGTCCTCGTGCGAGAAACACAGAAAGTTAGCATGCAGGTACAGCAAGCAATAAAGAAGGCAAATGACATGTTGGCCTTTATTGCGAGGGCGTTGGAGTATAAGAGTAAGGAAGTCTTGCTACAATTGTACAAGGCCTTGGTGAGACCACACCTGGAGTACTGTGCACAGTTTTGGTCTCCTTACCTAAGGAAGGATATACTTGCCTTGGAGGCGGTGCAACAAAGGTTCCCCAAATTGATTCCTGGGATGAGAGGGCTGTCCTATGATGAGAGATTGTGTAGAATGGGCCTATACTCTCTGGAGTTCAGAAGAATGAGAGGTGATCTCATTGAAACATACAAGATTCTGAAGGGGATTGACAGGGTAGATGCTGAGAGGTTGTTTCCACTGGCTGGAGTGTCTAGAACTAGGGGTCACAGTCTCAGGATAAGGGGTCGGCCATTTAAGACTGAAATGAGGAGGAATTACTTCACTCAGAGGGTTGTGAATCTTTGGAATTCTCTGCCCCAGTGGGCTGTGAATGCTGAGTCTTTAAGTATATTCAAGGCTGAGATAGATAGACTTTTGGACTCTAGGGGAATCAAGGGATAGGGAGATCGGGCGGGAAAGTGGAGTTGAGGTTGATGATCAGCCATGATCTTATTGAATGGCGGAGCAGGTTCGAGGGGACATATGGCCTAATCCTGCTCCTATTTCTTATGTTCTTATGAGACGTTAATCCAAGGCCCCTTCTGCCCTCTCAGGGGGATGCAACAGAACTCACGATGCTATTCGAAGAAGAGCAGGGGAGTTCTCCCCAACATTAATCTCTTAACCAACATCACTAAAACAGATTTATCTGGTCATTTTTCATTGCTTATTTTAAGACCTTACTGTATATAAATTGGCTGCCGCGTTTCCTACATTTGAAGTGACTATACTTCAAAAATACTTCATTGGTTGGGACACCCTGAGGTTGTGAAAGGTGCTATACAAATGCATTTCTGACTTTCTTTCCTTTACTTTTATTTTCTTTCTTTTTCCCTGCTGACAGTTCAAAGCCAAAAGAAATGACCTTTTACGTTTCAAAAGCCTTCCTGGGAACTGCCTCTGAAATGTTTTAGTAAGCTCGCTGTAGCTGCCCTCGTTCAAATTCCTTTCTTGTTCCTGATTTCAACCACTTGCTGTATTATGCAAGAAAGAAAATGTAATTTTCCTTCTGAGGATTAAAGTATTCAAAGATTGGAGAGAAGTGAAAGGATTCCTAGTGTTGTTAAAGCAGCAGGAATTATTTGCAGATCACTCTGACTAGCCTGCTGTGTGTTTGCAACATTCCTTATATGTTCTTATTTCATTTATCTTTCAGATCCTGATTGGGATCCATTTGAGCTGTGGGTTTCAGTCAGAAAATCATCTCTCATTTGGCAGGGCGATGGGTACCAGGATGAAACATTACAGAGGAGAAATGATGTGCACAGAGGACTGGGAGAGGCAACTAGCACTAGAATAAAGAATAGTTCAGAAATAGGAGGGATCAGACAGGAGGCAAATGCAAGGCAGTCTGAGATGCATTTGGGGTGCATGTACGTAAATGCATGTCGTGTGGTAAATAAGGTTGGTGAGCTGCATGCACAAGTTGCCACATGGGACAATGATATAGTGGCAATAACAGAGACCTGGCTCAAAGAAGGCAAGGATTGGGAACTTAATATTCCTGGCAATAAGGTATTCAGGAAAGATAGGGAAGGAAAAAAGGAGGGTGTGTGGCAGAATTAAGCAAAGAAAATATTATAGCACTGGAGAGGGTGGAGGTAGATGAGGGATCAAAGACCGAGGGGGAGAAATTCAGTTGTTAGCGTCAGCCATTAGCACCTTAAGAGGGTGATAAGTGGGGCGCGAAGCGGCTAGCGCCCGGGCACGGCGAGACCTGCGCCTCTCGCGAAATTGAGCGGACATTTAGCGGCGGTGCAAAACCGGAATGCCCGCTCAGCTGCGCGCACAGATCCTTACGTCATTTCACGGTGCAACGCCCTTGGTGCGCCCCAAACCGGAACTTCAGTGGCGCCCCCCTTCTTTCCGCCTGGCGCTCCCAGCGACTGGTTGACTGGAACAGTTCCCAGTCGCTGTGGGGCTGGGGGGGGCGCTATTTAAAGGGGGCTCTTCTTGGCTTCTTAGTGGTAGCCATTTTTGGACCACTCCTTCTGTGTGAGAGAGAGAGAGAGATTTGCAGAGAGACAAAGGGAGAGAGCTTTCTGCTCTCAAAGGGAGTCAGCGCTCGCACAGGTACTTCTGGCTTCAGCCCAGAACTTTGCAGTTGGATTGATTTTTCAGTGCCATAGCCTTGAGTGGCCACATATTATGGGGGCTGCAATGGGTGGAAACGTTGGGTTTCTCCATTGCATTGAGAGGGCTCAGAGACGCCGAGAGAGAGTGCCAATCATGGCCAGACGGAGGAGGGCCAACAGCCATCGGCACAGGAGGCCTTACCCTCCCAGGGTATACCGTCAGCAGTTCTCTTACCTCAACATGTCTGAGGAGCAGTGTATTCAGAGGCTTCGATTCAGAAGGGAGGTTGTCACTGAGCTCTGCCACCTGCTTCAGACAGATCTGCAGCCTCAGCTGAGGAGCAGGACGTCTCTGTCGGTGGCAGTGAAGGTGACAGTGGCTCTCAACTTCTATGCCACTGGCACCTTCCATTCCACTACTGGGGACATTGCCAATGTCTCCCAGTTCGCAATGCATTGCTGCATCCGCCCAGTCATGAATGCCCTCTTCAAAAGGAGACGTCAGTACATTTCCTTCCCCATGACCCTGGACAAGCAGCAAGAGCGCGCAATGGGATTTGCAAGTATAGCGGGCTTCCCCATGGTCCAGGGCACCATTGATTGCAAGCATGTGCTTTGCGGGCGCCTCAAGAGAATGCCAAGGATTACCGCAACCGGAAGGGGTTCCATTCGTTGAACGTGCAGTTGGTGTGTGACCACAGACAGCTGATACTAGCTGTCAATGCCCGCTTTCCAGGCAGCAGCCACAACGCCTTCAGCCTGCGCCAGACTTCTGTGGCAGACCTTTTCGAAGCCCCAGTTCACCCAGGAGGCTAGCTTCTCGGGGACAAGGGCTATCATCTGTGCACCTGGCTGATGACCCCGCTCTGTGCGCCCAGCACCCCTGCTGAAGAACGATACAATGAGAGCCATCAAGTGACCAGGAACATCATTGAGCACACAATCGGCATGCTAAAGCAATGGTTCTGCTGTCTGGACCATTCCGGGGGAGCCCTTCAGTACTCGCCTGAGTGAGTCTCCCATTTCGCTGTAGTGTGCTGCATGCTGCACAACCTGGCTATCCTCAGGACTCAGCCACTGCCAGCAGACATTGGAGGACCACCAGAGGAGGAGGAGGAGCACCAAGACGGGAGGGAGGCACAAAGTGCAAGGGCCGTCCATCAGCGGCTTATTGCAAGTTGGTTCTAGGCCCCCTGAGGGAATGGCTTGTGCCATTGAAAGAACATGAATGGTACCATTCTGCAAACCCTGAGCCCGTCAAGGCAACAAATAGTTCAAAGAGCAAACATGCACAATCTGAATAAAGACAATTATTTATTTAACAAACTCTGTGTCCTTCCCGCATGACAAACAAATACAGAGAAACCCCCCCAAAAAACAGTCAGACACATAACTGGCTATCACAACCTGGAGACAATGAACAAAAGAGTTAACCAAAAATGACCATGATCCTCGGCCTTCACTAAAAAAATTCACAGCATTTTGCCACACCTCCTACCTTTTGGCCTGCGATAATGATCTGCTTCGCTTGCGAGATTGGCCCCTTCCCACCCTGCAGCTCCTCCGCAATGGGACCCCAGTGGCTGCAACAAGGCTGGGGGAAGGCTGCTGAGTGTCAGAAAGTGAGTCGGCAGATGCCTTTGGGGGATGGCCTGGACCAGCTCTGGGCCTGGAGGGCCCGGCTGCTGACTGCTCCAACCCTGCATGGGCGGCAGCAGTCTGTCCTATGGGTGGTGGCAGCTGCAGTGGAGGAGTGACAGTGTTGGCAGCAGGAATGCAGCCATCCTGACAGAGCACAGGCACTCCCTGGTCGGACGACACACTGGCACTCGCACGGGGCAGCACTGCAGCATGCGGAGCAATCTGCTGAAGCACAGACTGCTGGCCTGCTGCGGCGCGGCGAGGGCCCCGGCGAATCCTGCCCGATCCAGTGAGGGTGGCAGCAGTCAGTGCTCGTGTGGCCCTAATCTGTGTCTGCATCAGACCAGCCACTGACTGCATGGCACGACTAAGCATTTGCGTTGAAGCCGCCAGTGCTGCTCCGAAGTCCTGCAGACTCCTTGCCAGTGCTGCACCGAAGTCCTGCAGACTCCTTGCCTGTGCTGCACCGAATTTCTGTACACTCATTGCCAGTGACTCTATGGAGTCAGGCATCCTTGCCACTGCAGCCATGAGCTCAGTGTGCCTGTGCTCCACCTGGGTGCCCATTTCAGTGAGGAGCCGCACCTCCTCTGCGCTCACTGTAGCAAGACTGGAGGCCATACTCTCCCTCCGGGGAGAAGGCCACTGAGCTTCCCTACCCACCCCCCGCATTGCTGCAGCCCGCTGGGACCCAGAGCTTCACCCTCCTCAGACCCTTCCCCCCCTGCTCCCCTCCAGGGAAGATGTGTCCCCATTATGGCCATGGGCTGCCTCGGCTGAGGGTGGCACTGATGGTCCGGCTTCCTCTTCCTCCTCGCTTTCAGAATCACTCACAGTGGCAGCTTGAGGGCCCGCCTCCTCACCTGGCGAATCATCATCTGAAAGCAGGAAGGTACAAGAGTTGCTTTAGCATGAGGACAGGGCGGCAGCGAGGGAGGCATGAGTGCTGCAATGCACTGTATTGGTTCGACAGTGGCAAAGGATGCTGGTGTGAGGCACAAGTGGAAGGAGAGAGGTCAAAAAGGTGATGACCTCACCATTGTTGTCCAGAACGGGGTCGGCATCTCCAGTGGCAACGGGGCCAATCATCCGGCCTGCCATAATCTGTTCCACTCGCTGCTACAGATCGCTGAGCTCTTTAAGGTCAGGAAGGCCTCCCCCGGTCCATTGTTGCTGCCTCCTATTGTGCGCCAGCATGCCCTGCAAGAGAAAGGATGGGCACTGAGTACAGTGTGAAGCCCTGATCTTGGCTGCACTGCCTCCCATGGTGGAATAGCCCTTACAGTGTGAAGCCCTGATCTTGGCTGCGCTGCCTCCCATGGTGGAATAGCCCTTACAGTGTGAAGCCCTGATCTTGGCTGCACTGCCTCCCAAGGTGGAATAGCCCTTACAGTGTGAAGCCCTGATCTTGGCTGCACTGCCTCCCATGGTCAAATGGCCCTTACAATGTGAAGCCCTGATCTTGGCTGCACTGCCTCCCATGGTCGAATAGCCCTTACAGTGTGTAAAGTGCTGAATGTGCATGTGAGTTTCATGAAAGGCCCATAGGTGTTGGATGAGGGCTGGGCATTGGGATGTTCAGGACCCTTTGGCCATAAAGTGAGGTGCACATGCAGGGATGAAGAAGATACTGGCAAGGGTGCTCACCCTGACAACCCGAGTGAGGTCGTTGAACTTCGTCCTGCATTGCACAGGGGTCCTAGGCACCATGCTGCTGGAGGTCACTCTGTGTGCCACCTCCCTCCAAGCTTTTCGATATTCATTGGGCAGCGGCCTCCTGCCACTGTCTAGAAACAGGATAGATCGCCTGTGCTCCACCGCGCCAACCAGAACCTTCAGGGCCCCCTCACTGAACCGCTGTGCTCGCTCCCTGGTCCTCTCCATGGTCCTAGGCATTAGAATGTCACAGCAGGTCTGTCCAGGCCGAGAATCAGAGCTCCAATGTTCAGGGCATGTCTGCAAGCCAAATCGACCCTCCCCCTTTAAGAAGTGACCGGTGCCAGCGTGTCTGCCTGCAATCACTAAATGGCCGCACCTGCGCTGCGCCCGCTCTCGGTGGTAGCGCCTCGCCTCTCCAGCTTAGCGCCTTAGGACAGTTGTGCAGCACTTGCTTTAGCGCACCAAGCACCTCTTGGGGCGATGCAAGTCAATTTAGCTGAAGGTGGCGATAATTTGCGCCGGGCGCTAAATTTAGCGTACGCTCGACTATAACGCCCCAAACGTGGCGATACTGAATTTCTAGGCCCGAGTCTTTATATAGTAGGAAGGAGCTACAGGACCAAATTTGCAGGCAAATTACAGAAAGATGCAAGAACTACAACGTAGTGTTAATGGGGGACTTCAATGTTCCTAATATAAACCGGGATAGTAACAGAGTAATGGGCAAAGAGGTGGGGGGCAATTCCTGAAAAGTGTACAAGAGAACATTTTTGTTTCCAGCCTAACGAGAAGGAAGCCGTGCTGGATCTAGTTCTGGGCAATGAAGTGGAGCAAATTTCAGTGGGAAAGCATTTGGGGAACAAAAGCATTTGGCAGGACAAGTTAAAAAGGCATATGGGAATCCTTGGCTTTATTAATAGAGGAATAGTGTACAAAAGCAAGGAAGTTACACTAAACCTTTATAAAATACTGGTTAGGCCTCAACTGAGTATTGTGTTCAATTCTGGGCACCACACTCTAGCACGGATGTCAAGGCCTTGTAGAGGGTGCAGAGGAGATTTACTAGAATGGTACCCGGGGTGAGGGACTTCAGTTATGTGGAGAAGTTGGATTTCTTCTCTTAGAGCAGAGAAAGTTAAGAGGAGATTTGATAGAAGTGTTCAAAATCATGAACGGTTTTGATAGAGTAAGTAAGTGGAAACTATTTCCAGTGGCAGAAGGGTCTGTTCTGGACTTAGGGACTTTTTACATGCAGATAGCACCCTCTGGTGGTGGGTATAGTGTTAGCAGTGTTTGTATACAGCAGAGGTCAGTTGACCTTTCTTCCTGTTTGACCCCGGAAGCAGTTTTCCCAGAAAGAACCTGGCAGTAATGGAGGATTTTCCATGAGGGATCCCATTCTCAATCCAATTGCATCTTACCTCATATACTAGGCCAGATGCAATATCTGTGAGTATCTTTGTTTGTTAACATGATAGAAACTTTGTCAGTGTAGTATTTTGACAATACTTTGTTTATAAAAGGTTAATAGTTAGTATTTACAGAAGTTAGTCCAAATGTTAGTTAGTTATACAATTAGTCTATTCTATTGTTGTAAATATGTTTATATCTTATGTAATATCTAATGTATAGTACTCAGTTTTATGTACAAAAACATACTTTGTCTTTGTTTACAGTTTCACAAATTTGTTCAAGTAAAGCTTCAAAACAACAAATGGCTTCACGAAGAATTATTTGAATAAGTGTTTAACTTGCTGGATAACTAGATAGGAGCACGTCTAGCGAGGCCAGTACAGTGAAAAGATAGCATTACGGCTAGCTGTGAAGAGTGGAGCAGGAGGAACTCAGAGTACGCCTTCACCTTGTACACCACACCTACCTCACATCAACATGTCAGAAGTTATTAACGAAAATGCTTTGCAGCAAGTAGAAGACCTTAAACAGGCAGACGAAACTGTAGAATGTGACAATCGGTCTATAAGCTCTGGTTACTACAGATCGCAAGCTGGTTCACGGTCATCATGTGTTTCTAGAGTAAGCATAGCCATCGCAAAGCACGGGCTAAGCTAGTAGCAGCTCAAGCCAGAGCTGCGCATGCGGACAGAGAAATAGAAATAAAAGTAAAACAGGCCCGTCTCCAAGCTGAACACCAAGCCGAACAGGCCCGTCACCAAGCTGAACAGGCCCGTCACCAGGTTGAATGCCAGGCTGAACAGGCCCGTCTCCAAGCCACATTAGAAGCTCTGCAGCAACAAAAACAGATAGATGCTGCATTAGCTGAGACACAAGTATTCAAGGCAATTTTGGAGGGAGCTGATCCCGAGACAGCTTACAAACCTTTAATTCCCGCTCCGCAGCAGAGTCGACAACATCGCACTAGAGATTACATGAGCGATCATGCCGACATACAATTTACGAGAGAGAGGGATGGAGACCCGTACATCTCTACAGACGCAAGCACTTCATACAACATGCCCCAAGTTGCCAACCAAGGTCAAAGTAGACAGCGTGCCTCAAGCCGCAGAGTCTCCCCCAGCAAAACGGAAGACACGGTGCAGAGGTATAGAACGCTGAATAGAGAAAGTCAGGAGCAAACCCCCTCTCGTTTCCTTGAGACCCCCAACAGAGCCTCTATTCAGGGCAACCCTGGCACAGATCCCAGCACCTACGACCTTGCCACATACCTTACATGCAGCCAGCTGGTGACTACAGGGTTAACCAAGTTTGATGAGAGGCCGGAGAATTATCGGGCTTGGAAGTCCTGCTTCCACGATGCCATATCGGGCTTAGACCTGTCGGCAGGAGAAGAGCTCGGCCTTCTTATCAAATGGCTCGGCCCAGAGTCCGCGAACAGGCACGCAGGATAAAAGCGGTCAATGTGGGACAACCGCCAGCGGGGTTGAAGGTGGCTTGGGTGAGGCTGGAAGAAAGCTACGGCTCGCCTGAAGCCATTGAAAGGGCTCACTTTGACAGGTTGGAGAACTTTCTGAAGGTGATGAATAAGGAACCCCAGAAGCTGCGCGACCTTGGAGATCTGCTGTCGGAACTCGAAGCCGCAAAGCAGGATGGCTACCTACCCGGCCTATCATACTTAGACACTTCCATTTAACCTGCAGGAGAAGTGGATATTGTTTGGGTCAGAGTTCAAGCTAAAACACAACATTACCTTCCCTCCATTCTCTGTGTTTGCCAGCTTCATCCGTAAAGAAGCCAAAGCCAGGAACGACCCCAGCTTCAACCTCTTCTCCTCCCACACAGCACTTGCCAGAAGAGACAAGTTTGACAGACATGGAAAGACACCAATATCTGTCCACAAAATGCAAGTGTCCTCAACTGAGAACACAAAGATTCAGAAGAAACCTGAGGATATGAGCAAACAATGCCCTATCCATAACAAGCCCCATCCATTAAAGAAGTGCAGAGGCTTCAGGGAGATGTCCCTGGAAGATCGGAAACAATATCTCAAAGAGAATTCTATATGTTTCAAGTGCTGCTCTTCACGAACCATCTCGCCAAGAACTGTAACGTAGATGCAAAACGCACAGAATGTGAAAGTGATCGGCACATTTCAGCACTCCACCCAGGCCCAGCTCCTTGGAAATCAGAGTCGCCTCCTCCCGCCTCAGAGCACGGCAGGGAGAGAGAGGGAGCTGCCGGTTCGGAGATTACATCCAAGTGCACCGAGGTGTGTGGAGAAGGAGTGAGCGCAAGAGCATGCTCCAAGATATGCCTCGTTAATGTGTACCCTGTAGGACGTCGCCAAGAATCTGAAAAGATGTATGCCATACTAGATGAACAAAGCAAACGTTCTCTAGCAAGATCCGAGTTCTTCAACATCTTCAAGGTCAAAGGAAGTCCATCGCCTTACACGCTGAAGACGTGTGCGGGACTTTCAGAGACAGCCGGAAGGAGGGCCTGCGGTTATGTTGTTGAGTCAGCCGACGGGAAGATTAGCCTCCCCCTTCCTACACTCATCGAATGTAATCAAGTCTCCGACAACCGTTCTGTGATTCCCACTCTGAATGCAGCTCATCATCACCGTCATCTGCGACGCATTGCAGACGAGATCCCACCTCTTGATCCAGATGCAGGCATACTTCTGTTGTTGGAAGGGACATCCTGAGGGTACATAAGGCAAGGAAACAGATCAATGGTCCACATGACGCCCCTTTCACCCAAAGGCTAGACCTCGGCTGGGTCGTCGTTGGAGACGTGTGCCTCAAGGGCGCTCACAAGCCATCTCAGGTGAGCACACTCAAGACTTCCATCTTGGAGAATGGTCGTCAAAGCTACCTTACCCCATGCAGTAGTCAGATCCAAGTGACAGAGAAGTTCAGTCATACGGCTCAGCCTCAGAAAACCCCAGCGCTGATCTCCACAGACAGCACACAGATGATGCTCACTGGAGAGAACCCGGGTCAGTCAGTCTTCTGTTGCACCGCCAATGACCAGAAACTTGCTCCAATGATCGATGACATGAGACTCCTCCAGATTATGGACAATGAGGTCTCTCATGACACCTCCCTTCCTTCGGAGTCTATCGCCTTAAAAAGCCGGAACAGATCCACGTGGTGTTTGGCTCCAGTGCACCATATCAGGGAATCTCTCTCAACAACGTACTCCTCACAGGGCCCGATCTCAACAACAGCCTCTTGGGGGTACTCATGGGATTCAGGAAAGAGCCCGTCGCCATCACTGCCGATATCCAGCATATGTTTCATGGATTTGTGGTGAGAGAATACCACAGAGACTTCAATCCGCTTCCTGTGGTATCGGGACAACGACACCAATAGAGACATTGTGGACTACAGAATGCGTGTCCATGTCTTCGGGAATAGCCCATCCCCTGCTGTCATCCTGAGGAGGGCTGCCAAGGAAGAAGACGACGACTTTGGCAGCGATGTGAGAGGGTTCATCGAACGAGAATTCTATGTCGACGACGCACTGAAGTCATTCCCGACCGAAGCAGAGGCCATCAGTACCCTTGGATGAGCTCAGGAACTACTTGCACTATCCAACCTCAGGCTACACAAGATAGCCTCTAACAGACCAGCAGTGATGGAGGCATTCCCCCCTGAAGATCGTGCTAAGGACGTCAAGGATCTAGACCTCTTTACTGATGACCTCCCCCTACAGTGTAGCCTAGGAGTGTCTTGGAACATAGCAACAGACACGTTCACATTCCAAGTCTTAGATGCCAAGAAACCCTTCACATGTAGAGGAGTGCTCTCTACAGTCAACAGCCTATAGGACCCTCTCGGCTTCTTAGCCCCTGTCACCATACAAGGCAGGCTGCTCCTCAGGGAACTCTCCACACGCGCTGAAGAGTGGGATTCACCTCTCCCTGAAGAGATGGAAGCAGAGTGGGATAGATGGAGAAACTCACTCTAAGACTTACAGGAAATCCGAATACCTCGCTCCTATATGTCCTTCTCTCCCTTAAATGCCCAATCCAAAGAGCTTTGTGTCTTTGCAGACGCATCCGCTAAGGCCATTGCAAGTGTGGTTTATCTGAGGGTCACCACTCAAGATGGACAAAGCAAAATCGGCTTCATCTTTGGTAAGGTCAAGTTGGCACCCCAGCCAGACCTCACCATACCCAAATTGGAACTGTGCGCAGCAGTATTAGCAGTTGAGATTGCAGAGTACATAGAAGAGGAGATTGATCTGAAGTTCGACAGCATCACATATTATACAGACAGCAAAGTGGTGTTAGGATACATCCATAACCAAAGTAGACAGTTCTATGTATACGTGAACAACAGGGTCCAATGTATTCGACAGTCCACATCTCCCTACCAGTGGAGGTACGTCCCTACAGACCTGAACCCAGCTGACCACGGGTCTAGATCTGTAACAGCGTCCCTACTCAGCAGCACGACTTGGCTGTCAGGACCTGCTTTTCTTCAGGATCCGTCCCCACACTTCTCCGAAATCAATGAGTCATTCGACCTCCTCAACCCTGTTTCTGACTCCGAGATATGCCCACAAGTCACAGCGAACGTTACTCAAATCTCCAAGGACCTGATGAGCATCAAACGCTTTGAGCGTTTCTCCAAATGGAACACTCTCATAAAGACGGTAGCACGCCTAACCCACATAGCTCATACCTTCTCCCAGCCTACACAAGGGAGTAGCTGCCATGGGCGGCACATCTGTCGTAAGAGTCCCTCTGAAGAGGAGCTCAAGAAAGCCACAATCCTTGTGATAAAGAGTGTCCAACATGAGTGTTACTCAGAAGAGTTAAAGTGCATAGCAGCAGAACGCAACCTACCCCCTCACAGCAGTCTACAGAAGCTGCATCCTATCATCGACATTGACGGACTGTCTCTGAGGTGGTTCTTCCTTAGGCGCCAGAGGACTCCAGTGACAAGTAGAGTTCAGACTATGTGGAGTCATTAATGACCCCAGACGGGGAGTGTTCTGGACTTATGGACTTTTTACATGCAGATAGCACCCTCTGCTGGTGGTTATTGTGTTAGCAGTGTTTGAATACAGCAGAGGTCAGTTGACCTTTCTTCCTGTTTGACCCCGGAAGCAGTTTTCCCAGATAGAACCTGGCAGTAATGGAGGATCTTCCATGAGGGATCCCATTCTCAATCCAATTGCATCTTATCTCATATGTTAGGCCAGACGCAATATCTGTGAGTACCTTTGTTTGTTAACATGATAGCAACTTTGTCAGTGTAGTATTTTGACAATACTTTGTTTATAAAAGGTTAATAGTTGGTATTTACAGAAGTTAGTCCAAATGTTAGTTAGTTATACAATTAGTCTGTTCTATTGTTGTAAATATGTTTATATCTTATGTAATATCTAATATATAGTACTCAGTTTTATGTACAAAAACATACTTTGTCTTTGTTTACAGTTTCACAAATTTGTTCAAGTAAACCTTCAAAACAGCAAACGGCTTCACGAGGAATTATTTGAATAAGTGTTTAACTTGCTGGATAACTAGATAGGAGCACGTCTAGCGAGGCCAGTACAGGGTTGGATACCAGTGGACACAGATTTAAGGTGATTGGCAAACGAACCAGAGGTGACATGAGGAAACTTTTTTTTTACACAGCGAGTTGTTGTGATCTGGAATGCACTGCCTGAAAGGGTAGTGGAAGCAGATTCAATAGTAGTATTCAAAAGAGAATTAGATAAATATTTGAAGGGAAAAAGTTTACAGGGCTATGAGGAAAGCGCAGGGGAGTGGAATTAATTGGATAGCTCTACCAAAGAGCCGGCATAGGCAGAACATTCTGTGCTGTATCATTCTATGATTAGTTAAGATAAATTAGAACCCACATACATACATACATACATGCACAGAAAGGGAGAATACCATGCATAGAGAATACTTTTTAATAGAAATTACGTTTTAAGGAAACAAAGCATAAGGCAGTCAACCCACTGTTTAAAAACTATGGATTATACATTAACTATTTAAAAGTCTTGCATGTGCCCATCACATCATGCCTTTCAAAGGCTTCACACATAAAAGGGTCACAATACAGGGCATCAAACAACAACAACTTGCATTCATAAAAAAAGCACCTTTAACCTAGTAAGACGTCTCAAGGCGCTTCATAGGAGTGTTATCAAACAAAACTTGACACCGAGCCACTTAATGAGATATTAAGACAGGTTGGTCACAGAGTTAGGTTTTAAGGAGCGTCTTAAAGGTGGGGAGAGAGGCGGAGAGGCTTAGGGAGGGAATTCCAGAGCTTAAGGATGAGGTAGCTGAACGCACGGCTGCCAATGATGGAGCAAATAAAATTGAGGATACTAAAAGAGGTCAGAATTGAAGGACATCATACCTCAGGGTGTCACATATATGTAGGACGAACATTAGTCATAGACGTCAATGGAAGTGAAAATATGGCGGATTCTTTAACGGCAGCCAAACCACAACACAAATTTTACACCTGGGCAGTTAGCTGCAAATCTACCATTATGATTTATCATCTTTATCATATTTAAGCAGCTGTGGCATTTCTTAATTAATTTTGTGCCATGCCTGTTACCTTTTAATCAATCCCTGCATTTTTGATGCTTTTCCTTGTTAATAGTTGCAAATTCAGCTGTCCTTTGGGGAAGCAAGGCTTATTGGTCAGTTCTTAGTGTTGACTCATTTTAAAAACTCCATTCTGTACTTTATGTGGAGCCAATCTACTGAACTTAACAAAGGCTAATTAGGAATGAAGTATTTCAATTAAGAAAAAAAGGGATTACCATTCAAAAGGCATTGCAAACCAGGAATTCAACTATTCAGTAGTACCGTCATGTTTATTTTCCCCAGATAAGACTTCCTTGCCTCGGGGTATTGTAATTCTGTTGGGCCTGTGTCAAACTAGTTCCTAGTGCTTGGGGGCTCACAACATGAACCTGACCACAGTTCAGCAAAAGTTCTCAATGCAGTAGAGGAAGAGGGAGGTTTAGGGTTACAGTTACACAGCTCTTTAAAATTTGAGCCGTTACAAACTTTCACCACATTGAAGGCAGGTATCCATTGCATAGCTCATCAAGAAATGCTGTTAATTGAGATAACTGTGGCTGGAATGCATTAACTAGAAGCTAAGTATGAAAACATGGGCTATTATCGCCAAAGCTCAGTGCCGAAACTAATTGGGTTGCAGGGAGGCAAGCAGCAGCTGCTGAAACTCTGCTTCAGGTTCAACAGGCTGTATGATGTGTGTCCACACTGTGGTCAGGAGGATAGTGGCAATGCACTTGAGTATGGTAGCATAGTGGTTATGGTACAGGAAACTCTTTTTTATCTGGCACCTGTTATGTTCATTAATAACTAGACATTCTTATTATGAACACAGCTAGCTTCTAGCTAGTTATTTATTCAGTACACGTTCTCTAGGTACAGTATCTGTAGAGGCTTCCATGTGTGCTCCTGTGTGCAGGCTGCCATCTTGACTGTTGCCTTCTGGGTAGCCTAGTGCCTCGTGGGTAATGCAGTCTTAATGTATGTATAGCTGGGTAGTGTAGTTTTATACATACAGCTATATACAGCTCTACTGCTCTACCTAGTGTCCACCACAGAATGACATGTTATTGATCACTGCATCCCCCTTTCTTTGGAGGTTTAACAAAATCAATATCACTCAACTTTCAAGAAAACAATAAAGATAATATCAGTAACACTTTTGTTAGTGCTCTATAAACATAAACATTTTCAAAACAGTCAACACATTTTCAAAGCTTGACATTGTACTCAAAGATTAAGTCTATCAGGCTCTTTTACTTCACGTGTGGATCTTCTCAACACTACCCAGCTATACATACATTAAGACTACAGTACCCATGAGGCACTAGGCTACCCAGAAGGCAACAGTCAAGGATGCAGTGATCAATAACATGTCATTTTGTGGTGGACACTAGGTGGAGCAGTAGAGCTGTATATAGCTGTATGTATAAAACTACACTACCCAGCTATACATACATTAAGACTACATTACCCCACTCCTGGTACCATGTTACGTTCATTAATAACTAGACATTCTTTGGTGTGTCTTCATGAGATTGTTCTGGCGGTGAATGACAAGATGCAGTTGCGGCATTGTCATCAATCTGCTCTTGTATAGATCGAGGTCTCCTTGCGATCTTTGCTTGGAGAGGGTTTCAGTGTTTCCTTCACTCTTCATGCCATAACTCTCAATGTAGTCAATGCACTCTCGAAAAACTGCTGGCAGCTGGATCCCATCATACAGCATAGTCCTCTCAGCAGCCTCGGCTAATGGAACACCAAAGATTGGCCTGAGGGAAGAAGTAGTATCCACTGGAACTGCTTCCTGCTCTGGTGCAGGCTTCTTCTTTTTCTTTTTCTCTTTCCACTGCTTAACAACATCTGCTGCGGTTATATCTTTGGACTTTTTCTCCTTGTGTTTTTCCTCTTTGTGCTTTTCTTCCTTTGGCTTCTCTTTGACCTTGAAGTCTTTTTCTTTCTTCTTGGAGAAACTAGGCTTTTTGAAGACATGGATACCCTTTGGCCTTTTCATCCTTGATGGGCTCTCTGCTTCATCACCTGAGTCATCTGGTCTGCTTATGGCACAGTTTATACGGTAGACTCTCTTGACCAGTTCTAAGTCTTCACAAGCTTTGTCACCTAATAGTGAATCAAGTCTTTCAGCCACAACAGAAAACATGAGATGATGCACTTTGTCTTTGACTGTCACTTTAAGTCTGCATACACCTAATCTATCTATTTTCTGTCCATTATAGTCCTTCAGTAGTACTGACTTTTTCTGTATTTTGGGCTTTTCTTTCATATTGTTAATGTCACTCATACTGATTAAGTTTGCTTTTGCCCCAGTGTCCAGTTTCAATGTAACTAATGCTCCATTTATCTGCAGTGGGATCATCCATTTGTCCTCTTTTACTGCATTAACTTTATGTTCAGCATTGTCCATTTCTGAGGGCTGCACATTTTCTGTATCTTTTTTGATATCGTCACATGACACCATTCCTACAAAAAATGTCTCACTTAAATCAATGTCCTCAATAACATTAACTCGTTGCCCTTTCTTAGTTTTTACTTTTGAAAAGCATTGTTTGGCAAAGTGATTCTTTCCATTACACTTTGTGCACATTTTTCCAAACGCTGGGCATTGTCTTAACTGGTGTTTGTAACCACAGCGTTTACAATTAAAAATGTCATCCTCCGATTGCTTTTCATTTCTGTTCTGCCCATGTTTCTTCCCCTTATAGGACACAGCACCGACAGCAGCATTATCACTCGTTAAAATCGCATCATTATTGATTTCACTGAAAGTCTTCGCGTGCTTTTGAGCTAGCTCGCTGGCTTGGCATATTTTCACCGCATTTTCCAAATTTAGTTCGGTTTCTCTCAACAGACGTTCCCTGACTTTTTTATCATGAATACCAAACACAATCTGGTCACGAATCATGGATGATTTCAGGTCAGAGAAATTACATGTCTGTGCTTTCAGTTTCAGATCAGTTATAAAGCTATCAAAAGTCTCATTTTGTTGCTGTGTCCGAGCACGGAAAATGTATCTTTCATACGTCTCATTCTTTTTGGGAGAGCAATGTGCATCAAATTTTTTTTAGCACATCTTCTAATTTTTCTCTGTTCTCCACTGGATTAAATACAAATGTATTAAATACCTCTATCACCTGTGGGCCTGCAACCGTAAGCAGCAACGCTATCTTCCTTGCATCTGGCTTCGTACCGAATCCGATGGCTGCAATGTAGAGTTCGAATTGTTGTTTAAAAGTCTGCCAGTTGTAGTCGATGTTTCCTGTGAGTTTCAAACGCTCTAGTGGCTTCAAATTCTCCATGTCACTTTTCACAATTTTCAGCAGATCTTCACCACCCTGGTACCATGTTATGTTCATTAATAACTAGACATTCTTATTATGAACACAGCTAGCTTCTAGCTAGTTATTTATTCAGTACACATTCTCTAGGTACAGTATCTGTAGATGCTTCCATGTGTGCTCCTGTGTGCAGGCTGCCATCTTGACCGTTGCCTTCTGGGTAGCCTAGTGCCTCATGGGTAATGTAGTCTTAATGTATGTATAGCTGGGTAGTGTAGTTTTATACTTACAGCTATATACAGCTCTACTGCTCCACCTAGTGTCCACCACAGAATGACATGTTATTGATCACTGCAGCACCGACGGGACCGGCGTGGTGCCGGTTGATCAAAAAGTCCAGATTACAGAGAGGTATACTTACCAAGGTACGAGAGCCTCGTACACGCCCACAGGTGCAGGAGCCCCAGTTACACGGCACTTGTGCAGGAGTCCCGGTTACACGGCCACAGATCCAGGAGTCCCTGTTGCACGGCCACAGGTGCAGGAACCCCGGTTACACGGCCACAGATCCAGGAACCCCGGTTACATTGCCACTAATATGAAGTAAGACTTACCTGAACCTACTCCTGAATTTTGCCAGTTAAGAGAGATTTAGGTGCCGGTTAAAAGAGAGTTTCCTGTACGAGACGAATAACTTAAAGGTTGTGAGTTCTAAATCTCACCAAATAGTGAAATTGAATTAAATAAATCTGGGAATTTGAGGGCTATAACCACAAAACTGTCCATGAAGGCCAATAGATTGCCACAAAAAACCCAGTTGGTTCACTAAGTCCTTCAGGGAAGGGAATTGATCTCCAACTGCTAATCAGTTACTACACATGGCTTCAGTCCCACAATATGTGGTTGATTCTTAATGCCTTCTAAGATGGTCTACCAAGCCATTTGTTTGTTGGGGGCAACTAGGGATGGTTGTTGCAGGCAACTAGGAATGGTTGTTAGGGCAACTAGGGATCAACCTGAAATGTTGTTCCAAGAACAAATTAAAAAAACTTACACATGATTGGTGCTGCTGCCTACCATGCTCCTGAGGTGCATCCAATACTGAGGGTTTAAACCTGTGTTTGGTAGTTGTAGAATCTTTCTTGAGAGGAGGGAAATGGGGTCTCTTTGGACCCAAAATGGCTCCAAGATGACATAGCTAGTGTTATAATGTCAGAACTATGTAAATCTTTTGTGGCAGAGGCAGCAATCCAGTACCTGAACCAGGCAGGTTCTAAGCACTGCTGATAATTGACCAGCCAGTCTTGTCCACTAATGGAACATAGAATATACGGCACAGACACAGGTCATTCTGCCCAGCCAGTCCATGCTGGCGTTTATGCTCCCTTTAAGCCTCCTCCCGTCTTTCCTGTGGTAGCGAGTTCCACATTCTCACCACTCTCTGGGTAAAGGTAACTAAAAGTTGGAATTCAGCTCCACATATCCACAAAGACCGCCTATTTCCACCTCCGTAACATTGTCCGTCTCTGCCCCTGCCGCAGTTCACCTGATGCTAAGGCGCTCATCCATGCTTTGTTACTTCTAGACTTGACTATTCCAATTCTCTCCTGGCTGGTCTTCCACCTTGCACTCTCCATAGGCTTGAGCTCATTTGAAACACGACTGCCCATATCCTAAGTTGCACCAAGTTCCGTTCACCCATCACACTGTGCTCACTGACCTACATTGGCCGGTCCAGCAACACCTCGATTTAAAAATTCTCATCCTTGTTTTCAAATCCCTCCACGGCCTCACCGCTCCCTATCTCTGTAACCTCCTCCAGCTCTACAACCATTTGTGATCTCTGCAATCCTCCAATTCTGGCCTCTTGAGCATCCCCAATTTTCATCGCTCCACCATTGGTGGCCGTGCCTTCAGCTGCTTAGGCCCTAAGGTCTGGAATTTCCTTCCTAAACCTCTCCACCTCTACCTCTCTCTCCTCCTTTAAGGAGCTCATTAAAACCTACCTCTTTGACTTACAAAGGGCCCCAGTGAGACCACACCTGGAGTATTGTGTACAGTTTTGGTCTTCTTACCTAAGGAAGGATATGCTTGCCATAGAGGGAGTGCAACGAAGGTTCACAGACTGGCTCCTGGGATGGGGGGATTGTCCTGTGAGGAGAGATTGCATAGACTAGGCCTATATTCACAGAAATCACAGAAACCACACAGTGCAGATAGAGGCCATTTCGGCCCATCGAGCCTGCACCGACACATATCCCACCCGATCCCCGTAACCCCTACACCAACACATATCCCACCCTATCCCCGTAACCCCACGTATTTAATCCCCCTAACACTAAGGGTCAATTTATCATAGCCAATCAACCTAACCCACACATCTTTGGACTGTGGGAGGAAACCGGAGCACCCGGAGTAAACCCACGCAAACACGGGGAGAATGTGCAAACTCCACACAGACAGTCGCCCGAGGCTGGATTCGAACCCGGGTCCCTGGCGCTGTGAGGCAACAGTGCTAACCACTATGCCACCGTGCTGCCCCAGAGCTTAGAAGAATGAGAGGTGACATAGTGGTTAGCACTGTTGCCTCACAGCGCCAGGGGACCCAGGTTCAAATCCGGCCTCGGGTGACTGTCTGTGTGGAGTTTGCACATTCTCCCCGTGTTTGCGTGGGTTTCCTCCGGGTGCTCCGGTTTCCTCCCACAGTCCAAAGATGTGCGGGTTAGGTTGATTGGCCATGATAAAAAATTGACCCTGAGTGTTAGGGGGGATTAAATACGTGGGGTTACGGGGATAGGGCTTGGGTGGGATGGTTGTCGGTGTAGGGACCGGGTGCTAGGGTTTGGATGATCAGCCATGATCTCGTTGAATGGCGGAGCAGGCTCGAAGGGCCGAATGGCCTACTCCTGCTCCTATCTTCTATGTTTCTATGTTTCTATGAAACATACAAAATTCTTACAGGGCTTGACAGGGTAGATGCAGGGAGGATGTTTCACCTGGCTGGAGAGTCTTGAACCAGGGGTTACAGTCTCAGAATAAGGGCTTGGCCATTTAGGACTGAGATGAGGAGAAATTTCTTCACTCAGAGGGTGGTGAATCTTTGAAATTCTCTACCCCAGAGGGCTGTGGAGGCTCAGTCGTTGAGTATATTCAAGACAGAGATCGATAGATTTTTGAATATTAAGGGAATCAAGGGATATGGGGATAGTGCAGGAAAGTGGAGATGAGGTAGAAGATCAGCCATGATCTTACTGAATGGCGGAGCAGGCTCGAGGGGCCAAATGGCCTACTCCTGCTCCTATTTCTTATGTTCTTAAGCTTTTGGTCACCCTCCCTAATATCTCCTCATGTGGCTCGGTGTCAAATTGTGTTGGATAACGCTCCTGTGAAGTGCCTTGAGACAATTTACAATGTTAAAGGTGCAATATAAATGCAGGTTGTTGTTGTTGTACAAGCTGCAAGAAGCTTACCAATATTCTGTACTGGTAAATTGCAAGTTTTTTTAGCCGCTAAAATTTTAGCAGTATCCCTAATCACATTACAGATTAGCACAGTATACACTAATCAGATCCTACCCCTTGGCTCTGGAGATACCAAATCTCTCTGAATTTAGGTAAGTGAAGAGTGTACGCACTATATGCAGGAAATTTCTCAGTAGATTGCTTCAGAGACTCCTAAACATGGTGATGAGTTTCTGCATGTTCGACACCCAGCTGACCAAAAAAAGGAGACTGGATTCCATGTGGAAAAAGCCACATAAAGGACAATTGGATTTTAGATTTTATATAAAGCATGAAATACAGAAGCAAGAAGGTGATTATGAGCCTGTGAAAGATATTGCTCAGGTATGTTTGGAGGGTTGTGTGCAATTTTGGGGAACTTATTACAGAAAGGATATGAAAGCCATGGGAAAGGTGCAACATAGATTTACTAGGAACAGACAGATATAGATGGATACAGTTATGATCAGTAACGTATAAGGTAGAGCAGAGAGGCTTGCGGGAAGATCTAATAGAAAGTAGTTATAAATGAAGAGGATAGTAACACACTTCGAGAAGACATAGACAGACTGGTGAGACGGGCAGATGAAATTTAACGCAGAGAAGTGTGAAGTGATGCATTTTGGTAGGTAGAATGAGGAAAGACCATACACACTAAAGAGTACAATTTTAAAGGGGGCGCAAGAACAGAGAGACCTGGGGGTGCTTATGCACAAATCTTTGAAGGTGGCAGAACATGTTGAGAAGGCTGTTGAAAAAGCATATAGAATCCTTGGCTTTATTAATACAGGAATAGGGTGCAAAAGCAAGGACATTGTACTAAACCTTTATAAAACACTGGATAGGCCTCAGCTGAAGTATTGTGTTCAGTTCTGGGCACCACACTTTAGGAAGGATGTCAAGCCCTTAGAGAGGGTGCAGTAGAGATTTACTAGAATGGTACCAGGGATAAAAGACTTCAGTTATGTGGTGAGACTGGAGAAGCTGGGGTTGTTCTCCTTAGAGCAGAGAAGGTTAAGAGGAGATTTGATAGAGGTGTTCTGAATCATGAAGGGTTTTGATAATGTAAATAAGGAGAAACTGATTCCAGTGGCTGAAGGGTTGGTAACCAGGGGACACAGGTTTAAGGTGATTGTCAAAAGAACCAAAGGCGCCATGAGGAAACATTGTTTTACACAGCGAGTTGTTGTGATCTAGGATACACTGCCTGAAAGGGCGGTGGAAGCACATTCAATAGTAGCATTCAATAGAGAATTGGATAAATACTTGAAGTGGGAAAAAATTACAGGGCTATGGGGAAAGAGCAGGGGAGTGGGATTAATTGGACAGTTGCACCAAAGAGCCGGCACAGGCAAGATGGGCTGAATGGCCTCCTTCTGTGCTGTATCATTCTATGATTCTAGAAGTGTTCAAACTTAAGAAAGGCGTTGTCAGAGTGAAGAGTATAACATTTTTCCATTGGTCAATGAATTTTTTAAAATGTGGCATAAACTCAAGTATAAAGAAGATTAGACAGTTTATTTTATACAAAATGGTCATTGGGAAAGGAAATGCTTCGTCACAAGTGGCTATTGAAGTCGTAATCAGAACATTTAAGAGGAAATTAAATTAACACTTGGTGAAGGAAAAGGATGCCAAAGGTTACAGGGAAAATGCAGGGGTATGGGGTTATAGTACAGCCCACACTGGCACAAAGATCTCGGGGCTGAGTGGCCTCCTTCTGTACTGAAATTTCTATGATTCTGTCATAAATTAGAGGTCTCACTCAGAGACACCATAAAAATGGCTGGTGTTGGAAATGGAATAGTTTACACTGGCGCAGAAGGAGGTGACCTTCTGAGGTTGAGGCTGAGGTAGATCGCAAGAGCAGAGGGAACCTTACCTTGCATCCGGTCTATGTTATAATTAATCTGGGAGCACCTGATGTTGTCACGAGCAATGAAAAGCGAAAAAGTGTTCTGCTTCTCAGCACTGCAATACTTCAGTTTCTTCAGCACAAAAATTATACCATTTACAATAACAGAGGAGATTGTTTAAATAGAATGATATACAACTTTGAGTGGAAAAAAATAGCCTAGAAATTGCTGTTGGTAGTACTAGTGGATGTTAATCCATTAAAATAGCAAACAGTCATGTTATATGAACTAATTCAGCATTTGTGATAGTGCGAACAATAATATCTAAAATTGTATATGAATTATTGATTTCAATGAAGGATATCATAAATGTTACCCTAATACTGAATGCATCAATGGGGAAAGAGTTCATAGAATCATAGAAAGTTACAGCGCGGAAGGAGACCATTTTAGCCCATTGTGTCCGCGCCGGCCAACAAAGAGCTATCCAGCCTAATCCCACTTCCCAGCTCTTGGTCCGTAGCCCTGCAGGTTAGAGCATCCCAAGTGCACATCCAAGTACTTTTTAAATGTGGTTAGGGTTCCTGCCTCTACCACCCTTTCAGGCAGTGAGTTCCAGACCCCCACAACCCTCTGGGGGAAGAAACTTCCCCTCAAATCCCCTCTAAACGTTACACCAATTACTTTAAATCTGTGCCCCCTGGTTTTTGACCCCTCTGCTAAGGGAAATAAGTCCTTTCTATCCGCTTTATCTATGCCCCTCATAATTTTATACACCTCAATATGGTCTCCCCTCAGCCTCCTCTGTTCCAAGGAAAACAGACCCAGCCTATCCAATCTTTCCTCATAGCTAAGATTCTCTACTCCCGGCAACATCCTTGTAAATCTCCTCTGTACCCTCTCTAGTGTAATCACATCTTTCCTGTAATGTGGTGACCAGAACTGCACGCAGTACTCTAGCTGAGACCTAACTAGTGTTTTATACAGTTGAAGCATAACCCCCCTGCTCTTATATTCTATGCCACGGCTAATAAAGGCAAGCATTCCGTATGCCTTCTTAACCACCTTATCTATCTGGCCTGCTACCTTCAGGGATCTGTGGACATGCACTCCAAGGTCCCTTTGTTCCTTTACACTACTCAGTGTCCTACCATTTAATGTGTATTCCCTTTCCTTGTTAGCCCTCCCCAAATGTATTACCTCACACTTCTCCGGATTGAATTCCATTTGCCACTGTTCTGCCCACCTGACCAATTTATTAATATCTTCCTGCAGTCTACAGCTTCCTTCTTCAGTATCAACCACACAGCCGATTTTAGTATCATCTCCAAACTACTTAATCATACCCCCTATATTCAAGTCTAGATCATTGATATATACCACAAAAAGCAAGAGACCTAGTACTGAGCCTTGCGGAACCCCACTGGAAACAGCCTTCCAGTCACACCCATCAACCATTACCCTCTGCTTCCTGTCTCCGAGCCAGTTTTGAATCCAACTTGACACTTTGCCTTGGACCCCATGGGCTTTTAACATTGTGACCAGACTGCCATGTGGAACCTTATCAAAAGCCTTGCTAAAGTCCATATACGCTACATCTAACGCACTAGCCTCATCTACCCTCCTTGTTACCTCCTCAAAAAAATCAATCAAATTTGTCAGATATGACCTTCCCTTAATAAATCTGTACTGACTATCCTTGTTTAATCTGTGTCTTTCTAAATGAAGATTTATCCTGTCCTTCAGAATTCTTTCCAATAATTTTCCCACCACCGAGGTTAGGCTGACCGACCTGTAATTACTTGGCCTATCTTTTTCTCCCTTTTTAAACAAGGGTAACACATTAGCAATCCTCCAGTCCTCCGCCATCCCAGCTGAAGCCAGAGAGGATTGGGAAATGATGGTCAGGGCCTCTGCTATTTCCTCTTTTGCTTTGCTTAACAGCCTGGGATACATTTCATCTGGACCTGGGGATTTATCCACTTTTAAAGCTGCTAAACCCCTAGTACTTCCTCTCTCACTATGTTTATTTCATCTAATATTTCACACTGATAACAATGTCTGCTTCGCCCCTCTCCTTTGTGAAAACAGATGCAACGTATTCATTAAGAACCCTACCGATGTCTCCCGCCTCCACACACATTTTACCCTCATGATCTCTAATAGGCCCTACCCTTTCTTTAGTTATCCTCTTACTCTTAATATATTTATAAAACATCTTTGAGTTTTCCTTGATTTTACTTGCCAAGAATTTTTCATGCTCTCTCATTGCTTTCCTAATATCCTTTTTAATTTGCACCCATGCACTTTCTGTACTCCTTTAAAGATTCTGCAGTATTTAGCCCTCGGTACCTGTCATACTCCTCCCTTTTTTTCTTTATCCTACCCTGTATGTCCCGAGACATTCAGGGGGCTCTACGTTTGTTAGTCCCACCTTTATTCTTTAAAAAATATTTGCTTGCTCATTCCATTCACACTAATGGGATGAACAGCACCTAACTTTATAAACATTGAAGGTTCTCATGAAGCAAATTAGTTTAAATCTCAAAACTGTTTACATTTTGCACTCATACAATATAAAGTCTCAATTGCTTGATATAAATAGTGAAAAGTACATTACTGTAACCTTCAATCTACATAACAGAAACTACATCCAGTGACACTTAAACAACACCCACTTCTATTAAATCCTACGCTGATTCAACGTGTAAATATTGGAGCCATGTGATTATCCTAATTTAATAGGATGGGAATTTAGTGAAGGTGTCATTTGAGATTGCAGTGTGGAGTCTTAAAATAGAGGGAGACTGACTGAAAAAAGATGAATTCATCAGCAGAAAATGAAATGTAGGATTTGCAATGACTATATTACTTATAATAGCGATGCTGCTGTACACAAGCATCTCTTTTACACAAGGCACTGAAATAAACATAATCAGCCATAAACACTTGGTTATTATGTCAAACATGGCAACCTGAACGGCAATAGATTGGGAAAAGGGGAAGTGCAACCAGGCCTGGGTGTCCTTGTGCACCAGTCGCTGAAGGTAAGCATGCAGGTGCAGCAGGCGGTTAAGACGGCAAATGGTATGTTGGCCTTCATAGTGAGAGGATTCGAATACAGGAGCAAGGATGTCTTGCTGCAGCTGTACAGGGCCTTGGTGAGACCACACCTTGAGTATTGTGTGCAGTTTTGGTCGCCTTATCTGAGGAAGGATGTTCTTGCCATGGAGGGAGTGCAGCAAAGATTCACCAGACTGATACCTGGGATGGCAGGAATGACGTATGAAGAGAGATTGGGTCGATTAGGATTATATTCACTAGAGTTTAGAAGAATTGTAGGATTCGCAAAATTGGATTAAATATTAATAAGGGTTAAATGGCAGAAGAGGCCGTGATTCTAAAGACTGTTTTAAAAGAAGCCCAGAAAAAGGGGCATACAAAATGGCCACCATACCATGTGATCAGCTTATTGGGACACTTTAAAAGGGTTCCTGCGCAACCTCAGACAGATTTGTGGATTCAATCCACAGTAAGTTCTGGAAGCTGTCCCTGAGAGAACGAAACCAGACCCACAGGTATGCATATGGATTAGATGCAGATCTAGTCAAGATCGGCCTGGAGACAGAGGCCATCAAAATGCTGCCCCAGACAAAAGGGGACAATTTCATATTCATGAGAACAGCACCCAGGACTAGATAACAAGATCAGCAGCACATTCAAAACAATGGAGGTTATTCCAAACCAGAGATGGGCCTGTTACCAGCTGTTTAAGACATTTTAACTATAATAACTACCCCACTGTGCTCTCAGCCCGCCAAAAATAAAACAAAGGCTAATCTGATTTTGGGCGGGAAGTGAAGCCTCTGGAAGAAAGGTATATCTGGAGAGACTTTTGGGCAGTTGGGGCAAGCTTGGAGAGGTTCACACAGCAGCAAGCTTGGACAGTCGGGACAGGCAGGCCAGAGCGAGTTGGAAGGCAGACAGTCGCAAGCCTGCAGCTTGGACACAGACACACCGGGTTGGAGAGCTGGAAACACGCAGCTTGAATCCGGACACCCAGAAGAAGGAACAGTCAATCGCAGGTGTTCCGCCCCGGGGAAGCACATCGGGAGATCATCGACCATCCCCGGACCGTTGCCGGAACGAGAGACCATAGACCCAGCTTGGGAGAAGAAACAAAAAAATAAAACCCCAAGCAAAGAAACCTTCCAGCCACCGCGGCTCGGTAGAAGAGAGGAAAGGAGCCTGAAGAAGCGATGGGAGCCAGCCCAAGGCTCCTCTAACCAGGGTCAAGCTGACGATCCTCGACCCCGCCGACATCCAGGCCCATCGGTGTCCAGCCGCCCCCGACCCCCACCTCAGGAGAGATGTGTGGCGCAGTTCGCAGGGGCTCCACGATCCACGTGGAGACGAGACACCTGATAGGACCAAACACAGACTCGATTTCAAAACCGTGCACTTGCTAGTGGGATTGGTGAGCATGTTTCTGGCCCTTCACAATCAGATCTAGATAGGTTTAATAAGGGGGTGGATTTAAGGGCACAATTAACATGAGTTGTTGTCCCTCGATGTTCCGTGTGTTTCCTTATTTTATGATGATCTTTGTCGAGTATAAGATGCCTGTATTTGTTTTAGTTAGTACTGTGTCATTATGATTTGTTTGTGTGTTTTTCCCTCCCATGTATTCCCTTATCTGCTTGCATTTGATTTGATAACTTTCCTTATGCAATAAAGTTTCATTTTGTTTCATCAAACTTGGTCTACAAGAGTTTTCTCTACATTGTAGTTCCTGCGCCTAAGACCAGAGTACAGAATCTAAGGGGCGAGTGGGTTGAACCACTCAAAGTTTACTGTGCAAGAGAGAGAGGCCTCCAGAGAGAGAAACCTCAGGGAAACCTCTCGAGGACGAAAACCCCTTACAGAAAATGGTGACCGCGGCAGGACTCTGGCAGCAGGATTGCAATGTAATAGATCCAAGTTTGAATGGTCGAAATGCAATGGATGAGAGGATAACGGATTATGTCTTTGGCAAGGTAAATCTCACTAAACAGTGGATTTCCGATCTCTTGCTGGATGGGCGTCCGGTGGACGCAGCCATCAGGTGGACAGAGAGCAAAGAGCATAAGAAGTCAGTGGAAAAGGCAGTGTGGCTGATGTGTTACAAGAAGCAGGTCCAGATCTTGGACCGGGTCGTTGCAGCACAGGCAGCCAAGATCACAACCCAAGCAGCAGAGATAGAGGAAAAGGCCATGGGTGGGGAAAAACTCATCACAGCGCTTCACGTGCTGAATCAGGAATGCCAAGTGGTAGCTAGTCAGCATCAGGCTAGGATAGAGTACCTGGAGTGCCAGGTTACTGAAGCAAAGATTAATGAAATGAGGATACGGGAGAAAAGCGCCCGCCTCGCACAACAGCTAAGAGCGCAGGAGGAGAGAGCAGTGGAGGCTAAGGCAGCTTACAAGCTAGCCCTCGAGCACGGGTTTGAGAGCACAGACCACGGCCCCTGCCAAAAGACCATAGAGGACCTAAGAACAGCCCTGGTTAAGGCAAAAGGCATGGTGTGTCTCGTCAGCCCGAAAGCCAGTCACATGGACTTTTTAAAGGAATCAGAACAGCTGATTCCAGCTGAGGTAATTGTGGTACCAGCCACCGAGCCCTCAGCACTGCTGAGCTATAGTGAGACTTGGTCGGAAAAGGAGGGGGTAGCGAAAGAGGAGGTAGCCGAGGTGGAGTGTGTGGAAGAACCACTGGTCGCAAAGACGGGACCGGCACCAATGTGTCCCGCTCGGCACCAGAGGTTCGGTCCCAACGCTGCCGATGGCAGTGTCGGACTCCACCAGAACCAGCTCGCGTTGCCCTACGCTAGCCCGCAATTAAGGTCCATGGTGAGCCACCTCACACGACTCACAGTAAAGGGAGATCCCTCGATTCACTTCAGGGAGATAGAGGAAACAGCAGCCATTAACGACTGCGATGAACAGGAACAGGTCAAACTGTTGCTTTTCTCCCTGGATCCCACGATCCTTCAGTGCCTCTCAGAGGATGGCAAGAGGGGACGGAAAGGGTATACGGATCTCAGGGAGGAAGTTTTAGAGGTAATGGGAGTGGACGACGGTAGTCCGTTCGACCATGTAGAAGGGACTGTGCAGCTATCTGGAGGACCCCCACGGGTTTTCACAGAAAGGCTGTGGCCAGTATATCGACGCAGCTGTCCGGGTATGCCTGAACGGGCTGCAATGAGCAATGAACAGCGGGTTCATTGGCTCCGTTGCTTGGTCACCAACAACTTGCCAGAGATACGGGCCCTAGCCAGGCCATGGTTTGATCCCCAAGGTCACGGTGTCATGGAAGAGACGGTACTCCGTCGGTTAAATGTAGCATATAAGAATTGTAGAGGTCAGGAAACACCACCCCAGAAGGGAAAGGTGCATGAGGCAAAACCCGCAGCCCCAAGCAAGCAGGAGTGGCGTCAGGAGGGGAATCGCCCTGTCCAGGCCAAGCTCAATTGCTACGGGTGTGGGAAGGATGGATATTGGCGCAAGGACTGTAGAAATCCGTGGAAGGATAATAAAGGGAGATTTCCCGCAGCCCAAGCCCAAGCCCAGACCGCCGCCCCAGCACCAGCCCAAACCCAAGACGTAGCTCCTGCCCCAGCGCAAGGAGCTGGTGCAGTTATGAATCCCGCTGCGATTCAGTTGATCATAGAGACAATGCGGTCTCTGATGATTTCGCAGGGGAAGATAGCCGTCACCACTGGTCTTGTCGTTCCCGAAACCCCGACTCCTGTGCCCAATTGACTAGAGCCAGCGCAGCCTGTCGACCTGTGTCCTCTAGGAAGACATGCACAGGAAGAGACCTCCTGTAAAATGGAGGAATACCTGCGGTGCCAGGATGCGGAGGCTAAGTTAGTTGAGCAGGTTTTAAGGGAGGAGAACGCTAGGTTAACAGCGAGGGCTGGCAGTTTAGAGGGTCAGCTAAGGGCTTGTAAATGGTTTCACATCAATCAGTGCAAACTGTTTAAACCGGGTGCAAGAGCATCAGCAACCGAAGCCAGGTCTGAGGGTAAAGATCCTCAGCCTGAGGCGCGCGATGAGTCACAGACCACACAAGCTGGCGTTGTAGCCTGCTTGGAAGGAGAAGCTGTCCCGCCCACCTGGGGGGAGGTTTCTCCGATGGTCTGGGACTCGGACGAGGAGGGGCCCGAACAACAAGGTCCCGCCCTCGACACGATTCTGGAAGAGGTGGTGTCGGAGGACGGAGATCCTGCCCTCGACTTGAGCGTGGGGGAGGTAGAAATTGGGGGCAGAGATTCTCCACCTGTAGGGACAGGTGAGGAGGAGCCGTCTGCCACAGGCCCAATTTCCGAAGGGGCGGAGGCTGAGGGGAGGGAGCCGAAGCCCACAGTCGTGGAAGAGCCACGGGCTGTGAGAGCTGAAGTCCCACCTGAAGGTCCACTCGCCAAGGGAGCCTGCCCAAATCCCAAAGGGGCGGAGCTTGAGGGAAGGGAGCCGAAGCCTACAGTCGTGGAAGAGCCACGGGCTGTGAGAGCTAAGGTCCCACCCGAAGGTCCACTCGCTAAGGGAGCCACGCCCAAAGTACCTTTTCGCAGGTCGACTCGAACGCCTCAGCCTGTAAAACCTTGGCCCGAGTCCCCCGTTCTCAGTAAACGCCGACTTCAGAAATCCTTGACAAAACACAGTCCCCGATTAACAGCAAAAGGCTGCGGGGAACCAGAACCACAGGTCACTGCAGCCCCGCCACAGGGAGCGGCGAGCTGCAGTCCAGAGCCACAGGTCACTACAGCCCCGCCACAGGGAGTGGCAAGCTGCAGTCTGATCAGGGATTAGGCAAGCCGCCCGGGGACGGGCGGCGCTGTACATAAGTTTAGTTTAAGTTTAAGTTTAAGATGTGTAAATATTAAAATGATTAGAGTTTAAGTAGTTTTAAATCTGTCCAGTACGTGTGTTGTTTTGGATCGAGGTCGAAAGACCCGATCATGCCGTCACCTAAGCTAGAATCTCTCGGGAGCCTGGCTATATTGTTTGGTTTGTTGCAGAAGCCAGTAAAGATGAGAGGGATCCTCGTCGCGTTCGTAAATGTCGGATGGAGCTGGGCCTATCGGGGCCGCACCAAGGACTCCACTGTTTATGGGTGCTCTGGGAATAGAGGCCCGATCGCGACTGACGGAACCGGCTCACGGGACGCTGAAGAGACTGCTACCTACTTCCATGAAGGGAGATGGCCAGGCTGGCTGGGGTCGAACTCTTCTGAATACTCCAGCCAGACGGGGTTTGCATACAGGGAAACGTCTCTGATGTGCCCCAGGGTGCGGATCATTGCACGCAGGATCAACGTCACCATGGGCAAGAAGATTTGCCTTGTTTGCCACGGACATGTACCTTTGGACCGCTGGTGGTGGCTGTGCAAGTTGAGCAGCACCATGAAGAACTCCACTGTGGAGTGGGAGAGATTGGGTAATAACACCCATTGGACAATAACGGGAACACACGGGAGGTTGAGTATCTGTTGGGACAAATGGTGGGAACCAGATGAGGGGATCTACATCTGTATGTGGGGTTCAGAACGCGCTTGCCCCACAGGCGTCTCCATCTTTTTCCAAAGACAGTGGCAGGATGCTGGACAAGGAATGAGGTGGGACGTCAGCTCACGGGCGTGCGGAGTCCCATACTCACAGATCCCAGTAGACGCCACGGAGCTCATCACCCGACCCCGCAAGCCCCTGCCCACAGTTCCAGTAGCTAGAGCCCTCAAGAAAGGGTGCCCCACCACGACAAAGGGACCCAGGAACAGATTGGTATTGGTACCCACAAATCAGGTACTGTACCAAGGCGTCCACTACACGGTGGCTTCGGTGATTTTAAATCTCACCGAGGTAAGATTGCCAGCGTGGTGCCCCAAGGAAACGGAGCAATTAGACCAGGTCCTGTTAACAAACATGTTTCAACAGTTTTACGAATTCGACTTTGCCGATGTCGACAGAGCCGAATTGTACACCACACCACATGAGGTCTTGGACAGAATAGGGAGGCAAAGAAGTGGTGCAGTAAATGATATTTTCACAGCTTTTAATACAGGAACTTCCGTCATCAACACACTGGATGACGTGGAGCTGCAAACCCAGATTAATGGTTTAAAAACACAGTTAAGAAAGATACTGACTGATGAGAATAAGGTAGTGGGTTCTGAGTTACATGAGGACCAGGCCATGACACTACACTTAAAAGAGATTATAGCTGAGCTGGAGAAACACGCCAGAACGGTAAATGCTCTCATCAAGGAGGATCGGAATGCATCTGATCAGGCTGTGCAGAATGAAGCTTGTGTGCTATATGGGGCGTGGTTACTGGGCGAGGGCCGCAGTAATCTGGAGGATTTAAAGCAAGGCTTAGTCCCCTCCTGGACTAGCAACAAGCACCTCACAGCCCTCCACCCTTTTGAGAATACATTGAGTCCGTGCCAGCTCAGACTAGCTTCAGAGGCCTACCCAGTCCCAGTGGACTGTGGACGGTCTAATCACACCATTATGGGGATAGTGGTAAGAATGCCGGTGATGGGAAAGACAGCCAAACCCGCCCCGGTATACAGGGTGGAGAACATTGGAGTCATTCAGGGGGGTGCGCACATTCGCTACACGGGGGTCCCACCCTACGTCATTCGATGGGAGCATGAAATGACGGGTACCGACCTCTTGGGGTGCCGGAGCCGGGGAGCACACATCATCCTGTGTCCCCAGCACTTGAATTCCCATTCAAAACCACAGTGCGGGTTCAGAACTGCTGGCGCGAAGCCTATAAATTGCACCATGGAGGCAATGGCACAAGGCCATGTGCCCCCGCAGGTGGCATATATAGGAGGTGGGACATACTGTGTCACCACTGCAGCGCCCCACTACCAGCATGGACAGCACGGTTGGTGTCCGGTTAGTGACAGCAGCTTCTGTTTCAAGCCCAGGGCAGAAGTTCAAGTGGCCCAAGAGCGAATTGTCCCCATTCCTGAACCTTCCACTGTTCACATCACTGTGAAAGAGAATTTCACCAATTTGCAGCGTTTCGTTGCACATTTTGGATATATCATTCCCCCTCTCCCTGAACACCTCACCAAGATATTAAAAGCCATTGTTGTTTCACAGAAACACTTCTACACACTGGAGCAGAAGACTCTAGAGATAGGGGCAGACATATTGGACATAGTGGCCCCACCGTGGTGGGACCTGTTCACTAATATAGAAGTCCCTTCCTGGATTAGGATAGCCTCCCACATTCTTGTAGTGTGCCAGGTTGTCATTGTAGTTTATTTGTTGTTTGTACACTATAAGAAGGTCAAACACTCGCAAAAGTATGAGAATAGAGGGGAATGGAGGGAACATTATGTGTGGGTAGAAGAAGAGACACCTGTTTAGATTTTGCTGCTTGTATAAAGTTAAAGTTTTCCCTCCCTCCTCTGTATTATTTTTGATATGTATTCACGTGTATCTTGAATTTTTTGTGTGTGTACTTTATTTTATTATTGAAGTTTTATTAGATGTGATGTTATTATTAGAAAGTAATGTGTATGCACTAGGTGATGTAGGGGTAAATGGACCCCCTCCACGCCTGGAAGTAAGTCGTTAGATTTTAACTCCAAGGTATTGCCGTTTATAGATGCTTAATGTACACTAGATTTTTCTGAAATGGGAAATGCATGTGTCGTGGGGTCATAGATAGGTAAATACTGGGGATGGTTAGATTGTGGTAAGTCAGAAAATTTTGCTCACCCAGAATTATGATACTTCAAGCAAGTTACAGTATCATCAGGGGGGAGTGTAGGAGTCGCAAAATTGGATTTAATATTAATAAGGGTTAAATGGCAGAAGAGGCCGTGATTCTAAAGACTGTTTTAAAAGAAGCCCAGAAAAAGGGGCATACAAAATGGCCACCATACCATGTGATCAGCTTATTGGGACACTTTAAAATGGTACCTGCGCAACCTCAGACAGATTTGTGGATTCAATCCACAGTAAGTTCTGGAAGCCGTCCCTGAGAGAACGAAACCAGACCCACAGGTATGCATATGGATTAGATGCAGATCTAGTCAAGATCGGCCTGGAGACAGAGGCCATCAAAATGCTGCCCCAGACAAAAGGGGACAATTTCATATTCATGAGAACAGCACCTAGGACTAGATAACAAGATCAGCAGGACATTCAAAACAATGGAGGTTATTCCAAACCAGAGATGGATCTGTTACCAGCCGTTTAAGACATTTTAAATATAATAACTACCCCACTGTGCTCTCAGCCCGCCAAAAATAAAACAAGGACTAACCTGATTTTGGGCGGGAAGTGAAGCCTCTGGAAGAAAGGTATATCTGGAGAGACTTTTGGGCAGTTAGGGCAAGCTTGGAGAGGTTCACACAGCAGCAAGCTTGGACAGTCGGGACAGGCAGGCCAGAGCGAGTTGGAAGGCAGACAGTCGCAAGCCTGCAGCTTGGACACAGACACACCGGGTTGGAGAGCTGGAAACACGCAGCTTGAATCCGGACACCCAGAAGAAGGAGCAGTTAATCGCAGGCGTTCCGCCCCGGGGAAGCACATCAGGAGATCATCGACCATCCCCGGACTGTTGCCGGAACGAGAGGCCATAGACCCAGCTTGGGAGAAGAAACAAAAAAATAAAACCCCAAGCGAAGAAACCTTCCAGCCACCACGGCTCGGTAGAAGAGAGGAAAGGAACCTGAAGAAGTGATGGGAGCCAGCCCAAGGCTCCTCTAACCAGGGTTGAGCCGACGATCCTCGACCCCGCTTGTGGTGTATGTAACCTGCTCCACCTTAAGAGAACTTAAGCCTGTTCCACCTTAAGAAATGTACTACTTTCTCTGGCTGCTGTATACGTAATACCAGTGGTGACCACACCGGTATATAAGCACTGTGTAGTAATATTGTATTCAGATTAGTCCCGACCTCCAACCAGTAAAGACCTGTTGAATTTACTCTTGTAGTCTGTGTAGTAATTATCACTATAACACACAGACTTAACAGTGGCGATTCTTACCCTGCGGCAGTTATTTACACGGCGGCTTCGTCCACAGACAGGACGTCGAAGAGAGGTTTCCACCCTCATCACCCTACTGGAAGACACGTCGAGCGGCAGGCATCGAGAAACCGGAGTGCAGAAGACATCCTGACCTCGAAGCCTCCATCAGCGACTGTCAGCTTTCTTCTTTCTACCTCGGTGGTGGGTAAGCCGGGCAGCGACGCGACAGAAAGTCAACCGCGTTGGCTGTACAGACGGGGCTGGGAAGACGGAGGAATAAGGGCGGTGAGATCGATCGCGACCGGAGATAAGGGCCGGGCCGCTTTCGAGCGAGAGGCGCAGCGCGGGGACATCGATCGCGACCAGAGATAAGGGCCGCATTCGGGCTAAAAGGCGCAGCGTCTGGGGAAACTGAAGGCGCGAGAGCCGCGGTGAAGAGGAGACAGCGTCGGGGGACGGTTGAAGACCGCCAAGCGCGGGAAAACCGCCATTTTGTGGGCGGAGGACGACGACAAGAGCGGGAAGCTGCCATCTTGGATAACATAAAAATACAATAAATTGCAACGATGCCTAAACATGGGAACATTAATACCTTTGATAGTGACATCAAAGATTGGGCCATGTATGTAGAACGCATACAAAATTATTGTAAGGCAAATAAAATTCCTGATGCAGATAAAGCACTAACATTATTAAATTTAATGGGTGCGAAGACATACGGGCAATTGAAACACCTGTTATCACCAGATGAACCGGCAGATAAGATGTTCGATGAGATTGTTACTGTCCTGAAAAATCATCTAAACCCCACGCCGCTGATGCTAGCGGAACGATTTAAATTTTCCGACAGACGGCAGCTGCAGAATGAAAGCAATGCTGAATATTTGATGGAATTACGTAAGCTAGCAAAATATTGTCAGTTTGGAACGGGACTGACAGAGGCACTACGAGATAAATTTGTGTGTGGTTTATTTAAACAGGATACACAAAAGCGACTGCTCGAGGAGAATGAGCTGACGCTTGAGAAGGCGGTCACTATGGCAGCAGCACACGAAGCCGCAGCGAGAGGCACGGCAGTAATGCAGCTACGGTCACCGGAACTCGGTACAAACAAATTGGGTTTGAGTTCTGTCAAATGTTATCGTTGTGGAAAGACAACGCATGATCAGAATCAGTGTTGGTTTAAAAACCAAGAATGCAGAACGTGTGGCAGGCTTGGCCACATAGCTAAAGTATGCCGGTCAGGAAAGAAGACCAGCAACAAAAAGTCACCGCAAGGAAAATACGCAAAGGTACACAAGGTGACAAAGAACAGTTTGACCGAACAGAAGTCAGATTCAGACGCTAGCAGTAATGAACTGGATAGCTTAAGAGTACACAACGTTGGTAAGGATGCAGATCTCCAGACAATTTGGGTCACCCTTCAGATAGCAGGAGTCCAAGTAAAAATGGAATTGAACACTGGATCGGCATTGACGGTCATGAATAAGAAAGATTACAGAAGGTTATTCCAACATATTCCCCTACAGGATACGGAGATTATATTGAAAACATACACGGGGCAAAGAGTGTACCCCATCGGAAAAATAGAGGTAGAAGTGGTCCACAAGGGCGAAGAAAGCCAAGTAATGGACTTATATGTGCTACCTGAAGGAGGTCCACCACTACTAGGACGGGAGTGGATTAGGAAAATGAATATGGACTGGCACTCCTTGAAGGCACTAACGGTAGATTCCGGGGAAACAGATGTCAAACCTAAACGATTGTCCAGAATATTGGATGATGCTAAAGAGGTGTTCCAGCAGGGACTGGGAACACTGAGAGGAATTACGGCAAACATCAAGATTGATGAACATGCACAACCAAAATTTTTTAAAGCCAGACCGGTACCCTATGCAATACGACCTACTGTTGAAGCGGAACTGGAAGCACTAGAACGTTCAGGTGTACTGTCTAAGGTAGATTGGAGTGAGTGGGCTACGCCCATTGTTCCCGTTATGAAACGTCCTGCGAGCAACAAGCCAGGAGATCCAGGGAAGGTTCGCATCTGTGGAGATTTCAAAATCACCGTTAATCCGGTGCTTCACACGGTGCAGTATCCGCTTCCACGGATTGAGGATATTTTCGCTTCATTGTCTGGCGGGAAACACTTCACCAAGATAGACCTGGCGCAGGCGTAATTGCAGATGGAGGTTGAGGAAGAGTAATGCCAATACCTCACGATCAACATGCATCGAGGGTTGTACCGGTACAATAGGCTGGTTTTTGGAGTGGCATCGGCTCCAGCAATTTGGCAGCGGGCCATGGAGCAGGTATTACAGGGAATTCCAGGCACACAATGTTACCTGGATGATATTCTGATCACAGGTGATGGTGATGAACAACATCTCGCAAACTTGGAACTGGTGCTCAACAGACTGAAAGAGTATGGACTTAGAGTAAATCGGCAGAAATGTGAGTTCTTCCAGAAGCGGATCTCGTACTGTGGCCATGTCATTGACCGGGAGGGGCTTCATAAGTCTCCTGACAAGATTGAGGCAGTTGTAAAGGCCCCCGCTCCGGAGAATGTCTCTCAGTTGAGGTCGTTTCTAGGATTAATTAACTATTACCATAAATTTCTGCCAAATCTATCCACGGTACTGCACCCGTTAAACGCTCTTTTACAGAAAGGGGTACCATGGGAATGGGGCGAAAACTGTAAGAAGGCATTTCGCAAAAGCAAAGAATTTATCACCTCAGAGGAAGTGTTGGCTCACTTCAACCCGACACTGCCTATTCGGTTGGCTTGTGATGCTTCTCCATATGGTATTGGGGCAGTACTCTCACACAAGTTGCCAAATGGCACGGAAGGGCCAGTCGCGTTTGCATCCAGATCATTGACCTCCGCTGAGCGCAACTATGCGCAGATCGATAGGGAGGCTCTTAGCCTTGTATGGGGAGTGAAGAAGTTTAATCATTGCCTGCAGGGCCAAAAATTCACACTTCTGACAGACCATCAACCGTTGGTATCCATTTTTAACCCTAAGAAGGGTGTTTCGGTGATGACAGCGCAGCGTCTCCAGAGATGGTCTCTTTTCCTAGGGGCACATCAATATCAAATAGATTTCAAAGGTACAAAACAGCATGGCAATGCTGTTGGGCTGTCGCGCCTGCCACTACCTGAAGAAGAAGACACAACGAAAGTTGACCCTGTTGAGTTATTTCATTCGACCATCATCGAGTGTTTACCAGTCACCAATGCAAGTATTGAAAGAGAAACCAGGAACGACCCAACACTGTCCAGAGTCTACGAGGTGACAGTGAAAGGATGGCCAACACAGGGTGATCCTCTGTTACCGGCATTTTCGGCAAGGCGAGACCAGCTGTCCGTCTGCCATGGTACCTTGATGTACGGGACAAGAGTGATTATTCCTCCCAAGTTAAGGGAAAGAGTTTTAAACGAACTGCATGAAGGTCATCTGGGGGGAGTTAAAATGAAAAGTCTTGCTAGGGCTTATGTATGGTGGCCGGGTATTGACCAACAGATTGAGGAGTTAACGAAAAGCTGCGCTGGGTGCCAAAAAGTGCAAAATGCACCTCCGATAGCACCGCTACACCCATGGGAATGGCCTTCAGCCCCATGGCAACGCGTACACATTGACTTTGCTGGTCCATTCATGGACTCCATGTTCCTAATCGCGGTGGACGCACATTCCAAATGGCCAGAAGTCATCAAGATGAATACCACTACTTCAGAAAAGACAATTGCGGTGTTAAGAACAATATTCGCAAGGAACGGATTGCCAGAACAGATCTGTTCGGACAATGGACCACAGTTTGGATTGGAAGAATTCCGACAATTCTTAAAGAAGAATGGAGTAAAACATTATACCTCTGCCCCATATCATCCGGCGACAAACGGGTTGGCTGAAAGATTTGCCCAGACATTCAAAAAGGCAATTAAGGCCATGAACGATGATCAGATTCCGCTGCAACACAAGGTCGACAAGTTCCTGATGTCATATCGCAACGCCGATCATGCAGTGACTAACCAAAGTCCTGCCATGATGTTTTATAACAGGAGGTTGCGGTCCAAGTTGGACTTGTTAAAACCAAATGTGCGGAGGGAAGTGGAAAACAAACAGTTTCGGCATATTAACAACAAGACCACTCGAACTTTCGACGTAGGACAACCAGTGTTGGCAAGGGGCTATGGAAACGAAAAATGGCAGTCCGGAACAATTCGGGCCAGACAAGGACCTCTGATGTCCACAGTAGATATTGGTCATAATGTGATAAGGCGTCATGCGGATCAACTGGT
This sequence comes from Somniosus microcephalus, assembly GCF_052327205.1. Taxonomy (NCBI): domain Eukaryota; kingdom Metazoa; phylum Chordata; class Chondrichthyes; order Squaliformes; family Somniosidae; genus Somniosus; species Somniosus microcephalus. The sequence continues at coordinate 40,280,621 of NC_140993.1, read as the reverse complement.
AGAGTCGAGAGCAAGGGTCGAACCCGTGGTTGTGACAGAGACAACTGTGGAAGACGTTAATGAACCTGAAGCATCTACCTCAGCAGGGAATGTACTTGATAATGATGACACCCAATACATTGGAAACCAAATAGAGGAGGCACCTCAACAACAAGAATCAGAGACTACTGAGAGGCGTTATCCAAGCCGCATCAGAAAGCCTCCTGAGAGACTGAACCTTTGAACTGTTATACCTGAAGTTATATATGTATATATGTTATTATGTTATGTTAAATGGGGATATGACTGTTAAGCTAAAAAGGGAGGATTGTGGTGTATGTAACCTGTTCCACCTTAAGAGAACTTAAGCCTGTTCCACCTTAAGAGATGTACTACTTTCTCTGGCTGCTGTATACGTAATACCGGTGGTGACCACACCGGTATATAAGCGCTGTGTAGTAATATTGTATTCAGATTAGTCCCGACCTCCAACCAGTAAAGACCTGTTGAATTTACTCTTGTAGTCTGTGTAGTAATTATCACTATAACACACAGACTTAACACCGCCGACATCCAGGCCCGCCGGTGTCCAGCCGCCCCCGACCCCCACCTCAGGAGAGAGGTGTGGCGCAGTTCGCAGGGGCTCCACGATCCACGTGGAGACGAGACGCCTGAAAGGAGCAAACACAGACTCGATTTCAAAACCATGCACTTCCTAGTGGGATTGGTGAGCATGTTTCTGGCCCTTCACAATCAGATCTAGATAGGTTTAATAAGGGGGTGGATTTAAGGGTACAATTAACATGAGTTGTTGTCCCTCGATGTTCCGTGTGTTTCCTTATTTCATGATGATCTTTGTAGAGTATAAGATGCCTGAATTTGTTTTAGTTAGTACTGTATCGTTATGATTTGTTTGTGTGTTTTTCCTTCCCATGTATTCCCTTATCTGCTTGCATTTGATTTGATAATTTTCCTTATGCAATAAAGTTTCATTTTGTTTCATCAAACTTGGTCTACAAGAGTTTTCTCTACATTGTAGTTCCTGTGCCTAAGTCCAGAGTACAGAATCTAAGGGGCGAGTGGGTCGAACCACTCAAGGTTTACTGTGCAAGAGAGAGAGGCCTCTAGAGAGAGAAACCTCAGGGAAACCTCTGTGATCTAACACCCCTTACAGAATGAGAGGGGATCTCATTGAAACTTATAAAATTCTAACAGGACTAGGCAGACTAGATGCAGGAAGGATGTTCCCGATGGCGGGGGAGTCCAGAACCAGGGGTCACAGTCTAAGGATAAGGGGTAAGCCATTTAGGACTGAGATGAGGAGGAATTTCTTCACCCAGAGAGTGGTGAACCTATGGAATTCTCTACCACACTAGGCAGTTGAGGCCAACTTATAAAATATATTCAAGAAGGAGTTAGATATATTTCTTAAGGCTAAAGGGATCAAGGGATATGGGGAGAAAGCAGGGACAAGGTACAGAATTTGGATGATCAGCCATGATTTCATTAAATGGCAGAACAGGCTCGAGGGGCCGAATGGCCTTCTCCTGCTCCTCTCTTCTATGTTTCTATGACAGTAACTCTAATTCTATTTTACCTTGCTTTGGGTGTGGCAGTCCCACCTTGTTTATTTTACTGCGCTGTCGCATGACAGCCTGCGGGATGTTACTTCTAAAGATTGCCATCTGCTAAAGATTATTAGTGGAATAATTTCATGTATAGCTGTTGAGGCTACTTAAGCAGGAAATGTGCGGTAATTCCCTGCAATTAATATCCCAGTACTAACATCAGTTTGACTCCCTTTTCCCCATTTTAATTTGATGTCATCAGTAAATTAGCCATCCATTAGAATGTTTGATGTAATCATTCCGATTAAACAACAGCTTTTGATAATGAGCCAGGCTTAATTTCCCTGATGGTGAGCAATGCAAAACCGTTCCAAATTCCAAATTTTGGGGATTATGGTACTGATATATTAAATTATGTAGGAAAATTAAAAAAGGAAACAATTACAAGCACAAAACTTTATACTTGCACAAAATGAAGTGGACACCAACATTTCTGAGCAAAATGACCCATATCAAATGTCCACATCAGAGGGGGTGAACAAAACTACAAAATGATGCAAAATAAGTGGTAGAAGAAAGCAGGCTTTAAGTAAATGGATTTACGGCCTTCCCACCCAAACAATTCCTTTTACTGGCAGGAAAAGATAATCATGCTGTTTCACCCAATCACAGAGGAAGACAGGATGGCCTAGAAATGCGAGCTCGCCCAAAAATGGGGCATCAGGATTTATCCCCATGCCTGAATGGTTAGGCCCAAGTTGCACGTGATATTGGGCCTCGGGCTTCATTATCATGGAGCTGATGAAGAAGAGCCAAAGATTAGGTGCTGCGATGCCAGCTAAGTCGTTAAAGGCCACTGGGCAGGGGGTGACTGGGAAGGGGGTAATCGGGTCGGAAGGGTAATGGTGGCCAGGTGGGAGGGTAGTGGCGATCAGGCGGGGCGGAGTCCGGGATCAGGGGGACTTGAACCTAAAATCTTCAGAGGTCAGGGTGCTACCACTGAGTGCATAGGGTCACATGGGTGTCATCAATGATGCCTTGACTTTGGGGAAACCCTCCTATCAGAAAGAATGAAGTGCTCTCCCACCATGGTGTAGGGTGTCCACAAGGAAAGGGATGAAACTGCTCGCTCTGCTAATCAAACACTTAATAATAGAGTTGATGCACTTGTGAACTGCAGATTGATTGCTGATATCCCCAGTGGCAGCTAGATGTATAAAAAATCAGGCCTGTGGTGATCTTGGTAACCAGTGGTTGTGCATGCTCTTGTGGAGGTAGGTTTTCCAGCAGATAGCACAACTTGATCACCGATTCTCAAATGAAGCACAGCCGATGAAAATAGTTTTCCTCAGACATGCCAAGCCAGGTGTGCCTCTGCCTGTAGATATAGGTCTGTAGCTAACATTGGGTGTGAGCAGTCCATCTCGGGTGGAATCTCACTTGCCTGGCATCCCTCCTCTTCTTCCTCCTTCGAATAACAGATACATTATAGAATCCGCATAAGAATTGCAAATGATAATTGCAGCAACAGAAAATAACCATACCAAAACTTCTGGCCAAAAACCTTAGCAAAAATCATTCGGTTTAAAAAAAAGAGTTGCCAAAATACCCTGCAGCAAAATTACTTAATTGTCTGGTTTAATTTGCAACAATTGAAAATAACCAGTCTGCTAACAGCACAGAATGGCCTTCTCTGAAATGCTTGCTTTATACTAGTGACAGTAATGTATATCACGTTCTTGCTGACAATCATGGAAAATTACACCCACCCCCTCGGTAGTCAAGTTCTCCACCCAATTCCATGACACCTGACTGTCCACTCTATGCCACGATTGGAAAGTATACTGACACCCATGGATTTCTATCAGCTCCACCTTTAGCTAACTCGACACCATTCAAAGGTCATGCATCCTCACTGCAGCTGAGGATCCCTTTAAATACCACAGGAAGTCGTGGCCTATGATGAGGAACTAACGTAGCTAGAGATGCAAATAACGTTAGCGCCTTAACTGTTTCATGTGACCCCCAAAATTGCATATATTAATGGGGGCCACTGCATGTTTCCAGCGGGAGCTCTGATCGCCTAAATTGTAGTCCGTCCAGGTGGACAACCAACATTGTCAGTGGGTCAATCCTCGAAACAACTTTGGTCCTGCTACTGCTCCATTTTTGGCATAAGTGGGTGGTAGTGAGATGAACGTCACCCCCAGTGCGTTACCTCGTGAAAGATTTTACAGTGCTGTCAACACATTCTTTTAAGGATTGTGTTAGGTCCGTGATTCTTTAAATAGGATGTTTCCTCAAGAACTACACGGAATGCTGTAACTTAACAATCAACAGGTATTTACTGGAGTAGAGTAGTCTCAAGACTGAAGTACAGAAGCCTGCTCCGGCTTTATATACAGGTGTGGTCACTGCTGGTACTACAGTATACAGGAGCTGTAAAACAGCTCTCTCTTAAAGGTACATACACAACAATTCCTCCCATTTTAGATTAACAGTACCATAACATTCATTTAACAATTAACATTTTTAACATGCAACATTAACTGAAAATAGTCCATTTATAGATTCAGTCTTTGGGGCGGCTTCCTGATCCTTTTGGGATAGCGCCTTTCCTGAGGTTCTTGTTCTTGGTGCAGAGGCGATTCTGGCCCCCTTTCGTCGGTTAGTTAATTGGTTTCCACTGCTACTGGTTCGGAGGTAGATGCTACCGGTATGTCGGGTTCATCCCCAGGTACTCGAGACATGGGGTTGACTCGTTCCTATGACGCTAAGATCTGATCGACGTGGCGTCTCACAATGTTCTCCCCGACATCCACTGTGTACATTAATGGCCCCTGCCGTGTGCATATCGTTCCGGGTTGCCATTTCTCTGTTCGGTAGTCACGGGCCAAGACTGGTTGTCCTACATTGAAGCTCCTTGTCGGCTTCTCATTGATGTGCTGGAATTGTTTATCCTCAACATTTCTTCGCACATTGGGTCTGAGCAAATCCAGACGAGATCTCAACCTTCGGTTAAAGAACATCATGGCCGAGGTCTGGTTGATAACTGCATGTGTCGCATTTCTGTAGGTTAATAGGAACTTATCCACCTTATGCTGTAGTGGAATTTCATCATCGCACATGGCCTTTATCGCCTTTTTAAAGGTTTGTACGAACCTTTCAGCCAATCCATTTGTGGCTGGATGATACGGGGCGGATGTGTAATGCCTTACCCCATTCCTTCTCATAAATTTTCGAAACTCTTCAGACACAAACTGTGGTCCATTATTAGAGCAAATCTGCTCTGGCAAGCCGTTCCTGGCAAATATGGTCCGTAGGACTGCAATCGTTTTCTCTGTCGTGGTTGAGGACATTTTTATCACCTCAGGCCATTTCGAGTGAGCATCCACTGCTATTAAGAACATTGAGTCCATGAATGGACCAGCAAAATCAATATGCACCCGTTGCCATGGAGAGGAGGGCCACTCCCATGGGTGTAGAGGGGCATGTGGTGGTGCATTTTGGATCTTCTGGCATCCTGAGCAGCTCTTGCTTAGGTCCTCGATTTGTTGATCGATCCCCGGCTACCACACATAAGCCCTAGCAAGGCTTTTCATTTTCGCCCCTCCCAGATGACCTTCATGAAGCTCATTTAGCACTCACTCCCTTAACTTGGGTGGAATCACCACTCGGGATCCACACATCACTGTCCCCTGGCATACTGACAGCTGTTCTCTTCTGGATGAGAATGCTGGCAACAGTGAGTCACCATGTGTTGGCCATCCCCTCACCGTCAAATCATATACCCGAGACAGTGTCGGATCATTGCGGCTCTCCTTCTCTATATCCGCGTTCGTTACTGGCAATCGTTCAATTATTGACGAATAAAATATCTCGATAGGGTCCATTGCTGGTGCTTCTTCCACAGTAGGCAGTGGCAGGCGTGATAGCCCATCAGCGTTTCCATGCTGTTTCGTGCCTTTATATTCTATTTCATATTGATTCGCCCCTAGAAACAGGGACCATCTTTGTAACCGTTGTGCAGTCATCACTGGAATGCCCTTCTTTGGATTAAAGATGGAGACAAGTGGTTGGTGGTCAGTCAGCAAGGTGAACTTCTGCCCATGCAGATAGTGGTTGAATTTTTTTACTCCCCATACTAGGCTGAGGGCCTTCCCGTCAATCTGGGCGTGGTTGCGCTCGGCTGAGGTTAGTGACCGAGACGCAAAGGGTACTGGCCTCTCCAACCCGTCTGGGAATTTGTGCGACAGCACCACTCCAATACCATAGGGTGATGCATCACATGCCAAACGAGTTGGTAGTGCTGGGTTGAAATGGGCCAACGCCTCTTTTGATGTGATCAATTCTTTACACTTCTGGAAAGCTCATCTACATTCGTCATTCCACTTCCATGGCACCCCTGTTTGCAGTAGGGTGTTCAGTGGGTGTAATACCGTGGAAGAATTTGGTAAGAACTTATGGTTGTAGTTTACCAGCCCGAGGAACGACCTCAGTTGTGACACATTTTCCGGTGCTGGAGCCTTGACTACTGCCTCAATCTTTTCAGGGGACTTATGTAACCCCTCTTCATCGATGACGTGGCCACAATACGAGATCTGCTTCTGGAAAAACACGCACTTTTGCCGATTAGCTCGTAGCCCATATTCCTTTAATCTGGTGAGCACCTTCTCCAAGTTGGCGAGGTGATCACTGTCATTTCCGCCCGTGACCATGGTGTCGTCCAAATAACACTGGGTCCCTGGAATCCCTTGTTGGACTTGGTCCATCGCCCTTTGCCAAATAGCCGGAGCCGATGCTACCCTGAACACCAGCCGGTTGTATTGATAGAGACCTTTATGAGTGTTGATCGTGAGGTATTGTTTTGAGGCTTCTTCTACCTCCATTTGCAAGTACGCCTGGGCTAGGTCAATTTTGGTGAAGCGTTTACCTCCAGATAGCGAGGCGAAAATATCCTCAATTCGTGGAAGCGGATATTGTACCGTGTGAAGGACTGGGTTCACTGTCACCTTAAAATCCCCACAGATGCGGACCTTCTTTGGTTCCCCAGGCGTATTACTCAACGACCTCTTCATTACAGGAACGATGGGTGTAGCCCACTCGCTCCAGTCTACTTTGGACAGTACTCCTGAACGTTCCAACCCTTCCAGCTCTGCTTCGACGGCTGGTCTGATCGCATAAGGCACTGGTCTGGCCTTAAGAAACTTTGGGCTTGCATTTTCCTCTATTTTAATCGTCGCTGTTATGCCTTTTAGTGTTCCGAGTCCCTCCTGGAACACTTCTTTTGCGTCAGTTAGCATTTTTGACAGTCGTCCAGGTGTGACGTCATCATCATTTTTGGCCTCAACCTTCAGTGCCTGTATGGAATGCCAATCTAATTGTATCTTCCGGATCCATTCACATCCTAGCAGTGGTGGTCCTCCATCTGGCAATATATATAAGTCCATTTTAGGTATTTCCTGGCCTTTGTATATCACTTTCACCCTTATTTTTCCTTTGGGGTAGACTGTTTGCCCCGTGTATGTCTTCAAGACAATCTCTGTAGCTTTCAAGGGTATATGTGAAAATAGCCACTTGTAGTCCCTTTGGTTTATGACTGTTAGGGCTGATCCTGTGTCCATTTCCATTTTCACTTGGACTCCATCTATCTTGAGTGTAACCCAGATAGTCTGGTGATCCTCCATTTTGGTTACCTTATGTAGTTTCAGACAACCCAGCTCCTTGCTTCCGGAGTCTGTGTCACTTTTCTGTTCGTCTGAACTACTGTCCATCACCTTGTGTACATTTTTGTACTTCTCCTGTGGAGATTTCTTGCTGTTGGTTTTCTTCCCAGACCTGCAGACTCTTGCTATGTGTCCTGCTTTTCCACACTGTCTGCACACTTGGTCCTTGAACCAACAATCCTTCTGGTCGTGTGTTGTTCTGCCGCAGCGATAACACTTCCCTGTTCCATAGGACATTTCATTGGTGCCATATTCTTGCGGTCTCCGTTGTATCTCTGCAGCGCCCCTTGCGGCTGCTTTGTGTGATACTGCCATACTGAAAGCCTTGTCCAGCGTAAAATCCTTTTCTGATAGAAGCCGTTTCTGGGTTCCTTCACTTTGAAGCCCACACACAAACTTGTCCCTTAACGTATCTGCTAGTCCCACTCCAAACTGGCAGTGTTTCGATAGCTTGCGCAGTTCCGTTAAGTACTCAGCATTGCTTTCGTCTTTGTGTTGGTTCCTTTTATGGAACTTAAATCGTTCTGCTATCAGCAGCGGTGTGGGGTTTAAGTGGTCCTGTAGGATTTCTACTATGCTTTCAAAATTCTTATTCACAGGCTTCTCTGGGGTTATTAGGTTTCACAGTAACCCATAAGGTTTTGCACCCATGGAATTTAACAAAACCAGTTCTTTCCTAGCATCTGGCACTTCATTCGCCCTGCAGTACACCTCAATACGTTCCACATATGTCGCCCAATCTTCGACTTCATTGTTGAACGTAGAGATACTGCCACTCTTTGGCATCCCTGGGTGTGATTTAACTGTCAAAAATGGTGTCTCCCGCGCTCTCCCTTCTTCTCCACTGGCACAAAATGGCGTCTCCCGCGCCTTCCTTTCTTCTCGCGCTCGCCCTTCTTCTCCACTGCGGCTTCTAAAAATGGCATCTCCCGCGCTCTTCCTTCTTCTCCGCGGCTCAATGGCACCTCCCGCGCTCTCCCTTCTTCTCCCCACAGACACTGTTCAGCCCTTGAGCCCTGGCTGTGCTCTGCGCGTTTTTTTTGTTTTTTTTTGGGCGCCTTTCCCGTTTCCGCCGCTCGGTCCTGAACCCGGCTGCTGCTTTACCCTCTCTCTCTCCATTTTGTTTTTCCTCGACGTCGCTCGGTTTTCAACCCCCGGCTGTGCCCTGTGCACTTCACCCTCTATCTTACCCCATCGACGCTGCTCGGCTTTTTCTCAGCCGTCGGTCGGCTCCAGCCGCCGCTGTCCGGGAAGGGTCTGCGCTGTACCTGTCGTCAGTCTGTTGCTGATCGTCGTGACTGGGGAACCAAGCCCGGCTCTCCACAGCCTCCCCTGCGATGTTCACTCTCTGCCGGACGACTGGGCGGTTGCTTGTGGTCGACGCTCGTGTTTCTGGCCTCGACTTTCTTCCACCGCCCTCCCGGAGCGAATCCTCGAAGGGAAATGCAGAGTTGCAGGTAGATTCGTATCGGCACTCATCGCCACTGTTAGATCCGTGATTCTTTAAATAGGATGTTTCCCCAAGAACTACACGGAATGGTGTAACTTAACAATCAACAGGTATTTACTGGAGTAGAGTAGTCTCAAGACTGAAGTACAGAAGCCTGCTCCGGCTTTATATACAGGTGTGGTCACTGCCGGTACTACAGTATACAGGAGCTGTAAAACAGTTCTCTCTTAAAGGTACATACACAACAGATTGCTTTTAAAATGTGCAACAAGTTCATATTGTTGCTAAATTGCAGCACTATTGCAACAACTAAAGAAGACACAAATAGCCGGGAACAATTTGAGCGCAGAAACTCCAACTTTCTCCCCAAGGTTTTGCTGTGGACAGTGAAGCAGGAGATTTTCATCCTATAACTGCATGATCCAAGTCCCAGGTGGATTAATCTGTAAATTAAAAGTAATTGCCTGCATCATGCAGTTAATCTAATATTTTTTTCCTGCTTAAATAGACTCCGAGGGCCCCTCATTATAACCCCCAGGGAGTGACATGCAGTTCTAATAATAGTGGGCAAAAATGAACGTGAATGTAATAACCTGAAAGTTTAATGGAAACTCTACCAGTGATTTCTCAAATTCTGATTTGGATCAAGCATGTCATTGGTGCAGTTAATAGTGACTACCTGTACTTGTAATAAAGACGCACTAAGTGATTTAAACATTATCCCTTTCGGGCTATTTACATGGTGATGACACAGTGGAAATCATTGATGAGAGGGGTGGAGCAACTTTCTTTACTGAGTCATTTAATTAGCAAACTCCTATCTCTAATTGAAAGGTATGCTGTCGGGGACTGAGAGCCCACAGCCACACAAAAACAGTTTCATCTATGCTAAGGACATAAAGATAATACCCACTGCCACGTTGAAGTTGTTTTGATATTCAGATACATTTTCACTTTGAAGTTTCATGCTTTCTGCTTCCAAATTAGAAGTAACCTGAAATTCCCACGAACAACCGAAGCTTGGTATAATTATTCATTAAACACCAGCAACAATTAAATATCAACTTATCCATTTTGTCATAGTTGGCCTTAGTTGAAGCTGGATGGGACTTTAATGGAAAATTAAATCATGTGAGGTGTATAATGGGCAGCTGATCCGCTATCGCCCGTTTTCCTCTCCCATTGTAATTGAAATTTACCCCATTGGAATCATAAATATATAGCACATAAAGTATCAGCTGTGGCTCAGTCGGTAGCACCATCGCCTGTGAGTCAGAAGGTTGTGGGTTCAAGAGTCTTGAGCACAAGAATCTAGGCTGGAACTCAGTGCAGTGCTGAGGGAGTGCTGCAGTGTCGGAGGTGCCATCTTTCGGATGAGATGTTAAACCGAGGCCCCGTCTGCTCTCCCAGGTGGATGTAAAAGATCCCATCGCACTATTTCGAAGAAGAGCAGGGGAATTCTCCCTGGTGTCCTGGCCAATATATAACCCTCAATCATCATCACTAAAACAGATTATCTGGTCATTATCACATTGCTGTTTGTGGGAGCTTGCTGTGTGCAAATTTGCTGCCGCCGTTCCGATATTACAACAGTGACTGTGCTTCAAAAAGTACTTCATTGGTTGTAAAGCGCTTTGCGACATCTGGTGGTCGAGAAAGGCGATGTATATGTGAAGGAATAAGCCATATAACCTATTTAGAAAAATACACCATCTTATGAAAGAATTCTGGTCTTATTAAAACATGACAAACTGGGTTTGGAAATTTAGAAACCTAACTATGAAATAGCTATGAAAGAACTCTGGCTGGTGAGAGAAGACACTTGATGACCCTGAATAAATAACCTTATTGAAACAGAAGGTGAAGGGCTCTGACAGGCTGACCTATTGGGAAAAAACAATGCTTCACCCTGGATAAGGTGTTCTAATTTAACCTTCGTAAAGATAGCACATAAGATAAGGAACATCTACCCTTGTAAAGATGACATAAAGTAAGGAACACCTGCCATCATACCATTTTTACATGGTAAACTTAGAACACCTAGAGATGAGATAAGACTCTGGCTGAGGTGGGAGTAGGAGTTGCAGAGGTCGGCAGAAAAATGACTAGAGATAATTAGCTTGCATCAGCAGAAAACCTTAAAGGAAATACCACTGGAAAAGGGTATAAATATTGAACTCTCAAATGGGATAACAGACTCGCTTTAATCAGGCAAAGTGATTCTCGGCTTCAGAGGCAGCTCTGTAGTCTCCAACTCTTTGTATCTCGGGGATCAAAGGTATTTGATATTGATGGATATCCTGTATAGAGAACCTTTAAGAACTGTAATACTGTAGCGAAGTTAAGATTTATAAGTAAGATTCTCTGTTAATAATAAGATAGCATTTTTTCTCTTTTTAGAATGGTTAATGTTGTGATTGACAGATTCACCAACAGTAAATTGCATGTTGGTTCTTTAATAAATCTATATATTTTTAGAATTGTCTCTCATAGGACTGCTATATCAAAAACTCGCAAACTCAATCTCCGTACACTCTTTGGTGGGGAGTTGCAGAATTCTGAGGGAGTTTTCTGGACCCTCATAATATCCGGGACGGTACAGTCTAGCTAAACTTATTAAAAGTGCTTTCTGGAGGACGGTAACATTCTCGGGTTGTTCCTTTCCTTTAGGGAGAGTTAGCCCGGACCTTTAGACCCAATTAAACATCTTTAGGATTCGGCTACCTCAAACTTTAGTTGAAAGTGAGTGTCTGAGAAATACACCTGATCCGGGGTAGCCCTAGAGGGGCTAGGACTAGTAAAACTCCCTTCAGTTGGTGACCAACATGTTTGTTAACAAGTTGATACAGAACCCTATACTTATATTTATATCTAAATCCATCTCATAGATTGTTAAGTATAGAAGGAGTGTTTTACTGACAGTGGTACTAAGACACAGGTTTAAGTCTCTAGAGATGACAAGCCCCTGGTCAGGCCTTGTAGAACTTAAATCAAAGATCTCTCAATATACCATTGAGGTCTAGAAATTTCTTATGATGTTCATATTAAATCCTAACTGAGGTTAGGTCCTGACGAAATGACAAACCCTGTCGGAATTGGCCAAGACTTTTTTATTAGGAAATTCAAACGATTGCTACCATCAAGTCATTTACTGTGTTGGATCGTCAATGATGATTAAAAAAGGGACATCCCAACAATCCTCAGCTGGGATGGAGATAGTAGTAGGGACTTTTCGAGATTCCTATTCTTTTTATCCAGAAGAATTACTGTCCATACCCCTTGGCCATAAGACAGCACAATATGGTGAAGCTGCAGCACTACAGTATGCTTTAGAAAAGGCAGACCCTATTAAACCCACATTATCTGTACAGATAGTGACTATTGTAAAAGAGGATATAACCAAGATCTAGTTTTCTGGGAACAAACAAACTTTACCAATCATAAGGGTAAACCCATAAAACACAAGTCATTGTGGGAAGATATTTTCTGTTCGAGGATGCAGAAACAGAATTGTCAGGTGATTCATGTAAATGGGCATACCACTGGGATAGTACATTCAAAAGGCAACAGTCTTGCAGACGAACAAGCGAAATGTTCGGTCTGCATGACACTCCCTCGAGAGGGGCCTGTCAATATTAGTGCTATCACTAGGGCAGGACAGGCAACTAATCAGGATGAGGAACTGATTCAGCTATTAGACCCAACAAAAGAGAATCCACCAGGATATCCATCAAAGTTCTTTTAATCGGAAACCCCTACTGGTATTGTGTTAGATAAGTTGCCCAAGGGAAACCGAGAGATACCCCCGAACACAAACGAGAACAGCTTGTAACAGAAGCTCACAAGGGCATAGGTCAAACACATTGTGGTGCCAGAACAACATTCGGCAAATTGACTCCCTTATATTGGTGGCCAGGCATGCTTAAGGCCTGTAAAACATACGTGGCAAATTGTGAGCCATGTAATTTAACCAGTAAGTCATCACTAATTAAACCAGCAGCATTGGCTCCTGTGAAAGCTGATGAGCCAATGGGAAAATTCTTTATTGACATTATTGGACCACTTCCATAGAAACATAGAAGATAGGAGCAGGAGTAGGCCATTCGGCCCCTCGAGCCTGCTCCGCCATTTAATGAGATGATAGCTGATCATCCAAATTCAGTACTCTGTCCCTGCTTTCTCCCGATATACCTTGATCCCTTTAGCCTTAAGAAATATATTGAACTCCTTCTTGAATATATTTAATGAATTGGCCTCAACTGCGTTTTGTTGTAGAGAATTCCACAGGTTCACCATTCTCTGGGTGAAGACATTCCTCCTCATCTCTGTCTTAAATGGCTTACCCCTTATGTTTAGACTGTGACCCCTGGTTCTGGACGCCCCGGCCATTGGGAACATCCTTCCTGCATCTAGTCTGTCTAGTCCTGTTAGAATTTTATAAGTTTCAATGAGATCCCCTCTCATTCTTCTAGCGAATATAAGCTCAATCGACCCAATCTCTCCTCATACGTCATTCCTGCCATCCCAGGTATCAGTCTGGTGAATCTTCACTGCACTCCCTCCATGGCAAGAACATCCTTACTCAGATAAGGCGACCAAAACTGCAACCAATACTCAAGGTGTGGTCTCACCAAGGCCCTGTACAACTGCTGCAAGGCATCCTTGTTCTTGTACTCGAATCCTCTCGCAATGAAGGCCAACATACCATTTGCCTTCTTAACCGCCTGCTGCACCTGCATGCTTACCTTCAGCGACAGTTGCACAAGGACACCCAAGCCTCGTTGCACTTCCCCTTCTCCCAATCTATTGCCGTTCAGATAATAATCTGCCTTCCTGTTTTTGTCACCAAAGTGGATAACCTCGCATTTATCCACATTGTACTGCATCTGCCATGCATCTGCCCAATCACCCAACCTGTCCAAATCATACTGGAGTTTCTCGGCATCCTCCTCACAGCACACACGCCCACCCAGCTTTGTGTCATCTGCAAACTTGGAGATATTACATCTAGTTCCCTCATCTAGATCATTTATATATATTGTGAATAGCTGAGGTCCTAGGACTGATCCCTGCGGTATCCCACTAGTCACTGCCTGCCACTCGGAAAAAGACCCGTTTATTCCAACTCTTTGCTTCCTGTCTGCCAACCAGTTCTCTATCCAAGTCAGTACCTTACCCCCAATCCCATTTGCTTTAAATTTACACGCTAATCTCTTTTGCGGGACCTTATCGAAAGCCTTCTGACAGTCCAAATACACCACATCCACTGGTTCTCCCTTATCTGTTCTATCAGTTACATCCTCAAAAAATTCCAGTAAATTAGTCAAGCATGATTTACCTTTTGTAAATCCATGTTGGCTTTGTCCAATCCTGCCACTGTTTTCCAAGTGCTCTGCTATTACATCTTTTATAATGGACTCTAGCATTTTCCCCACTACCGATGTCAGGCTTACCGGTCTATAATTCCCCGTTTTCTCTCTACCACCTTTTTTGAATAGTGGGATTACATTAGCTACCCTCCAATCCATGGGAACTGTTCCAGAGTCTATAGAATTTTGGATGACCAACAATGCATCTATTATTTCTAGGGCCACTTCCTTAAGTAACCTAGGATGTAGATTATCAGGCCCTGGGGATTTATCGGCCTTCAATCCCATCAATTTCCCTAACACCATTTTCCTACAAATATTGATTTCATTCAGTTCCTCCCTATCATTAGACCCTATGTTCCCCGACATCTCTGCGAGGTTATTTGTGTCCTCCTTTGTGAAGACAGAACCAAAGTATGTATTTAATTGGTCTGCCATTTCTTTGCTCCCCCTGATAAATTCTCTTGATTCTGACTGCAAGGAACCTAGGCTTGACTTCACCAATCTTCTTCTCTTCACATATCTATAGAAGCTTTACAGTTAGTTTTTATGTTCCCTGCAAGCTTACGCTCATACTCTATTTTCCCCCTGTTAATTAATCCCTTTGTCCTCCTTTGCTGAATCCTAAACTGCTCCCAGCCCTCAGGTTTGCTGCTTTTTCTGGCCAATTTATATCTCCTCTCCTTGGATCTTATGCTATCCCTAATTTCCCTTGTTAGCCATGGTTGAGTCACCTTTTTTGTTTCATTTTTATGCCAAACAGGGATAAGCAAATTCTGTAGTTCATCCATGCGATCTTTAAATGATTGCCATTGCCTATCCACCGTCAACCCTTTGAGTGACATTCCCCAATCCATCCTAGCCAACTCGCACCTCATACCATCGTAGTTTCCTGTATTTAAATTCAGGACCCGAGACTCTGAGTCAAACACTTCACTCTCCATCTTACTGAAGAATTCTATCATATTATGATCGCTCCACCCCAAGGGGCCTCGCACAACAAGATTGCTAATTAATCCTTTCTCATTACATAATACCCAGTCTAAGATGGCCTGATCTCTTGTTGGTTCCTCAGCATATTGGTCCAGGAAACCATCCCGTATACACTCTAGGAATTCCTACTCCACAGTATTGTTACTAATTTGGTTAGCCCAATCTATATGTAGATTAAAGTCACCCATGATAACTGCTGTGCCCTTATTGCACGCATCTCTAATTTCCCATTAAATGCCATCCCCAACCTCAGCATTACTGTTTGGGGCTCTGTATACAACTCCTACTAACATTTTCTGCCCTTTGGTATTTCTCAGTTCTACCCATACAGATTCCACATCATCAGAGCTAATATCCTTCCTTACTATTGTGTTAATCTCCTCTTTAACCAGCAATGCTACCCCACCTCCTTTTCCTTTTTTCCTGTCTTTCCTGAATATTGTATACCCCTGGATGTTGAATTCCCAGCCTTGGTCACCCTGGAGCCATGTCTCCGTAATCCCAATTATATCATCCATTTACATCTATATGCACAGCTAATTCATCCACCTTATTACGAATGCTCCTCGCATTAAGACAGAAAGCCTTCAGGCTTGTTTTTTAAACAATCTTAGACCTTTTAGAATTATTATTTACTGTGGCCATGTTTGATTTAAACCATTGATTTCTCTGACTGCCACATTTGCTTTTCTCCTTCCTGTCTTTTGTTTCTATCCTTGCTTCCCTTTCCTCTGTCTCCCTGCACAGGTTCCCAAACCCCTGCCATTTTAGTTTAAACCCTCCCCAACAGCACTAGCAAACACTCTGCCTAGGACATCGGTCCCAGTCCTGCTCAGGTGGAAACCCTTCAGTTTGTACTGGTTCCACCTCCCACAGAACCGGTTCCAATGTTCCAGGAATTTGAATCCCTCCCCCTTGCACCATTCCTCTAGCCATGTATTCATCTGAAATATTGTTCTATTTCTACTCTGACTAGCACGTGACACTGATAGCAATCCTGAGGTCCTATTTTGTCATTTACCTTCTAACTCCCTATATTCAGCTTTTAGGGCCTCACCCTGGTTTTTACCTATATCGTTGGTAGCTATATGCACCACGACAACTGGCTGTTTACCCTTCCCCTCCAGTATCTCCTGCAGCCGCTCCATGACATCCTTGACCCTTGCACCAGGGAGGCAACATACCATCCTTGAGTCTCATTTGCAGCTGCAGAAACGCCTATCTATTACCCTTACAATAGAATCCCCTCTCCCTATAGCTCTCCCACTCTTTTTCCTCCCATCCTGTGCAGCAGAACCACCCATGGTGCTAGGAAGTTGGCTGCTGCTCTCTTCCCCCGATAAGCCATCTCCCTCAACAATATCGAAATTGGTATACCTGTTTGAGAGGGGGATGGCCACAGGGGACCCCTGCACTACCTGCCTGCGCCTACTACTCTGCCTGGTGGTCACCCATTCCCTTCCTGCCTGTGCAGCCTTTACCTGTGGTGTGACCAACTGATTAAACGTGATATCCACGACGTCCTCAGCATCGCGAATGCTCCAGTATGTATCCATTTGCAGCTCCAGCGCTGCAATGCAGTCTGCCAGTAGTTGTAGCTGGATACACTTCCCGCACACATGGTCATCAGGGACACAGGAAGTGTCCCTGATTTCCCACGTAGTGCAGGAGGAGCATGCCACGGGGCCAAGCTGTGCTGTCATGACTTACCCTTCAATTAATTTAAATTAAATTAAATCAAAAACCACCAATTACACTACAATTAAATTATATACTCAAGGGCCCTTGGTTACTAGCCGTCCCTGATACACAACAGAGATCCTAGAAACTATAACCACAAAAATTAAGACCTTCTAAACTTTATAAACTATTAACCTTAACTGTCAAACTATAGAATAATATAAATACACACCTGGCCGTACTCACCCAATCAGCTGCTTCCTCTTGCCCATGTCACTTTTTGAATCATGGCATGGCTCTGGAATGCCACCGCCGGTCTGCGAGATTGACCAGCCTTTGAGAAAAAGCCCACGTAAGTGACTTTAAATACTCACTACTCTCCTGCTGCTCCCGACACTGGCCTCTTCCTACAGGGTGAAAAGTTAGGAACAAAGTAATCTTTGGGATACAGACATGTCCTTATTTGTGTTGACGGATGCACTTCCTTCTGCTGGCTGATCCCCACAAAAACTGTTTCGGAAAACACACTTGCCAATGCTATTACTGACATAATTACTGTAGCTGGTGCACCCCAAAACTTACACTCCGTTAAAAGTGGAGCCTTTGTCTCCAAGGTCTTCAAAGACTACTGCAAACAAAGGGGGATTGGGTTAGAGCACAGCACGCCACATCATCCGCAATCAACGGGGCTGGTGGAATGTAAAAACCAGGAAGTAAAAAAGCTATTGGTCAAACTGTTGAGAATCAGGGGAAATAAGTGGACCACCATCATTCCGGAGGTATAGCTATCACTTAATAGTGTGCCCGCATCTGCATCAGGGACTGTGTCTCCTAAAACTCTAAGGGGGAAAAATTCAGTTGGTTTGTGCCTCCCGTTAGCACCTTAACAGTGCGCTAATGGGGTGCAAAGCAACTGGCGCCCATGTGCGGCGATGTTTGTGCCGCTCACAAAATTAACTAGACATTTTGTGGCGGCGCTAAACACTACCAACACGATCTCCTGAGCTGTGACATCAGTCGAGTGTGCAACGCCCCGGTAGCGCCCCGGACCAGATATTGAGTGGCGCCCCCTACTTTACCACCTGCCGCTAGCAACGACAGGTTGAGGGGAGCATTTTGCAGTCAGGAAGGGTCTGGGGGAGCTCTATTTAAAGGCAACTGCTTCCTGCCTTAGTTTGTTGGTAACATTTTTGCACCACGCATTCTGAGAGAGAGAGAGACTTCTGGAGAGATACAACGCTGTGTGAAGGAGTTTTGGGTACTGAGCAGCACTTTGCAGGTTCATTTTGATTTGCCCTTCCTTGTATCGATTTAGAAGAGACTGTGGGGGCTGCACTCTGAGCTCTTTCCCTGGGCCTCTCCATTGTTCTTTCCAGCAGATTTGATGTACAGGTCTCTCCAGGCTGAGATGTAAGGCTGCAATGAGCAGGATGTGGATGGAGAGCAAGATCAACCCTCCCCTTTAAGAACTGGCCGGCACCATTGTGTCTGTGTTCCATTGCTGACTGACATCACATGAGCTTTCCCAGCGCTCTGAGGTAGCACCTCGCTCCTCGGCCTTTGCGCCTTAAGAGAGGTGTGTAGTGCCTGATTTAGCGCTCCAATCAACTCCGGGGGCGATAAAGCCAAGTTTGTAGTTGGAGGCGATAATTAGCGCCAGGCGCTAAACTTTGCACATGGCTGATAATCGCGTCCCAAACGGGGCGATACTGAATTTTTCCCCCTATATTATCTAATGTATGGGGTTGAGATGCAAACACCGCTTAGCTGTGGTTCTTTTATTGCCTCTACGCTCTGATTCCTTGACCCGACAGCGACATTTCGATTTAAAAAAAGAAGTAACAGAGGAGATACATTAAATTGATCAGAGGATAAGGGAGACAAATAGGCAGAAAAAATTGACAAACAAAGCATGGCAGCCCCTAGCAGGAGAATGGGTACATGAAAAGAGGTTCGAGCAATAAACTGGTTTAAGACCTAAGTGGAAAAAACCTGTTCAAATACGTTCTGTTATTAATGAAAGAACTGTTAAAATACATATTAATCAGTCGAATGGCAAGCATATTCTTAAAACTGTCTGCATAGACAATCTCAAAAGATGTCCTGCGGGATAACGAAAAGGAGGAACAATACAAGGTGCAGTCGTACATTGTCTTCCAAGACCCAGCTTGGAGCACGACACAGGAAATGGATGCGATTGAACTACTGATGACGGTCAGCCAGACGGTGTCATCGACTCCTCCACATCATGCTTGGCAACGTCTCAGAAATTGGATTCACAAAAAGCCACAACCGGAACAAGTAAAGACCAATGATTTACTTCAACGAAGGAGGAAAACACTGCGGATGTAGAAGGAATCAACTGAGCTTCTGGCAAGGCCTTTTCGAAAACAAGAATCTGTCCTCACGCTGGATCAATGGAACAGCGTGTCAAGCTTCAGCCAGCTCCAAATGATGTCTCCTTGACTCATATGAATAACTCACCTCTATGGAATGTACATCTGCCAATTGGACATTCTAAGTACATGTTGTTTCACTAATTGCATGACAATGTACCTATCATTCTTTTAATCTCTGTTCAATTTAAAATAAGGCAAAACATTGTCCTGGCTTAAAGGAATTCTCATGCAGCACATGATTGGGCTCTTGTGAATCTCGTGAAATTAATGTACTATCGTAACCTTATTTGAAATATTGACCAAATTGCACTAATGCTCGAGTTCATTTTTTGGTCAAGAGGGGGGTGTGAAGGAAAAAGCCATAGAACCTATTTAGAAAAATACACTATATTATGAAAGAATTCTGGTCTTATTAAAACATGACAAACTGGGTTTGGAAATTTAGAAACCGAACTATGAAATAGCTGGCTATTGAGATAAGAGACTTGTTGACCCTGAATAAATAACTTTATTAAAACAGAAGGTGAAGGGCTCCAACAGGCTGACCTTTTGGGGGGAAAAATGGTTCACCCTGGATAAGGATTTCTAATTTAAACTTCGTAAAGATAGCACATAAGATAAGGAACATCTGCCCTCGTAAAAATGACATCAAGTAAGGAACGCTTGCCGTCACACCATTTTTATATGGTAAACTTAGAACACCTAGAGATGAGACAAGATTCTGGCTGAGGTGGCAGTAAGAGTTGCAGAGGTCGGCAGAAAAATGACTAGAGATAATTAGCTTGCATCAGCAGAAAATCTTAAAGGAAATACCACTGGAAAAGGGTATCAATATTGAACTCTTAAATGGGATAACAGACTCGCTTTTATCAGGCAAAGTGATTCTCGGCTTCAAAGGTGGTTCTGTAGTCTCCAACTGTTTGTACCTTGGGGATCAAAGGTATTTGATATTGATGGATATCATGTATAGAGAATCTTTAAGAACTGTAATACTGTAGCGAAGTTAAGATTTAAAAATAAGATTCTCTGTTAATAATAAGATAGCATTTTTTCTCTTTAGAACGGTTAATCTTGCGATTGACTGATTCACCAACTGTAAATTGCATGTCAGTTCTTTAATAAATCTATATATTTTTAGAATTGTCTCACATAAGACTTCTGTATCACAAACTCGCAAACTCAACCTCTGTACACTCTTTGGTGAGGAGTTGCAGAATTCTGAGGGAGTTTTCCGGACCCTCATAATATCCGGGATGTTAGTCTAGCTAAACTGATTAAAAGTGCTATCTGAAGGACGGTAACATTCTCAGGTTGTTCCTTTCCTTTAGTGAGAGATAGCCCGGAACTTTAGACCCAATTAAGCCTCTTTAGGATTCGGCTACCTCAAACTTTAGTTGAAAGTGAACGTCTGAGAAATACGCCTGATCCGGGGTAGCCCTAAAGGGGCTAGGACTAGTAAAAATCCCTTCATATAAATACAAGTCTTTCTTTTATACAGAGACCATTCAGCAAATCATGCCTTTGCCAGTACACAATGTTTCGTCATTTTGCCTCTGATTCTTTTGTTAATTACCTTAAATCTGTGTCCTCTGGTTATCGACCCTTCTGCCACAGGAAACAGTTTCTCCTTATTTACTCTATCAAAACCATTCATGATCTTGAACACCTCGATCAAATCTTCCCTTAACCTTCTCTGCTCTAAGGAGAGAAACTCCAGTTTCGCTAGTCTCTCCACGTAACTGAAGTCTTTCATCCCTGGTACCATTCTAGTAAATATCCTCTCCACCCTCTCCAAGGCCTTGACATCCTTCCTAAAGTGTGGTGCCCAGAATTGGAAATGGTTCTCCAGCTCGGGCCTATCCAGTGTTTTATAAAGGTTTAGCCTAACTTCCTTGTACTCTGTTCCTCTACTAATAAAGCCAAGGGTCCCATATGCCTTTTTAACAGCCTTCAGAATGTGTCCTGCCACCTTCAAAGACTTGTGTACGTACACCCCCAGGTCTCTCTGTTCCTGCACTCCCTTTAAAATTGTACCATTGCTGCTCCTCATCCTTCCTACCAAAATGGAAATAATTTTTTTTACATAATGGCCCAGAAGTTAGGGTCTCCACGGGTGAGTACGCACTGGGTACTCACCCGTAAGCCCAATGGAAGTGCCGGTTTTGTGCATGCACTGCGCATGAGCAAGAAACCGGCACTTCCATTTCCCTGAAAGAAGGGGTTCAGAAGTCGAACGCGTGCGCAGGAGAGGCAGCGCGTGCGCATTGAACTTACATTTTTTTTGCAGGTTTTCCCGGGAAGGTAAGTCTCCAGAAGTTAGACATGTAAAATGTAGTCGCAAGGCCTGCTTTTTACAAGGTAAGTGGTGAATTAATTAAAATTAATACATTTTTTCCACAGGTTTATTATTTTTAAATACTTTAAAGAAAGGTAAGTTTATTTTTAGCCCTGTTAGAAAATGTAATTTTTCAAAAATTTAAATTATTGTTTAAAATAGTTATTTCATGTAATTTATAGCTATTTAAAAAATGTGGTTTTTAAAAAATTTATTTGAAGTTTTAGTGATGTTTTGGGGCTCATAGTGTTTTTAGGTTTGACAGGTCTTCCTGTCAAACTTATGAATGAAGCATTCCCTGCTACCATTGGCTCTCCATGGCCCATGTGATCCCAGGGGACACATTGAACTAACCGCCCCTAGGATACTCAAGCACTGCGCGCCGGCAGTTGGAAGAGGCCCAGGATCGCAATTCCACGGGGGCTCACAGCTCAACGGCCGGCGCGGTAGGTAAGTGCAGGTCGGGGGCTTGCACCCGCGGTAAGCCCCCGACCCGAATTTCTGGGCCATTATCCTCTCAAAACCTTTCATTATTTTGAAACCCTCCACTAGATCCCCCTTAACCTGCTCTTTTCCAGTGAAAAAAGTCCCAATTTTTTGGCATGCAAGTTCCAGTGCTGGATTTTCTAACCCACAGAGTATGAAGTGTAGTGTATGTAACTGTTCTACCTTTAAGAGAACTATTGTATGTAACCGTCCCCCTTTAAGAGAACTATTTTAGGTGTGGCACTATTTGATCTTGGCTGCTGTATACTGTAATACCAACGGTGACCACACCGGTATATAAGTGCTGTGTCAGGATTTATTGGGCAGATTCGCCCTGACCTTCGAATAGTAAAGTCCTGTTAAAGTTACTCTTGTAGCCTGTGTATTAATTCACCATAATACCTACAGACTTTACAGTGGCGACGAGTTCGATCTTACCCTGCGGCAACAATACTTCCGAAGCAGTTAACGAGCGTCGAGAAGAGGCACCCACCCTCGTCGTTCTGCTGAGAGAAAACTCGAGTCTGCAGAGCAAGGAAGAAAGAAGAATTCAGACACGAAGCCTTCCATCAGCAACAGGCACTGATTGTCCCTTCTGCCACGGTGGTGAGTGAGCCGATCAGCACGAGAAGCAAGTCGGCCACGGTGACTGTGAGTAAAGGGAAAATAAAAAAATAAACGGAGGATAAGGGCGGTGAACTCGACCACGGTCGGGGGAAAGGAGCCGGACAGAAGTCAGGCCCAGAGGCGCTGAGACTGGGGCAGCGTGGAGCACGGAAGCCGCGGTACAAGCGGGCTGGGAGACGCAACGGCGTCGTGAGACAGCTAGACCGCGACCGGCGAAAAAGGCCGGGCAGCTACCGAGGCCACGAGGCGCTGCGACCGGGATCATAAGGCGTGGGAAGATATAAAAATAAATAAACCGCGGTGAACTCAGCCGCAGCCGGGGAGGAAAGCACCGGACTGCGAGAGGGCTGGGAGGCACGATTGGAGTGATAAAGGCCGGGCAGCGACCGAGGCCATGAAGCGCTGCGACCGGGATCGTAAGGCGCGGGAAGATATAAAAATAAATAAATCGCGGAGAACTCAGCCGCAGCCGGGGAGGAAAGCACCGGACTGCGAGAGGGCTGGGAGGCGCGATTGGAAGCCGCTGAGGGAGAGACAGAGCCCGAGCGAGCGGGAGAGACAGAGCCCGAGCGAGGGAGACTGAGCGAGATCCAGCCCGTGGCTGGAACTGTTCGCCGTCAACGGGTTGTCCCCAGCGCCAGTTGCCCTGCCGAGAAAAGGGAACAAAGAACGCACTGAAGCTGACGCGCAGGCTGCGAAACCCGACAGCCAGCGGTCGTCGCCCGAGGGAAAAAGCTTACCCTACCGCCAGGAGAAGACAAGCGCGGGAAACCGCCATTTTGCCAGTAGGCGGGGAAGAAGACAAGCGCGGGAAACCGCCATTTTGCCAGTAGGCGGGGAAGAAGAAAAGCGCGGGAAACCGCCATTATGGAAAAAAAAAAGTTAACGAACAAATTCGTTGTTGTTTCGCAGAAAGATAGTGAGAGATAGTGAAGATGCCTAAGCATGGTAACATCAACAACTTCGATTCCGAGGTGGAAGATTGGGCCACGTACGTAGAACGTATTGAGATATATTGTGAGGCCAATAAAATAGCAGATGATGATAAAGCCCTCACCTTATTAAACGCAATGGGGGCCAAGACATACAGGCTATTGAAGCATCTTCTATCACCAGCTAAACCGGCGGATCAGACTTTCACGAATATTGTTACTGCCCTGAAGGATCATTTGAACCCCACACCACTGATGTTGGCGGAACGATTCAAATTCTATGCGAGAACACAACGGAAAGAGGAAAGCAACGCGGAATACTTGGTTGAACTGCGTAGACTAGCGAAATACTGCCAGTTTGGGGAAAATCTGACAGAGGCATTGAGAGACAAGTTCGTGTGTGGGCTGTCGAAGGAAGGAACACAAAAGCGTCTGCTCGAAGAAAACGATCTTACACTTGATAGGGCTGTCCTTATTGCAGCATCGCATGAAGCCGCAGCGAGAGGCACAGCAGAAATGCAGCTGAAGGCAGCGGTACTCAGTGTGGATCAAATTACTTCGGGTACATCGAAATGTTATCGTTGTGGGAAGACAACACACGACCAGAACCAACGCTGGTTTAAAAACCAGGAATGTAGAAAATGTGGCAAGCTTGGTCACATAGCTAAGGTATGCCGGTCAGGGAAGAAGACCAACAACAACAAAAAAAAGTCACCGCAGGAAAAGTACAACAAGGTACACAAGGTGGCTGAGAAGAGTTCAGATGAACAGAATTCGGATTCAGACCCAAACGGCCAGGAACTGGGTAGTCTGAGAATTCACAATGTGAGTAAAGAAACTGACCTACAAACTATATGGGTCATGCTAAAAATAGCCGGAGTCCGAGTGAAAATGGAATTGGACACAGGATCAGCCCTATCAGTCATAAATCGAAAGGATTACAACCGGCTATTCTCACATATACCCTTGAGAGATACTAAGTTTGTATTGCAGACATACACGGGGCATAAAGTGTACCCCATGGGAAAGATAAGAGTCAAGGTGAGAGGCAGGGGCAAAGAACACCCAGGAATGGATTTATATGTACTACCTGAGGGAGGACCACCACTTCTAGGACGGGAGTGGATCAAGAAAATAAACATGGAATGGCACTACCTAAAAGCAATAACGAGTGAGGACTCGGTGCAGCCAATCAGCTCAGACTCTGAAACGGATGACGATAAGACCAGCCCAAGTACGAAAGACAAGTCTAAAATGGACTTGCTGACTAAGGTTGGAAAAACGAAGGCGTGCATAAATGCTTATGCTCCAGAGGAGAACAAAGTTGCAGAACAGAATTCCACTGAACAACAACAACATAGTTTGACAGCGAATTCTGAGTCTGTCCAGGTTACAGACATATACATTACTGAGGAACACTGAGCTCGAACTCAACTCCATTGCAAATTACGACAGCAATTAGAACAATTGAGTTGCCGTCTCGAGCAAGAGATGAAAGCAATGCAAAAGTTCTTGGACACCGAATGGGAGAATCTGGAAAGACAACAGAAGCAGCTGAGGGAGAAAAGGGAGCAGGAGCACACAAACCGTCTGCGCGAGGAGGCCAAACGAATCAAAGCTGATTCGGGTTCTGAAGGTGCGTGCTCTAATCTGGTGGAACATGATGTTCAGCAACTGAAGGCGCTTGTTAGCAGGTTGCAGGCAGAAAAGGCTGAGTTGGTCGACATGACTTCCGAGCTCCTACTCAAGTTGGGTGCAGCATCACCGGACGATTCAATTGTGGAAATTCGAATGGTGGAGGCTGCGGATGATGGCGAAGTAGAAACAGCAAAGGAGCCCCAGGGCAAGGTTATAAACAGCCCTGCAGCTAATGGGAAACGGATGATGGCAGAAGAATTAACAGTCAGCCAAGTCCTTCATATGCTGAGGGACAAGACTCTAAAATGGAAAAAACTGGAACACGAGCCTCAATCTTCAAAGAAAAGAGGTTCGGAGCTCTCAAAAGTTATTGAAATAGCTGAGGTGGCAACACAGACTGAGAAGACTGCAGCAGAGCAGCCCTTGGATGCCAAAAGTACGCTGACTCGCGTCAATGTAGAACAACGGAATGCTGAAACAGCTACTTCAGTAGAAGGATTGAATAGTCCGATCAATCAATCTCCGAATGAAGTTGAAGTATTGAAATCACAAATGAGGTCATTAGTAAAAGACTTGCAGGAAGCCCAGGAAAAGCGGGATGAAGCTGAACGCATGAAGAAGTCTCTTCAGGAAAGATGTCTGGATTTGGAACAAAAGTTGGCTAACGTCCAGCTGGGTAAGGAGGAAATAGAAGACCCTCTCGCTGGTCTAGCTCAGGACGACACCGAATATTACCATGACCTGTTGAGCGACACTGAATATTACGATCACCTGGTCTGCCCAGCTTGTGCTGAAAACTCCCAAAGTGCCGAAACCATGATGAATCACCTAAAGTCTAAGGAACATCGGGAGATGGTGGCGCTACTACGGGAAAAGGAGGATGAGAGGGAGGAACTGTGCATGCAGCTGGCAGCTGACAGTGGAGCCCAGAGAGTCTCCAAGAAGCAGAAAAGGAAAAGACGAAGCAGAAGACGATGACCATCTGAACCATTATCACCTCTACCAGATCACGCACGTGGTCCCTCCGAACGGAGCCAAATCAGTTGGGAAGTAGAGAAACTTCCCAAGGCAATCTAGCTGTTTGTAAAAGTCAACAATGCTGGTTCAGAAGTGACGGAAGTTCAAGCTGTTAAGTTAGGGAAGGACTATTGGATGAGTCACTCCAGCAACGTGAACCGACTACACCACAAGGAATTGCTACACCACGGAGGCATTGTCCGGACCGAGTCAAGAAGCACAGGAGACGCCTCCACAGAGACTGAATCTGTGAACTGTTTCCCGCAGAGACTGAATCTGTGAACTGTTTTCCGCAGAGACTAAATCTGTGAACTGTTTTCCGCAGAGACTATATCTGTGAACTGTTTTTACATGAAGTGAATATATGTTATGTTTAATGGGGAATAAGTATGTTGTAAGCTAAAAAAGGAGGATTGTAGTGTATGTAACTGTTCTACCTTTAAAAGAACTATTGTATGTAACCGTCCTCCTTTAAGAGAACTATTTTAGGTGTGGCACTATTTGATCTTGGCTGCTGTATACTGTAATACCGACGGTGACCACACCGGTATATAAGTGCTGTGTCAGGATTTATTGGGCAGATTCGCCCTGACCTTCGAATAGTAAAGTCCTGTTAAAGTTACTCTTGTAGTCTGTGTATTAATTCGCCATAATACCTACAGGCTTTACATGAAGATCCACCCTACTGATCTTGTGGAGCCTCACAAAATTGCCCTAATGTCCCTGCATATAAAACTCAGAATCCCATTTGCTTTTATACAGCCTTTTCTAGTGGAACTCTGTAAGACAAATGTCCTAAGAATTGCCTTAAATGTGACCTCAAAATGGAGTCAGTAGTCATACACAGGGAAGAAAAGAGCTAATGCTAATTAAGACATGAAGGCTTGTACAAACAATACATTCCTAACTAGTGATTGAAGACAAGCCATCAAGTCCACAGGCCTGGAGAGATCTAATTTAAGGGGAACATAAAGCTGCCTTGCCTTATCTGGACCTGTGTGAGACCCTGTGTTAGCAAATACCTGGCATGTCTAGGTGTCGGTGTTTCATTGATTTAGAATTCGTCAGGGTACCAACATGGCTGAGTGAGGTGATGCACACCAAAAAGGCAGAACTCTTCTGACATGTGTAATTCAGATTGGGCAATAGAATTTACAAAGTATTACATAGAATTTACAGCACAGAAGCAGGCCATTCAGCCCAACTGGTCTATGCTCCACACGAGCCACCTCCCACCTTACGTTATCTCATTCTATCAACATACCCTTCTATTCCTTTCTGCCTCCCGTACTTATCTAGTTTCTCCTTAAATGCATCTATGCTATTTGCCTCAACCACTCTATCTGGTAGCGAGATCCACATTCTCACCACTCCCTGAGTAAAGAAGTTTCTCCTGAATTCGTTATTGGATTTATTAGTGACTATCTTATATAGATGTCCCCTAGTTTTGGACTCCCCAACAAGTGGAAACATCTTCTCTACATCTACACTATCAAATCCCTTCATAATTTTAAAGACAGATCACCTCTCAGTCTTCTCTTTTCTAGAGAAAAGAGCCCCAACCTCTCAGTCTTTCCTGATAGTTGTACCCTTTAAGTTCCAGTATCATCCTTGTAACTCTTTTTTGCACTTCCTCCAGTACATCCTTTTTGTAATATGGAGAGCAGAACTGTGCACAGTACTCTTAAGTACTTGATCTAAGCAAGGCTCTACATAAGTTTAACATAACATCTGTAACTTTAGGAGGTTTCTTTAGAAATTAGCATATATAAGATGTTTTATTTACACTGTACTGTCAGTCTTCAGTTCTCAGTCCTTAGTACTTAGTTTTTAGCTCTTGGTATATTTCTAGTCAT
The DNA here is from genome assembly GCF_052327205.1 of Somniosus microcephalus. Taxonomy (NCBI): domain Eukaryota; kingdom Metazoa; phylum Chordata; class Chondrichthyes; order Squaliformes; family Somniosidae; genus Somniosus; species Somniosus microcephalus. The sequence continues at coordinate 40,252,566 of NC_140993.1, read as the reverse complement.
AGGAACATAGGAACAGGAGATGGCCATTGAGCCCCTTGAGCCTGTTCCCCAACCAGAGAAAATAGCTTCTCTGTATCTACCCTATGGAATCTGTAAATTTTTAAAAAGATGCCCATTAAATCACCCCTCAACCTTCTAAACTCAAAGGAACACAAGGCAGGTTTATGCAACCTATCCTCACAATTTAACCCTTTAAGCCGCAGTATCATTCTGGTGAATCTGCGCTGTGCCCCCTCCCTCCAAGGCCAATATATCCTTTCTGCGGTGAGGTCTGACCAAGGCTCTTTACAACTGAAGTACAACTTCCTCCTTTTTGTATTCCAGCTCCCCTGCAATAAAGGCCAACATTGTAACCAGAGATCAATCTAGGTGACTTTCAATGTATTGAAACTGTTGCAAATTCACTTCAGGTAAACCAGGAAAATGAATCAGAGGGAAGTTTTTAATTGCAAATTGTTTTTCGTTCAGTCAACCATTAAATGACATTGCAGTAAGCTTTTTGCTGCAATGGTTCACAGAACCACTGAGACACAAACCATTGTTCAGAACGTTATTCAAGCAAACATCAGGGAAAAGATGCACTTTTCTAGAATACAAAGCCTGATCTGTTGGGTAATGTCATGTGATGTCACTCATGTACCATAGACTTTTAATTGTCGCTTTTATTTGTCACTATCTAATATCATAGAGAATGGCACCAGGTGTCTAACGTGCCTTAAAAATGCTCCAAATGAATGTCATGTAATATATTAAGAGACGGAATGGAAAATCATGCTAAAGTGACTTTCTTAAGTCTAAATACTCAAGGGTAAACTTCAAAGTCATTTCACTAAGTAAACCTAATAAAACTCATGTCCACACACATATTCCTTGACTTGTCCCTAAAATAAAACTGATTCACTTTTGCTGAATAAATTCCTTTAAAATTAAAAAAAAAATTAGACTCCATTAAAGTGCCTCAGTTATGGCACCGACTTACATTTTGAGACATTAATCACCCTTTTGAGCCTCTTTGAAGTGTATTAGAAAATAATTTAATCTTATCATGGATTACAGAACGGTGATTTGCAATGCTGTTAAACCCAATTTCCATAGATTTAAAATTCTTCATTCATGGTGGCTTGAGCTAGATGGAGCTGCATGAACCACTTTTGGAATTTCTTTTTGTTAGGTTAATTGAAGGGCCGCAGAAGCTATAGATTTTATTTTGCCTGATAGGCTTACTAAAGCATTCAGCGAGAACACATTTGTATTCATCACTCTTGTGTTATTTTATAGACTAAAACATCCTGCAGTCAAATGTTGATTGGGCTGTCTGAATATTAAAATAAAGTCCAAAACTTAACACAGGAGGAGGGACGATGCTTTTCCAGTGAGCTTCCGGCCTCATGTGTTCGGAGAATATTTGACTGATGTTGACTCATTTTGTTGCTGCTGGCCTCAATTTTGAAAATAGCTTATATTGCACAATAAGCCTGAAAGATATGGGTTTTCTCCCCTGTAATAGTATTCAGCAGCAAAAGAGAGTAACTAAGAGGGGTCCTTATAGAGGTGTTTAAAATAGTAAACACATGGAAATTCGTAGCACTACTTCAGTAGGATAGGGGAGAGAGATAAATTTAGGAAAAATATCAAGAAGTTCTTCATGAAAATAATGATTTCTTTTTTTAAATTCATTTATGGGATGTGGGTGTCGCTGGCAAGACCAGTATGTATTACCCAACTCTAATTGTCCTTCAGTAGGTGGTGGTGAACCACCTCCTTGAACCACTTCAATCCGTTGGTGAAGGTACTCCCACAGTGCTGGTTGGTAGGGAGTTCCAGGATTTTGACACAGTGATGATGAAGGAACGCCGATATATTTCCAAGTCAGGATAGTGTGTGACTTGCAGAGGAAATTGGAGGTAGTGGTGTTCCCAAGCGGGGAACTGCTTTTGTCCTTCTAGGTGGTAGAGGTCGCGGGTTTGGGAGGTGCTGCCAAAGAAGCCTTGGCGAGTTGTTGCAGTGCATTTTGTAGAAGGTACACACTGCAGCCACAGTGCACCGGTGTTGGAGGGAGTCAATGTTTAAGGTGGTGGATGGGGTGCCAATCAAGCGGGCTGCTTTGTCCTTGATGGTGTCAAGCTTCTTGAGTGTGTTGGAGCTGTACTTATCTTGCTGCATGCAGACACGGACTGCAGGAATTGTGACTGGAACTGAACACTCTGCAATCATCAGCGAACATCCCCACTTCTGACCTTATGATGGAGGGAAGGTCATTGATGAAGTAGTTGAAAATGGTTGGGCCTAGGACACTGCCCTGAGGAACTCCTGCAGCGCTGTCCTGGGGCTTAGATGATTGGCCTCCATCAACCACAACCATTTTCCTTTGTGATTCCAACCAGTGGAGAGTTTTCCCCCAGATTCCTATTGACTTCAGTTTTACTAGGGCTCCTTGATGCCACACTCGGCCAAATGCTGCCTTAATGTCAAGGGCAATCACTCTCACCTCACCTCTGGAATTCAGCTCCTTTGTCCATGTTTGGACCAAGGCTGTAATGTAGTCTGGAGCTGTGGTTCTGGCGGAACCCAAACTGAGCATCGGTGAGCATGTTATTTGTGAGTAAATACCGCTTGAGATCTCTGTGGCGAGATGTTTGCCTTTTTCGGCATTCAATTGATTGCAGCGCTCTGTAATGGGAATTCCTATGGCGATGCTGCAGTGACATCAACAAGCAGCCTTTGCAGCCAATCACATTGAAGAATTCTCACAGACAGGAAACCAGGAAATGAGAAGCTGCTTTTATCCGGGCTTTTTAAAAATGTTACGAACATACGAACGTACGTACATACAAACATGTGAATTAGGAGCAGGAGTAGGCCACTCGGCCCTTCGAGCCTGCTCCGCCATTCAATAAGATCATGGCTGATCCGATTACTCCACATTCCCGCCTACCCCCGATAACTTTTCACCCCCCTTGCTTACCAAGAATCTATCTACCTCTGCCTTAAAAACATTTAAAGACTCTGATTCCACCGCCCTCTGAGGAAGAGAGTTCCAAAGACTCACGACCCTCTGTGAGAAAAAATTTCTCCTCATCGCTGTCTTAAATGGGCGACCCCTTTTTTTTAAACAGTGACCTCTAGTTCTAGATTCTCCCACAAAAGGAAACATCCCCTCCACATCCACCCTGTCCAGCCTCCTCAGGATCTTATATGTTTCAATCAAGTCACATCTTATTCTTCTAAACTTCAGCGGATACAAGCCTAGCCTGTCCAACCTTTCCTCATAAGACAATCCGCCCATTCCAGGTATTAGTCTGGTAAACCTTCTCTGAACTGCTTCCAACACATTTACATCCTTCCTTAAATAAGGAGACCAATACTGTACACAGTACTCCAGACGTGGTCTCACCAAAGCCCTGTATAATTGAAGCATAACCTCTCTACTTTTGTATTCAATTCCCCTCGCAATAAACGATAACATTCTATTAGTTTTTCTAATTACCTGCTGTACCTGCATAGTAACCTTTTGCAATTCATGCACTAGGGCACCCAGATCACTCTGCATCTCAGAGCTCTCCAATCTCTCACCATTTAGATAATATGCTTCTTTTTTATTATTTCTGCCAAAATGGACAACTTCACATTTTCCCACATTATACTCCGTTTGCCAAATCTTTGCCCACTCACTTAACCTATCTATATCCCTTTGTAGACTCCTTATGTCCTCTTCACAATTTACTTTCCTACCTATCATTGTGTCATCAGCAAATTTAGCAACCATACGTTCGGTCCCTTCATCCAAGTCATATATATAATTGTAAAAAGTTGAGGCCCCAGCACTGATCCCTGTGGCACACCACTCGTTACATCTTGCCAATCAGAAAATGACCCTGTTTCCTGTTAGCTTGCTAATCTATCCATGCCAATATGTTACCCCCTACAAATGGGCTTTTATTTTCCACAATAACCTTTGATGTGGCACCTTATGAAATGCCTTCTGGAAATCTAAGTACAGTACATCCACCAGTTCCCCTTTATCCACAGCACATGTAACTTCCTCAAAGTACTCCAATAAATTGGGTAAACATGATTGCCCTTGCACAAAACCATGTTGACTCTGCCTGATTACTTTGAACTTTTCTAAGTGCCCTGCTATAACGCCTTTAATAATAGCTTCTAACATCTTCCCTATGACAGATGTAAAGCTAACTGGCCTGTAGTTTCCTGCTTTCTGTCTCCCTCCCTTTTTGAATAAAGGAGTTACATTCGCTATTTTCCAATCCAATGGAACCTTCCCCGAATCTAGGGAATTTTGGAAAATTAAAACCAACGCATCAACTATCTCACTAGCCACTTCTTTTAAGACCCTAGGATGAAGTCCATTATGGTCCCGAAAAACAGAGGGTAAATTAAGGATTGTGGCTTTCACATGGGGATAAAGTAGAAGCTGAAATATAATGAACAAACTTTAAATTAAAAAAAAAGTTTTTAACAAATTGTAAGTTATATCATAATGGAGAAATCTGACACTCCACAAATATGAAAATTAGTTTTTCATGACCATAATGTTGTTTAGCAGTCAATATGCTGTTAAAACTCCAGTTACACCTATTGCAACAAGGCCTAACATTAATGGAGTATTTGACCGAGATATTACCATGGAAAAGCCCAAGTTTTCACTGATATCACTGATTTCACTGATTTCACTGATTTCACTGATTGCTGGCTATGGGGTGGGGTGAGCAGTGGAGGGGGTTTCCACAGCACAACCAGTGTCAGAACAGTAAATAACTGACCGCAACTTCAGTATTTCCGCATTTAGATGCGCGTGCGTTAAATCCTGAAGTTGCGGTCAGTTTCAGAGGGGTACTGACAGTGAACCCTGACAGTTCGTCATCATTACTTCCCGCAAATTCCAGACTGATGTAGTTAAAGAAAGGCATGATATATTACAAAACAAATTTAGGAGATTTGAGAACAAGCTTGGAGCGGAACTTCACAATTAGCAATGCCAGGATTACTTCCCCAGTCATGCTCTAGAATAGGAAAGGACAGGAAGGTTAGGGAAATCATACAAGGACTCAAGGTGTGCTGTCAGCAAGAGGGACTCGATCTTGTTGGTACCTAAGAATGTCAATTTGCAGAGAATGACCAAAAAAATGATGGAGGTTTTTAATAAATTCTTTGCATCAGTCTTTACTGAAAAGAAGGATATCAGACAGGAGGTGAATCTTGAAGTGGTTGAAAGAAAGAAAGAACTTGCATTTATATAGCACCTTTCACAACCTCAGAACATTCCAAAGTGTTTTACAGCCAACAGAGTACTTTTTGAAATGTAGTCATTGCTGTAATGTAAATGGGGCAGCCAATTTGCACACGGTAAGATCCCACAAACAGCAATGAAATAATGACCAGACAATTTGTTTTAGTGATGTTGGTTGAGGGATAAATATTGGCCAAGAAACCAACCCTTTGAAAAGTGCCAGATGTTCTGACGAAAGGTCATCGATGTTGTGTATGTGTACCTTTAAGAGAATAACTGGTCTCAGACTGCAGTACCGGCAGTGACCACCCCTGTATAAAAAGGCGCTAGCAGCCTTCTGTAGTTTCAGTTCTCCATTGTCTCCATTCAGTAAAGACTTGTTAAACCAACTCCTGCATTCCGTGTCTCCATTAACACACGGATTTAATACTGGTGACGAGTAAGAAACGAACTTACCTGCAACTCGGCAGCACCTCAGACGACGTTATTGACGGTCGAAGCCAGAAGAGAGAAAAATAAAAAAATAATCCACAGAAACTTGAGAAATGGGCGTCGACCATGGGCAACCGCCCTCCACATCATCGACTTGAAAAGTGCAGGAGAGACTGTCGAGAGCCAGGCTTGGTCTCCAGTCTGTAGTTTCCCAGCTAATCGGGCTGGTGGCAGGTAGTGCACTGATCCTTCCTGGGCTGCGGCGGGCTAGAGCTCGATCGGGTGGCTCTGCAACGGGGCCGGGCAGCGAGTCGGGAAGCAAAGAGAGAGAGAGAGGGTGGAGCACACAGGGCGCGGCCGGTGCTTCGCAGCCGGGCAGCTTTCGGACCTAAGAAGAGGGAGGGAAGTGTCCCAGAGGGTCCGCTCCACGACGGGAACGGTTAAAAATAAAAAGACCGCGGAAAGTGGCGTTGACAGCAGCGGCAGCAGCGGGAAGGCGCGGGAGGCGCCATCTTAACTCGGTGGGGAAGAAGGAAAAGCGCGGGAGGCGCCATTTTGTTAAATCGGGGACGAAGGCAAAGCGCGGGAGGCGCCATCTTAGATTTTCAAGATGCAAAAGACTGGCAATATCACTGCCTTCGATAATGCAATAGAAGACGTATGTGGAAAGAGTCGAGGTATATTGCGAGGCAAACGAAATAGCCGAGGAGAAAAAGGCATCGGTATTGCTAAATTTAATGGGCGCAAGAACGTACGGCCTACTGCGGGACCTGATTACTCCAGCCAAACCGAAGGCGAAGAGTTTTAACGAAATTGTTGCTATCCTACAGGAACACCTAAATCCTACACCGCTGCTGATAGCAGAAAGATTTAAATTCCACAGGAGAAATCAGCACAATAATGAGAGCAATGCTGATTACCTTACGGAACTACGCAAGCTATCAAAGCACTGCCAGTTCGGAGCAGGACTGGCAGATACCTTATGGGACAAATTTGTCTGTGGACTCCTGAGTGAAGGAACGCAGAAGAGGTTACTCTCAGAGAAAGAGCTGACGCTAGATAAGGCTTTCAGCGTGGCAGTATCGTACGAAGCAGCAGCAAAGAGAGCTGCGGAAATACAACAAAAGCCACAGGAATACGGCACCCACGAAATGACACGGGGATTTGCAAAATGTTATCGCTGCAGCAGAACAAACCATGACCAGAAGTACTGCTGGTCGAAGGACAAAATATGCAGGCAATGCAGAAAGATGGGACACATTGCACGAGTTTGCAGGTCTGAGAAGAAGACCAACGACAATAAAAAGGCTACTAAGGAACCGTACAGGAAAGTACAAAAGATGACGGACAGTAGTTCCAAAGACCAGATGAGTGACAGTGAATCCGGGAACAAGAGACTAAGCTGTCTCAAACTTAACAACGTAATCGCAAAAGAGGATCACCGAACCATGTGGGTCACCCTCACGATAGCAGGGTCTCAAGTCAAAATGGAATTGGATACAGGATCAGCTCTAACCGTCATGAATCGATGAGACTACGAGCGGCTATTCTCACACATACCCTTGAGAGAGACATCCATTGTTTTGAGGACGTATACGGGGCAAAAAGTATACCCCAGAGGAAAAATAAGGGTGCCTGTCGAATACAACGGCAAGAAAATACGGAAATTGTATCTCTACATTCTGCAAGATGGTGGACCACCGTTATTGGGACGTGAATGGATCAGAAAGACAAGTTTAGACTGGCACTCCATTCAGGCACTGACGGTGGCTGGTAAAAAGAATGACGACGTCACTCCTGGACAATTGTCAACAATCTTAGCTGACGCCAAAGAGGTATTTCAACAAGAACTGGGCACTCTTAAAGGCGTAACCGCCTCGATAAAAATAGAGGAGAATGCAATTCCCAAGTTTTCCAAAGCAAGACTGTTACCATATGCAATTCGCCCAGCCGTCGAGGCAGAGCTGGAGAATCTGGAGAATGCAGGCGTGTTATCTAAGGTAGACTGGAGCGAGTGGGCGACACCCATCGTTCCTGTCATGAAGAAAACGTTAAACAATAAGCCTGCGGAGCCAAGGAAGGTTCGCATCTGTGGGGACTTCAAGGTGACAGTGAACCCAGTCCTTCACACAGTACATTATCCTCTTCCAAGGATAGAAAATATCTTCGCCTCACTATCCGGAGGGAAGTGTTTTACAAAAATTGACCTAGCGCAAGCATATTTGCAGATGGAGGTTGAAGAATCCTCTAGGAAGTATCTCACGATAAACACTCACAAAGGTCTTTACCAGTATAATCGACTGGTATTCGGAGTAGCATCAGCTCTGGCGATATGGCAAAGAGCGATGGAACAAGTCCTGCAAGGGATTCCAGAGACTCAGTGTTACTTGGACAACATCCTAGTGACAGGTGAAGATGACAGTGAACACCTTAACAACCTAGAACAGGTGCTCACTAGACCACGTGAACATGGGCTACGAGCCAACCGCCCCAAGTGCAAGTTTTTTAAGAAACAGATATCGTATTGTGGCCACGTGATTGATGAAGAGGGCTTACATAAGTCCCCTGACAAAGTTGAAGTGGTTGTTAAGGCCCCAGCGCCTGAAAATGTGTCGCAACTGAGGTCATTCCTCGGATTGGTGAATTACTACCATAAGTTTTTACCGAATTTGTCCACAATTCTGCACCCACTGAATGCCCTACTACGAATGGGAGTAGCATGGAAATGGAGCAATGACTGTAAGCGGGCCTTTCAGAAGAGTAAGGACTTAATCACTTCAAGAGAAGTATTGGCTCACTACAACCCATCACTACCGATAAGACTGGCATGTGATGCGTCTCCCTACGGCATTGGGGCGGTACTGTCACATAAATTCCTTGATGGTTTAGAGAGGCCGATAGCTTTTGCATCACGCTCGTTAACTTCAGCCGAGCGTAACTACGCCCAGATTGACAGAGAGGCCCTCAGCCTAGTGTGGGGGGTGAAGAAGTTCAATCACTACCTGCACGGTCAAAAATTTACTCTAATAACTGATCATCAACCTCTTATCTCCATTTTCAACCCTCAGAAGGGCGTACTGATAATGACAGCACAACGGCTACAGAGGTGGTCCCTTTTCCTAGGGGCACACCAATATGACATTGAGTACAAAGGAACTAAACAGCATGGGAATGCTGATGGATTGTCGCGCCTACCGTTGCCGACGGTGGAAGAAGAACTTGCAGTGGATCCAATGGAGATATTCCACTCGACCATAGTCGAATGTCTCCCTGTGACGAATGCAAACATAGAAAAGGAAACATGAAATGACCCGACACTATCCCGGGTCTATGATTTAATGGTGAAGGGATGGCCAGCACTTGGCAAACCACTGCTGCCAGCATTCTCACCGAGAAGAGAACAGCTGTCAGTGTGCAGAGGAACCTTGATGTGTGGATCCAGAGTAGTAATTCCACCCAAATTGAAGGATAGAGTGCTCAATGAGCTTCATGAGGGCCATCTGGGAGGGGTAAAAATGAAGAACTTAGCTAGAGCGTTTGTGTGGTGGCCGGGAATCGATAGAGAAATCGAAGAGATGACCAAGAGCTGTACAGGATGCCAGAAGGTCCAAAACGCCCCACCACAAGCCCTCTACATCCATGGGAGTGGCCCTCATCTCCAATGCAAAGGGTGCACATTGATTTTGCTGGTCCCTTCATGGACTCGATGTTTTTAATTGCGGTGGATGCACATTCAAAGTGGCCAGAGGTAATAAAAATGTCCTCAACCACCACAGAAAAAACTATTACAGTCTTACGAACCATATTCGCCAGAAATGGGCTGCCTGAACAGATTTGCTCTGACAATGGACCACAGTTTGTGTCTGAAGAGTTCCGGAGGTTCTTAAACAACAATGGTGTTAAGCATTACACATCTGCCCCATATCATCTAGCCACTAATGGATTGGCCGAGAGGTTTGTTCAAACATTCAAGAAGGCTATCAAGGCAATGTGTAATGAAGACATACCCCTACAACACAAGGTGGACAACTTCTTGTTTGCCTACCGGAATGCGACACATGCGGTTACCAACCAAACTCCTGCCATGATGTTCTTCAATCGAAGACTACGATGCCGCTTGGATTTGGTTAAGCCGAACATCAGAAGAGATGTGGAGAACAGGCAGTTTCAGAATATGAATGAAAGACCGACCAGGAGTTTTAAGATAGGTCAACCAGTTTTGGCCCGGGACTACCGCACAGAGAAATGGCAGCCAGGAACGATTTGTACACGGCAAGGACCTCTCATGTATTCCGTGGACGTTGGAGAGAGCATTGTAAGATGCCATGCTGACCAGATTCTAGAATCACGGGAAAACCTCAACTCCACACCACGATCTGATACACCTGGCGATGAAACCGATGTACCAATTGCATCTACCACAGAATCGTTGATATTGGAAGCAGATGAACCAAACAACGACATTGATCCCGACTCAACCTTGCCAGAAGAACCTGATACCACAAAGAGGCGTTATCCAGACAGAATCAGGAAGCCTCCTCAAAGACTGAACTTATAATTGATTAACCTCAACCAATGTATCTAGCAACCGTAATTGTGATTGTAATTAGTTATCATTTAGTTGTTAATTGAATGTTATGTACTGTTTATCTAAAAGGGGAGGAATTGTTGTATATGTGTACCTTTAAGAGAATAACTGGTCTCAGACTGCAGTACTGGCAGTGACCACCCCTGTATAAAAAGGCGCTAGCAGCCTTCTGTAGTTTCAGTTCTCCATTGTCTCCATTCAGTAAAGACTTGTTAAACCAACTCTTGCATTCCGTGTCTCCATTAACACACGGATTTAATAATTGACCTGAAACGTTAACATTGTTTCTCTCTCCACAGATGCTGCCTGACCTGCTGAGTACTTCCAGCATTTTCTGATTTTTATTTCAGATTTCCAGCATCTGCAGTATTTGTCTTTCCTCTTTGCATAGTGCCGTGGAATCTTTTCCACCCACCTGAGAGAACAGATGGTGCCTTGCTTTAATGTCACATCTGAAGGACGGCACCTCCAACAGTGCAGCATTACCTCAGTAGTGCATTGAAGTGCCAGTCTAGATTATGTGCTCATATCTCTGTGCTGGGCCCACAACATTGTGAGTGCTACCACTGAGCCAAGGCTGACACCATAGGAGTTAACAACGCATCCAGGACTGTCAGTCTGGACTGCAAAAGAGCTTGTCAGAGCCTTTAACGATTGAATCTCCTATCACTGCTGAATTTTTAACTGTGTTAATAATTTCCCCTCTTTGAATCATCAATTGTTTGTTGGTGCCATTGATATTTATTTAATGACTCTGCTCAAAGCCCTCCTTTTTCCCCAGAAGCTTTATATCTATTTGAGATCATAATTTGCTCCAGGCTCGAGAAGCTGCTTGAATAACAAAATTCATCATGAAGGAGGAGAAAAATAAATATATAATAAATTAAACAATTGAGAAAAATAAAGTTTTGGAAATGGAAGTGCAAGCAAATAAATAAATAAGGTACTTGCTTCTTAAGCAAATAGTTCAAATCCACCATGTGAGATGGCGTAAAAAAATATTGTAATAATGGGAAATTTTGAGGAAAGAAAGAAAAAGAAAGACTCGCATTTGTATGGCGCGCTTAACGACCTCAGGATGTCCCAAAGTGCTTCACAGCCAATGAAGTACTTTTGAACAGTGGTCACTGTTGTAATATAGGAAACACAGCAGCCAATTTGCACACAGCAAACTCCTACAAACAGCAATGTGATAATGACCAGTTGATCCGTTTTAGTGATCTTGATTGAAGAATAGTTAATTACCAGGATACTGGGGATAACTCCCCTGCTTTTCTTTGAAATAGTGATGAGGGAAGTTCATAAGTAAATAATTGGATCTTAAGCAAGTTTTGTAAAATGATGGGTAAATGGTATTATAAATATATCTGCGAGGTCTCGAATCTTTCAGTACCAGTCAGGTGCGTCATTCTTTTGCCTTGTGTCAGTCATGTGATACATTGCGGTGATGGGTGAATTCTGCCAAATTTAGGCTACAGTGGTAAATGTAAGAAGCACTTCAGGTCCCAAACTACCCAGGAACAACATCACCACTGTGGGTGTGCAGCATTGCTTGGTGAAAATGCAAATCAGAGACAGGAATATAAGACTGCAGTCCTAATTCTTAGACCTGTGCTTAGAACATAAGAAAATAAGAAATAGGAGCAGGAATAGGCCACTTTGCCCTCGAGCCTGCTCCGCCATTCAATAAGATCATGGCTGATCTTGGGCTCAAAGACAATTCCCAGCCCACTCCCCATAACTCTTCACTTCCTTATCTTGCAAAACTTTGTCTATCTCTGCCTTAAATGTATTTAATGACCCAGCCTCCACAGCTCTCTGGGGCAGAGAATTCCACAGATTTATGACTCTCTGAGAGAAGAATTTCTTCCTCATCTCAGTTCTAAAAGGGCGACCCTTTACTCTGAAACTGTGCCCCCAAGTTCTAGATTTCCCCATGAGGGGAAACACCCTCTCTGCATCTACCTTGTTGAGCCCTCTCAGTAACTTTTATGTTTCAATAAGATCACCTCTCATACTTCTAAATTCCAATGAGGATAGGCCCAGCCTGCTCAACCTTTCCTCATAAGTCAACCCCCTCACCTCTGGAATTATCCTAGTGAATTGTCTTTGAACTGCCTCCAATGCAAGTTAAATAAGGAGACCAAAACTGTATGCAGTACTCAAGCTGTGGTCTCACCAATACCATGTACAGTTGTAACAGGACTTCCCTACTTTTATACTCCAACCCCCTTGAAATAAAGGCCAACATTCTATTTGCCTTTTTGATTACTTGCTGTAACTGCATGCTAACTTTCTGGGCAGGATTTTCATTGGGCTGTGGAGGCGGGATTGGAGGCGTGTGGGCAGTTAAAATCCCGAAATCGGGGGGCACGAACCCATCCCGCCCCCAAACCGCCTACATGCCAGTTTCAAAGGAGGCGGGTACCCGACCCGCACTGGGACCTGCCTCCCTCAGGTGGTGTAAGGGGGGGTTTTGGTTTGGGGTTTGTGTCTGGCCAGTCAGGCGTATCTGAGCTGCTCCAGCCCCGTGCGGTTCGAATCACTTCCCCTTTGGTTCTGACCGTCGGACTTATTTCAGTAGCGATATAGACAAAACGAGACCAGTGGTTTGGTGCAAAGAAAACCAATGTTTTATTGAAATAAAGAATAAATTGCTGTACAGTGAAAATAATTACGAATACAGCACACTTTTACTTAACGGGGAGGAGAAAAGACGGACACATCGAGGGAAAATTGACTAAAATGACAATTGAACAAAATTCCCCTTTAGTTCCCACTCCTTATAACTATCTAGGTTGCCTTGCAATGGGCCAGAAAGTTTATGCTCACCAGACTACGATGTTGAAACACCTGCTCCGTGCCCTGCGGTCTGCCTTGGATTTTTCACCGCCCGAAGTAGAGATACCCCAGTAATTCAAAAGTAACTGTGGGTACCACTGCTGAGGGCTTGTGTAAACAGAGTCCTTTGTTCCGAGTTGAAACTTCCTAACCGCAGTTGGTTGACAGCTTCAAATACTCAAGTACACAGAAGCTGTTTTCTCTCAATCCTTTCGTCAGCCAGTGCTGGGAGATTCTCCTTTCACATTCATACAGGCTTTCTTTCTCTTTTGCCACGGGGCCGGCTACAGCCATCTTTGACGTCCTGGGTTTTTAAAGTACATTCCAACCAGGTTTTCTTTAATCAAATAATCTTCGGGGGCTGCCGAAATTTTGTGAACCTTACAGCGGGAAGGGGATTAGTGCCAATTAACTGCCTGTTAACAGGTAGTTAACAGGCAGTTTTTGGCCTAATCCCTATTTTCATTGTTGAAATGTGGGATTCCCGACAGCTGCAAACCACGCCAAGCTAGCGAGGCGGGCCATCGGGATGAAGGGCTTGGAGGGGTCGAGATGTCCGGTATTCAGGTGAGTGATGGGTGCATGAGTGCAGGGGTAAGTGTGTTTGGTGTATGAAAAGTGTTTAAAGTAGTTGTACTTATATTTACATACCTTTACAGCCTTCCTTCCTTCAGGTCTCGGGTGTCCCTCATCTCACCGGCACAGAAAGCAGAATGGCCGTGATCTGTCAATAGTTCCAGCATTCAGCTTTCTGTTCCGGGGAGATCTCTAAATCATCCTGACAGGAAGGAATTAACTTAGAGTACAGATTGTCAGTGTTTGACAACTTCAAACAGCTATCGAACGCTGATATTTCATCTGTCAAAAGGTCTTGACAGATGAAATATCAATCTGTGATGTCACCTTGTAGGGGTTTGCAAAAATCCCCTAAATCCCTGTAGATCGGAAAATATTGGTCCACATTGTGGACGAAAAATTGTGTGATGTTTTAAAACGTGCCCAGAACCGCAAAAGGCTGCATTGAGATGGACAGCATGTGGACAACACCGGAATCGAGGAACTTCATGGAATAATTCGCACACTTTAAGACAGTACATTTTATTAATAAAATTGTTCCCTGGTGTTTGGTAATTGTAACGGGGTTTAAAAAATGGCCGTCAGAAAGCATAGCCAAAAAGGACAAAAGAAGCAGCTCGCAGCTCATGGATGTCTGTGTAAGTGGGAGGATCAAGCAGTGGCAGTCAGACCTGCCAATCAAAGCGAGTTTCCCTTCTCAGAAGCAATCGATGTTTGTTTATTGACTTAAGGGATTATCCACTTGAGCAATAACCGCAGAAAAATCAGTTTCTGTTTACACAGTAATCCAGCCCCATTCAAAGCCCTTACACACATTGAGACACAATGAAACTCTGGAAAAGGACTTTTGAAAGAGAACAGTTTGGATTGAATGGGTTTTTGAATCACCCATCACTGAACAATAGGGCAGTTGGATTCCCTTTTGTTTTAGCCCAGGTGAATTCCGAATGTTGGCAGGTACACTTCGGCCCCAGAAGGTAGGCACATCCAAACCACTCCAATCACTTTGAATCAGCCAATCACAGCCTTTCTCTTGTGTATTCGGACTTTTGGGTGCAAATTTTGCACACAGACCCTTTCAGCGCCAAACAGCAGGAGTTGGCAGGATATAAAGATAGCTCCTGAGAAGCTATCTCTCTCTTACTTTCCTTGGACCGCAGGTGAGCAGGTTTCTGACTCCTCAGCAAGGCAACCTAGTAAGGAGTTAGGGGGTGGTAATTTAGGGGAAATTGCTAAGATTGTTTAATTAACATTGTAGCCATTAATCCCTCATTTTGCCATCTGCCTTCCCCTGTTAAGCAATTTACTGTAATTACTGTGTTCATGTGGTTAAAATTTGATTATAGTTTCTTTAGTTTAATAAAGTTTGACTTTCTCACATCTAGATCAGTTGTCCATTTTTAATATATCATTAATTATAAGTCCTTCAGTCAGAACTGGAAGGGTGGGTTTAGCGATTCGAAACCGCTGTTTGGAAATTGGTTTAGAGTGCAGCAGCAAAAGCTGTCTGACCAGGTAAATTACCTTAAACCAGGTAAAAGATTGGAATTGGTCACAGTGCAGGCAAAGGCTGCTGACCAGGTAAATTACCATAAACCACAGAAAAGATGCCCCCCTACACATTGGCGACCGCGGCAGGACTGGAGGCATTTCTTGATATGATGAGTGGTCTGGATCTGGAGAAAGCATCAGCTCTTGTTTCTCTCGTTTTCAGTATGTGGGTAGACCTGCGGATGTTAGCGGCAGCGTGTAGGCTGACCTATCATGGTATAGGTGGCTGGGTTAAGGAGGGCGAGATGAGGGTGCAGGAGGATGTTGAAAAGGCCAAGAATCGGGAGTCCCAGCTTGAAAAATGCCAGGTGTAGGTAGAACGCCTCATAAGAGAGGTGAACGAGGCCAGAGATAGTGTGATGAGGGTGTGGGAAGAGAATGCACGCCTCACACTAGAGGCCACGAAATGCCAGGCATTTATAGAGTGCCTTCTGCAGGAAGTCACAGAGGCAAAGGACAGTGAGATGAGGCTCCAGGTGAAAATGCACACCTCACCCAAGAAGCTAGCGAGGGCAAAAGCCACGCGAGGAACAAGATAGAATTCCTAAAGTGCCAAATTTACAGTTCAAAGAGGAACGAGATTAGACTGTGGGAAGAGAATGCCCACCTCACCTCAGAAGTAACAGAGCAGGAGGAGAAGGTTAGGGAGGTAAAAGCAGCTTATAAGCTGGACTGCGACCAAAGGTTTAGTGGAGCAGATCATACCCCATATAACAGAAAGATAGAGAGTTTGGGTATGGAGTTAAGGAGGACTACGCTGCTTAAGCAGGGGAACAGGGAAGGAGAGTTCTGGGACCCCTGTAGAGCAGGTCCGGTAGCAGAAATCCGGGACAAGGGAGGCACACAGGGGATAGTTTTGGCCCCAGACCAAAGGCAGGTCCAAGTCCAAAATTCCCCATTTAAAGCCACCCGGGTAAGAGAACATGACTGTGCTGACCAGACAAGTTCAAGTTCACAGCCTGTAAAGACAGGCACTGTGGCTTGTTTCCAGGGAAAAGTTGTCCAGCCCACAAATTGGGACACTTCCCTGCCCCAGTGGAACCTAGATTTTGGCCAAAGTTTAACTTTGAACAAGTTATGTGGCTCAGAAACAAAGAAACAGCAACCTGAGATTAGAAATCTGCAGTCTGCTGCCAATCCATTCACAGAAGATCGCTTGGAGACTGCCCGTGCATGCGCAGTCACTGGTCTGGAGACAGGAATCCCCCAGTCTTCTGAACAGCAGGTTCGCGCAGGAGCAGTCGCTCGCTTGAGGGGAGAGGTTTGCCAGAACCAGGTTCGTGCAGGCGCAGTCGCAAACTCAGAACACCCAGCGACTCCTTTTCTCTGTGAGGCCGAGCGCGCAGGCACAGTCGGCCATTTAAATGTCCCCGCTTCCCAATATATACGCGCAGGCGCAGTGGCCTGCTTGGAAGACCCAGCGGTTCTTCCTATCTTTTTCAAACAAATCGAATGTGCAGGCGCGGTTGCCTGTGAGAGTGTAGCAGTTCCCCGGCCCTTTGAAAAGATTATTCATGCAGGCGCAGTTGCCTGCGGGACCCCAGCGGCTCCTCATCAGTTTTTCCGCGCAGGCGCAATCGCCTGTTTGAAGCTAGAGGCTTCACAGCCTCTGCCGTGGGACTCCAAGGAGGAAGTTCACGCAGGCGCAGTTGCCGGCGGGACCACAGCGGCTCCTTTTCCATTTCCTTGCGCAGGTGGAAGAGATGGCCCCAGCTGGGTGGGGCATGGCCCCCAACCCAGCACTATCCTGACCGAAGTTCACTTGTGGGAGACCTCGCTGTTGAGGAGTCATGGTGGGGAAGCGCGGGCGCCTTGTCAGATAGGGATGCGTTCCCCGGGAGTGGGTGGTGATGGCCCGGGAAAGATTGTAAAGGGGAGGGGGGAGACCCAAGAGTCGCGTGGGTGCATTCGGGGAAGGGAGGAACTCACCCATGGGCCCACGGGAAAAGTTAGAGTGTAAGTGTGGCTGGGGTGGATGATTGGGTGGCTGGATCTGAGATCCAAGTTTGAGTGTGGGGCCAGGGAGAGCCACCACACAGGCACCCATCATTTTCTGCAGCCAGCCGAGGGAAGACGGGAGGGGGAGGGACTGGGAGTCACGATCCCATGCTCCCCGGTCTCAGTCTGTGCCAAATAATTTTAAACATGAGGGGTACCCCGCCTCCACAAAGGGACAATAGAACGGCTCAGGGCTGGTGGAGCAGGCTGGTCTGTAAATCCATTCTGTATGTTTTAAAGGTTTAAGACCATTCAAGGGGGGTGGAAGGAACATTTACTGCCTGGGTGGGAGGAGCAATACCCACTCGAATTTCGTGACCCATCATTGGCACGTGATGGTCGGGGTTTATTTCAGCATTTTGTTCAAATGTTTAATGAAGATTTTTGTATTTTGTTTTACAGTTCTAAGTGGTGCAGAGGCGTAGGTCCCTCTCCATGCTTGGGATCATTTTGATTACATTGTATGACTAAGATTGCAACATTTTGTAATAAGTTGTAATGTAACAAGTGATTGTAAGTTTTGATTGCATTGTATAATGTAACAAGTGATGCAGGGGTATGAGACCCCTTATTGTAAACTGATGTATCTGTAAGATGCCTACTGTACCACGGTTTTTCTTGAATTTGAGGGGAATAGAAGGGTCGGGGATCAGTGGTAGGTAGTTTTAGGTAAACACAGGGGATGTTTGTTTGTCGGGGGTCAGAAAATTTTGCTCACTCCTTCGAGTGAATACTACAATCAAGTTGGAAGTATCCAAAGGTGGACTGTAGGGGTTTGCAAAAACCCCTAAATCCCTGAAGATCGGAAAATATTGGTCCACATCGTGGACGAAGAATTGTGGGATGTTTTAAAACGTGCCCAGAACTGCAAAAGGCTGCGTTGAGATGGACAGCACGTGGTCAAACACCGGAATCGAGGAACTTCGTGGAAAAATTTGCACACTTTAAGACAGTACATTTTATTAATAAAATTGTTCCCTGGAGTTTGGTAATTGTAAAGGGGTTTAAAAAATGGCCGTCAGAAAGCATAGCCAAAAAGGACAAAAGAAGCAGCTCACAGCTCGTGGATGTCTGTGTAAGTGGGAGGATCAAGCAGTGGCAGTCAGACCTGCCAATCAAAGGGAGTTTCCCTTCTCAGAAGCAATCGATGTTTGTTTATTGACTTAAGGGATTATCCACTTGAGCAGTAACCGCAGAACAATCAGTTTCTGTTTACACAGTAATCCAACCCCATTCAAGGCCCTTACACACACTAAGACACAATGAAACTCTGGGAAAGGACTTTTGAAAGAGAACAGTTTGGATTGAATGGGTTTTTGAATCACCCATCACTGAACAACAGGGCAGTTGGATTCCCTTTTGTTTTTGCCCAGGTGAACTCCGGATGTGGGCGGGTACACTTCGGCCCCAGAAGATAGGCACATCCAAACCACTCCAACCACTTTGAATCAGCCAATCACAGCCTTTCTCTTGTGTATTTGGACTTTTGGGGGCGAATTTTGCACACAGACCCTTTCAGCGCCAAACAGCAGGAGTCGGCAGGATATAAAGATAGCTCCTGAGAAGCTATCTCTCTCTTACTTTCCTTGGACCACAGGTGAGCAGGTTTCAGACTCCTCAGCAAGGCAACCTAGTAAGGAGTTAGGGGGTGGTAATTTAGGGGAAATTGCTAAGATTGTTTAATTAACATAGTAGCCATTAATCCCTCATTTTGCCGTCTGCCTTCCCCTGTTAAGCAATTTACTGTAATTACTGTGTTCGTGTGGTTAAAATTTGATTACTGTTTCTTTAGTTTAATAAAGTTAGACTTTCTCACATCCAGATCAGTTGTCCGTTTTTAATATATCATTAATTATAAGTCCTTCAGTCAGAACTGGAAGGGTGGGTTTAGCGATTCAAAACCACTGTTTGGAAATTGGTTTAGAGTGCAGCAGCAAAAGCTGTCTGACCAGGTAAATTACCGTAAACCAGGTAAAAGATTGGAATTGGTAACAGTGCAGGCAAAGGCTGCTGACCAGGTAAATGACCATAAACCACAGAAAAGATGCCCCCCCACAAGCTGTTGCCGAGTGGCCATTAATTGGCCTGCTGAGCCTGCTGGGTGGGCTCAACAAGGTCAATCAAGTCAAAATCACGTGGGTTGGCTAGAACTCAATGGAGGTGGGACTACAACCCCGAAAGTTGAAGTCCCGCCTCCTACCCGACTCCTCAATGAAAATCCAGCCCTTTGTGTTTCATGCACAAGGTCACTCAGATCCCTCTGAACTGTAGCATTTTGTCATCTCTCTCCATTTAAATTATAGTTCCTTTTTTATTTTTCCTGCCAAAGTGGATAATCTCGCACTTTCCCACATTATACTCCATCTGCCAAATTTTTGCCCACTCACTTAGTCTGTCTGTATCCCTTTGCAGATTCTTTGAGTCCTCTGCACAACTTGCTTTCCCACCCATCTTTGTATCATCCGCAAACTTGGCTACATTACACTCGGTCCCTTCATCCAAGTCATTAATGTAGATTGTAAATAGTTGAGGCCCCAGCACCAATCCCTGTGGCACCCCATTAGTTACAGTTTGCCAACTGGAAAATGACCCATTTATCCCGACTCTCTGCTTTCTGTTAGTTAGCCAATTCTCTATGCATGCTAATATATTACCCCCAATTCCGTGAGCTCTTATCTTATGCAGTAACCTTTTATGTGGCACCTTATCGAATACCTTCTGGAAATCCAAATACACCCCATCCACTGGCTCACCTTTGTCCACCCTGCTCATGACATCCTCAAATAACTCCAGCAAATTTGTTAAACATGATTTCCCTTTCATAAAACCATGCTGGCTCTGCTTGACTGCATTATGATTTTCCAAATGCCCTGGTATTGCTTCCTTAATATAAGATTCGCAAAATTCCCTCATTCCCCCAAAGTTATTAATAAAAGGGACCCTGTATTGGACATTTTAAAAAGGGTACTCAAAAGATGGCGCCCGCACCTCGGTACCAAAAGCCTGCAAGATTTTAAAAGCTTGGACTCTGCAGCAGCACAAGCAGCTTTTGGGGAAATCGAAACCTAAAATGCAGTTTCTGTGAAAAATGACTTTGTATTTTGGAAAACAGACAGCGATCATTGAATATGCATTACGCCAGATCGTAGACAGATCAAAACCAGTTAGGCCTATACTTGAGGCCATTGAGTTGTCTGCATAAATAATCGGAAACAGCTTATGGGAGCTGTCAAGGCTGTACAGGCTGATTAGAATGCATTAATAACAATACAGCACTAATCAGGCCATTAGGTGCGATAAATGGCCATCTAAAAACAGTTAGTTTAGATTGCTATAATCATTTAAGGCGGCCCGCCAAAATTGGAACAATGAACTAACCTGATTTGGCACGCAAATAAGGGTCATTCGAAAGCAGTATAACTGCAGGCCCCGGGTAGCAATCTCGCTCTGCTCTCTCCTTGCTTGACTATTGACTCTTGCGCTCCTGACTCTGACCTCTCGTCTGGTCTTGGGCTGCCGCCGCCCGTACTCATGCCTTGGCCTCGTGGCGGGTTCTCTCCTCGCTCCCCGTAGCAGAGTTTCATCAGCTAAGGACACCATACCAACTGCAGGGGAGGGGAACGAGACCTGAGTCCATAGCCATCCAGGATGCCCAGGCCGCAAAAAAGGGTGAGACGAAAGTGAGTAGGCAGTCCAGGACTTGTATAGTAACCGAACGAGAAGAGACGAAAGGAGACGAAGAAGACGGTAACAACTCGATAAGAGCAGAGCAGGGCAGCGAAAAACGTATTGGTGAGGCCAAGCGTCTGGTTATAAGCTGGCGCTTGGTGAGACGAACATCTTGTTGAACACTGCGAAAATGCAGGTGTCCACGCCACGACGAGTATACTGGCATTCTTACGCTTGGGTAGGAAAATCCAGGCAGTAAAAACTGCCGGCTGCCCAATAGGCACAACGTTACCGCCGACAACCGCCCGAGGGAGAAGAAGAGGAGAACCCATCGCGACGAGACGATGACGGCAGCGGAGGAGAAGAAGGCGTGTCGCAGCAGCAGCTCCAGAACCGCACCCCTGAAGACCACGTGCCGACGGGGTACCTAAGAGGATAGAAAACCAAACCTCAAAACCTGCATTCGTCAAACAGATGGCTTTGCTTTGGATTGGTGAGCATGAATTCTGGCCCCTCATAGCTTAATCTAGTTAGGTATAGGGGGGTGGGACAAGGATAAGGGGATTGTTAATGTAGTTTTGTAGGATTCGCAAAATTGGACTTTGTATTAATAAGGGTCAAATGGCAGAAGAGGCCGTGATTTTAAAGACTGTTTTAAAAGAAGCCCAGAAAAAGGGGCATACAAAATGTCCCCCGTACCATGTGACCAGCTTATTGGGACACTTTAAAATGGTTCCTGCGCAACCTCAGACAGCTTTGTGGATTCAACACACAGCAAGTTCTGGAAGCCGTTTCTGAGAGAACGAAATCAGACCCACACATCTACATATGGATTAGAAGCAGATCCAATCAAGGTCGGCCTGGAGGCAGAGGCCATCAAAATGCTGACCCAGACAAAAGCTGACAATTTCATATTCATGAGAACAGCACCCAGGACTAGATAACGAGATCAGCAGGACATTAAAAACAATGAAGGAAATTCCAGACCAGAGATGGGCCTTTACTGGCCGTTTAAAACATTAAAATATATAATAACTACCCCGCTGTGCTTCCAGCCCGCCAAAAGTTAAACAAAGACGAACCTGATTTTGGGCGGGAGACGGAGGTTTCTGGAAGAAAGGTATATCTGGAAGACTTTTCAGCAGTTGGCGGAGCTTGTGTGCAGTTTTGAATCCAGACACTCAGAAGAAGAAGCAGGCACTCGGAGAAGGAAGAAGAACCAAGCCAACATCGAGAAGGCCGTCTTGAAGCCGGCGTCCCGCCCCGGGGAAACACATCGGGAGATCATCGACCATCCCCGGGCCATTGCCGGAATGAGAGGCCATCGACCCAACTTGGGAGAAGAGACAAAAAAATTAAAACCCCAAGAGAAGAAACCTTCCAGCCACCCCAGTTGGAAGGAGAAGAGATAAAAACAAACTGAAGAAGCGATGAGAGCCAGCCCAAGGCTCCTCTAACCAGGGTCGAGCCGATGATCCTCGACCCCGCCGACATCCAGGCCCGCCGGTGTCCAGCCGCCCCCGACCCCCACCTCAGGAGAGAGGTGTGGCGCAGCTCGCAGGGGCTCCACGATCCACGTGGAGACGAAACACCTGAAAGGACCAAACACAGACTCGATTTCCAAACCTTGCACTTCCTAGTGGGATTGGTGAGCATTTTTCTGGCCCTTCACAATCAGATCTAGATAGGTTTAATAAGGGGGTGGATTTAAGGGTACATTTAACATGAGTTGTTGTCCCTCGATGTTCCGTGTGTTTCCTTATTTCATAATGATCTTTGTAGAGTATAAGATGCCTGTATTTGCCTTAGTTAGTACTGTGTCGTTATGATTTGTTTGTGTGTTTTTCCCTCCCATGTACTCCCTTATCTGCTTGCATTTGATTTGATATTTTTCCTTATGCAATAAAATTTCATTTTGTTTCATCAAACTTGGTCTACAAGAGTTTTCTCTACATTGTAGTTCCTGCCCCTAAGTCCAGAGTATAGAATCTAAGGGGCGAGTGGGTTGAACAACTCAAGGTTTTACTGTGCAAGAGAGAGAGGCCTCTAGTGAGAGAAACCTCAGGGAAGTCTCTCAAGGAAAACCCCTTACAAAAAATGGCGACCGCGGCAGGACTCTGGCAGCAGGATTGCAATGTAGTAGATCCAAGTTTGAACGGTCGAAATGCAATGGATGAGAGGATAGCGGATTATGTCTTTGGCAAGGTAAATCTCACTAAACAGTGGATTTCCGATCTCTTGCTGGATGGGCGTCCGGTGGACACAGCCATCAGGTGGACAGAGAGCAAAGAGCATAAGAAGTCAGTGGGGAAGGCAGTGTGGCTGATGTGTTACAAGAAGCAGGTCCAGATCTTGGACCGGGTCATTGCAGCACAGCAGCCAAGATCACAACCCAGGCAACAGAGATAGAGGAAAAGGCCATGGGTGGGGAAAAACTTATCACAGCGCTTCACGTGCTGAATCAGGAGTGCCAAGTGGTAGCTAGTCAACATCAGGCTAGGATAGAGTACCTGGAGTGCCAGGTTGCTGAGGCAAAGATCAATGAAACGAGGATACGGGAGAAAAACGCCCGCCTCGCACAACAGCTAAGAGCGCAGGAGGAGAGAGTAGTGGAGGTTAAGGCAGCTTACAAGCTAACCCTCGAGCACGGGTTTGAGAGTACAGACCACGGCCCCTGCCAAAAGACCATAGAGGACCTAAGAACAGCCCTGGTTAAGGCAAAAGGCATGGTGTGGCTCATCAGCCTGAAAGCCAGTCACATGGAATTTTTAAAGGAATCAAAACAGCCGATTCCAGCTGAGGTAATTGTGGTACCAGCTACCGAGCCCTCAGCACCGCCGAGCTATAGTGAGACTTGGTCGGAAAAGGAGGGGGTAGTGAAAGAGGAGGTAGCCGAGGTGGAGTGTGAGGAAGAACCACTGGTCGCAAAGCTGGGACCGGCACCAATGTGTCCCGCTCGGCACCAGAGGTTCGGTCCCAACGCTGCTGATGGCAATATCCCGCTGCGATTGAATCGATCATAGAGACAATGCGGTCTCTGATGATTTCGCAAGGGAAAATAGCCGTCACCACTGGTCTTGTCGCTCCCGAGACTCCGGCCGTTGTACCCAAGTGACTAGTGTCGGTGCAGCCCGTCTACCTGTGTGCGCTGCGATATGATGTATGGAGATGACCCCTCGTGGAGATGGAAGTGGAGGAGGTGAAGGGAACCTATATGTTGGATACGGGAGCATCGTGCACCGTAATCCACGCAGATAACCCCACCGCCTCGCCTCTGTCCACCGGGGTCCCATACCTTCTATCGGGCTTCATGGGCGAAGAACAGGCTGGAGCGCATTCCCTTCCCCTCTCCATTCGTTTAGGACCACTCCGCACCACGTGGAAGTGTACCCTGATGAAGTGGGAGGTGGGAGGTGGAACGGGAGTCCTGGGGTCTGATTTCTTGGTAGCCCACGGGATCCACGTGGACCTAAGAAATCATTGTCTCTGGGGAGCGGGTATGAGTGTGAAGGAGATAGAGAGTGTTAAGGAAAACCCTACGAAGGCGCGGGTTGGCCGGCGAGAAGTAAAACCCTTGGGTCAAACCCTATGCGCTGGCGAGAGAGCCGTAGACCAGGAGGATAGGCCGGAATCAGTGGAAAATCCACCGGTCTACACCACTCGCACAGTGGAGGTGTCCCGACGCAACAAGTGGTTTTGAATGAAGCGGTGCAAACTGTTTAAACCGGGTGCAAGAGCATCAGCAACCGAAGTCAGGTCTGAGGGTAAAGATTCTCAGCCTGAGGCGCGTGATGAGTCACAGACCACACAAGCTGGCATTGTAGCCTGCTTGGAAGGAGATGAGGTCCCGCCCACCTGGGGGAGCTTTCTCCGATGGCCTGGGACTCGGACGAGGAGGGGCCCGAACAACAAGGCCCCGCCCTCGACACGATTCTGGAGGAGGTGGCGTCGGAGGACGGAGGTCCCGCCCTCGACTCGAGCGTGGGGGAGGTAGAAATTGTGGGCAGAGATTCTCCACCTGTAGGGACAGGTGAGGAGGAGCCGTCTGCCACAGGCCCAATTCCCGAAGGGGCGGAGCCTGAGGGGAGGGAGCCGAAGCCCACAGTCGTGGAAGAGCCACGGGCTGTGCGAGCTAAAGTCCCACCCGAAGGTCCACTCGCTAAGAGAGCCTGCCAAAATCCCAAAGGGGCGGAGCCTGAGGGAAAGGAGCCGAAGCCTACAGTCGTGGAGGAGCCACGGGCTGTGAGAGCTAAGGTCCCACCCGAAGGTCCACTCACGAAGGGAGCCACGCCCAAAGTACCTTTTCACAGGTCGACTCGTACGCCTCAGCCAGTAAAACCTTGGCCCGATTCCCCCACTCCCAGTAGACGCCGACTTCAGAAATCCATGAAAAAACACAGTCCCCGATTAACAGCTAAAGGCTGCAGGGAACTCGAGCCACAGGTCACTGCTGCCCCGCCACAGGGAGCGGCGAGCTGCAGTCCAATCAGGGATTAGGCAAGCCGCCCAGGGACGGGCGGCGCTGTACATAAGTTTAGGTTTAAGTTTAAGGTGTGTAAATATTAAGGGGATTAGAGTTTAAGTCGTTTTAAATTTGCCCAGTGTGTGTGTGTTTTTTGGGATCGAGGTCGAAAGACCCGATCATGCCGTCACCTAAGCCAGAATCTCTCAGGAGCCTGGCTATATTGTTTGATTTATTGCAGGAACCAGGAGAAATGAGAGGGATCCTCGTTGCGCTCGTGATAATTGGATGGAGCTGGGCCTATCGGGGCCGCACTAAGGACTCC
The DNA here is from genome assembly GCF_052327205.1 of Somniosus microcephalus. Taxonomy (NCBI): domain Eukaryota; kingdom Metazoa; phylum Chordata; class Chondrichthyes; order Squaliformes; family Somniosidae; genus Somniosus; species Somniosus microcephalus. The sequence continues at coordinate 40,226,876 of NC_140993.1, read as the reverse complement.
ACCGTCTATGGGTGCTCTGGAAATAGAGGCCCCATCGCGACTGACGGAACCGGCTCACGGGACGCTGAAGAGACTGCTGCCTACTTCCATGAAGGAAGATGGCCAGGCTGGCTGGGGTCGAACTCTACTGAATACTCCAGCCAGACGGGGTTTGCGTACAGAGAAACGTCTCTGATGTGCCCCAGGGTGCAGATCATTGCACCCAGGATCAGCGTCACCGTGGGCAAGAAGATTTGCCTTGTTTGCCATGGACATGTACCTTTGGACCACTGGTGGTGGCTGCGCAAGTTGAGCAGCACCATGAAGAATTCAACTGTGGAATGGGAGAGATTGGGTAACAACACCCATCGGACTATAACGGAAACTCACGGGGGGTTGAATGTCTGTTGTGACAAATGGTGGGAACCAGATGAGGGGATCTACATCTGTATGTGGGGTTCAGAACGCGCTTGCCCCACAGGCATCTCCATCTTTTTCCAAAGACAGTGGCAGGATGCTGGACAAGGAATGAGGTGGGACGTCAGCACACGGGCGTGCGGAGTCCCACACTCTCAGATCCCAGTAAACGCCACGGAGCTCATCACCCGACCCCGCAAGCCCCTGCCCACAGTTCCAGTAGCTAAAGCCCTCAAGGAAGGGTGCCCCACCACAACAATGGGACCCGGGAACAGATTGGTATTGGTACCCACAGGTCAGGTACTGTACCAAGGGGTCCACTACACGGTGGCTTCAGTGATTTTAAACCTCACCGAGGTACGATTGCCAGAGTGGTGTCCCAGGGAAATGGAGCAATTATACCAGGTCCTGATAACAAACATGTTTAAACAGTTTTACGAATTCGACTTTGCCGATGTCGACAGAGCCGAGTTGTAAACCATACCACATGAGGTCTTGGACAGAGTGGGGAGACAAAGAAGGGGTGCAGTAAATAATATTTTCACAGCTTTTAATACAGGAACTTCCATCAACAACACACTGGATGACGTGGAGCTGCAAACCCAAATCAATGGTTTGAAAGCACAGTTAAGAAAGATACTGACTGACGAGAATAAGGTAGTGGGTTCTGAGTTACACGAGGACCAGGCCATGACACTACACTTAAAAGAGATAATAGCTGAGCTGGAGAAACATGCCAGAGTGGTAAATGCCCTCATTAGGGAGGATCGGAATGCGTCCGATCAGGCTGCGCAGAACAAAGCTTGTGTGCTATACGGGGCGTGGTTACTGGGAGAGGGCCGCAGTAATCTGGAGGATTTAAAGCCCCTCCTGGATCAGCAACAAGCACCTCGCAGCCCTCCACCCTTTTGAGAATACATTAAGTCCGTGCCAGCTCAGACTAGCTTCAGATTCCTACCCAGTCCCAGTGGACAGTGGACGGTCTAATCACACCATTATGGGGATAGTGGTAAGAATGCCGGTGATGGGAAAGACAGCAAAACCCGCCCCGGTATACAGGGTGGAGAACATTGGAATCATTCAGGGGGGTGCGCACATTCGCTACACGGGGGTCCCACCTTACGTCATTTGATGGGAGCATGCAATGAAGGATACTGACCTCTCGGGGTGCCGGAGCCGAGGAGCACACATCATCCTGTGTCCCCAGCACTTGAATGCCCACTCAAAAGCACAGTGCGTGTTCAGAACTGCTGGCGCAAAGCCTATAAATTGCACCATGGAGGCAATGGCACAAGGCCATGTGCCCCCGCAGGTGGCATATATAGGAGGTGGGACATACTGTGTCACCACTGCAGCGCCCCACTACCAAAATGGACAGCACGGTTGGCGTCCGGTCAGTGACAGCAGCTGCTGTGTCAAGCCCAGGGCATAAGTTCAAGTGGCCCAAGAGCGAATTGTCCCCATTCCTGAACCTTCCACTGTTCACATCACTGTGAAAGAAAATTTCACCGATCTTCTACGATTCGTTGCACATTTTGGATATATCATTCCCCCTCTCCCTGAACACCTCACCAAGATATTAAAAGCCGTTGTTGTTTCACAGAAACACTTCTACACACTGGAGCAGAAGACTTTAGAGATAGGGGCAGACTTATTGAACATAGTGACCCTTATCGCCTTTTTAAAGGTTTGTACAAACCTCTCAGCCAAACTGTAGTGTCCGTGTGCAGATAAAGACACTGAAGACAGGAGTTGGTTCATAGGTATTTACTAAGCAAGTCTGGGGGGGGGTCTAAAGGATATACACAATACACAGGCTTATATAGCACAAGTGGCAATTACTGGCATTACGCACACCTGGGGCTCTTAAAGGCACATACACCACCATTGCTCTTAAAGGCACATACACCACAATTCCTCCCCTTCTAGCTAACTAGTACATCATATTTTAAGTAATTAGTAATTAAATGTTATATGCAAAATAAGATACATTGCTGTATTAATTAATTATAAGTTAGTCTCTCAGGAGGCTTCCTGACTCGGTCCGGATAACGCCTCGGGGGTGTAGTAGTTTCTGGTGGTGTAGTAGGTTCTTCTGGCAAGGCTGATTCGGCTTGAATGCCAGTGTCGGGTTCATCGGGTTCCAGTCTCACCGGATCGGAGGTAGATATGGGTATATCTACTTCATCGTTAGATGTATAGAGTGGTGGTGTAGGTTATCCCTTTTCAGTTGACTTGATGATTTGGTCAGCATGGCATCTTATTATGCTTTCTCCGATGTCCACGGTATACATCAGTGGTCCTAGTCATGTGCAGATAGTTCCAGGCTGCCATTTCTCGGTACGGTAGTCCCGGGCCAAAACCGGTTGGCCTATCTGGAAGGTCCTAGTTGGCTTTTCATTCATGCCCTGAAACTGCTGGTTCTCCACGTCCCTTCGGATGTTGGGCTTGACCAAATCCAGCCGGCATCTTAGGTTTCTATTGTAGAACATCATGGCGGGAGTTTGGTTAGTAACCATATGTGTTGCATTCCTATATGCAAATAAGAAGTTATCCACCTTGTGCTGAAGTTTTATGTCTTCATTACTCATGGCCTTTATGGCCTTCTTGAAGGTCTGGACAAACCTTTCAGCCAATCCATTGGTGGCGGGATGGTATGGGGCGGTCATGTAGTGCTTTACCCCATTGTTCTTTAAGAACTTTCTGAATTCTTCGGACACAAATTGCGGTCCATTATCAGAACATATCTGTTCCGGCAGCCCATTCCTGGCAAATATGGTCCTTAATACTGTGATGGTTTTTTCCGTGGTGGTGGAGGACATCTTTATTACCTCCGGCCACTTGGAGTGTGCATCAACTGCGATTAGAAACATTGAGTCCATAAATGGACCAGCAAAGTCGATGTGCACCCTTTGCCAGGGAGATGAGGGCCACTCCCATGGATGTAGAGGGGCTTGTGGTGGAGCGTTTTGGACCTTCTGGCATCCTAGGCAGCTCTTGGTCATTTCTTCGATGTCTCCATCGATACCTGGCCACCATACAAACGCCCTAGCTAGGTTCTTCATTTTCACTCCACCCAGATGCCCCTCGTGAAGCTCCTTTAGCGCTTTATCCTGGAGTTTGGGTGGAATCACCACTCTGGATCCACACATCAAGGTTCCTCGGCACACTGACAGCTGTTCTCTTCTTTGCGAGAGTGCTGGCAACAGTGGCTCGCCATGTGCTGGCCATCCCTTCACTGTTAAATCGTAGACCCGTGAGAGAGTAGGGTCATTTCTTGTCTCCCTTTCAATGGCAGAATTTGTCACCGGTAGACATTCCACTGTGGTAGAGTGGAATATCTCTACTGGGTCTACTGTAGGTGCCTCTTCTATCGTTGGCAACGGTAGGCGCGATAAACCGTCAGCATTCCTATGCTGTTTTGACCCTTTGTATTCAATGTTGTATTGGTGTGCCCCTAGAAAAAGGGACCACCTCTGTAGCCTTTGTGCCGTCATAATGGGGACACCTTTTTTAGGGTTGAATATGGAGATGAGGGGTTGATGGTCAGTCAGCAAGGTAAATTTTTGTCCGTGTAGGTAATGGTTGAATTTCTTCACTCACCATACCAGGCTGAGTGCTTCCCTGTCTATTTGGGCATAGTTACGCTCAGCTGAGTTTAATGAGCGTGACGCAAAAGCTATCGGCCGTTCTGAGCCATCAGGGAATCTATGGGATAATACCGCTCCTATGCTGTAAGGGGATGCATCGCACGCCAGTCTGATTGGTAGTGATGGGTTGTAATGAGCCAAAACTTTCTCGGATGTGATTAAGTCTTTACATTTATGGAAGGCACGTTTACAGTCTTCGTTCCATTTCCAAATCACTCCTGTTTGTAGAAGATCATTAAGAGGGTGTAGAATAGTTGATAAGTTCGGTAAAAATTTATGATAGTAATTTATTAATCCCAGGAATGACCTTAATTGTGAAACATTTTCAGGTGCTGGGGCTTTTATAACTGCTTCAATTTTTTCAGGTGACTTATGCAACCCTTCCTTATTAATTATGTGGCCACAATATGATATCTGATTTTGGAAAAATTCGCACTTGGGGCGATTTGCTCGTAGGCCCCGTTCTTTCAGCCTAGTGAGCACCTGCTCCAAATTGGCAAGGTGCTCGTTGTCGTTTTCTCCTGTTATAAGGATGTCGTCTAGGTAGCATTGAGTCCCCGGAATCCCTTGCAGGACTTGCTCCATAGCTCTTTGCCAGATAGCTGGAGCTGATGCTACTCCAAAAACCAGTCGATTGTACTGGTACAGGCCTTTGTGTGTGTTTATTGTGAGATACTTTTTAGAGGTCTCCTCAACCTCCATCTGTAGATATGCCTGTGCCAAGTCAATTTTTGTGAAACGTTTCCCTCCGGATAGTGAGGCGAAAATATCTTCTATCCTCGGAAGAGGATACTGTATCGTGTGAAGGACCGGGTTTACAGTCACCTTAAAGTCCCCACAGATGCGAATTTTTCTCTGTTCCTCAGAGTTATTTTTCAATGCTTTTTTCATGACTGGAATGATGGGTGTTGCCCATTCACTCCAATCTACTTTGGATAATACGCCTGCCTTTTCCAAATTCTCCAGCTCTGCCTCAACTGCCGGACGTATTGCGTATGGCACCGGTCTTGCCTTAAAACATTTGGGAATTGCTGTATCTTCCACTTTTATTGAGGCGGTGATGCCTTTCAAGGTTCCTAGTTTCTCTTGAAACACTTCTTTGGCGTTGGCCAAGATGTCTTTTAATCGTTCAGGTATGATGTCATCATTGTTTTTTTCCTTACTGGTCACCGTCAGTGCCTGAATGGAGTGCCAGTCTAAACGTATCTTCCTTATCCATTCACGTCCCAACAACGGTGGACCACCATCTTGTAGAATGTATAAATACAACTTTTGTATTTCTTTGCCGTTGTATACCACAGGCACCCTTATTTTTCCTTTGGGGTAGACTTTCTGCCCCGTATATGTTTTTAAGATAATGGATGTGTCTTTTAGAGGTATATGCGAAAATAGCCTCTCGTAATCTCGTCGATTTATCACGGTTAGAGCTGATCCTGTATCTAGCTCCATTTTAACTGGGGACCCTGCTATTGTGAGGGTAACCCAAATGGTTTGGTAATCTTCATTGGCAATTACATTGTGTAATTTGAGAGAGCTTAGTCTCTTGTTCCCAGAGTCGCTATCGCTCTTCTGGTCTTTGGAGCTACTGTCCGTCATCATTTGTACCTTTCTGTGCTTTTCCTTATTGATTCCTTTCCCGTTAGTGGATTTTTTATTTTCAGATCGGCATACACGTGGAATGTGTCCTATCTTTCCGCATCGCTTGCATGCTTTTTCTTTGAACCAGCAATCCCTCTGGTCATGGTTGGATCTGCCGCATCGATAACATTTCTTGAAACCCCGTGTCATTTCATGGGTGCCGAAGTCCTGTGGCCTTTGCTTTATCTTTGCCACTCCTATTGCACTGAAAGCCTTGTCCAGTGTTAAATCTTTTCTAGAAGATACCTTCTTTTGTGTTTCTACACATAGGGGATCGCAGATGAATTTGTCTTGCAGAGAATCTGCCAGCCCTGCCTCGAATTGGCAGTGTAGGGTATCAACAATCTCTTCAAAATTCTTGTCCATCGGTTCGGCTGGAGTGATTAAGTTGCGTAACAGCTTGTATGTTTCTGCGCCCATTAGATCCAGAAGAACTGAAGCTTTTTTTTCATCTTCTATTCCATTTGCGGTGCAAAACACCTCCACTCTTTCTACATATGTGGTCCAATCCTCTATCTTGTTATCAAAAACATCAATATTGCCAAAGTTAGGCTCTGTTTCGTTATCAAAAGCATCAATATTGCCAGACTTAGGCATTTCAAAAAAAAAAAGATATGGCGCTTCCCGCGCTTTTTTTTTCCCTGTAGCAACGATATGGCGCTTCCCGCGCTTCCCCGCCGCTGCTGCCGATAACAACGCTGTTTTACTGTGGTTTCCGTTTATTCACTGTTGGAGACTCGTTCCCGACGGAGGTCTAAATGCTGACCTGCTTGCCGCGCCGGCCGTCTCCCGAGTGCGCCCTCCCAGTCCGTTATTGCTTGCCTCCGATTTCGCTGCTTGTCTCAGCTGTAGAGCCCGCCGCTGGAGCCCCAGCCTGACGCCCAGGAAGGATTAGCGCAGTACCTGCCACTAGCTTGGCCAGCTGGTGAAACCACAGTTTCTCTTACTTCCTTGAGTCTTCTGGACGCTGGAGGAATCGATGTCCTTGAGTGCTGCCGAATTGCAGGTAAGTCCGTTTCCACTTCGTCGCCACTGTAGTGTCCGTGTGTAGATAAAGACACTGAAGACAGGAGTTGGTTCATAGGTATTTACTAAGCAGGTCTGGGGGGGTTCTAAAGGATATACACAATACACAGGCTTATATTGCCCAAGTGGCAATTACTGGCATTACGCACACCTGGGGCTCTTAAAGGCACATACACCACCATTGCTCTTAAAGGCACATACACCACACAATCCATTTGTGGCTGGATGATACGGGGCGGATGTGTAATGCCTTACCCCATTCCTTTTCATAAATTTCCGAAACTCTTCGGACACAAACTGTGGTCTGTTATCAGAGCAAATCTGCTCTGGCAAGCCGTTCCTGGCAAATATGGTCCGTAGGACTGCAATTGTTTTCTCTGTAGTGGTGGAGGACATTTTGATCACCTCAGGCCATTTCGAGTGCGCATCCACTGCTATTAAGAACATTGAGTCCATGAATGGACCAGCAAAATCAACATGCACCTGTTGCCATGGAGAGGAGGGCCACTCCCATGGGTGTAGAGGGGCATGTGGTGGTGCATTTTGGAACTTCTAGCATCCTGAGCAGCTCTTTGTTAGGTCTTCGATTTGTTGATCGATCCCCGGCCACCACACATAAGCCCTAGCAAGGCTTTTCATTTTCACCCCTCCCAGATGGCCTTCGTGAAGCTCATTGAGCACTCTCTCCCTTAACTTGGGTGGAATTACCACTAGGGATCCACACATCACTGTCCCCTGGCATACTGAGAGCTGTTCTCTTCTGGATGAGAATGCTGGCAACAGTGAGTCGCCATGTGTTGGCCATCCCTTCACCGTCAAATCATATACCCGAGACAGTGTCGGATCATTGCGGGTCTCCTTCTCTATATCCGCGTTAGTTACTGGTAAGCATTCAATTATTGACGAATAAAATATTTCGATAGGGTCCACTGCTGGTGCTTCCTCCACAGTAGGCAGTGGTAGGCGTGAAAGCCCATTAGCGTTTCCATGCTGTTTCGTGCCCTTATATTCTATTTCATATTGGTTCGCCCCCAGAAAAAGGGACCATCTTTATAGCCGTTGTGCAGTCATCACCGGAACGCCCTTCTTTGGATTAAAGATGGAGACAAGTGGTTGGTGGTCAGTCAGCAAGGTGAACTTCTGCCCATGCAGATAGTGGTTGAATTTTTTTACTCCCCATATTAGGCTGAGGGTCTCCCTGTCAATCTGGCATAGTTGCGCTCGGCTGAGGTTAGTGACCGAGACGCAAAGGCTACTGACCTCTCCAACCCGTCTGGGAACTTGTGCGACAGCACCGCTCCAATACCATAGGGTGGTGCATCACACGCCAACCGAATTGATAGTGCTGGGTTGAAATGGGCCAACACCTCTTTTGATGTGATCAATTCTTTGCGCTTCTGGAAAGCTCGTTTACATTCGCCATTCCACTTCCATGATACCCCCGTTTGCAGTAGGGTGTTCAGTGGGTGTAATACTGTAGACAAATTTGTTAAGAACTTATGGTAGTAGTTCACCAGCCCGAGGAACGACCTCAGTTGTGACATATTTTCTGGTGCTGGAGCCTTGACTACTGCCTCAATCTTTTCAGGGGACTTATGTAACCCTCTTCATCAATAACATGGCCACAATACGAGATCTGCTTCTGAAAAAACTCGCACTTGTGGCGATTAGCTCGTAGCCCATATTCCTTTAATCTAGTGAGCACCTTCTCCAGGTTGGTGAGGTGATCACTGTCATTTTTGCCCGTGATCAGGATGTCGTCCAAATAACACTGGGTCCCTGGAATCCCTTGCAGGACTTGATCCATTGCCCTTTGCCAAATAGCCGGAGCCGATGCTACCCCGAACCCAGCCGGTTGTATTGGTAGAGACCTTTATGAGTGTTGATCGTGAGGTATTGTTTCGAGGCTTCTTCTACCTCCATTTGCAGGTACGCCCCTGCCAGATCTATCTTAGTGAAGCGTTTACCTCCAGATAGCGAGGCGAAAATATCCTCAATTCGTGGAAGCGGATATTGTACCGTGTGAAGGACTGGGTTCACTGTCACCTTAAAATCCCCACAGATGCGGACCTTCTTTGGTTCCCCAGGCGTATTACTCAACGACCTCTTCATTACAGGAACGATGGGTGTAGCCCACTCGCTCCAGTCCACTTTGGACAGTACTCCTGAACGTTCTAAACCTTCCAGCTCTGCTTCGACGGCTGGTCGGATCGCATAAGGCACTGGTCTGGCCTTAAAAAACTTTGGGCTTGCATTTTCCTCTATTTTAATCATCGCTGTTATGCCTTTTAGTGTTCCGAGTCCCTCCTGGAACACTTCTTGTGCGTCAGTTAGCATTTTTGACAGTCATCCAGATGTGACGTCGTCATCCTTTTTGGCCTCAACCTTCAGTGCCTGTATGGAATGCCAATCTAATTGTATCTTCCGGATCCATTCACGCCCTAGTAGTGGTGGTCCTCCATCTGGCAGTACATATAGGTCCATTTTTGGTATTTCCTGGCCTTTGTATATCACGTTCACCCTTATTTTTCCTTTGGGTAGACTTTTCGCCCCATGTACGTCTTCAAGACAATCTCTGTAACTTTCAAGGGTATATGTGAGAATAGCCGCTTGTAGTCCCTTCGGTTTATGACTGTTAGGGCTGATCCTGTGTCCAATTCCATTTTCACTTGGACTCCGTCTACCTTGAGCGTGACCCAGATAGTCTGGTGATCCTCCATTTTGATTACCTTATGTAGTTTCAGACAACCCAGCTCCTTGCTTCCGGAGTCTGTATCACTTTTCTGTTCGTCTGAACTACTGTCCATCACCTTATGTACCTTTTTGTACTTCTCCTGTGGAGATATCTTGCTGCTGGTTTTCTTCCCTGACCTGCAGACTCTTGCTATGTGTCCTGCTTTTCCACACTGTCTGCACACTTGGTCCTTGAACCAACAATCCTTCTGGTCGTGTGTTGTTCTGCCGCAGCGATAACACTTCTCTGCTCCATATGACATTTCATTGGTGCCATATTCTTGCGGTCTCCGTTGTAGCTCTGCAGCGCCCCGTGCGGCTGCTTCGTGTGATACTGCCATGCTGAAAGCCTTGTCCAGCGTAGGATCCTTTTCTGCTGGAAGCCGCTTCTGGGTTCCTTCACTTTGAAGCCCACACACAAACTTGTCCCTTAACATATCTGCTAGTCCCATTCCAAACTGGCAGTGTTTCGATAGCTTGCGCAGTTCCGTTAAATACTCAGCATTACTTTAGTCTTTATGCTCGTTCCTTTTGTGGAACTTAAATCTTTCTGCTATCAGCAGCGGTGTGGAGTTTAAGTGGTCCTGTAGGATTTCCACTATGCTTTCGAAATCCTTATCCACGGGCTTCTCTGGGGTTATTAGGTTTCGCAGTAACCCATAAGTTTTTGCACCCATGGAATTCAACAAAATCTGTGCTTTCCTAGCATCTGGCACTTCATTCACCCTGCAGTACACCTCAATGCGTTCCACATATGTCGCCCAATCTTGGACTTCATTGTCGAACACAGTGACACTGCCACTCTTCGGCATCCCTGGGTGTGGTTAAACTGTCTAAAATGGCGTCTCCCGCGCGCTCCCTTCTTCTCTGCTGGCTCAAAATGGCGTCTCCCATGCTTTCCTTTCTTCCCACGCTCGCCCTTCTTCTCCACTGCAGCTTCTAAAATGGCGTCTCCCGCGCTCTCCCTTCTTCTCCGCAGCTCAAATGGCGTCTCCCACGCTTCCTTTCTATCCCCGCGGACGCTGCTCAGCCCTTGAGCCCTGGCTGCGCTCTGCGCGTTCTCCTGTGCGCCTCTCTCGTTGCCGCCGCTCGGTCCTGAACCCCGGCTGTGCATTACCCTCTCTCTCTTTTTGTTTTCCGTCGACGCCGCTCGGTCTTCAACCCCCGGCTGTGCCCTGTGCACTTCACCCTCTCTCTTACCCCATCGACGCTGCTCGGCCTTTTCTGTGCTGTCGGTCGGCTCCAGCCGCCGCTGTCCGGGAAGGGTCTGCGCTGTACCCGTTGCCAGTCTGTTGCTGGGTCGTCGTGGCTGGAGAACCAAGCCCAGCTCTCAACAGCCTCCCGTGCGATGTTCACTCTCTGCCGGATGACTGGGCGGTTGCTCGTGGTCGACGCCCGTGCTTCTGGCCTCGACTTTCTTCCACCGTCCTCACGGAGCGAATCCTTGAAAGGAAATGCAGAGTTGCAGGTAGATTCAAATCGACCTCGTCGCCACTGTTGAATCCGTGATTCTTAAAGTATGGTGTTTTCCAATAACTAGACGGAGGCTGTAAATTAACAATCAACAGGTGTTTACTGGAGGAGGGTAGTCTAAAGATTAACAGTACAGATGCCTGCTCAAGGCTTATATACAGGTGTGGTCACTGCCGGTACTACAGTATACAGGAGCTGTAAAAGTAGTTCTCTCTTAAAGGTACATACACTACAGAGACCACCTGGCAGCGGGTGGAACAGGCGGGATGGTGGCCGGGACTCAGGGAAGATGTCCGCGAGTTCTGTGCAGGCTGTCTTTTGTGCGCTGCGAATAACCCCGACCCCCACAAAAGGAAGGTACCCATGGGACACGTCAGGAGGGTAGAGGGTCCATGGCAGTCGATACAGGTCAACTACATCGGACCCCTTCCCACCGCCCAGGGAGGCTATAAGTACTGCCTAGTCCTGGTGGACGTGTTCACCAAATGGGTAGAGGCCTTTCCCTGCAGAACAGCCACAGCTCTGGGTACTGCCAGGATCCTGGTCCGGGAAGTGTTCTCAAGGTGGGGACTACCACAGTATGTGGAGTCCGACCAAGGGAGTCACTTCACTGGACAGGTGATGCAGAATACCCTTATGCTGTTGGGCATTGAGTTGAAATGGCACGTGGCCCACAACCCGAAGTCATCAGGGATTGTGGAACGTATGAATCGGACCCTGAAAGAAAGGTTGAGGAAGGAGACGGTGAACTTGCCCCGTAAATGGGCTGAGGTCCTACCGTTGGTTTTGATGGGGATCTGGGCCAGCCAGTCTAAAAGCACGGGGCACTCCCCGTACGAGCTAATGACCGGCAGGGTTATGCGGACCCCCACCCATGTACTAGCCCCGGTGCTCATGGAGGGTCAGCTCAGGGAGGTAAACTGGGACAGGTTCGCCCGAAACCTCTTTGAGCACCTGAAACAGGTCCATGAGCAGGCGGCTGGGAACATGGGAAGGCAGCATCGGAGTAACCAATTGCTGCTCGAACCGAGAAAGCACCATGAGTGGGAGGTAGGAGATCAGGTTATGGTGAGGAACTATGCCCGAGTAGGGATTTTGGAACCATTATACATGGGGCCCTAAAGCATTGTAGATAAAGCCAGCCCCATGGTATACGCCGTTAAGATGCCCCGGCGTACCAAATGGTATCATATCAACCAGTGTAAGCTGTTTAAACCTGAAAGGGGAAAACAGTCAGATGGGGTAAGGTCTGAGGACAAAGATCCTCAGCCTGCAGCAGGAGCGAGTTCACAGACTGCACAGGCAGGCGCTGTGGCTTGCTTAAAGGGAGGGGCCATCCCGCCCATCAATTGGGACACTCCCCCGCTCTTCTGGGATCCAGACGAGGGGGAGGGACCTGAGGGCGAAAACCCCGCTCCTAACCCAGGTGTAGAGGGAGAGGGACCTGAGGTCGAAAACCCCGCCCCGGACCCAGCCATGGGACCTGGGGGCAGAGACTCTCAGCTCGCAGCAGCAGGCTGCGAAGAGTTACCTGCACCTAGCCCAGGTTAGGGAGAGGTCAAGCCTGAGGGAGCAGCGGTTCGGGTTAAAGGCCCATCGGCCAAGAAAGCCCCACCCGCCAAGGCCCCTAAAAGGTCCCCATGGACGCCCCAGCCAAGAAAGCCATGGTCACCAGCTCTCCAGTTACCAAGGGCCGCCTGATGCGCTATCAATTACTCATAAAAGACTGAGAGTTAGAAGAGTAACCAAAGGCTTTTATTAACAACAGAATGGAGGTCTGCCTCGCGTGGTCGACCGGTCCATGATACTAAGGGCTGGGGAGCAGTCACCTTTATACTAGGACCTGTGGGAGGAGTCAGCCGAGGCATGTCCAGGCATGTACACAGTGGAATACAAACAGGACAAACAGGAATACAAACAGTGGTTTACCACATTCACCCCTTGTTTAAAATTGAGTCCGGCGGGGTGAAGTGTATTAAAAGTTAGTGTATTGGAGTCTCTCCGGAGGTCTTGTCTGCCGCTGTGATCTGCGTGGCGACGGCAGGGGTAGTGAAGTTTCCGGCGTCGAGTCCAGCGTAGGCTGTGGCACAGGCGTGTCGTCCTCGTAGATGTCGAGTGGGTCGCGGGGCCCAGGCCTGCCGTCTGCTGGGGCTGGATATCGGATCGTGGAGGGGGGTGGTAGTGGGTAGTGGGTTACTGCGGCCCCCGAGGGTGCAAGGTCTCTTATGGAGACTGTGTCCTCCCGCCCGTCCGGGTATGCGATGTAAGCATACTGGGGGTTGGCGTGGAGGAGGTCGACCCTCTCGACCAGGGGGTCCGTTTTATGGGTCCTCACGTGTCTTCTCAGTAGGACCGGCCCTGGGGACGTCAGCCATGGCGGTAGCGATGTCCCCGATGTGGACTTCCTTGGGAAGACAAACATTTTCTCATGAGGGGTGGCGTTAGTGGCAGTGCAGAGCAGTGACCGAATAGAGTGGAGCGCATCGGGGAGCACATCCTGCCAGCGGGAGGTTGGAAGGCCCCTAGACTTTAAGGCTAGCAGGACGGCCTTCCAAACTGTCGCATTTTCTCTTTCCACCTGTCCGTTCCCCCGGGGGTTGTAACTGGTGGTCCTGCTTGTGGCAATACCCCTAGTTAGCAGGTACTGACGGAGTTCGTCGCTCATAAACGATGAGCCCCGGTCGCTATGGATATAGCTGGGGAAGCCGAACAGGGTGAAGAGGTTGTTCAGACATTTAATGACCGTGGCACTGGTCATGTCCGGGCAGGGGAAGGCGAACGGGAAACGGGAGTACTCATCAATAATATTGAGGAAGTACACATTGCGGTCGGAGGAGGGGAGAGGCCCTTTAAAATCGACGCTCAGGCGCTCGAAGGGGCGAGTGGCTTTTATCAGGTGGGCCCTGTCTGGTCTATAAAAGTGCGGTTTGCACTCAGCGCAGACTTGGCAGTTCCTGGTCATGGTCCTGACCTCCTCAATAGAGTAAGGCAGGTTGCGGGCCTTGATGAAGTGGAAGAACCTGGTGACCCCCGGGTGGCAGAGGTCATTGTGGAGGGCCCGCAGTCTATCGATCTGCGCGCTGGCGCAGGTGCCACGCGATAGCGCATCCGGGGGTTCATTTAGCTTCCTGGGCCGGTACAAGATCTCGTAGTTGTAGGTGGAAAGTTCGATTCTCCACCTCAAGATCTTGTCATTTTTGATTTTGCCCCTCTGCTTGTTGTTAAACATAAAAGCAACTGAACGCTGGTCAGTGAGCAGGGTAAATCGTTTTCCGGCCAGGTAGTGCCTCCAATGACGCACAGCCTCCACAATCGCCTGGGCCTCCTTCTCAACAGCGGAGTGTCTGGTCTCCGGGCCTTGGAGGGTTCGTGAAAAGAAGGCCACGGGTCTCCCCGCCTGATTGAGGGTAGCGGCCAGGGCAAAGTCAGACGCGTCGCTTTCCACCTGGAAGGGGATGGATTCGTCCACTGCGTGCATGGTGGCTTTGGCAATGTCCTCCTTGATACGGTGGAAGGCTAAGCGGGCCTCTGCCGTCAAGGGAAAAGAGGTGGGCTTGATCAGCGGACGGGCCTTGTCCGCATAGTAGGGGACCCACTGGGCGTAATAGGAGAAAAACCCTAGGCACCTCTTCAGGGCCTTGAGGCAGTGGGGCAGTGGAAGTTCCATAAGGGGACGCATCCGGTCGGGGTCGGGGCCGATGACTCCGTGTTCCACAACACAGCCAAGGATGGCGAGGCGGTTTGTGCGGAATATGCACTTTTCCTTGTTATATGTCAGGTTTAGGAGTTGGGCGGTGCGGAGGAATTTTTCGAGGTTTGCGTCATGGTCCTGCAAGTCACGGCCGCAGATGGTCACATTGTCCAGATATGGGAAAGTGGCCTGCAACGCATTTTGATCTACCATCCGGTCCATCTCCCTTTGGAAGACGGAGACCCCGTTGGTGACGCCAAAGGGAACCCTAAGGAAGTGATAGAGGCGGCCGTTTGCCTCAAAGGCAGTGTACTGGTGGTCCTCAGGGCGGATGGGGAGCTGGTGGTACGCTGATTTCAGGTCAATGGTCGAGAAGACGCGGTACTGCGCGATCTGGTTGACCATATCAGCTATACGGGGGAGTGGGTAGGCGTCCAGCAGGGTGTAGCGATTTATTGTCTGGCTGTAGTCGATGACCAGGCGCTGCTTCTCGCCGGTCTTAACGACCACAACCTGGGCTCGTCAGGGGCTGGTGCTGCCCTCAATAATCCCTTCTTTCAGGAGCCGCTCCACTTCAGTTTTAATGAAAACCCTGTCCCCGGCACTGTATCGCCTGCTCTTTGTGGCGATGGGCTTACAGTCGGGGGTGAGGTTAGCAAACAGTTGGGGGGGGGTGACTCTGAGTGTGGAGAGGTTGCACCTGGTGCGCGGCGGGCAGTTTGGAAGCTGCTGGCTGCGGACTGTGAGTGGGGGTAGGGGTCCACCGTACGCCATCGTAACACTTTTAAGGTGGCACTGAAAATCTAACCCCAGCAGGACGGCATCGCAGAGGTCAGGCAGGACCAGAAGTTTAAAATGATTGTACACGGTCCCGTCTACTACGAGTGTCACCACGCAGTAGCCGCCGATGTCCGCCGACTGGGACTCGGAGGCCATAGAAATCCGCTGTTGCGCAGGCAGGACTGGGAGAGAGCAACGCCGCACCGTGTCAGGGTGGATGAAGCTCTCCGTGCTCCCAGAGTCAAAAAGGCAGATTGTATCATGGCCATTTACCTTACTGTCCATTGTGGAACTGGCCAGTTGGTGCGGTCTCGCTTGGTCCAGTGTAACGGATGCCAGCGTAGGGGTCGGTGTGTCGCTGCGGGTATCAGATGAGGCGGTGTCAGGGGCCTGCTGCGTCCCGGCTGTCGTCCAAGATGGCGGCGTCCATGATCCCCATGTGGCTGGAGGCGTCCAAAATGGCTGCTGTACCGGTGATTCGCACATGGCCGGGGAGGTCCAAGATGGCGGCCCGCATGGCCCACACGCGGCGCTGCTGGGGTTCGGGGTGGCTTTGGCCCTGCAGACGCTAGCGTAGTGTCCCTTCTTCCCGCAGCCCGAGCAGATCGCGTTTTTCGCCGGGCAGCGCGCTCTGGGGTGTTTTGCCTGGCCACAGAAGTAGCATTTCTGGCCTTGGGGCACTGCTGTCTGGCCTTGGGACACTGCTGCGGTAGTTGGGCCGTTGTTGGGGTGTGGCTGGGGTGGCACGGCGCTATGAGGCAGTCCTACCGTGTCCCAGGCTGTCATTCCCCGCGGCGTCCACGGTGCAGAGGAGTAGGCATCCATGCCCTGGTAGGCTGCATCCAACGATAGTGCGAGTTCAGAGGCCTTGTTGAGGTCGAGGTTACTCTGCTCCAACAGTCGCTGTCGGGTGTAATTGGATCTGTGGCCCGCTACAAAAGCGTCCCGGATAAGTTCCTCTGTGTACACGGCGGCCTTTACATCCTTACAACCACAGGCCCGGCCAAGCACAGACAGTGCCTGAAGGTATTCCACGGTCGATTCCCCAGGTTGTTGTTTACGACTCCCCAGGAGGTGCCTGGCGTACACTTCGTTCACTGGGCGCGTGTACTGGTCCTTGAGGAGCTTGATAGCGTCCGCGTACGAGGTCGCGTCTTGGATGACCGAGTACACTCGGTGGTTCACTTTGGAGGTCAGGACATCCAGTTTGTCCTCGTCCGATTTGATTGCTTCGGAGGCGGTCAGGAATTTGTCGAAACACTTAAGCCAGTGAGTAAACTTGGTGGATGAGTCCGCCTCCCGATGATCTAAGTCCAGGCATGCTGGTGTGAGGATCTTCTCCATTATAAAAATGTTGTTAATAAAATTGATGCGCTATCAATTACTCATAAAAGACTGAGAGTTAGAAGAGTAACCAAAGGCTTTTATTAACAACAGAATGGAGGTCTGCCTCGCGTGGTCGACCGGTCCATGATACTAAGGGCTGGGGAGCAGTCACCTTTATACTAGGACCTGTGGGAGGAGTCAGCCGAGGCATGTCCAGGCATGTACACAGTGGAATACAAACAGGACAAACAGGAATACAAACAGTGGTTTACCACACCGCCCCTCGAGTCAGGGGGAGGTCAAAGGACAGAGGTCCTCAGCCAGCAGCCACGGGCTGCGAGGGACCAACAGTGCAGGACAGTGTGGTCACGCCGGAGGTAGTGGTGAGCCACAGTCCAACCAGGAATTAGCCTGGCCGCCCGGAGACGGGCGGCGGATGTACATAGCTTAGGTAATTTATATTTTTGCTATTGTTAAGCTTAGGTATTTAGCTTGAGTTTGGGTGTTTTAACTTAAGTTAAATAAGGTGATGGGTAGTGTTAATTAAGTAAGGAATCTGCTAAGAGTGTATATATTTGAGTCGAGGTCGCGGGACCCGACTATGCTTCACCAAGCCAGAAAATCTCTTGGGGACCTGGCTGCATGTTTTTTGTATCTTTTTGCAGAAAGACTTTCAGGATGAAGGGGATCATAATCCTATTCGCCCTGATAGGGATGAGCATCGGAAGGCAAGGCGATGTGGAAGACTCCCACATCTACAAGTGCTCGGGAGAAAAGGCTCCAGTGGTGACTGCCGGGAGCAGCGAACAAGGCATGGAGGGGCCTGCCGCCTACGCCCATGAGGGAAGATGGCCCGGGTGGTTGGGATCTAACTCCACCCGGTACTCCAGCCAGACCGGATTCACCTATGGGGAGGCCTCCCTCCCCTGCCCCAGCGTACAGGTTGTGGCCTCACAGACCGGGGTCACCGAGGGGAAACGCGTGTGCCTGACTTGCACAGGACAGATTCTCCTGGGAAGATGGTGGTGTCTCAGGAAGCTGAGCATGGACATGGGGGATCGCACCACCGACTGGGAACAGATAGGAAACGACACCCACCGAACGGTCACTGGGACCCAAGAAGGGACTAGTGTATGTTGGGACAAGTGGTGGGAATCGGAACAGGGGATGTATGTCTGTATGTGGGGGTCGAAAAGGGCCTGCCCTACGGGCGTATCTATCATCTTCTCTGCAGCCTGGCAGGATAAGGGGAAGGGGGTAGAATGGGTTTCCCACCTACACACATGCATAGTCCCACGGTACCCAGCCCCAGTTAAAGCCCCTGAGCTAGTGGCACGTGTCCGAAAGCCCTTGCCCACGACTCAGGCAGCAAGGACCCACCGAGAGGGGTGCTCCACCACCACCAAGGGACCAGGGAATGGGTTGGTACTAGTACCTACCGATCAGGTGCTGTACCAGGGGTACACTACGCGGTAGCCTCCGTGATTTTAAATATCACCGAGGTACATTTACCGGAGTGGTGTCCCAAAGAGACAGAGCAGCTATACCAGGCCCTATTCAAGGACATGTTCAAGAAGTTTTATGAGTTCGATTTCACCCATGTGGACAAAACCAAACTGTACACCACATACCGAGAGTTTTTGGGTAATGCAGGGAGGCAAAGAAGGGGAGTATGGAATTATGTTTTTACTGCGTTTAATACTGGGTCCTCTGTCATCAACAGTCTGGATGACATAGAGCTACAGACCCAGATAAACGGTTTAAAAACACAAGATACTACTGGATGAGAACAAAGCAGTGGGCTCGGAGTTGCATGAGGACCAGGCCATGATGGCCCATTTGAAAGAAATTATAGCCAAGTTGGAAAAGCATGCAAAGACGGTAAATGCCCTCATAAGGGAGGACAGAAATGCTTCTGAGCAGGCTGCGCAGAACGAGGTGTGCGTGCTATATGGGGCGTGGTTGCTGGGCGAGGGCAGCAGTAATCTGGATGATTTAAAACAGGGTTTAGTCCTCTCCTGGATCAGCAACAAGCACCTCGCAGCCCTCCACCCATTTGAGAATGCATTAAGCCCGTGCCAACTCCGGCTAGATTCCGAGGCCTACCCAGTCCCCATGGATTGTGGATGGTCCAACCACACGATCATGGGAGTAGTAGTTAGGATGCCGGTCATGGGTAGGACAGCCTGACCCGCACCAGTATGCAGGGTTGAGAACATTGGAGTCATTCAAGGGGGTGCGCACATTTGTTTCACAGTGGTCCCGCCTTACGTCATAAAGTGGGAGCACGCTATGATAGGTACTGACCTCTCAGGGTGCCGGAGCCGGGGAGCACACATAACTCTGTGTCCTCCGCACTTGAATGCCTATTCAAAACCGCAGTGTGGGTTCAGAGCTGCTGGCGCGAAGCCTATAAATTGTACCATGGAGGTAATGGCACAAGGCCATGTTCCCCCGCAGGTAGCATATATAGGAGGTGGGACATATTGTGACACCACCGGCGCGTCCTACTACCAGCATGGACAGCATAGCTGGTGTCCGGTTAGTGACAGCAGTTTCTGTTTAAAACCCGAGGCAGAAGTTCAAGTGGCCCAGGAGCGAATTGTCCCCATTCCTGAACCCTCCACTGTTCACCTCACTGTGAAGGAGAATTTTACCAATTTGCAAAAGTACGTAGCGCATTTTGGCTACGAAATTTCCCCTCTCCCTGAACACCTTACCAAAATACTCAAAGCCGTTATAGTTTCACAGAAACATTTTTACACACTAGAGCAAAAAACAGTAGAGATAGGGGCTAAGATATTGGATATTGTGATTGCACCCTGGTGGGACATTTTCAATAATATAGAGGACCCTTCGTGGATCAGACTGGCTTCCCACATTCTCGTGGTTTGCCAGTTAGGGATAGTGTTGTATCTAGTTTGCATTCAATGTAAGGGAAAAGGCCAGATCTTAGAATTCTGAAACCAGAGAATCTGGAAGGAACATTATGTGAAGGTGGAGGGAGATACGCCCGTTTAAGTCTTTGCCTTGTATTTTGATTAAAGATTGTTGTGTTTGCTGTTTTTAATTTTAAAAATGTTTTCTTTTTTTGCGACGCGTTTAATAAAGATGTATGTGTACCAACTGGTGCAGGGGTGTTGGACCCCCTCCATGCTTGGATGTGTGCAAAAGTCTGTAATTTATCCTATGTACGCTTATGTACACTACATTTTCGCGGAATGGGAAGTGCATGTGTTGTGGATATATTAGATAGGTAATTACAGGGGAAGGTTGACTATGGAGGGTCAGAAAATATTGCTCACCTTGTAAGAATGATACTTCAAGCAAGTTTTAGTATCACAGGGGGGAGTGTAAGATTCGCAAAATTCCCACATTCCCCCAAAGTTATTAATAAAAGGGACCCTGCATGGACATTTTAAAAAGGGTACCCAAAAGATGGCATCCGCAACTCATGAACAAAAGCCTGCAAGATTTTAAAAGCTTGGACTCTGTAGCAGCACAAGCAGCTTTTGGGGAAATTGAAACCTAAAATGCAGTTTCTGTGAAAAAGGACTTTGTATTTTGGAAAACAGACAGCGAACATTGAATATGCATTACGCCAGATCGTAGACAGATCAAAACCAGTTAAGCCTATACTTGAGTCCATTGAGCTGTCTGCATAAATAATCGGAAACAGCTTATGGGAGCCGTCAAGACTGAACAGGCCGATTAGAATGCATTAATAACAATACAGCCCGGACATCAGGCCATTAGGTGCGATAAACGGCCATCTAAAAACAGTTAGTTTAGATTGCTATAATCATTTAAGGCGGCCTGCCAACATTGGAACAATGAACTAACCTGATTTGACGTGCAGATTAGGGCCTTTCGAAAGGAGTATAACTGCAGGCCCCGGGTAGCAATCTCGCTCTGCTCTCTCCTCGCATGACTCTTGATTCTTGCGTTCTTGACTCTGACCTCTCGTCTGGTCTTGCGCTGCCGCCACCCGTACTCGTGCCCTGGCCTCGTGGCGGGTTCTCTCCTCGCTCCCCGTAGCAGAGTTTCATCAGCTAAGGACACCATACCAACTGCAGGGGAGGGGAACGGAACCCGAGTCCATAGCCATCCAGGACGCCCAGGCCGCAAAAAGGGGTGAGACGAAAGTGAGTAGGCAGTCCAGGACTTGTATAGTAACCGAACGAGACGAGACGAAAGGAGACGAAGAAGACGGTAACAACTCGATAAGAGCAGAGCAGGGCAGCGAAAAACATATTGATGAGGCCAAGCGTCTGGTTATAAGCTGGCGCTTGGTGAGACGAACATCTTGTTGAACACTGCGAAAACGCAGGTGTCCACGCCACGACGAGTATACTGGCGTTCTTACGCTTGGGTAGGAAAATCTAGGCAGTAAAAACTGCCGGCTGCCCTATAGGCACAATGTTACCGCCGACAACCGCCCGAGGGAGAAGAAGAGGAGAACCCATCGCGACGAGATGACGACGGCAGCGGAGGAGAAGAAGGTGTATCGCAGCAGCAGCTCCAGCACCGCGCCTCTGAAGACCATGTGGCGACGGGGTACCTAAGAGGACAGAAAACCAAACCTCAAAACCTGCATTCGTCAAACAGTTGGCTTTGCTTTGGATTGGTGAGCATGAATTCTGGCCCCTCATAGCTTAATCTAGTTAGGTATAGGGGGTGGTATAAGGATAAGGGGATTGTTAATGTAGTTTGTTTTCCCTCAATGTGCCGTGTGTTCCCCATTCCCTGTATAAGTATAGTTATTTTGTATTTGCCTGTATTTTTATACTAGTAGCTTCTCATAAGACTGCTTTAATTTCTGTTTTAATAAAATCTTGGTTTTCTTACATCCAAACCACCTGTCTACTCGAGTTTTCTGTATCGCCGCCTGTACCTAAGTCCGGTGTCTAGAACCCAGGGGCGTGGGAGCGATTCGAACCACTCACAAACAGTCAGGGGCATACCTGACTGGGCTCACGCCCCACACCCACCACCCCATACATTAATGAAAGACTCCAGCATTTTCCCAACAACAGATGTTAGGCTAACTGGTCTATGGTTTCCTGCTTTCTGTCTCCCTCCTTTCTTAAATAGGGGTGTCACATTTACGGTTTTCCAATCCGCTGGGACCTCTCCAGAGTACAGGGAATTTTGGTATATTGCAACCAATGCATCCACTACCTCTGCAGCCACTTCTTTTAAGACCCTGGGGTGCAAGCCATCTGGTACACGGGACTTGTCGTCTTTTAGTCCCATTATTTTACCAAGTACTATTTCCTTAGTGATAGTGACTTCCTTGGATCTAGCAAACCTCACAAAATTACCCCTATATTTTTTGGATCGGGGGGGCAACGACAAATGACAATAACATGAATGCATTTCAAACTCTAATATTATACCCCATGAAGCATGCCCCTGGATTCGGCAACATGCTGCTTGGCTTAGGGATAAAAAGAGAAAAGAAAGATTATAAAAGGTAAATCCACTGACTGCTTCATTATTGCTTTTAAACAAAACCAATCTGCCTACACATTTCTGACTGTGACTCTTAGTTTAAAGCTGTCTCGTTGCTCAACTCTTAATTGAAGTACTTTGTGGTGTCATGACTGAACCAGAAAAGTTCACTGATATCACTTGAGTCATTTTCTTCAGAAAAATGGGATTGGCAACTTGACCAATATAGTTTAGTCCCCGAGGAGGATGTTGATAAGAGGTGAATATATTTTCTTGGTTCTGTGTAAAGAACTAGGGGTCCAATATTCCTTCTTCCATGAAAACTATGAGAAATTACAGTTTTTTCCACTGACTAAAATGAACCGCTCGTGAAATCATAGGGACACATGCACAATTCCTGAGAAAACTATTTTATTCGTAAACAAAAAAAAAAGGAGCTCATCACTATGCATAAGCAGTAATGATCCTTTCACGCTTCTCAAGTAGCTGATGAGCCACTTAATCAAATGAATGGTCAAAAAGTTGTTAGTGTGGCAGTTTTTGGCTCAATATGACTGAGTGGCAACTGAGTTTAAGCCAATTTAATGATGATATTCTGCAGGAGCTGATCAGTTCAAATAAATAAAGAAGGTGTCAAGGTTGACAAATTCTCACTGGCAGAAGTAAATATTGGGGTCGATTTTTAACCCTACCCACCCAGCGCAAACCGGGCGGCCCGGCAGTTAAAAATGAGCTGGAACTGCAGTTACCTGCTCGAAACCCGACTCTGTCGCTCCATTTCCCATTTTAAACTGCAGGGTTCTGCAGGAAGGTGAGGTGAAGTTATGCAAATCTGGGTCTTATTGCACAAAAGGAAACTGATTGAACTTAGACTGGGGTCTAAGCGGGGAACCTCTCCTACCAGGCTGAAGTACCTGGTTCTCAGTCAGAAGAGGCCTTCCAAGCTAAATGTAAAATTGTCCATTGTGAGGCCAGGAGGAGCAGAATGAAGGTTGCGGCCTCTCCTATCCTGGAATCCCCCTGCCCCCACTTCCCTCCCACATGACTGGTGGCATGTTAATGAGTTCAAATACCCCAGGCTTCAAACTTCCAGGTAGTGCGTTTTTACCCTTGCCCCACTTTCCACCCGCCCGTAACCCGTGCGGGGTTAAAATCGACTCCATCCTGTCAGCACTTGAGAGGATCTGGTTGGAGGTCTGGACAAAGTTGCTTGCCTTAAGAGAGAGCACAAAAGTAAGCACAGATACTGCTGTGACGCATCAGTACAAGATGTATATGGACAGGAAGGAAAGTTTTTCAAAGTACCTACAAAAACCAATGCACCGACACATAAAAATGTTAGCAAAGAGATTGCAACTAATGCATTAGAAGTGAAAATAACACGTACAAATTATCTTATAAAGTACGTAAACGGGAGAGAGAATAACTACAGGAAGGAATGTGGGCTAAATCACTATGCCCCAGTCCATATATTTAAGGAAAAATGAGCACAGCGCAGCTACACATGTGGGGGCAATTTTGACTTTGGGCAATAGCGTAACCTGGGCGATATCACCCATTATACATCTCTCCAGATTTTTGTTACTATTGAGAGAGAAATATCGGGAGAGATATAAAACGGGCTGTCGATTCGCTGTCACCTGTTTCACACTATCGCGCAAAATCAAAATCTACCCCAATGAGTGACGTGTACGATATTAATAATAAATTTCATGATTTGCAAGATATGTTACATCAACGTGTTCATACACAAATGCATAAGAGTGTATATATTGACAGAGAAACCAAAGTAAACTTAAGTACTTATAATGTTCCATCTGCTCGCTACAGAGTGTAGGAAAAGCCCAATAAATCAAAATCCGCACCCGGAGCACAACACATGCTGTTGTTTAAACAACAGCCAGATGTCAGGACCATACCAAGGATGCTTTCCAACATATGGTGTGCTGCACGATGTAGAGCATAGCCATGAAAAGTGGCATATGCTTGACTGTGGATAAGAACAGCCAGAAGCCACGTTCCAGGAGGAAAACAAAGAGGCTGACGATGATTAGCCTGTAGAAGCAGAGAAGTCACTGCGGACAGCAGCATAGTTTCACCAGGATGTCACCAATTCATACGGTAGAGTTGGATAAACTGGGCCTTTCAGTGCATTGACCCATCCTGCTAGAATACCAACTCTACAGTCTTACCACACAGCATCCAGATGTTTCTTAAATCAGTCCAGTATCCCAGCCTCAACCATCCTCCCTAGCAATCAGTTCCAGCTGTTGATCACCTTCTATGTAAAAAAAAACAACTTCCTGATATCTGCCCTAAATTTGCCTTCACAACCCTGAACCTGAACATATAAGTTCTTGGAAGTAATTTTTTGGTTTACTTTCTCTATTCTATCAGGTGCCTTATAATCCTTGCAAAAATATGAGCATTCTTATAATAACAGGCTGTCTGCACCTAATTCACCCTACCCTATTTTGCTTCTAATTGTTGGCAGTTCAAAAACATTACAACTGTTGTTCTATGCTTGTCCTAGATATGTCTATAGGTTAGACTACAGTTTTGGTCTCCTCACATGATGGGTAATATTGAGGCTTTGGAAAGGGTACAGAGGAGGGCCACAAGATTAATCCCCAGTTTAATGCATCTTACTTACCAAGATAGGTTCAAAGATCTGGGGCTCTACAGTTTGGAGAAGCATAGACTTAGGATTGATTTGATCGAGGTTTATAAGATGATGAAGGAACTAGATTGTGTTTGTGTACAAGAGTCACAATCTCAAGTTATGTAAATACAGAGCTGGGTTAGATGTTAGGAGGAGGTTCTTTTCTCAGAGAGTAGTGGGACAGTCTGCCAGCTCATTTGATGAACGCTGTTTCGCTGAGTTCCTTCAAGCAAGAGTTGGACTTGTTTCTGACTTTGGTGGAGATCACCTCGGACCAGAAGTAGGTACAGTATAACATTAATCAGAACCAGAGTGGTCTCCTGGACTAGTTTCGATCATCTAAGGGGGTTGGAGAGGAATTTTCCAGATCCTTTTCCCTAATTACCTAAGAAGACCAAGGTAACAGGCCTTAATGACTATCGACCCGTGGCTCTAACATCCATAGCCATGAAGTGCCTGGAAAAGCTGGTCATGACACACATAAGCAGCATCATATCCGATTCCTTGGACCCGTTCCAGTTCGCATATAGGGCGAACAGGTCTGTAGACGATGCCATTTCCCTAACACTACACACTGCCCTGGAACACCTAGACAGGAGGGACACTTACGTCAGACTGTTGTTCATTGACTACAGTTCTGCATTTAATACTATTATTCCCTCCAAGCTGGTCCTGAAACTGAGGGACCTAGGCCTGGGCACCCCCATCTGCAATTGGATTCTGGATTTCCTGACTGGTAGGCCTCAAGTGGTGAAAATAGGGAACAACACCTCATCCACTCTGGTTCTCAACACCGGAGCGCCACAAGGCTGCTGCCTCAGTCCTTGGCTGTACTCTCTGTTTACACATGACTGTACAGCCATACACAGCAATAACTGGATTATCAAGTTTGCCAACGACACCACAGTAATTGGCATGATAAGCAACGATGACGAGACGGAGTACAGAGATGAGATAGTCCAGCTGATGAGATGGTGCAATGACAACAACCTTGCCCTGAATGTTGGCAAAACTAAAGAGCTCATCGTGGACTTCAGAAGCCACCGAGGGAACCATCGCCCCATCAGCATAGACGGGACACCAGTGGAAGTCGTCAGTTGCTTCCGATTCCTGGGTCTGCAGATCTCTGATGACCTGGCCTGGAACCATAATACTGTGGCTATGCTGAAGAAGGCACACCAGCGCCTTTACCCTCTACGGTGCCTGAGGAAATGCGGCATAAGCACACAGTGGCTTGTGAACTTTTACCGCGGCACCACAGAGAGTGTCTTGACGAGTGGTGTCAATGTGTGGTATGGTAACACCACTGCACAGAACAAGAAAGCCATCCAGAGAGTTGTGAATACGGCAGAAAAGATCATCGGGTGCGCACTTCCATCCATCGAGGGGATCTTCCAGACCAGATGCCGGAACAAGGCCCGCTCCATCATCCAGGACCCCAATCACCCTGGGCACAAATTGTTCTCCCTCCTGCGGTCCGGACGTTGGTACCGCAGCATCCGAACCAGGACCAGCAGGTTTAAGAACAGTTTCTATCCACAGGCAGTGCGCCTACTGAACTGCTAACCGCACTGCCCCACATATTATAGTTATATGTTTATGTAAATATATATATTATACTCATATTACCATATATTTATCATATTACATTACTATTATTTCCAGTGGTAATTGAGGCTTTTTTGTACTATTCATCATATCCTGCAACTTGGACTGTTATTGCTATACTTTTTGCTTATTTGCTTATTGTTTTTATTTATACTTGTTTTTATTTTTTTTGCTTTTATATTATATGCTTGTATTGTGGGAGTGAGTGGGGAGTAAGCATTCCATTGTACTAGTTACATATGGCAATAAAATGATCTTGAATCTTGAATCTTGAATCTTGAATCTTGGTTTTTATCTGACATTTTGCCTCTCCCAGGAAATGACATGGCTTTCAGGAAGGGTGGAGAGCATATGTATTGTTATGCTCAAGACATCACATTTGTGTGGGACAGACTGTATAAACCAGTGGGTTTTCTTCTGCCTGTCATTGTTCATATGTTTGTATGTCTGGTGATACTCTGCTGACTAGGCAGCACCTGAACTCTGGATCTTGCCTGATGCAGGCCCACATGTGCCCATCATTCAAAAACCCCTTCAACCTACCTTTCTCCATCTCTAGGTGGTAGGCCCTTTTAATAACATACATAGGACTCTGATTGCCATTTTAGGACACAATGTGTGCCATGCAGGCCATACCCATGTTAAGCTGCTGGTGCGGCCAAGAGGATAGGTTTTAATTTATTTTTGTGGGGCTGGGAGGAGCAAGATTGTTCCTCCGGGCTCCACAAAAACAACCTGCTCTGCTGTATATCACAGGACTCAGCTTTTCATTTTAAAAGGCCTCAGGCAGGTGCTCCAGCCACCCCACGGCAGGCCCTTGGGAAGATAGCATCGGCAGGAATGGGACAGTAAGTCTGTTATAAATCTCATCATTCATCAAGAAACTACTTGTGAAATAAAGCTGGACGGCCAAGGAGTATAAATACTCAGGCGTCGGCCCCAATTTGCAGGGACATTTTGTAAGACAAGGAACTAGTGAAGTACAACTAGACCTCCATGTTCTGAAACAAGTTGATTAAAGCCTTGCTTTATGCTCAAACCAAGTGCGTAGTGAGTTTTATTACGTCAAAGTCACACCCCACCATTTTTGGGGCGGTACTGTTCCGTTTCCACCAGGCCAGGAGGCTTCAAAAACTCCTTGCTCATCAAATTTTATTTGAATTCAATCAAAAAGATTATTACAGCAGCTCTGATTCATTCACCCTGACTATTTGATTTGAATGATAGATTGGAAAATGCAGGACACTCTTGCATAATCCACAGCAAATGGCAAAGCTTATATGATATTAAATATGCAAAGGAATGATAACTACATGTGTTATATTTTAAAATTAAATAAAATCATTTTGCAATGGGAATTTAACGAATGTTAGCATTTACTCAATTGGGAGATTGCTCCTGTTCACTGGCTGTGGCAAAATTATACACCAGTCCTTTATAAAGATTTATTTATGATTTTGCGATACTTTCAGTTTTCAAAGTGAGAACAGTACAGCTGAGATTTTAGGTAACTTTTATGGGGTAACGATTCCACTCGGTTGCGCTGGTTTTTTCGGCACTATTTGCCCGAAATCGGCATAACCCACGCAAAAGATTTATGGAATTTTAAACGGAAATTACGTTCAGTGCAAATCGAGTCTCCGCAATCGTTTACGTTAGTTTAAATAACATCACGCTAGTAGCCTGGCCTGCCCACAAAACTTGCAATATGCAAATGCGTTTGAGTGGGGACTCGCGGGGAAAAAAAACACTTCTCAAAACGGGTGCAATTTTAGGTGCAATCTGATCTCGGATCGTCGATTACGACCAAAGCGGAAACTCTACCCCTGTGACTTTGACGGTGGATGTGGAAAATATGTTATCAGTAAAAGTTTATTTGCTGAATTTATTTTAAAAGCTATTTTTGATAGAACAGATTCCCTGTGCAGCCTGGTGCCAGTACACTTCAAGAAGTGTTTTACCACTCACTGATTGTTCATGAACTGAAGCGCAGAATGTTGTAAATTTCAAGTGGGAAGGCAGGTCGATTAAAGGGTGTAATATACTTGGGTAGAACAAATGAAGGACAGAGACAAGATGAGTTGCTAGTCCATGTGCTCGCTTTATTAGACCAGAGCGAAATGAGCATGCTCATACCAAATCATGTGATAATACATTACGCTGCTTTCCCCCTTAAAAAAATGTACATATTCCCCCCTCAAATGCAACAAATTTTTCCCAGCATTACATGCACCACATAACAAAAACTCCTGGCTTTTTTCATTTTAAATTAACTACAAATCCAGTTTAATAACAGGTTTGCGGAGCCTTCCTGATCTCCTTACACAAGGTTTTGGTGTTGAGCCAATTTTTGGGCTGTTTTGTTTTGGTTCCAAACTCAAAGATGATCCTGTTTCTATCTCAGAGATGCTTGAACCTGGTACTTCAGTTACTGAAGTTTGAACTGAGCCAAACTCATGTATGAGTTCATGATCAAGTGGTTCAAGATCACGTCTTGGTTCATCTCATTTGATTTACATCAACACTTCGGATTTTGTCACCAATTTCAACCAAATATCTTAGCTCCACCAACCTCTACTATAGTTCCTACATCCCACTTGTGTGACTTTGACTTTCCAGGGGGACTGAGAACACAAACACTCTCGTTTTTTTTGAAACTGCGTTTTTTCTGATTGGTGTCATTATAACATAAGAACATAAGAACATAAGAAGTAGGAGCAGGAGTTGGCCATACGGCCCCTCGGGCCTGCTCCGCCATTCAATAGGATCATGGCTGATCCGAACCTAGACTCATGTCCACTTCCCTGCCCGCTCCCCGTAACCCTTAATTCCCTTATCAGCTAGGAAACTGTCTATCTCCGTTTTAAATTTATTTAGTGTCGCAGCTTCCACAGCTCTCTGAGGCAGCAAATTCCATAGATTTACTACCCTCTGAGTGAAGAAGTTTCTCCTCATCTCAGTTTTGAAAGGGCAGCCCCTTATTCTAAGATTATGCCATCTAGTTCTAGTCTCACCCGTCAGTGGAAACATCCTCACCGCATCCACCCGATCAGGCCCCCTCACAATCTTGCATGTTTCGATAAGATCGCCTCTCATTCTTCTGAACTCCAATGAGTAGAGGCCCAACCTACTCAACCTTTCCTCATAAGTGAACCCCCTCATCTCCGGAATCAACCGAGTGAACCTTCTCTGAACCGCCTCGAGAGCAAGTATATCTTTTCTTAAATATGGAAACCAAAACTGTACGCAGTATTCCAGGTGTGGCTTCACCAGTACCCTGTATAAGTGAAGCAAGACTTCCCTGCTTTTCTACTCCAATCCCCCTTGCAATAAAAGCCAAGATTCCATTGGCCTTCCTGATCACCTGCTGTACCTGCATACTAACCTGCTGTGTTTCATGCACCAGGACCCCCAGATCCCTTTGTACTGTAGCACTTTGCAGTTTCTCTCCATTTAGATAATAACTTGCTCTTTGATTTTTTCTGCCAAAGTGCATAACCTCACACTTTCCAACATTATATTCCATCTGCCAAATTTCTGCCCACTCACTTAGCCTGTCTATGTCCCTTTGCAGGTTTTTTATGTCCTCCTCACTCACTGCTTTCCCTCCCATCTTTGTATCGTCGTCAAACTTGGATACATTGCACTCGGTCCCTTCCTCCAAATTGTTAATATAGATTGTAAAGAGTTGGGGTCTGACTCAACTGTTTCTGTTCAAATTCGGTTGAACAAGACTCCATCGTGTTCTCACTCTCCTCTTCATCAAGAGTTCTGCTGGGGTATATCCAGTTGTAGTGTGTGGAGTAGCTCTGCACATCAGCAAAAGATTTGCTAAATGTTGCTTCATGCTAAGTCCTGAACAACCCTGAAACACTTGCTATTTGAAAGCTTCTTTCACTATTTTGACTGAACTTTCGGCTGTTCCGTTTGAAGCTGGATGATATGGTGAAATGAGAGTGTGTTTGATACCGTTCCATTTCATGAATTCTTGGAATAGAGCAGAATGGAACTGAGGGCCATTGTCAGAAAGAAGCTTTTCAGGTAAGCCATGACATGCGAAGATAGACCTCAACTCATGTATGGCGTAAGATTCGCAAAATTTGAACATTGTCCTATAAGGGTCTATTGGCAGAAAAGGCCTTAATTTTAAAGCCTGTTTTAAAAGAAGCCCAGAAAAAGGGGCACACAAAATGGCCACCAGACCCCATGACCAGCATTTGGGACACTTTAAAATGGTTCCTGCAGTCCCCTGACAGCCTTTGTGGATTCAGCCCACAGTAAGTTCTGGAAGGCCGTTTTGGAGAAACCGAAACCAGACAGAACCACATACATATGGATTGGATGCAGATCCAGTCAGATTGGCCTGTAGATAAAGGCCATCTAGATGTTTACCCAGACAAAGGAAAACAGTTTCATATTCATAGGGGGAACAGCAAGAACCGTTAAAGACATCAAGAGGATATTAAAAACAATACAGGGTCATTCCAGACCAGAGATGGCCGTTACCGGCCATCCCAAAGTAGTTTAAAACATAATAACTACCCCACTGTGCTATAAGCCCGCCAAAAGTTAAACAAAGACTAACCTTGATCTGGCGGGAGATAAGGGCCTCTTTTGAGAAGTATATCTGGGGACCCGGAGTAGCTATCGAGAGCTTTTTTTCTTCTTCTTTACATCGCCAGCCATCGAAAAACGCAGCCCTTTTCGGTATTGGTGCAGAGTTCAAGTGGAGACGACGGAGGATCGAGGTTCGAGATGGGAGGTCAAGTCAGCATCTAGCCCCGGGGTAACTGTCGGGAGATCATCGACCAACCCCGGGACGCTGACAAAGGTAGCTAGAAACCTATATGAAAACGGTAAACCTACTGGGCTGTGCGACAAAACCCATGCGAAAATGGTAAAACAGTTGGTTTCTCCCCGCACCGACGTCCAGGCCTGCTGACATCCAGCCTGTCCGTGACCTTCACCTCGAGGAAGAAGAGAGAGTGTCGCAGCCCGCAGCATTGACCACGTGGAGACAGGATGCCTGAGAGGATCAAAACGCAGACCTTTCAAAATCTTATACTTTCTCATTGGATTGGTGAGCATGTTTCTGGCCCCTCATAATCTGATCTAGCTAGGCTTAGGGGGTGGGCATTTTGGGTATAATTTTAACAATGAGTTGTTGTCCCTCGATGTTCCGTGTGTTGCCCCATTTCGTGATGACTTTTGTAAAGTATAATATGCCTGTATATATGTTGGTTAGTACTGTATTATGATTTGTTTTTCCCTCCCATGTACCTTATTGGCTCACATTCAATTTGTTCCTTTATGCAATAAAGTTTCATTTTGTTTTCATTAAACCTGGTCTATAGAGTATTCTCTGCATTGTAGTTCCTGCCTCAAATCCAGTGTATAGAATCTAAGGGGGAGTGGGTCGAACCACTCGAAAGTTTACTGTGCAAGAGAGAGAGGCCTCTGGAGAGAGAGAGAGACCTCTGCGATCTAAGAACCCCTTACAATGGTACATTCAGTTGTAGTATTTGAACCCATGTGTTTCACTTCAATCTGAGTGACTATCTACAAATACCAGGAAATAATCATTTGCTTTCTCACAGAGGTCTATATGTACTCTCTGAAAAGGTCTACTTGGCCATGACCAGGGTTGTAGTGGAGTTTTGGGTGGTTTGTTTCTGCAATTTTGGCAAACACTGCATTTGCGAACAAGTTATTCAAGATCACTGTTCAATCCAGGCCAGTAAACAAAGCTTCTTGCAATTGATTTCATGCTGACGATCGCTGGATGTTCAGGATGAAGTTCGGCCAGAATTCTATCTCTCAAAGAAGTAGGTACCACCACTCTGTTTCCCCACTTGATACAACCTTGCTCACAAGACAATTCAGCACGACGGTTATGGAATGGTTTCAATTCTGTGTCCAGACACTGATCAGCTCATCCACACTCTTTTCAGTAATGAGTCCTTTTGAGTCTCATCTGCAATCTCAGTTGCATTCACGGGAAAGTCTTTGTCAACTGCAATGACCGTGAAAATGGCACCTTCACTCCCAACACGAGTCCTCATGTAGCAACCTGGACAAGGCATCTGCGATTGCGTTTTGCTTTGAAGTACGGTATTCAATCGTGTAGTCTTATTGTGACAACAACACTGCCCAACGTCGCATTCTTGATTCGGCCATTGCAGGGATGGCAGATTTGGGCCCCAATATTACTAGGAGCGGTTTGTGATCAGTTATCAGCGTAAACTTTCTGCCGATGAGGAACTGTTGAATTTTCTTGATTTCAAACACTATGTCGAGTGCGTCCTTTTCCATTTGCACGTAGTTTCTTTCGCTCTTTGTGAGGGTTCGCGATGTGAACGCGATTGGTTTCTCTTTGCCGTCATCCATTATGTGGTCTATGACAGCTCCCACACCATAGCTGGAAGCATCACATGCTAACTTAAGCTCAAGCTCTGTTTCATAGTGCACAAGTAGAGCATCACTAGAGAAACTTCTCTTACAAGCGTCGTAAGCTTCCTGTTGTGCTTTCATCCACTTCCACTAGACATCCTTCTTGAGGAGCTCGTGCAATGGAGCTAACAAGGTCACTAACTTGAAGGGATAATTACTAGTCTTAGCCCCTTTTGGGCTTCCCCGGATCAGGCGTATTCCCCAGACATTCACTTTCAACTAAAGTTAGAGGTAGCCATTTCCTAAAGATGCTTAATTGGGTCTAAAGGTCCAGACTATCTCTCCCTAAAGGAAAGGAACAACCTGAAGATGTTACTGTCCTCCAGATAGCACTTTTAATATGTTTAGCTAGACTGTAACCTTCCGGATATTATGAGGGTCCGGAAAACTCCCCCAGAATTCTGCAACTCCTCACCATGGAGCGTACAGAGATTGAGTTCACGAGTTTGATACAGAAGTATTATGTGAGACTATTCTAAAAATATATAGATTTATTAAAGAACCGACATGTAATTTACAGTTGGTGATTCAATCGCAACATTAACAGTTCCAAATACAAAAAGCTTACAATTCTTAATGTCAGAGATCCTTATTCTCAAATCTTAACTTCGTTACATTTTTATATTTCTTAGTCTTATTCCAGGATATCCACCAAAATCAAATACAATACCATTGATCCCCGAGACTCAAAGAGTTGTAGACTTACAGAGCTTGCCTCTGAAGCCGAGAATCGCTTTGCCCCTTTACAGCGAATCTATCTTCCCATTTGAAAGTTCAATTTTTATACCCTTTCTCAGTGGTATTTCCTTTGAAGTTTCTGCTGATGTAAGCTAATTATCTCTAGTCATTTTTCTGCTGGCCCCTGCTATTCTTACAGTTAGATCAGCTTGTAGCATTAAGAATTATGTCTCTACCCTTATCATAAAAAACGGTGTGGAGCAGGTGCATCTATTTGATATCATTCTTACCAAAGTCTTCTCTTTGTGTCTTTTTACGACGTGTAAATGAAAAACACCTCAACCGAGTGCACCATTGTCTTCTTAGTTACCTCAACTGGTTGCAACACATGTGTCTCCAAAACACAAAAACAATGTGACGGCTGGTGCCTTCCCCACTTGATGCCATTCCTATGAAGGCATATGTTCCTTAATTTTTATGTGTTTCTTTCCAAAGTGTAATTATAACACCTTAACAGGGTATACCATTGTGTTCTTCCCAAAGCTTCAGACTATCAGGAACCTCTAACCTCCTGTTTCAATAAGGCTATTGATTCAGTGTCAACAACTTATCTTATCTCAATAGCCTGTATGCTGTTCACAGCTTCTCCATTGTTGAGGTTATCAGATTTTCAAGCCCAGTATGTCATGTTTTAATAAAGTCAGAATTCTTTTATAGAATGGTGTATTTTTCTGAATAGGTATATTGCTTATTCCTTCACAAACTCAGGTAAGAAACGTGCATAGTACTGGACCATTCCAAGGAAAGACGTTAACTCAGACACGTTCTGTGGCTTTGGAGCATTGATGACAGCATCAACCTTTTCCTTCACTAGTTGCAATCCATTTGCATCAACTTTCAGACAAAGGTACACCACCTCGGGCTGCACAAAAGCACATTTGCTCCTTTTCAATTTGACATTCTGGGAATTCAACCTTTGAAGCACAAAATCTAACACTTCTAGATTTACTTCCTCGCTGCTTGTAGCGATCAGCACATCATCTTAATTGCATAAGCAATTTGGAACTCCTTGCAAAATCTAATCCATCATAGCCTGGAATATTTTGGGGGAGGACTTTACACCACACAACAGCTTGGTTTATGAGTACAGTCCCTTGTGCACGTTGATAGTGAGATACTGTTGACTCCCTTTGTCAACATTCAGCTGAGCGTAAGCGTGTGACAGGTCAAGCTTGGAGAAAACCTTTGACCCGGAGAGGGCTGCATACAAATCCTGCTATGTAGGTAATGGGTACTGCTCATCGTCAACTGCTTGGTTGATAGTAACTTTGTAGTCACCGCACAAGTGTACAGTTTTGTCTGCTTTGGGCACTATCACAATTGGGGAGCCCATTCAGTTTTGTCAGTTTTTACTAGCACTCCATTCTCTCTAAGCTTTGCTAGCTCTTCCTCCACCTGACTTTTCAATGTATAGGGGACCGGCCTTGCCTTACAATAGACAGGCTTCATGTTGGACTTGATGCGCATATGCGTGTCATGCCCAGTGATGCCCTCATAACTGTCTGTGAAATTGCTTTCGTACTTGTTCAGCATTATGTTGAGTCGCTTCTTTGAAGCATCTACACTGAAGACGTTTTTCCAGTCCCATTTTAACTTTCTCAACCAGTCTTTGCCCATGAGAGTTGGCCTGTTGTTGTAGCTCACTACAATAATAGGCAGCTTTGCTGACTGGCCATTCTGTTGTTCTGTACATTCCATTTGTCCACATGTTTCTAGGATTTCTCTGGAGTACGTTTTTAACTCTACGGTACTCTTTGTAAGTGGTACTTGATTAAACTTACTCTCATATGTGTCCTTACTCATGATAGAGCAGTCCGTCGCTGTGTCGATACACATATCAATATATTGGTCATTGATCAAAAGTTTTGTACGGAAGTCTTTCTCACGACTGCTTGCATTCCCACTAGTGGCATAGATACTGTAGATGCCTAGTTCTTCAACATCAGGTGTGTTCACTTCAATATTGTGCACTCCTCCCTTTTGTTGTCATTGCTTTGCATTGCCACTAAAATGGTTCTTACTGCCTGCTTTAGATCTAGCTCTGCAAGCTGTTGAAATCTGGCCTTGCTTCTGTCAGTAAAAACACTTCGCATTTCTGTATTGGCAGGACTGTGCAGAGTGATTTCCATTGCAGCAATAACAACTCACTGAACTGCTCCTACTGACATGCTTTTGACTCGGTCTCACAGTTTAGGTTTGGCTTTGTGACTGTAGACCTCAGCTGCACTAGTCACTTGAGTTGGACAGAGCTCCCGAGCATTCTTAGATGCCATCTCCATAGTTAGGGCAATTTTGCATGCTATGTCAAATGTTAGGTTCATAGTGTTCAGTAACTTAAGAACATAAGAACTTAAGAAATAGGAGCAGGAGTAGGCCAATCGGCCCCTCGAGCCTGCTCCGCCACTCAATAAGATCATGGCTGATCTGATCCTAACCGACAATCTACTATCACAGAACCATCTCCTGAATCTAACAGAATTAGACACACAAAATAGGAGCAGGATCAGGCTACATGGCCCCTGGGCCCGCTCCGCTACCCACAGGGCCATGACCGATCCGAACCTAGACTCATGTCCAAATTCCTGCCTGCTCCCCGTAACCCTTAATTCCCTTTACTTCTAGGAAACTGTCTATTTCTGTTTTAAATTTATGTAATGATGTAGCTTCTACAGCTTTTTGGGGCAGCATATTCCATGGACCTACCACCCTCTGAGTGAAGTAGATCCTCCTCATCTCAGTTTTGAAAGAGCAGCCCCTTATTCTAAGACTATGGCCCCTTGTTCTAGTTTCACCCATCATCGGGAACATCCTCCCCACATCCACCCGATCCAACCCCTTCACAATCTTATATGTTTCAATAAGATCGCCTCTCATTCTTCTGAACTCCAATGAGTAGAGTCCCAATCTACTCAACCTCTCCTCATATGTCCATCCCCTCATCCCCGGGATTAACCGAGTGAACCTTCTTTGTATGACTCGAGAGCAAGTATGTCCTTTCTTAAGTATGGACACCAAAACTGTACGCAGTGTTCCAGGTGCGGTCTCACCAATACCTTGTACAACTGAAGCAATAACTCCCTATTTTTATATTCTATCCCCCTAGCAATGAAAGCCAACATTCCATTGGCCTTCTTAATCACTTGCTGCACCTGCATACTAACCTTTTGAGTTTCGTGCACCAGGACCCCCAGATCCCTTTGTACTTCAGTACTTTCCAGTTTCTTGCCATTAAGATAATAACTTGCTCTATGATTTTTCCTGCCAAAGTGCATAACCTCACACTTTCCAGTATTGTATTCCATCTGCCAAATCTCTGCCCACTTACTTAGCCTGTCTATGTCCCCTTGCAGGTTTTTTATGTCCTCCTCACTCACTACTTTCCCTCCCATCTTAGTATCATCTGCAAACTTTGATATGTTACACTCGGTCCCCTCCTCCAAATCATTAATATAGATTGTAAAGAGTTGGGGACCCAGCACTGACCCCTGCGGAACACCACTAGTTACTGATTGCCAGTCTGAGAATGAACCATTTATCCCAACTCTCTGCCTTCTGTTAGATAGCCAATCCTCTATCCATGCCAGAATATTACCCCCAATCCCGTGATTTTTTATCTTAAGCAATAATCTTTTGTGTGGCACCTTGTCAAATGCCTTTTGGAAGTCTAAATACACTACGTCCACTGGTTCCCCTTTATCCACCCTATATGTTACTTCCTCAAAGAACTCCAGCAAATTTGTCAAACATGACTTCCCCTTCATAAAACCATGCTGACTTTGTCCGATTAAATTATGATTATCCAAATGTCCTGTTACTGTCTCCTTAATAATGGACTCCAAAATTTTACCTACCACAGATGTTAGGCTAACCGGTCTATAGTTTCCAGCCTTCTGTCTACTGCCCTTTTTAAATAAGGGTGTTACATTAGCAGTTTTCCAGTCTGCCGGAACCTTTGCTGAGTCCAGGGAGTTTTGGAAAATTATTACCAATGCATCCACAATCCCTACCGCCACTTCCCTCAAGACCCTAGGATGTAAGCCATCAGATCCAGGTGATTTATCCGCCTTGAGTCCCATTATTTTACCGAGTACCACTTCCTTAGTGATTTTGATCTTGTTTAGCTCCTCCACCCCTATAGCCCCCTGTTTGTCCAGTGTTGGGATATTCTTAGTGTCTTCTACTGTAAAGACTGATATAAAATATTCATTCAGTGTTTTTGCCATCTCCATATTTCCCACCATTAATTTCCTGGTCTCATCCTCTAAGGGACCAACATTTACTTTAGCCACCCTTTTTCTTTTTATATAACTATAAAAACTCTTACTATCTGTTTTTATATTTTTTGCTAATTTACTTTCATAATCTATCTTCCCTTTCTTAATCAATCTTTTTGTTATTTTTTGCTATCTTTTAAAGTTTTCCCAATCCTCTATCCTCCCACTAGATTTGGCTACCTTATATGCCCTTGTTTTTAGTCGAATACTCTCCTTAATTTCTTTACTTAGCCATGGATGGCTGTCTTTTCTTTTACACCCTTTTCTTCTCAGTGGAATATTTTTTTTTGGAACTTGTAAAATAACTCCTTAAATGTACACCACTGATCATGTATCGTCTTACCCTTTAATCTATTTTCCCAATCCACTCTACTCAATTCCGCTCTCATACCTTCATAGTCTCCTTTATTCAAGCTTAGCACGCCTGTTTGAGATCCAACCTTCTCACCCTCTAATTGAATATGGAATTCAACCATGTTATGGTCACTCATTCCAAGGGGATCCTTTACCAGGACATTTTTAATTAATCCTGTCTCGTTACACAGGACCAGATCTAAGGTTGCTTGCCCCCTGGTCGTTTCCGTTACATACTGCTCAAGAAACCCATCCCTAATACACTCAATGAACTCATCCTCAAGGCAGCCCTGCCCAATTTGATTTGTCCAATTAATATGATAGTTGTAGTGTCCGTGTGTAGATAAAGACACTGAAGACAGGAGTTGGTTCATAGGTATTTACTAAGCAAGTCTGGGGGGAGTTCTAAAGGATATACACAATACACAGGCTTATATAGCCCAAGTGGCAATTACCGGCATTACTCACACCTGGGGCTCTTAAAGGCACATACACCACAATTCCTCCCCTTTTAGTTAACCAGTACATCATATTTTTAAGTAATTATTAATTACATGTTATATGCAAAATAATATACATTGCTGTATTAATTAATTATAAGTTAGTCTCTCAGGAGGCTTCCTGACTCGGTCCGGATAAAGCCTCTGGGGTGTAGTAGTTTCTGGTGGTGTAGTAGGTTCTTCTGGCAAGGCTGATTCGGCTTGAATGCCAGTGTCGGGTTCATCGGGTTCCAGTATCACCGGATCGGAGGTAGATATGGGTATCGCTACTTCATCGTTAGATGTATAGAGTGGTGGTGTAGGTTGTCCCTTTTCGGATGACTTGATGATTCGGTCAGCATGGCGCCTTATTATGCTTTCTCCGATGTCCACGGTATACATCAGTGGTCCTAGTCGTGTGCAGATAGTTCCAGGCTGCCATTTCTCGGTACGGTAGTCCCGGGCCAAAACCGGTTGGCCTATCTGGAAGGCCCTAGTTGGCCTTTCATTCATGCCCTGAAACTGTCGGTTCTCCACGTCCCTTCGGATGTTGGGCTTGACCAAATCCAGCTGGCATCTTAGGTTCCTATTGTAGAACATCATGGCGGGAGTTTGGTTGGTAACCATGTGTGTTGCATTCCTATATGCAAATAAGAAGTTATCCACCTTGTGCTGAAGTTTTATGTCTTCATTACCCATGGCCTTTATGGCCTTCTTGAAGGTCTGGACAAACCTTTCAGCCAAGCCATTGGTGGCGGGATGGTATGGGGCGGACGTGTAGTGCTTTACCCCATTGTTCTTTAAGAACTTTCTGAATTCTTCGGACACAAATTGCGGTCCATTATCAGAACATATCTGTTCCGGCAGCCCATTCCTGGCAAATATGGTCCTTAATACTGTGATGGTTTTTTCTGTGGTGGTGGAGGACATCTTTATTACCTCCGGCCACTTGGAGTGTGCATCAACTGCGATTAAGAACATTGAGTCCATAAATGGACCAGCAAAGTCGATGTGCACCCTTTGCCAGGGAGATGAGGGCCACTCCCATGGATGTAGAGGGGCCTGTGGCAGAGCATTTTGGACCTTCTGGCATCCTAGGCAGCTCTTGGTCATGTCTTCGATGTCTCCATCGATACCTGGCCACCATACAAATGCTCTACGATAGCAAAATACTGCAGATGTTGGAAATCCAAAATAACAACAAAGAAGGGTCAAACCCGAAACGTCAACTCAAATTTCTCTCCACGGATGTTGCCTGACTTGCTGAGTTTTTCCAGCATTTTCTCTTGTTATATACAAACGCTCTAGCTAGGTTCTTCATTTTCACTCCACCCAGATGCCCCTCGTGAAGCTCCTTTAGTACTTTATCCTGGAGTTTGGGTGGAATCACCACTCTGGATCCACACATTAAGGTTCCTCGGCACACTGACAGTTGTTCTCTTCTTTGCGAGAATGCTGGCAACAGTGGTTCGCCATGTGCTGGCCACCCCTTCACTGTTAACTCGTAGACCCGTGAGAGAGTAGGGTCATTTCTTGTCTCCCTTTCAATGGCAGAATTTGTCACCGGTAGACATTCCACTATGGTAGAGTGGAATATCTCCACTGGGTCTACTGTAGGTGCCTCTTCTATCGTTGGCAACGGTAGGCGCGATAAACCGTCAGCATTCCCATGCTGTTTTGACCCTTTGTATTCAATGTTGTATTGGTGTGCCCCTAGAAAAAGGGACCACCTCTGTAATCTTTGTGCTGTCATAATGGGAACACCGTTTTTAGGGTTGAATATGGAGATGAGGGGTTGATGGTCAGTCAGCAAGGTAAATTTTTGTCCATGTAGGTAATGGTTGAATTTCTTCACTCCCCATACCAGGCTGAGTGCTTCCCTGTCTATTTGGGCATAGTTACGCTCAGCTGAGTTTAATGAGCGTGACGCAAAAGCTATCGGCCGTTCTGAGCCATCAGGGAATTTATGGGATAATACTGCTCCTATGCCGTAAGGGGATGCATCGCACGCCAGTCTGATTGGTAGTGATGGGTTGTAATGAGCCAAAACTTTCTCGGATGTGATTAAGTCTTTACATTTATGGAAGGCACGTTTACAGTCTTCGTTCCATTTCCAAATCACTCCTGTCTGTAGAAGATCATTAAGGGGGTGTAGAATAGTTGATAAGTTCGGTAAAAATTTATGATAGTAATTTATCAATCCCAGGAATGACCTCAATTGTGAAACATTTTCAGGTGCTGGGGCTTTTATAACTGCTTCAATTTTTTCAGGTGACTTATGCAACCCTTCCTTATTAATTATGTGGCCACAATATGATATCTGATTTTGGAAAAATTCGCACTTGGGGCGATTTGCTCGTAGGCCCCGTTCTTTCAGCCTAGTGAGCACCTGCTCCAAATTGGCAAGCTGCTCGTTGTTGTTTTCTCCTGTTATAAGGATGTCGTCTAGGTAGCATTGAGTCCCCGGAATCCCTTGCAGGACTTGCTCCATAGCTCTTTGCCAGATAGCTGGAGCTGATGCTACTCCAAAAACCAGTCGATTGTACTGGTACAGGCCTTTGTGTGTGTTTATTGTGAGATACTTTTTAGAGGTCTCCTCAACCTCCATCTGTAGATATGCCTGTGCCAAGTCAATTTTTGTGAAACGTTTCCCTCCGGATAGTGAGGCGAAAACAGCTTCTATCCTCGGAAGAGGATACTGTACCGTGTGAAGGACCGGGTTTACAGTCACCTTAAAGTCCCCACAGATGCGAATTTTTCTCTGTTCCTCAGAGTTATTTTTCAATGCTTTTTTCATGACTGGAACGATGGGTGTTGCCCATTCGCTCCAATCTATTTTGGATAATACGCCTGCCTTTTCCAAATTCTCCAGCTCTGCCTCGACCGCCGGACGTATTGCGTATGGTACCGGTCTTGCCTTAAAAAATTTGGGAATTGCTGTATCTTCCACTTTTATTGAGGCGGTGATGCCTTTCAAGGTTCCTAGTTTCTCTTGAAACACTTCTTTGGCGTTGGCCAAGATGTCTTTTAATCGTTCAGGTATGATGTCATCATTGTTTTTTTCTTTACTGGTCACCGTCAGTGCCTGAATGGAGTGCCAGTCTAAACGTATCTTCCTTATCCATTCCCGTCCCAACAACGGTGGACCACCATCTTGTAGAATGTATAAATACAACTTTTGTATTTCTTTGCCGTTGTATACCACAGGCACCTTTATTTTTCCTTTGGGGTATACTTTCTGCCCCGTATATGTTTTTAAGATAATGGATGTGTCTTTTAGAGGTATATGCGAAATTAGCCTCTCGTAATCTCGTCGATTTATTACGGTTAGAGCTGATCCTGTATCTAGCTCCATTTTAACTGGGGACCCTGCTATTGTGAGGGTAACCCAAATGGTTTGGTAATCCTCTTTGGCAAGTACATTATGTAATTTGAGACAGCTTTGTCTCTTGTTTCCGGAGTCGCTATCGCTATTCGGGTCTTTGGAGCTATTGTCCGTCATCATTTGTACCTTCCTGTATTTTTCTTTATTGATTTTTTTGTTTTCTGTCCATGGATTTATTTTGTCCAGATTGGCATACCCGTGCAATGTGTCCAATCTTACCGCATTGCCTGCATGCTTTGCTCTTGAACCAGCAGTCCCTCTGGTTATGGGTGGATCTGCCGCAGCGATAACATCTTCCGAACTCCTGTGTCATTTCATGGGTGCCGAAGTCCTGTGTCTTTTGTTGTATCTCTGCAGCTCCTTTTGCTGCTGCTTCGTATGATACAGCCATACTGAAAGCTTTGTCCAATGTTAAATCTTTTTCAGAAAGCAGTCTCTTTTGTGTTCCTTCACTTAAGAGACCGCAAACGAATTTGTCTCGAAGATAATCCGCTAGTCCTGCTCCGAATTGGCAGTACTTTGATAGCTTTCTTAATTCGGTTAGGTAATCAGCGTTACTTTCATTCTTGTGTTGATTTCTCTTGAAGAACTTGAATCGTTCCGCTATCAGCAGCGGTGTTGGGTTTAAATGCTCCTGCAGGGTATCCACAATTTCTTTAAAATTCTTGTCCTTTGGTTTGGCTGGAGTGATTAAGTTTCGTAACAGCCCGTATGTCTTCGCGCCCATTAAGTTCAGAAGTACTGAAGCTTTTTTTTCCTCTGCTATTCCATTTGCAGTGCAATAAACCTCTACTCTTTCCACGTATGTGGTCCAATCTTCTATTTCGCCATCAAAAGCATCAATATTACCAGATTTAGGCATTTCAGAAAAGATATGGCGCTTCCCGCGCTTTTTTTTTCTGTGTAGCAACGACATGGCGCTTCCCGCGCTTTCCCGCCGCTGCTACCGATAACAACGCTGTTTTACTGTGGTTTCCGTTTATTCACTGTTGGAGACTCGTTCCCGACAGAGGTCTAAACGCTGACCTGCTTGCCGCGCCGGCCGTCTCCCGAGTGCACCCTCCCAGTCCGTTATTGCTTGCCTCCGATTTCGCTGCCTGTCTCAGCTGTAGAGCCTGCTGCTGGAGCCCCAGCCTGATGCCCAGGAAGGATTAGCGCAGTACCTGCCACCAGCTTGGCCAGCTGGTGAAACCACAGTTTCTCTTACTTCCTTGAGTCTTCTGGACGCTGGAGGAATCGATGTCCTTGAGGTGCTGCCGAATTGCAGGTAAGTCCGTTTCCACTTCGTCACCACTGTAGTGTCCGTGTGTAGATAAAGACACTGAAGACAGGAGTTGGTTCATAGGTATTTACTAAGCAAGTCTGGGGGGGGTTCTAAAGGATATACACAATACACAGGCTTATATAGCCCAAGTGGCAATTACCGGCATTACTCACAC
Organism: Somniosus microcephalus; assembly: GCF_052327205.1. NCBI lineage: Eukaryota > Metazoa > Chordata > Chondrichthyes > Squaliformes > Somniosidae > Somniosus > Somniosus microcephalus. Next base: position 40,183,320 of record NC_140993.1, on the reverse strand, counting down.
CTGGGGCTCTTAAAGGCACATACACCACAATAGTTAAAATCCCCCATAATTATAGATGTTCCCTTATTACAAGCCTCAACTATTTCCTGATTGATACTCCGTCCAACAGAGTTGCAACTGTTCGGAGGCCTATAGACTACGCCCACTAGTGCTTTTTTCCCCTTATTATTCCTTATCTCCACCCAAACTGTTTCATTATCCTGATCTTTTGACCCAATATCATTTCTCTGTATTACAGTGATTCCTTCCTTTATTAACATAGCCACCCCACCTCCCCTTCCTTCCTGCCTGTCCTTCCTGATCGTTAAATAACCTGGTATGTTTAATTCCCAGGCATTGCCACAAGATCATACCCATATGTAGTTATTTGTGCCATTAACTCGTCTATTTTGTTACGAATGCTACGTGCATTCAGATAGAGAACTTTCAAATATGTTTTGTGACACTTAGTTCCTGCTTTTGCCCTTTTTATTGGACTGTGTCCGCTCATCCACCAGTCCACACACAAACTTATCTCGTAATGCACGATCCAAAAATGTGCCAAAGTTAAAATGCAAAGACAGTTTCTTAAGAGCTACAATGTACTCACCAATAGTTTCACTTTGTTTTTGGTTTCTGGTATCAAACTTATAGCTCTCTGCTATTTCTAATGCCTTTGGGTCGAAATGGTCCTCGAGTTTCTCGACAATGTCTTCAAACGATGCATCTTTCACTTTCCCTGGTGCGAGTAGGTTTGTCAGCATTCCGTAAACATCTGGCCTGATCTCCTTTAGAAAAATTGCTTTCTTCCGTTCACAAATTACTTTATTTTGAGCTTGAACATTCTCATCTGCACCTTCAGCCTCAATAATGTTACTGGCCTTAAAAAACATCTCCATCCGCTCAATGTAAGAACTGAATGTTTCGTGAGCTTGGTCATACTTGCCGAGGCTTCCGATGAATCCCGTAGGCGCAGCCATGATTGTCCTGATCCTGTTGAACAGTGACTCAGCACACTACCTGTGTACCTGTGAGAATCAACGCTGCTGTTGCTGTGTAGACATACACGTGAAGGCGAAGCACAGTAGATTCTGCATGAGCATTAACAATAAAACATCACAAAAATTCAGTTTAGGTGTCACAAATTCACCTTAAACATGCCCACTCGAAGGTTGAAAACTGTGTCCTTCCGTGATCCCCAAAAATGTCCATTCCCATCCTCGTCGCCAAAACGTAATATACTTGGGTAGAACGAATGAAGGACAGAGACACGATGAGTTGCTAGTCCATGTGCTTGCATTATTAGGTCAGAGCGAACTGAGCATGCTCATACCAAACCGCGTGATAATACTTTACAAAGGGGATGAAAGAGAGAGTGGGCTAGGAAGTTTATGACCTTTGGAACCAGCCTGATGGGTGGAAATGGAGGTTATAATTTGCTACACGCAGTGTTACTGCTGCTGTGCAACCACTGTATGCACCTGCATGTAAATGAGCTGCCTTGCCAGATAATGTAATGTCAGTTCATATTCTGGTGCTTCAAGTTTGGCAGCTCCAGGCTCACAATGACAGGCATCAGCAGCAAATGAAAGGCTGGCAGCTACCTGTTCTGCACCAGGTAATTTTCTGGCATAGGGGAAGGGGTGGTGATGGAAAAGAGGTGGGGTGGGAGGTGGGGGGGACACGGGGCAGTGGACAAGGGGGCAGAGGATCGGAGGGAGTCCACTGGGCAGGAGTGAATAGCAAATGTTTTATATTTTGCAGCCTCCCCTTCAGCATCCTGTGTCAAACAGATGCAGTGAGGCTGGAGCTACCCACATTGAGGCATGCTGTGAACCATGGCACATTATATAACTCAGGCCTCCACGCCTGTTAATACAGGGAGTGGGTGTCCGCCATCATGCTATATGCCCATGGCCTTTTCCAGTTTTCTATGGTCCTACAAATCTCAGGTCATAGCGGAGAGGAGGTGAGGGATAGTTAAGTACATTTAGGAACATGGGAACAGGAGTAGACCATTCAGCCCCTCTAGTCAGTTCCTCTATTGAATTAGATCATGATCTGCCCGCCTTGGTTCTGTAACCCTTAATACCCTTGCCTAACAAAAATCTATCAATTTCAGTATTGACATTTTCAATTGACCCTCAGCCTCAACAGCATTTTGGGGCAGAGAGTTCCAGATTTCCACTACCCTGTGTGTGAAGAAGTGGTTCCTGACATCACTCCTGAATGGCCTAGCTCTCATTTTAAGGTTATGCCCCTTTGTTCTGGACTCCCCACCAGAGGAAATAGTTTTTCTCTATCTAACCTATCAATTCATTTAGCAATGTGTCAGTGGTAACCACTGATTGGAAACAGTGATGTGAGGTTTCCCTGTCTAATGGATAGCTTGAGCATAGATGGGCCTGGTGGCCTTTTCTCTTCCTTTTTTCATGCGTCCATCTAATAGTAATGTTGCTTTTGAATGTATAATAAATCAGATCAGAATGATGATAGATTGATTTGAGATTGTTCAAACTAAGTCATAGACAAATATGGCAGTAAAGTCTCTTGCATGATACACACTTCAGTGCCTGAAATGTTCTGCAGAAGAAAGCTGCATAGTTGTCTTTTATTCCTTTTAGTGTCAGCTGCAGCTTCGTTGGCAGCACCCCCGCCTCTGAGTCAGAAGGTCGCGGGTTCAAGTCCCACTCCAGAGACTTGAGCACAACAATCTAGGCTGACACTCCAGTGCAGTAATGAGGGAGTGCTGCACTGTCGGAGGTGCCGTCTTTCGGATGAGACGTTAAACCGAGGCCCCGTCTGCTCTCTCAGGTGGATGTAAAAGATCCCATGGCACTATTTTGAAGAAGAGCAGGGGTGTTCTCCCAGGCGTCCTGGCCAATATTTATCCCTCAATCAAAAAACAGATTATCTGGTCATTATCACATTGCTGTTTGTGTGAGCTTGCTGTGCGCAAATTGGCTGCCACAGTGACTGCACTGCAAAAAGTACTCCATTGGCTGTAAAGTGCTTTGGGACGTCTGGTGGTCGTGAAAGGTGCTATATAAATGCAAGTCTTTCTTTTTTCCAAAAAAGAAAGTGTATAGCAATAAAATTCTTGTAGTCTAAGTCATTGTTCCACAGATTGATAGTTTCTGCAGTTGCAATCCCCTGACCATGTGGTAGGCGTCTGGGAAAATAAAGGCACTTTTTTAATGTTAAAAGAATATCTGACATGCTCCCTAACAGTCGAGTGAAGGTGACCAGTTCCAGGTTAATGCTTATCTTGTGGCGGAGCCACTAAAGGACTCAGACCGTTTGTATATAATTCCCTTTAACAACATGTTAGCTACAGCCTGAGTCTGTATCTTTATTTATACTGTTTACTTGTATAGAGTATGATTAATTTAACAGTGCGGGTAAACGCGATGACGTCACGCCGTACATCACGTGATCCCCCACTGGCGGGAAGAACGTGATGACGCCATGACGTCAACCACGGGACCAGCCAGCAGTCCTCGTGGAGCCTCCGAACTGAATAGACCTACACTCGATGTTCTCCTGCAGTTGCTTGTTTAAACCTGTTGTTTCCATTAAACTTCGTTTTGTTTAAGCTCCTGAGTGGACCTCAGTCTTTGGATAGGAACTAGACATTCCTACATTGGTGACCCCGACTTTTGCGAACGGTTTTCGCAGAAGGTAATCAACATGGAAACGAACGCCGTTACCTTGAAGCTGCCGCAGTTCTGGGAGCAACAACCAGCCGCATGGTTCATCCAGGCTGAAGCCCAGTTCGCCATCAGGGACATCGTTGTGGATCAGACCCGTTATTATTGTGTGGTCTCCGCCCTCGACAGCGCCACAGCCTCGCGGCTCATCAGTCTACTCGGTAGTCCGCCTACTGATCGCAAGTATGACACCTTAAAGGCGCAGTTGCTGCAGGTCTTCGGGCTCACGAAGTCGGAGCGCGCTCGCCGGCTGCTCGCTATGCCCGGCCTCAGGGACTCCAAGCTGTCCGAGCTCATGAGCCAGATGCTCGCGCTCCTCGGGTCTGAGCCGGAATGCTTCCTCTTCAGGGAGCTATTCCTCAGCCTACTCCCGGAGCAAGTTCAGGCTGCCCTAGCCAGGTCCGAAGTCACAGACTGCGCGGAGCTTGCTGCCGAAGCGGAGAAGATCTTCGCGGTGACACAACAGCACTGTGCGGCCACGAGGCGCCCCTCCCCCACAGACGCATCTCTAGCTCCTCAATCAGTGGGGTTGTGCTTTTACCATGCCTGTTTTGGCGTGAAAGCAAGATGCTGCCGCCCTCCCTGCAGTTTTTCGCACACAAAAAAACCATCTACAGACACCCTGGCGAAAGAGGACCGGGTCTAACGAGCGCCCTGCGGCTGCGATGGCCATCGGAGACTCAGGGAAGCTTCTCTTCATCACCGACTCCCTTTCTGGTCGACGTTTCCTTTGCGACACCGGGGTGCAGTGTAGCATCCTACCTGCGTCAAATCTCGATATACTAGCTGGGGGCCATGGCCCCGCCCTCGCGGCGGTTAATGGCGCAGCTGTTCGGACCTTCGGAAGGCGGCGGGTCCAGGTGTGTTTCGGCGGCCAGCGTTTCCACTGGGAATTCATCATGGCCAAAGTCACGCAGGCCATCCTTGGGGCGGATGTTTTGTGTGCCAACGACCTCCTGGTCGATGTCAGGCACCGCCGGTTGATCAATACAGCCACGTTCCACTCCATCCCATGCCACCACGGTAACGCCGTGCCGCGCACTGTCTTCTCTGCGGTCCCACCTCTGGATGACTTCACTCGGCTCCTCGGAGAGTTCCCGGATCTGACCAGGCCCACTTTCTCCTCCTCGGCTACTAAACATGGTGTGGAACATCACATCACCACCACCGGCCCCCCGGTCTGCACACTGGCCCGACGACTCGAACCCGGCAAGCTCACGGCTGCAAAAGCGGAGTTCGACACGATGGAGCGGCTGGGGATTATTCGCCGGTCGAACAGTCCCTGGTCTTCACCTTTCCACATTGTTCCGAAACCCGGCGGCGGATGGCAGCCATGCGGCGACTACCGACGCCTGAATGATGCCACTACTCCTGATCGGTACCCGATCCCGCATATCCAAGATTTCTCGGCCCATTTGGCGGGAAATACCTTTTTTTCCAAAGTCGACCTCGTCCGCGGTTACCACCAGGTCCCCGTGCACCCGCAAGACGTCCCGAAAACCGCAGTCATCACTCCATTCGGCCTGTTCGAATTTCTGCGGATGCCGTTTGGCTTAAAGAACGCTGCACAGGCCTTCCAGCGCTTAATGGCTCCGTGCTTCGGGACTTAAAATTCCTCTTCGTCTACCTCGACGACATCCTCATCGCCAGCCCTAGCAAAGAGGAGCACTTCTGCCATTTGCGTACCCTCTTCACACGCCTCAGTCAACACGGTTTGATTATCAACCCGGCCAAGTGCCAGTTCGGCCTGCAGCGGATTGATTTCTTGGGCCACCGCATTACATCAGATGGCGCAATTCCCTTACAGACAAAGGTCGAGGCGGTTACATCTTTCCCGCGCCCGCAGACCGTCAAGGCCCTACAGGAGTTCCTCGGGATGGTAAATTTTTATCATTGGTTCGTCCCTAAGGCGGCTCTGCTTATGCAGCCCTTGTACGAGGCCCTCAAGGCCAAGTCCGGTAAGGACCCGATCAGCTGGACGGTCGAGATGGACCGGGCGTTCGTCGACACCAAAGGCGCTTTGGCCAACGCAACCATGCTGGTGCACCCGCTTCCAGGTGCCACCATTGCCCTTACCACCGACGCATCAGACTACGCAATCGGCGCAGTGCAGGAACAGTGGGTGAATGGGACGTGGCAACCGCTTGCGTTTTTCAGCCGTCAACTACGGCGAAACGAAAGAAAGTACAGCACTTTCGACCGGGAGTTGCTGGCCCTTTTTCTAGCCATCCGCCATTTCCGGTTCTTACTAGAGGGACGTCCGTTCACGGCTTATGTGGACCACAAGCCACTAACGTACGCTATGGCCAAGACCGCCGAACCGTGGTCAGCTCGGCAACAACGTCGCCTGACGTTCATTTCAGAATTCACCATGGACATTCAGCATGTGTCCGGCAAAGACAACCTGGTGGCGGATTGTCCCTCCCATGCGACTGTGCACGCAGTCCAACTCGGAATCGACTATGCCCTCATGGCTGCAGATCAAGCCTCAGACCCGGAGGTCCAAGCATACAGGACCAGCCCCTCTAGCTTCCAAGCGGCCGATGTCAAATTCCATGCCACAGGCACCACGCTACTTTGCGACGTCTCCATGGGAGTTCCCCGCCCTATAGTTCCAGTCGCCTGGCGCCGAAAAGTGTTCGATGCCATACACGGTTTGTCACACCCTGGCATGAGGGCCTCACAAAGGCTGATGTCGTCAAAATTCATCTGGAGGGGTATGCACCTGGATGTCCGCGACTGGGCCAACACCTGCGTGGTCTGCCAAAAGGCCAAGGTGCAGCGTCATGTAAAAGCTCCATTGGCCACTTTTGCTGATCCGGAGCATCGATTCGACCACGTGAATGTGGATCTCGTGGGGCCACTTCCACCTTCTCAAGGTTTTACACACATCCTCACAATGGTAGGCCGCACCACCAGATGGCCAGAGGCAGTTCCTTTGGTTTCCACCACTTCGGCAGACGTTGCCAGGGCTTTCATCTCCTCTTGGGTTGCTCGTTTCGGCGTGCCGGCGGACATCTCTTCCGATCGTGGACCGCAGTTTTCCTCTGAGCTCTGGAACGCTATGGCTTAGGGGCTCGGCACCAAACTCCATCGCACCACCGCCTATCATCCACAGGCGAACGGCCTGTGCGAGCGATTCCACAGGTCGCTCAAAGCCACTCTGCGGGCCAGTCTTCAAGGCGCGGGATGGGTGGACAGACTTCCCTGGGTCCTTTTGGGTCTTCGTACGGCGCCCAAAGAAGTTTTACAATCCTCCTCGGCAGAACTCGTATATGGCCAACCACTACGAGTACCAGGGGATTTCCTCCCGTCTCCAACAGAGCCATGGTCTGCATCCCAGCAACTCGTCAGCCACCAGGAAGCGGCCAGATGTTTCGCTCCAGTGCCTATGTCGCATCACGGCTTACAGAGCTCCCACGTCCCAACTGAGCTGAAAAGCGCCGAGTACGTGTTTATCCGCCAAGACGCTCACCAGGACCCGCTCAAGCCTCCTTACACTGGTCCCTTCTGTGTCATAGAGCCGGGAGACAAATCCTTTTCGGTTGATATCGGAGGTAAACCGAACCACATACCGGTTGACCGGCTGAAGCCGGCGCACTTAGACCTGAACAGCCCAGTCGAAATCGCTCAACCGCCAAAAGGAGGCTGACCGCCCACAGTCGCCATGCCAGCTCCACCACAACCACCCGACAGCTCGACCACCGGCCATCAGCTTCCACTTCAGGGTTACAGAAGTCGCTCGGACAGGCTTGTCAGGCCTCCTCGCCATCTCACTTTTGCTGTTAAAGACAATTCTGGGGGAGCGCATGTGGCGGAGCCACTAAAGGACTCAGACCGTTTGTATATAATTCCCTTTAACAACATGTTAGCTGCAGCCTGAGTCTGTATCTTTATTTATACTGTTTACTTGTATAGAGTATGATTACTTTAACAGCGCGGGTAAACGCGATGACGTCACGCCGTACATCACGTGATCCCCCACTGGCGGGAAGAACGTGATGATGTCAACGGGACCAGCCAGCAGTCCTCGTGGAGCCTCCGAACTGAATAGACCTACACTCGATGTTCTCCTGCAGTTACTTTTTTAAACCTGTTAGTTTCCATTAAACTTCGTTTTGTTTAAGCGCCTGAGTGGACCTCAGTCGTTGGATAGGAACTAGGCATTCCTACAATCTGACCTTATGGCTCAAATAATTGTTCAACTTAAATAACTTGGTCATCTACATTCTGAACGACAACTTAGCCACTCATTGAGTTATCGGAAATGTTGCAGCATTTCTGAACGAACTTAATCAAAAACCAACTTACGCTCAACATCACGCTGCTTTGCATCAAAGCAGATATGTGAAAGTAAACTCTCTATTAACATACTCTCCAATTCATTTTTAAATACGGAAACAGTAACCCAATCTTTGCATTATGATTTACGTCTGCATGTTCCCACAATTTAGAAATAATTTTGAAAGGAAATTCATTTGTGAACTATCAATCATATAGCAATGGGAAATAACCTTTATTTTTAACTTCAAGAAAACAGTATGACATTTGCTTCTGACATAGACGCCATCCCCTCTTGCTTAAAATAAAGCTAACAGCTGTGATCTCTAAAGGTTCTTTCTAAGAATATTTGTAGAGACTGGAAGATGTTTAATGTTTGGAGGACTTTACTGATCGAGTCTGAATTACTTAGCTGCTCAGGGTTATTCTTTCTCAAATAACTTCTGCTGGTCAACTCGCGCCTCCACAACAGTGCACGGTGTGTGTGTGTGTTAAGTGCAATTTGTCATGGATCTCATGAAATTGCAATTGGATGGATGGTTGTTGGTTTCCCCCGCCCTCCCCCAGCACCCCCTTGCAGCACTCGATCATGAAAAAGATGGACTTCCATCAGAGTCTAATCTCTCCTGGCAGACAGCGTTCTTTCAGGATTTGTACTCTGTGACTTTCACTGAGTAATGGGAATAGGAGCAGATGCTACAAAGAGTGTCGATGGTGCTTGGCTACTGATTTCTAGTTCTACAGCGTATCACTCACGCGATCAACGCGTGCAATCGCTGTGCCGGGACCGGAATTATCCTTCGGATCAGCTGCATTATTTTTTTCTAAGTTGAAAATTCAATGTATGGCAGGCTCACATATTAATTCAGCAATTCAATGGCCCAGAAATTCGGGTCGGGGGCTTCCCGCGGGTGCAAGCCTCCGACCTGCACTTACCTTGCGCGCTGGCCGTTGAGTTGTGGGCCCCCGTGGAATTCCGATCCTGGGCCTCCTCCAACTGCCGGCGCACAGTGCTTGTGTATCCCAGGGGCGCAGTTAGTTTGATGCATCCCCTGGGATCACGTGGGCCATGGAGAGCCAATGGCAGCAGGGAATGCTTCATTCATAAGTTTGAAAGGAAGGGCTGTCAAACTTATAAATACTATAAGCCCCAAAGTATCACTAAATCTTCAAATAAATTTTTTTTAAAATCACATTTTTTAAATAAACTATAAATTACATGAAATAACTATTTTAAACAATAATTTAAATTTTTGAAAAAAATAATTTTATTTTCTAACGGAGCTAAAAATAAACTTAACTTTCTTTAAAGTATTTAAAAATAATAAACCTGTGGAAAAAATGTTTTAATTTTAATTAATTCACCACTTACCTTGTAAAAAGCAAGGTGGAGACTTACCCTCCCGGGAAAACCGGCAGAAAAACCGAAGTTCGATGCTCACGCGCAGCCTCTCCTGCGCACGCGTTCGACCTCTGAACCCCTTTGTTCAGGGGAACTGAAGTGCCGGTTTCCCGCGCATGCGCAGTGCATACGGGAAACCGGCACTTCCATTGGGCTTACGGGTGAGTGCCCCGTGCGTACTTACCCGTGGAGACCCGAATTTCTGGACCAATAAATAAATTAATAAAGAAAGGCCGCGATTTTCCCTACCTTGGCGGGTCCGGTGTTGGTGGTGGGTTGCGGCCCCGCTGCTGACTCCATCCCGTTGTCTAAAATGAATTTACGTTGATGGTGCTCGTTAAGCCCGCCCAGCGTGTTTCCCGGTCCAATTAGAGGAAGCGGGTCTGGTGACGTCATTCATGACGCCCCATCAGCCCGTTACCTTAAAGGGACCATCACCCAACTTTCTTTTGACATTTGTGCCATCAGTGTTCTACAGCATTGAAGTGTTGCAAATACTGACAATCACTGCACAGAGGTGCAGGGCTGCACCCAGGCTCTCCCATGACTTCCTCCATATGCTTATGGAGGGAGTCACAGCATGCAGGGAGGTCCTCTTCTTTTCCTATGGGCAGAAGAGACCTCCCCAGGAGACCAAAACAGCCTGGTTGCACATTGCACAGGAGGGCACAAGCAGAGAGGTGGTCAGGAGGACCTGGCTGCAGTGGCGCAAATGTTTCAATGATCTCAGTAGATCATGAAATGTTAGTACAAAGCCACACTCAACTCCATCCTGCTGTGCCTCTCATCACATCCCCATCACTCTGCCTTCCCTACCCTACTCCTGCACATCCTTACTCACACCAACTTACCTTGCACCTCCACCCATCCCTCTCTATCTACATTATCACATCCCCATCTCATAGAAACATAGAAACATAGAAGATAGGAGCAGGAGTAGGCTATTCGGCCCCTCGAGCCCGCTCCGCCATTTAATGAGATCTTGGCTGATCATCCAAATTCAGTACCCTGTGTTATAAATCTCATCATCATAAAGAAACTACTCATGAAATAACACTGGACGGCCAGCTGGTGGCACCGTCCAAGGAGTATAAATACTCGGGCGTGGGCCCAGCTTGCCCAGGGACATTTTGTAAGACAGGAACTAGTGAAGTACAACTAGACCTCCATGTTATGAAACAAGTTGATTAAAGCCTTGCTTTATACACAAACCAAGTGCGTAGTGAGTTTTATTACGTCAATTTAATCAACTTGATATCAACTCCATGCTTTGGGTGATTTCGGGAACAGCCAGCTATGACTCGAACCGTAGAAGGGAACTCAGACAAATATTTGATCCATCATGGAGAAACTACTCAGACCCGCCTGTCTTGACCTGGACCCGAATTCACTTACAGCTGCTAAGGTATGGAAACACTGGTATCGTACCTTTAGCAACTTCCTTGAGGAGTGTGGTGAGAATGTCCCTAATAAGTTATGAATGCTTATACCAATGGTCGGCTTTACCAGTTTTGTCGCCTTCCATTTGGGGTCACCAATGGGGTGGCCGTCTTTCAACGGACAATGGATAGCCTAGTCAAACAGGAGAACTTAACGGACACTTTTCCATATCTGGATAATATCACCATTGCTGGTCATGACCAGAAGGAGCATGATGCCAATCTTCAGAAATTTTTTGACGTTCTCCGTCGTCGCAACTTAACCTTAAATTAGTCCAAATCTGTAAAATCAGTACCATCAGTCAACATCCTTGGCTACTGAGTGGGCAACGGTGTCATCAAACCGGATCCGGAGCGACTTCATCCGCTTCAGGAGCTCCCTCCCCCTACGAATCTCGGCTCTCTTCGTTGGGCACTCGGCATGTTCGCCTATTATGCAAAATGGTTACCCCACTTCTCCGACACGATCCAGCCCCTGCTTCACGCAAAGTCATTTCCATTGGAGGCAACGGCTATTTCAGCTTTCAACCTCCTCAAGCGACAACTGGAAAAAGCCACGCTTCGTTCCATTGATGAAAATCTTCCTTTTGTGGTCAAGTGCGATGCCTCGGATGTGGCGATCTCTGCTACCTTGAATCAAGGTGGTCGATCCGTTGCATTTCTGTCCAGAACTTTGCAGGGTAGCGAGCTCCATTATCCTCCTGTCGAGAAGGAGGCTATGGCCATCATTGAAGCTATACGTAAATGGAGTCATTTTCTCGCTCGTCGCCATTTCACCCTTATGACCGATCAGCGCTTCGTGGCCTTTATGTTGGATAACCGGAAACGCACTGAGATCAAGAATAACAAAATACAACTCTGGAGGATGGAATTGGCCGCCTTTGGATACACCATACATTATCGACCCGGCAAAGAGAATGTGGCCCCGGATACACTCACGCGGGCATTCTGCTCTTCTATGTCAACTTCGACTCTTACGGATCTTCATACTGACTTATGCCATCCTGGCGTTACCCGTATGTTGCACTTTGTGCGATTTAAACATCTCCCATTTTCTACTGAAGATGTGAAAAGAACATGCTCCTCCTGTAGAATTTGTGTGGAATTAAAACCGCAATTCTTCCGTCCATCAGATGGCTCACTCATACACGCTATGTAGCCTATGCAGCGACTCAGCATTGACTTTAAAGGGCCATTGCCTTCCTCAATGCGAAACAACTACTTACTTACTATGGTGGATGAATTTTCACGCTTTCCCTTTGCTTTCCCCTGTCCCGATATGCTTACTTCCACAGTGATCAAATGCCTTGATCAAGTCTTTTCCCTTTGCGGTACGTCCAATTTCATCCACTCTGATCAGGGTCCCTCCTTCATGTCAAGCGAACTCTAAAGTTATCTCTCCCAACGGGGAGTCGCCACAAGTAAAATGACACTGTACCATCCTATTGGTAATGGGCAGGTTGAGAGATACAACGCTATCATTTGGAACGCTGTTCATCTTGCGCTGAGGTCACGCAACCTACCAGACCAGCAGTGGGAAACTATGCTCCCTGACGTGTTGCATTCCATCAGGTCTCTTCTTTCTACGTCCACCAATGTCACACCTCACGAGCGATTCTTCAGCTTCCAGCGTCGCTCCACCCATGGGACGTCTCTACCATTCATGGTTGGCAGCTCCCGGCCCTGTGCTGCTCCGAAGATTCGTCCGATCTTCTAAAAACGATCCCCTCATCAACGAGGTAGAACTCACAGACGTCAATTCCACGTACGCGCACGTGCGGTACCCTGATGGCCGGGAGTCCACCGTTTCGCTCCGGGACCTGGCTCCCTGTCCAGCCGGTTCCACGGACCCAACTGATCGAGGGACCCACGGTGATGATGCTGACACTCTGCGCTCCCCCGAAGATGACGCCCTACCTGGGACATCAAGAGATCTGCCAGCTGCCCTGCTGGATCCAATCGGGGAGCCGAGCGCTCCCCGTAGGATGGCCACCCGAGGCTAGGACACAGGTCAATCCCCGGCTATCAAACAGGATAAAGCCAGCTCTGCGCCTGTGGGGGCCCGCACCCGGAGTCACGATCTCCCCAGCCTCCCTCGGGTCGATCAGGACAACACGGGCCCTGTTGATCCACCAGTTCGGATCAAGCGGCCCAGGGACAAAGACATGGTCCGGGGAGACGTGCCTTCTAGCCATAAGCAAAGATCTAAAAGACTGCGGCTATTCGTGGTCCGCCTAATCCGTTAAGAGGAAGCCGTCGGACTTCCAAATCTTTTAGGCAGGAAGAATGTTTTAAATCTCATCATCATAAAGAAACTACTCATGAAATAACGCTGGACGGCCAGCTGGTGGCGCCGTCCAAGGAGTATAAATACTCGGGCGTGGGCCCAGCTTGACTAGGGACATTTTGTAAGACAGGAACTAGTGAATTACAACTAGACCTACATGTTCTGAAACAAGTTGATTAAAGCCTTGCTTTATACTCAAACCAAGTGCATAGTGAGTTTTATTACGTCACCCTGTCCCTGCTTTCTCCCCATATCCCTTGATCCCTTTAGCCTCAAGAAATATATCCAACTCCTTCCTCAATATATTTAATGAATTGGCCTCAACTACCCTGTATGGCAGAGAATTCCACAGGTTCACCACTCTCTGGGTGAAGAAATTCCACCTCATCCCTGTCCTAAATGGCTTACCCCTTATCCTTAGACTGTGACCCCTGGTTCTGGACTCCCCCGCCATCGGGAACATCCTTCCTGCATCTAGTCTGTCTAGTCCTGTTAGAATTTTATAAGTTTCAATGAGATCCCCTCTCATTCTTCTAAACTCTAGCGACTATAAGCCTAATCGACCCAATCTCTCCTCATACGTCATTCCTGCCATCCCAGGTATCAGTCTGGTGAATCTTCGCTGCACTCTCTCCATGGCAAGAACATCCTCCCTCAGATAAGGTGACCAAAACTGCACACAATACTCAAGGTGTGGTCTCACCAAGACCCTGTACAACTGCAGCAAGGCATCCTTGCTCATGCTCAAACCCTCTCGCTATGAAGGCCAACATAGCATTTGCCTTCTTAACCGTCTGCTGCACCTGCATGCTTACCTTCAGCGACTGGTGCACAAGGGCACCCAGGTCTTGTTGCACTTCTCCTTCTCCCAAACTATTGCCATTCAGATAATAATCTGCCTTCCTGTTTTTGCCACCAAAGTGGATAACCTCGCATTTATCCATATTATACTGCATTTGCCATTCATCTGCCCAATCACCCAACCTGTTCAAATCATACTGGAGTTTCTCTGCATCCTCCTCACAGCACACATGCCCACCCAGCTTTGTATCATCTGCAAACTTGGAGATAATGGCCCTGAAATTAGGATCGGGGGCTTGCCGCGCGTGCAAGCCCTCGATCTGCACTCACCCTGCGCACCGACATCTGAAGCCTGGGCCTGCTCGCATTTCCTGTCACTGGCCCGGTTCAGATGTCGGCGCGATGTGCTTACCTGATCCAGCGGCGTAGTTAGTGCGATGTGCTGGCTGGGATCAGGTGAGCACTGTGCAGCCAATCAGGGGAGGGGAAACTCATTCATGAGTTTGACAGTAAGAGCTGTCAAACTCATGAAAAGTATGGGGTGCCAAAACACTACTTTAACTTTAAATAAAATTTTAAAAAACATCCCACTGATTATATTTGTAGTGTATGTACCCGTCTACCTTTAAGGAAACTATTGTATGTAACCGTTCACCTTTAAGAGAACTACTTTAGGGGTGGCACTACTTGCTGGCTTCTGTATACTGTAATACCGATAGTGACCACACCAGTATATAAGTGTTGTGGCAGGATTGCTGGGGCAGATTCGCCCTGACCTTCGAATAGTAAAGACCTGTTTGTTTGTTATTCCTGAAGTCTGTGTATTTATTAACCGTACAACCCACAGACTTTACAGTGGCGACGAGTCCGATCGTACCCTGCGGCAAGACTACCAAAGCAATGAAGAGCGTCGAAGAGAGGCAACCGCCCTCGTCGTGCTGCTGAAAGAAAACACGAGGCTGCAGCAGGAGGATGGAGGAAGACTTTAGCAACAAAAGCTTCCATCTGCAACAGGCACTGACTACCCTTCTACCACGGTGCGGAGTGAGCCGATCAGCTGGAAACAAGGCGGCCGCGGAGACTGTGAGTAGGGGAAGGTGTAGAGAATATCCGGAAGATAAGGGCTGTGCACTCGACCACGGTCGAGGGGGAGCGGAGCCGGTCAGAAAGTCGGGTCCAACGGCGTCGTGAGACAGTCGGACCTTGATCGGCGGGAAAAGCCGGGCAGCGACCGCAGCCACGAAGCGCTGAGACTGGGAGTAGGCGCGGGAAGAGAAACCCAGCCGCAGCCGGGGAGGGAAATACCGGTCTGCGAGAGGGCTGGGAGGCGAACAGGAACCGTGCGGGTGGGAGAGAGAGACAGAGCCGAGCAAGGAGAGAGAGACTGCGCGAGAGCCAGTCCAGCGGCTGAGCTGTTCTCCACCAACGGGGTACCCAGAGCTGGTGGAACCGAACGTGCGGGAGAGAGAGCGACAGAGCCGGGTACGGAGAGAGAGACTGCGCGAGAGCCAGTCCAGCAGCTGAACTGTCCTCCGTTAACGGGGTGTACCCAGCGCCGGTAGAGCCGTGCGGGCGGGAGGGAAAGACAGAGCCGAGTAAGGGGAGCTGTGCGGAAGCCAGCCCAGCGGCTGAACCTGTCCGCTGTGGGGAAAGCGTACCCCTTCCACCAGGGAAGAAACGCGGGAAGCCGCCATTAGGCGGAGAAGACGACAGAAGCGGGAAACCGCCAGTGAAGTGGGCGGGGCGAGAAGGAAAGAGCGGGAAACCGCCATTTTCGCGGGAAAACCGCCATCTTAGAAATAAACAAATAAATAAGAATACTTAAAGAAATGCTTGTGTTGTACCCAAGGAAAGGAAGATGCCTAAGCGGGCGGACATCAACGAGTTCAATTCGGAGATAGAAGACTGGGCCACGTACATAGAACGTATTGAGATACATTGTAAGGCTAACAAAATAGCTAAGGATGAAAAAGCTTTAACCTTACTTAACATGATGGGTGCGAAAACATTCGGGTTGTTGAAGCATCTTCTCTCACCAGCTAAACCGGCAGATCAGACTTTCGATGATATGGTAGCAGTGCTGAAGGATCACTTGAACCCCACACCGTTGATGCTGGCTGAACGATTCAAATTCTACGCAAGAACGCAGAGGAAAGACGAAAGCAATGCGGAATACTTGGTCGAACTGCGTAGGCTAGCGAAATACTGCCAGTTCGGAGGGAATCTGACAGAGGCACTGCGTGACAAGTTCGTATGAGGATTGTCCAAAGAAGGAACGCAGAAGCGACTACTGGAAGAAAATGACCTCACACTGGACAGGGCTGTCCTCATAGCTGCATCGCACGAAGCCGCAGCGAAAGGAACGGCGGAAATGCAGCTAAAGGCGGCGGCACTAGGGGTGGACCAAATTACTTCGAGCACAATAAAATGCTACCGTTGTGGGAAGACAACACACGACCAGAATCAATGCTGGTTTAAAAACCAAGAATGCAGGAAATGTGGCAAGATCGGGCACATAGCTAAGGTATGCCGGTCAGGAGCAACGCACAACAATAAGGAGTCACCACAAAAATGGTACGGGAAGGTGCAAGAGGTGACTAAGAAGAGTCTGAGGGAACAGAAGTCGGTCTCACACTCCAAGTGCAAAGGACTGGACAGTCTGAGAATTCACAACGTGAGCAATGAAGCTGACCGACAAACTATCTGGATAACGCTACAGATTTCAAAGGTCCAAGTAAAAATGGAAGTGGACACCGGATCGGCGTTGACGGTCATGAATAAGCATGACTATAAAAAAAATTTCAAGCATATTCCACTACGGGATACGGAACTAGTACTACAGACATACACGGGGCACAAAGTATTCCCCATCGGAAAGATAGAAGTCAAGGTGAGATACAAGGATAAAGATCATCACCGGTTGGACCTGTATGTATTGCCTGAGGGAGGACCACCACTTCTGGGACGGGAGTGGATCCGAAAAATAAAGTTGGACTGGCAGTCACTAAACACCATGACGGTGGATTCCGAAAAAGAGGATGTCAAACCTGAACGGTTGTCCAGAATATTGGACGAAGCTAAGGAGGTATTCCAGCAAGGACTGGGAACACTGCGAGGAATTAAAGCAAAGGTTAAGATTGCAGAGAATGCAAGCCCAAAGTTTTTTAAGGCCAGATCGGTACCTTACGCAATACGACCAGCTGTGGAGGCAGAACTGGAAGACCTTGAACGATCAGGGGTTCTGTCAAAAGTGGACTGGAGTGAGTGGGCCACGCCCATTGTTCCCGTCATGAAGTCCTCACCAAGTAATAAGCCAGGGGGACCGGGGAAGGTCCGTATCTGCGGAGATTTCAAGATCACTGTGAATCCGGTGCTTCACACGGTACAATACCCGCTTCCGCGGATTGAAGATATCTTTGCTTCGTTGGCTGGAGGGAAGCATTTCACGAAAATAGATCTGGCTCAAGCATATCTACAGATGGAGGTCGAGGAAGAGTCACGCCAGTACCTCACCATCAACACTCACAGAGGCTTGTATCGCTACAATAGACTGGTCTTTGGGGTAGCTTCGGCGCCAGCAATTTGGCAGAGGGCCATGGAACAGGTGTTACAAGGAATTCCAAGCACGCAGTGCTACTTAGATGACATTTTAATCACGGGGAAAGATGAGGAAGAACACCTCACGAATTTGAAACTGGTACTCACCAGGTTGAAGGAGTATGGCCTTCGGGTTAATCGCAAGAAGTGTGAGTTCTTCCAAAAACGGATCTCATACTGCGGTCATGTCATTGACCGAGAGGGACTGCATAAGTCACCTGAAAAGATAGAAGCGGTCGTGAAGGCCCCCGCTCCAGGAAACGTATCACAGTTAAGATCATTCTTGGGGTTGATTAATTACTATCACAAGTTTCTGCCAAATTTATCCACGGTGCTGCATCCGCTGAATGACCTGTTGCGGAAAGAAACACCATGGAAGTGGAGTGAAGAATGCAAAAAGGCTTTTCGCAGAAGCAAGGAGTTGATTACCTCTGAAGAAGTGTTGGCTCATTTCAACCCAGCATTACCCCTTCGTCTAGCTTGCGATGCTTCCCCGTACGGAATTGGGGCAGTACTCTCGCACAGGCTACCAAATTGTTGTGTATGTAACCTGTTCCACCTTAAGAGAGCTTAAGCCTGTTCCACCTTAAGAGATGTACTACTTTCTCAGGCTGCTGTAGACGTAATACCGGGGGTGAACACACCGGTATATAAGCACTGTGCAGTAATCTTGTATTCAGTATAGTCCCTACCTCCAACCAGTAAAGACCTGTTTTTATTGTTACTCATTAGTCTGTGTCTTAATTAACTAAATAATTCACAGACTTAACACAAATGGCTCGGAAAGGCCATTGGCTTTCGCGTCCCGATCATTGACACCCGCGGAGCGAAATTACGCCCAAATAGATAGGGAGGCCCTCAGTCTTGTGTGGGGCGTGAAGAAATTCAACCATTACCTACAATGTAAAAAGTTCACATTGCTGACAGACCACCAGCCGTTGGTGTCCATATTCAACCCAAATAAGGCCGTTTCCACCATGACAGCACAAAGGTTACAAAGGTGGTCCGTGTTACTTGGGGCACACCAATACGAAATTGAGTACAAAAGGTCTAAACAGCATGGAAATGCTGATGGGTTGTCCCGCTTGCCATTGCCGATGGTAGAAGAAGCGAGTATAGTGGACCCAGTAGAGTTGTTCCACTCATCCATAGTGGAGTGTCTACCGATAACAAACTCAATGATTGAGAATCAGACAAGGAATGACCCGACTCTTTCACGAGTCTATGATGTAACGGTGGAGGGATGGCCAGCACAGAGCGAACCAACACTGCAAGCATTTGCACAGAGGAAAGAACAACTGTCAGTGTGTCGAGGAACCCTGATGTGTGGATCTAGAGTGGTGATTCCACCCAAACTCCAAAAGAAAGTGCTAAAGGAGCTGCACGAAGGACATCTGGGTGGAGTAAAGATGAAGAATCTAGCAAGAGCGTTTGTGTGGTGGCCAGGCATTGATGGAGACATAGAGGAGATCACGAAGAACTGCCTAGGATGTCAGAGGGTTCAGAACGTGCCACCCCAGGCTCCTCTGCATCCATGGGAGTGGCCCTCATCGCCTTGGCAAAGAGTACACATCGACTTTGCTGGTCCATTTATGGACTCGATGTTTCTAATAGCGGTGGATGCCCACTCCAAGTGGCCGGAAGTAATTAAGATGACCACCACCACGACGGAAAAAACCATCACAGTGTTAAGGACTATGTTTGCTCGGAATGGCCTGCCGGAACAGATCTGTTCTGATAATGGACCACAATTTGTGTCCAAAGAATTCAAGAAGTTCTTAAAGAGCAATGGGGTTAAACATTACACGTCAGCCCCATACCATCCAGCCTCCAATGGATTGGCTGAAAGGTTTGTCCAGACCTTCAAGAAGGCCGTAAAGGCCATGAGTAATGAAAACATAAGTCTACAACATAAGGTGGATAGCTTTTTGTTGGCATACCGAAATGCAACACATGCGGTCACAAATCAAACTCCCGCAATGATGTTTTGTAATAGACGCCTAAGATGCCGGCTGGATTTACTAAAACCAAACGTCAGAAGAGACGTAGAGAACCGGCAATTCCAGGGCATGAACGACAGGGTCACTAGATCTTTCCAGATCGGTCAACGAGTTTTGGCCCGGGACTACCGTACTGAGAAATGGCAGCCTGGCACTATTGGGAAAAGGCTGGGGCCGTTGATGTACACCGTGGACATTGGAGACAATATAATAAGGCGTCATGTTGACCAAATCATAGGGTCCGCCACAAATGGGCAACCGACTTCACCACTTTCTCCGGGTAAGGTTGAGACTGAGATACCCAGAACACCTACTTCCGATCTAGTGATACTGGAGTCAGCTGAACCTGACACGGCTTTTCAAGCCGAATCGAACTTGCCAGAAGCACCTCCTAGCCCACCTGAAATGACGACACCACTGCGGCGTTATCCGGACAGAATCCGGAAACCCCCAGAAAGACTGAATCTATGAACTGTCTTACATAAACCTGTATATATGTTAGAATGTATGTTCACTATGGACTTAGTATGTTGAAAGCTAAAAAGGGAGGATTGTAGTGTATGTACCCGTCTACCTTTAAGGAAACTATTGTATGTAACCGTTCACCTTTAAGAGAACTACTTTAGGGGTGGCACTACTTGTTGGCTTCTGTATACTGTAATACCGATAGTGACCACACCAGTATATAAGTGTTGTGGCAGGATTGCTGGGGCAGATTCGCCCTGACCTTCGAATAGTAAAGACCTGTTTGTTTGTTACTTCTGAAGTCTGTGTATTTATTAACTGCACAACCCACAGACTTTACAATATTAACTATAAATAAGTTTAAAAAAATGTTTTAAACAATTTTTTTAAAATAGGGTTTAAAACTAAACTTACCATCCTGTAAATTCTTTAAAAATAACAAACCTGTGGAAAAAAATTCTACATTGCACTAAAAGCCCACTTACCTGAAAAACTAAATACTTAGGTCTGTTTTTTCCACACGTAAAGACCGGAGGCCTTTACACGCGCGCAACTCTGAAAAAAAAGGAATTTTACTGCGCACGCGCTGCCTGTGCAGTCGCGTGCATTCTGCCTCTTAACCCCTTGGGTCAGAGGACAGGAAATGCCGGTTTTCAGCGCATGCGCTGTGCATGCTGAAAACCGGCAATTCCTCCAGGCACGCGCGTGAGTACCCCGTCCGTACTCACGCATTGTGCCCGGAATTACTGGGCCATTACATCTAGTTCCCTCGTCTAGATCATTTATATATATTGTGAATAGCTGGGGTCCTAGCACCGATCCCAGCGGTACCCCACTAGTCACTGCCTGCCACTCGGAAAAAGACCTGTTTATTCCAACTCTTTGCTTCCTGTCTGCCAACCAGTTCTCTATCCAAGTCAGTACCTTAGCCCCAATCCCATGTGCTTTAACTTTGCATGCTAATCTCTTATGCGGGACCTTATCGAAAGCCTTCTGAAAGTCCAAATACACCACATCCACTGGTTCTCCCTTATCTATTCTACCAGTTACATCCACAAAAAATTCCAGTAGATTAGTCAAGCATGATTTACCTTTTGTAAATCCATGTTGACTTTGTCTGACCCTGTCACTGTTTTCCAAGTGCTCTGCTATTACATCTTTCCCCACTACCAATGTCAGGCTTACCGGTCTATAATTCCCCGTTTTCTCTCTACCACCCTTTTTAAATAGTGGGGTTATATTAGCTATCCTCCAATCCATGGGAACTGTTGCAGAGTCTATAGAATTTTGGAAGATGACCAGCAATGCATCTATTATTTCTAGGGCCACTTCCTTAAGTACCCTAGGATGTAGATTATCAGGCCCTGGGGATTAATCGGCCTTCAATCCCGTCAATTTCTCTAATACCATTTCCCTACAAATACTGATTTCATTCAGTTCCTCCCTCTCATTAGACCCTATGTTCCCCGACATCTCTGGAAGGTTATTTGTGTCCTCCTTTGTGAAGACAGAACCAAAGTATGAATTTAGTTGGTTTGCCATTTCTTTGTTCCCCATTATAAATTCCCCCAATTCTGACTGCACTGGACCTCTGCTTGACTTCACCAATCTTTTTCTCTTCACATATCTATAGAAGCTTTTACAGTCAGTTTTTATGTTCCCTGCAAGCTTAATCTCATAATCTATTTCCCCCCTCTTAATTAATCCCTTTGTCCTCCTTTGCTGAATCCTAAACTGCTCCCAATCCTCAGGTTTGCTGTTTTTTCTGGCCAAATTATGTCCTCTCCTTAGATCTCATGCTATCCCTAATTTCCCTTGTTAGCCACGGTTGAGTCACCTTATTTGTTTTATTTATTTATCTCACTAGCCACCCCTCACACTCACCCTCATTCTAGTCCAATCTTACCAACTAACAACACATAAGGGTAGCCACTTGTGTGTTTTATCCAATGTTTATGTAAAGTTTCTATTTATGTGCTGTCAAACTTTGAAATCTTTGGGCCAGAAATTCGCGGCCAAAGGCGTGAGTGCGCTCGGGGTACTCACGCATCTGGCCGTTGGAAATGCTGGCGTTCAGCATGAACAGCGCATGCGGGGAACGCCGGCATTTCCAGACCTCGAGCGCGTGCGACTGCACAGGCAGCGCTTGCGCAAAGAACTTCGTAGATTTCATTCATGAAATCAGTGAGGGTAAGTCCTCAGAAGTTACACTTGAAAAAAGCAAGTGTAAAGTGGTTCATTGGCTGCGGAGGAAGAAACATTTTATCATGGAGCTTCTGAAATGCAATATTTTTGTTTGGGAAAGGGAGGGAAGTTATTTTAAGAAATTTTAAGTAAGTTTTAAAGTTAAAATTTTTTTTTTTTTAAAGGGTTTTCAGAACGGTAGGTAGAAGGAGCAATTGTGGCTGTGTGAATGGAATGTGAGAATGAGTTATGTATGTATGTCCACATATATTCCTTTACGTATATGTATGTATGTTTTATATTCCTTTGCTAATGTGTATGAATGTATGTTTTTAATTATGATTTTCCAATAAGTTACTTTCTCTGAAAGTCATAATTAAATAATACATTCATACACATAAGTAAAGGAATATATACATAACACGCAAAGGAATATATACAGACATACATACTTTCAGAAGCTCCACGATAAGTAATATCTTCCTCCGCAGCCTCTGGAGCAACTGTACCCATGCTTTTTTCATGTGTAAGTTGTAATGACTTGACCTCACTGAAAGCAGTAATGAAAGCGGCGAATTATACTGCGCACGCGCTGCCTGTGCAGTCGCACGCGTTCTGCCTCTGAACCCCTTCGTTCAGAGGACAGGAAATGCCGGTTTTCCCCAAAAGCACTGTGCATGCTGAAAACCGGCATTTCATCCGGCCAGATGCGTAAGTACCCCGACCGTACTCGCGCAGTTGGAAGGGAATTACTGGGCCAACATTTTACATGTCAATAAAATGAAAAATTTAACAATTGCACGACTTGCCCCCTCGCATCTGCGACTGAGGGTCCAAGGAGGTGCATTGCGCAAGAGGTCATCATCGTACGTATCCTCACACTGTTCCCTTTGGGGAACTGTATGAAGTGGTGGAAGGATTTATGGCCGTGATTAACGCTCATTCCATGACCGTAACCATCTTTGAACCAGCCATTAGGGTGGTTAGTCCTATGGCGGGAGGGTTTTATGGGCTCCCACAACCCATTTGAGGGGGGGAGGGGGCCACCAACACCCACGGACACAAGTGTCCCGCTGGATGTCCACCCAGAATTTAAAGTTGGAACTCCGACTCCACTTGCCGGGACTGTCTGGAGTGGGGTTCAAAACCCTACTCCTTCTGGCCCAGCGGCGGGGATGCTTACTGCTACGCAAAAGGCCCACTCCGCACAAAAGGTGACACCCATACGTTTCCTGCGCCTTTTCCCTCCCCGTGACTGGAGCCCTATGCTGCCATTTCACGTTGCTAATCGGATTGGGCCTTTGTCATAGCGGTAGGATCCCCGCCGCTGGGCCAGATCAGGGTAGGGTTTCGAACCCCGCTCCAGACAGTCCCGGCAAGTGGAGACGGAGCTCCGGCTCTAAATTCTGGGTTGACATCCAGTGGGATATTTGCGTCCGTGGGTGTGGGTGGCCCCCCCTCCTTGTATAGCTTGTGGGAGCCCGTAAAACCCTCCCGCCATAGGACTAACCGCCCTAATGGCTGGTTCAAAGATGGTTACGGTCACGGAATGAGCGTTAATCACGGCCATAAATCCTTCCACCACTTCATACAGTTCCCCAAAGGGAACAGTGTGAAGACACGTTTGACGACGACATTGCTAAATAAATAAATGGAATTAAAAACATTCTTTTAGGGCTTTTAAAAGTCTTTAAATTGCTTTAATTCTCTTTAAAACTACTTCAGATTACTCAAAATAATGTAAACATTTTAAAAAGTTTATAAAAGTTACCAAAATCTTCAAAAAACTTCCAAAAACCTATTTAAACTGCTGCTTTGCATGTAAAAATGCTTAGCAGCTGGACAGAAACATTGGGGGCGTGTCCAGTGAAACTGAGACCTCAAGGGGCGTGTCTCACTTACACTGCACGCTCCTGGCTTTGCGCTGGCTGCACTCCTGGGCGGCGTGATGTCATACGCTGCCCGGGATTCTTCTTTTTCATTCACCAAGTCCAGGCGTCCCTGGAGCTGATCGTCAGTAGCGCGGGGTAAGTGTAAATACGGGGCTTGCACGTGCTGCAAGCCCCGTTCTGGAATTTCTGGGCCTTTATTTTAACACTTTCTGATCTTGGACAGATTTGTGTGTACTTTTGAAAGTGGCTTTGTGAGTTGCAGCGAATGGTGGGATCATAATGGTACCCCCCCCCTGCAATGATGATGAGTGTGAAAGGAATGGCTTGGGCATTGTAGGGATGCTTTATATTGCCTGGGACAATGGGGATAACTCTTTGAAATAGTGCAATGGGATCTTTTACGTCCACCTGAGAGAGCCTTGGTTTAACATCTCATCCAAAATACGGTACCTCCGACAGTGCAGCACCCCCTCGGCACTGCACTGGAGTGTCAGCCTAGATTTTTGTGCTCAAATCTCTGGAGTGGGGCTTGAACCCACAACCTTCTGACTCAGAGGCGAGCATGCTACCCACTGAGCCACAGCTGACACTGACATTAAAATAGGAAACATTTATGAAAATTAAATTCCTAAGAAAATCATATAAAAGTGGACAGATTTCTGAAATGTGTCACTGCCTCCAGCTGAAATTTGGCAGAGAATTGATTGTTGTTAATGTGATGAGTGTATAATCAAAAGGCAAATTTGGGGTGTTTTTTGTTTGGATTAATAGCACTACAAACTAAGAGGAACTGAGTACAGCATACCCATACTGCATTTGGATCAGATGTGTGTTTGTCTTTTCAAAACAACGCACAGAGGAATTTTTCGGGCTGTGGATTGTAACACTGCACCAACTGAGATCAACCAGCTCAGCACAGACTAGGGATGGAACCTGGAATCATCCTGGTCTGCAGGGCTTAGTACTATTATCATGTGACTGTATTCAGCTACTAAGCAAGCAGGGAGGCTTGGTGCATTCTTCTGGCTTGGGGGTGGAATGTTTTCAGTAGCTGTGTGGCTGTAATAAACATCAGAGATGTATAACGCACCTAAATAAATCTCAGAAGAAGGTGGCTGTGCTTGAATTCCCTCCCCAAACCCCTCCACCTCTCTCCTCCTTTAAGATGTTCCTTAAATCCTACCACTTTGACCAAGCATTCGGTCACATGTCTTAATGTCACCTCATGTGGCTCAGTGTCAATTTCTTTCCGATAACACGCCTGTGAAGCACCTTGGGAACGTTTAACTATATTAAAGGTCCTATATAAATGCAAGTTGTTGAAATTTGCAATTCTTTATGAAAGTAAGGACAAGAAAAGATCATCAGGCCCATCAAATTCAACGGTGAGCAAAATCTTCTCAAGATAGGTGACTGTGGGAGTGTTAAGGTGCCTTCCACATTTTTAATAGTCTATACTGAAATTAAATGAAGAATGATTAAAGATTATGTGGTAAGAGTTTCTGCTTTGGGAGCGATCGGCAATTCCGGCGCAAATTGTGCCCAAAATTGTTCCCATTTTGAGAAGTGTTTCTTTTCCTCCCGAGTTTCAGCTCAAGCTTATTTGCTTATCGGCGAATGTAAAATCTGCCATGAACCAGCGCAATTGGGCAGCATTTTAAAACACAATTTTAAAAAAAAATGTTGCTTTAAAACATTCCTTGATATATTTAATTTGGTAAAGCTTGATTAATACAGCTGAAAATAGGTTTAAGAACATAAGAAATAGGAGCAGGAGTAGGCCATTTGGCCCCTCCAAGCCTGCTCCGCCATTCAATAAGATCATGGCTGATTTTCTACCTCATCTCCACTTTCCTGCACTATCCCCATATCCCTTGATTCCCTTAATATTCAAAAATCTATCGATCTCTGTCTTGAATATACTCAACGACTGAGCCTCCACAGCCCTCTGTGGTAGAGAATTCCAAAGATTCAGCACCCTCTGAGTGAAGACATTTCTCCTCATCTCAGTCCCAACTGGCCAACCCCTTATTCTGAGACTGTGACCCCTGGTTCTAGATTCTCCAGCCAGGGGAAACATCCTCCCTGCTTCTACCTGTTTATCGCAAAAAATAAGCATTATTAATCACAGCTCCAATCCACCACCTGTGAGTAACCTGATTTTAAATTATTGAAAATGACTTTTAAAAAAATATACAAAACTATTTTCTAGTTAGATTGGGGTACTGTAGTCAGTTCCTTTTAATTCACAATCTTTCAAATGTACCTATTAGTGCCCTTGCGCCCAAAAGTTCCAGCTTAATGTTTGGAGCCCCCTCGAAGACCTGCAAACGAGGGCAAGTAACGGAAATTCCCACTGGGGATTAATTTGATCGGGGGTGTGGCCAGTTTTGTGGGTGGGGCCTGCTTCTAGCACGATGTTTTTAAAACTAGCGCAAAAGATGGCAGAAACTCGAGTTGTGCAGAACGCAAGTTGCGCTTAAAATTTTGCAATATTTTGTACGGGTTACGCCGATATTGGGGGAAATTGCGCCAAAAAAAAAGATCGAGTTTCCGCTAGTTTGCACCAGTTATATCCGCGCAATCAGGGCGGAATCGTCCAAACCACCGCAAAAGATAGAGGAGCATTAAACGTTAAGTGAGTTATGCCCAAAACCGCGTAGGCTTGTGTTTTCCCCGATCTTTTACACTGGTTCATGATTCATTTCGCCCAACTCAGACCCCGCCCACAAAACTAGCCCGACCTCCAGGTCAAAACTGCAAGATTCCTCCGATTGCACTGGTTCGGGAGGGCTCTTCAAATTGCACTCATTTTCTTAGGCGCAATGGCACTAGTCGGCACGATTTAAACATTTTCATACCAAAAGTTATTTAATTTACTAAGAAAGTCACTAGTGTACACGATGAAACTATTAAATGGTTCAATATAGTTTTTTTAAGTCATTTTCAGTGATTTTAATTCATGTTACTCACAGGTGGAGGACTGGACACTCTTATTAATAAAACTGCACCAGGTTGCCACTCTTAAATATATCAAAGAATATTTTTTAGTGGAAAAAACAATTGCGTTCTATTACGCTGCCCGATCGCACTGGTTTATGGAAGGTTTGATGTTTGTGATTCAGCGAATGAATTTTAGCGGAAACCTGAAGCCTAAATTAACCAGTGTAATTTCAAACGCATTTTGGGCGCAATTTCCTGATTGTGCCAAAAGCAGAAACTCTATCCCTAATTAATTAACATAAAATAATGTGTGGTGCAGACATAACTTAGACACAGATTGCTACTTAATTAAAAATGGAAAATGCTGGTCATCGACCTGAAACGTTAACTCTGTTTCTCTCTCTCCACTGATGCTGCCTGACCTGCTGAGCATTTCCAACATTTTCTGTTTTTATTTCAGAATTCCAGCATCCGCAGTTTTTTGCTTTTGTACGGATTACTACTTGTCTGACATCAGGTGAAGCATTTGTACAATGATTTGATTTGGATTGCACCACTGGAGGGAAATGAAGGACTTAGAATGAGATACAGAGACCCCCTGAACATCATGTGATCAATCTTTGAGGCACCTCGAAGGGCAGATGAGTAGGTAAACCATATAGACCAAGGTGACCCCAGACCTGATCCACAGTTTGTACTAAGTTAATGGTGGCAGTAGTGATGCTACAATTGGCCGCAGTGCCCTGCGTTACAAAAGGAAAATTGACCAGGGACCTTCAATTTTGTGGCACCAATGTTAAAATAAAGTGACAGTGTTTTTTTAAATTAAAAATGTTCCTCACTGCTGTTTGTTTCATAACTCCCTAATTCACCTTTTTTGAGCAGTCCAAGATATATTTCTGCAACTCATAAAAATATTAAACAGAGCCTCGTCTATGTGGGCATTGCTGGCAATTCCAATATTTTATTGTCCATCCCACATTGCCCTTGAGAAGGTGGTGGTGGGCTTTCTTCTTGAGTCCGTGTGGTGAAGGTACTCTGTTAGGTAGGGAGTTCCAGGATTTAGACTCAGCGATGATGAAGGAACGGCGATATATATCTGTCAGGATGGTGGGTGACCTGGTAGGGAACTTGGAGGTGATGGTGTTCTTTTGCAGCTGCTGTCCTTGTTCTTCTGGGTGGTGGAGGTCAAGTGTTTGCTAATCTCCTCCCCATCTAACTCATCCCGCCCCCAGCATTGACCCTGTGGACGCTGGCAGTGGGGCAGCCATCACCGACCCTCTCCGCATCTCCCTCCAGAATGTCCATTCAATTGCGAACAAGGCCCTTTCCATCCATGAAGCCTCCCTGCCTGGCTATACCTTCTAACACTTGCCCCGCTCAGACCGCCGTGGTGGCGGTGTGGCTCTCATCACCAATTCACACCTTGGTCTGTCCCTCCTAGCCCTCCGGCACTTTCTCCTCCTTTGAACATCTCGCCTTATTCCACCCCTCTCACCTCTCATTTAAAATTCTAGTTCTCTACCGCCCACTCAAGTACCATAAAAATTTTAATACCGAGCTATCTTCATTGCTCTCCTCCCTCAGCCTCTGCACCGAATTACTTCTCATCCTCGGTGATTTCAACTTCCATCTCAATTCATTATGCTCTCTCTCCTCTGAGTTCACTAGCCTTTTTTCCTCCTTTAACCTCTCCCTCCATGTAAACTCCCCAGCCCATATTTTCAGCCACCCCCTCGACCTTGCCATCCCTCGTGGCCTCGCTACTCCCATCATGTCAATCGCAGCTAAGGCCATCTCTGACCACTTCCTAGTATCGCTCTCCACCCACATCCCCCTTCCACCAACCCCCCCACCCCCAACCCTACTTCCTTCTGTGTCCGCCACTGGAAAAAACTCTCTCCCAACTCTCTTACCACTGCACTTATGAAATCCCAACTGTCCAGCCTTTGGCCCTCCATTCACCATGACATTTCTGTAGATACCGATCTGCTCAACCACACCCTCACCACCACCTTTGATGCCCTAGTCCCTATTAATACAATTACCCTCTCTCACCCTGGCCATTCCCCCTGATACGGCCCTCATCTTCGCTCCATTAAGTCCAATGGGCGCAGACTTGAACGGATATGGCAGACAACTGGTTTAGCCATTCACCGCCAGAACTGGCTGGACCACATAAAGCACTATCAAGTCCTGCTCTCGTCTGCCAAAATTGATCACTATTTCAAAATAATTCTGGAATGCAAAGATAAGTCCCAGCTCCTATTCTCTCCTCTCCCCTGTCTCCTCCACCCTCACCTCCAACAACAAGTGTGAGGAGCTCATGGACTAAGAACATAAGAAATTAGGAACAGGAGTATTCCATTTGTCCCTTCGAGCCTGCTCCACCATTCAATGAGATCATGGCTGATCTTCTGCCTCAACTCCATTCACCGGCACTATCGCCATATCCCTTGATGCCTTTACTAGTCAGAAATCTATAAACTTCTGTTTTGAATATACCCAATGACTGAGCCTCCACAGCCCTCTGGGGTACAGAATTCCAAAGATTCACCACCCTTTGTGTTAAGAAATTTCTTCTCATCTCAGTCCTGAATGGCCTACCCTTTTCCTGAGGCTATGGCCCCTGGTTCTAGACTCCCCAGCCAAAGGAAACATTTTCCCAGCATCCACCCTATCAAGCCCTGTAATAATTTTGTATGCTTCAATGAGATCCCCTCTCATTCTTCTGAATTCAAGAGCATACCGGCCTAGTTTACTCAATCTTCTCTTATACGACAGTCCCACCATCCCAGGCAGAAGGTATGGATTAAAAGGTAAAGTAATAAAAAGGGCAAAAGCAGGAACTAAGTGTCACAAAACATCTTTGAAAGTTCTCTATCTGAATGCACGTAGCATTCGTAACAAAATAGATGAGTTAATGGCACAAATAACTATATATGGGTATGATCTTGTGGCCATTACAGAAACATGGCTGCAGGGTGACAATGTCGGGGAATTAAACATACCAGGTTATTTAACGATCAGGAAGGACAGGCAGGAAGGAAGGGGAGGTGGGGTGGCTATGTTAATAAAGGAAGGAATCACTGTAATACAGAGAAATGATATTGGGTCAAAAGATCAGGATAATGAAACAGTTTGGGTGGAGGTAAGGAATAATAAGGGGAAAAAAACACTAGTGGGCGTAGTCTATAGGCCTCCGAACAGTGGCAACTCTGTTGGACGGAGTATCAATCAGGCATCGGCAGCGGGTGGAGGCGGAGCTGAGCGGCAGAGCGACTACAAGAGGCCCCAGAGGCTCAGGTAGGCCCCAGTGTGGCATCGGCAGCGGGTGGAGGCGGAGCTGAGCGGCAGAGCGACTACAAGAGGCCCCAGAGGCTCAGGTAGGCCCCAGTGCGGTATCGGCAGCGGGTGGAGGCGGAGCTGAGCGGCAGAGCGACTACAAGAGGCCCCAGAGGCTCAGGTAGGCCCCAGTGCGGCATCGGCAGCGGGTGGAGGCGGAGCTGAGCGGCAGAGCGACTACAAGAGGCCCCAGAGGCTCAGGTAGGCCCCAGTGCGGCATCGGCAGCGGGTGGAGGCGAAGCTGAGCGGCAGAGCGACTACAAGAGGCCCCAGAGGCTCAGGTAGGCCCCAGTGCGGCATCGGCAGCGGGTGGAGGCGGAGCTGAGCGGCAGAGCGACTACAAGAGGCCCCAGAGGCTCAGGTAGGCCCCAGTGCGGCATCGGCAGCGGGTGGAGGCGGAGCTGAGCGGCAGAGAGACTACAAGAGGCCCCAGAGGCTCAGGTAGGCCCCAGTGCGGCATCGGCAGCGGGTGGAGGCGGAGCTGAGCGGCAGAGCGACTACAAGAGGCCCCAGAGGCTCAGGTAGGCCCCAGTGCAGCATCGGCAGCGGGTGGAGGCGGAGCTGAGCGGCAGAGCGACTACAAGAGGCCCCAGAGGCTCAGGTAGGCCCCAGTGCGGCATCGGCAGCGGGTGGAGGCGGAGTCGGGACCAGTCGGGAGCAGTGAGTCGGAGCCCGGTATAGAAACCGGAGAGAGGCGAGGCCCGAGACCACAGCTGGTGCAGTCGGGAGAGCAGGAGGCCAGTAACTGCTGGGGCAGTCGGGAGAGCAGGAGGCCAGTAACTGGTGAGTTTAAAAGCTCACCTTTCGCGGGCTTTTTCTTTCACAGCTGGTGCAGTCGGGAGAGCAGGAGGCCAGTAACTCTTATATAGGTGGAGCTGTTGCTAAACCCGAAACACTACAGTGTAGTGTCTCCCACCCTTCCACCTCCTCTAACCTTTTAGGGGTTAGGGGAAGTTGAAAAGGTAGGTTCAATTTATTTTATTTCAGGAGCCTAACCTAGGTGGAAAAGGTTCCAGGACAGGAGGCGGCAGTGAAAATACAACACCAGAAAACAGGTAGGTGACTGGTTGGTGAGTACTTTCACAAACTTATTCTAAGTAGAATTCAATAATTAAGCTAAATCGTAGTAAATAACAGGGTATTGTAAGGGTTAAGTCATGGAAGGGCAGCTCGCACCCGTGTCATGCTTCTCCTGTGCCATGTGGGAAATCAGGGACACTGTCCCTGACAACTATGTGTGCAGGAAGTGTGTCCAGCTGCAGCTCCTAGCGGACCGCATGGCGGTGCTGGAGCTGCGAATGGACTCACTCTGGAGCATACACGATGCTGAGGATGTTGTGGATAGCACATTCAGTGAGTTGGTCACACCGCAGGTAAAGGCTAGCTCAGACAGTAAATGGGTGACCAAAAGGCAGGGTAAAGGCAGGAAGGTAGTGCAGGAGTCACCTGCGGTCATCTCCCTCCAAAACAGGTTTACCGTTTTGGGTACTGTTGGGGGAGATGACTTATCAGGGGAAGGCACCAGCAGCCAGGTTCAGGGCACCATGACTGGCTCTGCTGCACAGAAGGGCGGGAAAAAGAGGGATAGGGCTATAGTGATAGGGGATTCAATTGTAAGGGGGATAGATAGGAGTTTCTGTGGCCGAGACCGAGACTCCAAGATGGTATGTTGCCTCCCTGGTGCAAGGGTCAAGGATGTCTCGGAGCGGGTGCAGAGCATTCTGAAGGGGGAGGGGGATCAGCCAGTTGTCGTGGTACATGTAGGTACCAACGATGTAGGTAAAAAGAGGGAGGAGGTCCTACAAGCTGAATTTAGGGAGTTAGGAGCTAAATTGAAAAGTAGGACCTCAAAGGTAGTAATCTCTGGATTGCTATCAGTGCCACGAGCTAATAAGTTTAGAGAGAGTAAGATAGATAAGCTAAATACGTGGCTTGAGCAGTGGTGCAAGGGAGAGGGATTTAAATTCTTGAGGCATTGGAACCAGTTCTTGGGGAGGAGTGACCTGTACCAAGGGGATGGTCTACACCTGAACTGTGAGGGAGCCGATGTCCTCGGGGTAATATTTTCTAGGGCGGTTCGGGAGGATTTAAACTAATTTGGCAGGGGGATGGGAACCTAGGTAGTGGAAAAGAGGGAAGTCATATGAAGTTAGAAATAGATGGTAGAAAGGTGAGAAGCAATAAGCAAAGGAGAGAAACACAAAGGGCCAAACTAATTCATAATGAGAGTGTGAAAAAAGCAAGCCTGAAGGCTTTGTATCTTAATGCTAGAAGCATTAGGAACAAGGTGGATGAATTAGTTGTGGAAATAGAGGTAAACAAGTATGATTTGATTGGGATTACAGAAACGTGGCTGCAGGGTGGGCAAGGCTGGGGACTTAACATCCAGGGATATACAATATTTAGGAAGGATCGGCAAAAAGGTAGGGGAGGTGGGGTAGCATTGCTGGTAAAGGAGGGGATTAATGCAATGGAAAGGAAGGATATTAACTCGGATGAAACGGAATCTGTATGGGTAGAAATGAGAAATAGCAAGGGGAGGAAAACGTTAGTGGGTGTGATATATAGGCCTCCAAATAGTAATATGGAGGTGAGGGAAGGCATAAAAAGGGAAATTAGAGAAGCGTGCGATAAGAGCACAGCTGTCATCATGGGTGACTTTAATTTACATATTGATTGGACTACCCAAATTAGTAAAAATTCTGAGGAGGAGGAATTCCTGGAATGTTTTCGGGACGGTTATCTGGACCAATATGTCGAGGAGCCGACTCGAGATCAGGCCATTTTAGACTGGGTATTGTGCAATGAGAAGGGACTTATCAGCAATCTTCTTGTACGAGGCCCCTTGGGTCAGAGCGATCATAATATGATCGAGCTCTCAGTCGAGATGGAGAGTGAGGAAATTGAATCAGAGACTAAGGTCCAGAACTTAAATAAAGGGAATTACGAGGGTATGAGACGGGAATTGGGTAAGATTGATTGGGTGGTGTTTCTGGGGGGATTGACAGTGGATAGACAATGGCAAGCATTCAAAGATAGAATGGAAGAATTCCAGAACATGTTTATACCGGTTTGGCATAAAAATAAACCTAAAAAGGTGACTCAACCGTGGATAACGAGGGAAATTAGGGACAGCATAAAATCAAAAAAAAGGGCATATCAACTGGCAAAAAAAAGCACCAGACCGGAAGATTGGGGGCAGTACAGGATACAGCAAAAGAGGACAAAGGGATTAATCAGGAAGGGGAAAATAGAATACGAAAGTAAACTTGCAGCAAACATAAAGACAGACTGCAAAAGCTTTTATCGGTATATCAGGAGGAAAAGACTGGTAAAATCCCAAGTCGGTCCCTTGCAGTCCGATTCGGGAGAATATATAATGGAGAATAAGGAAATGGCAGACCAATTAAACTCATACTTTGGTTCTGTATTCACAAAGGAGGACACAAATAACCTCCCAGGAATATCGACAAACATAGGGACTAATGAGAGGGAGGAGCTGACAGAAATTAGTATCTCTAGGGATATGGTGTTGGGTAAGTTGAGGGGACTGAAGGCCGACAAATCCCCGGGGCCTGATAAACTACATCCTAGGGTACTTAAGGAGGTGGCCCTGGAGATAGCAGATGCTCTAAGGATCATCTTCCGGAACTCCATTGACTCGGGAACAGTACCCGTGGATTGGAGGGTAGCTAATGTTACCCCAATATTTAAAAAGGGGGGTAGAGAGAAAGCAGGGAATTATAGACCAGTAAGCCTTACATCGGTTGTGGGCAAAATGCTAGAGTCCATTATTAAGGATAAAATAGCGGAGCACTTGACAAATGGGGAAAGGATCGGACAGAGTCAACATGGATTTACAAAGGGTAAATCGTGTTTGACTAATCTGCTGGAATTTTTTGAGGAAGTAACTGGTAAAATAGATGGGGGAGAGCCAGTGGATGTGGTGTACCTTGACTTCCAGAAAGCCTTCGATAAGGTTCCACACAAAAGATTATCATGCAAAATTAAGGCTCATGGGATTGGGGGCAAAGTATTAACGTGGATAGAGAACTGGCTGGCGGATAGAAAACAGAGAGTTGGAATAAACGGCTCGTTTTCGGAGTGGCAGGCAGTGACCAGCGGGGTGCCGCAAGGATCTGTCCTGGGACCCCAGCTGTTCACAATATATATAAATGATCTGGATCAGGGAATTGGATGCAATATTTCCAAATTCGCTGACGACACTAAACTAGGAGGAGGGGTGGGCTCTGATGAGGATGTCAGGAGGCTACAGTGCGATTTGGACAGGTTGGGGGAATGGGCGGATACGTGGCAGATGCACTATAATGTGGATAAATGCGAGGTTATCCACTTTGGGGGTAAAAACAGGAGGGTGGACTATTATCTAAATGGCAATAGATTGGGAGATGGGGAAGTGCAGAGGGACCTGGGTGTTCTTGTGCACCAGTCACTGAAGGAGAGCATGCAGGTGCAACAGGCGATTAAGAAGGCAAATGGTATGTTGGCCTTCATATCAAGGGGGTTCGAGTATAGGAATAGGGATACCTTACTACAGCTGTACAAGGTGCTGGTGAGACCGCATCTGGAGTATTGTGTACAGTTTTGGTCGCCCCATCTGCGGAAGGATGTTCTTGCCATGGAAAGAGTGCAGCGGCGATTCACCAGGCTGATACCTGGAATGGCGGGAATGACCTACGAGGAGAGATTGAATAGTTTGGGCTTGTACTCACTGGAGTTTAGAAGATTGAGAGGGGATCTCATCGAAACATATAAAATTATGGCAGGCCTGGACAGGCTGAATTCAGAGAGAATGTTTCCAATGGCAGGGGAGCACAGAACCAGGGGCCACAGTCTAAAAATAGCGGGCAAATCATTTAAAACAGAGATGAGGAAGAATTTCTTCACTCAAAGAGTGGTGAGCCTCTGGAATTCCCTGCCACAGAGGGCTGTGAAGTCTAATTCAATAAATATTTTCAAGAGAGAATTGGATATATTTCTGAAGGCTAAGGGGATTAAGGGTTACGGAGAAAAGGCGGGGACGGGGTACTGAACTGGTAAGATCAGCTATGATCTCAGACGAAGATCAGCCATGATCTCATTGAATGGCGGAGCAGGCTCGAAGGGCCGAATGGCCTACTCCTGTTCCTATCTCTATGTTTCTATGTTTCTATGAAATAGTTGAGGCTTGTAATAAGGGAACATCTAGAATTATGGGGGATTTTAACTATCATATTAATTCGACAAATCAAATGGGGCAGGGCTGCCTTGAGGATGAGTTCATTGAGTGTATTAGGGATGGGTTTCTTGAGCAGTATGTAACTGAACCGACCAGAGGGCAAGCAACCTTAGATCTGGTCCTGTGTAACGAGACAGGATTAATTAAAAATGTCCTAGTAAAGGATCCCCTTGGAATGAGTGACCATAACATGGTTGAATTCCATATTCAATTAGAGGGTGAGAAGGTTGGATCTCAAACAAGCGTGCTAAGCTTGAATAAAGGAGACTATGAAGGTATGAGAGCGGAATTGAGTAGAGTGGATTGGGAAAATAGATTAAAGGGTAAGACGATACATGATCAGTGGTGTACATTTAAGGAGTTATTTTACAACTTCAAAAAAATATATATTCCACTGAGAAGAAAAGGGTGTAAAAAAAAGACAGCCATCCGTGGCTAAGTAAAGAAATTAAGGATAGTATTCGACTAAAAACAAGGGCATATAAGGTAGCCAAATCTAGTGGGAGGATAGAGGATTGGGAAAACTTTAAAAGACAGCAAAAAATAACAAAAAGATTGATTAAGAAAGGGAAGATAGATTATGAAAGTAAATTAGCAAAAAATATAAAAACAGATAGTAAGAGTTTTTATAGTTATATAAAAAGAAAAAGGGTGGCTAAAGTAAATGTTGGTCCCTTAGAGGATGAGACCGGGAAATTAATGGTGGGAAATATGGAGATGGCAAAAACACTGAATGAATATTTTGTATCAGTCTTTACAGTAGAAGACACTAAGAATATCCCAACACTAGACAAACAGGGGGCTAAAGGGGGGGAGGAGCTAAACAAGATCAAAATCACTAAGGAAGTGGTACTCGGTAAAATAATGGGACTCAAGGCGGATAAATCACCTGGACCTGATGGCTTACATCCTAGGGTCTTGAGGGAAGTGGCGGTAGGGATTGTGGATGCATTGGTAATAATTTTCCAAAACTCCCTGGACTCGGCAAAGGTCCCGGCAGACTGGAAAACTGCTAATGTAACACCCTTATTTAAAAAGGGCAGTAGACAGAAGGCTGGAAACTATAGACCGGTTAGCCTAACATCTGTGGTAGGTAAAATTTTGGAGTCCATTATTAAGGAGACAGTAACAGGACATTTGGATAATCATAATTTAATAGGACAAAGTCAGCATGGTTTTATGAAGGGGAAGTCATGTTTGACAAATTTGCTGGAGTTCTTTGATAAAGGGGAACCAGTGGACGTAGTGTATTTAGACTTCCAAAAGGCATTTGACAAGGTGCCACACAAAAGATTATTGCTTAAGATAAAAAATCACGGGATTGGGGGTAATATTCTGGCATGGATAGAGGATTGGCTATCTAACAGAAGGCAGAGAGTTGGGATAAATGGTTCATTCTCAGACTGGCAATCAGTAACTAGTGGTGTTCCGCAGGGGTCAGTGCTGGGTCCCCAACTCTTTACAATCTATATTAATGATTTGGAGGAGGGGACCGAGTGTAACATATCAAAGTTTGCAGATAATACTAAGATGGGAGGGAAAGTAGTGAGTGAGGAGGACATAATAAACCTGCAAGGGGACATAGACAGGCTAAGTAAGTGGGCAGAGATTTGGCAGATGGAATACAATACTGGAAAGTGTGAGGTTATGCACTTTGGCAGGAAAAATCGTAGAGCAAGTTATTATCTTAATGGCAAGAAACTGGAAAGTACTGAAGTACAAAGGGATCTGGGGGTCCTGGTGCATGAAACTCAAAAGGTTAGTATGCAGGTGCAGCAAGTGATTAAGAAGGCCAATGGAATGTTGGCTTTCATTGCTAGGGGGATAGAATATATAAATAGGGAGGTATTGCTTCAGTTGTACAAGGTATTGGTGAGACCGCACCTGGAATACTGCGTACAGTTTTGGTGTCCATACTTAAGAAAGGACATACTTGCTCTCGAGTCAGTACAAACATGGTTCACTCGGTTAATCCCGGGGATGAGGGGATCGACATATGAGGAGAGGTTGAGTAGATTGGGACTCTACTCATTGGAGTTCAGAAGAATGAGAGGCGATCTTATTGAAACATATAAGATTGTGAAGGGGTTGGATCGGGTGGATGCGGGGAGGATGTTCCCGATGATGGGTGAAACTAGAACTAGGGGGCATAGTCTTAGAATAAGGGGCTGCTCTTTCAAAACAGAGATGAGGAGGAACTACTTCACTCAGAGGGTGGTAGGTCCATGGAATATGCTGCCCCAAAAAGCTGTAGAAGCTACATCATTACATAAATTTAAAACAGAAATAGACAGTTTCCTAGAAGTAAAGGGAATTAAGGGTTATGGGGAGCGGGCAGGAATTTGGACATGAGTCTAGGTTCGGATCGGTCATGGCCCTGTGGGTAGCGGAGCGGGCCCAGGGGCCGTGTAGCCTGATCCTGCTCCTATTTCATGTGTCTAATTCTGTTGGATTCAGGAGATGGTTCTGTGATAGTGGATTGGCGGTTAGGATCAGATCAGCCATGATCTTATTGAATGGCGGAGCAGGCTCGAGGGGCCAATTGGCCTACTCCTGCTCCTATTTCTTATGTTCTTATGTTCTTATGAATCAATCTCGTGAACCTTCGTTGCACTCCCTCTATGGCAAGTATATCCTTCCTTAGGTAAGGAGACCAAAATTGTACACAGTACTCCAGGTGTGGTCTCACCAAGGCCCTATATAATTGGAGTAAGACTTCTTTACTCCTGTACTCAAATCCTCTTGTAATGAAGGCCAGCATACCATTTGCCTTTCTAATGGCTTGCTGCACCTACACATTCACTTTCAGTGACTCATGTACAAGGACACCCAGGTCCCTTTGACCATCTGCATTCCCCAATCTTTCACCATTTAGGAAATACTCTGCCTTTCTGTTTTTTCTACCAAAGTGGATAACTTCACATTTATCTGCATTATATTCCATCTGCCATGTTCTCACCCACTAACTGAGCCTGTCGAGCTCCCCTTGAAGCCTCTTCACATCTTCTTCACAACTGACACTGCCACCTAGCTTTGTATCATCAGCAAATTTGGAAATGTTACATTTAGTCACCTCATCCAAATCATTGATATAGATTGTGAATAGCTGGGGCCCAAGCACTGATCCTTGTGGTACCCCGCTAGTCACAGCCTGCCATCCTGAAAAAGACCTGTTTATCCCTACTCTTTGCTTTCTGTCTGTTAACCAATTCTCAATCCATGCTAGTATATTACCCCAATTCCATGTGCCCTAATTTTGTTCACCAACCTCTTGTGTGGGACCTTATCGAAGGCCTTCTGAAAATCCAAGTACACCACATCTACCGGTTCCCCTTTGTCTACTCCGCTAGTTACATCCTCAAAGAACTCCAATAGGTTTGTCAAACAGGATTTCCCTTTCATAAATCCATGTTGACTCTGCCCAATCTTACTATTAGTTTCTAAGTGCCCAGTTATTGCATCCTTTTTCATAGATTCCAGCATTTTCCCAACTACTGATGTGAGGCTAACAGGTCGGTAGTTCCCCGTTTTCTCTCTCCCTCCTTTCTTTAATAGCGGGGTTACATTTGCTATCCTCCAATCTCTGTCTCTAAGATTGAGACCATCCATTCAGCTGCCTCTGCCACTTCCCTTGTAAGCTTTTTATTTTGACTGGCATTAAATTAACAGCAGGACCAATTCTTTTGAAACAATTTGGAATAAGTTTATTAAACACACACACACATGCACATCAAAACAATCAGTCTACTGGTATCCTATGGACTCTACTTGATTACAACAGGTAAGGTAATGGGTTACAGATTTACACAGACTTATACTTCCCTCTGAGTCAAGCAATGCATGCGGCCTTCTTCCTTGCTTCTTGGTCTGGTCTGTAGAGGGGGTGCTTCCTGCTTTTCCACGTGGTTATCAAGAGAGAGAGAGAGAGAGCCTTTGGGTTCCTTCTTTTATATCTTTTAAAGTCCATTGCCTCTTGTATAAATTGCTAAAACTCAGGATTGTGTCTTAGTTTCATGGCAGTTCTTGATTGGCTTTCCTCACTCATGTGTCTGTCTGCAGAGGCTGGTGCCATTTCTTCATTAAGTTAATCATTTTGTTAACACCTTTTAATGGCTCTGATTTTCGATGGTGAGTTTCGATGGGTTTTCAATGGGTTTGTTTACCCTTAAAGTCCTGCTGTCTCTGTGGGGGTTATCTTGTTATGCAGGTTTCTTTTGTTAAGTT
The DNA here is from genome assembly GCF_052327205.1 of Somniosus microcephalus. NCBI lineage: Eukaryota > Metazoa > Chordata > Chondrichthyes > Squaliformes > Somniosidae > Somniosus > Somniosus microcephalus. The sequence goes on along the minus strand of NC_140993.1, from coordinate 40,143,532 downwards.
TCACACTGTTGCCTTGAGCTCCGCCCAACCAGGGGAGATCCATACATATTAAATTCATCTTTATTACATACATCTTATCGTAATAGTCTCGAGTCCATCACACATCATAATTTTGACAAAAACATACATTTTTATTCTTACACCCTTCCCCTAGCCCACCAGGCCAAACTTCCTCTAAGGTTCCCCCCTGCCCTAGCACTGAACTCACATCTTTCTCCAAATTCTCTCCAATCTCCCCTCATGACCTCTCCACGCTCATCTTGTCCATGAGACCCAGTTCCTGCTCCCTCAACCCTATTCCCAGCAAAATGCTGACCACCCAACTTCCTTTTCTGGCTCCCAGGTTAGCTGACATTGTTAACGATTCTCTTTCCTCAGGTACTTTCCCCTCTCCCTCAAATCCGTCGTCATCACCCCTCTCCTCAAAAAAACAACCCTTGCCCTCTCCGTCCTTGCAAACTACCACCCCATCTCTAACCTCCCTTTCCTCTCCAAAGACCATGAACATGTTGTCGCCTCCCATATCCATGCCCATCTTTCCCACCATTCCATGATTGAATTCCTTCAATCAGGCTTCTACCCTTGCCACAGTACCGAAGCCGCTCTCAGCAAAGTCACAAATGACATCCTTTGTGACTGTGACAAAAGTAAACTATCCCTCCTCGCTCTTCTTGACTTGTCTGCAGCCTTTGACACAGTTGACCACTCCATCTTTCTCCAACGCCTCTCCACCGTCATCCAGCTGGGCGGGACTGCATTCGCCTGGTTCCATTCTTATCTATTTAATCATAGCCAGAGAATCACCTGCAATGGCTTCTCTTCCCAATCCCACATTGTTACCTCCGGTGTCCCCCAAGGATCCATCCTTGGCTCCCTCCTATTTCTCATCTATATGTCACCAAGGGGCAACATCATCCAAAAGCACAGCGTCAGTTTCCACATGTACGCTGACGACACCCAGCTCTACCTCACTATCACTTCTCTTGATGCCTCCACAGTCTCTAAATTGTAAGACTGCTTGTTCGACATCCAGTTCTGGATGAGCAAAAATTTTCTCCACTTAAATATGGAAAGACCGAAGCCATTGTTTGCGGACCCTGCCACAAACTCCGTTCCCTAGCCACTGACTCCATCCCTCTCCCTAACATCTGTCTGAGGCTGAACCACAACCTTGGTGTCATATTTGACCCTGAAAAGAGCTTCTGACCACATATCCACAGCATAACTAAGACCGCCTATTTCCACCTCTGTAACATCACCCGTCTCCACCCTTGCCTCAGCTCATCCGCTGCTGAAACACTTATCCATGCCTTTGCTACCTCTAGACTTGACTATTCCAATGCACTCCTGGCTGGCCCCCCACATTCTACCCTGCGCATACTTCAGTTGATCCAAATCTCGGCTGCCCGTGTCCTAACTCGCACCAAGTCCCGTTCGCCCATCACCCCATGGCTCGCTGATCTACATTGGCAATGCCTCAATTTCAAAATTCTCATCCTTGTTTTCAAAACCCTCCATGGCCTCACTCCTTCCAATCTCTGTGATCTCCTTCAGCCCCACAACTCCCCCCCCCCCACCCCCGAGATAACTGTGCTCCTCTAATTCTACCCTTTTGAGCATCCCTGATTATAATCACTCAACCATTGGTGGCCGTGCCTTCTGTTGCCTAGGCCCTAAGCTCTGGAATTCCCTGCCTAAACCTCTTCGCCTCTCTACCTCTCTTTCCTCCTTTAAGATGCTCCTTAAAACCTACCTCTTTGACAAAGCTTTTGGTCACCTGCCCTAATTTCTTCTTATGTGACTCGGTGTCAAATTTTTTGTCTTTTAATACTCCTGTGAAGCGCCTTGGGATGTTTTACTACGTTAAAGGTGCTACATAAATAGAAGTTGTTGTTGGTGAGTTGCTGCCAAAGAAGCCTTGGTGAATTGCTGCAGTGCATCCTATAGATAGTACACATGGTACATGGGTGTTGGAGAGGGTCAATGTTTAGGCTAGTGGGTGAAATGCCGATCAAGCAGATTGCTTTGTCCTGGATGGTGTCTAGCTTCTTCAGTGCTGTTGCAGCTGCACTCATCCAGGCAAGTGGAGATTATTCCATCACACTCCTGACTTGTAGGTGGTGGAGAGCATTTGGCGAATCAGGAGGTAAGCCACTCACCGCACAATACTCAACCTCTGACCTGCTCCAGTAGCCACGGCATTAATGTAGCTAGTCCAGTTGAGTTTCTGGTCAATGGTGATGTTAATGCTGAGGAACTTGGTGATGGTAATGCCATTGAATGACAAGGGGAGTTGGTTAGGCTCTCTCTTGTTTGAGATGGTCATTGCCTGACACTTGTGGTGCAAATGTTACTTGTGACGTATCCATCCAAGCCTGGATGTTGTCCAGGTCTTGTTGCATGTGGGCATGGACTGCTTCATTATCTGAGGAATTGCAAATGTGACTGAACACTGAAATCTTCATTGAACAGCCCCACTTCTGACCTTATGATGGTGAGAATGTCATTGATGAAGTAGTTGAAGATAGTTGCACCTAGGGCGCTGCTCTAAGGAACTCCTGGGGCTGACATGATTGACCTACAACAACCACAATCATCTTCCTTTGTGTCAGGTATGACCACAGTCACAGGAGAGTTATCCCTCTGATCTCCATTGACTTTGGTTTTACTCGGACTCCTTGGTGCCACTCTCGGTCGAATGCTGCCTTGATGTCAAGGACAGTCACGCTCACCTCATCTCAGGAATTCAGCCCCTGTGTGAATGCTTGAACAAAGGCTGTAATGAGATCTGAAGCTGAGTGGTGCTGATAGAACTCAAACTGAGCATCAGTGAGCAGGTTATTGGTGAGTAAGTGCCCGTTTGATAACACTGTTGCTGATTTCTTCCATCAACTTGCTGATAATTGGATATAGGCTGATAGGGCAATAATTGGCTGAATTTCTCCTGCTTTTTTCTGAATAGGACATATTAGGGCAATTTTTCACATTGGATGCCAGTATTGTAGCTGTACTGGCTAGTTTTGGAGCACAGGACTTCAACACTACAGCCAAGATGTTTTTGGGGCCCGTAGCCTTTTGTTGTGTCCAGTGCACTCAGCCATTTCTCGATGTCACTTGGAGTGAATCCTGAAGACTGGCATCTGTGATGGTGGGGACTGCAGGAGGAGGCCAAGAAGGATCATCCACTCAGCAATGCTGGCCGAAGATAATTTTGCAATTCCATTGCTTTACAATGGCTAGAATAGCCAAACTGAGCTGACTGATCAAGTCACACGAGCCTGGAAATGAATGCGAGCAATTTACAATATTTGTACAAATGTTTAATGCACTTAAATCGAATAGCTCGCCCAATTATTTTAACAGCGAGATTAACCTGTTTATTTTAATCAAGCTATTGCCTTTGTTAAAATAGCAGGTTTGCTGGAAACACATGAAAGCACTCGTACAATAAGAGTACTCATGGTCAATTCCAGGCTGTGGATTACTAGGACTTGATTTTACCAACTTCGGCGGGTCCGGGGCGGGTGACGTCCGTGGCATGTGGGGACCCCGCATTTGTGTCGATCCCAGCCTCCAACAAGATTTTCCGTTGATTGGGCTTGTGAAGCCCGCCCTGCGAGGTCCCCGGCCAATTAAAAGGAAGCGGGTCTGACTACATCATTTGATGACGCGTCATCAGCCGGTTTCCTTAAAGGGACCATGTCCACATTCATTTTGACAGTTGCGCTCTCTGTTCTGCAGCACTGAGGTGCTGCAAACACTGACAAGCACTGCACAAATGTGCACGGCTGCACCCAGGTTCTCCCATTACTCCCTCCATATGCTTATGGAGGGAGTCACAGCATACAGGGAGGTTCCCTTCCCTTCCAATGGGTGGAACACACCTCCCTAGGAGACCAATGCAGCTCGGTTGCACATTGCAGAGGAGGTCACAAGTGGGGATGTTGTCAGGAGGACCAGGCTGCAGTGGCACAAACCTTTCAATGATCTCAGTAGATCACGATCCGTTATTGCAAAGCCACACTCAACCTCATCCTGCTGTGCCACTCATCACATCCCCATCACACTGCCTTCACTACCCTACTCCTGCACATACTTACACCAACTTACCTTGCACATCCACCCATCCCTCGCTACACTATCACGTCACCATCTCACTAACCACACCTCTCACTCACCCTCATCATTGTCCAATCATTCAAACTAACAACACACAAGGGTAGCCACTTGTGTGCTTTAGCCAATGTTCATGTAAAGTGTCTGTTAATGTGTTGTCATGCATTGAAATCTTTATTTTCAACATTTTCCCTTCTTGGACAGGTTTGTGTGCACCTTTGGAAGTTCACTGGTGAGACATAACTCCCCCCCCCAAAATGGTGCTGAGTGCGAAAGGAAGCTTGGACATTTTAGGGATACTTTATGATGCTGATGGAATAGATGCCAGGTGAGGTTGAGATGACAGAAGTAATTTGTCAGTGTTGAGATAGTTTGTTCCAAGGAGGTGACAGTGGATAGAGAGATTACACCGAACACGTCAAAAGTGCATAAAGCTCAAAAGTGGATTCCAAATCATTAATGCTTCAGCTTCTAAGATTGGGAAATGAACAGCTGTGAAATGATAGGTTTTAGACCACTTTTGCAGCTTTTACCTATTCACAGCAATCCAGTCATTGAGAACCCGACATACTTACCTGAAGGGAACCTCGTTGAAACCTGGGAAAATGGTTCTTAACTACCTTTTAAGTAGCTTTCTGACACTTGGGAAACTGACAAAAAAGCGGGTTTACAGTGGGATACTGACCCGCTGTCAATCTTTGTGATTTTGACAGCGGACCCGCCTCCAAACCCGCACTCTGAGTGCCGGCAAAATTCAGCCCCTAGTGTTGCACTTGTCACATGGAATACTATATTACTGCCATTCCATTCAAATTCGTTGTTATCAATCCAATCTAGGTTTGAGGCAGACTGTGTTAGAGGGCCAAGACGCAATTATTGAGGATTACTAGTTTTAGGATTCCCACTGTTCAGTGTGACTATCAAATGCTCCAAGTATCAAATATATTTCAGTCAGAAGAAGGAGCTTGCAATCTGATGCCACGTGAGGCGACATTGTAATAGAATCAGCCGTTACAAGGCTACATCAGCTCCTCTGGAGATGTCAGTGGATTGGACCAATCAATCATCCAGAGTAAAGAGAGATGCAGGGGAATCATTTTGGGGAGCAATTTCAAAAAGAAACAACAGCAAAGACAAACATTTTGTGCTTGGTTAATTGATTAAATAATTACTTCTAGATATTTTCCCTGTTCACATTCAGATGCTTTTGTTTTGTCATTTATAACATTATCTTCAGGCCTTTAATCACAGAGCTTCAAGGCTGATTGATAGGGAATATAATTGAGGCTAAAAGTCAATATCACCATAAAGAATGAATTGATTGCAGCCTTAGTTTTCTTCTTGTGAGCTCCCACTGCCTTAATGGCCAATTGGTTTCTTTTCTGTATTGTTCACTAGGTGTTGCCAGAAGAACATATTCACGTCTCTATGTAAATGAAGCAAAGAGTAAAAAATTAAATGTAGCTTTTTGCAATTGTTCGTCAGCAATAATTTTCCCTTTATTCCGAGAGTTTTAATCATTGAATCTATTGAACTTACCAGCTACTCAGGTACTGAATGCAAAACAAGTCAAAAGAGGCAGGACCAGTACATGTTGGTAACCTTCTATTACATCTCCTGAGCAAAAGAATTTTGACTGAATTTTGTGCAGCTAGTTTATCGGATACAGCTCAGTGAGTTTACCCAATGAGTAGCTTAATCATGTCAACTAGGAAGGCCCAAGTTTCAGTCTCTAGTCCGTTGACTAACTTTTCCCTTCCTTCAAAAGGCTGCTAATAATCCATAGGGGCCATAGTCTCAGAATAAGGGGTCGGCCATTTAGGACTGAGATGAGGAGAAATTTCTTCACTCAAAGCGTTGTGACTCTTTGAAATTCTTTGGAAGGTTGTGGATGCTCAGTTGTCGAGTATATTCAAGACGGAGATTGATAGATTTTTGGATACTAAAGGAATCAAGCGCTATGGGGATAGTGCGGGAAGGTGGAGTTGAGGCAGAAGATCAGCCATGATCTTATTGAATGGTAGAGCAGGCTCGAAGGGCCAAATGGCCTACTCCTGCTCCTATTTCTTATGTTCTTATGTTATTACCATCTTGTCTTTGATATCTTCTCCTCTCTCCCAGAATTTCTCTCCTTTCAGTTTGATGTCCCTCTCTCTCCTGGGACTCTTAGACAAGTCCTTTACGCAAAGGGTATGATCTCAATGTAACTTGTTATTGAGTCAGCTGATCGTAGCCCAGGACGGTGGTAGGAAAATTCAATTCGGAATCACAGACCTTGGATCGGGTGGGGGAAATTGGTCAAGGTTTACTCTCCTGATCCTGATCTAGAGACCTCTATTGTAAGTCAGTGTGTACGGATGGCAGCTGACAGCAGGATATGACTCCGCTGTATTGCCCCGTGGGAAATAGCCTGTCAAAGCTCACACTTGAATAATAGGTCTTGTGCGAGGAACTGGATGGCAACTAGCATCAGTGGAACAGTACCCAGTAAGGAGTTAATACCTTCAGGAGAAGAGCGAAGAAAGAATGGAGAAAATTGGCAAAACCATACAAAAACCATCCAAGAGACTCATCAACTAAGGTCATAAAATATTGGGAAATGTAACAAATGTCCAAATGGATAATCTGTATCATGACTGTGTGTAGGCAATCTTATTGTTTTCATTAATGTCCTAAGGAAAGAGAAGAGGGATCAATTGGCAATTCTTTGCAATTAGTAAAATCTTCAATCTCTGATACTGCAACACAATAACAAAAGGCCAGATATCTTTCTTTCTCAAGACTTCATGGAAACAAAGAATAGGTCACTCGGGCCATCGAGCATGCCGTGTCAGGTTTATCTTTTAAATCTTAATTCCCTGCCTTTTTGCTATCCCTTGTCATCCTTATTTCCCAAATAGCTATCTATTTCCTTTTAAACACCTCAATTGTATTTACATGTGCTCCACATTCTCAAAACTTTTTGGCTGTGATTTACCCTACCTCGGCGGGTCCGTGGTGGGTGACGTCAGTGGCGGGTCTCGGCGCCGTTGCTGTCTCCATCCCAGCCTCTGAAATGATTTTCCAATGATTGGGCTTGTTAAGCCCACCCAAGGCGTTTCCCAGCCAATTGAAGGAAGCGGGTCTGATGATGTCATTTATGACGCGTTATTAGCCAGTTTCCTTAAAGGGACCATGCCAAATTTTATTTTGACAGTTGTACTGTCAGTGTTCTATAGCACTGAGGTGCTGTAAACACTGACAATCACATACAGAGGTGCAGGGTTGCACCCAGGTTCTCCTTTGACTCCCTCTGTATGCTTATAGAGGGAGTCACAGCAAGCAGGGTGGTCATCTTCCCTTCCCAAGGGCAGAAGAGACCTCCCCAGGACACCAACGTAGCCTAGTTGCACATTGCACAGGAGGACACAAGCAGGGATGTCGTCAGGAGGACCAGGCTGCAGTGGCGCAAACCTTTCAATCATCTCATTAGATCATGAAACGTTACTGCAAAGCCACACTCAACCTCATCCTGCTGTGCCTCTCATCACATCCCCATCACTCTGCCTTCCCTACCATATACCTGCACATCCTTACTCACACCAACTTACCTTGCACCTCCACCCATCCCTCTCTATCTATTATCACATCCCCATCTCACTAGCCACCCCTCACACTCACCCTCATCATAGTGCAATCATACCAACTAACAGCACACAAGGGTAGGCACTTGTGTGTTTTAGCCAATGTTCATGTAAAGGTTCTGTTAATGTGCTGTAAAGCATTGAAATCTTTATTTTCAACATTTTGCATTCTTGGACAGATTTGTGTGCACCTTTGGAAGTGGATTAGTGAATTGCAGTGAATGGTGAGACATAACAGTAGCCCCCCCTCCCCCCATAATGCTGATGAGTGTGAAAGGAATGGCTTGGGCATAGCAGGGATGCTTTATGGTGTTGGTGTGGGGTGGTGCCAACCTGGTGCATCATGTGGCAGCCAGGGTGTACAGCATCAAGTGAAGTAAATCTGGTCATGGTGAGGCCATTCCTGGCCTCCTGGGCAGCAATGCTGATGTCTTGTGTTCTGCGCAACATCAGGTGATTGCAGAGAAGGTTGGTGGTGTTGTTGGTGCTGCTTGTATGCCTGGTGCTGCTGGTGTTGGGGCTGATCGTGGCATGATGCTGAGGACCAAGGTGAGTCAGTTTCAAGGGCACCCATGCTGACAGAATAGATGGCAGGTGAAGTAGAGATGACAGAAGCAATCTGTCAATGGTGAGAGAGGTGATGAGGTCAGACTGGATGGCGACTTGTGTAAAGACTTGCAGCGTCCTGAATCTGTAGTGGAAATGCAATTTAGAGAAGCTAGTGGTTAAGGGAACATGTCTCAATCAGCTGGGAGCTTTGACTTCAAATTTGAAGCTGTCAATTCATCAGCTGAAACAATGGTCACTAATCTCCCGCCTCAGCTTGACAGACGAGGTCTCGGCACAGCGGAAAACTGGTGGACGACCTGTCAAATCAAAAAGCTGGGAAAAAACCATTGATAAGTGGCTGTAAACAAGCCACTAATGATTTTAGTTGCCTTCCCCGCCACTGCGTGTCGGGTCTGCTCAGTGCTGACAGACCCAACAGCAGGGAAAGACGCATGGCGGCTGGTTCACAGCGGGGTGTGACCCACTGGGGAAAAAAAACACTTTCCCACCCGACCCGCCACCGATCACGCCCACTGACACCCCCGTAAAATCCAGCCCTTTGTGTGGAGAAGACTTTCCCTGGATTTGTTTTTACCGAGTTTAGGTTCAAGGCCTAAGACTGTGCCCCCTTGTTCTGGATTCCTGACCGAGGGAAAGGTTGTTCTCTATTTAACCTGTCAATACCCTACATTATTTTAAACTCATGATCTGATCACCCCTCAACCTTCCCAGATCCAGAGAATATAACCCAAGTTTAATCCGTCTTTCATCGTAGCTCAGTCCCTTCATCCCAGGCGTCATTCTAGTGAATTGCTGCTGGACTTTCTTCAAGCCTAGTATCATTCATCAGGTGGGTCACCCAAAACTGAGCACAGTAAAGGCGATTTTCCACTTCAATGCTCCCCGCACATACCTGGAGCACACATCAGGAAATTGTGCACCTCTGCTGCATGATTTTCTGTCCATCAAAAGGTAATGAATGGAAAAACCATATGCTGGGTGTGTGCAATTGCCTGATATTCATCCCCAGTTTGTGCCCAAAAAATTCCGCTAATATTCTAAATGAGATCTGATAAGTAGAATTGCAATAGAACTTCCTCACGTTTGTATTCTATGGGCCCATTTTCCTGTGGTCAGCCCCTGGGGAACGCTTGAATTGCTGAAAGCTTCCAGACCTGTCCAGCAACAGATTTGTTGCTTGAGAACTTCAATGGTCTGCTCGCTGAGGGCTCTAGTTGACCCATAGATCTGATTGTAGCGCAGTTTGGCTGCTAAGCATTGGGCCGAGTTTGCAAGGGACAGCCCTGGTCCCAAGCAGCCAGCCTCTCACTTGCTGTACAGGGGAGTTTGGAGGATTGCTGCATAGGAGCATAGGAACAGGAGTAGACCATTCAGCCTCTCGAACTTGTTCCTCCATTCAATTAGATCATGGCTGATCTGTATCTTAACCCCATCCATCCACCTTGGTTCCGTAACCCTTAATACCCTTGCCTAACAAAAATCTATCAATCTCAGTTTTGACATTTTCAATTGACCGAGCCTCAACAGCATTTTGGGGGAAAGAGTTCCTGATTTCCACTACACTTTGTGTGAAGCAGGGCTTCCTGATATCACTCCTGAATGGTCCAGCTCTAATTTTGAGCTTACTCCTCCTTGTTCTGGACCCGACCCCCCCCCCCCACCAGAGAAATGTGTTTCTTTCTATCTACCCTATCAACTCCATTGATCATCTTAAACACCACATTTGCATCACCCCTTAATCTTCTATAGTCAAGTATTCAATTTAAAAGTATTATGACAGCTGCCAGGAAGGTGTATAAGGCGCTGCTGCTGATCACACACCAGTTGCACATTAATGGAATGGGAGCCTTGTATTTCCTGAAGACAATGGGAGTCATGTAAAGGAGCCTGCAGTGCAATGTGGCCTTGAGCTCAGGGGAAGCCTGCAATCAGAGACCTATCCTGCTGCTTCCAGTTGTCCATGGAGAAAGTGATGAAGGTGTTTCCTCCAACAAACAAGGCTTCAGTCACCTGATTAATGCAAGCGTGCACTGCTGACGGATTGATGTTACTGATTTCCCCTGTGGCAGCTTAGAAGGAGCTGGAGGCAAAGAACCTCAGGGCTGCACTGACCTTGGCTGCAACAGGCAATGTTGTGCTACTGGAGGCAATTGGTTAAGAACTTAAGAATTGCTAGACAAAAGAAGGCCAAAGTGCATCTAGTTCGCCTTAGAGCATCCTGGTAGATGCATGATACAACATTATGGAGTTGTTGACTATTCATGGCAATCAATCCCGAACAATTTAATTTGCATTTGAATGAAACAACACTTTCTGCTACCCATGGTTTGTGGGTGGGCACAGGATGCGGTGCTAACAATGCAGGCAAAAATGAAAGTGCCATTGGGAGGGTTCCACCTCATTTAACCCCGAGGGGCATTTATCCTCTTCCTGGTGGGAATTCTAGCTGCCTGGATTGAGATCTGCCCAAAAATCAGCATGGGCAGCAACGCAGCGGTAGGTTGGCCCATTTTTTACAAGCAAACAGGGTGGTAAGGACACGAAAATCGTGCCCCACCTCCCCAACATTTTCCTTTCCCACAATGCTATCTATTTTAAAATGTAATTTTGCCTCTCCTGCACTTACTGGCTTAAATCTTGTTCTATTTACTCTTTCTGTGAGGGTATTAGTACCAGTTCCATTTAGACAAAGATCATCTGCTCTCTACAGTTTCACCCAGCCCTGAACTGGTTCCGGTGCTCTACAAATCTATTGCCTCAAAATCATGGCAGCCTCGTCACCACGGTTATGGTTGATCGACCAGCACGCTCTGCCAGCTGGTCGTCCTAAATTTAAAATGGACCCCTATATCTGTATGGCGACTTGGGATTTGTAGGGGACCTGCAACAGATTTTCCTCTCTCCTGTTACTTCTATCCCCTTCCTTCAATAATCTAACTGCTTTTACAATCCAGCTTGACATCATCTAATCACTGATTCTTGATTCACAAGTATGGTGGACACGAGCTACTGAAACATTACATGCAAATAAGCCAAACAGCAATTTACATCAGTAAGTAAAACCACCTTCAACCCCAAGTATAATACTCAAGACTTTTTCAAAAGCATTCTAGAATGTGACAGATTGAGGGCAAATGAATTGCATTTTGAATAATCTAATTTTCACGTTTGTTGCAGTCAGATATTTTTATAGAAAATTTTACTGCAGTGAAATATCGAAGTCACTGAGCAGTGAAATTATTAACAACCTCTATAAAGCAAAGTTAGTGTACTTATTAACATGTAAAAGGGACCCTTCTTTATCATGCTAAATTGAGAATGATAAAAACGTTGTGTTACAGCAAAAGTTGCTATTGTGTGATTATCATCATTTTAGCTTGTTGGCAAAATTGAAGTTTATGGGATTAATGGGGCAGTGGCTGTGTGAATACGAAATTGGCTAAGGGACAGAAAGCAGAGAGTCGCGGTGAACGGTTGTTTATCGAACTGGAGGGAAGTGTGCAGTGGTGTCCCCCAGGGGTCGCTGTAGGAACCACTGCTCTTTTTGATATATATTAATGACCTGGACTTAATGACAGGGCATAACTTCAAAGTTTGCACAAAAATCAGAAATGAAGTAAACAATGAGGAGGAGAGTAACAGATTTCATGAGGACATAAATAGACTGGTGAAATGGGCAGACACATGGTAGATGAAATTTAACACACAGAAGTGTGAAGTGATTCAATTTGGTAGGAAAAATGAAGAGAGGCAATATAAATTAAATGGAACAATTTTAATGGGGCTGCTGGAACAGAGAGACCTATGCACACAAGTTGAGAAGGCTGTTAAAAAGACATACTTGATCCTTGGTTTTATAAATAGAGGGTTAGGCTACAAAAGCAAGAAAGATATGATCAACCTTTATAAATCGCTGGTTAGGCCCCAGCTGGAGTGGAGTTGATTTTAACCCTACTCGCTCAGCAGAAACCTGGCGAGTGGGCAGTTAAAATCACCCCGGCTCTTACCTGTCCGAAAGCCGCCACAATCGCAACATCTGCAATTTTAACCCGCTCTCCTGAGCAGGCAGCAAGGACAGGCGCCCGGAGCCAACAGGGTCCTTCTTTACATATGTCTGTTGCGGGCCCGATGACAACATTGAGACCCGACTACAATTTTAACACAGGCCTGAGTGGGGTATCCACCTGGAGTGAAAATCAGGCCTTGTCTCCCAGGTGCCAGGGTAAGGGGCCTAATGGCTTTTTTTTCAGGAAGCCACGTTTAATGTTGGAAACAATAACATAGGAAGGAATAGAATTGAAGTCCTGCGAATGTAGTTTCAAGAACTAGGCGGTAGATTAAAGAGCTTGACCTCAATGGTAGCAACCTCAGGGTGACTTGCAGTGCCACAGATAATAAGTATAGGAATAGTAATATAAAGAAGATAAATGCATGTCACAGAGAAGGGTTCATATTCCTGATACATCTGGGACCAGTTCTAGGACTAGGCCGATGGGCTTTGCTTGAATGTTCTCTTTAGGTGAGTAATTAGTGTTTTGGGGGAGGGTTTAAATGAATCGGACAGTGGGAGGAAGAAACAAGATGAGGAGGCAGATAGGAAAGCAAAAGGACCAAGGGGTGTAAGAAAAAAAAATGGGAACTTAGTAATGAACAGATCAGAATGAGAAGGGATGAAAGAGTAAGACTGCCAGACAGAGGGAGATTTAAGTTGTTTGTACACAATATTCTGAATAAAATTGGTGAGCTAGAGGCACATATTGCTATGGCAGATATGATATAATAGCATTAACAGGGATATAGCTTAGGCTAGACATGACTGAGAGCTAAACATCGCATGTTCCAATATATTCAGGAGTGACCCAGTAGGAAAAAGACTTGGAGAGGTGTCAGTATTAAGTACATTCCATTACAGCACCAGAATGTAAAGATGATATAAGGGACAATGAAAAAGCCTGAATATTTTGGTTAGAGCTAAGGAATAAGAAAAGAACTGCTAATCTATTGACAGTTTATAGACCGGGAAGGAAATGAGACAGAGAAATGTCAATCAATTAGAAAAATATGCAGAAATAAAAGAGGCATAATAATGAGTGACTTTAATTAGACTGGGATAAAGATTATGTAAAGATCGGGGAAGAGTTTCTATAAGGTGTCCAGGATTGCTTACTAGAGCTGTTTATTTTTCGTCCAACAAGAAAGGATGCAGTGTTGGATTTAGTTCTCGGAAATGAAGTGGAGAAAATAGATAGCATAAGGATAAGAAAACAGCTAGGAAACAGCAACCATAACATCATTACATTCAATATAAACATTGAAAAAAGAGAGAGCAATCAAAGATAAAAGGTACTTGACTGGAAAAACAAACTTGAATGAGATGAAAAGTGAACGAGACCAGATAAATCGGAAAGAAAAACTGCTAGGTAAGACAATGGACAAACAATGGGAAACTTTCAAACAGGAGATACTTAGGGTACAAGCTATATATATTCACATAAGAAGTAAAGGGGTTGCAAAAAAATCTGGGTTTCCTTGGATGAGTAGAGAAATTAAAATTAAAGTAAGACTTTAAAAGAGGCAAATGACAAACCAAGATCTAAAAAGAAAGAAAGACTTGCATTTATATAGCGCCTTTCACAACCTCGACATCCCAAAGCGCTTTAAAGCCAATGAAGTACTTTTGAAGTGTAGTCACTTCAATGTAGGAAACGTTGAAATGTTGTACTCTAATAATACAAAAGAAAATCTAGCCAACTGTAGAAAATATAGAAGGAAAGAAACAAGGAAATTAGAGAGGCTAAGAGAGAATAGGAAAAAACCTGACAGGAAACATTAATAGAATCATAGGGGTCAATTTTCTGGCCGTCGTTGGGCGGATTTTCAGGCATCCAGGGGCCGAAAATCGCTGAAAAAACGGGTCGGGACCCCCCCCCGCCTGATTCCCCGACCAGTCCAACTTTCAGACCGCCGTTTCCCCGCGACCCGCTTCAGTCCCGGCCGCCGCTGGCAGGACTGGTCGTCGGCACACTAATGACCAATAATTACCTTGTTGAAGAAGATTTTCCGGGGCCGTTGCGACTTTGGGGCTTTCCCCACATCAAACACACCTGCGGGGAACCCCGCTGATGAGACCTGGCGTGAAGCTTGCCCTGGGACTAGGGACAGGGTCACTGGCAAGGCTTGGAAGTTAAGCAGAGCCAGGCCTGGTTAGTACCTGGAGGGGTGACCATCAGGGAAGACCAGATGCAGAAGGTCACGGAAGGAGCCCCGAGGAGGGGTGGTTGGTGAGAAGGTCACGGAAGGAGCCACGGGAGGAGCGGCTGGTGAGCAGGCCCGGGCGGTGGGCTGATGATTGTTGGACAGGAGGAATGGTGGAAATGAAATGGAATAGCGGCGCACACCGACGCAGCGGCTTTGCTTCTCCCAGTCAGGGGAGCTTGCAAGATCACATTTTGTTGTTCATGTACTTGTGCAATGACAATAACGTTGAATTATTATTATCAGCTGCAGGTCAGGGAAAGCTGCAATTTAAAGGGACAGCAGTTGTATGTTGAAGGACCTTGTTGTTGCAGGTTTGCGGCTACTTCTTCAAGTCTTAGGCACAGCTGTGGAAGGTTGGAGCCTCACACACTTCCCCAATGCGATCTCCTGGGAAGCCCCTCTCGCCACCCTCACTCAGCGCTTCCTCAGCGGAGGCATCTGCGAGAAGCATGGGATGCCTTTTTTTCCTTCCCTTCTTGTCATTACACGATCTCCAGCAGCAGAGGCGGCAGCAGCAGAACCAGGAACAGCAGGATGAGCACCAGGAGCACCAGGCTGCTGCTCACTCACCTGAAGCTGCACAGGCCAGAAGGGGCCAGCGCTTGGAAGTGGCTTGAGAGCAACTTGCTGCGCTTTAGGGGGCCATGGGGACCCGTTTCTGCACTGGCAGTCCTACTCAGAAGGACTTCCATGAAGATCTGGTTTCTCTGTTCAACAGATGGCCAACGCTCCTCAAGAGATGTCATTCTCTTTTGAGCACTCACCATGTTTTCCGTACCCTGGTGAGTTATCTCCTCCATGGAAGTTGCCAACCTTTCCATGGTGATGCGTTCATGCGCCAATGACGCCACAAAGGCTCTGCTCATGGTCGCTATGGACTCCTCCATTCGCTCTACACTCACAGCGACCCTGGAGACAAAACCTGCCAGAGACTCCTGCATCTGTGCATGGAGATCCATCACCTCTTCTCTTGCGGATGGACCCAGAGGCAGAGGGTCGACATGCAGCGCAGCTGAGCTGAGCTGGCAGAGTCCTGCGCCCTCCGATGAGGACTCTCCACTGCTGTCCCTGTCTCCAGAATCTGCTGAGGCTCACTTATGAGCTGTGAAACACCAGGTGACAACACTACTCTATGTCCCAAAGGTCCCCCCGAGGTGTGAGTGTCTGCGCTGGTGCTGGGTGCGCTTACTTCTGCTGACGCTGTGCCCTCAGAGGTTGGAGCTTCCTCTGAGGAGTCTGGCTGCAAAGCCTCTTCCTCCTCCACAGTGAGGACGGGGGCTCTGGATGGTACTGTGGGGGAGTAAAGGAAGGAGTTAGAGATGTAATGCCAAGGTTCTTCTGGTGACTCCCAGCGAGTTGGCATCTGCTGACACCTGCATCCGTGCAGCATTGGTCTCAGTGGGAGGCCTCTTCCTCCCTGACCTAGGGAAGAGGACCTCCCTGTGGGCCCTAACCCCATCCAATAATGCCTGCAGTGAAGCCTTGTCGAATTTGAAGGCAGCTCGGGGTCTGGCACTGGCCACAGCTGCTGCAGGCTCCTCTGCCATCCTGTATAGTTCGTTTGGAAGCCTTCAGAGGATGCAGTGCTTGCTATGGAACTTGAAAGCACAACGAATGATGACATCATACTGTGGGGACTTCTGACTCGAATTGGACAATTAGCAAGGCTTCCCACATGCTGGGAATTAATTGGCCAATTGAGGGAAAATTGCGTGGAGCTGGTTGACAGTTTTTTATGTGTGTCAGAAACCCCACATTCGAGGAAACCCGACCATTTCCCACACAAGCCGAAAATCGGGGGCCATAGAATCATAGAATGGTTACAGCACATGATGTGGAGATGCCGGTATTGGACTGGGGTGGACAAATGTAAGAAGTCACACAACACCAGGTTATAGTCCAACAGCTTTATTTGAAATCACAAGCTTTCGGAGCGCTGCTCCTTCGTCAGGTGAAGTGAAGAGTTGCATATAAGCACAGCATATAGAGTCAGAGAGTACTGCCAGATGATTCCAGGTAATCTTTCTAACTGCCCTTTATCACACCTCGGCAGAGAGATAATCACAGCAATCACAGCTGTGAATAGTGTCCAAACAGGTCAGTCAGGAAAACATTACATCAAAGAACAATGAGGTGGGGTCACAGGGGGTCAAATGTTACAGATGCTGGGGTCTGTATGAAAAACAAAAAACTATTTTTTTGCTGGAAATCACAGCAGGTCCGGCTGCATCTCTGTAGCGAGAACAAGCCAACGACGACTCGAGTCTGGATGACTCTATGTCAGGTGGGGTTACATGTAGCGTGACATGAACCCAAGATCCCGGTTGAGGCTATCCTCATGAGTGCGGAACTTGGCTATCAGTTTCTGCTCGACGATTTTGCGTTGTCGTGTGTCTCGAAGGCCGCCTTGGAGAATGCTTACCCGAAGATCGGAGGCTGAATGTCCTTAACTGCTGAAGTGTTCCCCGACTGGGAGGGAACACTCCTGCCTGGTGATTGTTGTGCAGTGTCCGTTCATCCGTTGTTGCAGTGTCTGCATGGTTTCGCCGATGTACCATGCTCCGGGGCATCCTTTCCTGCAACATATGAGGTAGACAACGTTGGCCGAGTCACATGAGTATGTACCATGTACCTGGTGGGTGGTGTCCTCACGTGTGATGATGGTATCTGTGTTGATGATCTGGCATGTCTTGCAGAGGTTGCCGTGGCAGGGTTGTGTGGTGTCGTGGTCGCTGTTCTCCTGAAAACTGGGTAATTTGCTGCGAACGATGGTCTGTTTGAGGTTAGGTGGCTGTTTGAAGGCGAGTAGTGGAGGCGTGGGGATGGCCTTAATAGGGTGTTCATC
Source organism: Somniosus microcephalus (assembly GCF_052327205.1). Taxonomy (NCBI): domain Eukaryota; kingdom Metazoa; phylum Chordata; class Chondrichthyes; order Squaliformes; family Somniosidae; genus Somniosus; species Somniosus microcephalus. Next base: position 40,126,120 of record NC_140993.1, on the reverse strand, counting down.
GTCATCAATGACATGTTGAAGGCTGCGAAGAACATGGCATAGTTTCTCCGCTCCGGGGAAGTACTGGACGACGAAGGGTACTCTGTTCGTTGTGTCCCACGTTTGTCTTCTGAGGAGGTCTATGCGATTTTTCGCTGTGGCCCGTCGGAACTGTCGATTGATGAGTCGAGCGTCATATCCCGTTCTTACGAAGGCATCTTTCAGCATCTGTAGGTGTTGTCGAAGTTTCAACTGTTCAATAAGACTCTGTGAAACAAAGTGACCGTCAAAGGCAGACTTTATTAACTACTTGCTAGCAAGGGGAGCTTCACGTAGGCAAAGGCTATCGTGACTTCTCCGAATACATGGACAAAAACACCTCTTTTTATACACAAAGATCAAAACCTTTTATCACATGGTATGGTATTGAGAGACACAATTAATAACATTAAGAAAGAGATGAGTAAGGAATGTTTAAGGTCAACAAGAAGATGACTAAAGGGTCAGCAGAGCCTCGGTGTCTTAAGATAAGGTTAGCCAATAGATAATCAAAAGTCATGATGCAGGAATACCTTTAGATAAAGTTAATTAATTTTATACAATGGAGACGGTTTGTCTCTCACTTTGGTTCTGGACATTCATACGAATGTTTACAGTACATGTCCTTCGGTTATCATTAATTTGTTCTGCTAAGCTTATCTTGTTTATGGAACTGTCTAGCCTGCAAGCTACAAAGGAGTCACATCCTCTTCCTTAAACCGCTTCCTAATATGGGCCTGCCTGTTTCTCCTTATTTTGTACTGTGTGAAGCCATTTTGGCCTGCTGAACGTTCCAGACTCCATTTTAATATAACAGAGTATGTGTGCTTATTTTATACTAATATGTGTGGATATATATATCTATGCTGATGCACTTCTACAGTGTCCATCGCGTTCCTCCTCGTCTGAGCAGATCCTGTGTATTTGCAGGGCTTGTCCATAGGGGATGGCTTCTTTAACGTGGTTAGGGTGGAAGCTGGAGAAGTGGAGCATCGTGAGGTTGTCCGTGGGTTTGCGGTAGAGTGAAGTGCTGAGGTGTCCGTCTTTGATGGAGATTCGTGTGTCCAAGAATGAAACCGATTCTGAGGAGTAGTCCATGGTGAGTTTGATGGTGGGATGGAACTTGTTGATATTATCGTGTAGTCTTTTCAGTGATTCTTCGCCGTGGGTCCATAGAAAGAAAATGTCGTCGATGTATCTGGTGTATAGCGTTGGTTGGAGGTCCTGTGCAGCGAAGAAGTCTTGCTCGAACTTGTGCACAGCACAGAAGGAGGCCATTCAGCCCATGCCGGCCCTCTGCAGGAGCACTTCAGCTAGTCCCACTCCCCCTGCCCTTTCCCCGTAGCCCTGCAATTTTTTTCCTTCAGGTACTTATCCAATTTCCTTTTGAAAGTCATGATTGAATCTGCCTCCACCACCCTTTCAGGCCGTGCATTCCAGATCCTAACCACTCGCTGCGTAAAAAAGTTTTTCCTCATGTCACTTTTGGTTCTTCTGCCAATCACCTTAAATCTGTGTCCTCTGGCTCGCGACCCTTCCACCAGTGGAAACAGTTTCTCTCTATATACTCTGTCTAGACCCCAGGATACAGTAAAGAATTTTATAAACATATAAGAAAGTTCAAGCAAAGCTAGAGCTGATTAGAGATGAAGAAGGCAATCTCCTTATGGAGGTTGACGAAATGGCAGAGATACTAAATGAGCACTTTGTCTCCATTTTCACTGAAGTGTGTGATAGTGGGAATGTAAGGGTACAAGAGGAGGAGATGGAGCAATTAGATAGGATAATTATAGATTATGAAGTAGCATTAAAGATGAAGCTGGTGAAACTCAAAATGAAGAAGGCAACAGGCCTCACTGGCATGCAACCTAGAATGATGAGGGTAATGGAGGAAATAGTAGAGGCGCTGACTGCAATAGTTCAAAATTCCTGGGATATGGTAGCTGTGCAGAGTACTGGAGGGTTGCCAATGTAACATCTCTGTTTGAAAAGGAGGAAAGACAAAAAATAACTCCAACTATAGACCTATCATAGATGTTAGATGACATTTAATGTGGAGAAATCCAAGATGGTCGATTTTCTTAGGTAAAATAGGAAAGGAAATTAACACTAAATGGTAAAACTTTAAAATGAGTAGAAGAGCATAGAGGTTCAGGGGTTTGGATACATATATCTTTAAAAATTGGGAGGGCAATCTGATAAAGCTGCAATCCTAGGTTTTGTAAATTAAGGTATATATTTTTTTATTCGTTTCTGGGATGTGGGCGTCGCTGGCTAGGCCTGCATTTATTGCCCATCCCTAATTGCCCTTGAGAAGCTGGTGGTGAGCCGCCTTCTTGAACCGCTGCAGTCCATGCGGTGAAGGTACCCCCACAGTACTGTTAGGTAGGGAGTTCCAGGATTTTGACCCACCGATGATGAAGGAGCGGCAATATATTTCCAAGTCAGCATGCTGTGTGACCTGGAGGGGAACTTGGAGTTGACAGTGTTCCCATATGCCTGCTGCCCTTGTCCTTCGAGGTGGTCGAGGTCGCGGGTTTGGGAGGTGCTGCAGAAGAAGCCTTGGCCAATAGCAAAGAGGTGAACTAAATCTAGACAAATGATTCCTTAGGCCATAGTTAGAATACTGTGTTCAGTTTTGGAAGGATGTCACGGCCTTAGAGAGAGTGCAGAAGGCATAGAAACATAGAAAAATAGAAGCAGGTGAAGGCCATTTGGCCCTTCGAGCCTGCTCCGCCATTCCATATGATCATGGCTGATCCTCTATCTCAATACCATATTCCCGCTCTTTCCCCATACCCCTTGATGTCTAGAAATCTATCTATCTCCTTCTTAAATATATTTATTGAGTTGATACCAGGAATGAAATACTTTAGTGATGAGGAGATATGTGAGAAACTAGTACTCTATTCACGAGAATATAGAAAGTTAAGAGGAAATCTGATGGAGATGTTTAAAACATTTTTTTTATTATTCCCACTACTTGGTAACTAAATGGCATAAATTTAAGATTATCACAAAGAACCGAGGGGGAGGTTAGGAGGTTTTATTTACGCAGAGGGTTGTTACGATATAGACTGTCCTACCAGAAACTATGCTGCAAGCAGAATCCTCAATGACTTTTTAAAGGAAAGTGAATTAAATTTTGAAAAAATAAAAAATAAAAAGATATGGGGAAAGAGCAGGGGAGTGGGACGAGTGGATAGCTCTTTCAGAGATCAATCATAAGTGTGATGAGCCAAATAGCCTTCTTCTGTGCTATAATTCTATCTCATACTCTGACTAACTCTTTTCCAAGATCTCAAAAACATGGAGTGCCTTACTTTCTTAACATCCCTTTTCCCTATAACTGATAAAAACTTCAAGCTTGCTGTCACCTGACCAGTATTTCTTGGCTTGTCTCATCTTCTTTTGTATTCTTTTCAAACTTAGTGATATCCTGCATTCTGGGCTGTGGCCCTTCACCTAGATTGCTCAAGTAAGAACAAAAGACCCTGACTTGAGAGTCTAGAACTAGGGGGCATAGTCTCAGGATAAGGGATCGACTATTTAAGACTGAGATGAGGAGAAATTTCTTCACTCCGAATTGGAATTTTCTACCCAAAAGGGCTGTGGATGCTGAATCATTGGGGGTGATTTTGCCAGCCCTGGGAAGGTGGGTATGGAGGTGGGACTGCCGGGAAAATGGCAGAAACTGGGAGTGGGTACCGAACCCGCCCCCAACCCGCCTCCGTGCCATCTTTCCAGGAGGCGGGTCCCCGACTCACGCTGGAACCCGTCTCCTCGAGGCGGGAAGGGGATTACAGGTAGTTAAGAGGCGCACAGTGGGTCTGCGGGGGTCAGAGGGTTCGAATAGTGCGCTGTGGAGGTGAGTGATGGGTGCAAATGTGGAGAGGTAAGTATGTGAGGTGAGTGAAAAGTCTTAGAAAAAGTTTCCTTACCTTTGTTTCTTCCTGCAGGCTTCAATCGTTGGGGATCCGGAGGCTATGGCATCTCCATGACAGAGATGACAGAATGGCTACTGCATTCTCCGATGCAACAGCCACCTGATTTCTGCTCAGGAAATAGGTTTGGTGAGTCTTGAATACAAGAACTCACCAAACAACAGAGAATATCCGTGTTTGACAGCTTCTCAAAGCTGTCAAACGATGACAAAAATTTTTGACAGATGAAACGCCATACGCTGACGTTCTCTGTCACCGGCTTTCCCTTAATTGGCCTGCTAAACCCGCTGGGCGGGCTTAACAAGGTCAATCAAGGGAAAATAGCGCGGGTTGGCCAGACATTGATGGAGGCGGGACTAAAACCCGACAAGCAGCAGTCCCACGTCCATCACGTCCCCATTGGCAAAATCACCCCCTGTGAGTATATTCAAGGCTGAGATAGATAGATTTTTAGTCTCATGGGGAATCAAGGGATATGGAGATCGGGCGGGAAAGTGGAGTTGAGGTCGAAGATCAGCCATGATCTTATTGAATGGCAGAGCAGGCTTGAGGGGCTGTATGGCCGACTCCTGCACCTAATTCTTATGTACTTATGTTCTAAAGGAGGAGGTAGGAAAGAATAACAGTGACGCACCAAGCAATGTCCTTTTGTTGGTGTTGCTAACAATGGCTGGGAAAAGAGGAGCTAAAAATTGGTCTCTTCTCCAACAATGATAGCCAGGATCACTCCATGGTCACCACAAATACTGCACTACAGTGGGATTGTTTGGTATATAGAGAGAAAAAACTTGCCCATTTGCTCCTCAGCTCATCAGACCCCAGGAGCGGTTTGCAAATGCACAAGACAGCAAAAATAATGATTAAAATTTTCCTTTCACCAATCGCCAACATTAAAGTCTAGTCACAGAATATATTGACACAGTAAATTACTTCCTTCATATAATTAGAGCAGGTGATCCATCACATTTCCCTTTAATTACAAATCACTGATAATTACTTATTTGTCTTTTAGTCAAACCCTTAATACTTTGCCTCTTTTTATTTACAAACTGTGGATACAGGTTAAAATTCTTACATTATGTTAGATTATTGGGCTTGAGGTAATTTTCATTATTCTCTTTCCATCTAATTAAACTCATTTCTGAATGATCTTACTGTTTCATTAATATGTTACAAACTGTGGGGCCACTTTGGGCACTGTGCATGTCTGCAGTGCTTGAGCTGATCTCAAAATATAATATGAGCTCAGCTCATATGCATGATATTGTGGCACTTCCGGGGTGCAGGGCATAACATTCTGGCAGCGCGCAAGAGTGAAAAGGTGAGTTACTCAGTGTCAGCAACTCTTAAAGGGTTGCTGGCTGCCATCTGGCTACTGAGGGGAGTGGGGGCCGGGAAATGCCTGTAGATACACAATTAAGCAGAACTGCACAATGCAAAAGAGCAGCTTTGGAGGCACTGCTTCAGGAGGTCCTGCACAGTAGGGTGGTCCTATTTGGAGAAGAAGGGCACCCTACAATGGGCATATAGCAGACTCTAGTTCATGCACCTAATGCAGGTACTGTAATGATCAGTAACCTGTCATTCTGGAATGGTACACTAGGTGGTGCTGTATGTATATAAGAGTGGGCTACCCATGATGCACCAGGCTACCCACAAGGCAGCAGTCAAGATGGAGGCCTCTACAGATACTGTACCTAGTCCACATGTGCTCAATAAAGTGTCTAGCAAAAGCTAGCTGTTCTTAATAAAAATGACTAGTTATTAATGAACATAACATGGTACCAGGATTGGTAAGAACTGCTGAATATTGTGCAATGTGACATGGAGAATTTGAAGCCACCAGAGCGTTTGAAACTCACAGGAAATGTCAACTACAATTGGCAGATCTTTAAACAACAATTCGAACTCTACATTGCTGCCATCGGGTACGGTACGAAGCCAGACGCAAGGAAAATAGCATTGCTACTCACGGTTGCAGGCCCACAGGTGATAGAGGTATTTAATACATTTGTATTTAATCCAGAGGAGAACAGAGAAAAATTAGACGATGTGCTAAAGAAGTTTGATACACATTGTTCTCCCAAAAAGAATGAAACCTATGAGAGATACATCTTCCGTTCTCGGACACAGCAGCAAAATGAGACTTTGATAGCTTTTTGACTGATCTGAAACTGCAAGCACAGACATGTAATTTCTCTGAGCTGAAAGCATCCATGATTCGTGACCAGATTGTGTTTGGTATTCATGATAAAAAAGTCAGGGAACATCTGTTGAGAGAAACCGAACTAACATTGGAAATTGCTGTGAAAATATGCCAAGCTAGTGAGCTAACTCAAAGCATGCCAAGACTTTCAGTGAAATCAATGATGATGCAATTGCAGTAAGTGCTGCTGTCGGTGCTGTGTCCTATAAGGGGAAGAAACATGGGCAGAACAGAAATGAAAAGCAATCGGAGGAAGGAATTTTTAATTGTAAATGCTGTGGTTACAAACACCAGTTAAAACAATGTCCAGCGTTTGGAAAAATGTGCACAAAATGTCATGGAAAGAATCACTTTGCCAAACAATGCTTTTCAAAAGTAAAAACTAAGAAAGGGCAACGAGTTAATATAATTGAGGACACTGATTTAAGTGAGACATGTTTTGTAGGAATGGTGTCATGTGACAATATCAAAAAGGATACAGAAAATGTGCAGCCCTCAGGAATTAACAATGCTGAACATAAAGTTAATGCAGTAAAAGAGGACAAATGGATGATCCCACTGCAGGTAAATGGAGCATTAGTTACATTGAAACTAGACACTGGGGCAAAAGCAAACTTAATCAGTATGAGTGACATTAACAATATGAAAGAAAAGCCCAAAATACAGAAAAAGTCAGTACTACTGAAAGACTATAATGGACAGAAAATAGATAGCTTAGGTGTATGCAGACTTAAAGTGACAGTCAAAGACAAAGTGCATCATCTCATGTTTTCTGTTGTGGCTGAAGGACTTGATTCACTACTGGGTGACAAAGCTTGTGAGGACTTAGAACTGGTCAAGAGAGTCTACCGTATAAACTGTGCCATAAGCAGACCAGATGACTCGGTGGATTCTGTAGTGAATAATTTCCAGGATGTGTTCAAAGGATTTGGAGTTCTACCATTCACTTACAAGATCCAGCTAGAGGAGGATGCTCAGCCAGTGGTACATGCTCCACGAAGAGTTCCAGCACCCCTGCGTGACCGGCTCAAGAATGAACTGGACAGAATGACCACACTAGGAGTCATCAGGAAAGTCGAAGAGCCAACAGACTGGGTTAACTCCATGGTATGTGTAAAGAAAAAGAACAATGATCCAAAAATATGCATGGATCCAAAGGACTTAAATGCAAACATAAAACGTGAACACTACCAGATTCCCAAGCGAAAAGAAATCACCAGTGAAATGTCAGGTGCCAGATACTTTACAAAGCTCGATGCCTCACAAGGATTTTGGCAACTAAAACTGGATGAAGAGAGCACCAAATACTGTACCTTCAACACACCATTTGGCAGGTATTGTTTCCTCAGAATGCCTTTCGGGATAATATCTGCATCTGAAATCTTTCATAGAGCGATGGAACACATAATTGAAGGTCTGGAAGGAGTTCGGGTCTATGTTGATGACATCATCATCTGGGGCTCCACACTGAAAGAACACAATGAGAGACTGACTAAAGTGCTACAGAACATACGCCGGAATGGACTGAAGCTCAACAAAGCCAAGTGTCAGTTTGGCGTCCAGGAAGTCACTTTCCTAGGAGATAATCTATCTGGTAAAGGAATAGAGCCAGATATGGAAAAAGTAAATGCCATACTCAAAATGCCCCAACCCACTGACAAAAAAGGAGTGCTATGCATCATGGGGATGATAAACATCATTGGAAAGTTCATTCCTAACTTGTCAGCCAAGACAGCCTGTCTGCGAGACCTGCTATGTAAAACAAATGAGTTCGCATGGACAGAAAGACATGAACAAGAGTGGATAAACCTCAAAACAGTGCTGACAACCACACCTGTACTCACCTTCTTTGACCCAACAGAAAGAATCAAAGTGTCAACGGATGCATCAAAAGATGGCCTAGGTGCGGTCTTGCTACAAGCAGAGGGTAAAGATTGGAAGCCTGTTGCCTATGCCTCCAGGTCTATGACTGATACTGAGTGTCGATACACCCAGATTGAAAAGGAATGTCTAGGCTTGGTAGTTGGACTAGAAAAGTTTCATGGCTACATATATGGACTTCCCACATTCACAGTTGAGACAGACCACAGCCCACTGGTTGCCATCATAAAAAAGAACCTGAATGAGATGTCTCCAAGGATTCAACGACTCATGATGAAGCTGCAAAATTATGACTTTGAACTGATATGCACACCAGGCAAATACATAGTGTTAGCAGATGCACTATCCCAAGCACCCACAATGAGTCATGTGAGCTCTACTGAAGAAGACGTGGATGTTCATGTGAGTATGGTCACTGCTGCGCTGCCCGTGTCAGACACAAAATCAAAGCAAATGGCAGAAGAAACAGTAAAAGATACAGTATTACAAACAGTAATAGAGAACATTCATCATGGTTGGCCAAAAGGTTCCTGTCCAAAATATTTTCACATAAGGTCAGAATTGAGTGTCACAAGTGGACTATTACTAAAACAGAACAGAATAGTCATTCCACAGGCTCTACGTCAAGACATGCGCAAAAGGATTCATGAGGGACACCTCGGAATTGAAAAATGCAAAAGGAGAGCAAGAGACACTGTTTATTGGTCTGGCATAAATAAGGACATTGAGAACATAATAGGCAAATATGAGACATGTCTGAAACACCAAAACAAACAAGCAAAGGAACCAATGATAATAGCTGACATACCAACAGCACCATGGCAAAAGGTTGGTATGGACCTTTTTCATTTAAATGGTAAAGACTATCTAATAGTGATTGACTACTATTCTAACTATCCTGAGATGGCGCTGCTCTCAAGCACCACAGCAAGCAGTGTCATAATGCATGTGAAATCCATCTTCGCCAGACATGGAATTCCCAGGATTGCCGTTAGCGACAATGGTCCGTGCTTCAACTGTAAGGAGTGGCAACAGTTTGCAGCACATTATGACTTTCAACACATCACATCCAGTACTTTGTATGCTCAGTCAAAGGGTAAGGCAGAGAAAGATGTTCAAGTTCTCAAGCAGCTACTGAAGAAAGCGACAGAAAGCAAGTCTGATCCTTATCTCACCCTGCTGAGCTACGGAGCCTCACCTTTACACTCTGGTTCTTCACCTGCTGAACTCCTAATGGGTCGCAAGTTGCGTACCACGCTACCCTGCTGTGCAAAAGAAAAGCAGAGTAAAGAACTGAGACAGAGACTTCAACTGTTAAAGCTGAAACAGAAATCATACTATGACAAGTCATCCAAAGCTCTGAAACCATTGACAAGGGATGATGTTGTCAGGATTGAGGATCCAGATGCATGGAACAGGAAAGCTACAGTTCTTGAGGAAGTAGGACCAAGGTCATACACTGTTAGAACTGAGGAAGGACAGATTCTCAGGAGGAACTGCCGTTCCCTCCTAAAAACACAAGATACTATCGAAGAGCAAATCGATGACAATGCCGCAACTGAATCTTGTCACTCACCACCAGAACAATCTAACACAAATACACATACAGGCTCTCATGAAAACACATCAGACTTACCTGTGCTGAGAAGATCCACACGTGAAGTAAAAAAGCCTGATAATCTTTGAGTACAAAGAAAACTACATTGAAAATGTATTGACTGTTGAAGATGTTTATGTTGTTATTGATTGATACTGATTTTGTTTAACCTCAAAGAAAGGGGGATGTAATGATCAGTAACCTGTCATTCTGGAATGGTACACTAGGTGGTGCTGTATGTATATAAGAGTGGGATACCCACGATGCACCAGGATACCCACAAGGCAGCAGTCAAGATGGAGGCCTCTACAGATACTGTACCTAGTCCACATGTGCTCAATAAAGTGTCTAGCAAAAGCTAGCTGTTCTTAATAAAAACAACTAGTTATTAATGAACATAACCGGTACTGTGCATCACATTATTGTTTCCTATATTCACAACTGTAGCTGATACCATGATATGCCTTTTGTGAAGGGTGTGTTAGACTGAAAACCTAAAGATAGTTGCAAAGTCTTAATATAATGGCCCAGGAATTCGGGTCGGGGGCTTCCCGCGGGTGCAAGCCCCCGACCTACACTTACATATCGCGCTGACATTTGAAGACTGGGCCTACGTGGATTTCTGGTCTGTGGCCCAGTTCAGCTCCTGGCGCGCTGTGCGTGCATGATCCAGCGGCGTACTTAGTGCGATGAGCCGGTTGGGATCACGTGAGCACTGGGCAACCAATGGGAGTTTACAAAAGTCCATTCATGAGTTAGACATAAGACCTGTCAAACTCATGAAAAGTCTGGGTGCCCAAAACACTACTTAAACTTTAAATAAAAATTAAAAAAACATTCCAATAATTAAATTAACTATTAATAACTTTAAAAAACTAATTTAAACAATTATTCAAACTTCTGCCAAAAAATGTTTTTCAAGAAATCGGGTCCAAAAATACACTTACCTTACTGTAAATTCTTTAAAAATAATAAACCTGTGGAAAAAAAATTCTAACTTTAATTATTAGACCACTTACCTTATAAAACTAAATCCTTACGTCTGCTTTTTACATTCGTAAAAAGTGGAGGCCTTCACGCACGGACAAACCTGTCAAAAAAAATGAAGTTCAACGCGTACACGCTGCCTCAAACGTCGCAAGGGAACCGCCTCTTAACCCCTTGGTTCATAGGAGAGGTAATGCCGGTTTCCCGTGCATGCGCTGTGCATGCTGAAATCCGATACTTCCAACGGGCTCACGCGTGAGTACCCCGTCCGTACTCACGCGTTGGGGCCGGAATTACTGGGCCATTATAAAAGCAGAAAATGCTGGAAGCACTCAGCAGGTCAGGCAGCATCTGCGGAGATAAGAAGATAGTGTAAATGTTTCAAATCTATGACCCTTCATTAGAACTTGTCTATGACCTGAAATAATAACCTAAACTTTTCACCATATATATATCAATGATTTGGATGAATGAATACAGAGTTGCATATCCAAGTTTGCAATCACAGTAAGATAGGAGGTTTACTGAGTTGTGTAGATGGGAGCAGGAAGTTACAAAGGGACATAGACATTCAAGTGAGTGGGCAAAACTGTGGCAGATGGAGTTCAATGTGGGGACGTGTAGTGTAAGTTGCAGGGTTCTCAAAATTTCTGCACTCCCTGTAGGATTCGCAAAATTGAACTTTATATTATAAAGGGTTGAATGGCAGACGAGGCCATGATTTTAAAGACTATTTTAAAAGAAGCCTAGGAAAAAGGGGCATTCAAAATGGTCGCCAGACCCCCGTGACCAACTTATTGGGGCACTTTAAAATGGTTCCTGCAGTCCTCAGACAGCTTTGTGGATTCAGCCCACAGTAAGTTCTGGAAGCCGTTTCTGAGAGAACGAAACCAGACACCCACATATACATATAGATTGGATGCAGATCCAGTCAAGATCGGCCTGCAGATAAAGGCCATCTAAATGTTTACCCAGACAAAAGGAAAGAGTTCCATATTTATGAGAAGAGCATCAAGGACCCATTAAGGACATCACCAGGACATTAAAAACAATGAAGGTCATTCCAGACCAGAGATGGCCAGTTACCGGCCATCCAAGAACAGTTTAAAATATAATAACTACCCCGTTGTGCTCCCAGCCCGCCAAAATTAAAACAAAAGACTAACCTGATTTGGCGCGAGATAAGGGCTTCTGATGAGAAGTATATCTGGGAACCCAGGGGTAGAAAGAAAAAGCGGCCATCGTGGTGCTACCATCGTATCGGTGGCATCATCACTAGAAGAAGGAAAAGAAGACGGTTCGAGTCGGCGTCCCGCCCTGGGGTAAAACATCGGGAGATCATCGACTAACCCCGGGCCATTGACGAAACGGAAGGCCATCGACCCACTCCGGCTCGGGAGAAGAAAAAAAAAAAAACTACAGAGGAAACGATGGGGGCCAGCCCGAGGCTTCTCTGACTGGGGTCGAGCAGACGATCCCCGACCCCGCCGACATCCAGACCAGCTGGTGTTCAGCCGTCCCTGACCCCCACCTCAGGAGAGAGGTGTGGCGCAGCTCGCTGGGGCTCCACCAACCACGTGGAGACAGGACGCCTGAAAGGATCAAACGCAGACCGGTTTCAAAACCTTACACTTCCTAGTTGGATTGGTGAGCATGTTTCTGGCCCTTCATAATCAGATCTAGATGGGTTTAAGGGGATGGGCATTTAAGGGCATAATTAACATGAGTTGTTGCCCCTCGATGTTCCGTGTGTTTCCCCATTTCATGATGATCTTTGTAGAGTATAATATGCCTGTATTTCACAGAAAATCACAGAAACCCCACAGTGCAGATGGAGGCCATTTCGGCCCATCGAGCCTGCACTGACACATATCCCACCCGACCCCTGTAACCCCTACACCAACACATATCCCACCCTATCTCCGTAACCGCACACATTTTAATCCCCCTAACACTAAGGGTCAATTTATCATAGCCAATCAACCTAACCTGCACATCTTTGGACTGTGGGAGGAAACCGGAGCACCCGGAGGAAACCCACGCAAACACGGGGAGAATGTGCAAACTCCACACAGACAGTCACCCGAGGCCGGATTCGAACCCGGGTCCCTGGCGCTGTGAGGCAACAGTGCTAACCACTATGCCACCGTGCTGCCCTAGTTAGTTAGTTAGTATTGTGTCGTTATGATTTGTTTGTGTTTTCCCCTCCCATGTACTCTCTTATTTGCTTGCATTTGATTTGTTTTACATTGTGCAATAAAATTCCATTTCGTTTCATCAAACTTGGTCTATAAGAGTTTTCTCTACATTGTAGTTCCTGCCCCAAAGTCCAGAATACAGAATCTAAGGGGCGAGTGGGTTGAACCACTCATGGTTTTACTGTGCAAGAGAGAGAGGCCTCTAGAGAGAGAAACCTCTGCGATCTAAAACCCCTTACAGAAAATGGCGACCGCGGCAGGACTCTGGCAGCTGGATTGCAATGTATTAGATCCAAGTTTGAATGGATGAAATGCAATGGATGAGAGGATAGCGGATTATGTCTTTGGCAAGGTAAATCTCACTAAGCAGTGGATTTCCGATCTCTTACTGGATGGGCGTCCGGTGGACGCAGCCATCAGGTGGACAGAGAGCAAAGAGCATAAGAAGTCAATGGAGAAGGCAGTGTGGCTGATGTGTTACAAGAAGCAGGTCCAGCTCTTGGACCGAGTATTTGCAGCACAGGCAGCCAGGATCACAACCCAGGCAGTAGAGATATAGGAAAAGGCCATGGGTGGGGAAAAACTCATCACAGCGCTTCACGCGCTGAATCAGGAACACCAAGTGGTAGCTAGTCAACATCAGGCTAGGATAGAGTACCTGGAGTGCCAGGTTACTGAGGCAAAGATCAATTAAACGAGGATACGGGAGAAAAACGCCCGCCTCGCACAACAGCTAAGCGCGCAGGAGGAGAGAGTAGTGGAGGTCAAGGCAGCTTACAAGCTAGCCCTCGAGCACAGGTTTGAGAGCACAGGCCACGGCCCCTGCCAAAAGACAACAGAGGACCTAAGAACGGCCCTGGTTAAGGCAAAAAGCATGGTGTGTCTAGTCAGCCCGAAAGCCAGTCACATGGACTTTTTAAAGGAATCGAAACAGCCGATTCCAGCCGAAGTAGTTGTGGTACCAGCCACCGAGCCCTCAGCACCGCCGCGCTATCGTGAGGCTTGGCCGGAAAAACAGGGGGTGGTAAAAGAGGAGGTAGCCGAGGTGGAATGTGAGGAAGAACAGCCACTGGTAGCAAAGCCGGGACCGGCACCGATATGTCCTGCTCGGCACCAGAGGTTCGGTCCCAACGCTGCAAATGGTGATGCCGGACCCCACCAGAACCAACTCGTGGTGCCCTACGCTGCCCAGCAATTAAGGTCCATGGTGAGCCACCTCGCAAGACTCACACTAAAGGGAGATCCCTCGATTCATTTCAGGGAGATAGAGAAGACAGCAGCCATTAATGACTGTGATGATCAGGAACAGGCGAAAATGTTGCTTTTCTCCCTGGATTGCACAATCCTTCAGTGCCTCTCAGATGAGAGCAAGAGAGGACGGAAAGGGTATGAGGATCTCAGGGAGGAAGTTTTAGAAGTTATGGGAGTGGACGACGGTAGCCCGCTCGACCATGTGGAAGGGACTGTGCAGCTATCTGGAGAACCCCCATGGGTTTTCGCAGAAAGGCTGTGGCCAGTGTATCGACGCAGCTGTCCGGGCATGCCTGACCGGGTTGCAATGAACGTCGAACAGCGGGTTCATTGGTTCCATTGCTTGGTTACCAGCAGCTTGCCGCAGATATGGGCCCTAGTCAGATCTTGGTTTGATCCCCAAGGTCCCGGTGTCACGGAGGAGACGATGCTCCGCCAGCTCAATGTTGCGTATAAGAATTGTAGAAGTCAGGAAACACCTCCCCAGAAGGGAAAGGTGCATGAGGCAAAACCTGCAGCCCCAAGCAAGAAGGAGTGGTGTCAGGAGGGGAATCGCCCTGCCCAAGCCAAGCTCAATTGCTACGGGTGTGGGAAGGATGGACATTGGCGCAAGGACTGTAGAAATCCGTGGAAGGATAATAAGGGAAAATTTCCCGCAGCCCAAGCCCAAGCCCAGACCGCCGCCCCAGCACCAGCCCAAACCCAAGCCGTGGCTCCTGCCCCAGCACAAGGAGTTGATGCAGCTATGGATCACGCTGCGATAGAATCAATCATAGAGACAATGCAGTCTCTGATGATCGCGCAGGGGAAGATAGCCATCACCACTGGTCTTGTCGTTCCCGAAACCCTGACCGCTGTGCCCAAATGACTAGAGCCGGCGCAGCCCGTTTACTTGTGTGCGCTGTGATATGATGTATGGAGGCGACTTCTCGAGGAGATGGAAGTGGAGGAGGTAAAAGGGACCTATCTGTTGGATACGGGAGCATCGTGCACCGTGATCCACGCAGATAACCTTATCGCCTCGCCTCTATCAACCGGGGTTCCATATATTCTGTCGGGCTTCACAGGCAAGGAACAGGCTGGCGCATTTTCCATTCCCCTCTCCGTTCATTTAGGACCACTCCGCACCAAGTGGAAGTGTATACTAATGAAGTGGGAAGTGGAGAATGGGAAAGGGATCCTCGGGTCCGATTTCTTGGTAGAACACGGGATCCTCGTGGATCTAAGAAATCATTGTCTTTGGGGAGCGGGTAAGGGTAAGCCGGGCAAGGTAGTCGTCATCCCAGGGAAAGGAGAAAGAGGGACCCTGTGTACCGTGAAGCCAAAAGAGGGCTACGACCTCGAGCTCATGGTCGCAGGCGTCCCACAAGATCTGCAGGCATTCGTGTCAGACAATCTGACTACGTTTGCCACGCACAAGCACGATTGCGGGAGGGTCACCGGGTTTGAGGTCAGAGTAGATGGAGACCCCATGGCCCGACCCCAAAAACAGTACAACTTCCCCCGGGAAGCGGAGCCCGACATGGAGACAGCAAGATCTTCACTGGTGCAGCAGGGCGTGTTGAGACCGATAGTCACCCATGTAAACTCTCCGTTATGGCCGGTGAGGAAGCCGGACGATTCCTGGAAAGCCACGGTGGACTACAGAGTCCTCAATAGCAACATCCCAGCCTGCGCGCCGACAGTAGCAGCAGTTGCCAACCTGATAGGAAGTATTCCAGCCTCCGCGACCATGTTCACGGTGCTGGATATTTCCAACGGATTTTGGTCCATCCCTTTACGGAGGGAGGATCAGTACAAGTTTGCCTTTACCTTTAAAGGGCAACAGTATACCTGGAACTGCCTGCCACAGGGTTTCCACAACAGCCCCAGTATTTTTCATCAATGCATGGCAGGGAGTTTAAAGGAGTTCAGCCAGCCCAACCAACTAGTGCAATATGTGGACGACCTGCTCCTGTTCACGGATTCCAGGGAGGAGCATGGCCCACTATTGGCCGAGTTGTTGGAGCTGTTAGGCAGAAGGGTTTTAAGGTGAACCCGAAGAAAGCACGGATCGGCCAGCAGGAAGTAAAATTCTTGGGTCTGACCATCCGTGCTGGCGAAAGAGCCATAGATAAAGCCAGACGGGAGTCGGTGCAAGAACTAATGATCCCCACCACCGTAACAGGTGTGAGGTCCTTTCTGGGACTGACCGGGTATTGCAGAGACTTCATTGAGGACTATGCAGCCACAGCCGCCCCGCTGCTCCGACTCCTATGCAAGGGAGTGGAGTGGCCCTGGGATGAGGGTTGCCAGGCAGCATTTGAGAAACTCAAGAGAGACTTGCAGACCGCGCCAGCCCTGGGGGCCATAAATGGGGGAGAGGAGTTTTTCCTGGAGGTAGCGGCTAGCGGGGATAGCTTGAGCGCTGTACTGCTTCAAGAGCGACACAGCAAGCTGAGGCCAGTGGTCTATTCCTCCAGGGTGCTCACTGATGTGGAAAGGAGCTTTTCCAATTGCGAGCAACATCTTCTGGCCACGCATTGGGCTGTGAAAAGGTCTCTGATCTTCACAGGCACCTCTCCCATCACTCTCCTCACCCATCACACACCCACCCGAATGCTTCTAGATGGAAGGATTAAGGATGGGACAGTAAGCAGTGCACGCATTGCATGCTGGACCCTCCTCCTTTCACAGATGGAGCTGAAGGTAAAGGGTCTCTGCGAGCCCAAGCTCGCGGCTAACATGGTATATCCCGGAACAGCCCATCGGTGTTCCGTAGAAGGGGTATGGGAGGTGGACGTAGGTTTACGGGCCGGGATACATCCCACGGGCCGCGAGATCTACGTAGACGGTTCCAGCACGGTATCCGCTGGCGAACGACTCACAGGGTGTGGAGTTTATGACCCCGCGGCAAACATTGCCCTGGCGATTAAGCTCCCCAGCACTATGAGCGCCCAGCAGGCTGAACTGTCTGCGGTAGTGTACGTCGTTACACACCCCGAGATCTTTCCCACCCCATACACGATTTGCTCGGACAGCATGTTCACGTGCAACTCATGTACGGAGTACCTAGCCATCTGGTCCCGTCGCGGATATACCTCTGCAGACGGGCGAGCCTTAACCGTAAAGCCCCTGTTAGAAAAGATCTTAGCTGCGGTGGGAGAGAAAGGGGAAGTCTTTATCCACAAGGTAAAGGTCCATTCCTCCACGGAGCCCCGCGGCGAGGGTAATCAGCAAGTGGATACGCTAGCCAGGGACTTTTTGGGATCCCTATGGGTCCAAACCCATGGCAGTAATCCGAGGCAGGGATGGGACTCAGGGTACCACGGGGGTAACACTGCCCCCAGTCCTCAAGACCGTCCAAACCCTGGATCCCGCCCTAAAAACAGTCCTCAATGCCATCACTGAGGGCAAAGAAGTAGAGGGTCCATACGGTACAGCAGCCCTCTCCATAAAGGAAGGCATGCTGTTCCGAGAGGAACAGTGGGTTGTGCCGCAGCAGCACCGGAGGGAATTCCTTCAACTGGCCCATGAGGGTCCAGGAGCAGGACACCCCGGGCGTGAGGTCACCTGGCAATGGGTGGAACAGGCGGGGTGGTGTCCGGGACTTCGGGACGATGTCCGCGAGTTCTGCGCCAATTGCCTAGTGTGCGCTGCGAACAACCCAGACCCCCAGAAAAGGAAGGTGCCTTTGGGACACATCAGGAGAGTAGAGGGACCATGGCAGTCGATACAGATCGATTACATCGGGCCACTGCCCACCACCCAGGGAGGTTTTAAGTACTGCCTAGTCCTGGTGGATGTGTTCACCAAGTAGGTAGAAGCCTTCCCATGCCGAACAGCCATGGCACTTGGTACTGCCAGGATCTTGGTCCGGGAGGTGTTCTCGCGGTGGGAACTACCATGATTTGTGGAGTCTGACCAAGGGGCTCATTTCACTGGCCAAGTGATGCAGGACACCCTCATACTCTTAGGCATTGAAGGGAAGTGGCACGTGGCCCACAATCCGCAGTCATCTGGGATTGTGGATCGCATGAACCACACCCTAAAAGAAAAGCTGAGGAAGGAGATGAGGGACTCGCCCCAGAATTGTGCGGAGGCCTTGCCCCTAGTCCTCATGGGGATCCGGGCTAGCCAGTCTAAAAGTACAGGATACTCCCCGCATGAATTAATGACTGGAAGAGTCATGCGAACCCCCACCCATGTACTAGCCCCGGTGCTCACTGAGGGTCAGCTCCAAGAGGTAAATCGGGACAAGTTTGCCCGGACCCTCTTTGAGCACCTGAAACAGATTTATGGGCAAGCGGCTGGGAACATGGGAAGGCAGCATCAGGGCAACCGATTGCTGCTTGAACCCCGAAAAGCACATGAGTGGGAAGTTGGAGATCAGGTCATGGTGAGAAACTATGCCCGAGTAGGGAGTTTAGAACCACTGTACATGGGGCCCTACAGCATTGTAGACAAGGCCAGCCCCATGGTATATGCAGTGAAGTTGCCCCGGCGCACTAAATGGTTTCACATCAATCAGTGCAAACTGTTTAAGCCAGGTGCAAGAGTACCAGCAACCGAAGCCAGGTCTGAGGGTGAGAATCTTCAGCCTGAGGCGTGCAAAAAGTCACAGACCCCACAGGCTGGCGTTGTAGCCTGCTTGGAAGGAGAAGCTGTCCCGCCCACCTGGGGGGAGGTTTCCCCAATGGCCTGGGACTCGGACAAGGAGGAGCCCGAAGATCAAGGCCCTCCCCCTGATCCGAACGCTATCGGAGCCGAGGAGCCCGAACAGCTGGGCCACGCCCTTGATACGATTCTGGAGGAGGTGGAGTCGGAGGACGGAGGTCCTGCCCTCGACTCAAGTTTGGGGGAGGTAGAAATTGGGGGCGGAGATCCTCCACCTGTAGGGACAGGTGAGGAGGAGTTGTCTGCCACAGACCCAAATCCCAAAGGGGCGGAGCCTGAGGGAAGGGAGCCGAAGCCGGCAGTCGTGGAGGAGCCACGGGCTGTGAGAGCCAAGGTCACACCCAAAGGTCCACTCACTACGGGAGCCTCACCAAAGGCACCCCCTCGCAGGTCGCCTCGGGCGCCCCAGCCAAGGAAGCCCTGGCCCGATTCCCCCACCTTCAGTAAACGCAGACTTGGGAAACCCCTGGCAGAACGCAGTCCCCAGTTGACAGCAAAAGGCTGCGAGGAACCCAAGCCACAGGTCACTGCAGCCCCACCACAGGGAGCGGCAAGCTGCGGCCCAAACAGGGATTAGGAAAGCCGCCCGGGGACGGGCGGCGCTGTACATAAGTTTAAGTTTTAAGTTTAAGTTGTGTAAATATTAAAGTGAGTAGTGTTAAGTAGTTTTGGAATCTGCCCAGCATGTGTGTTGTTTTGGATCGAGATCGAAAGACCCGATCATGCCTTCACCTAAACCAGAATCTCTCGGGAGCCTGGCTGTATCGTTTAATTTTATTACAGGAACCAAAAGATGACAAGAGGAATTCTCGTCGCAGTCGTGGTAATCGGTTGGAGCTGGGCCTATCGGGGCCGCACCAAGGACTCCACGATCTATGGGTGCTCTGGCAACAGAGGCCCCATCATGATCGACGGGACCGGCCCACGGGACGCTGAAGAGACTGCTGCCTACTTCCATGAAGGAAGATGGCCAGGCTGGCTGGGGACGAACTCCACTGAATACTCCAGCCAGACGGGGTTTGCATACAGAGAGACATCTCTGATGTGCCCCAGGGTGCAAATCATTGCACCCAGAATAAGCGTCACCATCGGGAAGAAGATTTGACTGGTTTGCAAAGTACATGTACCTTTGAATCGCTGGTGGTGGCTGTGCAAGTTGAGCAGCACCATGAAGAACTCCACGGTCGAGTGGGAGAGATTGGGTAACAACACCCATCGGACTATTACAGGGACTCATGGGGGGTTGAGTGTCTGCTGGGACAAATGGTGGGAACCAGATGAGGGGATCTACATCTGTATGTGGGGTTCAGAACGCGCTTGCCCCACAGGCGTCTCCATCTTTTTCAAAAGGCAGTGGCAAGGTGCTGGGAGGGGAATGAGGTGGGACGTCAGCACACGGGCGTGCAGAGTCCCATACTCTCAGATCCCAGTAAACGCCACTGAGCTCATCACCTGACCCCGCAAGCCCCTGCCCACAAGTCCGGTAGCTAAAGCCCTCAAGGAAGGGTGCCCCACCACAACAAAGGGACCCGGGAATGGATTGGTACTGGTACCCACAGGTCAGGTGCTGTACCCTACGTGGTGGTTTCGGTGATTTTAAACCTCACCGAGGTGCGCTTGCCTGAGTGGTGCCCCAAGGAAACGGAACAATTGTACCAGGTCCTGCTAACAAACATGTTCAGACAGTTTTATGAATTCGACTTTGCCGATGTCGACAGAGCCGAATTGTACACCACACCACATGAGGTCTTGGACAGAATAGGGAGACAAAGAAGTGGTGCGGTAAATGATATTTTCACAGCTTTTAATGCAGGAACTTCCGTCATCAACACACTGGATGATGTGGAGCTGCAAACCCAGATCAATGGTTTGAAAACACAGTTAAGAAAGATACTGACTGACGAGAACAAGGTAGTGGGTTATGAGTTACATGAGGACCAGGACATGACACTACACTTAAAAGAAATTATAGCTGAGCTGGAGAAACACGCCAGAATGGTAAATGCTCTCATCAGGGAGGATCGGAATGCATCGGATCAGGCTGTGCAGAACGAAGCTTGTGTGCTATACGGGGCGTGGTTACTGGGCGAGGGCTGCAGTAACCTGGAGGATTTGAAACAAGGTTTAGTCCCCTCCTGGATCAGCAACAAGCACCTCGCAGCGCTCCACCCTTTTGAGAATGCATTGAGTCCGTGCCAGCTCAGACTAGCTTCAGAGGCCTACCCAGTCCCAAAGGACTGTGGACGGTCTAATGACACCATTATGGGTATAGTGGTAATAATGCCGGTGATGGGAAAGACAGCTAAACCCGCCCCGGTATACAGGGTGGAGAACATTGGAGTCATTCAGGGGGGTGCGCACATTCGCTACACAGGGGTCCCACCTTACATCATTCGATGGGAGCATGCAATGACGGGTACCGACCTCTCGGGGTGCTGGAGCCGGGGAACACACATCATCCTGTGTCCCCAGCACTTGAATGCCCATTCAAAACCACAGTGCGGGTTCAGAACTGCTGGCGCGGAGCCTAAAAATTGCACCATGGAGGCAATGGCACAAGGTCATGTGCCCCCACAGGTGGCATATATAGGAGGTGGGACATACTGTGTCACCACTGCAGCGCCCCACTACCAACATGGACAGCACAGTTGGTGTCCGGTTAGTGACAGCAGCTTCTGTTTCAAGCCCAGGGCAGAAGTTCAAGTGGCCCAAGAGCGAATTGTCCCCATTCCTGAACCTTCCACTGTTCACATCACTGTTAAAGAGAATTTCACCGATCTGCAGCGATTCATTGCACATGTTGGATATATCATTCCCCCTCTCCCTGAACACCTCACCAAGTTATTAAAAGCTGTTGTTGTTTCACAGAAACATTTCTATACACTGGAGCAGAAGACTTTAGAGATAGGGGCAGACATATTGGATATAGTGACCCCACCGTGGTGGGACCTGTTCACTAATATAGAAGTCCCTTCTTGGATTAGGATAGCCTCCCACATTCTTGTAGTGTGCCAGGTTATCATTGTAGTTTATATACTGTTTGTACACTGTAAAAAGGTCAAACATTCGCAAAAGTATGAGAACAGAGGGGAATGGAGGGAGCATTATGTGCGGGTAGAAGGAGAGACACCCGTTTAGATTTTTGCTGCTCTGTATAAAGTTAAAGTTTTCCCTCCCTCCTCTGTATTATTTTGATATGTATTCATGTGCATTTGATTTTTTGTGTGTGTACTTTATTTTTATTCTTGAAGTTTATTAGATGTGTTGTTATTATTAAAAGATAGTATGTATGCACCAGGTGATGTAAGGGTATTAGGCCCCCCTCCATGCCTGGAAGCGAGTATGTCAAATTTCACATCTGAAGTATTGCCATCTATAGATGCTTAATGTACACTAGGTTTTTCTGAAATGGGAAATGCATGTGTCGTGGGGTCATAGATCGGTAAATACTGGGGATGGTTTGATTATGGAAAGTCAGAACATGTTGCTCACTCAGAATTATGATACTTCAAGCAAGCTACAGTATCATCAGGGGGGAGTGTAGGATTCGAAAAATTGAACTTTATATTATAAAGGGTGGAATGGCAGAAGAGGCCATAATTTTGAAGACTATTTTAAAAGAAGCCTAGGAAAAAGGGGCATTCAAAATGGCCACCAGACCCCGTGACCAACTTATTGGGACACTTTAAAATGGTTCCTGCAGTCCTCAGACAGATTTGTGGATTCAGCCCACAGTAAGTTCTGGAAGCCGTTTCTGAGAGAACGAAACCAGACACCCACATATACATATAGATTGGATGCAGATCCAGTCAAGATCGGCCTGCAGATAAAGGCCATCTAAATGTTTACCCAGACAAAAGGGAACAGTTTCATATTTATGAGAAGAGCATCAAGGACATGTTAAGGAAATCACCAGGACATTAAAAACAATGAAGGTCATTCCAGACCAGAGATGGCCCGTTACCAGCCATCCAAGAACAGTTTAAAATATAATAACTACCCCGTTGTGCTCCCAGCCCGCCAAAATTAAAACAAAAGACTAACCTGATTTGGCGCGAGATAAGGGCTTCTGATGAGAAGTATATCTGGGAACCCAGGGGTAGAAAGAAAGGCGGTCATCGTGGTGCTACCACCGTATTGGTGGCATCATCGCTAGAAGAAGGAGAAGAAGACGGTTCGAGTCGGCATCCCGCCCCGGGGTAAAAACATCGGGAGATCATCGACCAACTCCGGGCTGTTGACGAAATGGGAGGCCATCGACCCACTCCGGCTTGGGAGAAGAGACAATAAAAAACTACAGAAGAAATGATGAGGGCCAGCCCGAGGCTCCTCTGACCGGGGTCGAGCAGACGAGTCCCGACCCCACCGACATCCAGACCAGCCAGTGTCCAGCTGTCCCCGACCCCCACCTCAGGAGAGAGGTGTGGCGCAGCTCGCTGGGGCTCCACCAACCATGTGGAGACAGGACGCCTGAAAGGATCAAACGCAGACCTGTTTCAAAACCTTACACTTCCTAGTTGGATTGGTGAGCATGTTTCTGGCCCTTCATAATCAGATCTAGATAGGTTTAAGGGGGTGGACATTTAAGGGTATAATTAACATGAGTTGTTGCCCCTCGATGTTCCGTGTGTTTCCCCATTTCATGATGATCTTTGCAGAGTATAATATGTCTGTATTTGCCTTAGTTAGTATTGTGTCGTTATGATTTGTTTGTGTTTTCCCCTCCCATGTACCCTCTTATTTGCTTGCATTTGATTTGTTTTACATTGTGCAATAAAATTCCATTTTGTTTCATCAAACTTGGCCTATAAGAGTTTTCTCTACATTGTAGTTCCTGCCCCAAAGTCCAGAGTACAGAATCTAAGGGGCGAGTGGGTCGAACCACTCACGGTTTTACTGTGCAAGAGAGAGAGGCCTCTAGAGAGAGAAACCTCTGCGATCTAAAACCCCTTACACCCCAAATTATGGATCAAGGGACCCTGTTTTGGACAAGTTATTAAATCCAGGGTACCTAAAATGGCTTCTGTAGCCTCGTGACCAAAACCGACAGGATTTTTAAAACAAGGCTCTGCAGACAAGCAGGCCTGGAGATGAAACTTAAAATGAGGAATCTGTGAAAAGGATTCTCTGGAGCCAGCCAGACAAAGTAAATCACAGAATATGCATTCATTCGACTTGAATCCAGTCAAGCTAGAATGGGCCTATAACCGTGGCCATTAGGTTTCTGCATGTTTAATTGGCAACAGCTCCCAGTAGCCATCAAGTCAGGATGGGGACAATTAAGTCTTATCCATGACAAACAATGAGGACATCGGGGCCATTAGACCCGGAGACAACCACTCCAAAAGTCGTTAAAGTAAATGATTGTAATCATTTAAACAAGCCCGCCAAAAGTTAAACAATGGACTGACCTGATTTGGCGTGCAGATAAGGAGTTGAAGAATGGGTATAATTGTAGGCCCATCAGTAGCAATCGCTCTCTTAGCTCTCTTGCTCCTGCCCTCATCGTTTGGCCTTTGGCCTGCTGCCGCTCGTTCTCATGCCCTGGCCTCGTGATGGGCTCTCTTCTCGCTCCCCGCGCCGCTCAACAACCAAGGATGCCCATTACACCGGGGCCAAATGTGGGAGGAGAACGAGACCCGAGTTCAAAACCACACAGGACACACAGGCCACAAACGGGCAGACAAGACGAGACGTGCTCCTACTGTGTTCTAATTCTGTTAGATTTCAGGAGATGGTTTTATTCCTGTTCCTGGCTGGGGTGGAGATCGCCTTTACAGAAGGTAAGTACTGTAGAAAATATAGGGACAGAGTGATCTCCTGGAAGAATTTCGATCGCCTAGATGGGTCGGAGAGGAATTTCCCAGATTTTTTTCTCCCAAATTGGCCATTGGGTCTTTATCTGGTTTTTCGCCTCTCCCGGGAGATCACATGGGTTCGGGTGGATGCAGAGTGATAGAAGATTTGAGGTTAGGATCAGATCAGCCATGATCTTATTGAATGGTGGAGCAGGCTCGAGGGGCCGATTGGCCTACTCCTGCTCCTATTTCTTATGTTCTTATGTTCTTATGAGACGAGACGAGACGAGGAAGAAGGTAAACCGATAAAAGCAGAGAAGGGCAGCGAAAGACGCATTGGTAAAAACTAAACGCCTAGTTATAAGCTGGCGTTTGGTGAAGAAATTGGCAGTGCATGTATGGACAGTGAGAATAAGTTGGCGTTGCATGAACAGCGTGAATAAGCTGGCATTCGAAGAGTGGGTGGCAGCGCCTGCGACGAATAAACTGGCGGTCGAGGCTTGGTTAGTAAAATCATCTAAGCGGTAAAAACCGCTAACCGACCCCTGACCGTAACATTACCACCGACGACCGCCCGAGGGAGAGGAAGAAGAAAACCCATCACGACGAGACGACGATGGTAACTGAGGAAAAGGAGGGTGCTTCGCATCAACAACTTCAGCGCCGCACCCTGAGACCACGTGGCGACGGGGTACCCCAAAGGACAGGGAGAATGGACCTCAAACCTCACAACCGTTAAAGCAACAGGTTTTGGATTGGTGAGCATGAATTCCTGGCCCCTCATAGCTTAATCTATTTAGGTATAGGGGTGGGATAAAGATAAGGGGATTGTTAATGTAGTTATTTTCCCTCGATGTGCCGTGTGTTCCCGATTGCCATATAAGTGTAATTGTTTATGCCTGTATTTTTCATACCAGTAATTTTCATAGGATTGTGCTTTATTCTGCTCCAATAAAATTTGGGTTTTCTTGCACCAAACCACTTGTCTACTCGATTTTCTGTATCGCCGCCTGTACCTAAGACCGGTGTCTAGAACCCAGGGGTGTGGGAGCGATTCGAACCGCTCAAAGGACAGTCAGAGGTGAAGCTGACTGGGCGCACACGCCACCCCCTACAGTGAGGCCATCCATATTGGATCAGAGAAACAAAATCGGAATATTTTCTTAATGGTGAGAAACTAGGAGCTGTGGAGGAACAATGGGATTTAGGTGCCTGCGTACACAACTCACTAAAAACTAGTGCACAGTTGCAAAAAGTAATCAAAAAGGCTGGCCTTTATCTCAATGAGGATGGAATTCAACAGCGAGAAAGTTATCCTTCAGTTACACAGAGTCTTGGTCAGACCCCATCTGTCGTACCGTGTTCAATTTTGGGCAATTTATCTCAGAAAGGATATATTGGTCTTTGAGGGTACCAGAAGAGTACCAGGGCTTAAAGGGTTAAAAAAATAATTTTTATTCGTTCCTGGAATGTAGGCATTGCTGGCAAGGCCAGCATTTATTGCCCATCCCTAATTGCCCTTGAGAAGGTGGTGGTGAGCCACCTTCTTGAACCACTGCAGTCCTTGTGGTGAAGGTACTCCCACAGTGCTGTTAGGGAGGGAGTTCCAGGATTTTGACCCAGCGATGATGAACGATCGACGATATATTTCCAAGTCAGGATGTTGTGTGACATGGAGGGGAACTTGGTGGTGATGGCTTTCCCATACGTCTGCTGCCCTTGTCTTTCTAGGTGGTAGAGATCGTGGGTTTGGGAGGTGCTGTCGAAGAAGCCTTGGCGAGTTGCTGCAGTGCATCTTGTCGATGGTACACACTGCAGGCACAGTGCGCCAGTGGTGGAGGGAGTGAATGTTTAAGGTGGTGGATGGGGCGCCGATCAAGCGGGCTGCTTTGTCCTTGATGGTGTCAAGCTTCTTGAGTGTTGTTGGAGTTATACTTATCCAGGCAAGTGGAGAGTATTCCATCACACTCCTGAGTTGTGCCTTGTAGATGCTGGAAAGGCTTTTGGGTGTCAGGAGGTGAGTTACTCATCACAGAATACCCAGACTCTGACCTGCTCTTGTAGCTATGGTATTTATGAGGATGGTCCAGTTAATTATCTGGTCAATGGTGACCCCAGGATGTTGATGGTAGGGATTCATCGATGGTAATGCCATTGAATGTCAAGGGGAGGTGGTTAGACTCTCGCTTGTTGTAGATGGTCATTGCCTGGCACTTGTGTGGTGCTAATGTTTCTTGCCACTTATCAGCCAAAGCCTGAATGTTGCCCAGGTCTTGCTGCATGTGGGCATGGACTGCTTCATTATCTGGGGAGTTGCGAATGGAACTGAACACTGTGCAATCATCAGCAACATTCCCACTTCTGACCTTATGATAGGGGGAAGGTCATTGATGAAGCAGCTGAAGATGTTTAGGCTCAGGACACTGCCCTGATGAACTCCTGCAGCAATGAGGACAAGTGTCATAAAGTTGGTTTCATTCCCTTGAGTTTAGATGGTTAAGGAGTGATCTGATCAAACTGTTTAAAATGAAAAACAGGATTCGATAGGATAGATACAGAGAAACTATTTCCTCTGCTGGGGAATCCAGTACAAGGGGCACAATCTTAAAATTAGACCTAGCCCATTTAGGAGTGTAATCTGGAAGTACTTTTTCACATAAAAGGTAGTGGAAATCTGTAACTCTCTTCCCCCCCGAAAGCTGTAAATGCTGCGTCAATTGAAATATTCAAGACTGTGATCAATAGACATTGGTTAGGCTAACAGTGCTAGTGGTTGGGAAGGGTTGTGCACAAAGATGCACTACCCAATGGATGGTGTGAACATCGATGGACCTAATGGTGTTTTCTTGCCCTTTTTTTGCTATGGTTGTATACTTGTGCTGTCGGTTCTTGTCCTCAATCTCAGTTTGTGACAGTGCGAAGTGAATTCAACTTTAGTGTGATAAAATACCCCTAACCTCATTTAGGCATCATTCTACACAGGTACCAGCCTCACGCCGATATCAGTAACCCCTGTGGATATCAGAAGCAACATTTTCTGAGCCCAAGAAACATTCGTTTCCATCTGAAGTTACAGTTGTGGGGACGTGGCACGCTGGCCTGGAATTGGTGGTCAATGGCGAAACAAATGCGCTTGTGGCTGGCCCCGAAGAGAGAACTTGGAATTTTTCGAAGCGTACGCGATTTCAGTGCTGTGTAGTGGGAATTCCCTAGTGCAATCTGCTGTGACATCAACAAGCTGTCTCAGCAGCCAATCATGTTGCAGAATTCTCACAGACAGGGAAACCAGGAAATGAGAACCTACTTTTATCCAGACCTTTTAAAAATGTTGCAGAGAGCAAAACAAAGATTGGGGCTCTCACATGGGGATAAGGTAGAACCCGAAATATCTTGAACTAACTTCTATAAAATAATAATTTTTTAAGAAAAAGTTTCTTGTGGGTGGCCACAGCGCAGCCAGTGTCGGAGCAGTGAATGACTGACCAGAACTTCAGGATTTCTGCGTTTAGAAGCTACACATTCTGAAGTTGCGGTCAGTTTCAAAGGGTTAATAACAGCGAACGCTGTCAGTTCACCGTTATTACCCACTGCAAATTCCAGCCCATTATAGAATTTTATTTGGTCATCAATACACAATCCCTCAATCACAGAGCCTCCAGCTCTTGTTTCCAAAACCAGCTGTAATTATTGAGAGCAGATAAATTCTCGGTGGTTCACCTGTTAGCTTCACATTAAAAGTTTAGCGTGGGGGAGGTATTCCCATTGATGTCACCCTCATTCAATCTGCAACACAGTTGAATGAACTAAAAAAAATAATTCCCTCTTGGGAAGTTTCACTTGTTATATAAAAAAACCTGATATATGACTTCCACAAACTCTTCCTGCTGTTACTAAAGGGGAAAAATAATTAGTTGTACGACAGAAGCTGGCATGTCTAATTTAGGGACTGTCATTGCTTTATTATATTGTCACCCTGCGACATAATTTTTATTAAGTGTTGCTGAGTGGGAGGATTTGCATTGGTATGGGAAGTAGCAAATTCTATTGCATTGTGTTGAATTTGAAAATGTACTTTTGGAGCTTCCTTAATGACTTACTGACTAAACACACCACATGGAATGGCACTAAACCACAAAGACCAGAGTGTCCATGGTGTGATCCCTGCTTTGTCCTGTGTTATTTCAACTGGGTCAGCAGCAGCGACACTACAATTGGTCCCAGCACCCTGGGATCAGGAGGAAACAATTAGCCATGGTTCCTGCTCCTGATCACTATCCAGTGATCCTGGCTGGAAAGTGCGCGTGTGTAGACGTCGGGTGAGGGCAAGATTGTCCACTGTCCAGATTGTCTGCTGATGCTCATTTTATCATCCCACAAATAAAGACTGGGCACTTGGGTGAGGGACCTGAGGGCAGCCAATGCCAGTGGAATTGAACCCCAATAATAGTCAGTGCCTTGAAGTGTGGCGAAAAGGCAAAGCAGAACTTTGCTTCTTTTTCATTTGCCAGAGTTCAACTAACTCATGCACTTGACCTTTGGCTTCAAATTCAAGGCCTCATGCACCACCTTTAAAATATCATAATTAATTCTCTTTCTTCATATTTAATATTATTTATCAGCAACTTCTATATGAATAAAAGATGAAACTTTGCTTCATTGCTAAGGTAAGAATTATGATCAGTAATGTGTTAACAGGATTATAACAATTTCCTTTCCGTATTCCTTTAAGGGCTTAGTATCTGCATTACAATAGCAAAACAACAATTTCTGCTTCCTGCTGATCATGCGTAGTAAGATGTCTTTAAGTTCTTTACAATAACAAGGAAAGGGACACAGCGCACACTGAGCATTGAGAAAGAAAAGGCAAACATATTAGTAAAATTGTGATCCGTAGGCAGGGTCAAAGGTGAGGGCTCTGAAAACAGGGAGGGAGATGGCAAGACAGAGGGAACTGGGTGGAGAATTCCAGAGGGCAGGAAAATAGGGCCAGAATTTCGTCAATCTGACTTATGGCTAAATTCATAACGGTTTCTACACCGTCTTGCCAACAGCAACTTGCGCTTAAATTTCCTGAGAATTCCCATGAGCATACACTGGAACGTTCTAACCAGTGTAAAACCATTGAAATTCTGTCTAAACAATTGGAGCCCGAGGAAAGTGCAAAGCATACACCATCTTCCTGCTTTAAGTATCTCTTTAGCTTCTGGATGTTATGAAAATTATAGTTTGAAGCCATCAAACTATCATTTATGCACATTAAGCACAGCATGTTTAAGAAAAAGCAATATGAAAGCTTTTCCCCTTTTAATGTAATAGATTCTGATGCCACAATAAAGCATTCAAAGATATCGAAAAGACAGCACAGGTCTTAGTGAGGAGAAAACTGTTTTAAATCTCTATAGAACATCAAAAATAGTCTTTGGGTCCTGCTGCATCAAAAATGTTGGGTGTAAATTTATGCCTGTTCAGAATGGGTGTAAATGCAGGAAAGTCTCATTCTCTGGTCTGCTGCATGAGGGCAGAGCTATGTTAATGAGCTAAGTGCGGTTTAGGCAGACGTAACTTAGGAGCAGCGCAAATGATGGAGGAAATTTGCACGTAGCGAGGCTTTGGTATAAAATCAGCAGAAGCCACTTGCGATCGACTTTCCTCGGGAAAAACCTGGCCCAACGTGGCTCTTTTCCACCTTTGTTGTGCAGCAAATTATGAGGAAATGCGTGCAGGGAAGTTAAGAGATCAATCAGGTACTAGTAAGGGGAGGCTAGAGAGAGGTTTAAAAACCAAGATCAGAATTTTCAAATTGACATCCTGGGGCTTGGGGAGTCTGCCAAGTTGGAGGGGTAGCGGGAGAGTGGGGCTTAGAACAGATGACGGTGTGGGCTGTCATGTTTCCTTTGTGGAGGGTCGATTTGGGAAGCCAGCAAGAATTGCATTGGGGAAGTGAAGCCTTGAGGTGATGAGGCATGAACTAGGATTTCCCAAACCCCTCCCACTTCCTGCGTAGCTCAGCATCGCCACCAGAATCTGTCAGACAATTTACCCTCTTCTGTCATCAAATCTCACCAATCAGTTAAACTAGGGACCTGGAGCAAAGTCTCAAAATTGGTTGCTATAATTCAGCAAATCTTTAGATTCCCATTTACAAAGCTTTTTCATAAACTAGAATATAACAAACATCATTTATAGTTCTTATCCTAATAGAGAGAGTAATAAAAATCTGAAATATTTAGGTAAAATCTACAGGGAGTCGTAAATGAAATCTGCAGGATATTACAGTCGGAATCTCATCAATAAGAATTGCACAAAACAAACACGTTTTCTAATAATAAAGCACAAGGATGCATTAATGAAGACCTGATTTTATTTGAATTAAAACATCAGCACTTCTATGAAGCATCAGATTGACTTGTTTTCTATGGGATGCCTTTAACCTAGCTGTGTGATTCCTGTTTCAATTGGCATACACAGGGGGTAGTGGATAGATGGAGTCAAATAGCAGGCCAATATTAACAAAGGGTACAATACAATTAGAGCATCTGGATCATTGACAGACACGTCTGGAACTTTGGACTTGTGTAGTAAAGTCCAGTGAGCACCTTAAGTAGTTATTGTAAAAGTGCGCTAAAAATGGGATTCAACAGGCAATGTCCAGTTTATTTTTGTAATTCTATTTTTTAAGCTTGATAAATAGAAGGATTCTCCAGAGAAAAACCCATAAATAGTATATTTTGTGTTCTCCACAAGAAAGCAAAATGTTTTTTTCCCCATATAGCCAACTAATAGCAAACCCATGCTGACCCTTTCCTTTATTTTTTTTATTTGTTTATGGGATGTGGGCGTTGCTGGCAAGGCCAGCATTTATTGCCCATCCCTAATTACCCTTGAGAAGGTGGTGGCGAACCACCTTCTTGAACCACTGCAGTCCGTGTGGTGAAGTTACTCCCACAGTGCTGTTAGGGAGGGAGTTCCAAGATTTTGACCCAGCGACGATGAAGGATCGGCGATATACTTCTAAGTCAGGATGGTGTGTGACTTGGAGGGGAACTTGGAAGTGGTGGTGTTCCCATGCGTCTGCTGCCCTTGTCATTCTAGGCGGAAGAGGTCACAGGTTTGGGAGGTGCTGCTGAAGAAGCTTTAGTGAGTTGCTGCAGTGCATCTTGTAGATGGTACACACTGCAGCCATGGGATGCCGGTGGTGGAGGGAGTGAATGTTTAAGGTGATGGATGAGGTGCCAATCAAGCGGGCTGCTTTGTCCTGGATGATGTCGAGCTTCTTGAATGTTGTTGGAGCTGCAAGGACATTACATGGTGCAGAGGCTCTGAACATCACTGGGGCCGAGGCCCTGATTTTAAATCCAGGCCAGTTTTCAGCTGGTGAATTTTGGTGTTCATTCAAAACTCATCCACTGCAGCCAAAATAAACCTGAGGGGAGGAATTTCAATTCTCGGGCATGATTATAATCTCACCAGCGGGTTCCCACCCGATTCGCAGACCCGCCAGGAAACCCACCCATTTCCGCAGTTCAATTTCCAACGACACAGCCAATGGCCTATTTAAAGTGGGAATGCGCCTCCTAGAGCGAGGTTGTGTTCCATTCTGTAAGATTTTGCTGTTGGAGTGGTGGAGCAAGAAACTGAGTCCATGTAAGTCTCAAGGTTCTCTGAGGCCTCCCTAGAGGTCCTGTTGGAAGAGGTCAGAGTTGTAAAGTCTGTAGGTATTATGGCGAATTAATACACAGACTACAAGAGTAACTTTAACAGGACTTTACTATTCGAAGGTCAGGGCGAATCTGCCCAATAAATCCTGACACAGCACTTATATACTGGTGTGGTCACCGTCGGTATTACAGTATACAGCAGCCAAGATAAAGTAGTGCCACACCTAAAATAGTTCTCTTAAAGGTGGACGGTTACATACAATAGTTCTCTTAAAGGTAGAACAGTTACATACACTACAATCCTCCCTTTTTAGCTTACAACATACTTATTCCCCATTAACATAACATCATAACATATATACAACTTATGCAAAACAGTTCACAGATTCAGTCTCTCTGGAGGCTTCCTGACTCTGTCCGGATAACGCCTCGGTGGTGTAGTAGTTTTCGGCGGGGTAGTAGGTTCTTCTGGCAAGGTCGATTCGGCTTGAAGGACAGTGTCAGGTTCATCTGATTCCAGTATTACCAGATCGGAGGTAGGTGCTCTGGGTATCTCTGCTTCAACATTAGCCGTGTAAGACTGTGGAGTAGGTTGGTCCTTTGTGGATGACCCTATGATCTGGTCAACATGGCGCCTTATTATGCTGTCACCAATGTCCACGGTATACATCAGCGGCCCTAGCCTTTTCCCAATAGTTCTAGGCTGCCATTTCTCGGTACGGTAGTCCCGGGCCAAAACTTGTTGACCTATCTGAAAGGATCTAGTTGGCCTTTCATTCATGCCCTGAAATTGCCGGTTCTCTACGTCCCTTCTGACGTTTGGCTTAATCAAATCCAGCCGGCATCTTAGTCTTCTATTGAAAGACATCATGGCGGGAGTTTGGTTTGTGACCGCATGTGTTGCATTCCTGTATGCCAACAAGAAGTTATCTACCTTATGTTGTAGGTTGATGTCTTCATTACCCATGGCCTTTATGGCCTTCTTGAAGGTCTGGACAAACCTTTCAGCTAATCCATTGGTGGCGGGATGGTATGGGGCTGACGTGTAGTGCTTGACCCCATTCCTTTTTAAGAACTTCCTGAATTCTTCGGACACAAATTGCGGTCCATTATCAGAACAGATCTGTTCCGGCAGCCCATTCCTGGCAAATATGGTCCTTAATACTGTGATGGTTTTTTCCGTGGTGGTGAAGGACATCTTTATTACCTCCGGCCACTTGGAGTGTGCATCCACCGCGATTAGAAACATTGAGTCCATAAATGGACCAGCAAAGTCGACGTGTACCCTTTGCCAAGGAGATGAGGGCCACTCCCATGGATGCAGAGGAGCTTGTGGTGGCGCGTTTTGGACCTTCTGACATCCTAGACAGCTCTTGGTTATTTCTTCGATGTCTCCATCAATACCTGGCCACCACACAAACGCTCTTGCTAGGTTCTTCATTTTCACTCCACCCAGATGCCCCTCGTGAAGCTCCTTTAGCACCTTCTGCTAAAGTTTGGGTGGAATCACCACTCTAGATCCACACATCAAGGTTCCTCGGCACACTGACAGCTGTTCTTTTCTTTGCGAAAATGCGGGCAGCGTTGGTTCGCCATGTGCTGGCCATCCCTCCACTGTTAAATCGTAGACTTGTGAGAGAGTTGGGTCATTTCTTGTTTCATTTTCGATCATCGAATTTGTTACTGGTAGACATTCCACTATGGATGAGTGGAACATCTCTACCGGGTCCACTGTAGCCGCCTCTTCTACTACTGGCAACGGTAGGCGCGATAACCCATCAGCATTTCCATGCTGTTTGGACCTTTTGTATTCTATGTCATATTGGTGTGCCCCAAGTAACACGGACCACCTCTGTAGCCTTTGCGCTGTCATAGTGGAAACGGCCTTGTTAGGGTTGAATATGGACACCAACGGCTGGTGGTCTGTCAGTAATGTGAACTTCTTGCCCTGCAGGTAATGATTGAATTTCTTTACTCCCCACACAAGGCTGAGGGCCTCCCTATCTATCTGAGCATAATTTCGCTCAGCGGAGGTCAATGATCGGGACGCAAATGCGACTGGCCTTTCCGAGCCATTTGGTAACTTGTGTGAAAGTACTGCTCCAATTCCATAAGGGGAAGCATCACAAGCTAGATGAAGAGGTAACGTTGGGTTGAAATGAGCCAACACTTCCTCAGAGGTAATCAACGCCTTGCTTCTGCGAAAGGCCTTCTTACAGTCCTCGCTCCACTTCCATGGTACTTCTTTCTGCAACAGAGCATTCAGCGGATGCAGCACCATGGATAGATTTGGCAGAAACTTGTGGTAATAATTAATCAACCCCAGAAACGATCTCAACTGTGATACATTTTCCGGAGCGGGGGCCTTCACGACAGCTTCTATCTTGTCAGGTGACTTGTGCAGCCCCTCCTGGTCAATGACATGATCGCAGTACGAGATCCGTTTCTGGAAGAACTCGCATTTCTGGCGATTAACTCGAAGGCCATATTCCTTCAACCTGGTGAGCACCAGTTTCAAATTTGTGAGGTGTTCCTCCTCGTCTTCTCCCGTAATCAGGATATCGTCCAAGTAACACTGCGTGCTTGGAATACCCTGTAAGACCTGCTCCATGGCCCTCTGCCAAATTGCTGGAGCCGAAGCTACTCCAAAAACCAGTCTATTATAACAATACAAGCCTCTGTGCGTGTTGATTGTGAGATACTGGCACGACTCTTCCTCGACTTCCATTTGTAAGTATGCTTGTGCCAGGTCTATCTTGGTGAAGTGTTTCCCGCCAGACAATGAAGCAAAGATATCCTCAATCCGCGGGAGCGGGTATTGTACCGTGTGAAGCACCGGATTAACTGTGATCTTGAAGTCTCCGCAGATGCGGACCTTTCCCGGTCCCCCTGGCTTGTTACTTGATGAAGACTTCATGACGGGAACAATGGGCGTGGCCCACTCACTCCAGTCCACCTTAGACAGTACCCCTGAACGTTCAAGCTCTTCCAGTTCTGCCTCCACAGCAGGTCGTATCGCGTAAGGTACCGATCTGGCTTTGAAAAATTTTGGGCTTGCATGTTCTGCAATCTTGATTTTTGCTTTAATTCCGCTCAGTGTTCCCAGTCCTTGCTGGAATACCTCTTTAGCTTCGTCCAATATTCTGGACAACCGTTCAGGTTTGACATCTTCCTTTCCGGAATCTACCGTCATTGTGTTTAGTGAATGCCAGTCTATCTTTATTTTCCTGATTCACTCCCATCCCAGAAGTGGTGGACCTCCCTTGGGCAGCACATACATGTCCATCCCTTGGTGATCTTTGTCCTTGTATCTCACCTTGACTTCTATCTTTCTGATGGGGTATACTCTGTGCCCCGTGTATGTCTGCAATACTATCTCCGTATCCCGTAGGGGAATATGTTTGAATAACTTTTTGTAATCTTGCTTATTCATGACCGTCAACGCCGATCCGGTGTCCACTTCCATCTTCACTTGGACTTTTGCAATCTGTAGTGTGACCCAGATAGTTTGTCGGTCAGCTTCTTTACTCACATTGTGAATCCTCAGACTACCCAGTTCCTTGCTGTTGGAGTCTGAGTCCGAATTCTGTTCATCTGGACTCTTCCCAGTCACCTTATGTACCTTTCTGTACTTCTTCTGCGGTGACTTATTATTGCTGGTCTTCTTTCCTGACCGGCATACCTTAGCTATGTGACCAAGCTTGCCACATTTTCTACATTCCTGGTTTTTAAACCAGCATTGATTCTGGTCGTGTGTTGTCTTCCCACAACGATAACATTTCGTTGTACCCGAAGTCATTTGATCCACACTGAGTACCGCTGTCTTCCGCTGCATTTCCACCGTGCCTCTCGCTGCGGCTTCGTGCGATGCTGCAATAAGGACAGCCTTATCAAGTGTAAGATCGTTCTCTTCGAGCAGTCGTTTTTGTGTTCCTTCCTTCGACATCCCGCACACGAACTTGTCTCTCAGTGCCTCTGTCAGATTTACCCCAAACTGACAGTATTTTGCTAGCCTACGCAGTTCAACCAGGTACTCCGCGTTGCTTTCCTCTTTTCGTTGCGTTCTCACGTAAAATTTAGATCGTTCCGCTAACATCAGCGGTGCGGGGTTAAAATGATCCTTCAGGACAGCAACAATATTAGCGAAAGACTGATCCGCCGGTTTAGCTGGTGATAGAAGATGCTTCAATAACCCGTATGTCTTCGCACCCATTGAGTTTAGTAAGGTGAGAGCTTTGTCATAATTTGCTATCTTATTGACCTTACAATATATCTCGATGCGTTCTACATACGTGGCCCAATCTTCCACATCGGAATCGAAACCGTTGATGTTACTATGCTTAGGCATCTTCACACTCTTCCTGAGAAACAACAACGAAATATTTCTTTAACTTTTTTTTTCAAAATGGCGGTTTCCCGCGCTTGCCTTCTTTCCCCGCCCACTTTCAAAATGGCGGTTTCCCGCTTCTGTCTTCTTCCCCGCCTACTGGCGGCTTCCCGCGTTTCTTCCCCTGGCGGGAGGGGTAAGCTTTTCCCTCGGGCGACGACCGCTGGCTTTCGGGGTTCGCAGCCTGCGCGTCGGCTTCAGTGCGTTCCTTGTTCCCTTTTCTCGGCAGGGCAACCGGCGCTGGGTACAACCCGTTGACGGCGAACAGTTTCAGCCACTGGGCTGGATCTCGCTCAGTCTCCCTCGCTCGGGCTCTGTCTCTCCCTCAGCGGCTTCCAATCGCACCTCCCAGCCCTCTCGCAGTCCGGTGCTTTCCTCCCCGGCTGCGGCTGAGTTCTCCGCGATTTATTTATTTTTATATCTTCCCGCACCTTACGATCCCGGTCGCAGTGCCTCGTGGCCTCGGTAGCTGCCCGGCCTTTTTCGCCGGTCGCGGTCTAGCTGTCTCACGACGCCGTTGCGTCTCCCAGCCCGCTTGTACCGCGGCTTCCGTGCTCCACGCTGCCCCAGTCTCAGCGCCTCTGGGCCCGACTTCTGTCCGGCTCCTTTCCCCCGACCGTGGTCGAGTTCACCGCCCTTATCCTCCGTTTATTTTTTTTATTTTCCCTTTACTCACAGTCACCGTGGCCGACTTGCTTCTCGTGCTGATCGGCTCACTCACCACCGTGGCAGAAGGGACAATCAGTGCCTGTTGCTGATGGAAGGCTTCGTGTCTGAATTCTTCCTTCTTCCTTGCTCTGCAGACTCGAGTTTTCTCTCAGCAGAACGACGAGGGCGGGTGCCTCTTCTCGATGCTCGTTAACTGCTTCGGAAGTATTGTTGCAGCAGGGTAAGATCGAACTCGTCGCCACTGTAAAGTCTGTAGGTATTATGGCGAATTAATACACAGACTACAAGAGTAACTTTAACAGGACTTTACTATTCGAAGGTCAGGGCGAATCTGCCCAATAAATCCTGACACAGCACTTATATACCGGTGTGGTCACCGTCGGTATTACAGTATACAGCAGCCAAGATAAAGTAGTGCCACACCTAAAATAGTTCTCTTAAAGGTGGATGGTTACATACAATAGTTCTCTTAAAGGTAGAACAGTTACATACGCTACAAGAGTGAGGAGGGAAGTACTCTTCCCAGCTAGTGCCAGGAGGATCCCGAAAAACCAAGTCCACCGGGCATGGAGAAAGACTGCAGAGGTTGTCAGCTCCAGGAGCATCACCCCAGGACCTGAATCCAGTACAGGAAGCACTTCAATGACCTCACAAGAACAGCAAGGGTAAGTACAGCTCTTCATTTCTTCAGCTCTGTCAATAACACATGGCAAAGTCCCCATCACTCTTAACAATTCCCTCCCTTCCATCCCATCCTTCACCACCCAGCATATGGGCACACTAGATCACTTCTCATCATCATTACAAATGCACACTCAGCTCTTCCGTGTTTCCTTCTATAGTAGCCTCTAGCAGCATTCTCTTCAAGCTTGCTCACTCTTTGCATGATCACCAGCTTTTCTCATGGCTCCTTCCTCACTTGTACGAGAGACTCACTAGTGTTTTCCATCTTTCTCTGTAGGACAGGACAACTCACAACACCAGGGAGAGGAGTAAGACTGGGGATGGACCAACCAACCACATAATGCTGTTGTTGCTGGAGAAGCAAGTGCTGAAGATTAGTGGCCCTGGAAGAACTCTCAGGGTAGGACAAGATTGGAAGCTTCTGTGAAGAGAATCTTTGACCATTAATTGCACCCTTTCTTGAACCTCTGAGAAACATATAAACATGCAGTTTGACTACATCAAACTGCACTGTAATACCTGTTACCTGCTACTGTTGTAAGATTCGCAATTTTCAGCAAAAATCACGCAAGAAAACTGGATAAAATAAGACTGTTTATTGACCAAAGTAAGCTTGCACAGAAAAACCTTTGATAAAAGGGCATACAAAATGGCCGCCAGGCCCCGTGATCAGTTTATGAACCATTTTATTTCTGTTACTGCAAGCCAGACAGGCTTGTGGATTGAAGACAGTGAGCCCACGAAAGCCAGTCTCTGGGAACCGAAACTCAGAGCAACAGCATACATATTCAATGGATTATAAGTACAGGATGGGGCCCATCAAGATATGGGCGGACAATGTAAAAACACTTATACCCATTTATCGTACAAAGGAAAAACCGTTTAGCAGCCATCAAGGAAAATGTCCGGACCGATCAATATGCGAACCGAGCCACGGTGACAATGCAAAAGACATTGAAAGACATTATCGGCCAGGAAGGCCAATTTAAGTTATCACCGGCTCCGTTACAAGACAAAGCGCCCCTGCAGAGATTTCTGCCCGCCAAAATTAATACAAAGACAGGACTATGATTTGGCGGGAGATAAGACTGTCCCAAAAGAGTATAACTATGGATTGAAAGTCCATCTAAGTTACTTCGGACTTCGGGTTACTTGAACAACTTCTTCTTCACTGCCACGGCTTCTTGTTGGGCGACTTCAGGCTTCCATTTCTTCAAGAACTTTCTTCTACGAGGAACGAACGAAGGGCGGACGGTGCCCGGATCGGCGCCTCTTCCACTTCGGCAGATCGATGAAAACGTTTTCGTCTTTTTAAAGACGGACGGTTTCGGCAAAAGGACAACGTGGTCGGTGTTCAGCCAAACAAGGCTCGGCCACGACGAGAAGACGACGAGGGTGGCCCGGGTACTGGGGTCGGGAGATCATCGACGACCCAGGCCGACGGAGAAGAAACCCTCTGGAGGACTGGCGATCTAGGCCACAAAATTCTCCCAAGTGCATAGCCTGCATCTGGGTCTGCTCCATGAACCCAAATCGACTTAGTAGATCTCAACCTTAACGAGCGCTCATCGAGGCTGGGTCTACCCCACCGCCTCAAGGGAGGAGAGAATATCGACTGCGCCAGAAGTTTCCAAATCCACGTGACGACGGGAAGCGGTGTCAAAAGGCTGCGAACCCCCTTTCTCGCGATTTCGAGAGTGGTGAGCATGATCCCAAGTTCCCCAGTTCGAAACTTAGTTTAGGTATAGGGGAGGGAGTTAAGGGAAATCGTAATGTGTTTCCCCTTTTTCGATGTGCCGTGTGTTCCCCATTTCCATAGAGTCAAGTTCATAAATTTGTGCATGATTGTAGTAACTTTAATCTGTGCCTATGACATGTATTTTGTAATGCTTCAAACTGTTTAAAAATAAAAGCATCCATTTCGTGCTATTCAACCTGGTCTATTGAGTTCTTTCTCTGCACTACTGTTCTCTGCACCTAAGTCCAAGGTCTAGAACCGTAGGGGGAGTGGGTTGAACCACTCAAGGGTAATTATTGCACGAAGCCTGGCAGGAGACCAGAAAGAGCAAGAGAAACCCCCTACAGAAATGGCGACCGCGGCAGGACCTTGGCAGCAGGAAAGTAGTGTGTTAGATCAAGATTTGAATAAACGAAATGTGATGGATGAAAGAATAGCAGATTATGTTTTCGGAAATGTCAACCTCACAAAACAATGGATATCTGATCTACTAAGGGATAGGCGCCCGCTAGACGCAGCCATCAAGTGGACAGCGGGTAGAGAGCATAAGAAATCTGTAGAAAAGGCGGTCTGGCTGATGTGCTACAAGAAGCAAGTCCAGCTTTTGGACCAGGTAGTTGCAGCACAGACAGTCCAGATTAACGGCTTGCTTAAAGGCGTAGAGGAAAAGGTTGCGGGAGGTCAAAAACTGATTGAATCGCTTGATGCGCTGAACCAGGACGCCGCTCTGTAATTCGCTGCCACGAAACCCGGGTAGAATATTTAAAATGTCAGGTCGTTGAGGCCAAGGCCAGTGAAGGTAGAATGAGAGAGAGGTGTTCCCGTCTAGCCAAACAAGTAGATGCCCAAGAGGAAAAGCTCCTGGGAGCCAGGGCAGCATATAAGATGGCCATGGAGGATAGATCTGAGAACACCGACCACAGCACTTGCCGCCGGGAGCTAGAGGACCTGAGAAAGGCCCTAGCGAAGGCAAACCGGTTGGTGTGTCTCATAAATCCACCAGCGAGTCAGCTGTTGCTAGCCAAGGAATCCAAAAGACCGATTCCACAAGAGGCAGTTGGGGTACCAACCCCCGAACCTTCTGCCCCTCCTGCCTATGAGGAGTCTTGGACTCCGGGACAGGAGACGGAGACGGTAGAGGAAGAGAGCCCTGAGGTAGAGCAACCCCAGACAGTAGAGTCGGGGTCGGCGCCAATGTGTCCAACGAGACACCGGAGGATCGGTCCAAATGAAGAAAATGGCGATGACGGACCCCTTGAGAGTCAGATCATAATGCCTCATAGCGCACGACAGCTAAGAGAGATGATAAGTCACATCCCAAAACTCTCCGAGTCAGGAGATCCCTCCGTGCATTTCAGGGACGTGGAGCAGACCGCAGCAGTCAATGGCTGCGATGGGGTTGAACAGTCTAAAATGCTGCTGTTCTCCCTGGACAGTTCGCTCCTCCAGTGTCTCCCTGACGAGAGCAAGAGAGGGCACAGGGACTATGAGTTGCTACGGGATGAGATTCTGGAGATCATGGGAGAGGGGGACGGAACTCCGTTCCTCCGTTTAGAAAAGACAGTGCAGCTAGAGGGAGAACCCCCACGGGTTTTCGCCGACAGGTTGTGGCCAGTGTATTGGCGCAGCTGCCCGGGCGGGCCGGCCCGGGCCGGGCTGGATGGCGAACAAAGGGCTCACTGGCTTCGGTGCCTGGTAGCAGGTTGCCTGCCAGTAGTGAAGGAACAGGCCAAAGCATGGTTTGACCCCACTAACGCCCGCTCCACGGAGGAAGTAGTACTAGATCAGCTCACGATCAGTTATAGAAACAACAAGGGCAAGAAAACGCCTGTTGTGAAAGGAAAGGTGCATGAGGTGAGACCCGCAGCCTCTGCTAAAAAGGAATGGCGTCAGGAGGGAAATCGCCATCCCCAAGCAAATAGCAGTTGTTACGGGTGTGGGAAGGAGGGTCATTGGCGCAAGGACTGTAGGAATCCTTGGAAGGATAAGAGGGAGAGAGCGTTCGCCGCAGCCCAAGATCAAGCCCAAGCCCGAGTCGCCAACGGCCCGAGAGTTTACCCAACACCAGCACAACCACAAGTGCAGGCCGCTGCCCCAACACCAGTCCAGAACCCAACCGTAGCCTCTGCCCCGAATAA
Organism: Somniosus microcephalus; assembly: GCF_052327205.1. Classification (NCBI taxonomy): domain Eukaryota; kingdom Metazoa; phylum Chordata; class Chondrichthyes; order Squaliformes; family Somniosidae; genus Somniosus; species Somniosus microcephalus. The sequence continues at coordinate 40,084,310 of NC_140993.1, read as the reverse complement.
AGGGGGTGGTGCGGTTGTGGACCCCGCTGCGATCGAGTCAGTCTTGGAGACTATGCGGTCTCTGATGACCTGGCAGGGGAAGGTAGCGGTTGCTAACAGCCCTATCGCCCCCGAGACCCCAGCCGAAACACCTAAATGACTGACGCCCGCGCAGCCCATCTACTTGTGTCCGCTCCGCTATGACGCTTGGAGAAGACCTGTGGTGGAGATGGAGGTGGAGAAACAAAGGGGTAGTTACCTGTTGGATACGGGAGCTTCGTGTACCGTGATCCACACGGACAAACCTTTTGCCTCACCTCTGTCCGCCCAGGCTCCATATTTAGTAGCGGGTTTCACAGGTAGAGCACAGGCTGGCGCGCACTCCCTCCCGCTCTCCATTCAGTTGGGAGCGCTCCACACCACATGGACGTGCATCCTATTGAAGTGGAAAGGGGGGGGGGGAAAGGCATCCTCGGGGCTGATTTCTTGGTGGAACACGGGATCCTCGTGGACCTGAGAAATCACTGTCTCTGGGGAGCCGAGGGTGGTTTAGGTAAGGTAGTCGTAATCCCGGGGAAGGAAGAAAAGGGGGCCCTGTGCACTATGAAGCCATCAGGAGGTTACGATCTCGAGCTCATGATAACAAACGTCCCAACGGACTTGCAGGCGCGTGTGTCAGAAAATCTGACCGCGTTCGCCACCCACAAGCACGACTGCGGGAGAGTCACTGGGTTCGAAGTCAGCGTAGACGGGGACCCCATGATCCGACCCCAAAAGCAGTATAATTTCCCCAAGGAGGCAGAACCCGACATGGAGACAGCAATATCTTCATTGGTACAGCAGGGCGTGTTGAGGACGATAGCCACCCACGTGAACTCCCCATTATGGCCGGTAAAGAAACCGGACAATTCGTGGAGAGCCACGGTGGACTATAGAGCCCTCAATAGTAATATCCCAGCCTGCGCGCCCACGGTAGCAGCAGTTGCAGACTTAATAGGGAGTATTCCAGCATCGGCGACCACATTCACGGTGCTGGACATCTCGAACGGTTTTTGGTCCATTCCGCTGCGGCGGGAGGACCAGTACAAGTTTGCCTTTACTTTCAAAGGGCAACAGTACACCTGGAACTGCTTACCACCGGGTTTTCACAACAGCCCCAGCATTTTCCATCAGTGCATGGCGGGGAGTTTGAAAGAGTTCAGCCAGCCCAACCAGATAGTGCAGTATGTGGACGACTTACTCCTGTTCACAGATACAAGGGAGCAGCACGGCCCACTGTTAGCCGAATTGTTGGAACTGTTAGAAAGGAAGGGTTTCAAAGTAAACCCAAAGAAAGCCCAGATCGGCCAGCAGGAAGTTAAATTCCTGGGTCTGGCCATCCGCGCTGGGGAAAGAGCCATAGATAAGGCCAGACGGGAATCTATACAAGATCTGCCGATTCCCAACACAGTAACGGGTGTAAGGTCCTTTTTGGGATTGACCGGGTACTGCAGAGATTTCATCGAGGACTATGCTGCCACAGCGGCCCCGCTACTTCGACTCTTACACAAGGGAGTCGAGTGGTCTTGGGACGAGGGGTGCCAGGCAGCATTCGAGAAGTTGAAAAGAGATCTGCAGACCGCGCCAGCCCTAGGGGCTATAGATGGGGGAGAGGAGTTCTTTCTGGAGGTAGCCGCTAGTGGGGACAGCCTGAGCGCAGTGCTGCTCCAAGAGCGGCACGGCAAGCTAAGACCAGTAGTTTATTCCTCCAGGGTGCTCACGGATGTGGAGAGGAGTTTCTCCAATTGCGAACGGCATCTCCTGGCCACGCATTGGGCTGTGAACAGATCAGTGATCTTCACAGGGACCTCTCCCATTACACTCCTCACCCATCACACCCCCACGAAGATGCTTCTGGACGGGAGGATTAAGGATGGGACCGTAAGCAGCGCTCGGATTGCGCGCTGGACCCTCCTCCTTTCCCAGATGGATCTCAAAGTTAAAGGCCTCTGCGCGCCAAGGCTCGCAGCCAATATGGCATATCCCGGGACAGCCCATCAATGTTCCGTAGAAGGGGTATGGGAAGTTAACATAGGTTTACGGGCCGGGATACATCCCACGGGCCGCGAGATCTACGTAGACGGTTCTAGCACTGTAGCTGACGGCAAGCGACTCACAGGGTGTGGAGTTTATGACCCTGCGGCAAACATTGCCCTGGCAATTAAGCTCCCCAGCACTATGAGCGCGCAGCAGGCTGAACTGTCCGCGGTGGCGTACGTGGTTACCCACCCCGAGATTTTCCCAACCCCATACACGATTTGCTCAGACAGCATGTTCACGTGCAATTCGTGTACAGAGTACCTCGCCATCTGGTCCCGACGCGGGTACACCTCCGCGGACGGGCGGCCTTTAACAGTTAAGCCCTTGCTGGAGAAGATCCTAGCAGCTGTGGGGGAGAAAGGAGAGGTGTTCATCCATAAGGTGAAGGCTCACTCCATTACAGAACCCCGCAGTCAGGGCAACCAGCAGGCGGATGCGCTAGCCAGGGAGGGTGCCCGCAACGGCATTCTCTGGGACCCATACGAACCCGGACCCGTGGCGGCGATCCAAGGCAGGGAGGGAATTCCCGGGAACACAGGGGTGACACCGCCCCCAGGCCTAAAGACCGTCCAAACCCTGGATCCCGCCCTAAAAGCAGTCCTAAAAGCCATCACAGAGGGCAAACAGGTAGAAGGTCCGTACAGTACGGCAGCCCTCACAGTCAAAGAAGGTATGCTGTTCCGAAAGGAGCAGTGGGTTGTGCCGCAGCAGCACCGAAGGGAATTCCTGCAATTGGCCCACGAGGGTCCAGGAGCGGGACACCCCGGACCTGAGGTCACCTGGCAACGGGTGGAGCAGGCGGGATGGTGGCCGGGACTTCGGGACGATGTCCGCGAGTTCTGCGCAAGCTGTCTTGTGTGTGCTGCTAACAACCCAGACCCCCACAAAAGGAAGGTGCCCATGGGGCACATCAGGAGGGTAGAGGGACCATGGCAGTCGATTCAGGTCGACTACATAGGGCCCCTGCCCGCCGCCCAGGGAGGCTATAAGTACTGCCTTGTCCTGGTAGATGTGTTCACCAAATGGGTAGAAGCCTTCCCGTGCAGAACAGCTACGGCACTGGGTACTGCTAAGATCTTGATTCGGGAAGTGTTCTCACGGTGGGGACTCCCCCGTTTTGTAGAGTCCGACCAAGGGAGTCAGTTCACCGGTCAAGTAATGCAGAACGCCCTCAGGCTCTTGGGCATTGAGGGAAAGTGGCACGTAGCATACAATCCCCAGTCATCCGGGATTGTTGAGCGTATGAATCGGACCCTCAAGGAAAAGCTGAGGAAAGAGACAATGGGCTCGCCCCAGAAATGGGCGGAGGTCCTGCCTTTAGTCCTCATGGGGATCCGAGCCAGCCAGTCCAAAAGCACGGGGTATTCCCCGCACGAGTTAATGACTGGAAGGATCATGCGAACACCCACCCATGTGCTAGCCCCGGTGCTCACTGAGGGCCAGCTCCGAGAGGTGAAACGGGACAAATTCGCCCAAACCCTCTTGGAGCGCCTGAGACAGATTTATGGGCAGGCGGCTGGGAACATGGGAAGACAGCACCAGGGAAATAAACTGTTGTTGGAACCTCGGAAACAACAAGAGTGGGTAGTCGGGGACCAGGTCATGGTCCGAAACTACGCCAGGGTAGGGAGTTTTGAACCACTGTACATGGGGCCATACAGCATTGTAGACAAAGCCAGCCCCATGGTTTATGCAGTGAAGACGCCCCGACGTACCAAATGGTTTCACATCAACCAGTGTAAACTGTTTAAGCCGGGTACACAAGGGCCACCAAAGGGGACCAGGTCTGAGAACAAAGATCCTCAGCCTGTAACAGAGTCACAGACCACACAGGCTGGAGCAGTAGCCTGCGTGAAGGGAGAGGCCATCCCATTGGAGTGGGAGGTCTCATCTTTTGAATGGGATTTAGGCAGGGGAGAGCCCGAACAGCTCAACCTCGCTTTAGACCCAATCACGGAGGAGGAAGAGTCAGAGGACGGCAGTCCCGCCCTCGACTCAAGCTTGGGGGAGGTAGGGAGTGGGGGTGGAGACTCGTTACCTGTAGGGACAGGTGAGGTGGAGTCGGAAGCCACAGATCCCGACCCCGGGGGGGCGGAGCCTGAGGGAGGGGAGCTGGAGCCGGCAGCTGTGGAGGAACCACAGGCTGTAACGGTAACAGTCACGACCCCAGGTCCATCGGCCCCGGGAGCCCAACCCAAAGCAGCCCCTCGTAGGTCGGCTCGAGCGCCCCAGCCCAGAAAATTTTGGCCAGATTCTCCCCATCCTCCCCAACCACGGTTTAAAGCAGCCCCAGGAAGACATGATCCCCGTTCAGCAGCGACAGGCTGCGGGGGATCAAGGCCAAAGATCAATGCAGCCCCACCGCAGGGTGTGGCACACGACAGACCTCACAGGGATTCGGAAAGCCGCCCCACGGAGGGCGGCGCTGTACATAAGTTAAGATAGGTAATTATGGTCATAGTTTAAGGAATGTAAAGTATATGGTGTTAAGAGTACAATTTTGAGGTCTGCCCGGTATGTGTGTTTGTTAGGGAGCGGGGTCCAGGAACCCGCGCGTCCAATTAATTTAGGCCAGCACCTATCGGGAGCCCGGCTACATCATTTTGTTGGTTACAGAAACCTGGGATACGATGGAAAGGATTGTCGTCGCGTTCATGGCGATCGGGTGCGGGTGGGCCTACCGAGGCCGCACCAAGGACGTCATCATTTTCGGGTGCTCCGGGGACACGGCCCCCATCGCAACGGATGGGACGGGGGAGCGAGAGGTAGAGGAAACCGCCACCTACTTCCACCAAGGGAGATGGCCAGGTTGGCTGGGAACGAATTCTACGGAATATTCCAGCAATTTCGGTTTTGTCTACCAAGAGACTTCATTAACGTGCCCTCGAGTGAGGATCCTAGCGCCCAGAGTCAGCGTCACCGTGGGAAAGAGGATTTGTCTGGTGTGCAATGGGAACGTACCACCAAGGCGATGGTGGTGGCTACGAAAGCTGGGAAAGGACATGAGAAACTCTACGGTCGAGTGGGAGCGACTGGGTAATAATACCCATCGGACTATTACGGGAACTCACGGACAATTACGTGTGTGTTGGGACAAATGGTGGGAACCGGATGAGGGAATATATGTCTGTATGTGGGGTTCGAGACACGTCTGCCCCAAGGGCGTGTCCATCTTCTTCCAGAGGCAGTGGCAGGATGAAGGGAAGGGGATGAGATGGGATGTTAGCACTCGAGCGTGCGGAGCCCCATACTCCCCTATTCCGGTGAACGCCACTGAACTCATCACCCGCCCACGCAAGCCCCTGCCCACGCTTCCGGTAGCACTAGCCCAGAAAGGAGGGTGCCCAACCACCACCAAGGGACCCGGGAACGGTTTAGTATTGGTACCCACCGGTCAGGTGCTGTACCAAGGGGTACACTACGCAGTGGCCTCGGTGATTTTAAATCTCACTGAGGTAAGATTGCCGGAGTGGTGTCCCAAAGAAACGGAACAATTATACCAGGTCCTGTTAACCAGTATGTTTAGACAATTTTACGAATTTGACTTTGCCAACATCGACAGAGACAAATTATACACCACACCGCCAGAAGTTTTGGATCGAGTCGGGAGGCAAAGAAGTAAATGACATATTCACTGCTTTTAATACCGGGACATCTGTTGTCAACGCTCTAGATAACGTGGAGCTGCAGACACAGATCAACGGTTTAAAAGCCCAGTTAAGGAACATATTGACAGACGAAAACAAGGTCGTGGGTTCTGAGTTGCATGAGGACCAGGCCATGACACTACACTTTAAGGACATAATTGCTGAGCTGGAGAAACACGCGAGAACGGTAAATGCACTCATTAAGGAGGATCGGAATGCGTCCGATCAAGCTGCGCAAAACGAGGCCTGTGTGCTGTACGGGGCGTGGTTATTGGGCGAGGGCCGCAGTAATCTTGAGGATTTAAAACAGGGTTTGGTCCCGTCCTGGATCAGCAACAAGCACTTGCAAGCGCTCCACCCTTTTGAGAATGCATTAAGCCCGTGCCAGCTCAGACTAGCCGCAGAAGCATACCCAGTTCCAGTGGACTGCGGACATTCGAATCACACTATTATGGGAATAGTAGTAAGAATGCCGGTGTTGGGTCCCGCAGCAAAGCCCGCCCCGGTATACAGAGTAGAGAACAATGGAGTCATTCAGGGGGGCGCACACATTCGTTACGCAGTGGTCCCGCCTTACGTCATCAGATGGGAGCGTACGATGACAGGCACCGACCTCTCGGGATGTCGGAGCCGGGGAGCACACATCATCCTGTGTCCCCAGCACTTGAATGCCTTTTTGAAACCACAGTGCGGGTTCAGAACCGCTAGCGCGAAGCCGGTGAATTGCACCATGGAGGCAATGGCAGAGGACCATGTGCCCCCACAGGTAGCATATATCGGGGGTGGGACATACTGCGTCACCACTGCAGCGCCTCAGTACCGATATGGACAACACGAGTGGTGTTCGGTCGGTGATAGCAGTTTCTGTTTCAAACCCAGGGCCGAGGTTCAAGTGGCACAACAACGAATTGTTCCCATTCCTGCGCCCTCCACCGTACACATCACTATCAAAGAGAATTTCACAGACTTACAACGATTTGTCGCGCATTTTGGTTATGTCATTCCCCCTCTTCCCGAACACCTCACCAAGATTTTAAAAGCCGTTATAATTTCGCAGAAACATTTCTACACACTGGAGCAGAAGACTTTAGAGATAGGAAAAGACATATTGGACATAACCATCCCACCATGGTGGGACTTGTTCACCAACATAGAGGTCCCCGCCTGGATTAGAATAGCATCCCATATCCTAGTAGTATGTCAGGTTTTGATTGTGATATTTTTGCTCTTCGTGCATTGCAAAAGAGGCAAACGCCTCCAGAGGCACGAGAACACAGGAGAATGGAGAGAACGCTATGTGCGAATGGGGGAAGCAGATACCCCACTCTAAGCTGCTAGTATAAGATTAAGCGTCCCTCCAATTAAAAATTTTTTGTTGTTTTTTTTTGTTGATTGTTTTGGGTTATAAGGAAATAAGTATTGTTATGTTATTAGTTGTTCTTAAGTTTTTTTGGATTAATAAAAGATGCATGCAGATGGTGCAAAAGGGTATCAACCCCTGCCCATCTGACAGGTGAAGGTGTTATAGTTTAAGATTTGCTGTCTATGATTCCAAATGTGCATGAGGTAATTTTCATTTTCTCCGGAAATGGGAACTGCATGTGTCGTGAGGGGCATAGATAGTTAAGTGCCAGGAATGTTTGGATGTGGGGAATCAGGGAAAATTTGCTCATCAAGGATTATTGATACTTTAAGCAAACTATCAGTATCACAGGGGGGCCTGTAAGATTCGCAATTTTCAGCAAAAATCACGCAAGAAAACTGGATAAAATAAGACTGTTTATTGACCAAAGTAAGCTTGCACAGAAAAACCTTTGATAAAAGGGCATACAAAATGGCCGCCAGGCCCCGTGATCAGTTTATGAACCATTTTATTTCTGTTACTGCAAGCCAGACAGGCTTGTGGATTGAAGACAGTGAGCCCACGAAAGCCAGTCTCTGGGAACCGAAACTCAGAGCAACAGCATACATATTCAATGGATTATAAGTACAGGATGGGGCCCATCAAGATATGGGCGGACAATGTAAAAACACTTATACCCATTTATCGTACAAAGGAAAAACCGTTTAGCAGCCATCAAGGAAAATGTCCGGACCGATCAATATGCGAACCGAGCCACGGTGACAATGCAAAAGACATTGAAAGACATTATCGGCCAGGAAGGCCAGTTTAAGTTATCACCGGCTCCGTTACAAGACAAAGCGCCCCTGCAGAGATTTCTGCCCGCCAAAATTAATACAAAGACAGGACTATGATTTGGCGGGAGATAAGACTGTCCCAAAAGAGTATAACTATGGATTGAAAGTCCATCTAAGTTACTTCGGACTTCGGGTTACTTGAACAACTTCTTCTTCACTGCCACGGCTTCTTGTTGGGCGACTTCAGGCTTCCATTTCTTCAAGAACTTTCTTCTACGAGGAACGAACGAAGGGCGGACGGTGCCCGGATCGGCGCCTCTTCCACTTCGGCAGATCGATGAAAACGTTTTCGTCTTTTTAAAGACGGACGGTTTCGGCAAAAGGACAACGTGGTCGGTGTTCAGCCAAACAAGGCTCGGCCACGACGAGAAGACGACGAGGGTGGCCCGGGTACTGGGGTCGGGAGATCATCGACGACCCAGGCCGACGGAGAAGAAACCCTCTGGAGGACTGGCGATCTAGGCCACAAAATTCTCCCAAGTGCATAGCCTGCATCTGGGTCTGCTCCATGAACCCAAATCGACTTAGTAGATCTCAACCTTAACGAGCGCTCATCGAGGCTGGGTCTACCCCACCGCCTCAAGGGAGGAGAGAATATCGACTGCGCCAGAAGTTTCCAAATCCACGTGACGACGGGAAGCGGTGTCAAAAGGCTGCGAACCCCCTTTCTCGCGATTTCGAGAGTGGTGAGCATGATCCCAAGTTCCCCAGTTCGAAACTTAGTTTAGGTATAGGGGAGGGAGTTAAGGGAAATCGTAATGTGTTTCCCCTTTTTCGATGTGCCGTGTGTTCCCCATTTCCATAGAGTCAAGTTCATAAATTTGTGCATGATTGTAGTAACTTTAATCTGTGCCTATGACATGTATTTTGTAATGCTTCAAACTGTTTAAAAATAAAAGCATCCATTTCGTGCTATTCAACCTGGTCTATTGAGTTCTTTCTCTGCACTACTGTTCTCTGCACCTAAGTCCAAGGTCTAGAACCGTAGGGGGAGTGGGTCGAACCACTCAAGGGTAATTATTGCACGAAGCCTGGCAGGAGACCAGAAAGAGCAAGAGAAACCCCCTACACTGTGCAGCCTCTCAGTGCCAGCTTGTCCCGTTTCCCTTCCTCTGGGTCCTTCTCAACAGCCACAGCCCCACGAAGAAGACACCTCAGAGGAGGAGAATCTTTCTAAGGAGGCACACATCATGTTCCATCACTCCTAAGCATCAGCACAGCAATTTACACCCCAGTTGGGTTAGAGCCTGAGGCAGAAGGGTCTGCACATGGTGAAATACCCAGCACTAGTGCGCAACAGGAATTATTGGTGACAGGCACAGGCTAGGAGACTGCTTGCCGGAGGGCAAGGTTCTCTCAGATCTGCTGAAAAAGGACAGAGATGCAAACTTCAGGGGTCCGTCAATGAGAGGAAAGCTGCATGTTTCACACAAGCAGTTATTATATCAGCTTTGGAAGGTCTGGCAAGGAGTTTCACCGCTATGGCTGAAAGTGTAGTGTCATCTCCCAAGGCATCAGCACTCTGCAGCCTACCTTGGAGAGTGTGGCTACCTCCAGAGACACTGCAGCCGAATCCTTCCAAAAGGAGCCAATGTTCACATCCTTTGTAGCTTTGCTGGAAGTTCAAATGCCTGCCATACATGATAGCTAGCTAGCTTTAGGTGACTTCATTCAATGATGGTAAGGCAAAATGCATACAAGCAAAGGACAGGAAAGAGTAGTTAAAAATAGTTATTAATATCAGCTTTGGTATATATTTTTTATCCACACTTTTGGTTTGTGACTTTTCCTTTTTCTCCCTCTCTCCCACATGGCAGCTGTCTCTCACTCTGCCAGCGCACTTCACACTTCATCTAGAGCCATTGTCTGTTTCTTTACCTGTCCTATTACTATCTCGTCTCACCTTGAATATCTCTTAATGTCTCTTCTTTCATCCCCTCCCCCATTTCCCAACCCCCAAACTGCCTTTTAATCTTTTTCATTTCCTGCCTTTTCTCTCAGTTCTGTAGAAGGGTTTCGACCTGAAACGTTGACTCTATTTCTCTCTCCACGGATGTTGCCTGGCCTGCTGAGTTTTTCCAGTGTTTTCTGTTGTTATTTTGGATTTCCAGCATCTGCAGTATTTTGCTATTGAGTTAAAAATAGTTAATTGATAGCTTTCTCTTGGAGAAGCTTATGTCCTTGCTTATGCTTAACAATGAGAAAAATGTATTTTATAGCCTTGATATTTCAGCGATGTAAAACTCCCCCAGTGCTGCTCTGTTCTGTCTATATTTTATGCTGACGTTTTGAAGCAGGGTTTTGAACCCACAAGAGACAAGAGTGCAACTATTGAGCCAAGTTGATGACAAAAAATTACCGACAGCTAAAAACTGTTCATAAATATTGAACTAATTGGCAATGAATTTGACATAACAATAACTTACATTTATATAGCACCTTTAACATAGACAAAAAAAGCCCCAAAGCACTTCACATTCTAGCTGTATTGCTGGTACTAGAAATAGAAATATGGACTGGGGTTTATCTGTTTCTGCGCTCACCGCTTTCAATTTCTGCCCATTGAAGTGAATGGGTGCAAAATCATAGGCTGGCAAGTGCAGAAGCAGTAAGCCCGAGCTGCGTTGTTCTAAAGTTGGCATTAAAATATATTACCAGGAAAATCATATGCTAAATCGTAGCTAAGTCCCAGAACTGGGAATGTTTGATACCAGATTTTGGTGCTAAAATTGGGAAAGTGTTCCATTTCCGATCGCCAATGATTCCTTGCTTTAATATTGCATTAAAAAGAATTACATGCTTTTTGTATATTTCTGAAAAGTAACATTGTAAAGGGAGTCTAACATTAGATTTTCCACTAAGGACAGAATTTCAGCTTCATATCTGGCAGTGTATGTTTTGGAGTCAGGGTCTGACCTTATGGGCCAGGAGAACTGGGAACTCGCAGGGCAGGGAGTCCCAGTCCTGGTCCCCTCTGAAATGGCTGGCCTTTGTGAAAGTGGGCCAAGGCTCCGTCCTTACAATGCCAAGCTGGAAATCCCACATGAAAGTACAGCAGAAATCCAGCAGGCCCCAATATCTTTATTACTGAATAAAACATGCTTCTTTTGCCAGCCTTGTAGAGAACATTTTGTCAATTTTGATGCATATTACAATAATAACTAGAGCTATTTTAAGGGTATTATTAGTCATTAGGCCACTTTGCTACAGGAGGATGCTAACATATTGGGGCCAAGGAGTTAAAGGCCAGTTTTTGGAATACGGTTGCAACATAAATTACAAGGCAAAAAAAATAACATTACAGTATTTGAGAATCTCACCCTAATTGCTTGACTGGAATTGTCTTAAATGCAGAACCACGCTGTTCCTGCAAAGGCTTTCATCTTTCTAAACCCCACCCCTTGGTGAGTCATTAAGAAGCCATTAGACTACCCCACATTAAATTACAATGTTACCCTTTCAACAAAGGCGCAGTCCAGCACATCAATAACCTGGCAAGTGCTGGAGAGTTGATTTGCAGTTCGAGCAGCGGAGCTTTTATGTGTCATTTGATTTTGTCAGATGCCACCATTAGCCTAAAAAAAAGAAAACACAACTATTCATTAGCTGTTGTGAAAATCGAGGCTAATAATTTAACTGATAGCTCTGTACCTAGGCTAGGCAGTAAATAAAAACCTGATCGCATTAACAGCAATGGAAGTTAAGGCTATAATAGTCTCTTTACAGATTTTTGCAATGACAAAACTTCTTTAATATTCTTAACCAGACCACTTCTGCTGCTCCTGTTCTTGGTATTATCTTAGCCCTTACCCAGGACGGGTATTACTTCCCCTGGCCCTTGTTGAATCCGTGAATCTTAAAGTATGGTGTTCTTCAATAACGAGACGGAGGCTGCAGATTAACAATCAACAGGTGTTTACTGGAGGAGGGTAGTCTAAAGACTAACAATACAGATGCCTGCTCAAGGCTTATATACAGGTGTGGTCACTGCCGGTACTACAGTATACAGGAGCTGTAAAAGTAGTTCTCTCTTAAAGGTGCATACACTACAATTCCTCCCCTTTTAGATTAACAGTACCATAACATTCAAATAACAGTTAACACTTTAACATGCACATTTAACTGAAATAGTCCATTTATAGATTCAGTCTTTGGGGCGGCTTCCTGATCCTTTCTGGATAGCGCCTTTCCTGAGTGTCTTGTTCTTGGTGCGGAGGCGATTCTGGCCCCCTGTCGTCGATTAGTTCATCAGTTTCCGCTGCTACTGTTTCTGGGGTAGATGCTACCGGTATGTCGGGTTCATCCCCAGGTACGCGAGCCATGGGGTTGACTCGTTCCTGTGACGCTAGGATCTGGTCGACATGGCGTCTCACAATGTTCTCCCCGACATCCACTGTGTACATTAGTGGCCCCTGCCATGTGCATATCGTTCCGGGTTGCCATCTCTCTGTTCGGTAGTCGCGGGCCAAGACTGGTTGTCCTACCTTGAAGCTCCTTGTCGGCTTCTCATTGATGTGCTGGAATTGCTTATCCTCAACATTTCTTCGCACATTTGGTCTGAGCAAATCCAGACGAGATCTCAACCTTCGGTTAAAGAACATCATGGCTGGGGTCTGGTTGGTAACTGCATGTGTCGCGTTTCTGTAGGCTAACAGGAAATTGTCCACCTTATGCTGTAGTGGAATGTCATCATCGCACATGGCCCTTACTGCCTTTTTAAAGGTTTGTACGAACCTCTCAGCCAATCCATTTGTGGCTGGATGATACGGGGCGGATGTGTAATGCCTTACCCCATTCCTTCTCATAAATTTCCAAAACTCTTCGGACACAAACTGTGGTCCGTTATCAAAGCAAATCTGCTCTGGCAAGCTGTTCCTGGCAAATATGGTCCGTAGGACTGCAATAATAATAATTCAACTTTATTGTCGTTGCACAAGTACATGAACAACAAAATGTGATCTTGCAAGCTCCCATGACTGGGAGAAGCAAAGCCGCTGCGTCGGTGCGCACTGCTATTCCATTTCCACCATTCCTCCTGTCTGACAATCTTCAGCCCAACGCCCAGGCCTTCTCACCAGCCGCTCCTTTTTCCGTGACTTTCTCACCAATTGTCCCTCCTCGGGGCTCCTTCCGTGACCTTCTGCACCTGGTCTTCCCGGACGGTCACCCCTCCAAGTACTAATCAGGCCTGGCTCTGTTTAGCTTTACAAGCCTTGCCAGTGACCCTGTCCCTAGTCCCAGGAACAGGGATATAGGGGTGGAGGACATTTTGATCACCTCAGGCCATTTCGAGTGCGCATCCACTGCTATTAAGAACATTGAGTCCATGAATGGGCCAGCAAAATCAATATGCACCCGTTGCCATGGAGAGGAGGGCCACTCCCATGGGTGTAGAGGGGCATGTGGTGGTGCATTTTGGAACTTCTGGCATCCTGAGCAGCTCTTTGTTAGGTCCTCGATTTGTTGATCGATCCCCAGCCACCACACATAAGCCCTAGCAAGGCTTTTCATTTTCACCCCTCCCAGATGGCCTTCGTGAAGCTCATTGAGCACTCTCTCCCTTAACTTGGGTGGAACTACCACTCGGGATCCACACATCACTGTCCCTGGCACACTGACAGCTGTTCTCTTCTGGATGAGAATGCTGGCAACAGTGAGTCACCATGTGTTGGCCATCCCTTCACCGTCAAATCATATACCCGAGACAGTGTCGGATCATTTCGGGTCTCCTTCTCTATATCCGCGTTAGTTACTGGCAAGCGTTCAATTATTGACGAATAAAATATTTCGATAGGGTCCACTGCTGGTGCTTCCTCCGCAGTAGGCAATGGCAGGCGTGATAGCCCATCAGTGTTTCCATGCTGTTTCGTGCCCTTATACTCTATTTCATATTGGTTCGCCCCTAGAAAAAGGGACCATCTTTGTAGCCGTTGTACAGTCATCACCGGAACGCCCGTCTTTGGATTAAAGATGGAGACAAGTGATTGGTGGTCAGTCAGCAAGGTGAACTTCTGCCCATGCAGATAGTGGTTGAATTTTTTTACTCCCCATACTAGGCTGAGGGCCTCCCTGTCAATCTGGGCGTAGTTGCGCTTGGCTGAGGTTAGTGACCGAGACGCAAAGGCTACTGGCCTCTCCAACCCGTCTGGGACTTTGTGCGACAGCATCGCTCCAATACCATAGGGTGATGCATCACACGGCAACCGAATTGGTAGTGCTGGGTTGAAATGGGCCAATACCTCTTTTGATGTGATCAATTCTTTGCACTTCTGGAAAGCTCGTTTACATTCATCATTCCACTTCAATGGTACCCCCGTCTGCAGTAGGGTGTTCAGTGGGTGTAATACTGTAGACAAATTTGGTAAGAACTTATGGTAGTAGTTCACCAGCCTGAGAAACGACCTCAGTTGTGACACATTTTCCGGTGCTGGAGCCTTGACTACTGCCTCAATCTTTTCAGGGGACTTATGTAACCCCTCTTCATCAATAACGTGGCCACAATACTGATGCGCCATCAATTACTCAAAAGACTGAGGTTAAGCGAGTAACAACCAGGCTTTTATTAGCCAAAGAATGAAGGTCTAGTCTCGAGTGGTCGACCCGTCCAGAATACTAAGGGACTGGGAGGTAGTCACTTATATACCTGGAATAGTGGGAGGAGTCAGCCGAGGCATGTCCAGACCTGTACCTAGTGGAATACACATACACATACAGACAGGTATAACAGTGGTTTACCACATTCACCCCTTGTTTAAAAATGAGTCTGGCGGGGTGAAGTGTATTTATAAGTTTGTGTATTGGAGTCTCTCCGGAGGTCTTGTCTGCCGCTGTGATCGACGTGGCGACGGCAGGGGTGGTGGAGCTTCCGGCGTCGCGTCCCGTGTAGGCTGGGGCACTGGAGTGTAGTCCTCGTGGGTGACGGTCCAAGGCGAGCCGGCTGCTGGGTTTGGATATCGGGTCGTGGGGGGGGGTGGTAATGGGTAGTGGGTTACAGCGGTCCCCAAGGGTGTCGTGGGGGGGGTGGTAATGGGTAGTGGGTTACAGCGGTCCCCGAGGGTGCGAGGTCTCGTATGGAGACTGTGTCCTCCCGCCCGTCCGGGTACGCAATGTAAGCGTACTGGGGGTTGGCGTGGAGGAGGTCGACCCTCTCGACCAGGGGGTCCATTTTATTGATCCTCACGTGTCTTCTCAGTAGTACCGGCCCTGGGGACGTCAGCCATGGTGGTAACGCTGTCCCCGATGTGGACTTCCTTGGGAAGACAAACATTTTCTCGTGAGGGGTGGCATTGGTGGCAGTGCAGAGCAGTGACCGAATCGAGTGGAGCGCATCGGGGAGCACCTCCTGCCAGCGGGAGGTCGGAAGGCCCCTAGACTTTAAGGCTAGTAGGGCGGCCTTCCAAACTGTTGCATTCTCTCTTTCCACCTGTCCGTTCCCCCGGGGGTTGTAACTGGTGGTCCTGCTTGTGGCTATACCCCTAGCGAGCAGGTACTGGCGGAGTTCGTCGCTCATAAAAGATGAGCCCCGGTCGCTATGGATATAGCTGGGGAAACCGAACAGGGTGAAGAGGCTGTTCAGACATTTAATGACCGTGGCACTGGTCATGTCCGGGCAGGGGATAGCCAACGGGAAACGGGAGTACTCGTCAATGATGTTGAGGAAGTACACATTGCGGTCGGAGGAGGGGAGAGGCCCTTTAAAATCGACGCTCAGGCGTTCGAAAGGGCGAGTGGCTTTTATCAGGTGGGCTCTGTCTGGTCTATAAAAGTGCGGTTTGCACTCAGCGCAGACTTGGCAGTTCTTGGTCATGGTCCTGACCTCCTCAATGGAGTAAGGCAGGTTGCAGGCCTTGATGAAGTGGAAGAACCTGGTGACCTCCGGGTGGCAGAGGTCATTGTGGAGGGCCCTCAGCCTATCGATCTGTGCGCTGGCGCAGGTGCCACGCGATAGGGCATCTGGGGGTTCATTGAGCTTCCCAGGCCGGTACAAGATCTCGTAATTGTAGGTGGAAAGTTCGATTCTCCACCTCAAGATCTTGTCATTTTTGATTTTGCCCCTCTGCTTGTTGTTGAACATAAAAGCAACTGAACGCTGGTCAGTGAGCAGGGTAAATCGTTTTCCGGCCAGGTAGTGCCTCCAATGACGCACAGCCTCCACAATAGCCTGGGCCTCCTTCTCGACCGCGGAGTGTCTGGTCTCCGGGCCCTGGAGGGTTCGTGAGAAGAATGCCACAGGTCTCCCCACCTGATTAAGGGTGGCGGCCAGAGCGAAGTCGGACGCATCGCTTTCCACCTGGAAGGGGATGGATTCGTCCACTGCGTGCATGGTGGCTTTGGCAATGTCCTCCTTGATACGGTGGAAGGCCAAGCGGGCCTCTGCCATCAGGGGAAAAGAGGTGGATTTGATCAGCGGATGGGCTTTGTCTGCATAGTAGGGGACCCACTGGGCGTAGTAAGAAAAAAACCCTGGGCACCTCTTCAGAGCTTTTAGGCAGTGGGGCAGTGGGAGTTCCATAAGGGGACGCATCCGGTCCGGGTCGGGACCGATGACCCCGTGTTCCACAACACAGCCAAGGATGGCGAGGCGGTCTGTGCGGAATATGCACTTCTCCTTGTTATATGTCAGGTTCAGGAGTTGGGCGGTGCGGAGGAATTTCTCGAGGTTTGCGTCATGGTCCTGCAAGTCATGGCCGCAGATGGTCACATTGTCTAGGTAAGGGAAAGTGGCCTGCAGCGCGTTTTGATCGACCATCCGGTCCATCTCCCTTTGGAAGACGGAGACCCCGTTGGTAACGCCAAAGGGAACCCTAAGGAAGTGATAGAGGTGGCCGTTTGCCTCAAAAGCAGTATACTGGCGGTCTTCGGGGCGGATGGGGAGCTGGTGGTACGCTGATTTCAGGTCAATGGTCGAAAAGACGCGGTACTGCGCGATCTGGTTGACTATGTCAGCTATGCGGGGGAGTGGGTAGGCGTCCAGCAGGGTGTAGCAGTTTATTGTTTGGCTGTAGTCGATGACCAGGCGTTGTTTCTCGCCGGTCTTAACAACCACAACCTGGGCTCGCCAGGGGCTGGAGCTGCCCTCAATAATCCCCTCCTTCAGGAGCCGCTCCACTTCGGTTTTGATGAAAACCCTGTCCCCGGCACTGTATCGCCTGCTCTTTGTGGCGATGGGCTTACAGTCGGGGGTGAGGTTAGCAAACAGTGGGGGGGGTGGGACTCTGAGTGTGGAGAGGTTGCATCTGGTGCGCGGCGGGCAATTTGGAGGCTGCTGGCTGCGGACTGTGAGTGGGGGGAGGGGGCCACCGTATGCCATCGTAACGCTTTTGAGGTGGCACTGGAAATCCAACCCCAGTAGAACGGCAGCGCAAAGTTGGGGCAGGACCAGGAGTTTGAAATTATTGAACACAGTCCCGTCTACTACTAGTGTCACCACGCAGTAGCCGCCAATGTCCGCTGACTGGGACTCGGTGGCCATAGAAATCCGCTGGTGCGCAGGCAGGACTGGGAGAGAGCAACACCGCACCGTGTCGGGGTGGATGAAGCTCTCTGTGCTCCCGGAGTCAAAAAGGCAGTTTATTGCATGGCCGTTTACCTTAATGTCCATTTTGGACCGAGCTAGTTGGTGCGGTCTCGTTTGGTCCAGCATAACAGAGGCCAGCGTAGGGGTTGGTGTGTCGCTGTGGGTATCAGATGGGGGGGGGTTGGCAGCCTGCTGCGTCCCGGCTGGTGTCCAAGATGGCGGCATCCATGATTCCCATGTGGCTGGAGTCGTCCAAGATGGCTGCTGCTGCGGTGGTTCGCACATGGCTGGGGAGGCCCAAGATGGCGGCCCGCACGGCCCACACGCGGCGCTGTTGGGGGCCCAAGATGGCGGCTCGCACGGCCCACATGTGGTGCTGCTGGCGTTCGGGGTGGCTTTGGCCTTGCAGACGCTAACGTAGTGTCCCTTTTTCCCGCAGCCCGAGCAGGTCGCATTCTTCGCCGGGCAGCGCGCTCTGGGGTGTTTGGCCTGGCCACAGAAGTAGCATTTCTGGCCTTGGGATACTGCTGTCTGGCTTTGGGACACTGCTGCGGTGGTTGGGCCGTTGTTGGGCTGTGGCTGGGGTGGCACGGTGCTATGGGGCTGTCCTACCGTGTCCCAGGTTGTCGTTCCCCGCGGCGTCCACGGTGCAGAGGAGTAGGCATCCATGCCCCGGTAGGCTGCGTCCAGCGTTAGTGCAATTTCGGAGGCTTTGTCGAGGGTGAGGTCACTCTGCTCCAGCAGTCGCTGTCGGGTGTAGTTAGACCTGTGGCCCGCTACGAAGGCATCCCGGATCAGTTCCTCCGTGTACTTAGTGGGCGTTACCACCTTACACCCACAGGCCCGGCCAAGCACGGACAGTGCTTGGAGGTATTCCTCAGTCGATTCCCCAGGTTGTTGCTTGCGACTCCCCAGGAGGTGCCTGGCGTAAACTTCGTTCACAGGGCGCGTGTACTGGGTCTTGAGGAGCTGGAGGGTGGCTGTGTACGAGGTCGCGTCCCGGATGACTGAGTACACTCGGTGGTTCACCTTGGAGATCAGGACAGACAGTTTGTTTGCATCCATTACGACCGCAGTGGAGGCAGTCAGGAATGCCTCGAAGCACATGAGCCAGTGAGCAAACTTGGTGGAAGCGTCCGCTTCCCGACTGTCCAGGTCCAGGCGTGCTGGTTTGAGGATCTTCTCCATTATAAAAAATTTAGTTAATAAAATTGATGCGCCATCAATTACTCAAAAGACTGAGGTTAAGCGAGTAACAACCAGGCTTTTATTAACTAAAGAATGAAGGTCTAGTCTCGAGTGGTCGACCCGTCCAGAATACTAAGGGACTGGGAGGTAGTCACTTATATACCTGGAATAGTGGGAGGAGTCAGCCGAGGCATGTCCAGACCTGTACCTAGTGGAATACACATACACATACAGACAGGTATAACAGTGGTTTACCACAAATACAAGATCTGCTTCTGGAAAAACTCGCACTTGTGGCGATTAGCTCGTAGCCCATATCCCTTCAATCTAGTGAGCACCTGCTCCAGGTTGGCGAGGTGATCACTGTCATTTTCACCCGTGACCAGGATGTCGTCCAAATAACACTGGGTCCCTGGAATCCCTTGCAGGACTTGATCCATTGCCCTTTACCAAATAGCCGGAGCCGATGCTACCCCGAAGACCAGCCAGTTGTATTGGTAGAGACCTTTGTGAGTGTTGATCGTGAGGTATTGTTTTGAGGCTTCTTCTACCTCCATTTGCAGGTACGCCTGGGCCAGATCAATCTTAGTGAAGCGTTTTCCTCCAGATAACGAGGTGAAAATATCTTCAATCCGCGGAAGCGGATATTGTACCGTGTGAAGGACTGGGTTCACTGTCACCTTAAAGTCCCCACAGATGCGAACCTTCTTTGGTTCCCCAGGCGTATTACTCAACGACCTCTTCATTACAGGAACGATGGGTGTAGCCCACTCGCTCCAGTCCACTTTGGACAGTACTCCTGAACGTTCCAAACCTTCCAGCTCTGCTTCGACGGCTGGGCGGATCGCATAAGGCACCGGTCTGGCCTTACAAAACTTTGGGCTTGCATTTTCCTCTATTTTAATCATCGCTGTTATGCCTTTTAGTGTTCCGAGTCCCTCCTGGAACACTTCTTGTGCGTCAGTTAGCATTTTTGACAGTCGTCCAGGTGTGACGTCGTCATCCTTTTTGGCCTCTACCGTCAGTGCCTGTATGGAATGCCAATCTAATTTTATCTTCCGGATCCATTCACGTCCTAGTAGTGGTGGTCCTCCACCCGGCAATACATATAGGTCCATTTTTGGTATTTCCTGGCCTTTGTATATCACGTTCACCCTTATTTTTCCTTTGGGGTAGACTTTTTGCCTGTGTACGTCTTCAAGATAATCTCTGTATCTCTCAAGGGTATATGTGAAAATAGCCGCTTGTAGTCCCTTCGGTTTATGAATGTTAGGGCTGATCCTGTGTCCAATTCCATTTTCACTTGGACTCCGTCTATTTTGAGCGTGACCCAGATAGTTTGGTGATCCTCCATTTTGATTACGTTATGTAGTTTCAGACAACCCAGCTCCTTGCTTCTGGAGTCTGTATCACTTTTCTGTTCATCTGAACTACTGTCCATCACCTTATGTACCTTTTTGTACTTCTCCTGTGGAGTTTTCTTGCTGCTGGTTTTCTTTCCCGACCTGCAGACTCTTGCTATGTGTCCTGCTTTTCCACACCGTCTGCACACTTGGTCCTTGAACCAACAATCTTTCTGGTCATGTGTTGTTCTGCCGCAGCGATAACACTTCACTGCTCCATATGACATTTCATTTGTGCCATATTCTTGCGGTCTCCATTGTATCTCTGCAGCGCCCCGTGCGGCTGCTTCATGTGATACTGCCATGCTGAAAGCCTTTTCCAGCGTAAGATCCTTTTCTGATAGAAGTCGTTTCTGGGTTCCTTCACTTTGAAGCCCACACACAAACTTGTCCCTTAACGTATTTGCTAGTCCCATTCCAAACTGGCAGTGTTTCGATAGCTTGTGCAGTTCTGTTAAATACTCAGCATTACTTTCGTCTTTCTGCTGGTTCCTTTTGTGGAAATTAAATCTTTCTGCTATCAGCAGCGGTGTGGGGTTTAAGTGGTCCTGTAGGATTTCCACTATGCTTTCGAAATCCTTATCCACTGGCTTCTCTGGGGTTATTAGGTTTCGCAGTAAGCCGTATGCTTTTGCACCCATGGAATTCAACAAAACCAGTGCTTTCCTGGCATCTGGCACTTCATTCGCCTTGCAGTACACCTCAATGCGCTCCACATATGTCGCCCAATCTTCGACTTCATTGTCAAACGCTGTGACACTGCCACCCTTCGGCATCCCTGGGTGTGGTTAGACTGGCTAAAATGGCGTCTCCCGCGCTCTCCCTTCTTCTCCGCTGGCACAAAATGGCATCTCCCGCGCTTTCCTTTCTTCCCGCGCTCGCCCTTCTTCTCCGCTGCGGCTTCAAAAATGGCATCTCCCACGCTCTCCCTTCTTCTCCACGGCTCAATGGCGTCTCCCGCGCTTCCTTTCTTTCCCCGCGGACGCTGCTCAGCCCTTGAGCCCTGCGCGTTCTCCTGTGCGCCTCTCTCGTTGCCGCCGCTCGGTCCTAAACCCCGGCTGTGCTTTACCCTCTCTCTCTTTTTTGTTTTCCGTTGACGCCGCTCGGTCTTCAACCCCCAGCTGCGCCCTGTGCGCTTTACCCTCTCTCTTACCCCGTCGACGCTGCTCGGCCTTTTCTGTGCCGTCGGTCGGCTCCAGCCGCCGCTGTCCGGGAAGCGTCTGCGCTGTACCTGTTGCCAGTCTGTTGCTGGATCGTCGTGGCTGGAGAACCAAGCCCAGCTCTCAACAGCCTCCCCTGCGATGTTCACTCTCTGCCGGATGACTGGGCGGTTGCTCGTGGTCGACGCCCGTGCTTCTGGCCTCGACTTTCTTCCACCGTCCTCCCGGAGCGAATCCTTGGAAGGAAATGCAGAGTTGCAGGTAGATTCGAATCGACCTCGTCGCCACTGTTGAATCCATGAACCTTAAAGTATGGTGTTCTTCAATAACGAGACGGAGGCTGCAGATTAACAATCAACAGGTGTTTACTGGAGGAGGGTAGTCTAAAGACTAACAGTACAGGTGCCTGCTCAAGGCTTATATACAGGTGTGGTCACTGCCGGTACTACAGTATGCAGGAGCTGTAAAAGTAGTTGGCCTAGAAATTGGGTTCTGGCGTAGGCAGGGCTTTAGCGCCGGAAGTTAGTGCCGGCGCTAAGTCCCCCTGCGCGCGCCAAAAATTCAGTAGTGCCGCGCCCAAACGGCTGCCGGCGCTACTGAAGGGTCTTTGCGGCGGTGCATCGGCGCTAACTGCCGTTTCACGCCGCAATTCCGGCGCTGCGGCACCCGATGCGGTGCGGCAGGCTGGGGACGTGCAGGCCTCCTCCTCCCGTTAAGGAGGAGCTGCCTGCACCCGGCTGCGGCCCGCGCAAATCAGCTTAAAAATGAGCCCGGCACCTCGGACAAGTGCCGGGCTTGCATCTGTTCTGGGGGGGGGGGTGTGAGAAGTCCGGGGAGGGAGCTGCGGGCAGGCGGCCCCCGGGAAAGTGGCCGGCCGCCGCGGGGCCTTTAATGCGCCGGCGCAAACTGGAGTAAGGCACCTCTGATAGAACGTTGCTTGCGGCTGCCACGGGCGAGGCGGCCGCAACTCAATTTCGGAGTTCGGGCGGGTTACCACGGCAACCGGGACGCTGCGCACACCGATGACGTCATCGGTGCCGGCGCAGCGCTACCGGTGCAACGCCGATTTAGGGCCCCAGGGAATTTTTAAACTGGCCATAACTCTGGCGCTAGTCCCTCTAGCGCCTCAAAAGCGGCGCTAAGGCAACTGAATTTCTAGGCCGTTCTCTCTTAAAGGTGCATACACTACAGCCCTGATTTATCTTCTCCAATCAGGATGTTGACTAACGCTATTGATTCCCGCAGTTGAATCTTCAAAACTAAAACCAAACATGGTAGCACTAACAGCAAATCTCTTCACAGATGGATTCGGAGATCAAGATGACCTGCAACTCATTTGATTACATCTTTCCAGAGTACCAATCATACTGTCTGCCCATTACAGCATCCAGCTGTTTCTCAAAGGAAGTGTCCTGGGTTCAACTACTCTCCTTAGCAACCTATTCCAATTGTCCATCGCCCTCTGCATAAAGAAATACTTCCTGATGCCTGGTCTAAATTTGCCTGTCACCACCCTGAACCTCTGCCTTTCTGATTTGCTGGCATTCCTGAAAAGAATGTTTTGGTCTTACTTTCTGTCTTGTACGTCTCTACAAGATTCCATCTGAGATATCCTATTTTTGAGGCTGACAAGTCCTAAAATTCTCAAGTCATTCCCCATAGTTTTTTTTTGATGGCTCTGTAGGTGAGCTTAGTTGCTCCTGACGGCTCATATTGGAATTTTAGCTGATGATGTGCACTGAATAAACAGCCTATACCCAAACTCGTCCAACCTGAGAACCTGAATGAATTCAGGAGAGTTAGTTTGACCCAGTTTTCATTTGGAGACAGCTGGTCGTTTTGAGTAAGATGCCCAAGTGGGCTCATTTCCTGCACATCTAATACTTCTTGTTCTTGCATCTTCAATCCACAGCAGTCTTGTTGGATGATGAATAGCGGAACCTTTATAGGATGTACAGCCATCTAATCTCTGATTGTTGACTAAGAGGAGTACACAGTTTTAGATTGTTCAGGAAAGATATTAAAGTTAAGTTACTAAATTCTGCTAACAGAATTACTTGAACAGGGGACAGTAAGAAGACAAAAAAATATATATATTTCACCACTCTTGGAGGGTGTCTTGCGATATAAACAAAAAAAAATCTACTGAGGTAAACTTAAATAGCAGCAAAGATTGGAGCAGGCTCCACAGCATTCCGAGGGCCATGCCCAATCCTCGATCGGCTCCTCGCCCGTTGTCCTTCCCTCCCATCCCACCACGCACCCCCCATCCCCTCCAGCATTGACCTGAGGACAACTGCTAGTGAGGTAAGTGGCCTGAAATACAGCTGATTCAAACAGGCGAGTTGCCTCTGGAGACACGACAGCCGCCAGCAGCTTGGTTAAAATAGTGAACCGAGGCCCAATTTCGGGCCAGCCTTAGGCCTCCCAGTTGGATACCATCAGTTATGTCAGTTGCCCAAAAGTCAAAATCGACCCCAACAAAAGAACAATACTGGACATATAGGATAAGAGCTTAATAACAACAGAAAATGCTGGGAAAACTCAGCAGGCCAGGCAACATCCGTGGAGAGAGAAATAGAGTCAACGTTTCAGGTCGAAACCCTTCGTCAAGACTGAAAAAGCACAGGAAATGAAACAGATTAAAAGGCCAGTTTGGGGGCTGGGAAATGGGGATGAGAGAACAAAAGAGAAGTGAAGAGACATTGGCCTAGAAATTCGCTATCGCCGCGCCAGGTCTTTAGCGCCCGAAATTTAGCGCTCGCCCGGATTCCCGTAGCGCCCGCCTGAAATTCAGTTGCGGCGCCCCAAGACGGAGGCGGGCGCTATTGCAGGGTTTGGCCGCCTCGCTTGGGGCGATGAAAGTCAATTTCAGGCGTCCAGCTGCCGCTGCGGCACCCGATGCGGTGCGGCAGGCTGGGGTACTGCAGGCCTCCTCCTTCTCTTAAGGAGGAGCTGCCTGCAGCCGTGAGATCGCCGCTGGATTCCCCCGGCAAATGAGCCCGGCACCACGGAGAAGTGCTGGGCTCGCGGGAGTCAGACACCAATGCCGCGGGGGGGTGGTGCAGGAGTCCGGGGAGGGAGGTGTGGCCAGGTGGCCGCCGGGAAAGCGGCCGGCCACCCCTCCATCTTTATGCGCCGGCCTCTCGGAGCTGCAAGGCCCCATTTTTCAAACGCTGTTTGCGGCCGCTACGGGCGAGGCGGCCGCAACTGAATTTGGCCGTCGGCACGGAATCACGTTGGAACCGGGGCGCTGCGCACACCGATTATGTCATCGGTGCCAGCGCAGCGCTACCAGCTAACGCCAATTTTAGGGACCAACTGAATTTCGGGCACTAAAAAACTTCCGGCGCAAACCACTCTTTAGCCAATAAGTGGGCGCAAACGCGACTGAATTTCTAGGCCATTAAGAGGTATTCAAAACGAGACGAGATGGTGATAGGACTAGTGGAGAGACAAAAGACGGCTCTAGATTAGGTGTGAATTGCACTGGCAGAATGAGAGACAACTGCCATGTGGGAGAGAAAAAAGGGCGAAGGGCCAAAATAAAGGTGTGGATAAAAAATATATGTAAAAGTGTAATAGGGGCCGAGGTTATGATCTGAAATTGATGAACTCGATATTGAGTCCGGAAGGCTGTAAAGTGCCTAATCGGAAGATGACATGCTGTTCCTCGAGCTTACACTGGGTTTCCGTGGAACAATGCAAGAGCCCGAGTACGGTGAGGTCTGAGTGGGAATGGAATGGTGAATTAAAATGACAGGCGACCGGAAGCTCAGGTCACCCTTATGGACTGAATGGAGGTGTTCCGCAAAGCGGTCACCCAATCTGCGTTTGGTCTCCCCAATGTAGTACAAGTAAATCGCTGTTTCACCTGGAAGGGGTGTTTGGGGCCCTGCACAGTGGGAAGTGGGGAGGTATAAGGTATAAGGGCAGGTGTTCCATCTCCTGCGCTTGCACGGGAAGGTGCCGGGTGAAGGGAAAGGAGCGCTGGGGGTGATAGAGGAGTGGCCCCAAACATCCCTTCTAGGTGAAACAGCGATTTACTTGTACTTCTTACAATCTAGTATACTGTATTCACTGCTCACGATGTGGTCTCCTCTGTTAAGTACCAGCCCTAACTTTCTGCAGTGAGTTTAAGTCATTTTAACAGTGCAAATGCAACAGTTCTTGAAACTAATGGGGAGGTTGAAGCCGAGCTCTTGTTTCCAGCTAATGGCAGAGAGGCGCAAATTTTCCAGCAATTTGTGGCGATGTAAGAAATAGTGAATTGGAAGAAATAACTTGAGATGAAAAAGTCTCTTCAGACTGGTGTTGGAATAACTGGATCGATGCTTAGAATTTGCTGATGTTCTTCGTTCCCTGCAGATTGTTCTAACATTCTGCACCGTGGCGGTGACCTTGTATCCGGACTCAATATCGAGTTCATCAATTTCAGATCATAACCTCGGCCCCTATTACACTTTTACATATATTTTTTATCCACACCTTTATTTTGGCCCTTCCCCCTTTTTTTTCCCACATGGCAGCTGTCTCTCATTCTGCCAGTGCATTTCACACCTAATCTAGAGCCGTCTTTTGTCTCTCCACTAGTCCTATCACCATCTTGTCTCGTTTTGAATACCTCTTAATGTCTCTTCACTTCTCTTTTGTTCTCTCATCCCCATTTCCCAGCCCCCAAACTGGCCTTTTAATCTGTTTCATTTCCTGTGCTTTTTCAGTCTTGATGAAGAGTTTCGACCTGAAACGTTGACTCTATTTCTCTCCCCACGGATGTTGCCTGGCCTGCTGAGTTTTTCCAGCATTTTCTGTTGTTATTTCGGATTTCCAGCATCCGCAGTATTTTGCTATCGTACAAGGATAAGAGCTTACCTAAGATCAGCAAGCTCAGACTAAATGAATGGATTCAAAGACAAAGGCCGCGCTATTGCTGGCACTCAGCAGATGGGATGAGTAGCGGGTCAGCTGTGAAATTTAAAATGATTAACAACAGGTCAGGAACCCGCTGCCAAAACGCACACACCTGCATTTCCCGATGTCAGGTTTGCCAGCGCTGAGCAGACCCGACAGGCAGCGGCGGGGAACCCAATTCAAGTGGCTTGTTTACAGCCACTTAACAATGCTTTTTTTTCTCCAGCTTTTTAAGTTTCACCGGTTTCCCGCTGTGCCTAGGCCTCGTCAGTGAAGGTGAGGTGGGAGGTCATTGGCCATTGAATCAGCTGATGAGTTGACAGCTTCAAATGTCAACCAAAGTTCCCAGCTGATTCAGAGATCTTCCCTTAAGCACTAGCACCTCTAAACTGCATTTCCAATACAGATTCAGAATGCGGCAAGTCTTTACACAAGTCTCCATCCAGTTTAACCTCATTACCGCTCCCATCATTGACAGATCATTTCTGTCATCTCTACTTCACCTGCTATCAATTCCATCAGCATGGGTGCACTTTATACTCTCACACCTTGGTCCTCAGAATCTGTCCACGATCAGCCCCAACACCAGCATCACCAGGCACACCAGCAGCACCAACAACCACACCAGCCTTCTCCAAAATCACTTGATGCTGCACAGGACAGAGGGCATCAGCACCCAAGTATATTGCAGCTTGGGATGCCAGCGATGACCTCACCATTGCAACATTTACTTCACTTGATGATATACACCCTGGTTGCCACATGATGCGCCAGGTTGGCACCACCCCACACCAACACCAACACCATAAAGCATCCCTGCAATGCCCAAGCCATTTCTTTCACACTCATCAGCATTGCAGGGAGTAACATTATGTCTCACCATTTACTGCAACTCACTAAGCCACTTCCAAAGGTGCACACCAATCTCTCCAAGAACGCAAAGTGTTGAAAATAAAGATTTCAATGTTTGACAGCACATTAACAGAAACTTCACATGAACATTGGCTAAAACACACAAGTGCCTACCCTTGTGTGTTGTTAGTTGGTATGATTGGACTAGGATAAGGGTGAGTGTTGAGGAAATCTACATGATACAAGGGGTTAATTTCAAGTGCTTGCTGGGTAAAAGTTTTCAGACTTGACACTGGGCAAGTGTCGATGTGTAACTAGAGCTATTGCATGTACTTAGATTACAGCCAAGAACAGATGTCTGCCCACTTAATGAGAATGTAGAAGTGAAACAATGGGTTCCTTTGAAGTAACCACTGACCTGACAACTCGTGACCGTAAGCAAACCTACCCTCCCAATACATGATTAAGATTAAAGAGGACCTCCGGTTACACGATTCATGCCCTGTTATAGATTAACGGTTGACTTATGTGTCCAGGATCCTTCTGTCAATACGTCATAAGACCTGATGAGTAATCTAATATGTATCCTGATAGAGGAACAAAGAAATGTCAATCAAACTTGTTTGTTACACTGTATAAATATGGAACGCTTACGCTGTATCATTGGAATAGTAGCCTCACCCCTTGAGTAGAGGTGCTGATTCCCCTTGCAAGAAAAAGAAATAAAAGGCCTGTCCGTCTGACGAATCCAAGTGTGTATTGAGTCATTACCCAGAGCTAAGAAGTAAGGCACTTCTACAATTTGGAGGTTCCACCGAGATGGCTTGCTGTACCAATTGGTGAGTTAACAGATGCCGAGTACGTTGCTCAGTTAGGAAAAATCCCATCGGCCGAAGGTGGTGTTTTGCCACATTTTTGGGACTTTCCCTGCCAGAAGCATAGCTGCGCATAGTCTGTTTATTCCATTGGACAGTACTGCCATCGGGTAATTGACTCACAAGGTTCGGATGTTAAACTGCCGTTGTGACTGCTTCCCTTTCAGAAACGGAACAGAGGACCAGCCATGAGGCGCTGACGCCCCGCGAACAGGATCATGCAGAAAAGGACTGTATAAAGGTACCAGAGAGAGAAGGTTAAGTCAGGAATTTGATTAACTAAGGAGCTAGCGATTTATTGGAAATTGAACTAGCAAGGTTCCAGCTTGCTGAGAGAGAAGGTTAAGTCAGGAATTTGATTAACTAAGGAGCTAGCGATTTATTGGAAATTGAACTAGCAAGGTTCCAGCTTGCTGAGAGAGAAGGTTAAGTCAGGAATTTGATTAACTAAGGAGCTAGCGATTTACTGGAATTTGAACTAGCAAGGTTCCAGCTTGAAGTTAGCTGGGACAAATTGAAGGCCCTTTTTGCTAAAGATTTGGCTAAAGGGAGTAGGGTAGAAGGAGAGAAGAGCTTGAAGTTAGCTGGGACAAATTGAAGGCCCTTTTTGCTAAAGATTTGGCTAAAGGGAGTAGGGTAGAAGGAGAGAAGAGCTTGAAGTTAGCTGGGACAAATTGAAGGCCCTTTTTGCTAAAGATTTGGCTAAAGGGAATAGGGTAAAAAAAAGAGAGAAGAGTGGGCGGTTGTCTGAAACACAGTGTCAATGTTTAATGTTTATGAGAGTGAGTATTTAACTACTTGTTATTATCAATCAACTTTGCAGCTTTGTCCAGTAAGGCTGCATAGGTTGGGGATTTAGTAACACTATTGGTTGTTGTTTAACAAGTGTATTGTTTATTGTTTATTGTTATATGTAGTAATGTTTAGTCATGTCTGATCTGTAGAGGCGTCCCACGCAGATCATAGAGTGTTACGGAATTGTTGTATGTTTTAACTAAAATATTTAAACTGAAAAAAAAAGCTGCAGAAGGGGTTGGAAAAGACCCAAGCCGGGGAAGTGAGTCCCGCGGCGGAATGTATTGTTGAGAAAATAGTGATGTCTTTTACATGATCCACTAAGCTATTGTGGATTCAGTATTTTCCCCAGTTAGAAATACCTTCCACGAGGGTTGAGAACCCTCGAGTTTTAAAGCATAAGGATATGTCTTAATGTGTTGTAAATATTTTTAAAAAAAACCTTGTTGCAGTCAGTTGACTAAATTCAGTCAGGAAGTGCTGAGTTTCAGTCGCCTAGCCTCAGGCCGGTTATTAAGAGGGCAAATGCCCCACGTGAAGGCCGGGACCATAAAGTAGGTGCCGAAACTCTAAAGGCACTCGGAGTGACAAATGGTCAAGGACTTTGTGACACTGATTTGAAGTAAAGACCAAGAAGATTGGATGTGACTGTAATTTTGATACGTATGTATAGTTTATTAATCTGATCTGTAGGGGCGTACAACGCAGATCACGGATTGTCACGGGAGTTTAGATTGTTTTAAGTGAACCATTTAAGCTGCTACAATGGGTGCTAGCACCAGTAAGCCACCCGAGAAAGGCACGCCAGCAGCCTTTATGTTAAAGAACTGTGGTCAATCATCCATTGATCACCCACTAAATTGGTCCAAATGGACTGTAAATAAGACTAGACCCTTTCCCTCAGATGGTTCATTTAACATAGAAAGAATTACTTGTCTCGAGGAATGTTTAACGGACAAGAGAGAAATAGAGAACAGCCAGATAAAAAGACTGCCTCTATGTTTGTTGAGTCAGAAAAAAAAAAGATTACCCCGAAGAAATACCTTTCTCCTCTATTATGGTAGGATAACAAGGTAACTATAGAAGGATGAATAGAGGGGAATATAGAGGAAGACGTGGTAGAGTAAGAGGGTATGGATGATTTGGTAATTGTTATAATTGCGGACAACCCGGACATTGGGCAAACCAATGCTGTGCAAAAAATCGTCAGAACCAAACCTCCAATAATGGACCTCCGTTAGAGAATAAAGGTCCTAATTTCACTGTCCATAACCCTTTTTCGGACCAGTCAGGAGGTTACCCTACAAACGGACAGGGATTTAGGAGAAATAGAGATCAGAATTACTGACTGACACCAGCAGCCCCAGGCGCCACAGACCACCAAATGCCCGTTGTTTCTTTAAATTCACGCAGCGAACCTGAAATTAAAATGCAAATAGCTGGGAGACCTATGTCATTTTAGTAGATACAGGAGCAACCTTTTCGGTGTTAGGGAAAGGATATTCTGAAGGAATGCCTATTAATGGGAAAAAGACCCCAATAGCTGGATTGGCTGGAATACTACAATGCTTGAATCAATCGACTCCCCTCACAGTAAAAGTAGAAGAATTTGAGGAAGAACACTCCTTTCTGTTATCAGGAGATGTCTCTATGAATTTATGTGGGAGAGATTTGCTGTGCAAAATGAATGCTACAATCATTTGCTCCCCATCAGGAGTAACGGTAGAAATCCAAGTAGATAAGGCATATGCGTACCCAGTAACAGAAATAAAACACCCTGTTCTTTACGCATGGGAAATTGCCGACCCAAGTTTGAGTCCCAAACTTGTCAGTCTGTTAGGAGCGTGGGGATTCGTTACAAGCTCCATAAAACAATACCAGGAATCCCTGAAACTAGGGAAATGGCATTCAAAATTGCACTGCACGGCCTGCTATGACAAAACAGGACAAGATTATCAGCCGTTTTTAAATTTAAAATACCTCCTAACTATTAGACTGCACAGCCCTATAAAGTTACAATTAATCCAGCTGCATCATTACCCAAAAGGTCACAGTATCCATTGTCAGAGAAAGCAGAAAAAGGAATTGAGCCAGTGATGGAATCATTGTTAAAACAGGGAGTTAACGCCGGATAGAATAAAGGTCGTTTGCAACATATCGTTGCCAAAAACTAAAAGAGAAATGAAGCATTTTCTAGGAATGACTGGCTATTGTAGACAATGGATATTGAACTATTCAGAAATAACCAGACATGAGCATGACAAATTTGGAAAATTCGCGGTTACCTGACTTCCTCGGGAACCCAGATTAAAAATGCACAAGAAGTGCAAAATCTTTTACTAGCTATTCAGAGACGTAAACAGATTGCAATTATTAAGTGCCAAGCGCACACGGGGCATTTGGACAAGGTTGCGCTTGGAAACGCTGCTGCAGATAGCGCTGCTAAGTCAGTAGCTATATCAAGTACTGAACGACAAGTTTCAGCCTTCCCTGTTAGGGAAAAGCCAGAGATACCGCAGCCCCCGTCCTTAGATGATGTGCTGACCCATCAAGATAGGGCCAGTTCTGATGAAGTAAAGGAATGGGTTGTTAATCATTGTTTTAAAAAAACACTGACGGCTTATGGGTTCATCATGACGGCCGCATGGTGGCACCCAAATCATTACTATCACCAATTGCCCGATGTGTTCATAAATTCACCCATGCGGGCAAAGGGGGGATGGCGGACTATATCCTCAAGACCTGGTATGCACCAGGAATCTCAAAGTTGGCAAAACAAATATGTGAAAATTGTACTATCTGCCAGACCATGAATGCAGGGGAAATAAAGAAGGTACAGCCCGCATCCCACCCAAACCCCATGGGCCCTTTTGTACACTTGCAAATGGATTTTATTGAACTACCTGTGTGTATGAGCTTTAAATATGTATTAGTTATTGTTGATATGTTTTCAAGATGGATTGAAGCGTTTCCTTGTAGAAAGAGTGACGCCACTACTGTTGATAAATGTTTATTGAAGGACATTGTACCTCGCTTTGGGATACCAGCAAAACTGTCAAGTGACAATGGGTCCCATTTTACGGGAACATTGATTAAGGAACTATGCAAAGCCTTACAGATTAACCAGCACCTCCATTGCAGTTATCATCCACAGTCGGCTGGACTAGTGGAAAGATATAATGGGATGCTGAAAAACAAGCCTGCAAAACTGTGTAAAGAAACTGGACTTAAATGGGTTGATTTTTTACCCATAGCTTTAATGACAATGCAGTCTGCTACCAACAGAACTACAGGATTGTCGCCTCACGAGATCGTCATGGGAAGACCACAAAGATTGCCCTTTTCGGCACCTTTAACAGCTAAACAAATGGACATTCATAAAGTGGAGGAAGATATGTTGAGTTATTGCATTGCACTAACCAAATGCATTTCTAGTTTCCAGCAACAGGTGAAGGAAGCCCAGGTCGATCCCGCTGAAGGAAAGTGCCATACTTTCGAGCCAGGAGATAACGTCTACATAAAAATCTTCAAGTGAAAGAATGGCCTTAACCCCAGATTTGAGGGACCCTTCCAAGTACTCCTGACCACAAACACCGCTGTAAAAGTAAAGGAGCGACCAACATGGATACATGCGTCCCATTGTAAGAAGGCATCAGTTGAAGACGATACACTGCCAAGATGAACTGGATTTGGACTTTAACAAGACTGTTCCCTTTGTTAACGATAATTGAAACTGCCATATTGATTTACCCAGATCCCCTGAAGGGCAAACCATGCATAGAAGAATGTGTACTTTTAAACAGTGATTTCTTTTATATTATATGCTATAATGAGACTATGAAGGTTCAGCTTCAGGATCACACTATGCAGGTACCCCCGTATCAACCCCTGAGTCTTAGGATTAGGCAGGATAAGATAGTAGAAGAAGATAGATGGAGTAAGTGCAAATGTAACTACACTTTGACTAAAACTACTACTAAACCACCGGGCGCAGTCGAATGGCCCTATTGGGGACGGTGGAACCTGTCCACAGTGCAAAATTTGACTAATAAAAAAATCTGGAAAGGAGAACAAGGAATAGGAATGATGCACCAGATATGGAACAAATTTGAAGCCTATAATAACACCTATTTCATCTGTGGGCATAGAGCATACCCTTGGTTACCACAAAATTGGACTGGGTCATGTTATTTGGGATATGTAGTGCCCTATATACATCATATTTCATCTTTGGATAGCCACCCTGGGACACGAGCAAAACGAGCCATTACAGAAACTGAAAGGTTCTTTGCTATAGCATTTCCCTGGTATGGAACAGGGAAGTTAGCAAGAGAATCTATAAACATGGCAGCAGTGTTGGAACAAATAGCCAATGATACTGCTGATGCTCTTAGTGATATAAACGCAGAAATGATGGCTATGCGCACTGTTGCTTTACAAAACCGCATGGCTCTGGACTATTTGTTGGCAAAAGAAGGGGGCACATGTGCAATCATAAAAACTGAATGTTGCACCTATATCCCAGATAGCTCAGAAAATATCACCAACCTGGTAAACCACATAAAGGAGGCTGTAGAGAAACTACGTCAACCTGAACCATGGTCCATGTGGGATTGGATTTCAGGATGGGGAGGAGCACTAGGAAAGCAAATTTTGGAAGCCTTAATCGCAATTGTGATGATAATAATTTTAATTAGTTTATTGATTGGTTGTTTAAAATTATTGTGTACAAAAGTCCTTTCCTTATTAACGTCAACTCCTCCAGTACCAATGATGTCTGAATATGAGGATATTAAGGGTGAGACCTTTGATGCAGAGTTTCTTAAACTTAGCGAAATGGATTGTCCTTAGAAAGGACAAAAGGGGGGAATGAGGAAACCTACATGATACAAGGGGTTAATTTCAAGTGCTTGCTGGGTAAAAGTTTTCAGACTTGACACTGGGCAAGTGTCGATGTGTAACTAGAGCTATTGCACGTACTTAGATTACAGCCAAGAACAGATGTCTGCCCACTTAATGAGAATGTAGAAGTGAAACAATGGGTTCCTTTGAAGTAACCACTGACCTGACAACTCGTGGCCGTAAGCAAACCTACCCTCCCAATACATGATTAAGATTAAAGAGGACCTCCGGTTACACGATTCATGCCCTGTTATAGATTAACGGTTGACTTATGTGTCCAGGATCCTTCTGTCAATACGTCATAAGACCTGATGATTAATCTAATATGTATCCTGATAGAGGAACAAAGGAATGTCAATCAAACTTGTTTGTTACACTGTATAAATATGGAACGCTTACGCTGTATCATTGGAATAGTAGCCTCACCCCTTGAGTAGAGGTGCTGATTCCCCTTGCAAGAAAAAGAAATAAAAGGCCTGTCCGTCTGACGAATCCAAGTGTGTATTGAGTCATTACCCAGAGCTAAGAAGTAAGGCACTTCTACAGTGTGAAGGGTGGCTAGTGAGATGGGGAAGCGATAATGTAGATAGAGAGGGATGGGTGGAGGTGTAAGGTAAGTTGGTGTGAATAAGGATGTGCAGGAGTAGGGTAGAAAAGGCAGAGTGATGGGGATGTGATGAGTGGCACAGCAGGATGAGGTTGAGTGTGGCTTTGCAGTAACGTTTCGTGATTTACTGAGATCATTGAAAGGTTTATGGGGGTGGGGGTGGGGGTGGTGGTGGTGTGGGGGGTGGGGGGCAGCGGGTGGTGGTGGCAGAGGGTGCGGGATGCGGGGGCGGGGGGGTGCGGGGTGTGGGGTGCGGGGGTTGGGGGTTGTGGGGGGCTGGGCGGGTTGGGGCGTGTGGGGGGCGGGTGGTGGTGGTGGCAGAGGGGGTTGGGGGTGTGGAGTGCGGGGGATGGTGGTGGCGGAGGGTGCGGGGGGGGCGCTGGGGGGTGGTGGTACGGAGGGCGGGGCTGGGGTGGGAGTGTGGGGGCAGGGGCTGGTGATGGCGGAGGGGGTTGGGGGGTGTGGAGGGCGGGGGGGTGGTGGTGGTGGAGGGTGCGGGGGCGGGGGTTGCGGGGGGCGCGGTGGGTGGTGGTACGGAGGGTGCGGTGGTTGGGGTGCAAGGGGTGTGGGGGGTGGTGGTACGGAGGGTGCAGGGGGAGGGGGTTGCGGGGTTGCGGCGGTGCGGGTGGTGGTGGTACAGAGGGTGCGGGGGGTGTGGGGGGCGCGGAGGGTGGTGGTACGGAGAGTGCGGGGGATGGGGGGCACTGTGGATAGCAATGCTGTTTTCACAACATAATACCAGGTTTCACTGTAAGCTGTGAAACTTTGCAGTGCATGGTAAACCGACAAAAGATTTGTCAAAAATATTTTGCATAAAGATAATGCCCTTTAAGACCCTATCTCTAAGCCTACAACTAGTGGTGATGCTTTGTGACTAATAGCTGTGACCTATTTGTTTGAGTAAAAGCCAGGAAATATATTTCTGCATAAATGCTACTGACATAGCTCCCACTGAATGGTGCCGAATCATTACGGGGCTGATAAGTGCATGCAAATAACTGCACCATTGTCTGTCATACACAGTGAGGTTAGTTGTTGCTGTTTACTCTGTGCGCTGTCAAAATCCATAAATGTCAGTGGAAGTCTCTCTAATTTGATCAGATTGGACAGGCTCAGATTCAATAAATAAGATCAGCTGCAACAGTGTTAACAGCCCTGCTCTAAAAGAACCTTGATGGGAATGGTGTTTGTGCATCGTGCAATAAGAAAATGGGTTGTTTTTAGTTACTAATCCCATTACGTGACTGTAATCCTGAAAAAGGCTGGATTGCCAGATTGATTCTACTCTCAGGGTGTTACAGACCTCAACAAAGTGACCTCATTTATCCAAATCATTTCAGTTTTATTAAATGAAGCCTGAAAAAGGTTCTCACTCTAAGCCGTATTTGTCTGTGAGTCTTTCATTCGCATTGTCTGCGACGGCATCACTCACCGGGGCCTTCGTTTTAGTTTTAGCCACACAACAGGCTTGCCTGCTGCTTGCCCGTTGTTACCGCCATGAGGCGCCGAAGCCATTCTCGGGCCCGGGCCTCATTTGCATGCTGCCGGCAAGGTGCCAGCGCCAAGTCGGTGCTCTGTTGAAGCTCTGGTTGGGGTAGGTGGGAAATCGGTCGGCTCTGGATTGGAGCCGAGGCGGAGGGGATGTGATCCAGGGAGGGGATTTTTTTTAAAAATCTTGTCTACTTCAAGTGTGTTCAAAAATGATTATGTTAGCCAACATTATGGCTTTACCATTACTGTTTGTGATATTAGGGTATGAACCTTTGTCGGGTTCATATGACATTCCTCTATCCGTTATTTTAACCGAAGAATTCACCTGCTGAAAATAAGCATGACGCATTTATATTCGAAGGTCAGAAAGTGTAATTTCTAGGCTTATATATATAAAATATAGAAGAGATTGGCCCAGAATTTGCTGGAGTGGGGCATCTTACAGCGGGCCTCGTTTGTGTGATTTTATTTTTCTCCTCACCCTTCAGTTCGAAAAATGTTTGCGCTGTAAGTTGCTGGAAGTGTGACTTGATAACATGCAGCGAGGGTAACAGGGCATCTGGGACCGTAGTGAATGACAGGACCAACAGTGTATCTCCTTAACCAATGAGATTTAAGGATAGAGAAAGAGCCAGCAGAACGGTGGAGAAGGAAATAAGGTGAATTAGAGTCCAATTAGATGCAGGAAGAGAAATAAAGAAAGACTTGCATTTCTGTAGCGCCTTTCATGACCACCAGCCATCTCAAAGCGTTTTACAGCCAATGAAGTACTTTTGAAGTAGAGTTACTGTTATAATGTGGGAAATGCGGCAGCCAATTTGCGCACAGCAAGCTCCCATAAACAGCAATGTGATAATGACCAGATAATCTGTTTTAGTGATGTTGGTTGAGGGATAAATATCGACCAGGGCACTGGGGATAACTCCCCTGCTCTTCTTCGAAATAGTGCCATGGGAT
This sequence comes from Somniosus microcephalus, assembly GCF_052327205.1. Taxonomy (NCBI): domain Eukaryota; kingdom Metazoa; phylum Chordata; class Chondrichthyes; order Squaliformes; family Somniosidae; genus Somniosus; species Somniosus microcephalus. The sequence goes on along the minus strand of NC_140993.1, from coordinate 40,047,748 downwards.
CTTTTACGTCCACCTGAGAGAGCAGACGGGGCCTCAGTTTAACGTCTCATCCAAAAGACGGCACCTCCGACAGTGCAGCACTCCCTCTGCAAGAGAGGGGGGGAAATTGCATTAAGAGAGATAAAAAAGAGATAGAAAGGCAAAGTAAGAATTTTTGTTTTTAAGTTTAAATTTAAATTTTTTAAAACCTCTAGGACCAAGAGGAATGAGACTCCACAGTTTCAATTGTTCTTTTTCTGGGCCAATGCAGTGGCAATGCCAGAACATAAAATGGTCCTTACACCGTGGCGGTGACCTTGTTTCCAGACTAGCTGTCTGCTGTTTGTGTGCTAGAAAGGTTGTTGACTGTATCTTTGATAATCTACCCTCGGCCCACCCCTAAAAAGAGATATCTAAAGAGCTTTTAGCACAGATGGTGAAGGGAAGGGAAGAGCTGTTTGTGCACGCCAGCCGTCTGTCCGATTGGGACCGGTACCAGCTGCTTGTCACGGTCGTATGTCTACTATGTCTACCTTGATTGCGTGATGTACTTAACTTAAACTGCTGCTCCTTAATAAAAAGCCTTACATCTCCTAAGACCCTTTGGGCAATCTGTGTGTGACCTGTGATCCAAATCTTACAGCGATTCGGAACTGACGCTGTATCTCTTCCTCGCCACAAATTGCTGGGCTATTTACACACTAAAAACAGCGTGCGGGTTAAACGCGACGATATTTTCCCAACAAATTCTGGGCCATTATCTATCTATCTATTGTTTTGACAGTGTGAGTTGCTCTGTATATGTACACTTACTTAGGTAGCTTCTCTTTCCCCTCCACTTCTCTTCCTTCCTAACCCATGTTGCTTGATGTTGAGAGATGGTTCTGTGGGTGCCAGCTGCCTTCCAGTAAGTCTGGATAAAGAGTCCCAGCAGGCTATTTGACCTTGGGGACCATAACCACGAAATAAACTTGATTCTGTCCTCACTTCATGCGTGCACATTTTGCAGTAAGAGTCACTGCATAGTGATCGGGAGTGAGAGATCATGAACCAATTGTTCTCCTCTAGCCTTAAAGGTCCTACAGGTTCAAAATAAAGTATCTTTTCTCTGATAGTTGCTATAATGCTTTCATATCCTTTGTGTTCTTTTGTTCAGTATATTCCATTTTATTTTAATTGAGAAAACCAGGTGATGTCACAAGAACACAAGGTGCAGGACAAGATTAGGGTAGGAAAGAGTGAAAGAGGAGACAAAAGGAAATCAAAAAAGTCACGCCGAGTGAGGGATTTTAAAACCCTAGGCATTATAGGAGGAAAGGAGACGAAGGGAGGTAATGAGATAATAGCCTTAACTTACTGTTCACTTTCAGAGTTAATCACTCTTGCCTTTTCTTTGTTCTCTTTTATCCCTTTTTTATTTGGCCAGCTGGATGTCTTACCTACATGAAAATCTATTGTCATCCTTGAGAGTCTCCAAACTAAGCTGCTGAGAAATCCACAGATATTGTATTTGCTCCATAAGGAGTGCACATTCTCTTCCCACAGGAATATATCACATGTACCTCAGTCTAGAGAGCTTAGATGCAAATTGCTTTAGGGACCCTTCAATTTGTCCAGGGGATTTAACTAGCTAAAAGTACATCGGCCACCAACACAAAGCACTGGTAAGCTTCCTGCTGCTTGTCCAGCCGGGACCACCCTACCCTTTAGGGCATTGACTTGCATTGTTATCTGTAACCAACTGCAAAGACTCTGAGCTCCGTTTGACAGATCTACTCTTCTAAGTCCCATTAATGAGCCAGACTAACTGGCTAATTATCAAGTGCTCTGGAGTACTGTGGACCTGTCTGGCTCAGATATTGGATTGCCAAGCCTACCATAGAAGTTTGACTCAGTTCTGATCTTCCATCCAGGTGTGTCATTTTGGAGCCACCTTAACTCCTAAGAAAGCTCACTTGCCTCTCACCCAAGGATAGGCAGTAGCGGATCATTAGACAATAAAGAAGTGTGGACTTGAGACCTTGCTGGATCGATGGCAAGTAAGGGACTCCTTAAAAGTGGCACTGTGAGCAGTTACAGGAGCAATTACTTCCAACCTAATCATGATAGCTACAGAAATCAGGATATACCCTGTACAGTCTAAAATTAGCTCCTGTTTAAAACCCGCTGGTTCTAATGTGAAGCTGAACGTGAAGGGACCTGGATGTCACATTGTGGAACCCCAGTGTGCACTCAATTTGCTGGGTGCCAATATATTTACGCCCCCTGATATTTAGCCAATGACTACAGTTGGAAAGCAAGGATGTGTGTGTGTGTTTGTGTGTGTGTGGGGATGCATTCGATTGTGTGCATGTGGACATAGAAACATAGAAGATAGGAGCAGGAGTAGGCCATTCGGCCCCTTGAGCCTGCTCCGCCATTCAATGAGATCATGGCTGATCATTCAAACTCAGTACCCTGTCCCTGCCTTCTCCCCATATCCCTTGATCCCTTTAGCCTTAAGAAATATATCTAACTCCTTCTTGAATATATTTAATGAATTGGCCTCAACTGCCTTCTGTGGTAGAGAATTCCACAGGTTCACCAGTCTCTGGGTGAAGAAATTCCTCCTCATCTCTGTCCTAAATGGCTTACCCCTTATCCTTAGACTGTGACCCCTGGTTCTGGACTCTCCCGCCATCGGGAACATCCTTCCTGCATCTAGTCTGTCTAGTCCTGTTAGAATTTTATAAGTTTCAAAGAGATCCCCTCTCATTCTTCTAAACTCCAGCGAGTATAAGCCCAATCGACCCAATCTCTCCTCATACGTCATTCCTGCCATCCCAGGTATCAGTCTGGTGAATCTTCGCTGCACTCCTTCCATGGCAAGAACATCCTTCCTCAGATAAGGTGACCAAAACTGCACACAATACTCAAGGTGTTGTCTCACCAAGGTGTGGTCTCATCAGGTAAGGGCAGCATCGGGTTTTGCTGTGATCGGCCCCCTAAAGTTGATTAGCCTGCTGCCACTCAGTATTCAGGCTCGCACATGAGAAATGATGACTTTGGTGCAATACTATAGAGCGATCAGCACTGTTAGAACTGGGCCCAAATACGAGTGAGAGTACCCAGGATTCAGTTTTTAAAATCTTTTTTTATTTAAAAAAAAATAACTTTTCAGTAAATCCCTTCAGTGCTGCCCACTATATCTCACAGATACTTATAATGAATTTATAATTGAGTTATTTACAGAGCATATGATCTTTAATTGTACAACACCACTTAGGGGTGGGCCAAAGGAACCGGAATTAGTCCAGTGACTAATTTGCAATAGGGTCTCATGATGAGATGAAGCCAAGTTTAAAAACAATTACTACTTAAAAATTCAATTAAAAATACATTTAAAGTGACTAATTAAAACAGATTTAGTTAATGACTATATTCATGTTCATTGGCAAATAGCTTTCCAGGAGCTTGCAGGGTTATTCAATAATTTAATGCATTCAGGGGATAGAATTCCATTCATTTCTCATATCAAAAATAAAACCTAATGCAATGAATATTATTCTGCTTCTCTATTGAATTTGCCTGGTACAGCTCGAATGTGAAAAATCAAAGGGGGCGATTTTGCCAGCCCTGGGGAGGCGGGTATGGAGGCGGGAATGCTGGGAAAATGGCAGAATTTGGGGGCGGGTGGAAAACCCACCCCCAACCCGCCTCCATGCCATCTTGCTAGGAGGTGGGTTGCCATCCCACGCCGAATCCTGTCTCCTTGGGGGCGGGAAGGGATTAAAGCCTATTAACTACCTGTTAACAGGTAGTTAACAGGCAGAAAATAGGATTATCCCGTTTTTGCCCTCACAAGTGCGGGCTTCCCGACGACTCCAAAACACGCCAGCGAGGCGAGGCGAGGCGAGTACTGGGTCTGCGGGGGTTGGGGGGATGCAAAAGTGTGGTGTGAAGGTAAGTGATGGGTGCAAGAGTGTAGAGGTGAGTATCTGAGGCAAGTGCTAAGTGTTTTTAAAAGTATACTTATCTTTGTTTCTTCCTGCAGGCTTCAGTCGGTTTCTATGTGGAGAGTCTCGCACCTCCATGTTGCAGATGAGAGATGTCTGTTGCATTCTCAGATGCAACAAACATCTCAATTCTGAAAAAGAAAGGTTGATGAGGTCTTGTATGCAAGACCTCATCAAAATGCAGAGATTGTCATTGTTTGAAAGCTTCACAGAGCTGTCAAATGATGACAATTCATCTGTCAAATGTTTTTGACAGATGACACGTCATACGTTGATGTGCTCTGCAACCGGCTTTCCCTTAATTGGCCTGCTAAGTCTGCTGGGTGGGCTTAACAAGGTCAATCAAGAGAAAATAGCGTGGGTTGGCCACAACTCGATGGAGCCGGGACTGAATCCCGACAAGCAGCAGTCCTGCCTCCAATGCGCCACCATTCACAAAATCGCCCCCCATGGTATCTGTATTCAGGATGATGCTTATAGAATTTGAAGACCTTGCCTCCTGTTGATGCAACTGCTCCATGTGAAAGCAGTGAGCAAACAAGACCCTTGCCCATCGGCCTGCCTCACAGCCTTATACTCATGTCCCAGCTGCTCTTCAAGTAGGTCAATTGGACTTGCGTTATATATCGCCCCTCTTTGCAGAGTGCGGAAAAGAAAGTGGGAGAAAGCATTTTGTAAAAACACTGCATACGCCAAATGTGTGAACACATGTGGTGTTTGTGTCTTCACAATTTAATTTTTTTTTAATACTTTTGAAATCTTTAGAATTACATAAAGAACAGCGATATATGAGGCAGGTGGAGGCCACGTGTCAGTCGCGGCTTAGTTGTATCACTCTCACCTCTGAGTCTGAAGGTTGTAGATTCAAGTCCCACTCCAGAGACTTGAGCACAAAAGTCTAGGCTGACAATCCAGTACAGTGCTGAGAGGGTGCTGCACTGTCAGAGGAGCCATCTTTTGGATGAGACGTTAAACCGAGGCTCTGAGTGCCCTCTCAGGTGGATGCAAAAGATCTCATGGTACTATTTGGGTAGAACTTAAAAACAAAAAGGGGGCAAGCACTTTGCTGGGAGTGTACTATAGGCCCCCAAACAGTCAGGGGGAGATAGAGGAACAGATATGTAGGCAAATCTCAGAGAAATGTGCAAATAATAGGGTAATAATAGTGGGGGATTTCAACTTCCCCAGTATTAACTGGGATAGTCAGAGTGTGAAAGGCTTAGAGGGTGCAGAATTCTTAAAGTGCATCCAGGAGAGCTTTTTGAGCCAGCATGTAGAAAGTCCTACAAGAGAGGAGGCGGTACTGGACCTAATTCTAGGGAATGTGGCCGGGCAAGTGGTAGAAGTGTTAATAGGTGAGCACTTTGGTGACAGGGACCATAATTTGGTGAGATTTAAGGTAGTCATGGAAAAGGCCAGAGATGGACTGGAAATAAAGGTTCTAAATTGGGGGAAGGCTGATTTTAATATGATAAGGCAGGATCTGGCCAAAGTGGACTGGGATCAGCTACTTGTAGGAAAATCCACATCGGAGCAATGGGAGTCTTTCAGAAAGGAAATTGAGAGAGTACAATGGCAACATGTTCCGGTAAAGGTCAAGGGTGGGACCAACAAGCCCAGGGAACCTTGGATGTCAAGGGATATACGAGAATGGATTAGGAAAAAAAGGGGGGCTTTTGGCAGGTACAAAGGACTAAAGACAGAGGAAGCCCTAGAGGAGTATAAAAAGTGCAGGGGGATACTTAAAAAAGAAATTAGGAGAGCGAGGAGGGGCCATGAAATAACACTGGCGAGCAAAATAAAGGAAAATCCTAAGGTGCTTTATAAGTATATTAAGGGCAAGAGGATAACTAGGGAAAGAGTAGGGCCCATTAGGGACCAAAGTGGCAATCTGTGTGTGGAGCCAGAAGATGTAGGTGGTGTTTTAAATGAATTTTTTGCATCTGTGTTCACTATGGAGAAGGACGATGTAGACATAGAAATTGGGCAGGGGGACTGTGATATACTTGAACATATTACCATCGAGAGGGAGGAGGTACTAGCGGTTTTAGCAGGCTTAAAAGTGGATAAATCCCCAGGCCCAGACGAGATGTATCCCAGGCTACTGTGTGAGGCAAAGGAGGAGATTGCAGGGGCTCTGACACAAATTTTCAGAACCTCTCTGGCCACAGGGGATGTGCCAGAGGACTGGAGAACAGCTAACGTAGTACCATTATTCAAGAAGGGTAGTAGGGATAAACCAGGGAATTACAGGCCAGTGAGCCTAACATCAGTGGTAGGGAAATTATTGGAAAAAATTCTGAGGGACAGAATTAGTCTCCACTTGGAGAGGCAAGGATTAATCAGGGATAGTCAGCATGGCTTTGTCAAGGGAAGATCATGTCTGACCAATTTGATTGAATTTTTCGAGGGGGTGACTAGGTGTGTGGATGAGGGTAGTGCAGTGGATGTGGTATACATGGATTTCAGTAAGGCTTTCAATAAAGTCCCGCATAGGAGACTGGTCAAGAAGGTAAGAGCCCATGGGATCCAGGGTGCCTTGGAACATTGGATCCAAAACTGGCTTAGTGGCAGAAGGCAGAGGGTGATGGTCGAAGGTTGTTTTTGTGACTGCATGCCTGTGTCCAGTGGGGTACCGCAGGGATCGGTGCTGGGTCTCTTGCTGTTTGTGGTCTACATTAATGATTTGGATGTGAATGTAAAAGGTATGATCAGTAAGTTCGCAGATGACACGAAAATTGGTGGGGTGGTAAATAGTGAGGAGGGTAGCCTCAGTCTGCAGGACGATATAGATGGGTTGGTCAGATGGGCGGAACAGTGGCAAATGGAATTTAACCCTGAAAAGTGTGAGGTGATGCATTTTGGAGGGACTAACAAGGCAAGGGAATACACAATGAATGGTAAGACCCTAGGAAAGACAGAGGATCAGAGGGACCTTGGTGTGTATGTACATAGATGTACATAGATCCCTGAAGGCAGCAGAACAGGTGGATAAGGTGGTTAAAAAGGCATATGGGATACTTGCCTTCATTAGCCGAGGCATAGAATATAAGAGCAGGGAGGTTACGATGGAGCTGTACAAAATGCTGGTTAGGCCACAGCTGGAATACTGTGTGCAGTTCTGGTCGCCATACTATAGGAAGGATGTGATTGCTTTGGAGAGGGTGCAGAGGAGATTCACCAGGATGTTACCTGGGCTGGAGCGCTTCAGCTATGAAGAAAGACTGGACAGGCTGGGGTTGTTTTCCTTGGAGCAGAGAAGGCTGAGGGGGGACCTGATTGAGGTGTACAAAATTATGAGGGGCATAGATAGGGTAGATAGAAAGGAACTTTTTCCCTTAGTAGAGGGGTCAATAACAAGGGGGCATAGATTCAAGGTAAGGGGCAGGAGGTTTAGAGGGGATTTGAGGAAGAACTTTTTCACCCAGAGGGTGGTTGGAATCTGGAACTCACTGCCTGAAAGGGTGGTAGAGGCAGGAACCCTCACAACATTCAAGAAGCATTTGGATGAGCACTTGAAATGCCATAGCATACAAGGCTACGGACCAAATGCTGGAAAATGGGATTCGATTAGACTGGGCTTGATGGCCGGTGCGGACGCGATGGGCCGAAGGGCCTCTTTCTGTGCTGTATAACTCTATGACTATGACTCTGTGACTATTTGAGCAAGAGATTTATCCCTCAACCTATATCACTAAAACAAATGATCTGGTCATTTATTTCATTGCTCTCTGTGGGAGCTTGCTGTGTGCAAATTGGCTGCTGCATTTCCTACATTGCAACGGTGATTACACTTCAAAAGTATTTTGTTGGCTGTAAAGAGCTTTGGGAGGTCCTGAGATTGTGAAAGGAGCTATATAAATGCAAGTCTTTCTTTTCTGCTTTCATGTTATATTTCCCCTCCAAATATTTCCATGCATCTCACCAGTGTCTGCATTTAGGGAATTTGGAATAAGTGCAATCAATATGGTCTAATAAACAATGGTTATCAGTACAGTCAGGACTCAATCCACCAGAGTTTTGCTCCCTGTGAGGTAGCCCCTCCTTGTTGATTGCAAGGGTCCGATGTGAAACAAGCTTGTCTAATCTCAACCTGCTTCCGAATGGGCATAGGCTCACAGAGAAAAATAAATTATGGCCCAGAAGTTCAGGTCGGAGCCAATGGTAGCAGGGAAATGCCCATTCATAAAATTGACAGGAAGAGCTGTCAAAACTATAAATACTATAAGCCCCAAAAACATAACTAAAACTTCAAATAAATTTTTAAAAATGACATTTTTAAAATAACTAAATTACATAAAATAACTTTAAAACAATAATTTAAATTTTTGAAAAAATTAATTACATTTTCTAATAGGGCTAAAAATAAACTTACCTTTAAAGTATTTAAAAATAATAAAACTGGAAAAATTGTTTAAATTTTAATTAATTCACCACTTACCTTGTTAAAAGCAGGCCTTGCGACTGCTTTTTAAAAGTGTAACTGCTGGAGACTTACCCTCCCGGAGAAACCTGGAAAAAAAAACGTAAGTTGCATGCGCACGCGCTGCCTCTCCGGTGCACGCGTTCAACCTCTGAACCCCTTCCTTTAATGGAACGGAAGTTCTTGTTTCCCGCGCATTTCTGGGCCATTGCCTCCTTTGTTACTAAAATGGCAATCTGACTGGGAGAAGGCGTGCAGTTAGTTGGTGTGGGAAACAAATGCCACAATGCTGTGGCATGAGGCATTTTCCTGAGTCTGACGTTACAGCACATTCCAGACTATACTGCTTGATGCTGGCATCAGTTACCTGAAGTAGGAAAGTCTTTCATTTTTCAGAAGTATGATCCCTTGCCTTGATGAGCAAAAAAAAAAATCATCAAAAGGACTGTTTTAAATACTAATATTAAACCCTATATAATTAAAATTTATACTGCAGAGAATTACAGCAACTGTTATACAGCAAATGTTCAGCATTTCATCTCGAGCAGGCTAAAACCTTGAAGGATATTAATTAGCAGAAGAGTTTTTCAGCCCAGTAGATTAAGATTCAATGGAAATAGTCATGCTTATTAATATCAACAGGAGAACTTCCCTGAGGAACTACTGCAGTGATGTCCTTAGACGATGATGGCCCAAACTCCACAGCCTTTTTGGGGCAATCAATGGGTAGGGAAATCTGGAGCTCTCTGCTCTAAAATATCTGTTGTGCCAGTCAACTGTGCACAGATGCATGAAACAAGTCTTGACGGCATTGTTTGCTGCACCAGGGTAATAATGGAGCACACCACTGACATGTCTACAGCTGTCATAGAATCATAGAAGATAGGAGCAGGAGTAGGCCATTCGGCCCCTCGAGCCTGCTCCGCCATTCAATGAGATCATGTCTGATCATCCAAATTCAGTACCCTGTCCCTGCTTTCTCCTCATATCCCTTGATCCCTTTAACCTCAAGAAATATATCTAACTCCTTCTTGAATATATTTAATGAATTGGCCTCATCTGCCTTCTGTGGTAGAGAATTCCACAGGTTCACCACTCTCTGGGTGAAGAAATTTCTCCTCATCTCAGTCCTAAATGGCTCTCTCTCTGTCTGAATCCAGTCTCTCCCTCTCTCTGTGAATCCAATCTCTATCAATGCTATCCTTAGCATGTGACCCCTGGTTCTGGACTCCCCCGCTATCGGGAACATCCTTCCTGCATCTAGTCTGTCTAGTCCTGCTAGAACTTTATAAGTTTCAATGAGATCCCCTTCATTCTTCTAAATTCTAGCGAATATAAGCCTAATCGATCCAATCTCTCTTCATACATCATTCCTGCCATCCCAGGTATCAGTCTGGTTAATCTTTGCTGCACTCCCTCTATGGCAAGAACATCCTTCCTCAGATAAGGTGACCAAAACTGCACACAATACTCAAGGTGTGGTCTCACCAAGGCCCTGTACAACTGCAGCAAGACATCCTTGCTCCTGTACTCGAATCCTCTCGCTATGAAGGCCAACATACCATTTGCCTTCTTAACCACCTGCTGCACCTGCAGGCTTACCTTCAGCGACTGGTGCACAAGGACACCCAGGTCTCCTTGCACTTCCCCTTTTCCCAATCTATTGCTGTTCAGATAATAATCTGCCTTCCTGTTTTTGCCACCAAAGTGGACAACCTCGCATTTATCCACATTATACTGCATCTGCCATGCCTCTGCCCAATCACCCAACCTGTCCAAATCATACTGGAGTTTCTCTGCATCCTCCTCACAGCACACACGCCCACCCAGCTTTTTGTCATCTGCAAACTTGGAGATATTACATCTCGTTCCCTCGTCTAGATCATTAATATATATTGGGGGAGAAATTTGGTATCGCCCCATTTGGGGCGCAATTATAGGCCGGGCGCAAAGTTTAGCGCCCGGCGCAAATTATCGCCGCCTACTGCTAAATTGGTCTGTTTCACCCCTGGAGCTGATTGCAGCGCTAAATCAGGCGCTGCACGACTCTCTTAAGGCGCTAAGCCGGAGGAGCGAGGCGCTAACTCAGAGGGCGGGTGCAGCGCAGGTGCTGTCAGTTAGCGATTGCACACAGACACGCTGGCGCCGGTCAGCTCTTAAAGGGGAGGGTCGACCTTGACTTGCAGCTGCACCCTGCGCATCGGAGCCCTGAATCATGGCCTGGCCAGACCTGTTGCCAAATCCTGCAGCCAAGGACCATGGAGAGGGCCAGGGAGCGAGCGCAGTGTTTCAGCGAGGGGGCCTTGGAGGCTCTGGTTGGCGCGGTGGAGTGCAGGTGGTCTCTCCTGTACCAGGAGAGTGACAGGAGGCCTCTGCCCAGCGAGTACCGAGAAGCTTGGAGGGAGGTGGCTCACAGAGTGACCTCCAGCAGCATGGTGCCTAGGACCCCTGTGCAATGCAGGAAGAAGTTCAACGACCTCACTCGGGTCGTCAGGGTGAGTGCCTTTTCAGAAACCTCTTCATCCCTCCATCTCGACCTCATTTTATGGTCAAAGGGTCTTGAAAGCCCCAATGCCCAGCACTCCTCCAACACCTATGGCCCTTTCAGGAAACTCACACGCACATTCAGCACTTTGCATACAGTAAGGGCTATTTGACCATGGGAGGCATTTCAGCCAAGATCATGGCTACACACAGTAAGGGCTATTCGACCATGGGAGGCATTTCAGCCAAGATCATGGCTGCATCTTTACTCAGACCCCGTCCTTTTTCTTGCAGGGCAAGCTGGCACATAACAGGAGACAGCAGCAATGGACCGGGGGAGGCCGGCCTCACCTTCAAGCTCTGACCGATCTGGAGCAGCGAGTCCACCAGATTGTGGCAAGCTGGATGCTTGGCCCCGTCGCCACTGGAGACGCCGACCCCGTTCTGGCCAGCAATGGTAAGGTCATCACCTTTTTGACCTCTCTCCTTCCACTTGTTCCTCACAACAGCATCCTTTGACAGTCTCGATCCAAATCAGTACATCGCTGCACTCATGCCTCCCTTGCTGTCACCCTGTCCTCACGCTAAAGCCACTCTTGTACCTCCCTGCTTTCAGATGCTGATTCACCAGGTGAGGAGGCGGGCCATCAAGCTGCCACTGGGAGTGAATCTGAAGGGCAAAAAGTAGAAGGTGTGGCAAAATGTTGTTCATTGTTTTATTGAAGGCTGAGGATCGTGGTCATATTTTTGTTACTGTTTTGGACATTGTCTCCAGGTTGTGAGAGCCAGTTATGTGATTGACTGTTTTTTTGTGTGTTTCTTTCTATTACTTTGTCATGCGGGAAGGATACACAGTTTGGTAAATAAAGAAGTGTCTTTATTCAAAATGTGCATGTTTGCTCTTTGCACTCATTGTTGCCTTGACCGGCTTAGGGGTTGCGGCATGGTTCCATTCAGGTTTTTTGAATGGCAGAAGCCATTCCCTCAGAAGGGGCTAGAAGCGACTTGCTATAAGCCTTTGACGGATGGCCCTTGCACTTAGTGCCTCCCTCCCGTCTTGGTGCTGCTGCTCCTCCTCCTCCTCCTCCTCCTCTGCTGGTGCTCCAAGGCCTGGTGGCATTGGCTGGGTCCTGAGGATTGCCAGGTTATGCAGCATGCAGCACACAACAACGAAGTGGGAGACTCGCTCAGGCGAGTACTGCAGGGCTCCTCCAGAGTGGTCCAGACAGCGGAACCGTTGCTTGAGCACGCCGATTGCGTGCACAACGATGTTCCTGGTAGCTTGATGGCTCCCGTTGTATCTTTCTTCTGCAGGGGTACTGGGCGAATGGAGCGGGGTCATCAGCCAGGTGCACAGAGGATAGCCCTTGTCTCCAAGAAGCCAGCCTCCTGCGTGAAGCAGGGCCTCGAAAAGGTCTGCCACCGAAGTCTGGCGCAGGATGAAGGCATCGTGGCTGCTGCCTGGAAAGTGGGCATTGACAGCGAGTATCAGCTGTCTGTGGTCACAGACCAACTGGACTTTCAAGGAATGGAAGCCCTTTCGGTTGCGGAAATCCTCGGCATTCTCTTGCGGTGCCCGCAAAGCCACATGGGTGCAGTCAATGGCGCCCTGCACCATGGGGAAGCCCGCTATTCTTGCAAAGCCCGCTGCGCACTCTTGCTGCTTGTCCAGGGTCATGGGGAAAGAGATGTACTCTCGTCTCCTTTTAAAGAGGGCATTTGTGACTTGACGGATGCAGCAATGCACCGTGAACTGGGAGATATTGGCAATGTCCCCAGTAGCAGGTTGAAAGGAGTCGATGGCATAAAAGTTGAGAGCCACTGTTATCTTCACTGCCACCGACAGAGATGTCCTGCTCCTCAGTTGAGGCTGCAGATCTGGCTGAAGCAGGTGGCAGAGCTCAGTGATCACCTCCTTGCTGAATCGCAGCCTTCGCAAACACTGCTCCTCAGGCATATTGATGTATGAGAACTGTTGGCGAAAAATCCTGGGAGGGTAAGGCCTCCTGTACCGATGCCTGTTGGCCCTCCTCCGTCTGGCCATGATTGCCACTCTCTCTCTGCGTCTCTGTGCCCTCTCAATGTGATGGAGAAGCACGACGTTCCCATTCATTGCAGCCCCCATAGTATGTGGGCAATCAAAGTTATGCCGGTGAAAAAGCAAAGCAACTACAAAGTTATGGTCAGAAGCCAAAACTACCTCAGACAGCGTTGACTCAATGCAGAAGTCTCTCTTTCTACCTTTGTCTCTCTGCAAATCTCACTCTCTCTCTCAGAACGAGTGGTCCAAAAGTGTCTACCACACAGAAGACAGGAAGAGCCCCCTTTAAATAGCGCCACAGCAACTGGGAAACGTTCCAGTCCACCTGTCATTGGTAGCGACAGGCGGAAAGGAGGGGTCGCCACTGAATTTCCGGTCCGGGGCACCCCAAGGGCGTTGCACTCTTGAATGGCGTCAAGATCGGCATGCGCAGGAGAGCGGGCGGTATGGTTTAGCACTGCCGCTAAATGTCCGCTGAATTTCGCGAGAGGCGCAGGTATCGCCGCGCCCGGGCGCTAGTTGGTTAGCGCCCCACTTATCGCCGTCTTAAGGCGCTAACGGGTGGCGCTACCAACTGAATTTCTCCCCCATTGTGAATAGCTGGGGTCCTGAAGGACAGCCCATCGATGGTCTCAAGGATTACGCTTGTGCACTGCATTCCACACAGCATTGCCTTCAAAAGTGCCCTCAACATGAAGGCCCTGGAGGAGGAAGTCCCGCGTGGGCAGCAAGGGCATCAGAAAGAGCAGCAGCAGCCCAAAGAGGACCTGGAGGGAAATCCAACTGCAAGCGACATTCATGCGAAAGGGAGACTTCTCAGGACTTCCACATTTAACCATTGCATTCTGTGTCATCGGGTTGGGGTGGCGGGGGGGCGGAAATATTGAGTGGGTGCCCCAGTGCTTGGTGTTGGGATCGCAATTGTTTCTGATTTAAAACAATGAATTGAATTCAGAAACTTCATGCAAATCGTTAACATTTCTAAATGATACCAAACTAACAGGGGCAGTGGAGTCAAAGAAAGCAGCCCAGAAATTACAATATGAGAGATATAACAATATGACAAGACATAGTAATGCAAAGCTGAGATAAAATTTATTGCAGGAAAGTGTGAAGTATTGCACAATGGAAGGAAAAATCTGTGATAGATGCATTCCTTGACTGGTGTTGAAATAAGTAATGATAAAGTAGAACGAGACCTAGGAGTCTTGGGAGTTTAAACTCTCAATATGCTCAACCAATGCACAGCAGCAATTAACAAAGCTAACAGAATGTTGAACTACATAGCCAAAACAATAACAACAACAACAACTTGCATTTATATAGTGCCTTTAATCTAGAAAAACACCCCAAGGCATTCCACAAAGATACCATCAGACACGAATGGATGCTAAGCCAAAGAATGAGATATTAGGAGGGGGTGACCAAAAGCTTAGTCAAAGAGGTGGATTTTAAAGAATGGTGTGGAGATGCCGGTGTTGGACTGGGGTGGACAAATGTAAGAAGTCACACAACACCAGGTTATAGTCCAACAGTTTTATTTAAAATCACAAGCTTTCGGAGCGCTGCTCCTTCGTCAGGTGAAGTGGAGAGATGCCTATAGACACAGATTATATAGTCAGAGAGTACTGCCAGATGATTACAGGTAATCTTTCTAACTGCCATTCATCACACCTCGGCAGAGAGATAATCACAGCAATCAAAGGTGTGAATGGTGTCCAAACAGGTTTCAAAGAAGGCCTTAAAGGAGAGGAAGGTCGAGAGGTGGAGGGGTGTAAAGTGGGATTTCCTGAGCATTGAAAGGAGATGACAAAACTATACATTAAACCATACTAAACATTATCTGCATTTTGATGAGTGAAGTTCTGGGGAAGGGTTGTAGGCCTCGAAGAGGTTACAGAGATAAGGAGGACTGAGGACATGAAAGGATTTAAACATGAGGATGAGAATTTTAAATTGGAGGTATTGGTCGCCAGTAGGCAATATAGGTCAATGAGGACAGGAGTGATTGGTGAGTGGGACACAGGCAACAGGGCTTTGGATGAACTGGAGTTTATAGATTTATCATTTATAGATCATTCTGGTTTATAGGTCTTTATAGTTTATAGATCTTTCTTCTTCTTATGTTCATATAGATTGTGGTGGATGCAAGATTGGCAAGGAGAGCATCTGCGATGTTCTGTGCAGAAGAGTGTAGTGTATGTACTTTGAAGAAGGAACTATATTCTGCAGCCCCTGTATACTGCAGTACCAGTAGTGACCACCCCGGTATATAAGCCTGTGTAGTAACTTTGTATAGTAGTTCCAGTTTTGTCTCCATTCAGTAAACACCTGTTATAACCAACTCCTGCAGTCCGTGTCTCAATTACACACGGACGTTACATTGGCGACGAACAGATCCGAACTTACCTACAGTTCTGCACCACCTCACGGGGATCCATCCCTGAAGCGAAGTTGTTAGAGGTCGAGGCCAAAAGGAAGAAATCCAAAAAGAAAAAAAAACAAACAGAAGAAACGGGCGTCGACTGTGGGCAACCGCCCTCTGATGCATCGAATTCGAAGATTGCAGGAAAGGCTGTCGAGAGCTGGGCTTGGTTATCCAGTCTATGGTGTTCCAGCTAATCGGGCTGGTGGCAGGTAGTACACTGATCCTTCCTGGGCTGCGGCGGGCTAGAGCTCGATCGGGTGGCTTTTCAACGGGGCCGAGCAGCGTTGTCGGGAAGAGGAGAGAGAGAGAGAGGGTGGAGCACACAGGGCGCGGCCGGTGCTACGAAGCCGGGCAGCATACAGACCCGAGAAGAGGGAGGAAAGTGTCCCATAGGGTCTGCTCTGACGACGGGAAAAGTAATTAAAATAAAAGAAATTTGAAGCGCAGAAAGCCGCGAGGAGCTGCAGTTTGCCACGGGGAGCGTGGAGCGGCGTTGGCAGCAGCGCGGGGGGGAAGTGCGCGAAGACCATAGGGCGTCGATAATGCAATAGGAGACTGGACCACATATGTGGAAAGAGTCGAAGTATATTGCAAGGCAAATGAAGTAGCCGATGAGAAAAAGGCATCGGTACTACTAAACTTAATGGGCGCAAGAACGTACGGCCTATTGCGGAACCTGATCACTCCAGTCAAACCGATGGCGAAGAGTTTTAACGAAATTGTTGATATCCTACAGGAACACCTAAATCCTACACCGCTGCTGATAGCAGAAAGATTTAAATTCGACAAGAGAAATCAGCATAAAGATGAGAGCAATGCTGATTACCTTACGGAACTACGCAAGCTATCAAAGTACTGCCAGTTTGGAGCAGGACTGGCAGATACCCTACGGGACAAATTTGTCTGTGGACTCCTGAGTGAAGGAACCCAGAAGAGGTTACTCTCAGAGAAAGAGCTGACGCTAGATAAGGCTTTCAGCGTGGCAGTATCCTACGAAGCAGCAGCAAGGGGAGCTGCAGAAATACAGCAAAAGCCACAGGAATACGGCACCCATGAAATGACACGGGGATTTGAAAAATGTTATCGCTGCGGCAGAACAACCCATGACCAGAAGGACTGCTGGTTCAAGGACAAAACATGCAGGCAATGCGGAAAGATGGGACACATTGCATGAGTTTGCAGGCCTGGGAAGAAGACGAACGACAACAAAAAGACTCCTAAGGAAAAGTACAGGAAAGTACAAAAGATGACGGACAATAGTTCCGAAGATCAGAAGAGCGATAGTGAATCCGGAAACAAGAGACTAAGCTGTCTCAAACTACACAACGTAATCACAAAAGAGGATCACCGAACCATTTGGGTCACCCTCACGATAGCAGGGTCCCAAGTCAAAATGGAATTGGATACAGGATCAGCCCTGACCGTCATGAATCGACGAGACTACGAGCGGCTATTCTCACACATACCCTTGAAAGACACGTCCGTTGTCTTGAAGACATGTACGGGGCAGAAAGTATACCCCAGAGGGAAAATAAGGGTGCCTGTCGAATACAACGGCAAGGAAATACAGAAATTGTATCTGTACATACTGCAAGATGGTGGACCACCGTTATTGGGACGTGAATGGGTCAGAAAGATAAGTTTAGACTGGCACTCCATTCAGGCACTGACGGTGGCTGGTAAAAAGGATGACGACGTCACACCTGGCCGATTGTCAAAAATCTTGGCTAACGCTAAAGCGGTATTTCAACAAGAACTGGGAACTCTTAAAGGCGTAACCGCCTCGATAAAAATAGAAGAGAATGCAATTCCCAAGTTTTTCAAAGCAAGACCGGTACCGTATGCAATTCGCCCAGCTGTCGAGGCAGAGCTGGAGAATCTGGAGAATGCAGGCATGCTAACTAAGGTAGACTGGAGCGAGTGGGCGACACCCATCGTTCCTGTCATGAAGAAAATGTTAAACAATAAGACTGAGGAGCCAAGGAAGGTTCACATCTGTGGGGACTTCAAGGTGACTGTGAACCCAGTCCTTCACACAGTACAGTATCCTCTTCCGAGGATAGAAGATATTTTCGCCTCACTATCTGGAGGGAAGCGTTTTACAAAAATTGACCTAGCGCAAGCATATCTGCAGATGAAGGTTGAAGAATCCTCCAGGAAATATCTCACGATAAACACTCACAAAGGTCTTTACCAGTATAATCGACTGGTATTCGGATTTGCATCAGCTCCGGCTATATGGCAAAGAGCGATGGAACAAGTCCTGCAAGGGATTCCGGGGACTCAGTGTTACTTGGACGACATCCTAGTGACAGGTGAAAATGACAGTGAACACCTTGCCAACCTAGAGCAGATGCTCACTAGACTAAGAGAACATGGGCTACGAGCCAATCGCCCCAAGTGCGAGTTTTTTAAGAAATAAATATCGCACTGTGGCCACGTGATTGATGAAGAGGAGTTACATAAGCCCCCTGACAAAATTGAAGCAGTAGTTAAGGCTCCAGCGCCTGAAAATGTGTCACAACTGAGGTCATTCCTCGGATTGGTGAATTACTACCATAAGTTTTTGCCGAATTTGTCCACAATTCTGCACCCACTGAATGCTCTGCTACAAACTGGAGTAGCATGGAAATGGAGCGATGAATGTAAGCGGGCCTTTCAGAAGTGTAAAGGCCTGATCACTTCTAGAGAAGTATTGGCTCACTACAACCCATCACTACTGATAAGACTGGCGTGTGATGCGTCTCCCTACGGCGTTGGAGCGGTACTGTCACATAAATCCCTTGATGGTTCAGAGAGGCCGATAGCTTTTGCGTCACGCTCGTTAACTGCAGCTGAGCGTAACTACGCCCAGATTGACAGAGAGGCCCTCAGCCTGGTGTGGGGGGTGAAGAAGTTCAATCACTACCTGCACGGACGGAAATTTACTCTACTAACTGATCATCAACCTCTTGTCTCCATTTTCAACCCTAAGAAGGGCGTCCCGATAATGACAGCACAATGGCTACAGAGGTGGTCCCTTTTCCTAGGGGCACACCAATATGACATCGAGTACAAAGGAACAAAACAGCATGGGAATGCTGATGGATTGTTACGCCTACCATTGCCGACGGTGGAAGAAACACCTGCAGTGGATCCTGTGGAGATATTCCACTCGACCATAGTCGAATGTCTACCTGTGACGAATGCAAACATAGAAAAGGAAACATGAAATGACCCGACGCTCTCCAGGGTCTATGATTTAACGGTGAAGGGATGGCCAGCACATGGCGAACCACTGTTGCCAGCATTCTCACCAGGAAGAGAACAGCTGTCAGTGTGCCGAGGAACCTTGATGTGTGGATCCAGAGTAGTAATTCCACCCAAATTGAAGGATAGAGTGCTCAATGAGCTTCATGAGGGTCATCTGGGAGGGGTAAAAATGAAGAACTTAGCCATAGCATTTGTGTGGTGGCCGGGAATCGATAGAGAAATCGAAGAGAAGACCAAAAGCTGTACAGGATGCCAGAAGGTCCAAAACGCCCCACCACAAGCCCCTCTACATCCATGGGAGTGGCCCTCATCTCCATGGCAAAGGGTACACATTGATTTTGCTGGTCCATTTATGGACTTGATGTTTTTAATTGCGGTGGATGCACATTCAAAGTGGCCAGAGGTAATAAAAATGTCCTCAACCACCACAGAAAAAACCATCACAGTCTTACGAACCATATTCGCCAGAAATGGGCTGCCTGAACAGATTTGCTCCGACAATGGACCACAGTTTGTGGCTGAAGAGTTCCGGAGGTTCTTAAAGAACAATGGTGTTAAGCATTACACATCCACCCCATATCATCCAGCCACCAATGGATTGGCTGAGAGGTTTGTTCAAACATTCAAGAAGGCTATCAAGGCAATGTGTAATGAAGACATACCCCTACAACACAAGGTGGATAACTTCTTGTTTGCCAACCGGAATGCGACACATGCGGTTACCAACCAAACTCCAGCCATGATGTTCTTTAATCGAAGACTAAGATGCCGCTTGGATTTGGTTAAGCCAAACATCAGAAGAGATGTGGAGAACAGGCAGTTTCAGAATATGAATGAAAGGCCAACCAGGAGTTTTAAGATAGGTCAACCAGTTTTGGCCCGGGACTACCGCACAGAGAAATGGCAGCCAGGAACAATCTGCACACGGCAAGGACCTCTAATGTATACCGTGGACGTTGGAGAGAGCATTGTAAGATGCCATGCTGACCAGATTCTAGAGTCACTGGAAAACGTCAAATCCACACCACGATCCGATACACCTGGCGATGAAACCGAAGTACCAATTGCATCTACCTCAGAATCGGTGATATTGGAAGCAGATGAACCAAACAACGACGTTGATCCCGAATCAACTTTGCCAGAAGAACCTGATACCCCAAAGAGGCGTTATCCGGACAGAATCAGGAAGCCTCCTCAAAGACTGAGTTTATAATTGCTTAACTTCAGCTAATGTATATAGCAACTGTAATTGTAAATATATTATTTAATTATTAATCGAATGTTATATACTGTTTAGCTAAAAGGGGAGGAGTTTAGTGTATGTACTTTGAAGAAGGAACTATATTCTGCAGCCCCTGTATACTGCAGTACCAGTAGTGACCACCCCGGTATATAAGCCTGTGTAGTAACTTTGTATAGTAGTTCCAGTTCTGTCTCCATTCAGTAAACACCTGTTATAACCAACTCCTGCAGTCCGTGTCTCAATTACACACGGACATTACAAAGAGGATCACCTTCTTCTGCTTTCTTCCTACAACAGTAATTTCACTGATGTATCTGCCAATCTGGTTCTTTCTCAGACCTGCCAGCTGTCAAAATGATGACCGCCCCATTAAGGCATTTAAATCTTGCAGTAACACACTATTTCCCACATTTGCAATGGTTGTTTCTGATGTCTGAAGCTCACCCAAAACATTATGAGAAGGCTGACCCTAGAAATTACTGCACTGCACTCTCCATATGACCAACCTTGTGTCCAATCGGAAAATGCAGCTTTACAGTTTTCAACTGGTTATTGGCGTTACCTAATCTGTTCAATTTAGAGTCAGAACTGACGAAGGGTCATCGACCTGAAATATTAACTCTCTTTCTCTCTCCACAGATGCTGCCTGACCTGCTGAGTATCTCCAGCATTTTCTGTTTTTATTTCACACCTACACTAAGTAGTTAAGCAATGTCGAAATAAATAAAGTATTTAATCTCTTGTTGCTAGCTACTGCAATATTCTTTCTGAAAAGTGTGCAAAATAGAAATTAAAATGAGACTTGCTCCATTGTAAAGGGTTTCCTCGTGTTTAACTTGACGAGCTGAGAGGTTAGTCCAATATTGAGGTGAAATGTTTAGTTAATGCTGCCCCCAAAAGAGAGAAATGTGGAAGTACAGTTAGTTCCAGATGATATTTAGGATTAGGGACTAGGAAACATTGGGACCATGCTAATGAAAGCCAACTAAGATTTCTGATAAATAGAGCATTACCCAGTGCCTGTTAATTTGCTCTTACACAATTTAGTACCAATTTTAAAGCAATAATATTTTAGCACTCTGCTTATGTCCTGCTATAGTGATGACTAAAATGCACATTATTGAAACACAATGAGACTGTACAAACAGATGCAGTAAAATTATGATCAAGTCGGCTGAACAGTTTATTCAATGATGAGGGAAATAAACCCTCCAATGCCTGTTGTGTGATGCTTTATACCTTCAGATTTAAAGCTGTAAACCAGCTTCCAGATTCATTTTGCGTCTCATTCTGGTGTATCATAACTGCATGATTGAATTGCAGTTGTGAAGGATATGCAAAATAAAATATTCTCCTCTAATACGCAGTTGAATAAATCTTGTATTATGGTTGGTCAATTGCCTGGCACAATAGTTCTCCAGTTGAACCATTTGGCTTTTATTATTCTAAATATATTACATAGCTGTCGCAACCGAAAAACATGAGATAAAGGAAAGTCTGCGCAGTTAATCTGACTCACTCAAGTCCTTTTTCAGAACCAAATCTCTCCATTTCTTAGCATTATCCCACCCCAAAACACTTGTTCCTGGTGAATCAGGAACCGATTCAATTCCCCTTTTGAATGATTCAACGATGTGACTATTTACTGCACCAGGTGACAGTCTATTCGATAAATGGGTGACTCCCAGCTGAGGGATCCCTCATGCTGCACGTAGTTTACAGTTTCCTCATTTAATAAACTAGTTCTTCTATCCTGGTTTGATGCTTTTCTGTATCATGACATGATTTATATCCCCCATAATCATTATTCTGCCCAAAGTAAAGTCAGCTCCCTTAGTTCCTCTTCATAATTCAATGATCTACAAACTGGAATCATCTTTGGTCCCCCTTCTTTGGCAAGACAAGCTGGATAAAAAAGCAAAGGTGCAGGGTTGTGAAGGATAATTTTGGGATAGATGCCAGGACGTGTTGCCTCTCAAAGAGGGTAATCAACAGCTAGAACAGGTTGGTGGTTTAGACCAGAACACTGAAACCTTTTAAGAAATTGGTAAATGCTCTAATGGGAAGGCACCAGTGTTGATACTCTGGAAAGATGAGATTGTGAGCTGATGGGCCTTCTATGTCCAAGCCCTATCTTGTGAATATCTTCCACTTTCTGTATCTTTTCTTAAATATACTGACCACACCTGATGCAATATTCTTCTTGTGTGTCCTTGAAGCGTTTCCTCTACCCACCTGGGGCTCTCTTGCCGTGTTGGAGCTCCGAGTAGAGCGCTTGTTTTGGGAGTCTCGTATCAGGCATGCGGACGATGTGGCCCGTCCATCGGAGCTGATCTAGCATGGTCAAAGCTTCGATGCTGGGGATGTTGGCCTGAGCAAGAAAACTGACATTGGTGCGCCTATCCTGCCAATGGATTTGCAGGATCTTGCGGAGGCAGCATTGGTGGTACCTCTCCAGTGCTTTGAGGTGCCTGCTGTACATGGTCCATGGGTTGGATTTTCATTCAAAAGTCGGGTTGGAGGCGGGACTACAACTTTCGGGGTTGTAGTCCCGCCTCCATCGAGATGCGGCCAATCCACGCGGTTTTAACTTGATTGACCTTGTTGAACCCGCCCAGTGGGCTCAGCAGGCCAATTAAGGGCCACCCAGCAACAGGTGACATCACAGATTGAAATTTCATCTGTCAAGACGTTTTGACAGATGAAATATCAGTGTTTCACAGCTGTTTGAAGCTGTCAAACACTGACAGTCTTACTTCTAACATGAGTCCTTCTCCACAGACTCAGTTAGAGATCTCTCCTGCACAGAAAGCTGCAGGCTGTCACTTTTGACAGATCGCAGCCATTCTGCTTTCTGTGCCGGTGAGATGAGGGACTCCCCGAACCTAAAGGAAGGAAGGCTGAAAAGGCAAGAAAATGTATGTAAAACTTATTTAATCACTTTAGACACACCAAACACACTTACCTTTGCACTCATGCACACCTGAACACCGACATCTCGACCCCTCCAAGCCCTTCAACCTGACGGCCCGACTCCTCTAACTTGGCGTGGTTTGGAGCCGTCGGGAATCCCACAGTTCAAGCTTAACAATAGGGATTAGACTAAAAACTGCCTGTTAACAGGCAGTTAATTGGCACTAATCCCATCCCGCCTCGGGTAGGCGGGTCCCAGTGCGGGGGGCGGGTACCTGCCTCCTTTGAAACTAGCATGGAGGTGGGTTGGGACCCCCGATTTCAGGAATTTAACCCCCCACACACCTCCAAACCCGACTCCACGGCACGCTGAAAATTGAGCCCCATGCCTCTGAAGCATACAGGAGGGCGGGCATCACTACTGCTCTGTCGACCATGAGCTTGGTGCCGGGTTTCAGGTCCTGGTCTTCAAACACTCTGTTCCTCAGGTGATTGAAGGCTGCACTGGCACACTGAAGGTGGTGTTGGACTTCGTCATCGACATCTGCCCTTGTTGACAGTAGGCTCCCGAGGTATGGAAATTGGTCCATGTTGTTCAAGGCCTCGTCATGGATTTTGGTAATCGGGGAGCAGTACTGTGTGGCGGGGCAGGTTGGTAGAGGACCTTCAAAGCCTCCTTGAAAAAGTGCAACATCCCCACCAACACCTGGGAATCCCTGGCCCAAGACCGCATAAAGTGGAGGAGAAGCATCCGGGAAGGCGCCGAACACCTCGAGTCTCTTCGCCAGGAGCAAGCGGAAGCCAAGCGCAAACAGCGGAAGGAGCGCATGTCAACCCAAGCACCCCACTCACCCGCCCCTTCAACCACCGTCTGCTCCACCTGTGACAGAGACTGTAGGTCCCGCATTGGACTCATCAGTCACCTGAGAACTCATTTTTAGTGTGGAAGCAAGTCATCCTCGGTTCCGAGGGACTGCCTAAGAAGAAAAGACACTGAGGTCTGTTTCTGGACCTGCCTTCTGATTTTTTTACCTCTTACTCCCTTTAATTCAATTTACTGTGTTTTTTTATTAGAAATGCGACAAACTCATCAAATAAGTAACTTCAGACTTATCCCACTATAAAGGAACAAGTTAACCTTCATATAACTGGACCTGCAGGCGATAGTAAAAAATTGGGTTTCCACCTGTGGTGTTAAATTTTATGTTGTATCACTGATGCATTTCTCTTTGTATTCTCTCATTAATTTAGCAATTTTACTGTGCTCGCCACACTCCTCCACTTTACACCATGACATTGAGAAGGTGAGCAGGTGTCCTCGGCCTCTGGGAATGTTTGCCCTGGAAGTAACAGCTGGGAGGTGGAACGAAATGGCCCAAGATCTATTATTGTCCAACCTTCATGGCAGACTATGGGAGTATGTGCCCAACAACAACCTTAAGAAAAGGAGAGTCCAAATTAAGTATTCACATTTTTGCTGTAAAATTATGAAACTCTGTGAAACATTGCAATGTAAAATAATAAATAGGAAATAATATAAGAATGTGCTACCACATGGGGTGGTAAAGGCACGGTGGCATAGTGGTTAGCACTGTTGCCTCACAGCGCCAGGGACCCGGGTTCAAATCTGGCCTCGGGCGACTGTCTGTGTGGAGTTTGCACATTCTCCCTGTGTCTGCGTGGGTTTCCTCTGGGTGCTCCGGTTTCCTCCCACAGTCCAAAGATGTGCAGGTTAGGTTGATTTGGCTATGATAAATTGACCCTTAGTGTTAGGGGATTAAATACGTGGGGTTACGGGGATAGGGTGGGATATGTGCCGGTGCAGGCTCGACGGGCCGAAATGGCCTCTATCTGCACTGTAGATTCTGTGACACTGTGACACTGTAACATCAATGCATTTAAGGGGAAGCTAGATAAGTACATGAGGGAGAAAGGAATAGAAGGATAAGTTGATAGAGTGAGTTGAAGTAAGGTGGGAGGAGGCTCGTGTGGAACATAAACACGGTTATAGACCTGTTGGGCCGAATTGCTTGTTTCTGAGCTGTAAAATGCGATGTAATTCGATGTAAGATTATTTGCCTATTGAACTTTCCTCCTTCTCTGTTGGATGGAACAGCCTGTCCCTACCACTTTGTCCCCCTCATACACACTCACAAAATGCTCTGGCTCACGATGCCGAAGCTGATTCTCTCAAAATACGTCAAATAGAAAGCGCCTCACATAGAAACATAGAAAAATAGGAGCAGGAGTAGGCCTCGAGCCTGCTCCACCATTCAATATGATCATGGCTGATCCTCTATCTCAATACCATATTCCCGCTGTCTCCCCATACCCCTTGATGCCTTTTGTGTCTAGAAATCTATCTATCTCCTTCTTAAATATATTCAGTGAATTGGCCTTTGCAGCCTTCTGTGGTAGAGAATTCCACAGGCTCACCACCCTCTGAGTGAAGAAATTTCTACTCATCTCAGTCCTAAATGTCCTACCCCATATCCTGAGACTGTGACCCCTCATTCTAGACCCCCCAGCCAGGGGAAACATCCTCCCTGCATCCAGTCTGACTAGCCCGGTCAGAATTTTATACGTTTCAATGAGATTCCCTCTCATTCTTCTAAACGCTAGTGAATACAGGCCTAGTCGACCCAATCTCTCCTCATACAACTTAGCAATGCCACGCTACAGCAGCAAATAAGAATGTAAAATTTGTCCATTTTCCAATTCAGCAGCTTTGAGCTGGAGCTGCACTGACAGTGAAAGTATTTTCTCGTTATCATTTTCTCATATTCATGTGCAAGAGCCAAGATTTACAGGGCAGGACTTTGACAGTCTCACCATCAAACCTGTATCTGGAACGTGTATGCCATCGGAACAGACCCAATGAGAATTCCGGCAGCAATCACACTGCTACAAATCAGAATGTTCTACCTGTCACTAAGTACAGGATGTGAGGAAAAGCATTGAGTGTACTGGGAAAATGGACAATCCCGTCACATTGACCTACAAGGACATGTCTGGCAGTAAACATTTTTCCCCTTCATCTCCACAAGTGCTTGTTGATTTCAATGACATTAATTGTCAAATTGAGATGGGGCATTAGGGTTAAACATGCACCTTGTGCTGTATAAGTGCTTTTGTAAATGATTTATTAGTCTTATTATCAAAATAGATGCTATGAGCTTAAAGATTCTTTCTGTAAGAATTACGTTTTAATGAACTAATTTATCTAATATCTAAGCTTCCCATTGTGAGAACAGCTGCAAAGCTGAGAAACACTAGAGAATATTAATGTTCTTCAGTCTACTTTAGTCTGGTCTCTAGTGTCGAGCAAATAATGGAGAGGAATTGAATGAATTACTGATTATGTGGCTGATGTAACAATACCCTGAATAAAAGCCATCTCAACAACCTCTGCGAATGTGCACATGGAGAACCTAGTCATTCGCTTCAGATTTGTGGATGACATGCATATTTATTCCTTGCAACATGGTGCACACTGTAAAGTGATTTCAGGTGTTAAGATGTGGTATGTTTTACAATCTAAACAGCCCGCAATTTGGGCTCAGACAGCAGGATCCTACCTCCTTCAATTTTTAGTGTTTGTCTTTCGAACACTTTATGGCCCCTTTCCCCGTGTTTACAGCATTCTCAAGGCATGAGGGGTGTCTCTGCCTATGGTGCTGTGGAACTGTCGGCTGGGGAATGGAATGCGTGCAGATCCATAATCAGACCTGTAAATGTAGCTACGGTAACAGACATCAAATCAATGACAGAGAATTTACAGCACAGAAACAGGCCATTCGGCCCAACTGGTCTACGCCAGTGTTTATGCTCCACACGAGCCTCCTGACATTCTGCTCCATTTAACACTATCTGCATATTCTTCTATTCCTTTCTCCCTTCTGCACTTTTCCAGCTTCCCCTTAAATGCATCCATGCTCTTCACCTCAACTACTCCCTGTGGTAGCGTGCTCCACATTCTAACCACTCTCTGGGTAAAGACGTGGTTCCTGAATTCCGTATTGGATTTGTTAGTGACTGTCTTATATTTATGGCCTCAAGTTCGGGTCTCCCACACGAATAGAAAGATCCACTCTACGTCTGCCCTATCATTGAAACATACAAAATTCTCATTGAAACATACACAATTCTTACAGGGTTTGACAGGGTAGATGCAGGGAGGATGTTTCCCCTGGCTGGGGAGTCTAGAACCAGGGATCACAGTCTCAGAATAAGGGGTCGGCCATTTAGGACTGAGATGAGGAGAAATTTCTTCACTCGGAGGGTGGTGAATCTTTGGGATTCTCTACCACAGAGGGCTGTGGAGGCTCAGTCGTTGAGTATATTCAAGACAGAGATCGATAGATTTTTGAATATTAAGGGAATCAAGAGATATGGGGATAGTGCAGGAAAGTGGAGATGAGGTAGAAGATCAGCCATGATCTTATTGAATGGCGGAGCACAATCGAGGGGTCAAATGGCCTACTCCTGCTCCTATTTCTTATGTTCTTATGTAAACCCCTTCATAATTTTAAAGACCTCCATTAGGTCACACCTCAGCCTTCTCTTTTCTAGAGATAAGAGCTCCAGTCTGTTCAGTATTTCCTGATAGTTGTCTATCTATATATGGAAAAAAAAATACAAAAATGACAGATGGATAAAGATCAGCTGGTCCATCGAGCCTGTCCCATACAGTCATTTTGCAATGGAGCATCCTGATCCCCACCGCTCCATACCCATCAGCAGTTGTGTAATGTCTTGGGAAAGGCTAAAGAACAGGTGTAAAAAATAAACTCCAGACCAATTCAAGGAGAAAAAAAAAGATCTGACCGCTAAGGCGATCAAAACGTGTTCCGGGAGACCACAATCACCATGAGGCACATCACCCAATATCCCACCCACCATTTGTACGCTGTGATATCAGTCACAGGCAGGAATGAGTCTAGCTCTCTTTTGAATGTTCGCAATGAATCTGCACCCACTGCACAAACTGGCAAATGATTCCAAAGGTCAATGGCCCTCTGCAAAAAGAATAATCCATATCACTCACCTTGTGACGGGACCAAAACTGGACATAGGAATCTAGATGAGGCCTAACCAGAAAAGTTCTTGTTCAACATTCCTTAGATTAGTGTTATTTTATTGATCTTATGTTTCCAGCTAAGGCCTTACTTGATTTGCCTCAAAGATAGTTTTGATTCTATTGCAGATTATGATGTTTAGTTTCATTTTCCCTACCAGTTCAATCGCATGATTCATTGGCGCACTTAATATGCGGCCTCACAATCTGGTAGGATGCTCGTTCATAAACACAACTCCACACATGCTGACTCCCCGATCTCAGCTGTTCAGCTGGGGATGGTGAATGCCAAATACTTTCTCACAGGAAAGGTGAGAGAAGTGCTTCTCCCAGTAGACTGCATGACTATGGGGGCCAGAGGGATGGTTGGGACAGGGCGCGTAAGTTGCACCGTGCTGGGACAGGATAGGCTCATTGGACCAGATGGTCTTTTCCTGTCCTGTTTCGTTTAGCAGGAAAGCTGGCAGAAAATCACTCCCTCCCCTCTCAGCTGAATAATGGAGACACATTAGAAAAACAGGGTATGAAAGCAGTACAAAACCTGCCTGAGAAAGCATTAGCATTGTAAGACAGGGACACATATGCAATAAATATAAAATTAGTCCAATATGAATAGCACAGAATGAAGAAGGTGTAGAAAGGAAAATTAACACTGTCACTAAAGTGTTTGTTCAAGAGGACATGAAAAATGCATCTGTGTTTTTGAATCGCAGATTCTTCATTAGCAAAAAGGTCATTTCTGCACATTCTCATTTTACTGCACAGAGATTATAAGACTTTCAGAACTACTGCCTCACAGAAAGCTGCTGGTGTTGTTTTTATCTCTTTCTTTGTGCAGCTTTTGCATATTGCTTTATAATCTTTGTGCATATGTGTTGGCCGAGACCCTTGTGAAGGTCAGCCTTTAATAAAATATGAATGGCGGTGGATTGTTGTGTTCTATGCTAACTCCGGTCCCGGAATGCAGCTTCTAAAAGAGAGAGGATGCTGGTTACTGTGATGGCAATAGATCATCTGCAACCATTTGAATTTGGAAAACAGAAGCATTAGTCATTGGGTAGAAATAAATATGTAAATCATTGATTGATATGACTGTAGTTAAATTAATTGTTCAGTACACAGTCGGTAATTGATTGCCGAATGATGACAAGATTTAGACTGAACCTGAGCACTTAAGAAATAAAGCCACTTTATGCTTCCACATTCTTGATAAGTTTATATGTTTTCTAAAATTGGGGATTAAGCACGGTGTTAACATTAACAAAGTATAGCCCTGAGTTGAGATTATGACTGACTATCAAGACATCAAAGGATTGAGATTGATGATTGTTTACAGTCAGGGATGAGTGTCTATGGAAAAAAAGAGACAGAGAGATTGGAATTGCCATAGTTCAGTTAGAAACTGATGGTTGATACTTAAATAGGGTGCAACTAATATTTAGTAGGGACCCAGGAGAAATAGGTTAACTAATGGAAAATTTAGATAGGCCCAGAAATTTGGGTCCCAACACGTGAGTACGCATGGGGTACTCACGCGTGGATCCGATCGAAGTGCTGGTTTCTTGCATGCACTATGCATGCGCGGGAAACCGGCACTTCCGATCCTCTGAACGAAGGGGTTCAGAGGTCGAACGCGTGCGCGCGGGAGTCTGCGCGTGCGCTTTGAACTTACGTTTTTTTTACAGGTTTTCACGCGAGGTTAAGCCTGTAGGATTTACATATTTAAAAAGCAGGCGTAAGGCCTGCTTTTTACAAGGTAAGTGGTCAATTACTTAAAATTAAAACATTTTTTCCACAGGTTTATTATTTTTAAATACTTTAAAGCAAGGTAAGTTTATTTTTAGCCCCGTTTTTTTATAAAATTATTTTTTTCAAAAATTTAAATTATTGTTTAAAATAGTTATTTAATGTAATTTATAGTTTATTTAAAAAGTGTGATTTAAAAAAAAAATATTTGAAGGTTAACTACTGTTTTGGGCCCTCAGCATTCATATGTTTTGACAGGTCTTTCTGTCAAGACTTATGAATGGAGCATTCCCTGCTCCGATTGGCTGCCCATGGCTCACGTGATCCCAGGGGACGCATCGCACTAACTACGCCCCTGGGACACGCAAACACAGTGCGCCGGCCTCTGGGGCAGGCCTCGGAGAGGAATTCCACGCAGGCCCAGAGCTCAACTGCCGGCGCACAAGGTAAGCGTAGGTCGGGGGCTTGCACCCGCGGGAAGCCCCGACCCGAATTTCTGGGCCATAGAGTTTGGGGTCTGAGACTGTCCATTGCCCAGACACATTGGGGGGAATTTTTACTTCCCAATGCGCTGGGAGCCGGGGGGAGGGGGAGGGGGTTGGGGGTCTGGTAGTGCGTGTGAATCCCGGATATCTGGCTTTCCTCACATGCCTCCTGGGAGCAGGTTGGCTGCCCGCCCCTTGTCCCGCCTCAGTAAAACCCGGAAGTCAGCGGGTTGGAGCCAGCTTCCCGACACGCTTCGATTTTTTGCCCATTTAACCCCCAACCTGCACCTACTCCCACCCGTTCACCCATGTTAAAATTAAACTGGCACATATAGGAGCTAACCTGGAAATTCATGCGTTTAAGAGCTTGGGAGACAAGCCTGGAACAGGTTTTAGATGTAAGATGGGGGACTATGACACTTGCCATGGACAGGAGCTGGGATGGAATAAGGTGCAGATATGAGCTGAGTACCTGGAAACCTATCTTAGATAGGAGTTGGGTCTGTAGCAGGATGAAGAAAAGAGCTAGGTCCAGGACACTTAAGAATAGAACTAGAATATAGAATCTTTCATATCATCTGGGCATCCTAAAGTGCTTCATGGTCAACAAAGTCTTTGGAAGTATAGTCACTTGTTTTGTAGGCAAACACAGCAGCCAAACTCCACACAGCAGAATCTGACAAGCAGCAATGAGATAAACAACCAGATAATATGCCTTGGTGGTGTTGGTTGAGGCATAAGTGTTGCCTAGGGCACTAGGAGAATTCCCCAGATCTTCGACAACTAGTGCCATGGGATCTTAAATTTCCACCTGAGTGGACAAACGGGTTTTTGGTTTAACGTTACATCCAAAAGAAGGCACCTCCAACAATGCAGCACTTCCCTCAGTACTGCACTGATGAGTCAGCTGAAACTACCCCAGATAGTTGCAGGGTCTAAAACAGGTTGGAAATAAGGGTGGAGGAAGAGAGCAGTTCCATATTAGAAAAATCTGAAGTAATAAATTTAGATTGGTGACATAAACTATTATTCTATGGAAGTTAATTAGAAAACAGACAAAATGAAAGGGATGGAATGGTAGCATAGTACTGGTAGTGTGTCCCTCGTACTCAAGGATGACAGTGCCAACAAACAAGTTTATGGTCGATGGGTGCATTAATGACGGCGCAGGCCAATTGTCGACCACAAGCCTCACATAACCTGGTTGTGTGAGGTTATGGTATTAGAAGCCTTTGTGAAGGCATTGAGTTAAATAAGTTTGGTTTAATTTAGAACCTACATACATTCTGAATTAACAACAGAAAATGCTGTAAAAACTCAGCAGGCCAGGCAACATCCGTGGAGAGAGAAACATTCTGAATTGCTGTGTTGCAGATCGTTATTTTCAATTCAAGACAGTTAATAAGTTTTAAACAACATAAACATTAACTTGCAATCAATATGATGATTAAAATAAATAGTGTTTATTTGTCCTATAAGAAAAATAATAACTAAATAACTGTAATAGGGAATATTCTGCTCGCCGCAGAACATTCAAATAAATCTTAATATATTAATTTATGTTACCCATTTATCAAATTTATATTTCAGCATTAGTTCTGCATGCTCATTACTTTCACCAACTAACTAAATAAAGCATGTGCTGTACTGCCACTGACATCAATTTGTACTCGAGCCAGAATCAGCTGGTAAACTTGGCTCTGTAGCCGCACTCTCTTGCGTGAGTCAGTAGGTTATGAGTTCAAGCCCCACTTCCAGCGTTTTCTGTTTTTAATTCAGCTGATTTTTCCATGTTGTTGGTTTGCTAGTTTAACTGCAGGATGAAATTTATTAATGTTGTAATAGTCTTCCTTAATGTTTCCCTTTAATCTGCCTCTTCTTTCATAATTAGTTACTTCTATGGCGGAACCACCAGAGGATTACGGACAATTGTATATAATTCCTTTTACAGCAATGTAGTACAGCTGGGGGCTGCACCTTTAATGTATCTGTTAACTGTACTAGGGCTTCTTTCTTGTACTCTGCGTGATGACGTCATGCTGTCCGTCACGTGATCTCTCAACGGCGGGAAGAACGTGATGACGTCATGACGTCAGAGCTCGGAACCTTCTAGCAGTAGAGCTCGGAACTTTCTAGCAGTTGAGCTCGGAACCTGCTAGCAGTTGAGCTCGGAACCTGCTAGCAGTTGAGCTCGGAACCTGCTAACAGTTGAGCTTGGAACCTGCTAGCAGTTCCAGAGAGGCTTTCAAGCAGACCAGACCTATTTGCATTGTATCCCACAGTTTCCTGTACAGCTTCGTTTGTTCATTAAATTTTATTGTTTTTGATTTTCTGAGTCGATCTCAATTCTTCGGCTAGGAACCCCAGTTCCTACACTTCCATACTTTCCATCTAGCTAGAAGAACAGGTGTTTGACTGCAAATTTGTGTACAGCTTTCAACAAATATTTGGCATTTGTCTAAGGCATAAAACTAAGGTGGAGAACCAGTGGTAGCGGATCAGCCGCCTGTTATATACCCCGCCATATTTTCCTTTCCAATGATGACCAAAGCGTTTTGCATTGATGAGACACCAGAGGAGAGTATTGCTAGCACTTCCTGTTGGCCAAGTAAATAAGTGCACTCCTGTTTGCTGATCCTTGTGCAACAAACATCATGGCCTAGAAATTCAGTTGTTTGCGCCAGCCGCTAGCGCCTTAGGAGGAGGAGATGTGGGGCGCTAGGCGGCTAGCGGCCGGGCGCAGCGCGATCTGCGCCTCTCCCCAACTTCAGTAAAGATTTAGCGGCGGCGCAAAGCCTTTGCGCGTGCTCAGCTGCGTGCGCAGATCCTGACGTCATTTCATCGTGCAACGCCCTTTGTGCGCCCCAAACCGGAAATTCAGTGGCGCCGGCCTATTGTGCGCCTGGCGCCCCTAGCGACTGGTAGAGGGGAACGGTTCCCAGTCGCTGCGGGGCGAGGGGGGCGCAAATTAAAGGGCACTCCTCCTGCAGTAGAAATGGCAGCCATTTTGCAACACTCCTTCTTTGTGAGAGACGGATCTTTGCAGAGAGACAAAGGTAGAGAGTTTTCTGGTTTGGCTCAACACTCGCACAGGTACTTGTGGCTTCAGGCCACAGCTTTGCACTTGTCTTTAACTTCAGAGCCATAGCATTGATTGGAAACATATAATGGGGGCTGCAATGGGTGCAAACGTTGGCCTTCTCCATAGTCCTGGGCGTTGTACAGATCAAGCAGCAGTGGCCAGGCCTTGCTTCAGGGCTGCAGTGTGCAGGGCGTGGCAGGCAAACAAATCCACCCTCCCCCTTTAAGAGCTCACCGGCGCCAGAGTGTCTGCCGTCAATCAGCAACTCGCCGAACCTGCGCTGCACCCGCCCTCGGGGGTATCGCCCCGGGCCGCCGGCTTAGCGCCTAATGATAGTCGTGCATCGCCTGTTTTAGCGCAGCAGCAACCTCTTGGGGCGATGCAACTGAATATCGGCGAAGGTGGCGCGAAGTTGCGCCGGGCGCAAACTTTAGCGGCCGCCCGGCTGTAGTGCCCCAAATGTGGCTATACTGAATTTCTAGGCCCATGGCTTTTGGAGACATCCAGTGTGGGATTGAG
This sequence comes from Somniosus microcephalus, assembly GCF_052327205.1. Classification (NCBI taxonomy): domain Eukaryota; kingdom Metazoa; phylum Chordata; class Chondrichthyes; order Squaliformes; family Somniosidae; genus Somniosus; species Somniosus microcephalus. Next base: position 40,014,081 of record NC_140993.1, on the reverse strand, counting down.
CTATACAGAAAGGTCCCAGGTTCGATCCCTAGTTTATGGTAATCTCAGCTGGGATGGCTGTAGATGCATGATAATTGACTTCAACATCCATGGACTTGGTAGGCAAACAATTCAATCAGGGTTACACATACGTGATCGCTATCAAGGCCGTGATTTTGCCTGCCGAGGCGGGCCCAGGGCAGCTGGGGTCGATAGCGCGGTCCCAGCCTGCTGCCTGCTCCATCCCGCTCTGTTGAAGTGACTTTACGTTGATTGGGCTTGTGAAGCCCGCCCAGCAAGGTTCCCAGCCAATTAAAAGGAAACGGGTCTGATGATGTCATCTGATGACGCGTCATCAGCCGGTTTCCTTAAAGGGGCCATACCTAAATTTAGTTTGACAGTTGTGCTATCAGTGTTCTACAGCATTCAGCTGCTGCAAACACTGACAATCACTGCACAGAGGTGCACGTCTGCACCCAGGCTCTCCCATGATTCCTTCCATATGCTTATGGAGGGAGTCACAGCACGCAGGGAGGTTCTCTTCCCTTCCAATGGGCGGAAGAAACCTCCCCAGGAGACCAATGCAGCCTGGTTGCACATTGCATAGGAGGGCACAAGCAGGGGTGTTGTCAGGAGGAGCAGGCTGCAGTAGCACAAACCTTTCAATGATCTCAGTAGATCACGAAACGTTACTGCAAAGCCACACTCAACCTCATCCTGCTGTGCCACTCATCACATCCCCATCACTCTGCCTTGCCTACCCTACTCCTGCACATCCTTACACACACCAACTTACCTTGCACCTCCGCCTATCCCTCTCTATCTACATTATCACTTCCCCATCTCACTAGCCACCCCTCACACTCACCCTCATCCTAGTGAAATCATACCAACTAACAACACACAAGGGTAGACACTTGGGTGCTTTAGCCAATGTTCATGTGATGTTTCTGTTAATGTGCTGTCAAACATTGAAATCTTTATTTTCAACACTTTGCGTTCTTGGACAGATTGGTGTGCACCTTTGGAAGTGGCTTAGTGAGTTGCAATGCATGGTGAGACATAACGTTACCCCCCCACCGCCCCCCCCCCCCCGCAGTGCTGATGAGTGTGAAAGGAATGGCTTGTCATTGTAGGGGTGCTTTATGGTGTTGGTGTGGGGTGGTGCCAACTTGGTGCATCATATGGCTGCCAGGATGTGCAGCGTCAAGTCATGCTGCCACCAGGAACATCATTGAGCAGACCACTGGAGTGCTCAAGCAATGGTTCCGCTGCCTTGACCATTCGGGAGGAGCCCTCCAGTACTCGTCTGAGCGGCTGTCAATTTTAGTCGTCATGCTGCACAACTTGGCCCTCATGAGGGCCCAGCCATTGCCACCAGGCATAGCCGCACCACCTCAGAAGGAGGAGGACGAGGATGAGAAGGAGGAAGAAGAGGAGCAGGAGGAACAGGGTGACGAACAGCAGTGGCGGAGGAGGCAACCACTCAATCGGCGTTCTGCAAGTCGGTCCATGACCACCTCATCAGACTTCATTTCCAGTGACTTCGAGTCCTCTTTCCGGTTGCTGAGCTCATCACCATCGTTCCATCATTTTGTGATTCCACTGTGATTATCTGAAAGCATCAAGGCACAACACTCGTGTTAGATATATTTCTTAAGGCTGAAGGGATCAAGGGATATGGGGAGAAGGCAGGGACAGGGTACTGAGTTTGGATGATCAGCCATGATCACATTGAATGGCGGAGCAGGCTCGAAGAGCCGAATGGCCTACTCCTGCTCCTATTGTCTATGTTTCTATGTTTCTATGTTAAGGTGAGGGCAGGGGGCAGGAATGGAGCAAGGAATGCAGACATTCTCAGAAGGTGGAAAGTGAGAAAGGTTTGTGGTGTGAGGGGGAAGTGGGATGAGAGAAGGAGAGGGGCTGAAGATACTGTTTTTGCCCCAAATGGGTTCAACGTTACCGACGGCCATGGCGCCCACCACCTGCTGCCCAATGAGTTCCAACACTCGCTAGTCAAGGTCTGAGCGCTGCTGAAGCTGCACATCACCCCCACCTGTTCTCTGCTGCTCCATTCTACTGTGGGCCATCTTGGTCTGCAAGAGAAACAAATGTGTTTGATTCAGAGTCCAGCTATGTGTTTGGGAGATATGCCTGCCATCGTTGAATAGCTGTGATTGTAGGTAAGGCGTGAGATGTGGATGTGAGTTTGAGTAGGTAAAGATGTTTGGTGGGTGAGTGGTGGTGGTGTGGTTCTTTGTGCAGTGTGCACAGACTGAGATTCAGATGCTGGTATATAGGACCTGTTGAAGCAGGTACTCACCTTGACCACCCGACTGAGGTTGTTGAATTTCTTGCAGCACTTTGTCAGGCTGCGTTCCACCGCACTATGACAGATGTCAGGTTGCAAATACATCTGAGAATCAGGCTATATATAGAAAGGTCAGAGGAGAAGTTAAAAAGTAAATAAGTGGGGCAAAGAGGGGTTATGAGAATAGAATGTCAGCCAATATAAAAGGTAATCCAAAAATCATCTCTAGTAAAGGGTAGTAAGAGGAGGGTTGGGGCTGATTAGGGACCAAAAAGGAGACCTATGTATGGAGGCAGAGGGCATGGATGAGGTACTAAACGAGTATTTGCATCTGTCTTCACCTTGGAAGAGGATGCTGCCATAGATGTAGTGAAGGAGGAGGTAGTGGAGATACTTGATAGGGTAAAAATTTATAAAGAGGAGGTATTAGAAAGGCTGGCTGTACTTTAAGTAGATAAATCACCAGGAGCGGATGGGATGCATCCTAGGATGCTGAGGAAATTGATGGAGGGAATCGCGAAGGTACTGGCCATAATATTCCAATCCTCCTTAGATACAGGGGTGGTGCCAGAGGACTGGAGAATTGCAAATGTTACACCATTGTTCAAAAAAAGGGTGTAAACATAAACCCAGCAACTACAGGCCAGTCAGTTTGACCTCGGTAGTGGTGAAGCTTTAAGAAACAATAATCCGGGACAAAATTAACAACTTGGACAAGTGTGGATTAATTAAGGAGAGCCAGCACGGATTTGTAAAAGGGAAATCGTGTTTAACTAACTTGATTGAGTTCTTTGATGAGGTTGCAGAGAGGGTTGATGAGGGTAATGTAGTTGACGTGGTGTACATGGACTGCCAAAAGGCTTTTGTCAAAGTGCCACATAATAGGCGTGTCAGCAGAGTTGAAGCCCATGGAATAAAAGGGACAGTTGTAGGGGGTGGCGTGTGCCCAGTCAGCTCTGCCCCTGACTGTCTCTGAGCGGTTCGAATCGCTCCCACACCCCTGGGTTCTAGACACCGGACTTAGGTACAGGCGGCGATACAGAATTAGAGTAGACAACTGGTTTGGTACAAGAAAACCGTAATTTTATTAAAGGCACAACAATATTACAACACTGGAAATTACTAGAATAATTACAGGCATATGAAAGTGCACTTATTTGGGAATGGGGAACACACGGCACAACAAGGGAACAATCACATTAATAATCCCCCTACCCTTGTCCCACCCCCAGTGCCTAACTAGATTGAGCTAAGAGGGGCCAGGGATTTATGCTCACCAATGGGGTTTCCTTGACAGTTCGAAACCTGTCGATTAAGCTGGTTGCGGTTTTGGGGTTCGCACTTTGTGTCCGCTGGGGCCTGCCATCCCCACGTGGTCTCAGTCTTGGGAACTGCGAAGGTCCCTCAGTTGGGTTGAGTCCGCTGATGCGGTAAGGGCACGGTTATGGATTTGTCCGGTAAGTCCCCTTTTCTTTTGGCAGAAATAGGGACAGTAAAGTCTTTTGTTGGATACCTTAGGTTATAGAGTGGAAACTTCGGGTTTTGTTCTTCTTGTGGTGGGTTGGTCGTCGAGTTTCGTTGCGGCTGGGGCTCGGTTGGTGGTCTTTGGTGTAGGCTTGGTCTTTTGCGGCCTAGTTGCCTTCGGTTGAGCCTGCCCCGCCATGCTGTGACGTTGATCGTGCTGTTTGGCTCCATTCCTCACACCATGCCCCGATGGCTGGCCCTCGATCTTGTTGTTTGGCTTCGTTCCTTAGCGTGCCCCGATGGCTGGCCCTCTGCTGCCGCGCGTTTGGCCCCCGGTGTTATGGTGGGCGTCCTCGGTGTCAGAGCGGGACAAGAAGAGAAGAGAAGAGAGAGCTTGGCTACTGGTGGGCCTACAATTATACAGGTTCTTCATTCCCTTAACTGCGCGCCAAATCAGGTCAAGTCCTTTGTTTAATTTTGGCGGGCTTGTCTAAAGTGATTACAATCATTCACTTTAACTGCTTTTGTGGCGGTTGTCTCCTTGCTTAATGGCTTCAATATCCTGGCCGTTTGTCATTTATGAAGTTTAAACGTCTTTCCTGGCTTGGTAACTACTTTGAGCTGTTACCGATTATTTATGCAGAAAGTTAATGGCCTCAAGATTAGGTCTCTCCTGAGTTGATCTGTTTCAAGATGAAGAACGCATATTCTGTGTTTACCTAGCTGCCTGGCTTTAGAAATGACAAAGTATTTCACAGATCCATGCATGTCAGGTTTCTTTTCACAGCTTTGAATGGGCCTGCTTTTCAAGGGCCTTGCTTTTTAAAATCCTGCAGGCTTCTGTCACGAGGTTTCAGAAGCCATTTTCTTTTGGATACCCTTTTTAATAACTTGTCAAAAATCAGGGCCCTTTTCTTAGCAACTTTTGGGGAATGTGGGAATTTTGAGAACCCTACACAGTGGCAGCATGGATAAGAAATTGGCTAAGTGATAGGAAACAGAGAGTAGTGGTGAACGATTGTTTTTCGGACTGGAGGAAGGTATACAGGCGTTCCCTAGGAGTCGGTTCTAGGACCACTGCTTTTCTTGATATATATTAATGACTTGGACGTGGGTGTAGGGCACAATTTCAAAATTTGCAGATGACACAAAACTTGGAAGTATAGTGAAAAGTGAGGAAGAGAGTGATAGACTTTAGGTCGACATAGACAGGCTGGCGAAATGGGCAGACATGTGGCAGATGAAATTTAATGCAGAAAAGTGAGAAGTGATACATTTTGGTCGAAAGAATGTGGAGAGGACATATAAAATAAATGGTACAACCCTGAAGGGGGTGCACGAACAGAGAGAACTGGGGGTATGTGTACACAAATCGTTGAAGGTGGCAGGGTAGGTTGAGAAAGCAGTTAAAAAGACTTACAGGATCTTGGGCTTCATAAATAGAGTATAGAGTACAAAAGTGCGGAAATTATGATGAACCTGTATAAAACACTGGTTCGGCCCCAACTGGAGTACTGTGTCCAATTCTGGGCACCACACTTTAGGAAGGATGTGAAGGCCTTAGAGAAGGTGCAGAAAAGATTTATGAGAATTGTAATGTATGTACTTTTAAGGGGGAGAACTACTTTTTACAGCTCCTGTATCCTGTAGTACTGGCAGTGACCACACCTGTATATAAACCCTGAGTAGTGATCTGTACAGTCAGTTGCAGTTTGAACCCTCATTCAGTAAACACCTGTTGATCGTTCCCTGCAGTCTTTGTCTGATTATTGAAGGACACAACATTAAGATACACGGATATAACATTGGCGACGACGCAGATTCGAACCTACCTGCAACTCTGCATCACCTCCCAGGGATTCGCTCCTGGAGAACAGTGGAAGGAGGTCAAGTCCAGAAGCACGGGCGTCGACCATGGGTAACCGCCCAGTCATCCAGCGGAGATTTGAGCATCGCAGGGGAGGCTGTCAAGAGCCAGGCTTGGCTTTCCAGTCATGGTGGTCCAGCAAAACGGGCTGGCAACAGGTACTGCACAGACCCTTCCCGGACAGCGGCGGCTAGAGCTGACTGAGCGACACAGAAAAAGGCCGAGCAGCGTCGACGGGGGAGAGAGAGAGGGCAGAGCGCACAGGGCGCAGCCGGTGTTCAGGACCGAGCGGCGTCAACGGGGAGAGAGACGAGAGAGAGCAGAGCGCAGCCGGTGTTCAAGGGTCGAGCAGCGTCAACGGGGGAGAGAGGAGCGCAGGAAAACGCGAGGCGCTGCCATTGCCACGAGGACAGCAGAGAGCGGCATTGGCAGCAGCGCAGGAGCAGCGCACGAAACCCACAGGGCGTCGCCATTTGCCACGAGGACCGCCGAGAGCGGCGTTGGCAGCAGCGCGGGAGACGCCATTTTAAGCCACAGCGGGGAAGAAAGGAAAGCGCGGGAGATGCCATTTTTAAGCCAGTCTAACCACACCCAAAAATGCCGAAGAGTGGCAGTATCACAGCGTTCGACAATGAAGTCGAAGATTGGACGACATATGTCGAACGCATAGAAGTATGCTGCAAGGCGAATGAAGTGCCAGATGACAAGAAAGCGCTGGTATTGTTGAATTCAATGGGTGCAAAAACGTATGGCTTACTATGAAACCTAGTAACCCCAGAGAAGCCAGTAGAAAAGGATTTTGAAAACATAGTGTCAATCCTACAGGACCACTTAAACCCCACACCGCTGCTGATAGCAGAAAGATTTAAGTTTCACAAAAGGAACCAGCATAAAGATGAATGTAATGCTGAGTATTTAACGAAACTGCGCAAGCTATCAAAACACTGCCAGGTTGGAACGGGACTAGCAGATACTTTAAGGGACAAGTTTGTGTGTGGGCTTCAAAGTGAAGGAACCCAGAAACAGCTTCTATCAGAAAAGGATCTTACGCTGGACAAGGCTTTCAGCATTGCAGTATCACATGAAGCAGCAGCACGGGGCGCTGCAGAGATACAAAGGCGACCGCAAGAATATGGCACAAATGAAATGTCATATGGAACAGTGAAGTGCTATCGCTGCGGCAGAACAACACACGACCATAATGATTGCTGGTTCAAGGACCAAGTGTGCAGACAGTGTGGAAAAGTAGGACACATAGCAAGAGTCTGCAGGTCGGGAAAGAAAACCAGCAGCAAGAAATCTCCACAGGAGAAGTACAAGAAGGTACATAAGGTGACGGAGAGTAGTTCAGACGAACAGAAGAGTGATACAGACTCCGGAAGCAAGGAGCTGGGTTGTCTGAAACTATATAATGTGATCAAAATGGAGGATCACCAAACTATCTGGGTCATGCTCAAGATAGCAGGAGTCCAAGTGAAAATGGAATTGGACACAGGATCAGCCCTAACAGTCATAAACCGAAGGGACTACAAGTGGCTATTCTCACATATACCCTTGAGAGATACAAAGATTGTCTTGAAGACGTACACGGGGCAAAAAGTCTACCCCAAAGGAAAAATAAGGGTGAACGTTATATATAACGGCAAGGAAACACCAAAAATGGACTTATATGTATTGCTAGATGGAGGACCACCACTACTAGGACGTGAATGGATCCAGAAGATACAGCTAGATTGGCATTCCATACAAGCACTGACTGTAGATGCCAAAAAGGATGATGACGTCACACCTGGACGACTGTCAAAAATGCTAACTGACGCACAAGAAGTGTTCCAGCAGGGACTCGGAACACTAAAAGGCATAACAGCAATGATCAAAATAGAGGAAAATGCAAGCCCAAAGATTTTTAAGGCCAGACCGGTACCTTATGCGATCCGCCCAGCCATCGAAGCAGAGCTGGAAGGTTTGGAACGTTCAGGAGTACTGTCCAAAGTGGACTGGAGCGAGTGGGCTACACCCATCGTTCCTGTAATGAAGAGGTCGTTGAGTAATACGCCTGGGGAACCAAAGAAGATTCACATCTGTGGGGACTTTAAGGTGACAGTGAACCCAATCCTTCACACGGTACAATATCCGCTTCCGCGGATTGAAGATATTTTTGCCTCGCTACCTGGAGGGAAACGCTTCACTAAGGTTGATCTGGCCCAGGCGTACCTGCAAATGGAGGTAGAAGAAGCCTCGAAACAGTACCTCACGATCAACACTCATAAAGGTCTCTACCAATACAACTGGCTGGTGTTCGGGGTAGCATCAGCTCCGGCTATTTGGCAAAGGGCAATGGAACAAGTCCTGCAAGGGATTCCAGGGCCCCAGTGTTATTTGGACAACATCCTGGTCACGGGTGAAAATGACAGTGATCACCTTGCCAACCTGGAGCAGGTGCTCACTAGATTGAAGGAATATGGGCTCCGAGCTAATCACCACAAATGCGAGTTTTTCCAGAAGCAGATCTCGTATTCTGGACACGTTATTGATAAAGAGGGGTTACATAAGTCCCCTGAAAAGATTGAGGCAGTAGTCAAGGCTCCAGCACCGGAAAATGTGTCACAACTGAGGTCATTCCTCGGGCTGGTGAACGACTACCATAAGTTCTTGCCGAATTTGTCTACCGTACTACACCCACTGAACACCCCACTGCAAACGGGGGTACCATGGAAGTGGAGTGACGAAGGTAAACGAGCTTTCCAGAAGAGCAAAGCATTGATCACATCAAAAGAGGTGTTGGCTCATTTCAACCCAGCACTATCAATTCGGTTGGCGTGTGATGCATCACCCTATGGCATTGGAGCGGTGCTGTCGCACAAATTCCCGGACGGCTCGGAGAGGCCAGTAGCCTTTGCGTCTCGGTCACTAACCTCAGCCGAGCGTAACTATGCCCAGATTGACAGGGAGGCCCTCAGCCTAGTGTGGGGAGTGAAAAAGTTCAATCACTATCTGCACGGGCAGAAGTTCACCTTGCTGACTGACCACCAACCACTTGTCTCCATCTTTAATCCAAAGAAGGGCGTTCCGGTGATGACTGCGCAACGGCTACAAAGATGGTCCCTTTTTCTAGGGGCGCACCAATATGAAATCGAGTATAAGGGCACGAAACAGCATGGAAACGCTGATGGGCTATCACGCCTGCCACTGCCTATTGCGGAGGAAGCACCAGCAGTGGATTCTGTCGAAATATTTCATTCGACTATAATTGAATGCTTGCCAGTAACTAATGCTGGTATAGAGAAGGAGACCCGAAATGACCCGACACTGTCTCGGGTATATGATTTGACAGTGAAGGGATGGCCAGCACATGGCGACTAACTGTTTGCAGCATTCTCATCCAGAAGAGAACAGCTGTCAGTATGCCAGGGGACCTTGATGTGTGGATCCCAAGTGATAATTCCACCCAAGTTAAGGGAGAGAGTGCTAAATGAGCTTCACGAAGGTCATCTGGGAGGGGTGAAAATGAAAAGTCTTGCTAGGGCTTATGTGTGGTGGCCGGGGATCGATCAGCAAATTGAGGGCATGAAAGAGCTGCTCAGGATGCCAGAAGGTCCAAAATGCACCACCACATGCCCCTCTACACCCATGGGAGTGGCCCTCATCTCCATGGCAATGGGTGCATATTGATTTTGCTGGTCCATTCATGGACTCAATGTTTTTAATAGCCGTGGATGCGCACTCGAAATGGCCTGAGGTGATCAAATTGTCCTCCACCACCACGGAGAAAACTATTGCAGTCCTACGGACCATTTTTGCCAGGAACGGCTTGCCAGAGCAGATTTGCTCTGATAACGGACCACAGTTTGTGCCCGAAGAGTTTTGAAGATTTATGAAAAGGAATGGGGTAAGGCATTACACATCCGCCCCGTATCATCCAGCCACAAATGGATTGGCTGAGAGGTTCGTACAAACCTTTAAAAAAGCAGTAAAGGCCATGTGCGATGACGACATTCTACTGCAGCATAAGGTGGACAATTTCCTGTTAGCCTACAGAAATGCGACACATGCAGTCACCAACCAGGCCCCGGCCATGATGTTCTTTAACCGAAGGTTGAGATCTCGTCTGGATTTGCTCAGACCAAATGTACGAAGAGATGTTGAGAGTAAGCAATTCCAGCACATCAATGAGAAGCCGACAAGGAGCTTCAATGTAGGGTAACCAGTCTTGGCCCGCGACTACCGAACAGAGAAATGGCAACCAGGAACGATATGCACATGGCAGGGGCCACTAATGTACACATTGGATGTTGGGGAGAACATTGTGAGACGCCATGCTGACCAGATCCTAGAGTCACAGGAACGAGTCAACCCCATGTCTCGGCCATACGTACCTGGTGAGGAACCCGACGTACAGGTCACATCTACCTCAGAAACAATAGCATTGGAAGCTGATGAATCAACTGACGACAGGGTGTTAGAATCGCCTCCGCACCAAGAGTGAGACACTCGGGAAAGGCGTTGTCCAGAAAGAATCAGGAAGCCTCCCCAAAGACTAAATTTATAAATAGACTATTTTCAGTTAATGTTGCATGTTAAAAGTGTTAATTGTAATTAGTTGATATTTAATTGTTAAATGAGTGTTATGGTACTGTTAATCTAAAAGGGGAGGAATTGTAATGTATGTACCTTTAAGGGGGAGAACTACTTTTTACAGCTCCTGTATCCTGTAGTACCGGCAGTGACCACACCTGTATATAAACCCTGAGTAGTGATCTGTACAGTCAGTTGCAGTGTGAACCCTCATTCAGTAAACACCTGTTGATCATTCCCTGCAGTCTTTGTCTGATTATTGAAGGACACAATATTAAGATACACGGATATAACAAGAATGATTCCAGGAATGAAAGACTTCAGTTACATTGACAGACAATGCTTTCTGGGACACTGGCACCAGTACTGGGGCAGGAGGGAGCTGTTCCATTGGGACGGGCTTCACTTGGACAGTGCTGGGACTAGAGTCCTGGTGGATCATATAACTAGGGCTGTAGAGAGTCCTTTAAACTAACTAGTGGGGGGGAGGTTCCGAGAGAGCAAATAATAAAAATGACAACAGCGAAGGTCATAGACTTAGGTAGCAGTGGGGAAATTAAAAACCAGAGCGTGTCAGGAAGGGGCAGAAGGTATGGAGTAAAAGGTAAAGTAATAAAAAGGGCAAAAGCAGGAACTAAGTTTCACAAAACATATTTGAAAGTTCTCTATCTGAAATCACGTAGCATTCGTAACAAAATAGACGAGTTAATGGCACAAATAACTACATATGGGTATGATCTTGTGGCCATTACAGAAACATGGCTGCAGGGTGACAATGCCTGGGAATTAAACATACCAGGTTATTTAACGATCAGGAAGGACAGGCTGGAAGGAAGTGGAGGTGGGGTGGGTATGTTAATAAAGGAAGGAATCACTGTAATACAGAGAAATGATATTGGGTCAAAAGATCAGGATAATGAAACAGTTTGGGTAGAGGTAAGGAATAATAATTGGAAAAAAACACTAATGGGCATAGTCTATAGGCCTCCGAACAGTTGCAACTCTGTTGGATGGAGTATCAATCAGGAAATAGTTGAGGCTTGTAATAAGGGAGCATCTATAATTATGGGGGATTTTAACTATCATATTAATTGGACAAATCAAATTGGGCAGGGCTGCCTTGAGGATGAGTTCATTGAGTGTATTAGGGATGGGTTTCTTGAGCAGTATGTAACTGAACCGACCACGGGGCAAGCAACCTTAGATCTGGTCCTGTGTAACGAGACAGGATTAATTAAAAATGTCCAATAAAGGATCCCCTTGGAATGAGTGACCATAACATGGTTGAATTCCATATTCAATTAGAGGGCGAATAGGTTGGATCTCAAACAAGCATGCTAAGCTTGAATAAAGGAGACTATGAAGGTATGAGAGCGGAATTAAGTAGAGTGGATTGGGAAAATAGATTAAAGGGTAAGACGATACATGATCAGTGGTGTACATTTAAGGAATTATTTTACAACTTCCAAAAAAAATATATTCCACTGAGAAGAAAAGGGTATAAAAGAAAAGACAGCCATCCGTGGCTAAGTAAAGAAATTAAGGATAGTATTCGACTAAAAACAAGGGCATATAAGGTAGCCAAATCTAGTGGGAGGATAGAGGATTGGGAAAACTTTAAAAGACAGCATAAAATAACAAAAAGATTGATTAAGAAAGGGAAGATAGATTATGAAAGTAAATTAGCAAAAAATATAAAAACAGATAGTAAGAGTTTTTATCGTTATATAAAAAGAAAAAGGGTGGCTAAAGTAAATGTTGGTCCCTTAGAGGATGAGACCGGGAAATTAATGGTGGGAAATATGGAGATGGCAAAAACACTGAATGAATATTTTGTATCAGTCTTTACAGTAGAAGACACTAAGAATATCCCAACACTGGACAAACAGGGGGCTATAGTGGGGAGGAGCTAAACACGATCAAAATCACTAAGGAAGTGGTACTTGGTAAAATAATGGGACTCAAGGCGGATAAATCACCTGGACCTGATGGCATACATCCTAGGGTCTTGAGGGAAGTGGCGGTAGGGATTGTGGATGCATTGGTAATAATTTTCCAAAACTCCCTGGACTCAGCAAAGGTCCCGGCAGACTGGAAAACTGCTAATGTAACGCCCTTATTTAAAAAGGGCAGTAGACAGAAGGCTGGAAACTATAGACCAGTTAGCCTAACATCTGTGGTAGGTAAAGTATTGGAGTCCATTATTAAGGAGACAGCAACAGGACATTTGGATAATCATAATTTAATAGGACAAATTCAGCATGGTTTTATGAAGGTGAAGTCATGTTTGACAAATTTGCTGGAGTTCTTTGAGGAAGTAACATATAGGGTGGATAAAGGGGAACCAGTGGACGTAGTGTATTTAGACTTCCAAAAGGCATTTGACAAGCTGCCACACAAAAGATTATTGCTTAAGATAAAAAATCACGGGATTGGGGGTAATATTCTGGCATGGATAGTGGATTGGCTATCTAACAGAAGGCAGAGAGTTGGGATAAATGGTTCATTCTCGGACTGGCAATCAGTAACTAGTGGTGTTCCACAGGGGTCAGTGCTGGGTCCCCAACTCTTTACAATCTATATTAACGATTTGGAGGAGGGGACCGAGTGTAACATATCAAAGTTTGCAGATGATACTAAGATGGGAGGGAAAGTAGTGAGTGAGGAGGACATGAAAAACCTGCAAGGGGACATAGACAGGCTAAGTAAGTGGGCAGAGATTTGGCAGGTGGAACACAATACTGGAAAGTGTGAGGTTATGCACTTTGGCAGGAAAAATCGTAGAGCAAGTTATTATCTTAATGGTAAGAAACTGGAAAGTACTGAAGTACAAAGGGATCTGGGGGTCCTGGTGCACGAAACTCAAAAGGTTAGTATGCAGGTGCAGCAAGTGATTAAGAAGGCCAATGGAATGTTGGCTTTCATTGCTAGGGGGATAGAATATAAAAATAGGGAGGTATTGCTTCAGTTGTACAAGGTATTGGTGAGACCGCACCTGGAATACTGCATACAGTTTTGGTGTCCATACTTAAGAAAAGACATACTTGCTCTCGAGTCAGTACAAAGAAGGTTCACTCGGTTAATCCCGGGGATGAGGGGATGGACATATGAGGAGAGGTTGAGTAGATTGGGACTCTACTCATTGGAGTTCAGAAGAATGAGAGGCGATCTTATTGAAACATATAAGATTGTGAAGGGGTTGGATCGGGTGGATGAGGGGAGGATGTTCCCGATGATGGGTGAAACTAGAACTAGGGGGCACAGTCTTAGAATAAGGGGCTGCTCTTTCAAAAGTGAGATGAGGAGGAACTACTTCACTCAGAGGGTGGTAGGTCCATGGAATATGCTGCCCCAAAAAGCTGTAGAAGCTACATCATTACATAAATTTAAAACAGAAATAGACAGTTCCCTAGAAGTAAAGGGAATAAAGGGTTATGGGGAGCGGGCAGGAATTTGGACATGAGTCTAGGTTCAGATCGGTCATGGCCCTGTGGGTAGCGGAGCGGGCCCAGGGGCCGTGCAGCCTGATCCTGCTCCTATTTCATGTGCCTAATTCTGTTAGATTCAGGAGATGGTTCTGTGATAGTGGATTGGCGGTTAGGATCAGATCAGCCATGATCTTATTGAATGGCGGAGCAGGCTCGAGGGGCCGATTGGCCTACTCCTGCTCTTATTTCTTATGTTCTTATGTTCTTATGTAGACTGGAGAAGCCAGGGTTGGTCTCCTTGGAGCAGAGAAGGTTGAGAGAAAATTTGATAGAGGTGTTCAAAATCATGAAGGGCCTAGACAGAGTAGATAGAGAGAAACTGTTCCCATTGATGGAAGGGTCGAGAACCAGAGGACACAGAGTCAAGGTGATTGGCAAAAGAAACTTTTTTACACAGCGAGTGGTTATGATCTGGAATGCACTGCCTGAATGGATGGTGGAGGCAGATTCAATCAAGGCTTTCAAAAGGGAATTGGATAAGTACCTGAAGGAAAGAAATTTGCAGGGCTACGGGGAAAGGGCGGGGGAGTGGGACTAGCTGAAGTGCTCTTGCAGAGAGCCAGCATGGGCTCGATGGGCCAAATGGTCTTCTTCTGTGCTGTAACCATTCTATGATTCTATGACTACTGGCCGAGTCCTCCTGGGCCACTTCCCTCCACATTGCTCTGAACACCTGAGGTGATGGCCTCCTTCCAGTGGCCGGGAACAGCATTGCCCTCCTTCGCTCCACTCCAGCCACCAATGCCTCCAATGTCACGTCTGTGAATCGACGAGTTCTCTCCCTGGGATTGGGAACAGCCATAGCCACCAGGGGATTCACTTGCTCGCTGGTCGTCTCAAAGCCAGCAATGCTGAAAATGAGCATTTGCACAATGATGCAACCTCCCCTTTAAGAGCAGGAAGGAACCAGTGTGAAGGATCATTGCTGAATACATTGCACCTGAAATTCATTAGCGCTCTAGTGGTAGCGCCCCTGTAGGACCTCACTGAGCTCATTAGCGCTTGATTTAGTGCCCCAATTCCTTCCTGGGGCGCTAACACCCAATTTAGCAGAAGTTCAGACTCCTTAGCGCCTGGCGCTAAATTTTCAAAATTTCAAAAGTTAGCGGCCCAAACAGGGCGAAAACCAATTTCACCCCCGTTAACTTTGTTTCGCTGTCCACAGATGCTACCTGACCTGCTGAATATTTCAGGCATTTTCTGTTTTTATTTTTGTTTCAGATTTCAAGCATCCGCAGTATTTTCCTTTTGTAATACAATATACCAAGTACGCACTGAAAATGCACATATTTTAGATTTCCATTTTTAACATAAATGTACTATTTTATTCAACAGTACGGATTTAATTTACCAACCTTGCACTCCCAGCGGGCAGCCTCATTTGCTGAGAGCCTGCGGGTATTCTAAACTTTGAAAGTAACGGTGTGTAAATTTTGCAACGTGTGCCAGAATGTCTAATGTGTGTTCCTGGCAGATGAGAATGGCCCCAGAAGCGGAAGCTAGATAAGTACAAGAGGGAGAATGGAATAGAAGGATATGTTATAAAAAAAACAGAAAATGCTGGAGATACTCAGCAGGTCAGGCAGCATCTGTGAAGAGAGAAACAGAGTTAGAACCTTTCGTCAGAAGGATATGTTGATGGGTTTAGATGAAGAGGGGTGGGAGGAGGCTGGTGTGGAGCATAAACACCGGCATGGACCAGTTGGGCCGAACGGCCTGTTTCTATGCTGTAAATACTTTGTAATAGTTTGTAAGCGCAAATTGGAAAATGACCCCTTGCATATACACACATAAAAGCAAAATCGCATATGCTGAGGGATTCTACAGGGTAAATCTTATGAATGTGCACTCCCTATGCAGAGTCTCACCTGCTGGAATCACACATCAGCGCACATTCTTAAAATGTACTTAATATACACACACAAAAATAACGCGGAGATTTTGTTTAACGGTCATCTTTCCTGACAGATTGCCCATTTAAAAGACTCCCCAGTGATAGGATTTCCTCAGGCAGATCTCTTTGCAGGGTGAGAAAGTTCTCCCAGACACCTGAAGGATCTTTGAAAGACTCAGGTGGGGTTCAAATCTGACAAACTGTACTTGTGAACCTCCCCCCACCCCACACATAAACACACACCGAGTTGTGGCTGTTGCTCTTTGAGCAATGATAAATCTAAAGAGCTTAACTCACAAATGCTCCTGTAAAAATGCACAACCATGCAAGTTAGTGAACTATCTGGCACCAGTCCCAGGATCTGATTGAGTATGCAATTGGAACAGGCTTCTTTTACTTGTTACACATTTGCTTGAGTCACATGTGACAGATGAAGCATCTCGGCACTTTAATGGACAGAAATTGGAATACTTTCATCATGGTTATTTTACCACAGCACAGGATTCTTTAACACTGTTATTGTTTTTCACTTCATGGTGTTAGGTTAAACAAGAAATGTAATATGTGCTGTTTCTATTAATAACAAGGCAGTGACAGGGATTTCATTCAGTAGGTATATGGTGGTAATCAAAAAATGTCAGTAAAAGTGGCTTTTTGAAATACAGGAAGAGAATTCACTGTCGCCCCGTTTGGAGTGCTAATTTTTACGGGGGCGAAATTGGGTGCCTCTGCGCCTCCCGGGGGGCGCTAACGGGGCGCAAATGGCTCTGTGACCAGGCGTGGTGCTGACATTGACTCCCGCCATATTTGGCGGCAGTATTGCGGCGGCGCTACGGCGTTGCGCCCCGATATCCTTCACCCGGAGATCGTGATGTCATCGCTGTGCACAAAGCCCCGGTAGCGCCCCGGACTTGAAATTGACTTCCGCCCCCTGCAGCAGCGCCGGTCGAAAACACCGACAGCTGCAGGAGGCGTGCATTGGGCGGTCGGCTGCTTCGGGGTGATGATTAAAGGTGAGGTAAGTAAAAAAAAACTTACCCTTCTTGTTCCAGTTTTTTCGCGGGTTCGTGCCTGCAATCGATCAACCCGACACTCTGCTTGAGTGCTGGGCTGATCGCGCGGGATCGCGGCTGCCTTGGTGGTCCAGGTAGGTACTTTTTATATTGCAGAGCCTGCAGCGATGGCCCTTCCCTTTAAGGGAGGGAAGGAGCCTTTGAATGTGGCAGTGCCAGTGTGCATCGCTGTTGGTGTCTCCGCCCCGCCTGCTGCCGATTGCGCTCCAAGAAGGAAGCGGAGCACTTGAAACTGTTTTCCACTTTGCAGTTATACAAAACTGTCAGTTCTGAAGAAGGATTTCGACCTGAAACGTTAACTCTGTTTCTCTCTCCACAGATGTTGCCTGGCCTGCTGAGTTTTTCCAGCGTTTTCTGTTGTTATGTCAGTTTAAATCTGTACTGAGTTTCCAATCCAACTCCAGTAAATGTTATGAGCCCTCAGGAGGCTGTCTCACACTAATTGGACTTGATATCAGATGGAGTATAACTCCACTGTGCTATCCAGCGAGATTTAAAAGGTATACAGGCAGGCCACTGGACAGCCTGGGTACGTTCTAAACTGAATTCACTTTATAATGTTTTCAGAGTGTTGGCACTCATACTCATGCTCCCAAACTTTCAAAAATTGTCAGCCGTGAGCAAAGCTTTGATTGCACAGATCTCTCTTGGTATTAAAAGCACGACTTGCAGCCTGGGGCAGCCTGTAGTACAACCCAGGTGTGAATTGATTCTGCAGCTACTGATCTCAGATCAGAGGTACAGTATATTGGGGCGGGATCACATAGGTGCAAATGGTATGTGGCTTATTCTAAGAAATGAGGTAAATGGATTTTCTATTTCCATGTTATTATTTCAAATTAAGAATAAAAGAAAGACTTGCATTTCTATAGCGCCTTTCACGACCACCGGACGTCTCAAAGTGCTTTACAGCCAATGAAGCACTTTTGAAGTGGAGTCGCTGTTGTAATGTGGGAAACATGTTGCACAAAGCCAATTTGTACACAGCAAGCTCCCACAAACAACAATGTGATAATGACCAGATAATCTGTTTTTGTTATGTTGGTTGAGGGATAAATATTGGCCAGGACATCAGGAAGAACTCCCCTGCTCTTCTTCGAAATAGTGCCATGGGCTTTCACATCCACCTGAGAGAGCAGACGGTGCCTTGGTTTAATGTTTCATCCAAAAGACGGCACCTCCAACAGTGCAGCCCTCCCTCAGTGCTACACTGGAGTGTCAGCCTAGATATTTGTGCTTAAGTCCCTGGAGTGGGACTACGAACCCACAACCTTCTGACTCGGAGGCGAGTGTGCTACCCACTGAGCCACGGCTGACACTATAAACGCGCACACATTGATGCCAAATATTTCATGACCTTATAGAGCACTGATTGACCCTCATAGTGACGAAACAGTACCAGATTGCCTCAGCGCTTTTCTCTGAGTCAGGAGACTGGGGTTCAAGCCCCACGCCAGATCTTAATGTAAGCTGAGGTTCCAGTGTGTTACTGAAGTAGTGCTGCATTGAGGGAGGCGCTGGTGCTGTTAAATGTGTTAAAGCTAAGCCATATCTAAATGTTCACCTGGGTCCCGTGACACTACTGATAAGAAGATCATGGAGGTTTTTCTTGTGTGCTGGCCGACATTCCTCTCTTGGCCAAAACAGATTAGCTGTTCAATCATTTCATTGCTGTTTTGTTGGAATTTGCTATACGAAAAATGGCTACTGCAGTTGCCTACATAACAGGTGTCAATGTATTCTATTGTGCGCGAGGCGCTTGGGGAGTTTCTGAGAGACATGATAAGGTGCTTTATAAACACAAGTCTTTCAATTTCGTTTCACAACATGGTTCCAGCTTGATGCTTACAGCCCACTCATAGTGCCCGAGCAGCCAGCTCCCTGTAAGTACACTGCATGCTGGATTCTTCAGCAAATCCTTTCTGCCAGGGTCTGCTGATGCCTGTGTTCAAATTAATTTATTAAAAGGTTGCACATGAAGCAACAAAAAAATCCTCGACGGAAAATTAAGTTCCATTTGCCTGAGCACAATGTGCTTCCCGTCATTGGTTTATCAGTGTTTTTTTCTCTTCATGTTAATATTTTTCTTTATCTGATCTTTTCACTCAATCGTCAGAAAGCCAGAATAATGAAATTAATTTTCAGTCTTTTCCGAGCACTTGACTGTTCTGCAAAGCATTTAATTGGCACTGAACAAAGGCAATCTGGAAACTCTGATTAAACCACATGTGGTAATTGCTTCTTTTTATTTGTTTAATAAGCTAAAAAGTACATTTGACATTTTACGTTCTATCATAGCTTAGTTGTTGGAGCATTATGGTATCAGTCAAAGCCTGTACATATCTCAAAGAAATAGTTCAATTGAACAGTTGCTGTGTATGCAGAGTTGCATGTTTAACTCTGGCAGAGGTACAGTTATGCCTAATTGTAGTGTGCTTATCAACATTCTGCTTTTTCATTTTTGAATTAAACCTATGTCTTGAGCTTTGGCTCTTCAAATATTCACTATTTTAACAGAGCTAATAACCCATTGAAAGGAAAGTTAATGTTTCCATTAAAATGGCAGACAAAGACATTTTATACAAAAGTAAATTACTGCAGATGCTGTAAATCTGAAATTAAAACAGAAAATGCTGGAAATACTCAGCAACTCAGGCAGCATCTGCAGAGAGAGGAACAGAGTTAACAGGCAGAGTTTTCCAGGGGGTTAGCGTGTGAAGGAATAAGCCATATTTCAGAAAGATACACCATATTACAAACAGATTTCTGATATTATTAATATATGATATACTGGGTTTAAAAGTCTGGAAAGCCTTGGAGACACAGGCTGCAAAGAGAAATACAAGCATCTGAGATAAAGATCAGTTGTTTAACAAAGTTGTAAACATACAAGCTTTGAAATGGGAACTAGTTAAATAAACTAAAACAATTACCCTATTGAAATGGCAGTTTGGCACTTCCAAAAGGTCTGGAGTTTCGAGGGAACACAATGAAATGCCCAGTTTAAAGTGTTAAAGAACTAACACGTGAAACAGAAACACAAATATTAAAAAAACATGTGCCTTTGAAAAGATGACATCAAGTAAAAGAAACACCTGCTGGTCAAATAGTTTTTATGTTAAACTTGGAAGACAGGAAACACGATTAAATATGCAACCAATTGAAATAGCTAGAAAACAAGTAAACAAAGTGTCTTTAATTTATACATAGTGAATATGATACCAACAAGAACACTTTGAAGATATAACTTCAATAGATACACCAAGCAATTACATTGGGTTTGTATTGAACTTGGAGCAGTTAGAAGAATCAACGTCTGCTAAAAAACAATTAAGCCAATATTAAGAATTGAATGAAAGTATTTTGTAAGAATGGCATCAAACAGAAACCATTGCTGTCATATAGTTTTTATGATAGATTTTGGAACACCTAAAGGTAGAGACATAATTATGCATGCAATGGTTGAATTGACAGAAGGATAGAAAGCATTCAACAGAGGTATCAATAAAGACACCAATAAAGACATCAATGATCCCACCAGCAAATGGATCTTCCCCTCCCCTCCCCTTTCAGCATTCCATAGGGACCACTCCCTCCGAGACACCCTAGTCCACTCCTCTATCACCCCCAGCAACCCTTCCCCTTCGCCTGGCACCTTCCCGTGCAAGCACAGGAGATGTAACACCTGCCCTTATACCTCCACCCTTCTCACTGTCCAGGGCCCCAAACACCCCTTCCAGGTGAAACAGCGATTTACTTGTACTTCTTGCAATCTAGTATACTGTATTCGCTGCTCACGATGCGGTCTCCTCTACATTGGGGAGACCAAACACAGATTGGGTGACCGCTTTGCGGAACACCTCCGTTCAGTCCGTAAGGGGGACCCCGAGCTTCCGGTTGCCTGTCATTTTAATTCATCGCTCCATTCCCACTCGGACCTCACCATCCTTGGCCTCTTGCATTGTTCCACGGAAGCTCAACTGAAACTCGAGGAACAGCACCTCATCTTCCGATTAAGCACTTTACAGCCTTCCGGACTCAATATCGAGTTCAACAATTTCAGATCATAACCTCGGCCCCTATTACATTTTTACTTATATTTTTTATCCACACCTTTGTTTTGGTTTTTCCCTCCCCCCACCTTTCCTTTTTTTTCTCTCTCCCACATGGCAGCTGTCTGCCATTCTGCCAGCGCATTTCACACCTAATCTAGAGCTGTCTTTTGTCTCCACTAGTCCTATCACCATCTCGTCTCATTTTGAATACCTCTTAATGTCTCTTCTCTTTTGTTCTCTCCCAGCCCAGCCTCTTAATCTATTTCATTCCCTGTGCCTCTTTAGTCTTGATAAAGGGTTTTGACCCAAAACGTCAACTCTAATTTCTCTCCACGGATGTTGCCTGGCCTGCTGAGTTTTCCAGCATTTTCTGTTGTTAGTTCGGATTTCCAGCATCTGCATTATTTTGCTATCCTACTAGTGTTTGGTTCACTGCCACACCTCTTCTAGGAATGCCTACCTTGAAGAAGTTCTGCTCTTCTCTTCGACGGGATCTCCATTTGGCTCTTCAACCTTGTTCATCTTCATTACTTTCAGTTTCCCTTCTCGTGTTTGATCAGGTATCTGTAAAGACTCGCTTTCACAGCCATATCATTTTCCTCAGCAACTGTCTCCGGTTCCGACTTATTCCACGTGGATTCCAACTAAACTTCCACCCTTCGTGTTTTGGATCCACCCAGGATTACAAATATCTCCAAGATATTCATCGTTCCTCAAACTACTGCTCTCGCCGCATCTTGAGATCCACGCTCAACGCCATGCGGCACCACATGAACACACTCGACCTCTCTCTTCAGCAGCACAGACGCACTCTATCTCAAAGCTGTCTGGGTCCACAGTTCCATTTCATCCTTCGACTCATCCGACGCTTCAACAAAAAACTTTTTTTCTTCCTTTCCAATGTCAAGGATCGCAAGCTTCATCAACTCTTGGGCACCAACACCCCTCCGGAACCTTCTTCCCCTTCACTTTCCTCTGACCCCCCTTCTCCCAATCTCACCCCCTGCCACGTTTTCACTATCCCCTCTGACCTTGCCCTCTCCGACCCCGAACGATCAGTCCTCAGCAAAGGCCTGAGCTTCATCCCCTTACACCCCCACCTCAATGAATTTCGAGCTCGGCACGCTGTTGAGCTCTTTTTCCACCGCCTTCATCTCCGTGCCCACTTCTCTGGCCAGGAGTCCTCCCCCCGCACAACTGACCTTTTCTCCCGCTTTCAGAATTCCCGTTCTACCTGGACCCCTCCCCCTGGCCTCTTACCCTCTCTAGATCTTTTCATCGCTAACTGCCGCCGTGACATCGGCCATCTCCATTTCTCTGCTCCCCTCACTCACTCCAACCTTCCTCCCTCTGAACTTGCAGCACTCCATTCTCTTAGATCCAACCCTGACATTGTCATTAAACCTGCTGACAAGGGTGGTGCTGTTGTTGTTTGGCGAACTGACCTCTACCTAGCGGAAGCCGAATGCCAACTCTCTGACACCTCCTCCTACCTCCACTTGGACCATAACCCCACTACCGAACATCAAACCACCGTTTCCAAGACTGTCACTGAACACATCTCCTCTGGAGATCTTCCCCCTGCGGCCACCAACCTCATAGTTCCCCAACCCCGTACAGCCCGCTTCTACCTCCTTCCCAAGATCCACAAACAGGACTGCCCTGGTAGACCCATCATTTCAGCCTGTTCTTGCCCCACGGAACTTATCTCTTCCAATTTTGACTCTATCTTTTCTCCCCTTGTCCAGCCTCTTGCCACCTACATCCACGACTCTTCGGACGCCCTCCACCACTTTAACAGTTTCCAGTTTCCTGGCCCCAACCGCTTCATTTTCACCATGGACATACAATCCCTCTACACCTCCATCCCCCACCCGGATGGCCTGAGGGCGCTCCGCTTCTTCCTTGAACAGAGGCCCGACCAGTCCCCATCCACCACTACCCTCCTCCGCCTGGCTGAACTTGTTCTCACATTGAACAACTTCTCCTTTAACTCCACTCATTTCCTCCAAATCAAAGGTGTTGCTATGGGTACCCGCATGGGTCCTAGCTATGCCTGCCTTTTTGTGGGATATGTGGAATACTCTTTGTTCCAGTCCTACTCAGGTCCCTCCCTCACCTCTTTTTCCGATACATTGATGACTGTAGCGGTGCGGTTTCCTGCTCTTGCCCTGAACTAGACAATTTCATTCACTTTGCCTCCAATTTCCACCCTTCCCTCACCTTCACATGGTCCATCTCTGACTCTTCCCTTCCTCGACTTCTCCATCTCCATCTCTGGGGATAGGTTATTGACCAATATTCACCACAAGCCCACTGACTTCCACAGCTACCTGACTACACTTCCTCCCACCCCGCCTCCTGTAAGGACTCTATTCCATTCTCCCAGTTTCTCCGTCTCCGCCACATCTGCTCCAACGATGCCACCTTCCACACCAGTGCTTCCGACATGTCTTCCTTTTTCCTCAACCAAGGATTCCCCTCTACCGTGGTTGACACGGCCCTCAACCGTGTCTGTTCTATCTCCCGCACTTCTGCCCTCACCCCTGCCCTTCCATCCCAGAACCACGATAGGGTTCCCCTTGTCCTCACCTTTCACCCCACCAGCCTCCACATTCAACGGATCATCCTCCGCCATTTCCGCCACCTCCAAAGTGATCCCACCACCAAACGCATCTTCCCCTCCCCTCCCCTTTCAGCATTCCATAGGGACCGCTCCCTCCGAGACACCCTAGTCCACTCCTCTATCACCCCCAGCACCCCTTCCACTTCGCCTGGCACCTTCCCGTGCAAGCGCAGGAGATGTAACACCTGCCCTTATACCTCCCCCCTTCCCACTGTCCAGGGCCCCAAACACCCCTTCCAGATGAAACAGTGATTTACTTGTACTTCTTGCAATCTAGTATACTGTATTCGCTGCTCACGATGTGGTCTCCTCTACATTGGGGAGACCAAACACAGATTGGGTGACTGCTTTGCGGAACACCTCTGTTCAGTCCGTAAGGGGGACCCCGAGCTTCCAATCGCCTGTCATTTTAATTCACCGCTCCATTCCCACTCGGACCTCACCGTCCTTGGCCTCTTGCATTGTTCCACGGAAGCTCAACGTAAACTCGAGGAACAGCACCTCATCTTCCGATTAGGCACTTTGCAGTCTACAGGACTCAATATCGAGTTCAACAATTTCAGATCATAACCTCGGCCCCGATTACATTTTTACTTATATTTTTTATCCACACCTTTGTTTTGGTTTTTCCCTCCCCCCCCTTTCCTTTTTTTTTCTCTCTCCCACATGACAGCTGTCTCCCATTCTGCCAGTGCATTTCACACCTAATCTAGAGCTGTCTTTTGTCTCACTAGTCCTATCACCATCTCATCTTGTTTTGAATACCTCTTAATGTCTCTTCTCTTTTGTTCTCTCCCAGCCCGGCCTCTTAATCTATTTCATTCCCTGTGCCTCTTTAGTCTTGATAAAGGGTTTTGACCCGAAACGTTGACTCTAATTTCTCTCCACGGATGTTGCCTGGCCTGCTGAGTTTTTCCAGCATTTTCTTTTGTTATTTCGGATTTCCAGCATCTGCAGTATTTTGCTATCGTATCAATAAAGACAATTAGCTTACATCAGCAGAGAACTTCAAAGAATAAACCACTGCAAAATGGGTATAAAAGATAGACCTTTTCAAACAGAAAGTTAGAAGTCGCTGAATGGGCCAAGTGTTTCTCAACTTTCCAGAGGCACCATCTGTAAGTTTTTAAAATTGAGTCTCGGGATCAAACGGTACTATAATTTGATTTTGGTGGATGTTCTGGATTTAGAGATAAGTAAGAAATGTAGAAATGTAACGAAGTAAAGATTTGAGAATAAGGATCTCTGAGAAATAAGAAATGTAAGTTATTTGTATTTTGAATTGTTAATGTTGCGACTGACTCAACAGCTGTTAAATGAATGTCGGCTCTTAAATAAAACGATCTATTTTTAGAATTGTCTCAAAGAGTATTTCTGTATAAACTCGCGAACCCAATTTCTGTACACTCTTTTGTAGGAGTTGCAGAATTCTGGTGGGTATTCCGGACCCTCATAATATCCGGAAGGTTACAGTCTAGTTAAACTTATTAAAAGTGCAATCTGGAGGACGGAAACATCTTCAGTCATTCCTTTCCTTTAGGGAGAGATAGCCTGAACCTTTAGATCCATTTAAGCATCTTATAGAATTTGGCTATCTCTAGTTGAAGGTGAACGTCTGGGGAATACGCCTGATCTGGGGTAGCCCGGGAAGAGCTAGAACTTGTAATTATCCCTTTAAGCGGGCATGATCAGTGGCGGGTCAGGTGGGAAATTGTTTTATTTTGACAGCAGGTTGGGACCCCGCTGTCAACACGCCACCACACGCCTTTACCAAATGTCAGGTCTGCCAGCACTGAGCAGACCGGACACGTAGCGGCAGGGAGGCAATTGAAATCTTTAGTGGCCTTTTTACAGCCACTTAACATTGCTTTTACACCAGCTTTTTGATTTTGACAGGTCACCCACTGGTATCCCACTGTGCCTAGACCTCATCAGTGAAGCTGGAAGTCACTTTCCATTGTTTCAGCTGATGAGCTGACAGCTTCAAATGTCAAGTCAAAGCTCCCAGCTGATGGAGACATGTTCCCTTAGGCACTAGCTTCTCTAGACTGCATTTCCACAACAGATTCAGAATGCTGCAAGTCTTTACACAAGTCTCCATGCAGCCTGACCTCATTACCTCTCCCACCATTGACAGATCGCTTCTGTCATCTCTACTTCACCTGACATCTATTCCATCAGCATCAGTGCCCTTGAAACTATTTCATCTTGGTCCTCAGAATCCCACCATGACCAGCCCCAACACCAGCATCACCAGGCACACCAGCAGCACCAACAACACCAACCTTCCCCGCAATCACCTGATGCTGCACAGGACAGAGGGCATCAGCACCCGACCACATTGCTGCCCGGGATGCCAGCAATGGCCTCACCATGGCCACATTTACTTCACTTGAAACTGCACACCCTGGCTGTCGCATGATGCACCAGGTTGGCACCACCCCACACCAAAATCATAAAGCATCCCTACAATGCCCAAGCCATTCCTTTCACACTCATCAACATTGCGGGGGCTACCGTTATGTCTCACCATTCACTGCAACTCACTAATCCACTTCCAAAGGTGCACACGCATCTGTCCAAGAAGGCAAAGTGTTGAAAATAAAGATTTCAATGTTTGACAGCACATTAACAGAAACTTCACATGAACTTTGGCTAAAACACCCATGTGCCTACCCATGTGTGTTGTTAATTGGTATGATTGGACTAGGATGTGGGTGAGTGTGAGGGGTGGCTAGTGAGATGGGGAAGTGATAATGTAGATAGAGAGGGATGGGTGGAGGTGCAAGGTAAGTTGATGTGAGTAAGGATATGCAGGAGTAGGGTAGGGAAGGCAGAGTGATGGGGATGTGATGGGTGGCACAGTAGGATGAGGTTGAGTGTGGCTTTGCAGTAACGTTTCGTGATCTACTGAGATCATTGAAAGGTTTGCGCCACTGCAGCCTGGTCCTCCTGACGACATCCCTGCTTGTGTTCTCCTGTGCAATGTGCATGGTCCCTTTAAGGAAACCGGCTGCTGACACGTCATCAAATGATGTCATCAGACCCGCTTCGTTCAATTGGCCGGGAAACGCGCTGGGCAGGCTTAACAAGCCCAATCAGGGGAAAATCATTCCACACAGCAGGCTGGTGTAGTGTATGTAACCGTTCCACCTTTAAGAGAACTATTTTAAGGGTTGCACTACTTTATCTTGGCTGCTGTATACTGTGATACCGGTGGTGACCACACCGGTATATAAGTGCTGTGTAATGATTTATTGGGCAGTTCCGCCCTGACCTTCAACTAGTAAAGACCTGTTAAAATTTACTCTTGTGGTCTGTGTAATAATTCTCATTATAACACACAGACTTAACAGTGGCGACGAGTACGATCTTACCCTGCGGCAGAGATACATCCAAGGCAGTTTAACGGGCGTCGAGAAGAGGCATCCGCCCTCATCATTCTGCTGAGAAAAGACTCGGGTCTGCAGAGCAAAGGAAGAATTCTGACACGAAGCCTTCCATCAGCAACAGGCAGTGATCATCCCTTCTATCACGGTGGTGGGTAAGCCGATCAGCGACGAGCAGCCAGTCGGCCACGTTGGCTGTGAAGTAGGGGAGGGAAAAATGGAGGATATAAGGGCGGAGAACTCGACCACGGCCGGGGAAAAGAGCCGGACAGAAGTCGGGGCCAGAGGCGCTGAGACTGGGGCAGCGTAAGGCACGGAAGCCGCGGTGAATACAAACGCAGCCGGTGTGAGAGACCGGGCTACAAGCGGGCTGGGAGACGCGACAGCGTCGAGAGAGAGCTCGACCGCGACCGGTGAAAAAGGCCGGGCAGCTACCGAGGCCGCGAGGCGCAGCGACCGGGACAGCGTAAGGCGCGGGAGAAAATAGCGGGCTGGGAGACGCAACCGCGTCAAGAGAGAGCTCGACCGCGACCGGTGAAAAAGGCCGGGCAGCTACTGAGGCCGTGAGGCGCAGCGACCGGGACAGCGTAAGCGCGGGAGAAAATAAAAAAAAAAAAACCGCGGAGAACTCAGCCGCAGCCGGGGGGGGAAGGACCGGACTGCAAGAGGGGCTGGGAGGCACGATTTGAAAACCGCTGGGGAGGGCGAACGCAGCAATACGGCAATCGCCATTACAGCCAGCGGGGGAGAAAGGCAAACGCGGGAAGCCGCCATTTTCGTAGGCGGGGGAAGAAGACGAGCGCGGGAAACCGCCATTTTGAAAAAATAAATAAAAGAAAAATTTCTTTTTGTCTCTCAAGAAGATTGCGAGGATGCCTAAGCGTGGTAACATCAACGATTTCGATCCTGATGTTGAAGATTGGGCCACGTATGTAGAACGCATAGAGATATATCGTAAGGCAAATAAAATATCAAAGAATGATAAAGCACTAACCTTACTAAACTCAATGGGTGCGAAGACATACGGGCTATTGAAGCATCTTCTATCACCAGCTAAACCGGCGGATCAGACTTTCGCTAATATTGTTGCTGTCCTGCGAAATCATTTGAACCCCACACCGCTGATGTTAGCAGAACGATTTAAATTTTATGCGAGAACGCAACTGAAAGAGGAAAGCAACGCGGAGTATTTAATTGAACTGCGTAAGTTAGCGAAATACTGTCAGTTTGGGGAAAGACTGACAGAGGCACTGAGAGACAAATTCGTGTGTGGATTGTCGAAAGAAGGAACACAAAAGCGGTTGCTTGAAGAGAATGATCTTACACTTGATAAGGCTGTCACTATTGCAGCATCGCACGAAGCCGCAGCGAGAGGCACTGCGGAAATGCAGCTGAAGGCAGCGGTACTCAGCGTAGATCAAATGGCTTTGGGTACAACGAAATGTTATCGTTGTGGAAAGACAACACACAATCAGAACCAATGCTGGTTTAAAACCAGGAATGTAGAAAATGTGGCAAGCTTGGTCACATAGCTAAAGTATGCCGGTCAGGAAAGAAGACCAGCAACAAAAAGTCGCCGCAGGAAAAGTGCAGAAAGGTACATAAGGTGGCTGAGAAGAGTTCGGATGAACAGAATTCGGATTCAGACTCCAACAGCAAGGAACTGGGTAGTCTGAGAATTCACAATGTGAGTAAGGAAGCTACGGTGTGGAGATGCCGGAGTTGGACTGGGGTGGACAAATGTAAGAAGTCACACGACACCAGGTTATAGTCCAACAGCTTTATTTGAAATCACAAGCTTTCGGAGCGCTGCTCCTTCTTCAGGTGAAGTGGAGAAATGCATAAAGACACAGCTTATATAGTCAGAGAATCATGTCAGATGTTTACAGGTAACCTTTCCAACTGCCATTTATCACACCTCGGCAGAGAGGTGTGATAAATGGCAGTTGGAAAGGTTACCTGTAAACATCTGACATGATTCTCTGACTATATAAGCTGTGTCTTTATGCATTTCTCCACTTCACCTGAAGAAGGAGCAGCGCTCCGAAAGCTTGTGATTTCAAATAAAGCTGTTGGACTATAACCTGGTGTCGTGTGACTTCTTACAGTAAGGAAGCTGACCGACAAACTATCTGGGTCACACTGCAGATAGCAGGAGTCCACGTGAAGATGGAATTGGACACCGGATCGGCGTTGACGGTCATGAATAAGCAAGATTACAAAAAGTTATTCACACATATTCCCCTACGGGATACGGAGATAGTATTGCAGACATACACGGGGCAAAGAGTATACCCCATCGGAAAGATAAAAGTCAAGGTGAGACACAAGGGCAAAGAACACCAAGGAATGGACTTATATGTACTACCTGAGGGAGGTCCACCACTTCTGGGACGGGAGTGGATCAGGAAAATAAATATGGACTGGCACCCCCTACAAGCAATGACGGTAGATTCCGGAAAAAGAAAAGATGTCAAACCTGAACGATTGTCCAGAGTACTGGATGAGGGCATATGCAGCAGTGACAGTGACAAAGCAGAGAGTGAGAATTCGGTGAAGACAATCAGCTCAGACTATGGAACTGATGATGGTAAGACCAGCCCATGTGCAAAAGACAAGTCTAAAATGGACTTGCAGACTAATGATGGAAAAACGAAGGAGTGCATAAATGCTTCAGAAGAGAACAAAGTATCAGAACAGAATTCCACTGAACAACAACAACATAGTTTGACAGAGAATTCTGAGTCTGTCCAGTCTACAGACATGCACATTTCTGAGGAACACCGGGCTCGAACTCAACTCCATTTCAAACTACAACAACAATTAGAACAAATGATTCGCCGTTTTGAGCAAGAGATGAATGCAAAGAAAAAGTTCTTTGACACGGAGTTGGAGAATCTGGGAAGACAGCAGAAGCAACTGATTGAGAAAATGGATCAGGAACACACAAACCATCTGCGCGATGAGGCCAAACGAATCAAAGCTGAGCAAGAAAGGGAATATGTCAAATTCATCGATCAGTTGAAAGCTAAGAAGAAAGAGCACCCTTTTGTGAGCAGTGTCAGCAGTAATAAGCCACTCATGGAATTGGTGGCAGAGGCAAAAGCTGAAGTGATGGAGGAAATAGAAGACAATAGAGAAGAAGCAGAAGATGATGACTCATCTGAACCATTATCACCCCTACCAGGTCACGCAGGTGGTCCCTCCGAACTGAGCCAAATCAGTCTGGAAGTAGAAAAACTCCCCGAGGTACTCGAGCCTTTAGGAGTCAGCAATGCTGGTTCTGAAGTTACGAAAGTTCAAGCTGTTAAGTCCAGTGAAGGACTATTAGATGAGTCACCCCAGCAATGAGAACCTACTACACCACCAAAAACTACTACACCACCGAGGCGTTATCCGGACCGAGTCAGGAGGCCTCCAGAGAGACTGAATCTGTGAACTGTTTTTACATGAAGTTGTGTATATATGTTATGATGTTATGTTTAATGGGGAATATATACGGTTAAGCTAAAAAGGGATGATTGTAGTGTATGTAACCGTTCCACCTTTAAGAGAACTATTTTAAGGGTTGCACTACTTTATCTTGGCTGCTGTATACTGTAATACCGGTGGTGACCACACCGGTATATAAGTGCTGTGTAATGATTTATTGGGCAGTTCCGCCCTGACCTTCGACTAGTAAAGACCTGTTAAAATTTACTCTTGTGGTCTGTGTAATAATTCTCATTATAACACACAGACTTAACAGCTGGAGACAGCAACGAGGCCGGGACCCGCCACCGACATTGCCTGCCATGGACCCACTGAGGTTGGTAAAATCCAGACGAACGTTTCAGGTCGGTGATCTTTCATCAGAACATTTTATATGAGTTTGTACACTAAAGGTTGAAAAGCCCAATTTCAAGGCAGCCTCAAATCCAGTCCAGTCTGAAGCAAAATAAGTTTTCTCCATACAATGATTGTATGGGCTGTGTGTGAAATGAGTTTGATTAGACTCAGTTCAGTTCTCAGCTCCATGGTAGCATTCCCACCTTTGAGTCAGAAGGTTGCAGCATTCAAACCCCACTCCAGACAGTCCTGGTATGCGGAGACTAGAGCTCCGGCTCTGAATTCTGGGTTGACATCCAGAGGGATGTGCATGGGTGAGGGTATGGGTGGTCCCCCTCATTGTGAGGGTTGTGGGAGCCCATAAAACCCTCCCACCATATAGGGCTAACCTCCCTATCAGCTGGCATAAAGATGTTGCAGCATAACAGACTGTTAATCAGCCGGTGAACCCTTCCACTACCTCATGCTATTCTCCAAGATGTGAAGGTACAAAAAGCAAAAACAACCCCATTCTTAATGGGCACAGGCTCTTCCTCATTCTGCACTGCTATATTCTCACTCAAGGCTACAGGATATCTGCTCTGGGATAGGGACAGCATTTTGCATTGGTGAAGTTGTTTGTGAATGTTTCTGAGGTTGAGGTAAATTGCTGGGAATGAATAAAGGGAATTTGCTTTTGCATCTATGGCTGAGCTCGGAATATTTGATGGTGATGCATCTTGCTTGAAGCAGAAAGTCACAGAGCCACTCAAGGTTGTCAGCACAACCCTCCAGATCTCGTCATCAGAGAACTCTAAGGAATTGTCACTGGCACCATATCTGAACTGTGGAGGGAAGGCTGAATGGTTGTAGACAAGAGTAGTTAGCAACTTGACTGTCAAGCTAAACTTCAGTGAGTCTGCAGAGACCATAGAACGTCAGTGTAGTTGTTGTACAACACCTTTAACATTTCAACCAAAGCAAAAATACTGCGGCTGCTGGAAGCCTGAAATAAAAACAGCAAATGCTGGAAAATTCAGCCAGCAACTGTGGCGAGAGAAACAGTTAATGTTTCAGGTTGATGACCTTTCATTAGAACTGGAAGATGTTAGAGATTAATAGTTTTTAAGCAAGTACAGAGCCAGGGTAAAGGGGGGGGGGAAGAGAGTACGGGGAAGGAAAGAACAAAAGGGAAGGTCTGTGGTCGGGTGGAGGGCAGGAGTGATTAAATGATGATAGGGGTGATGGTGCTAGGCAAAAGGGGGTGTTAATGGGACAAGTAAAGAAACAGAAGATTGTTCGAGAGGAGGTGTAAATGGTAACCAGCAGCCTGTGATAGGAGGCACTCTCTTACTGTCTCAAGTTGTGGGGTGTCTTGAGATGGTTGATGAGAGAACCCCATGACCCTTTAGGTTGATGTGTTGTTCCAAGTATTGCAGGTTCTATGAATGTTCTAAACCTGTAATGAGGCCCGCTGGAGAATCTCAGAATTGAGATGACATTTTTCTTGCCTTGTTTCCTCTGTCAAAATAATGGGAATATATAGATGATGCACAGCACTTGAGAAAGGTTGTGGCCCAGAAATTCGGGTCGGGGGCTTCCCGCGGGTGTAAGCCCCTGAACTGCACTTACCTTGCGCGCCGGCAGTTGAGCTGTAGGGCTCTGTGGAATTCCGCTCCGGGGCCTGGCCCAGCTGCCGGCGCGCTGTGCTTGTGTATCCCAGGGGCGTAGTTAGTGCGATGCGTCCCCTGGGATCACGTGGGCCATGGGCAGCCAATCGGAGGAGGGAAAAGCCCATTCTTATAAATACTACGGCCCCAAAATAGCAGTAAGCCTTCAAATAATTTTTTTTAAATCACACTTTTTAAATAAACTATAAATTACATTAAATAACTATTTTAAACAATAATTTGAATTTTTGAAAAAAATAATTTTATATTCTAACGGGGCTAAAAATAAACTTACCTTGCTTTAATATATTTAAAAATAATAAACCTGTGGAAAAAATGTTTTAATTTTAATTAATTGACCACTTACCTTGTAAAAAGCAGGCCTTACGCCTGCTTTTTAAATGTGTAAACCCTGCAGGCTTAACCTCACGTGAAAACCTGCAAAAAAAACGTAAGTTTGATGCGCACACGCAGCCTCTCCTGCACGCGCGTTCGACCTCTGAACCCCTTCATTCAGAGGATCGGAAGTGCCGGTTTCCCACGCATGCGCAGTGCATGCAGAAAACCGGCACTTCCATTCGGCCTACAGGTGAGTACCCTATGCATACTCACCTGTGGAGACCCGAATTTCTGGGCCTGTATATATTTCAAAAGTGCCTTCAGATGCACTCTCCGTCAATCGATCACAATCAAAATCATATTTAACATACCGACCAAATGATTTATTTTCCACAGTGCTCTTATGTACAGAAAACACATTTGCCATCACATTTCAGTATATATGTACCTGTTGACCAACCAGTTAAACTTGAGACTCGGCTGGAAGATCTGACCCCATGTTTAAAGGTGTGTACCTCAGTCTGCACTGATGCCACTATATCTGAAATGGTATTAGGAACATAGGAACAGGAGTAGGCCATTCAGCCCCTCGAGCCTGCTCCGCCATTCAATGAGATCATGGCTGATCTGCGACCCCATTCCACATATCCGCCTTTGGCCCAGATCCCTTAGTACCTGCAGTTAACAAAAAACTATCAATCTCCGATTTAAAATTAACAATTGATCTAGCATCATTTGCCGTTTGTGGAAGAGAGTTCCAAACTTCTACCACCCTTTGTGTGTAGAAGTGTTTCCTAAATTCACTCCTGAAAAGTCGAGATCTAGTATGATTTGGACAGGTTGGGTGATTGGGCAAATGCATGGCAGATGCAGTATAATGTGGATAAATGTGAGGTTATCCACATTGCTGGCAAAAACAGGAAGGCAGTTTATTATCTGAATGGCAATAGATTGAGTGAAGGGGAAGTAGAACGAGACCTGGGTGTCCTTGTGCACCAGTCGCTGAAGGTAAGCATGCAGGTGCAGCAGGCGGTTAAGAAGGCAAATGGTATGTTGGCCTTCGTAGCGAGAGGATTCGAGTACAGGAACAAGGATGTCTTGCTGCAGTTGTACAGGGCCTTGGTGAGACCACACCTTGAGTATTGTGTGCAGTTTTGGTCGCCTTATCTGAGGAAGGATGTTCTTACCATGGAGGGAGTGCCGCGAAGATTCACCAGACTGATACCTGGGATGGCAGGAATGACGTATGAGGAGAGATTGGGTCGATTGGGCTTATACTCGCTGGAGTTTAGAAGAATGAGAGGGGATCTCATTGAAACTTATAAAATTCTAACAGAACCAGACAGACTAAATGCAGGAAGGATGTTCCCGATGGCCGGGGAGTCCAGAACCAGGGGTCACAGTCTAAGGATAAGGGGTATGCCATTTAGGACAGAGATGAGGAGGAATTTCTTCACCCAGAGAATGGTGAACCTGTGGAATTCTCTATCACAGAAGGCAGTTGAAGCCAATTCATTAAATATATTCAAGAAGGAGTTAGATATATTTCGTAAAGCTAAAGGGATCAAGGGATATGGGGAGAAGGCAGGGACAGGGCACTGAATTTGGATGATCAGCCATGATCTCATTGAATGGCGGAGCATGCTCGAGGGGCCGAATGGCCTACTCCTGCTCCTATCTTCTATGTTTCTTCTATGTATTGCCTGACACCTGGCAGCAGTATTACTACCTGCTAGGGCCAAAGAGAATATCATTCCCAGTACATTGGAAAATAGCAGGGAATACAACAGCAAGGAAATGGTTGATATTTTGGAAAGAAATCTTTGACACGTCTGATTTTAACTTTCGGCAGTGGCGGAAACTGAACAGAGATGAATCGGCTTCTCGTTACACACCCAAGCTCAGTGACTTCAATGGAAAGGAAAATCAGGATGGGGTGTACAGTGGCCGTCCAATCCACGACTGTGCAATTTCCACCACTGCAGAAAATTATAATCAGCCCTGTCTCACCTTCTGACTCCCCAAATCCTTTCCGCCATCTATAAGGCACAAATCAGGAGTGTGAGGGAATACTCTCCACTTGTCTGGATGAGTGCAGCTCCAACAACACTCAAGAAACTCGACACCATCCAGGACCAAGCAACCTGCTTGATCAGCACCCCATCTACCACCTTAAACAGTCACTCCCTCCACCGCCGGTGCACTGTGGCTGCAGTATAGGGATACACGGGTCTTTTTCAGGATGGCAGGCTGTGACTAGTAGGGTGCCGCAAGGATCATTGCTTGGGCCCCAGCTATTCACAATCTAGATCAATGATTTGGATGAGGGGATTAAATGTAACATTTCCAAATTTGCTGATGATACAAAGCTAGGTGGCAGTGTCAGTTGTGAAGAGGATGGGAAGTGGATGTGAAGAGGCTTCAAGGGGACCTCAACAGGCTCAGTGAGTGGGCAAGAACATGGCAGTTGGAATATAATGTGGATAAATGTGAAGTTATCCACTTTGGTAGAAAAACAGATAGGCAGAGTATTTCCTAAATGGTGAAAGATTGGGGAATGCAGATGCTCAATGGGACCTGGGTGTCCTTATACATGAGTCACTGAAAGTGAATGTGCACATGCAGCAAGCCATTAGGAAGGCAAATGGTATGCTGGCCTTCATTACAAGAGGATTTGAGTACAGGAGTAAAGAAGTCTTACTCCAATTATATAGAGCCTTAGTGAGACCACACCTGGAGAACTGTGTACAATTTTGGTCTCTTTACCTAAGGAAGGATATACTTGTCATAGAGGGAGTGCAATGAAGGTTCACAAGAATGATTCCTGGGATGGCGGGACTGTCGTATGAGAAGTGATTGAGTAAACTAGGCCTGTATTCTCTTGAATTCAGAAGAATGAGAGGGGATCTCATTGAAGCATACAAAATTATTACAGGGCTTGATAGGGTGGATGCTGGGAGAATGTCTCCCTTGGCTGGGGAGTCTAGAACCAGGGGCCACAGCCTCAGGATAAAGGGTAGGCCGTTCAGGACTGAGATGAGAAGATATTTCTTCACACAGAGGGTGGTGAATCTTTGGAATTCTCCACCCCAGAGGGCTGTGGAGGCTCAGTCATTGGGTATATTCAAAACAGAAGTCGATAGATTTCTGACTAGTAAGGGCATCAAGGGATATAGCGATAGGACCGGTGAATGGAGTTGAGGCAGAAGATCAGCCATGATCTCATTGAATGGCGGAGCAGGCTCAAAGGGCCGAATGGCCGACTCCTGCTCATATTTCTTATATTCTTATGTTCTTATGTAGCAACCTACCAAGGCTTCTACAACAGCAACTCCCAAAACTGCAACCTCCACCACCTAGAAGGACAAGGGCAGCAGGCGCATGGGAAAGCCATCACCGCCAAGTTCCCCTCCAAGTTACACACCATCCTGACTTGGAAACATAGCATTGTTCCTTCATCGTAGTTGGGTCAGAATCCTAGAACTCCCTCCCTAACAGTACTGTGGGAATACCATCACCACATAGACTGCAGTGGTTCAAGAAGGTGGCTCATCACCACCTTTTCAAGGGCAATTAGGAATGGGCAATAAATGCTGGCCATGCCAGTGATGTCCACATCCCAGGAACGAATATAAAAAAAAATCAGAAAAAGCAAGGGGAGGAAAATCAAAATGCATCGACAATTTAAAAATAAAAGCATTTTTGTGTGTAGTGTACATTTCTAGACTTAGAGTCCAAATCTAACAACATGCAACATTTACATAGCAATAAGAAAATAAGAACATAAGAAATAGGAGCAGGAGTAGGCCATTTGGCCCTTTGAGCCTGCTCCGCCATTCAATATGTTCATGGCTGATCTTTTGCCTCATCTCCACTTTCCTGAACTATCCCCATACCCCTTGATTCCCTTAATATTCAAAAATATATCGATCTCTGTCTTGAATATGCTTAACGACTGAGCCTCCACAGCCCTCTGGGGTAGAGAATTCCAAAGATTCACCACCCTCTGAGTGAAGAAATTTCTCATAATCTCAGTCCTAAATGGCTGACCCCTTATTCTGAGACTGTGACCCCCTGGTTCTAGACTTCCCCAGCCAGGGAAAACATCCTCCCTACATCTCAAGCCCTGTAAGAATTTTGTTTGTTTCAATGAGATCACCTCTCATTCTTCTAAACTCTAGAGAATATAGGCCTAGTCTACTCTAATCCTCATGTACTGGAGCATTCTTAAATAAGGAAGAGAGGCCTATGGTGGACACTGAACATGGAGAAAGGAAAGAAAATACATTGGGAACTGGTGGGAATACATTCACTTGATGCTTGTATTCAACCCTTTCCCTTCAAACAGGATCTCTTGTGTAAAAGTACAGTATACCTTACAATAAAATTACTTTTCCAAAATTACTGCCCTTCTCCCTTTTAAGATAAAGAGTATAATGCATTATATTCTATTATTGTGCTCAAGACCTAATATTCAGCACATAGAACCTGTGTGATTTATGCCACCAGGTTAGTAGATGTTAAAGTCTTATATTCCTCACAAAATTGTTTTAGGCCCTGAAAACCAGTATTCGGTGCTGAGTACTGGTGAGGGCTATGGTTCCTCTGGGGAGTGCAGCCAGAGCCAAGTCCACAGCACCATGGAAGGCTCAGCTGCACAGGTGGGGGGGAAGAGGAGAGGGAGAGCGATAGTGATAGGATGGGCGGCGCAGACACGATGGGCCGAAGGGCCTCTTTCTGTGCTGTAAAACTCTATGACTCTATGACTCTATGACGATCACACTGCTGGGAATGTACTATAGACCCCCAAACAGTGAGAGGGAGATAGAGGAATAAATATGTAGACAAATTTCTGAGAAGTGCAAAAACTATAGGGTAATAATAGTAGGGGATTTCAATTACCCCAATATTAACTGGGATAAAATTAGCGTGAAGGGTATAGAGGGTGCGGAATTCCTAAAATGCATCCAGGAGAACTTTTTTAGCCAGTATGTAGCAAGTCCAACAAGTTGAGGGGGCAGTTCTGGACTTAGTTTTAGGGAATGAAGCTGGGCAGGCAGAAGGCGTATCAGTGGGGGAGCATTTTGGTGCTAGTGACCATAATTCTGTTAGATTTAAGGTAGCTATGGAAAAGGACAAGGATAGACCAGGAATAAAAGTGCAAGGGTGCAATTAAAAAGGATATTAGGAAAGCAAAGAGAGAGCATGAAAAATTCTTGGCAAGTAAAATCAAGGAAAACCCAAAGATGTTTTATAAATATATTAAGAGTAAGAGGATAACTAAAGAAAGGGTAGTGGCTATTAGAGATCATGAGGCTAATCTGTGTGTGGAGGCGGGAGACATCGGTAGGATTCTTAATGAATACTTTGCGTCTGTTTTCACAAAGGAGAGGGGCGAAGCAGACATTGCTATCATGGGGGAGGAGTGTGAAATATTAGATGAAATAAACACAGTGAGAGAGGAAGTATTAAAAGTGGATAAACCCCCAGTCCCGGATGAAATGTATCCCAGGCTGTTAAGTGAAGCAAAAGAGGAAATAGCAGAGGCCCTGACCTTCATTTTTCAATCCTCTCTGGCTTCAGGTGTGGTGCCGGAGGACTGGAGGACTGCTAATGTGGTACCCTTGTTTAAAAAGGGAGAAAAGGATAGACTGAGTAATTACAGGCCAGTCAGCCTAACCTCAGTAGTGGGAAAATTATTGGAAAGAATTCTGAAGGACAGGATAAATCTTCATTTAGAAAGACACGGATTAATCAAGGATAGTCAGCATGGATTTGTTAAGGGAAGGTTGTGTCTGACAAACTTGATTGAATTTTTTGAGGAGGTAACAAGGAGGGTAGATGAGGATAGTGCGTTTGATGTAGTGTATATGGACTTTAGCAAAGCTTTTGATAAGGTTCCACATGGCAGACTGGTCACGAAGTTAAAAGTCCATGGGATCCAGGGCAAAAGTGTCAAGTTGGATTCAAAACTGGCTCGGAGGCAGGAAGCAGAGGGTACTGGTTGATGGGTGTTTTTGTGACTGGAAGGCTGTTTCCAGTGGGGTTCCGCAGGGCTCAGTAATAGGTTCCTTGCTTTTTGTGGTATATATCAATGATCTAGACTTGGATATAGGGGGTAGAAAGGACATATTTCCCTTAGCAGAGGGGTCAAAAACCAAGTGGCACAGATTTAAAGTAATTGGTGGAAGGTTTAGAGGGGATTTGAGGGGAAATGTCTTCACCCAGAGGGTTGTGGGGGTCTGGAACTCACTGCCTGAAAGGGTGGTAGAGGCAGGAACCCTAACCACATTTAAAAAGTACTTGGATGTGCACTTGGGATGCTCTAACCTGCAGGGCTACGGACCAAGAGCTGGGAAGTGGGATTAGGCTGGATAGCTCTTTGTTGGCCGGCGCGGACATGATGGGCCGAAATGGCCTCCTTCCGTGCTGTAACTTTCTATGATTCTCTATGATTCTAAAATCCAAGGGCCATGATTCTGGTGGTTACATTAACATAGAAACACAGAAACATAGAAGACAGGAGCAGGAGTAGGCCATTTGGCCCCTCGAGCCTGCTCCGCCATTCAATGAGATCATGGCTGATCATCCAAATTCAGTACCCTGTCCCTGCCTTCTCCCCATATCCCTTGATCCCTTTAGCCTTAAGAAATATATCCAACTCCTTCTTGAATATATTTAATGAACTGGCCTCCACCGCCCTTTGTGGCAGAGAATTCCACAGGTTCACCACTCTCTGGGTGAAGAAATTCCTCCTCATTTCTGTCCTAAATGGCTTACCCCTTATCCTTAGACTATGATCCCTGGCTCTGAACTCCCCGGCCATCGGAAACATCCTTCCTGCATCTAGTCTGTCCAGGCCTGACAGAATTTTATAGGTTTCTCATTCTTCTAAACTCCAGTGAGTATAAGCCCAATCGACACAACCTCTCCTCATACGTCATTCCTGCCATCCCAGGTATCAGCCTGGTGAATCTTCGCTGCACTCCCTCCATGGCAAGAACGTCCTTCCTCAGATAAGGTGACCAAAACTGCACACAATACTCAAGGTGCGGCCTCACCAAGGCCCTGTACAACTGCAGCAAGACATCCTTGTTCCTGTACTCGAACCCTCTTGCTACGAAGGCCAACATACCATTTGCCTTCTTAACCGCCTGCTGCACCTGCATGCTTACCTTCAGCGACTGGTGCACAAGAACACCCAGGTCTCTTTGCACTTCCCCTTCTCCCAATCTATTGCCATTGAAATAATAGTCTACCTTCCTGTTTTTGCCACCAAAGTGGATAACCTCATATTTATCCACGTTATAGTGCATTTGCCATGTTTCTGCCCAATCACCCAACCTGTCCAAATCGTACTGGAGTTTCACGACATCCTCCTCACAGCATACACTCCCACCCAGCTTTGTGTCATCTGCAAATTTGGAGATGTTACATCCAATTCCCTCTTCCAGATCATTAACATATATTGTGAACAGCTGGGGTCCTAGGACCGATCCTTGCGGTACCCCAGTAGTCACTGCCTGTCACTCGGAAAACGACCCGTTTATTCCAACTCTTTGCTTTCTATCTACCAACCAGTTCTCTATCCAAGTCAATACCTTGCCCCCAATCCCATGTGCCTTACTTTTGCACGCTAATCTCTTATGCGGGACCTTATCGAAAGCCTTCTGAAAGTCCAAATATACCACATCCACTGGTTCTCCCTTATCTATTTTACCAGTTACATCCTCAAAAAATTCTAGTAGGTTAGTCAAGCATGATTTACCTTTTGTAATCCACTGGATTAGCATCGTATCCACTGGTGCCCTCCAGCATTGAGTGTGCAGAGTCAGCGGGAGGGCCCCTAATTTATATGGACCCCGTGGGCGCCTGTACAACATTGTCGCAAGTCCCCATGTGGTTGGAAATTCCTCTGCTTGTCTGCCATTGGTGCCCAGGTTTTCCCTCTCTCCCCCCACCAACCCCCCAAAACTCCTGGTATCTCTTCTTTAGTCCTGTGTAATGGGGCCGATCCAGATTTTTAGGGGAGAAGTCTGATTCTTTCACCTGTTCCCCCTCTGTCCACTCCAACGTGGGACATACCTGAACTGATCTGAAGGCCAATATGCCACATCTTACTTGATGAACCAGCTTCCAGTTATATACCGGGTCCTGACTGAGCAAAAGGAGACCCCGCCCCAGAGCCCACTCCAACAGTTCCCTCCCATTTTTTGATAGGGTCACCTGCACTCCTTCTGGAATTACAGCAAGAGCCCAGCAGAATCCTCCAGGAAATTCAAGCCTTACTGTCCAATTAACATTTCAAAAATAATCAACAATGCAATCATTTTAAGTGTTTGGCTATTCAGGTATGTCCTCTGCTACTCGGGTGCATGGAGATGTGTCATCAAATGAGGCAGAAAACAAGATGTTGCTAACAGCATCAGTTAGTGGTCTAAGCTTATTACAGCTTTCTGCTCTCTAAAAAAGAGATCATGAGCATTAATGTTCTTACATTATGTTAATACAGGAAACTTTCTGGTATCCGGCATGGACGGGACCGAGCTGGTGCCGGTCTATCAACAATGCTGGAGAATCGAGCGCTATAGGTTAAAAGATACGGAGCTCAGCGCTCTGTCTAAAGCAACATAACCTGTTGCTTAGCAACAGCTTCTAAACAATCAGCACAGCTTGCAAGCATCTCTGTAGCTTAGCAATGGCTTCAGTTAGACGCTTGCACAGCCAGAAATGAGTAGAAAAAGTAACTAAAAGTAAAAAAAGTTATCTGAACCGACTCCTGAATTCACCTCCGTTCAGTCCGTAAGGGTGACCCCGAGCTTCCGGTCGCCTGTCATTTTAATTCACCGCTCCATTCCCACTCGGACCTCACCGTCCTTGGCCTCTTGTATTGTTCCACGGAAGCTCAACGTAAACTCGAGGAACAGCACCTCATCTTCCGATTAGGCACTCTGCAGCCTTCCGGACTCAATATCGAGTTCAACAATTTCAGATCATAACCTCGGCCCCTATTTCATTTTTTCTTGTAATTTTTCCACTCCTTTCCCCCCCCCCTTTCCTTTTGTTTCTCTCTCACACCTGGCAGCTATCTCTTGCCCTGCCAGTACACTTTACACCTAATTTCAGCCTATTACCATCTCGTCTAGCTTCTAATACCTTTTATTGTCTCTTTTACTTCTTTTGTTTCTTTTATTCTTTTGTCGGATCGCAGCCCTGCCTCCGATCTATCTTCTTTTCTTTCCAGTTTTGAAGAAGGGTTCGACCCGAAACATCAACTCAAATTTCTCTCCATGGATGTTGCCTGACCTGCTGAGTTTTTCCAGCATTTTCTGTTGTTATTTCGGATTTCCGGTTATTTAGTGGCCGGTTAATCGAAAGTTTCCTGTACCAGCTACTTAATAATAACAATTAACAGCTTGTTAATGGCTCTTAATGCCGAATGATGACCAGAAATGTCCTTCAATTAAATATCAGGAAGACCAAATCCATTGTCTTTGGTCCCCGCCACAAACTCTGTTCCCTAGCCACCGACTCAATCCCTCTCCCTGGTCACTGTCTGAGGCTCCACCAGACTGTTTGCAACTATGGCATCCTACTTGACCCTGAGCTGAGCTTCCGACCCAATATCCTCTCCATCACCAAGGCCGCCTACTTCAACATCCGTAATATCGCCTGTCTCCGCCCCTCTTCAGCTCATCTGCTGCTGAAACCCTCATCCCTGCCTCTGTTACCTCCAGATTTGACTATTCCAACGCACTCCTGGCCGGCCCCCCACCTTACACCCTCCGTAAACTAGAGCTCCTCCAAAACTCTGCTGCTTATATCCTAACTCGCACAAAGTCCCGTTCACCCCACCACCCCTGTGTTTGGTGACCTACATTGGCTTCAGGCCTGGCAAACCCTCAATTTTAAAATTACTACATTAAAGGTGCTATATAAATGCAAATTGTTGCTGCTGTTGCCATTTGCTGGAGTGACTACTCCCTTGATCCTGACCTGAGTTGGGTGGCGTGCATTTTACAGCCATCCAAGCCATAGCATGCTGACCCTGAGTATCAGCTTACATTCAACATCATGGGCAAATGCCAAGCATGAAGAACACCTTCCCACTGAGATTGAGGGATCAGAAACAATATAGTGCTACAGAATGTAAAGGCCTGCAGCAGCTCAAAGGGGAAAAATTGCTAAGTTTGAAAATTGAAAAGCAGCAATACCTGGAAAGAATGTATTGGATCAGAGAGTGGCCCAATTTTCCAATGGGACTGTAGAAATTCTACTGTAGGAAGTGAAGCAGAGGAAGGGGCCCTCTTCAGGACTGAGCACCTTCTGCCCCTAAGTACAGCAACCCGCTGGGAAGCCAAAATGCTGGATGATTAGGTCCAAGGTAAGCAAGAATGAATTAATGCTACAAGACTGTCCACTGCCTATGGACTGGATATGATTGTTAGCAATATTAATTAAGAACACTCAACGCATTCAAATGATATTCATTTTTCCACTATTTTAATGAAAGCATGAACCTGTTTATGTTAAATGTGACAACACTCCATTAATATAGTGGATAGAGGAGTGTCATATCAGCGCTTCTAAGTGTGTCTCCACTACTGCCACTGTCAGCCAATGGCTCAGTGGGTAGCACTTTTGCCTCTGAGTCAGAAGGTTGTGGTTTCAAGTCCCACTCCAGGGACTTGCAGCACATAAGTCTAGGCTGACACTCCAGTGCAGTGCTGAGGGACTATAAATATAACCGACCTGTATGGCTGCTGTTTTATGAGCTCCCCAACTGGTATTTTAATGTTGTATTTAATGTATTTAATGTTGTATTTTAATATATCGTACTGTTAGTTTTTTAGTATTCTACTGTTTAGTATTTAGCATTCTAGTTTTAGTATTAGTAGTTTAGCTGTTTTTAAAAAAATATTCTACTGTTTAACCGACCTGTATGGCTTATGAGGGTAGCCACTGTTTTACGAGCTCGTCCACAACTTTCCACTTTATTTATTACTAGCTGGGGGGGCCCGGCATTGCCAAGGCTTTTTTGCAAAACAGCAGTTTACAGGGCCGCGCGGTTAACGGCCGGCCGCTGCCGCTCCCCCGCTCTGTGTCTCGGACCGAGCGGTTGTGAGGCCCGGCCCGAGTGACCCCAACTCTGAGGGGGAGAGAGAGAGACTGGGGGGGAGAGAGAGAGAGAGAGAGACGGGGGAGAGAGAGTAGAGAGACTGGGGGGAGAGAGAGGAGAGAGACTGGGGAGAGAGAGAGAGAGAGAGAATGGGGAGATAGAGAGAGAGAGAGAGAGACTGAGGGGGAGAGAGAGAGAGACTGGGGAGAGAGACGGGGAGAGAGAGAGAGACTGGGGGAGAGAGAGAGAGAGAGACGGGGAAGGGAGAGAGAGACTGGGGGGAGAGAGAGACTGGGGAGATAGAGAGAGAGAGAGAGAGAGCGCGAGAGAGAGATTGGGGGGAGAGAGAGAGAGACTGGAGGAGGGAGAGACTGGAGGAGAGAGAGAGATGGAGAGAGAGAGAGACTGTGAGAGAGAGACTGGAGGAGGGAGAGTCTGGAGGAGAGAGAGAGACTGGGAGACTGGGGGAGAGAGAGAGACTGGGAGAGAGAGAGAGAGCGCGAGACTGAGGGGCGAGAGAGAGAGAGACAGGGAGAGAGAGAGAGAAACTGGGGGAGAGAGAGAGAGACTGGGGAAGAGATAGAGAGACTGGGAGACAGAGAGAGAGAGACTGAGAGACAGAGAGAGAGATAAAGAGACGGGGAGAGAGAGAGATTGGGGGGAGAGAGAGGGAGAGGGCTAGAAATTCGGTATCACCCCATTTGGAGAGGGAAGGAGAGAGAGAGAGAGAGAGAGAGGGAAAGAGAGAGAGAGAGGGAAGGAGCGAGAGACAGAGAGAGGGAAGGAGAGAGAGACAGAGAGAGAGAGGGAAGGAGAGAGAGACAGAGAGAGAGGGAAGGAGAGAGAGAGAGAGGGAAGGAGAGAGAGACAGACAGAGACAGAGAGGGAAGGAGAGAGAGAGACTGGGGGAGAGAGAGAGAGATGGGAGAGAGAGAAAGAGTAGAGAGACTGGGGGGAGAGAGGGAGAG
Organism: Somniosus microcephalus; assembly: GCF_052327205.1. NCBI lineage: Eukaryota > Metazoa > Chordata > Chondrichthyes > Squaliformes > Somniosidae > Somniosus > Somniosus microcephalus. Next base: position 39,969,457 of record NC_140993.1, on the reverse strand, counting down.
AGAGAGAGACGGGGAGATAGAGAGAGAGAGAGAGACTGGGGAGAGAGAGAGAGAGACTGGGGAGAGAGAGGAGAGAGACTGGGGAGAGAGAGAGAGAGAGAGACTGGGGAGAGAGAGAGACTGGGGGAGAGAGACGGGGGAGAGAGAGCAAGAGAGAGACTGGGGGAGAGAGAGAGAGAGAGAGAGACAGGGGAAGGGAGAGAGAGACTGGGGAGAGAGAGAGCTAGAGAGACTGGGAGGCACTCTTTAATATTTACATAAATGGATTGGCAAAACTACTTGAACAATCTACAGCACCCGGCCTCACCCTATATGAATCCAAGGTTAAATTCCTCCTCTATGCAGACGACCTGGTTCTGCTGTCACCAACTAAGGAGGGTCTACAGCAGAACCTGGACCTGCTGGAGTCGTACTGCCAGACTTGGGCCCTGACAATAAATCCCCAAAAAACCAAAGTCCTTGTGTTCCAGCAAAGATCCAAACATCAGGGACCCAAAATAAATTTCACAGCAGGAACAACCAAAATTGAACAAACCACTAACTACACATACTTGGGCTTAAAAATCAGTTCTACGGGAAACTTCAAACTGGCTGTGAATGAACTGAAAGAGAAAGCAAGAAGGGCTTTCTATGCCATCAAAAAATCAATCCAAATAGAAATCCCAATTAGCATTTGGCTCAAAATTTTCAAATCAGTAATTGAACCAATTGCGCTCTATGGCAGTGAGGTATGGGGACCGCTAACACAACAAGAATTTGGAAAATGGGACAAACACCCAATTGAGATCCTACATGCAGAATTCTGTAAAAGTATCCTCCGGACTCAAAGGAAAACAGTAAACAATGCATGCAGGGCGGAACTAGGCCAATATCCATTAATAATCACTATCCAAAAAAGAGCCACCAAATTTTGGAATCACCTACAAATGAGCAACCCCCAATGCTATCACTACGACGCCCTGAAATGCCAAGAGCTGACCATAAAGAAGAATACCCTCAGTCAACTAGTCCTGGGACTCAGTGAAGTAACTACTAACAATACTAACAATAACCAGCCCCAGGACAGTGACAGGGTAACACAAAGAATTCGACCCAACACAATCGTCGCTAAGCAAAAGGAAAAATATCTGACATATTGGGCAGAAACAACAAAAACCCAAAGCAAACTCAATTGCTACTTGGCCCTAAACAGACAATACAACACAGCTGATTACCTGACCATGGTAAAGGATAACAAACTGAGAAGAACCTTGACAAGGTACAGACTTAGCGAACATAGCCTAGCGATCGAAAAAGGCAGACACAGGCAGACCAGGCTGCCAAGAGAAGACAGGATATGCTCTCACTGCAGTCAGGGAGTAGTGGAGACAGAGATGCACTTCCTCACAGCCTGTGGAAAATATCAGGGCATCAGGGAGAATTTCTACCAAAAATTCTCACAAATATGCCCTGAATTCAGAAATCTGAATGACAACCAAAAACTCCCATTCCTACTGGGGGAGGAGAGAAGCTGTGTAACACTGGCGGCACACTATGTTACAGCTTGCCATGAACAGAGGGACAACCAGTAAACTAAGAGAAGAGTATATATAAACAATGCGAATGTATATTTATACACTCAGGGATATAACTGTTTATACACTGTATGAATAGAACTGCGTTTATGTGTTCAACCATAAATGTATTTTGATGCTTTGGCAACATAAGATGTACCTTATCATGCCAATACAGCGATTTGAATTTGAATTTGAATTGAGAGATAGAGAGACGGGGAGCAAGAGAGCGATTGGGGGGAGAGAGAGAGAGAGACTGGAGGAGGGAGAGACTGGAGGAGAGAGAGAGATGGAGAGAGAAGAAATAGAGAAGAGAGGAAGAGGCCCGGCCCGAGTCACCCCAGCTGAGTAGGCTGGGCACAGTGAAAGCATTGATTTCTTTATGACAGCACAAAAACTGCTCTGACATCATAGCAGCTCTTCGACAACATAGTCACTCATTGCTAATGAGCGGAAAATGAGCGGAATTTTGAACGTTGTTTGGATACCGTCGGCACAAATTTTGTCTCACTGAAACGTAAATACGCTTATGATCGCTCCGGAATCGTAAGCTTTCTTTTGATGTAACACACGTGTAGGTACGCTCTATAACTTCTGCGTGTATAGAGAACGGACCGACAGACAGACAGACAGACAGACAGACAGAAGAGGTCTTTTATATATATAGGCTAGCTGGGGGTGCCCGGCGGTGCCAAGGCTTTTTCGAGGGCATGTTGTTGTTGGAAGAGAGAGAGAGAGCGACTGGGGGGGGGGTGGGGGGGGGTGCGGAAGAGAGAGAGAGCGACTGGGGGGGGGGTGAGGGGGCGGCAGAGAGAGAGAGAGCGACTGAGCAGGGGGGAAAGAGAGAGAGCGAGTGGGGGGGAAGAGAGAGAGCGAGTGGGGGGGGAAGAGAGAGAGAGAGTGGGGGGGAAGAGAGAGAGTGAGTGGGGGGGAAGAGAGAGAGCGAGTGGGGGGGAAGAGAGAGAGCGCGAGTGGGGGGGAAGAGAGAGAGTGCGCGAGTGGGGGGGAAGAGAGAGAGCGAGTAGGGGGGAAGAGAGAGAGCGAGTGGGGGGGAAGAGAGAGCGAGTGGGGGGGAAGAGAGAGAGCGAGTGGGGGGGAAGAGAGAGAGCGAGTGGGGGGGAAGAGAGAGAGCGAGTGGGGGGGAAGAGAGAGAGCGAGTGGGGGGGAAGAGAGAGAGCGAGTGGGGGGAAGAGAGAGAGCGAGTGGGGGGGAGCAGAGAGAGCGAGTGGGGGGGGGAAGAGAGAGCGAGTGGGGGGGAGAAGAGAGAGAGCGAGTGGGGGGGAGAAGAGAGAGAGCGAGTGGAGGGAACAGAGAGAGCGAGTGGGGGGAAGAGAGAGAGCGAGTGGGGGGGAAGAGAGAGAGCGAGTGGGGGGGAAGAGAGAGAGCGAGTGGGGGGGGAGCAGAGAGAGCGAGTGGGGGGGGAAGAGAGAGCGAGTGGGGGGGAAGAGAGAGAGCGAGTGGGGGGAGAAGAGAGAGAGCGACTGGGGGGGAAGAGAGAGCGACTGGGGGGGAAGAGAGAGCGACTGGGGGGGGAAGAGCGAGCGACTGGGGGGAGAAGAGAGAGCGAGTGGGGGGGAAGAGAGAGCGACTGGGGGGAAGAGAGAGCGACTGGGGGGGAAGAGAGAGCGACTGCGGGGGAAGAGAGCGACTGGGGGGGAAGAGAGAGCGACTGGGGGGGAAGAGAGAGAGACTGGGGGGGAAGAGAGATCGACTGGGGGGGGAAGAGAGAGCGACTGGGGCGGGAAGAGAGAGCGACTGCGGGGGGGAAGAGAGAGCGACTGGGGGGGAAGAGAGAGCGACTTGCGGGGGGGAAGAGAGGGCGACTGGGGGGGAAGAGAGAGCGACTGGGGGGGAAGACAGAGTGACTGGGGGGGGAATAGAGATCGACTGGAGGGGAAGAGAGAGCGACTGGGGGGAAGAGAGAGCGACTGGGGGGAAGAGAGAGCGACAGGGGAGGAAGAGAGAGCGACTGGGGAGGAAGAGAGAGCGACTGGGGGGGAAGAGAGAGCGACTGGTGGGGAAGAGAGAGCGACTGGAGGGGAAGAGAGAGCGACTGGGGGGGAAGAGAGAGCGACTGGGGGGGAAGAGAGAGAGCGAGTGCGGGAGAAGAGAGAGCGACTGCGGGGGAAGAGAGAGCGACTGGGGGGAAGAGAGAGCGACTGGGGGGGAAGAGAGAGCGACTGGGGGGGAAGAGAGAGCGACTGGGGGGGAAGAGAGAGTGACTGGGGGGGAAGAGAGAGCGACAGGGGAGGAAGAGAGAGCGACTGGGGAGGAAGAGAGAGCGACTGGGGGGAAGAGAGAGCGACTGGTGGGGAAGAGAGAGCGACTGGAGGGGAAGAGAGAGCGACTGGGGGGGAAGAGAGAGCGACTGGGGGGGAAGAGAGAGAGCGAGTGGGGAGAAGAGAGAGAATATGTGGGGGGGAAGAGAGAGAGCGAGTGGGGGGCAAGAGAGAGAGTGAGTGGGGGGAAGAGAGAGAGCGAGTGGGGGGAAAGAGAGAGAGCGGCTGGGGGGGAAGAGAGAGAGCAAGTGGGGGGGAAGAGAGAGAGCGAGTGGGGGGGAAGAGAGAGAGCGAGTGGGGGGGGAAGAGACAGCGCGTGAGTGGGGGGGAAGAGAGAGCGCGCGAGTGGGGGGGAAGAGAGAGCGCGCGAGTGGGGGGGAAGAGAGAGAGCGCGCGAGTGGGGGGGAAGAGAGAGAGCGAGTGGGGGGAAAAGAGAGAGCGAGTGGGGGGGAAGAGAGAGAGCGAGTGGGGGGGGTAGAGAGAGAGCGAGTGAGGGGGGAAGAGAGAGAGCGAGTGGGGGGGAAAGAGAGAGAGCGAATGGGGGGAAGAGAGAGAGCGAGTGGGGGGGAAGAGAGAGAGCGAGTGGGGGAAGAGAAAGAGCGAGTGGGGGGGGAAGAGAGAGAGCGAGTGGGGGGGAAGAGAGAGAGCGAGTGGGGGGAAGAGAGAGAGCGAGTGGGGGGGAACAGAGAGAGCGAGTGGGGGGGAAGAGAGATCGAGTGGGGGGGGAAGAGAGAGAGCGAGTGGGGGGAGAAGAGAGAGAGCGAGTGGGGGGGGAAGAGAGAGCGACAGGGGGGGGAAGAGAGAGCGACTGGGGGGGGAGAAGAGAGAGTGACTGGGGGGGGAAGAGAGAGAGTGGGGGGGAAGAGAGAGCGAGTGGGGGGGAAGAGAGAGCGAGTGGGGTGGAAGAGAGAGCGACTGGGGGGGAAGAGAGAGCGACTGGGGGGGAAGAGAGAGCGACTGGGGGGGAAGAGCGAGCGACTGCGGGGGAAGAGAGCGACTGGGGGGGAAGAGAGAGTGACTGGGGGGGACGAGAGAGCGACTGGGGGGACGAGAGAGCGACTGCGGGGGTGAAGAGAGAGCGACTGGGGGGGGAAGAGAGAGCGACTCGGGGGGTAAGAGAGAGTGACTGGGGGGGAAGAGAGAGCGACTGGGGGGGAAGAGAGAGCGACTGGGGGGGAAGAGAGAGCGACTGCGGGGGGGAAGAGAGGGCGACTGGGGGGGAAGAGAGAGCGACTGTGGGGGGAAGACAGAGTGACTGGGGGGGGAAGAGAGATCGACTGGAGGGGAAGAGAGAGCGACTTGGGGGGGAAGAGAGAGCGACTGGGGGGAAGAGAGAGCGACAGGGGAGGAAGAGAGAGCGACTGGGGAGGAAGAGAGAGCGACTGGGGGGGAAGAGAGAGCGACTGGTGGGGAAGAGAGAGCGACTGGAGGGGAAGAGAGAGCGACTGGGGGGGAAGAGAGAGCGACTGGGGGGGGGAAGAGAGAGCGACTGGGGGGAAGAGAGAGCGACTGGGGGGGAAGAGAGAGAGCGAGTGCGGGAGAAGAGAGAGCGACTGCGGGGGAAGAGAGAGCGACTGGGGGGAAGAGAGAGCGAGTGTGGGGGAAGAGAGAGCGACTGGGGGGGAAGAGAGAGCGACTGGGGGGGAAGAGAGAGCGACTGGGGGGGAAGAGCGAGCGACTGCGGGGGAAGAGAGCGACTGGGGGGGAAGAGAGAGTGACTGGGGGGGACGAGAGAGCGACTGGGGGGGACGAGAGAGCGACTGCGGGGGTGAAGAGAGAGCGACTGGGGGGGGAAGAGAGAGAGCGACTCGGGGGGTAAGAGAGAGTGACTGGGGGGGAAGAGAGAGCGACTGGGGGGGAAGAGAGAGAGCGACTGGGGGGGAAGAGAGAGCGACTGCGGGGGGGAAGAGAGGGGCGACTGGGGGGGAAGAGAGAGCGACTGGGGGGGGAAGACAGAGTGACTGGGGGGGGAAGAGAGATCGACTGGAGGGGAAGAGAGAGCGCGACTGGGGGGGAAGAGAGAGCGACTGGGGGGAAGAGAGAGCGACAGGGGATGAAGAGAGAGCGACTGGGGAGGAAGAGAGAGCGACTGGGGGGAAAGAGAGAGCGACTGGTGGGGAAGAGAGAGCGACTGGAGGGGAAGAGAGAGCGACTGGGGGGGAAGAGAGAGCGACTGGGGGGAAGAGAGAGAGCGAGTGGGGGAGAAGAGAGAGAGTATGTGGGGGGGAAGAGAGAGAGCGAGTGGGGGGCAAGAGAGACAGTGAGTGGGGGGGGAAGAGAGAGAGCGAGTGGGGGGAAAGAGACAGAGCGGCTGGGGGGGAAGAGAGAGAGCAAGTGGGGGGGAAGAGAGAGAGCGAGTGGGGGGGAAGAGAGAGAGCGAGTGGGGGGGAAGAGACAGCGCGTGAGTGGGGGGGGAAGAGAGAGCGCGCGAGTGGGGGGGAAGAGAGAGCGCGCGAGTGGGGGGGAAGAGAGAAAGCGCGCGAGTGGGGGGGAAGAGAGAGAGCGAGTGGGGGGAAAAGAGAGAGCGAGTGGGGGGGGAAGAGAGAGAGCGAGTGGGGGGGTAGAGAGAGAGCGAGTGAGGGGGGGAAGAGAGAGAGCGAGTGGGGGGGGAAGAGAGAGAGCGAATGGGGGGAAGAGAGAGAGCGAGTGGGGGGGGAAGAGAGAGAGCGAGTGGGGGAAGAGAAAGAGCGAGTGGGGGGGGGAAGAGAGAGAGCGAGTGGGGGGGAAGATAGAGAGCGAGTGGGGGGGAACAGAGAGAGCGAGTGGGGGGAACAGAGAGAGCGAGTGGTGGGGAAGAGAGAGCGAGTGGGGGGGGAAGAGAGAGAGCGAGTGGGGGGAGAAGAGAGAGAGCGAGTGGGGGGGAAGAGAGAGCGACAGGGGGGGAAGAGAGAGCGACTGGGGGGGAGAAGAGAGAGTGACTGGGGGGGGGAAGAGAGAGAGAGTGGGGGGGAAGAGAGAGCGAGTGGGCGGGGGGAAGAGAGAGCGAGTGGGGGGGAAGAGAGAGCGACTGGAGGGGAAGAGAGAGCGACTGGGGGGGAAGAGAGAGCGACTGGGGGGAAGAGCGAGCGACTGCGGGGGAAGAGAGCGACTGGGGGGGAAGAGAGAGTGACTGGGGGGGACGAGAGAGCGACTGGGGGGGGACGAGAGAGCGACTGGGGGGGACGAGAGAGCGACTGCGGGGGTGAAGAGAGAGCGACTGGGGGGGGAGAGAGAGAGCGACTCGGGGGGTAAGAGAGAGTGACTGGGGCGGAAGAGAGAGCGACTGGGGGGGGAAGAGAGAGCGACTGGGGGGGAAGAGAGAGCGACTGGGGGGGAAGAGAGAGCGACTGGGGGGGAAGAGAGCGCGACTGGGGGGGGAAGAGAGAGCGACTGGGGGGAAGAGAGAGCGACTGGGGGGGAAGATGAGAGCGACTGGGGGGGAAGAGAGAGCGACTGGGGGGAAGAGAGAGCGACTGGGGGAAGAGAAAGCGACTGGGGGGGAAGAGAGAGCGACTGGGGGGGGAGAGAGAGGCGACTGGGGGGAAGAGAGAGCGACTGGGGGGGAAGAGAGAGCGACTGGGGGGGAAGAGAGAGCGACTGGGGGGGAAGAGAGAGCGACTGGGGGGCAAGAGAGAGCGACTGGGGGAAGAGAGAGCGACTGGGGGGGAAGAAGAGAGCAACTGGGGGGAAGAGAGAGCGACTGGGGGGAAGAGAGAGCGACTGGGGGGTTAGAGAGCGACTGGGGGGGAAGAGAGAGAGCGACTGGGGGGGGAGAGAGAGCGACTGGGGGGGAGAGAGAGCTACAGTGGGGGAGAGAGAGAGCGACTGGGGGGGAAGAGAGAGCGACTGGGGGGGAAGAGAGAGCGACTGGGGGGAAGAGAGAGCGACTGGGGGAAGAGAGGGTGACTGGGGGGGAAGAGAGAAGCGACTGGGGGGGGAAGAGAGAGCGACTGGGGGGGAGAGAAAGCGACTGGGGGGAAGAGAGAGCGACTGGGGGGAAGAGAGAGCGACTGGGGGGAAGAGAGAGGCACTGGGGGGGAAGAGAGAGCGACTGGGGGGAAAGAGAGAGCGACTGGGGGAAAGAGAGAGCGACTGGGGGGGAAGAGGGAGCGACTGGGGGGGAAGAGAGAGCGACTGGGGGGAAGAGAGAGCGACTGTGGGGTTTAGAGAGCGACTGGGGGGGGAAGAGAGAGAGCGACTGGGGGGTGAGAGAGAGCGACTGGGGGGGAGAGAGAGCGACAGTGGGGGAGAGAGAGGAGCGACTGGGGGGGAAGAGAGAGTGACTGGGGGGGAAGAGAGAGCGACTGGGGGGGAAGAGAGAGCGACTGGGGGGAAGAGAGAGTGACTGGGGGGGAAGAGAGAGCGACTGGGGGGGAAGAGAGAGCGACTGGGGGGAAAGAGAGAGCGACTGGGGGGAAGAGAGAGCGACTGGGGGGAATAGAGAGCGACTGGGGGGAAGAGAGAGCAACTGGGGGGGTTAGAGAGCGACTGGGGGGGAAGAGAGAGCGACTGGGGGGGGGAGAGAGAGCGACTGGTGGGGAGAGAGAGCGACAGTGGGGGGGGGAGAGAGAGCGACTGGGGGGGGGAGAGAGAGCGACTGGGGGGGGGAAAGAACTCCCTGCCCCCCTCTCCCTCACACTCCTCCCCCTCTCACTCCCCCCCTCTCCCTCACACTATCCCCCCTCTCCCTCACACTCCCCCCCTCTCCCTCAAACTCCCACCCCTCTCCCTCACACTCCCACCCCCCTCTCCCTCACACTTCATCCGCCACACTCCCCCCCCCCTCTCCGTCACACTCCCGCGAGTGGGGGGGAAGAGAGAGAGCGAGTGGGGGGGGAGAGAGATCGAGTGGGGGGGGAAGAGAGAGCGACTGGTGGGGAAGAGAGAGCGACTGGGGGGAAGAGAGAGCGACTGGGGGGTTAGAGAGCGACGGGGGGGGAAGAGAGAGAGCGACTGGGGGGGAGAGAGAGAGCGACTGGGGGGGGAGAGCGGAGCGACAGTGGGGGGGAGAGAGAGCGACTGGGGGGGAAGAGAGAGCGACTGGGGGGGAAGAGAGAGCAACTGGGGGGGAAGAGAGAGCGACTGGGGGGGAAGAGAGAGCGGACTGGGGGGGAAGAGAGAGCGACTGGGGGGGAAGAGAGAGCGACTGGGGGGGAAGAGAGAGCGACTGGGGGGAAGAGAGAGCGACTGGGGGGAAAGAGAGAGCGACTGGGGGGAAGAGAGAGCGACTGGGGGGGAAGAGAGAGCTACTGGGGGGGAAGAGAGAGCGACTGGGGGGAAGAGAGAGCTACTGGGGGGTTAGAGAGCGACTGGGGGGGAAGAGAGAGAGCGACTGGGGGGGGAGAGAGAGCGACTGGGGGGAAGAGAGAGCGACAGTGGGGGGGAGAGAGAGCGACTGGGGGGGGAGAGAGAGCGACTGGGGGGGAAGAGAGAGCGACTGGGGGGGAAGAGAGAGGGACTGGGGGGAAGAGAGAGCGACTGGGGGGTTAGAGAGCGACTGGGCGGGAAGAGAGAGAGCGACTGGGGGGGGAGAGAGAGCGACTGGGGGGGAAGAGAGAGCGACTGCGGGGGGGAAGAGAGGGCGACTGGGGGGGAAGAGAGAGCGACTGGGGGGGGAAGACAGAGTGACTGGGTGGGGAAGAGAGATCGACTGGAGGGGAAGAGAGAGCGACTGGGGGGGAAGAAGAGAGCGACTGGGGGGAAGAGAGAGCGACAGGGGAGGAAGAGAGAGCGACTGGGGAGGAAGAGAGAGCGACTGGGGGGGGAAGAGAGAGCGACTGGTGGGGAAGAGAGAGCGACTGGAGGGGAAGAGAGAGCGACTGGGGGGGAAGAGAGAGCGACTGGGGGGGAAGAGAGAGCGACTGGGGGGAAGAGAGAGCGACAGGGGAGGAAGAGAGAGCGACTGGGGAGGAAGAGAGAGCGACTGGGGGGGAAGAGGAGAGCGACTGGTGGGGAAGAGAGGAGCGACTGGAGGGGAAGAGAGAGCGACTGGGGGGGAAGAGAGAGCGACTGGGGGGGAAGAGAGAGAGCGAGTGCGGGAGAAGAGAGAGCGACTGCGGGGGAAGAGAGAGCGACTGGGGGGAAGAGAGAGCGACTGGGGGGGAAGAGAGGAGCGACTGGGGGGGAAGAGAGAGCGACTGGGGGGGAAGAGAGAGTGACTGGGGGGGAAGAGAGAGCGACAGGGGAGGAAGAGAGAGCGACTGGGGAGGAAGAGGGAGCGACTGGGGGGGAAGAGAGAGCGACTGGTGGGAAGAGAGAGCGACTGGAGGGGAAGAGAGAGCGACTGGGGGGGAAGAGAGAGCGACTGGGGGGGGAAGAGAGAGAGCGAGTGGGGGAGAAGAGAGAGAGTATGTGGGGGGGAAGAGAGAGAGCGAGTGGGGGGCAAGAGAGAGAGTGAGTGGGGGGGAAGAGAGAGAGCGAGTGGGGGGAAAGAGAGAGAGCGGCTGGGGGGGAAGAGAGAGAGCAAGTGGGGGGGAAGAGAGAGAGCGAGTGGGGGGGAAGAGAGAGAGCGAGTGGGGGGGGAAGAGACAGCGCGTGAGTGGGGGGGGAAGAGAGAGCGCGCGAGTGGGGGGGAAGAGAGAGCGCGCGAGTGGGGGGGAAGAGAGAGAGCGCGCGAGTGGGGGGGAAGAGAGAGAGCGAGTGGGGGGAAAAGAGAGAGCGAGTGGGGGGGAAGAGAGAGAGCGAGTGGGGGGGGTAGAGAGAGAGCGAGTGAGGGGGGAAGAGAGAGAGCGAGTGGGGGGGGAAGAGAGAGAGCGAATGGGGGGAAGAGAGAGAGCGAGTGGGGGGGAAGAGAGAGAGCGAGTGGGGGAAGAGAAAGAGCGAGTGGGGGGGGAAGAGAGAGAGCGAGTGGGGGGGAAGAGAGAGAGCGAGTGGGGGGGAAGAGAGAGAGCGGAGTGGGGGGGTACAGAGAGAGCGAGTGGGGGGGAAGAGAGATCGAAGTGGGGGGGGAAGAGAGAGAGAGCGAGTGGGGGGAGAAGAGAGGGAGCGAGTGGGGGGGAAGAGAGAGCGACGGGGGGGGAAGAGAGAGCGACTGGGGGGGAGAAGAGAGAGTAATTGGGGGGGGGAAGAGAGAGAGAGTGGGGGGGAAGAGAGAGCGAGTGGGGGGGAAGAGAGAGCGAGTGGGGGGGAAGAGAGAGCGACTGGGGGGGAAGAGAGAGCGACTGGGGGGGAAGAGAGAGCGACTGGGGGGGAAGAGCGAGCGACTGCGGGGGAAGAGAGCGACTGGGGGGGAAGAGAGAGTGACTGGGGGGGACGAGGAGAGCGACTGGGGGGGACGAGAGAGCGACTGCGGGGGTGAAGAGAGAGCGACGGGGGGGGAAGAGAGAGCGACTCGGGGGGTAAGAGAGAGTGACTGGGGGGGAACAGAGAGCGACTGGGGGGGAAGAGAGAGCGACTGGGGGGGAAGAGAGAGCGACTGCGGGGGGGAAGAGAGGGCGACTGGGGGGGAAGAGAGAGCGACTGGGGGGGGAAGACAGAGTGACTGGGGGGGGAAGAGAGATCGACTGAGGGGAAGAGAGAGCGACTGGGGGGGAAGAGAGAGCGACTGGGGGAAGAGAGAGCGACAGGGGAGGAAGAGAGAGCGACTGGGGAGGAAGAGAGAGCGACTGGGGGGGAAGAGAGAGCGACTGGTGGGGAAGAGAGAGCGACTGGAGGGGAAGAGAGAGCGACTGGGGGGGAAGAGAGAGCGACTGGGGGGGAAGGGAGAGAGCGAGTGCGGGAGAAGAGAGAGCGACTGCGGGGGAAGAGAGAGCGACTGGGGGAAGAGAGAGCGAGTGGGGGGGAAGAGAGAGCGACTGGGGGGGAAGAGAGAGCGACTGGGGGGGGAAGAGAGAGCGACTGGGGGGAAGAGCGAGCGACTGCGGGGGAAGAGAGCGACTGGGGGGGAAGAGAGAGTGACTGGGGGGACGAGAGAGCGACTGGGGGGGGACGAGAGAGCGACTCTGCGCGGGGTGAAGAGAGAGCGACGGGGGGGGAAGAGAGAGCGACTCGGGGGGTAAGAGAGAGTGACTGGGGGGAAGAGAGAGCGACTGGGGGGAAGAGAGAGCGACTGGGGGGGAAGAGAGAGCGACTGCGGGGGGGAAGAGAGGGCGACTGGGGGGAAGAGAGAGCGACTGGGGGGGGAAGACAGAGTGACTGGGGGGGGAAGAGAGATCGACTGGAGGGGAAGAGAGAGCGACTGGGGGGGAAGAGAGAGCGACTGGGGGAAGAGAGAGCGACAGGGAGGAAGAGAGAGCGACTGGGGAGAAGAGAGAGCGACTGGGGGGGAAGAGAGAGCGACTGGTGGGGAAGAGAGAGCGACTGGAGGGGGAAGAAGAGAGCGACTGGGGGGGAAGAGAGAGCGACTGGGGGGAAGAGAGAGAGCGAGTGGGGAGAAGAGAGAGAGTATGTGGGGGGGAAGAGAGAGAGCGAGTGGGGGCAAGAGAGAGAGTGAGTGGGGGGGAAGAGAGAGAGCGAGTGGGGGGAAAGAGAGAGAGCGGCTGGGGGGGGAAGAGAGAGAGCAAGTGGGGGGGAAAGAGAGAGAGCGAGTGGGGGGGAAGAGAGAGAGCGAGTGGGGGGGAAGAGAC